>NC_091261.1:32052500-34552500 GCF_042477335.2 Ovis canadensis | reverse complement strand
AAAAATTCAGACAATATTTGGCATTGTTCAAAGTAAATAAAAGTTGTCACCATATTCAGTATTAGCAGATCTGTAAAAAAAAGAAAGTTTCTAAGTGTACATTTCCTGAGAATTTTGCTAAGACTTTTTATTTCTAGGAAAAGTGCCTAAGATCACATTAGTTCTTCGTTAAATAATTTAGCTATAGCAGATATCAGAATATTTCAAACTCATTTATTTTCCATTTTACTTTAGTGTAATCTTAATAAACATTTTGTGAAAAGCAAAGAAGAGTTTCCGGTTTAATCTTAAAATTTAGTCTTAAATTCTTGTCTCTAATCAACTTATAAGTGAAAGGTTCAGTTCAGTTCAGTTCAGTTCAGCTCAGTCACTCAGTCGTGTCCGACTCTTTGCGACCCCATGAATCGCAGCACGCCAGGCCTCCCTGTCCATCACCAACTCCCAGAGTTCACTCAGACTCACATCCATCGAGTCAGTGATGCCATCCAGCCATCTCATCCTCTGTCGTCCCCTTCTCCTCCTGCCCCCAGCCCCTCCCAGAGTCTTTTCCAATGAGTCAACTCTGCATGAGGTGGCCAAAGTACTGGAGTTTCAGCTTTAGCATTATTCCTTCCAAAGAAATATCAGGTCTGATCTCCTTCAGAATGGACTGGCTAGATCTCCTTGCAGTCCAAGGGACTTGCAAGTCTTCTCCAACACCACAGTTCAAAAGCGTCAATGCTCCGGCGCTCAGCTTTCTTCACAGTCCAACTCTCACGTCCATACATAACCACTGAAAAAAACAGCTTTGACTAGACGGACCTTTGTTGGCAAAGTAATATCTCTGCTTTTGAATATGCTATCTAGGTTGGTCATAACTTTTCTTCCAAGGAGTAAGCATCTTTTAATTTCATGGCTGCAGTCACCATCTGCAGTGATTTTGGAGCCCCCAAAAATGAAGTCTGATACTGTTTCCACTGTTTCCCCAACTTCAATTTGTTAAATGACCACCAGTCATGCTTCTTATTTATACTACTCATTATACTGCTTTCATTTTTTTATGTTTTAACAAAGTAAGCGTTTTTAAGCATCTATGATTCTTTCTTCTCTTTAATTTTCTAAATCTCATCATTTTGTCAGTTGTGTTGATTCAATAATTTCTTAATTTGGGATGTCTTTTACCCTTTGCCCTTTGTTTCTATTCTCATTACCACTGCTCTTGCCTCATTTCCTTGTGTATTATTGGACAAGTTTTATTCATTCATCTTCTTTTGTTTATATGCCAGTCCAGTGTGCATTGTGCTGCTAGCATAATCTTACTAACAGTTCTTTCATAAGATTTCAGTATAAAATAACAAATGAGTACCAAAACTGTGCAGTATCAGTTCTATCCTAGCTACATATATCTTCTGTCAGGCTAATTCATCATTTGTTTTATATGTACATACAGTTAATTCTTCTAAATATATACTTCCCCTTTGATTATCTAAATTTTATTATCCTTGAGCCCTGTTTTCATCAATAATTTTTTCTCTCAGTAGTCCAGCTGACACTGATTACTTTTCCTTTTTGGAAACAATTTATTTAGCATATGCATCGTGTATTTGTACTTAATTTTGGCATGAATTCACTGGGTTTGGTAGACTTTGACTTAAAATTGATACTGCCAATGTTCATTGTCTTGTACTTTCCTTACCCAATTGTTGCAGGTTTGCATATTGCTGACTTGCATGTCTTCTTAATTCCTCAAATATTCTGAAAATATCTCAATTAAGTGCCAACAATTTGCCTCTTTTTTTTTTTTTTTTTTTGGACTGCACAGTGTGGCATGCAGTTTCTCAGTTACCAGACCAGGAACTGAACCTGTACCCTCTGCAGTGGAAGCTGCTGCTGCTGCTGCTGCTGCTGCTGCTGCGGCTGTCGCTTCAGTAGTGTCCGACTCTGTTGGACCCCATAGACGGCAGCCCCCCAGACTCCCCCATCCCCGGGATTCTCCAGGCAAGAACACTGGAGTGGGTTGCCATTTCCTTCTCCCATGCATGAAAGTGGAAAGTGAAAGTGAAGTCGCTCAGTCGTGTCCGACTCTTAGGGACCCCATGGACTGCGCCTACCAGGCTCCTCTGTCCTTGGGATTTTCCAGGCAAGAGCACTGGAGTGGGGTGCCGTTGCCTTCTCCGGCAGTGGAAGCATGGAGTCTTAATTGCTGGACCACCACAGAAATCTCTGTTTTGCCTCATTTTGAAATACATTGTAAGTTTGTCCATCTTATGTTATTTGGCGCAATCACCAGAGTACCAGTATATTTTTTGTGTGGGTGACTTACAGCATTCAGAATTAGAGGACATAAGATGCTATTTTGCTTAAATGGCAGGAAAAAATGTTTGTTAGTGTTTCTATTCACTGATATTGATGTTAACGGAAATAGTGCTTAACTCAGTATATATTATGAAGAAATGAGTAAACAGCTATTTTGAGTATGAAAATGCATTTTAAAACAGAAATCTCTTGTACTAATTAGACCAGTTTCTGACATCTACTTGAATCATTGCTCTGATGTAGTCAAACTATTGATAAAATTTTCCTTATTTCTGTTCAAAATGTTTCTTATAATCTTAATAGAAAGCAAGAACATAAATGAAGCTTTTTTCTTATATTTAGATAGTGTTTTGTTCAGTATTTACTCCAAAGTGTAATATTGCATCTTTTAGTTTGTTTCAATTTTATTTAACAATTATGGTCTCTCTTCAGTTGTAACTGTTTTCTCATTTTTTTCTTTGCCAAAATAGTGTTAATTTCCTTAGAATGAGGTATATGATTTATGTATCAAAGTGGTACTTCTTCAGAGCATATAAAAATGTCACAAAAATAATATTTGATTACTAGCAGTTCTTGATCAAAAGTTCAAATCAATCCAAAATATCATTTGCCAGTAAAAATACAGGCATTAAAGAAATTAAACTGAATATGATACAACATCTTTCCCTGAAAGTTTCAAGGCTCTTATTAGAAAAAAAAAAGACTACAGCAACAATTTTAAAACAACGTAAATTCAGTAGCTAAGAATGTATAAGATAGAAATTTAGCAAAGGAGATATATGAGTAAGTCTATCTGTTGCTGCTAAGTCACTTCAGTCGTGTCTGACTCTGTATGACCCCATTGACAGAAGCCCACCAGGCTCCCCCATCCCTGGGATTCTCCAGGCAAGAGTACTGGAGTGGGGTGCCACTGCCTTCTCTTGTAAGAACCAAAAGAAGATTTTGCAGAGAAGATGGTACTAAAGAAGACCAAGCTCTCTTTTTGTGAACTATGGGGAAGTTACCTAAATAATGTTGGTGTCAGGCTTCCTTGGTGGCTCAGCAGTAAAGAATCTGCCCACCAATGCAGGAGGCATAGGTTCGATCCCTGGGTTGGGAAGATCTGGAGAAGGAAATGACAACCCACTCCGGTATTCTTGCCTGGAAAATCCCAAGGTCAGAGGAGCCTGAAAGGATACAGTCCACAGAGTCACAAAGAGTTGGAAATGACTTAGCGACTAAACAAGGACCACCACAACTAAAATGTTGGCATCAACCAGTATCCACTTAATATTGCTGGAATACAAAGTGTGAAGAAGGAAGTGGCAGGAATTGAGATGAGAACAAAGTAAGAGCAATAGACCAGATTGCCTCACATGCTAGGCTGTATTACAGAATTTGTTCTAAAGGAAAGCTATTGGAATAATTGATCTAAGAAATGACTTGTTTATATTACATTTCAGAAGTGTAATGTGAAGATAATGTGAAAGACATGGAGTCCTGGAGACATGAAGCAGGGATAATGTAAGGATGCATAATCACAAACCATTCTGAGTATGAAAATGGACTTTAAAATAAAAATCTCTTGGGGAATTCCCTGGTGGTCCAGTGATTAGGACTTGGCAGTTTCACTGCTGTGGCCCAAGTTCAGTCCTTCATGAGGGATTGATCATGCAAGCTGTATGGCCAAAAAAATAAAAGAAAATAAAAATAGAATAGAATGGAATAAAATAAAATCTCTCATACAAATGAGACCAAAGTGTTTCTGAAGTCTGCTGAAATGGTTGCTCTGATGTAGTCAAGTGAAGTGAAGTGAAAGTTGCTCAGTCGTGTAATCAACTGTTAGTAATGTAGTTTTCGGCATACAACTGATGTTGAAAAGCATTTGTTTTAAAGTTCCGATCTGACTGTCCTCAGATGGCTGCCCAAAGGTTCTGCATTTTGTCACTTTGTCCTACCTACTTTACTTGTACCCTTTCTCCTTGCTCCAGAGCTCCAACTTCATCTTTCTGTTTAATCCCTGTTGCCAAAGCTAAGAAAGCTGCTCACCTTGTATTCTCAGTTTTTTCAGTTAGTGATCAGACTCATCTATCACCATGTATTATCACCTTTCATAACACAAATCCATTGTACTATTATGCCCAAATCTCTTCAACCCTACCAAGGGTAGGCAAGGAAGAACTAAGGGAGTGAAGAAGTCTGAGATGCTGTTCTTGGCCAGCTATCCTTTTCTTGGTGAACCTATGTACTACTGTAAGAGAATTGTATTGGCTCTGCTGCTGCTGCTGCTGCTAAGTCACTTCAGTTGTGTCCTACTCTGTGTGACCCCATAGACAGCAGCCCACCAGGCTCCCCCATCCCTGGGATTTTCCAGGCAAGAACACTGGAGTGGGTTGCCATTTCCTTCTCCAATGCATGAAAGTGAAAAGTGAAAGTGAAGTCGCTCGGTCATGTCTAACTCTTAGCAACACCATGGACTGCAGCCTATCAAGCTCCTCCATCCATGGGATTTTCCAAGCAAGAGTACTGGAATGGGGTGCCATTGCCTTCTCCATTTATTGGCTCTAACCTTGATGAATAGAGAAGGATTGGGGACTCCTGCCTTATTCCTGTAACCAGGGAAGATCTAATATTTTTCATGAAGGTGTTCATCTCATTACTGGTTATTCACACAGAGATGATTTCCTGACACCCAGCTGGGGATCTCTTGTCTACTTTGGACAGAAATATGTTCTGCTCATCTCATCATTTTAGCCTCTACTTGTCTACACTGCTGCCGTTAGCTTTAGTCAGCCAAATTCCTATCTAGAAAATGGTGTCCCAGGTTCTACAGGCTTAACCCTCCAAAGTTTCTGCATTATGATCCACAGGAGTCAGAGCAGAAGAGAAAGTGGTTCAAGACTGGGTCACTGGGAACTGATCCTCTAGGTGTTAATGATTTCTCCTCATTCATGCTCTTCTCTGAAGGTGAGCCTTATGGAAGAATGTGAACAGGTTGATACCAGTTCAGGTTGTGTAATTACCTCTGCTGTTCTCTTGCCAGGACCATTTCTGTAATTAGGTAGAAAAGTTTTATGAAGCAACAACTTTTCTGCATGGTCCCACGTTCTGGCTACAAGTGACAAATTCCAAATACCTGAAAAGATGTTCTATATATAAAGTCTTTTTCCTGTAGTTTGATAATTCTATCTTTAAAGAAAAATCTTTTCTTCTGATTGCAGTTCCTGATATCTTATCTTGGTGTGTAACTGCATCTTCTGATGTTTGCTGTTATGTCCAACTGCAGGAGGTACTAGTAAATTATAGGCTTAGGAACTGTTCTGTTTAACTACTTGCTATGTGAAAACCTCCTTATCAATCCCATTGCAGCATATATAAATACAGACTCATTTGTTATTTTTTACCATTGGTCACTATCCTCAACACTCACACACAAGCTATACCACCACCATTACCAACATCTTTAAAGTGAAAATTCCACAAAAGCAAAAATTGTGTCTAAATGAGTCACCACCATATTCTCAATGCCTTAAATGAGGGCTCCCATGCAATGGGGTTCTCAACACTTCTATTTTGAATGTTGACAGACAATTCTTTACAAATCATTTACACTTCTACACATCTAATAAATAGAGGTATGCCTGCGTGCTCAGTTGCTCAGTCGTGTCCAACTCTTTGTGACGCCATGGACCATAACTTGCCAGGCTCCTCTGTTCATGGAATTTACCAGGCAAGAATACTAGAGTGGTTTTCCATTTCCTTGTCAAGGGATCTTCCCAACCCAGAGCTCAAACCTGCGTCTCTTGCATCTCCTGCATTGGCAGGTGGGGTCTTTCCACTGCAACACCTGGGAAGACCATAAGTAGAGGCACTGAGTGCCTTTGTCTTGAACTATGGTTTAAACAATGCTTAAATAGCAAATGGCCTTGGAAAATATTGTGTTTCTCTATGAAACAAAGTGCAGGTTTATTCAAAGACTTAGAAGATATAGATACTTTCTTTGGAGCACAGAGCAGGTGTACTTCCTGCCCATTATAAATGATTCAGATTTTGTAAGTACTGGGTTATTCTTCTCTTATACAACCCACTGTGGGTGCAGGAGTCACCTGGATGTTCATACACCAAACTGTGGGAATTTGGGCTTGGGGAAAGTAACAAGCAAATGTTAATATGCTGGCTACTGCTGTCATTGTGAGGAATGAAGTCTTTGTCTCTAACCCAGAGCATCCATAAAACTGTGGTAAGCTAATTTCTTTGATTACAGGTAGGGTAAAAATCTCAGACCTTCATAGATCTTGACAGTTTTGGTAGCAATAATGGGATCCTAACAAAGACACGGATCTCTGGAAAGGAAGGCTAATGGCCACACAGGTAGCTAAATGGGATTTATCTGTAGCAAAAGTATAAACCAAATAATATTAATGTCATCTATGTGGCCAAAAAATTGCTCCTCAGTTTATTGCTTGTTAATCAGGAGAAATTGGCCAGGTGGTCTCAGGGTAAGACTAGGGGAACAGATACAAAGTTAGCTGCCCAAATGGCACCCTGGTTGGTGTTGTTCAGTCATTAAGTTTACGTCCGACTCTTTGAGATCCCATGAACTGCCACATGCCAAGCTTTTGTGTCCTTCACTATCACCCAGAGTTTGCTCAAACTCATGTCCATTGAGTCAGTGATGCCATCCAGCCATCTCATCCTCTGTGGCCTCCTGCCCTCAGTCTTTCCCAGCATCAAGGCCTTTAACTCTCCTCAGGGGGAGGCAATTTTCTCACTATTCTGGTCTCAGGTCCATCCCATTGAAATAACTAAGATTAATCCGGGACAGGCAGACTGTGTAACACTTTCAGACAGTCATTGCAGACACTTGCACATTCACTGAAGGTGAAAAGCAGGAAATTTATGACCACTGTAGGCATTAACAAGACAAGTAAATACAACTTTGGCTAGTTCTTATGTTCGATGATGCTGGGATAGAGTATGAAAGACTTGTGGGAAAAAAAAAAATAGCAGTAGCTGTGTCATCTCCTGGCTCAGGTGCTTCTATGGGGTTCCATGGTCTATCATGTCAACTTTAGAATCATTTGAAGACAAAAGGAAAAGATCTCCAGTTATCTATTGAGTTGTTTTTCAGTGGGTGCTAACTATTATAGGTAGTAAACAGCTTTGGTCCACTTAGGGAGATTTTCCTGAGATAGAAGTACTGTCATGGAAATGTACAGATGAGTAAGTGACTAGTATTTATGCTATTACTGTCCTGATTGGATTTGAGCAAAGTGACCCATGGGGGAAATAAATTACCAATCCAAAGAAAGTTTTGTAATTCCAAAAATAACTAACCCCTACCATTATGGAAAAATTTCCCAGCCCCTATATTAAAACAAGATGAAACTTTCATCTTATGACAATGGAGCAGGAAATGCCTCATATTAAGGCGAACTGCTTTAAAAAAGTTGCTGCTCTATGAGTCAAGCCCAGCTTGGCTAAAGTACACTAACCCAACAGCCCCAAAGGCAAATTCATTGGCTGTGGCCACTGAATGTATTCTCCAAGGCTAAACAAGTTTGTGCCAGTTATTAGGAATAGAACGCTTGATAGGTAAAGACTTTTGAGCAGGCTGAAAATATTGGAATTAATTTATTTAAATCCAAAGCGAAAATCATACCACTTAAACCTGATGATAAAGGTGAGTCTAATTTTAAAGATAAGGAGCAGCTTTCCTTGTGTACATTGCCTAATCATTTGCTCCATGTTTACTTCCACCTCAGGCATTTCAATGAGAAAGATAATTATTGATTGGCCAAAGTTTCCTGGTCCCCGAAGAGAAACCAGTGTCAAGCATGATGGGCTATTTCAGGGAAGGGAAAGAATCAAAATTCAATGATGTTATTGGACACTGATGTTCAAGTCGCAATCCTACCTAAGCTCTTGGAAGGAAGAGGGTGCTCAAATCCAAATAATGGGGTTGGGCACAGTTCACAGTGGGCAAGAGAAGCCAAATGGACCTTGTGGGTGGGTGAGTCC
The DNA here is from genome assembly GCF_042477335.2 of Ovis canadensis. Lineage (NCBI taxonomy): Eukaryota > Metazoa > Chordata > Mammalia > Artiodactyla > Bovidae > Ovis > Ovis canadensis. The sequence continues at coordinate 34,544,205 of NC_091261.1, read as the reverse complement.
TTTGGGACAAAGCAAAGCACTGGTTCACTGATTTTACAACTGAGTTTATACTAGGAATATATGTGTTAGGTATTCATACATTCTTACAAATTGGTAAATTAAAAACAATCCTCTTTGGGGTACTGTATTACAGATGTGGTGGCTCAGTGGCAAAGAATCCACCTGCCAATGCAGGAGATGCAGTTTGATCCTTGGGTCAGGAAGATCTCCTTGAGAAGGAAATGACAACCCACTCCAGTATTCTTGCCTGGGAAATCCCATGAACTGAGGAACCTGGCATGCTAAAAACATGGGGTCACAAAGAGTAGGAAACCACTTAGCAACTATACAACAGTTATGGATATAAATAGCTGCTCCTTATCGAAACATCTGGGTCCCTAATATAAATGCCCACGTTAAGAGTCATTCACTCAAGAATTTGAGAGCAATCAAGCTGATAAATGAATGTTCAGCACTTAACTGTCACTGCTCTCTGAGTCCATCATTGTGTCCCATGTTTCATGACTGTGTTTCTACAGTGGAGAAATGTCACATTACATTGATTCCTGCCCACTCCCAGCCTCCACTGGTGTTGCCCTCTCTTGGATCAATCAGTACAGGTTCACCACCACTAACACATATTCAGGTTACAGTTCTGCTGTTCAAGTTCAGTCTGTACCACTGTGATCTTTGAAGCTAAACTATTGTAATTTTGGCTTCTTGATCCAGGAATACTTAAACAGTCTGATAATGGAAAACCTTTATTGCAAAATCCACTCAACAGCAAACTGATAATCAAGTTACTCAATTAATGTTCCATGCCCTGCATCTATAGACATCATGGAGGATTAGAACATCCTCAAAAATCAAAATGATTCTGACTGTACCTTCCTCTGCCACTGTTGGTCTATACCTTGTAGTCGAAGAGTTTAATCACTGAATGCATATGGCTGTCCCCAGCAAGTTATTATCTCATTTGGTCACTTCCTAAGTAATGATCAGGATCAAGCTAGGTTATATAGACTTATTATGAGTAGTTGCAGTCTACGCTGTCCATGCTTGACCATATGGTCTTTTCTTTCCCCTAATGTCATCAAGAGGCTGGACTGGTTAATGTATCCTCTAAGAAGTAGCATGGCCAAAAGGAACTCAAGGGACTCAAACTCTGTTTGACGGGAAACAACTCTTCACACATCTCTTGTGTTTCTGCATAAACTGCAAGAAGAGGTACAACTGCCATTTCTCCAGACTGTCCTTTCTAGGATGTTTATATAGTGAACTAACTGCCTTGGAAGATAGAGTTGATGTCTCTCCAAAACAAACACCAGGCATTCTTGGTATAGCTTATAAAATATCTCTGTTCCCAAGTCCAAGTTCCTTTAATGCAACCTACTTAATATTAAGGGGTCACCTTAGTCTCTTCATAGGACTCTTTGGGAATTGCTCTTAGGGAACTGATAGGAGAAATGATTATATGCTGGCTGCTGCTGTTGCTCTCAGAGATTAAGTTCTTTGTGCCTGATTTATATCTTTTCTCAGCATCCATGAAAACAGAATACTAATCTAGCAGTAAAAAGCAGGGGAGATATCAAAAGTGCTCACAGATCTTGACATTAAGCAAGTAATTGAATGAGTTATGGATAGTTTCTGTCATGTATGAAGCACAATTCTCATGACTTTGGAGGAAGGTCACTGGTATATTTCTGCATCCTCATACTGCACTCAGTATCACCTCTCCATCTCCACTGGCCAAGTGGTGCTGCACCTAAGTGCAATCAGTAAGACTGGAAGCTATCTGGTATACAGCCGCCAGTCCCTCCTTCTTTTGTCTATTCTCTGCCTTACAAGTTTCAGTGGGTTACCTTAGCCCCCTTTATTTCCAATGTCCTTATCAAATTAGCTTTAGACACAAAAATATTGAAAACAACTTGGGTTTAGAATATATTTGGGTCATTTTTGACTCCATCAAAAATATATTTAAAAATATATATATATATACATATACTCTAGAGTACTTTAACTTGAACATGACAATCTGAGAGAAAGTCTCTAAAGTCTCCATAATCTTCTTGTTATTCAGTGTCTGGAACATTTCATTTTGGCCTCTGAAGTCAAACACCTGCTACTATGTGCCTTGGACTTCTGCAATCTGAGAACACTGAAGAGAGTCTGGGTTACTTATTCTATTTCCTTTCTAAGACTGAATGGTTCCTTGCTGAGCAGCACACAATCCACAATTGACTAGGATCCTTTCATTAAGTCTACCTCGGTCTACATGCCGTTTCTTTCTATAGGAATGAGATGCTGAAATGTCTTTAGTGGAGTCTTGGCATTCTTCACCACTGGCTTCCTTTCCTAATATTTTATGCAGAAAATTCTCTGCATGCATCATCCTAATAAACTTTTATAAAAAGTCATAGTCTTGGCTGGCTAGATAGAAAATCTCTTTCTAAAACCTACACTTTGACAGCTGTCCTAGTGCTAAGATCACTGTCTAACTCATCCTACAGCTGTCTCGGGGCTAAGATATCTGTCTCCTTCGAATCCTCTCTCCTAAAGAGGGTCATAGAATTACGTCTTCTCAGGTTATGTCTACAACTAATCCTATGCACCATTTTTTCTAACAGTTTCTAAAAACTGTAATTTGATTCAGGGTACTCAGTTACCACACCAGGGTTCACCAATCCCAAGAGAGAGATACCACATTCACAAATTTGGCCATTGTATCTTACAGCGTTCCACTGTGTGCAAGTCCAGGACGTTAACTAGGAAAGACTCAGCCTTGTTTACAGCTAATCATGATCACCTTCAGACACATACAGTCAGTCTCAGCTGGCAAATCAGAAGTCCTTTTTCATTTATGTTTCCTTCTCACTCCATATCTCATCCTTTCTATTTCCTCAGATTTACTGGTATATGAGGCATCATTTCTTATGGTCTAGGGCAGGAAAACCTATCGACCCTAGATCCTGATAGTCTTCAAGAAGAGGGCATATACAACAACAAACCCCCCTTTTTTTCATGCTGATGTTGAGTTTTTATGTCATAACATTTTTAAAGTAACATAAAATATTTTCATTCTTAAAGGCCCAGCTCCACCAGAAGTAAAGAATGAGAAGAACAAGAGACTAAAGGGACAGAGACCTGAGCCAGTCACAGAGTCAACTGAATGCTTACTGATGAGGGCCTGAATTAAGGTACTAAGTACTTTAGAGTTGTTACATATGCAAGAGGTGGAACTGGTATGTTATCTGAATTACGATTTTCCCTAAAATTACTCATAAAAATGTTTAGTATATAACTAATAAGAGCAACTGTCTCTTGTACATATCTATATTCTAGACAGTATATATTTTTACATAAAAAGAGTATAGAATAAGTGCTCAACCAATTCCTATTTTTAAAAAATATAGTATTATTATCAATTTTACATATTTTGCCTATTCATTTCTGACAACAGTCCTAAAAGGGAGCTACACTTACCATTGTTTTAGATCTGGACATCAGATACAGAAACTATAAGTAAGTTGCCAAGTAATCGAAATATAAGAAAGTGATGATTTTAATCTATGTCTCTCTGATCTCCAAACTCATTTCTTTCTATTGTATAAATTACATTAAGTTTAAATGTAGTTTTTGATGTTTCTGTAAACATACTTGTGTCTTTTTTTTTTAATTGAGATTGAAATGTAATATAAGCCCCTGAGTCCCTGTCCTTTGAAGTCAAAGGCTTTTGTTTTATTAATAGTCTCCCAGGTCTCCCCTGAGTCTTAAAAGGCTGAGTCAAGAGTTAATAATTAGAAATGTGAAGATGTAGAAACCGACAATAGCTGTTGGCAACAATTTAGACTAAACCAGCCACAGAGAAGTCACCGGCTCCCAGTTCCCTGAAAGATATAGATCAAAGCCTGACATACATTCCTAACTTATTTTTGCAGGAAGCAGACCTGCCTCCAGGTGAAAACTACTGACCTCAACTATGCAGAAAACAGACCCAGTTGAAACCATAAGATTTGTAATTCTAGAAACTTCATCTTGATGCTAACTAATCTGAGAACTGTGCATGCAAGCACTGATCAGCTCAGTTCAGTTCAGTCACTCAGTCGTGTCCGACTCTTTGCGACCCCGTGAATCGCAGCACGCCAGGCCTCCCTGTCCACCACCAACTCCTGGAGTTCACTCAGACTCACGTCCATAGAGTCAGTGATGCCATCCAGCCATCTCATCCTCGGTTGTCCCTTTCTCCTCCTGCCCCTAATCCCTCCCAGCATCAGAGACTTTTCCAATGAGTCAACTCTTCACATGAGGTGGCTGAAGTACTGGAGTTTCAGCTTCAGCATCATTCCCTCCAAAGAAATCCCAGGGCTGATCTCCTTTAGAATGGACTGGTTGGATCTCCTTGCAGTCCTAGGGACTCTCAAGAGTCTTCTCCAACACCACAGTTCAAAACCATCAATTCTTCAGCACTCAGCTTTCTTCACAGTCCAACTCTCACATCCATACATGACCACTGGAAAAACCATAGCCTTGACTTGACGGACCTTGGTTGGCAAAGTAATGTCTTTTCTTTTCAATATGCTATCTAGGTTGGTCATAACTTTTCTTCCAAGGAGTAAGCGTCTTTTAATTTTATGGCTGCAGTCATCATCTGCAGTGATTTTGGAGCCCTCAAAAATAAAGTCTGACACTGTTTCCACTGTTTCCCCATCTATTTCCCATGAAGTGATGGGACCAGATGCCATGATCTTTGTTTTCTGAATGTTGAGCTTTAAGCCAACTTTTTCACTCTCCTCTTTCACTTTCATCAAGAGGCTTTTTAGTTCCTCTTCACTTTCTGCCATAAGGGTGGTGTCATCTGCATATCTGAGGTTATTGATATTTCTCCCAGCAATCTTGTTTCCAGCTTGTGTTTCTTCCAGCCCAGTGTTTCTCATGATGTACTCTGCATATAAGTTAAATAAGCAGGGTGACAATATACAGCCTTGACATACTCCTTTTCCTATTTGGAACCAGTCTGTTGTTTCATGTCCAGTTCTAACTGTTGCTTCCTGACCTGCATACAGATTTCTCAGAAGGCAGGTCATTCCCATATCTTTCAGAATTTTCCACAGTTTATTGTGATCCACACAGTCAAAGACTTTGGCATAGTCAATAAAGCAGAAATAGATGTTTTTCTAGAACTCTCTTGCTTTTTCAATGATCCATGTACCCTTAAAAAAAAACCCGCCCTCACACTGCCTTTAAAAGCCAAACTTTATCTGCAACAAGATGTTAAGATGATTCTTAAAGACACTAGTCTACCATCTTCTCATTTAGCTGGCTTAGCTTTCTTTAATAAAGTCATTTTCCTTGCCTCAACACCTTGTCACTTGACTTACTGACCTGCTGTGCAGCAGGAGACCAACACTGGGTTTGGTAACAAGATCTAACTGATACATAACATTGTGTGACTTTACAATATACAACATGTTGATTTGATATACTTGTATATTGCATTATGATCACCACCTTAGTCTAGCTAATGCCTCTATCACATAACATGATTACCTTTTATTTTTGTGGTGACAGCAGTTAAGATCTATTCTCTTAGCAACTTTGAAATTTATGAAACACTATCGTTGAAAATAATCTCTATGCTGTGCATCTCTAATTTTTTAAAACAATAATCAATCGAACTTAAAAGGCATTAAAAGGATTTCAAAGCCGATAAAAACAAAGTGTCAAGCAATATTGTTTCCGTCATCATGTACTGTATTCCTTCATCACAATAATTTGTATTTTTTGTAGCCATTTAGAACATCCAATCAGCATTCTCTGTGTCTGTATTTCTGTTATTTCTTAATTTACCTTCTCCTTATATTTTGCTAACACATCTCTTCTTGTCAGCTAACTAATTAAACAATCTTCCAGACTATATTGTGTAAGTTCCTAATAGGGTGTCAAAGAGACCCTGGAGACAAATGCATCACCAGGCCATGAGTGAGGTTTGGAGGGATTCTGGGAAGATGTGCCACTTTGATGGACAGGGACTTTGAGCTAATAAAGCCCTCAGGGATCTCCTTGACCCTCTGGAATTTTCATACTGACATAGCTGAAATTCTCTTAAGCTGTTCTGCTCCCAGAAGAGATGTAAGTTTATTTTTACCTGGAGTCCAAGCTGGTTTTACTTATTTGTTTGCTTGTTTATTTATGTTTATTTTTATTGAGATATAATTGACATGTATTAGTTTCAAGTGTACAATATCATGATTAGAAATCTGTATATATTCACTGAGGAGTCAGCACAAGAATAAATCTAGTTACCACCCATCACCATACATGGTTACTGTATTTTTTCCTTGCAATGAGAAATTTTTGGAGGCAGGCTAGTTTTAGATAACCATAAGAAGGCTACTACTGAGAAAAATTTCAGAGATGATTCAAAAGGAAAAAGGATGAAAGGAAAGAGTGATTTTGAAGAAGAATGACTAAGTTCCGGAAATATAAAAACCATACCTGGAATACTATTATGTCAATCTGAGGAAACAGGTTGTTTCTGTGGTCATGTAAGTCTAATGATAATCATCTTTATAAATTTTCTGGGACTTACTTTTTCATTTGTGAAAAGAAAATCATGACTATGAAAGCAAAGTTATCTGATACAATAATGGAAATCAGCAATTATTGAATGTATGTTAGTCGCTCAATCCTGTCTGACTCTCTGTGATCCCTTGGACTATAGCCCCAAAGCTCCTCTGTTCATGGGATTTTCTAGGCAAGAATACTGGAGTGGGTCGCAATTCCCTTCTGCAGGGAATCTTCCCAACTCTGGGATCAAGTCCAGGTGTCCTGCATTGCAGGCAGAGTCTTTACCATCTGATATACCAGGGAAGCCCCTACTGAGTGCTTACCATGAGTCATGTTTTACCATAGTATGTTATATGAATTATCCCATTTAATTTTTACAAAATAGCATGTGGTAGATACTATTGTTAGCTCCATTTAAAGATAACAATGGTGAGGCACAGAGAGTTTAAATTATAATTGCCTAGGGTCATGGGGTTACAAACCTTGACAGCCTGACTCTAGTCAGTTTTATTCTTGGCTTCATTAGTGAGCCAACTTTTTACTCAGATGCTGCCAAAATGTCCTTCTGAAGGCTGTTTCTGCACAGGTTGTGGGGTGATAGTGTCCACTTTGTTCCTGGTTCTTCTGGCAGCTCTCCTTCAGATTTTAGCCAGCGTTAGTCAATGGGCTTTGACACAGACACCCATTAATTTGCCCACCTATTCACCTACTCTTATCTCAGTAGCCTTTAATCCTCTGCCCTCTGTCTACTTGACTCAAGTCTTCCTCCACGCTGCTGAGCCAGTGAAGGCTGACCCATGCCCTGAAGATACCAGTAGTCTCTAACAGCTCCACCCTCTGTCTACCTCATTCTCTTCTAGCCCAGTGTGTTTTGCTCTCTATTTTCTTAGTTTCAGTCTTACCAACATTAGCCACATCCCCACTCCAGATATAAAATGAAAATTAGGCCAGGGTGAATATTCAGCCCTTCTTACAGCACAGGGGAATTTGGTTGTTCAAAGACTTAGATACACAGTTTTCTCTAATGTTCTTTTTTTTTTTTTTTAGTTTTTTATTTTTTAAATTTTAAAATCTTCAATTCTTACATGCGTTCCCAAACATGAACCCCCCTCCCACCTCCCTCCCCATAAAATCTCTATGGGTCATCCCCATGCACCAGCCCCAAGCATGCTGCATCCTGCGTCAGACATAGACTGGCGATTCAATTCTTACATGATAGTATACATGCTCCCTCTCCCTCTGAGTCCAAAAGTCCGTTATACACATCTGTGTCTCTTTCCCTGTCTTGCATACAGGGTCGTCATTGCCATCTTCCTAAATTCCATATATATGTGTTAGTATACTGTATTGGTGCTTTTCTTTCTGGCTTACTTCACTCTGTATAATCGGCTCCAGTTTCATCCATCTCATCAGAACTGATTCAAATGAATTCTTTTTAACGGCTGAGTAATACTCCATTGTGTATATGTACCACAGCTTTCTTATCCATTCATCTCCTGATGGACATCTAGGTTGTTTCCATGTCCTGGCTATTATAAGATACACAGTTTCTGTTGACAGTCATTCTAAGCTGTGACAAACTTTTACCGAACTGGAATTTTTATTGAATTTTTCATGTCATGTGCATTTTTAAATCTTGTCAGCAACTCTCCATCTATTCTTTCAATGATATAACTTGTCTATGAAATCATTACAATCTCTTAGTTTTTTCCTAGTAAACCAAAATTTATTTTCTCTTCCTTTATGAATTATTTGTAGTTATTTTTTTGTTTGTTTTTTTGATACTTAAATCTTTTAAAGCCATTAAGAGTGTTTGTTTTGAATGGTGTTTACTGCTACTTCAGTTCAGTTCAGTTCAGTCGCTCAGTCATGTCCGACTCTTTGCGATCCCATAAACTGTAGCATGCCAGGCCTCCCTGTCCTTCACCAACTCCCGGAGTTCACTCAGATTTACGTTCATCGAGTCAGTCATGCCATCCAGCCATCTCATCCTCTGCCATCCCCTTCTCCTGCCCCCAATCCCTCCCAGCATCAGGATCTTTTCCAATGAGTCAACTCTCTGCATGAGGTGGCCAAAGTATTGGAGTTTCAGCTTTAGCATCATTCCTTCCAAAGAACACTCAGGACTGATCTTTAGAACGGACTGGTTGGATCTCCTTGCAGTCTAAGGGACTCTCAACAATCTTCTCCAACACCACAGTTCAAAAGCATCAATTCTTCGGTGCTCAGCCTTCTTCAGAGTTCAACTCTCATATCCATACATGACCACTGGAAAAACCATAGCCTTGACTAGATGGATGTTTGTTGGCAAAGTAATGTCTCTGCTTTTCAATATGCTATCTAGGTTGGTCATAACTTTCCTTCCAAGGAGTAAACATCTGTTAATTTCATGGCTGCAATCACCATCTGCAGTGATTTTGGAGCCCCCCAAAATAAAATCTGACACTGTTTCCACTGTTTCCCCATCTATTTCCCATGAAGTGATGGACCAGATGCCATGATCTTGGTTTTCTGAATGTTGAGCTTTAAGCCAACTTTTTCACTCTCTACTTTCACTTTCATCAAGAGGCTTTTTAGTTCCTCTTCACTTTCTGCCATAAGGGTGGTGTCATCTGCATACATGAGGTTATTGATATTTCTCCTGGCAATCTTGATTCCAGCTTGTGCTTCTTACAGTCCAGTGTTTCTCATGATGTACTCTGTATATAAATTAAATAAGCAGGGTAACAATATACAGCCTTGACATACTCCTTTTCCTGTTTGGAACCAGTCTTTGTTCCATGTCCAGTTCTAACTGTTGATTCCTGACCTGCATTCAGATTTCTCAAGAGGCAGGTCAGGTGGTCTGGTATTCCCATCTCTTTCAGAATTTTCCACAGTTTATTGTGATCCACATAGTCAAAGGCTTTGGCATAGTCAATAAAGCAGAAATAGATGTTTCTCTGGAACTCTCTTGCTTTTTCCATGATCCAGCGGATGTTGGCAATTTGATCTCTGGTTCCTCTGCCTTTTCTAAATCTATCTTGAACATCTGGAATTTCACAGTTCTCATATTGCTGAAGCCTGGCTTGGAGAATTTTGAGCATTACTTTACTAGCATGTGAGATGAGTGCAATTGTGTGGTAGTTTGAGCATTCTTTGGCATTGCCTTTCTTTGGGATCGGAATGAAAACTGACCTTTTCCAGTCCTGTGGCCACTGCTGAGCTTTCCAAATTTCTACTTCACATACACACAAAAATGCATTTCTTGATTATAGACTTGTCTCATCCTGTATGTTGCAGCCCCATTTGTGGTGAAGATGTAAAACTTTTTCAGTAATTTAACTCCCAAGGAAAAATATTCTCTAGCAGTTCCTAACATATTTCTCTTTGTTAACAATCTTAAATTATCTTCCTCCTCTGTGAACCATATTTTATTAATATGTCTTATCTAAGTTATATTAATTTTTTTCTGTAATAATATTTTATAAGCTCTTACAAAACTCATAAATACTACAAAAAAGCACCGTCTTGGAAATAACAGTCTAATTATTGTGGTTGATATTTGCCCTTTCTTTAGCAGTAAATAGTGTTGGAATTGCTTTTATTTTTATTCTTGGAAATATTAAATAATTTTCATGACATTTATTACTGAGACTAGAGCAACTAAAGATAGTAGTGCTAATCATAAGATATATAAGATCTTACATCATAAGATATATTTGGAAGAACAAAAAAAATCTCATTTTGGAAAATAGGAGATTCATGGAGAATCTTATAATTGTTTCGAGAAAGTGAGTTTCAACTTAATCTCTGTGTGAATGGGAAGGACTGGTGACAATTATATGAGGAATATTTTAGCTTAATTTGAAAAATTAACATAAATTAGAAAAATTTTAAAATAGAAGTTTTTTGTGGCAACAACTTTAGGTATTAAAGCAGAAGCTGTATAAACACAGCAGGAGTATGATAAGGAGGATTCATTTTTGGCAGACTGGAATAAACAACTTTATATTTGTTCCAACTATGTTATTTATAGTGTGTTTTATAATTTTCTGGGGTATAAAATGAAAAGTTAGCATCAATGTTCAAAATAAGTAAAACTTTAACTAAACTCTATACAAGAATGTTTAATTTCTGTTGGATGCTTTGAATAGTTATAGTAGAAACTATTTTTCAAAGATGTTATATAATCAGTGTATGTTACTTGTTAATTCCATGATGTTTTCTATGTTTATAGTCTTTTCAGTAAAGATGAACTATATAGATACATATTTATGGGAATATTTTCTTTCAAAGATTGATAAGAGTAACAGCACTCTTAGTAACTATCACTCAGCCTACATGTGGCAGCAAAAATTTATTTCCACTCCACTTTTAGGCATATCTGAGAGGAATACCAATTTTATAATTCTCAGAATCTGTATTTAAATATCTTTAGATTACTTGAGTAAATATTCTTCTTGATTTTTGCAAGGGCAATTAGTATAATTCTTCTCTCAGGTATAGATTCTGGGTTTAGAATAGTAAATCACTTTATAAATGTATATGTATATATTTTTATGCACATGTATTTACATGTTATATTTAGCTATATATTTGTGTTTACATTTTTTATACTGAAGAGAGTAAAAAAAGGAAGTGCACAAGTGTATCTGAATGTCAAATACTCCTTTATTTGAGGATGTGCTATTTCAGGTGATTTTTAATACACATGTAAAGTGGTAGTAATCAACTCAGACATACTTTCAACAAGCACTGGTTTGGTATTTGCCAAGTATTGTATTAAATTCTTGGGTAGAAATGATACTAGAAAGAGGTGCATAGAGTTTAGTGGAAGGAGGGAAACAGATATATAAATATCTAATTAAATGAGTAACAATATAACATTAACACGCATTTCTTCATTATCAGTACTAATCATTCATTCCCAAAGGGTAATAAATACTTTCATTTGTTTTCATCTATCGTAATCACACCCAATATTTAGCTGAATGACTTCAACAAAGTAAATGTCTAAAAAATATTATTGATTAAATGAACACCAAGTTATAACTGTACTATCTTTGTATTCATCAAGTCTGAAAAACAGTAATAAATAGTCAATAAAAATAAATATGGATATAGTTTTGATTGGTTCAGTTCAGTTCAGTTCAGTCACTCAGTTGTGTTTGACTCTTTGCGACCCCAGGAATCTCAGCACACCAGGCCTCCCTGTCCATCACCATCTCCCAGAGTTCACTCAGAGTCACACCCATCGAGTCAGTGATGACATCCAGCCATCTCATCCTCTGTCGTCCCCTTCTCCTCCTGCCCTCAATCCCTCCCAGCATCAGAGACCTTTCCAATGAGTCAACTCTTCGCATGAGGTGGCCAAAGTACTGGAGTTTCAGCTTTAGCAGCTTTCTTTCCAAAGAAATCCTAGGGCTGATCTCCTTCAGAATGGACTGGTTGGATCTTCTTGTAGTCCAAGGGGCTCTCAAGAGTCTTCTCCAACTTCAAAGCATCAATTCTTCGGTGCTCAGCCTTCTTCACAGTCCAACTCTCACATCCATACATGACCACAGGAAAAACCATACCCTTGACTAGACAAATGTATCACAAATCTGTGTGTAATAACATGTTCCTAAACAACATTTAGCTATGTAAGAATAGCAGAGAAGCTAGGAGTTCTTTACTGAATTAACCCTGAGCTAACTTCATCAACATAAAATTGTTCATCCTAATTGGTTAGTAAGGACTTGGATTTCATGTGGAAAGGAGAGGGAGAAAAGTGAAGAAACAATGACATTTTGAAGTTGGAAAGAACTTGAGGGACCAGGGTGATCAATGGAGCCTCACAGAAGCTACAACTATTGGGACATGGTCAAGAGACCAAGGAGATTGTAAAAGTGAGTGAGAAAGATTGAGATGGTTGGGAAGGAATAAAGTACCATTATTCATCCTTTTAGTACTAAATTTTCCATTTCTATACCTATCTCACAGAAAGAAGTCTTTCTTCCCTGATGAAAATGGTTAAGAAAATACAGACACTGGGTTGTGTCTATGTTCATCTAACATTGATATTCTAATAATTCCTGAAAAATCTATGTAGCCAGAGGATACTTGGAAAACTTAAGTTGCAGAGCATAATATTGTACATTAGAATAATACAGCCAGTAAAAAGAGAATCATTTTTACTTTGAGTAGAGAAAATAATATTATGGGTAAACCCACCAAATACAAACACAAAGAAAGACATATACATTAATATACCTGTAACTCAAACCAGGATATTAAGATAGTTGCCTGGAACTTTGGGGGAAAGAAAGAAGGTCAAATTGTAACATGAAGTCCATTCCATTCTCTTGCTTCCAGGGAAGAATATTATCAGTTTAGGCATTCACACTCAGGGTGGATTTGCCTGGGAAAAGTTGCTATGGCAGCATTCATGCACAGAGTAATTTGGTTATGACTGATCACCTCTAACTCTCCAGGACCTAATTTAACATCAGAAAAAAAATGGGGTGAAATTTCCGAGTATCTTTGAAAACAAAATGCATTACACAATCCATGACGGTCACACTAACAGTTTAGTTAACTCAATCGTCTTTTCTCCTGATGTGACAATAGGGGTCAGATTCACATCAGTTTCTTTACCTATGGTTTTCCAGCAAAACAGGAATTTTAATTAATATTAACTCAGCTCAGTTCAGTTGCTCAGTCACGTCCAACTCTTTGTGACTCCATGGACTGCATCATGCCAGGCCTCCCTGTCCATCATCAACTCCTGAAGTCCATCCAAACTCATATCTGTTGAGTCAGTGATGCCATCCAACCATCTCATCCTATGTCAATCCATTCTCTTTCTGCCTTTAATGTTTCCCAGCATCAGGGTCTTTTCAGACGAGTCAGTTCTTCACATCAGGTGGCCAAAGTATTGGAATTTCAGCTTCAACGTCAGTCCTTCCAATGAACACTAAGGACTGATCTCCTTTAGGATGGACTGGTTGGATCTCCTTGCAGACCAAAGGACTCTTAAACATCTTCCTCAACACCACAGTTCAAAATTACCACTTCTTTGCTGATCAGATTTCTTTATAGTCCAACTCTCACAACCATACATGACTACTGGAAAAACCATAGCCTTGACTAGATGGATGTTTGTTGGCAAAGTAATGTCTCTGCTTTTCAATATGCTATCTAGGTTGGTCATAACTTTCCTTCCAAGGAGTAAGCGTCTTTTAATTTCATGGCTGCAGTCACCATCCGCAGTGATTTTGGAGCCGCCAAAAATAAAGTCTGACACTGCTTCCGCTGTTTCCGCATCTATTTGCCATGAAGTGATGGGACCAGATGCCATGACCTTCGTTTTCTGAATGTTGAGCTTTAAGCCAACTTTTGCACTCTCCCCTTTCACTTTCATCAAGAGGCTCTTTAGTTCTTCTTCACTTTCTGCCATTAGTGTGGTGTCATCTGCATATTCTTCTTCACTTTCTGCCATTAGTGTGGTCTCATCTGCATATCTGAGGATATTATTTCTCCTGGCAATCTTGATTCCAGCTTGTGCTTCCTCCAGCCTAGCATTTCTCAGGATGTACTTCGCATATAAGTTAAATAAGCAGGGTGACAATATGCAGCCTTGACAAACTCCTTTTCCTATTTGAGCCACTCTGTGGTTCCATGTCCAGTTCTAACTGTTCCTTCCTGACCTGCATACAGGTTTCTCAAAAGGTAGGTCAGGTGGTCTGGTATTCCCATCTCTTTAAGAATTTTCCACAGTTTATTGTGATCCACACAATCAAAGGCTTTGACATAGTCAATAAAGCAGAAGTGGATGCTTTTCTGGAACTCTCTTGCTTTTTTGATGATCCAGTGGATGTTGGCAATTTGATCTCTGCTTCCTCTGCCTTTTCTAAAACCAGCTTGAACATCTGAAGTTCACAGTTCATGTACTGTTGAAGCCTGGCTTGGGAGAATTATAGGCATTAATTTACTAGAGTGTGAGTTGAGTGCAATTTTGTGGTAATTTGAACATTCTTTGCTATTTCCTTTCTTTGGGATTGGAATGAAAACTGACCTTTTCCAGTCCTGTGGCCACTGCTGAGTTTTCCAAATTTGCTGGCATATTGAGTACAGCACTTTGACAGCATCATCTTTCAGGGTTTGAAATAGCTCAACTCTAATTCCAACACTTCCACTAGTTTTATTCGTAGTGATGCTTCCTAAGGCCCACCTGACTTTGAATTCCTGGATGTCTGGCCCTAGGTGAGTGATCACACCATCATGGTTATCTGGGTCCAAAGATCTTTTTTGTATAGTTCTTCTGTGTGTTCTTGCCACCTCTTCTTAGTATCTTCTGTTTCTCTTAGGTCCATACCATTTATGTCTTTCATTGAGCCCATCTTTGCATTGAATGTTCCCTTGGTATCTCTCATTTTCCTGAAGAGATCTCTAGTGTTTCCTATTCTATTGTTTTCCTCTATTTCCTTGCATTGATCACTGAGGAAGGCTTTCTTATCTCTCCTTGCTATTGTTTGGAACTCTGCATTCAAATGTTAACTCAAAATAATTCTATTTTATAAAATTAAAAAATCATTAATTAATTCAAAATTTCTTATCAGTCAGTTCAGTTCTGTCACTCAGTGGTATCCAACTCTTTGTGACCCCATCGACTGCAGCATGCCAGGCTTCCCTGTCCATCACCATATAATTTTTTTTATACTTCTTTTATATTATACAAGGTTTTTAGCTTTGTTTTTCTACCATGGTAACTTCACTTCATAAATAAATTTGACACACATTCTGTCTGCTATTCATCAAGACAAAAAAAAAAATCCAAACCAAAACTCAAAGACGAATTCTATATATCTGGTAATTGGATTCACTAATAGTGTCAGAAACACTGTTTAACTTTACAAACTTAAAATCTTCTGCAACAACAAGGCTCCCTCTATCTATTCTTTATATTCTCAATTTCACAGAAAAAAAAATGCTCAAAACAGTCATCTGTACCACCTGTCTTCATTTCGACTCTGTCAATTCTCTCTTTTTTTTTAATAAATTTATTTTTTTTTTATTTTAAAATCTTTAATTCTTACATGCATTCCCAAACATGCAATTCTCTCTTTAAACCTTTTCAGTACAATAAAAATGCTTTTCTCAAAGTCTTCATACTTCTGTTCTATAGATCCCATGATCACTTTCAATTTTACTTTTCCTGTCTCTCAGTAGCATTTCATATACTATTTACAATTCCTCCTATTCCAGAATCTTTGCTGGCCTTTTCTTTGTCTGACTTCTAATAATGAACTCACTTGTTCATAATTTAAGAGATATGACCAGACAACCTGAAAATATGAATTAAGTGAAATTAAAATTAAAACTAAAAAATATTAAAATCCTTGAGTATATATTTGTATCAGACAGAATAGGTTATTCTCCTGTAATTAATTATCCAAAATATCCATTATAAATCATATCTCACATTGTCTTTATTCTCAGGCCAAGCTGATAAGCATTGCCAATTACTTCAACAAAGGGACAATATGGCTCATACAAAGGTCATATGCTCATACTTCATTGACCAAAGAAAGTAACACAGCTCCATATGCGTTCCAGGGTATAAATATATATTCCTCCAGAAGGGATATATAGTAACTTTTATGAATGGTAATAAAAATCTCCAATGATATGTAAGTGAACGAATAAAAACAATATAATTCACTTTCAACCAGTATAGATTATTATAGTAATTTTTCTCTGAAACTTGGCAATTAAAGAAAAAAAATCTCAAGAATATGTTTGCCTTTTAGGATAAACTATACATTATCTTCTTTGCCAAGAGAAATCTCCTTTGTAGAAAAATGTCTGGTAATAAATATAGAAGATACATGCCTTTAAATAACAGATTCAGGGAAGAGTTAGCAATAAACATGAAAGTGACTAGGTGAAGTTCTGGGGAAACAATATTTGCTTAGTACCAAAGTAATACCTCACACATCTCTTATTAAATTCCAAGTGAAACACTGATTCTTCATGTTGGAGAGGTCTAGTTGTTCGTGTGATTAATCATAACACTGATGGGACAACCAACATGACTCTCCTGTTGTGCTACAAAATGAACAGAGATCATCGCCCATGAAATATTCATGCACAACATGTTTAGACTGATCCAGTAAAGCTTTGAGATTTAATTTTTAGTTTATAATAATCAAGATTTAGAAGACACACAAATAAATACTTAGATAAATCCAGTGTTGAGTATTTTTGTAAGAAAACTGGCCGGTATTTTCAAAGAGTCAGTGTTACTTAAAAAAAGTAAAAAACAGTAGAGGATTTATCTACATTAACTGAAACAAAGGAGACATATATCTGATTACATTATGTGCATCTTCTTTTGATTCTCATTAGTATTAAACAGCTATAAAACACTATTTTGAATATAATTGAGATTTTAACATAGGTTTGATATTAATAATACTATGGGATTATTGTTCATTTCTTTCATAATTTATGGTGATCAGATAAGTAAATGTCTTGATTATTATGAGGCACATAATGAAGTATTTTTAAGTGAAGTTACACATTTGTAAGTAGCTTTTAAGTGGTTCAAAATTAAAGATTAAGGCAAAATATCTCTAAAGTGGTAGGTATATGGATTTTATTGCATTACTTTATTACTTTTTATATATTTAAACTTATTTCCCAATAAAAATTAGAGAACAAAGTATAGTGAGATTTCATTTCTCCGCATAATATTTGCAGAGCTTTGGAAATCTGATCTTGCCCAGTGGTGGTAAGAGAATGGCAGTCACAGAGTTCTTTCCATTAATGGTTAGATTACAAGTTCTACTGAAGAGTAATTTATGAAATCTAGAAAAAACTATATTAGAAAAATGTTAATTTCTGCTTAATTTATAATATACCAAGTAATTGGAAATAACTAAAATAATGTTTGAATGCATCATGTTATATTCGTACAATAGATAAGGAAACAAAACACATTGTTATTATGTGAAAAAAAAGTGCAATGCAGATCTGTATCTCCATTGTGATACTAGGTAGGGGGTTCAGTTCAGTTCAGTTCAGTTCAGTTGCTCAATCATGTCTGACTGTGACCCCATGGACTGCAGCACACCAGGCCTCCTTGTCCATCACCAACTCTTGGAGGTAGGGGGTAGAGTTAGTATAAATATCTGTATATAATTCCGACAACAGAGGTGTAGAAGGAACAGATTTTTTGTTTAATTATTTTAAACCTTTTTTTATATTCTTGGAAAAAATTATATGTGGCCTAATAGCTATTTTTAAGTACGATTTTTCAATAATAAAAATGACCAAGACACACATGTTTACCTAAGTGTTGAAAGTGGAACCAAAATTGCAAATGACCTTATTCTATTGAATAATTTTTTTAATTTAAAACAAAACAAAATAATAACTATGATAAAACTTAAACCCACATTTATATGCCTAATATCACATAGTTGAGGCAATTTTTCACAGAACCAGGACAAGAACTTGGGCCCTGTTAAGCCATGCTTTTCTTGTGGCATGTCAAGTCCCAGCTATATGTTATCTAACTTCATGTGTGTGTGTTCAGTCCTTTCCAACTCTTTAAACCCCATGGACTGTATTCTTTGGCATTGACAGGCT
This sequence comes from Ovis canadensis, assembly GCF_042477335.2. NCBI lineage: Eukaryota > Metazoa > Chordata > Mammalia > Artiodactyla > Bovidae > Ovis > Ovis canadensis. Next base: position 34,526,043 of record NC_091261.1, on the reverse strand, counting down.
GATTCTTTACCACTGAGCCACCAGGGAAGCCCTAGCTAATTTCATGGTTAATTACAAAATTAAGTTTAAGATAAAAGGCTTTGTCACATCACTTAGAAAAAAGTTAACATTCTAATTTAGAACAGGTCAACTGAAAGAAATAATTTTTGTTGCAATATATTTTAGAGCCTCTACTTAGTAACCAAGTAAACTTTAATTTTTTTGAAGTTGAATTACTTTTTAGAAGTTTTTAGGTTTAATTTTAAATAAAGGTTAAATTGATTTGCAATATTATATTAGTTTCAAGTGTACAACATAGTGATTCAATATTTTCATTGATTCCTTTTACATTTATTATAAAATAATGTCTATAGCTCCCCATGCTGTATAATACATCCTTGTTTCTTCTCTATCTTATCTGTTCAGTTCAGTTCAGTTCAGTTCTGCCACTCAGCCGTGTTCGACTCTTTGTGACCCCATGAATCGCAGCACAACAGGCCTCCCTGTCCAACACCAACTCCCGGAGTTCACTCAGACTCACCTCCATCGAGTCCGTGATGCCATCCAGCCATCTCATCCTCTGTCGTCCGCATTTCCTCCTGCCCCCAATCCCTCCCAGCATCAGGGTCTTTTCCAATGAGTCGACTCTTCACGTAAGGTGGCCAAAGTATTGGAGTTTCAGCTTCAGCATTAGTCCTTCCAATGAAAACCAAGGACTGATCTCCGTTAGGATGGACTGGTTGGATCTCCTTGCAGTCCAAGGGACTCTAAAGACTCTTCTTCAACACCGCAGTCCAAAAGCATCAATTCTTTGATGCTCAGCTTTCTTTATAGTTCAAATCTCACATCCATATATGACCACCGGAAAAACCATAGACTTTACTAGACAGACCTTTGTTGGCAAAGTTAATATTTCCGCTTTTTAATATGCTATCTATGTTGATCATAACTTTCCTTCCAAGGAGTAGCCGTCTTTTAATTTCATGGCTGCAATCACAATCTGTAGTGATTTTAAGCCCCCCAAAATAAAGTCTGACACTATTTCACCTGTTTCCCCATCTATTTCCCATGAAGTGATGGGACTAGATGCCATGATCTTCGTTTTCTGAATGCTGAGCTTTAAGCCAACTTTTTCACTCTCCTCTTTCACTTTCATCAAGAGGCTTTTTAGTTCCTCTTCACTTTCTGCCATAAGGGTGGTGTCATCTGCATACCTGAGGTTATTGATATTTCTCCCAGCAATCTTGATTCCAGCTTCTGCTTCTTCCAGTCCAGCCTTTTCTCATGATGTACTCTGCATATAAGTTAAATAAGTAGGGTGACAATATACAGCTTTGATGTACTCCTTTTCCTATTTGGAACTAGTCTGTTGTTCCATGTCCAGTTCTAATTGTTGCTTCCTGACCTGCATATAGGTTTCTCAAGAGGCAGGTCAGGTGGTCTGGTATTCCCATCTCTTTCAGAATTTTCCACAGTTTGTGGTGATCCACACAGTCAAAGGCTTTGGCATAGTCCATAAAGCAGAAATAAATGTTTTTTTCTGGAACTCTCTTGCTTTTTCCATGATCCAGTGGATGTTGGCAATTTGATCTCTGGTTCTTCTGCCTTTTCTAAAACCAGCTTGAACATCTGGAAGTTCACGGTTCACATATTGCTGAAGCCTGGCTTGGAGAATTGTATTACTTTACTAGTGTGTGAGATGAGTGCAATTGTGTGGTAGTTTGAGCATTCTCTGGCATTGCCTTTCTTTGGGATTGGAATGAAAACTGACTTTTTCCAGTCCTGTGGCCAAGCTAAATTTTCCAAATTTGCTGGCATATTGAGTACAGCACTTTGACAGCATCATCTATTAGGATTTGAAATAGCTCAACTGGAATTCCATCACCTCCACTAGCTTTGTTCCTAGTGATGCTTTCTAAGGCCCACTTGACTTCACATTCCAGGATGTTTAGCTCTAAGTGAGTGATCACACCATTGTAATTATCTGGGTCATGAAGATCTTTTTGTACAGTTTTTCTGTGTATTCTTGCCACCTCTTCTTAATATCTTCTACTTCTGTTAGGTCCCTACAATTTCGCTTTATCGAGCCCATCTTTGCATGAAATGTTCCCTTTGTATCTCTAATTTTCTTGAAGAGATCTCTAGTCTTTCCCATTCTGTTGTTTTCCTCTATTTCCTTGCATTGATCGCTGAGGAAGGCTTTCTTATCTCTCCTTGCTATTCTTTGGAACTCTGCATTCAGATGCTTATATCTTTCCTTTTCTCCTTTGCTTTTCACTTCTCTTCTTTTAACAGCTATTTGTAAGGCCTCCTCAGAGAGCCATTTTGGCTTTTTGCATTTGTTTTCCATGGGGATGGTCTTGATCTCTGTCTCCTGTACAATGTCAGGAACCTCCGTCCATAGTTCATCAGGCACTCTGTCTATCAGAGCTAGTCCCTAAATCTATTTCTCACTTCCACTGTATAATCATAAGGGATTTGATTTAGTTCATACCTGAATGTTCTAGTGGTTTTCCCCACTGTCATCAGTTTAAGTCTGAATTTGGCCATCTTATCTGTAGTAGTTCAGTTCAGTTCAGTTCATTTCAGTCGCTCAGTCATGTCTGACTCATTGTGACCCCATGGACTGCAGCATGCCAGCACGCCTCCTTGTCCATCACCAACTCCCGGAGTTCACTCAGACTCAAGTCCGTCGAGTCAGTGATGCCATCCAGCCATCCTGTCCTCTGTAGTAGTTAGTATCTCTTAATCCCACACCAGGATCTTGATCAGCTATCACCTCCCACCCCTCCCACCACCTGCCCTGCTTTCTTCTTCCTCCTGGTAACCTCTAGTTTGTTCTCTGTATCTGTGAGTCTTGTTTCTCCTTTGTTTGTCTCTTTAGGTTCCACATATGCATTATAACATAGAGTATGTATCCCTCTCTGACTTATTTCACTAAGCATAATCCTCTCTAGTTCCATGTTGTTGCAAATGAATTTATGATCTATCTAAATACCTGGCAGAAACAGGTGACTGTTTCTTACCCTCCAGTCTACCAGAAATCCTCTGCATCTAAGTGTATGCAGCCTGCCAGGATTCTGACTGGCCTAGCCAGGCCTTTCTTCCTCTTATATTCTTTCTGCCCTGTTACAGAAAGAATTGTTAGCTGTTACAATCCCCCATGCAGCTATTCAGGTAAATGTCTGCAACTCAGATTCAGTTTTTGTAAAAGCAAATTCTATAATCTAGTCTCCATTGGGTTTAGTGGACGTGAGTTAGAGGGTGAAAGAAGAAAGTTTAATTTTTCTGTGGAATCCAAATTGCATTCTCCAATTTCCATATAATGGGAAAATCTCATACTTTGAGCTGTACTATAATTTTATATGGTCTGTTAATAACATTGATACTGTGTTTTGTTCATCAGTCCATCCTAATATTCACTTTTAGTTTGTGAAGAACCTAAGTTGAGAAGGGGAACCAATTCTGTACCCTATTTGAATAGTCATATAATACTGACTGTCCATTTCTGAATTTTCACCCTTCATTTATTTTCCTCTATCCTGAATAATAAGAAAACAAATTTTAGAACATAAAAAGCAGGTACTATTCAGCATTTTTTGGGTAAGAGTCAAGCATGACTTTCTCAAAACTATACCTTTTCTTTGCCTTTTTTTTTTTTTTTTGGTATCAGAGAGAGAGAGGTAAAAAGGCAAGCCAGAAAATAGGATATGCTTACAATTTTAACTTTAAATATTTATATAGCCTATTAATAACATCATTCTATGCTAGCTTAAAATGTAGAAATGCTTTAAAAATACCAAATAGTTACTGATTTTATTCTTTTTATGCTAAGGTAACTGTCAGAATGTAAGAGCTGAAGTTGGCAATCAAGTTGTGTACAGCTGTTTCAGGTAACATGCTTCCCAGCTTGCTGTTGTTGTTTAGTACCTAATTTGTATCCAGCTCTTTTGTGATTCTATGGACTGCAGCCTGCCAGGCTCTCTGTCCATGGGATTCATCAAGCAAGATCATTGGAGTGGGTTGCCATTTTATTCTACAGGGTATCTTCCTGACCCAGGGGTCAAACTTGTGTCTCCTGCTTTGCAGGCAGATTCTTTACCACTGAGCCACCAAGGAAGCCTGCTTTCTAGGTTCATTTCAGTTCAGTCTCTCAATTGTGTCCGATTCTTTGTGACCTCATGAATCGCAGCATGCCAGGCCTCCCTATCCATCACCAACTCCCGGAGTTCACCCAAATTCATGTCCATGGAGTCGGTGATGCCATCCAACCATCTCATCCTCTGTCGTCCCCATCTCCTCCTGCCCCCAGTCCCTCCCAGCATCAGGGTCTTTTCCAATGAGTCAACTCTCCGTATGAGGTGGCCAAAGTACTGGAGTTTCAGCTTCAGCATCAGTCCTTCCAATGAAAACCCAGGACTGATCTCTGTTAGGATGGACTGGTTGGATCTCCTTGCAGTCCAAGGGACTCTCAAGACTCTTCTCCAACACCACAGTTCAAGAGCATCAATTCTTCAGCACTCATCTTTCTTTATAGTCCAAATCTCACATCCGTATATGACTGCTGGAAAAACCATAGACTTTACTAGAGAGACCTTTGTTGGCAAAGTGATATCTGCTTTTTAATATGCTGTCTAGGTTGGTCATAACTTTCCTTCTAGGTTAACTGAAGGTAATATCCTCAGACTATAGTAAAAAGAGGGAAAAGCTCAAGGAATCATAATGTTTAATCAAATGACTGTCCTATTTCTGGAAAACCATATTTGGATCAAACATCATAAATTCCTATGTGCTATCTTTATCCTTAGAGTTATTGGCTTTCTCTTTGTATTTTCCTTCTCATAAACTCTTTTACATTTTAATGTTACTTTTTGAAAATATTTTATGCATTTTTGTAAACCACATCACATTTTTTTGTGGAATGATGAAATAACTTCCTAATTTAAAAGAGTTTATCTTATTTTTGTATGAGTTTTTGATTCTTTATATAATGAAACCAGCACTCAAAATTCAGTCAACTTTACCTTGCAAAACTGCTTAAGTACTTATTGTTGAAACATTTTTCTTTAGAATTGATAATTTTATAGATGTCTGTATTTTATATATTCAGCAGTATAGATGGAATTTTGGAGAAATGTGGAAAATCTTTATTTTAGCAAGCAAATAATACCCATTACTAAAGTAATAGTATATGTATTTTCAACTTTTAAAGAGGTTCTAGTGACTTTTTTTTTCACTTAAGATTTTCATTAGCAGTATTTTCCCAGAAAGAACAGAGTAAAATTAGATTAACTTGAATAGTTTCTTTGTAAAATAATTTATTTGCATTAGATAAAACTTCTGGTTGTAACATAGTTGATAGAAAATTACAGTAGATAAAAGAAGCCAGGTAATTTTGTTTTATAAGAGGTTTGTTATAAATTTCCTTTGTTACTGGAAGATATTAAATCAGAGTTTCAGAAACATAGCTCTCTGAACTTATTTTTTTCATTTATCTTCCATTTAAATACTTCAATAGCATGTGAATTTTCAAGACACCCCAGAATGAAGATGATCAACTTTTAAACCACTCTTTCTACAAATTTAATACCAAATCAATTTGATATTTGACCTTCATTTTCATGACTGGAGTGTTTGTCTCCATACAACCTTCCACCTTTGAGTAACTGGTTTAAAGTCTTAGAACTAAGTTAAATACCTTATCTGAAGTCAAATTCCTCTACAAATTTTAGAGTTTCCAAGAAATATTGTTACTGTCTCTATAATATGATCATTTTGAAAAAAGACATAATTACTAAATATATCCTTTGAATACTTTATGGAGATGGAGTGACAATTCTTTAGAGAACAGACTCTATGGAGTTGAGGCTCAGACCTCTGAAGATATGGTGCTATATAAGTGTTGGTTAAGTGGTATTTCTTATAAATGAAAATATGATAATTCAGTTTTTCCCTTACTATTTACTGCCTCTTCATACTTTTTAATTTTGGCACACTTTGTTATTCTTGTTTCTTTTTATGGATATCTTTATCAGTTTAAGAGCTTCCCTGGCGGCTCAGACGGTAAACCATCTGCCTGCAGTGCAGGAGACCTGGGTTCAATCCCTGGGTTGGGAAGATCTGCTGGAGAAGGAAATGGCAACCCACTCCAGTACTCTTACCTGGAAAAATCCCATGGATGGAGGAGCCTGGTAGGCTACAGTCCATGGGGTCGCAAAGAGTCGGACACGACTGAGTGATTTCACTTTCTTTATCAGTTTAAATGTAATTATTTGATGCCCATTCAAAACTGAGAGGACATAATGGAGCTGATTCTGGAAGTAAAAAATAAGATCAAGGCTGCATCTGCAGGGGCCACATTATGAGGCAGTGGGGAGAAGAAAGGCCCTTCCTCTCTCTTCATGCTTCCACTTTCTGACAGGCTTATATTGGTGAAATCTAACAGACAGTCAGGGACTCCCCTGGTGGCTCAGTGGTAAAAAATTTGCCTGTCAATTCAGGGGATACAAGTTCGATTCTTGGGTTGGGGTGATCCTCTGGAGAAGGAAATGGCAACCTACTCCAGTATTCTTGCCTGGAAAACCCCATGGACAGAGGAACCTTGTGGGCTATAGTCCATGGGGTCATAAAGAGTGGGACATGACTTAAGGACTAACTTAGCACCTAAACAGCAACAAGAACAGAAAGTCAGTGCTCCACCAGGCCCCAGCAAATAAAGACAATGTTAAACAACTGCCCTAGGCCACTGTCTGCTATTCAGTATTCACACCTACTCTGAGTATATTCATAACTCCATCCAATAACAACGTCATGCTTCTAACAAGACACAATGGCTCACTAACAAATGCAGACCCTGTCACCTTCAAAAGATATTAAGGTCTCCATCTGTGCACATTATTTATTCGGTCATAAGCCCAACAGATCTCTATAAGACTCTTGCAAGAGTGCCACTGGATCTCATATTAAACCCATATTAACATCAAAGTGAAGCTGTCATGAACCACTAGACACAGACCCACTTTCTAATAATTATTTATCTACTTATCTATCTATTCACTCTGGCTTATCTTATTCTTGCCCTCCCTTATTCTCTCACTCTTTACTTTCTTACTCTCTAGCTCACTTTTCTATTGGACATCTTAAGTACTTTAGGAACTGATGAAAACAAGTTGAAGGAAGAGACAGAGTCCATTTCTGTACCAGATAACAACAAAAAAATGTTATGAAATCTATAGACTTTGTTAGAAACATTAAACTCAATGGCAGGAATTCAACAACAAATTCCTTGACATTTTAGCTATCTTGTAGATAACTTACACACACACACACACACACACACACACATATATTTGTAAGAAATATATTGAATGCATAAATTTCTAATTATTTATTATCAGGTAGGATATAATGGAATGCAGTGGAATTATAAAGCAAAAACAGGAAACATTAGATAAATAATACCACAGTCTAAATTTCTACTTCTTTACAGTAGCATCATTTAGTTTTTGAGAATACTGAATAACATATGTATAAAATGAGAAATTCTCCTTCAAGCCAGCAGATTCATTACACAGAACTACTACATTCTTAAAAAGTTACACTGAAGTCATAGAAAATATATAAAGAAGAAATAGTAAATAAATAAAATTATGAAGCATAGGAAAATAAGAAAATACAAAAAGGTTTGAAGAAATTCTCAGGAGAAAGCAAATGGCAATAGATCCAATTACCTCAATTAGTTTTTATAATGAATAATGTTTATATAACTATATATTGTAATGCTGTTTATCAATGTTTAATTTTTAGAAGTAACATATAGAAAAATGATGGTAAATTTAATTTTAGCTAGATAATAGCATATAATGTTGTGACCTAAATTTAAAAGAAAAAGAAAACAATACATCTGACACACACAGAGAAAGGACTATTAATTATCCAAATGTTCTCTTTTATATTTGAAGATCTCTATATAGCAACGTTTATGTAGATGAAGACATGGATGTAAAAGAATTGTATTTAAACTAATTAAAGATAACTATTTAAAAAACAAGAAAAACAAAATATGCCAAAATGAAAAAATAATAGGAGGAGGGAGGCAGACAACAATATACTGATAAGCAAATAAATAAAGGGAACAGGTGGAGTATTACACTTGCACTTACAAGAATTACCACTTAATTGAAAGGAAGTGTTTAATTTGGAACAATTTGTCACCTGTTCTTCATCTTCTAAACTTTGACATGCTTCACAGATACAACAAGTTATTTAGCAGAATGCCTCTCAGTTTGGATTTGTTTGATATATTCTCTTATTTGAATTCAAGTTGCATTTTTGGCAGGATTTCTAAGACTTGGTGTTATGTCATCACTTCAGAAACCATAAACTGTCAGATTAGTGCACAAATTGTTACATTATTAATGATGTTAGTTTTAATCATTTAGTGTGATGCATGTCAGGTGTCTCCACTGTCAAATTACTCTTTCTCCACTGTAATTAACTAGTAATGTGTCTGGGTGAGGGGATACTTTGAGAATATGCATTGCAGACCAGATAATAACGGTGTAACAACTTAAAGTTTGGGGACTTTGATAATTGTATTGTATCTAATATATGAGAATATGTTTGTTAGAAAATACATGTGAAATAGTGAGAAGTAAAGGAGTACAATATCCCCAACTTAATCCCAAACAGTTTAGAAATAATCATATGTGTATGTACAAATAGATTCATAGAAAATAAAAACAAAATTAATGTGGCAGAGTGTAAGAATTAGTGAATCTGGATGAAGGGCCTCTGGGAGCTTTCTGTACTATTCTTGCATTTTCTTTGTAATGTTGAAAATCAAAAAAATTATTAAAATACAAAATGGTTACTCTAAGGTTTTGACTATGCATTGAGAGTCAGAGCAGGAAAATTAGCTCTTCATTTTCTCTTAATTTATGCACTAATTTCTTTTCCATAAGAAAAATTATTTAATAATTACAAATTAAGTATTTAGCACAGTACTTAGCCCATAATGAGGACATAATAGTATGGTAGTGATTAAAGGGAGAACAAGAGAAAACACTTCCTCCAAAAATCAGCTAAATGAAGACCTAAGGTTGTGATTACACAGTAATGTTTGCGCTGGATAGAACTGTTACTCTCATTTTGTCTTATCTATTGCAAACCTTCTAGTTGATATGCCATGGGTTACATGGCAGCAGTGTAAAGACACCATTGCTGATTATTACAACGATGCATGGAGGATCTGAAAGAGTGCCAGGAAATGTACAAATCATTTACAAAGAGCTGATATTCCACAATCAATTCCTCTGGGTTTCTTCCAGGTAATTGAGGATGATATGCCAAAGTTCTTTCACATTACTTTCTTTTTTTGAGGTGTGTGCTTAATGGAAAACAGAGTACTTTTTAAAATGTAAGATGTTCATTTTCTTATTTCAAACAAAGTTTATTGAAAATTCATATTTAATAAAGATTAATGTAGAGGGACTTAGATTAAGAGGAGATATGTCATTCTTAGAGGCTGTATCTATTTTACACTAGATTGTAGCTTTGGTGGGACAGAAGTAAGACACAGTGACATTTAGTATTAATTTGAGATTAATTATCTTTGTTTTATGAAATTCAAAAAGGAAGCAACACAAGGAGAGGAGAGTTTGTTTAAAAAGAACAGAAACTTTGTAAATTTAAATAAATTCTTGTTAGCTTTTATAAAAATCCATGTTTTCAGATTGAATTAATTTTTGTGAAGCTCTTCATACACAGATATAAGTAAATAAAATTTTAGTACTTTCTTCAGAAACATTTAAGAATTGCACACTTTCTAAATATTTTATACTTTGATACATGATCTAAGAAGCTTTTCTTTGTCCATGTTAATACTACTAGTGTTCATAGCACTTCAGGAACCACTTTAGGAATGCTTTACAAGCTTCAGCATTTGACTATCTGTTACAGTTGAGTGTCTGAATTTTGTAAATAGTACCAATATACTAAATCCTAGTTTATTGTCTACAGTATGAATGATAATGACAGAAAACCAGATAATATAATTTGAGGTAATGAAACATTGTGAAAATATACAAGTATCAAGACTTTATTGCTTATTTAATTCATCATTGAGACTAAAAACAAAAGAAGAGGTCTTTATTTATTTTTTATTATTAAGTTCTTTGGAATTAATGCATTTTTCATAAGTCTTTGCATGAATTAAGGTTCTCAATAGAATATACACCAAAAACCTAGTAAATGTGTGAACAAACCACTTTTGACATTAGATGGTCATCCCATTAATTCCTTTATACACTCAACAACCATATATTAATACCTACACACCTGCCCTGTATCAATGATGATTAACTTTTAACTGTTGCTTTTTTCTTTATGTCAAACATCATTTTGGGTGGTAGTGAAGATCACTCAGAGTCAGACCTGAGTTCAGCCCTCCATCTACCACTTACTTGATGCCCAAACATTGGAGGTACTAGTAACTATTGGACTATTTTAAAGGTTTAAAAAAATCTAAGACTTAACACGCCTTCTCCAATTAAAAGAGGTAAAAGAAAGCAGAGAGAAAAGAAATGACAGATCTGTTAGTGATGAAGCTGATGCTAGAGAATGTGGCTTCTGTTGTGTTCCATTGGATCCCTAATACTGATTTCCAGAATGAAATAGTTTTAACATCACATATTGACCTACAATAAGTAGACTACCCTATATTTTCTCAGCAAAGATGGCTTATTTGGGATGAACATAGAATTTCTATTTGAGGTCTGCAACCATGGCTAGTCATGTGCAAGTTCCTCCATGGCAGGGGAAGAACACTTTTTAAAGGGGAAAATGAAATTGGGAAGCCAATAGAGCCCTACAGAGTTTCTCATCAGCTTAGTTCTTTTGAGGAAAGAAGGGGAGTTTTCCTTCTTCCTGTTGGGGTCTGCTTCCATCGCAGGGCATGAAAACTACCTCTTCTGGTCTGCTTGCTCTATTGAACTAAGGTTTCCATTCATTAATTTTTTTCACTTCTCACAGGGAAGGCTGTATACCTGTAGCTCTTCACACTTGGGGAGTTTTCTTACAAAACTTAGAGCAGGAAGTGAAACCATATGCTAGCATTGTGGCCCTGCCCTTTGAAATAAGTCTCCCAGCCCTCTGCTGAGTCTCAGAAGACTGACTCAAGAGTTAATGGTTTGGAAATGTGAACATGTAGAAACAAAGAGTAACTGTTGGGCCGAGAAACTAGTAACACTTCAGACTATAAATCAGCCACAAACCAGAGTCACCAAACTCTCAGTTTTGTGAAAGAGACAGATAGAGGTCTGACACACATTCCTAAGCTGTTTTTATAGGAAGCAGCACCCCTCCAGATGAAAACTGCTGATTTCAAGCACATAGACACCAGAGGGATTGAAACCAGAATATTGACGATGCTTGAAATTTCACCTTGATGCTAATCAACTTGAGAATTTAGGACAAGCTGATCATCATCCTGCAATCCCCTCCCTCACATTGCCTTTAAAACCATTCCCTGAAAGTCACTGGGAAGTTCAGGTCTTTTGAGCATGACAATATTATACTATTATAACCTGTATGAGCTCAGCACCCTGTGATAAATATTGTAGTTTTTTTCACCACAACCTAGTGTCAGTAGACTCTTTGCTGTCCATCATATAAGTAGACCCAAGTCCAGGTCTGTAACAGAGCAGCATGCATGCTTCTTATACACAGGTAGTTCACAAAGAAAGGAGAAAGATATTCCCAAGTATGCCTGCTTTACTCTTATTAAATGAAATGTTTAGTAAAGTTGATTCCCCAACAAAGGAGCAACAACAGCAGTTGCTTCCCATGTAGCTCAGTGGTAAAAAATCCCCATGCCAATGCAGGAGATGCAGGTTCAATTCTGGTTTGGGAAGATCCTCTAGTGAAGGAAATGGGAACCCATTCCAGTTTCTTCCCTGGAATATCCCACGTGCAGAGGAGCCTTGAAGGCTACAGTCCATGGGGTCACAAAGAGTCAGACAGGAGTTAGTGACTAAACAACAACAAAAGTAACTTATCTCCTTTTGGTAGAAGTGAATGAATGATCAGAGAAAGGCTAGAAATATAGATCTCAAGATGGTGACTTAAAAAATTACAGGCAACTTGAGTAGAGATTCAAAAGGTATTTCCATTATCAATGTCTGAAAAACATCAGTGGGAAAGAATCACAGAATCACAAAAATAAATGGAGTTTAAGTGAGCGCTGAAAAAGAGGAAAAACATTACAGTGTTAAAGAATAACTTGAACTAACACATTCAGCAGTGAGAGGAGTTATTTCAGAATCATCAGAACTCTAAAGTGGTGGGTGGGAAAAGGGGTCATAAGAAGAAACAGAACTTAATGTAGAAGAAGCAGCAGATTTTGAAGGAAATTTAATGACGTTTCAATGACTCTGGACATTAGCATGTATAAATAAGGAATTAGTCAAAATATTTAGGAGAGAGAAATGATTCTGTTGATTCTGCTTTTTTTTTTTTAAGGAGATTATGCTAAGAAGACTGTTAGATAGAAATATAGGTAGCACAGGCTCTTTTGATACTCCACATGAAAGATGGTAGGGATGAATAGGATTCAGGGCAAATTTGGGGGGAAATAATGTAGGATTTCAAAATTGACTGGGAAAAGACAGGAGGAGGAGGGAAGAGTTCAATTATTGTTCCTAGGTTTATGAACTCAAATATAAAAGCTATAAAAATAGATCAAAAATCAAATGTAGGAAGGAAGATATGAAAAAAAATATTATGGTAGATGGAAATAACAAGGCCTAGAAAGTATAAAGATTAATTTAACACTACTGTTGTCCCAGAATATCTGTGTAATTTTGGATTAATTACTCAAATTATCTAATCCACAGTTTTAACATCTATATAATGGAAGCTATAAGAATTACCATTCATGTATTGGCTATTGTAAACAGTGCTACAATGAACCTTGGTTTGCATGTCATTTTGAATTATGGTTTTCTCTAGATACGTGCCCAGGAGGGGATTTCTGGATCATATGGTAGCTCTATTCTTAGTTTTTTAAGGAACTTCCATAAATGTTACTTGATGATGAAGAGATAAAGAAGAGGTGGTAACATGTACATAATGGAATATCACTAAGCATAAAAAAGAATGAAATAATGCCATTTGCAGCAACATGGATGGACCTAGAGATGATCACACCAAATGAAGTCAGTCAGACAGAAAAAGACAGTTACCATTTGATGTCACTCATATATTGAATCTAAAACAATGATACAAATGGACTTATTTACAAAATAGACTCAGACTTAAAAAAACACATTTATGGTTACTAAAGGGGAAATGTGGGCTGGAAGAGGGATAAAGTAGGAAGTTGGGATCCTTAACATATACTTACTACTGTATATAAAATAAATAATCAACAAGAGCCTACTGTATAGAACCAGGGACTCTACTCAATACTCTGTGATAAACTGAACAGGAAAAGAATCTGACAAAGAATAGATAAAGGGATATGTAAAACTGAATCACTTCACAACACACCTGAAACTAACACAACATTGTAAATCATCTATACTTCAATATAAAATAAAAATTAAAAAGAGAACCCAACAGGAGGATTATCTCTGAACAGAAAATTACCATTTAAATATTCTAAAGGATTAGAAACATTACTAATCAGGACTTGCTATTCTGTGCCTTTGGATACCTTGGCATGATTTAAGATCACTCTGTATTAAAAAAAAAAAAAAGAAAAAACCCCATGGTACATTTATTTGAACTCTAAAGAAATGGTGATACTTATCTAGTTAAAAAGAAGATACAGGGGACAGTCCCAAGATGGTGGAGGAATAGGACAGGGAGACCACTTTCTCCCCCACAAATTCATCAAAAGAATACCTGAATGCTGAGCAACTTCCAGAAAACAACTTCTGAACACTGGTGGAGGACACCAGGCACTCAGAAAGACAACCCATTCTCTTTGAAAGGAGGTAGGACAAAATATGAAAGACAAAAAGAGAGACAAAAGTTAACGAAGGAGACCCGTCCTGGGGAGGGAGTCATGAAGGAGAAGTTTCCAAACAGCAGGAAACCCTCTCACTGACGGATCTGTGGGGAGTTTTGGAATCTCAAGGGGAAAAATAACCAGGAGGGGAAAAAAAAAAAAAAAAAAAAACTCCACAGAATATGCTCCTAACTACAACCCCAGCGGAGAAGTAGCCCAAACACTTGCATCCACCACCAGTGAGTGGGGGCTGGACAGGGAGGCACTGGCTACATGCTCAGGCTAAGGACTGGGCCTGAATGACCAAGGGACAATCTGAGGGAGTTAACATGAGATAACAACCCAAACTGTGGGATAGCAAGAGAGAAAAAAAAAAAAAAGGGAGAGAGAGAGAGAGAACTTTCCTTCAAAAGGCTCTCACCTCAGGCACAGCCTGGCCCTCTCACAGACTGAGCAAATACCAAAGGAGAGCTAGCTGGCTGTGTATAGGCCCCTCGCCACCACTGGAGGCTGAGAAGTAGGTACACGAAAGCCAGAGCCAGAAGGCAAGGGGCAATCTCGGTCCCAGAGACCAGCATCCTCCACCAAACTGTGAGCAGGCTCCTAGTTGGTAACCATATATTTCTGGGATTCTGGACAGGTGACATCTCCCAGGAGGGAAGGCGATGTCATCGCAGCCTGAGATTGGCTCCCCAGAGGAGACACACAGCACATCTGAGATGGTGCTCTCATGGCACACTCAGGAAACAGAGCAGCTGGGACTGGGGGAGGTGATTAAATGCATGGCCCACCTGGGACAGTGTGCTCACCAAGCACTTGGTTGCCTGAGCTGCTTGGGCCTGGGAAGGGCACAGAATTCACTCCCAACCTAGTCTGTGGCCTTATGGAGTACCTGAACCTGAACCTGTGCAGCCTAGACCTGAGTAGTACACGAAATGCAGGGCTCACTTTTGGACACTAACCCTGCAGAGCAACCTGGAACCTGAGCAGTGTAGAACTGGAAAGCACATGCTGCTGTGAGCTGGGGCAAACACAGTGTGGTCCATTCACTGCCAGCACTCCCCACACATGCCAGTGATACTTGTTTGCAGTTTTCCTCCCTCACCACAACACAAGTGAGCCTAAATAAGTGACCACTTTCGCCCCCTTGTGGCAAGGCAGAAATTAGACACTGAAGAGAGTTACAAACAGAGAAAGCCAAAATAAACAAAGAGGGAACCGCTCTAGAACAGACAGGTAAAACAGATTTAAACCGTGTAGTTAACATCGACAAAGCATTGGAAGGGGCCTATAAACTTTTAGAAGAGGTACAAGCTGGAACAAGGAACTATCTGAAACTGAACTGACCCCACACTGCCCACAACAACTCCAGAGAAATTCCTAGATATATTTTTACTATTATCATTTTTTAATTAAAAAGAAATTTAAGTTCTCTATTACTCTTTAAATTTTCATTTTTATAACCTACAATTACCTTGCAAAAAATAAAGACCCTATTTTTTAAAGCAAATTTCATATATATATATTATAATTTTTTGTGATTGATTTTCTTTTGTATTTTTAATATCGCATTTTTGAGAGTCTAACCTCTAGATTTAAAATTTTTGCTTTTTTGGATTTGTCATCAATTTTGTACCTTTAAGAATCTAATCTTTAGTATCCATTTTCACTTAGGCTAGACTGCTAAGTGACTACAGGCTAGACTGTTCTCTCCCTTTTTGACTCTCCCTTTTCTCTCCCAGGTCACCTCTATTTCCTCCCTCCCCGTTTTCTTCTCTACTTAACTCTGTGAATCTCTCTGTGTGTTCCGGGCTGCAGAGAACACTTAGGGAACTGATTACTGGCTAGATTGGTCTCTTCCCTTTTGACTCCCACCCCCCCCCCCCCCCGGTCACCTCTATCTCCCTCCTCCCTCTTCTCTTCCCCATGTAACTCTGTGAACCTCCCTGGGTATCCCTCACTGTGGAGAATCTTTTCACCATTAACCTAAATGTTTTATCACCTGTGCTGTATAGATGGTGAAGTCTTGAGGCTACTGTAAGAATAAGACTGGAAGCCAGAGGCAGGAGGCTTAAATTCAAAACCTGAGAACACCAGATAACTCCTTATTCCAGGGAACATTAATAGACAAGAGCTCATCCAAAAGCCTCCATACCTACACTGAAACCAAGCTCCACCCAAGAGCCAACAAGTTTCAGAGCAAGACATACCATGCTAATTCTCTGGTAACAAAGGTGCACATCCCTGAGCATTAAAATACAGGCTGCCCAAAGCCATGACAAACCCATAGACACCCCAAAATTTACTGCTGAACACTTCATTGAACTCCAGAGAGAAGAGGTCCAGCACTACCCACCAGAACACAGATGCAAGCTTCCCTAACCAGGAAACCTTGACAAGCCACTATTCCAACCCACCCACAGGGAGCAAGCTCAATAATAAAGAGGAATCACAAACTTCCAGCCTACAGAAAGGCCACTCCAAATGCAAAAATCTAAACAAGATGAAAAGGCAGAGACATATTCAGCAGGTAAAGGAACATGATAAATGCCTACCAAACCAAACCAAAGAGGAAGAGATAGGGAGTCTACCTGAAAAAGAATTCAGAATAATGGTAGTAAAGATGATCCAAAATCTTGAAAACAAAATGGAGTTACAGATAAATAGACTAGAGACAAGGATTGAGAAGATGCAAATAATGTTTAACAAGGACCAAGAAATAAAAAGGGTCAGTTAATAATAAATAATGCAATAACAGAGATCAAAAGCACTCTGCAGGGAACCAACAGTGGAATAACTGAGGCAGAAGATAGGATAAGTGAGGTGGAAGATAGAATGGTGGAAATAAATGAAGCAGAGAGGAAAAAAGAAAAAAAATTAAAAAATGAGGACAACCTCAGAGACCTCTGGGACAATGTTGAATGCCCCAACATTTGAAACATAGGAGTGCTAGAAGAAGAAGAAAAAAAAAAAAAAGGCCATGAAAAAATACTTGAGGAGATAATAGTTGAAAACTTCCCTAAAATGGGGAAGGAAATAGCCACTCAAGTCAAAGAAACCCAAAGAGTCCGAAGCAGGAGAAACCCAGGGAAAAACACCTCAAGACACATATTAATCAAATTAACAAAGAGCAAATATTAAAAACAGCAAGGGAAAAGCAACAAATAACACACAAGGGGATTCCCATAAGGATAACAGTTGATCTTTCAATAGAAACTCTTCAGGTTAGAAGGAAGTGGCAGGACATACTTAAAGTGATGAAAGAGAAAAACCTACAACCAGATTACTATTTTTCATTCAAATATGAAGGAGAAATCAAAAGCTTTACAGACAAGCAAGAGCTGAGGGAATTCAGCACCACCAATCCAGCTCTTCAACAAATGTTAAAGGATCTTCTCTAGAAAGGAAACACAGGAAAGGTGTATAAACTTGAACCCCAAACAACAAAGTAAATGGCAATGGGATCATACTTATTAACAATTACCTTATGTGTAAATGGGTTGAATGCCCCAACCAAAAGATAAAGACTGGCTGAATGGATACAAGAACAAGACCCATATATACGCTATCTATAAGAGACTCACCTCAAACCAAGGGATGCATACAGACTGAATGTGAAGGGCTGGAAAAAGATATTTCATGCAAATGGAGACCAAAAGAAAGAAGGAGTAGCAATACTCATATCAGATAAAATAGACTTCGAAATAAAATCCATGAAAAGAGAAAAAGAAGGACACTACATAATAATCAAAGGGTCAATCCAAGAAGAAGATATAACAATTATAAATATAAATGCACCCAACATAGGAGCACAGCAATATGTAAGGCAAATGCTAACAAGTATGAAAGGGGAAGTTAACAGTAACACAATAATAGTGGGAGACTTTAGTACCCCACTCACACCTATGGCTAGATCAACCAAACAGAAAATTAGCAAGGGAACACAAACTTTAAATGATACAATGGAGCAGTTAGACATAATTGATATCAATAGTATATTTCACACCAAAACAATGCATTTCACCTCTTTCTCAAGTGCACATGGAACATTCTCCAGGATAGATCACATCTTGGGCCATAAATCTAGCCTTGGTAAAGAAAAAAAAAAAAAAGAAATCATTTCAAGCATCTTTTATGATCACAATGGCAGTGAGATTAGATGTCAATTACAGGAAAAAAAAGCTATTAAAATATAACCATATGGAAGCTAAACAACACACTTCTGAATAACCAACAAATCACAGAAGAAATTAAAAAAGAAATAAAAATATGCATCAGTTCAGTTCAGTCGCTCAGTTGTGTCCAACTCTTTGTGACCCCATGAACTGCAGCATGCCAGGCCTTCCTGTCCATCACCAACTCCTGGAGTTCACCAAAACTCATGTCCATCGAGTCAGTGATGCCATCCAGCCATCTCATCCTCTGTCGTCCCCTTCTCCTCCTGCCCCCAATCCCTCCCAGCATCAGAGTCTTTTCCAATGAGTCAACTCTTCACATGAGGTGGCCAAAGTATTGGAGTTTCAGCTTTAGAATTAGTCCTTCCAAAGAACACCCAGGACTGATTTCCTTTAGAATGGACTGGTTGGATCTCTTTGCAGTCCAAGGGACTCTCAAGAATCTTCTCCAAAACCACAGTTCAAAAGCATCAATTCTTTGGTGCTCAGCTTTCTTCACAGCCCAACTCTTACATCCATACATGACTACTGGAAAAACCATAGCCTTGACTAAATGGATCTTTTTTGGCAAAGTAATGTCTCTACTTTTGAATATGCTATCTAGGTTGGTCATAACTTTCCTTCCAAGGAGTAAGTGTCTTTTAATTTCATGGCTGAAATCAACATCTGCAGTGATTTTGGAGCTGCCAAAAAAAGGTCTGACACTGTTTCCACAGTTTCCCTATCTATTTGCCATGAAACGATGGGACCAGATGCCATGATCTTCGTTTTCTGCATAGAAACAAATGAAAATGAAAACATGACAACCCAAAACCTATGGGATTCAGTAAAAGCAATGGTAAGGGGAAGGTTCATAGTGATAGAATCTTACCTCAAGAAACATGAGAAAAATCAAATAAATAACTTTACACCTAAAGCAACTAGAAAAAGAAGAAATGAAGAATCCCAGGGTTAGTAGAAGGAAAGAATCATAAAAATTAGGGCTGAAATATATGAAAAAGCCCTGCTTACTTAATTTATATGCTGAGTACATAATGAGAAACCCTGGGCTGGAGGAAGCGCAAGCTGGAATCAAGATTGACAGGAGAAACATCAATAACCTCAGATATGCAGATGACACCACCCTACAGCAGAAAGGAAGAGGAACTAAAGAGCCTCTTGATGAAAGTGAAAGAGGAGAGTGTAAAAGTTGGCTTAAAGCTCAACATTCAGAAAACCAAGATCATGGCATCTGGTCCCATCACTTCATGGCAAATAGATGGGGAAACAGTGGAAACAGTGGCTGACTTTATTTTTCTAGAAGGCAATGGCATCCCACTCCAGTACTCTTGCCTGGAAAATCCCATGGATGGAGCAGCCTAGAAGGCTGCAGTCCATGGGGTTGCTGAGGGTCTGATATGACTGAGCGACTTCACTTTCACTTTTCTCTTTCATGCATTGGAGAAGGAAATGCCAACCAACTCCAGTGTTCTTGCCTGGAGAATCCCAGGGATGGGGGAACCTGGTGGGCTGCCATCTATGGGGTCGCACACAGTTGGACACAACTGAAGCGACTTAGCAGCAAAGCCATGCAGATGGTTATTGCAGCCATGAAATTAAAAGATGCTTACTCTTTGTAAGGAAAGTTATGACCAACCTAGACAGCATATTGAAAAGCAAAGACATTGCCAACAAAGGTCTGTCTAGTTGAGTTATGGTTTTTACAGTGGTCATGTATAGGTGTGAGAGTTGGATTATAAAGAAAGCTGAGCACTGAAGAATTGATGTTTTTGAACTGTGTTGTTGGAGAAGACTCTTGAGAGTCCCTTGGACAGCAAGGAGATCCAACCAGTCCATCCTAAAGGAGATCAATCCTGGGTGTTCATTGGAAGGGCTGTTGCTAAAGCTGAAACTCCAATACTTTGGCCACCTCATGCGAAGAGCTGACTCACTGGAAAAGACTCTGATGCTGGGAAAGATTAAGGGCAGGAGGAGAAGGGGATGACAGAGGATGAAATGGTTGGATGGCACCATCACATCAATGGACATGGGTTTGCGAGGACTCTGGGAGTGGTGATGGACAGGGAAGCCTGGCATGCTGTGGTTCATGGGGTCGGAAAGAGTCAGACACGACTAAGCGACTGAACTGAACTGAAATAAAAAAGAAACAAAGGAGACCATATTAAAAATAAACAAAGCTAAAAGCTGGTTCTTTGATAAGATAAATAAAATAGACAAACAATAAGCCAGACTTATCAAGAAAAAAAGAGAGAAGAATTAAATCAACAAAACTAGAAATGAAAATGGAGAAACCACACAGACAACACAGAAATACAAAGAATCATAAGAGACTACTGTCAGCAACTGTATGACAATAAAATGGACAACTGGAAGAAATGGACAAATTCTTAGGAAAATATAACCTTCCAAACTGAACCAGGAAGAAATAGAAAATCTTAACAGACCCAGCACAAGCACAGTAATCAAAAATCTCCCAACAAACAAAAGCCCAGGACCAGATGGCTTCACTGGTGAATTCTACCAAAAATTTAGAGAAAAGTTAACAGCTATCCTACTCAAACTCTTCCAGAAAATTGCAGAGGAAGGTAAACTTCCAAACTCAGTCTACCTGGCCACCATCACCCTAATACTGAAACCAGACAAAAATGCCACAAAAAAAGAAAACCACAGGCCTATATCACTGATGAACATAGATGCAAAAATCCTCAACAAAATTCTAGGATACAGAATTCAGCAACATATTGAAAAGATCATACATCATGAATAAGTGGGCTATATCCCAGGGATGCCAGAATTCATAAATATTCCCAAATCAATCAATGTGATACATCATATTAACAATCTGAAAGATAAAACCCATATGATTATCTCAATAGATGCTGAGAAAGCCTTTCACAAAATCATTCATGATTTAAAAAAAAAAAACTTCCATAAAGCAGGCATAGAAGGAACATACCTCAACATAATAAAAGCCATATATGATAAACCCAGAGAAGGCAATGGCAGCCCACTCCAGTACTCTTGCCTGGAAGATCCCATGGACAGAGGAGCCTGGTAGGCTGCAGTCCATGGGGTCGCAAAGAGTTGGGCCTGACTGAGTGACTCCCCTTTCACTTTTCACTTTCATGCATTGGAGAAGGAAATGCCAACCCACTTCAGTGTTCTTGCCTGGAGAATCCCAAGGACAGAGGAGCCTGGTGGGCTGCCGTCTATGGGGTCGCACAGAGTCGGACATGACTGAAGTGACTTAGCAGCAGCAGCAGCATGATAAACCCACAACAAACATTATCCTCAATGGGGAAAAATTGAAAGCATTTTCCCTAAAGTCAGGAATGAGACAAGGTTGCCCACTCTCATGACTACTATTCAACATAGTTTTGGAAGGTTTAGCTACAGGAATCAGAGAAGAAAAAAAAGTAATAATAATAATCATGTTTGGAAAAGAAGAAGCAAACTCTCACTGTTTGCAGTTGACATGATCCTCTACATAGAAAACCCAAAAGACACTACCAGAAAATTACTAGAGCTGATCAATGAATATAGTAAAGTTGCAGGATATAAAATTATTACACAGAAATCCCTTGCATTCCTATACACTAACAATGAGAATACAGAAAGAGAATTTAAGGAAACAATCTCATTCACCATTGTGATGAAAAGAATAAAATATTTTAAAAAAATCTACCTAAAGAAACAAAAGACCTATATATAGAAAAACACTGATGAAAGAAAAACACTATAAAACACTGATGAAAGAAATCAAAGAGGACACAAATAGATGGAGAAATATACTATGTTCATGGAGTGGAAAAATCAATATAGTGAAAACCAGCATAGTGAAAATGAGTACAGTGAAATCAATATAGTGAAAATGAGATCAAAGCAATATATAGAATCAATGCAACCCCTATCAAGCTACCAACAGTATTTTTCACAGAACTAAAACAAATAATTTCACAATTTGTATGGAAATAAAATAAACCTTGAATAGCCAAAGAAATCTTGACAAAGAAGAATGGAACTGGAGGAATCAACCTGCCTGACTTCAGACTATACTTCAAAGCTACAGTCATCAAGATAGTGTGGCACTGGCACAAAGACAGAAAACCAGATCAACGGAAGAAAATAGAAAGCCCAGAGATAAATCCACACAAATATGGACACCTTTTCTTTGACAAAGGAGGCAAGAATATACAATGGAGAAAAGACAATCTCTTTAACAAATGGTGCTGGGAAAACTGGTCAACCACTTGTAAAAGAATTAAATTAGAACACTTTCTAACACCGTACACAAAAATAAATTCAAAGTGGATTAAAGATCTAAATGTAAGATTAGAAACTATAAAACTCCTAGAGAAAAACATAGGCAAAAACACTCTCTGACATAAATCACAGCAGGATCCTCTGTAATCCACCTCCCAGAGTAATGGAAATAAAATAAAAAATAAGCAAATGGGACCTAATTAAACTTAAAAGCTTTTGCACAACGAAGGAAACTATAAGCAAGGTGAAAAAGACAGCCTTCAGAATGTGAGAAAACAATAGCAAATGAAGCAACTGACAAAGAATTAATCTCAAAAATATACAAGCAGCTCCTGCAGCTCAATTCCAGAAAAATAAATGACCCAATCAAATAATGGGCCAAAAAAACTAAACAGACATTTCTCCAAAGAAGACATACAGATGACTAAGAAACACATGAAAAGATGCTCAACATCACTCATTATCAGAGAAATGCAAATCAAAACCACAATGAGGTAACATTTCATGCCAGTCAGAATAGCTGCTATCCAAAAGTCTGCAAACAATAAATGTTGGAGATGGTGCAGAGAAAAAGGAACCCTCTTAGACTGTTGGCAGAATGCAAAGTAGTACAGCCACTGTGAAGAACACTGTGAAGATTCCTTAAAAAACTGGAAATAGAACTGCCACAGGACCCAGCAATCCCACTGTTGGGCATACACACTGAGCAAACCAGAATTGAAAAAGACACGTATACCCCAATGTTCATGCAGCACTGTTTAAAATAGCCAGGACATGGAAGCAACCTAGATGTCCATCAGCAGATGAATGGATAAGAAAGCTGTGGTACATATACACAATGGAATATTACTCAGCTATTAAAAAGAACACCTTTGAATCAGTTCTAATGAGGTAGATGAACCTGGAGTCTATTATACAGTGTGAAGTAAGTCAGAAAGAAAAACACCAATACAGTATATTAATGCATATATATGGAATTTAGAAAGATGGTAATGATGACCCTATATGTGAGACAGCAAAAGAGACACAGATATAAAGAACAGCCTTTGGACTCTGTGGGAGACGGTGAGGGTGGGATGATTTGAGAGAATAGCATTGAAACATATATATTACCACATGTTAAATAGAAAACCAGTCCAAGTTCGATGCATGAAACAGGGCACTCAAAGCCAGTGCCCTGGGACAACCCTGAGGGATGGGATGGG
This sequence comes from Ovis canadensis, assembly GCF_042477335.2. Taxonomy (NCBI): domain Eukaryota; kingdom Metazoa; phylum Chordata; class Mammalia; order Artiodactyla; family Bovidae; genus Ovis; species Ovis canadensis. Next base: position 34,502,410 of record NC_091261.1, on the reverse strand, counting down.
GAGGGAGGTGAGAGGGGGGTTCAGGATGGGGGACACATGTACACCCATGGCTGATTCATGTCAATGTTTGGCAAAAACCACTACAATATTGTGAAGTAATTAGCCTCTGATTAAAATGAGTAGTTAAAAAATGTTTGAAAAGTAATGAAGTATTGATACATGCTACTGTTAGGGATAGAGTAAAGGGACAATGTAGGTTATGAATTCTACTAGAGAATTGTAAGTAAATAAAAATATAGGAGTAAAGGAGACCCCTGTAAGTTAATCATTACTCAAGAAACCAGTTTGCTTAATCATAAAACTAAGCAGGCTTTCTAACCAATGAAACCCATGCAGCAGAAGCATGGGACATGCCCCCAAACAATAAAACAGTGGTGGCTAACTACATCCTGCCCAGTGAGCTCAGTAAGTTAATGATCTCTTGGTCATGCTCTCTGCACACATAAGAAACAATAATTACTGGATAGGTAACATTTCAAACTTAAAGACCTTCATTGTACTAAGACATGAAATAATTTTTCCATATATCATGACAGTCCTGGCTTTGCCATGTGTGTACAAGAAAACTCCTCTGCCTGATCTGGAGCAGGAGCTGATGATGGAAGTGTGCCATCTACTCAAGAATAAGGAAGAAGGTGGTCTATCCCCCTCTCCACTTTTGTTTTGATTTTAGCCCCCTAAGTAACTGGGGCACTGCACCTTCTACCCCACCCACTTGTAAACTTCACAAGTGTTATATTCTAATAAATCACTTCTTATCTATCAAAAAAATGAAGCTACAAGGTGGATGTATTTACAGAAGTTGAATATATTATTTCTTCAATATTGGAATTTCAATAATCCTCTTGTACTTTTACCTTTATCCCATTGTTAAGATAACTAGAGGCATTATGGGTTTGGGGTCAGGAAGTTTTCCCCCAGGAAAATTGCTCATATTTCCCCCTGTTGAGAAGGAAAAGAGTACATTTTTTAAGATTATATTCTTATTTTCAGTATCAAGCAATTCTGCACAAATCTGTTAATCAGCCTAACAGAACTATTTTTAAAATCTTCTGAAATAAGATTTCTGGAGGTGGGAACTCCATAGTAGATTAAGGTTAGTTGATATTGCTTTAGACTGAGTACCACACTTTTCTTTGAAGATGGAATAATATGTGCATAATTTATACTATCCTCCATAGAGAATACCAAAAGTAAGTAGAAAAAATTGTAGGGTAAATAATTCTCCCTTCTAGTCATGGCAAGATATCTTGATTGAACTAACCCTCCCACAGATAATTATAAAATGTCACCAAATCAGTTTTTTAAAGTATTCCAAAGGGTGGAGAGTGATGACAAGATAGATGAACTAGAAGGGTTTTATTCCTGAAGGGCAGAAAGTGCAAAGATAGTATTTTGAGCTTGCTGCTGTCTATTAGAAGGCACTCCTTACTCGTCACACAGTTCAGACAGCACAAGAACAGATGCCTACTGGCATATGAGGTGCTAGAAGACAGATTCCAGATCTGGAAGATCAGATGTGAAGATAGACGGAGAATCCTTTAAGTGAGGGAGCCTCAAAAGGATTAAACCCATAAAATCTACATTAAAAATTACTCCCAATACTGGCATGCCCACTTCATATACATTGAGCAGACTCCAGTGGCCTTAAATAAAACCATCAACTGGAAGCTGAAAGAACTGTATAAAGAATTAATCTCTTGTCACCTACAGCATGGAGAAAGTTCAGAGGTGGAATCTAACCAAGTTAATTAATAGGGTAAAAATAATTATAATAATTATTTTAAAAGAATTATACAGTCTATAAATTATAAAAACAGAGATAATACATAAATAAATGAGCATGTTTCTAAGGTCCAATAATATTTAATTCACACAAAAAAAACAGGTTAGCAGTCCAGATTTGGGCATAGTTAGGTTATATCTGGTATAAGTTCCCACCTTAAAGACTTTTTTTAGGCAAAAGCAAAGTAGAAAATAATGCAGATAAGAACAGAAATCAATAAAATAAAAAGCAATAAAAAATATAAAATAAATCAATGAAACCAAAAGTTGCTCTTTTGAAAAAAAGTTTAAAAATACGATAAAATTCTGATTAGATTGATCCTGAAATGACAAGATACAAAATATTAGCATCAAAAACAAAAGATAATATTTTTATAAATTCTATCAACATTCAAAGGATGATACTCAAATAAAATGATCAACTTTATGCAGATAATTTTCACAAGTTATGTGAAAAGGATGTGGCATGGACTGGTGCCCTGAGTGAATCAGCTGGGTCAAATACTGAAAGCTTAATGTTGAATTTAGCAATGTGGAAGAGGCTGTCAACATGGACAGGCCCAATTTTAATGGAGTAATGGGAGAAATTTCTGGCTTGAGTAGATTCAAGATAGAATAAAGGAAATGAATCAGAGGGGGAAAAAAAAAACTGCTTTGTCAAGTTGTTTTATAAGGGTAACATGAAAATAATCCTGTTTCACAGAAATGAATATGACATCATACTTATTATCCCACAATGAAACACAGTTTGAAAGCAACTTTGAGGCAATCCATTCATATCGTAGAAGTTTACCGTTAACCCAACTTCAGAGACCAGTTGTACCAAGCTTCTACCCTTTTCCCGTGTCTGAGCATGTGAATCACTGTGCCTTCCATCAGCAGAACTCCTTTACTCTGACTGCAAGAACTTGAACTTAGGCAATGGAAAGCACCAACAGGAAATAGGAGTGAGAGGAGGGAAAGGCATTATTTATTTTCTTACCTAAATGTCTCCATCCAGACCTTAAGTTAGCAAAGACCGCATTTCAGGCTGCAGCTCTTGCTAAATGGCTTCTTCCCGTAGTTATGACTACGATTTCTCAGTTAGTTCTTAGCTTCTCTAAGAGGCCTGGGAATGATGAGGCGTTTCCACTATAATTCTCAAACTTTCTTATTTTCTTTTAACACTGCCTAAACATTTGAAAATAACCCCTTTATTAAAATATCCTAAATTACTGTGTTTGAACATGCTGTTTTCTTTTTATTACAGGAGGAAACTTAATTGAAATGATCTCACTATTCCTTATTATTCAGGGATAATTTTTACAAAGAAATACCTGGTTAGATATGTAAAAATGCTTTTTTTATGGTAACATTTAAATATGGAAAATTAATTCATATTACTTTTTTGTATACTGAAATTATAAAAAAGTTTCAAGTTATATATTTCCTCACAATACAATTTGCCAAGGAAATGTTCTAAGCAAGATACACACAAGTAATTTATTAAACAATTAAACATTCAAAACTAAAAATGTAGGCACTGTGCCAGAAAGGAGTATACAAAGAGTGAACTTAAACTCTATGTCTAAGTGTGGGTTTTCACTTTAGTAATAGTTTCTCTGTGCCACTATAAAACAATTTTAGGTATAATGGCCATCCTTAAATACTATTTTGGACTTTACTTCTTTTAGAATTGTTATAGGAGCTGTTTACAGGCTATATAAAAATTCATCTCATTCTTGAAAATTGAGTTTCAGATGGCTGTTGTTGCCAAGCATGAATATCCATGTTTTTTTTTTTTTTTACCAGATGTAATTTTAAATTATATTTGGCTCTTTCCAAGTAGCAAAATCATCCTCAAAAAAAAAATAGTCACCAATGGTAATATATTTAAAATGTTCCCTAATTTGTATAGAAAGACATAGCTTCATAACTAAATATCCAGAATCTGGAGCTAGACATCATGGAGCAAATCCCAGCTCTGCCAGCTAGAAGACCTTGACCGAGGTATGCATCCTCTCTGAGATTTGGTCTCTTCTTAAAGTGTGGATAACAGTAGCACCTAAATCATAGGCTTCTCTTATAAACGGAATGAATTTACATTAGTAGAAAATTTAGGACACTGCCTAGTCATTTTGAATACTAGATAAATGTTAGCTAAGGGAATTTAAAATGAGTGTTTCTGAAGAGCTACAGCAATGACAATAGCATTAGAATCAAATATAGCATATAGCACCAGAATATACACTTTCACAGGAGAAACTATTTATTTTGAAGTATTGATCTTTTTTTTTTAATTGCCACATGACTTTAGTAAGAGTTCACTATTCACATGTTGAGAAGACACTGATTTTGTTTTATTTATCTATTTTTGTGTATGTTGTAGATAATACTGGGGATTTTTCTTACCAGAAAGATACTGCCTTTAAATGAATCCAAACAACATATATGCTACAAGCTGTTGGCTGTTAAATCATATGCCTTATTTGGTAGTATAATATATTAATAGCATATGTTATAATTAATGAGTAAAACTCTAAATACTTTCAACCAACATTCTCGGAAAATTTTTACCGAAGAATTGTATTGACTATTAAGGAACCCATACTTTCCTTTAGATGACTAAAAAAGAAATCTTGATTAATTTAACCTGAGAGCAGTGAATTTATTTTAGGTACGTATTAAGGACATTTTACAGGCTATCAACTTCCATGCTCATTGAGGAAAAAAAAAAAAAAAAGAAATAGAGAACTGTGTTAGAGTCTAGTCTGAAAAACAGATATTTTCTATTCAGCATCTGGCTTGTTTTTACCTTATAGGCCCTGAGAATCCTTTAACTGACAGAGATCAGTTTTTCACTGATCAGATTTATTTCTACTCTTAATGAATGTAAAAAAATATTTATTTCAAGTCAATTTTATCTATGAGGATATAAGCTCTAATTGGGGTATGAAATTAGTTTTTTATTCTTCAAAATCATGCACCCAACATTTAGTTTAGTGTTTTATCCATGCTAGATTTTGTAATAAATATTTCTGACATGAAAGAATGAAAGACAGAATTAAGGAGGAAAGTCTTATTCCACCAATGTTACCAAATAGAACTAAATGTTCTTTTGCTGTTGATGTTCTGTTTTATAATGGGAAAATAAGAAACGCTTAATAAATGTATAAGGGCTATGTAAAGAAATACAAGCCTTTATCTTTTCTTTTTCATACATTAGGTACTGTGAACACAGAATACCATGAGAAGAAGAGTAGAGAGAGGGAAAAAATAAAAAGAAAAATAGGTAATAAAAAAATCATTAACAAACATTTATGGTCGAGTAAGGAAAACAAAATTTTAAGAGATAACATTTTCTCTTTTTCTGTGCTAATTCTTTTAAGCTGCAGCTGCTATATTGGTCACAGAGGCATATAAAAAGGTAGTGTTAATGATACATACCTATAAAAACATTTTTGTTCAAAAATCAACTTAATGGAAAATATCCAAAGGTTACAAAAATATTTCTGTTGATGTTAAGTGTATTGTATTTTATCGGTTTCTACATACACAGGAAGAAACAGAAGTACTTTATTAAAGAATCTAAGAAGAATAATATACAGAATTCTCTTTGGGGAGAGGGGGAGGATGATGAGCTTTTTTAGACTCTTCCGTATTAAACAGAAAACTATTTTCTAGGTAATTAATTCCTGATTAAGTTACCAGAGAAAAGGGTTATAACATTTATCTCCAGATAATTTATTCTCTTATTGTGCCAGAACAAGAGGAAATTCTATATGTTTTAATAATTTAATAAATTTTCATAGCATTTACTTTTCTTTAAAATATTCAGCCCATTTGTATCAGCCTAAGAATCTCAAACATTTAATAATTTATTATTCTGGTAATGATTATTGCTGATAGCTTAAAATTAACATGTAGAAAATGTAGTAAAATTTGCATTTAGATGTCAAAATATATAATTTATTGTAAGTATAGAATGTAGAATTCACAAAATATTACATATACTTCAGAATATATTCTTTACTTATTTCACAATGTTTAGAGAAAAATAAAAGGCATAAACAAATAAATAATCAGTCAACTGCAGCAAGTTAAATATATTATCTAGGAATTTCAACATATATGCGTATGTCTGTGAATATGTGTGTTTGTGAATACATATTATACACAAATATTTGTGTGTATCATAATTTTTTTCTATACAAATGGTATGTGCATTTAAAAGTTTGCAATATTATGAGCCAAAAATGACATATTATTATTTTTTGATTTGCGACTCCGCGGACTACAGCACTCCAGTCTTCCCTGTCCATCACCATCTCCTAGAGCTTGCTCAAACTCATGTCCTTCTAGTTGGGGATGCCATCCAACCATCTCATCCTCTGTTGTCCCCTTCTCCTCATGCCTTCAATCTTTCACAGTATCAGTATCTTTACAATGAGTTTAGGTGGCCAAAATATTGGAGCTTTAGTATCAGTCCTTTGAATGAAAATTCAGGACTGGATTCCTTTAGAATTGAGTGGTTTGATCTTCCAGTCTAAGGGACTCTCAAGAGTTTTTTCCAATACCACAGTTCAAAAGCATCAATTATTCAGTGCTCAGCTCTGTTTGTGGTCCAACTCTTACATCCACACATGACTACTGGAAAAATCATAGCTTTGGCTAGATGAACCTTTGTTGGCAAAGTAATGTCTCTGCTTTTTAATATGCTAGGTCTAGGATGGTCACAGCTTTTCTTCCAAGGAGCAAGTGTCCTTTAATTTCATGGCTGCAGTCATCATCTGCAGTGATTTTTGAGCCAAAGAAAACAAATTTTGTCAGTTTTCATTGTTTCCCCATCTATTTACCATGAGGTGATGGGACCAAATGCCATGATCTTAGTTTTCTGAATGTTGAACTTGAAGCCACCTTTTTTCTCTTCTCTTTCACTTTCATTAAGCAGGTCTCCAGTTCCTCTTTACTTTCTGCCATGAGGGTGGTATAATATGCATACCTGAGGTTATTGATATTTCTCCCAGCAATCTTGATTTCAGCTTGTGCTTCATCAAGCCTGGAATTTCTCATGATGTACTCTGCACAAAAGTTAAATAAGAAGGATGACAATGTATAGCCTGGACATACTCCTTTCCCAATCTGGAACCAGCCCACTGTTCCATGTCTGGTTTCAACTGTTGCTTCTTGACCTGCATACAGATTTCTCAGGAGGCAGGTAAGGTGGTCTGGTATCCCCTTCTCTTTAAGAATTTTCCACATTTTGTTGTGATCCACACACTCAAAGTCTTTGGCATAGTCAATAAAGCAGAAGTAGATGTTTTTCTGGAACTCTCTTGCTCTTTCGATGATCCAACGGATGTTGGCAATTTGATCGATATCTGGTCCTCTGCCTTTTGTAAATCCAGCTTTAACATCTGGGAGTTCACAGTTCATGTACTGTTGAAGCCTGGATTGGAGAATTTTGAGCATTATTTGGTAATATGTGAGATGAGTGCAATTGTGGGTAATTTGAACATTCTTTGGCATTGAATTTCTTTGGGATTGGAATGAAAACTGACCTTTTCCAGTCCTGTGGCCACTGCTGAGTTTTCCAAATTTGTTGGAATATTGAGTGCAGCACTTTCACAGCACCATTCTTTGGACTTGAAATTTAGGACTTGAAGTAGGAATTCCATCACCTCCACTAGCTTTATTTGTACTGATGCTTCCTAAGGCCGACTTGACTTTGCATTCCCGGATGTCTGGCTCTAGGTGAGTGATCACACCATGGACGGAGGAGCCTGGTAGGCTACAGTCCATGGGGTCATGAAGAGTCAGACACGACTGAACAACTTCACTTTGACTTTTCACTTTCATGCATTGGAGAAGGAAATGGCAACCCACTCTAGTGTTCTTGCCTGGAAAATCCCAGAGATGGAGGAGGCTGGTGGGCTGCCGTCTATGGGGTAGCACAGAGTCGAACACGACTGAAGTGACTTAGCAGCAGCAGCAGCAGCAGCAGCAGCAGCAGCTTAATGGATAAAACTGATACATTAAGTACTTTTCTTCAAAAGACTCATAAAAAATAAAGTAAACATTAAAGTCTCTGAACATAAAGATATTTGAAACATATTTAGTGAATTCAGATATTTAGAAAATATAAGGAGCATGCTAAATGGGTAAGAAAAAGCTGAATATTCCAGTATCAAAGTAGAGAAAAGACCTCACAAATCATTTTACTGAAAATAAAAATTCAAATGTCTCAGGTGGGAAAATGTCTACTTATATTAGTTATCAGAAAAAATACAAATTAAAAACACAATGAGCTAACAATGCACATGCACCACATTTGTTGGCAAGGATGTTGAAATAAAAAAACCCTTATAATCTGCTAGCTAAGGGACAAGTTGCTATAAGCACTTTGGAAAATTGTTTATATTGGTCTTGTGAAGCAGGAGACATACAAACCCCACAGCTTGTTATTTCTACTTTAGGTATAATTCCTTTATATGTTTTTCAGTATATTACCTTCTCGGTGTCTTTATTATTTGGATGGTACCATGGACATTTTTAGATCCTAAACAATGTCTATTTAGTGAAATTTTGGATGAAAGCCTGTTATGCTTTTCTTTTGTAAAATGAAGAATATGTTTTAAAAACAGCATTTTCAAATAGATCAGTGTTAAAATGGAGTAGGTATGGAAGTTGAGGGTGAGGAATTAAAATAACATTTCCTTAAAACTATCATGTGCTTAGAAACCACTTGAAAATTCTTACATTTATCCATGGAGTATTCATTTTCTTCTTTAAATACCAATATTTTAGGCTAACCCTCTCATTTCTTAAGCATTCCTTTTCTTCTCACCTATGTGGAGAGAGCTACCTGATCTTTAGGTCACAATTACTGATGCACATAATCTCATCTGGTAGAATCAATTCCTTAACTACTAGAGAGACTTTCCCACAATCCATAATGGCTAACACAGTACCCATGAGAAGATATACAAATTCTTTAAAACTACACATGCTCATTTGTGAGATATATCAAGATAGAAATTGGGATTCCATATTGAGTCCAGTCCAGTTCAGTTCAGTTGCTCAGTTGTGTCTGACTCTTTCCGACTGCATGAACCATAGCACACCAGGCCTCCCTGTCCATCACCAACTGCCAGAGTCTATCCAAATCGACGTCCATTGAGTCGGTGATGCCATCCAACCATCTCCTCCTCTGTCGTCCCAGACAATTATTTTCACTGATGTCAAAGGATACTTAGTCAGAGATATAAAGAGATAGATGAGAGATGGTCCTTAGACCATGAAAAACTTAGATTTAAAAAAAGAAAAAATAGATAACACAGTAAGGTTTGTCTTGTAGCCATTCAAACTTCTTTTTCACAATGTGTTGATTGGCTATTCTAGGTTTGTGAGATTTTACCATCACTCTAAATTCCAGATAGCTCTTTTCTATCTTACTAGGTCTTTACAGAGTCAGACACAACTGAAGTGACTTAGCAGCAGCAGCAGATTCTGCTATTTCTCTTCCTTGAATGTTTACTCTGTTGTAAGAATAAAGAACAAAATTACCCCTCTTGCCTCATACAGCAACTTCCAGATCATGGGTGAAGGAGAAGTTATCAGGGCTCAAGTCCACACCTGTACCTCCTACCACTTTAAGACCACCCTTCCACCCAAAGTACTTCCCTAATGGCTCTGATGGTAAAGTCTGCCTACAATGCAGAAGACCTGGGTTTGATCTCTGGGTCAGGAAGATCCCCTGGAGAGGGAAATGGCAACTCATTGCAGATTTCTTGCATGGAAATTCCCATGAATGGAGGAGCCTGGCAGGCTAAAGTTCATAGGGTCAAAAAGAGTCAGACATGACTAAGCGATATCACTTTCTTTCCACCCAAACAAACAACCATAAAGTTAAGAAAAATCCTTTCCTGTGATAAAGCTTTTTCTACTTTTGTGAAATTATATAAAGAGAGCAGAGTGCTGAAGAATTGATGCTTTTGAACTGTGGTGTTGGAGATGACTCTTGAGAGTCCCTTGGACTGCAAGGAGATCCAACCAGTCCATCCTAAAGAAGATCATCAGTCCTGGGTGTTCACTGGAAGGACTGAGGTTGAAGCTGAAACTTCAATACTTTGGCCACCTGATGCAAAGAGCTGACTCATTTGAAAAGACCCTGGTGCTGGGAAAGATTGAGGGCAGGAGGAGAAGGGGACGACAGAGGATGAGATGGTTGGATCGCATCACCGACTCGATGGACATGGGTTTGGGTGGACTCCAGTAGTTGATGATGGACAGGGAGGCCTGTTGTGCTGGGGTTCATGGGGTCGCAAAGAGTCAGACACAACTGAGCAACTGAACTGAACTGAAAAGTAATGCTCAGAATTTTAACATATAATTATAAGCATATAAGGGCAAAAGTAAATGCTTCCCTCCTCAGCTTCTTTCTCTCTGCCATATTATGTCTATCAAGAATTTATTCTTGTTACCAAGTTACTATGTAGGAGTGTTGCATAAATTTTCAGTGCATATAAAAAGCATTTTGTAAGGGTTTTCTTCAAATATGTATCTTGGACATGCATTTCTACCAGCATTTACAACTCGCCTTGTAATAGGTATAGAATATTGTATCACTTAAGGGAACAATGACAGAAGTTTGTCATCATCTGATAATTCCCTATCCCTGCTGTCTCCATCTTACTCTCCCATTATTTGGCAAAATCATGTGAATGCCTGGAGGCATTTTCGTTTTTGGAAGGAAGTGGTTGGGCGGGGAGCAATCAGGGGATGATGATATTGGGAATATATTACAGGATCAAAATTTTTTTCTTAAACACAACAAATGGTATCCATGAATCTATGGATTCATAGATACATGGATTCATTCTAGCATACATGAATGCTGATATGAGAGGAAAAATATGGCATCTCCTAATCATTTCTCTGAAAGCCTCATCTTCTCTACTCTCTGCTTCTCAAGTAAGACCAGTACTCCAACTTTTTGAGTCCTAGAGTATTTCCCATATTTCTCCTTAATTTGAAAGAAAATATTTGTATGGAAAGGTTAAAAAAATGAGAAACAAACAGTTCTGCTCTGCCCTAAAGTTTTAGCATATTATATTATTCAATCCTTACAACACCCTATGATATGTGTATCCAACTTATCGCAGGTAGAGAACTGGAGCTTAAAGAGTTTAAACCACCTCCAAACTCTTTCTTTGTGCCTTTTTTGCAACATTGTATCATTTTCTTCCAAAGACAAAACAGTGTCCTCTAAAAGTTAGCCCTAAAAATGCCATACACTGTTGTACTTTGTGGTCTTAGATTCTTCTAAATATAAATTATGGTTTATGAAATCACTGGAGTGAACTTCTCAGATAACTTTCAAGGATGCTAAATGACTTGATCCTTAATGAACTTAGCTTAAATAATGAATTGATCCATATAAGGATTCTTATTGATCCTTATATTAAGTATATTAATACTCAATATATCTCTGATTTCATTTGAGACAGGAAGTGAGGGGAAATGATGGAGTTTTATTATCAGAAAATGTTATATAACAAAGCCAGTCAATTGAATAGAGAGAGAAACTGAGTCTCAGAGGTGTTAAGTGGCATTTGTCCTGTAATAGAGCTTACAGAAAAACTCAGAATCCTCGGTAGTCCAGTGATAGTCCTTCTGATTACATTGTACTAGAACTGTGTACTAGTTCACTGAACTCAATGAAAACATCCACAAATGACCATGAATCTCATAGGATAAAGTTCTCATGAGCTGCATCTAATGACAGTTCTGAAATGAGCTAAATCTGGACAAATCCCAAGAAAATCAAGGAAGGTAGCCACCTCTGCTCTCTAGACTTTATTGCTAATGGGGTAAATTGAAAGGACTTCAAATGCAAAGGGTTCATTTCAAGTAAGCTAGTTTGTTCTCCCCTGTCCAGATTTACTTGTTCTGCTCACCAGCTTTGGTTCTAATACATGCATGTGTGTTCAGTCCCGTCAGTTCTGTCTGATTCTTTGAGATCCTATGGATTGTAGCCCACCAGGCTCCTCTGTTCATGGGATTCTCCAGGGAAGAATACAGGAGTAGGTTGCCATGCCCTCCTTCTGCGGACGTTCCCGACCCAGGGATTAAGCCCGCATCTCTTATGTGTCCTGCATTGGCAGGAAGGTTCTTTTGCCACCAACGCCACCTGGGAAGCCCTTGGTTCTAATGCTGTGCTGTACTTGGTCACTCAGTCATGTCTGACTCTCTGATCCCATGGACTGCAGCAGGCCAGGATCCTCTGTCCATGGGGATTCTCCAGGCTAGAATACTGGAGTGGGTTGCCATGTTCTCCTCCAGGGGATCTTCTTAAACCAGGGCTTGAACCCAGGTCTCCTGAATTGCAGGCAGATTCTTTACCGATGGAGCCACCAGGGAATATATAGATGAAACTAAGCCAGAAGCAACTAAACCAGTGGCAATTGCTCGTAAGTATTCAGATGTTCAATAGCCTTGAGGACAAACTTCCATGTTTGATGTAACAAATGAACTGAAGGAGAAAACAAACAAAAAAAGTATATGTTTCATTATAAGAAATTACCAGAAAATTATTGAATTTCAAAAAATAGTATATCCTTGAAACGAACCTTTCTAGCAAATGTTTGACCCAGTTTTAATAACTTGTTACTTAACTTACAGTGACAAAGTGATTAACATAAGTGTGGTACAACATATTATTTTTTCCTTACCCTCTGTCTCTAATAGTGTATTTCCAATTTTAAAAAATAGAGGATGTAGTTTGTGGAAATGATGGTTTTCATGCTGTGTCATATGTTTTCTCTAAAGAAATCTTCACAAAATGCCATGGTAGGCCACCATGCTGTCTGTTTCAACCTCAGGATATGCAGTGTTTTTAGGTAGTAGATCAAAAACAAAAGAGAAAGCATGGTGGAATTATTTTCCAAGGTGTGATTACAGGCTTATTTCTTCATAATAATGGAGTCCAGATAGCTGGCAAAATCATTATAAAACGTCAGCTTGCATATGTAGTTGCACATTTTAAATGCAGTAATGTTTCACATCTCGTATGCAGCCCTATCTTAACAGAAGTGGAATCCAAACCATAGTTTGTGTTACAATGGCATTAAAAGTTATAAAAAGAGAGAACTCTTTACTTATCCACTGATGTTCTTTCTGCTCCCCACAGAAGTGACAAATCCAGGTTCAGGTTGCTGAAAACAAACAATTAGAAATCAAATCAAAGCTTGTTTGGCCTCACAATTGAATGCCAAGATGCAATAGGAATAGTAACAATGCAAAGTAATAGCCTGCTGAATTCAGTGAATATAGCTTAATAACTTTGGACCATAGCAAGACTTGGGCAAAATTAAAAGGTAATGTAAAGCTCCTTGGGTACATTCCACTGAATTAGTATTCTGAGGCAAGTGCCTCCACACCATCCATAATGAGGACTGCTGGTTTCACTTACAGACACTGCCTACATTAGCTCCCACTAATGTGGAAAAACATATCGTATGCTGGTCTATAAAGGCACACCAAATTTTCATTATGTTTCAGTCAAAAAGCGCTTGTTTTGCAGGATGGAATCCATGTCAATAAAATGGATTGTATGCCACTTAAACTAAGTGACATGCTAATCTTCTAGAGGCCTCTGTCCTTAATCTCTACAGGACATGAGTCAGTTTAGAAGTGTGAGCTGTTCTCACAGGTACCAACCATTGAGCGCTTTAATGTAAATTCGAAAGCAAAACTTATCAGTCTGTTTCAGAAATTGCTTCAACGTGGTTGCTGTCTATGAAAAAAAAAAAAAAAACCTTCCTCCTTCCCACAAATCCTTGGCTACTCCCAAGGTTTTACAGTGCCCAGGAGCACCTTTTAATTATAAAGAAATTGGTTTTGCTGATAGCTGCCCTATGACCAATTAGATTAGAGGCATTTCTTCTGGCTATTATGAGAGCTAACTTGACTATTGCCTAGTGTAGTCTGACATGATCAAAATATTAAGTAAAGCTCAGTTCAGAACTTCAAGACCCAGTAGCCTAAATTCTTAAAAATTATGCTATAAATAGCCATTTTATAACAAAAGAACAGAATAATGGGATTGCGATCATGGAGTCTTTGGTTTGTAGAGTGAATTACAAAAATATATAGAAAATCACTTGGATAATTTTCTCACATTTTAAAATCATATGGATTTTATTATGGGAAAGCTAGAAATCTAAATGGCAATCTACAAATATTCTGGATCTATGAGCCAAATTGTTTTACAATAAAATCTTCAAAACATGAAATTAAATAAAAGTCTCTGTCCTATAGTCTTTACCTTTTATTTTATAAATACTATGAAGTAAACATTTTCTCTCACATGTCCTAAACAGAATAAAATGCAATCACTATGGCAAGTAATGGCCTGTATAACTCCTTCCACAAAAATATAAGAGGATCACATCTATTATTCTGTCTAGCATTAAATGACACTTTCTTGATAGATGCAAACATGAAATTTTGAAGTCAAGTTAGAATCACTCACATAAAATGATACCACCAACAGAAAAAAATAATAAATATTCCATCACTTCTGAGATCAGAGCAAAAGAAAGTAAGAAATGGAATTAAAGAGTATATTTATGAAAAGGAATATTTTCTTTAATTCAGAATTTTTAAAATATAAACTTCCTTTTATAGTTTGTGCAAAGTGTATTTGCATTCTTAGGAAATAAAGTATGTGGAATCAAATTTTACTTTTGTTTGATAATTTAATATCAGTCACTGACTTGCATTGTTGTTATAAAGGCCATTTCTCTTAATTATTTACACAGAAACACTGAAGCATATTGAGTAGTATCTAGAATTATTCCAATATAAAACAGTCACATTTGTCTTTTTAATATATACTTCTTCATATTAGCTTATATTATTTCCACATTCACAGAGTAAATAATATATGTTTTGTTGACTAACCCGCTGAATATTGTAGCTCTGGTTAATGAAAAATTACATTTACAACAATAAATCAGTTTAACAGTAGCAATAAAATTTAGCTTATTTTAGCTATGGTAAAAAAAAGTTCAGCTAAAGTTTTGGAACCATAGCCAAAGGATTAATACTGGCATACCCATAAAATAAATGTACTTTATGACACATTTAGGAGGAAATTTTTAAAAATTATTTTAGAAATAGTATTTCATATGGTTATGAAGGATGTTGATTTTGTTACTAATATAACATTTAAAAAATAAATAATAGGTCATTATGTCTTATGTAATAAGCAAATGTATGTGTAGATTGTTATTAGATAGCTTCATGAATTGTACATATGGATATTATTAGAACTCGAGGACTACCCATCCTAGGATATTATAGATTGCAAAGAGAGAATAGAACTATATCTGTACAAGAGCTGGTTACATAAATTTAGCTAATGACAGTGAAAAACTACACAGAATAAAAATATTTTACAGTCAATACTGAAAATAAAAGAATCTTCAGTTATTCTTCATTACTTAAATTTACAGTGTATATTTTCTTTATATGCCTCCAAGTTATAAAATTATACCAATTTTAACAGAATATTAGATGAGGACATTTGTATCCAAGAAAAACACAGAGGACACTAGAGCACGATTTTTTAGATTCTTCCTGAAGTCAGATGAAGAGCCCCTGAGCATAAAAACCTTCTGTTGATGCAGCAGGACTTATTTATCCTGTAAGCCCTGGGAAAAATTGACACTTGTCGCAAAAGAAGTAGAGAATAATTATTCCTTCCTTTATATAGTTCCAGAAATTAATGCATTTGGCCTATTAGAAAAGGAAGGACTGAGCTGAATATAGCTTACAATAGCAGTGATGTACTTTAAGAAAAGGAATAATCTCTTAGCATTTAGAACATCAGGCTAAAGGCAATTGGGGGCAGTTTTTAGGCAGTTTTTGCAATTGAATCTTTGGTAATAATAGTTGATTGAGTCACTCATACAGACAAAGGGTTCCTCTCTAGAGTGCTGTGCTGTACCTAGCGGATCAGCCATGTTCGACTCTCTGCCACCCCGTGGACTGTAGCCTGCCAGGTCCTCTGTCCATAGGGATACTCAGGGAAGAATACTGGAGTGGGTTGCCATGCCGTCCTACAGGGGATCTTTCTAACTCAGGGATCGAACCCAGGTCTCCCTCACTGCAGGCAGATTCTTTACCAACTGAGTTACCAGGGAAACCCAAGAATACTGGAGTGGGTAGACTACCCCTTCTGTAGGTGATCTTCCTCACCCAGGAATTGAACTGGGGTCTCCTGCATTGGAAGAGGATTCTTTACTATCTGAGCTATGAGAGAAGCCCTATCTTAGTGTACCACTTTATATTTTCTTATTTGGACATAAAATTCATATTAAAACTATTAAAAATTCCTAATTCCTAAAACATAAATTCTTTGGCACTCAGCTTTCTTCACAGTCCAACTCTCACAACAATACATGACTACTGGAAAAGCCATAGCCTTGACTAGATGGACCTTTGTAGGCAAAGTAATGTCTTTGCTTTTCAATATGCTATCTAGGTTGGTCATAACTTTCCTTCCAAGTAGTAAGCCGCTTTTAATTTCATGCCTGCAATCACCATCTGCAGTGATTTTGGAGCCCCAAAAAATAAAGTCTGACACTGTTTCCACTGTTTTCCCATCTATTTCCCATGAAGTGATGGGACCAAATGCCATGATCTTCATTTTCTGAATGTTGAGCTTTAAGCCAACTTTTTCACTCTCCTCTTTCACTTTCATCAAGAGGCTTTTTAGTTCCTCTTCACTTTCTGCCATAAGGGAGGAGTCATCTACATATCTGAGGTTATTGATATTTCTCCCGGAAATCTTGATTCCAGCTTGTGTTTTTCCAGCCCAGTGTTTCTCATCATGTAGTCTGCATGAAAGTTAAATAAGCAGGGTGACAATATACAGCCTTGACGTACTCCTTTTCCTATTTGGAACCAGTCTGTTGTTCCATGTCCAATTCTAATTATTGCTTCCTGACCTGCATATAGGTTGCTCAAGAGGCAGGTCAGGTGGCCTGGTAGTCCCATCTCTTTCAGAATTTTCCACAGTTTATTGTGATCTACATAGTCAAAGGCTTTGGCATAGTCAATAAAGCAGAAACAGATGCTTTTCTAGAACTCTCTTGCATTTCCGATGATCCAGCAGATGTTGGCAACTTGACCTCTGATTCCTCTGCCTTTTATAAAACCAGTTTGAATATCTGGAAGTTCATGGTTTACATACTGCTGAAGCCTGGTTTGGAGAATTTTGAGCATTAATTTACTAATGTGAGATGACTGCAATTCTATGGTAGTTTGAATATTTTTTGGCATTGCCTTTCTTTGGGATTGGAATGAAAACTGACCTTTTCCATTCCTGTGGCCACTGCTGAGTTTTCTAAATTTGCTGGCATACTGAGTATAGCACTTTGACAGCATCATCTATTAGGATTTTAAATAGCTCAACTGGAATTCCATCACCTCCACTAGCTTTGTTTCTAGTGATGCTTTCTAATACCCACTTGACTTCACATTCCAGGAAGTCTGGCTCTAGGTGAGTGATCACACGATGGTGATTATTTGGGTCACGAAGATCTTTTTTGTACAGTTGTTCTATGTATTCTTGCCACCTCTTCTTAATATCTTCTACTTCTGTTAGGTCCCTGCGATTTCTGTACTTTATCGAGCCCATCTTTGCATGAAATATTCCCTTGGTATCTCTGATTTTCTTGGAGAGATCTCTAGTCTTTCCCATTATGTTGTTTCCTCTATTTCTTTGCATTAATCCCTGAGGAAAGCTTTGTCTCTTCTTGCTATTCTTTGGAACTCTGCATTCAACTGGGGATATCTTTCCTTTTCTCCTTTGCCTTTCGCTTCTCTTCTTTTCACAGCTATTTGTAAGGCCTCCTCAGACAAGCATTTGCTTTTTTCATTTCTTTTCCATGGGGATGGTCTTGATCACTGTCTCCTGTACAATGTCACAAACCTCCATCCATAGTTCATCAGGCACACTGTCTATCAGATCTAGTCCCTTTTATCTATTTCCCACTTCCACTGTACAATAATAAGGGATTTGATTTAGGTCATTCCTGAATGATCTAGTGGATTTCCCTACTTTCTTCAATTTAAGTTTGAATTTGGCAATAAGGGGTACATGATCCAAGGCACAGTAAGCTACCAGTCTTGTGTTTGCTGACTGTAGTTTCAAGTAGGAAAAGGAGTTCGTCAAGGCTGTATATTGTCACCCTGCTTATTTAACTTCTATGCAGAGTACATCATGAGAAACGCTGGGCTGGAAGAAACACAAGCTGGAATCAAGATTGCCGGGAGAAATATCAATAACCTCAGATATGCAGATGAAACCACCCATATGGCAGAAAGTGAAGAGGAACTAAAAAGTCTCCTGATGAGAATGAAAGTGGAGAGTGAAAAAGTTGGCATAAAGCTCAACGTTCAGAAAACGAAGATCATGGCATCTGGTCCCATCACTTCATGTGAAATAGATGGGGAAACAGTGGAAACAGTGTCAGACTTTATTTTGGGGGGCTCCAAAATCACGGCAGATAGTGATTGCAGCCATGAAATTAAAAGACACTTACTCCTTGGAAGAAAAGTTATGACCAACCTAGATAGCATATTCAAAAGCAGAGATAGTACTTTGCCAACAAAGATCCCTCAATCAAGGCTATGGTTTCTCCAGTACTCATGTATGGATGTGAGTTGGACTGTGAAGAAAGCTGAGCACTGAAGAACTGATGCTTTTGAATTGTGGTGTTGCAGAAGACTCTTGAGAGTTCCTTGGACTGCAACGAGACCAACAAGTCCATGCTAAAGAGATCAGTTCTGGGGTTTCTTTGGAAGGAATGATGCTAAAGCTGAAGCTCCAGTACTTTGGCCACCTCATGCGAAGAGTTGATTCATTGCAGAAGACTCTGATGCTGGGAGGGATTGGGGGCAGGAGGAGAAGGGGACGACAGAGAATGAGATGGCTGGATGGAATCATTGACTCGATGGACATGAGTTTGAGTGAACTCCGGGAGTTGGTGATGGACAGGGAGGCTTGGCGTGCTGCAATTAATGGGGTCACAAAGAGTCAGACACTGCTGAGCGACTGAACTGAACTGAACTGAAGTGAAAGAGCTTCACCATCATTGGCTGCAAAGAATATAATCAAACTGATTTCGGTGATGACCATCTGGTGATGTTCATGTGTATAGTCTTTCCTTGTGTTGTATGACGAGGGTGTTTGCTATGACCAGTATGTTCTCTTGGCAAACTCTACAGACGTTTGCCCTACTTCATTCCATATTCCAAGACCAAATTTGTCTATTCAGTTCAGTTGCTCAGTCGTGTCCGACTCTTTGTGACCCCATGAATCGCAGCATGCCCAGGCCTCCCTGTAAATCATCAACTCCCAGAGTTCACTAAGACTCATGTCCATCGAGTCCGTGATGCCATCCAGCCATCTCATCCTCTGTCGTCCCCTTCTCCTCCTGTCCCCAATCCCTCCCAGCATCAGGGTCTTTTCCAATGAGTGAACTCTTCCCATGAGGTGGCCAAAGTACTGGAGCTTCAGCTTTAGCATCATTCCTTCCAAAGAAATCCCAGGGCTGATCTTCAGAATGGACTGGTTGGATCTCCTTGCAGTCCAAGGGACTTTCAAAAGTCATCTCCAACACCACAGTTCAAAAGCATCAATTCTTCGGGGTTCAGCCTTCTTCACAGTCCAACTCTCACATCCATACATGACCACAGGAAAAACCATAGCCTTGACTAGATGGACCTTAGTCGGGAAAGTAATGGCTTTGCTTTTGAATATACTATCTAGGTTGGTCATAACTTTTCTTCAAAGGAGTAAGTGTCTTTTAATTTCATGGATGCAGTCCCCATCTGCAGTGATTTTGGAGCCCCCAAAAATAAAGTCTGACACTGTTTCTACTGTTTCCCCATCTATTTCTCATGAAGTGATGGGACCAGATGCCATGATCTTCGTTTTCTGAATGTTGAGCTTTAAGCCAACTTTTTTGCTCTCCTCTTTCACTTTCATCAAGAGGCTTTTTAGCTCCTCTTCACTTTCTGCCATTAGGGTGGTGTCATCTGCATATCTGAGGTTATTGATATTTTTCCCAGCAATCTTGATTCAGCTTGTGTTTCTTCCAGCCCAGCGTTTCTCATGATGTACTCTGCATAGAAGTTAAATAAGCAGGGTGACAATATACAGCCTTGACGTACTCCTTTTCCTATTTGGAACCAGTCTGTTGTTCCATGTCCAGTTCTATCTGTTGCTTCCTGACCTGCACACAGATTTCTCAAGAGGCAGGTTAGGTGGTCTGGTATTCCCATCTCTTTCGGAATTTTCCACAGTGTCTTGTGATCCACACAGTCAAAGGCTTTGGCATAGTCAATAAAGCAGAGATAGATGTATTTCTGGAATTCTCTTGCTTTTTCCATGATCCAGCGGTTGTGGGCAATTTGATCTCTGGTTCCTCTGCCTTTTCTAAAACCAGCTTGAACTTCAGGGAGTTCACGGTTCACATATTGCTGAAGTCTGGCTTAGAGAATTTTGAGCATTACTTTACTAGCATGTGAGATGAGTGCAATTGTGTGGTAGTTTGAGCATTCTATGGCATTGCCTTTCTTTGGGATTGGAATGAAAACTGACCTTTTCCAGTCCTGTGGCCACTGCTGAGTTTTCCAAATTTGCTGGCATATTGAGTGCAGCACTTTTACAGCATCATCTTTCAGGATTTGAAACAGCTCAACTGGAATTCCATCAACTCCACTAGCTTTGTTCCTAGTGATGCTTTCTAAGACCCACTTGACTTCACATTCCAAGATTTCTGGGTCTAGATTAGTGATCACAGCGTCATGATTATCTGGATTGTGAAGATCTTTTTTTCTACCCTTCTTCCGTGTGTTCTTGCCACCTCTTCTTAATATTTTCTGCTTCTGTTAGGTCCATACCATTTCTGCCCTTTATCGAGCTCATCTTTGCATGAAACATTCCCTTGGTATCTCTAGTTTTCTTGAAGAGATCTCTAGTCTTTCCCATTTTGTTGTTTTCCTCTATTTCTTTGCATTGATCACTGAAGAAGGCTTTCTTATCTCTTGCTGTTCTTTGGAACACTGCATTCAGATGCTTATATCTTTCCTTTTCTCCTTTGCTTTTCACTTCTCTTCTTTTCACAGCTATTGTAAGGCCTCCCCAGACAGCCATTTTGCTTTTTTGCATTTCTTTTCCATGAAGATGGTCTTGATCCCTGTCTCCTGTACAATGTCACAAACCTCATTCCATAGTTCATCAGGCACTCTATCTATCAGATCTAGGCCCTTAAATCTATTTCTCACTTCCACTGTATAATCATAGGGATTTGATTTAGGTCATACCTGGATGGTCTAGCTGTTTTCCCTATTTTCTTCAATTTAAGTCAGAATTTGGTAATAAGGAGTTCATGATCTGAACCACAGTCAGCTCCTGGTCTTGTTTTTGTTGAATGTATAGGGCTTCTCCATCTTTGGCTGCAAAGAATATAATCAATCTGATTTCGGTGTTGACCATCTGGTGATGTCCATGTGTAGAGTCTTCTCTTGTGTTGTTGGAAGAGGGTGTTTGCCATGACCAGTTCGTTTTCTTGGCAAAACTCTATTAGTCTTTGTCCTGTTTCATTCCGCATTCCAAGGCCAAATTTGCCTGTTACTCCAGGTGTTTCTTGACTTCCTACTTTTGCATTCCAGTCCCCTATAATGAAAAGGACATCTTTTTTGGGTGTTAGTTCTAAAAGGTCTTGTAGGTCTTCTTAAAACTGTTCAACTTCAGTTTCTTCAGCATTACTGGTTGAGGCATAGACTTGGATAACTGTGATATTGAATGGTTTGCCTTGGAGATGAACAGAGATCATTCTGTCTTTTTTGAGATTGCATTTCAGTACTGCATTTCAGACTCTTTTGTTGACCATGATGGCTACTCCATTTCTTCTGAGGGATTCCTGCCCGCAGTAGTAGATATAATGGACATCTGAGTTAAATTAACCCACTCCAGTATGTTTTAGTTTGCTGATTCTTAGAATGTCGATGTTCACCCTTGCCATCTCTTGTTTGACCACTTCCAATTTGCCTTGATTCATGGACCTGACATTCCAGGTTCCTATGAACTATTGTTCTTTATAGTATCGGATCTTGCTTCTAACATCAGTCACATCCACAACTGGGTATTGTTTTTGCTTTGGCTCTATCCGTTCATTTTTTCTGCAGTTATTTCTCCACTGATCTCCAGTAGAATATTGGGCACCTACTGACCTGGGGAGTTCCTCTTTTGGTATCCTATCATTTTGACTTTTCATACTGTTCATGGTGTTCTCAAGGCAAGAATACTGAAGTGGTTTGCCGTTCCCTTCTCCAATGGAACACATTCTGTCAGACCTCTCCTCCATGACCTGCCCGTCTTGGGTTTCCCCACAGGCATGGCTTGGTCTCATCGAGTTAGACAACGCTGTGGTCCTAGTGTGATTTGATTGAATAGTTTTCTGTGCGTATGTTTTCAGTGTGTCTGCCCTCTGATGCCCTCTTGCAACACCTACCATCTTACTTGGGTTTCTCTTACACCGGGCGTGGGGTATCTCTTCACGGCTGCTTGACTTTTCATACTGTTCATGGGTTTCTCAAGGCAAGAATACTGAAGTGGTTTGCCATTCCCTTCTCCAACATATACATTCTTACATATTATGTTGATGTTTCCCAGTGCTTTCAAAACTAAAATTCAGTATAATAATTTCAAATATCATGTAGAACAAATGGAATTATTAGATGTTAATATCAAAAAATTTTATGTAAATACCTTTATTTTTTTCCAACCATTTTCTTTTCTATATTTACTTTGATATTGTGATATGTTTTTAGAATAAGTTGCAATAATTTTGGCAGATTTAAATATATGTTTTAAACAGTTGTATTTTAAAACATGCATAAGAATTATTTTATTTAAATGCACTTAATCCTTCTCCATTTGCAAACACTTTAAAAGTCCAAATATCTTCTTTTTACTATATTTTTTCCCTAGAGAAGTATTTTTTTTAATTTGCAAGTTAAGCAGGAAATAATTTTTAACGTATGCCCTACAATAAAATTTGTACCATATAATGACTTATTTTTAGTCATTATGTATTTCATTTAGGATGTATTGATAATTTCTTTAAAGAAAAATTATTCTTTTAAATATATCAAGCCAAGAATCTAGAAAATCTAAAGAGAAATGGCAAATAAAAATTGAATAAGGTTTAGATTTAACAGTGCTATTTTGTTTTAAGGGCTTCCCTGGTGGCTCAGCAGTAAGGAATCTGCCTGCCAATGCAGGAAACATGGTTACTATCCCCCAGTAAGGAAGATCCCCTGGAGAAGGAAATGGCAACCCACTCCAGTATTCTTGCCTAAGAAATCCCATGGAGAAAGGAGCCTATTGGGCTACAGTTTATGGTGTCTCAAAAGAGTTGCATAGGGTTTAGCAACCAGAAAACAACAACAAATTTTGCTTTAAGTCTGTAAAAGCTAATAAAGCAGTAAGTCCTTCTTTTTACCATTACAATAAAATTTCTTCTTTTCAAGCTAGAAAGTTTTGCTTCTTTTAAGCAGATAAAATCTTAGTGTATCAACAAATATATAAGTAAACTGGAACTCAGACATAAGTTCTGCATTGCTGGTGTTCACTTGTTCTCTTTAGGCAAAACTCCTGAAATATTTTAAAAATCATTTTTTTATTAAAAATTTTGACTGGAGAGAACAAGATGGTGGAGGAGTAGCTGGACATGGAGTACATCTCTCTCCATGGATACATCAGGAATACACCTTCAGACACAGAAGTGAATGCAGAACACCAGCTGAGAATAGACAGGAGTACCTGTCCAGAGGAAAAGGATATACAGTACCACGCAAAATTTGGTAGGATGGAGGAGTAGGGGGAAAAACAGGAGTGTTAGTAGGACTGGACCTGCCCTCGATGGGTGGGGGAACTGCAGCAGGGGTACAATATGCAGCCTTTTGTACTCCTTTTCCTATTTGGAACCAGTCTGTTGTTCCATGTCCAGTTCTAACTGTTGCTTCCTGACCTCCATACATATTCTTCAAGAGACAGGTCAGGTGGTCTGGTATTCCCATCTCTTTCAGCCGTACTTGGATGCAATCTCAAAAACGACAGAATGATCTCTGTTCATTTCCAAGTCAAACCATTCAATATCACGGTGATCCTATCCTATTCCCCAATCAGTAATGCTGAAGAAGCTGAAGTTGAACTGTTCTATGAAGACCTACTAGACTTTTTAGAACTAACACCCAAAAAAGATGTCCTTTTCATTATAGGGGACTGGAATGCAAAAGTAGGAAGTCAAGAAACACCTGGAGTAACAAGCAAATTTGGCCTTGGAGTACAGAATGAAGCAGGGCAAAGGTTAATATAGTTTTGCCAAGAGAACGAACTGGTCATAGCAAACACCCTCTTCAAACAACAGAAGAGAAGACTCTACACATGGACATCACAAGATGGTCAACATCGAAATCAAACTGATTATATTCTTTGCAGCCAAAGAAGGAGAAGCTTTATACAGACAGCAAAAACAAGACTGGGAGCTGACTGTGGCTCAGATCATGAACTCCTTATTGTCAAATTCAGACTTAAATTGAAGAAAGTAGGGAAAACCACTAGACCATTCAGGTATGACCTAAATGAAATCCCTTATGATTATACAGTGGAAGTGAGAAAAAGATTTAAGGGACTAGATCTGATAGAGTGCCTGATGAACTATTGACGAGGTTCATGACATTTTACAGGAGACAAGATCAAGACCATCCCCACGGAAAAGAAATGCAGAAAAGCAAAATGGCTGTCCGAGGAGGCTTTACAAATAGCTGTGAAAATAGCTGTACAAATAGCTGAGAAGTTTAAAGCAAAGGAGAAAAGGAAAGATATTCCCATTTAAATGCAGAGTTCAAAGAATAGCAAGGAGAGATAAGAAAGCCTTTCTCAGCAATCAAGGCAAATAAATAGAGGAAAACAACAGAATGGGAAGGACTAGCGATCTCTCCAAGAAAATTATAAATACGAAGGGAACATTTCATGCACAGGTGGGGTCAATAAAGGACAGAAATGGTAAGGACCTAACAGAAGAAGTTATTAAGAAGAGGTGGCAAGAATACACAGAAGAACTGCACAAAAAAGACCTTCACAACCCAGATAATCACAATGGTGTGATCATTCACCTACAGCCAGACATCCCAGACTGTGAAATCAAGTGGGCCTTAGAAAGCATCACTACGAACAAAGCTAGTGGAGGTGATGGAATTCCAGTTGAACTATTTCAAATCCTGAATGATGATGTTGTGAAAGTGCTGCACTCGATATGCCAACAAATTTGGAAAACTCAGCAGTGGCCACAGGACTGGAAAAGGTCAGTTTTTCTCCAATCCCAAAGAAAGGCAATGCTGAAGAATGCTCAAAACATCGAATAGACAACCTAATTTTACACCTAAAATAACTGGAAGAAGAAAAAAAGAAAAACAAAAAATTAGTAGAAGGAAGGAGATCATAAAGATTGGAGCAGAAATAAATGAAAAACAAACTGAAAGAAACAGTCGCACAGATTAATAAAACTAAAAGCTAGTAAAATAATACTCAAAATTCTCCAAGCCAGGCTTCAGCAATATGTGAACCGTGAACTTCCTGATGTTCAAGGTGGTTTTAGAAAAGGCAGAGGAACCAGAGATCTAATTGCCAACCTCTGCTGGATCATGGAAAAAGCAAGAGAGTTCCAGAAAAAACATCTACTTCTGCTTTATTGACTATGCCAAAGCCTTTGACTGTGTGGATCACAATAAACTGTGGAAAATTCTAAAAGAGATGGGAATACCAGACCACCTGACCTGCCTCTTGAGAAATCTGTGTTCAGGTCAGGAAGCAACAGTTAGAACTGGACATGGAACAACAGACTGGTTCCAAATAGGAAAAGGAGTACGTCAGGCTGTATATTGTTACCCTGCTTATTTAACTTATATGCAGAGTACATCATGAGAAACTCTGGGCTGGAAGAAACAATCTGGAATCAAGATTGCCAGGAGAAATATCAATGACCTCAGATATGCAGATGATACTACCCTTATTGCAGAAAGTGAAAAGGAACTAAAAAGCCTCTTAATGAAAGTGAAAGAGGAGAGTGAAAAAGTTTGCCTAAAGCTCAACATTCAGAAAATGAAGATCATAGCATCTGGTCCCATCACTTCATGGGAAATAGGTGGGGAAACAGTGAAACAGTGTCAGACTATATTTTTGGGTTCCAAAATCACTGCAGATGGTGATTGCAGCCAGGAAATTAAGAGATGCTTACTCCTTGGAAAAAAAAGTTATGACCAACCTAGATAGCATATTCAAAAGCAGAGACATTACTTTGCCAACCATGGTCCGTCAAGTCAAGGCTATGGTTTTCCCTGTGGTCATGTATGGATGTGAGAGTTGGACTGTGAAGAAGGCAGAGAGTCGAAGAATCGATGCTTTTGAAGTGTGGTGTAAGGACAAGACTCTTGAGAGTCCCTTGGACTTCAAAGAGATCCACCCAGTCCATTCTGAAGGAGATCAGCCCTGGGGTTTCTTTGGAAGGAATGATGCTAAAGCTGAAGCTCCAGTACTTTGACCACCTCATGCAAAGAGTTGACTCACTGGAAAAGACTCTTATGCTGGGAGGGATTGAGGGCAGGAGAAGAAGGGGATGACAGAGGATGAGATGGCTGGATGTCATCACTGACTCAATGGACGTGAGTCTGAGTGAACTCCAGAAGTTGATGATGGACAGGGAGTCCTGGAGTGCTGCGATCCATGGGGTCGCAAAGAGTCTGACACAACTGAGCGACTGAACTGAACTGAACTGAACTGAAAAGCTGTTTCTTTGAGAAGATAAGCAAAATTGACAAGCCTTTAGCCAGACTTATCAAGAGAAAAAGAGAAGAATCACATCAACAACATTAGAATGAAAACGGAGAGGTTACAACAGATGATGCAGAAATTCAAGGGTTTATATAAGACTATTATGAACAACTATATGGCAATAAAATAGAAACCTGGAATCATAGGACAGATTCTTAGAAAAGTTCAATCTTCCAAGGCTGAACCATGAAGGATTAGAAATTGTGAACAGCCCAATTACAAGCACTGAAATTGAAGCTGTGATCAAAATCTCCCCCCAAAACAAAAGCTCAGGACCAGATGGCTTCACAGGAGCATGCTATCAAACATTTAGAGTACTAATGCCTATCCTTCTGAAACTCTTTCAAAAAATTACAGAAGAAGAAACACCTTCTAATTCATTGTACGAGCCACCATCACCCTGATAACAAAACCAGACAAAGACAATACACAAAAAGAAAACTACAGGTCAATATGAACATAGATTCAAAATTCTTCAGGAAAATTTTAGCAAACAGAATTCAGCAACACATCAAAATGTTCATATACCATGATCAAGTTGGGTTTATTCCAGGAATTCAAGGATTCTTCAATATATGAAAATCAATCAATGTGATACACTGTATTAACAAACTGAAAGATAAAAACCATATGATCATCTCAATAGATGCAGAAAAAGCCTTTGACAAAATTCAGCATCCATTTATGATTAAAACTCTTCAAAAAATAGGCATATAAGAAACCTACCTTAAAATGCCATATATGATTCTCAATGGTGAAAAACTGAAAACATTCCCCCTATGATCAGGAACAAGAAAAGGTGTCTACTTTCACCACGATTAGTCAACATATTTCTGGAACATAGTCAACATAGCTCTGGAACTATAGTCAATGTAGTTCTGGAACATAGTCAACATAGTTCATAGTTCTAGCTACAGCAATCAGAGAAGAAAAATAATTAAAAGGAATCCAGATTGGAAAAGAAGAATTGAAACTCTCCTTGTCTGCAAATGACTTGATACTGTACCTAGAAAACCCTAAATATAGTATCAGGAAATTACTAGAACTAATCAGTGAATTTAGCAAAACTGCAGGAGATGAAATCAGTACACAGAAATCACTTGCATTTCTATATACTAACAATGAAAAATCTGAAAGATAAATTAAGGAATCAATCCCATTCACTATTGCAACAAAAATAATTAAATATCTAGGAATAAACTTACCTAAGGAGACAATAGACTTATACACAGAAAATTATAAGACACTAATGAATGAAAATGACATAGACAGATGGAGAGATATTCCATGTTCCTGGGTAGGAAGAATATTGTGAAAATGACTCTACTACCAAATGCAATCTACAGATTCTATGTGATCCCTATCAAATTACCAATTGCATTTTTCACAGAACTAGAACAAAATATTTCTCAATTCATATGGAAACACAAAAGACCTGAAACAGCCAAAGCAGTTTTGAGAAAGAATGGAGACTGAGGAATCAATCTTCCTGTCTTCAGATTATACTACAAAGCTATAGTCATCAAGACAGTATGGTACTGGCACAAAAACAGAAATATAGACCAATGGAACAAGATAGAAAGCCCAGAAATAAAACCAACTACCTATGGGTACCATATTATTGACAAAGGAGGCAAGAATATATAATGGAGCAAAGACAGCCTCTGCAATAAATGGTTCTGGGAAAACTGGACAGCTACATGTAAAAGAGTGAAATTAGAACACTTCCTAACAGCATGCACAAAGATAAACAAAACATGGGTTAAAGACCTAAATGTAAGGCCAGAAACTATAGGTCTCTTAGAGGAAAACACAGGGAGAACACTCGATGACATAAATCAAAGCAAGATCCTCTATGACCCACCTCTTAGGATAATGGAAATAAAAAGTAAACAACTGAGACCTGATTAAACAAAAGCTTTTGCATAGCAAAGGAAACTATAAGCAAGGTGAAAAGACAACCCTCAGAATGGGAGAAAATAATAGTAAATGAAATAACTGAGAAAGGATTAATTTCCAAAATATACAAGCAACTCATACAACTTAATACCAGAAAAACAAGGAATCCAATCAAAAAGTGGGAAAAAGACCTAAACAGACATTTCTCCAAAGAAGATATACAGATGGCTAACAAACACATGAAAAGATGCTAAGCATCACTCATTATTAGAGAAATGCAAATCAAAACTACAATGAGATATCACCTCAAACCAGTCAGAATGGCCATCATCAAAATGTCTACAAATAATACACGCTGGAGACAGTGTGGAGAAAAGGGAATGCTCTTGCACTGTTGATGGGAATGTAAACTGATAAAGCCACTATGGAAAATGGTATGGAGATTTCTTAGAAAAACTAGGAATAAAACCACCATATGACCCAACAATCCCACTCCTAGGCATATACCCTGAGGAAACAAAAATTGAATAAGACACACGTATCCTGTTGTTCATTACAGCACTATTTACAATAACCAGAACATGGAATCAACCTAGATGTCCATCAACAGATGAATGGATAAAGAAGTTGTGGTACACGTACACAAGGGAATATTACTCAGGCATAAAAGGGAATGCATTTTAGTCAGTTCTGATGAGGTGGATGAACCTAGAACCTATTATACAGAATGAAGTGAATCAGAAAGAGAAAGAAAAATATTGTGTTCTAATGTATATATATGGAATCTAGAAAAGTAGTACTGAAGAGTCTATTTACAGGGCAGCGATGGAGAAACAAACATGGACTTATGGACATGGGGAGAGGGGAAGACAGGGTGAGATGTATGGAAAGAGTAACATAGAAACAAACTTACATTACCATATGTAAAATAGATAGCCAATGGTAATTTTCTGTATGACTCAGGAAAGTAAAACAGGAGCTCTATATCAGTCCAGAGAGGTGGGATGGGGCAGGAGATGGGAGAGAGGTTCAAAAGGGAGGGTATATATGTATACCTATGGCTAATTCATGTTGAGGTTTGACAGAAAACAGCAAAATTCTGTAAAGCAATTATCCTTCAATAAAAAAATAAATTAAAAAAATGTTTGAACAAACAAATATAAAATATCCAACTGGTATTGGCTTTTTGTTTAAAGATGAAAATGTTTGAGAGAAGTTTGTTTTTCTAAGAAGAAACCTGACATTGACATTTGTCTTTAACATATATCAAGTCCGTTTGATCCCTCAGATGTCTTTGAACTGGTGTCCAGCTGTTAGAAAATGTTCTTGGTTTTGTGTGACATCTTGCTGCTGCTTGATCCTCTTGCACCTGTTTGCTCCAATGAGCGTTTGCCAATCTGAGACAATCAGAACATGCGGTGCCTGGATATCAAAATGCAAATATTTAAATTGTACACAATGGAGAAAAGGATAAAAGTACTGTGAAGTAGAGTATATCCTTGTTTTACATATGTCCAGAGTTTAGTGGATTCTTAAAATTTGTGAGCACAAAAGAAATACATTTAAAAAATTATAGAAAAAAGTTAGTGTAATATGCCAAATTATAATTTCACAGGTGGAATTTTTTGGGGGAAATTGTTAAAAGAAAATTTTTTCTTTCTGTAAATAAACAATTGAATACCAATTCAGAAGTAAAGAAGAATATAATATTGTATAATTTATACAATTAACAAAATTAATTGTCTATTTAATTTAACAAAAATTCCATAATACAGTAGTGAAGGAAGATATATTCATGTTATGGTATGATGTATAGTTGTATTTCTTTCCCTCATGATGTTATAACATTATTCAGGAAAACTACTATGATAACCCAGAAAATTATCACTCTGTATCAGTACCAATAAAAGTACCATCAAAAGTACCATCTTCCTAGTTTGATCCTGGAATGGAGCAAGATGTTAGTGAAAGAGTGAAAAATACAATTCTAATAAACTCTGGGGTTTAATATAAATACATCAAAGTTGCTTTTCTTAGTTTGAAAAATATACCATGGTGATATAAAATGTTAACTGTAGGGAAAAGTGTGTGAGGATTACTTGGGGATATTTTATAAATCTAAAAGTACCCTAAAGTAAATGTTTATTTAAAAATACCTCATGTTGTATCACAGATGTACATTTTATCCATTTGTTTATCAGATACTCATTCAGTAAGTACTGATGCTAGTCATTGAGCTTAGCAGAAAGTAGACAGTGGGAAATTAAAAACAAGTGACAACTCAGAAAATGCTGTTCTCATATGACTTATGGTTTATTTGGGAAAAATTTACTGACTGAATGAATAAAAGAAGATCCCTTGTAGGTCAATTGGTAAAAAATCTACCTGCAGTGCAGGAGGCCAGGGTTCAATTCCTGGGTCAGGAAGATCCCCTGGAGAAAGAAATGGCAACCCACTCCAGTATTCTCGCCTGGAAAATCACCATGGACAGAGGAGCCTGATAGGCTACAGTCCAGGGGGTTGCAAGAGTCAGACATGACCTAGCAACTAAACCACCACCATAATGATAAACTAAATATTTTAATAGAACAATGATAGATTTAATAAGGGCAAAAGATTACTGAGAGAGAAAATTACAAGTGTCTGTGATTTTATAGAATTTTTAAATTGTGGTAAAACATGGTGGCTTGGTGGTAAAGAATCCACCTGCCAATGCAGGAGAAGTGAGTTGGATCCCTGGTCAGGAAGATCCCCTAGAGAAGGAAATGGCAACCCACTCCAGTATTCTGGCTTGGAAAATTCCATGGACAGAAGTTCTTGGTGGACTGCAGCCTACAGGGTCATAGAAGAGTCAGACACAACTTAATAACTAAACAACAACCAAACATACATAAATGTATGTTTAGCAAATGTACATTCAATGTCATTAAACATATTCAGAGTTATGCAACCATCACCAAGAACTTTTCCATAGTCAAACTGAAACTGTATCCATGAAAAAATACCTCTCCTTCCTCTCCTCCCCAGCCCTTAGTAACTCTTTTACTACATTCAGTTTCTATGTGTCTCATCTAAGTGGAGTCATATTACATTTGTCCTTTTCAGGCCAGCTTAATTTACTTAGCATAATGTTTCCAAAGTTCACCATGTGGTAGTATGTATCAAAAAAAACATTTCTTTTCAAGACAATAACATTCTATTTCCACTGTTATCCATCACTGCTATTTTAAACAACACAAAGTGTACAAAGGTAAAGTCATTTGAAGATTCAGATAGTATGTGGGGCGTAAGTAGGTATGGAGGGAGTGGAAGAAAGAGAAATTCTGAAACAGAGGAAACAGTGTGACACAGAGGCCCAAGGCCAGAAAGAGAATGGCCAGTTTTCAACACTGAGAAGAGGACAGTATGGCTGTCCACAGAGAGGGAAAAGGAAGTGGGTTCAAGATGAGGTGCAGGTCTAGGGAGGGGTCAGTTCAGACAAGGACATGTCTGCTACTGCAGTGCCTTCACATTTTCTGTGCACAAAGGAAACGCGTTGAAGTATTTTAAGTCCTAGGTAGCACAGTGGTAAAGAATCTGCCTGCCAATGGAGGAGATGTAAGAGATGTGGATTCAATCCCTGGGTCGGGAACATCTCCTGGAGGGGAGCACAGCAACACACTCCAGTATTCTTGCCTGGGAAATCCCATGGTCAGAGGAGCCTGGCTGTCTACAGTCCATCCAGTCGCAAACAGTTGGATGTGACTGACCAGGGACATCCTATAGTTTATTTTTTTTTCATGTGAAAAATAGATAGGAATACGACAGGAATATATGTAATGAGACACATTAGAAGGCTATCGCCACAGGGCTCCAAGCATATTACTCTCTTGTATGAGAAAGGTGGAATTTATGATTTAGCCATAGAAAATTTGTGAAGAATCTAATATAATTAGTGGAAGAAGTAAGGGAGATAAAACTGTCCGGAATCACTTCCAGGTTTCTATTTTTAAGAACCATATGCACAGTCGCACCATTTATCGATGTGGAAGAACACTGTTTGGAAATTTACAATTTGAATCATCTATTAGATATGAAAATCCATATTGCTATCAGTAAATAAGTCTTTCCTTGTCTTTAGAGTTATTCACAAAGGAAAAATAAACTTTATGATTTTTTTTTCAGATTCTTACTGCCACTCAAGATACCAACCCTACAGAATAAGCATATCATCTTTTTTTTGCTTCTTTTTCTCTGGCAGTCGTAGACAACTGGAGTATCAAAAGAGAAGCAAGATGACTAAATGCATTTAAAACCTTTTAACAATCATTTTATTGTTAGAGGTATTAAAATCTATTACTCACAATTATCTGGTTAATTTACCCTATGTAATTTGTAAAATCTGGTCACTCAAGTAAAATATGTATTACCTTTGAAATATACTGCAAAATGACCTGACTCTACAGGGTTAATTTACTACATAGATTGGAAATCTTAAAATTCACTTCATTTTACAGACATATTCTCAATGTTATTGTCCTTTATTTTAATATATTCTCTCATCTTATATTTTAGTCATTCTTATTGTTTGGTTGGATTGGAATCCCTTTTTGTTTCCCATCTGAATAGAAGTGACCCAGCAAAGAAAATCTATTTGTCACCCATTGTTGGGACTTTATAACTGTCGTAATTAGGTCACTTATAATCTTAGGGTGCTTGTAATTTTATCAGTTTCACGCCACTTCACAGCTCCTTCCCTTTGATATTTTGCTCCATAATTATTTTATCTTTGGAAGGAATGATGCTAAAGCTGAAACTCCAGTACTTTGGCCACCTCATGCGAAGAGTGGACTCATTGGAAAAGACTCTGATGCTGGGAGGGATTGGGGGCAGGAGAAGAAGGGGACAACGGAGGATGAGATGGCTGGATGGCATCACTCACTCGATGGACGCGAGTCTGAGTGAACTCTGGGAGTTGGTGATGGTCAGGGAGGCCCAGCGTGCTGCGATTCACGGGGTCGCAAAGAGTCTGACACGACTGAGCAACTGAAATGAACTGAACTGAATTATTTTATCTAGTGAACCCACTTCATGCATTGCTGCTCCTTAAATGTATTTCCAAGAAAAATGTCTACTTAGGAGCTTGGAGACATTTTAAATAGCGTAATATATAATTCTACCATGGTAATTTTTTTAGAAAAAAAGATGTTCTTCACTTGGTAATTTATGTGCTTTACTATCATTTCAACATGGATGTTTGAAAAGGCTTAATTGATGCTATACCAATATGGCAACACAGAATTACTACTTTGATTTTAGGGTTGTACTTTTTTTTCATATTCTTATGGTTACATGAGTCTATCATGTATTTTATTATGGCTCCCTCTATTTATTAGCCAAGATCCAGACAAAGTTTTTCACAGAAAAACAGAAGAAAAGGAAAAAGAAAAGGAAGAGAGGAAGGACGAAGAGGATAAGAGAGAAAATAAGATCAATTTTGAAGGGAAGTGTACCGAAAGTTAAAAATATTAAAGTGTTTTTTCTGGTGATAAATGTAATATACAATCAATAATATATGATTGAAAATACAAAGATTAACACAGCAGAAAGTAACATCTCTGGTGATCCTATGAACGAGAAGTAAACATGGTTTCCATATTAGTGTATTTTATTTTAATATGAGATTCAACTGATTTTTTAAAATCTTTTTTTCTATTGAAAGTAAATTATAACTTAAATAAAATTAGTACAAACTACTTTCAAGCACAGTTTCTGCTAGTGTCGAAAATGTTATTGTTTACACGTTTCTGATAAATTTGCATCATAAAGTGTCAGTCTTGATCACCGGTAAGTAATTTGCAACTCTGTGCACTGATAAATGAATTATATAGACTCACTTTAGGTATTGAGAGGATAAAAGTTACCCAATAGAGAGAGAGACTGAGGAAAGGGCGGCACATGTAGATCTTATGTCTAGACTGAGTGGCTGAGTAGTGTTACTCCTTGTCTGAAATAACTGTGAAGGTTATTCAACAAGGATTCACTAAAGGGACAAAAGAAATATACCTCAATGTATAAAAATGATTGTGGAAAAATACATGACATATTTTTTAGACAAGAATAAAATACAAGCTTCAGATTGATTCTTCTCTGAGGCCTCTTTTAAATATTTCAACACTGGTGACACAACATACAGAGGGATAGGAACTTTATCCTTGGAGTCAGACAGTCACGGATCCAAAGTCTGACTTAACTGCTTACATCTGTATAAAATGGTGTCTCTCCTCTCACCTCTTCATCTTGATTCAGTTTATTCATTATTAAAATGAGAACAACATTAAAATCTCCTGTTTGGAATGTTGTGATTATTGGATGAGGTTTGTGCAAACAGTTGAATACAGTGAGTGACATAGTAAATAACAAATGAATGACACAAATTAACGATAGACCTACCTAAGTTATTTCTTACACCATTCTTTCTTTTTCCTACTTGAATTATGATATACCCTTAAAAACAGCTACCATGTATTCCATTCACATTGCTGATACTATATTAAATATTGAGGGAAATGTTATTTAAGGGTACAAGCTTGCAACTTGTACCCTTTAAGAGATAAATTAGTCCTGGATATCTAATGCACAGCATAGAGGTTATACTCAACAATTCTGTATTATAAACTTCAAGTTGCTAAGAAAACAGGTCTTAATTGTTCTTACCATAAAAAAAAAAAAGGAATAATTGTATGGCATGATAGAGGTGTTAGCAAAGGTAGCCAGGAGAAATATCAATAACCTCAGATATGCAGATGACACCACCCTTATGGCAGAAAGTGAAGAGGAAATAAAAAGTCTCTTGATGAAAGTGAAAGAGGAGAGTGAAAAAGTTGGCTTAAAGCTCAACATTCAGAAAACGAAGATCATGGCATCTGGTCCCATCACTTCATGGGAAATAGATGGGGAAAGAGTGGAAACAGTTTCAGACTTTATTTTT
Source organism: Ovis canadensis (assembly GCF_042477335.2). Classification (NCBI taxonomy): domain Eukaryota; kingdom Metazoa; phylum Chordata; class Mammalia; order Artiodactyla; family Bovidae; genus Ovis; species Ovis canadensis. The sequence continues at coordinate 34,466,801 of NC_091261.1, read as the reverse complement.
GGGGGCTCCAAAATCACTGCAGATGGTGACTGCAGCCATGAAATTAAAAGACGCTTACTCCTTGGGAGGAAAGTTATGACCAATCTAGATAGTATATTCAAAAGCACAGACATTATTTTGCCAACTAAGGTCCGTCTAGTCAAGGCTATGGTTTTTCCAGTGGTCATGTATGGATGTGAGAGTTGGACTGTGAAGAAAGCTGAGTGCCAAAGAACTGATGCTTTTGAACTGTGGTGCTGGAGAAGACCCTTGAGAGTCCCTTGGACTGCAAGGAGATCCAACCAGTCCTTCCTAAAGGTGATCAGTCCTGGGTGTTCACTGGAAGGACTGATGCTGAAACTCCCAATACTTTGGCTACCTCATGAGAAGAGTTGACTCACTGGAAAAGACCCTGATGCTGGGAGGGATTGGGGGCAGGAGGAGAAGGTGACGACAGAGGATGAGATATGTATTTGAAAACAACATGTTTTTCACCCTAAACATAAACAATGTCAATTATATCTCAATAAAAATGTCATGAACTTGTGATGTTACAATTGCATACAGAATGTGTGTTTTCCTCTGTTGTACTTTGCAAATTCAGAGAATATGCTGTAAGGATACTATCCTCAATTCTGTGATTTTTCTATAGTCCAGAGGTATGTGGCCCTTTGATGACAGACCTTGAAAAGCCAACTTGATTTTCTAAGCTGCCTTTGGGACACAACTTACCCATAGGGAGACAAGCACAGAACAGGAGAAAAGGCACTGATCACTGAGATGAAAGATCTGGTTTTTGGGCCTTGTTCTACCATTCAATAGTCACATGATCTCAGTAAATAATTACCCTATAAGACACAGTATCTTGTTTATGAATGAACTGATTAAATTAGATCACTTCCTTGAGCTCTATAATTCTCCTCTTCTCCACTCCCTGTGCATTTGCCCTTCACTTTACAAATATCATAGAGCTCACAGAGCAAATCTTTACAAACATTAAAGGTTGTTGTTGATTATAAACTGAGGGTATAGATGATTGAATAGATGATAGAAAATAATACTTTCCTTATTCAAGATACATAAGCGCACAAAGGCAACATTATCAAAGACAGGTTAGTGGGAAAGCTCTACTGCCAGAGGAAAGAGATTTGATTTTCAGTTGCCAAATAAAGTTAAGAGCTGACAGAAGCTTCGAGCAGAATCTTTAGAACCAAAGGCAGGAGCATCAAATTGGGATCAGCCTGAATGAAAAGCAGAGGAATAACTTGTCCTTATTGAACAAACAGATTTCATTTGAGCCTTGAAACATACCTGCTTCCCTTTTGTGCTTCATACGCTATTTTCATGACTTAGCTCATTCCTGGCCTAGAGTTCTCCATAGACTCATAGCATTGCTTTCTCAATCTGTTCCAAACAGATCTGCATGGGGTAGGGTGCTGAAAGAAAGTGAAAGTGAAAGTGAATTCGCTCAGTCGTGTCCAAATCTTTGCGGACCCCGTGAACGTAGCCTAGCAGGCTCCTCCATCCATGGGATTTTCCAGTCAAGAGTACTGGAGTGAGTTGCCATTTCCTTCTCTAGGGGATCTTCCTCACCCAGGAATTAAACCCGGGTCTCCCACACTGCAGGCAGATGCTTTACATTCTGGGCCACCAGGGAAGCCCCAAGGTAAAGCCAAACTAATTAAGGGCTTCAGACTTGTCAAGTAATTTGCTAAGGAATGCACATTCTGATCAAATCATCAGAACTGCCACCCTTGCAAACAGTTAGCCACATCACTTCCATTCTGTAGATGTAAGAACCGAGAGTCAGAAAGGTTAGTTATTTGTTCAAGGTCATACAGATAGCACTGTTCATACTGTTCATGGGGTTCTCAAGGCAAGAATACTGAAGTGGTTTGCCATTCCCTTCTCCAGTAGACCACACCTTGTCAGAACTCTCCACCATGATCCTTTTATCTTGGGTGGCCCTACACAGCATGGCTCATAGTTTCATTGAGTTTGACAAGGCTGTGGTCCACATGATCAGATTGGTTATTTTTCTGTGATTCTGGTTTTCAGTCTGTCTGCCCTCTGATGAAGAAGGGTAAGAGGCTTATGGAAGCTTCCTGATGGGAGAGACTGACTGAGGGGGAAACTGGGTCTTGTTCTGATGGGTGGGGCCATGCTCATTAAATTTTAAATCTAATTTTCTGTTGATGGGCGGGGCTGTGTTCGTTCCCTATTGTTTATCTGGGGCCAAACTATGGTGCAAAGAGTCGGACACGACTGAGCGACTGAACTGAACTGAACTGAAACCATGGTACAAGTAATGAAGATAATGTTGACCTCCTCCAAAAAGTCCCATGCAGGCACTACTCCACTCAGTGCCCCCAGCCCTGTAGCACGCCATTGCCAACCCACACCTCCACTGGAGACTTCTGGACATCCACAGGCAAGTCTGCGTCAGTCTCTTGTGGGGTTATTGGTCCTTTCTCCTGGGTCTTGGTGTGCACAGGGTTCTTTTTTGCCCACCAAGAGTTTGTTGCCCAGTCCTGTGTAAGTTTTGGTGGCTCTATGGTGGGGTTAATGGTGACCTCCTCCAAGAGGGCTTACACCATACTCAAGTGTGCTGCACCCAGAGCCCCTGCCCCTGTGGCAGTCCACAGCTGACCCATACCTCCATGGGAGACACTCAAACACATTTCTGTCTCAGTCTCTGTGGGGTCTTTGGGTCCTGGTGCACACAAGGTTTATTTGAGCCTTCTGAGCGTTTCTGGCGGCTATGGAGTGTGACTCTAAATGCATATTCGCCCCTCCTACCACCTTGCTGGGGCTTCTCTGCCCTTGGACATCGGGTATCTTCTCACAGCCACTCCCACGCTGCAGTTGCCACTCTCACACTGTGTAAACAGAGCCACATTAAAAATTACACCAGAGTCAAGCATTGAAGAAAATGATGTTTGAGCTTTGACTCTGGTGGCATTTTTTTCCCATGTCTCCTTTTCTCTTAGCAGCGGAGATCTCGCAGGCCCATCCTCCACAGTGGGGCCCAGAACTGGGTTGGGGAGGGGTTCGTAGAATCATAAAGAACGCAAGGAGTTTGAGAAAAACATCTACAGCTGCTTTATTGACTATGTCCAAGCCTTTGACTGTGTGGATCACCACAAACTGCAGACAATTCTTACAGAGATGGGAATACCAGACCACCTGACCTGCCTCTTGACGAATCTGTATGCAGGTCAGGAAGAAACAGTTAGAATTGGACATGGAACAACAGACTGGTTCCAAATAGGAAAACGAGTACATCAAGGCTGAATATTGTCACCCTGCTTATTCAACTTATATTTGGAGTATATCCTGAGGAACACTGGGCTGGATGAAGGACAAGCTAGAATCGAGATTGCTGGGAGAGAGATCAATAACCTCAGATATGCAGAAGACACCACCCTTATGGCAGAAAGTAAAGAAGAACTAAAGAGCCTCTTGATGGAAGTGAAAGAGGAGAGTGAAAAAGTTGGCTTAAAACTCAACATTCAGAAAACTAAGGTCATGGCATCTGGTCCCATCACTTCATGGCAAATAGATGGGGAAACAGTGGAAACAGTGTCAGACTTGATTTTTTGCGGCTCCAAAATCACCAAAGATGGTGACTACAGCCATAAAATTAAAAGACGCTTGCTTCTTGGAAGAAAAGTTATGACCAACCTAGACAGCATATTAAAAAGAAGAGACATTACTTTGCCAACAAAGGTCCATCTAGTCAAAGCTATGGTTTTTCCAGTTATGTATGGATGTGAGATGTGGACTATAAAGAAAGCTGAGTGCTGAAGAATTGATGCTTTTGAATTGTGGTGCTGGAGAAGACCCCTGAGAGTCCCTTGGACTGCAAAAGGAGACCAAACCAGTCAATCCTAAAGGAAATCAGTCCTGAATATTCATTGGAAGGACTGATGCTGAAGCTGAAACTTCAGTATTTGTCCACCTAATGGGAAGAACTGACTTATTTGAAAAGATCCTGATGCTGGGAAAGATTGAAGGCAGGAAGAGAAGGGGATGACAGAGGAAGAGATGGTTGGATGGCATCACTGACTCAATGGACATGAGTTTGAGTAAACCCCGGGAGTTGGCGATGGACAGGAAGGCCTGGCATGCTTCAGTCCATGGGGTCCCAAAGAATCAGACACGACTGATTGACTGAACTGACTGATACACATAGTAAGTGACTATGCCTAGATATAAACCTCTGTTTTGAAATTTCCAAATCCCACATCTTTAGATCAATTCACAACTCTGAACTGGTGCTTTTTAATGGGTTTGAAATATCCTGAGATATTTTTCTCTTAATCAGCCTGGGGGGAGCTGCTGGAACCCTGAGCAGTCTATTCCCCAGTCCAGTTTCCTCCAGCCTCCAAAAACCTTCTCAGTTTCCTCCAGCACAAGGTGTGGGCTTCCTTTTCCATGTGTGCTATGATTTGAGAAAGTTGAGAGGCCTGGACTACATAACTTGAACAAGTATAGAAAATAGAAAAAAATAAAGATGCTAAAAAACACTTATGACTTCAATTATCTTTTTTTTAAACAAAAAATCAGCTTGAGTAAGAAATTAAAATGAAAAGGAATGTGTACATCTGTAACTTACATCGTCCTTAAAATATGCCAACTGAATAACTGGGAAGAAGCTTTAGCAACTAGAAGTCTATCCTTTCAGAAGTTCCATAAGAACAGAGGAATGAGATCAACTGAGATGTTTTATTTACATTCTACAGTAATGACTCTAACAATGTTGGCTGTTAACCTGTTTATTTCATGTCAATCTCCTGACTATGTCAACAACAGTTTAAGAGGTAAAGAATGTCTGTCATTTCTGATAAGTAATTTCAATGCTTTAAAACCTCTTCATAAGAAAATAAATATGTATTTTTTCCATAAATTCATTAGTGTAGGCCACATTTTCAATTTATTTGCAAATCTGATTACTTATCTACATCCATCTTTATTCCTCCTGGACAGTTTCCAAAACTACATTTTATGATAGGAAAAAAAATAAAGATATAGGAAATGTAAAGGCCAAATGCTACATTGAGACCATAGGTGAAATTAATTCTAAGATGTCCTGAAATTTTGCTATGCATAGGCTCTGAGCTTCCTGCTTTGTCATACATGTTGTCTCCTGCAAATTTTACCTTGACAGGACACATTTTGCTCATTTAGAAAACCATCATGCTTCTGCCCTGCTTATATGACAAGACTGTTGTGATGCTCAAACAAGTTACAAATCTTAAAATAATAAACACCTACAAAATATAGTCATGTATCTGCATACTTTAACAGGCATTTAATTGGTGTTAAAGTAGTTGAACATATAATAATCATATATTTTATAACTCAAAATAAATATTAAACAATTCAGAAAACAATAACAACAACAAAGTCTCTACTTTATTTTACTATAACCAAATTCAGAAGAAAATGTGACCTATATAGAGACAAAGAGATATTTAAAATTTAATTTTCCTTAAAATTTTGGTTTTTATCTAGACTTCATATAGTGACATATGGTGATAATTTATTACATGTATATATATATTCATTCTTGATTTAATTTTGAAGAAAAATCAAGAAATAACAATACCTAAATTTACATAGCATTTGTCTATATTTAATACTTCAGTACTATTAAAGTGTTCTATAAATGTTAGCCGATATATTTTCTTCAGTTGAACAATAACACCTATGAGCTTTCTCAAAGATAAATAATATAACTAACAGTGAAGAGAAGAGGGCTTTAAGGGGATCTTTTCTGTATTCTTGAATTAACAAGATAGAACAGGTTTTACTCTGTGGATTAGAAAGGGCAAAAAAATAAATAAATAAATGAATAAATAAAAGGTAAAACGGCAAGACAAAATAAAATTTGGTAATGTTTTAAGTAAAGCAATTTGATCTTTTCTAAAATTCTTGAAGACCAGAATGAAACCAAAGCACTATAGAATAATTAATTCTTTAAGAATCATCTTAAAATGTTTGGACTTAAACTGACATTATCTCAGTGTAACTCTGCTTTAGGGCTTCAAACATTCCTTATGGGAGGAATCTTTTGAGAAAGTACAGCAGTTTCTTGGAGCTGGATACACAATGTATAATTTACAGAGGCATAGATAGTACTTTGGATTTCTTAAGGATGTGTTATCTTAGGTTTTCTACTTATAAATTTCAAACCAAACATCACCCCTAGCTAATAGGAACTGTCTTATAATGAATAATGTTTAAATTTTATAAGATGATTTCACTGTATATTTTGGACTGCTTAATTTCCCTTCAATTTGTGATGCTATAGTATTATCCTTTTCACTTAAAATGACCCATTTTCTTAAAATATATAATTTTTAAAAGCCAAGTGCTCTTTTGCAATAATTTTACTAATTTCTGATAATTATGCATTAATATAGTTAAGGAATACCTTGAAATGCAAAAAAAGGGCCATGATTATGTTCTAAATACATATTTGACATATATTGATCAGTTTGCTAGTCACTTTGCACTTATCATCTTATTTTCAAAGATAAGCATTTTTCATGTGACCCTTAAATTTGAATATATATGCACACATGTATTAATATATGCCTGGTGGCTCAGACGGTAAAGCATCTGCCTACAATGTGAGAGATGCTGGTTCGATCCCTGGGTCGGGAAGATCTCCTGGAGAAGAAAATGGCAACCCACTCCAGTACTCTTGCCTGGAAAATTCCACGGAGGGAAGAGCCTGGTAGGCTACAGTCCATGGGGTTGCAAAGAGTTGGACATGACTGAGCGACTTCAATGTCAATGTCAGTACAACTGTGGTAGCAACAGTGAAAAGTGAAAGTAAAAGTCAAGTCGCTCAGTTGTGTCCGACTCTTTGCGACCCCGTGGACTGTAGCCCACCAGGTTCCTCCGTCCATGGGATTCTCCAGGCAAGAATACTGGAGTGGGTTGCCATTTCCTTCTCCAGGGCAATCTTCCCAACCCAGAGATCGAACCCAGGTCTCCCGCATTGCAGGCAGACGCTTTAACCTCTGAGCCACCAGGTAAGCCCTAGTAGTGGTTAATAATGGAATTAGCAATAGTAATGGAATCACAGTGGAACTAATAATAATAATGATATTCTTAACATACCAGTGATAATTATGATCTTATTTATTTATTGCCACATTATAGTGTTTTTCCCCCTCACAGTTTTCTTTCAAGATATGATGCATTTATTCACGAGGATGCTGTCAGTCAAAGAAGTAAAAATCTTACACTCATTCTAACTCAAGGAATCTAAAGTTGTTCTGTTTGATTATGGTGTATGTGTTTTTCCCATTGCATCAAGTTTTGGTAATCTATTCTCCAAAATAAGTAGTTTCCAGTTTAACTTCACTACTTAATAAAACATATATTCTATGTACCTATTGATACCTATAATGTGATGTGCAAAGTACAAATAGAATATGTGTTTTCGTTTCTCACTATGAAAATATTCTATCTCAATTTCCATATGCCAATAACTATTATCACTAAAAGAACTTACTTAAACAGATAAACAAATATGATACAGTAGATGGCAAAATAACTGTGTAAAAATAGTTCTCACATCTTTATGTATAAAGTGAACATTTCCAGATCAAGATATTACATTATTTAAATTAGGTGATATTGAATATGCATTTAAAGTTTATTTTTTCAATTAAATATAAGCTATGTTATATTTAATTCAATACTTCAAATATTTATTGAGGATATACTATGATAAAAGTGTTTAAGGGAAAGCCAAAATGGAAAGAAACACACATTTTCCTCCAAAAGAGACTTTGATATAATGGTAAAGATACAGAGTAAATGCACAAAAATAGCCATAGCACACATCTTATGACATATAAGTAATCAGGGAGAAACAACACCCAAGTGGTGTTAAAGCAAGGAGTGAACAAGTGCAACTGGGAAAAATTAAGGCATTTCCAAGAAGGAAATCACATTCAAGGAAGATTTAAGTGGTTGATTTATAAAGACTGAATTTTAAATCAAAGGCAAAAGATCAGGGAAAGAAGATTAACTGATTATTCAGGGAATAGCTTATTTTTCATTTGTGCAGTAGCATATGGTATGTGGAAAAAACTAGGAGATGAGGTTTGAAAGCCATGATATAGCCTGGAGTGTCAAAAACTATGTATTTCACATAACATAAAAAAAATTAAAAGTTTCTCTTAACCAAAGTGCAACATGAGCAGAGCTTGCATCAGAAAAATTTATCTTGCAACATATTGGAGTTAAAGTCAAATGAAGAAGAGCCTCTTACTAAGCATTATTCTCCTATGTGGTCTCTGGGAATAGACATGACAGCTTTACAGACTTTTAATACCTATTTAAATACCTTCTTATGTCAGCCACAATAAATTTGAGTTTTCATGGTCGAGTCCTTTTCCCTCACTCTGAAAAAGTAGATTATCCTTGAGAAAACTTTCTCATGATCTTTACTTGGCATTCAATTGCTTAGAGGCACTGCAGTGTACACAAAACTAGGTTCATTTCTCAGGATCCCAAAAATCCCCCAAATAAGATCCTCTTTACACTCATTCTCCTTTTGAATAGTACCATAATGCATCGTTACCCAGAAATGAAATCGGGCCAACATCGTGAATTATTGTTTTTTAACCCAGAGCTCAAACAGTCAATGTTTATGTCTGTTCTCTGCTCTAGGTCATTCCTTTCTCATTATCACCAGCCTCAATTTTTGTTATACCTTCTATGTTGCCTATATCTACTATGACCTCAACACAAATTTTACTCCTTATGCTGCCTTCTGATTAGTCTTTCCAAAACAGTAACCTGATGATGCTTCTTCCGTGTTTCAAATCCATCAAAGAGCCCTCTTTTTCCACAGGACAAAGAACACATGACTCAGCTTGTCATGCAAGACCATGAGATTTTTTCAGGCCTTTACCTTTCTTTTCTGCATCTTCTCCCATAACTTCTCTTGAGGTTCACCTTCTAAAAATGATAAGCCCTCTGAGTTCTTAGAAAAGGATCATCCAATTTCTCACCACCAGGCATGACTTCTCATTAGAAAGCCTTTTCTTGTTCTTATCTGTTTCATTTACTTTATTTTCTACTATGAAATATATCACAAGGTATTCTAATAGGTGGTATATAACCATTTCCTGCCATTGGAGCAAAACAAGAAGTATCTTTTTCTTTATTTCCTTGGTATCTAGCATAGTACATGAGATAGAAATGATGCTCAAAATAACACTTGTGTAAGCAAAAAATGAGCAGAGGAGGTTATAAAGAAATTATAATAATATTCTGAATGTCTAATGCATTTTATTCTCAGTTTAAATTTTAAGTTCCACTGAGCCCAACCCTTAGGAGAAAACAAAGGCATCTTTAGTAAAAATAATAATTTTTCTCATGTGAAAATTCATGAGAATTTGAGAGTTTCCATAGTTTCTGTTTTTTCCTTACACTTCAGAATTAGCATTTCAGTGCAGATAAAAGCATCCAGAGAGATGAAAGAACATGCAGCTTTTTTGGTTACTGTACATATATTAATCTAAGCATGTCCCCAATATAACTGGGGTGTATTATAGATATTGTTATCTGAATTAAGTTAATAAATTAAGTATTCGCATCTCATGATGGTATCACCCATTCCACCCACAGACATACACTGAGAACACATAAACATACAATAATAAAAAGCCTCAAATATTTTTTATAATGAAAGTCAAATCATTCTCAAATATTATTAAACACTAGCATAATTAGAAACTCTTTGTTTACTTCTTTCTCAATTGTATTTTATTCTTACATTAGAAATAAAAGTCGAAGCTATAATCAAATAATTTTATCTCAAAATTTTACACTTGATGAGTTTAAGACATGTTTTATGTCCAAAACAAGATGACTTTTGTCTCAAATGAGCACTTTGTTGAATACATAAACCAAAGTTCTCTGAAATGTCTCTCCGTAGTCACATCCGTTCTGAATTCTGTTCAAGAAGTTATAATGATCACAATTTTATCAGAAATACTAATGCACTGGAGCTTCCCTGCTGCCTCAGGGGTAAAGAATCTTCTGCCAATGCAGCAGTCATGGGATTGATCCCTGGTCAGGAAGATCCCCTGGAAAAGGAAATGGCGACCTACTCCAGTATTCTTACCTGGAGAATCTCATGGACTAAAGGGCCTGATGGACTACAGTCCATGGGGATGCAAAGAATCAGACATGACTTTTCGACTAAACAACTAATGTATTAGCTATGTGAGCTAACTACTGAACACAGGTAAAACTTTGATGAAGATAAACAGACTTAAAAAAAAATGTTACTACAGACCATGACATTGTGTTAAAACAAATAGTAGACAAAAATTATTATTTGTTTAATCTTGAGAATACGCCTTCAAAGGTATCAGAACAGCTCCTTCACCTGCTCCCAACACAAGCACAAACCGAAGGACTTTGAAATGCTGAAAAGGCCAACTAATTCTGTCCTTTGTCTCAGGAGAGATTCAGGAAAAGTCAGCTCCTTCATAGAGATCCAGCTGTGAATTTGTTCATTATTGTCTACACGTGTTCACTTCTAATAACTGTCCCCAAATACTGCTAACATGGGGTGTGTGGGCTGCACTGATTTTTCCTTCAAAACCACGTGAAGCAGACTCCTTGGACTAAATAGCAAATATTTTTAAAAGTTAAAATAAATCAGTGTTATTTTGTTTTTATTGTTGTGGTTTATAATTATCAATTAATAATTTTTGTATGATTATCAATGATAAAGTAATATTTTCAAACATGAACGCCTATTAGAAGGAATGTAACATTTTAATCCATTTATTTATATATATTAAAATATTAAAAGATATATGTGATAGTAAATTTATAAGTGGATTAGTTTTTCAACTATGTGAAATAGAGTAATTATAATTCTGACTAAATTTGATGGTTTAAAATAAGTAACTATTTCTAAAACTTAAGTTGCTTCCACCACACTTTAAGATTTTAACGTTAAAATAAAAGTCTGTATTTCTTGAGTAGCAGTATTCCTTGAGCTGATTGATTTTGCACTAAAAGTTTTCAAAAAGTCAATATCAGAGGTGCCTCAGTAACAAGTGACAGCATCATTTTCATAAGATCAGATCTTTGAATATTGAAATCAAAGATAAGCATCATTTTAGCACATGAATATAAAATAAGAGGTAGTTAGAGGAAAATGAAAGTGTCAGTTCAATGCAGGATTGTATGCATAGACTTGATCACATTAATTCTGTAGCACATTTTTTAACAGAGAAAGGAATAAAGAGGGAAGTCTTAGTTAAGTACTCTTCTGGGCAAGTCAGCAGTGCAAAAATAAGCATAGGTAATGGATGATTCCATAAACTATGAAAACAAGCTTGCAAGAATATTTTGAAAAGAAATTAATTAAATAATATTATAGGAGATTCTGAAAACATCAAGGATTGCACAGGACTTCGAAGGAAATAGAAAACATATACATGAGAAGGACATTATTATATAGATTTATATCCATTTTAGCTCTGTGATTTCAGAAGTTTCAGCCCCAAACTTCTTGGGCTTCAGCTTTCTTACATATTTCTTATAGAAATGCTATTTGTCGTGTGAGTGATTACAAATACATAGCATTTTCTATCTACACAGAATTATAAAAATTTTGAAACTACATAAACACAGTAGTAGTAGTTGTAGTGTTAGTCACCCAGTCATGTCTGACTCTGCAACCCCACAGACTATAGCCCGCCAGGCTCCTCTGTCCTTGGAATTCTCCAGGCAAGAATATTGTAGTTGGTTGCCATTCCCCTCTCCAGGAACCTAGGAATCAAACACAGGTCTCCTGCGTTGAAGGCAGATTCTTTACCATCTGAGCTACAGAGAAGTTTTATAAACACAGTACTAAATTTATTTGGCCATGAAAAAAGTTTATACCTCTTTTGCCATTTACCAAGGAAGAAATAAAACTCATTGCATAAAATATGTAGTATGAAACATATTATTCATGTACAGGCAACATCGTATGACAATGTACCCAAGGATAATAAATCTATTCCATATATTAAAACATAAAAGATAGTGAAATATAATAAAAGCAATTGTATTTTAATATATTCATATCAATTAAGAGCCTAAGAAGTTAATCATTGAATAAAGCAACTGTAGAGTTGAGAGCACTTTAATAAAACAATGAATTTGACATATCAAAATTAGGTAAACATGTATGGATGTGAGAGTTGGACTGTGAAGAAGGCTGAGCCCCGAAGAATTGATGTTTTTGAAGTGTGGTGTCAGAGAAGACTCTTGAGAGTCCCTTGGACTGCAAGGAGATCCAACCAGTCCATTCTGAAGGAGATCAGCCCTGGGATTTCTTTGGAAGGAATGATGCTAAAGCTGAATCTCCAGTACTCTGGCCACCTCATGCGAAGAGTTGACTCACTGGAAAAGACTCTGATGCTGGGAGGGATTGGGGGCAGGAGGAAAAGGAGATGACAGAGGATGAGATGGCTGGATGGCATCACTGACTCGATGGACGTGAGCCCGAGTGCACTCCGGGGATTGGTGATGGACAGGGAGGCCTGGCGTGCTGCGATTCATGGGGTCACAAAGAGTCGGACACAGCTGAGCGACTGAAGTGAAGTGAGTAGGCAAACAATCAAGAGGGTGTTACAGTACCACTGGGCTAGAAAAAGATGGTTTGAGAGCTGTAACTAACATTGGGCCCAAAGAAGCAAGATGAGGAAGCAATTACTGGAAACCAGAGATAGAAGGTGAAAGCAAGAGGGATGTTCAAGATGCACTATGGCCTTAGACACAGCCAGCCTATGGAAAGCTATTGTTCTCACACTCTTAAATCCTTGTGCTGAGTCCCACTGGCCAAACCTCCTTAAAAGTCTTCAGGCATGGAGTCTATATAATACAGCCTCCTTAAGTCCAAATCAGGTAGAGACGTTTAGAAAGTGGATTTGGAGTACTATTCATTTCAAAAACAGATTAAATATTCATCAAGTATTTTTCTTCTAACAAGTAGTTTGAATATTAACAGTATATAATAGTAAGTGGATTTGATTGATTTACTTGAATTCTATCAATTTATTTACTTGAATTCTATTTACTTGAATTAAATCAATAATTAATTTAATCTAGATTTGACTATTGCTTTTATTAGAAGATAAACTCATTAAAAATTATACTCTCATTTTAAAGAATAAATATCATGAGGATAATAACTCAATGTAATTAATAATCATTTAGTTTGCACTTAGCACAATTCCAAATAGATCAAGCTTTACAGTCTATGGATAAAAGATGAATAAAGCATCATGGATTCAGTTTGATGGCTGGTAACAATAGATATTGTGAAAGAAAGGGGAACAGTTAAAAAAGCATGAACCAGTGAAGAATTATTGAAGGCATAATGATATCATATCCCAGAATGTCAACATGGGAATGAGTTTGGGAGATAGTTCAGAGGTACAGACAGATAAACAACATAACTAAGTGGATAGAAATGAGTGACGAATTTCCTAAATTGGTAATGTGATATGAATTAAATCTATTTCTAGCCCAAATCAGAATAAAACAGAAAAGGCAGGTTTTTATGGGTCCAGGAGAAAAGGATGATACACAGTAGTGTTTTTGTAAGTGATGAGGTTCAGTTACTTGTGGGACATCTATGATCTATTTTCAGAAATATCTAGATACACAGGGAAACATAATGATACATGGAGTAACATACTTATTTTAAAAGCTATTATAGAAGCTAAGTAAAATTGTCCTTTTAAATCAGCAAATATTTATTTTCTATAGGAATATGCTTTAGATATACATTTGATTATATATAATAAATCTAAATATTAACATAAAATACAAGTTTCTCAAGAAAAATATTCATAACTTTGGTTTAAATCATATTGTCTCAAATGTTTTTAAGTGGCAAAAGAAAAGTACAAAGAGAATGAATTACATGTCATAATAAGTAATAGCAAAAACACTACATTAGCCTAAAATGATAATGATGATGATAAGTAGTTAATATTTACATACTGTCTATGTACCAGGAATTATTCAAAGCCATGTGTTATTTCATGTCCTTTACATAAAATAATTCATACATTCCTCAGAGTATGTTTACGAATTTTCATTTTACTAAGGAGACATTTAGGCTAAAAATGTTTGCAATGATTTGAGCCATATTCCAACACAATTAATACAATTAATCAAGGTATGTGTTGTGTTATGTTGCTTCAGTCATGTCTGACTCTTTGCGACCCTATGGACTGTAGCCCACCAGGCTCCTCTGTCCATGGTTCTCCAGGCAAGAATACTGGAATGGATTACCAGGCCCTCTTACAGGGGATCTTTCCGACCCAGGGACTGAATCCTCATCTCTTATTTCTTCTGTATTGGCAGGAAGGTTCTTTATCACCAGCGCATCATGGGAAGCCCCCAAAGGCTGGCTTGTCAGGAGTGGGATTCAAACTCACATCCATGAAATCTTATATTTAAATATGTAATCATTAATTTTGTTCATTTTCTTTCCTACCCACAAAATACACAGTAATTCTGGACTTTTGGCTAATATCTCTGAAACGTAATCTTTGTTTGAAATAACGTACCAGTTAATTTTTTCAACACTATGGTATATATCTTTTATGAGCAAACTTAAAATCAAACAGAGAAGGTTTTAATCAACTAAAGTAACAGTAGAATATTAAAACCTGATAAAAACTGGTTAACTCTATTTTCTCATATTCTGAGACCATTCTTTAATATTTAATGGTGACTACATATCTTATTTTAAAATGTTAGGAGGGCATGGCCAATATAAAGATAAGAACAGTCCAACTTAAGTGCATTAAAAATCAATTCTTATAAGTGATACGGCTACTGGAAAAAATTGGGTATTTCCTTTTTTTTTTATTTTTTATTTTTTTAATTTTAGTTTTTTATTTTTTAAATTTTAAAATCTTTAATTCTTACATGCATTCCCAAGAATGACATTCTAACATGTATACTATCATGTGAATTGAATCGCCAGTCTATGTCTGACGCAGGATGCAGCATGCTTGGGGCTGGTGCATGGGGATGACCCAGAAAGATGTTATGGGGAGGGAGGTGGGAGGGGGGTTCATGTTCATGCATGGGCATTTCCTTTTAAAAATTTCAAGGATATTAGCAAAATACTCTGACAAGACTCATAATGACTTCAGTTAACAAAGGAGAGTTAACATTTATACAGATTCTTTCTTATACAAATCATATTCCTCTTAATATAGGACCATGTCCCAGTGGGGGGAAAAATCTAAATAACAAAACGTCAGATATTTGAAATGAAAAGTGTGTTCTCCGTGCTATCTTTTTTATGACATAGCCCATCAAGAATACAAAAATATTCATGTAAAAAATCAAAGTACAAATTTCTTGAAGCTATTAGTATCTTACTAAGTTTATTAATGTACCTCACTTTTAAGAAATTAAATCATGCTCTTTAAAGAAAATGTTAGGACTTAGCCATCAACAATGAAAGAAAACTACAGCTTTCTGCAGTGCCAACAGTAAAATATATAGTCTCACAATTCAGTTGAAAACCAAAATAATTCATTGAGACAGAAAGTAAAACAGAAAGTAAAATAGACACAAAGGGCTTGGAGAAGGGATAAAGGGAGTTACTGTTTCCTAGGTATAGAATTTCTGTTTGAGATGATGAAAAACTTCTGAAAATGGATAATGTTGATGGTTTTACAATATTATCAATGTACTTAATCCCACTGAATTTTAGTTAAAAATAGCTAAGCTGGAAACTTTTATATTTATTTTACTCTCCTAAATGAAAAAATAATAATACAAACAAGAGGAATATTATTAGATTTGTCTCTGAATTGTCCTACAAATTGTTGACTGAAACACACACACACACACACACACACAAGAACAAAATGAGAGCTGTGCATTCAGTTTTATTTGGGAAGTTATTGAGAGCCATGGCCTGGAAGACAGCCTCTCGGATAGCTCTATGAAATTTCTCCTGGAATTAAGTGAGCAGAATCCTCAAGTGTCCCAACCCACCCCAAGTACAAAGGCCCCACCATTTCTCCTGAGGAAAAGCTGAAGTCTCTCAAAAAAGAGTGAGCAGGCTCAAGTAGCTAATGATTAGGACAAGAGAGTCACAAACTCAGTTGTCTGATGCAAATTTCTGAGTTGTTTCACAGACATTGTAAGTAACACCAGAGGGGAAAAGCTAAGTACGTGATCACTAGACTGCAGCTGTAACATAAACTGCTCCAACTCGAGAAATACTGTGTCTATGGCTAGCACAGTTCTAAGAACTGGCCCTAAGAGAATAGGATTAACACTATTGCTCATAATAATAGTAGATTGTTCTGCTGGTGTATATAAAAGGGGAATTACAATGGTGTGAAAGAGATGCCACAGATGTCTTCAACCCTAAGAACACAGTGCCCAAGATGTTGCAGAAGGTGGACCTTCACCCATGATTCCACAGAAATGGAATGGTGTTTTGACAAACAGGAATTTGAAAGCAGCTTTTGGCAGGAAAAAGCTCTTTGCAGGAAAGAGCTCTCTGCAGGAGGCACCTCTTTGTTTGATCACTAACCTAAACCAGGCACCTCCATCCTCTAGTCATCTCTGGTCCTATCATACTTTTGCTCTTTTAATCACAGAATACTTCTGCCTAACTTTTTGGTTCTTGCCGTAGATCAAAGCAGTAGAAATGAAGAATAATTAACAGATGACCAGAACTCTTCCCTAGCTTTCCCTTCATCTTGCGAGCAAACTGTGTGAACAAGACAGCATCTAAAGAAAGATCATAAGAAGTCCACAAGCCTGTGTGCGTTGAGGGTGGCAATGACTTTGACCACTTATCTCAATGATTAACTGAGATTTCTTCCCTTTAAAGGCTTTCATGGCTGAGCAGATTCTTTGGAGGTGGCTTTTAGGAGACACTGAGTCCACCCCTCCCCAGCTTGCTGACATTCTGATTAAAGGCAGAGTGTCTTTAATGTCTTTAACTTTTCTTCCTAGCAACACTGGTGAGCACTGACTTTGTAAGCAGCGAACAGTGGGACTCGACTCAGTAACAGGTTAAAGAGGTGGGGTGTAGGGAAGTATATATATATATGATTCTTTTTAAAGGGGGTACATGCACATATCTTGATAGTTGCTCTAGTCACAAGGAGCAGATGCCTCTGTTAATGATGCAGCACTTTTCTAGGTATGACAAAATGCAAGAAGTTGGGTTCATAACATTTTCTCCTGAAAATATTTATCTGAAGTCCTGTTCTGCCAGTTTCACTCAGAATACAGAACACTTCCACCTGATTTCCACCCTGAGTTTCTTTTAGAATGTGTTAAAGGTCAGCAACTGTAGTAGCTAAAGACCTAATCTTCATAGAGCCGGATGGCAAGCAACATTCTCTAGTTAGCAAAACTGATAAAACTTACTGCCACTCACTTATTTTCCTGTTAACTTTAAATAATAGTCTTACCATCTGGATATCGTTTAACTTAATCATTTATTCTCCCAATCATTGCTTATATCTTTGCTTGTCACCTCTCTTTAATATCTATGACCTAGAGGAGGGCTTAAGGGTGAAAAAGAAAGCTATGACATTTGGCCTTCTATTTCTATACATGTGGGGATGTGTTTGTGTGTGTATGTGTATATATATATATATATATATATATATATATATATATATACACAGAGAGAGAGAGAGAGAGAGAGAGAGAGAGAGGGAGGGAGAGCTTAAGTTGCATTTGGGCTCTCTCCCTTGAAAATTTTGGACAATTTTCTAAAATTTCCTGAGCAATTACTCTAAGCCTTGCTTAACAAGATTTTTCTTTAACCTGTGCTTAGTATCCCACAGTAGCCCCATGTATGCTCTTCGTAGGTAAAAGTCAGTTGAGTACTTACTTGTTTCATTTTTATACAGCCTCATATTTAAAAGAACTCAGAAAACCCCACTATAGGCCAAACTTCTTGACAGCTAGATTGAGAAGTGTAAATGGAGGAAGGGAGGTGGTAGTTTGGAGAGGTTTTTTCTTCTTATTTTTTTCCAGTGGAGTTAGCCACCCACAATGAAGACATTTACAGGAATCCCAAGTTCAAAGGTAAACACGTACCTCAGCTCTGTGCCTTTATGTCATCTAGAACTCTACAGAAGCAAGCTGAGAGACTTTCATCATTTTTTTTTTGTGCACAAGAACTAAACTAGCATGCTTGAAAGAGTACAGGTAAAACTTCAGAGGGCTATGTTGCTCTGAAGTAATAGTAAAAATCCTAGCAGGGGAGGTGAATTGCAAAAAGTGGATGATTCCAAAGGGATCTCTGATAACTATAGGATGGTTAAACTGACTTGGCTGCTAAAATACCTCCTGGATCTGAACATCAGTCAAGAAAAGCAAAAAAAAAAAATAAATAAAAATTGATTTTGATTAAAGAAAATGTGCTTAAAATTCATGATAATATTTGATATTAATTCCCATTCTTACTGTTCTCTCACATTTCCTTTTAAAAACATATTAAATTGGAACATTTTACTCTTTCTAATAAAAATTTTTTTGTATAGGGACTTCTTTATAAGTACAATAAACCATTTCATGGTGTGAATTATGGGGTAATAATTCACACCTTGTGCATTAAATAGAACTCAGTGCAGTCATATCTAACAATGCAAAGGGTATGAATTATTACATCATAATTCACATTGTGTTGTGTTGTGCTTCTTAAATATCATCTCTTTGCAGGAAAAATAAGCACTTTATTTTCATATGTCTCATTCTTAAATTTGAGTTTGGATATATGGCTTTGGGAGACTACAAAAATGAAAGTCACTCCATACTTTAGTGCTGTAGATTATGACATACTTTTGTTTTACATTTGAAACAGTGTTGTTGGCTAATTTAAATCGAGAAATATGAGTGTACTAGCAGAAAAATTCAATGAACATCTGAGTAAATATTACACATTTGTTGTACAAGCAGATTTATCCGTCTCTCAGATGATCTTAGAATATTGCCCTTAATGTTAAATATGTATGTTTGCAACTTATTTTCATAAATTGAGGCGAGATTTATAAATTCATTATTTGAATAATCCAGATGATAACATCTCTTCCACAATTAGGGTTCCATCCTGGAAATACTTCAAAAATTTTTTTACTTGTTAACTCTAAAGTAGAAGTATAAATGTTTTGGTAATTCTACCAATGTCATTAACGATAAAGGTTTTATTTTTCGTACTGAATTAAAAAGTGAAAATTAATTTTGATGTAGAAATTCTTACTCATATATGTCCATGTTTAGCTTAAACAGAAATATGTAATTTCAAAATTAATGGCTGTTAATGTGTTTCTTGTTATTAGCTTCAGAATTCTACACAAAAAGCAGCACCAGAAATTGTTTTACTCAACCTTCTTTTTGTTTGCTTAAGAGACAAACTTAATCCCAGAGAGACTGAGCTAAATAAATTTGATAGTAGAGAGTTTAAATAATCTAATTTTTCAGTTGTAGGTTTTATGAGACTTACCGCATGAGTCTCAAAATTTCCTCCTATAGCATCTGCACTGAAAGAGCCAGTACTTAGCCTTCAGTTAAGACTGAGAGCACACACATACCACTCGGTACATTTTATTATTTAAACTTAATTTTAGTTAATTATGATTAAAAAATTAAGATTTAGTTCCTCAGACACAACAACCACATTTTAAGTGCTCAATACTCTCATGTGATTAGCGATTACTCTTTTGAACAGTGAAGATACAGACTATTTCCGTCACTGCCGAAGGTTCTACTGGAGAGTGCTGCAGTCTACTGGAGAGACATATCTACATATATGTAATCACAAATATATTTATGGTTTAAAACACAAAACATGTTTTAAAGTAGATGTTTATACTTGCTAATCAACTTGAGTGGACAATAAGTAATCACAAGGAGTTCTAGTTTAAAAAACAATCTAATTCTCTGAAAGGCATTTTTAAAAATTTCATTAAAGAATTTATCTCAATCATCATTGTGCTGCTTGTATTTATTTGTTCATTTTTACACACATCTCATCACCCCAATATACCATTAAAATTTTGACTATAAACTGCAAACTATTTAATGAAATATGCTTTTAGGGGTTTAAAAAGTAAAACTGGAATCTAAAGGGATTCCTCTTTTTGTTTATACACATGTGATGGGTAATATCTCCTTGGCTGATGTCAAGTATATTCATTTTTTCCTTATCTGATGTTGTATAAATTACTTTCATGAAATTACTATATCAATATATTTTTATCACTTTATAAATACTTATTGCAGTTTTGACTCCAAAACTTAAGTAGACTATAATATAATTGGATTTGACTACATTTGTTTTTGTAATTAATGTTCATGTTTGTTTGTTGAATGTATTATGTACACTTTTGAGCAGTTTGCCACATGAAATTAATTGTAGAAGATTTGACCTGCTTTGCTATTTTTCCTTTAATTAAAACTCCAACTCTTTGCTGTGGTGAAGATTGGCACAGTGGAAAAGGCAAATACTCTAAAAAAGAGTGTAAATTACCTAGCTTCAAGGAACTGCACATACTGTGGAATGAAGTGAGAAAAGATTAATGCCATCTAATATTTATCTTGTGCTCCAGCCTAAGGGAATTATCCTGACATGTTATTCATTCAAGCCCTTTAATCATTTATTTAGCACCTACTGTATGAAAGTTACCATGTTAGATGAATGCAAAGCTAGAAAATTGTGAAAAAAATGGGAAAAATTTGAGTACCACACAGTCATTAGAAGAAGACCTGCCTCAGAACGTTTTCAAGTAAATTAAGTTTTGCTGAATGAAGGTAGAATTAAATAGAGGCAAATTTTTGAAAGTATGATGGGTGACTATGCACAGCTCTCCATTTTTTTCCTGCTGCATCTTGAGAATCTTGCTACCTGCTCAGAGTTGAATGTGGCTCATGTGAGCAAGGAGGTGAGTATTGTGGAAATGGGGAATTGTATAAACATCTTAAGTGAAAGTGAAAGTCACTGAGTTGTGTCTTTGTGACCCTATGACTCTTTGCGACCCTATGAACTGTAGCCAGCCAGGCTCCTCTGTCCATTGAATTCTTCAGGCAAGAATACTAAAGTGGGTAGTCATTCCTTCTCCAGGGGATCTTCTTGACCTAGGCATCAATCTCCTGCATTGCAGGCAGATTCTTTACTGTCTGAGCCACTAAGGAAGCCTATAAACATCTAACTGAGTGAAGTCGCTCAGTCATGTCCGACTCTTTGCGACGCCATGGACTGCAGCCTACCAGGCTCCTCAGTCCATGGGATTTTCCAGGCAAGAGTACTGGAGTGGGTTGCCATTTCTTTCTCCAGGGGATCTTCCTAACCCAGGGATCAAACTGAGGTCTCCTGTATTGCAGGCAGTCGCTTTACTGTCTGAGACATCAAGGAAGCCCTATAAATATCTAAGGAACACAAATACTTGTTATGCTGCCAGAAAATATACAGATATTATCCCATTTAATTTTTTCTGCTCCATCTCTGGGTCCCAATTTCCTGATTAACTCGTGCCCCTACATTCTCATTCTTCTGTTTGTTACTATCATGATCAGACTCAACTTAAATCTGATTCTCCCCTGAACAAAGAGATTCTCCTTTATCTCTCAAAGTGAAGGACACTTAGACCACCAGAGACCCTATGGCCATCTCAGGCCTTTTCCTAACTTCACTGGTGAGACGGTATACAGTTGACAGTATTTCCTTTCATAGCAAGTCCTCCTTTCATTTTGGCAATCTGTACTGGCCACAAGGGCAAGATATCTGGTGATATGTTTTCCTCATTCATTGAACTTTATAACTCCAAATATTTCCTCTCTTCAGCAACAAAATCCCAAGAACTTTGACCGCTGAAATTATTCTATTTTTAAAGTTACAAATTATACCTATAAGTTCCCTTCTATCTCTCTCAGCAGTATTCAGTGAACAAATTTAGAAAGAAAATATCAAGATTAGACTATTATTCCATGACCCTAAAAATATGAAAGGGCATACTTATGATATCTTTTTAAAAAACTATATCTTTAGAAAAAATAAATTCATTGAAATT
Source organism: Ovis canadensis (assembly GCF_042477335.2). Classification (NCBI taxonomy): domain Eukaryota; kingdom Metazoa; phylum Chordata; class Mammalia; order Artiodactyla; family Bovidae; genus Ovis; species Ovis canadensis. Next base: position 34,444,704 of record NC_091261.1, on the reverse strand, counting down.
CCACTGTTCATCTTTCAAGCATTTCACCCATGAGGAAAAGCATATTAAGCATAAGCAAATGTAATACTTGATGTGTTCAGAAATTCACATAATGCTCTTTTATAGAATTTTGCAATAACTGATGACCCTTGTTTTTTTAAGGCTGTGCAAACTAGGTTGCTTTAATTTATAATATTTATATTGGTTTCTCATGGACAAAGCTACCACATATGTGCTTCTGTTCTGCCACTACCATCTATAGAGGAAAAGCATCTTTATACTGAATGACTGCTGGAGCCACAAATGACCTCTCTGTCCCCTGTTTTGCCAACACAACCCCCATTGCTTGCCTTCTCCATGCTGGAAGAGATTGATCTCTCTAAATTTCACACATCTAATCATATCACTGGCTCAGATGGTAAAACGTTTGTCTACAATGCGGGAGACCTGGGTTTGATCCCTGGGTCAGGAAGATTCCCTGAAGAAGGAAACGGCAACCCACTCCAGTACTCTTGCCTAGAAAATCTCATGGATGAAGGAGCTTGGTGCAGGCTACTGTCCATGGGGTCACAAAGAGTCGGACACGACTGAGCGATTAAAAAAAAAAAAAATCAGATCACTGCACTACTTACAGCAATTCAATAGGTTCCAAACGGCCTTTGTTCTATGTAACTACATTCTATACAATGAAGGGCAGTTGTCGTATTATAGGTGAATGTGTCTTAAATTACATATCTTGTCAGAGTTTTTTAGAAAAAAATTCACACCCATGAAATTGTCCTTGATGCTTACCATAGTTTTCAGTTTTAATCTGAAGGATATCAGATATACAATTATCTGAATGAAGTACTAGGTTCTAATTAAGTTAGTCATTGGTTACTTTATAATTTGTGGCAAGCCATTGCTTATGTAGGAAATGGAAATATACATGCATGCGCTTATTCCATTCTCACAACTATCCTAAGATGTGGGTAGTATCATACCTATTTGTAGATGGAGAACAGAGAGGCTCAGTAATTCATAGAGGGTAACACTGCTTAGGGTGGAACTATATTCAAATAGGGCTTCCCTAGTAGCTCAGCTGGTAAAGAATCCTCCTGCAATGCAGGAGACCTGGATTCCATCCCTGGGTTGGGAAGATCCCCAGGAGAAGGGAACCCACTCCAGTATTCTGGCCTGGATAATTCAGTGGACAGAGGAGTCTGGCAGGCTACAATCCATGAGGTCACAAAGACTCAGACATGACTTAGCATCTTTAATTCACTTCACTTCACATATTCAAATGCAGCCAGTCTCCTTTTATGGCCTCACATCTCTCAGCAGTATTCATTGAACATATGATCAGAGCTCTGATATAGAAGGTGATAAAACCGAAGTTTACTCTCTTTTCATTTTAGAATAAAATTGAAGGCAAAGTTTCTAAAATATGTCATATGAAGGAATACTTTAGCATACTTATAGGGAAGCATTGACTTCCAAAATTATCCCAAGAGCATAAGGATGAAATAGAAAGAAAATTAAAAAATTGTCTACTTTACATAATTAAAATAGAAATAGTGATACTTTGCAAAGACCATATTCCTCTAAACTCATTCACACTTATGTTTTCAAGGGTGTATGTATTACCTTTCATGGTATAGGTATATGTTCAAGTTTATAAATGTCTTAATTACTTAGTTCCCTAACCATGGTGCATTTGGTTTATTAACAAAAAATAGGAGTGCATACATATTATATCTGGTTCATTTTCTCTTAAATCTCCCTAACATTCAAGCCAAGTGAAAATGCCTAAGATTAATATAGGTCACACTAATCCAGGTATTTATACATTTTTAGAGTAAACAAAACCAAAAAGTAAATATGTGAAAAGTCAATCTTGAAGCCAGTAATGATGACAGGATATGCGTAAATGGATGATTATTATTAAAAATCTTAACACCCTAAAAGCCAAAAGAAAAAATGTAAACCCTTTCATAAGGGCATGGGGCAGATAAAGAGACAGGAGAAATGTAATTGCAATGTATCCTGTAATGGAATCACAGTCTGTGTAGAAGCTGATTAAGGTTAATTTGAATCACATCAATTTGAATTAACGTGGCCTTTGCAGAATGAGCAACACCTAAGTGCCAACATGATCAATTAGTACCTTTACCTCCATATATCCGCCTGGAAAGGTTAGATTTATTAGTTATCAAGATAACATTTGAGAATGCAAATCCATGTTACTTTATTTCCTCTAGCCCACCTCACCTGAGCACCTGGAAAGTCTCAGGACATATGGGTCTTGGAGGGAAATCATCTATAATGCATAGAAGAAAAGAATATAAGAGAAAAACACAGCCAGATTTACTGAAAATACATGGTTTTATGTACTTATGAATACTGTACAAACAAGTTCTAGTTACCCAGTTAAAACTGTAATTAAGGACGAATAATTGGGTCTATTCTTAGGCATATCATCATATGTTACTCATACAAATTTTAAATTTTAGAGTTTGAAACACCCTTGAATCTTTGAATCTTATATTCTAACTGCCCACCTCCATGCCCTATTCTCAGTTTTGTATTACTCATATTTTCACTTATCTTATGTGCTCATTCTCAGTCACTCAGATGTGTCCGACTCTTTGCAACCCCATGGACTATAGCCTGCCAGGCTTCTCTGTCCATGGGATTCTTCAGGCAAGAATACTGGAGTGGGTTGCCACTTCCTACTCCAGGGGATTTTCCCAACCCAGGGATCGAACCTCCATCTCTTGGGTCTCCTGCATTGGCAGGCAAATTCTTTACCATTGTGCTAACTTAGAAGCTCACTAGTATGCAACCAACCATAATTACTTGCTTAAAATGACAAAAATGAATTTGCTCATGATGATTCTGTACCTTGGGCAGACAGGCATTTACATGGTGTCTGGGACAAGTCACCTGGAGTACAGCATCTAAATAGCATCCCTGACATTGCTGTTGCTTCACCAGCTATTGCTGCAATGGTTGAGGATGGCTGAGTTTCTCTTTCTCCATTTCCTAGTCAGTTGTCACCTGGGACCTTTCTGTTTCCAAGGACTCTCTCTTCTCAGAGGCATCTAGACTTCTTTATGATGACTGCTTCCCAAGAGAAGATAACAAAAGCTGCAAGGGCTCTTAAGCCCTAGGCCTAAAAGTGACACAGTATCACTTCCACCCACTTTCTATGGGTTAAAGCAAATCTCAGCAGCAGCCCACATTCAAAACCAATGTGAAACTCACTCACTGTCTGGAGGGAAGTAGTGGCATATCCACAGGGAAGGGAGAAATTGTCAGAGACCAGTTTTGTGATCAGTTGCTATCACATAGTCAAGCCTGAGTCCTGTTCTATACAGTCATCTCAAACTAGACCAGAAGTATCTGTCTATCCCTTGTCTTTATGCTTATCACACTTAACTGGAATGCTTTGTGACTCTTTCCTTGCAAGACCATAAAAAACAAGAACATAATCAGTTAATTATCCTTGTGTCATCTGTATTTAGAGCATGTCCGGCAAAGCAAATGCTCAATAAAAGACTGCCAAACATAACTCAACTTTTAACAAGGTTTTTGAAGATATTCAGATAGTTGACTAAGAAAAATTGAATTCGGGAAGAGAATACACAAAACATGTAGCTAAAATATTTTATTGAAAAATTAACAATAAAGTGAAATGAGACTAAGGAGGCCTAAAATTTTATATAATAGTATATTGCTCTAAAGGTGAGGGGTGCATGGAACATTTCATTCTACTTTGTTTTATTGTATCTCTGCTTTAATTATAATAATTCCTTTTTTTCATTTAACCTGAGTACCTGTATGTGGTATTTCTAAGTATTTCTTCTCATAGTTGTAAACTTTCACAAATCTAGATACTTCAGGAAATGTAAGAAAGGTATTACAGGGAGTAAAATTTTCCTGAGGGCAAAATTTTAGGACTGAAACTTTAAGAGAGCAAATCTATTCAACAATATCTACAGCCTGCATCAGTGTATTTGAAGGACTCTTCTTCCTCTAGTGTGTCCATTTATATCTTATTTCCTCTCCTTCCCATTAGAAATAGTTCTGAATTTGTTGAAACTATTTTACTAAACTATTTCAAAGCATTAAACTGACTCTGTATAAAATCAGTTGTTTAAAATGCTTAATAAATGCCATTTAATGTTTTGTTTGTTTTGTTAATGCAGCAAAGGGCTTGATAGAAGCCAGGGCTAGCTTTCCCATCTATTTTAAAGATATGTGAGAATGAGAAATAAGGATCTGGATATAACACATTCTCTAGTCCTGATATAAAACTTTGGTCAATGAACAGAGTACTTATAAAACTATTAAGATTTTTTAACTGAGAAATAAATATAAATAGCAAATATTTTATAGGCACGATGAAAGAATTCTTTATGTATCAGTAATTACTTAGATAAAATAAAAATTTGTCTTCAACTAGGAATTGCAATGAAGAACAAACTGCTCCTTTCCAGTTTTAGCAGTAGCTTTGTTTATATACATCAGGATTTAAGTTGTTAGTTTGCTAATTAATTTCATTAGTTTTCTATTCCTGTTCATAATGTTGAAGGCTGTAAGAAAGGTCTATTTGAAATGTGTCCCTAGAGATATCTTTTTTATTACTAGAAAATCACCTTAATGTGAAATTTATCTGCTAGACACAGGAACTTGAACACAATAAATAAACTTACACTTTTCTTCCAATTATTCATAGGCATAATTCACAAGGCTAGAAACTCTATAGCAGATGTGAAGCAAAAATGCAAAGCAAGGAAAAATTTGTCCGTAGGTTTTATTACTGGGGAAGGAATTGTTAAGCTGGCTAAAAGTAGAGCAAGGTGTGAAGGTTAGGACCTTCCCACACTATTGGTGCAAAGGCGGCGTGAATGGAACAACTACAAGCACATGCTTCTTTGTCCAATCTGGTGGCTGAGAGGAGAGAGAAATGAGTGGAACTTGCCTACCAGAAGATTCTTCTTTGAGACATGCCCTTGTGGTTGATAACAGGAGAAAAATATAGGACTGGGCAATGATATAGGTAAGACTATCACCCCTCAAAAACCAACTTTCTGGTATGATCATTATGGTCAATCTTAGTGGTTAAGTGTCCATTTTCAGAAGCATTCCAAATATTTAATTACTTAATATAAAACAAGTAACATTTTTATAACTATTTTTCACTAATACTATTTACATGTCTCATTGCATTTTCTAGCAAAAGATGTGAGTGTTATAAAAATACCATTAAAGTGTCTTTTAGCAAATACTGGTCTGTGAATTTAAAATATTGACATCTAGTGTTGAAATATGTTGACATAAACTTACTAAAATTAAAAATGTAGCAGATATTCATCTGCATTTTGTTTAGCTGAATATGTCTGTTTTCTTTTTAACTTGCATTCAAGGAACATTATGGAGTTTTTTATCTATTTCCTGTCACTCCCATTTAATAATTATGTCTGGTGTTTGTTCATCTTAGCACATTTCATATTCATCAATGCAAATAGCCTGTCTTTATTTATGGAACACTAAAGAATGCTTGCATAAACTATTGGGCCCTACATTCCATTTAACAAATGATTACCATATGTATCTCTATAGTTGATATTTCATTCAAATACACAAAATTTATATATAAATGTATATATGCATATATAAACACACAGAACTCCCCAGGTCATTAGGTGCCCAATATGCTACTGGAGATCAGTGGAGAAATAACTCCAGAAAGAATGAAGGGATGGAGCCAAAGCAAAAACTATACCCAGTTGCGGATGTGACTGGTGACAGAAGCAAGATCCGATGCTGTAAAGAGCAATATTGCATAGGAACCTGGAATGTCAGGTCCATGAATCAAGGCAAATTGGAAGTGGTCCAACAAGAGATGGCAAGGGTGAACGTCAACATTCTAGGAATCAGCAAACTAAAATGGACTGGAATGGGTGAATTTAACTCAGATGACCATTATATATACTACTGTAGGCAGGAATCCCTTAGAAGAAATGGAGTAGCCATCATGGTCAACAAAAGAGTCTGAAATGCAGTACTTGGATGCAATCTCAAAAAAAACACAATGATCTCTGTTTGTCTCCAAGGCAAACAATTCAATATCAGTTATCCAAGTCTATGCCCCAACCAGTAATGCTGAAGAAACTGAAGTTGAACGGTTCTGTGAAGACCTACAAGATCTTTTAGAACTAACACCCAAAAAAGATGTCCTTTTCCTTATAGGGGACTGGAATGCAAAAGTAGGAAGTCAAGAAACACCTGGAGTAACAGGCCAATTTGGCCTTGGAATGTGGAATGAAGCAGGGCAAAGACTAATAGAGTTTTGCCAAGAAAATGCACTGGTCATAGCAAACACACTCTTCCAACAATACAAGAGAAGACTCTACACATGGACATCACCAGATGGTCAACACCGAAATCAGATTGATTATATTCTTTGCAGCCAAAGATGCAGAAGCTCTATACAGTCAACAAAAACAAGACTGGGAGCTGACTGTGGCTCAAATCATGAACTCCTTATTGCCAAATTCAGACTTAAATTGAAGAAAGTAGGGAAAACCGCTAGAGCATTCGGGTATGACCTAAATCAAATCCCTTATGATTATGCAGTGGAAGTTAGAAATATATTTAAGGGCCTAGATCTGATAGATAGAGTGCCTGATGAACTATGGAATGAGGTTTGTGACATTGTACAGGAGACAGGGATCAAGACCATCCCCATGGAAAAGAAATGCAAAAAAGCAAAATGGCTGTCTGGGGAGACCTTATAAATAGCTGTGAAAAGAAGAGAAGTGAAAAGCAAAGGAGAAAAGGAAAGATATAAGCATCTGAATGCAGAGTTCCAAAGAATAACAAGAAGAGATATGAAAGCCTTCTTCAGTGATCAGTGCAAGAAATAGAGAAAAAGAACAGAATGGGAAAGACTAAATATCTCTTCAAGAAAATTAGAGATACCAGGGGAATATTTCATGCAAAGATGGGCTCAATAAAGGAAAGAAATGGTATGGACCTAACAGAAGCAGAAGATATTAAGAAGAGGTGGCAAGAATACACGGAAGAACTGTACAAAAAACATCTTCATGATGCAGATAATCATGATGATGTGATCACTAATCTAGAGCCAGACATCTTGGAATGTGAAGTCAACTGGGCCTTAGAAAGCACCACTAGGATCAAACCTAGTGGAGGTGATGGAATTCCAGTTGAGCTGTTTCAAATCCTGAAAGATGATGCTGTAAAAGTGCTGCACTCAATATGCCAGCAAGTTTGGAAAACTCAGCAGTGGCCACAGGACTGGAAAAGGTCAGTTTTCATTCCAATTCTAAAGAAAGACAATGCCAAAGAATGCTCAAACTACTGCACAATTGCACTCATCTCACATGCTAGTAAAGTAATGCTCAAATTCTCCAAGTCAGCCTTCAGCAATACATGAACCGTGAACTCCCTGATGTTCAAGCTGGTTTTAGAAAAGGCAGAGGAACCAGAGATCAAATTGCCAACATCTGCTGGATCATGGAAAAATCAGGAGAGTTCCAGAAAAACATCTATTTCTGCTTTATTGACTATGCCAAAGCCTTTGACTGTGTGGATCACAATAAACTGTGGAAAATTCTGAAAGAGATGGGAATACCAGACCACCTGACCTGCCTCTTGAGAAATCTGTATGCAGGTCAGGAAGCAACAGTTAGAACTGGACATGAAACAACAGACTGGTTCCAAATAGGAAAAGGAGTACGTCAAGGCTGTATATTGTCACCCTGCTTATTTAACTTCTATGCAGAGTACATCATGAGAAACGCTTGACTGGAAGAAACACAAGCTGGAATCAAGATTGCCGGGAGAAATATCAATAACCTCAGATATGCAGATGACACCACCCTAATGGCAGAAAGTGAAGAGGAGCTAAAAAGCCTCTTGATGAAAGTGAAAGAGGAGAGTGAAAAAGTTGGCTTAAAGCTCTACATTCAGAAAACAAAGATCATGGCATCTGGTCCCATCACTTCATGGGAAATAGATGGGGAAGCAGTGGAAACAGTGTCAGACTTTATTTTTGGGGCTCGAAAATCACTGCAGATGGTGACTGCGGCCATGAAATTAAAAGATGCTTACTCCTTGGAAGAAAAGTTATGATCAACCTAGATAGTATATTCAAAAGCAGAGACATCACTTTGCCAACTAAGGTCTGTCTAGTCAAGGCTATGGTTTTTACTGTGGTCATGTATGGATGTGAGAGTTGGACTGTGAAGAAGGCTGAGCACTGAAGAATTGATGCATTTGAACTGTGGTGTTGGAGAAGACTCTTGAGGGTCCCTTGGAGTGCAAGGAGATCCAACCAGTCCATTCTGAAGGAGATCAGCCCTGGGTGTTCTTTGGAAGGAAGGATGCTAAAGCTGAAACTCCAATACTTTGGCCACCTCATGCGAAGTGTTGACTCATTGGAAAAGACTCTGATGCTGGGAGAGATTGGGGGCAGGAGGAGAAGGGGACGACCCAGGATGAGATGGCTGGATGGCATCACGGACTCAATGGACGTGAGTCTGAGTGAACTCCAGGAGATGGTGATGAACAGGGAGGCCTGGAGTGCTGTGATTCATGCAGTCGCAAACAGTCGGACACGACTGAGCAAGTGAACTGAACTGAACTGAAACACACAGATGTATACACTTTAATTTGTTTCCATTGAGTATACAATGAGTATTTAGTTTACACTATTTTCCATAGTAGTATCACAACAGCAACATGAAGTATTTGGACACAATGAGAAAATTTTGATCTATAAAGAAAAATAAATTAGACATAAATACAGAATAAAGTTGAGAAAAGAGAACAAACTGTGCTAATGGAGATAGCTGTTAAAATTAGTTGTGTTAGTTAATGAAGTGACAGTCTCTGGAGTCTAAACAATAATCTTCAAATTAGAGAAAACCAAATTTACCTCATTTGATTCTAGTGATGGTTAAATTTATAAGAAAGGTCTCGCAGATAGGAGATGCTCAATAGTATATCCTTCCTCTACCACTTCAAAACAGAACGAATCGCCAGTAGGTTCGATGCCGCATACAGGATGCTTGGGGTTGGTGCACTGGGATAACCCAGTGGGGTGGCATGGGGAGGGAGGTGGGAGGGGGGTTCAGGAGTGGGAACTTATGTACACCCGTGGCAGATTCATGTTGATGTGTGGCAAAACCAATACAGTATTGTAAAGTAAAAAAATAAAAAAAAAAAACAGATGCATGGTGTTTGCTCATTCTTTTTAGTCTCGGGAGACTGTATCATCCAGGGAAAGAGACAAGTACTTCTACTTTAGGAAAATCTAGGTTCCAATCCCATTGCACACCTAGGATTTAAGCTAAGTGGTCTTTGGGAGACTAATTTCTATATGTAAAAAATGTATTTCAAATTTCCTAATACACAGTAATACAATGATTACTAATAAGATTAACATATATCATTTATCTATATATTAAAAGTGATAGCACAGGGGACTCTGCTCAATAACCAAAATGGGAAAAGTATTTGAAAAAGAATGTTGTTCAGTTGTGTCTGACTCTTTGCAACCCCATGGACTACAGCACCCCAGACCTCCCTGTCCTTCACCATCTCCCAGAGTTTGCTCAAATTCATGTTTATTGAGTTGGTGATGCGATCCAATCATCTTGTCCTCTGTCATCCCCTTCTGCCTTCAGTCTTTCCCAGCATCAGGGTCTTCTCCAATGAGTTGGCTCTTCACATCAGGTGGCCAAATTACTGGAGCTTCAGCATCAGTGCTTCAAATGAATATTCAGGGTTGATTTCTTTTAGGTTTGACTGGTTTGATCTCCTTGCAGTCCAAGGGACTGTGAAGAGTCTTCTCCAACACCACAGTTCAAAAACATCAATTCTTTGGCACTCAGACGTCTTTATAGTCCAACTCACACATTCATACATGGTTATTGGGCAAACCATAGCTTTGACTATATGGGCCTTTGCAGGCAAAGTTAATGTCTCTACTTTTTAAAACACTATCTAGGTTTGTCATAACTTTTCTTTCAGAGAGCATATGTCTTTAATTTCATGGCTGCAACAGATACATGTATATGTATAACCGAATCACTTTGCTGTATATCTGAAACTAACTCAACATTGTTAATCAACTATACTCCAATATAAAATATTTTTTTTAAAGTGAAAGTGTTAGTCACTCAGTCGTGTCTGACTCTGGAGTTTGTATCTAAATTCAGCACTTAATCTTATTATACATTATTCTGCTGATTGTTCAATGTATGCTAGTTCTACCTCCATAGACCTTTCTGTGAACACACTGAGGTCAGTAGTTTTTTTTTTTTTTTTCCTTATTCCTACATGTCTACACCAGGAAGCCTTGCAAAATCCTATTCAGTTAAGCTGAGGGACTTCCTTGTTCATTTGACACATGAAAATATTTCCTTCATCAGTGAGAAATTGGAACTGATAAGACTATGGCTTACGCCATTTGATTCCCAAGAGGTAATTTATAACAAAAGATGGAGACCAAATATGAGACACTTTCTTTATCTTTTATATCATCTTGATATATCATAATCATGAAATTATAATATCTTATACCATCGTCCAAAATTATATCAAGAGAATTTAAGTTCTTTTTTTAACGTTGTCTCAGAAGATAGGTTGACTTATTCTATGTAATCAAGCTGATCAGCAGCAGAGTCAAAATGAAAATGCACATTCTTTTCTCAGTTGAGTTTTTAAAAATTATATTGATGGATATTAAGATTACTCTTGGAACAATCCTAAATATCTGAAAACATAAAAGTTCAAAAACACTTAAATGTGTGACAAATATTTGATAAATAGAAAAGAGTTTGCTGTCAATTACTGTGAAAATCTATAAAACAATTTCCTTCAAGATGATCATACACATTCTAACTAGGGAATATATAATTCTATGACTCTATAGTTATTATAAGTATGGTATGAGCCACTTTTGAAATAGCCAAGCTGAAAAAGCTCTCTTACAGAATCCAACTTAACTTACTTAATTCCATTATCAAATTATTAGGCCTCCTAAGGATTTTTTCATAAACAGTTGAATCACATAACATATACTAAATACTGATCAATATGTTTTTCTTTCAGTTTTATTGAGATATAATTGACACTTAACACTGTATAAAGACACACAGAATAATGATCTGACATATACATCATGAAATAATTACTACAATAAATGTGGTCAACATCCATCATCTTATATAGATATAAAATCAAAGAAAAAGAAAAAAATAATTTCCCCATGATAAGAACTCTTGGGATATACTCTCAATTTTCTTATATAGCATTTCAGTTCAGTTCATTTCAGTTGCTCAGTCATGTGCAACTATTGTGACCCCATGGACTGCAGCATGCCAGGTTTCCCCGTCCATCATCAACGCCCAGAGCTTGCTCAAACTCATGTCCATCGAGTTGGTGATGCCATCTGACCATCTCATTGAGCATTGTTAATTATATTAATCACATTGTACATTGCATCCCTGCTGCTGCTGCTGCTGTTGCTAAGTTGCTTCAGTTGTGTCTGACTCTGTGCAACCCCATAGATGGCAGCCCACCAGGCTTCCCCAGTCCCTGGGATTCTCCAGGCAAGAACACTGGAGTGGGTTGCCATTTCCTTCTCCAAAGCATGAAAGTGAAAAGTGAAAGTGAAGTCACTCAGTCATGTCTGGCCCTCAGTGACCCCATGAACTGCAGCCTTCCAGGCTTCTCCGTCCATCGATTTTCCAGGCAAGAGTACTGGAGTGGGGTGCCATTGCCTTCTCCGTATTACATGTATTAAGAAAGGCCAAAAAGTGACAAAGCATTGTGGATATTATAGGACATTCATGATCTGGCTATCTATCTTCTATCTAACCAGCATTAAGTTTTGTCACTGCTCATGACTACATATTAATTTGGGGGACTTTCCAGGTAGCACTCATGGGAGTAAAGAACTTGCCTGTCAATGCAGGAGACTAAGAGATGTGGGTTTGATCCCTGGGTCAGGAAGATTCCCTGGAAAAGGGCATGGCAACCCACTCAAGTATTCTTGCCTGGAGAATCCCAAGGACAGAGGATCCTGGCAGGCTACAGTCCATAGGGTTGCACAGAGTTAGACACTACTGAAGCAACTTCACACACACAGCACAAATGAATCTTGAGTTTCACTAGTATTCATTTGGGGTTTCTACATACCATATTTTTTCACAATTTTCTAAGCCCACTTTCCAGGCTTTAAATATACTAGGACCCTCCCTATATATGCCTAGCTCTTGGTCACCCTTTAAATCTCCAATAAAGTATAAAGTATTAGTCATGCCTGACTCTATGTAACCTCACGGATTGTAGTTGTCTGCCAGGTTCCTCTGTCCATGGGATTCTCCAGGCAAGAATCCTGGAGTGGGTTGCCATGCCCTTCTCCAGAAATATCCAATAAATATAACTGAAGTTTTCCCAAATGAAAAAATTGTCTTTAATCAGTGCTTTCTGACTACTTACATGCTCAAGGTAAGACAGATAAATATATATATATATATATATATATATATATAAATAAATAAATATATTTTGTTATGAGTCTTTCTTGACAGTTTCAGATGATATTTATGCCCTTTTGCATTCTAATCAAGTTGTAATTTTCAAACTTTGTAATACCAAGGATTTACTTGGCAAGCCTACAGTTTGCACATTCCTAGTAACTTAGTTGCTAACAATACTGAGCATCTGTTATTGCATCTATTGACCATTTGCAAATCACCACTGGCGAAATGTGTACTTAGGTCCTTTGCTAATTTTCTTAATTGGATTGTTGGCTTTTTTATTATTTGGAGGGAAGGTAGCTTCTGTTCCCAGCTTGGCTGTCCCAGAGTGGAACTGTTTCCCTACAGATGAGCTGGGATGAGAGTGATCAAGGTCCAGGGCTCCTGGCCTACCATCCCTAGAATAGAAATTCCATCTTTCTTTTAATTATGTTTGACTGTGTCAGGTCTTAGTGGAGACATGCGGGCTCTTCCTTGTTGTGTGAAGGCTTCTGTAGTAATGATGTGTGGGTTGCAGAATGTGTGAGTTCTGCAGTTGCAGCACACAAGTTCCAGAGTGTTTGGACTCTGTATTTTTTGCACACAGGCTTTCTGATGTGTGAGATCAGTAGTTGCAGAGCATGGGCTTAGCTGCTCTGTGGCATGTGGGATCCTCCTTCCTCAACCTGTTTGATCCCTGCATTGGAAGGTAGATTCCTACCCACTGGACTACCAAGGAAGACCTGAGATTTCATCCTTTAAGTGAGGGATGGATGGAAGAAGAAAGCCCTGGATGTCTCAGCTGCTCTTGTCTGAAATTGGACTTCTATAACATGGAGCTGGATTGGGGGTGGTGGATAGGACGGGCAATGGTGGTGTCTTACCCTTCCCAGGGAGAAACCAAGCCCTAGATTAGGAGCTTGACTACATATGACTAGAACAAACCTTCTGCCAGACTGCTGGGGAGACCAAGGGAGGTCATGGTTCAAATGAAACAATCTCACTGAGACTTAGTAGCTTTTCTTAAATAAATGTTTCTCTACTTGTTGTTTGTCTTTAGAAAGACTTCAAGAGATTGTAAATATTTTTTACCATATTTTCACCAATTAGGGTTGTTGTTCTGGGGAGAATATGTGGAATTCCTTATGCCACCTTTCTTAAACTTCGAATCTTGCAAACATACATTTCAATACTCAACTGTGTTAATGCTGCTTCTTAATAGGTTTCAGGTTGAAGTGGTTCTGTGATTTAATTTATGGTCACCATTTTACCTCATATACCCTCTCAAATATCACTACTTGAAGAAATTTTCCTCATTTTCTAGATGAAATTTAAACAGTATTTTCTTTAGATTTCTTGATTTCTCAACTTGATGTATTCTCTTCAATATCTTATCTTCATAACTTTCTATTCATAAATATGTCCTGTCACTCATTTATGCCTTAGTTTGGAGTTGTTATTTTTTTTAATCTCTCTTTCTCTCTCTGATGTTAAATTCCTCTAGAGAAGAACTTATGTTTTATTTATCTTTGTATTTTCTACCTTCTTTTAGAAATGTTGGCATCTGAAACAAGTAACATCTAAAGAGTTGTCAATACGTACTTCATTATGGAAATAAATTAGTCAGTGAACAGCATGAAAGTAGCTCATTATATGAAATACTATATTATAAAAGTATTCAGTTATCAAACTGTGACTTGCAAGGTTTTATAATACCATTTTTATTTCAGATTTCTTTGATTCTTATATTAGCTTAGACATATTTCATATATTTAAAATATATGAATCAGGATAAAAACATGGGGAAAATTTTATTTAATAATTTAACATCCATCAAGAAGCTTAAAAACGATTTGTTGGAAAGAAGATATGTAGGATGTCAAATGATGCAAATATGCTAAATATTTTCAAGTGATAATTACAGACATACCTGCAAAGTTGAATTAGAATTTTCATTTTTTTCCAATATACTACTTCCTTAGTTTTATATCATCATCTTGGATATCTTCCACAATTTTAATCTCACAAAAGGAAGGAGAAGGACAATGAGGCAGACGAGGAGAAAAAAAAACTTACCTTCAGCTTTCTCATAATGTCAGAATTCCAAACAACTAATCTTTGTTACATTTCTAGCATTCCAAACAACTAATCTTTGTTACATTTCTAGCTAGAAAGAATATGAAAATGTATAGTGCACCATCACTACCAATAAAAGGCCAAATAGTATCTGTGAAATAAATAACCTGTTTATTCACAAATCAACCTGCCAAAAACAAGCCTGTGTAGCAATAATAGAAATAATTGTTCAGCCAATTAACAGCTCTTGGAAGCTGGAATAAAATACATTTGTATAACATATTTTGTTAAGGATTTTGATGACTGACTTCTGAATACAAATGAAGAGTAAAACTATTATTTCTTAAATATTAACTTTATATCCTATTGACAGAATAGTCTGGGAGACTTGTCCCAATAAATTAACTGCCCCTGAATAGGAAACTATATAGGTTGAGCAATTTAATGATTAATTTGTTCATCCAACATTTATTGATAGCTGTTATTTATGAGGGGCGTCCTTGATGGCTCAGATGGCAAATAATCTGCCTACAACAAAGGAGACTAGGGTCCAATCCCTGGGTTATGAATATCTCCTAGGGAAGCGACTGGCAACCTACTCCAGTACTTTTGCCTGGAGAATTCCATGAACAGAGGAGTCTGGGGGGATTATAGTCCATGGGGTCCCCAAAAGCCAGATGCAACTGAGCAACTAACACACACACACACACAGAGTACCAAAATACTATATTAATATATGACAATAAATAGTTACTGTACTATAAACCTAGCAGCAAATTTAAGGAATTAATAATTTTGATCCATAAAAAATAGGAGGGGGTGAGCAGGTGGAATAGCATATGCTATAAACACAAAATAGTGGAGTTTTTCTTTTTACTGGGAAAATAATCCTTCAGCTTGTTCTTAATCTACCTACTCCACTGTGCTTCCTGAGAGACTTAATCTTTTTCTCAACACCAGAACAAACAAGAACTGGGAACAATGAAAACTTCAGCAAAGAGCAGAGATCGAAGATAGAGCACACACACACACACACACACACACACACACACACACACACAAAGAATAATTAAAGAAATACAGTAGCAAAAATATTCAAACCAGTATAATAGTAGAGCTACAATTTAAGAATACAAAAGAGAAAAAAATGTGCTCAAAATATAGTTAATGAAAGGAGATAAAACATTACATCAAATTGTGGATTTTAACAGAATTAATCTTGGTGCTTCATAAAATGTACCAAGGCATGACAAACCTTGGTGATTCTACTGAGTACACTGGGCTGATATCATAGAACATGGGTCAGCAAGCTGTGGTCAAATCCAGTCATCTTGTTTTGCTGGTAGGATTTTATTTGAATAGAGACAGTCCATTTGCTTATGTATCATCAATGGCTCTTTTCATACTACAAAATCATAGTTATATGATTAAAACGTTATGACAAGTAAGGCCAAAAGCACCTACTATCTGGTTCCTTGTAGAAAAAAATCACCGACCTCAACATAGGACATTTGCTTTATGAATAAGTCAGATAGGTGGTGATTCCTGAGAAATCGGCATGTCATCATACCAAGAAAGAGAGAAGATAAAAGAAGACTTAAGAAAGTGTTCCATGCCCACTGCTTATGTAATAATTTGAAGGTACAAAGAAGATAAAAGTAAGAATACTTCAAAAGTGCTTAATATCTTAGCTAACATTCCGCCTAACTAAGTCTGCCTAAGTTCATTTCCCTAGGAGCAAAACCCAAATCACAGTGATATAGTAAGGGAGTGTTTTTCCTCAAAAAGAAACAAACAAACAAAAAAAAATGTGAATTGGGTAAAGGATAAAGGTTAGGGGTCCACCAAGGATATTAACTGAAATCAAAGCTAGCCTTAGTTTGGACTATGAAGAAGGAAGAGACTCCCAAAATACGATTGTACTGCAGAGTTTTGCCCTTCTGAAGCAAAGATACCCTTATACCATCCGTTTCCTGGATGAAGACTGCCTTCAGAGCAGGTGGGTGAGTGTGTAATCTACCAGAAAAATGTGACTTCTCTTGGCAGAAGCAATTATCTAGGGAAGGGGAGCCTCTATGAGCATTAGCAGCCAGCACTTGCATTAAATGGAGGATGGTGATCTCGGTGGAGTACCAACACCCTCTAGTATAATATCTTACTCAAATAACTGTCTACTGTCTACTGAATTTCAGTCCTCATACTATCAAGTGATTCAGCCACTTGATGGGCATTCAGTAAAGCATTTATTGTGTGAGTTAATTTGCTCATCATCACCAGAGAAATGAGGTTACTTTAGTGCACTTATAACTAAGAAGGATAATGTGATGGGAAAGTAATTCTTCTTCGGCTTGCATAATCTTAAGAGTTGAACTTGACCAATTTTCTTCCACTGACCAAACACCCGAACTTGAGATGTAATAATGTTCATAAGATCCATCCCTGCCAATGCTACAGTAGTAACAAGCATAATATTTATTTTATGTTGTTTATACTTGTAAGGTAAAAGAAATAGAAATTGTTAGAAAAACTCAGCAGTTCACATAAATTTATGTCTTCTTAAACATTTTTCTCTACAACATAACAAAAGCACAGAGCCCCATGCTGTATTTTACTGACACTGTAAATATTTTTTAAGATTTTTGTCCCCATGATTTCCTCTCTCCTTCCTGTTGCTTTTCACAAGCCTCAAGAACAACCTAAGAATATATACAGCCAAATATTCTTCCTCCCACCCCCTGAACCATGCAATCTGTCCTCAATATTCTCACACAAAACACTGTGTTTTAGACTATGAAAAGAGACGACAGCCTTATTTTTTTTTTAAGCTCAAATGTATTTAAAGCAAGGATTTATAAAATGGTTGAAAATACTATTTCAAACAATCATGACTGGATGTTATCTGGTAACTTCTGTATGGATTTCGAGGCAACATACATATGTTCACTACATATGCCTGCAAATGTGTATATTTTCCCATTTTTTAGTCACCTGACATTGAAGACCTCACAATGGTGTCTGAATATGCTGCTACTCAAGTTTGCCTACTAAAGCCAAGCTACATGAGTCACTATAGGGATTATTATGATATTTGCCTATTATATATCCAGGAAATATCGTAAATATTGCTTTCTATATCATACTGCAATTTAAAGCCCATTGTGTACATTGTTGTTTGACTCATCAATATATTCCATGAATCTAGAATGGAGCCTGGCATGTAAATGGTTACAATATTAATTAAACAAATGAATGAATCTATTATGAAGTGAATTCTGGCTATTTTCATTAATACTGTGAAGTGTTAGAGCTTATTTTCTTCTTAGGATGTCCAAATCATCTATGTCTATATTTTCTGTCACAAACACAACAGGGGTCAGTTTAAAACATCTAGTGAGGGTATATTTTTAGGCATTAAAAGAGGAGATGGACAGGTATTAAGAAGAACTTAGTAAGAAAAGGAAGGAGACTGAAAAGATAGCAGTGAATAATTCTAAGTAGAATGAGCTCTGAACACTCTAAGTAGAATGCAAATCAGTAAAGCTTTGTTCAGTGCCTGCTCTTGCCTTTCTTGCCTTTCATTTCCTCATAATTCTAACCCTTCATGTTCACAGTCCTCTTCAAGAAAAGTGAATTCCCTGTCATTTTTAGACAGCCAGAGAGACTTAAAACAAAAATGATTGACTCTTTATCCCTTTTATTCCAAGAATGCACTCATTTTTATTATTATTGCCTATTATTCTGAACATATTCAGCTCTAGATTTTCTGTTATAAATCTCACTGTGTGTATTTTTAAATTCAAATGACTGAAACTTTGATCAAATCTACAACTTGTACACCAGAACATTAAGATGTTCGCTGATGTCTCTTCTCTTGGAGACTTCATATATATAATTTAAGAAAAAGTACAAAGCTTTCTTATCTAAAGGGGCATGTTTTTAAATACAAATCCTATTACACTGAATAAGGGTTAATTGTACTTTTCTCCTATTTGAAATTTAAAATGGAATCACCTATTAAGATGGGAAAAATTATTCCTACAAATGAAATACAACTAACATTAAAATGAACTTAAAATATAAGTGAATAAAACTTTAAATGAAAAAATTACCTCCTTCTGATATCAAATATTAAATAGACATCATGTGGAGCACTGAGATTAAATTAGAACAAATTAACGTAGCTTAATCAACAGTTTGAATGGAAGCTGTATGTGTGTGGAAAACTGTACAATGCAAAAGGTTAGTCTATTTTTTGACACTTTAGACATCTATCTATTTGGCAGTTTTTATCATTTAAATTTTTTCATCATTATCAACTGGACAATTAAGAGTGTCATAATGCTTCCTGCAGGGGGATGCTAGCATGAAACAGCAGAAATAACATGAGTGAAAGGGTACTTCAGACTTCTGAATAAAATTCCTTTCTGCTGGTTCAGCTTAGTCACTCAGTCGCATCGAAATCTTTGTGACCCCATGGACCGCAGCACACCAGGCCTCCCTGTCCATCACCAACTCCCAGAGTTTACTCAAACCCACGTCCATTGAGTCAGTGATGCCATCCAGCTATCTCATCCTCTGTCGTCCCCTTCTCCTCCTGCCCCCAATCCCTCCCAGCATCAGAATCTTTTCCAATGAGTCAACTCTTTGCATGAGGTGGCCAAAGTATTGGAGTTTCAGCTTTAGCATCAGTCCCTCCAAAGGACACCCAGGGCTGATCTCCTTTAGAATGGACTTGTTATCTCCTTGCAGTCCAAGGGACTCTCAAGAGTTTTCTCCAACACCACAGTTCAGAAGCATCACTTCTTTGGCACTCAGCTTTCTATATAGTCCTACTTTCACATCTGTACATGACTACTGGAAAAACCATAGCTTTGACTAGTTGGAAATTTGTTTGTAAAGTAACGCCTCTGCTTTTTAATATGCTGTCTAGGTTGGTCATAACTTTCCTCCCAAGGAGTAAGCACATTTTAATTTCATGGGTGCAATCACCATCTGCAGTGATTTTGGAGGCCCCAAAATAAAGCCTCTCAATGTTTCCATTGCTTTCCATCTATTTGCCATGAAGTGATGGGACTGGATACCATGACCTTAGTTTTCTGAAAGCTAAGTTTTAAGCTAAGTTTTAAGTGCTTTTTCACTCTCCTCTTTCACTTCCGTCAAGAGGCTCTTTAGTTCTTCTTTGCTTTCTGCCATAAGGGTGGTGCCAACTGCATATCTGAGATTATTGATATTTCTCCCAGCAATCTTGATTCCAGCTTGTGCTTCATCCAGCCCAGATGGTTCAGAGTAGGCATCAAAGCTCTGCCTTGAGAAATGTATCTTTGAAATGCTACTCTATATGAAGTAAAAAGAGATTGACCTTATATGGATTTAGTTCTCAAATAAAAGTTAACATAGAATTGGAATTATCCACAAATTTCTAAATCAAGTTCTGTAATATAATTCTCTCACTTTTAAATGAATTAAAGCCATCTTGTATTCACAAACAGTTATGTTCACAGAATGCAAAGTAATAAGGAAGGGATTATATAAGATGGATTAAAAGTTGTTTTGAAAACTAATCAAATAACAGCAAACTTCAAAGTTTTAAATATGAATTATCTTTGTCAAAAATTCTGACACTTAAAACAGCATTTTAACTTTCTCTGTATGTTCTATGTGGATTTATTTGATAGTTATTTATTTGTGGTGTTAGGAAAATAATATAGTTTTATTTTATTTATTTTTTTTTAAATTTTAAAATCTTTAATTCTTACATGTGTTCCCAAACATGAACCCCCCTCCCACCTCCCTCCCCATAGCATCTCTCTATGTAACTCACTCTACCCATATGCCAAATTATGCTCCATTAGCCATTTTTTCATTACTTTGATTTTTGTTACTTCTTGAAGTTGGAGTTTTCTAGTCTTCAACATCTCTCAAGTATACGAAACCCTGCTAAATTCCAGACCAGCACATCTAACTAGCTTGTTAAGCATTTACAAACTTGAATGTCTGAAAGGAACCCAAAACTCACCTATAAATCTGGGCTCATTATCTTGTCCATACAACCAGTGTTTTCTGTCTTCTGTTCAGAAGTTGAAGCCAAAATGGAAAACATGGTGCTAATCCTTGCCAATTCACTTTCCTTTATAGACTAATATTTAATCCTAGATTGTATTGCCAGTTTTATCCCAAATGTATGAACTCTCCATTTCCATCTTCACTATTTGTGATCCAACTATCATATCATTTTTCTTGTACTGATGCAACATCATCCCCCATCCTTATCTTCACTCTTATCCTTTATATATATATTACAGCTAGAGTTATTATTCAAAATGAAAATCAGAGTATGTCACCCCATTGTGAAAACATTAACTAGATCTCAATGCCATTAATTTAAAGACCAAAAATTTTAACTTGCAAGGTTCTGCATGATATGGTAATTATGTAATATATTAAATTAGGTCTCCTCACTATATATTACTACAATGTTCTGCATTTCCTTAATACAATATGTGAAAAGTTATACATATATAGCTGTGTGTCTGTCTCATCTAAAACTCTATGACTTTGTGGCCAGACAGTCCAGTCTAACTGAGCCTACTTTGTCTGGCATCTGGCCTGACTGGTTCTGAATGACCGCAAATAACAGGAAAATGAAGGAGGTCATGCATAAATGTAAAAATAAAAATAATAAAACAGTAGTTAATACTGACAGCATAAATTAGGAGGAAAAGAATAAAATATTTAATCTGACAATTAAACAAAGGTAACTTGGTAATGAGAAATTTATTTATTCATTTATATTTGATCTCAACATATATTCCCTAGTAGTCTATCAGTTCAGTTCAGTCACTCAGTCATGTCCGACTCTTTGCAACCCCATGAATCACAGCACGCCAGGCCTCTCTGTCCATCACCAATGTCCGGAGTTCACTGAAACTCACGTCCATCGAGTCCGTGATGCCATCCAGCCATCTCATCTTCTGTAGTCCTCTTTTCCTCCTGCTCCCAATCCCTCCCAGCATCAGGGTATTTTCCAATGAGTCAACTCTTCTCATGAGGTGGCCAAAGTATTGGAGTTTCAGCTTTAGTATCATTCCTTCCAAACAACATCCAGGGCTGATCTCCTTTAGAATGGACTGGTTGGATATCCTTGTAGTCCAAGGGACTCTCAAGAGTCTTCTCCAACACCATAGTTCAAAAGCATCAATTCTTCAGTGCTCAGCTTTCTTCACAGTCCAACTCTCACATCCATACAGGACCAGTAGAAAAACTATAGCCTTGACTAGATGGCCCGTTGTTGGCAAAGTAATGTCTCTGCTTTTGAATATACTATCTAGGTTGGTCATAACTTTCCTTCCAAGGAGTAGGCATCTTTTAATTTCATGGCTTCAGTCACCATCTGCAGTGATTTTGGAGCCCCCAAAATAAAGTCTGACACTGTTTCCACTGCTTCCACATCTATTTCCCATGAAGCGATGGGACCAGATGCCATGATCTTCGTTTTCTGAATGTTGAGGTTTAAGCCAATATTTTCACTCTCCTCTTTCAATTTCATCAGGAGACTTTTTAGTTCCTCTTCACTTTCTGCCATAAGGGTGCTGTTATCTACATATCTGAGGTTATTGATATTTCTCCTAGCAATCTTGATTCCAGCTTGTGCTTCTTCTCATGAAGAAGCGTTTCTCATGATTGCTTTTTTGGATTTCTTTTCCATGGGGATGGTCTTGATCCCTGTCTCCTGTACAATATCATGAACCTCATTCCATAGTTTATCAATCTGCATAGAAGTTAAATAAGCAGGGTGACAATATACAGCCTTGATGTACTCCTTTTCCTATTTGGAACCAGTCTGTTGTTCCATGTCCAGTTCTAACTGTTGCTTCCTGACCTGCATACAGATTTCTCAAGAGGCAAGTCAGATGGTCTGGTATTCCCATCTCTTTAAGAATTTTCCACAGTTTATTGTGATCCACACAGTCAAAGGCTTTGGCATAGTCAATAAAGCAGAAGTAGATGTTTTTCTGGAAATCTCTTGCTTTTTCCATGATCCAGCAGATGCTGGCAATTTGATCTCTGGTTCCTCTGCCTTTTCTAAAACCAGCTTGAACATCTGGAAGGTCACGGTTCACGTATTGCTGAAGCCTGGCTTGGAGAATTTTAAGCATTACTTTACTAGCGTGTGAGATGAGGGCAATTGTGTGTTTGAGCATTCTTTGGCATTGTCTTTCTTTGGGATTGGAATGAAAACTGACCTTTTCTAGTCCTGTGGCCACTGCTGAGTTTTCCAAATTTGCTAGAATATTGAGTGCAGCACTTTCACAGCATCATCTTTCAGGATTTGAAAGAGCTCAACTGGAATTCCATCACTTCCACTAGCTTTGTTCATAGTGATGCTTTCTAATGCCCACTTGACTTCACATCCCAGGATGTGTGGCTCTAGGTGAGTGATCATACCATTGTGCTTATTTCGATCATGAAGATCTTTTTGTACAGTTCTTCTGTGTATTCTTGCCACCTCTTAATATCTTCTGCTTCTGTTAGGTCCATACCGTTTCTGTGCTTTATCGAGGCCATCTTTGCCTGAAATGTTTCCTTGGTATCTCTAATTTTCTTGACGAGATCTCTAGTCTTTCCCATTCTGTTGTTTTCCTCTATTTCTTTGTATTGATTGTTGAAGAAGACTTTCTCATCTCTTCTTGCTATTCTCTGGAACTCTGCATTCAGATGCTTATATCTTTCCTTTTCTCCTTTGCTTTTCACTTCTCTTCTTTTCACAGCTATCTGTAAGGCCTCCCCAAAAGACATTTTGCTTTTTTGCATTTCTTTTCCATAGGGATGCTCTTGATCCCTGTCTCCTGTACAATATCATGAACTTCATTCCATGGTCTATCAGGCACTCTATCTATCAGATCTAGGCCCTTAAATCTATTTCTCACTTCCACTACATAATCATAAGGGATTTGATTTAGGTCATACCTGAATGATCTAGTGGTTTTCTCTACTTTTCTTCAATTTAAGTCTGAATTTGGTAATAAGGAGTTCATGATCTGAGCCAGAATCAGCTCCCAGGCTTATTTTTGCTGACTGTATAGAGAGCTTCTCTATCTTTAGTTTCAAAGAATATAATCAGTCTGATTTCAGTGTTGATCATCTGGTGATGTCCATGTGTAGAGTCTTCTCTTGTGTTTTGGAAGAGGGTATTTGCTATGATCAGTGTGTTCTCTTGGCAAAACTCTATTAGCCTTTGCCCTGCTTCATTCTGCATTCCAAGGCCAAATTTGCCTGTTACTCCAGGTGTTTCTTGACTTCCTACTTTTGCATTCCAGTCCCCTATAAGGAAAAGGACATCTTTTTTGGGTGCTAGTTCTAAAAGGTCTTGTATGTCTTCATATAACTGTTCAACTTGTTTCTTCAGTGTTACTGGTTGGGGCATAGACTTGGATAACTGTGATATTGAATGGTTTGCCTTGGAGACAGAGATCATTCTGTCGTTTTTGAGATTGCATCCAAGTACTGCATTTCGGACTCTTTTGTTGACCATGATGGCTACTCCATTTCTTCTGAGGGATTCCTGCCCACAGTAGTAGATATAATGGTCATCTGAGTTATATTCACCCATTCCAGTCCATTTTAGTTCTCTGATTCCTAGAATGTTGACATTCACCCTTGCCATCTCTTGTTTGACCACTTCCAATTTACCTTGGTTCATGGACCTGACATTCCAGGTTCCTATGCAATATTGCTCTTTACAGCATTGGACCTTGCTTCTATCACTAGTCACATCCACAGCTGGGTATTGTTTTTGCTTTGGCTCCATCCCTTCATTCTTTCTGGAGTTATCTCTCCACTGATCTCCAGTAGCATATTGGGCACCTACTGACCTGGGGAGTTCCTCTTTCAGTATCCTATCATTTTGCCTTTTCATACTGTTCATGGGGTTCTCAAGGCAAGAATACTGAAGTGGTTTGCTATTCCCTTCTCCAGTGGACCACATTCTGTCAGATCTCTCCACAATGTCCTGCCCGTCTTGGGTGTCCCTACAGGGCATGGCTTAGTTTCATTGGGTTAGACAAGGCTGTGGTCCTAGTGAGATTAGATTGACTAGTTTTCTGTGAGTATGGTTTCAGTGTGTCTGCCCTCTGAGCTATCTTGCAAAACCTATCATCTGACTTGGGTTTCTCTTACCTTGGACGAAGGGTATCTCTTCATGGCTGCTCCAGCAAAGTGCAGCTGCTGCTCCTTACCTTGGACAAGGGTTATATCCTCATTGCCATGCCTCCTGACCTTGAACGTGGAGTATCTCCTCTAGTATTTTATAAATGCAGTTGCTGACAAAGAACTCACCACTAGAATTGTAGATAAATATGTAACTGAACTGAAGTGAGAGATATTTTAATACAGAAATTCAGAAGAGGCATTAGAAACACAAATGAGAATTAGGGAAACATGCACAATATTTGGAAAATGGTTAAGAATTTGACCACAGAACTTTTACCAGTAAGTTCTGAAGAAAATATTCCCAATACTGCTTGATGGTAATAACAATAATTATTCATGAATAGATATTATTAACTACAGCATTCTCGGGTCATAGTAGAAGACTTATGGAGCCATTAAACAGAACAAGGTTGATGGGTAGCACTGACCTAGAAATATATCAATGACTTTTCTATTGCTGAGAAGGTAGAGTTGCAAAAAAAAAAAAAAAAGAATATATATATATATATATATATAAATGTGTGTGTGTGTGTGTGTGTCTAAAAGACATACAGAAGAAGAAAAAAAGTTTGAGTGCACATTTGAGTCTTCTGGTTATAAAATTAAGAGAACTAAACTTTATTTTGATCAAAAATAAGTCTCTCTCTCTTTCTCTTTCTTTACTCATCCACCTATCCATTCATTCACCTATCCATCCATCTAACTGCAATGAACAGTAAACATGTTATCAAACATGTTATTCAAATATGTTGAAATTGTGTCTAGGAGCAAAAATTTGTGTAGGGGAGGAAGTTACCTTGTGAAATTAATAGTCAAAATCTATGCATGTCATTAAAATA
Organism: Ovis canadensis; assembly: GCF_042477335.2. NCBI lineage: Eukaryota > Metazoa > Chordata > Mammalia > Artiodactyla > Bovidae > Ovis > Ovis canadensis. The sequence goes on along the minus strand of NC_091261.1, from coordinate 34,419,059 downwards.
AAATTTAAATTAAAACTACAAACAAAGGTATTAATATATTTTGATAAAATGAAGAAGTATTAAATTTGAAAAATAAACTGGGAAAAATGATTATCAACAGAATATAAATATTATTTTGAAAAAAAATCAGCTTATCTTGGAATATTACCTAGAAAGCTTTTTAAATGTAATTTTTATTTATATTGGGATCATAGTTTATTAACAATGTTATATTAATTTCAAATGTATAGTAAAGTGATTCAGTTATACATGCAAATATATTCATTCTTTTTAAGATTCTTTTCCAATATTTTGTAACAGATTAATACAAAATATTGAGTAGAGTTCCCTGTGCTATACACTGTGTGTTCCCAGTAGCAACAAGGACCTACTGAACAGCACCAGCAAAAGAAAATTGATAATAATTCATAAATTACTAAGCCAATCTAATGCATGGACTTAGAGTCTAAAGAAAGAATTAGTTAGAAATAAGTAAGTAAATCCCCTTCACAGACCACTGCCTTATTGTGGTGAAGGTGCTAGTGTAACCCAATGAAACTATTAGCCATGCCATAGCTACCCATGGGCTACCCAAGATGGACAGGTCATAGCAGGGCTACCCAAGATGGACAGGTCATAGCAGGGACTTCTGGCAAAATGTGATCTACTGGAGAAGGGAATGGTAAACCACCCCAGTATATTTGCCATGAGAACTTCATGAACTGTCTAAAAGAAGAAAAAATATGACACCAAAAGATGAGTCCTCCAGGTCTGAAGGTGTCCAATATACTACCGGGGAAGAGCAGATGAGAACTACTAAGAGTCCCAGAATGAATGAAGCAACTGGGCTAAAGCAGAAATGACGCTCAGTTGTGGATGTGTCCTGTGATGAACGTAAAGTCCAATGCTTCAAATAACAATATTGCATAGGAACCTGTAATGTTAGGGTCCATGAATCAAGGTAAACTGGACATGGCCAAGCAGGAGACGGTAAGAATAAACATACCCATCTCAGGAATCAGTGAGCTAAGATGGAACGGAATGGGGAAATTTAATTTAGATGATTATTATATCTACTACTCTGGACAAGAATCCTGTAGAAGGAATGGCATAGCCCTCATAATCAACACGAGTACAAAATACAGTACTTGGGTGCAACCTCAAAAATGACAGAATGATCTCAGTTTGTTTCCAAGGCAAACCATTCAACATCTCCATAATTCAAGTCTATGCCACTACCGCTGATGCCGAAGAAGTCGATCAATTCTATGAAGACATAGCAGACCTCCTAAAACTAACACCCCCCCCCAAAAAAAAGATGTTCTATTTGTCACTGGGAATTGGAATGCTAAAGTAGGAAGTCAAGAAATATCTGAAGTAACAGGCAAGTTTGGCCTTAGAGAACAAAATGAAACAGGGAAAAGGCTAAATGAATTCTGCCAAGAGACTGCATTGGTCACAGGAAATACCTTTTTACAAAAACACAAGAGATGACTTTATACATGGACATAGTTAAATGGCCAATACTGAAATCAAATTGATTACATTGTTTGCAGCAGAAGATGGAGAAGCTGTATATGACCAGCAAAAGCAAGACCTGGAGCTGACTGTGGCTTGGATCATCAGCTTCTCATAGCAAAATTAAGCCTTAAACTGAAGAAATCAGGGAAAACCACTAGGCCATCCAGGTATGATTAAAATCAAATCCCCTATGAATATGCAGTAGAGGTGACAAATAGATTCAAGGGATTAGATCTAGTAAATAGTATGCCTGAAGAACTATGGACAGAGGTCCGTAATACTGCACAGGAGGCAGTGAACAAAACCATCCCAAAGATAAAGAAAAGCAAGAAGGCAAAGTGGTTATCTGAGGAGGCTTTACACATAGCTAAAGAAAGAAGTGAAAAGCAAGGAAGAAAGGGAAAGGTGCATCCAACTAAAAACATCCAAAGAAGAGCATGACAAACAAGAAGGCCTTCTTCAATGAACAGTGTATAAAACTAGAAGAAAATAATAGAATGGGAGAGACTAGAGATCTCTTCAAGAAAACTGGAGATATCAAGGGGACATTTTGCCCAAAGATGGGCACAATAAAGGACAGAAGCAGTAGAGACCTAGTAGACACTAAAGAAATCAAGAAGAGATGGAAAGAATACATGGAAAAACTGTACAAAAAAAGACCTTAATGAACTGGATTACTATGATGGTGTGGTCAGTCAACCAGAGCCAGACATTCTGGAGAGTGAAGTCAAGTGGGCCTTAGGAAGCACTGCTGTTAATAAAGCAAATGGATGCAATGGAACCCCAGCAAAACTATTCAAAATCCTAAAGGATGATGGAATCTAGGTGTTGTAGTCAATATGTCAGCAAATCTGGAAGACCCAGCAGTGGCCACGGGACTGGAAAAGGTCAATCCTCATCCTAATTCCCAAGAAGGGTAATACTAAAGAATGTGCTAACCATCAGACAATTGTACTCATCTCCCATGCAGTAAGGCTGTGCTTAAAATCTTGCATGCTAGGTATCAGAATTATGTGAAACAAGAACTTCCAAATGTCCAAGCTGGGTTTAGAAAAGGAAGAGAAACCAGAGATCAAATTTCCAACATTTGCTGGATCATAGAGAAAAGCTAGGGAATTCCATAAAAATATCTCTCTTATTTCATCAACTATGCCAAAGCCTTTTACTTTGTGGATCATAGTAAACTGTGGAAAGCTCTTAAAGAGATGGGAATACCAGACCATCTTACATGTCTCCTGAGAAATCTGTATGTAGGTCAAGAAGCAACAGTTAGAACCCTGTATGGAACAACTGACTGGTTCAAGATTGAGAAACGAGTACAACAGGGCTGTCTTCTGTCACCCTGTTTGTTTAACCTACATACTAAGTACATCATGAGAAATACTGGTTTGGATGAGTTACAAGCTGGAATCAAGATAGGCAGGAGAAACAATAACCTCAGGGGAAATGCAAATGATACCACTCTAATGGCAGAAAGAGAAGAGGAACTAAAGAGTCTCTTGAAGAGGGTGAAGGAGGAGAATGAAAGAACTGGCTTAAAACTAAATATTAAAAAACTAAGATCATGGCATCCAGGTCCGTTACTTCATGCCAAATAGAAGGGGAAAAGGTGGAAGAAGTGACAGATTTCCTCTTCTTGGGCTCTAAAATTATTGCAGATGGTGACTGCAGCCATGAAATCAGAAGACAATAGCATCTTGGAAGGAAAGCTATGACAAACCTAGACAGTGTTGAAAAGCAGAGACATTACTCTGCTAACAAAGGTCTGTATAGTCAAGGCTATGGTCTTTCCAGCGGTCACATACGGTTCTGAGAGCTGGGCCGTAAAGAAAGCAGAGCACCAAAGCATTGATGCCTTTGAACTGTGGCACTGAGGAAAACTCCTGAAAGTCCCTTGGACAGCAAGGGGGTCAAATCAATTAATCTTAAGGAAAAACAACTCTGAATACTCGTTGGAAGGACTGATGCTGAAGCTTCAGTATTTTGGTCATCTGATGCAAACAGCTGGCTTACTGAGAGTCCCTGATGTTGGGAAAGATTAGGGTAGAAGGAGAAGAGGGTATCAGAGGAAGAGATGACTAGATGGCATCACAGATTCAATGGATATGAATTTGGGCAAAATTCAGGAAATGGTGAGGGACTGGGAGGCCGGGCCTGCTGCAGTCCATGGCATTGCAAAAAGTCAGACATGACAGGGCAACTGAACAACAACAAATAAATTTTAAAAAGCAGGATAATCTCATGTGGAATAAAGATCTAAAGATCTTTTTAAATCTCTTTAAAAAGAAACCAGGAATTTCTATTACAAGGATTTCAAAATTAATCTTTGATATAATTACTGGTAGTTTATGCACATGTGTTCAGTCACTCAGTCATGTCTGACTCTTTGCAACCCCATGGAGTGTAGCCCGCTTGGCTCATCTGTTCATGAGATTTCCCATGCAAGAATACCAGAGTGGGTTGCCATTTCCTCCTCACTGATAGCTTATATCTGTATCAAAACTATGCAAGAGATCTGCTAATTATAAAAGTGAAAAACTATTTCTCTTTACAAGAAAAAATCAAATAATCAACCATGATTTAATCTAACCATGTCAGAAGAAATATTTTAGTAAAATGTTGAGAATTATAAACCAGCTCTGTGGCTAATAACTTACTTTATTATGGAATTCATTCTTAGAAAATGGTACTATGCATTCATTTATACACACATATAACTTACCATATATCATATATTGATAACATAATTTCCTATTTATAATAAAAAACTAAGTCATTCTAATACTATTTTCTTTCACCTTCTCTTTTCATTTGTTTTTACCTTCAAGCTAATAGCTGAATTTATTCTCTTTACTTTTTTTTTTTTTTTTTTCGTTGAAGATTAAAGACTCACATAGCTTTGTACTGCAGCTGCCTGGGCAGTTGACAGCCCATTAAACTAAAGTCTTACAAGCTGTACATTTTAATGTCTTGACTCCAAAGTGTAACCAAAGTGCCTTTTTTATATGTAAGAGCAGTGCATTTCTGAAACATTTTGATATGGATACATAACAGTTTCATAAGACTCTCTCAGCCTTTTGCCTTTTTAAAAAACATTGAAGTCAACTAAGCTGATTAATGTCTTTTTTCAGTTGGAACCTCTGAAGAAATTTTGGTGCATACAGAACATGTAATTCTGGTTTATAACTCTGGAATAACTTTGGAAATACTGTATATATAATTGTATAATCCTAAATTGACTATGGAACTGCCTTTTATTGACTGAATGTAACTAAATCAAAAAAGTAAAATATCAAAACAAATAAACCTGGAGATGATCTAGCCTAATCACTTTATATGATGATGAGTGTTATCATTCCTAATTCATGGTATTATTTATTGTTTTCTTGTGAATTGAGAGAATCACAGGAAAAATGCCATTTTACATACATACTCGAGACTCCTTGAAACATACTTGGATTAGTGGGGAATGTATTTCTCCACTCCATGACCTAACACTTCACAGGAACTTATAGATCAAGATACTTACATTGTAAAAGGACTATCCTATTGTATGATAAGTAGCTTGCTTCCTGGCATATCTTTTATTCCCTTTAGCCATGCTTCACCTCAAAATAAAATCAACAATAGAAAATTTAAAAAGTCATATTTACACAATTCTGAAGTGTTCCTGAAGCAAGAACAGCTTTAAACAGTGGGAACTTCAAGTGGTGCCAGTGGTAAAAAATCCCCCTGCCAATGCAACAGATGCAAGAAATATGGGTTTGACCCCTGTGTTAGGAAGATTCCCTGGAGCAGGAAATGGCAAACCACTCCAGTATTCTTGCCTGGAAAATTTCCTGGGCTGAGGAGCTTAGCAGGCTACAGTCCGTGGGGCCTGCAAAGAGTCAGACATGACACTACACATATACTCATTAAGATATCCCCATTTTTTAATATTTATTTTTAATTGGGGGAAAATTGCTCCACAATGTTGTGTTAGTTTCTGCCATACAACAGTCGAAATCAGCCATAATTATACATTTATCACCTCACTCTTGAGTCTCCTTCCCCTCCCCTCATCCTACCTCTCTGGGTCCTCAGAGAGTACCAGGCTGGGCTCCCTGTGTTATACAGCAACTTATCACCAGCTATCTGTTTTACATGGGAGTGTACATATGTTGATGGTACTTTCTCCATTTGTACCACTCTCTTCCTCCAGCTGTGTCCACAAGTCCGTTCTCTATATCTGAGTTTCCATTCCTTCCCTATTCCTATTTTAAAGATTTCCAAAGTGTACATCCTGAACAAGAGCTGGCCTGATTGTGTAGAGCAGTGATGGATGCTTGTTGTCATGTGGTCAGATTGCTTATTCAGATCTGAACAAAATAGTAGTATTTCCCACCTCTCTTCCACTTAAACTTTCTCAATGAAGAATAAATTGCTTTGCCCTTTATGTGCATATTTTCCACTTGGAAGCAGCCTGCATCAATTCAAAAGTGTTAAATTTTTATGCTTTGGCACTACATAGATGAAAATTTAAATAAGTGGATAAAAGAAGCTGTTTGTTTTTTATTTAAATAAAGAAGTGCTAAGGAAACAAGCAAATTTGACATAAATAGCAACACTTGTAAATACAGATTTAACAAGACAAAATTATAATAGCATATTTTCCAAAGCAATTGAATGTAGAAATCATTTTTTTACAAATGCTCAAAGTGAGGACTTGAAAAAATAAGCTAAATATTTTACAAAGAATGATCAAAGTAGCAGGCATCTATTTTCATTTTTATTTATTAAATGAATCAAATGGCAATGATGTAAAACTGTTAAACACTAAGTGGAATTTAGTATATATGCTAATCACCACATGTTACTTTTGGCTTTGAAATTTCACTCAGAGAGACAGTATGTTTTTGCGGAGTAATTTTTAAAAAATAGTCAAATTCCTTTGTTTCCTTCAGTGCATTGACATTCATATGTAGTTTCATATCAATTTATTATATTAAGCTCAATTTAGGAATATTTTCTGAGTTGTTACTTTATGTATAAGATATAATGTTCAGAAAATGCATTACCAAAATAGTTTTCCTATTTTCTCATTTCTGTTACAAAATTAGGTAGCAGTTGCAATTAATGTCAAACATACTTGTGAGTCTACATTTTTGTGTGCACATAACAACATATCTTATTCTCCCTGCAGCCTCCATGGGTTATAAAATTACTTAGATTTTTAAAATTAATATTTGTATTGTGACCACATTTTAAATGTTAAAAATAAATTTAAGTTTTAAAAAATGTATTGAACATCCTGGGATAATATATTTTCAAAATATTTATGGGAAGACTTTAGTCAATTTCTTAACTTTTATATGACTAGCAAATTAGACGCTACTAGTTGTTCATAATCATTTCTAAATGTCGAGACAAAAGCCCCCAATACAATAACTCATTATTTAAATTGATCACTTTGACATTATTTGATATACCTGTTTAATGCTATTTAATTGAATATATTTATTAATTACACAACTTTATGATTGTAATTTGTTTATTTTTTCTCTATCATTATTATAGTTAGCGGTCATTGATAACTATATCCTAAATTCATTCTTTTTAAACTCAAATCCTAACTTCATGTTTTCTAAACTATTCAACATTTTTTCCTGCGATTTTTAGGAATTTGACAAACCAACCAACTCAGTCAGTGATCAGTGTTTCTTTTAATGATGTAGAAATTTACTTGCTAACACATTTCCTCCACAAGAAAAGCTAAAAAAAAAAATGTTTTAACAGCTAACAATAACTATTGTATTTTGTGTATTCATGTATACATTTCACCATGTCATCAGTTCATGACACGAACATAACATTAATTCAACCGAGCTATCTATTACCTACCGTTTGATCTCAAAGCTGCTCCTTCTCTCACTTTATCATGAGGATTTTGTGAGTTCTCTCATTTTCTTACATGATGCTGCTTCCTATACACCCATTACTTTCATTTACCATGGATAAGTCCTACCATTGCTAGCACATTACCCAAAGTTCATCTTCTCTCTCTCTCTCTCTCTCTCTCTCTCTCTCGTTTTTTTTTTTCTAATGAAACAAAGAAAAAGATAGGCCTCTGTCTCTGTCTCTCTACTGGAATTTAAGGTATACAAAACATCTCCAGTTACAGAAAAACAGTGAGAGAATTTTTAATCCATTTTGAGTTATTCTTCTTAGGATAAACTAGGATAGGTGTTAGGAAGTGTTCTAATTTCAATCTTTTACATGATTCCAGTTTTCCCGGTACTACTTACTGAAGAGATTATTTTTTCTCCATTATATAGCCTTGCCTCCGTTATCAAAGATAAGGTACTCATAGATATGTGGGGTTATCTCTGGGGTTTCCATCTTGTTCCATTGATCTATTTTTCTGTTTTGTACCAGTACCATACTGTCTTCATGACTGTACCTTTGTAGTACAGTTTGAAGTCAGGAAGTTTGATTCCTCCAGCTCCATTCTTCTTTCTCAAGATTGCTTTGGCTCTTTGGGGTCTTTTGTGTTTCCATACACATTGCTAATTTTTTGTTGTTGTTGTTCAAGTTCTGTGAAAAATGGCACTGATAGTTTGATAGGGATTACATTGAATCTATGGGCGTCCCTGGTGGCTCAGATGGTAAAGAATCCGCCTGCAATGTGGGAGACCTGAGTTCGATCCCTAGGTTGGGAAAAGCCCCTGTACGAAGGCATGGGACCTACTCCAGTATTCTTGCCTGGAGAATCCCCATGGACAGAGAAGCCTGGTGAACTACAGTCCACAGGCTTACAAATATTCAGACATGACTAAGTGACTAAGCACACACATATTGAATCTACAGATTGCTTTGGGTAGTACAGTCATTTTCACAATATTGATTCTTTTTTATTTGATTTCTTATTGATTCTCCATCTTTTATGTCATATTTGATTTCTTTCATCAGTGTCTAATAGTATTCAGCATATAGTTCTTTTGTCTCCTTAGGGACCAGAAGTTCTTTGATACAAGTCACAAAAAGATCCTCTATGACCCACCTCCTGTTGCTGCTGCTGCTGCTGCTGCTAAGTCGCATCAGTCATGTCCGACTCTGTGCAACCCCATAGACGGCAGCCCACCAGGCTCCCCCATCCCTGGGATTCTCCAGGCAAGAATATTGGAGGACCCACCTCCTAGAGTAATGGAAATACAAACACAAAGGACATAGTTAAACTTAAAAGCTTTTGCAAGGAACACATTAACAAAATGAAAAGATAGCCCTCAGAATGGGAGAAAATAATTTCAAATACAGCAAGTGACAAAGGACTAATCTACAAAACATATAAGCAGTTCATGAAGCTTAATATCAGGAAAACTAACAACCCAATCAAAAAATGGACAGAAGAAATAAACAGACATTTCTCTGAAGAAAACTTGTAGATGGCTAATGATCACATGAAATAATGCTTAATATTGCTTATTATTAGACAAAGGCATATCAAAACTACAACGAGGTATTGCATCACACTGGTCAAAATGGCCATCATCAAAAAAATTTACAAACAATAAATGCTGGAGAGGATGTTGAATAAAAGGAACCCTCTTGTACATTGGTGAGTATGTAAACTGATACAGCCACTTGGAGAACAGTATGGAGATTTCTTCAAAGAAACTAGGACTAAAACTACCATATGATCCAACAATTCCACCACTGGGCATATACACTGAAAAAACCATAACTGAAAAATAAATAGGTACCCCAGTGTTCGCTGCAGCATTATTTACAATAGCCAGGACATGGAAGCAAACTGTATGCCCATTGGCAGATGAATGGATAAAGATATGGTACATATATACAATGGAATATTATTCAGCCATAAAAGGAATGAATTTGAATCAATTCTAATGAGGTGGTGAACCTAGAACCTGTTATACAGAGTGAAGTCAGAAAGAGAAAAACAAATATTGTATATTAACACACACACATATACATATATACATATGCATATATATATATATGGAATATAGAAAAATGGTATTGATGAACCCATTTACAGGGCAGGAATAGAGATACAGATATACAGAACTGACTATGGACACAGTAGTGGCAGAAGAGGATTGAATTAATTTAGAGAGTAGCAATAAAATATATACATTATCATATGCAAAGTAGGTAGCTAATGAGAAGTTGCTGTATAATACAGGAAGCTCAACCCGATGCTCTGTGACAACCTAGAGGGGTGGGATGGGGTGGGAGGTGGGGAGGAGGTTCAAGAGGGAGGGAACATATATATACTTATGAATGAATTATTTTGAGGTATGGAAACCAACACAACATGGTCAAGCAATCATCCTCCAATTAAAACTAAATAAATTAAAAGAAAAGAAAGAAACACTGAGAGAGGAGGGGTTTGATTAAGTCAACAGAGAAGTAGGGGTGAAAAACTAAAATTCTTGGTGTCATAGAAATCCTCAGTTCAGCTCAGTTCAGTTCAGTCACTCAGTCATGTCTGACTCTTTGCGACCCCATGAATCGCAGCACGCCAGGCCTCCCTGTCCATCACCAACTCGTGGAATTCACTCAGACTCACGTCCATCAAGTCAGTGATGCCATCCAGCCATCTCATCCTGGGTCGTCCCCTTCTGCTCCTGCCCCCAATCCCTCCCAGCATCAGAGTCTTTTCCAGTGAGTCAACTCTTCACATGAGGTGGCCAAAGTATTGGAGTTTCAGCTTTAGCATCATTCCTTCCAAAGAAATCCCAGGGCTGATCTCCTTCAGAATGGACTGGTTGGATCCCCTTGCAGTCCAAGGGACACTCAAGAGTCTTCTCCAGCACCATAGTTCAAAAGCATCAATTCTTCAGCACTCTGCCTTCTTCACAGTCCAACTCTCACATCCATACATGACCACAGTAAAAACCATAGCCTTGACTAGACAGACCTTAGTTGGCAAAGTAATGTCTCTGCTTTTGAATATACTATCTAGATTGGTCATAACTTTTCTTCCAAGGAGTAAGTGTCTTTTAACTTCATGTCTGCAATCACCATCTGCAGTGATTTTGGAGCCCCCCAAAATAAAGTCTGACACTGTTTCCACTGTTTTCCCATCTATTTCCCATGATTTGATGGGACTGGATGCCATGATCTTCATTTTCTGAATGTTGAGCTTTAGGCCAACTTTTTCACTCTCCACTTTCACTTTCATCAAGATGCTTTTTAGTTCCTCTTCACTTTCTGCCATAAGGGTGGTGTCATTTGCATATCTGAGGTTATTGATATTTCTCCCAGCAATCTTGATTCCAGCTTGTGTTTCTTCCAGCCCAGCGTTTCTCATGATGTACTCTGCATAGAAGTTAGAGACCAACAATTGCTGAAACCAAGCTGAATTCCTGACCTTTCCATAAATGTGCAAACTTTCCTGGCAATTCATAGGCATTTAGGTCTAGTCTCATTTGAATTAGGTTTCTGTCACTTTTAGTATACCTGCTATAATTTTTCTATACAAGTATTCTGCTGACCGATTAATATCCCTAAAATATCTCCTTCATGGTGATGATTTTCTAAAATAAAACATTGATGACGGTTGCAAACTCTGAATATACTAAAAGTCATAAATTCCACATTTAAAAGTGTGAATTTTTGGCAGAGTAATTTATTTGACACACACACACACATATATATACACATATACAAATATATATATCTACTTCATTACTTTGTTTCCTTAAGCATGATATTTATCAGAACTTTGCCTTTTCAGATAGGATTCAGATTTTTCATTTTGTCTTTTAATGCTCTTCTCCACAAATTTGATGTAACCTCCAAGTGCACATTTCTCTACTGTCCATTATGACCTTTCTTATTATCTTATAAGAATCAGATGCTATTTCCCACACCCTTTCTGGTCTCCCAACCAAACCTTATCCAGATGTTCAAGCTGGATTTAGAAAAGGCAGAGGAACCAGAGATCAAATTGCAAACACCTGTTGGATCATTGAAAAGCAAGAGAGCTCCAGAAAAACATTTCCTTCTGCTTTATTGACTACACCAAACCCTTTGACTATACGGATTACAAAAACTGTGGAAAATTCTTAAAGAGATGGGAATACCAGACCACCTCACCTGTCTTCTGAGAAATCTATATGCAGGTCAAGAAGAAACAGTTAGAACTGGGTATGGAACAACAGACTGGTTCCAAATCAGGAAAGGAGTATGTCAAGGCTGTATACTGTCACCCTGCTTACTTAACTTATATGCAGAGTACATCATGCGAAATGCCAGGCTGGGTGAAGCACAAACTAGAATTAAGATTGCCAGGAGAAATATCAATAACCTCAGACACACAGATAATACCACCCTTACAGCAGAAAGTGAAGAAGAACTAAAGAACCTCTTGATGAAAGTGAAAGAGCAGACTGAAAAAGTTGGTTTAAAACTCAACATTCAGAAAACTAAGATCATGGCATTTGGTCCGATAACTTCATGGCAAATAGATGGGGAAAAAATGGAAACAGTGAGAGACTTTATTTTTTGGGTGACTGCAGCCATGAAATTAAAAGATGCTTGCTCTTCAGAAGAAAAGTTATGACCAACTTAGCATATTAAAAAGCAAAGTCATTACTTGGCCAACAAAGTTTTAGTCAAAGCTATGGTTTTTCCTGTAGTCATGTATGGATGGGAAAGTTGGACTATAAAGAAAGCTAAGCACCTAAGAATTGATGCTTTTGAACTGTGGTGTTGGAGGAGACCCTTAAGAGTCCCTTGGACTGCAAGAAGATCAAACCAATCAACCCTAAAGGAAATCAGCCCTGAATATTCACTGAAAGTACTGATGCTGAAGGTGAAACTCCAATACCTTGGCCACCTAATGCATGGCCAAATGACTCATTGGAAAAGACCCCGTTGCTGGGACAGATTGAAAGCAGGAGGAGAAAGGGACAACAGAGGATGGATGAGATGGTTGGATGGCATCACTGACTCATGACATGAGTTTGAGCAAGCTCCAGGATTTGGTGAAGGACAGGTAAGCCTGGTGTGCTGCAGTCCATGGGGTCGCAAAGAGTCAGACACAACTGAATGACTGAACTGAACCAAACCTTACTGATTATTTATGATATTTATAATTATCAAAGTATTAGGCAGTTCTATGTCCATTTTTATTTATTAAATGTATCAGATAGCAATAATTGAAACTCCTGAACACTAAGTGGAATTTAGTTTAATTCTTACATGTTATTTTTGACTCTGAAATTTCATTGAAGGAAACAATATTTTTTGGTTGAATAATTTAAAGTCATAGTCTCTTCATTTCATTAATACATTGACATTGAAATGTAGTTTTATATAGTTTCTTTTTAAGCTCAACTTATAGATATTTATAAAATATTTCTAAGTTATACTACTTCATATTCATTTTTCTTTACTTTAACTCCAAAAATACATTTATCTGTGACAATGTGTCTTGATAAAATGTCATTTATTATTTTTTAAAATAAGTGAAATCAATATGAGGAATTATTTCTCTATTTTTATCTCAGAAATTATTTTTAGATTCTTGTGACTAAGAAGGAGTTGGTTTCAGGTCAAACGCCTATGTGTGATTTTTTTACAGGCTCATTCTGGGCAATTACAAAGGTTTAACCTGGAAAGTCTCATGGGGAAAAAGTGCCTTCCCACATCAGGTTTTGTGCACAACCAGTGAAGTGAACTCTAAGAAGTCAGTTGCAATCAAGAACTAAGGTCCTCCTGGCCCAAAATCTTCTCATATGTATCTGTATTACAAGCCCATTTGCCTCTATTTGGAATTCTCCTTATTGAAGGCACTTGGCCAAAGTCTTTCTCAGGCGTCTCTTCTGATACCTTCTCATGTGGGAAAGGTGGGGAATCTAAAAGACACTATTTTCCACTCTAACTCAGCACTCAGTAAGTTTCCCTGCCGAGCCCTTCTCTCCCTCTTTCTCTGATGTGAAATCCATAAAATGAGAGGAGGCTTTTTCTTTTTCCCCCAGGGTTGCTTCATTAGGGCAATATTCTCCAGCTGTGCCCAGATCTTTAGCGATAGCCTTGCACTATTTCATGGAAGAAAATGAAATGATGGAGGAGGAGCTTTTTCCAGTTAAGACTCTTATACTACCACAGTGATTAAGACCTTGACTGTTCTTTCCATTTTGACTTGTTACTTAATCAGCTATTCCAACTCTCTCCACCTCAGCTCTGTCTTGACAGTATCTTTCCATGATAGTTAATTTTATTTCCCAGGATCCAAACAATAGCTGGTACTTAGCAGATTAAAAAAAAAAAAAATCAAAAACAGTGAATGGAGAGTTTTCCGATTCTGTTTGTAAAGTCTTGCCAGGTAAAACCTTTGTAATGGCTAATCTTTCCCTGATTTTGTATTAGCTAGGCTTGTACATGGAGAAGGCAATGGCAGCCCACTCCAGTACTCTTGCCTGGAAAATCCCATGGGCGGAGGAGCCTGGTAGGCTGCGTCCATAGGGTTGCGAAGAGTTGGACACGACTGAGTGACTTCACTTTTACTTTTCACTTTCATGCATTGGAGAAGGAAATGGCAACCCACTCCAGTGTTCTTGCCTCGAGAATCGCAGGGGCGGGGGAGCCTGGTGGGCTGCCGTCTATGGGGTCGCACAGAGTCGGAAACGACTGAAGCGACTTAGCAGCAGCAGCAGGTTTGTATATCAGAGAAGGCGATGGCACCCTACTTCAGTACTCTTGCCTGGAAAATCCCATGGGCGGAGGAGCCTGGTAGGCTGCGTCCATGGGGTTGCGAAGAGTTGGACACGACTGAGTGACTTCACTTTCACTTTTCACGTTCATGCATTGGAGAAGGAAATGGAGACCCACTCCAGTGTTCTTGCCTGGAGAATCCCAGGGACAGAGGAGCCTGGTGGGCTGCTGTACATGGGATTGCACAGAGTCAGACATGACTAAAGAGACTCAGCAGCAGCAGCAGCAGGCTTGTATATATAATACTGCTAAAGACAATATAAATTTCTTCCTTTCTACTATAAACACAAGTCTTAGTTGTGCTGCTGCTGCTGCTGCTGCTAAGTCGCTTCAGTCGTGTCCAATCTGTGCGACCCCACAGACGGCAGCCCACCAGGCTCCTCCGTCTACTTTAATTCAAATTGAGTTTTTAAAAATAACTTCGGGTGCTATTTTAAGGAAATTAATTTATATTTGGTAAGTTATATATTAAATCTTTTTTCATCTAAATAATTTAAAAGCTCTTATTTAATTAAAAAACTTTTAAAATTTAGGTCTTCCAGTTTTATTGAGATATTACTGGTATATAGTGCTGTGTAAATTTAAGGAATCCAGTATAATGATTTGACTTACATGCATCAAGAAATGATTACCATAGTAAGTTTAACTGACATCCATAACTTCATATAGGCACAAAATTAGAGAAAAAATATATTTTGCTTTGTGATGAGAACATTTAGCATTACTCTTTCGTATATAACATACAGTAGTATTGATTATGTTAAGCACATTGTACATTACATCTCTAGTATTACTTTATATTATAACTGGAAGTTTGTACTTTTTGACTACTTTTACCATTATTTTATACAGCTAATATTAACTCTAGTAACCCCCAATTAACCTATATCCACTTATGATTGATGATGATTTTACCAATTAAAATTATTTTGGTTTATGTTATTTATACAAAATATTTCAGTGCAGTTCAGTTATTAATTCTTTCAGAAATGTGTTGAACTAAATGTGTGATAGACCTGTACTTAATTGTGATCTACATATAATAGAAATAAAAAGTTTACCTAAGAACACTAGTGTTAGAGTTTTCTAAAATATATCTATCAAATTCTGGTTTTCATTCAGAATTGAAAGTTTTTTAAAGTTGGCAGTTCTGGATGGCTTACCAAGGGAAATAAAGTTTGAAGTGCCTTTAGTTAACACTTGAAGTTGAAAACTGAATGATACATCAATTGGTGCTATGCTTCGATAACTTGCCCAAATTTAACAAGAAACAGAATGTGAATAACTGCAAAGAAAATCTTTCAAAGAATCATTCAGCTATGTTGTTTTTAGCTCAACATGGCATGTGCTAAATAAAATCTTTGTGTCAAGCAAAATATATCCTGTCATCCACTTACTCAGTAATTCTACTAATCATGCAACATTTATCAAAACACAGCCACCAGTTTACTGCTGGCGCGTGCATGCACACACAATATCTAAAAACTCACAAAGCTTTACATATGCTCTCAAACTCTTTCAAGGCTTTAAATTCTGCTTCTTCTAAGGATTTAGGACAACTTTCCAATGAAGATTGTTCCCTGTTCTCTAGCTGACACCATAATGTGCACCTTATTTTGTGTGCCATTCAGCTGCCAGCACTGAGGAAAAATATCCCTGATTTCAAGAATTTCTTTTTTAACATTTGTTTGGCAATAGTTATGACAAGTTATCTTTGCCTTGGTTTATTTGATGTGAGCAATTTTTTTCATATATATGAGAAGCAATAGCAAAAATACTTATTAGAATTGATCATGTGTCATCCTTCCATTTTCATTATGTTTTAGATATTACTGAAAAAAAGAAAATGTATAAATAAATTTACTTTAAACATTTCTGCTAAAGAATGTTTTGCTGTTTCTATATGTAAGTTCTGGAAAACTGAATGATCAAAGGCTGCATGTAAACTTATAACCATACAGTAATCTTTATAACTGAGTAACTGCTCATTCAGAATGAACTCTCATAAAATCAAATATTCTGAGTCCTAAGAAAGTATTTATTCCCTAATTGTTTCTCAGTGTTCCTCACTGAATGACATTAAAATGTTGACTTTTAAACATTAGACCTAGAGATCAAATTTAGAAAATAACTAAATTAAAAATATTATTTAATACATATGAAATCTTGATGTCAAAAGTAATTGCAAACAGAACTTTTGTTCAAGATTCAGATGTCAAACTGTACATATATTTTGAACTGTATACTTTCAGTTTTGTTTTCTTCAGCCAATAACTGTATATAATTTTTCTTTAAAATTAGTCAAGGGCTGCAGTCCATGGGGTTGCTAAGAGTCAGACATGACTGAGCGACTTCCCTTTCACTTTTCACTTTCATGCATTGGAGAAGGAAGTGGCAACCCACTCCAGTGTTCTTGACTGGAGAATCCCGGAGACAGGGGAGCTTGGTGGGCTGCCGTACATGGGGTCGCACAGAGATGGACACGACTGAAGCGACTTAGCAGTAACAGCAGCAGAGAATATTAAGTATTACTTTTACACTTATACAAATTTGAGTCAGTACTTAGTATTTGTTAAATGATACATTGCACGCAAGAAAGAATATACATTTGGATTTCCAATCACAACTTTGCCCCTTGGCCCTGTGTCACTTAAGCAAATTACTTTTAACATCTTCATGACTCAGTTTCCTCACCTATAGCTTTTTAAAACCCGCTATTTATTCTGACAAATAAAATACCACCTTTGTTCATTTCTGCTGATACAGTCTGGAAATAACAACATAAAATGCTGCTGCTGCTAAGTCGCTTCAGTCGTGTCCGACTCTGTGTGACCCCATAGATGGCAGCACACCAGGCTCCACTGTCCCTGGGATACTCTAGACAAGAACACTGGAGTGGGTTGCCATTTCCTTCTCCAGTGCATTAAAGTGAAAAGTGAAAGTGAAGTCTCTCAGTTGTGCCCAACTCTTAGCAACCCCATGGACTGCAGCCTACCAGACTCCTGTGTCCATGGGATTTTCCAGGCAAGAGTACTGGAGTGGGTTGCCATTGCCTTCTCCAACATAAAATGCTAAGACATAAGATTTCCTGTTTCCTTTACTATGCTTAAGATCTTTATACATATATATATATATATATACACACACATACATACTGATCTAGAGTAAACTTTTATCCAATAAATGCTAGGTGCTGTAACTGAACCCTTTACCATACCCAAAGCAATGTGGCATTTCCAACAGTTTGCAGCCTAAACTGTAGCCTATGTACCATCTAACTGTAGAGAAGGAAAAAAATAAAATTATTGGATAAACATCTTTATCTGGGCTTTAACTAACTTTCCTGGGATCTGCTACCAAATATATCACTACAATAAATACACTTTTGAAAACTAATGGACATTAGGTCTACTCACTGTGAGAAATATCCTACTTATACTAAATTAAAGTGTGTCTTATAAATTTATGATAGATTCCTAACTAAATATAGTTTATGAAATTCCATAGCATGATTCATAATTTTAGGATGAAGAAACTCATGATGAGAAAGAAAGCAGGGAATTTATTTATTTTTTATTTTTTATTTTTTTTAGTTTTTTTATTTTTTAAATTTTAAAATCTTTAATTCTTACATGCGTTCCCAAACAGGAACCCCCCTCCCACCTCCCTCCCCACAACATCTCTCTGGGTCATCCCCATGCACCAGCCCCAAGCATGCTGCACCCTGCATCAGACATAGACTGGCGATTCAATTCTTACATGATAGTATACATGTTAGAATGCCATTCTCCCAAATCATCCCACCCTCTCCCTCTCCCTCTGAGTCCAAAAGTCCGTTATACACATCTGTGTCTTTTTTCCTGTCTTTCATACAGGGTCGTCATTGCCATCTTCCTAAATTCTATATATATGTGTTAGTATACTGTATTGATGTTTTTCTTTCTGACTTACATCACTCTGTATAATTGGCTCCAGTTTCATCCATCTCATCAGAACTGATTCAAATGAATTCTTTTTAACGGCTGAGTAATACTCCATTGTGTATATGTACGACAGCTTTCTTATCCATTCATCTGCTGATGGACATCTAGGTTGTTTCCATGTCCTGGCTATTATAAACAGTGCTGCGATGAACATTGGGGTACATGTGTCTCTTTCAATTCTGGTTTCCTCGGTGTGTATGCCCAGCAGTGGGATTGCTGGGTCATAAGGTAGTTCTATTTGCAATTTTTTAAGGAATCTCCACACTGTTCTCCAAAGTGGCTGTACTAGTTTGCATTCCCACCAACAGTGTAGGAGGGTTCCCTTTTCTCCACACCCTCTCCAGCATTTCTTGCTTGCAGATTTTTGGATCACAGCCATTCTGACTGGTGTGAAGTGGTACCTCATTGTGGTTTTGATTTGCATTTCTCTAATAATGAGTGATGTTGAGCATCTTTTCATGTGTTTGTTAGCCATCCGTATGTCTTCTTTGGAGAAATGTCTATTTAGTTCTTTGGCCCATTTTTTGATTGGGTCGTTTATTTTTCTGGAATTGAGCTGCATAAGTTGCTTGCATATTTTTGAGATTAGTTGTTTGTCAGTTGCTTCATTTGCTATTATTTTCTCCCATTCAGAAGGCTGTCTTTTCACCTTGCTTATATTTTCCTTTGTTGTGCAGAAGCTTTTAATTTTAATTAGATCCCATTTGTTTATTTTTGCTTTTATTTCCAGAATTCTGGGAGGTGGATCATAGAGGATCCTGCTGTGATTTATGTCTGAGAGTGTTTTGCCTATGTTCTCCTCTAGGAGTTTTATAGTTTCTGATCTTACATTTAGATCTTTTATCCATTTTGAGTTTATTTTTGTGTGCGGTGTTAGAAAGTGACCTAGTTTCATTCTTTTACAAGTGGTTGACCAGTTTTCCCAGCACCACTTGTTAAAGAGGTTGTCTTTACTCCATTGTATATTCTTGCCTCCTTTGTCAAAGATAAGGTGTCCATATGAAAGCAGGGAATTTAAACAACAACCAATAAAAAAGGATAGAGTAGGTAGACAACAAAGTGATTATGATTTCTGTATGAGATGAACAGTAGAAAGGAAAGGGACAAATACATAACTCGTACTTTCAGATAAAAAAGAAGAGAACACATGTAGTTACTCGTGTTTGTAGCAATGAGCATCAGTCTGGAGTATCAGTTACAAAATACATGGAAAGTGCAGTGACAATATGAATTCTCATACTCTATTACTAGTTGAATACACCAAAATAGATAATATGGACAAATTATGTAAAGCCTGAAAATTAAAAATTTAATTTATGCTCCAAAGCAAGTTGTTTCTTTAGGTATTACTGTGAATTGACTGGAAAACACACACACACACACACACACACACACACACACAACAACAACTAACTGGTTAAAAAAAAATCGAAGAAATGTCTTAACTAGCATTATTCTGTTTTTTCTAAATGAACTTGTTTTTTGTCTAAGGCAACCAAAGGAAAAATAAAGGCAGTTTTGAACATTTGGTACTATACATAGTGGTTTATAAAAATCACAATTAATACACAGATAATGGGACCACCAAACTAAACTACTCCCTCTTGATTTAAAAGTCTGGTCAAGAAACAGGAAATCATTGAACTAATTAAGAATAATTTCAGGAAGGCTGTGGATGATTTTGGACATGACTGAGAAACTGAACTGAACTGTGGATGATTTCATGTTTTTGAATCTGTGGATTAACAGTTAAATTCTAGATAGATGCTTTCTCGATACTGTGATATTTTTAAAATGCACTTCATGGCCACCAATCACACATTATCTGACTCAGCAGATTTTATGTGGTTCTTAAGACCTAAGGAATTCTGATACTTTGGGTGATTTATATCTAGAAATCATAAATGTGTTAGCTGATCATACAGTAAAAATATTTCAGACTTTCTGGATATTAATGAATTTTCTTCAATATGAATAGATATGAAGATTTTGTTTATTAGTTTTTGTTTTGTTTTTGTTTCTAAAGAAAGTTCTTAACGTAGGAAGAGTGATACGAATTTGTGTCATTCAAAGGTAAGTCTAGACGAGGTAAAAAACTATACCATGAATAATTATTACCTTCAAATTTTCTGAGATTAGACCATAATCATCAACACAGACTGTAACAAAGTTAGAAAATTTAAGCAGGGATCTCAAAGATAATCCACATTTTGAAATATGAAAATCAGTTCAGTTTAGTTCAGTCGTTCAGTCATGTCCAACTCTTTGTGACCCCATGGAATGCAGCATGCCAGGCTTCCCTGTCCATAACCAACTCCCAGAGCTTACTCAAACTCATGTCCATCAAGTCGGTGATGCCATCCAACCATCTCATCCTCTGTCGTCCCCTTCTCCTCCTCTTTGCTTGATGAAAATCAAGCAAGACAATTTTCAAGAAAGAAACTGAAGGAAAATTTAAAGAGTCTTCAAATGGCAGGGAAGGTGCGGTGATGAGAAGCTAAGCCTTTATTCTGAGTCTTAATTTTTCTTCACTTATTAAGTGAGATAATTGAAATAGGCAATCAATAGAACATTAATGATTGAGGGTAGGAGTCTGTTTTCCACTTTTGTAGTATCAGAGCCTAGTATATGTATAACACATCAGATCAGTCCAGTCCAGTCAGTTCAGTCACTCAGTCATGTCCAATTCTTTGTGTCCCCATAAATCACAGCACGCCAGGCCTCCCTGTCCATCATCAACTCCCAGAGTCCACCAAAACCCATGTCCATCGAGTCGATGATACCACCCAACCATCTCATCCCCTGTCGTCCCCTTCTCCTTCTGCCCTCAATCTTTCTCAGCATAAGGGTCTTTTCAAATGAGTCAGCTCTTCACATCAGGTGGCCAAAGTATTGGAGCTTCAGCTTCAGCATCAGTCCCTCCAATGTACACCCAGGACTGATCTCCTTTATGATGGACTGGTTGGATCTCCTTGCAGTCCAAGGGACTCTCAAGAGTCTTCTCCAACACCACAGTTCAAAAGCATCAATTCTTTGATGCTCAGCCTTCTTTATAGCCCAACTCTCACATCCATACATGACCACAGGAAACACCATAGCCTTTACTAGACGGACCTTTGTTGGCAAAGTAATATCTCTGCTTTTTAATATGCTGTCTAGGTTGGTCATAACTTTTCTTCCAAGGAGCAAGCGTTTTTTTTTTTGTTTGTTTGTTTGTTTGTTTGTTTAATTTCATGGCTGAAATCACCATCTGCAGTGATTTTGGAGCCCAGAAAAATAAAGTCAGCCACTGTGTCCACTGTTTCCCCATCTATTTGCCATGAAGTGATGGGACCGTATGCCATGATCTTAGCTTTCTGAATGTTGAGCTTTAAGCCAACTTTTTCACTTTCTTCTTTCATTTTCATCAAGAGGCTCTTTAGTTCCTCTTCACTTTCTGCCATAATGGTGGTGTCATCTGCATATTTGAGATTATTGATATTTCTCCTGACAATCTTGATTCCAGCTTGTGCTTCTTCCAGTCCAGCGTTTCTCATGATGTACACTGCATATAAGTTAAATAAGCAGGGTGGCAATATACAGCCTTGATATACTCCTTTCCTATTTGGAACCAGTCTGTTGTTCCATGGCCAGTTCTAACTGTTGCTTCCTGACCTGCATCTAGGTTTCTCAAGAGGCATGTCAGGTAGTTTGGTATTCCCATCTCTTTCAGAATTTTCCAGTTTATTGTGATCCACACAGTCAAGGCTTTGGCATAGTCATTAAAACAGAAAGAGATGCTTTTCTGGAACTCTCTTGCTTTTTAGATGATCCAGAAGATGTTGGCAATTTGATCTCTGGTTTCTCTGCCTTTTCTAAAACCAGCTTGAACATCTGGAAGTTCACAGTTCACGAATTGCTGAAGCCTGGCTTGGAGAATTTTAAGCATTACTTTACTAATGTGTGAGATGAGTTCTTAACAAATATTTATTGAAGAAGTGAAACTATATATGGCTTAAGTACTAAAATATATGATACCATGTCTATCCAATGTGAGCTAAGAAAAAAAGTACACATATTTGTTCTACATTTTGGAGATCTCACTTCTAGTCTTGTCTCTTCTAAGACAGAGTAATATAATTATTATTTATTTTATTGGCATTATAAAATTTAATATTATGTGTTTGTTTCACAAAACATTTTGACATCCTTTCATTGAAAGTTAATGAGATAAAGATTTGGAGGAGATATAAATTTATGTATTTATTTATATGTTTAACAACCTCATGTATTTATTGTTCATTCTATTAAAAATGTTGACATTTTAAATGCCATTGATATTTAAAAGTACATTTAGAAAAGTCATTTGAGTAAGATATTTAAGCCATCATATCTACTTATTTCCAAACATTAAGTTTTATTAAGTAAACAAAATCTATATGCATATTTTACAACTTCTAGTGAAATGACGAGTGAATCTGATCAGAAACTGATGAAGGATACCAATATCCCACATGCTCTGAAGGGTACTCCTCCGAATTCTTTTTAATGGCATTTTGCTAGCATTCTTTTTGAAACACTGCATTTTTGCCCAGGTTAATTACTATAATGCTCTCAAGGAGTAGCATATATTCTTTCACTGCCTGTCCATTAGCATGTTGAAGAACTGGGACATGCGTAGACAGCTCAGTTGTATAGGGAGGAGGGGGTACCATTGCTGTTAAAGGATCATTAAAGAAATTGTTCACTCCTTCCCAGTGAGAGAGACGTGGGCTCAATCTCTGGGTTGGGAAGATTCCCCTGGCGAAGGGAAAGCCTACCCACTCCAGTATTCTGGCCTACAGAATAGACTGTACAGTCCATGGGGTCACAAAGAGTCAGACAGGACTGAGCGACTTTCACTTTTCCCATGCTGCCCTGGGCAAGCACAAATTTGGTTTATTTATAGAAATGTGTGTGCTAGCAAATGTTTTTACATTAGATTGTCTGAAGATAAGCCTTGATTTATAGTGTTTGCCAATTTCCCGGGTGAAAATATTCCTGCTATTCTTCCACATCAGCTACTGTCAAGCAAGCTTGCTTAAATTATGAACTTAAAAAAAAAAATGATTGTTAATGTCTGTTTCTTATGCTACAGTATAAATGTTAAGCCCCAAGGTGACACAACACAGACAACAAATGAAGAAATACAATTTCATTTTACAAAAGTTCCAACTAAGTGCTCATATATGTACATTATTATTTTACAGTAAGTTTTCCTTAAAGGTATCACTAAAAGAAATACAATTCTAGAAAAATATCCTGCAACACCAGCAGTACCTGAAGGAGATGGTAATTAAAAATGGAGAAAAGACCACACTATAGAATTTTCTACATATTAACTACAATAAATGTTTTCATTCAAGAAAAAAAATGTTATAAAAGAAAATCAAATTATTACTGAGCTGAAAATATGTAGGCCATTTTTTAGCTGGGAGCAAACATGTAATACAGAGATACAGATCTCTCCAAAAGGATGTTTAATGATGAAAACCCTTGGGGAAAATCTGCTGCACTGCATATTTTTGAACAAATAGTGTCTAAAGAGTTCAGACTTTTGTGAATGAAATGAGAAAAAAATAAGGAGATAGAAGTATATTTCCTTGGAATTCTATATAATTTATTGCCTTTACCTCAGTATATAATAATTTGGTCTTTATTATCTATTTCTAAAGAAATTATCAAGAAAATTCTGGAGAGAAAATATGTAGACTTTGTGAAAAAACACACTAGCTTCAAATTCAGACTAAATTATTTGCTTTATTACTTTGACAAATTGCCTGACATCTCTGAAGTTCCATTTCCTTAACTGTAGAATATGGACAATAATAAAATGAATTACTACATGTTATGAGTATGTTTTTTGAATTATGAAAAGTTATACATATATATATATATATATATATAATTTTTCTTTTTAGACAGTAAGAGATCCAGGTCTTATTATGCAATTTGTAGCAGAAGAAAACTCTGGGAGGCAGAGGAGCTAAATTTCTTACTGAAAGTCACAGAGCAAACAAGTGCCATAGAAGAGACTGAACTTAGAAATCTGATTCTTAACCTCAGGCTCTTAATCCCCTCACCTACCTCATAATATTGCTAGCAAATTAAAGGGATGTAAAAAGCTAGCATTGTGCTTAATATGAAATTAATAACAAATCATTCATAAGTTTCTAAAGGTTTTATGCTCTAGGGATGAATAGCAATTTTATTTTAAATAATCAACATACTCTGCTGGCTCTTTTTGACCCTGTTCATGAGTTTCCCTTATGGGTGGAGTGGAGAAAAGTAGAGATACAAGAAAAAGAGAGAAAAGAAAGTTGTAAATTGAACTTATATAAATAGCAGGATCTGTCCTTAGCACCAAGCCTGCTATTAAACTAAAAAGGTGCACAATGGATGCCCATCGATTTTTACTGTCACCTTCTACAAACTATGATTGAGTAATAGACGAGTATTTGCATAGAGAACTATACTCCATCATTGGCATGTCAACCCGCAGTGCTGACTAAGTGAATTGTGTTTCTCACTGATTAACTTGAAATAAAGAGGACAATCATTCCCATCAACATTTATCAGAGCTTTGTGGTTCAAGCTAAATGGTTGGTGCCACAACTATTCTTGGAGGAAGTTCCCAAAATTTGAATATTTCAGCAGAATTAGTTTCCCAGTTTTTTTTTTTTTTCTTTCCCACAGTTGGATTCTTGAGTATGTTTTCTGATAACTTCTGCAGAATATTTTTAAGTATGCTTGATGAAAACTTCCTCTTGATATAAAAAATACCTTCATATTTTTACCAAGAACTAAATTATGCCCTTTTGCTTTCCTGATCATTTTATACTAATAAAGTTCACAAAATAGTTAGCAAAGCATTTGCATGTTACACTGATTTGAGGGGAACAGGAACAAGTAAATATGACCAAAGCTGATCTGCGTATTTGCTAACATTATCTAACAAAAGATAAAAGACAGAATACAATTTCAACTATAAAGAAACAATTTTCTTCTTATCTTTTCCAAATGCCTTATATATGGTTTGTATGCCTATTTTCAAAGCAAAATAAAGATAACAGTGGGAGATATTTTCAAGATGGAAAGTGGGGGTATGCACATAATTCACATTAAGAGGTCTATATTTCAGATAAAACAATATACCCGATTAGAATCAGAAAGTTGGGAATACTCCAAAATTCAAATTAGTTTCATAATAAATGATTAACTAAATTAAAGCCTTGTGTGATATATTTTTAAATTTTTTATTCTAGAATAATTCACTTAAATTTTCCTTAAGTCCTATGAACATTTACTTTCTTTATAACTGTGAGGTACATCAGCTGAAGTCTGTATCATTTGTAGCTCTCAGTAGTAAGGAATCCTGGAGAAGGCAATGGCACCCCACTCCAGTACTCTGGCCTGGAAAATCCCATGGATGGAGGAGCCTGGTAGGCTGCAGTCCATGGTTCGCAAAGAGTTGGACGTGACTGAGCGACTTCACTTTCACTTTTCACTTTCATGCATTGGAGAAGGAAATGGCAACCCACTCCAGTGTTCTTGCCTGGAGAATCCCAGGGACAGAGGAGCCTGGTGGGCTGCCGTCTATGGGATTGCACAAAGTCGGACATGACTGAAGCGACTTAGCAGCAGCAGCAGCAGTAAAGAATTCACCTGCAACGTGGGAGACTGAGGATCGATCCCTGTGTTAGGAAAATCCCCTGCAGGAGGAAATAGCAACCCATTCCAGTATTTTTGCCTGGAAAATCCTATGGACAGAGGAGCCTTGAAGGCTACAGTCCATAGGGTCACAGAAAGATATACATGATCAAACAACTAAGCACACACACACAAAAAGTAGGATAAAGGAGTTTTAAAAAATCATCTGATTAAATCTTTGTTCAATTTTTATAAATGCAATATTTCACAACAGGCCTGATATTGGTGGCTTAATGAAGAGGCCTGGTTTATAATGACGGATAAGATCTGCCTATTAAGATCAGTGACAGCAACAACTGGAAATGGTGGGAACGACTGAAGAAGAGAGTGCCCCATCTGAAGAGGATAATTATACTCAGGACTTGACAATTGTTGGAAGAATCCAGATTCAGGCTATCCACTGTGGGATAAGCTATCTGAACTTCTCTTATGAGTATGATGCTATATTAGATTGATCTTAATACAGTTTTAATTACACTACCAGGACTAAACCCCACACTTTTAAAAACTCTAATTTACAATAAACTTACTAACGCCAGCTAAATAGAATAACACTATATACATATTCTAGCATAGATCAATATTGTGATATATTGTTATTTTTCTTGAATAAGAAAGTCAATATTTAATCTTTGGTTAAAAATAAGTTTAAAAGTAGATTTCTTTTAATGAGACAGCAAAAAAACAAAATTCACAGCAAGATAATCCCTGTGCTATTGAAAACAAACAAAAAATGTTAACAATTGTCTGTGCTTCCCAAAGTATTTGACACACATTATGTAATTTAATCTTATAAGAATCCCCAAGTGATTGGTTCTATTGTTATCTCCAATTGATGTATGAGAAAACTAAGGCCCAAGTAAGACAAATGAATTGCCCAAGACGCAGTTCAGTTCAGTTTAGTCGCTCAGTCTTTTCCAACTCTTCGTGACTCCATGAATTGCAGCACGCCAGGCCTCCCTGTTCATCACTGACTCCTGGAGTTCACCCAAACTCATGTCCATCGAGTCGGTGGTGCCATCCAGCCATCTCATCCTTGGTCGTCCCCTTCTCCTTCTGCCTCAATCCCTCCCAGCATCAGAGTCTTTTCCATTGAGTCAACTCTTCACATGAGCTGGCCAAAGTATTGCAGTTTCAGCTTTAGCATCAGTCCTTCCAAAGAACACCCAGGACTATCTCGTTTAGAATAGACTGGTTGATCTTGCAGTCCAAGGGACTCTCAAGTCTTCTCCAACACCACAGTTCAAAAGCATCAATTCTTCGGTGCTCAGCTTTCTTCACAGTCCAACTCTCACATCCATACATGACCATTGGAAAAACCATAGCCTTGACTAGATGGACCTTTGTTGGCAAAGTAATGTCTCTGCTGTTGAATATGCTATCTAGGTGGGTCATAACTTTCCTTCCAAGGAGTAAGCATCTTTTAATTTCATGGCTGCAGTCACCATCTGCAGTGATTTTGGAGCCCCCCAAAATAAAGTTTGACACTATTTCCACTGTTTCTCCATCTATTTCCCATGAAGTGATGGGACCAGATGCCACGATCTTCGTTTTCTGAATGTTGAGCTTTAAGTCAACTTTTCCACTCTCCTCTTTCACTTTCATCAGGATGCTTTTTAGTTCCTCTTCACTTTCTGCCATAAGGAGAATAGTAAAGTTCTAAATTAGAAATGGTGAGTGCTCCCTCTTTCTTTCCTCTCTCCACCCTCCTGGCCACTTACATCTCTCTTTCCCTCTCTCCAATTTAACACTAACCATCTTGTTCATATTATACACACATGCCTGTACCTTGCTTTTACACATGGTAATGAGTTTCAGAACTATTTATCAACATATTCAGATCTGACTCACCTCTACCTAATATTATAACACTGTTAAATGGATGAATTATTATTGACCACCTCTTTAGAGAAGCAGCATAGTACTAGTTTAGCACACAGCCTCTAGAGTCAGATTTCTGGGGTTTGAATCTAAAGACTGTATTTTGTAAGTCATTACCACACTCAATAGTTCAATGACCATGATGTAAAATGGGGGCAGGAGGAGAAGGGGATGACAGAGGATGAGATGGCTGGATGGCATCACTGACTCGATGGACATGAGTTTGAGTGAATTC
This sequence comes from Ovis canadensis, assembly GCF_042477335.2. Taxonomy (NCBI): domain Eukaryota; kingdom Metazoa; phylum Chordata; class Mammalia; order Artiodactyla; family Bovidae; genus Ovis; species Ovis canadensis. The sequence goes on along the minus strand of NC_091261.1, from coordinate 34,391,006 downwards.
TGGGAGTTGGTGATGGACAGGGAGGCGTGGCGTGCTGCAATTCATCGGGTTGCAAGAGTTGGACATGACTGAGCGACTGAACTGAACTGAACAGCAAGTACTTCACGATGTTGTTATGAGTGTTAAATGAATGAATATTTCAAAAGCACACAGAGTCTGATATAAGTAATAATCTATATAAAGATTATAAATAAGTATTGAGAAGTGTTTTCTTATTTCTAAGGTGCTAATACTAGAAACAATGGACATTTATCAAAGGATGAAGCATTTCTAATTTTAACATTGCAAAATTATACTCCTGAAAGTATGTCACCTTATATGAGAAGCATTATTAACATTCTTGTCTGGACTAGTTTTTAGGGGAAAAAAATGAATTCTCACTTTAAATTTTATTGATTTGTTTATTAGTGTGGTTGAGGGACTTTTCAGAAGTTTGTTGACTGGTTGTGAAAAGTCAAAGTTGGTCAGTTGTGTCCAACTCTTTCCAACCCCATGGACTGTAGCCTAGCAGCTTCCAAATCCTTGAATTCTCTAGGCCAGAATACTGGAGTGGGTAGCCATTCCCTTTTCCAAGGGATCTTCCCAAGCCAGGGATTGAACCCAAGTCTCATGCACTGAAGGTGGATTCTTTACTGTCTGAGCCACCAGGGAAATCTGTCTCCATTTACATAACAAAAATTACCCTATTTATCCATTTCTCACTTTAAAAAAACCCATTTATTTATTTATTTTTGGCTGCATTAGATTTCAGTTGTGACATGGGCTCTCTAGCTGTGACTTGTGCTTATTTACCCCATGATATGGGGTAAATATCCCATATGGGATATCAGTTTCCCAACCAGCTATTGAACCCATGTCCCCTGAACTAGAAGGGGAATTCCTAACCACTGGAACACAGAAAAGTCCATATTTCTCCCTTTTATAAAGGATTGCTTTTCTTTTCCTTAATGTTCAGCATGATTTTTTTTCAAATTTGTATCTTATTTCCCCAATTTATTCTTTAGATATACTGTAATTATGTTTTCCATACTGAATTTTTAAAATGCACTCAATTTATAAAATTGCTTATATTGATTCTGAAAAGAAGAATTTTAAAACATTTTACTAAAAAGATTATAAAAATGTATTTCAAGATATTCATAATTATTATAAAGCACTATTGTTTATAATAAGTACTTCATATTAACAAAACTTAAGTGTCCATGCATTATATTTTAATTTACTGGTTGTATATAATCATGAATAAGGAAATGGCAAACCACTCCAGTATTTTTGCCTTGGAGAATCCCACGGACAGAAAAGCCTATAGTCTATGGAGTCACAGGAGTCGGACATGACTGAGTGACTAAACCTAACCTAACCGATATATAATCAACTAAGTGTAAAAGACAAATATTTCATATTCGAGCCCTTAAAAATATATGCTTTTAAAAATATATATACTAAGAATTAAAATAAATAAGTTTTCTTTAGTTTCTTTTACTTTTAACCTTATAAAGTAATTATCTTTTAGGAAATCCAAAATTGTGGATGAGATATTTGGATACCAAAGAGTATAACATTTTCTTTTCTTTTCTCTAACATGGTAAAATAACATCACTCAGCTGAAAAACAAATGTATTACAAACAGTTCTGGTCATTTTTCACTTGTCAGTGAGCCATTAGACACTGCATTGTTTTATTAGAGTATGTTGTTGTTATTCTATGATACTTGGATTTCTAATATTCTTTTTTTTTCTTGCAGTTGACAGATAGTGTCGTCATTTTCTGAAACAAATGATAATTGCAACTCTTTGCCAAAGAGTGTACCATGACCATACCTATCATTTATCTTTTGTTAATATACCCCTCCTTTGCATTGTATTACCAGAACACGAGAAGAATTATTTTATGTTTATGAACCATAATTTGAAGGAAAAGAACTACTTGTTATATATTCAGCACTAACTGAAGCTACAACAAATTCTTTGTATTTAGAATCATATTTCTACTGTTACAAAGGGCAGCATTATGGTAAAACACTGTCTTGAAACTATCCATAAAACCAGTCTTAAAATATATAAGATGTTAATAAATATCTCAAGATGTGAAGAACAATATGGAAGTTCCTTAAAAAACTAAAAATAGAACAACCATATAATCCTCCTGGGATTATATATATATATATATATATATATATATATCCAGAAAAAAAAAAACAAACTGTAACTTGAAAAAAGTACATGCATCCCAATGTTCATTGCAGCACTGTTCACAACAGCCAAGACATGGAAGAAACCTAAATATTCATTGACAGATGAATGAATAAAGATGTGGTTTATATATACTGTGGAATATTACTCAGCCATTAAAAATGAAACATGGCCATTTGCAGCAACATGGATGGACATAGAAATTGTCATACTGAGTAAAGTAAATCATAAAGAGAAAGAGAAATATCATATGATATTGCTTATATGTGGAATCTAAAAATGTAATACAAATGAAATTATTTACAAGATAGAAACAGGCTCACAGTATTAGAGAATGGACTCATGCTTACCAGGTGGAAGGGTGTGTGGGAGGGATAATTAGGGAGTTTGGGATTGACATGCACACACTGTTATATTTACAATCGATAAACAATGAGGACCTACTGTATTGAACAGGGAGCTCTGCTTTATATTATTTAACAACTTAAATGGAAGAGAACATGAAAAAGAATATGTACATGTATATGCATAGCTGAATCACTTTGCTATACACCTGAAACTAACACAACATTGTTAATCAATATAAAATATAAAATATATATATATATGGAAAAATACAGAAATTTAACAAAAAAATTGTATTGACTAGGTATTTACTATAAGAGTGTGATGGTTAAATTTAAGTATCCACTTAGCTAGGCAAGAGCCCCCAGATATTTTGTCAAACACCAGTCCGGTTGTTGCTGTGAAAGTACTTTTTTAGAAGAGATTATTGCCAGGAGAAATATCAACTCAGATATGCAGATGACACCACCCTTATGGCAGAAAGTGAAAAGGAGCTAAAAAAGCCTCTTGATGAAAGTGAAAGAGGAGAATGAAAAAGTTGGCTTAAAGCTCAACATTCAGAAAACAAAGATCATGGCATCCGGTCCCATCACTTCATGGGAAATAGATGGGGAAACAGTGGAAACAGTGTCAGACTATTTTTTTGGACTCCAAAATCACTGCAGATGGTGACTGCAGCCATGAAATTAAAAGATGCTTACTCCTTGGAAGAAAAGTTATGACCCACCTAGATAGCACATTCAAAAGCAGAGACATTACTTTGCCGACTAAGGTCTGTCTAGTCAAGGCTATGGTTTTTCCTGTGGTCATGTATGGATGTGAGAGTTGGACTGTGAAGAAGGCTGAGCGCCAAAGAATTGATGCTTTTGAACTGTGGTGTTGGAGAAGACTATTGAGGGTCCCTCGGACTGCAAGGAGATCCAACCAGTCCATTCTGAAGGAGATCAACCCTGAGATTTCCTTGGAAGGAATGATGCTAAAGCTGAAGCTCCAGTACTTTGGCCACCTCATGCAAAGAGTTGACTCATTGGAAAGGACTCTGATGCTGGGAGGGATTGGGGGCAGGAGGAGAAGGGGACGACAGAGGATGAGATGCCTGGATAGCATCACTGGCTTGATGGACGTGAGTCTGAGTGAACTCCGGGAGATGGTGATGGACAGGGAGGCCTGGCGTGCTGCAGTTCATGGGGTCGCAAAGAGTTGGACACTGAACTGAACTGAACTGAGCATTCAGATCAGCAGACTGAGTAAAGCAGATTAGTTCTATAATGTGTTTGGGTTTCATCTAGTAAGTTGAAGGCTTTAAGAGAAAAAGACCAAGGTCCCCAGAAGATGGGAAAATTCTGCCTCCAGACTAAGGTTGGACTCAGTGTCAGTATCAACCCTTCCCTGGGTCACCAGTCTGCCAGCCTACCCTGCAGATTATGGAAGGACTCAGCAGCCTCCACAATCACATGGACCAGTTCCTAAAAATAAATCTTTCTTTATAACTTTCACTCATTCTGATTCATATTCCCCCCTCCTTCTCTCTTCCTCCCTCTCTTCCTCCCTCCCCAGCCATGATTCTGATTTTATTGATTCTGTTTCTCTCTAGAATCCTAATACACTCAGATGAAATATTTGATTTGTGGTGACATTACAGGTGACAAATTTAGATGGAAGCCTGGTTCTCTCTCTTTTGATTTTCAAGTTTTTAAGGGGACAGATGCCTATACAGCTTTGCTTTCTATGTTATAAATAGTCAATAACAGTCACAAAATACACAAAATTTTAAAAGATTATGGAGTATCTCAAGATAATATTCCAATAGCCTAGTATGGCAGATTTTGGGGACCTGAATTCAGATAAGAGCAGTAAAAAAGGCAAAGAGAACATCTACTTAGTACCTTAATATTTAGAATATAGGTAGAGTCTACCAGATTTTTAATAAACTACACAGAAGATGAAAAGTATATGTATTACAAAATATCCAAGAAGTAGTGACCAACTGAACTTAGGAAGAAGGAAAGTATAGGAAGTTAGAATGATTCCATTTCTAACTTAGGAAAGTTCAGGTATGAGAGGAAGATGATGAACACACACACACAAATACACAAAGATATGTAGAGGTTTGTGTCTAATCACAAAAAGTAAATCCTTTCTAAAGATAGATATTTTATTGTCAAAATGCAGAGATATCTGAAGCCATATGCATTTGAAATTTCCTTGGGTAAGAAGAGTATATATGAAGAAGGACTATGAGCAGAAATCCACTTAAATGGTAGACAAAGATCCCACTATATATATTAAAAAAAAAAAGATAAACCAGCAAGACATGGAACAGGTTGACTCAACTTTTGAAATATTACAGGAGAAAAAGGACAGGAAATTATCAGAAGGAATGGAATAATGAACACTGTAAAATACCACAGAGAGATCAATAAAATAAAAGTAAAAAGCTGCTCGGAGGGATGGGCAGTTTTCCAAGTTTTCTGGCAACTTTAGCAAGAATGGTTTTAGCAGAGTGATGAGGACAGAAGCCAAGCTGCAATGGATGTACAGAGACTGCAATGTTATTAGGAAAAACAATAGTAAAGCATACTACTTGTTGAAGAAGCTTGTTTTTAAAGAGAAAGGAATAGATAAGATAGTCACAAAATTTCACAAAAGGTCCTGGACATGTGTGTATAAGTAAAAAGAAGGAACAGCTGGAAAGAAAGAAGTTGAAAAAAAAAAAAAGTGATGATTGATAAAGCAAGGATTTCTAAGTAAAACACAATTAGAAGGAAAAGCCTTGAACAGAAGAGGTTTATCTATCTAATGGAGGCAAGGAAAATGAGGTAAATATGAATATGTGAAGAAAAATATATTTGAATAGACAGAAACTGAAGTAATGTGTATCATATAAACATAAGAAAAATAATTCCAGAAATAATCTCCTTCTTTTTGACATGTTTCATTGCAGATGTTATTCTACCTCTCATATGCTTCTACATTGTAATTCAAGGCTGATTAATAGCAGGGGCTGAGAGAAAAAAGAAACAGAAATCTAAGACTGTCTTATTTCATAAGACTGACTGAATCCTGAAAGAGTCAGAGTAGAGAGCCGTTTAAGAAGGCATACAAGGACCCTGAGGGCAACTTCACCAAATTAACATCAGGTTGGCTTGGGATCCTTTAGCTCTTTTCAAATTCCATTTCCCGCTGAAATGAGTATGTTTGCTCTATCACTATTTCCTTCTGTCTTTTCTATGTCTTCAATATGTTCTCATATTAAACTTCCTAACTGGTCTATAACTGACATCTGCTGGGACATTCCTGAATGGATCAGCATTTGATTACTAAACATTGGTTTTCTTCTTTTTAATGCTTATTGTGTATAACATCAAAATGAAGTGTGGAGTAGATATCTTGAGACAAATACTGCCGGATGCTTGGACACCCTTGCCTTTGTACAGATCCAAGTTATGAGCTTGTCTCTTGACGGGAAGATAAACCTCAGTGAAGTAAAACATTATGAAGACATCTGCCTTGTAATGAAAAAACTGGATATCTTATGTTTAAGAAGGTACAAAAAATATATTGTAATTATTCATAATGATGGAACATCAAAGCAATAAAAGATGTTTTAAGTACACATTTTCTAGTAAAATATCAATAATTATGTCATCTTTCTTTCCTTTTTTTTTTTTTCATCTTTTTTCTCTAGATTTTGACAACTGTTTCAAAGATTTGGAAAAAAAAGCCTGTGTGTTCAAAATTACCCAAATAATATATGCCATGCCAGTCTGACACAACAGACCGACCCCTGACAGAGTCTGGTAACTATCCAAAACATAATGCTGGTATGCTTTGTGTGTGTGTATGTGTGTGTGTGTGTGTGTATGTGTGTGTGTGTGTGTGTGTGTGTGTGTGTGCAGCTTCAGAAAATAAATAAAAATTATATAGGACCTTTCGTGTCTTTGCACTTTGTTATAGTACATTATCATCTAAAACCAGCAATTTAGCAAAAGTAACTTCAAAGTATCAACTTTTTAGATTTAAACTAATAGCAAGAAATAAAAAGCTTGTTGATAAACTAAACAAAAACTATTCTATAGTCTTGATATAATCATCAGAATCATATTTCAACATACTTAGTAAAAAATATCCTTGAATTGAACCTCGATGATGCAGCAAATAAAATGTTAATAATCATTAATATAGAACTTTCAAAGCCATTAAATTGAACAATGAATGACAGAAAAACAAAGAATATTTAAGATGAAATAGGTAAGAATCTAAATTGCATTTTTTTGTAAACTATGGATTAATATCAGCATGTTTTAGCATATGTTTACACATTAGGTAAAATGTGGAAAACATAGAAAAATATAAATCTTTAATCAAATATAAAGATTTGTCTTGAATTATCAGGAGTATCTGAGATTTGGCCTTCACATGTGCATGGAATGCTTATAAAGATGATTATATTAATAAAATACTATTTCAGGTAGTATATGTTTAACAAAAGCATCATCTGCTAAGTCCAAACTGAAGATCAATTGATAATAAACACAAATAATACAATTAGTTATCATAAATCAGATATTTTATTCTTTAGAATGTTTATAAAATTAATAAAGCAAATACTGAAGACAATTATTTAGTTAGTTGGAAGTCATATTTTACCAAGTATATAATCATTAAATATCAAGACTAGTCTTTCTTCTGTTTATTCTTTGAAATTAATATGATATTCTGGGCTTCCCTGGTGGCTGAGAAGGTAGAGTCTGCTTGCAAGGCAGGAGACCTACATTCTCTCCCTGTGTCGGGAAGATCACCTGGAGAAGAGAATGGCAACTCACTCCAGTAATCTTGGTTGGAGAATTCCATGGTGCCTGGTGGGCTTCATACAGTACATGGGTTTGCAAAGAGTCAGACTCAACTGAGAGACTAATGCTTTCATTTTCACACTTCCACATGACCATTAGGCACTTTGCTCTTGCAATCTTAAATTTTCTGTGCAAAGTGAAGAATTTTGTTGAGCAATATGAACTTTGTCCAGTTTTACCAATACTTCCCTGGTGGCTCAGATGGTAAAGTGTCTGTCCACAATGTGGGGGACCTAGGTTCAATCCCTGGGTTGGGAAGATCCCCTGGAGAAGGAAATGGCAATCCACTCCAGTACTATTGCCTGGAAAACCTCATAGACAGAGGAGCCTGGTAGGCTCCAGTCCATGGGGTCGCAAAGCGTCGGACATGACTGAGTGGCTTCACTTTCACTTTCTTTCACCAATACTTGAGCCTGTTACAAATTCTTATTTTTCTTTGAGTTACTTTGTAATTGTTTATCTGTGTAGAATTTGGTATACTTCCCCCTCCCCTGACCCCCCACCCCCCCACCCCGCTGACCCAAGGTTTATGGAATCCCAAGCAGGAATTTAATCTAGCCCTTAGGCAGTGAGAGCATGGCACTCTAAACACTCAGCTGCCAGGGAATTCCCCATTTTTCCTACTTTTAATTCACAGCAATAAACTACCTGAGGACAGGGACTCTATTTTGTAAACTCTGTTTCTGGCAGTGTTAGCAAATTTAACTAAAAACAGAGAGTCCTACTAAGTTCATTCATTTTAAATGAGTGAATTTATGACCTTTTGAAATGCTAGTAAACATTTCATTAAGTACTTTTCTATCTTGGAAACTTGTAGATTGCAATGATATTAAGTTAAGTTAAGTTGCTCAGTCGTGTCTGACTCTTTGCAACCCCATGGACTGTAGCCCACCAGGCTCCTCCATCCATGGGATTCTCCAGGCAAGGATCCTGGAGTGGGTTGCCATTTCCTTCTCCAGGGGATCTTCCCGACCCAGGGATTGAACCCAGGTCTGCCGCATTAGAGGCAGACGCTTTAACCTCTGAGCCACCAGGAATTAATAACTGAACTATTTCTCTGAAGAAACTTCTAGTAAAGGGAGTCTGCCAAAACTGAAAACATACAAGTGAATGTTATTAGTATTGAGATAAACATATAAAATATGCTATGGAAGAACAGAGGAGGAACTGTCTAGGTTTCTTGCAGGACTGAGGTAGACTTACTTGAGGAAATCACTCCTACCCTGAGGCTTGAAGGATGAATAGAAGCACACCAAATGGACCCAGATAGTGTAAATAAGGGGAAAGTTCATGTCAGATTATAGAAATGTGACAGGACAGAGATGGCTCAAATCTTGAATCTTTGGGACCCTATAGACTGAAGCCCGCCAGGCTCCTCTGTCCATGGGATTGTCCAGGTAAGAATACTGGAGTGGGTTGCCATACCCTCCTCTAGGGAATCTTCTGGATCCAGTGACTGAACACACATCTCTTGTGTCTCCTGCATTCAGACAAGTTCTTTTCCATGAGTATCAACTGGGAAGCTGTACTGTTTGAAAGGAATGTTCCACAAATGTTACCATGGCAAAACTGGGAGAGTCTACAATGTTACTCAGCATACTGTTGCCATCTTTGTAAACAAACAAGGACAAGATTCTTGCCAACAGAATTAATGTGGCTATCGAGCATATTAAGCACTGTAAGAGCTAAGATAGCATCCTGAAATGTGTGAAGGAAAAATTATAAGAAAAAGAAGGAAGCCAAAGACAAAGGGACTTGGGTTCATCTGAAGCACCAGCCTGCTCCACCAAGCAAGCACATTTCATGAGAATCAATGGAAAGGAGCCTGAACTATTGGAACCCCTCTCTGGTGAATTCATAGCATGGTGGATGTAAAGAAAACAAAGGCCTGGACTATTAAAAAAAAAAAAAAGGAGGAATCACTGAAAGAAAAGAGAGGAATCTGGTCCACAAATGGCACAGGGCCACAAAGGATAAAATAAGTAGTTAGCATTAATAAACACTTTGAGATACATATAGAAAATTCCCAAATGAAAAACAGCAAAAAAGCAGTTATTTACATTAAGACTAACATTTTAAAGACAGTTAAAGAGACAGACAGTGACTGCAGCCATGAAATTAAAAGACACTTGCTCCTTGGAAGAAAAGCTATGACCAACCTAGACAACATATTAAAAAGCAGAGACTATACTTTACCAACAAAGGTCTAGTCAAGGCTATGGTTTTTCTAGTAGTCACGTATGGATGTTAAGAGTTGGATCATAAAGAAAGCTAAGTGTCGAAGAATTGATGCTTTTGAACTGTGGTGTTGGAGAAGACTCTTGAGAGTCCCTTGGACTGCAAGGAGATCCAACCAGTCAGTCCTAAAGGAAATCAGTCCTGAATGTTCATTGGAAGGATTGATGCTAAAGCTGAAACTCCAATAGTTTGGCTAACTGATGTGAAGAGCTGACTCATTTGAAAAGACCCTGATGTTGGGAAAGATTGAAGGCAGGTGGAGAAGAGGACAACAAAGTATGAGATGGTTAGATGGCATCACCAACTTGATGGACATGAATTTGAGCAATCTCTGGGAGTTGGTGATGGATAGGGAGTCCTCGCGTGCTGCAGTCCATGGGGTTGCAAAGAGTCGGGACATGACTGAGAGACTGAACTGAACTGAAAGAGACAGAAAAGAGTAGGTTCTTTATAAAAATACTTATTTAATTATTTTCTGACAAGTTGATTCTTACAAATTCCTTCAACGCATAATCTAGTGATAAGACTGTAAGTCAATGGCCTAATTTACATCTTAATCTAAATATGTGAACAGAAACTGCTGAACTAAGTTGAGGCTAAAGTTAAAAGATCTGTTGATCTAATGAATACTTTCTGTGGTATTGTAGGCTATAGAATTGGTTGGCATGGTGTTACAGGCAATTTTCCAGAAACACATATAAACTGAAATACTTTCTAGTCTGTGGTTTGGCTATATATATATATCTATCTCACCACTGCCCTTTCTGCAAAACATGCCATCTGCCATTCTGCAGTCATGTAAAAGCTCTGGAAAGGTTTCAGCATCATCAAAGCAAAGCTGAGAGGATGCTTATAAAATGTGTTACCTTTTGATCTCTGTTTTTTGAATAGTTCTGTCACGATTTTTTTTCTCTGCTTATCTGAACTTTTGAAACAAGAGGAAGATTTTACTCATGTTTCAGCATGTGATGCAGACTGCTAATTATAAACTGGGAATCTCTAACTACACATGTGCTCAGCAATTTATACAAGTTGCCAGAGACTACAGCTATAACCTACTTCATCTATTAAAGCACATGACATATGATCAAAAAGGAAAAATAACATAAACCAAATACAACTACTAAGATAAAGAATCTTAAGCAGCTATCTTCAGGGTGTATAATCTGAACTCTTTAATATATCTGGCTTTCATGCCGGCTAAGGGAACAAACACCTGCATGTCTATACTTACATTATACATTCAAAATTAAAACTCCAAGAAAAAGGAGCATATTTTTCTACTGTGTAATCTAAGTTTCCCTTACCTGAGTGTTTATATTAGTTTTAGAGACAGACTCAATTAGTTTCAACTGTGAAAAATAAATGAGATGCACATCTCTATTTGGTGTGCAATGTAATTTGGTTCTGCTGTTTGGACTTTTAAAACTAGTTTTGAAAGTAAGGACTCCAGGTATAAAACACAGCTTTTAGAAGTTATAATTGGTAAACAAGAGATTTCTTCATTATGATGCCACTAAGGTCCGTTTAGTCAAGGCTACGGTTTTTCCTGTGGTCATGTATAGATGTGAGACTTGGACTGTGAAGAAGGCTGAGCACCGAAGAATTGATGCTTTTGAACTGCGGTGTTGGAGAAGACTCTTGAGGGTCCCTTGGACTGCAAGGAGATCCAACCAGTCCATTCTGAAGGAGATCAACCCTGGGATTTCTTTTCTTTGGAAGGAATGATGCTAAAGCTGAAACTCCAGTACTTTGGCCACCTCATGTGAAGAGTTGACTCATTGGAAAAAGATTCTGATGCTGGGAGGGATTGGGGGCAGGAGGAGAAGGGGACGACAGAGGATGAGATGGCTGGATGGCATCACCGACTCGATGAACGTGAGTCTGAGTGAACTCCAGGAGTTGGTGATGGACAGGGAGGCCTGGCGTGCTGTGATTCATGGGGTCGCAAAGAGTCGGACATGACTGAGCGACTGAACTGACCTGAACTGAACTGAGCCTGATGTCATTAAGTGATTTTAGTCTTCTTTAGTTCATTTTAGTGCTTCTGATATGAAACTTATGTCTCTTCATCTTCAATGATAGCTTTACTGCTACCCTGGTCATGCATGTGTTCAGATGCCAAGAAGATACAGAACAATGAGTGAAGGAATGTCCATTCTGCCATAATAAGCACTCAGTAATCTACATAATGGATATATTCTGCCGAAGTTAAAGGTTTATAGCACAGTATAAAGTTTGTGTTTATTAATGAAAACCAAAAGGATAAAGGGAATTCACTAGTAATTTTATCATTTCTTTCTAAATGAAAAATTCTGCTATTCTTCAATATCTGCTTTTTCCTTCCATTCAAGGAGGAATTCACTATGAGCCATGTACTTTTCCCCATTAACCACCGAATTAGAACCAGGCTTTCTTCTAATGTGGTTTCTACCAACTGATCAGAATTAGGACATGGTTTAAAACCCACTTTCTATCTTTATTCTGCATGGTAGTATTTAAAACACATTTTCTATCTTTATTCTGCATGGTAGAATTTGCCAACAAAGGTCCATCTAGTCAAAGCTATGTTTTTTCCAGTAGTCATGTATGGATGTGAGAGTGGATGTAAATAAAGCTGAGCACCAAAGAATTGATGCTTTTGAATTGTGGTGTTGGAGAAGACTCTTGAGAGTCCCCTGGACTGCAAAGAGATCCAAGCAGTTAATCCTAAAGGAAATCAGTCCTGAATATTCACTGAAAGGAGTGATGCTAAAGCTGAAACTCCAATACTTTGGCCACCTGATGCAAAGAACTGAGTCATTTGAAAAGACCCTGATGTTGGGAAAGGTTGAAGGAAGGAGGAGAAAGAGATGACAAAGGATGAGATGCTTGGATGGCATCACCAACTTGATAGATATGAGTTTGAGCAAGCTCTGGGAGCTGGTGATGGACAGGGAAGACTGGCATTCTATAGTCCAGGGGCTCACAAAGAGTTGGACACAGCTGAGCGACCAAACTGACTGACTGAGAAATAATCAACTTAAAACTATAGCTTCTATTTAAAGCTAGCCTGTGAAAAATTGGAAAATAAAGTTGATAGCAATTCCTGATTTTTTCCTACTCTTTACTATATAGATTTACTTTTAGCATAGTTTATCTTAAAATTTCATCCCTCTTGCCATGTATACTACTTGGACACCTTTTTATCACTTCTTTGTTTGTTTGTTTGTTTGTTTTTATAGTGACTTTTTATTTTTTTACTTTAAAATACTGTATTGGTTTTGCCATACATTGACATGAATCCACCACAGGTGTACATGAATTCTCAACCCTGAACCCCCTCCCACCACCCTCCCCATATCACCTCTCTGGGTCATCCCAGTGCACCAGCCCCAAGCATCCTGTATCCTGTATCGAACCTAGACTAGCGATTCATTTCTTACATGATAGTATACATGTTTCAATGCCATTCTCCCAAATCATCCCACCCTCTCCCTCTCCCAAAGAGTCCTATCACTTCTTTTTTTAGCTGGTAATCTTCATGTTGGGAGCTTCCCTGGTGGCTCTGCAGGAAGGAATCCGAATGCCAATACAGGAGACCCAGGTTTGATACTTCGGTTAGGAAGATACCTTGGGGAAGGAAATGGCAACCCCTTCCAGTATTCTTGCTTGGGAAACCCTATGGGCAGAGGAGCCCCGAGGACTGCTGGAGGAGTTATTGGAGTCACCAAGAGTTGGGAAGGACTTAGTAACCATAACAACAAAAATCTTCATGTCAAATGCAAGATTGTTTAGGGAAGTGGATACTTTAAAGTCAGCATAGCATTTTATGAAAATGTGTGTTCTCAGGTCACTGTCTCCAGACTTTGATCTAGCAGATTGGGTCCCACAGTAAGATGTAAAGATGGAATATGTATGCAAGAAAGACAGGTGGTAATGCCCTTGGGTACGACAACTGTAAGAAAGGGAAGGAAGCGGGATGGGCAGAGGAAGTAACTAAGTGGATGCATTGTGGTTGGTATTACTCCTCAAAGTTATCCCCAAATGAAGCATGGGGTTTTGGCCCACAAAGACTGTGGATGATACTTGCCTCAAGAAGGGGCATGACTTAAGGTGAAGCAACACCTGTGGCTGAGAGCAATTCTCAGAGCTTCTAACCCTCTCCATTGTTGTGTGCCTCAGCCAGCAATCAGGATTATTTGCTCTATTGGAACTATAACACGTAAGAATCTCATATACCTAGAGCCAGGATATGAACTGTTAACTTTGTTTCAGATCCCTTAAGATTTGTTCAGGTAAATGAGGCTACATGGTACATTTCCTGATGACCTGAGCATAGGGAACAAAAGCCTAGAGCTGTTTCCCTCAACTGGAGACAATGGTTTCTAAAGCTTTCAGAACAACTTAAAATGTTCTCCCAGGCCTTCTGCAATCATATATAACTAAAAGCAATTTTTAAAATGCTTATAACAGAAGAAAGAAAACTATTTCCATCTTAGATAATAAAAACAAATGATTTAGATTCAAAGAAATATTTTCAAATGGCTCAGCCAGTATATTTGTTCATTCATTTTCTATTTACTGGTTTTATTAGGCTCTAAGGACATTGACAGAACAAGTGCATGAACAAACTCTTCAACGGGCTTATTTTCTAGGGGTGTAGATATTTAAATATCTTGAAGCTTAATTTCCTCACCTAGAAGAAAGGATTCTTGCCTTGCAATGTTAACATAAGCGATTATATGTAAAAGATCCGTTTCTAGTTGTGATAAGAAAAAGTTCTTTTGGAGACATTTTTGGTCATATGTAGTAAAATAATCATAGAAAAGTCCATTCTTCCATAGAGGAATGGGGTATCCAAGGTTAAAGTACATATATCTTTATAGAGGTACATTTAATATATATATATATATATATATATATATATATATATATATATATATATATAGTAATTTCCTCTACTATTCCGGGAACCAGAGAGAGGATTTGGGAAAGCTTATCTTGCTCAGGGACTAAAGGGAAAGAGGACATATTTATTTAAAAGGGTCTTTTATTTTTTTTAAACCCCTCAGATCATGGGTCTCACATATCAGCTGATCCCCTCTTTGCAGAACTGGTAAAATGTTGAAGTATAGAAGACAGCTTGCAACTGTGGGTGAGAGTTCTCAAAGGTATCAAAGCCACTTGAGCTGCAGAGTGAAAGCAAGACATTGAAAATGATTCAGATCTCTGGCCTCAGGTTTTAAAATTAAGAAGTGAAGATTAGATCATGAGCATGCTAAAAGATTAAGAGTTAAAACATTTGTTTTCTTTAGGAATAGATTTTTTATTTAGCTAAATAATTTTCTTTATTCCTTAGGATCAAACAACAAAATAAAAAAATCAGACAACTGCTTACTAGATGTATGAGCTACAATGTATTTTTCCCCCTCTCTGGTTAAAGTGGGATTATGTGCTTTTTACAGTATCAAGGGTTTTTTTTTTAATTTTTATTTTTACTTTATTTTACTTTACAATATTGTATTGGTTTTGCCATACATTGACATGAATCCACCACGGGTGTACATGCGTTCCCAAACATGAACCCCCCTCCCACCTCCCACCCCATAACATCTCTCTGGGTCATCCCAGTGCATCAGCCCCAAGCATCTTGTATCCTGCATCGGATATAGACTGGTGATTCATTTCTTACATGATAATATACATGTTTCAATTCCATTCTCCCAAATCATCCCACCCTCTCCCTCTCCCTCAGAGTCCAAAAGTCCGCTCTACACATCTGTGTCTCTTTTTCTGTCTCGCATATAGGGTCATCATTGCCATCTTTCTAAATTCCATATATATGTGTTAGTATACTGTACTGGTGTTTTTCTTTCTGGCTTACTTCACTCTGTATAATCGGCTCCAGTTTCATCCACCTCATTAGAACTGATTCCAGTGTATTCTTTTTAATGGCTGAATAATACTCCATTGTGTATATGTACCACAGCTTTCTTATCCATTCATCTGCTGATGGACATCTAGGTTGTTTCCATGTCCTGGCAATTATAAACAGTGCTGCAATGAACATTGGGGTACATGTGTCTCTTTCAATTCTGGTTTCCTTGGTGTGTATGCCCAGAAGTGGGATGGCTGGGTCATAAGGCAGTTCTATTTGCAATTTTTTAAGGAATCTCCACACTGTTCTCCATAGTGGCTGTACTAGTTCGCATTCCTACCAACAGTGTAGGAGGGTTCCCTTTTCTCCACACCCTCTCCAGCATTTATTGCTTGCAGACTTTTGGATCACAGACATTCTGACTGGTGTGAAATGATACCTCATTGTGGTTTTGCTTTGCGTTTCTCTAATAATGAGTGATGTTGAGCATCTTTTCATGTGTTTGTTAGCCATCCGTATGTCTTCTTTGGAGAAATGTCTATTTAGTTCTTTGGCCCATTTTTTGATTGGGTCGTTTATTTTTCTGGAATTGAGCTGCATAAGTTGCTTGTATGTTTTTAAGATTAATTGTTTGTCAGTTGCTTCATTTGCTATTATTTTCTCCCATTCCGAAGGCTGTCTTTTCACCTTGCTTATATTTTCCTTTGTTGTGCAGAAGCTTTTAATTTTAATTAGATCCCATTTGTTTATTTTTGCTTTTATTTCCAGAATTCTGGGGGGGGGGGGTGGATCATAGAGGATCCTACTGTGATTTATGTCAGAGAGTGTTTTGCCTATATTCTCCTCTAGGAGTTTTATAGTTTCTGGTATTACATTTAGATCTTTAATCCATTTTGAGTTTATTTTTGTGTGTGGTGTTAGAAAGTGATCTAGTTTCATTCTTTTACAAGTGGTTGACCAGTTTTCCCAGCACCACTTGTTAAAGAGATTGTCTTTATTTCATTGTATATTCTTGCCTCCTTTGTCAAAGATAAGGTGTCCACATGTGTATGGATTTATCTCTGGGCTTTCTATTTTGTTCCATTGATCTATATTTCTGTCTTTGTGCCAGTACCATACTGTCTTGATGACTGCGGCTTTGTAGTAGAGTCTGAAGTCAGGCAAGTTCATTCCTCCAGTTCCATTCTTCTTTCTCAAGATTGCTTTGGCTATTCGAGGTTTTTTTTGTATTTCCATACAAATCTTGAAATTATTTGTTCTAGTTCTGTGAAAAATATCCAAAAAAGCTCCAGAAAGCTGGAATAGAGGGAACATACCTCAACATAATAAAAGCTATATATGACAAACCCACAGCAAACATTATCCTCAATGGTGAAAAATTGAAAGCATTTCCCCTAAAGTCAGGAACAAGACAAGGGTGCCCACTTTCACCGCTACTATTCAACATAGTTCTGGAAGTTTTGGCCACAGCAATCAGAGCAGAAAAAGAAATAAAAGGAATCCAAATTGGAAAAGAAGAAGTAAAACTCTCACTGTTTGCAGATGGCATGATCCTCTACATAGAAAACCCTAAAGACTCCACCAGAAAATTACTAGAGCTAATCAATGAATATAGTAAAGTTTCAGGATATAAAATCAACACACAGAAATCCCTTGCATTCCTATACATTAATAATGAGAAAGTGGAAAAAGAAATTAAGGAAACAATTCCATTCACCACTGCAACGAAAAGAATAAAATACTTAGGACTATATCTACCTAAATAAACTAAAGACCTATATATAGAAAAGAAAACTATAAAACACTGATGATAGAATTCAAAGAGGACACTAATAGATGGAGAAATATACCATGTTCATGGATCGGAAGAATCAATATGGTGAAAATGAGTATACTACCCAAAGCAATCTACAAATTCAATGCAATCCCTATCAAGCTACCAGCGATATTTTTCACAGATATAGTATCAAGTTTAAGAACACCATCTTTAGGTCAGTCTGACTTCTCCAAGCTGTTCTTACCAGCTGTGTGACCTTGGGTATGTTCTGTATGATTGTGAATGCTACTTTACCTCTTTAAATCTGTTTTCGTATTGCATAGTGAGTACTAATACAACATCTATTTTATGATTGTTGTGAGAAATAAATGAGGTAATTTAAGAGATGTAAATAACCCAGTTACTTTCTAGTAAATTTTTAGTCATTGATTGATTCCTATTATCAATAATGAAGTAATTTTTATTAGCATATTTATTGGGTTTATTGATTTATTAATTAAAACAGCATAAGATTTCCAGCTATACTTGAATTTATTTCAAATTTGGTTAAAATGGAGCAAATCCAATAATTTCTGATTTTTTCCAGCAAATTCTCATTTCTTTGAAATAGATGTTAAGATACTTCTTTTCCTTCTTTTGTAGCATTTTCTCCCTGCAGCAGGAGAGAATTATCCATAAGAGGAAAGATACTATGGCCACCTGCAGTGGATCTGCCCAGATGTCATGAGTGTTCATATGGAAAACAGAAGAGGTGGTGTGTCCATGATTTGGTCCTTTCCTGGGTTTTTTCTTTTTTTTTTTTTTAAATGAGTATGTGGTTTAAGTAAGCTTGTTCTCTATTCAAAGTGCTAACTGAGTGGATGATAAAATGCTGCCTAAGAGATGTTTCAAATTCATAAAACTATTTTAGTAAGGAAAAATATGTCTTCCCAAAAGAGAAATTCTGATAGCCTTCAATAATCATTCATTATTAAGTCAAATTAACAAATTATAGAATAAAACTTTGTCTTAGAAGAGAAAGCTAATTACTGAACACCTAAAGCTTTTCTTACCAAGCTAGAATACTTAATGTCTAATATTAAAGTTTCTTCCTCAGAAAATAAGATAACTGGTTTTAAGTCTCCTAAAAATTCCTCCACAAATGCTTTCTAAATTAAACTATAATCCCTGTCACACCTTTCCCCCAACCATTTTCCTTCTTTGTAGAATTAGAAGGGGAAAACTGCTGCACTTATATACACATGCTAAGATATAATTTACCAAAGTCTGTGCCTTGTCCAATTTTTCTAATCGCTCTGAGAGCCTAATATAGTTCCTATATTCAGGGTATATAACACCTGTCAACATTTAAATCGTCTCTTTCTTTCTCTGTCTGCCTTTTACCCCAACCTAACTTCCCTCTCCATTCTTATTTTAAAATATATTTAGCTCTTGGGACATTTATTAGATTTTTATTCTTCTCATTATCCTGGAGCCAAAGGTTTAGACCTTTAAAATATTAAACTTATTTAGCTCACATTTACTTCACATTGTAAAATAAATCACTGAAGAACATATTTAGATTTTTTTAAATTAAAGTAAAATATTAAAGATGCTTTTCCTCATTGTGTGTGTGTTAGTCACTCAGTTATGTCCGACTCTGTGCGACCCCATGGACTAAGCCTGCCAGGCTCTTCTGTCCCTGGGATTCTCCAAGCAATAATACTGGAGCAGGTTGCCATTCCCTTCCTAGGCGATCTTCCTGACCCACAGATCAAACCTGGGTCTCCTGACTGCAGGCAGATTCTTTACCGACAACCACCAGGAAAGCCCCTTTCCTCATATTAATATAAACATTTTAGAGTGTTCTGACTTCTATCCTGCTAGTTTAATAAATATATTTTTGCTTAAGTCATCCTCAAAAAAACATATTTCTTTAGTATATAATTAATACCAAACATATTATGAAATTTTATAGGAAATTTAATATATGTACTTCTATAGTACATATATACTTATTAAATATAATGATTATTTTAAAATACATCTTTACTTATTTTTCTTTTCTAGATTTGTTTTGTAGTCCTCAACAAAAATAGCAATGTATTTTTTCATTAAACATTTTATTTATCACACAGTTGATGAGTAATTCCCAAAGTCTTTCTTTATCAGAATAATAGTGTCAAGAAATGTACCACAAGACACAGGCTGTGTGACTAAGTAAGAGTGAGAAATACCTTCAAATATATAAAGCACTCTGGCATTTTAGCAGCTCTGTGAATTATGTCACTTATGATGTCAACTGACTCTTGTTCAGCTCAAAGTTTTATAACCTTATATTAGTAAGTGCTGACTTTATTAATTTATAAACAAATAATATTTATTATTTAACTAATATTTTAACAATTATTTTGTGCTATGCAGTATTCTAGGGAGGAGAAACATAGGAATCTGTAAAAAATATTATTCTCATCCTTAGAGTGATAATAATGAAAAAAAGGGTCTTCTTAATATGAATAATATCAATCACTAAAACTCAGTTTTAAACATTTTTAAAGACACCATTTTTATATTTATTTTTTAAACTTAATTTCATATTGGATAGTGAATTAACGATGTTGTGATAGTTTCAGGTGGACAGCAAAGCGACTCAGCCATAGATATACATGTATCCATCCATTATCCCCCAAATCCCCTCCCATTCAAGCTGCCAAATAATACTGGGCAGAGTTCCCTGAAAGATATCACTTTTTAGATTAAAAGAAAAAACAAAAAATTCTAAGGCAGAAAGTATGTAAATTCTCAAGGCAACACATTTTATAATTAATACAGGTAGAGTTCAAAGCCAGGTGTTCTCTTCCAAACCTTGTGTTGCTAAACGCTGGACTATTGTTGCTCACAGAGCATGATTTTGCAAATATTGCAATGGATTACAGGTTGTTTGAGATCAAAGGCCTGTTCTATCCTATTATCTTTATCCTTCTTCTTAACACAGTCCCTCCTAACATGTTGCCATAGACACTGTACAATAGATGAATAAGTGAACAAACACATATTCATTACTGATCTAAAAGATCAGTTGCTGCTGCTGGTAAGTCGCTTGAGTCGTGTCCGAATCTGTGCGACCCCAGAGACAGCAGCCCACCAGGCTCCCCGTCCCTGGGATTCTCCAGGCAAGAAAACACCGGAGTGGGTTCCCATTTCCTTCTCCAATGCATAAAAGTGAAAAGTGAAAATGAAGTTGCTCAGTCGTGTTCGACTCTTAGCCACCCCATGGACTGCAGCCTACCAGTCCTACACACCTATTAGCTATAAGAGTTGGACATGACTGAGCGTCTTCACTTTCACTTTTCACTTTCATGCACTGGAGAAGGAAATGGCAACCCACTCCAGTGTTCTTGCCTGGAGAATCCCAGGGACAGGGGAGCCTCGTGGGCTGCCGTCTATGGGGTTGCACAGAGCCATACACAACTGTAGCGACTCAGAAGCAGCAGCATTAAAACCAAAACCTGTTCAAGATCCATTCCTTCCCCTTCCCATATATTGATCATTGGCTATTCTTCACTGTCTTGTTCTTTTTATTATAGACAATCTCCAAGTCTAAAATCACAGTTCATTCACTATAAACTTCTCTCTTCATGTAAACTTCTAAACGGGTAAGTCCATATTTTATTCTATTAACATCCACTTCCAATCAAACCTCAAGTTGTGATAACTTCATGTTTTTAAATATTTCACAATCTAAGCATCTATTCATTCAGTCACCCAACTGATCAGATAATACTCTTTGAGAGTTTCAGTCCTTCTCTCCCTTGTTAGATGAAATTAATCAGCATGCTCTCTCTCTCTCTCATTCTCATACTGAATCCTTCTACTTTTCTCTAATTTCAATATTCCATTCTCTTTAAAGCCATTCATGTTTCTCCCCTGATTAATCCCAGAGTTTTATATTTCCCTCCCATGTTTTCATTACATTTTTTCTTTCCACCTTTTCACCCATTCTTCTCACTCTGGCCAGAAGGATATGTGTGGGAAGGTGACTGAGACACCCCTGCTATTCCTGTCAGAGGAATGAGCAGAAAATATAGCTACACAGTAAAAATAATTCATAGTTGCAGAGAAAGGCACCATGCTCCTTATGGTCCTGTTTTTGATGCCAGACCCATATAATCCACGTCAACTTCCCTACTAAACCGTTTTTTTGGTTTTTTTTTTTTTTTTGGTCTTTGCAGGAAGTAAAAGAAGGGAATTGGCATCTTGAGAATACTTTATGAAGCATTAATACTTTTCTTCCTCTTTTTCTATAAGGAAAAGAGAAGAAAAGTTGAACCAAATGTTCCCATTACCTTAATAATCTCTTTGACACCTAAGTTGAGAAAACGCCACTGAATTTTGATAAGCCTTCACACTGGTGATGGGTGTCCTACAGTACAAGGATGTAAAAGGAAGAAGAATCATAGTAAGGCTGAGAATACAGCAGCCATGATTCCCACTTCTTGGTGTGCGAGGGTACATGCTTTTCTCTGAGGGGAAGAAGAAATGAAGAAGCAATGAGCATCTGCAGTAGGGGGGTATAAAACAGAGGAAAAGTTCTAAGAAGATGGCTTAAAAAAGCATGCCAACCTTGATAGGCTCGCCAAAATTAGAGAACTCTATGGCAGGAGGGGCAGTATTAGGGGCCAGTCTTAAAAAAAAAAAAAAAAAAAAAACCAGCAAGTGCACTACTTGGGAGAAAGAGCACTGGATACAAACAGCTCTCTGAAAGCCAATGGCAAAGCAGTTTGAAGAAAAATATACCTATACCAAACAAATCATGGGCCCCCAAATTTGCAGCTAATGTGTGATTTTCTTATCTGGGCAAGTATTTTCTTTGCTTTTCTCCCTCCATTGTCTGCTTCTGCAGATAGGAAGCACAGGCAAAGAAAAAATGGGGAGAGAATCAAGAGAGAACAAAGTCTGACCACACGCCCCACCTCTGCCCTTTTGGTAACTTACTGAAGCTAACAATAAATGAACCTTCTTCTGGAGAAGAGGTCAACATGACATAGGCAAGAAATTCAATGAAAGTGTTATAAAGTCTGAAAAATTCCTGGATGTAACTGTATTTTTCATTAAGTACTGATTCCCATCGTTGGCACATTTAAGTTCCCGTGTATCTGCTACACAGTCAATGAAGTTTCAAATATTAATGTTGTTCACACTTACTGGTTTAAATACTATGGCATCACTGAACTGAAATTAATTAATTTATATCTGTTAGTTCTTCCTCAAAAAAGCAAATCTGTGTGATTCATCCCCTTGCTTAAACATCTTCAGTGGCTTTCTACTGAAGTTATGATAAATATCTAAGGTTCTTTTTTCTTAAAAGCCCCTCCATAATTTATCCCAGGCTTTTTCATAAGCTTCATCTTCCTATATCTCCTACTTGCCTGTGTGTTCTAACTTTATTGGTTTCTAACAGTGTCTTGAATATGCCTTCTCCTCTTGCCTAAGGCTATCACACATACATTTCCTTTTGCTTAGAATACTACTTTTTATCCAATTTATATTCTTCCAATTTAAAAGTCTTTCCTTATTTTCACTTGCATAAGAAAAGAACTTCCCTGAAACTCCAGGCTAGTTTAGTTTCTCACTTTAAGTTCCCCTATAGAATGAAGTACATCCCTATTTATAAAATTCACCACATTTGAAATTACTACAATGGCTTTCTTCCCAACCAGAGTGAAGCAAAGGAATAATGTCAGCCTTCTTTACTATAAATTCCCACTGTCTAGCACAGTTTCTAGTAGATAGTAATCATTTAATTAATCTCCTATTTGACAAATTTATTAACTGTGGATATTTGAATGGTACTACTTAACTTAGGCTATCAGAGATCATGTACCACACAAGTTGAAATCGAAAACAAAGCAAAACAATCAAACATTATCATCAGTGGCTCACAAATAAGGAGTTGTCCAGTGAATGTTCATTAAAGCAACCTTGTAGAACGAAGATCACCATTATTTCTTAATACAAAGTGTCATTTATCTTTTCAAAATGAAGGTATATATAGGCAGTAGCATTCTTTTTGTTTTAAAGGATTCATAATTAGAAAATATCCAAGTCATACTACCTCTTGGGTAAAAAATATCACATTAAGAGAGATTACATTAAAGGAAACAATTAAAATTTTCCTTGATGCTTGGACACACATGCATAACAGAGATTTGTGGATTTTTTCTCTCAAGTCTCTTTATATCTAGGGGTTTCAAGTTGTGGTTGTTCATGAATAGTCCCTATACATTATTTTACTTCTTCAGTCCTCCTGATTGATATCTATTTATCAATGAGGCCATTTCAGAACACAGCTCATACAGCTACAGAGGACTATCCACTTTATGGGAAGAAAGTAAAACTTGTCCCTCTATCTCTGGCCTCAAGACATTTTTTCTAAAGGGACAGATATAAATGGATATACATTATTTGGGCAGCAAATATATATTAGCATATATATATTTGCATATATATTCTACATATGTATAATATGTATATGATTTAGATAATAACATCACAATTCCCCTCTTGTTCTCTGTATTGGTCCTGTTTGCCAAAATGTAAAATCTACTAAAAGGCTGCTTCCTCTCAAGCCCTATATATGAATAGATATCTTCTCAAGCTGCTTATTGTGATAACTCACCAAACAAACCAGGACACATCTGAACCTTAGTTTTACTCAGTTGTATACATCATGAGAAACTCTGGGCTGGAAGAAGCACAAGCTGGAATCAAGATTGCTGGGAGAAATATCCACAACCTCAGATATGCAGATGACACTATTCTTAAGGCAGAAAGTGAAAATGAACTAAAAAGCCTCTTGGTGAAAGTGAAAGAGGACAGTGAAAAAGCTGGCTTAAAGCTCAACATTCAGAAAACTAAGATCATGGCATCTGGTCCCATCACTTCATGGAAAATGGATGGGGAAACGGTGTCAGACTTTTTCTGGGGGGCTCCAAAATCATTGCAGATGGTGATTGCAGCTATGAAATTAAAAGACACTTACTCCTTGGAAGGAAAGTTATGACCAACCTTGGTAGCATATTAAAAAGCAGAGACATTACTTTGCCGACAAAGGTCCGTCTAGTCAAGGCTATGGTTTTTCTTGTGGTCATGTATGGATGTGAGAGTTGGACTGTGAAGAAAGCAGAGTGCCAAAGGATTGATGCTTTTAAACTGTGGTGTTGGAGAAGATTCTTGAGAGTCCCTTGGACTGCAAGGAGATCCAACCAGTCCATTCTAAAGGAGATCAGTCCTGAGTGTTCTTTGGAAGGACTGACGCTAAAGCTGAAACTCCAATACTTTCGCCACCTCATACAAAGAGTTGACTCATTGGAAAAGACTCTGATGCTGCGAGGGATTGGGGGCAGGAGGAGAAGGAGATGACAGAGAATGAGATGGCTGGATGGCATCACCGACTCAATTGACATGAGTTTGAGTAAACTCTGGGAGTTGGTGATGGACAAGGAGGCCTGGTGTGCTTCAATTCATGGAGTCACAAAGAGTCGGACACGACTGAGTGACTGAACTGAACTGATCTACCTACCACATTACAAGTGTTAAATTTATTAACTGTACACAATCATAAAGATATAGTTAAATATAAATATCTAAAATATATTTAATGAATCATGATTTAATGCAAAAATGTCTTCATTGAAAATAAATATCAAAGGAAATAATAGCTGCTCATTATTTTTTATATTGGATATTGGGTTGTAATCAATTCGTTTTTCTTTTCTGACATGTGATATTCTTGTAGCTTTTTAATCTTGATGACAGTACCTGAAAAGTTGATATAAAAACCAAACATCCTCTATCATATAGTGGAATTAACATTTCCAAGTATCATTTTGCCTTAAGTATTCGGTACTTGCCACAACAATACAATACAATAAGTGTTATTCCATTTTAAAATGAAGAAACTAAAGTTCAAGGGGTTAAAATCCAGGAAAATACTTCTGACAATTTATTTTTTTTAAGCTACAGTTTTAGAAACACATATGATTAAAACTCATGTTTCCATAGATCAGAGAATTAGGTGGAACAAGGCTGACATACACTTAGATTATATTACACTTCTTTCAAGGCAGGAGTGGCAGTGATTTTAAGCTTGGTTGCTTTTGGACATGCTATTCAATACTCTGACCAGGGCCCACTCCATGTAATCATGTACACCCAATTCTTGAGGCATTCTACTTTTTCCCCCTAACAAGTACTGCTCCTGGTCAGAAACAAGTACAGTAAAGTCAGAAACAATTTGTCCTTTAAAGGTCTAATAATGTTATCTACCTTATGACATATAATGTGGAACTTCAAATCCCAAGATATTTCACTGTTTTTATAGAATTCTGAGTTATTAATGATAATACCCAAGATTTGATCTATTCTTCCTTATCATGCATGCATGTTTCTCTGTGTATGTGTGTTGTGTGTGTTTGTGTGAATACATGAACAGAAAGGAGGACCTCTGTGTTTTATATTGGTAAAATTTTTCAGAGTATATGGTATAAAGATATCCCTCTTTCTGTATTTGTAACTCTAAATTTTTGGTTTTCTGTTGTATTTATTTTTCTTTACCTTTATTGGTGTGTGTGTTTCATTAGGTATCATGGAAGAACGGTTCAATCCACTATTTTCACATTCATTAAAATTACATCATAGAGTAGAAAGAACAGAAGAAATAGAAAGAAACTCAAAAATAACCTGATGGAAGTGAGGGATGAAGGAGAGTGGGGTGGGGGAAGTAAAGAATTCTTTATATAACCAGTTTAAAACCTCTTTATGTTCCAGAAAAAAAAAAAAAATACTAGTGAATGACTTAGTTTAAAAAGTCACTTTATTGATTTGGCTAATAAAACAGAGGAAAGGAAAAGGCTAAGTGCCTTGAAGCCATTATTAAATAACTGCAAGTTATATTAACAAGCTATCTGAAGAGAGGTAAGAGGCCCTTTATTTTGTGTGTGAGCAATTAGACTTAAAGGAGTCTTTCCTATTAAAAGGGCCATCAAAAGGGAGATTTACCAGTAACACACAATCATGCCTGGGAAAAATCTCTGCCCCAGTTTGTTCCTAAAAGTC
Organism: Ovis canadensis; assembly: GCF_042477335.2. Taxonomy (NCBI): domain Eukaryota; kingdom Metazoa; phylum Chordata; class Mammalia; order Artiodactyla; family Bovidae; genus Ovis; species Ovis canadensis. The sequence goes on along the minus strand of NC_091261.1, from coordinate 34,364,645 downwards.
AGTTTTTCTTTTGCTGCTGCGCTAAGTTGCTTCAGTCGTGTCTGACTCTGTGTGATCCCATAGACGGAAGCCCACCAGATTCCCCCATCCCTGAGATTCTCCAGGCAAGAACACTGGAGTGGGTTGCCATTTCCTTCTCCAATGCATGAAAGTGAGAAATGAAAGTGAATTCGCTCAGTCATGTCCGACTCTACATGACCCCATGGACTGCAGCCTACCAGGCTCCTCCGTCCATGGAATTTTCCAGGCAAGGGTACTGGAATGGGTTGCTATTACCTTCTCTGAGTTTTTACTTTAGACAAAGGAAAAAAGAAAAAAACACAGGTCTGGAGAGTTGATTTTAAAGTTTAAATTAAGGATGATCTAAATGCAACTTAATGCTTTCCCTCAATTAATTGTATACAGACTGGCTTCACTGATAGCTCAGTTGGTAAAGAATCTGCCTGCAATGCAGGAGACCCCAGTTCTATTCCTGCATCTGGTAGATCCATTGGAGAAGGGATAGGCTACCCACTCAGATATTCTTGGGCTTTCCTTGTGGCTCAGCTGGTAAAGTATCCACCCACAATGTGGGAGGCCTGGGTTTGATCCCTGGGTTAGGAAGATCTCCTAGAGAAGGGGAAGGCTACCCACTCCAGTATTCTGGCCTGGAGAATTCTATGGACTGTTTGCAAAGAGTCAGACACCAGCGAGTGACTTTCACTTTCAGACTGTTTAAAGGCTTAAAAAATTAAATCATCTAATATATGAAGCTTTCCTGAAACACATCATTGCCTCTACTCAAGATCCATGTAGGTACTTGTTATTTTTGTGAAGCCAAGAAGACATTGAAGAATACAGATTGTTGTTGTTGCTGCTGTTGTTGTTGTTTTAATTTTAAGCCTCAAATCTGGAAGAGTACAATAAGAGTTCAGTTCAGTTCAGTCACTCAGTCATGTCCGACTCTTTGCAACCCCATGAATCGCAGCATGCCAGGCCTCCCTGTCCATCACCATCTCCCGGAGTTCACTCAGACTCACGTTCATCGAGTCCGTGATGCCATCCAGCCATCTCATCGTCAGACGTCCCCTTCTCCTCCTGCCCCCAATCCCTCCCAGCATCATGGTCTTTTCCAATGAGTCAACACTTCGCATGAGGTGGCCAAAGTACTGGAGCTTCAGCTTTAGCATCATTCCTTCCAAAGAAATCCCAGGGTTGATCTCCTTCAGAATGGACTGGTTGGATCTCCTTGCAGTCCAAGGGACTCTCAAGAGTCTTCTCCAACACCACAGTTCAAAAGCATCAATTCTTTGGCGCTCAGCCTTCTTCACAGTCCAACTCTCACATCCATACATGACCACAGGAAAAACCATAGCCTTGATTAGATGGACCTTAGTCGGCAAGGTAAAGTCTCTGCTTTTGAATATACTATCTAGGTGGGTCATCACTTTCTTCCAAGGAGTAAGCGTCTTTTAATTTCATGGCTGCAGTCATCATCTGCAGTGATTTTGGAGCTCAAAAAAATAAAGTCTGACACTGTTTCTACTGTTTCCCCATCTATTTCCCATGAAGTGATGGGATCAGGTGCCATGATCTTCGTTTTCTGAAAGTTGAGCTTTAAGCCAACTTTTTCGCTCTCCTCTTTCTCTTTCATCAAGAGGCTTTTTAGCTCCTTTTCACGTTCTGCCATAAGTGTGGTATCATCTGCATATCTGAGGTTATTGATATTTCTCCCAGCAATCTCGATTCCAGCTTGTGTTTCTTCCAGTCCAGCGTTTCTCATGATGTACTCTGCATAGAAGTTAAATAAGCAGATTGACAATATACAGCCTTGATGTACTCTTTTTCCTATTTGGAAACAGTCTGTTGTTCCATTTCCAGTTCTAACTGTTGCTTCCTGACCTGCATACAGATTTCTCAAGAAGCAGGTCAGGTGGTCTGGTATTCCCATCTTTTTCAGAATTTTCCACAGTTTATTGTGATCCACACAGTCAAAGGCTTTGGAATAGTCAATAAAGCAGAAATAGATGTTTTTCTGGAACTCTCTTGCTTTTTCCATGATCCAGCGGATGTTGGCAATTTGATCTCTGGTTCTCTGCCTTTTCTAAAACCAGCTTGAACATTAGTGAGTTCATGGTTCACATGTTGCTGAAGCCTGGCTTGGAGAATTTTGAGCATTACTTTACTAGCATGTGAGATGAGTGCAATTGTGCGGTAATTTGAGCATTCTTTGGCATTGCCTTTCTTTGGGATTGGAATGAATATTGACCTTTTCCAGTCCTGTGGCCACTGCTGATTTTCCAAATTTGCTGGCATATTGAGTGCAGCAAATAGGCCTTACAAATAGCTGTGAAAAGAAGAGAGGTGAAAAGCAAAGGAGCAAAGGAAAGATATAAGCATCTGAATGCAGAGTTCCAAAGAATAGCAAGAAGAGATAAGAAAGCCTTCTTCAGCAATCAATGCAAATAGAGGAAAACAACAGAATGGGAAAGACTAGAGATCTCTTCAAGAAAATTAGAGATATCAGGGGAACATTTCATGCAAAGATGGGTTCGATAAAGGAAAGAAATGGTATGGACCTAACAGAAGCAGAAGATATTAAGAAGAGGTGGCAAGAATACACAGAATAACTGTACAGAAAAGATCTTCACGACCCAGATAATCATGATGATGTGATCACTCATCTAGAGCCAGACATCTTGGAAAGTGAAGTCAAGTGGGCCTTAGAAAGCATCACTACGAACAAAGCTAGTGGAGGTGATGGAATTCCAGTTGAGCTATTTCAAATCCTGACAGTTGATGCTGTGAAAGTGCTGCACTCAATATACAATAAGAGTTAGAATAACTCAATTTTCTTGTTTTTGCTTTTGCTAGCTACATATATTCAATTCCATTCAGTCATGAATTCCAATGACATGGAAAGCATTCTGTTCCATATTTTAGAGGGAAAAAAAAGCCATGGTATGGGTACTTAGGAAGGAATTATATGAATCAAATGCCTTCACAAATGCCTGCTTTAATATCCTTATATTATCTTTTTCTCTTGAGTTGTCCAGCACATGAAACCAAAATTCCTTCCCAAAATTTGTAGACATAGTTGGAAATGGTGTGGAAAACATGAATAGTTAGGTTCAGTATGAAATTTTACATTTTTAATTGTTGACACCATAGTTTGGTCCTACCTTGCAGATTTCTACTCCATATGAGATGATGCCAGAATAAAGATCTTCACTCTGGGAAGGAATTTTGTCAAGACCAAATCTATGGCAAGGCATTTTGATGATGATAACAACATTAATGATAATAATAATAATAAGGCTGAAATTTATTGTGTGATTATGGACTAGGACTTTACAGATTATGTAACGACATCTTCATAGAAACTTCATGGACATAAGTTCTACTGCCATGATTCTAGAAATAAGGAAACTGAGGCTCAAGGAAGTTATCATGCTTCCCTAAGTTAGCTAGCCCTGACACACTTTTCTAATGTGTTTTTAATATTGCTAATCACAGAATTCTCTTCACTTTTAGTGAAGTCTAGATTGACCTGCTGAAAAACTGTGACCATATTACCCTTGCTTTTCTCCTCATTATAGTGTTTCATGATGTCACTCCAGTCATATCTGACTCTTTGCAAGCCCATGGACTGTAGCCCTCCAGGTTCCTCTGTTCATGGGATTCTCAGGCAAGAATTCTAGAGTGGGTTGCCCTGCCATCCTCCAGGGGATCTTCCCCAGCCAGGGATTGAACCCTGAGTCTCTTAATTCTCCTGCACTAGCATATGGATTCTTTACCACTAGCAACACCTGGGAAGCCACTTATCATTCATATGTAAATAACATAATAAAAGTCTCTTATTCTACTAACATGGACAGATATCTTAAGTTATATAAACCTTCCCTTCAGACCCTGTAGATTTGATATTTTTAGCTTATCTGCAATAAAACACAGAGGATAACTATCACTACAAATACTAAAGGTATTCTGATTTTACAGCTTATTTCTAGAAGGAAACATGCAAATGACATTACTTATCCTTATTTTTAAAATGTAACTTTTAAACACGATCTATGCAGTGAAGGTATTTTTATTCCAGATAAGAAAACCATATCGTTATTACATGAGCAATTGGTAAGGTAAAGTAAGCTTTGTCTTAAACTTCAATTCAGTTCAGTTCAGTTGCTCAGTCATGTCCGACTCTTTGCAACCCCATGGACTGCAGCATGCCAGGCCTCCCTGTCCATTGCCAACTGCTTGAGTTTAGCCAAACTCACGTCCATTGAGTCAGTGATAACATCCAACCATCTCATCCTTTGTTGTTACCTTCTCCTCCTGCCTTCAATCTTTCCCAGAATCAGTGTCTTTTCAAATAAGTCAGTTCTTCACATCAGGTGGCCAAAGTATTGGAGTTTCAGCATCAGCATCAGTCTTTCCAAGGAACACTCAGGACTGACCTCCTTTAGGATGGACTGGTTGGATCTTCTTGCAGCCCAAGGGACTCTCAAGAGTCTTCTTCAACACCAACAGTTCAAAAGCATCAATCCTTCAGTGCTCAGCTTTCTTTATGATCCAACTCTCACATCCATATATGACTACTGGAAAAAATATAGCTTTGACTAGACAAACTTTGTTGTCAAAGTAATGTCTCTGCTTTTTAATATGCTGTCTAGGTTGGTCATAACTAAACATCTTTTAATTTCATGGCTGCAGTTACCATCTGCAGTGATTTTGGAGTCCCCAAAAATAAAGTCTGTCACTGTTTCCACTGTTTCCCCAATTATTTTCCATAAAATGATGGGACTACATGCCATGATCTTAGTTTTCGGAATGTTGTCTTAAACTTTATTTAATACAGAGTTGGGAATTGGTAGCATTGAAGTGTCCCTTAACATATGGGATCAAATAATAATCCCCTTCCTTTATTTATAGAAAATGCCCATTCAATTGCTATTGCATTAAACTTCTAAAGCATGAACCCAATATGGAGCATTATGGCTTATTAATTTTAATTCAATCCCTTTCACTTTTGATGAATAATACAACTTCTTGTCTACTCTAATACACATAAAACAGAATCTGAAAATACTACAACAGTGAAGTTTAATTCTTATACTTTATCAGATATTTTCTTAATTTATATTTCCCCTTCATTTATTTTTCTTTGTTCATTTATCTTTCTAATACTGTTGAATGGAGTTTTAAAGTATTCTAAAATTGGTGCTTCAGTCAAACTCTGTGCTTCTTTCAGCTAATGCTTCACATATACAACTTTCTAAACCAGCATCCTTTTGCTTCAACTGTCACATTTTAAAATAAATTAGAGACTCACCATCCACTGGCTATTGAAGTTCATGAATTAATTGACTTGAATGTTTTGGCTTTCTTTGATCTAAGCTATTTTCTCTGTAATACTGTGATTTACCTGACATTAAAGGGCAAACTGAGCAGTGAGTTTCTGGAACTACGTTCCTAAAAAAACAGTACCAGTATACCAATGAATGGCATTAATTGCAGTTGGGATATTTATATAGAAGGAAGATGCTAATATAACATTTCTACTATATATCAAGTGTCAGATATTATAATCAGTGCTATCTCAATGGTCAACATGATCATTTGGTTCTACTCAGCAGATGTAGTTAATATCTACTATCTGCAGTATTTTGGAGAATATCAGGAAACACCTATTAGGTATACTTAAAGACTCTTGCCTGGTAAGTCCTGTGGACGGAGGAGCCTAGTAGGCTACAATCCATGGGGTCATGAAGAGTTGGACACGACTGAGTGACTTCACTTTCATTTTTCACTTTCATGCACTGGAGAGGGAAATGGCAACCCACTCCAGTATTCTTGCCTGGAGAATCCCAGAGACAGGAGCCTGGTGGGCTGCTGTCTATGGGGTCACACAGAGTCAGACACAACTGATGTGACTTAGCAGCAGCAGCAGCAAAGACAATACAAGTGAATATAGTCTGATTTTAGAATATATCTCTTCCTATCCCCAAGCTCAATCAGGTTGTTGGCTGAACCCAGCTGGTTATAGGATAAGCGAAGTGAAGTCGCTCAGTCCTGTCCGACTCTTTGTGACCCCGTGGACTGTAGCCCACCAGGCTCCTCTGTCCATGGGATTCTCCAGGCAAGAATACTGGAGTGGGTTGCCATTTCCTTCTCCAGGGGATCTTCCCAACCCAGGGATCGAACCCAGGTCTCCTGCATTGTAGGCAGACGTTTTATCCTCTGAGCCACCAGGGATAGTGGTCACTATTTTCTTCCTGGCTCTCAATTAGGGGCTACTCATAATCCCTAGGGGCTTCCCAGGTGGCACGAATGGTAAAGAACTCACCTGTCAATGCAGGAGACATAAGAGACTGGGATTTGGTCCCTGGGTTGGGAAGATCCCCTGGAGGAGGGCATGGCAACCCCCTCAGTATTCCTGCCTGGAGAATCCCACGGACAGATAAACTTGGTGGGTACAGTTCCTGGGGTCACAAAGAGTCAGAGACAAGTGGAGCAATTTAGCACGCACCCATGCTTCATCCTTAAAGGCCTCAGTTTCATCCTTGCATATAGGACCCCACAACTCAGAACCAACAAAGGCGGGTCTTAACTTTCTCAAACTTAAAATCTCTCTGATTTTCCCTCCTCTGTTACTTTTTCTTCAGCTATGAAAAGTTCTCTGATTTTTTTAAAAGCTCATGTAATTACATTGGAACCCTTGGATAATTCTAGCTACTCTCCTTACTTTAAGGTCAATAGCCTAAACTACCTTCCCAGGTGGCACTGGCAGTAAAGAACCCACCCACCAAGGCAGGAGATTTAAGAGTTTGATCCTTGGGTGAGGAAGATCTCCTGGAGGAGGGCAGGCACAGCAACCCACTCCAGGAATCTTGCCTGGAGAATCCCATGGACAGAGGAACCTGGTAGGCTACGGTCCATTGGGTCCCAAAGACTCGGACACGACTGAGGTGACAACATGAATGCAACCGAAATCACAACTAGAAAGTTCCTTTTGCCATGTAAGGTAATATATTAACAGGGTCTATGAATTGAAGCATGGACATTTTGAGGGGACCGTTTTGTCTACCACACTAGGTACTCTTTAGCTCTTTTCTCTAACTCATACAATGTTAAAATAATTTTTTGAATGAGCATTGAAGCTTATGTCCAAACAGCTAAATTATTTTTTGTAACACTAGAGTACATGGAAGTGAAAGTAGCTATTGCTAAATAATATATATAGTAAGTCTACTATCACTTCAACTTTTTAAAAAAAGTATTTCTGAGAAAAAGGCATGCCATCTCAATTGAAAAATAAAACTTGTTAAAACACTATGAAAATATTTTATGTGTAAAGAAAGAATGTCAAGTATTTAATGCTACTTTAAGACATTTTTCTAAAGATCTTCCTCTCAAAGTAAAAACTTTATAAATTAACTTTTATAAAGGGAGTTCAGTCTATTTTGACATTTATTAAATACTTTGACTGTAGTGAAATAAGTGAAGTAAAGTGAAGTAGCTCAGTCGTGTCCAACTCTTTGAGACCCCATGGACAGTAGCCTACCAGGCTCTACCGTCCATGGGATTTTCCAGGCAAGAATAGTGGAGTGGGCTGCCATTTCCTTCTCCAGGGGATCTTCCCTACCCAAGGATTGAACCCTGGTCTCCTGCATTGCAGACAGACGCTTTATCGTCTGAGCCTCCAGGGAAGCCCCGAGCAAAGAAAACACTAACATTTAGAGACATAACTCTCAATGAACTTAAATAGTCACAAAGGAAGTCAAACAAAAAGCCATTAGGGCCTTAATAACAAACAAAAGATAAAATATTCATTTTATGACTTTTTAAAATTTTCCTAAGCCTTCCCTTTCCTTCATTAGAAGTGCCTGTATCATCCTTTCACCCTGCCCACCCCTTTTATCCAACCAGTACATTCTAACGGAAATCAGTCCATTCTAAAGGAGATCAGTCCTGGGTGTTCATTGGAAGGACTGATGCTAAAGCTGAAACTCCAGTACTTTGGCCACCTCATGTGAAGAGTTGACTCATTGGAAAAGACCCTGATGCTGGGAGGGATTGGGGGCAGGAGGAGAAGGGGACGACAGAGAATGAGATGGCTGGATGGCATCACCGACTCGATGGACATGAGTTTGAGTGAACTCCGGGAGTTGGTGATGGACAGGGAGGCCTGGTGTGCTGTGATTCATGGGGTCGCAGAGAGTCGGACACAACTGAGTGACTGAACTGAGCTGAACCTCTTTTATAAGTCTACTTCTGGCCACAGCTATGTTAAGAGTATAAGATCTTAGAGTCAGCAGAGACTATAGATCCTGCAGGTCCAACCCCCTCAATTTAGAGGGCATGACTGAAAGTTTTTCTGGCTTTTAAGTTCTTTAAAGAAAACTTTTCTAAGAACAAAAGGTTTGTCCAACCTAGTCAGATTCAAGAGCTTTTTAACACATTATAACATCTCTAAAAAGACAGTTTAAGGAGAACATGATCACGATTCACTCACAATTCTGTATCAAAATACAGTTATCCACTAAATTTCAAAGATTTGGCAGATGTTACTTAGGTTACAATATTCTTTAATTTAGCATATAATGCAACAGTTAATATACGTTAGATGGATTTTAGTCTTATGAGACTTCCATCTGAATTAAGGAAATTAAGAGAAATTAGGAAATTAAAAAAATTCAGAAGGCAAGTCTTCCTTATATTTTTGTGCATTTAATAAAATATTTAGCTGGATCTCATCCAATACATGCCACTAAATACAAAAAGAAAAAAAAAAAGGAAAGGAAAAAGAAAAAGTGACCTATATACTTTTCCAAGAGACCACAGGTAGATAGATACTAATAATATCAACTGAGAGTGACTGGGAAGGAATTAACTTGTGTTTTACTATTAATGATTGAGAATATTTTTCATAAACAGAGAAAAATCTAAACTGGAATTTACCTATGTTTAATTAAATTCATCATTGAGGACAGAGCCTAATAAATAAGGATTAAAGGAGGTACAGGTGGCACAGTGATAAAGAATCTGTCTGCCAGTGCAGGAAACACAGGAGAAGCAGGTTCAATCCCTAGTTCAGGAAGATCCCCTGGAGTAGCAAATGGCAATCCATTCTGGTATTCTTGCCTGGAAAATTCCATGGAGAGAGGAGCCTGACAGGTTACAATCCATGGGGTAGCCAAGAGTTGACACAACTGAGCAACTGAGTACATACACACACATACACAAGTGACTGCTACCAGGAACCCAGCTTTTGAGCTTGACAGAACACTGCTTAAAGTTGCAGTGAGACTGATTATACATTACTAATTTCCAACTCCAGAAAGAAACTTCAAGAATGCCAAATGCCACACCAAATATTATTTTGATATTCCTTCTTATCTACTCCTTTCTTATAAATTACCAGTGAAGAAAGAGTAGAAGTCTCTTGAGTTGAGATAGTTTAGTTGTTGTTTTTTTTAAGGCAAGCAAATGTGATGTTTTGTTTCTTGGCTTTTATTCGTATCAGGTAGGTGTTCGTTTACTTGACAAAAAGTTATAGCACAACAGCCTATTCACAACATATGATTTTGAGAATCAAGGTTCAAGATCATACTGAAACCAATCATAAGGGTACCCTCAAATTGAACCAAGTTGGTACCACAGGGCAGATAAAAACATAGTAAATGGGCTGATTTCAGAGCTTGGGCTAAGTTAGCTGAGTTAGCAGCTGGTAGTTTTTTGTTTTGCCTTGTTTACTGTTACTTTTATTTCACGTGAAAAATCAAAAGTTTATTAGGGCATAGTGGTTGTCAGTGTATTATAGTTCCAAATTGTTCTTAATGATTGTTTCAGCTTTGTGTGCATGTTTATGGACATCCGTGTGTGTGTAGCTGAATATTTTGAGGCTTAATTTCCTTTAAGACTTAAGTTTCCAGCTTAAAGATCATTTTTATTATGGAGAGGAAAGATCCTAAAAGTCTGCTTTGTCAGCCATCACTTAACAAAACAATATCTAGACAGAGAACATTCTTTCTCTATCAAATGAAAGGAAACAAATAGAACAAAACAACTGTTTTTGTTAGCATTTGTTACAAACCCCAGTCCATTCTATGTCTCCTTCTTTTTATATTATCCAGAGTTTGTATAAAACTTTGGATTCATTTTTTTAATTTCTCAAAGTTTATGAATCTTCCCTTTTGTAAGTCTGATTAAAGAAAATCCGTGGTCACCTAAGAAACCTTTCTTTCCTTCTTATTTGAATTAAAATTGTCAAGATTAATTTAAAAAAATTTACATTTCCATGAGTCACAGTGTAAAAAGACTTTTATTTTTAACTTAATTCCATCCAACAAGAAAGGAACTGGTGAGTGACAGGAAAGTCATAAGAATTTTTAGTGTCTGAATGAAGCTTTAATATTATCTAGTTGAATCTGAATATTTTATACATAAGAAAACTGAAGTTTAGAGATACTTGGATCAAATCAGGGATAGCATATGGACTGATGATCAGCTACTTGACTTAACATTTAATATTTCTGGTGAAAAATTGTTATGACTCAGTCATTAATAGGGATCAAAAGAAATACTAGCCATATTTAGAATTTAGAAAATCATATTTTACAAACTTGAGAAAACCTATATAAATAGATCTTATGTCTACAAATGAAAGTGAGTATAGCAATTATTAGGTGGTCATGTTCAAGAATTTGGGAAGAAATTTGAAATATTTGTGAAATGGGGAAAGCAGTTAAGTATACCTGATTGAAAAAGAAAAAAATAAAAAAGAGAGAACGAAAACAGGATGGGTTTTAAAAGTCAACAAAAACAAGTCTGAAGATCTATTGTAGAGTTAATTATACAAAAACTATTGTTAAGGCCTCCTATTCTCAAGGCTATTCTATCTAGACATTGTTTGATATAATTTCCAGGCTGGTATTGTCTTTAAAACACTTATGCCAAAATATAAAATCTTACACTTGGCATACTTGACAAAATGAAATTCCCATTTGCTTCTCATTAGCTCCGATATGAGCACATGCAGCTATAGGATGTCTATTGTAATTATGACTAGAATTTCAAAAATAAACAAGGGAAATTTCCATACTAACTAGGAAATGTTGAAAAACCATATGCCACAAAATTTGAGATATTTACCATTAAAAAAACTATACTGAAAACTCAATCCCAAAAGTCATACTAGAGACAAAGATTGATCCAAAATATGAGAAAGAGCCCTTTATAGAACCAAGTAAACAGGTCATAGTAGGATTAGCGCATACATGGATTCGAATATGATGTTTAAGAACCTCATGAGGCCTCAAAAACTAAACAGAGTGATGAAGCCATGAGAAGTTTATTCCAAGTTTATATTAATAGTTCACTTGGACAGTTTCACAAGAATAGAACTGGAACATTGTGATAGCTCATTTTGAACTTGGAAAACTGAGCCAGGCAAAGAATTGGATCCCTGTTTCACCTAAGTAGTTGGATTCATGTAAACGAATAACAAAGATGTTAAAAATCAGGCACCTTCAGCTCTGATGCATTATGCAGGTCACTGGGTACCTGGAGTAACAAAGTATAATGCAAGTAAATTTAAATCTAGTTTGGCCTCTTTGATTGAAGTGGAGTCCTGGAAGAAAATCTAAAAATCTTACACTTCATTCCAAATCCTAATACTGAACTATTTACAGACAAACAGAAAAAAATTTATACCAACTCTATGGAAAAAAGTATATTTCAGATGAAAAGGCTACTCTGAAGTCTCTAAATGTATAAAACAAGAGTAAAATAATAGAAGAAAGTTTCCATTACATAAAGTGAAGAAAGTGAAAGTGAAGTCGCTCAGTCATGTCCAACTCTTTGGGACACTATGGATGGTAGCCTACCAGGTTCCTCCGTCCATAGGATTTCCCAGGCAAGAGTACTGGAGTGGGGTGCCGTTTCCTTCTCCAGGGGATCTTCCCAACCCAGGGATCGAACCCGGGTCTCCCACATTGTAGGCATACGCTTTACCATGTGAGCCACCAGGGAAGTCTCCATTACATAAAGAAACACTTAAATCTTCAGACCAACAGTATTCAAGCAATGCAAAAAATATATAAATAAGGGTCACAAAATAATCCATTAAGTATTCATTTATTCTACAAATATTCTACTTGTTGGAAATGTCAGTAAACAAACAGATCAAATTTCCTACCTTCATGGAGCTTAAATTCTAGTAAGTGAAAAATACTCAGTAGGGTCTGACTCTTTGCAACCCCATGGACAATACAGTCCATGGAATTATCCAGGCTAGAATACTGGAGTGGGTAGCCTTTCCCTTCTCCAGGAGATCTTCCCAATCCCAGCCTCCTGCATACAGGCAGATTCTTTACCAGCTGAGACACCAGGGAAGCTCAAGAATAAAGGGGTGGGTAGTCTATCCTTCCTCCAGCGGATCTTCCTGACCCAGGAATTGAACCAGGGTCTCCTGCATTGCAGGCGATTCTTTACCAACTGAGCTATCAGGGAAGATGCAATTCTAGTAAAGGCAAACATAATATGTTAGGTAAGCTATATATTAGAAGATAATAAATGGTCAGGAGAACAGCAAATAAAGAAAATGTTAGAAGGGAAAGGCTGGTTTCTACTTTTAAATAATATGGTTGATTTATGTCTGAGAGTGTTTTGCCTATGTTCTCCTCTAGGAGTTTTATAGTTTCTGATCTTACATTTAGATCTTTAATCCATTTTGAGTTTATTTTTGTGTGCGGTGTTAGGAAGTGATCTAGTTTCATTCTTTTACAAGTGGTTGACCAGTTTTCCCAGCACCACTTGTTAAAGAGATTGTCTTTACTCCATTGTATATTCTTGCCTCCTTTGTCAAAGATAAGGTGTCCATATATGTGTGGATTTATCTCTGGGCTTTCTATTTTGTTCCATTGATCTATATGTCTGTCTTTGCGCCAGTACCATACTGTCTTGATGACTGTGGCTTTGTAGTAGAGCCTGAAGTCAGGCAAGTTGATTTCTCCAGTTCCATTCTTCTTTCTCAAGATTGCTTTGGCTATTCGAGGTTTTTTGTATTTCCATACAAATCTTGAAATTATTTGTTCTAGTTCTGTGAAAAATGTGGCTGATAGCTTGATAGGGATTGCATTGAATTTGTAAATTGCTTTGGGTAGTATCCTCATTTTCACTATATTGATTCTTCCAATCCATGAACATGGTATATTTCTCCATCTATTAGTGTCCTCTTTGATTTCTTTCATCAGTGTTTTATAGTTTTCTATATATAGGTCTTTAGTTTCTTTAGGTAGATATATTCCTAAGTATTTTATTCTTTTCGTTGCAATGGTGAATGGAATTGTTTCCTTAATTTCTTTTTCTACTTTCTCATTATTCGTGTATAGGAATGCAAGGGATTTCTGTGTGTTGATTTTATATCCTGAAACTTTACTATATTCATTGATTAGCTCTAGTAATTTTCTGGTGCAGGATCCTCTATGATCCACCTCCCAGAATTCTGGAAATAAAAGCAAAAATAAACAAATGGGATCTAATTAAAATTAAAAGCTTCTGCACAACAAAGGAAAATATAAGCAAGGTGAAAAGACAGCCTTCTGAATGGGAGAAAATAATAGCAAATGAAGCAACTGACAAACAACTAATCTCAAAAATATACAAGCAACCCATGCAGCTCAATTCCAGAAAAATAAACGACCCAATCAAAAAATGGGCCAAAGAACTAAATAGACATTTCTCCAAAGAAGACATACGGATGGCTAACAAATACATGAAAAGATGCTCAACATCACTCATTATTAGAGAAATGCAAATCAAAACCACAATGAGGTACCACTTCACACCAGTCAGAATGGCTGTGATCCAAAAATCTGCAAGCAAGAAATGCTGGAGAGGGTGTGGAGAAAAGGGAACCCTCCTACACTGTTGGTGGGAATGCAAACTAGTACAGCCACTATGGAGAACAGTGTGGAGATTCCTTAAAAAATTGCAAAAAGAACTACCTTATGACCCAGCAATCCCACTGCTGGGCATACACACCGAGGAAACCAGAATTGAAAGAGACACATGTACCCCAATGTTCATCGCAGCACTGTTTATAATAGCCAGGACATGGAAATAACCTAGATGTCCATCAGCAGATGAATGGATAAGCAAGCTGTGGTACATATACACAATGGAGTATTACTCAGCTGTTAAAAAGAATTCATTTGAATCAGTTCTGATGAGATGGATGAAACTGGAGCCAATTATACAGAGTGAAGTAAGCCAGAAAGAAAAACACCAATACAGTATACTAACACATATATATGGAATTTAGGAAGATGGCAATGACGACCCTGTATGCAAGACAGGGAAAGAGACACAGATGTGTATAACGGACTTTTGGACTCAGAGGGAGAGGGAGAGGGTGGGATGATTTGGGAGAATGACATTCTAACATGTATACTATCATGTAAGAATTGAATCGCCAGTCCATGTCTGACGTAGGGTGCAGCATGCTTGGGGCTGGTGCATGGGGATGACCCAGAGAGACGTTATGGGGAGGGAGGTGGGAGGGGGGTTCATGTTTGGGAACACATGTAAGAATTAAAGATTTTAAAATTTAAAAAATAAAAAACTAAAAAAAAAAAGGAAAAAAAATAAATAATATGGTTGAGAAAGATCTCCTTACAAATGCAATACTGGGGCTACGACTGAAAAAATGTGATGGAGGGGCAGTTTAATATCTAAGGAAAGGTATTCCATGTAGAAACATAACCTGTTTGCTCTATTTCAAAATATACTTCCATCTTAAAGTTTTTAGTGTCAACAAAAGTTATAAAAATAAAAAAGCCAGGCAGAAAAGCAAAATTCCTAACAAAGGGTAATGCAAAATGTCATGCTTCCCTTCTCAAGTACTGGTAACAGAACACTATAGAAAAATTTTTATGAAGTCTAGAAGAAGAAAATTTGTGTACAAAACACTAAATGATCCAAAACTGTCTTTCATTTTTGACAAATCTGAAAGTCATTTTTGCTCATTCTTGAGTTCAGGAATTGTCTTATTAAAAATGTTAAAAAATTACCAAATATCTAAAATTACCTAAAGAATAAAAATTATGTATTGAAATAGAGTGTAAGTGTAATCTAATCAGAGATCTGAAGAATGGAAAACTTACGGTTTGGGGAAAAACTAGTGTGGAAGGTGAAACAATCAATATTTACTAAATAATTATTGTGAATACAACAATACAAGGTCAAATTATTTTTAAAGTGAAAATGTTTATTTCTGTCACCACTTCTCTGGTAGCACTTATTTATGAGGAATATTTCCTTAAGCTCCTGATTATAACTGTCTTTGTTTGATTTTTGTACTTGAAGAAAAAAAAATATCATTGTCGTTGTTCACTCGCTAAGTCTTCTCCAACTTTTTGTAACCTTACAGACTGCAGCACCCCAGGCTCTTCTGTCCCCCATTGTCTCCTGAATCAGGTGATGCTAACTAACCATCTCATCCTCAGGCATCCCCTTCTCCTTTTGTCTTCACAACATCTGGATCTTTTCCAAGTCAGCTCTTGGCATCAGGTGGACAAAGTATGGGAGATTCAGCTTCAGCATCAATCCTTCCAATGAATATTCAGGGTTGATTTCCTTTAGCATTGACTGGCTTGATCTCCTTGCTGTCCACGGGACACTCAACAGTTTTCTCAAACACCACAATTTGAAAGCATAAGCTTTTCAGTCTCAACCTTCTTTATACTCCAACTCTCACATCCATATATTACTGGAAAAACTATGGCTTTAACTATATGGACCTTTGTCAACAAACTTATGTCTCTGCTTTTTAATATGCTGTCTATGTTTCTTATAGCTTTTCTTCCAAGGAACAAGTGTCCTTTAATTTCACACCTGCAGTCACTATCTGCGGTGATTTTGGAGCATCATCAGTCGGACAGTTCAGTCGCTCAGTCATGTCCATCTCTGAGACCGCATGGGCTGCAGTACGCCAGGCTTCCCTGTCCATCACCAACTCCTGAAGCCTACTCAAACTCATGTCCACCGCATCAGTATTGCCATCCAAGTATCTCATCCTCCGCCATCCCCTTCTCCTCTTACCCTCAATATTTCCCAGCATCAGGGTCTTTTCCAATGAGTTGGTTCTTCACATCAGGTGGCCAAAATATTGCAGTTTCAGCTTCAGGATAGGTCCTTCCAATGAAAATTCAGGAATGATTTCCTTTAGGATTGACTGGCTAGATCTCCTTGCAGTGGAAGGGACTCAAGAGTCTTAGTACAACTCTGACATCCATATGTGACTACTGGAAAAATCATAGCCTTGACTAGAAGGACCTTTGTTGGTAAAGCAATGTCTTTGCTTTTTAATACTCTGCCTAGGTTGGTCTTAGCTTTTCTTCCAAGAAGTAAGCATCTTTCAATTTCATGGCTGCAGTCATCATCTGCAGTGATTTTAGAACCCCCAAAAATAAAATATTTCAATGTTTCTATTGTTTCCCTATCTATTTGCCATGAAGTGATGGGACTGGATGCCATGATCTTAGTTCTCTGAATGTTGAGTTTTAAGCCAACATTTTCATTCTCCTCTTTCATTTTCATCAAGAGGCTCTTTAGCTCTTTGTCACTTTCTGCCATAAGGGTGGTGTCATCTGAATATCTGAGGTTATTGATATTTCTTCTGGCAATCATGATTCCAGCTTGCACTTCATCCAGCCTGGCATTTCACATGATGTACTCTGCATATAAGTTAAATAAGCAGAGTGACAATATACAGCCTTGACATACTCATTTCCCAACTTGGAACCAGTCTGTTGTTCAATGTCCAGATCTAACTGTTGCTTCTTGACCTGCATATGGATTTCTCAGGAGGCAGGTCAGGTGGTCTGGTATTCCCATCTTTTTAAGAATTTTTCACAGTGCAATGTGATCCACACAGTCAAAGGTTTTGGCAAAATCAATAAAGCAGAAAGATGCTTTTTCTTCAGTTGTCTTATTTTTTTTTTGATGATCCAGCAGTTGTTGGCAATTTGATCTGTGGTTCCTCTGCCTTTTCTAAATTCATCTTGAACATCTGGAAGTTCATGGTTCACATACTGTTGAAGCCTAACTTGGAGAATTTTGACCATTTCTTTGCTAGTGTGTGAGATGAGTGTGATTGTGTGATAGTTTGTACATTATTTGGCATCACCTTTCTTTGTAGTGATGCTTCCTAATGTCCACTTGATTTCCCATTCCAGGATATCTGGCTCTGGGTGAGGGATCACACTATCGTGGTTATCTGGGTCACGAAGATCTTTTTTGTATAGTTCTTCTGTGTACTCTTTCAACTCTTTTAATATCTTCTGCTTCTGTTAAGTCCATAACATTTCTGTCCTTTATTATGTTCATCTTTCTAAGACATGTTTCCTTGGTATTTCTAATTTTCTTGAAGAGAACTTTAGTCTTTCCAGTTCTATTGTTTTCCTCTATTTCTTTGCATTGGTCACTGAGGACGTCTTTCTTGTTTCTCCTTGCTATTCTCTGGAATTCTACATTCAAATGGGTATATCTTTCTTTTTCTCCTTTACTTTTTGCTTCTCTTCTTTTCACAGCTATTTGTAAGGCCTCCTCAGACAACGATTTTGCCTTTTTGCATTTCTTTTTCTTGTGGATGGTCTTGATCACTGCCTCCTGTACAATGTCACAAACCTCCATCCACAGTTCTTTAGGCACTCTGTCTATCAGATCTAATCCCTTGAATCTATTTGTCACTTCCACTGTATAATCACAAGGGATTTGATTTAGGTTGTTCCTGAATGGTCTAGTGGTTTTCCCTACTTTCTTCAACTTAAGTCTGAATTTGGTAATTAGGAGTTCATGATCTGAGCCACAGTCAGCTCCTGGTCTTGTTTTTGTTGGCTGTATAGAGCTTCTCCATCTTTGGCTGCAAAGAATATAATCAATCTGATTTCTGTGTTGACCATCTGGTTGTGTCCATGTGTAAAGTCTCTTGTGTTGTTGGAAGAGGGTATTTGCTCTGATCAGTGCATTCTCTTGGCAAAACTCTGTTAGCCTTTGACTTCCTTCATTTTGTACTCCAAGGCCAAATTTGCCTGTTACTCCAGGTAGCTCTTGACTTCCTACTTTTGCATTCCAGTCCCCTACAATGAAGAGGACATCTTTTTGGGGTTTTAGTTCTAGAAGGCCTTGTAGGTCTTTATAGAAAAGTTCAACTTCAGCATAACTGGTAAGGGCATAGACTTGGATTACTGTGATATTGAATGGCTTGCCTTTGAAATGAACAGAGACCATTCTGGTTTTTTTGAGACTGCATCCAACAGAGCATTTTGGACCCTTTTGTTGACTATTATGGCTATTCCATTTCTTCTAAGGGATTCTTGCCCCCAGTAGTAGAGCTAATGGTCATCTGAGTTAAATTCACCCATTGCAGGCCATTTTAGTTCACTGATTCCTAAAATATTGTGTTCACTCTTCCCATCTCCTGTCTGACCACTTCCAATGTGCCTTGATTCATGGACCTAACATTCCAGGTTCCTATGCAATATCATTCTTTATAGCATCGGACTTTATTTCCTTTACCAGTCACATCCACAACTGGGTGTTTTTTGTTTTTTGTTTTTGTTTATTTGTTTTTTGTTTTCTTGCTTTGGCTCCATCTCTTCATTCTTTCTGGAGTTATTTCTCCACTCTTCTCCAGTATCATATTTGGCATCTATTGACCTGGGGAGTTCCTCTTTCAGTGTCCTACATTTTTGCCTTTTCATACTGTTCATGGGGTTCTCATGGCAAGAATACTGAAGTGGTTTGCCACTCCCTTCTCCAGTGGACCACGTTTGGTCAGAACTGTCTGCCATGTCAGTCTTGTGTGGCCCTCCAGGGCATGATTCATAGTTTCATTGAGATAGACAAGGCTGTGGTCCATGTAATCACTTTGGTTAGTTTTCTGTGATTGTGGTTTTCATTCTGTCTGCCCTCTGATGGATAATGATAAGAGGCTTATGGAAGTTTCCTGATGGGGAAACCTACTGAGGGCGAAACTGGGTCTTGTTCTCATTGGCGAGGCCATGTTCAACAAATCTTTAATCCAGTTTCTGTTGATAGGCAGGTCTGTTTTCCCTCCCTGTTGTTTGACCTGAGGGGAAACTATGGTGGAGTTAATGAAGATAATGGAGAACTCCTTGAAAAGCTCCCAGGCATGCACTGCTGCACTCAGTGCCCCTGACTCTGCAGCAAGCCACCACTGACCCAGGCCTTTGCCGGAGACTCCTGGACACTCATGGGCATGTCTGGGTCAGTCTCTTGTGGGGTCACTGCTCCTTTCTTCTGGGTCCTAGTGTGCACAAGAGCCTAAGTATATAAAATCTGTCACTGATTCCAGGTTTCCTTTCTATTTGCCATAAAGTAATGAGACCTGATACCATGATCTTAGTTTTTTGTCTGTTTGTTTGTTTTTTAAGTGTTGAACTTTAACCCATATTTTTAATTCTTAATTAAATGCCTGTTTTTATGATATCTTCCTTCTATAAAAATTTCAATAAATTCTTTTTGTGCATTATGGCACTACCAGTCTTTGCACCCTTAAACCGAATCTAATACTTGAGATTGATTGGGCCACCCAGATAATTTACAGCCCAAAGGACAAGAAACCAGGATGCTAATCTCTTCAAGGACTATTTTGTCTTCTTTGTTTTTGAACCCTTAATCTTCTGATAAATACACACATGTACAGACACACAGATGTATGTGTGTGTGTGTGTGTGTGTGTGTGTTATGTAGTTTCTTTAACAAATTACTGTAAATTTAGTGGCTTAAAACAATATAAATTTATTATCTTGAGGACAGAAATCTAAGTAAATCTGCAAGGACCCCTTCACTCTGAAGGCCCTAGGAGAGGATCTATTTTCTCATATTTCTAGTTTCTGGGGTTGCTTACATTCCTTGGCTGGTGCTTCCCTCTACCATATTTGAAGCCAGCAGAATAGCATAGTCAACCTCTAACTCTGCTTCCATTATCATGCCTCCTTCTTTAATTGACACTCGTGCCTCCTTTCATAAAGACGCTTGATCACAGTAGGCTCATACAAACAATGCAGGATACTCGAAATCCTTAATTTAGTTATATATGCAACATCCTTTTGCCATGTAAGCTAATATATATTCACAGGTTATGGAGATTAAGACATGGAGTTTTGGGGGTAATTATTCAGCCAAATGTGTGTATTCATGGGGATGTGCATATCAAGGTACCCTAGTTGCAATGCAAATATTCATCATTTCAGTCTGTTTTCTCCCTCTCTCTCTCTCTCTCTTTTTTTTTTTTTTTTTTTGCTGTTAGGCTATAGCCTATTTTACAGATTAAAAATTAAGTGAACATTGATTTCTTGTTATCTTGTGAAGAACTGCCAGTAGGAAATTCATAGGACAGTTACTCAATGATTATGGTCAACTAGCTATTCTACATAGATTGTAAGCTTTACAAATTTCTAATCATGGAGTTAATTAATATAGATATATACAATACCTCAACTTTTACCTATAAAAGTAAAGACAGATCTAAGCAATAAAAATCACTGAGAGCTTAGAGGAGAATTTATCTGAGAGAGAAGATATAAAATTTTCAGAACATATTTTAGTTCTTTCTTAGTTTTTAGAAATGTCCAAATCCCCTACTCACATGCAGAAAGTGCTCCTTGAGTAATTGAAATTCTCAGGTGCTTTCATTCAAGAGAAGTTTGGAAGATTTTTGCCTGCGGGCCTTAAGAGCACTAAATCCTATAGTACAAAATACCACCTAGGCTTCTGAGCTTACTACTGTATTCAGAAAGCTCTCTCATTGGGGAGCATTCTAAAATAATTTTAGGCAGGATGACATATTATTTAAACACACATAGACATTGCTGCTTTAAAAAAGCTTTCAAAAGCAGCTGACTCTAATTACTAATACCAACAAAGTAAATATTACCTATAATCATGGTGATAATATGTAAAAGGAGATAGGTACTAAGCCAAATACTGCTGTGCCGCTGTAACACAAAAGAGAAGCAGACTCGAGGGCAAAGGAAGTTGTGGTTTAGTTTGATATCCTCAAGCACATATAGGTTATTATTGTCATCATCAGGATGGTGGTGATATCATAGATCAATTTCCTGAATGACAGATACAGACAATCATGAGCTAGAGCCTAAGAGTCTGAATGCTCTTTGTAGTCACGTGTAGTGAATTATGGAGAGCGGCTATTACACCAATAGCCTGCATTGTCAGGGCAACACTGCAGCATTTTGTATATCATAAGCTGAAAGTAGTTATCAGTAAGAGATGGGAGTGCAAGTAATGGAGGGAAATAAAAGAATGCATTCTGATCACATAGTATTTCCACATTATGAGGAAAAGGCGGAAGATTAGAAAATAGTAACTGTGAACATGTAGATTTTCCTTTACATCTGGGGGAAGAACTCTCTTATTTCTTTTTATTTTTTGTAGAATACATGGGAGGAAAAACAGCCTAAGGGAATGTAGAATAAATGAGAAAAATAAGATGACAGAAAGAATTAAGTCTCAAGTGGCTTGGCTAAGCAAATTTAAATGCCTGGCTATGTTCTTTAAAAATGTACATTTGTTTTGTGTTTGCTTCCTTTCCTTAGGATATTGGTCAGTACCTGTTATTTATTCTCTACTACTGAGCACAGTTTTTGCGTAATTATTTTTATTTAAGTGAGTGAACTCTTCTAGGGTCAATGTTTAGACATTCATATTAATATGTCCTGTGATGCACAGATGACTTTATCCCAAAGCATACTGCCAGAGATGAGAACGTTTTCTTTTTCTTTAGGTCATTTAATAGCTACCTTGCAGAATTTGATAGTTCTTAACACATTGTCTGACTCTCACAATATAATAGTTATACATGACATGGTTTGGGATCATTCACTAAGAAAAGTGACTGTCAAATTACATTCTCCTAAGATGCCCCTTATTGATTTTACAATTTTTGTGGTGAATTTTTAGCACAACCTTTTCCAGTATTGGTGAGTTTGGACATGAGAATAAGCTGACTTCCTACTTGTATGCATATCATCCTGACACCTGATTTTCCTAAGGGGATTCAAGATTGCACAAGGCTGCCACGTTATTACAGTTTTCATGAAAGATTGCCTGAAGTGGTGTCACAACATCAGACATTCAGCTCTAGTTGACACTGAAACATCACTTACAGAAAACAGTTGCTTTGGGCATATTTTTACTTGAGCTGCGACAACTCCATCTAATCATCTAAATGACACACCTGTGGAAATAACATTAATCAATATCTTATTCTATTACTGTTGCTATTTATTTAATTATTCATGGCTTTTCCAGTTTTCCACTTTGTTTTTCAGATTGCTACTTTGACATTTATGTTTAAAATTGATACAGAAGGATTTCATTCCTTATCTTCAATAGAAAAGTAAGAGAGAATCTTCATTTTCAAGATCAACATAAATATCCTATGAGAGAATTTTGAAAGCTTCCTATAACTACTACAGTTTAATTCAACTTCTATAACAAAAGAAACAAACATGTATTTTCATGATCAAAATGTTTGCCAAGAGCAATATAAAGGATTAAAGAGGAAATTTAGAGAGAACAAATCAAAACAGTTGAAGAGAAACAAAGGTTTAAATGTAGTACATTTATTTATATACTGAGGCAATGGATGCAGTGGTAAAGAATTCACCTGGATGGGAAGGTCCCCTGGAGAAGAAAATGACAACCAGCACTCCAGTATTCTTGCCTGGGAAATCCTATGACAGAGAAGCCTGGTGGAACAGAGGATCCCTCGTGAGTCCATGGGATCATGAAAGAGTTGGACACAAGTTAGCAGCTAAAAAATAAAACTACATTTACATTTCTTGTCATTACTGTAGGACATAAGGAAGGTGGAGGCAATACTCATGAAATATTGGCCTCTCAAATCATTTCTTACAGACTTTGTTTCCTTCCAAATGGTGTTTTTCAAAAACTCTGAATGTACTGCTGAACCATTTCTTACTAAACAAATTTTGAGAATGTTTCATGTAATATAGCTCCTTATGATTGTATTATATATCTTCTAGGTGATAAGCCTTTTACTGCCTTATTCTAAGAAAGAGAAGAAAAAAGTTTCTGACATCCTCATCACTATGTCTCTTTCTGACAGTTCCAGCAGAGCCTCACAGTGCTGCTTGATTTTCTCTCCTGACAGCAAGCCAAGCCAGTCACCAATTCAACTGACAGAGAGGGTGGTGGAACAGGGGTGGGAGAGAAAGGTGAAAGTTAGATTTACATAATAGCTTGGACATACTTCTCATAGCTTAAAATATAATATATCATAGATCAAAACAATACAGGTTTTGGCTAAAATAACCAATTCTAGCCAACCTTAGTCTAATTCTTATTCCTCCATGTAACCTCAGATTATCGCTTCTTCCAATATTTTATATAGTCCTGCCTATTATTATTTGAAATTACAGATATTATCACTTCATTTTAGGAAGAAATAAACTGCAGACTGTACCCTTATGATTTTAATTTATGGAGATGACTGAGTGATGACAGGGAAATGCCAATGCCATTGACAGATTTTCATTTATCACTTGTATTTCCTGAGAAAAGAGAGCATGCTACACCATGCAGGATCATATAGAGAGCCACTGAGTCTAGTCAGGAGGCAGAAACAGGAGCAAGGAGGAAGCTGAGGTCAAAACTTCTAGTACTGGGGTTTCTGTGGAAATGCGAGGCAGAGCATACAGTTTAGGGTTGGCTAGTTTGAACAATTTCTTTCGACTTTGGGCTTTTGTTGACTAGTGCCTTGTCCTTGAATGATTTAGGGCTGGGTAAAGAACACTGACTTGTGTGTTAAAGTTAGGTAAGAGGTTTCTTAGAGCTATAGATTCAGGATTGATTGGTTTGCATGCAAAAGACTTGCTCATAGACATGTCATTATTATCTTTAGGAATTAGGTAGCCCTAGGAGGGGACTTCTCCTCAGGTCTGTAAAGTCCCCAAATGCCAAAGCACCAAGAATACAGAAAACAAGAGAAAATTTTGTTGTTGTTAATGTAATTGACCATGTGATGAATGGATACCAAATAGATATATGCTGAATCAAAATCACAGACAGCAGGACTTAGCAAAATGTAAGACATTGGAAAGGTCTCTACGAAAGGTAGGTTTTTGGTTGGATACTAGAGCCAGAGTTGGTGGTTTCTATAATGATCAATATATCAGTGCAACATCAGGCAAAATAAGGATCTTTTTTTTTTTTCTTTTTCACATTTAAAGGAGGCATAACTAAAGAAAGTAAGTGACCTAAAAATAGTTACCTCTGCCGAATAGTTACAATTGGAAAGCATATGTATTTCACTTCATAAAAGTCATGGATGCAGGAACCTCACTTCCAGGTCTCAAAAAAGAATAATACAAACAAAAAGATTACATTAGTCTCTGAGCTTAGAACTGTTAATATATATTAGGGCAAACTTTTCATTTGGTAATACTTTTGATATTATTTATAAAGTACTTATTCCCTCAGCTTTCTGTTTTTCCAGTGTCATATCTATAAATACCTGCCCACACTCCATGGTTATTCTCTTTCCCTTCTTCCACATTAGAAAAATAGGTAAAACTTCATTCCAAAGCAGCCTCCACTATCCATGCTCTAGATCTCATCAGGATTTTTGCTGTTGATAACTTCCCCTCTATTCTGAGTCTCATGTATCATTCATATAGTCTATACAGGTTTGCTGCTAAGTCACTTCAGTCGTGTCCGACTCTGTGTGACCCCATAGACGGCAGCCCACCAGGCTCTGCCATCCTTGGGATTCTCCAGGCAAGAACACTGGAGTGGGTTGCCATTTCCTTCTCCGATGCAAGAAAGTGAGAAGTGAAAGTGAAGCCACTCAGTCGTGTCCAACCCTCAGAGACCCAATGGACTGCAGCCTTCCAGGCTCCTCCGTCCGTAGGATTTTCCAGGCAAGAGTACTGGAGTGGGGTGCCATTGCCTTCTCTGCTATACAGGTTTATTCAGTGCTTATTTTGTTATTGGCTATGTCTAGGTTTTAGGGCAATGGCGACTAACAACAACAGGTTTCAGGGACATGGCATTTGTAAATGCAACCTTTTTTTGGAAAAAGTGTCTTTGCAGATATCATTAAGAATCTCAAAATAAGATTATTTTAGATTACCAGAGTGTGTCCTCCATTTAATAACACTTGTCTTTGTAAGTGAAGAGAAGACCCAGATAGAGGAGGACGGGAAGACCAAGGAGGAGGCAGAGATGGGAACTATGCTGTGATAAACTAAAGATCTGGAGTCACAGAAGGCAGAAGAAGCAAAGAAGGATTCTCTCCAAGGATCTTTGGAAGGGCGTGATTATCTTTGGGGTGAACTATATGAAAATGTTGATTCTATCATTTTGTCCACAGAAATGTCAATTTCTTCTTGCTTGAACACAATACAAGCTTTCAGAACTCTAATTTTAGTAGGTTTGGCTACAGATATAAATACTTTGAATCATCAGGCTGTTTAAATGTTTTAAATATTGAGGAAAAAATTAATAATGTGAAAAGAGAATTGGAAAAAACAGGTATTGAGGATATAAATAGAGGAAGAGATAGATTTATCTGGGATGCTGAGAAGGAACAGTCAATCTCATCAGCCAGGACTATAATATAATAGACTTAACTGGTCCCATAAATAGGGTAAAATAATATTGATTTCAAATATATTCTAGCTCTGAACAAGGTATCTGTACTATACAAGGAAGTCAATAATTTAACATACATCACTATAAACAAAAGACAAATTATGACAACAGAAATTAAACTATTTCCCAACTTACAAAGGAAACATCTGTGCATAAAATATTTACATTTTACAAAATCAAAACTTTATATTTAGAAGATATTAGCTATTCATGGCAATATATACATTCTTTGAAGATATAGACCACCATATGCCTAATGGTCTACTTTCTCACACATGGTTTTGCTATTGGTATAGATAAATCTAGATCTACGTCAATACATTATAGATGGTAGCTAGAAGCTATTCTTTCAGCAAGTTCTATTACCCATCCCCTTATTCTTTTCCATCTCGTTTCTGGTAACCATCCATGTTCTTCATGATAAACTCATCTACTAAGGAAAACAATTCATTTAGCCAAGTAAAAGGAATAAAAAGATAAAACTGTGGAGGGGACTTTAATATATGTTTCTACAGTGTGTGTAGGAATACTTTCTTACAGAAACCAGATGTTTTCAAAGTAAAAATAATCAAGTAGTTTTAACATATTTTATTTAAGTATATCTTAATTATTTACTTTTACAGTATAATAATTACATTTTTTAAATTTCATATTTTTTAACAAAGAAAAATTTTTGAATCATATATTGCTGTAAGAGCAGAAGTTAACATAATTCTAGCAAAGTTATTGGTGTTTAGCTTTTGCGACAGGAATTTGAAAGGCTGAAGAATTAATAAAGTGTGTTCAAGAGCAAGTTGTCAGAGATCATTTGAAAGCAGATGGAGAAAGATGCCAGAGACAGTCACAACTTTATGTGCGTGTATGTGTGTCAGTCACTCAGTTGTGTCCAACTCTTGAGCCACCAGGGAAGTCCGACTTTATAGCAAGGGTTAATGAAACAGATAAACAAACAAGAAATGTTCTTTACAAGCTCAGAAATCTGTAGAGAGGAATTAACATGAAGGGTGAACCCCCTCACCACCAACTGGGAACTTTAAAATCACAGAATTAATTAGATTACAGTTTCAAGTTTTATGCCCAGACATTTTGTCTCTAATTGGTGAATTTCTCTAATGTAGATTTCAGATGAACTGAATCCTATATTATATGGTCTTTTCTGACTGGCTTTCACTAGGCATAGTGCTTTCAACGTTCATTCATGCCATAGTATGGCCAGTATTTTGTTCCATTTTATGCACAAATAATACTCCATCATAGGGACACCCTGCATTGTGTATCCAGTCTTCTGTCAACAGACACTTTGGTTGTCTTCACCCTTGCCTATCATGAATATTGAAACCATAAACATTCATACACATTTCTGCTTAGAAATACGGTTTCATTTTTCCTGGGCATGTGTCTAGCAGTATAATTATTGAGTCATACAGTTATATCTATGTTTAATACTTTGAGAATCTGACAGACTGTATTCCAAAACAGTTGCACCATCTTACATTCCCACTATTAGAACACAAGGGTTCTGATTTTGCCACATTTTTGCCAATGCTATTGTTATGTGACCTTCTGATTCTAGCATCCTACAGGATGTGAAGTGACATTTCACTGTGATTTTTTTTTTTTCAGTTCTTGATGACCATGATTATGACTATCCCTTTCCCAGCACACAGACAATTTGTATATTTTCCATGGAAAGATGCCTACTCAGATCCTGCTGCCTGTTTTTTAATTGGATTATTTATCTTTGTGTTATTGGGCTATTAAGAGTTCTTTATATATCCTAGATGCAAATACTTTATAATATATACAATTGAAAAATATTCTCTCATATTCTGTGGGCTGTCTTTTTACTTTCTTGATGGTGTCCTCAGAAGCACAAAACTTAATTTTTTTTTTAAGACTAAATTCAATGTATCTATCTTTCCATTTGTTGCCAGTTCTTTTGGTGTCATAGATAGGATGTGAATAGTGAAAGTGTTAATCCCTCAGTCCTGTTCAACTCTTTGAAACCCCATGGATTATAGCCCACTAGATCCCTCTTTCCATGGAATTCTCCAGGCAAGAATACTGGAGTGAGTAGCCATCCCCTTCACTAGGAGATCTTCCCCACCCAGAGATTGAACCTGGATTTTTTTGCATTGTGGGCAGATTCTTTACCATCTGAGCCAGCAGAGAAGCCCCATAATAAGGATATTTTTTGCCAAAATCAATGTCATGAGTATAATCCCTGTTTATTTCTTAAAACCTTATACTCTCCGCTGTTATATTAGGCATTTGATTCCTTTTGAGCCCTTTTTCTTTGTATGTGGAGTAAAAGGACCAATGACACTCCTTCACACATCAATCCAGTGTCCCTGAAACATTAATTGAAAATACTATTTTTCTCCATTGGATAGTCTTGGTGCTCTTGTCAATATTTACAATAGCTAGGACATGGAAGCAACCTAGATGTCCATCGGCAGATGAATGGACAAGGACATTGTGGTACATGTACTCAAAGGAATATTGCTCAGCTATAATAAGGAGCACATTTGAGTCAGTTCTAATGAGGTGGATGAACTGAGAGCCTAGATATAGACTATTATATAGCAAATTAGAAATAGACAAATACTGTATATTAATGTGTATATATATATATGGAATCTAGAAAGATGGTATGGATGATCCTACATGCAGGGCAATAAAGGAGACATAGCTGTAAAGAATAGACTTTTTGACTCAGTGGGAGAAGGAAAGGGTGGATGATTTGAGAGAATGGCATTGAAACATACATTACCATATGTAAAGTAGATAACCAGTGTGAGTTTGACGTATGATGCAGGGAATCCAAAGCCGGTGCTCTGTG
Organism: Ovis canadensis; assembly: GCF_042477335.2. NCBI lineage: Eukaryota > Metazoa > Chordata > Mammalia > Artiodactyla > Bovidae > Ovis > Ovis canadensis. The sequence continues at coordinate 34,336,099 of NC_091261.1, read as the reverse complement.
ACAACATGGAAGGATAGGGTGTGGAGGGAGGTGGGCAGAGGGATCAGGATGGAGGAGACACATGTATACCTTGGCTGATTCATACTGATGTATAGCAAAAACCATCACAATATTGTAAAGTGATTATATTCCAATTAAAATTGATAAATTCTTAAAAAAATCAATTGACTGCAGATATATATATATTTAATTCCTAATTCTAATCTGTTAATCTTTATCTCTATCCTTGTGCCAATACCATCCTGACTTGATTATAATTTTTTGGTAATAACTTTTGAAATGAGGACTATGAGTCTTCCTATTCTAACTATACTGTTTATAAATTTTACTATTATAAGTAATACTTTGATGAAAATTCTTTTATTTTTGATAGCTTTTTGAAAAATCTGATTTTTAAGCATGACACAAGTAAAATTATTGAGCCTAACACATAACAATATTTTATTTTTAAAATATTACTGTTTCTATATTTAACTGAAGTACATACTCCTTCAAACTTGGTTTAACCTTAAATACTTCCAAGGTTCTAATTCTCAGATTCTTTTATTTAGAATTTTCTCCTTCATATGTCCAATATAAATAAAGTATCTATCATTTTCTATGTATTTAAAACACTTTCTTGTATCTTTGCTGATTATTACTCTTGTTACATTGCCTTTCTCCCATGTTGTATCCTATCTTCAAAGTCTTAAAAAAAAACAACACAAAACCTCTGCTACAAAATTTTCCATATTCTTTGCCCTAAATAGCCTCTATAACACTTTTTTCTCTATATATCCTGACTTGAGTTATCCAGGCCTGTTTGTTTTATCCATCATCAGACCATAATTTCCACAGTATTTGTATCATTATCAATGCACACTCTATGCATAAAAGAATTCTGAGTAATTGCTGCACAAATAAATTACATTTGTATGTTATGGAAAACTGCAAAGAGCTTTGATCTCACAGCACATCCGACCTGTGATTAATTCATTCTGCAGCAAGAAAACAGCTTGCACAAAAAGAAAAATCTGTGAATTGATTTTGGTAATGTGAACCATGTGAAGTTTAGTACATGTTCAATGAATTGTTTGTAATGATGTTCTCAAATAAAAGGACACTGTGAAATCAAGCACAGTAAGATGCTCAGTATTTAAATCTCACTATAGAATTTAGTCATGCAATTATGATTTATTCATGTTTGAATATTAATAATATCTGAACATCTATATTGAAATAATTTAGTATATGCATAATTAATTACAGAGGAGGAGGAGATTAGAAATTAATATTTATAAACTAAAAAACTTCCTGTTTCTCTGCAAATATCATCAATGAATTTGTCATAGGAAATCCATCTTGAACTAATGATTTGAAAGAGAAAAAATCCATCCCTATTATTTCACTTCCAAGAGCAGGGAATTATTTTATTTTCAAGAAAGTAATGTGGATTTTTTTCAGCTTTCATTTATGTATAATTTTATTCTGAGTTTTGCTACATCAGTTATTTCTCCCTAACTTCTATTTGCAGAATTTATCCTCAGGTGGAAAGAAGCAATTAATTTGAAGAGGAAATACATTCAAATCATAATTTCATAAGATGAAGTTTCTTTACTCATCTGTAAAATTGCTCCCTTTATCGAAAAAGAGAAGAGGCGTAAACAATCCAGGAGACAGCTCCATGGGGAGTGAAGACACATTCTAGAATACAACTTTAAAAATAAACACAGTAGAAAAGTGTTTCCTACCTGTAATATTAACAAGCCTTATAGATATACATTTGAGAATACCAAATAACACAAAGGATATAATATTCTTGATTCCAGTTCTATTCTTGTTAGTTTCTAACTTCTACCTCTCACTTATTAGCCTCTTTCTTTTACTATATTTTATACTTTAAGGATAAGAGTATTTATATATAATGAGAATAGCAGTTTTCTTATGCTTGTTTTATAGACATCAATTCCAATTTTTCCTTTCTGAGCACATACAGATCTGCACTAGTTCACTTGCTATTAATAAAAGGAAGAAATAGTGCAAGTTATGAAAAAAAGGAAGATACATAAACACACAAAGAAAAACCAGAACTGCATACATTATTGGGAAAGGATGCAATTATACACATAGGTCTGACTTCTAAATGTCCAATGGCCAAACACAGAGCCCTTCTCTGTAAAATACACTATGTACAAATTTTATCTCATATTTTTTCCTTTAAATGCCCAAAACACAGATTTATTTATCTATATTTATATTAATATTATTATATTTGTTTATATTAATATTATTTAGATTTATCTCTTTTAAAGCATAGTCAGGTCAATTATGCCAACTTTTTTCAACTAAAATATATTTGACATATCACATGCCAAGTAAGGTGTACGTGTTAATTAGATGTATTAGCATATTGTAATATGATTCAAGTGTTTAATAAGTAGTAATTCACTACAGTTTTTATATAGATTCCCAAGGTTTTTGCTACATTTTTTCTACTAGCATATCATCATGAAAACTTAAATATTTATTTAAAATATGAATTTAAAAAATGTCCCATAATTTATATCTGTGAACTTAAATTCCAGGGAGTCAATGCAGTTTACATTTTGCAATGTAAAAATCACTAAAAACCTTTAATAAATATAATATATCTCACACATTAATATTTGTTTTCTTTTCTGAGTTTTTCTTTTCTGCACTAGATTAAAAGATTCCTGATGTAAGGGATTACACCTTTTATCATGGTGAATTATATGACTCAGCCAATTTTCAATCATTTTTTACCTACTAAAAATGACAATGCCATATGATTGAACTTAATATACCTATCTCCTAGGTGCCTAACTCTATTTAAGAGCAGAGTAGATGCTCAACAAATATTTGATAGATAAAAGAAAAAAAATGTGTGGTAGTTTGTAAGATCCTCTGTCCATGGGATTTCCTAGGCAAGTATGCTGAGCAGTTTTCCATTTCTTTTTCCAGTATATAAGAGCTTGTGAAACTACCTGAGTACATGTACTTACATTGTTTCCCAGTTCTTATTCACTGAAAAGGAAAAATCAAAACTAGAACTCTTGCTTGCTAGTCAGGTAATATATAAAAGAAGTGGCCGTTCCCTTCCTGACTACCCCCACACTGCCCCTCCCCTCCCCCCCACACATATAGAGCCCAAGGAGTCTCACAGACTCTTTGCATACTGATTTCCATTATACACTCTACCCCTGCATGCTCAGCCAGGAAGCTTGTATCCTGTTCAATCACACATGTAAACAAAGGAGAAAAGGATACCAATGTAGCTTCATGTAGTAAACATCTGGATCTTTTTCCTGAATGGAGCTATCTGACTAAGTGCAGTCCTCTCTGAATTAACCTCCCACTATTCTCTAGAATATCTAGAATAGAGAATATCTCTATTTCTCTTAGAAATCCTGTGCCCACATTAGTAATCTGCATTAAATCTTCATCCTTTTTCTTAGGGGATCTTTTCCTCTTTCCTCTTCTCTTCATTGATGAAATTTCACGCCCAACTCAGAAGCCCTCTCTGGAGAGGTTGCCAGATCCAGAAAAGGCATTTCAACCTTATGTTGATGAAAAAGAAGCAATAGCATTGGGCATGTTAATTCAAAGGTTGGGACCTGAGCCCCAGCCTGTAGCTTACTTTCCAAGAGGCTCAACCCAACCACCCTAGGCTGGCCTCCCTGCCTTTGAAATCTTGCAGCTATTGCAATACTGCTAGAAGATGCTTTAAAACACTCTTTAGGGGGAAAACTACTTTTTACCAGCCACCAAGTGACAAAACTCCTAAATGGAAGAGACCATTTATGGATGTCTGATCAAAGAATCCTCAGATATCAAGTAGTGCTGATGGAAAATCCAGGACTGACTATATCCCCTTGTGAGGTTCTTAATCCAGCCACCCTCCTGCCTACCCCCGAGGGCTCTCTCCCCTTTCACTCTTGCCTAGAAACCTTGGACCACTGGGCAAAACCCCAAGAGGGATTGCCAGAAGAGCCTCTGACCAATTCTAAGGAAATCTGGTACACGGATGGAAGAAGCTTTGTCTTGGATGGAAAAAGAAGAGCTGAATATGTAGTAGTCTCCAATTTTGAGACCACAGAGGTTAAACTTTTGCCACCAGGTACTTCAGCCCAATTAGCTGAGCTCATAGCCCTGATTTGAGCTTTAGAACTGGGAAAAGGAAAAAAGTAGCCATTGACACTGACTCCAAGTATGCCTTTCTGGTGCTACACGCACAAGCTGCTATTTGGAAAGAAAGAGGCCACGTGAGCACCTGAGGTTCCCCAATCAAATATGGTGACAAAATCCTTAGGCTCTTGGGAGGCAGTCCATCTGCCCACGGAGGTTTCAGTCTCCCACTGTAAAGGACACCAAAAAGGGAGAACAGAAGTGGCACGAGGGAACCAAGCAGCCGATTGGGCAGCTAAGAGAGCAACACTACAGAACAATGACCTAAAAGGGGTTGCCATCTTAGTTCCACAGACTAATTTGCACAGGAAACTTCTTCATATACTGAAGGTGAGACTGTTAAAAGCTAAGAGCGTGGGCTTTCAAGAAGATCATATGGGGTGGTTCAACAAGGAGGGACTCCTTTTTCTGCCTGGGAACTTCCAATAAAGTCGGTTAGCTCCTTACATGCCACCACTCATTTAGGTGAAAAGGCCCTCCAAAGATTACTATAAAGGTCCTTCAGAAGAACAGGCCTCCAAACGACTATAAGGCAAGTGGTCTCCTCTTGTCCCACTTGCCAATTAAGCAACCCTCAAGGAGCTTGAAGACCCCAGCTGGCCCAGCCTGTCCAATGGTGTGGGACCTACCCAGGAGAGGACTGGCAGATGGACTTCACCCGATGCCAGTTTCTCAAGGGCATAAATATTAGTCATGACAGATACATTCACAGGATGGATTAAAGGCTTTCCCATCCAGACTGAGAAGGTTGAGGAGGGGGTAAAAAAAAAAAAAAATTGCTCCTTGAAGTCATTCCGAGATTTTGTCTGCCCAGGTCATTACAAAGTGACGGTGGGACATCATTTACTCCTAAGGTTACCGAAGGGGTCTCTAAAGCATTGGGCATTACTTATTATCTCCATTGTGCCTGAAACCCTCAGTCTTCAAGAAAAGTAGAAAGAGCCAACCAATTCTTAATGTCAGTGATAAAAATGATAAGCCAGGAGAGCTCCCTGGGATGGATGGAGCTTTACCAATTGCTCTCCTCTGCACCCATTTTGCCCCTAAGGGACAGGTTGGTTTCAGTCCTTATGAGATGGTATATGGGAGACATTTTGTTTATGCCAATGACCTCTTCCTAGATCCAGGGGCTCTGGTCTTATACCATGGCCACTGGACAATTCCGACAGGTATACACTTGTGGTGTGTCAACCTAGACCCAAAAGATTCTAAACAGTTACCACTATATGCTTCACGGACTCAAGTCCTAATTAAAGCCTGGAAAGACGGGTCCCCAAAGGCTCAACTTCAGCCAAAATGGAAGGGCCCTTACCCTGTAATACTTTCTACCCCCCCCCCTTTCTACCCCCCACCCCCAACCAAGGTACCAGAAAACAACTCCTGGATTTACTACTCACGAGTCAAGACGTGGAAGTAAACAGAAGAGGGCACTCAATACACCTGTGAGCCCCTGGGAGATCTCAGATACCTATTCAGAACTACAAAAGAGTGACATTTTAATAAACACCCCCCAAATTAAATTTCACTGGATAAGATTTCTCAGGATAGCTCAAAAGAGCCAGCACAGCTTGGCTGGGGTTATACTCTAAAACAGACAAGAGCTAGATTTCCTGATCTCTGAACAAGGAGGGATTTGAGCCATCTTGGATGAGACATGCTGTTTCTGGGTAACTACCTCCAGTTAAGTTAAAGAAAGTCTCACAGTCCTCAAGAAAAACATTCAGATCCTACAGGATCTCAAAGAACGAGCTGGAGTATTCTTGGGGTGGCTACAATCTCTCTTTGGGCATCCTCCTGGTGATGGGAAATTTGTAGTTGGTTAATGCTCCTACTAGTTTCCGTCATTACCATATTAATGCTGCTTATGATTGTTCCATGTATTATCAAGAGTTTAACCCATTTTGTCTCTTCCCAGGTCAACAAACTAAAACATGTGCCAGTTCAACAAGGATATATAAAACTACAGACGACCACAGAAAATGTCACTCACCCTTAGATGGACAGCGCTATAAGGACTCTGAGGCTTGAGACTAGCAAGAGGGGGAGGCTCAATGCCTCTCACAGTCCCAGGTCAGCAGGAAGTAGCCAGAGAGAACTTGAAGCCCCTATTCCCAAAGAATTGGGCCTCCTATCTCTTGAGGGGGAAATGTTAGATAGTTACAATAGGGAAAAGGAGTCCAGAATGGCAGTGGCTAAAAGACAAAGAAGGGAAAAACCCGTGAAAATAGAACAGAGGAAGGTCTGAGGACTGGAGTGAGAACCTTAGGTAAAACAAACAGCCCTCTTGGCTAGTTCAGTTTACACAGGGCAGGCTCAGGAGGAGGAGGAAAAAAAAACATAAAAAGAGGAGCCAAAATTGGGGAAGGGCTTCTCTTCATTTCACGGTTTTTTGGGTTGGCACGCCTTCATGCCTCGAGAATGTATTTTCCTTTGCCTTCTAAATAAAACTGAGCTGTAACACGGAGCTGTAACACTAGTCTGTGCAAGGGCTGTAACACTGGTCCATACATCATTTTAAATTTTTTTTTTTGCGATGAGACAGAACCGAGGAAATTACCAACTCCTCCGACAAACCATACCAAATTTATTTAATCTAGTCACTCTCCCATGCTTGATAATTATTTGCTCCCAATACGTATTTTGCCATTTTCCTCCTTTCTCTCCCTTTCTAAATTTATTCAGAATATAAATTCTTCTTACTTCGACTTCTATCACTTTGGTCCACGACACATCATCTCTCATCTGGATACAGTCGTATGTTGTAACCTCATACTTCTTTCCAACTGCTATGGTCTGAATGTTTGTGTTCCCTAAAGTTCATATGGTGAGACTTCACACCCATGGTGAACACATTAAGAGGAGGAGGTGGTCCTTTTGGAAGGGAATTAGGTCATTAGTTCCCTCATAAAAGATGCCTAAGAGAGCTCCCTTGATCCTTCTGGCATGTGAGGACACAATAAGAAGTTGGAAGTCGACCACTAACAAGAGGGCTCTGCTATCAATCATGCTGGGATGTGACTGTGGGCTTCCAGCCTCAGAACTGTGAGAAATGTTTCTGTTATATATAAGCTACCCTGTCTATGATATTTTGTTATAGAAATCTAAGCACACTAAAACATTAACTTCTCTCCCTCCCAATATCTTTTCTCAACCCAGAAGATATTACTATAACATAAAAATATAAATAATAAATATAAATCTTATTCCTATTAATGGATTATTCCTATTAATCCATTTAATGTTTCTCTACTAAATGGGGTAAATTTCAAAGTCTTTTGACAGTCATTCATAATTGGATGAATCTTTATTTTTTGGCCTCTCTCTACTTTCAGTTTTGTTCTCTCTGTTCCAGCCATACTAGGTCCCCTTCGAAGGACCTCTGCCATAGTTACTTTCTATGCTTGAGATTATCTTCCTTCAGATATCTTAGTGGCTAAATTTATCACCTTATCTTTTCATAAAAGGCTATACAGTAACAATATTTTTTTAATTTGGAGTAGACTTACAATATTATATTAGTTTCAAGTGTACAGCAAAGTGATTCTATATCTTTATACATTTTGTACCATACAGTTATTATATTGTTTACTCTATTTCCTGTGCTGTACATTTCTGTGATGTATTTTATAGCTGGTAGTTCATATGTCTTAATAATCTTCACCTATTTTACCCATCTCCCCACCCACCTGCCTACTGGCAACAACTAGTTTGTTCACTGTACTTATGAATCTGTATCATTTTTTAAATATCTGTTTTGTTTTGTTAGATTTCACATATAAGTAAGAATACAGTATTTGTCCTTCCCTGTCTGACTTATTTCATTTAGACTAATACCCCTTGGGTCTATTCTATCCATGTACTTGCAAATGGCAAGATCTCATTATTTTTATGGCTGGGTATCATCTCACATGTTAGTAAAGTAATGCTCAAAATTCTCCAAGCCAGGCTTCAGCAATACATGAACCATGAATTCCCTGATGTTCAACCTGGTTTTAGAAAAGGCAGAGGAACCAGAGATCAAATTGGCAACATTCTCTGGATCATCAAAAAAGCAAGAGAGTTCCAGAAAAACATCTATTTCTGTGACTGTGTGGATCACAATAAACTGCAGAAGATTCTTCAAGAGATGGGAATACCAGACCACCTAACCTGCCTCTTGAGAAATCTGTATACAGTTCAGGAAGCAACAGTTAGAACTGGACGTGGAACAACAGACTGGTTTCAAATAGGAAAAGGAGTACATCAAGGCTGTATATTGTCACCCTGCTTATTTAACTTATTTGTATAGTACATTATGAGAAACGCTGGGCTGGAAGAAACACAAGCTGGAATCAAAATTGCCGGGAGAAATATCAATAACCTCAGATATGCAGATGACACCACCCTTATGGCAGAAAGTGAAGAGGAACTCAAAAGCCTCTTGATGAAAGTGAAAGAGGAGAGTGAAAAAGTTGGCTTAAAGCACAACATTCAGAAAACGAAGATCATGGCATCTGGTCCCATCACAGTGGAAACAGTGTCAGACTTTATTTTGGGGGGCTCCAAAATCACTGCAGATGGTGATTGCAGCCATAAAATTAAAAGACACTTACTCCTTGGAAAAAAAAAGTTATGACCACCCTAGATAGTATATTAAAAAGCAGAGATATTACTTTGCCAATTAAGGTCCGTCTAGTCAAGGCTATGGTTTTTCCAGTAGTCATGTACAGATGTGAGATTTGGACTGTGAAGAAGGCTGAGCACCGAAGAATTGATGCTTTTGAACTGTGGTGTTGGAGAAGACTCTTGAGGGTCCCTTGGACTGCAAGGAGATCCAACCAGTCCATTCTGAAGGAGATCAGCCCTGGGATTTCTTTGGAAGGAATGATGCTAAAGCTGAAACTCCAGTACTTGGCCACCTCATGCGAAGAGTGGACTCATTGGAAAAGACTCTGATGCTGGGAGGGATTGGGGCAAGAGGAGAAGGAGACGACAGAGGATGAGATGGCTGGATGGCATCACTTACTTGATGAATGTGAGTCTGAGTGAACTCTGGGAGTTGGTAATGGACATGGAAGCCTGGCATGCTGCGATTCATGGGGTCACAAATAATCGGACATGACTGAGCGACTGAACTGAACTGAACCGAACTGAATACTTCATTTTCTGTACACACACACATACATTCCACCATATATATGTGAAAGCACTCTTTTTATGTCTCTGCTGTTAAGGCAAAACTCCCTAAACCTCTTTTCTGTTTGTGCTCAATTGGTTTAAAATAAGGCAATCAATATTAGGATATTTTATTTCATCATGTTATTTTTTTCTTTACTCCTGAAATGAAAACAAAATACTACATATATATATATATATATATATATATATATATATATATACACACATTCACTTGTCAGTGAGTACTTAGATTGCTTCCATATCTTGGCTATTGTAAATTACAATGAACACTGGGATTCATATATCTTTTCAAATAAGTGACTTTGTTTTCTTCAGAAAAATACCTGGAAGTAGAACTAATGGCTGCTGCTGGATAATATGGTAATTCTATTTTTAATTTTAATTTTTAGAGGAACCTCCATGTTGTTTTCCATAGTAGTTGTACTAATTTCAGTTCAGTTCAGTCGCTCAGTTGTGTCTGACTCTTTGCAACCCTGTGAATCACAGAACGCCAGGCCTCCCTGTCCATTACCAACTCCTAGAGTTCACTCAAACTCATGTCCATCTAGCCAGTGATGCCATCCAGCCATCTCATCCTGGGTCGTCCCCTTCTCCTCCTGCCCCCAATCCCTCCCAGCATCAGAGTCTTTTCCAATGAGTCAACTCTTTGCATGAGGTGGCCAAGTACTGGAGTTTCAGCTTTAGCGTCATTCCTTCCAAAGAAATCCTAGGGCTGATCTCCTTCAGAATGGACTGGTTGGATCTCCTTGCAGTCCAAGGGACTCTCAAGAGTCTTCTCCAACACCACAGTTCAAAAGCATCAATTCTTCGGTGCTCAGCCTTCTTCACAGTCCAACTCTCACATCCATATATGACCACAGGAAAAACCATAGCCTTGACTAGACAGACCTTAGTTTGCAAAGTAATGTCTCTGCCAACTTTAGCTTTAGTATTAGCATTATCCTATTCTAATGATATCAAAATTCTTTAGAGAAATATCAATAACTGTTGACTCTATTTACTCATACTTAAACTTCTATTCCCACTCACTACTTGCATTGAACCTCTTCATATTTACTTGGAACACTTTTTACCATGATTTCTAAACCAAAAGTTCTCCTGAGTTTTCTACCACACTCCCATCCTTTTCAGGGGAAGCTTTCTATACTAGACTATTAGTATTTGAACCTTCCAAAAATCTGTCCTAGACCCTCTCACATAATCAGCCTTCACTTTCTCCCTAGATATCTTGTCCACCTCATATCATCAACTGTTACCAGATACTAACACCTTCTGAATTCATATCTCCCTCTCTCCTGAAGTCTGGAAACCACATTTTCCACATAAATGCACCAAAGTTGTCTAAAATATGTTAAAGCTAGTTATTCATCTTCTCTCACAAACTTCTGCTCTTTCCTCCATATTTCCTATCATAATATACCATATAACCAATCATTAGCTCTAATGTTCAATTAGTGAGAGCTGTCAATTCTACATCTTTAATTACCTTGAGACATTATTCTTTTCTTTCCCAATCTTCATTACCACTATCTTTCTCTGTGACTATCATCTCCTGATTGGATAATTTTTGTGTTTTTTTTTTTCTCACTATAAGTCATGATACAATTCTATACAGAGTTGTCTTAAACAATCAAAGCTTATCACTATATTCTCTGATTAAATTCTTTTAGTGACTCCATATTCCCCAGTTAGTGTAATGTAAAGGATCAGTTAGATTAGAATCTGTTCTCTGCTTCAGTTTCAAGTCCCATTTTTCTTCATTACCTATACTCCTCTTTACAGTTTTTCTCTCATTCTGAACTACTTGCAGTTTCCTGGATATAATAGATTTCTTTACTCTCAACTCTGGTCCTTAGAGCATAATCTTGCCTCTTATGGAATACATTTTCCTCAACATATAAGATCTCCCCTGGTACTCTCCATACATATTTTTATTGAATTTACACATTTACCTTCACGTCTAAGATTAGACTTCATTTTAATTGTGAATTTTAAGTGAGTTTTTCTTCTTTATGCTACTGTATCACACTGTGCTTATTGTTGGGAGGGATTGGGGGCAGGAGGAGAAGGGGACGACCGAGGATGAGATGGCTGGATGGCATCATGGACTCGATGGACGTGAGTCTCAGTGAACTCCGGGAGATGGTGATGGACAGGGAGGCCTGGCGTGCTGCGATTCATGGGGTTGCAAAGAGTCGGACACGACTGAGCGACTGAACTGAACTGAACTGAATGTGAAATGCATTTTTTTTCTAAACTGACAAAGCAAGCAGAAAATGTACATATGTATAGTGCCTAGTATGTTACCTGGCACATTTGCTTTTTGTTAACTTCCAAATAGAAAAAGGAGTACGTCAAAGCTGTGTATTGTCACCCTGCTTATTTAACTCATATGCAGAGTACATCATGAGAAATGCTGGACTGGAAGAAACACAAACTGGAATCAAGATTGCTGGGAGAAATATCAATAACCTCAGATATGCAAATGACACCACCCTTATGGCATAAAGTGAAGAGGAACTAAAAAGCATCTTGATGAAAGTGAAAGAGGAGAGTGAAAAAGTTTGGCTTAAAGCCCAACATTCAGAAAACGAAGATCATGGCATCTGGTCCCATCACTTCATGGGAACTAGATGGGGAAACAGGGGAAACAGTGGGAACACTGTCAGACTTTATTTTTTTGGGCCCCCAAATCACTGCAGACGGTGACTGCAGCCATGAAATTAAAAGACACTTACTCCTTGGAAGAAAAGTTATGACCAACCTAGATAGCATATTCAAAAACAGAGACATTACCTTGCCGACTAAGGTCTGTCTAGTCAATGCTATGGTTTTTCCAGTAGTCATGTATGGATGTGAGAGTTGGACTGTGAAGAAGGCTGAGTGCCAAAGAATTGATGCTTTTGAATTGTGGTGTTGGAGAAGACTCTTGAGAGTCCCTTGGACTGCAAGGAGATCCAACCAGTCCATTCTGAAGGAGATCAGCCCTGGAATTTCTTTGGAAGGAATGACGCTAAAGCTGAAACTCCAGTACTTTGGCCACCTCATGCAGAGTTGACTCATTGGAAAAGACTTTGATGCTGGGAGGGATTGGGGTTGGGAGGAGAAGGGGACGACAGAGGATGAGATGGCTGGATGGCATCACTGACTCGATGGACGTGAGTCTGAGTGAACTCCAGGAGTTGGTGATGGACAGGGAGGCCTGGCGTGCTGCGATTCATAGAGTCGCAAAGAGTCAGACATGACTGAGCAACTGAACTGAACTGAACTGAACTTAAAAAATTAGTATGGTGATTATTATGCTTCAGGTATGATAAATTAATATTCATACAAATACTATGATTTAGGTGGCTTTATTATTATAATTTCATGGATGAGCAAACTGAGGCTGAGAAAAGTTAAGAAACTATGAAAGCTCAAACAATTATTAACTGGTAAAGCTAAGAATCGATGCTTTTGAACTGTGATGTTACAGAAGACTTGAGAGTCCCTTGGATAGCAAGGAGATCAAACCAGTCACTCCTAAAGGAAATCAACCTTGAATATTCACTGGAAGGACTGATGCTGAAGCTGAAGCTCCAATACTTTGGACACTTGATATGAAGAGCTGACTCATTGGAAAAGACTCTGATGCTGGGAAAGATTGAAGGCAAGAAGAGAAGAGGGTGGCAGAGGATGAGATGTCATGACTCAATGGACATGAATTTGAGCAAACTCTGGGAGATAGTGAAGGCCAGGGAAGTCTACAGTGCTACAGTCCAGGGGGTCACAAATAGTCAGATATAACTTACAGACTGAACAACAACAGTTACAGTTAAATGTTATTGGAATGCAATTATTACTCAATAAATGAAAATATGAATAATTTAGGGAATAAGTGCATGAATTTTCCTTTCCCCAGATCACCAAGTATTTGTTACCAGTAACTGGGGTATACGTTTTACAATTCAGTCTGTGTCTCTTTGGATGATTTTTTTTTCTCTCTCCAGAAAGTTACTCAGTCTCTCAAGCAAACATATTCTGGTAATCCATCTGCCAGTGTGTGTCTTAATCTGAACAGTAGACACAATTGACAAAAATGAGACACCGGCTACACTAAATTGAAGAGACCCCTTAATAAGTTGAAGAGACTTTTTCCGTGAACAGTTGTACAGATTGTGTCCACAACAAGGGCCTCTGGCCAACAGGGCTAAAATCCAGCCCAGAATGTACTGTCATTTTAGAGGAAGAAATGACATTTTAACTAATTAATTTTTCCAGCAAGCAGGGGTACATTTTCCAATTAGTCTGCCAGATTGAGTGTATTTTTTCCCCTAATTCTAATTATTTTCTAGTTTTTTTTTTTTTTTTTTTTTTTTAACAAAGTCATCACTAGTCATATGCTAGCACAAAGCCTGCCTAGGAGGGTTTAGACATTTAAGTATATATTCTTTTCTAAGCCATATGATTTTATCAAATTTCCTCAACATTATTTTTCTCATCTGAAGAATGGAGGTAATATAATATTTAACTCAAAGTTTTGATAAGAATATTGAATGATATAATTCATACACATCACCAGTACTTTGTGTTGCATACAGTAACTACTCCACACATATTAGGTTTCTTTCTTTTTTTTTTTTTTTAAATTTTAGTTTTTTATTTTTTAAATTTTAAAATCTTTAATTCTTACATGCATTCCCAAACATGAACCCCCCACCCACCTCCCTCCCCATAACATCTTTCTGGGTCATCCCCATGCACCAGCCCCAAGCATGCTGCATCCTGCATCAGACATAGACTGGCGATTCAATTCACATGATAGTATACATGTTAGAATGTCATTCTCCCAAATCATCCCACCCTCTCCCTCTCCCTCTGAGTCCAAAAGTCCGTTATACACATCTGTGTCTCTTTCCCTGTCTTGCATACAGGGTCGTCATTGCCATCTTTCTAAATTCCACATATATGTGTTAGTATACTGTATTGGTGTTTTTCTTTCTGGCTTACTTCACTCTGTATAATCGGCTCCAGTTTCATCCATCTCATCAGAACTGATTCAAATGAATTCTTTTTAACTGCTGAGTAATACTCCATTGTGTATATGTACCACAGCTTGCTTATCCATTCATCTGCTGATGGACATCTAGGTTGTTTCCATGTCCTGGCTATTATAAACAGTGCTGCGATGAACATTGGGGTACATGTGTCTCTTTCAATTCTGGTTTCCTCGGTGTGTATGCCCAGCAGTGGGATTGCTGGGTCATAAGGTAGTTCTATTTGCAATTTTTTAAGGAATCTCCACACTGTTCTCCATAGTGGCTGTACTAGTTTGCATTCCCACCAACAGTGTAGGAGGGTTCCCTTTTCTCCACACCCTCTCCAGCATTTATTGCTTGCAGATTTTTGGATCACAGCCATTCTGACTGGTGTGAAGTGGTACCTCATTGTGGTTTTGATTTGCATTTCTCTAATAATGAGTGATGTTGAGCATCTTTTCATGTGTTTGTTAGCCATCCGTATGTCTTCTTTGGAGAAATGTCTATTTAGTTCTTTGGCCCATTTTTTGATTGGGTCGTTTATTTTTCTGGAATTGAGCTGCATGGGTTGCTTGTATATTTTTGAGATTAGTTGTTTGTCAGTTGCTTCATTTGCTATTATTTTCTCCCATTCAGAAGGCTGTCTTTTCACCTTGCTTATAGTTTCCTTTGTTGTGCAGAAGCTTTTAATTTTAATTAGATCCCATTTGTTTATTTTTGCTTTTATTTCCAGAATTCTGGGAGGTGGATCATAGAGGATCCTGCTGTGATTTATGTCTGAGAGTGTTTTGCCTATGTTCTCCTCTAGGAGTTTTATAGTTTCTGATCTTACATTTAGATCTTTAATCCATTGTGAGTTTATTTTTGTGTACGGTGTTAGAAAGTGATCTAGTTTCATTCTTTTACAAGTGGTTGACCAGTTTTCCCAGCACCACTTGTTAAAGAGGTTGTCTTTACTCCATTGTATATTCTTGCCTCCTTTGTCAAAGATAAGGTGTCCATATGTGTGTGGATTTATCTCTGGGCTTTCTATTTTGTTCCATTGATCTATATGTCTGTCTTTGTGCCAGTACCATACTGTCTTGATGACTGTGGCTTTGTAGTAGAGCCTGAAGTCAGGCAAGTTGATTCCTCCAGTTCCATTCTTCTTTCTCAAGATTGCTTTGGCTATTCGAGGTTTTTTGTATTTCCATACAAATCTTGAAATTATTTGTTCTAGTTCTGTGAAAAATGTGGCTGGTAGCTTGATAGGGATTGCATTGAATTTGTAAATTGCTTTGGGTAGTATACTCATTTTCACTATATTGATTCTTCCAATCCATGAACATGGTATATTTCTCCATCTATTAGTGTCCTCTTTGATTTCTTTCATCAGTGTTTTATAGTTTTCTATATATAGGTCTTTAGTTTCTTTAGGTAGATATATTCCTAAGTATTTTATTCTTTTCGTTGCAATGGTGAATGGAATTGTTTCCTTAATTTCTTTTTCTACTTTCTCATTATTCGTGTATAGGAATGCAAGGGATTTCTGTGTGTTGATTTTATATCCTGCAACTTTACTATATTCATTGATTAGCTCTAGTAATTTTCTGGTGGAGTCTTTAGGGTTTTCGATGTAGAGGATCATGTCATCTGCAAACAGTGAGAGTTTTACTTCTTCTTTTCCAATTTGGATTCCTTTTATTTCTTTTTCTGCTCTGATTGCTGTGGCCAAAACTTCCAGAACTATGTTGAATAGTAGCGGTGAAAGTGGACACCCTTGTCTTGTTCCTGACTTTAGGGGAAAGGCTTTCAGTTTTTCACCATTGAGGATAATGTTTGCTGTGGGTTTGTCATAGATAGCTTTTATTATGTTGAGGTATGTTCCTTCTATTCCTGCTTTCTGGAGAGTTTTTATCATAAATGGATGTTGAATTTTGTCAAAGGCCTTCTCTGCATCTATTGAGATAATCATATGGTTTTTATTTTTCAATTTGTTAATGTGGTGAATTACATTGATTGATTTGCGGATATTGAAGAATCCTTGCATCCCTGGGATAAAGCCCACTTGGTCATGGTGTATGATCTTTTTAATGTGTTGTTGGATTCTGATTGCTAGAATTTTGTTGAGGATTTTTGCATCTATGTTCATCAGAGATATTGGCCTGTAGTTTTCTTTTTTTGTGACATCTTTGTCAGGTTTTGGTATTAGGGTGATGGTGGCCTCATAGAATGAGTTTGGAAGTTTACCTTCCTCTGCAATTTTCTGGAAGAGTTTGAGGAGGATAGGTGTTAGCTCTTCTCGAAATTTTTGGTAGAATTCAGCTGTGAAGCCATCTGGACCTGGGCTTTTGTTTGCTGGAAGATTTCTGATTACAGTATCAATTTCCGTGCTTGTGATGGGTCTGTTAAGATTTTCTATTTCTTCCTGGTTCAGTTTTGGAAAATTGTACTTTTCTAAGAATTTGTCCATTTCTTCCACGTTGTCCATTTTATTGGCATACAACTGCTGATAGTAGTCTCTTATGATCCTTTGTATTTCTGTGTTGTCTGTTGTGATCTCTCCATTTTCATTTCTAATTTTATTGATTTGATTTTTCTCTCTTTGCTTCTTGATGAGTCTGGCTAATGTTTTGTCAATTTTATTTATCCTTTCAAAGAACCAGCTTTTGGCTTTGTTGATTTTTGCTATGGTCTCTTTTGTTTCTTTTGCACTTATTTCTGCCCTAATTTTTAAGATTTCTTTCCTTCTACTAACTCTGGGGTTCTCCAACTCTTCCTTTTCTAGTTGCTTTAGTTGTAGAGTTAGGTTATTTATTTGACTTTTTTCTTGTTTCTTGAGGTATGCCTGTATTGCTATGAACTTTCCTCTTAGCACTGCTTTTATAGTGTCCCACAGGTTTTGGGTTGTTGTGTTTTCATTTTCATTAGTTTCTATGCATATTTTGATTTCTTTTTTGATTTCTTCTGTGATTTGTTGGTTATTCAGAAGTGTGTTGTTCAACCTCCATATGTTGGCATTTTTAATAGTTTTTCTCCTGTAATTGAGATCTAATCTTAATGCATTATGGTCAGAAAAGATGCTTGGAATGATTTCGATTTTCTTGAATTTATCAGGTTTAGATTTATGGCCCAGGATGTGATCTATCCTGGAGAAGGTTCCATGAGCACTTGAAAAAAAGGTGAAATTCGTTGTTTTGGGGTGAAATGTCCTATAGATATCAATTAGGTCTAACTGATCTAATGTATCATTTAAAGTTTGCGTTTCTTTGTTAATTTTCTGTTTAGTTGATCTGTCCATAGGTGTGAGTGGGGTATTAAAGTCTCCCACTATTATTGTGTTATTGTTGATTTCCCCTTTCATACTTGTTAGCATTTGTCTTACATATTGTGGTGCTCCTATATTGGGTGCATATATATTTATAATTGTTATATCTTCTTCTTGGATTGTTCCTTTGATCATTATGTAGTGGCCTTCTTTGTCTCTTTTCACAGCCTTTGTTTTAAAGTCTATTTTATCGGATATGAGTATTGCCACTCCTGCTTTCTTTTGGTCTCTATTCGCGTGGTATATCTTTTTCCAGCCCTTCACTTTCAGTCTGTATGTGTCCCTTGTTTTGAGGTGGGTCTCTTGTAAGCAGCATATAGAGGGGTCTTGTTTTTGTATCCATTCGGCCAGTCTTTGTCTTTTGGTTGGGGCGTTCAACCCATTTACGTTTAAGGTAATTATTGATAAGTATGATCCCATTGCCATTTACTTTATTGTTTTGGGTTCGGGTTTATACACCCTTTTCGTGTTTCCTGTCTAGAGGATATCCTTTAGAATTTGTTGGAGAGCTGGTTTGGTGGTGCTGAATTCTCTCAGCTTTTGCTTGTCTGTAAAGCTTTTGATTTCTCCTTCGTATTTGAATGAGATCCTTGCTGGGTACAGTAATCTGGGCTGTAGGTTATTGTCTTTCATCACTTTAAGTATGTCTTGCCATTCCCTCCTGGCCTGAAGAGTTTCTATTGACAGATCAGCTGTTATCCTTATGGGAATCCCTTTGTGTGTTATTTGTTGTTTTTCCCTTGCTGCTTTTAATATTTGTTCTTTGTGTTTGATCTTTGTTAATTTGATTAATATGTGTCTTGGGGTGTTTCGCCTTGGGTTTATCCTATTTGGGACTCTCTGTGTTTCTTGGACTTGGGTGATTATTTCCTTCCCCATTTTAGGGAAGTTTTCAACTATTATCTCCTCAAGGATTTTCTCATGATCTTTCTTTCTGTCTTCTTCTTCTGGGACTCCTATAATTCGAATGTTGGAGCGTTTCATATTGTCCTGGAGGTCTCTGAGATTGTCCTCGTTTCTTTTAATTCGTTTTTCTTGTTTCCTCTCTGATTCATTTATTTCTACCATTCTATCTTCTATTTCACTAATCCTATCTTCTGCCTCTGTTATTCTACTATTTGTTGCCTCCAGAGTGTTTCTGATCTCATTTATTGTGTTATTCATTATATTTTGACTCTTTTTTATTTCTTCTAGGTCCTTGTTAAACCTTTCTTGCATCTTCTCAATCCTTGTCTCTAGGCTATTTATCTGTGTTTCAATTTTGATTTCAAGATTTTGGATCATTTTCACTATCAATATTCGGAATTCCTTCTCCGGTAGATTCCCTACTTCTTCCTCTTTTGTTTGGTTTGGTGGGCAACTCTCCTGTTCCTTTACCTGCTGAGTATTCCTCTGTCTCTTCATCTTGGTTATATTGCTGCGTTTGGGGTGGCCTTTTTATATTCTGATAATTTGTGGAGTTCTCTTTATTATGGAGCTTCCTCACTTTGGGTGGGGTTCTATCAGTGGCTTGTCAAGGTTTCCTGGTTAGGGAGGCTTGTGTTGGAGTTTTGGTGGGTGGAGCTGGGTTTCTTCTCTCTGGAGTGCAGTGAAGTGACCCGTAATGGGTTATGAGACATCAAAGGTTTTGGGATAATTTTGAGCTGCCTGTATATTGAGGCTCAGGGGAGTGTTCCTGTGTTGCTGGAGAATTTAGGTGGTATGTCTTGTTTTGCAACTTGTTGGCCCTTGGGTGGAGCTTGGTTTCAGTGTAGGTATGAAGGCATTTGATGAGCTCCTATTGCTTAATGTTCCCTGAATTCAAGAGTTCTCTAATGTTTTCAGGCTTTGGGTTTAAGCTTCCTGCTTCTGGTTTTCAGTTTTATTTTTACAGTAGCCTCTAGACTTCTCCATCTATACAGCACCGATGATAAAACATCTAGGTTAAAGATGAAAAGTTTCTCCACATTGAGGGACACTCAGAGAGGTTCACTGAGTTACAAGGAGAAGAGAAGATGGAGGGGGTAGTTAGAGGTAACTGGAATGAGATGCGGTGAGATCAAGAGAGGAGAGAGCAAGCTAGCCAGTAGTCACTTCCTTATGTGCGCTCTATAGTCTGGACCGCTCAGAGGTATTTACAGAGTTATACGGGGAAGAGGAGAGGGAGGAAGTAGACAGAGGTGACCAGGAGGATAAGAGAGAGGAATGAGTAGGAGAGAGACAAATCCTGCCAGTAACCAGTTCCTTAGGTGTTCTCTACCGTCTGGAACACACAGAGATTCACAGAGTTGGATAGAGAAGAGATGGGGGAGAAAAGAGACAGAGGCCACCTGGTGGAGAAAAAGGAGAGTCCAGAGGAGGAGAGAGTGGTCAAGCCAGTAATCTCGCTCTCAGGTAAACTTGGGTAGTGAAGTTTGGGTTTTTAAATGTACAAAATTGACAACAAAAACCTAAGAGCAAAGATTAAAAATCTGGAGTAGAGGTCGGATTTTCAAAGATACAATATTAAAGAAAAGCAGAAGGAAAAAGGAAGAAAGAAAAAAAAAGAATTATTAAAAAACAAACAAACAAACAAAAAAACGAAACAAAACACCAACAACCATCCAAAGAGTATATATGGTGTTTGCCTTAAAAAAAAAAAAAGTCTTTTTTTTAAAAAATAGTAATACTAGGTTATAGAAATAAAAATTAGAGGAGAAATAGAAGACTTAACAATTAAAAAAAAAGCTCAGAAAAAAAAGGAAAAAAAAAAGCAAAAAGCAAAAAGAAAAAAGAATGTTTTTAAAAATATTAAAAAATTAAAAATATATCTGGCTCTTCTCTGATGTTATGGGCCATGTGGGCTCACTTCCAAGGTGGTTCCCTCTGTTTAACTTCTTCTGTTTGCTGGTTTTTAGGCTCACTAGTTCAGTCGCGCTGTGGGGAGGGGGGATGCTGCAAACAAATAGCACTGTCGTGTGTACACAGTATCTCTGCCCCGCTTGACCTGTCCTTTCTCGCGGCGCACAAACCGCTCCGGCTCTACGATGCTCAGCCGGGAACCATCTGGGGCCGGCCCTAGGCTGCGTGCACTTCCCCGGTCCAAGCCGCTCAGGTTCGGCCCTCAGGCAGCCCTCAGAGGCACAAATGCGGCTGGGACTGCGCTTTGTGCCCTTCCCAGGTCCGAGTAGCTCAGGATTTTGGCGAGCACGATCGCCGCGGCTTGTCACCTTTTCCGCCGCTGCCGCTCAGCTCTCTGGGTGGACCGCTGGCGCACCCCGTGAGGCAGACTGTGACTGTCCAGCACCCCCAGAAGTCTTAGCAAAGGAGCCTGCTTGCAGTTAGGTAAGTAAAGTCTCTCCGGGTCTGCAATTGCCCCTTTCCAGTCCTTACGGCTCTGGCTGCCTGTCCCCGGCGGGGAATGGTCTGCAGCCGGCTTTTTCCGCTCCGTCCTTTGTTCTGTGCTTGGTCCTGGTGGTGTCTTATTTTTGAGCTTTTCGCGTGGTAGCTATCCCACAGTCTGGTTTGCTAGCCCAAGTTAGATCGTTCTGGTTGCGCGTGGAGCGTTCCTGCCCAATTCTTGCAAAGCGCTGCAGCCCGCGCCTCCCGCGCGTCCCTGCCCTGCCCCCACTTCCCAATGGCGGATGCAGGCGTCTGTGCTGCTTTTCCGCTGGGGGAGTTACTGGTGGGCTTGTAATCTGTTGGTTTTAATTATTTATCTATTTTTCCTTCCTGTTATGTTGCCCTCTGTGTTTCCAAGGCTCGCCACAGACCCGGCAGGGAGAGTGTTTCCTGGTGTTTGGAAACCTCTCTTCTTAAAATTCCCTTCCCGGGACGGGCTTCCCTTCTCAGGACGGAGCTCCCTCCCCACCTCCTTTGTCTCCTTTTTCATCTTTTATATTTTTTCCTACCTGTTTTTGAAGACAATGGTCTGCTTTTCTGGTTGCCTGATGTCCTCTGCCAGCCTACAGTTGTTTTGTGGAGTTTGCTCGGCGTTGAAATGTTCTTTTGAGGAATTTGTGAGGGAGAACGTGATCTTCCCGTCCTATTCCTCCACCATCTTTCTCTACCCCGCTACATATTAGGTTTCTATGTGAAAATTTTTATTCCATTTAATATCATTATTATTTCTTAAAATTTTTTCTTATAATGTTTGCATCTTCTTTGGATTCTGATAGCTAATGAAGTTTAACAAGATAAAACAACCTTTGAAATTTTGTTGGAATAAATGTTAAGACAGCAATCTTGAATACCATCCCCTAAATATTAGAATACAAGAAAAACTGTTTATGCATGTACATTTTCTACTCAAAATTACCAGAAGTACTATTAAAATTACAGAATTACTCTTGTCATACAAAATCAAAGATGTTTCAGCATAAAGTGTAGTAAAAAGTGAAGGTACTTTCTGTTCCTAACTTGGCAAATTCAGATAAATTTATGAACTCTATGTTATAAACTGTTCTAGACCAAGAGCAGTCATCAAGATGAATTTGTAGCAAAGTCTCAGCTTATTTAACTTATTTGTGTTATATGGTAAGCTGAATAATTCCTCAAAAATGTCTAGGACTTTCTGCTCGGTGACTATGTTACCTTAAGTGGTAAAAGAGACTGGCAACTTTGAATAAATTAAATATCACAGGTTGAAGAGATTATCCAAAGATATATGGGTGGGTCAAACTCAGTCACAATTATCTTTACAAGTCAGGGTCAGTAGAAGAAAATATGACAATAGAATCAAGGGGATAGAGTGATGCTAACTAGAATACCACCAGTCAAGGACTGAAGATGACTTCTAAACACTAACAAAGGCAAGGAAACACATCTCCCCTAAAGCCTCCAGATGGAACAGACCATCTAAAACCTTGAGTTTAGTCAAGTAAAACTGATTTTGGATTTCTGACTTCTTAAACTATAAAGATAATAACTTTGCATTGTTTTAAGCTACTAAATGTGTTTCAATTCATTATAGTAGCAATAAGAAACTAATATAGGCAAGTGATCTTAGAACAGTGAGTGGGGAATTCAGATAGGAAAAGAGGAAAAGTCAGTGTCATCATCAATTAAATATATATATATATAGTCTTTTGGATAAATTTGAGAATGGTGTGGAATATACAGATACCTCTGAAATTCTCTACTCCTCACCAAAGTATGAAAAATCTGGGGATTTTATACACAAATTTCCATCAGTCATCTTTTTAGGGCTAATTCTGAAAGTATTAGTTTCCTGTCACTTCTGGACTGCAATGTGGGCAAATAAAGCAGAGTCTAGTGGCCAGAGAGAACCCATGGGCAAAGAACTGCAGTGTGGATGCCTGGAAGTCTACCTGTTGTACACTGAAGCATAATTAAGAGGATGGAAACAGGACCCTGATAGCATCTACAGAGGGTTCCAATCCACATTTGCTCATAGTGAGTGAACTAAAAACTCAATGAAATTAAGAACTGCTTATTTGTTTTAGTGTTGCTTACACACATACACACGTCTTTGAAATATGATGCACTAAAGTAAGCCAAATAATTCTTTTTGAAATTAGCAATCTAAAAGGAAAAGTGAAGTATTATCCCTAGTAAAACTGAATAATCTATCTGAAATTTAAACATCCAAAGATTGGCCAAACATAGCATCATGTCCACCTTAATCAAAACATGAACCTAAAATCAGATTACTTTAATATTAACCTTCTCCCAAAGTGCCTCACAGAAAGAAATTAAGTTACCAACTTCACAAATAATATTTAAAATATTAAATTAGTCTTTATGCTACAGTAAATTGTGTGCATTAATATAATACCTACTTAACAAATATGAGTTTTGAGCCCACAGTTGAATGATTTATCGATCACTCATTCATTTGATATTCAAGAAACATTTTAAAAACACATATTATGTACTACACACAACTCTAGGTACTGGAGATATAGAGCTTACACAATAGAAAATACAGACAAAAAATACATAATTAAACATATAATCTGTGAAAGTGATCAGTTTCATAGAGAAAGATAAAACTGTAACAGTGGACATAAAGTTCCAGGAGCAGGAGGAGATATAAAAAATTTAAGTGTTATTTAAAGCAGTTTTTTATGAGTATACTTTAAGGGAAATTTGAGATTGGACTTACACATTTGATATTTGTCAATGAGTAAATGTTATTGAAAACCACAGACTATAAGAAAGAGGCAAATGGATCAAGTACATGTAGAATATGATATCTGAGGACAGAATTCTGCAGCAACCAATATTTTGTATGTTGGGGAAATGAGAAAACTCAGCAGTGGGATGGAGAAGCAGCAGTAACAGAAATAGAACAAACAACAGAATTAGGACAAAGTGCAGTATACTTAAAGCCAAGGTAAAAATGAAAAGAGTCTCAAGGAGAAGTGAGAGACCTCTTATATGAAATATTGATTTCCTACAAGGGATGAACTCTATCCAGTGGATTTACCAATGTGAAATGACATAAATTTGGGCAAACTCCAGGAGATACTGAAGGACAGAGGAGCCTGATGTGCTGCAGTCCTTGGGGTCTCAAAGAGTCAGACATGACTTCATGACTGAACAACAAGGAACAATTCACGGTGCTCTTCAAAAGACCTGTTTTGTTGGAAAGAGGAGGGGCGTAGACTTACTGGAGAGGTTTTAACAAAGTGCCAGGAAGGGACCTGTACTTCAGTTCTCCATCATATATTCTTCATTGTAATTTTACTCATTAAACTCTTCTCTAGTTGATACCATGTAAATTCATATTCCTTTTTGGAGACAATTCTGTCTTTTTCATCCATTTCTTTTGTGCAACCCATCAGCTATCTCTCATATCTTTTTGATTGTCATATCTATTTTGAAATTATGAACTTCTGATTTCAGTGTTATTTCCTACCTTTGGCATTGGCTAAATTCCTTTGAATTCAAGCTGGGGTGAAGATCCCACTTTACTTTCCTTCAAGTCTTTTTGTATGTATCTATGTACGTTGGAGCAAGAATATTCTAATGTTAACTTAGTAAAATGTTTTAATTATTTTTCTCTCCTTATACTATTTTTTTATTTTTTTAATATAAATTTATTTATTTTAATTGGAGGTTAATTACTTTACAATATTGTACTGGTTTTGCCATACATCAACATGAATCTGCCATGGGTATACATGTGTTCCCCATCCTGAACACCCCCTCCTTCCTCCCTCCCTGCACTATTTTTAAATGAGAGCTGTGTTATTTTAAAATATATGTTATTACATTGAAATGTCTTAAAACAGTAGACAATTCAAAATGGGTTAAGTATAGATGTTTGGGGTAATTAATTTGGACTTAGTTTGTGTATGTTTTATTCTGCTTTCACCCCTAGGTATATTTAATGAAAATACACCTTCATTTTGGTAGTGTATTGTGTGTTATGTACATTTCCTCTGAATCTCTGATATCATCATTCTTTAATAGCATTCATGCTTTACTGATACCATACTAATGAGGGACACCTTCCCCTCTGTGTTCCTTTTTCCTTTCCAAGAAGTAATGTCTATCCAAGAAGGACAATACTTTATTCTTTGATTCAGTAGATCTCAGAACTATTTTGGCTATTTTATAATCAATGTAAATTGCATTACCTACTCAATGGACATAAGTTTGAGCAAACGCTGGGAGCTGGTGATGGACGGGGAAGCCTGGAGTGCTGCAGTCCATGTGGTCACAAAGAGCTGGACACGACTAAGTGACTGAACTGAACTGAACCAATGTAAAAACTCTCTCTTGCGATGTATGTGTGTGTATGTGCTCCGTAGCTCAGTTGTGTCTGACACTTTGCAGCTATATAAGGACAATAGTCCATCAGGTTCCTCTGCCAATGGAATTTTCCAGGCAAGAATACGAGAGTGGGGTGCCATTTCCTACTCCAGGGGATCTTTCTGATGAGGGATAGAACTCCTGTCTTTTGCATCTCCTGCATTGGCAGGCAGATTCTTTACCACTAGCACAGTCTGGGAAGCCTTCTCTTAGGATAACCCTTGTTAATGCTTCCTGTTCTCCTCCACCATGAGGATTCTACTCCTCTCTCTCCTGCCCAATCCCTACCTAGTTCTACACACTCTTAGACTCAACAGAAAACTCTGCTGGTCAGATATCTGTATTTCCCCATATACACAGAAGCTACAGTTTGTTGTATGCTTTGCTGATAAGTATAGACTATATATTATATTATATATATATTATATTATATTCCCTGGTGGCTCAGAGGTTAAAGCATCTGCCACTAATGTGGGGGACCTGGGTTCGATCCCTGGGTCTGGAAGATCCCCTAGAGAAGGAAATGGCAACCCACTCCAGTATTCTTGCCTGGAGAGTCCCATGGACGGAGGAGCCTGGTGGGCTACAGTCCACGGGGTCGCAAAGAATCGGACACGACTGAGAGACTTAACTGTCACTTTCATAGGCTATAAGTGGTTTGATTTTATTTCCTGTTTGGACTTATATGTGGGCATTTTTTCTTTCTTTTTTTGTTTTGTTTTTGCTTAAGAATGTGTAAAGAATTTGTTGATTTCCATAATCCCCAGGATAGTTAAAACTGCCTCTCGATGTAGTATAGTATTTTTAGTCCTACCTCATACCAATAAATATTGATATAGATAAAAACTTTGTTGACAGACTGGGAGGACATCACTGTGGCTTATTAATGATCATATCTAATTTTAAACAAACAAAACTTGGAATTTATAGTCTAGGAATCTAAAGGATTCAAAAAAATGTAACAAGCAAAAAGAAACAACTATGTATAAATGGAAAGAAACAACTCTTTCTTTGTTGAGAAAAATGGGGATTTTCAAAACAACTGTTACTTCAAAGACATATTAAAGAACACTACAAAGAATTCAAGTTAACTTTCACAGTAATAAGTTTTAATAATCTGCACAAATATAGTAATTATACATTTCAATCAATGGCTGTGGGGAGCAATGTGGAAGTTCATTTCTGGAAGTCATCAAAGATAAAAGTAGCATTTTGTTTGTTTGTTTTTATGAGAGACTTAAATGAAATATTTCCTGACCAAGAGGAAATGAGATATTTTACTTATCAGTGTTCCTTTCAGCCATAATATCAGTTTCTATGATCCAACTGTATTTCTCATCTATTACCTTGCTAGCTTTATTCTGTTTGGTATTATGTCCCTTTCTTGTTTCTAACGTAAGAGGAGAAAGATACAACATGGAGTCCTTATACCTTCCCATATACTACTTTTGAAGAAAAATAAAAGCTGAAGGAGTTGGGGAAATACTATAGAAATGTTAAACAGCTGGAAACAAGAACACAATTTCTGCAAATGTTCACAGCTTCAATTTCATACCTAATTTATCTATATGACTCAACAAAATCACTTAACCACACAAAAATACTTAACATTTGGAATTAGAAAATTACTGCACTAATATCATTAGTAAGAACTATCATCAGTAACATGGAAAACACTCAAATATCTCTAAGCCAGAAAATTTTAATTACCTAGCCATGCTAAAAGTAACAAAATCATTTTCCTAGCTGCTTTTCTACTGCTTATAAAATCAGCCCTTGAGTACAATGGTAAGTTAAATGCTACTTTCGTATTCATGAAAAAGGAAGCAGGCTGAAAAGAGTACAGCTGCCCCAATACTTTCAAGAAAACCTGTCATCGTTTGCAGAATCACACACATATTTATATATTTGTGAGTGCATTTACACACACACTGCCACAAACTTGAGGAGGTAAGAATAATTTTTATCCTGTTTCACATTCTATCCACTAAAACATTTTGATGTATTAATTAATGATAGGTAAACTGACAGAATAGAAATAAAATTTTTGAATTAAAAACATCTTTTTCTAATTACATAATTTTAGCATTGACACCGTTTTTGAGACATCCAAAGACATGATTTTTTCAAATATATAAATGTTATGAGTGTAGTATTTTAAAAACCTCATCTCAGTAGCATTAGTATCTTCACTGCACTCAACTGAAAACAATCAATTACCTTTAGAAGTCTATTTATGTTAATCTGTGTCAAGGTTTAAAAAGAGAAAGAAATATTGCTAAAGTTGCTACTGTCCAAGTCTATGAAAATTCTCAAAATTTTAACTATAAAGTTAGGTTTTAGGGTATAGTGACAATGTATTTAAAGACATTTAAACAAAAAGTTTAAATTTTGTGATTCTTTGTCTAGGAAATTTTCCTATGTCTTTCCCCAAAATAAAGTTAATCTGTCAGAGAGATTTTTGTTTTTATTTTAAAATAACAAAATTTTACCTCATCTTCTTGCAACAACTTACTTATATACAAGCAAAACATATTTAAGAAATTAATTTCAACTGAAGAAACTACTTCCACAGCTTTCAAGCTCTATAATATTTAATACATTATGAACACTCATCATTTCACTCCTATGAAATTCTCTCCTTAATTGAATTGTTTTATTTCTTCTTTAACTGTTTTTCCCGGTATTTTTCTTCAGCTCCTTTATACTCTTGAGATGTTTATGTCCTTTCCCTCTCCCACCTTTCTAGAATCTTAAGTATTTGCATCTAAGCCCATAGCTTTGTTTTTTACCCCCCCCCCAAACTCCTACACATCAATACATTTACTATTGAATTAATAAAGTTTAAGCTTTAGAAATCATTTCTCATGGCTCTATTTAAAGACATTGTACCAAACAATGTATTATAAAATTTATACATTTTAAAAGATTTCCAAAAATTGTACCAGTTTCCTGCATATAAAACTAGCATAACTCCCTGCTCTTGACTGTATACACCTGATCTGAGACCCAGATGCATCTGTGATTTTCTTCAGCTAAGTCTACCTAGATACGCTTTCCAACAGAAAATAATATATATACATATATACATATATAAACAGTATATATACATCTAAATTTATACCTATATTCTAACATTTTTCTCTGTTAATCCCTATATTAGTAACCTAATTTTCACTTGGCTAGCCATCCAAGTCGGAGAAGGCAATGGCACCCCACTCCAGTACTCTTGCCTGGAAAATCCCATAGATGGAGGAGCCTGGGAGGCTACAGTCCATGGGGTCCCTGAGGGTTGGACACGACTGAGGACTTCACTTTCACTTTTCACTTTCATGCCTTGGAGAAGGAAATGGCACCCCACTCCTATGTTCTTGCCTGGAGAATCCCAGGGATAGGGGAGCCTGGTAGGCTGCCGTCTATGGGGTCGCACAGAGTCGGACACAGCTGAAGTGCTTTAGCAGCAGCAGCAGCCATCCAAGTATGAATGACAGGCAATCTTGGTGGTGGTGGTGGTGGTTTAGTCGCTAAGTCGTGTCCGACTCTTGCGATCCCATGGGCTGTAACCTGTCAGGCTCCTCTGTCCATGGGATTCTCAGCCCCAAAAACACAAAATGAAATTTGTTTTAAGCAGAGTAAACAAAATCTTGAATGTGACCACCACTGGCCTGTCCTGCTCACCTACCATACATGTACCATAATCCATTAACATTATTTACAGAACCATTAAACCTGTAGAATATTAAACCTGTAAAAATCCATATTTTTATGGAATTTACTACGTCTTGTGTCTAAAACAGTCTTTTTCCATCTTTCATTCTGAGTCGTCATTAAAACCTGGACTTTACTACAGTGTCCTTTTCTGAAAACTCCTTCATCATTATCCACTCATTCTCTTAGAGCATTCAGTCGTTTTCTCCATCATGATAGCACTGAACTTTGAAACTTTTAAAATTAAAACTGAATCTTTTAAACTAAAATTTACTAGCTCCATGATGGGACCTTAATCCCCACGATGAAATCTCTATTTTATTCATTTTTATATCTGTATTATCTTATAAAATAAAGGAACAAACAATAGTACCTGGCAAACATGGTGAATGAATTAATTTACTGATTATTTTGGATTAACCATTTATGTTCCAGTCTAACACCAAACCCTCCACTCGCGCCCATGACTATGGTCACTCCTTCTACTTATGAAGAACATCACTGGAATAATTGTCTCATCTGGCTTATATTTATTGCATCATTTTTCTCCGCTCTACTAGATCATTTCCACTGACGTCATACCTGCTTTAGTATTTTCCATTTTTAGGAGCCCACCCTTCTGTACCTGTCCCCCAGCTATCACTCTACTTGCTCCTTTCTACAACAAAACTCTTAGAAAAGGATTGCTGAAAAGTGTCTCCAATTCCTTTTTTGTTATTTTGGCTTGAATTCTGTGTATTCAGACTTTGTTCTTACCTTCCATTCCATGGTTTCTGTTCCTGCCAAGGGCACCAGTGATATCCATTTTTTTAGGTGTTCATGTTTTGCCCCTATCTTCCTGGACTTATTAAGTGCATTGGACACAGGTGATAAGATTCCTCTCCTTAAAGTATTTTCTTCACTTAGTTTCTCTTTTTACCTCATTAGTTGTTCCTTCTTAGTCTCCTTTGCTCTGAATCCCTGCCCTCTTGATTTGGAAAATTACAGAGCTCTCTCTATAAAAAGCCTCTAATATTTTGCCTGTGTGTATGTATATGTTATCTCAGTCTTTCTTTCCCTACACTGCTCTGCAATGCTGTAGAAGACTTTTTCTTCTTCTCAAAATGCCCTTGATCTACTCATTTTCTGACCTTATATCTTACTATTTCCTGCCTTTCAGTCCATTTCAACCACTGGGCTGTTTCTCAGTAACATCAAGTCTGTGCTTACTTGGGACATTTATACCTGCTATTTTCCTTGACTAGAACTTCCTACAGATATAATGAGGAAACTCTTTACCTCTCTGCTCAAATATTACCATAAAAATAAAGCTATTTTTAACATATTATTTAACTATCTCTTCCTCTATCGTTAGCATTTCCTATCTTAACTTTCTCCAAAGGATTCAGTTCATTGTGCTTATTGCAGTCTTTCAGAACAACTATTTAATTCTCTGTTATTTTCCCTTGGATTAGATTAGCCAAACAGATTCAAAGAAAAGTATTCTTCCCAAAATAACACTCTCTGATTCTATGTCAGTTCATTTACGATTGTATTTTTATGGATTTTCAACCTGCTATTCATTTCTAGTGATAATTTTTACTTTTAAAACAGTTCTTAACTCTTTCCGCAGGTTGAAGTTAAATTCTATTATTTCTTTCTACAGTCATTGCATTTTCTTTTGAGGATCTAGTCATTTTATTGCTTCTCTTATAGTATTCAGTTAATTTCTTGGGCTTTATCAAATTTGAAAAACTGTAGTTTATAAAGCTTTCTTTAAGTACTTCTATTGCTATGTTAGTGTGTTATTTAGAATACATAAAGAATGTCATACTTTAAAAGACTATTATGTTTTAGTAGCCTCTTGTAACTGTTTCCTTGCTCAGTTGTGTCCAACTCTGAGTCCCCATAAATGACAGCACGCCAGGATTCCTTGTGCTTCACCATCTCCTGGACCTTACTCAAACTCGTGTACATCAAGTCAGTGATGCCATCCAACCATCTTGTCCTCTGTTGTCCCCTTCTCCTCCTGCCTTCAATCTTTCCCAGCATCAGGGTCTTTTCCCATGGGTTGGCTCTTCCCATCAGGTGGCCAAAGTATCGTAGCATCAGCTTCAACATCAGTCCTTCCAATGAATATTCAGGATTACTTTATTTTGGGATTGACTGGTTTGATTTCCTTGCTGTCGAAGAGTCTTCTTTAACACCACAGTTCAAAAGTATGAATTCTTATGCATTCAGCTTCACCGTGATCCAACTCTCACATCCATACATGACTACTGGAAAAACCATAGTTTTGACGATACAGACTTTTTGTCGGCAAAAGTAATGTCTCTACTTTTTAATATCCTGTCTAGTTTGGTCATAACTGTCCTTCCAAGGAGCATCTTTTAATCTCATGGCTGCAATCACCATCTGCAGTTTGTTTTGGAGCCTAAGAAAATAAAGTGTGTCACTGTTTCCATTGTTTCCCCATCTATTTGCCAAGAAGTGATGGTACTGGATACCATGATCTTAGTTATCTGAATGTTGAATTTTAAGCCAGTTTTTTCACTCTCCTCTTTCAGCTTCAACAAGAGGCTCCATAGTTTCCCTTTGCTCTATGTCATAAGAGTGGTGTCAACTGCATGTGTCAGTTGCTCAGCCGTGTCTGACTTTTTGCGACCCCATGGACTGTAGACCGCAAGGCTCCTCCATCAACTGCATATATGAGATTATTGATATTTCTCCTGGCAATCTTGATTCCAGCTTGTGCTTCATTCAGCCCAACAATTTACATGATATAGCGTCTAGCTATTTCACTTTTTTTTTTCTAGGCTTTACAGGGCACATATTAGAAAGAAAATCACATGCATATATACAAACACAAGTTAATTTTTGTGAAAGGACTTTCTGATTTTCCCACTATCCAATATTACTTAAAAATTTTCTACTGTAAGATTTGACAATTGCCATATAAAAAAAATGTTCATGATGGTCTCATTTAATTAATTTCTACCAAAGTTATCCACCAATTTTTTCGGATATGTTCTTGAAAAGTGTTATTTCCACATGTAATGATTTATGTGCATGCATTCTCAGTGCTAAGTTGTGTCCAACTCTTTGTGACCCCATGGTCTATAATCTGACAAGCTTCTCTATTCATTTGATTCTCAAGGCAAGAATACTCGAATGGGTTGCCAGAGACCAAACCCTTGTCTCCTGCACTGCAGACACATTTTGTAACCATTGAGCTACCACTACCCAACAGTTGGTACAATGGAAAAAATATGTAAAAAAAAGAAAACAAAATAATATGTATAAAAAACAAATAAAGTTTATAAGTGTAAAGTTTTTATGTAAAAACTTTGTGTAAAGTTCTAAATACAACTGAACATTAAGTTTAAAAATTGAAATAAGTAACAATTTATTATATTCAGGCAAAAGCATGTTGTCACTGACATAAAGATCTCTAAAGAGAGAAATCTCAGATTTCATGGGTATATATACCAGAAAATATGAATACATGAAATTATAAATTTATATTTTATAATGTGCTTTAAAAATATATTTTATTACAACAATCATTCTTTCTTCATTCAATTCTATACTGAGTCAAAGAGCAGTTTTATATAGAAAAGAGAACTCTGAATTTAACTTACATGAATGCTGGTCTCTATTCATCATGCATTGATTCCTTAATATTACATTGTATTTCCATAGATTAAGTGCAGGCCTCCTTCCAAATAGAGACCACATGGCTGTGGAATGCCCAGGCCATATTGCTGTGCCAAAGGTAGTAATTACAACAGTATTTATCAAAGTGGTTGTCCACAAAAGAGCCATGTGTAACTTTTCCTTTTCAATTGTTGTAAATGGAAGGAGACTAGAAAATTAAAAATAAAATTTCAAGGATGAAGGGGTAGAAAAAAATATTAATCAGTTTCCAGCTGAGTTAGTAGAACCACTAAGTCTCACTTTGAAGTAAGTAAAGAGCCTGTCTTTGGGGAGAAGAGAATGAACATAAAGGGAGCATTTAAAAAGACTCTCATCTTTGGAATATTTGTTGCTTAAATTACCCATTCTTCTCAGTACTAGATTTAAAGGCTTCCAACTAGGCTTTGAAACTGATATGCTCGTGAAGTTGTTAGGCTGAAGTGGAGGAGCTGACATCTTCATTAAAGCATTTTTTAAATTATGATAAATAATTCCTATAAATTGCTATGGTACCTTTATTACCAAGTATCCACAAATATATTTCATTTCTTTCTTTCATTTCAAAGAATATATTCATTCATCATTCTAAAGCATTTTCCCTGCCAAAATATTTACTTTTAACAAAAACATTCATATTTCATATCAAATTTTTAATTAAATGCCTAATGCCAATATATTATTTAATATTTTAAATATGTAATTATTGAATTAAATAAATGATCAGATTCAATTATCTTCTTTGAATGAACTTTTGTTATTAATCAAAAAGTATGCATTTAAAAAATTGTTATCCCTTTGGAAGATTAAATTATGAGGGAAATAACTTTACAGATTTTTTTAATGTATTCTAACTTTTAATGAGCACAATCTTTCTTGTAAATTTATAACAAACATAAACAAACCCAATGGTAGAAACTTAATGCCTAATCTCTCCATTAGTGGTTTCTATTACCTCTATTGTATAGTTTGAATTTTGACACTTAAAATCATGTATTCACACACACACACTCCCCTTTAGCTTGTAACTGGAGTTAAAGCAATCTAATTATATACTATCAAATTTAAGTGGACATGTTTTCTAGCAATCAGACTTTGAAAGTTCAATTATAAGTGTATGAAATAGTCATTTCAATTTTCATCAAATATTGGCAAAGTTCTCTCATTTGAAGGATGCTATTGTTCTAAAGAGAAGCAGCAGCCAGCAAACTGCCCTAGAATAGGGAAGCACTCTGTCTCTAACATCTCTGTGGCTTATTGAGTTGGGCTAAATGAGTTCTAACATCAAAGCAACAGAAATTATCATGTATATTTTACTTATAGACTGTGGACCTTTATTAACCCCCTTTTTTAACCTATGAAATAAAACAAGAGTGTATTTTGAGATTTTAAAATTATATCAAATTTGCTCTCAGTATTTTTTTAATGCAATAAAATGCAGGTTAGTCCAGTTCTCTGCATGCAAATATTTTATATTTTAAAAAACTTTATAAAAGCCTATATATATATATATTCCTTCCCTTTCTTATTTCTTCTTCTTCATTTATGAAAATCTTACTCTTAGGCATCTGTTTTATAGCAAATGAGAAAAGTGAGATTATTATATCTCCACTTGATTCCAATGTGTCCACCTCAGACATAATAGCATGATGTTGACTAAGCTTAACTACTTTGCTTGGTGTGTAGGAAAATTAACATCTGTCTTTATAAAAACACGAACTACCCCTATTATATTAGGATTTGTAAAATATTTGCCATGATACCAGTCATGTTTTTGAAAATGTGGAACTAGTAAATTTTAATTACTCTTTCTAAAGCCATGTATAGTAAGAACTTTTCCATTCCTTTTGAAAATGTCATCACTACTGAAATACTTATGAGAACTTTGTGCAATACATATGCTTGCTTGCAATTTTGTTATTTTTAATAAATAGAGAAGATGGGAAAATAAGGATCCTTAGTGCCTTGAATGAAGTGAAAAAGTGCTGAATACTTATCATTGTGACCAGATCTTTCTTCCTCAGTGAAGGTAATAAAGGAAGTCAGATTACCTTCCTTGCTTTTAAGTATTCCCAAGCAGCTGTCATGGAATTTGGCTGTGAAAAGCACTCATGGGTCCTAAGTAGTTAGATATTTGGGACATTTGGAATGAAAACAAAACTTCATAAGCAGGAGGCTGCAGGTAATATTTGAAATTGTTTAACACTGTCTCAGGTAGAAAATAAAAGGGATGTCAAAATAACATCTTCAAAGGTCTCTTCATGACAAGAAACTTTTATCTCATTCTTTTAAAAAAAGTAACCCATTTGGACATAACTCAGAAAAAGGCATTAATTTGTTTTTTCACAAGGTTTTAAAGTATTATATTACCTCTTAGGGATCTTTTGGATAGCTCATGATATAAGTGAAAACATCTAACTTATGCTTGACACATAGAAGGCACTCAATATTAGTTTTTCTCTTCAAGATAAACTACTATGTATATCCAGGGAATATGATTTATGATTTATTTATTTTATAATATATATCATCATTTTATTGTAGAGTCAGAAATCACCTTAAAGCTGTATGGTTTGAGCCAAGTATTTTATAAGTGAAACAAAAGAAAAAAAGGAAAGCGAGAAAAATCTTAAGGGAACTCTGAGTTAGAACAAGAGTGTTTTTTTTTTTTTTTTCCTAACTTTAGTCTGTGTTCTTTCAGTCAATTTTTTAGCCTTGTCTCTTTACCTTGATTGATCAATTTCATGACCATAGGAAATCTTTCTGTCTGGACTTCCTATAGTGTCCAGTAACTTGTCAATACATGTGTACACTTGATATTTTCTGGTAAGTTGTAAACTAACAGAGTGTATGATAATGTCAACATGGTCAGAAGAACTGAGTATATTCAGCAGTGATAGATACAGTTAAAATAGGAATATCATGCCAGTTTGAAAAAAAAAATAGTGCTTCTGTCCTAATTTGACATTATATACACAGCTGAGCTATTTCAAATCCTAAAAGATGATGCTATGAAAGTGCTGCACTCAATATGCCAGCAAATTTGGAAAACTCAGCAGTGGCCACAGGACTGGAAAAGGTCAGTTTTCATTCCAATCTCAAAGAAAGGCAATGCCAAAGAATGCTCGAACTATCACACAGCTGTACTTATCTTACACGCTAGTAAAGTAATGCTCAAAATTCCCCAAGCCAGGCTTCCGCAATACGTGAACTGTGAACTTCCTGATGTTCAAGGTGGTTTTAGACAAGGCAGAGGAACCAGAGATCAAATTGCCAACATCCGCTGGATCATCAAAAAAGAAAGAGTTCCAGAAAAAGATCTATTTCTGCTGTATTGACTAGGGCAAAGCCTTTAACTGCGTGGATCACAATAAACTGGGGAAAATTCTGAAAGAGATGGGAATACCAGACCACCTGACCGGCCTCTTGAGAAACCTATATGCAGGTCAGGAAGCAGCAGTTAGAACTGGACACGGAAAAACAGAGTGGCTCCAAATAGGAAAAGGACTATGTCAAGGCTATATTACAGCATGAGAAAAGGCTGGACTGGAAGAAGCTGGAATCAAGATTGCCGGGAGAAATATCAATAACCTCAGATAGGCAGATGACACCACCCTTATGGCAGAAAGCGAAGAGGAACTAAAAAGCCTCTTGATGAAAGTGAAAGAAGGGAGTGAAAAGGTTGGCTTAAAGCTCAACTTTCAGAAAACTAAGATCATGGCATCTGGTCCCATCACTTCATGGGAAATAGATGGGGAAAAAGTGGAAACAGTGTCAGACTTTATTTTTGGGGGCTCCAAAATCACTGCAGATGGTGATTGCAGCCATGAAATTAAAAGACGTGTACTCCTTGGAAGGAAAGTTATGACCAACGTAGACAGCATATTCAAAAGCAGCAACGTTACTTTGCCAACGAAGGTCTGTCTAGTCAAGGCTATGGTTTTTCCAGTGGTCATGTAAGGATGTAAGAGTTGGATTATGAAGAAAACTGAGTGCTGAAGAATTGATGCTTTTGAACTGTGGTGTTGGAGAAGACTCTTGAGAGTCCCTTGGACTGCAAGGAGTTCACCTAGTCCCATCCTAAAGGAGATCAGTCCTGGGTGTTCATTGGAAGGAGTGATGCTGAAGCTGAAGCTCCAGTACTTTGGCCACCTCAT
Source organism: Ovis canadensis (assembly GCF_042477335.2). Lineage (NCBI taxonomy): Eukaryota > Metazoa > Chordata > Mammalia > Artiodactyla > Bovidae > Ovis > Ovis canadensis. The sequence goes on along the minus strand of NC_091261.1, from coordinate 34,299,134 downwards.
GCGAAGAGTTGACTCACTGGAAAAGACCCTGATGCTGGGAGGGATTGGGGGCAGAAGAGGAAGGGGATGACAGAGGATGAGATGGCTGGATGGCATCACCGACTCAATGCATGAGGTGGGTGAACTCCGGGAGTTGGTGATGGACAGGGAGACCTGGTGTCCTGCGATTTATGGGATCACAAAGAGTAGGACATGACTGAGTGACTGAACTGACTGACTGACTGATATTCATTACTTATTATTCAGTTCAGTTCACCCAAACTCATGTGCAGGTTAATAACATACAGCGTTGATGTACTTCTCTTGCTTTTTCGATGATGTTGGCAATTTGATCTCTGGTTCCTCTGCCTTTTCTAAAACTAGCTTGAACATCTGGGAGTTCATGGTTCATATATTGCTGAAGCTTGGCTTGGAGAATTTTGAGCTTTACTAGCATGTGAGATGAGTGCAGTTGTGTGGTAGTTTGAGCATTCTTTGGCATTGCCTTTCTTTGGGATTGGAATGAAAACTGACCTTTTTCAGTCCTGTGGCCACTGCTGAGTTTTCCAAATTTGCTGGCATATTGAGTGCAGCACTTTCACAGCACCATCTTTCAGGATTTGAAATAGCTCAAGTGGAATTCCATCACCTCCACTAGCTTTGTTTGTAGTGGTGCTTTCTAAGGCCCACCTGACTTCACATTCCAGGATGTCTGGCTTTAGGGGAGTTATCACACCGTCATGATTATCTTGGTCGTGAAGATCTTTTTTGTGCAGTTCTTCTGTGTATTCTTGCTACCTCTTCTTAATATCTTCTGCTTCTGTTAAGTCCATACCATTTCTGTCCTTTATTGAGCCCATCTTTGCATGAAATGTTCCCTTATAAACATACATAATTGTGATATCATTATATACATACATATTGTGATATATATATTGTTGGGAAAATTTGGGTATTCCTCTTTATGCTTCTTTAGTAGATAGACATGTCTTTTGGTAAATGACACATCCAGAGCTATTTCTATAAAGCAATAAACTAAGTCAAATATATTAAAGTTTCCCTTTGACCCTCCTGGTTGATCCCCATATATAATCTTCCCTTGTTTCTTTTAAGAATTTCAGCATGTAAGTAAGGATTTCTTGATTTTTTATAACAGAAAATATTTAATTAAAATAATCATGGTCAGCAAAAAGGGAATGCATGCCTACTCACCTATAGTAGTATCTGTTTAGTATTTTACTTTTTAAAAAAAAATCTTATATAAATATAGTTTATATACAATGTTGTGTTTAATTTCTGCTGCATAGAAACATGACTTGAGTTTAATGTGTATATATATATATATATATATATATATATATATATATTCTTATTTTTTTCCCACTGTGGTTTTTTCACAGGACACTGAATATATTTCTCTGTGCTATACAGTAGGACCTTGTTATTTATCCATCCTATATGTAATATATCACATCTGCTAATTCCATACTCTCAGTATTTCTCTCCCCTATTTGGCCTCCCCCTTGGTAATCACAAGACTTCTTTCTATATCTGTAAGCAAGTTTTTGTTTCATAAATATGTTCATCTGTGTCATGTTTTAGATTTCATATATAAATGATATCATATGATATTTGTCTGAGAATTTGTGTAATAAACTCTAGGTCCATCCGTGTTACTGTAAATGGCAATGTTTCATTATTTTTTAAGGTTGAAAAATATTGAATCTGTATGCCACATCATCTTTATCCATTCATCTGTTAAAGGACATTTAGTTTGTTTCCATGTCTTGGCTGTTGTAAATAGTACTGTTATGAACATAAGGGTGCATGGAACTTTTTGAATTATGGTTTTGTCTGAGTCTATGCCCAGGAATGGGATTGCTGGATCACATAGCAACTCTATTTTTAGTTTTTTTATGAACCTTCATACTGTTCTCAATAGTGACTACACCAATTGGCATTCCCACTAACAGTGCAGGAGGGCTCCCTTTTCTCCACACTCTACACAAAAATAAACTCAAATGGTTTAAAGACTTAAACTTAAGACACCTAAAACTCCTAGAAGAGAACATAGCCAAAATATTCTCTGACAAAAACTATACCAATGTTTTCTTAGGTCAGTCTCCCAAGGCAATAAGATAGAAAAGTAAAAATAAACAAATGGGACCTAATCAAACTCAAAATTTTTCACTGCAAAGGAAATTCTAAACAAAACAAAAAGATATCCTACAGACTGAGAGAAAATGTTTGCAAATGATGTGACCAACAAGGCTTACTTTCCAAAATATATAAACAGCTCTTACAATTCAATAACAAAAGCAAAAAGCAACTCAATTGAAAAATGGGCAGAAGACCTAAATAGACATTTCTCCAAAGAGGAAATACAGATAGCCAATAGGCACATCCAAAAACGTTCATCATTGCTAATTATTCAGTTCAGTTCAGTTCAGTGGCTCAGTCGTGTCCGACTCTTTGCAACCCCATGAATCGCAGCATGCCAGGTCTCCCTGTCCATCACCAACTCACTGAGTTCACTCAAACTCACTTCCATCGAGTCAGTGATGCCATCCAGGCATCTCATCCTCTGTCGTCCCCTTCTCCTCCTGCCCCCAATCCCTCCCAGCATCAGAGTCTTTTCCAATGAGTCACCTCTTTGCATGAGGTGGCCAAAGTACTGGAGTTTCAGCTTTAGCATCATTCCTTCCAAAGAACACCCAGGACTGATCTCCTTTAGAATGGACTGGTTGGATCTCCTTGCTAGAGAAATGCAAATCAAAACTACAACGAAGTACTGCCTCACACAGGTCAGAATGGCCATACCTAAAATGCTTAACCATATGTAATACCCAATGAACATTAAAAATACTGACTCAAATAACTTTATATATTTTTTTCAGTTCAGTCGCTCAGTCGTGTCTGATTCTTTCCGCCCCATGGACTGCAGCATGCAGTCTTCCCTGACCATCACCAACACCTGGAACCTGCTCAAACTCAGGTCCATTGAGTCTGTGATGTAATCCAACCACCTCATCCTCTGTCGTCCCCTTCTCCTCCTGCCTTCAATCTTCCCAGCATCAAGGTCTTTTCTAATGAGTCAGTTCTTTGCATCAGGTGGCCAACGTATTGGAGCTTCATTTTCAGAATCTGTCCCTCCAATGAATATTCAGGACTGATTTCCTTTAGGGTTGACTGGTTTGATCCCCTTATAGTTCAAGGGACTCTCAGGAGTCTTCTCCAACACCATAGTTCAAAAGTGCTCAGCTTTCTTTATAGTCCAACTCTCACATCCATACATGACTACTGGAACAACCATACTTTGACTAGACAGACCTTTGTTGGCAAAGTAACGTCTCTGATTTTTAATATGTTATCTAGGTTGGTCATAGCTTTTCTTCCAAGGAGCAAGCATCTTTTAATTTCATGTCTGCAGTTACCATCTGCAGTGATTTTGGAGCCCCCCAAAATAAAGTCTCTCACTGTTTCCATTGTTTCCCCATCTATTTGCCATGAAGTGATGGGACCAGATTCCAAGATCTTAGTTTTCTGAATGTTGAGTTTTAAGCCAACTTTTTCACTCTCCTCTTTCACTTTCCTCAAGAGGCTCTTTAGTTCTTCACTTTCTGCCATAAGGGTGGTGTCATCTGCATATCTGAGGTTATTGATATTTCTCCCAGCAGTTGTTTTGAATATTTAATACAAGTCCAATTTTTAGTGAAACTGTAAGTTCTTTGAAATTGAAGAATTTAATAAAAATACTTCTAATACTACACTGCTAAAACAAAGTTATTTTCTAACTATTCAGTTATTAGAGGATGGTGGAGATTTCTAAAGAAATAAATGCCAATATTCTGATTCAAATTGGTGGAAAAATACCTTCTGCTTTGAACACCATGCCTAAGTGATTAGAGGGAAAAATGGCATTTTGTATTCTTGGCTCTTGAGATCCTCTCAAGTGAACATATGGAACTGAATATGGGATTAAATCAAATACTGAGTACACTAACTTCTCTACCTCAGTTTTCTCTTTCAATTTATTTTCTTTTTCCTTTTAACCCAGATCAAATCTCTCCATATGTTGGTTCCCATTTAGACTAGCAACAATTTTCCCTACATTGCTTTTATGTTACATTAAAACCCTAGGGCAAATGCCATTAACTGTAGTTTCAGCCATTAGTCTCATCCCATCATTATATAATTGACTTTCCAGAGAATCTTTTCTGTATGTGTAATTTTGACTAATTCAACTCACAATTTGGAAAACTTTTCAGAATCCTTTCAGTGCAATGATTTATCTTAAGCAATATAATCAGCAAGGTGCACTTTAAAGAAGTAAAGTTTGAAAGCAAGCCTAGTTAATTTTCCTATTTTATCTTTAAAAAAAGTAATGAAAAAGAATGTATATTTAAGAGTTACATCTCTTTTTAAAGTATGGCTATCTCTGAGAAGAGAGAAATATAAACAAGGAGCATGACAAAAGGATGGTTACTTTGAATATTATATACAAAAATAGATCATATAACATTGAAATAAAATTAGCAACTTTGAAAATTTATTTGAATATATAACTTTGCCACATTAATGTAAAACATAGATTATATATTATATATTACTCATAATATTTCTACATATTTAAATTTTAAATACAGTCATTTAAAAAGTATATTTTAAACATTTACTACTATGAAAAACATTTACAGCTACTAACTTCCAAACAAGAAACAAATGGGTCTTTATAAATTTAAGTTCTCCCACAGTTGTTAAAGATCCCTTGGAGGAGGGAACGGCTACCCCCACTCCAGTATTCTGGCCTAGAGAATTCCACTGACTGTATAGTCCATGGGGTAGCAAAGAGTCAGACATGACTGAGTGACTTTCACTTCATTTCACTTTACAGGTGTTAAAAGGGGACCCAGGGTTCTTCCACAAAAATCATTTCTGTCTAGGCCTTCAGATCCTGTAAATATCAGCTCCCAGGAGAATAGAATAAAATATAATCTATTGAAATACCAGACCCAGAGACTTAACTAGAAAAGTTTCATGAAATTTGTTGCTCAAACAAAGCCATCATACCAACATAAATATCAAGCAAACAATCAAACCGTTATGAAATACTGACAGTAAACAAAATGCATGAACTTATTTGGCAGAAATGACAGATTCTTTAACTCAACAAATAAATTATCCTACAGTGTTCATTCCTTGGCTAAAGGAATTCAGAATATGTGATGCAGTTTATCCCACTTTTCTTGTCCCATCTACACAGGTCAAATTGAGTACTCAATGCTAGACTTTAACAAACTCTAGCCTACACTTGAATACAGAAAAGGTAAAAGTTTAAACACTTACCTACATCTTTTATTCTTGATTTCTTGATCCAAAGGCAAGAGAGCCCCAGACTTGACTGCAATGTTTCTCAGAACCAAGATCTGTGGAAAATAATGATGTATTAACAATGTTAGTTTAATGTCATATCTTGAAGTATAAGTTTTGCTGCTGGAATCCCATTTTTCAGGAGTTGGCTGTGCAGTGACTGAGTTAGATTGACTTTTGCCATCAAAGTTTACATGCTGTACCCCATAGCTGCTCTGTTTCCTGGCCAGAGCTCAGCCCTCTTATAGAGCTGTTCTCCTGTCTGTCAGACTAAGGCACTGACATCACTGGTTCATATCCCCAGGTGCTATTACCTAGGCAGGAGACCAAACCAACTTCTCTTTGGCTTATTTATTCAGAGGAACAGACTGTATGGATGCTTGCGTGTATCTTTTATGTGTGTGTAAACTAAGATTTCTATTCAAAATGTTCACAATACTTAAAGATGTTAAGTAATTCTAAAATATCAAAATGTTTTTATAACCTGAAAACTCTACCTGGTATGAAATTAATTCTATCAACCCACTACTAAAATATACTGGCATCTCAGTATTAATATATTTAGTATGTTTTAAATTTCCAAGCTGAAATAATAATAAACATTGATCAGTTGGAATGTATCTGTGCCTGGGTTAATGTGGGCATTCCTTTGTCATCATATAAGACATCATCAGAATGCTAAAACCAAAAATTTGTTCAGAAGAGCGTGTTAGACACTTAGAAACCAGTGTTCAACAAAATATTTTTCAAATTAATCTGCCTTCAAAACAACTTACTCTAGCACTTAGCTATCCCAATTGTATTTTTAAATTTATTTTTAATTGAAGGATAATTGCTTTACAGTATTGTTTTGGTTTTTGCCATACATCAACATGAATCAACCATAGGTATCCACATGTATACCCAACTGTATTTTTTAAGCAGAATTGTCTGCTGTCTTTCTCATTGAGTCCTAAGTCAGGACAATTATAAAGCTGTTAGTGTTAAGCACTGTTAGTGCTTAAAGAAAAAAAAAAAAAGGCTGTGAATAATTTACATTAAAATAAACATAGGTAAAGCAGATTTTAGGTTTTCCTCTTGTTTTCATTTCTATATCTTAATCTGAAGAGAAATGACTGAAGTTATGTCTAATTTGTAAACTGTGCATAGTCTTCCAGGCATTCATTGGCATGACCGAGAGATGGTTTTTGCCGCATAGTATTGACAGTCCTCAGTATTATTGAGAAGACAAAGTTGAGAATCTCTGGTGTCCATACGTAGCTTAATGGTCTGAGAGTAAAGTATACTTCACATACAAGTATATTTACGTACTTCTTAGAAATGTGCATGGTAAATAAAATATATATTGGCAATAACAACTGCAAGATAATTTAATAATTTTTGGAAAGACATACAAGGCAAAGGGACAAGCAAAGTAACTCCTTTGTCCCAGAAAATCTTAACCAGAATGATCTGACATTGCCTCAAGATATACTAATGAAATTTTAACTGGTGTTTACAGTTAATTTGTGGTGTTGCTGAACTTTCAGTCTTAGTGTTTTCTAAAGCTTCCAGACAGTCTATACTGACATTACAAGACATTCCTCTTAGAGTTCTTCAGAATTATTTCTCAAAATAGCATTTTTATTAAGTGTCAACAACATTTGTGAATAAGTAAAAATCTGGTTAAAATCAGCATTTTATTTGTTTTAAACAAAAATGGAATTGCCCCCATTTTGAAATTTAATGATTTATTTTTCTGGCAAAGTAAAAACTGTGATTTCGAGGCTCTTATTAATAATAGATATACATAGGTGCACAACGACACATTAATCTATAGACATGGATTTGATACTTGTGTGTGTATAATATATGTTTGTGCAAGTATGCATTTCTGTAAATAGATATGGATAGTCTTCTTTCTTGTCTCTTCTGTGTTGGCCTATAAAAACATTTTACTCTAAAATTAGGATATCTAAAAGGCAATTCAGTTCAGTTCAGTCACTCAGTCATGTCTGACTCTTTGCGACACCATGAATGACAGCACGCCAGGCCTCCCTGTCCATCACCAACTCCCGGAGTTCACTCAAACTTGCGTCCATCGAGTAGGTGATGCCATCCAGCCATCTCATCCTCTGTCATCCCCTTCTCCTCCCAACCCCAATCCCTCCCAGCATCAGGGTCTTTTCCAATGAGTCAACTCTTCCTATGAGGTGGCCAAAGTACTGGAGTTTCAGCTTTAGTATCACTCCTTCCAATGAACACCCAGGACTGATCTTTAGAATGGACTGGTTGGATCTCCTTGCAGTCCAACGGAGGTGCAAGAGTCTTCTCCAACACCACAGTTCAAAAGCATCAATTCTTCAGCACTCAGCCTTCTTCACAGTCCAACTCTCACATCCATACATGACCACTGGAAAAACCATAGCCTTGACTTGATGGAATTTTGTTGGCAAAGTAATGTCTCTGCTTTTGAATATGCTATCTATGTGGTCATAATTTTCCTTTCAAGGAGTAAGCGTCTTTTAATTTCATGGCTGCAGTCACCATCTGCAGTGATTTTGAAGCCCTCCCAAATAAAGTCTGACACTGTTTCCACTGTTTTCCCATCTATTTCCCATGAAGTGATGGGACCAGATGCCATGATCTTAGTTTTCTGAATGTTGAGCTTTAAGTCAACTTTTTTACTCTCCTCTTTCACTTTCATCAAGAGGCTTTTTAGTTCCTCTTCACTTTCTGCCATAAGGGTGGTGTCATCTGCATATCTGAGGTTATTGATATTTCTCCCAGCAATCTTGATTCCAGCTTGTGCTTCTTCCAGCCCAGTGTTTCTCATGATGTACTTTGCATATTAGCTTATCTAAATCTAACTTAAATAACCAGACTTTGTTCTATAGATGAGGGATCAGTATTTGTATATAAAATTTTGGGCTTAAATTAAGGCTTAGATGTTTACTATATCACACCTTTCCCAAAATACATTGTTAAAAAATTAATGAGAAGAAATAAATGAATCAGTTTTTTTTTCTTTTTGATTCAAGTGAAAAAGTTAAAAACTAATAGTGTGTTAATCTCCTTTACTTACACCTCATTTTACTGATTAAAAGGTATGAAAACTGGCACTAAACTTTTATTGATTAATATTGAAGCAAGCAGATGTATATTAAAGACAAAATTTCTTCTGGATATTTTATGTTAATAATCACCAAAAAGATGTAACAGAATTAACTATAGTCCTTTGAAATGTACTGATCATTTTCTCTATACAACAGAAATACTTTAAAAAAGTTTTTAAATTCATAAAAATGTGATTTTAATAATGATAAAATATTTTGCACATTTTCAAATACATATTTATATTGTTTTTTAAATGTTATCCATTTTTATGATTATTCCAAGCCCAAAAAACAGACTTTTTAATATATGTCATTGTTTTATATAGTATGTATGACACACTAATATTTAAATAATATTTAGATAATAAAGTCATTTGTCCATATTTTCATCAGGTCTCAATTGATTTAAGTTTTATCAAGATTACCTGAATATGTTACATTGCTTATGAGAGAATACACAGTATTTCAAATGATATTTTAGAGGCAAATTAAAAAGAAATTTATTTTTCATTGTTCTTAGTATATGTTCTGTGATACTTTTAAAGTACTAAAATTAGAAGGTTGTCTCAAGATAATATTCTTTATTAGATCGATTTTTACTACCTTTCTTGGCATGTAGTACAACTGGGTTCATCTTTCCTTCTACTATAAATTCTTGCCTTAATATGTTCATCTTTTTTTAATGTGTCTAATATATATCTGGATCCTACTACCTGGATCAGTTAGACTATTAAAACTAGACTATACGAAACTTACTTTGACTCTTTGTTGTTGTGTAACGAAGTGTGCCAAAGTTTAGTGCTTTAAAACAGCTACCATTATATTAATTTTCACATTTTGGAGGGTTGAGAATTTGGACAGATTTCAGCCTCATGATTCTTCTGCTTAAAGTTACATTGCCTAGAGTCCGTGGTATTCAGTTGACATCTGCACTGGTCTGAAAGATCCAACTGAGCTTCACTCTCATGCCTGGTGCCTTGATGGAAAGTCTAGGAACTGAGCTTAACTAGCATTCTTCCCTTCTCCACACATCTTAGGGCCTCATGATCTCCTTCACAGAATGGGTGACTATTTATATATGGTGGTTCTTTGAGACTAATTCTGACACTGCCATGATGCTACTTCTGCCATATGAATCAAAGCAGTTCCAGGTCAGTCCAAATTCAAAAGAAGTGGGAAGAGACTCACTCCTCTATGAGAAGCAGGAGAAAAAATCCTTTACCATTGTTATTCTTCCACAGCAACATTGCCAAACTGATATCTTACATTATTCAACTTGTTAAGTCTCATTTCTATGTACTGCAATATTTGGCTTAGGAAAATAAATATGTATCATAGTTTCTATTATAATTTAGCAATAAAATTATATATATATAGATCTGAAATTGAGGCCCTGAACAATAGAAAATATATGATACAATTTCATGAAGATGTTGATAATTAATCAGATTGCCTTTAATAATTATAAAATAACAATTGCTATTATTTTAGGATAATAGAAAAAAACAGGCAATGTGTTAAGTGCTTTTTTTAAAGTTATGTAATTATCCAAGAAGGGATCTATTATCATTCTTGATTTATAGATAAAGAAACTGAGGCAGAATTATTGAGACAAATTTCTTAAATTTAGAAACCTAGTAAGATATATACCTGGGATTCAAATCTCATCGGTCTAGGCCTAAAGTCTGTACTACTGCCTTTTTACTTATTCTTTCAAGATATAATGATTCCAAACTATTTCCACATAAAGACGTATAAAAGCTGTCAATTGTAGAGGTTACAAGGATTTTACAATCTCCCAAATGGCTAGTAATATGGTAGCAATATCAGCAATCTATTCTCAGTTTCATTCCCTTTTAGATTATTTTGGGTTTGTTCTGTTTTTAAAAACACCCAGATAGGTCCCTATGGGACCTTATGAATTAATCAGTTGTATGGCTATTTAGAGGGCTTCCCTGGTGGCTCAGAGGTTAAAGTGTCTGCCTCCAATGCAGGAGTCCCAGGTTCAATCCCTGGGTAGGGGAGATGCCCTGGAGAAGGAAATGGTAACCCACTCCAGTATTCTTACAGTCCACGGGGTCGCAAAGAGTCGGACACGACTGAGCAACTTCACTCACTTGCTCACTCATTCATGGCTATTTAGAATTAAAATAATTCATAGTAAATTTAGAAATTGTTATATGTGGACAGTTTTAACTGGATGCATGTTAAACATGATTATCTTCAAGACATAAAATATTTGTCACATATTTTATTGCTTATCATTTTACTCACATTGTTCAATGAGTCTAATTTTACTAGTACTCTATTATTACTATTACAACAAAAATATATTTTGAAACTGTATTCTAAGAGTATACTTTAATTATAAATTCCTCTAGAAGCTAATTTCTCATTGTTTATAGAAATATATGACATAAATGAAAACACTGCTATTTAGAGAAAGTTAATTTCCTTATGTATGTTATAGTTTGAGTAAATATAAAAATAATTTTTAAAATTCTCAATCAGAGATGATATTTAATCTCTTTCAGAAATTAAAACTGCTTCTGGTTAGATATAAACATCTGGGATCCAAAGACATACAATGAACTTGAAGTCATTCTCTATTCTTTTTCTTACAAAATTGTTTTGACATTTGGAAAATAATCTAAGCAGAAAGTAAAAGCACAGGAATTCAATCAAGTCAATGATTAGTAAAATAAAAGCATAAGTATTCAGTCAAATCAGTGATTAATATTCATCCAAGCCATTACAGAAGTAATTCCAGACCATCAGAATGTGAATTCCCATAATTTGTATGAGGCACTTATTCTGAAATAACTCAGATATACAGTTTGTTTTAGAGGAATTATGCTTATGGTTGAAAATCTTAAATAGGACTCTTCTAATTTGTGTCAAGGGAAAAGAAAGGAATATATTAAGGATCCTTCTCTGAACATTCACAGAACACACTAGCATGATAAAGTCCTTATAAGACATGTTGTTTAGAAATCTTTAAATGTTATTTAATCCAACATCTCCCAACCTCATTTTCTAAAAATTCTCTAAAAATCTCCCCATGCCTTAATCTGTAACAAACACTTCTGGAAATGCAACTTAAAATATAATATAATTTCTGTAAATATTTCAGGCCCTTATTGTAGAAAGTATATTTGAGAATAGTACAGCTATAGTTTTAGAGGGATTATTTACTTTCTTTAAATGTCTAGCAAGTTGCTTGGTTAAAAATACAAGTCAAACGGTACTCCAAATAAAATCTAGAAGAAACAGATGAAATAATTTATAAAACATATAATATATTTAACATATTGAATATGAATATTGAATATTGATTGAATGATATAATTTATCTACTATACCCAAATATTATCATTTAAATGTGAAATCAATATAATGTGGTTTTAATGACATATTTACAAATTTTACCAGATATCTGGTATTTATTTTTATACCTACAGCACATCAAATTGGAAAAGCCATATATCAAGGTTTTCATAGCCAGTTTTGGCTAGTGACTACCCAATCGGGCAGCCAAGCGCTACTTCATGAAGTTATCGATTTTATTTACACATGTCTAAATTTTAATTTCACAACTTCTCCCACAATCACATTTATTTGTTTTGATAAGTTTAAAGTTATATACTTCACTATATTTATATTACTATAAATACACTATAAAATATAAATATATTTATACTTATAAATAAATGTATACTTAGAAAATGCATCATGCAAAGAGTACAGTTTTATGATATTTAACCAACATTTACAGGCAGGTAAACCAAACCACAATGAATATAAAAATTGTTTATCACCCTAAAAACTTCTTTTGTGTATCCTTTCAGTTACCTTCCTCCCAGAGCCCAGACAACCACCGATATGTCTTCTGTCACTAAAGATTAATATGCCTGATGCAGAGTTATAGATACATGAAATTATGTATTATATATTCTTTCTTTCTAGCTTAATTTGCTCAGCCTAATGCTTTATGAGATTCCCTCCAAACTACATGTAGCAACATTATAATGCTGAATAATCTTTCAGTGTATGAAAATATCACAATTCGTTTACCTGCTATTAAACATTTGTGTTGTATACAGGTTTAGGCTATCATGAATAAACCTACTAAAGACATTCTTGTTCTAGTCTTTTTGTGGACGTACATTTTTATTTCTTTGGGAAAAATATATTGGCATGGTATTTCTGGAACATGTTGCATTTTTCAAAGTGGAATCTGTTCTCTAAAGTGGTTGAACCATTTTATAAAACAAAGAGTCATGTATTATTCTAGTTGTTCCATATCCCTGGCATCTCTTGATATGATCAGCCTTTATAACTTTAGCTGTTCTATTGGGTTTATTGGGGAAGGCAGTGGCACCCCACTCCCAGGGACGGGGGAGCCTTGTGGGCTGCCGTCTATGGGGTCGCACAGAGTCAGATACGACTGAAGCGACTGAGCAGCATTGGGTTTATAGTGGTAATCCACAGTGATTAAAGATGTTAATGATCCCTTAATTTATTTATTAATCATTTAACGTCTGGTTTTGGGATATATCTGTTCAAATAGCTTGTCCATTTTCTTAACTGGGCTGTTCCTTTATAATTTCTAGATATAAGTTTCTTACCAAATACATATATGTATATTGCTAATATTTTCCCCCAGTTTCTGGTTTGTTTTTTATGTGCCTAATGCTAACTGCTCTCTCTCAGAAACTAGAAATTCGATGCAGTTCAATTTATGAATTTTTTTCATGTTATGTGCTTTTTGTGTTCTAAGAAATCTATGGACTCTTAGAAACTGTTCTAAAGCATCATTTTCTTATGTATTTTCTTCTATGTCTTACATTTTTAGGCTTATATGTTCAGGCCTAAAATCAATTTTAAATTAATTTCTGACTTTGTTGTGAGGTACAAATTTAGATTTTCTTTTTCCCAAATGTATATACAGTTGCATTAGAAACTTAAAATGTCCCAGGTGGCACAGTGGTAAATAATCCACCTGCCAATGCAAAAGACACAAGAGTCACAAGTTTAATCCCTGATTGGGGAAGTTCCTTTGGAATCTGAAATGGCAACCCACTCTAGTATTCTTGCCTGGAAAATTCCATGGACAGGAGACCCTGACAAGCTACAGTCCACTGGGTCACTAACAGTCAGACACGACTGAGTTACTGAGCGCACACAAACACACATATTAGCACCTTGCTATTATCCTAGGTAACTGAAACTTTGTTAATTAATTTTTCTGTCTTTTTTTTTCAGTTTAATTATCTATGTGCTTCAGTTCAGGCACTATAGACTGAACTGTGTCTCCTCAAATCTCACCTATTGAAGCTCTAACCTTCAGTGTGACTGAATTTTGAGACAGAGCCTATATAGAGATAATTAAGGTTAAACGAGGCCATAAGGGTGGGGCCCTGATTAGAATCACTGTCCTTTTAAGAAGAAACACCAGAGAGTTCCTTAACTCTCTCTCCATGTAAGCACAGAAGAAAGACAGTCTGAGGACAATAGCAAGAAGTAGCTGCCTATAAGCCAGAAAGAGAGCTCTCACCAGAACCTGCCTGTGCGGGCGCCCTGATCTCTCATTTCTGGCCTCCATAACTATGGGAAAATAAATTTTAGTTGTCTAAGCCACCCAGTCTATAGTATACTGTTATGGCAGTTTGAACTGACTAACACAGGTATTCTCGATAGTTATTTCTTGGCATTTACTACTATTTTGACCTTCAGTACCATATCAGCTGCTAACCTCACCCAGTGGATAATATATATATTAATTTATATGCATTTCTTATCTCTAGAAGTTCCATCTGTTTCTTATCTATATATCTTCTACTTTTTTATATTATGCTTTCCTCTAAAATCTAGACTATTCAAGATTTTTCTTATGTGGTTCACAATTCTACTTCTCTGCATGTTTAGTGATTGTTTTGTTAGATCCAAGACATTGCATCTGCCATGTTTTTGAGTGTTCATATTTTGTTAACTTTCTTTAAAGAGTATTGATGTTTGCTCTGGGAGGCAGTTAAGTTACATTGCGAGGCTTTAAAAATTGTTTTTTGTTAGGGTAGGAATGGAGCGCTCTTCTCTCAAGGGTTAATATAGTCTTACTATTCAGTTATGACTCTTTGAGGTTTCTACTGATTGTACAAGAGTTAAACAAGGTTTCTTTACTCTCTCTGGGTAAAATTTGAACAACTTCTATCTCTATGTGTGGCCTGGGAATTAGTCCAGTTCAGTTCAGTTCAGTCGCTCAGTTGTGGCCAACTGTTTGTTACCCCATAGACTGCAGCATGCCAGGCTTCCCTGTCCATCACCAACTCCTGGAACTTACTCAAACTCATGTCTACTGAGTCAGTGATGCCATCCAACCATCTCATCCTCTGTCGTCCCCTTCTCCCCCTGCCTTTAATCATTCCCAGCATCAAAGTCTTTTCAAATGAGTCAGTCCTTTGCATCAGGTGACCAAAGTATTGGAGTTTCAGCTTCAGCATCGGTCCCTCCAATGAATATTCAGGACTGATTTCCTTTAGGATGGACTGGTTGGATCTCCTTGCAGTCCATGGGACTCTCAAGAGTCTTATCTAACACCATAGTTCAAAAGCATTCTTGCAGTTGGTTTTGCTCGGCTTTGGGAGAGTCACCATATGTAGATACAGATTAACATTCCGCCAAGAAAAAAAAAAAAAAAAGAGGACCATTGTATGCATTTTTTCCAAACTCCCTTTTTTCTGATAATCTACCCTGTAAATTATATCAGCCTTAGTCTCTCAAACTCCAATGTGTCTCTTCAGTTGACCCCAGGTTCTGCTTTGCTTCTCTCTCTTACACAGTAATCCAGAACTTATGTCCCCTTCATACAAAAAGGCAGAGCAATTGTGGAACTCACCTCATTCTCTCATGAACCATAATGCTGTAATTTCCATCACTGCAATTAGTGAAAACACTGTTTCATGTATTTGTCCAGATTTCTAGCTGTTTGCATGGCAAGACAAACTGCATGCCAGCTATCACTTTATAGGATTTGAAATAAACACTGATTAAGAGAAGTTATAAATATGTTCACTTCTGGGCTGTTTTGTTTTAAAACAAACCAAAATCTGTTTTGTTTCAAAAATAGGGATTAACAGTGGATGGAAATAAAAAAAAAAAAAAAGCATGAACATGAGAGAAAGAATTTTTCTGAAAGGCAAGAGAGTTGTGCAGGGACTACATATCTAAGAGGTGGATAGTTAAGAAGAAGTATTTTAAAATAATGAAATAAGGATTAAAAAACAGGTGGCTTATGCATAGGCATTAAGCACTTAATTTTTTTTTTCCCAACATCCCACTAAAAAAACATGGTCAGGCTCCCCTGGTGGCTCATACAGTAAAAATATGTTTCAAGAATATGAAAAGTACAAAGGTCTATTGGAGAGAAGGGAAAAGCAAAGGTTTCAATGAATTTTTTTTTTGAATTATACAAAGCAGGAGAATCATTAACTAACTTAAAGAGTAAGGAAGTGTTTAACACAGAAACATTTTGAGAAGAATAGCTGCAAACAACTGAATTCATTTATCCTGTTGAATCTCAGAGAAACTTAGCATTTGAAGAGACCATTTCAAAGATAACAAAATCATTGAGATAAATGTTATATTAATTTGTCATTTTTGTTATAGAAAATAAATTTAATTATACTTGGGAAACTTCTATAAAAATTATTTTTCTTCTTAAAGTTATATGCAAAATTCTCACTTGTATGAAGAGCTTGACTTTAAACGTTGCTAAAGCTGGTTCACATATTTTCATTACCCCCTAACCTGAACATACATAAACTAAGAGAAAACTCATATACTTACTGCTGTTTTGAAAGGTGTGTGGATGAGTAACAAAATATTTTCTTGTTATTTTCTTTAATATTGTTAAGTTAACGTTTACTTGTTTTCTTTTTATACCATATACAATTTCATTTCTTAGAGGACATTAAGGTAGTGTGATATTTGAATAAATAATTATATTTCCAATCAATTAGAAATATGAATATCACTTTATGATTGTTTTATACTGATCTTAATAAATGGCTTGGCTACCTCTGGATAAATAATGTGTCTTTGACTAAGCATCTATCAAATGACATAGAACCAGATAGCACTGTAAACTTGCAAAAGGAGGAGGAGTTGAATATAATTAAACATGAATATTGTGCAATGTAGCAATATAAGATGACTACATAAGATTTAGGATTTCTTTCATTAGTAATTTAAAAATATCTCATGGACATTATAAAACATATCCTGCCACACTAATGGCAGAAAGAGGAGCTAAAGAGCCTCTTGATGAGGGTGCAAGAGGAGAGTGAACAAGCTGGTTTAAAACTCAACATTCAGAAAACTAAGATCATGTCATTCAGTACCACCACTGCATGGCAAATAGCTGGGTAAAAATGTAAACAGTGACAGACTTTATTTTCTTGGGCTCCCAAATCACTGTGGACAGTGACTGCAGCCATGAAATTAAAAGACACTTGCTTTTTGGAAGAAAAGTTATGACAAACCTATACAGCGTATTAAAAAGGAAAGACATCGCTTTGCTGACAAGGGTCCATCTAGTCCAAGCTATGGTTTTTCCAGTAGTCATGTATGGATGTGAGAGATGGACCATAAAGAAGCCTGAGCACCAAAGAATTGATGCTTTCAAACTATGGTGCTGGAGAAGACTCTTGAGAGTCCCTTGGACAGCAAGGAGATCAAACCATTCAATCCTAAAGGAAATCAACCCTGAATATTCATTGGAAGCACTGATGCTGAAGCTGAATTTCCAACACTTCAGATACCTGATGCAAAGAGCCAACTCATTGGAAAAGATTCTGATGCTGGGAAGACTGAGGATAGGAGGAAAAGGGGGCAACAGAGGATATGATGGTTGGATGACATCACCTACTCAATGGATATGAGTTTGAGCAAATTCTATGAGATAGTGAAGGACAGGTTAGCCTGGTGTACTGCAGTTCATAGGATGCAAAGAGGTGAACATGATTTAACCACTGAACAACATCAACAATCTGGGAGAAGAATTAATATCATAAAATATTTAATGGCTATAATTGCATACACAACAAAAGACATCTAATTGTTCTTATTTGGTCCTTCACACGAGCAACAACAAGATTTCATGAATTAATCACTTCAGGCTTATTAAAAAGTATTATAAAACTCCAGCCTTTATAAAAATATTGACTTCTAACTCATCATCAAAACAAGGAATATGAAAGCAAATAGTTGTTAACTTTAAAAACCTAGATATCACATTCTCTTCTGAGATGTAGTCAGAAATACTGACCAGAGGAACTGTTCCATAGGTTGATAATTTGTCCTTAATGATAGATGATTATAGCTATAACCAGCAGAACCCACTCCCTTCCCCTCTAAGCCCCTAGAAAGGATCTGAAAAATATTTCTGTAGCTGCTATAAAACTGTTCACTTATAGGAACAAGAAAGTTCTAATACAATGCTGTTCTCACGGTAATGGATGAAACAATGCAACGAATAGAACTTCTGGTGTTTATAGTCATAAAATCCCTTGGGCAGGGTCCAAAATCCATCTGCCTAATACTGAATTGTGTGTTCCTAATGCTGTTATAGTGGCATTTCAGGTTATTCTGGAAGAACAGATGCCCACTCTTTCGGTTTTGCAGATTTTCACAGGAGATTGGCTATGTCTACTCACTAAACGACAGAATAATTTAGAAAATATCTTTGGCCATAACTTCCTCATTTAAATTGATTAAGAGTGTAATCTATGTAGTAACAATCAGAGCTATGTATGATCCAGTCTTTCCAAACTGTATTGTCAGCTGATGAAGAAACTGAATTTGACTAAAAGTCAAAACCAGAATTACAGTATTTTATGCAACCACATATGCCAACATTTACTTTTCATTAATTTTGATAACATGTTGAAATATAGATGTTAAAACTTAAGGCATTTAAAGTGCCATATTTCTTTTTAAACCTGTCAAATTCTTTTCAAAACATCAGTGTTCAAAATAATGTTTTTAGAATTCAATTGTGATATGTTCTGATTTAAGTACCAAAAAGCTATATATAGTTAACTTTTATGTATCCATCAGTGATACATAGATACAATAGATATATACAAAGTTTCTGCTAGTAATGAAAGAATTTGATTCTACTCCAAAAAGGCACAGATCTGTTGGAAGTATCAGTAGCCCATGGTGACACTGCATTTATTACTCAAAAATGTAAAAATAGTGCAAAACTGATAATTACAAATTCAATTCCATTCAATTTCAATTGTGTTCTTGATGCTATTTATCAAGCCTATCATTAATTTGTTTTTGGTTCCCTAGCTAATTCACCACATGTGATTTTCTCTCTTCCCTTTCCAATGCCCTACAAAATTTAAAGTAGAAGAAAGATTATACAATTTGATATCAGAAAATCAATTTGAAAGTAAGATTTCATTAGCTGTGTTGATTTAAGTCATAGCTCTGTGTCCCTCTGTTCTCATTCATAAGTAAAAATAGTAGCTGTGTGTACCTGCCAAGTTGCTTCAGTCATGTCTGAATCTTGAAGACTATGGGGTGTAGCCCTCCAGGTTCCTCTGAGCATGGGGATTCTCTGGGCAAGAATACTGGAGTGGGTTGCTGTGCCCTTCTCCAATGGATTTTCCCAACCCAGGGACTGAACGCACAGTCTCTTACATTACATCTCCTGCACTGGCATGTGGGTTCTTTACCACTAGCCACCTGGGAAGCCCAAAATAGTACCTCACAACAACTCTGGAAAAAAGAATGTGAACATGAACACTGAAGTTTTATGGGCAGCCTGTTGTGAATAAATTACTGTTTAAGACTAAGACACATTGTGTAAGAAGTGGTTCTCAAAGTGGTTCTCAAAGTTTTGTCCTGGAAGGAATAACATCAGAATAACAGAGAACTTGTTAGAAATATGAAGCAATTAAATCCCACTCCAGATTTACTAAATCAGAAACTCCAGGGATAGAGCCTAGGAATCTGTTTTAACAAGCCCTGCAGGTAATTCTTGTGCTTAGTTAAGTTTGAGAAACAGCAGTATAATGAATTCTACTTGTCTTTCCACTTGGCATCAGTCTTCCCTGCTATAGTCTTTAGGGAATCCCTTGTAAATTGTATTTAATGATTTGTCAAAGGGTCACTGATAAAGACACAGGTCTTTCACACATGGCTTAATGACATGCATTATTAAATATATAATATGTAATAAACATCTCCAGACATGACTTTAAACATAATTATATAAGGTACAATATAACTCATGTAGATATCTATTTTGAAATTAGTTTTAAAATTCATGTAACTATAGTAAGAGGAAATCATCATACATCACATTTAGAATTAGGAAATACAATTAGAATTTAGAAACTACACTATTTGCTCCAATTTTTATTTCTGTTTATATATGCTCAAATTCTAGTGACTTTCCCCCCCTTCTCTTTTTTCTTTCTTTTTCTGTGTCAATTTCTGACTTTCTCTCTTTCCCTCTATCTTTCTTTCATAAATATCGTTGCATCATCCTCTAATATGTTCAGTTCAGTTCAGTTCAGTTGCTCAGTCGTGTCCTACTCTTTGCAACCCTACGAACTACAAAAGGCCAACCCTCCCTTTCCATCACCAACTCCCAGAGTTTACCCAAATTCATGTATTGAGTTGGTGATGCCATCCAAACATCTCAGCCTCTGTTGGCCCCTTCTCCTCCTGCTCTCAATCTTTCCCAACATCAGGGTCTTTTCCAATGAGTCAGATCTTCGCATCAGGTGGCCAAAGTATTGGAGTTTCAGCTTCAAGATCAGTCCTTCCAATGAACACCCAGGACTGATCTCCTGTAGGATGGACTGGCTGGATCTCCTTGCAGTCCAAGGGACTCTCAAGAGTCTTCTCCAGCACCACAGTTCAAAAGCATCAATTCTTCTGCGCTCAGCTTTCTTTATAGTCCAAGTCTCACATCCATACATGGCTACTGGAAAAACCATAGCCTTGACTAGACGGACCTTTGTTGGCAAAGCAATGTCTCTTTTTAAATATGCTGTCTAGGTTGCTCATAACTTTCCTTCCAAGGAACAAGCATCTTTTAATTTCATGGCTGCAATCACCATCTGCAGTGATTTTGGAGCCCCCCCAAATAAAGTCTCTTGTTGTTTCCACTGTTTCCCCATCTATTTCCCATAAAGGGATAAGACAAGATGCCATAATCTTAGTTTTCAGAATGTTGAGCTTTAAACCAACTTTTTCAAGTCGAAGGCTTTGGCATAGTCAATGAAGCAAAAGTAGATATTTTTCTGAAACTCTCGGTTTTTTTTTTTTTTTTTTTTTTTGATGATCCAGTGGATGTTGGCAATTTGTTCTCTGGTTGGTCTGTCTTTTCTAAAACCAGCTTGACCCACTGGAAGTTCTTGGTTCACACAGTGTTGAAGCCTGGCATGGAGAATTTTGAGCATTTCTTTGCTAGCATGTGAAATAAGTGTGATTGCGTGGTAGTTTGAACATTCTTTGGCATTGCCTTTCTTTGGGATTGGAATGAAAAGTGACTTTTTCCAGTCCTGTGGCCACTGCTGAGTTTTCTAAATTTGCTGGCATATTGAGTACAGCACTTTCACAGCATCATCTTTTAGAATTTGAAATAGCTCAACTGGAATTCTATCACCTCCGCTAGCTTTGTTTGTAGTGATGCTTCCTGAGGTCCACTAGACTTCACCTTCCAGGATGTCTGGCTCTAGGTGAGTGATCACACCATCGTGATCATCTGGGTCATGAAGGCCCTTTTTGTATAGTTCTTCTGTGTATTCTTGCCACCTTTTCTTAATATTTTCTGCTTCTGTTAGGTCCATACTATTTCTGTCCTTTATTGAGCCCATCGTTGCATGAAATGTTCCCTTGGTATCTCTAATTTTCTTGAAGAGATCTCTAGTCTTTACCATTCTATTGTTTTCCTCTATTTCTTTGCACTGATCATTGAGGAAGGCTTTCTTATCTCTCCTTGCTATTCTTTGTAACTCTGCATTCAAATGGGTATATCTTTCCTTTTCTCCTTTGATTTTTGCTTCTCTTCTTTTCACAGCTATTTGTAAAGCCTCCTCAGAGAGCTATTTTGCATTTTTGCATTTCTTTTTCTTGGGGATGGATGATCTTGATCCCTGTCTCCTATACAATTTCACGAACCACCGTCCATAGTTCATCAGGTACTCTATCAGATCTAGTCCCTTAAATTTATTTTCCACATATTAGCTTTTTTAAAATAGTGCTTTGGAACACTATTGCAACTGCATAGAATGTCTTCATATATTTGTATTTAATTCAGTTTAGAGAAACAATTTCTCTTAAAATAGCATAGAAGACAAAAGTAAAGGGTAGAAGGGCAGAAAACAAAAGTAATAAAAATGTTACTTAAGGAAATGATTTTTGTGTGTCTCTGTATTTAGTTAGAACGTAGAATACTTTCCTACTCTGGGTTGTAGGAAAAAAAAAACCCAAAAACTGTCATGTATAATGCCTGCCTTAGTTACAACGTAGAATATTTTCCTACTCTGGGTTGTATAAAAAAAAAAACTGAAAACTGTCATATATAATGCCTGCCTTCAATACATGTTTTTTTTTTTTCTCTTTTCCTCTCCCTCAAGTCTAATACTTCTGTGTTTTGTCTTCTGCCAACATTGCTTTAATGGTTTTATGTTGTATGTTCATTTGAATAAATCCAAATTGTTTACAAGCTAAAGGATGGACTTACTATCAGAAAAAAAATGTATCTTTATTAAACATCTCTGGCTGTAGTTGTTCAAAGTATAGCCTTGATCAACAACAATAGCCATTCCTAGCCCACTGCTTGGTAATTAGCAAAAATATTCTTATACTATAAAAAGTATATATTTGCTTGCAATTAAAATTATTTCCCATTTTAACAATCTTCATAGTAACATAATGATTTAGTATGCAGTTTATAAAATTATTTATTACTTAAGTGCCAGATAAAAGCACTACATGCTTTAATTCATTTAATATTAATTATAATTTTATATAAATAAATAATATTATTAACCCCATTTTAGAGATGAGTAACCTGAAAAGAAAAAGTTTACCTTCTCTGTTTGTTTACCTAATCTCAGTCTTTATTCTTAGAACTCAAGCTATGCACTAGGTCTTCTGGTACTAGCTTCATGCAAAGAAGATGGTAGGTAACCTCCACAGAAGCTGTATTCCTTGTATTGAGATTAGTTCAGCAGCTTGACTCACTGCCTTCAAGTAACCAGCATTAGGATTCTTGTGCTTTTATGTTCTGAGCCAACCTGTCCACCAGTACATGTCTCCTGACTTTGATTCCCAACGACCTGGTAGAGAATTCTATTTGCTTACCTCCAGGAAGGTTCTTAGATTTTATGCATATTGGCTCCTCTTCTAATTTACTTTCTATTTTAGCAGTGCCAGTAGTACAGAATCACAAAGGAAAAGAAATTCTAAGATAGTAGTTTTCAATAAAGATTTACAGAACCAAGAAGGAAAAATTTTCCAAAATAAATGGATGCCAATGAATTAATGAATTAAATTTGTTCCCTGTAGTGAGGAATACTGGTTTTTCTTCCATTGCTTGCTTCCCTGGTGGCTTAGATGGTAAAGCATCTGCCTGCAGTGCGGGAGACCCAGGTTCAATCCCTGGGTTAGGAAGGTCCCCTGCAGAAGGAATTGACAACCCACTCCAGTACTCTTGCCTGGAAAATTCCATGGATGGAGGAGCCTGGTAGGCTACAGTCCATGAGATTTAAAGTGTCAGACACGACTGAGCAACTTCACTTTCTTCTCTCACTTACCTCAAACTATAGAAAAAGGAACTCGGTACATCTACCCTCTAGGACATTGTATTTCTCGAGAGAGGAAGCACATTTCAGCTAACATAGGGGCTGATACTGAGCCACATTTTCTGGAGGATGTCAGTCTCCTGTTTTTTTTGCTCTTTCCTCCACATGACACAGTTGGCTCCCATTAGTGGCTTTTTCATTTTTATCAGTCTTCAAGAAATTGGCATCTCCTGCCTGTCTCTACCCTCCCACCCACTGATAATCTCTCTTTCTCTGCTTGATGGTAGAGGGCCTTTAGTTCAGCATCAACAAAATTAGATCTGTACACTGCCAGCAGGGACCAAAACAAATGTGGGGAGAGAATGAGAGGTTTAGGCTTTACATCTAAAGAACACTTGCATTTATAATTTCATAAAACAGACATTTAACCATTTAATATTTTGAATGTCATTTAATTTCCTATTTTTAAATTGTCTCTACTGGTAAATCCCAAGAGACAGCAAGAACAGATTTTTATTTTATAACTTTAAAACATTATTTTATATGATCATATATATAGCCCTCATAAAATTTCTATGGGTTAGTTGATCAGTTGTTTCTTAGGTGAGCAATTACAAGTTTAGAGAGTTTAATCATTTATAAAATTGCATGGATTGGTAGAGCTAGGACTTGAATCTAGGTTTCTTAGGTCCAGGTGCTGGCCCTTTATTCCCTGTGTGGGAACACATTAGCCTTTCAGAAGTTCCTGCAAGGTCCTCTGACATTTCAGCAGCAAGTCATCATTTCTTTATTCTATATAGGTAACATTTCACTTCTAAGACAGGTTCTAAGTTTTGTTAAATAAAAAGTGGGTAGGGATTTTAGGACTGAGGACCAAGGCTCATTCCCTTTTCCTCTTTACTGTCTCTCAAGAGCAAGAATCAGATGAAAATCTGATTCTGTTACAAGATGTCTCTGTTATAAGATTCATTGTGCATAATAACACAAATATCCTTCCAATGAAATAAGAAAGTGGGCAATTATCTGAAACAGTTCATTTAAGAATGGTGTAAAAATATACCAGTTTACTAAACACAAAGGACAAAAATATGGGATACACCAAAGGAATCAGGGAAAATTTTTCCACTATTAGGTTAAAGAAGTCCTTTAAGCAATTATTTTGCCTGAACTTTAATTATTTTGCATGTCAAATTACTATGTTAGGTAGAAGCAGCCAGTAACAACTCACATGTCTTAAAGTTATAACAGTATTCCTTACAACAGTTGCCAAACTCAGAATATTTCCCTGAGGAATAATTAAGAATAGCACATTATTTAGTACAATCAAAGGTGAAGTTGAACCAGTGAGTGAAGCAAACTATAACTTTCAGTGTGACAACACTCATGTGAAGATATTTCTAACATTACTGTACAATGTCATGAATTTGATTTGATAATCATCACAGGTGTGAGTATGGGCTTCCCTCGTGGCTCAAACAGTAAAGGATCTGTTTGCAATGCAGGAGACTTGGGTTCAATCCCTCTGTTGGGAAGATCCCCTGTAGGAGGTCAGAGCAACACACTGCAGTATTCTTGCCTGGAGAATCCCCATGGACTGAGGTGACTGGCAGGCTACACAGCCCATGGGGTTGCAAAGAGTCAGACAAGACTGAGAGACTAAGCACAGCACAGCACAGGTCTGAGTATATGAGATTGGTCTAAATGAAAAAAGAATGCAAGGAAAGGGCTAAATTTAAACCCTCTCTGGTCACTGTCCTGGATTGTGGATTATATCAAAACCATTGCAATGCAGGATAAAGTCCCTCCCAATGTGTTTTTTTCTATTTAAGTCCCTACATGCAACAACTATAAAATCACTTCAAAAAAGGGACAAAAGAAAGTGATTCATTAATTTGTAAATACCTTTTAAAACTTTTCCTTCTTAATAATTAGACATCTTGGAATGTTCAAGTCAAGTGGGCCTTAGAAAGCATTGCTATGAACAAAGCTAGTGGAGCTGATGGAATTCTAGTTGAGCTATTTCAAACCCTGAAAGATGATGCTGTCAAAGTGCTGCACTCAATATGCCAGCAAATCTGGAAAACTCAGCAGTGGCCACAGGACTGGAAAGGTCAGTTTTCATTCCATTCCCAAAGAAAGGCAATGCCAAAGAATGCTCAAATTATCACATAATTGCACTCATTTCACTTGCTAGTAAAATGATGCTCAAAATTCTCCAAGCCAGACTTCAGCAATACGTGCACCATGAACTTCCAGAGGTTCAAGCTGGTTTTAGACAAGGCAGAGGAACCAGAGATCAAATTTCCAACATCCACTGGATCATCGAAAAAGCAAGAAATTTCCAGAAAAACATCTATTTCTGCTTTATTGACTACGCCAAAGACTTTGCCTGTGTGGATGACAACAAATTGTAGAAAATTCTTAAAGAGATGGGAATACCAGACCACCAGACCTGCCTCTTAAGAAACCTATATGCAGGTCAGGAAGCAACAGTCAGAACTGGACACGAAACATCAGACTGGTTCCAAATAGAAAAAGGAGTACGTCAAGGCTGTATATTGTCACCCTGCTTATTTAATTTATATGCAGAGTACATCATAAGAAACTCTGGACTGGAAGAAGCACAAGCTGGAATCAAGATTTCTGGGAAAAACATCAATAACCTCAGATATGCAGATGACACACACTTATGGCAGAAAGTGAAGAGGAACTTAAAAGCCTCTTGATGAAAGTGAAAGAGGAGAGTGAAAAAGTTGGCTTAACCTCAACATTCATAAAACTAAGATCATGGCATCTGGTTCCATTACTTCATAGGAAATAGATGGGGAAACAGTGGAAACAGTTTCAGACTATTTTGGGGGGCTCCAGAATCACTGCAGATGGTGTTTGCAACCATGTAATTAAAAGACGCTGACTCCTTGGAAGGAAAGTTATGACCAACCTAGATAGCATATTCAAAAGCAGAGACATTACTTTGCCAACAAAGGTCCGTCTAGTCAAGGCTATGGTTTTCCTGTGGTCATGTATGGATGTGAGAGTTGGACTGTGAAGAAAGCTGAGTGCCAAAGAATTGCTGCTTTTGAACTGTGGTGTTGGAGAAGACTCTTGAGAGTCCCTTGGACTGCAAGGAGATCCAACCAGTCCATTCTAAAGGAGATCAGTCCTGGGTTTTCTTTGGAAGGAGTGATGCTAACGCTGAAACTCCCATACTTTGGCCACCTCATGCGAAGAGTTGACTCATTGGAAAAGACTCTGATGCTGGGAGGGATTGTGGGCAGGAGGAGAAGGGGACGACAGAGGATGAGATGGCTGGATGGCATCACCGACTCGATGGACGTGAGTCTGAGTCAACTCCGGGAGTTGGTGATGGACAGGGAGATCTGGTGTGCTGTGATTCATGGGGCCGCAAAGATTTGGACACGACTGAGCAACTGAACTGAAATGTTCTGAAGGTATGTAAGTCACTAACACAAAAGATTACAAAGTATCTTATTGCCCAGTAAGTAACTGTACTTAATTTTGCTTTTCAATTTGAAGAAATTATTCCCTTTTTCTTTGTTTCTGAAAACAATTTGCTAACCACTGTCATCAGGAAGCTTGTTTTTCTTTTCATCAGTCTTATCCAAACAACAGTTTGTGCTGGTTTCCCAAGGTCTACAATTACTTTCACTCTGCTGAAGTTTGGGAGTATGTTATTAACAGTGTTTCAGTGTGTAATGATAGGTGATGACACACTGACACAGACCCCACAGTCAGCATCAAACTAAGACACATATATGTCCATGTCGAGACAATAAAAATTTCTCCCTTATTTTTTCTTTGCCATTCTGACAGTGTGCTGACCCTCAAAAGAAAGAATTATTGGTTTGCTTCATAATTTTATTAACAATGAAGAATAAAATTTTTGAAAGTACATTTTAGTTTTTCATTTGCCATCTAGGCCTTGATAACATAGTTCAAGAAATACCGTGTGTGTGTGTATTCTATGATAAAAATTTTTAAATAAAGGTAATTAACTTGAAATGTTCTTATTAGCAAAGAACATTGTCTTTTAAAACCTAAAGTTCAGTCCCAACCAACCATTTAATGTTCTATAGCATGGACCAAAGCCACTCTGCTGTCTCTTTTGTATGGCCAATGAACTAAAAATATTTTTAATATTTTTAAGTGGTTGAAGAAAAATCAAAAAAATAATAGTTAGTGTCACATTAAAATTATACAAAATTTAAGTTAGTGTCCATACATAAAATATTGCTAAACACTGGTTTGCTGCTGCTGCTAAGTCGCGTCAGTTGTGTCTGACTCTGTGTGACCCCAGAGACAGCAGCCCACCAGGCTCCCCCGTCCCTGGGATTCTCCAGGCAAGAACACTGGAGTGGATTGCCATTTCCTTCTCCAATGCATCAAAGTGAAAAGTGAAAGTGAAGTCGCTCACTCGTTTCCAACTCCTAGAGACCTCATGGACTGCAGCCCACCAGGCTCCTCCATCCATGGGATTTTTCAGGCAAGAGTACTGGAGTGGGGTGCCATTGCCTTCTCCAAAACACTGGTTTACACAATGTCTATTATTGGTTTTGCATTACAACAGCACAGCTCAGTAGCTGAGAGAGAGACCTTATGACCGCAAAGTCTAAACCAATATCTGGCCCTTTTATAGAAAAACATTTGCAGACTCTGCTCTAGATGAGTTAAAGTAAGTGATTAACCCTGCCAGGATGTCTCCTTAAAGCATTAAATGAAGATTAAAACTCCTTCTCAATTGAAGCAGGTGGTAGTATAAAATGGAACCTTGTGTTAAATGGGGTTCTTGTACTCATGAATCTAGAAATGTCTATCATGTACTTAATCATTATCTCATTTTATATATGAAGGATTAAATTAATTAAGTTTATTCAGGTTGATAGCAGTTGTGAAATATGACAAGTCGTTGTCAATACCAACGTTACCAAAGAGTAGTCGTTACCAATAGTTGTCAGTTTTATATGCTTAACTTTTATTGTTCCTTGTGCCAAAAGTTTATACACATTTTGTATTTAATCTTGATAACGGTAAGTATTATTATCAACATTTTATAGTTTTGCAGATGTTAAGTAGAAACCTCATCGTTTAAAGTTAGTAAGAGGCAGAGACATTATTTTAACTTGGGTTTCTCTTACTCCTTGCATTTTACATTTAACTACAAAATAATGCCTTCCTTCCTTTGACAGAAATCTTTATTTCCTTTACTAAAGTTTTAAGAAAATGCACATTTTGTGAAAGAAATGAGTAGAGTCCATAGATGATAGTATTAGGGGACACTGACTTGGAATGTCCTTTCTGTGGATGAAAATGATACTTAATGTACAGGGTTAAATTTTTAGCTCTGTTTGGTAGCATTACTTGTGTATTTGTTGGGTGAAGAGTTCTGAAATAATATTAAACAGTAACCGATAAAGTAATTGAAATTATGCATGCCTATCCAACTGTACGGTATGTTTCGAGGGTTTTTTTTTTTTTTGCATTTGTTTAGAGGGCAAATTATGACTATATAGATTTTGATGGTTTTCATTTTATAAAAATATTATATATATATATATTATCTTCAAATCAGATAGTTGGACCTTTTCATTTTTCATTTATAAATGAAAAAGTGAGAGAGAAAAGTAAATTAATTCCCAGGGAGTATTGTGCAGAGGTCGAGTTGCACGTTATGACCCCAAGTCCCGGTTTCAGGCCTGTTGGTGTATCCTGGTAAAAGGCTACTGGTAACACCACCATTTTTTCAGGGGCCAAGAATAAAGACAGTTGTCTGTGTTTGAGGAAAAGAGGCAAAGGGAATTTTTTCCTTTTCCATATTAATAAATAAACATCACTAACATTTTTAAAGATGTGAAGCATGGAATAAAACCAGCTACTATTTAGGGAAAATGTACTATATATTTTCAAGTTTTGTTTTGGATTATGGTTGAAGATTTTTTTTAATTTTGTATTTGGTATTAATTCTACTGTTTTTATTGACTTTCATTCTTCTGAAAAACACAGGGAGGTGATTAAATCAAAGTTGGCAGGACTATTTTTCCTCCATTAATTGAATAGCATGATTTATTCAAATATGCAGGCAGTAAACATTTTCATGATATTTACTTTTCATGCCATTCATGAGACATTCCTATGAAAGTATTAACATTTTCAAATGTAAAATAAATATGTCTTTGATTGGCTGAGTGAATTCTATAGAGAATTTCATAGAACAGCTCATGTCATTTTGTGTTGTTAGAATAATCTGATGAACGCCATTGTTCCCTTTATTCTAGAAGTAGCTGGCTTTTCCCAGAACAAAGATGCTATGACTGTAGCTACAATTTTATTTTTTTCCAGATTACAAATTGTAACTACCCTGTCTCACTACCTAATATATTATATTCAAATAGGTTTTCTTGCATATTACTTTCTGTCAAGAATAAAGAAGTATTTCCATGAAAGAATCCAAAAATTATGCTGAAATCACACAAATGTGGAATTAGTTAACAATTTATTCTATAAAGAAACTGGAAATTGCAACCTGTTCTTTACTGAAATAAGAAACTTAAAGTTAGAAGTTGGCATATGAGAAGTTTTGTCGATAAGAGTACCTATTACATTTTTAACATTACTTACTCCTTACACAGATGCTAAATTACCTGCTAAGAAATCTAGCATAAAAAATACAAAATAATTTTTGTTTTAATTTTTTTGTCTTTTCCTATCTTTCTATTTTTGTTAAAATTACAATAAACAGAATTAAGAATATCATTCTATAATCATGCAATCACTAAGTCAGGGACTTAAAAAATACTGGATAAATGTTTATTAATGATTAATAAAAAGATGAAGAAAAAAATGGCAACCCAATCCAATATTCTTGCCTGATAAATCCCATGGAGAGACACAGGGTCACAAAAAGGTCAGACACAACTTAGCAACTACACAACAACTGAAACTAAAAGCTGTGTACACATATGAAAATATTGCCCAGTTTTGCTAATCTCCCTTACATGTATTTGCTTAATAAAAAATTCTTTTAAAAAATTATCATAATAAAAACACATATTGTCCAGAAGAGAACTGGATTCAGAAAAGAAAAATTTTACTCTAGTGCAGTGAGCTTGGAAATACTGGAATATTTTTCCTCAAAAGAATGTTCTGCTGAGTAAAATTCACATTTCATTTTTCAAATAAAAGCAATAACAACAGTAAAAATTAAAAAAAAATAATCAGGTTTGAGCATATTGAGCTCTCTGAAAGTCAGGGGTGTTCATCAAAAAAGACCATAATTTTCGTTAAGATTTGTGCAAGTGGCATGTATTCTTGTATTTGCGCAAGTGGCATATACTTTTGTGGTATATTTTCTCTCTGAAGTACAAGGCAAGGTGATCTCTTGAGAGATAAAGGGGAAGAGCAGGACTAGCAGGTTTAGGAGAGGAGAAGTTTAAAATAATTATTGAATTATATACACCCTCTGCACACAGTGAATGTTGTCCAATTGACTTGAAATTACAGATAGCATTTACAGAGCCTGCCATCTCAACTGAACAGTTGAATCAACTTGGTCAAATATCATGTTAATAAGGTCAAAAAGTCAGTCAAACTGATTGTCTGACTTGAATGATTGCATGACTGAAGTGATTAGTGAAAACAGCCTTAAACTCATATTAATCCCCAAACCTTTTCTTCTGAAGAACTGCCCTGTTTAGATGTTGGGCTGTTACTATAGAGGTTTGCTGTCTACATGAACGTTCCTCAACATTTTAGATCGCATACCTCCTGTTCAAAGTATATGCAATTCTACACCCTCTGTTAAAGTCTCTCAAATTCAACACAATTTAGTTAACAATCCCAAAACAAAAAAAGATTTTTGATTAGTTCTTCAAAATGAAGATACATTTTCTTCATCTTTCAGCATTAATGCCTATTTTGCAGGAAAATATAAGTTTAGCAGGGGCTTTAAAATGTCACTTGTCCAATTATCTTCATAAGCTTATTAGAGAAAATGTTAGTAAACATCTTTTAGTAATAAAAACATTCCTACTCTCCAAAATCTAATTGTTGTTAACTGTACATTGATACTTTATATTACTGAACTCACTGAATATTAATACCACTGGATATTAATTCTATATTTACTATACACCATCCACCATAGTTATCATTAGTACAGACACAGTGGAAAGTAGGTTATGGTATTTATCAACTTGAGTCAGTAAAGTCTCATTTGTGGCTTCCCACTGTTTACATATAAAATCAATCTTTCTGTTAAAATGATGGGATAAATCAAGCCCAGATCTACACTGTAATTTGTTGTTTAAAGAATATTTTTGTAGGGCAAGAAGGATCTACTTGAAATTTTTTTTTTTGGTAAAATTATTAACCTGCTGAAAGGACAAAAATCATTAAATAATTGAAAAGACTCAATATAATCACACATGAAAAAATATACAATGAGCATTTTCCGATGAGCCCTTAGTAACTTTATAGAAAAAATTAAAATTTGATAAAGTCTGTAAAAACAGATTAAATGTCAGCATCATACAGTTTACCCCTGTGCATTATGCCCATCACGTCCAAGGTAGGCTCCACTTCTTTTGTCTGATCTAAGAAATGTGCCTGATGCTAAGTGTCCTTCAGGACTTCAATAGAAAAAAATAATAATTTTATATTTTCCCCATTCTCACATATTACAAGCAAAGGCAGTCAAGAGGGGTACATGTTGAAGAGGGAATATTGTAGTGAAATAGGGATCACTGATTAAGAAGGAAATAATATTGTTACAATTTATGTCAAAGAGTGTTCTGCCTATGTTGTCTTCTAGGAGTTGTATGGTTTGTGGGCTTACATTTAGGTATGATGTCACTTATATGTGGAATCTAAAAAATAAGACAAACTACTGAACATAACAGGAAAGAAGCGGACTAACAGATAGAAAACAAACTAGTGGTTACCATGGGGGAATGGGATTCAGGGAGGGGCAATTTAGAAAAGGGGGAGTAAAAAGTTCAAACTTTATATACAAATAAGCTACAAGTATATACCGTACATCAAAGGGAATGCAGTCAATATTTTATCATAATAAACAGAATGTAATCTTTATAAACTGAAAATCACCATATTGTATACTCATAACATATAATACTGTACATCAAACTATAATTTAAAAAAATATACAAGATGATGTGTGTGGGTTATATGCAAATACTACAACATTCAATCTAAGGAACTTGAGCATCTTTGAATTTTGGTATCTGAGGGGTTCCTGGAGCAAATTTCTCAGGGATACAGAGACAACTGTACTTGATCACAGTAAATCAAGGAGAAGGGGTATTCAGTCTTTGTTAAATACAAATAAATATCACTTACTACTCAGAAAAGAAAAAGAAGGAAATAGCAATGTTAAAGACTATGAAATTGGTACACCACTTTGCTGTGTTCAGAGTCATGCCTGACTCTTTATAACCCTATGGACTGTAGCCCACCAGGCTCCTCTGTCCATGGGGATTCTCCAGGCAAGAATACTGGAGTAGGTTGCCATGCCCTTCTCCAGGGGATCTTCCCAACCCAGGGATCAAATCCAGGTCTCCCACATTGCAGGAGGATTATTTATCTGCTGATGTACTAGGAAAGCCCATGAGATCAGTATAAATTTAATGAATTCAAGATAACTCTAAGAGAGTTAAGTGTAGATGTTGAGTAACCAGTTACATACAGAAATTGGAAGTGTGAACAGTGTATTGACCTCAAAATGAAACTTTTAGAATCCTCATAGTTGTTACTGTCCATGAAGGATCACTGTCAGAAAGCTGTTATATATAGCTTAGAATCATAGTTTCCTTTGCAACAATCTCTATCCTATTGAAAAATCCTGGTCTTATAACCTCCAATTTCCCTCAAACATACCAACTTCTTTCTATCTCTCCATTCAAATCAATAATATATCTCTGCCGGTCTCCAGAAATATTCTCACATGCTTATAATTTCTACTCTTGTCTCCTTTTCTAAACATAGCTCCATAGTCTCCAAAATATATGTTTACACAAGAATGAGACCTTATAAATCATAATTTTGACCCTGTCACTCTAAATGCTACACTTAAAAGGCATTGTTCATTGCTCAAGAGTAGTACCTGGGCCTTTCATGCTCTGGCCCTGGCCTATAGTTCCCACCTTATCTTGTTGCATGCTCCTTCTGTGTTCCATCAATACTGCTTTCAGTGCTTACCATGTAGCAGTCTTCCCTTGCAGGGATTTCCATACATTTTTCTAGGTAAGTCATTCCACTAACTTCCATAAAATTATGGCCCAACTATTTACAGTAGCTAAGACATGGAAACAATCCAAATGTCCATCAGCAGATAAATATATGTATAAGATCTGGTATAATATATATATATATATGTGGTGGTTTAGTCACTGAGTTGTGTCCAACTCTTGAGACCCTAAGGATTGTAGCCTCCCAGGCTCCTCTGTCCACGGGATTTCCCAGTCAAAAATTTATATATATATAAACACATACAGAAAAAATATATATGTACATATATATGCACACACACACATATATAATGGAGTATTATTCAGCCATGAAAAGAATGAAATAATGTCATTTACAGCAGCATGTATGGACTTAAGAGATTATCATACTAAGTAAATCAGAAAGAGGAAAACAAATACCATATGCTGCCACTTATATGTGGAATCTAAAATACGACACAAATAAACACAGATATGAAAGAGAACCAGATATATAGACATAGAGGACAGACTTGTAGTTTCCAATGGGGCAGGGGTTGGGTCAGGGAGGCACTGGGGGTTTGGGATTAATGGATGCTAAGTATTATATAGAGAATGGATAAACAAGATCCTACTGTATAGTGTGGGGAACAATGCCAATATTCTGTGGTAAACTATAATGGAAAAGAATATATAAAAGAATATATATAACTGAATCACTTGTCTATACAGAAGAAATTAATATGGTAAACCAACTATACATCAATTTAAAAAAAAAAAAAACATAAAACATGACCCAGTACAGATTCATCAAATCATTTCAGTTACTACATGAATTTTCTAATGGGAGAAAAAGGAGTAAATAAGAGATCCATTGCCATTCAAATATGAATGAAAGAGTCTCAGTATAGCCACAAAATAAAATACTTTGAAAAGCTATTTCTGATATTCTGACAAGAAATTACTGTAGTCAGTTACATCTTGGTAGCATTAATTTTCTTCACTGAGGAAACAGTTATGAAATAATCTCTAAGCCTTTCTTTTTGGTTCAGTTACCCAGTTTTATTTATCTTTTAGTCTTTAAATGTTAGATTGTTGGGTTTGGTTACATATGCATAACATGCTATTTTTCTTATTATACTTTACTTGAAAAATTATCTACTTCATCTAATTTAAGGCAGTCTCTTGCAATAGAAATAAAATAAATGCTACTTTTATAATTGCATCCTTTGGTCTTTAGGTAAACAAGTAAAATGATTTCTAGATTACTTAAATGAACAAAACTAGATGCAACTGACGAGATTACATTTCTTAAAAAATCTGAGCTAGTTGTGCTGCTTTATAAAACTTAGCTGTCTAAAGAAACAAAAGGACTTTTGAGCCATTTATGTTTTTCCAATTTGGGAGCTGTAAAGGTTTCTTAACCATTTTTAACTCAGATGACAATTATATCTACTACTGCGGGCAGGAATCCCTCAGAAGAAATAGAGTAGCCATCACGGTCAACAAAAGAGTCCGAAATGCAGTATTTGGATGCAATCTCAAAAACGACAGAATGATCTCTGTTCATCTCCAAGGCAAACCATTCAGTAAAACAGTTATCCAAGTCTATGCCCCAACCAGTAACACTGAAGAAGCTGAAGTGGAACAGTTTTGTGAAGACCTACAAGATCTTTTAGAACTAACACCCAAAACAGATGTCCTTTTCATTATAGGGGACTGGAATGCAAAAGTAGGAAGTCAAGAAACACCTGGAGTAACAGGCAAATTTGGCCTTGGAATGCGGAATGAAGCGGGGCAAAGACTAATAGAGTTTTGCCAAGAAAATGCGCTGGTGATAGCAAACACCCTCTTCTAACAACAAAAGAGAAGACTTTACACATGGACATCATCAGATGGTCAACACCAAAATCAGATTGATTATATTCTTTGCAGCCAAAGATGGAGAAGCTCTATACAGTCAACAAAAACAAGACCAGGAGCTGACTGTGGCTCCTGTGCTATTCTTTGTAACTCTGCATTCAAATGGGTATATCTATACTTTTCTCCTTTGTTTTTCACTTCTCTTCTTTTCACAGCTATTTGTAAGGCCTCCTCAGAGAGCCATTTTGCTTCTTTGCATTTCTTTTCCTTGGGGATGGTCTTGATCCCTGTCTCCTGTACAACGTCACAAACCTCCATCCATAGTTCATCAGGCACTCTGTCTATCAGACCTAATCCCTTGAATCTATTTCTCACTTCCACTCTATAATCAAAAGGGATGTGATTTAGGTCATACCTGAATGATTTACTGGTTTTCTCTATTTTCTTCACTTTAAGTCTGAATTTGGCAATAAGAAGTTCATGATCTGAGCCACAGTCAGGTCCTGGTCTTGTTTTTGATGACTGTATAGAGCTTCTCCATCTTTGGCTGCAAAGAATATAACCAATCTCATTTCGGTGTTGACCATCTGGTGATGTCCATGTGTACAGTCTCTTGTGTTGTTGGAAGAGGGTGTTTGCTATGACCAGGGCATTCTCTTGGCAAAACTCTGTTAGCCTTTGCCCTACTTCATTCTGTACTCCAAGGTCAAATTTGCCTGTTACTCCAGGTGTTTCTTAACTTCCTGCTTTTGCATTCTAGTCCCCTATAAGGAAAAGGACACCGCTTTTGGGTGTTAGTTTCTGAAGGTCTTCTAGGTCTTGAGAGAACCTTTCAACTTCAGCTTCTTCAGCATTACTGGTCGGGGCATAGATTTGAATTACTGTGATATTTCATGGTTCCTTGGAAACAAACAGAGATCATTCTGTCATTTTTGAGATTGCATCCAAATACTGCATTTCAGACTTTTTCATTGACTATGATGGCTACTCCATTTCTTCTAAGGGATTCTTGCACACAGTAGTAGATATAATGGTCATCTGAATTAAATTCATCCATTCCAGTCCATTTTAGTTCACTGATTCCTAGAATATCGATGTTCACTCTTGCCATCTCCTATTTGACCACTTTCAATTTGCCTTGATTTTTGAACCTAACATTCTAGATTCCTATGCAATATTGCTCTTTATAGCTTTGGACTTTGCTTCTATCACTAGTCACATCCACAACTAGGTGTTGTTTTTGCTTTTACTCTATCTCTTCATTCTTTCTGGAGTTATTTCTCCTCTGATTTTAGTAGCATATCAGGCACCTACCGACCTGGGGAGTTCATCTCTCAGTGTCCTGTCTTTTTACCTTTTCATACTGTTCATGGGGTTCTTAAGGTACAAATACTGAAGTGGTTTGCCATTCCCTTCTCCAGTGAACCACATTTTGTCAGGACTCTACACCATGAGCTATCCGTTCTGGGTGGTGCTACATGGCATGGCTCATAGTTTCATTGAGTTAGACAAGGCTGTGGTCCATGTGATCAGATTGATTAGTTTTCTGTGATTGTGGATTTCAGTCTTTATGCCCTATGATGGAGAAGGATAAGAGGCTTATGGAAGCTTTCTGATGGGAGATATTGAATGAGGAAGACTGAGTCTTGTTCTGATGGGTGAGGCTATACTCAGTATATCTTTAATCCAATTTTCTGCTGATGGGTGGAACTGTGTTCCCTCCCTGCTATTTCCTGCTGAGGAGATGCCCCATATCCAAGGTCAGAGATACCCCAGCAAGATGGTAGGAGGGGTGAATTTGCCTTCAGAATCAAACCCCATACCCGCCAGAGACACTCAGGGGGCTCAAATGTGCACCAGGACCAAGGGACTCCACAGAGACTGAGACAGAACTCTGTTTGAGCATCTCCTGTGGCAGTATGGGTCAGCAGTGGACTGCCACAGGAACAGGGGCTCTGGGTGTAGCAGACTTGGGTATGGCATAAGCCGTCTTGGATGAGGTCATGATTAACCCCATCCTACAGCTGCCAGAACTTACACAGGACTGGGAAATAGACTCTTGGAGGGCCCAGACAGAACCTTGTGTGCATCAGGACCCATAAGAAAGCAGTAGTGACCCCAGAAGAGATTGACCCAGACTTGCTCAGGAGTGTCCTAGAGTCACCAGTGGAGGCATGGGTCAGTGGTGGCCTGCTTCAGGGTTGGGGGCACTGAGTACATGCATGGGATCTTTTGAAGGAGGCCAACATTATCTTCATTATAAGCATTCAGTTCAGTTCAGTTCAATTCAGTTCAGTTCAGTCACTCAGTCGTGTCCAACTCTTTGCAACCCCATGAATTGCAGCACACCAGGCCTCCCTGTCCATCACCAACTCCCAGAGTTCACTCAGACTCACCTACATCGAGTCAGTGATGCCATCCAGCCATCTCACCCTCTGTCGTCCCCTTCTCCTCCTGACCCCAATCCCTCCCAGCATCAGAGTCTTTTCCAATAAGTCAACTCTTGGCATGAGGTGGCCAAAGTACTGGAGTTTCAGGTTTAGCATCATTCCTTCCAAAGAAACCCCAGGACTGATCTCCTTCAGAATGGACTGGTTGGATCTCCTTGCAGGCCAAGGGACTCTCAAGAGTCTTTTCCAACATCACAGTTCAAAAGCATCAGTTCTTTGGTGCTCAGCTTTCTTCACAGTCCAACTCTCATATTCATACATGACCGCTGGAAAAACCATAGCCTTGACTAGATGACCTTTGTTGGCAAAGTTGTCTCTGCTTTTGAATATGCTGTCTAGGTTGGTCATAACTTTTCTTCCAAGGAGTAAGTGTCTGTTAATTTCATGGCTGCAATCACCATTTGCAGTGATTTTAGGAATAGTTAATTTTCAAGCTAATAGTCTCATTTATCTCAGGCTGAATATTTTAAAAAATAATTCTAGTATATTAGACAGACTAATAGTTTGAAAAACCTGATGGGATTCTTATTAAAATATGCTCAGAAAATTTAGAATATACATTTTGATAATACCAAAATATGTATTGATTATGGTAATTGGATAGTTGTTCTCTATCCAACAAAAGCAACATTGGTTGCAACATTCTTTAATGCTTCTACATTTTTTCCTATTATATTATGTATGTCCAAAATCCATAAAGTAGAAATTAGATACAGAAAACAAAAACCACTTATTAGAAGTCGAATTAACATATCACTATTTTTATGATGTTTCTGAGTTCCCTGTGATTCTAAATATCTATCATTTAGATAGTACTTCTAATTAATTGAGAAGTTTTTCAAAGTCTTCTCCAAATAACTTTTGCATAATGTATCCACGGTATATTGCCTAGTAGCTGAAAATATTAAAAATGGACTAATTTGTTTTGCTTAATTAATTGCCTATCTGTGATATAGCTATCCAGACAAGCAACAATAGGACAAAAATAAAGTATCAACATTATTTCTATATATACATATCTATAGATTTAGTTTGAGCACAATTATAGAGTTCATTTTGTTGAAATAAGAGGACGATGGTTATATAAAATTGATTTTCATTTACTAAATAAACAAATGCTGAAAATGTATTTGAAAATAGCCACTGACTGTCTTTAACAATCATCTTATCCTGTAGATATAAAAATAATGGGCTTCCCAGGTGGCACTACTGTCAAAGAACCCCACTGCCAACACAGGAGACATAAGAGATGCGAGTTTGATCCCTGGGTGGGGAAGATCTGGCGGAGGACATGGCAACCCACTCCAGTAATTCTGCCTGCAGAATCCCAAGGACAGAGGAGCTTGGTGGGCTATAGTCCATGGGGCTGCAAAGAGCTTGACATGACTGAAACAACTTTCACAGACACAGGAAAATAATGCCTTCTCAGTCCCAGACTCAAGTGATTTTTTGTATACATTAAAGTTTGTTGATGACTAAAAAACTTATTATATATATATATGTGTGTGTGTGTGTGTGTGTGTGTATACATGTATGTATATATATATACACATATCAGAAATTAGTAAGTAGAACTGAAAGTTTGTTGCTGAACCACAAAAGATGTTTGGATTCTTGGACTCCAGAGGAGAAGGATTCAATCCAGGGCCAGAGACGAAGCTTGATTGCTCAGAGCTTTTGTGTAATAAAGTTTTATTAAAGTATAAAAGGGGTAGAGAAAGCTTCTGACATAGACATCACAAGGGGGCAGAAAGAATGCCCCCTTCACTAGTGTTAGCAATGAAGTTATATACTTTTAATTAGTTATTACAATGAATCAAGAGGTTGTAAAGACCTTACTAGACCCACTCCCATAATTTACATTTTAAGATAACAGGATTAGCCAGAAGGTTTTTTCCAGAAACTGCCCTCAAGCAGGATACATTATTATTATATAATCCTAAGGACTGTAGAGGAAAAAAAATAAACCTTTGTTCTTTCCTCCTCCTTGAGAATTCCAGACCCCTATCTCCTTGGGGACCCCTGGACTTCTTATCAACCTGCCTAGGAATTGACTCTCAGAACCTTACAGAATATTTCGTGATCTCATCTAGTAATGAACGGAGTGTCTTTTATCCAACTGCCAAGTATTCAGCAGCAAAACAGGATGAGTATAGTTTATGAGGACATTAGCAAAAATTTTAGGATACTTCCAAATGCCTGAGATAGCCCTGGGCCTTTTATAAATCACTCCATGAAACAAAATCTGAAGCATCCTTAGGATCTTATAACATGACCACCTGACTTAGTCATTTTAAAAGAGAAAGGAATAAAATGTAAACATTTCTGTGATAAATAAGAATAAATAAACATATATTAAAATAAGGAAGGGTTCCAACTGCTTTTCCTAATTTTTCCATTACATATAATCATTGTCATTTAAAACTAGGGATAATGTTCCATTTAAACAACTGGAATTTTTTTAAAAAAATAAGCTTTGGGCATTTTGTTCACTTTTCAATTTAAATCCTTTTTACATTGGCATGGCTGTTCTTTTCAACTGCCCTTTACTGACATCAAAGTTTTTCTTATTTTGTAAAATCCACTTCAGACTGGCATTCCATTACAATCACTGTGTCATCTGAATTATTTTTTAAATGCAAATTACACAGTATGAATCTTCTGCTTAAAACCCTTCAGTAGCTTTCCATTGTCCAGTGAATAAAAATTCTAATTACTTAGGCTAGCTCTTAAGTATATCTGAACCTTGCCTGCTTTCCATTCTTCCTCTTGGTCCTCCAATCACACTGCTTTCATTCAGTGACCAGTTCAGAGCATTCCATGTCCACGTTTCCCTTTCCAGCCATAATTCATCTGAAACTCTAAGGCTGATAGGTGAGGTGGTCTGGTATTCCCATCTCTTTAAGAATTTTCCACAGTTTGTTGTAATCTACACAGCCAAAGGCTTTGGTGTGGTAAATATGGCAGAAGTAGATGTTTTTCTGGAACTCTCTTCCTTTTTTAATGATCCAACAGATGTTGCCAATTTGATCTCTGGTTCCTCTGCCTTTTCTAAATCCAGCTTGAACATCTGGAAGTTCATGGTTCATGTACTGTTGAAGCCTGGCTTGGAAAATTTTGAGCATTACTTTGCTAGCATGTGCGATGAGTACAATTATGTAGTAGTCTGAACATTCTTCGGCATTGCCCTTTGGGATTGAAATGAAAACTGACCTTTTCCAGTCCTGTAGCCATTGCTGAGATTTCCAGATTTGCTGGCTTATTGAGTGCAGGACTTTAACAGCATCATCTTTTATGATTTGAAATAGCTAATTTAATACTGATAAAAATTATTTTTAAAAGATTAACAGATACTAAAATGAAATTTTTATATCAGTTTAAAAACTAGGCCATATTCATTGGTTATTCAATTGAACTGACTGCTACAGTTTAAGTGTAGAGGAAAAAGATGTTCAATATAGAGCACTTTCTCAAGTTTATATAGGTATGATAGTCACTTAGTCATGTCCACCTCGTTTGAATCCATGGACTGTAGCCCACCAGGCTCCCCTGTGGCTGCTGCTGAGTTTTCCAAATTTGCTGGAATATTGAGTGCAGCACTATACAGTCCATGGAATTTCCCAGGCAAGAATACTGGAGGGGCCAGCCATTCCCATCTCCAGGGGATCTTTCTGACTCAGGAATAGAAACCAGGTTTCCTGCATTGCAGGTGTATTCTTTACTACCTATGCCACCAGGGAAGCCAAGTTTACATTTCTACAAATAAATTGGAAGAGAGATATGAGAAGGCAGCTAAACTACTCCATAATATGGCACCTTGGCATCCATTCTGTGTGGCCAAGCTGTTGCCAAGGATCCCTTAAACTAACTCCCCACTGCCCTTTTTATATGCATTCTACCCCCAAGGCACAGGACCTTCCCTTTCTGCCCCCCTCAGATTACCAAATCCTCCAATTTACCAAACACCATTCTCTTTGGTTTGAATTAACCAATCCAGGCTTAGCCTGGGAATGCCAAAGACTCCACACTTGGGCCCTAATCAAGGCATTTGCCCCAGGTCCTGGAACTCTCTCTCCGCCTGAATTCTGCCCTTACTTCACTGTGGGTGCTGTGCCAGTGTTCCTCCTACAGGAGGTGTGAATAATAAAGGTCTCTATTTCCTTTGCCTTGCACTTTTAAGTTAAAATGGCTTACCACCCGACGCCCGGGGCTCTACCTAACAAATGTTAATCTAACAAAGTCAAAACATTAGATTATATTAAATTTCTAGTATATGTAACCTAATTTCTTTTATGCCTATGTATATGGTTAAAATTATTTTTTCGCTACAAAGTATGACTAGAGATGGTATTTCACTTTAAGTAATTCATGATTTGAGGGATAAGCACAGTTAAATAGACATTAAAAAGAGATATTAAAATGTACATGTCACAAATGTACATGTCACAAATATTTGTAATATGAAAGCAATAAATGGAGGCTCTTATAAAAGGCAATGTATAAGGGACTATCACAGTTTTTTGATCAAGTCTAAGACAACCTCAATTGAAAAATGCATCACTCTTGCATATATGAACACACACACATTGACAATTAAGCAATGATAAAATGCCTAATGATAAACTCTCAAGATAACTCACCCCAGACTAATGTTGTTTCAAATTTACTTTCAAAAGATTTTAGAGAATTTGTCTATCTTTTTGCCTTCAATTTTATTGCCTGGCATGTTCTGTTCAATCCGTTTAGAGGTATGTCAGTAAAA
This sequence comes from Ovis canadensis, assembly GCF_042477335.2. NCBI lineage: Eukaryota > Metazoa > Chordata > Mammalia > Artiodactyla > Bovidae > Ovis > Ovis canadensis. The sequence continues at coordinate 34,256,546 of NC_091261.1, read as the reverse complement.
AAACATACAATCATTTCAACTACTTCTTAATATTGTCCTTTTTAAGTTCTATAAACCATATTGTTTCTTTGCAAGTAAATATGGATTTGTACTTATTATCCCCTGGCATGTATTGACATTTTCTTTACTAATATATCAAATTATATCGTGTTGCTTTTTTCCCCATTACTTTATGTATACCTTGGAAAAGGAAATGGCAACCCACTCCAGTATTCTTGATTGTAGAATTCAATGGACAAAGGAGCCTGGTGGGCTACAGTCCATGGGGTCATAAAGAAATGGACACGACTGAGTGACTAACACTTTATGTATACCCACTATTGGTTTGAATGCCCAATCATTTTCCATAAGACACTTAAAGAGCAGTTAAATACAAAATTATGTAGTAAAAATTGCATGTAAGGTACCTGAAGTGAAAAAAATGAATGGAAATATTATGGCTAACTTCATATATATGCAGGCAATTTCAAGTTTTTCATAATGGCTGCCCAGAAAAAATGCAATTATTAAATGTCCTCAACTGTACATATACCAAATTCAGAAAATTCAGAGCTGTTACAGAGAGAGAAGTGTGGCTTGAGAAAATTAAACATTAAGGAAGTGAGTGGGTAAAAAATCCAGGGGCAAAAGTGTTATATTCACATCCTATAATGCTTTTTTCTTCTGGACAATTGATATTTTCAATAAATACTTTCTTGAAAAACAAAAAATAAATATTTCAAATATTTTGCTTTTTTTACACAATATATGTAAGAGAATACAAATCATTTAAATTATTGAGCTAATATCATACCCAATCAGATTTAAAACCAAACAGATGTAAATTTGACAGTAATAATAATCAACTGCATCAATTTTAGCTTTATAAACTAACAGTCTACATTTAGCTCATAAAATACGCAACTACAAACACTTGCATAAAACTAAAACTCTCATCAGGAGAAATTAGGTAAAACTGTACAATCTAACATGCTAACATACATTTTTTTTTTTCTGAAGAGCAAATACAGACTTCAAATATGCAAATTCACATTGCTCTGATTACTTTGTTGCATGTTCACTGAAAGAATTTATGAGGCAATTAGAGTAACTTGTTTCCATTATACAAAAATCAATACATATGACTAAACTTGGTCATATCTTTGATTCTAAACAGATTATTGCCTATTGATAGTGAATGATTATGGAGCACCATTTCATGAAGAAGATTGAATACAACACACTACACTTGCTGACTGCTAGCATAAATATATATTTAACTTACAAAATCAACTCTTTAATAGAGAATTCTTCCTTTCATCCTGAATTCTGTCTGATAGGTCACAACTATGCTTGTTTTTCTGCAAGTTTTTCTCTTTTTCTCTCTTTCATTAAGCCTTCAGTGAGACCAAGTACTCAGTATTTAATATCTCTGTCAAATAAAGTCATATCTTATTGTTTATTCTGAAATATGTTAAATATATTCTATTGCCAAGAGAAGAAACAAAGGTTCTATATTTTAAAACATGGGGTAAAATTACTTTTCTAAATGCTTCTAGAAAGTATGATGAAGCTTAGCAAACACTTTTAAAAATAAATCTTTTGATTTCCAAATGTTTCTATTTTATTATTATCTTTTACAGTATCACATATATTCTTACAATACAATTTTACTTGGTTTTGTATTCACTTTTTACAACTATTACTTTGGGGAATATTATTCAAATTGTTCAATCCAGTAGATCAGAAATATTAGCAAGTATTGAAAAATAATTCAGAACCAAATAATTTTTGCAAAATATTTAACCAAAACAAATGGATTATTTGCCAAAATATTTTTCAGATAAATCTCATGTAATTATTCTTTGTAGTCTGGTATGAAAATTCTAAAATGTGTTACTTCTAAAATTTGAATAACAGTTAAAATATATTATGCCATCATCTGTAAAATCTAACCTAAAATTTGCACACATTAACAGGTACACTAGAAAATCATTTATATTTTCAATGAGGTATTTCAAGAGTTCATTTTGAGGCTTATTTATCAGTTGAACAATAAGTTATAATTTTTGTAAATATGTAACATTTTAAAAAAGAATAAACAATAATAAAAATAGCAAGAGAAAGCCTGAGATATTATATATATTTCCAAGAATTTTGAGTAAATGGAAAATAAACGGCACATCAGCAAATATGTAAAACAGAGAATAAAGCTATAAAATCTGACATATAGTTAAAAGAAGTCCCAGAGAAGTCATGAAGTGTACACTATACAAAATCAAGGGCTTCTCTGATGGTTCAGTTGGTAAAGAATCTGCCTGCAATGCGGGAGACCCTGGTTTGATTTCTGGATCTTAAAGATCTCCTGGAGAAGGGATAAGCTACCCATTCCAGTATTCTGGCCTAAGGAATTCCATGGACTGTATAGTCCATGGGGGTCTCAAAGAGTCAGACAGGACTGACGAGGTCTTAAAAATAGCTGAGAAAAGAAGAGAAGCTAAAGGCAAAGGAAAAAAGGAACGATATATATACCCATTTGAATTCAGAGTTCCAAAGAATATCAAGGAGAGAAAAGAAAGCCTTCCTCAGTGATCAATGCAAATAGAGGGAAAACAATGGAATGGGAAGGACTAGAGATCTCTTGAAGAAAATTAGAGATACCAAAGGAACATTTCATGTAAAGATGAGCACAATAAAGGACAGAAATAGTATGGACCTAACATAAGCAGAAGATATTAAGAAGAGGTGGCAGGAATACACAGAAGAACTATACAAAAAAGATCTTCACTACCCAGATAACCATGATGGTGTGATCCCTCACCTAGAGTCAGACATCCTGGAATGCAAAGTCAAGAGGGCCATAGGAAGCATCACGACAAACAAAGCTAAGTGGAGGTGATGGAATTCCAGTTGAGCTATTTCAAATTCTAAAAGATGATACTGTGAAAGTGCTGTATTCAATATGCCAGCAAATTTGGAAAACCCAGCAATGGCCACAGGACTGGAAAAGGTCCTATGGTCCAATCTCAAAGGTCCAATCCCAAAGAAGGGCAATGCCAAAGAATGTTCACATTACCACACAATTGTATCATCTCACACGCTAGCAAAGTAATGCTCAAAATTCTCTAAGCCAGGCTTCAACAGTACGTGAACCATGAACTTCCAGATGTTCAAGCTGGATTTATAGAGGACAGAGGAACCAGTGATCAAATTGGCAACATCTGTTGGATCATTAAAAAAGCAAGAGAGTTTCGGAAAACATCTACTTCTGCCTTATTGACTATGGCAAAGCCTTTGACTGTGTGGATCACAACAAACTGGAAAATTCTGAAAGAGATGGGAATACCAGACCACTTGACCTGCCATCTGAGAAATCTGTATGCAAGTCAAGAGGCAACAGTTAGAACTGGACATGGAACAGACTGGTTCCAAAAAGAGAAAGGAGTACAACAAGGCTGCATACTGTCATGCTGCCTATTTAAATTATATGCAGAGAACATCATGAGAAATGCCGGGCTGGATGAAGCATAAGCTGCAGTCAAGACTGTCAGGAGAAATATCAATAACCTCAGATACACAGATGACACCAACCTTATTGCAGAAAGTGAAGAAGAATAAACAGCTTCTTGATGGAAGTGAAAGAGGATAGTGAAAAAGTTGGCTTAAAACTCAACATTCAGAAAACTAAGATCATGGCATCCAGTCCTATCACTTCATGGCAAATAGATAGGGAAACAATGGAAACAGTGAGGGACTATATTTTGGGGGGCTCCAAAATCACTGCAGATGGTGACTGCTCCTTGGAAGAAAACCCATGTCCAACTTAGACAGCATATTAAAAAGCAGAGACATTACTTTACCAACAAAGGTCCTCTAGTCAAAGGTATGGTTTTTCCAGTAGTCATGTATGGATGTGAGAGTTGGACTATAAAGAAAGCTGATCACAGAAGAATTGATGCTTTTGAACTGTGGTGTTGGAGAAGACTCTTGAGAGTCCCTTGGACTGCAAGGAGATCCCACCAGTCAATCCTAAAGTAAATCAGTGTTGAACATTCATTGGAGGGATTGATGCTAAAGCTGAAACTCCAGTACTTTGGCCATCTGATGCGAAGATCCTACTCTTTAGAAAAGACCCTGATGCTGGGAAAGACTGAAGGCAGGAGGAGAAGCAGACAACAGAGGATGAGATGGTTGGATGGTATCACCAATGATATGGACATGAGTTTGAATAGGCTCCAGGAGTTGGTGATGGACAGGGAATACTAGTGTGCTGCTGTTCCATGGGGTCGCAAAGAGTTGGACACGACTGAGCAACTGAACTGAGACAAAATCATCAAGAAAACAATGAAAAAATATTTTCCAAGTCACAGAAAGATTTGAATATGTAGGAAAACAAGACAGCCTGGTATCTATCATGATGAATTAAACAATATCAATATTTTCTACATATTGAAATCTGAGTTTCCAAATATACACAACTAAGAAAATCATCACATCCTCAGAGATAGAAATATATATACATATATAGAAAAAATATATATACATATATAGAAAAAAATAATTGGAATGGCATCAGGCCCGATACCAGACAAATCAAACATAAAAATAAATGAATTAATGATTTAAGAGAAAGTTATTTTGAACTTACAGGTTAATAAACTTGGTCAAAATTAACAATCAAATATGTCCCAATGAAGATATCTTCAGACATAAGGCTCAGGTAATTAAGTTCTATAGGATGCTTTTCATAAAGCGAGAAAACTGGAAAGCAGAACATGTGTTTTACAAACATAGAGCACCTGATCTGGAATACAATGAAACAAAACTTGAGGATGACAGCTTTGAAATAATCCTTAAAGTAATCGTTCTAAATTAGAACAGGAATGTAACTGACAGATAATTTTGTTTTTTAAATTTACAATAAAATAAATTGTACTGACTAGATATACTAACGTCAATTCTGGAAATTTTTCATTATATGGTGAAGAAAACCTCTCTTTTCTTAACAAAGAAAAAGTCAACTGAAATTCCACAGTAGGACAAAAAAAATATCATATTATCAAGCGGTGGTCCAAATATAAAGCAGATAATATATTGCATGGTTTTTGAACTGTTGAGAATTTAATAAATAGATATGTCATTTATGCTTAAATAATTTTGAACTTTCAGAATCATTATCTAACAAAAGAAACCATGGTAACTGAACCAGCTTGTAAATACTGTAATCATTGACAAAGCATACAGTGTATTACTATCCCTTAGTCTTCATTGCCATTCCTAATTCACATGACCATTGAAGGCAATTGCAATTTTGCTTAAATAACATTTTTATATGTTTATGATGAGTCTTAAAAACACCAATCAGATGAACTTTTGAAGTCTTCTCCCCAACCATCACTTGCCATCATTCCCAACCTCTACGCAAACTCCCTTGGTTTTTTGATCAACTGCAGCATTCATCCTTTGTACCAATAATGAAGTTATTATATACTACATAATTATGATACATTGAACAATAGAGTATTTTTATAACACCTTGAAACCACAGAAAGATAAATGACAGGTTTTTCCACGCAGGGTTGGAAGCCGTGTGATAGGTATATGCATTTGTTTGTAGAAAGTTTATAGAAATAGTCGATACTTCCATTTGACCACTTCTATAATAGTGGTCATAACTTCTATTTATATAAGTAGTTCATAACCTCCATAATCCCCATTAAATCTAAATTGAGATCTAAATTTCAGCCCAGCCACTTATTACATATTTCATCTTGTCAGCTTGCATACTGTCTGTGAGCGTCAATTTCCTTCTTTGGAAAATGAACTAAGACAGCAATAATATAAGGTTTTCATGAAGATGTTATAAAAAACTCCCACTTGCCCTAGTGTCTGGCACAATGTAGATGATTCACAAAATATTGTTGCTTTTACATCCACTATAATTATTAAGTTACAGGCATAAAGTGAAGAAAAACGTTATTTGGTACAAATTAAAACCAATAGTTTGGCCACCTCATGCAAAAAGTTGACTCATTAGAAAAGACTCTGATGCTGGGAGGGATTGGGGGCCAGGAGGAGAAGGGGACGACAGAGGATGAGATGGCTGGATGGCCTCACCGATTTGATGGACATGAGTTTGGGTGAACTCCGGGAGTTGGTGATGGACAGGGAGGCCTGGGGTGCTGTGATTCATGGGGTCACAGAGTCGGACACGACTGAGTTACTGAACTGAACTGAAAATAATATTAATATATATTTGAATGTGTTACATTAAAAAAAAACACACCTTTAATGTAGTTTTCTATTTGCCACAATAAAAATGTGAGAAAGATATTTTTTTAATCCACAGGTCTAATTATAACATGAGTAAAATATGTGGAGTGATATAAAATATTTTGGCATGGTTAACCAAGTTTTTGTAGGATACCTGGACATTTCCAGTTACCAGAGACAACTGTGACTTAAATTACACTTTTTTTTTTTTTTTTTTTGCTGATACAGCATTATCTTGTTATTCTATCACTTTTCAGTGTAAAGTTTATTACCCCTCTGGAATGTTAACGGGAGCATGTGTGCATCCTAGTGGTTCCCCTACTTCAGCTATTTTTCCTGACAATATACTTACGTCTGATGCTTCTCTGGTCTGGTAACAAGCCAGAATGCTACTGACTTTCTCCTTAAAAATTATTCAAAGTAGAACAGCATTCTGAAACCTCATTTTCAGTATCAGGTTTAATGAGACAAACTAAACACAGTGAGGCCAAGTTTGACCCCAAGCGTGGGCTTCCCTGGTGGCTCAGAGAATAAAGAAACTGCCTGCGGTGCCAGAGAGCTGGGTTCAGTCCCTGGGTCTGGAAGATCCCCTGGAGAAGGAAATGGCAATCCACTCCTGTGTTCTTGTCTGGAGAATCCCATGGATAGAGAAGCCTGGCAGGGCTATAGGCCATGGGATCGCAAAGAGTCAGACACAGCTGAGCAACTAACACGCTAAACACAGTGAGAAGGCCTAATGTTCAAATTGTGTTAAGATTCATGTTTATACACATTTTTTTTTTATTTTTAAGGTTGTTAAAAGATCATCCTGCAGTGCAACAATAAATTATGTTTTTCTTAAGTATTTATCTTAAACCTTTCTGCTTTAGCTTCTCCTATATCTGATGTGAGATCAGCCTCTTGAACAGTTGACCTCAGGGGCAATGGATATGTCAGGGATGTGGTAAGGAGAAACAATACCATGAATTAAGATGCAAGTATATACAAATATATACTTCCTTTTCCATGATATCCTTTTATTTCATGAGAAAATATGTTTTTATGTAAATTAAAGCTCTTTATGTACTTACTAAGCCAGAGATGGTGTTATTACTAATTGAAACTAAAAAGTTAATAACTCATTAAAGTGTAATATTGACACTTTCACAAAGTAAATGTGAATATAACTATTTTAAATTACATTAATAGAGAGACATAGGGAGTAGGAATAAATGAATTCAAAATTTACCCTTTCTTATGGCATAGAAATAAATATACAGAAAACATGGATTTACATTTCCTTTTCTGATGGAAGAAACATTTGTTACAAAGAATTTAAAAAATAGTTATTGTTAAAAATGCTGTCTGAAATGACACTCTAAAATCCTTACTAATTATTTATAAACAACAGGAAGAAGAATATGTCAAAATACATCACTATAAACTATCCTGACAGTGCACCTAATATCAGAATCTAGAAAGTATTTTCACCGAATGTAAGACTGACATGCCAAAGATGATAGTTAAAGAATTTATACTCTGTAAGTCAGAATTTGATTTTAAGTTTAGGAAAAGATTAGAGATTTTGTCACTTCAAATGACAGAATGTCGTGAAAGTAGGTCAAAAGGCTATAAACATGATAAAAAATGGGGGACTGGCAAAAATCAAAACTGTTGAGACAATGATAATTAGAACTGATACACTGTTGAAAAATACAAATTTTAGAATGTCTCCCAGAATGGACAGAATATTATAAAGAATATTTTTAAGATTTTTCTTAGGAAATTGATGTCACTAAAATTTTTATACCTAAAATTTTCTTATTGTTTGAAAGACACTAAATCACACATTCAGATACTTAAGGTCAAGAGAACTATGCAATTTTTCTATACTTTAGAAAAATGTTAAAATCCTAGAGATTGGGAGGCAAAGGAGACTGGAGACAGTCTCTAAGAAAGTCTCAATGGTTTTCCTCCTGCTACTCTTGTATGACCTCCTCCCATCAAGTGTACACAGGATTTACACACATTGAGTGAAAAAAATCTTGCAGATATGATGTTATATCATTACCAAGATTAGGCTAAGAAAGACTATGTCTTCTCCACTGAGAGTTCTCTAAATCTCTCTTGATTCCTTCATGCTAAGGGAAACAAATGTCATTCTGTGAATAGATCTCTGGCTATGGAGAAGCCTAGGCAGTACATTGAAAAAATGAGGCTCACTCCAAAAGCCTGCAAGGAACAAATATGTGTCCCATGTGAATGCCTTTGGGAGCTAATTTTTCAGCTCTTGTCAATCTTCCAATGGCTAAAGCTCTGGCCAACAATTATACTGCAACATCATGAGAAATCTTGAGTAAGATGTACTTAGCTCAGCTGCAGCTAGATTCCTTGTTCACACAGTGTGAGATAATAAATATTCATTGGTTTAAGCTATTAAATTTTGAAATAACTTGCTACTCAGAAATGGATAACTAAAAAAGGTCCCATAATGGACTCAAAATTGTGATTGGTTTCAAATAAAATATTTGGTAGTGAACGTTGAAAGCAGTTAAAAATACGTCTACTTTGTAGTTACAATTGTAATTATTCATATAGATATTATGTAAAATACAAATTTTAATCATTTAAATAGTGGTGTAAAATTCTGATAATTATATATTCATTCAATTATTTCCATTTTAATGAGGTTTTCATCTTTATGTACATACTTTGTCATTGAAGAATTTCATATTTTTACTACTTTATTTTTAAAAATACTATAAAAACAAATGGGCTGTGTGTTATATTTATATGTTTGTAGTGGGACAATACTTCTTGAATATTAAGAAGCACAAGCTGGAATCAAGATTGCCAGGAGAAATATCAATAACCTCAGATATGCAGATGACAGCACCCTTATGGCAGAAAGTGAAGAGGAGCTAAAAAGCCTCTTGATGAAAGTGAAAGAGGAGAGGGAAAAAGTTGGCTTAAAGCTAAACATTCAGAAAATGAAGATCATGGCACCTGGTCCCATCACTTCATGGGAAATAGATGGGGAAACAGTGGAAACAGTGTCAGACTTTATTTTCTTGGACTCCAAAATGACTGCAGATGGTGATTGCAGCCATGAAATTAAAAGACACTTACACCTTGGAAAGAAAGTTATGACCACCCTAGATAGCATATTCAAAAGCAGAGATATTACTTTGCCAACAAAGGTCCGTCTAGTCAAGGCTATGGTTTTTCCAGCAGTCATGTATGGATGTGAGAGTTGGACTGTGAAGAAAGCTGAGTGTCGAAGAATTGATGCTTTTGAACTGTGGTGTTGGAGAAGACTCTTGAGAGTCCCTTGGACTGCAAGGAGATCCAACCAGTCCATTCTAAAGGAGATTGGTCCTGGGCGTTCATTGGAAGGACTGATGCTGAAGCTTAAACTCCAATACTTTTGCCACCTCATGAGAAGAGTTTACTCATTGGAAAAGACTCTGATGCTGAGAAGAATTGGGGCAGGAGGAGAAGGGGGTGACAGACGATGAGATGGCTGGATGGCATCACCGACTCGATGAACGTGAGTTTGAGTGAACTCCAGGAGTTGGTGATAGACAGGTCGGCCTGGTGTGCTGCAATTTATGGGGTCGCAAAGAGTCGGACACGACTAAGTGACTGAACTGAACAGTTGAACTACTTTTTAAAAAAACATAGTATAAAAACAAACGGGCTGTGTGTTATATTTATATATTTGTAATGGGACAATACTTCTTGAATATTGAAAATTTCTAAATTGAGGTTAAGTGATAATGACCATTTGGAAAAGAGTACTTTGTACCTTTTTTAAGTAAGGAATGAAGAAATCAGTTAATATTTCACATGAAAAGATTTTAAGTATATTACCTTTAGACTGCTGCTTTTCTATTAGTATACATGAATAACTCAAAATAGTGTTTATTCAAAATATAAAATCCATTTGATTTATTGATTTGGGAATTTCTGCATCAGTTTTCTCCTACAAAAATAATAAATCCAAACAAATATGTGCATATCACAAAATATAAATTATAATAATTCAGTATTACATTGAGTTTCATGTAATAGCTCTATTTTAGTTTATTAGCACTGTGAATTGAGAGCTATCAGGTAGTCATGTAGTTATATTGCTAGTCTGTATGACATCGAATTGTTGCTTATTTTATTGTGGATAATCTCTCACACAGTATATATCTCTTAATAATATCTCTTGCATTTGCTATTCTGTTTAGCATTAAAAAAAAACATTTTTCTATGCCTTCTTTGCTAACTATTTCTACGCCTATTACATGCTAACTTCTTTGGTAAATAATTATATACTATTTAAACATTTTTAAGATATTTGAATATTTCATGACAAAATGTTTTTATGACCAAACTTATGCATTTCATTTATGCATGAATCAAGAAGAAAGGAATATAGAAAAAATAAGTTAAACATAATGGAAAATTAGATTGACTTTTTCCTCAGAAAATTATTTAAAATCATTCATAATTGCTTCAAATTGCCCCTCCTAATGTATTTATGAAAAACCTAAAATGAAGTTCACATAGTGACCATTTAACTAAAACATTTGAATTGACCCACACAGCTCTATAATATATTTTGTAAGATATAAATCTATTGCAATAGTTATAGGAAAAGCATTTTTAGTATTTATATTTTGACCACAAAGTAAAACATTCACATAAACATAATTTTAATGTATTTTCTACTGAAAGTGCTTTACAAGTAAATTACATATTGCACATTCAGCAAGCTTCTAATGAAAGGAATAATATGTAGCCAGTTAGACTCTGATTAAAGTTTTTATTATATAAATATTCTTCATAAAGCAATGTGCAATATTATGAAAAATTTTAAATGTTTTATATTTTAAAATAATCCAGGACACATGGTTGACCCCAAAAAGCCAATCAAATACCAAGGCAAATGGCAACTATTACAAGAAACATATACTTTTAAATCTTAATAACATTTCTTATTATATACTGCTTTTAACCTAAAGGAAAAATGTGCTTTGTATAAGGGAAAATAGTTCAGTTCATTAATTATTTCATCAAATTATAATAATCAGTGAATTAAAATATTCATTATTTTATATAAAAAGACTATATTGCCTTAGAACAATTAGACCTAATACACATATTACTGTTAAAAAAATTAAGAATACTAAATCCTCAAATACTTCTGTAGCCATGAATTTGGAAGAAGTAGAGCAATAACAATTTGATGATTTATATTATTTATTATTTAAATATGATTATAATTGTTAAAGTCAGAACCATAGAAATGAATTTGAAATTTAAAATCAAAAAGAATTAACCAGGAAATCTGACTTTAAAACATTATTTTTCTTATAAAACTTATCTCTTGGTATTATACTTTGTGATGCTATTGGATATTTAGCAAAAATCTAAAAGGTTGATTTTAATCACTTCAATAGTGAAATTTAGAGAAATATAAACAAAAGGAAATGAGGTATTAAAAGAATGTTGTAGCCTTTATATGTTCTATTTTCATCAGTTTAATAAAGTTGTCAAAGTTATATGAATGGCAGCATGTGAAATATAAGCAACATGTCTAATAGGTTTTGAAGACAGGTCAGTAAGAATGTTGCTTATATCCAGATCAGCCCAAAGTGAGCTGATGATAATTACTTTATAATCAGTGGGTATTTGGTGCCACTGAGACATTACTTTGGGCATTAAATTATGCTTTTCACAACTTTTTAGTGATTTATGTAGACAACATATGTTTCTGTATCATGTCTTCTTAGCAGTTTAATTCCCAAACAATGGCAAATCTCCTGCCATGATAATGTGATAATTTTGGTTTTGTTGAATATTTACCCCAGCCCCTTTTCAAAATACAATATAACACTTTTATAAAAGATTCAGTTAAGTTCAGTTCACTTCAGTTGCTCAGTCGTGTCCAACCCTTTGCGACCCCATGAATCGCAGCACACCAGGCCTCCCTATCCATCACCAACTCCTGGAGTTCACTCAAGCTCATGTCCATCGAGTTGGCGATGCCAACCAGCCATCTCATTCTCTGTCGCCCCCTTCTCCTACTACCCCCAATCCCTCCCAGCATCAAAGTCTTTACCAATGAGTCAACTCTTCCCACGAGGTGGCCAAAGTATTGGAGTTTTAGCTTCCAATGAACACCCAGGACTGATCTACTTTAGGATGGACTGGCTGGATCTCCTTGCAGTCCTAGGGACTCTCAAGAGTCCTCCAACACCATAGTTCAAAAGCGTCAATTCTTCGGTGCTCAGCTTTCTTTACAGTCCAAGTCTCACATCCATACATGACCACTGGAAAAACCACAGCCTTGACAAGAGGGACCTTTGTTGGATTTAAATAATTAAAAGCATAAAAAATAAATTCTAAAGGCCTTAACAGTCTTCTTTCACCTATGCACTTACTTCCCCAGAAACTATTTACATTATTGTGCGTTTTTTAGTCATTACCACTGCATTCATTTACATTTGCATGTGCATGTACAAAACTCTTTATATGCAAAATAGGTTTTATTTATATTTGTTTGTCATTATTTTTTCAAAATGAAAATTTCTTGATGAACTTTCTGTAAAATATCTCATTTTATCTTAAAGTCTGCATGATGTTCCAGGGCCATCTATCCATATAGAAAGTGAAATAAATCTTAAGCGAATTTATAAGAGCTGAATATATTCATGGAATGACCCATATGTATCAAAACAGGTAATATTTTCAGCTTTTCAGAATTCACCTTCCTGTCCTGTTATAGTTACTACACAGCTTCCCACCCAAGGTAAACACACTTCTGATTTCTTAGATAATACATTATTAAAATTGATATAAATATAATTATACTATTGTGTTCTACTATGTTCGGTTTTTGACTGACATCATATTTGTGAGATTTACTTGTCATTAATTAGAATTTATCTTAACTGCTCAAGTGTATTCCATTATATAAATATATACCTATTTATTTAGCCATAACTAATAACTAATTTTAGTAGTATAGTAGTCCCCCATTATCCTCCCCCATTATCCATAGAGAATATGATCTAAGACCCCCAGGGAATTCCTAAAACCTCAGATATAGTACCAAACTCTACATACATTATGTTTTGTCCTATACACACATAACTATGATAAAGTTTAACTTATAAATTAGACATTGCAAGATTAACAGTAAAATAGAACAATTATAACAACATATTATAATAAAAAATATGTGAATGTCGTCTCTCTTTTTCCCTCAAAATATCTTTCTGTGCAAATGTAATATATTTTACATCTTAACTAAGCACTTACCACGCATACTGTGGTTATAGCTTTTCCAGCTATCTTTGTTGGAAGATCCATAGCAAAACTAGCACAAATTTATTTTTCCTTCTTCACAATTTCAAATAGAAGGTTCATTTTTACTTCAGATTGTAGCAATTTCAGCACAAGTTGTTTTTTTTTTTCTTTATCAAACCAAGAGCTTTAAAGGAAGCACACTACAGCTTTTCTTTATCTGAATTGCCAGCGTCACTATTCCTGTGCTTTGGGGACATTATTAAGTAAAATAAAGATTACTTGAATATAAGCACTGCATTGAATAAGCACTGCATCCTGTGACAGTCAATGTTATAATCAGAAGGCTACAAGGTGACTAATGGGCAGTATATGCTAGATAAAGGCATGATTCATATTGCAACTGGCATGGAGTAGGCTTAGCACAACCACATCATGCTATTTAAAATGGCACACAATTAAAAACTTACAAATTATTTATTTCTGGAATTTTCTATTTAATGTTTCCAGACTGAGGTTGACCATAGGTAATTCAAATTTCAGAAAATAAAACTATGGTTAAGGGGAGACTACAATATTCATTATCTTTGCTATATACTTATCTTCTATTTTATACATTTCTGGTTATATTTTATTATTTTTTTCTTTTTTTTTTTGGTTTCAATTATCATTTGTACTTTAACTTATTCAGCTAGATTCTTGGTATGTGGGGTTTTGCACTTTATTCTTATATGTATTTAAGGGCACAAATTTCCTTTAAAGCATAATTTAATCACATTTACTAATTGATGTAACTATTTCTTTGATCTAAGAGATACTTAGAAATGCATAGCTCAATTTACAAACTTTTAAAAAAATTATCATTTTGCATTTTTCCTAGTTCAATTTCACAATGATATAATAGAATACTCTGTAAGGTTTTAATATAAAATTATTAAAATTTACTTTAGATTTGGGGAAAATAGAGGAAGCATGCTTTTGAGCTTAATATTCAAGCAATAAGACTTTGAGTGTCAGGAATTAAATATTAATTACAACTCTTATCACTGTAATTATACTGCTCTCCACAGATGTTTGAAGTGATGAGAGTAACCCATATTGTCTTTGTCATAACTAGTTAACTCTGTCATTGCAGTGTGAAAGTCAGCATAGATATTAAGTAAAAAAATCAAGTGACTGCCCCAATAAAACTTGATTTATGGACAGTGCTATTGGAGTTTCATGATTTTTATTTTTCACAAAGTACTATTACTCTTTCAATATTTTTAGTATTTTATTTTTTAATTGGAGGAAAATTGCTTTAAAATGTTGTAATGCCATTCTGAATTTGTGGGTCACATAAACACAGATGGTTGGCCAGATTTGCCCCATAGTTTGTAATCTGTCAACCATTAGCTTATTTATCCTTACCTACTTTTCTTCTGTTTTGTAATGTATTACCGAAGCTGATTTAAAGTTTTTATTATGGTGTTTGATGTATCAGATTTACTTCATACATTTTAAGGTTATATTAAATATACATAAAAAATGTAGTAGGTTTCTTATATAGTCCACTGGGTTAATCCTTTACCATTAAAAATGTTTCTGGTTGTCTTTAATGCTTTTTGCCTTATGTTGTACTGATCTGGTATTACTATAGCTAAATCATCTTCCTTTTGGTTAACATTTTAAAGAATATTTTTGTATCTTTTTATCTTGTTTATTTTATGGAATATTTTTCTATATTTTTATTTTTAATCTTTTTGTATTCATATTTCATATTATTTTGTAAGCAGCATGTAGTTGGACCTTTTGTGAAATACATTTTGAAAGTTACTTGAGTGCTTACTCCTTACCATACTCCAATTGTGTACTGGTTTTGCATTTAATGTAGACAATGATATATTAAATAAGGATTTGAATTTACCACCTTACTATTGTTTTCTATTTGCACCACCCATTCTATGTCTCTTTTCTTTTAGTGCCATCTTTTGTTTTATTGAAGTATTTTTTCAATCTGTATTCTCTTTTAGCTTGTGAGTGTTATCCTTTTAGATGTTATTTCAGAAACTTTAACAAAAGTCTTTGAATTAGAGGAGTTTAACATAAATTAGTGTGGCTTTTACTTCACAGGTAATATAATTTCATGAGCACCCTTAATATTATCCCTTTAAAGACATCTGTTTTGTTTTGTTTCATTCCTCCATCGTTTCTGCTGAACTCATACCATTAAGTCTTCTTTGTGCTCTGATAAGATACTATGTCCTTTTTGTAATCTGCCTGCTTTTAAGTTAGTTTCCCTGTCTTTGGTGGCTTTACAGTTTTATTATAATGCATCTAGACATTTTTCTTTGTATTTCTTCTACCTGAGGATTTATTGAGCTTTTTGAATCTGTGGATTAACATTTTTCATCATTTTCAGAGAATTTGGGCAGGTCTCTCTTCTCACATTGCCACTTTTACACATTTTTACTACTGCCCTCTGGGTTTCCAAATAAATATTAACACTAACTGCTTTTTATATTCAACTTCTTTTGATTCATATTTTCTATCCATGCCTCCGTCTAAAATTTTTTCATCATTATATATTCTAAGATCCTCTTTTCTATTGCTTCCGATATCCTCTTCAGCCTTTTCTTCAACTTTTAATTTTAGGTGATATTTTGTTTTCTAGTTTTAGAAACATCACTTAATTCTTTTTTTAAGTTCAAAGTAAAATTGTTTTGAAATTTGTTCTATTTCTAATTTGTGATTGTTCCTACTATGATCCTCTAAGGCTATATTTGGGAATTTTAATGTAACTTTTCTTCCTTGGCTTGACTTCTGATTTTCATCTAACCAGATTCATGTGCCATATTGGTGGTTCTTTCTTTTCTGATTCTTATTTCCTTGGATGCTTATGATTGGACGATGTTTTGAAGTTAATGGTAGTAGAGAAGGTTGGAATCACTTTAATGCACTCTCTCAAGAATCATGGTCGTTGAAGTGCTAGCTGCCTTCGTAGTTATGAACACTAAGTTTGGCTCAGACCTATGATGCTGCTAAAAGTCCAACAAATTTTCTCAGTCTCTTGTATGCTACACTCTGCTCAACCTTTTAGTCACTGATTCCGTGCCACACTTAACTGGCAAATACCTTGAGGGAAATTGCCAAAGAATATGGAGCTTCTGTCAGTCTGTTTCCTTACTCTTTGGGACCCTGGTTCCTTTAGCCCTGACTTGCACATGCTTTTTAGTATATTTGTCCACGTTTTTCTACCTGTATTTCTGGGAAAGAATGATATCATCTGTCTCTAAAAGTTAAACCAGTGGTTGTACTTTAGGGCATTTACTGTACTATTCAACAAATGTATTGAGCTAATTTACAATTCTGTTTCTCTTACCTTAATTTGCAGGCAAGTTTTTAAAGCCTTAATTTTCAGCCCATTCTCTGAACTTACCTTTCTAATTCCCAGAAAATTTTATAAACAGTGAAAATAATTTTTTTATCAATCTTGAGATCAAAAAATAGAAA
The DNA here is from genome assembly GCF_042477335.2 of Ovis canadensis. Taxonomy (NCBI): domain Eukaryota; kingdom Metazoa; phylum Chordata; class Mammalia; order Artiodactyla; family Bovidae; genus Ovis; species Ovis canadensis. The sequence goes on along the minus strand of NC_091261.1, from coordinate 34,239,521 downwards.
CTGACCATAAACAGAATCCAGGAGGATATAATAATAAGCCAATACTGATAGCACTAGTCAAGGAAACTGTTAATTGCCAAAATCTGTTTTACTGACTCTGTAGGTATGTTTTCTATAAAACAGACTAGCAATTTATTAATACCTGTTGGGACTCTTTTGGCAACAAGACTGATTGTAAGTGAGCAAAGATAATCTAGATATCAGTCAGATAATCCAGACAGTTTTATCTGCAGCTATCCATGTGAAAGTGTTAGTTGCTCAGTCATGTTCAACTCTTTGCAACCCCATGTAACCCTCCAGGATCCACTGTCCATGGGATTTTTCCGGCAGGATTATTGAAGTGGGCTGCCATTCTCTTCTCCAAGGGATCTTCCCAACCCAGGGATCGAATGCAGGTGTCCTGCATTGCAAGGAGATTCTTTACCATCTCAGCTACCTGTGGCTTACTCCATTTCCTCCTACAGACTTTGGCTCAAATACCATAAAGCCCTAATTTGAGTATTCATAAGAGTCACTGTCACAAAATTTTTATACTTTTAAAGGAGAATTTGACAAATAGTATGAGGACACAAAACTTTGAGAAAGACAAATGAATAAATATAAAAGAGTAAAAATTTTAAAAATAAATAAAATTTAAGAACACATACATGCATATGCTCAGTCCCTTTTTAGTCTACCTTTTTTTTTTCTCAAAAACAAAGCAAAATAAAACAAAACAAGGGATCTTTATCCCATGTAATTAAAAAAGGAAAACCATAAAAGGACAGTTATATCTAAGCTTTAAGTTAATACAAATTCCTAGGAAGAGAAAATTTAAGTGAAGCTCACTGTATAAAATGGGCATTGTGAGGAGTAAGGTGAAAATTTAAATTCTAACAAAATTTGTCTTGCATTAATTACATTGAGTTTCTAAATCCAATGTGATATTTTTATCAATCCCTGAGTTTATAAGGGGAATGGGATATGTGACACATAAAAGGACCTGGACTTTGGCTACTTGATTAGGAGTCTTGTCAATATGATAAGATGAATCCATTCATGCTCATAAAAATATAAACAAATTTTTGCCATTCTCTATCCCCGAGGGACTTGAAGCTTTGTGTAAACTTCAAAAACTTGAGAGATGGCCCTGTGATTCATAGCGTGCCCCTATTCTTTTGACTACCTTGATTACTATAAAAAAAACTGATAAATTTTAATAATTACTATAAAGTAATCAGTTGGCAAGTGGTTTGCTTTTATTGATCTTGAAATTACATTGGCACTGGAACACAAATTAATTAAACAGTAACTTGCTTGCACCTGATAGGAACCACCTCAGGAATATTATGCCTCTAGGATATACCAGCTTTCTATTTCTGTGTCATAATAGAGTTTACAGGAATTTTACCTGATTCATCATTCTGTAGGGTGTCATACTATTCCACTATATTGTTAATATCATGTTGACAGAATCTAAAGCTATAACAGTGACACCAATTAATACACATTGTTTACTACTGCCAACTCTCAGCATAAATCTTATAAAAGAGTCACGATTATATTTTTCATTTTATAATAGAAGAAAGTCACAGCACTCTTACTTTGCCCCCAGTCACAGCTAAGGAGGAGCTGAGTGGGATTTAGCCCCAGATAGTCTGAAACCAAGCTAGACACTTACTCACTGTGATAACTAATAGTGGAAGCATGGTTAGCACACTCTCTTCATGCCTTGAAAAATACACACATGAGGGAAAAAGGAATATATATTTCTTGAAAATGTAAGTACTCTCAGTGGTCTAGTAATGTGTACTACTTTTTTGTTGCTGTGTGACAAATTACTACAAACCCATAAGCTTAAAACAACACACATATATGATGTAACCATTTCCATGGGTCAGAAGTCTGGGAATGGCTTTTCTGGGTCTTCTGCTTGAAATCTTATCAGGGTGAAATGAAGGTGTCTAGACAGTATGTCATTTTCATCAGAACCTCAGGGTCCTCTTCCAAACTCACTGGTTTTCAGAAGAAATCATCTCCTTATAAATAATTGATGTTTTTGGTTTTTTGCTAGATATTACTGTTAATAGATCCTAGAGGCCACCTGTAGTTCTTTGCCACATGGCCATCAGCAGTTCACAACCTGGCTACTGCTTTCCTTAAGGCTATAAGGAAAACATCTCTCAGACTGTTTCTCTGTATTCAGCCAGAGAAAACTACTTTTAAATGTCTCATCTGATTAGGTTATGCTCACACTTTTGCCACAGAATGACAGTGATATCTCACACTTACAATTTCCATCCACAGAAGCAGCTGAAAATCTTGATGGCAGATCAATACCATGAGGAACACACTGATAAGAGTATAATAGCAAGTAGAAGAGATCAATATGGTGAAGTAGGAGGACTTGGAGCTCACCTCCCCCCATGAAAACATAAAAAATGCATTTACATAGACACATTACTATTATACAATAGAAAACCAACAAGTACCTACTGTATAGCACTGCCCCAGCTGTCTGGTCCAGCACTGAGAAGATGAGTGCCCATACCTCATCTGAAAACCAGTGGAATTAACCTGAGGGTAATAACAAACCTAGACCCCACTCATGAAGAGCATGCACACACTTGCTCACTGCTTAAAGGAAGTAGACTAAAACTGCACAGGACTCTGTCTAGTTTATAGAGATCCCCCTGGTGTGCCCTCTCTGTCTCCACTTGCTCTGTGACACTAGGGTTAGGACTGCCACAGCCAATAGGAAGGTTCTGTTGTTATGGACAGAGCAAGCTCAGATCTGGAAACATATCTGAAAGGGGTGTGGTAAGCCATTACTGGCACCTACAGGAACAGCACATCTAGAGTGGTCCAGCACACTGACTAGGGTTGGGACTTCCAAAGCCTACATCCTAATATAAAGAGTGTCCAATCTAGACCCTCTTGCACCAGGGTTCGTCTCCTCTGGGTGTGAGGGTTTTAGTAATGGGAGCCAGGAGATCACTCTTAGAGTGAAAGTCAACTCAGACTCAACCCTCAAGTCTTCTGCACCAGCAACTTGGGATATACTCCCAGTAGGGTGGTGTTGGTCAATGAGCAGAGGAGAAGCCATGGCTCACACCTGGATCTGGCTCTAACCCCTCCACCTCCAGCCCCACCTCTTGCCAAGGTGATAGTGGCCAGCGCATAGTGGGGAAGATGTGACTTCTAAGCATAAGAATCCTGATCAAAGTCTTTGAGCAAATATAGATTATATAGGGATGCTCCCACCCAAGGACACCACTTCAAGACTAGAATAGGTAACTGTTCCACCTGATTTCATAGGGACAGAGACAGTTAAGGGAAATAGGAAGACAGACTAATTTGCTTCAATTGAAAGAATAAGAAAAAGTCCTGAAACAACAACTAATGAAACAAGTGAAAATTTGCTAAATAATGCGTTCAAAGCATTAGAAATAAGGGAAATTAGGGAAAATGAGAATAATTAGAAATTTAAATATTTAGAAATCTAAATATTAGAAATTAGGGAAAGGAGTAGGTGAACACAGCAGGAATTAAGAAAAAGAGAGAGAACTAAAAACAGAAAAATGAACCAATCAGAATTGAAAACACCCACTTGAATGTAGAAGACTAGAAAGCACAAGTCAACCAATGTGAAACATCATATTAATATTTTGAAGAATAAAAACCACATGATCATTTCAAAAGATGCAGAAAAAGGCTTTTGACAAAATCAATACTCATTTATGATGAAAACTCCACTGCAAGCGGGCACAAAGGGAACATATCTCAACATAATAAAGGCCATATATGACAAGCTCACAGCTAATGACATACTCAGTGGTGAAAAGCTGAAAGTGCTTCCTCTAAGGTCAAGAACAAGACAAGGATTCCGAATTTCACAATTTTATTTAATATAGTATTAGAAGTTCTAGCCACAGCAATGAGATAAGAAAAATCAAAATAAATGAAATCAAAATTGAAAAGGAAAATATAAAACTGTCACTGTTTGCAGAAGATATATAAGATACATAGGAAATCCTGAAGATGCTACCAAAAAAATTGAGCTTATCAATGAAATCAGTAAATTTTCAGGACACAATATTAGCATACAGAAATCTGTTGCTTTTCTATACACTAATAATTAACTATTAGAGAAAACAAGAAAACAATCCTATTTAAAATCTCAACAAAAAAGTAAAATACCTAGGAATAAACTTCATCAAAAAAGTGAAAACTCTGCACTGAAAACTAAAAAAACATTGATTAAGGAAGCTGAGGATGATAAAAAGAAATGGGCAGGTATTATATATTCCTAGACTGGAAATTATATCGTTAAAATGACCATATTATCCAAAGCAATGTACAGATTTAATGCAATTCCTATCAAAATATCTTAGACATTTTTCATAGAACTAGACATATAAACCTAAAACTTATATGGAATCACAAATGACCTTGAATTGCCAAAGTAATCTTGTGAAAAAGTAACAAAGATGGAGGTAATATGCTCTCTGACTTCAGACTATACTATAAAGCTAGCAATGGCACCCCACTCCAGTGTTCTTGCCTGGAAAATCCCATGAATAGAGGAGCCTTGGTAGGCTGCCGTCCATGGGGTCGCTGAGGGTCAGACACGACTGAGCGACTTCACATAAAGCTGCTGCTGCTGCTGCTGCGTCGCTTCAGTCGTGTCCGACTCTGTGCGGGAGAACTGGGTTTGATCCCTGAGTCGGGAAGATTCCCTGGAGAAGGAAACGGCAAACCACTCCAGTACTCTTGCCTAGAAAATCCCATGGGTGGAGGAGCTTGGTGCAGGCTACTGTCCATGGGATCGCAAAGATTCGGGCACAACTGAGCGACTTCACTTCAATTCACTTCTTCTCACACTATATACAAAAATGAACTCAAGATGGATCAAAGAGCTAAAATCATAATCATAAACCTCCTAGAACATGGGTGGACTGCTCTGACATAAATTGCAGCAATATTTTTAGACCTGTCTCCTAAGGCAAAAGAAAAAAGAAATAAAAAATAAACAAATGGGACATCATTAAGATTAAAAGGTTTGTACAGCAAAGGTAACCATCAACAAAGCAAAAAGCCAGTCTACTGAATAGGAGAAAATATTTGCAAATGATATGACTGATAAGGGGTTAATACACAAGATACATAAGCAGCTCATACAACTCAACAGCAACAAACAAACAAACAACCCTATTTAAAAATGGATGAAGACCTGAATAGTCTTTTTTCAAAAACGACATACAGATGGCCAACAGACATGAGCAGAAATGCTCAACATTCCTAAATTTTCAGAGAAATGGAAATCAAAACCTCAATAAGGTATCATCTCATACCTGTCAAAATGGCTATCATTAAAATGTCTACAAATAACAAATTTTGGCAAGATTGTGGAGACAAAGAAAGCCTTGTACACTGTTGGTAGGAATGTAAATTGTTTCAGCCAATATAGAAAACAGTACAGAGTGTCCTCAAATACTAAAAATAAAATTATCTTATGATCTAGCAATTCTACTTTGGAGCCTATGTCTGAAGAAAACAAAAACACTAACTGAAAAAGATAACTGCATCTCAATGTTCATAGTAGTCTCATTTAAATAAGACTTCTTTATAAGACTCCAAAGATATGGAAGCAACCGAAGTGTCCACCAACAGATGAATGGATAAAGTTGTGGTGATATATACAATGGACTATTACTCAATCATAAAAAATGAAATCCTGCCATTTGCAACAAGATGGATGGACCTAGATGTTATGGTGAATAAGTCAGACAGAGAAGGAAAATGCTGTTATCACTTATGTATAGAATCTAAAAAATGAAATGAATGAATATAGTAAAACAGAAACAGACTCACAGGTATATACAAAAAAACAGATTGGTGGTTACCAGTGGGTAGAGGAAGGGTAGAGGACTGAGAACTACAAATTTCTATATATAAAATGGATAGGCTACATGATGCATTGTAAAGCACAAAGAAATATAGCCATTATTTTGTGGTGATTTCAAATGGAGTAAAAGCTATACAAATGCTCAGGCGCCATGTTGTATACCTGAAACTAAGATGCTATAAATCAACTATATTTCTCTTAAAGAAAGGACCATTGCAAGTAATCCTGAGACTTTTATTTTTAAAATATCTTTTTAATAAGAATATTTTTAATTTAATAAGAGATATTTAGAAACAAAATGAAAGCAAAAACAATACATTGACCTATCAGAAGAACTTAGTATGTGTACTTGGGATAATAAGTAACCTGTGGATATAAGTTTATACGGTGTTCTCAGTGTTTTGATGAAAGTGAAAGAGGAGAATGAAAAAGTTGGCTTAAAGCTCAGCATTCAGAAAAGGAAGATCATGGCATCCAGTCCCATCACTTCATGGGACATAGATGGGGAAACAGTAGAAACAGTGTCAGACTTTATTTTTGGGGGCTCCAAAATCACTGCAGATGGTGACTGCAGCCATGAAATCAAAAGATGCTTACTCCTTGGAAGAAAAGTTATGACCAACCTAGATAGCATATTCAAAAGCAGAGACATTACCTTGCCGACTAAGGTCTGTCTAGTCAAGGCTATGGTTTTTCCAGTAGTCATGTATGGATGTGAGAGTTGGACTGTGAAGAAAGCTGAGCGCCAAAGAATTGATGCTTTTGAACTGTGGTGTTGGAGAAGACTCTTGAGAGTCCCTTGGACTGCAAGGAGATCCAACCAGTCCATTCTGAAGGAGATCAGCCCTGGGATTTCTTTGGAAGGAATGATGCTAAAGCTGAAACTCCAGTACTTTGGCCACCTCATGCGAAGTGTTGACTCATTGGAAAAGACTCTGATGCTGGGAGGGACTGGGGGCAGGAGGAGAAGGGGATGACAGAGGATGAGATGGCTGGATGGCATCACTGACTCAATGGATGTGAGTCTGAATGAACTCCGGGAGTTGGTGATGGACAGGGAGGCCTGGCGCGCTGCGATTCACCGGGTCGCAAAAAGTCGGACACGACTGAGTGCCAGAACTGAACTGAATTGAACTATAAATTTAGGCATGCCCATGTACTCCAATATTATGTGGTAGCAATATATATGAAACAGTCCAACATGACCCAAAGGAGCAAGTGAGTAATGTAAATAGGTTTCTTGCACTTTCATGGTACCATATCCTGTTAGAATATCTTTCCTCCCTCAAATTAAAAGTGATTATCAATAACCAGATGATGAAGGATTAAAACTTGCAAATATAATACATAATGTTGTGTGTTTCTATTATGTACATCAGCACTATCTACAGTCAGGCAACTATCACTCTTGGGAGTGGCTGTGACCATGAATGGAGAAGGGAAGTTCTTATAAGAGGCAGAACTCGGAACTTTATATTCACTAGGTCTAGATGAAGTCATGCCAAGGGTAAAAATCACTGTTGACTCCGGGGTAATGGTTTGGTTGGATAACTTGAAGAGAAAATGATTAAATAATGGGTCAGTAAATATAATATAGATGAAAATCACAAAGATACTGTTGAATTAAACAAGTCAGGCACGAAAGGGAAGCTGATATTTGATTCAATTTATATAAGGTTCAAAACCATGCAAAACCAATCTATGGTAACAGGGATCAGATGGGTTATTACTCTTATGTTTATAGTGACTAGAAGAACGCATGCTAGGCGTCTTCTAAAATATGTATAATATTTTATTTCTTGATCTCATCACTGTCCGTGCAGATGTGTCCAGTTTGTGAAAATGCATTGAGCTGTGCCCAGATGGTCTGTATAGTATACTAAATGTATGTTATTATTAAATAAAAGTCAAATAATTTAAATAAGTAATTTAATTTATAAATAAACCTATAGTTGAAACTCTGGGAATGGGCCCAGAACATGAAAACATATTTGTCCCTAATGTAGAAAAGATATACTAAAATTCAAGTATATAAGATAATAGAATTTTCAGATGTCAGCTAAATGTTTTCCCAGGTAGCCCACAACTTGCATAATGAATTCACAATTAAGCTGTATATGATGGCAGAGAGGAACTTTAAAAACATAGTTTTCCTCTTCTCAAGGTGATCTCAGTTCAGTTCAGTCACTCAGTCGTGTCCAGCTCTTTGCGACCCCATGAATCACAGCATGCCAGGCCTCCCTGTCCATCACCAACTCCCGAAGTTCACTCACACTCATGTCAATCGACTCAGTGATGCCATCCAGCCATCTCATCCTCTGTCGTCCCCTTCTCCTCCTGCCCCCAATCTCTCCCAGCATCAGGGTCTTTTCCAATTAGTCAGCTCTTTGCACGAGGTGGCAAAGTACTGGAGTTTCAGCATCATTCCTTCCAAAGAAATCCCAGGGCTGATCTCCTTCAGAATGGACTGGTTGGATCTCCTTGCAGTCCAAGGGACTCTCAAGAGTCTTCTCCAACACCACAGTTCAAAAGCAGCAATTCTTTGGTGCTCAGCCTTCTTCACAGTCCAACTCACATCCATACATGACTACTGGAAAAACCATAACCTTGACTTGATCTAGCCACAGATAATTATAAATGTGCAATTTCTAGCAAAAATATATAATTATCATTCCTCAATACAGCTAGCCAGCAACAAGGTGGCTTCAAGATATTTACATTAGAATTTTTCCCTGGGTGAGGAATATGCTAAAGAATTTTCTTTAATAGACATAAATTTATTCAACATGTGGATATTCTTTTCAGACTAATTGTTCTTGGTCAGGGACCACTAACCTTGGATTACCTAAAAATGCCTCATAATTTGACATACTATTCAACATGCCCTGCCTCTAATTAAGAATTTTTCCTGAAGTAAAAGAAATAATGCATTGATAACCATTAATTTTTCTGCACCAATGACAGAAGCAATTGATTAAAAAAAATGCAGATTCAGCTTTAGCTCCAAGAGAGAGAACATCCCATGAAGTTGGCTTTTCTGCACAATTATCATATATATAACTTAAACTCATGACAATACATGTTGCTCTCCTTTCTTTAGCCACAATGCTATGTCTTTGAACAGATGAATCCAGGAAAGAAAGGGTAGAAGGTGGCTTTGGTACTTCTTACTCTTACACCTAATATTACACCCCAAAACCTTGCTTTCTGCACTGTAGAATGATGGAATATGATGTAACAGTTTTATTTATCCATCAAAGCAATATTTCTATAAGCCAAGCTTCTTTACACCCCTAGCGATAGAACAGGGTTCCATTTTTGCTAGAATGATTGACCTGGTTTACAAGATAAAGGGGAGATATTGCTACAGAAACATGGGTAGAATCCAAGGAATAGCTCAGGATGTTTCCATGCACTAACATGCCTAGTAATAAATGTTAAATAAGACAACATGATAGAATAATAGAACCCTTGGAGGCTCAAATATCAAGGAACAGATGATTCAGTTCAACTCACAAAATAAAAAATAAAGAAATATGAGCTGAGAATATTATGGCCAAAGATAAAATTATATGAAATAAAATTGGGAAAAATCATGGATAAATTTACTTCTCATGGTCATTTGCAGCTTACTCTATTATATGTATTTCCTTTCTCTCTTTTGCTTCTGTCCACTATCGAGTGTTTAGTACATTGGCTAACTTATCCCATAAATCACAGAACACTGAGATGCTATGATGACAGAACAACAGAAGACACATACATAACCCAGAGAACACAGGTATCATCTTTAGAAACAATAGCCAAAAATAACTTTTGGTTTTCTCCTACGAAATAATTTTCAGTTGTATGTGAGTCAGATACATTATATAAAAAAGGAACATTTTAGGAATGGTATATATATAAAAAGATGTAGGTTAGTACTTGCAAATGACTTTGGACAGGTAGGGCAAATATGATGATTTATATGATTGATTTCTATCAATCATTGATTTCTATTAATTTCTATTGATTTCTATCATTTCTATGATTCAAAAACAATATGATTTGGTTTTGCTTGCCTATTACCCCTTCTCTTAAGAGTGGATCCAAGGATAGATAATGCAAGCTGACTTAAATTAAATATCTCAAGACCTGACACTCACATAATATTCATTCTTGTGAATATTAATCTATAATGGAGAGGCTAGGGTTTATTAACCTACATTATTTTAAGGCTGCATCCTGGAGAGAATGCCCTGAACTCCTGCCAGTCCCACCGTTGCCTTGATTTGTTTCCTTAGACTGGAATGTTTAGCTTTAGTTACTTTACTCTCCTTTATAAAACATTATTTGTTTATTTATTTAAGTTAACTGAATCTGAGTCTTTCTTTGGTAGTTGTCAATATTGCAACTAAAGAATATAAGAGCTACCAAATTAGAGCAGCATCCACAGAAATTTGAGTTTAGCATTTTCAACCAACACTTTTAACAAAAATTAGTTTTTCAAATATTTAGAAAGGCAAAAAAAATCAAGTATACAAGTCTCATTGTAAATTTTTTTTTTATGTTTCATTGGAAGATAAATTAAAATTTGATGTTACTGACAGCAGTCATTATGTTGGGGAAATTTTGGTCATAAACACTGAAAACAATTGAAAAGACTGAAATAAACACAGAATTTCAGATACAAACTATAATTCTACTACAGTTATTGAGAGAGTAAAAGCTACTTTACCACCAGCTTTCCATTTCCCCAAAGCAGTGGGTAGAAAAGGTGATTAATTTAATTAAACAGACTAATATTAAGATGAAAGGATCATTAATATTGCTATGACAGAGGAATGATGGACCGCTTTGTGCATAAGAGTTCTTATTTAGGAGAAAAGAAATCCTTTCTAAAGACCTAACACAGTTCTAGTCACACAATGGATGCTCATTAAATATTTTCTGATTGTGTAAATGAAAGAGTTAATACAGATTAAGCCTTATAGGACTTTCTTTGGTACGACATAATCAAAAATATCTGAAACAAAAGATTAATTTTATCATCTAAGGAAAACAAGATCAAAAGGAAAATATAAATTTTTAAGATAAATAACAGTGTCGAGAAAATAGTCGTAAGCATATTTAAGAGAAAATATCTTCAAGAACACATGATTATATAATATTTTCCCATTTCAGACATCCACCGGTAAGCAGAAAGTGTATTTTGTGTTATATTAAAAAAAAGAAAAAACTGACAGACGTATTGGAAAGTATTTTATGTTCTCTGATGTTATTTCTATCAGTGTCAAAATAAGGAAATGGAAATTAAGCCAACAATGAGATTGCCATTTTTAAACACTTTTTACAATAAAATCTCGAATGATGATAACTAAAGGACAACGTTGTTTTGAAAGAATTTAAGAATGCTTTTTTATTCCTTACCCCTAGTCTCCCCTTTGAACAGTAGTAGTAGTGAAAGTGAAAGTCACTCAGTCATGTCCAACTCTTGCGACCCCATGGACTGTAGCCCTCAAGGTTCCTCTGTCCATGGGATTCTCCAGGCAAGAATATTGGACAGTAGTTAAATAGAATCCATTCTGTCATTCTCTCTAATGCCTACTTTTCTCCAACGCCCACAGCTGCCACTTCAGCTTAGTTTTAACATCATAGGTACCTGAATCCCCACAGTTACCTTCTATTTTGTCCTTCAGGCCCCAGTCTTATTTCCCTTAATGCATTCTCTTCATTCAGTCACAAAGCAATTTTGATCATGTCACTCCTCTGTTTAAAACTATTGTTATAGCCATCTCTTTGCCCTTACTTAAAGTCAAATTGATTAATATGTTTTCAAGACACTTCATTTACTTTTATGTTGCTGTTCAATTACTTATCCAACGTAATTTTCCCTTTTCCCTGTCCTTCAACCCCATCTCCCATTCTATAGTTCCAGAATCTAAGTCCAGGCAGCTCAACCTTCCATCTGCCCATGTTCTCACTTACCTCTTAACCTTGGCCTAGGTATTCTCTTCTCAAAACATGCTTCCTTTCATGTGACTAACCTCCAAGCATCCAAGACATGGACTCAGTTTTGATAGCAATCACTCTATCATTACAGCTAGTTTTCGCAGAAACTTATAATTACCCAATCACAGCATTGCACTGCAGACAGGCAGTTGTTTTTTCCAAATGAAGTTTGTTCATTTGGGTATCTGAAGTACAACTATACTTGATTACTGAAAAAAATCAGTCAATCAAAATGCATTGAATGTGGAATATTTGGCACAATATTATTAAGTCTAGAACCCTATCTAAAATATATAATCCCAAGAGTAGAAAATAAAGGTACATAATAGTATTTACAGTAACACTATTCTACAAGTTTAAATATAGGATATTAGGTAAATGTATTAGGACAGCGCTAGTCACTTGCTATTTGTGTTTACTTTCAAAATTTTTTCTCCTGAAAACATTTTTTCCTTTTCACCATCATGGTTTATTAGGACTAGGCCCCCCTCTCAAGGAGTGGTCCTACATCATCTTAAACTAATCAGCATATTCCATTCTTCTTGAACCAGTAATTAGCTCACAAATTAACTAAGAAGCCATCTAGAGCCAATATAGCTCTGAAAGATAATTACTAGGGCTTCAAAAGAAGGAAAAGTCATTTTCCTTTTCTTCTAGACAGGATTGAATGCTGTTATAGTTCAAAGATATGAGGTCTGATAGAGACATTTTTAATTAAAATTTTAATAAGATAATTGTAGGTTCATATGCATATGTAAGAAATAATAGATCCCATGTGTCTTAGCAATAACAAAGTATCATATGCTGGGTGCTTATAAACAAAAAAAATTTATTTGTCACAGTTCTAAAAGCTGAAGCTCAAGATTAAGGTGACAGCACAGTTGAGTTCTGGTGAGACTCCTCTATCAGGTTGCAGACTGCCACCTTCTGGTTTTATCCTCATATGACAAAGCATAGAGACAGGAAGCAAGCTCTCTTGAGACTCCTATAAAGCACTAACCCCATTCACTAGGGCCCCACCCTCATGACCTAATTCTATTACCTCCCCAAAGCCTCACCTCCTAATACCATCACATGGGAGTTAGAGTTTCAACATACAAATTTGAGGGGGTGGACACAAACATTCAGTTCATAAACACTGTTTACATCCCTTTTATCTAATTTCCCGCAATATCTTACAAAAAGACCATATCACAACCAAGAAATTGACACTGACAGAGTTAAATTACTAATCAGTTCCATTTTACAAAGCTTTTTGACATCCTTTTATATCATACCAACTTCCCTCTGATCCAAGCGCTCCGACACCAATCCTGACCCCTGGCAACAATTAACTGAAATGCTCTCCATTTCTATAATTTTGTCAACCTAAGAATTATATAAATTGAATCATAAAGTTTATAACCTTTTGGATTGGTCTTTCCACAGCATAAGTCTGTGAAGATTCATTCAAGTTGCTGCATGTATCAGTAGTCCATTCATTTTTATTGGTGAATAGTATTCCATGTTATAGATGTACCATAGTTTGTGTTATATATTCATGCATTTAAGGACATCTGAGGTGGTTCTACTTTATGGCTGTTTTGACATATACACACTACTATATATAAAATGGATAACTAGTAAGAGCTGACTGTATAGCACAGTGAATTTTACAATACCTAATGACATGCATGGAAAAGGATTTAAAAGAGTGATGTATATCTGATTCACTTTTCTGTACAGTAGAAACTAACACAACATTGTAAATTAAATATACTCAAATTTAAAAAATGAAAAATAAACGAAGGCTACTATATATATTCAAATGCAAGCTTCTGGATGAACATAATTTTTTTATTTCTCTGGAATTAGGCCGAAAAGTACAATTGCTGATTTTTTATGGTAGTAACATAGTTTAAGAAACTGCCAAACTGTTTTTCAGAGTGGCTATATCATTTTATGTTTCTACCAGCAATGTATGAATAATCAATTTTCTTTGCACCTTAACAGCATTTAGTACTGACAGTATTTTATATCTTAGCCTTTCTATAAAGGTGCCGTCTCTGGGGTCGCACAGAGTAGGACACGACTGAAGTGACTTAGCAGCAGCAGCAGCAGCAGTGCTATCTTACTGAAATTTTAGATTATGTTTCCCTGTTAGCTTATGATCTCATGCATCTATTCTTGTGGTTACTTACCATTTACATTTTTTTTAGTGAAATGTCTTCTGCCTATTTTCTATTTGGATTCCTCTTTCATTTTTCTTGCTTGCTTCCTTCCTTTCCTTCATTCTTTATACTATTGAGTTGAACATTGTATATTTTCTGGATACTAGTCTTTTTTTGGATAAGTGGTTTGCAAATATTTTCTCCCAGGGCCTAATTTGTGATTTCATATAGGGTCTTCCACAGAGCAGATCATTTAATTTTGATGAAGCACAACTTATCACAATTATTCTTTTTATAAATCACAGTTTTTATATCAAGTCTAAGAACTCTTTACCTACCCCTAGATTCTTAAGTTCCTTTTATTTTTCCTTTAATTTTTTTTCCTAGTTTTACATTTAACTTTTTGATGCAGTCGGGGTTTATTTTTTCACATTAGGTAGTCAGGCATCCACTTTAGTCACAAGTCACCTGTGGAAAGTTGATGAATCAGTGGGAGAACTTGCGAATGAGGCTGTCACTACAAAGGATAGTGAAAATATTGCTTGTGCCTAACTATGAAGGTCTTAGGCTAATGATTTTCTTTATATTGCCTTAAACACGTTAATTTTTGTTTGCTTACCATAAGAGAATTCTAACATGCCAATATTAGTATGAAAAACTTTACAATGGAATCTGGAAAAAATATAAATTAGTAAATAAATTGTTGCTGATGTAAAGAGAAACGCTGGTTTAAGGAAATAAGACATAATTCTTTATGCAGGATGGTCACAACTGTGTAGAAACAAGCAAAACTCCCTCATATACTAATAATTAAAAGGAAATAAGTGAAATTACTTGCATGTCATTGATCTTTAGATGATGTTCCTTAATACATAATATTTTTTAAAAATATATTATTTCATCTTAGCAGCACATTCTTCCAGTCTTTTAAATATTGAAAATATGTTCATGAGATAACTGACACAACAGTTACAGTTTTTAAATTATCTCTAAATTTATGTGTCCAAATAATTTATTTCAAATAAAAACCTAAGAAAAGTATCTACTGTGAGTTTAGTATGCATACAGAACATATGACATTCAACTATGCAAAACTACAATATTTATTTCTTAGAGTAAGAACATTTAATATGAACATAAAACTAAATCATGTTAAAAATGTAATGAAAATATTGAAGAAAGACTATTTCTTATTTATATCTATAAATTACTATGAAACAGTAACCAGAATCTTCAATTACTATTCACTAATTTACCATGAGTCATGTAATTTTTTTTCCTATAAATGTGCTTCAAAATCTTTTACTCTTTGTTATTATATTTAGGTATTTGATTCCTTTTGAGCTTTTTCTTTTCTTTTTTTTTTTTTTTGAGCTTTTTCTTTCTTTCTTTCTTTCTTTCTTTTTTGGTATGTGGCTAAAGGTCCAATGTCATTCTTACACACATAAATCCAGTGTACCAGCAACATCAGCTGAAAATACTAATTTTTCCCCATTGGATAGTCTTGCTGCTCTTGCCAATATTTACAGTAGGTATGACAGGGAAGCAATCTAGATGTCCATCGACAGATGAATGGATAAGGAAGTTGTAGTACACATACACAATGGAATATTACTCAGCTATAAAAAGGAAGACATTTGAGTCAGTTCTAATGAGGTGGATGAACCAAGGGCCTATTATACAGAGTGAAGTAAATCAGAAAGAAAGATAAATATCACATACTAACACATATATATGGAATCTAGAAAGATGGTACTGATGAATCTATTTGCAAGGCAGCAATGAAGACGCAGACATAAAGAACAGACTTACAGAAACAGGGGAGAGGGAAGGACAGAGGGAGATTTATGGAGAGAGTAACATGGAAACTTACATTCAGTTCAGTTCAGTCGCTCAGTTGTGTCTGACTCTTTGCGACCCATGAATCGCAGAACAGCAGGCCTCCCTGTCCATCACCAGCTTCCAGAGTTCACTCAGACTCACGTCCATCGAATCAGTGATGCCATCCAGCCATCTCATCCTCTGTCGTCCCCTTCTCCTCCTGCCCACAATCCCTCCCAGCAGCAGAGTCTTTTCCAATGAGTCAACTCTTCCCATGACGTGGCCAAAGTACTGGAGTTTCAGCTTTAGCATCATTCCTTCCAAAGAAATCCCAGGGCTGATCTCCTTCAGAATGGACTGGTTGGATCTCCTTGCAGTCCAAGGGACTCTCAAGAGTCTTCTCCAACACCACAGTTCAGAAGCATCAATTCTTTGGTGCTCAGCTTTCTTCACAGTCCAACTCTCACATCTGTACATGACCACAGGAAAAACCATAGCCTTGACTAGACAGACATTTGTTGGCAAAGTAATATCTCGGCTTTTCAACATGCTATCTAGGTTGGTCATAACTTTTCTTCCAAGGAGTAAGCGTCTTTTAATTTCATGGCTGCAGTCACCATCTGCAGTGATTTTTGAGCCCAAATATGTAAAATATATAGTCAATGGGAATTTTCTATATGACACAAGGAACTCAAACAGGGGCTCTGTATCAACCTAGAGGGGTGGGATGGGAAGAGAGATGGGAGGGAGGTATAAAAGGGAGGGAACATATGTATACTTATGGCTGATTCATGTTGATGTTTGACAGAAAACAAAAACATTCTGTAAAGTAATTATCCTTCAATTAAAAAATAAACAAGAAAACATTTCAGTTGATAATTTTTTAAATTCCTATTTAACCTAAATAAAGTGTCAATTTTAAAACTGTATTAAACTTTACTTAAGTCCATTTAAAAATGATTTTTAAATCCCTTTCCTCCCTTTCATTTGAATGTATTCGCTACAAATTTAATCTTTTCTCATCTGTAGTTTGTGTTGCCATCTCTGCTTTCTGCTTTTTGTCTTCTTGTTTGTGATTTTTAATTCTTTAAAGACATGCTTTAAAAATTTAAACAAGTTTTTTCTAGTGTGTAAGAAGTTTTATCAGCTCATACCCTGAAAATGCCAAATGTTTATCATAAGTTATTGGAAGACTACAGATATTTTTGACCATATAACATTTAAACAAAAACACCTTAGTTTAAAAAAAAAAAGTTTCCTTTTCTGTGATATATATTAACATAATTTTAAATAAAAAGAGCCATTTCATGAATGTCAGCTTTTTCCCAAAAATATACTGGAAAAAAAAAAAAAAACAGAACATACTGGCATTATATTTTATTATTGGTACTGATAGAAATAGATGACATAGCATCTATGTCATGTAAAATGACCTATTTATTATTTTCCTCATTGGATATAATAGCAGTTGTTTTATTCTAACATTACAGAACAATCGTTCGTGGAAGGCAACCAGAAAAAAAGTAACAATAGGACATTACTCATAACTAATCCAACATGCATAATTTTATGTTTTTATTTAGTACAATAGATTTAATTTAAGGAAGAGTGAATGAATGAAATACTTTGTCTTCTAAATATTTCAAGCTCGTAGTCTTAGGGCGTTGAGTTTTTTTTTTTTGTTTGTTTTTTAAGATGATAAAGTTTCTCCTGAAATGTTCCATAAAGAACACTGTCAGCCAAAATTTTCCAGAAAGATTTAAGTGTAATATACTTTTACTGAGATGGATTTTAAATGTTAAAAAATTCTTAAAAGTGAAAACGAAATGTACAGTAAAATTCTATTCAAATTTAAAGGATCAGATGTCACCTACAAATTCTGTGGTGCAGGATCCATTAGGTGACATAACATGGGGATGAGGAAAAGGGCATTTAAGAATATAATATCAATTTCATAAGTAAAGCAATGAAAGTTTAGAAGATTTTTCATCCCACATAGAGTTAGCTTGGTATAGAAGTAATATTCAAACTTGTATCTGTCCAGGTCTATAGCCTGTGATCTGAAAAGCCATATTGTACTTCCCAAGAATGCTCCCATACATAGTAATTCTATTATCATACTTGACTAAAAAATCACATCCATCATACTTTATAACTATTACTATATTATTAAGAGAAACTCAATGGTTAGCTAACAACTTCCAGGAGCATTTAATTATCCTGCAATGTCTACTCCAAATTCAAAGCAAATAAGTAATTAAATGTTTCTAGGAAAAAATATTAAACCATTAAAGTAAAATCTCTAAGACTGCTATGTCTAGCCAGTGCATGTGGACACAATGCTGGGTCACAGGCAGAGGACCAGCAAGGAAACAGGGTCCTAGAGGCATCCTCCTACCTAGGCTTTACTTTTTGTTGCTGTACGAAAGGGAAATCGAGATGCTTTATATGCGAGACACCTATGTGGTAGGGAGGACACACAAAGCCATTTGGGAAACTGGCTATTTACCACAGAGGTAGGAAATTTTAATACTTTAATAAATGGTATCCCTGTATAAAAAGCATGCTGAATCTGTATCATCCTGGTTCTAGGTGTGATGAGATGTGCTGAGACACTGAACCATGCAGCCAGTTGTGGTGGTCAAGAAGGCTAGGTAAGGTTACCTCACTGAACCATACTAATGCTGTTTTCTACCTCTCTTCTAGTGTCATAAGCTGTGGAGCACTTTTCTAGTAGAGGTATATATCATCCACTTAACTGTCCTCTTGCATTAAAGAATCATCTTTTAAAATAAAGTAGCATGCTTTCTTATGTTTATCTATATTTGTGGTATTGTCATTGTTATTATTCATTAATAATGTTAATTGGAAAAGGGCCCATTGAGGCAAGAAGTTCAGATTTAAAATCTGGCTTCCATGATAAACTGTGAATGTGGAATATAATCCGAATTTCTTTCAGAGCCATAAGTTGCCTTAGCAGTAAAATTATGAGATGGGAAGAGATTTGTTTATCCAATTAAGTGTAGAGTCATTGTTAATCTTTAAAATTCTATGAAATAAAAACTTACATATTTAGAAAATATAGCTAAAGGTAAGAAAGGCATCTGAAGAAACTTTTTAAAATCTTACATTGAAAAGTGGCTGCAAATCCATTCTCTATGTCTGTGTTTCTAGAGTAACACTGAAATATACACACTGCATACTCAGTTCCTTCAGTCATGTCTGACTCTTTGTGACCCTATGGACCCTATGGACCCTATAGACTCTATAGCCCATGGCTTTTCTGTCCGTGGGATTTCCCGAGCAAGAATACTGAAAGCAAGAAAAGTGAAGTCACTTAGTCATGCCCAACTCTTTGCAACTCCATGGACTACTGTAGCCTATCAGGCTCCTGTCCATGGGATTTTCCAGCTAAGAATACTGGAGTGGGTTGCCATTTCCTTCTCCTGGAGATATTCCTGACCAGGGAAGTGAACCTGGGTCTCCCACATTGTAGACAGGTGCTTCACCGCCTGAGCCATCAGGGAGATCAAGAATACTAAAGTGGGTTGCTATTTCCTCCTCCAGGGGGGTTTCCTTATCCAGGGATGGAACCAGCTATCTGCTGCATTATAATAGGTGGATTCTTTACAGCTTAGCCACCAGGGGAGCCCAAGTAAGTGTTAGTCTTTCAGTCATGCCAGACTTTGCGACCCTGTGGATTGCAGCCTACCAGGCTCCTCTGTCCATGAGGTTTTCCAGGCAAGGATACTAGAGTGGGTTGCCATTTCACGTGTAAAGTAGATAGCTAACGAGAAGCTGCCATACAGCCCAGAGAGTTCAGTTTGGTCTCTGAAAAGACCTAGAGGGGTGGAATGGCAGGGAGGGTGGGATAATGACTCAAGAGGGAGTGGATATATTTATACTTAAGGGTGATTTATATGGTTGTAGGGAAGAAATCAACACAACATTGCAAAACAATTATCCTTCAATTTTAAAAAAAAAGAAAACCTTAAAAAGTGTCAAGAGGTCAGCTGGATTATATTTGAAGAACAGAATTGAGAAACCAGGATGCTGGAATCAAGCATATCTCACATGTGAATTCAAGTTTGAACACATATTCCCCAGAGCAAAAGAGTTCATATAATAGTTGATTTACTTAGAAATAAACTGATAACAAGGAGTACACATCTGTTGCTGTTTGGGCAGACAATCTAGGCCAGTCGCTTGGCCTGCCTTTCACGGGATGGAGGGCTCCCTTGCCCAGGGAATCAGCCGGCCCTGGCTGTCTCCTTCCATGCCACCATGAATCTGGTGGCTCACCCAGGCCAAGCCAGCTCCATGTGGCTGTAACACCTTTCACTGCAGGTACGCCTGCCCCTCAGAGAATGCTGCCTTAGTGATTGGCAGGCCACCGTGTTTGTTCCCATAATGCAGCGCGGTACTGGTGCTGCACATGCGCATTCTTAAAGCGAACACTTTGAGGCAGTGGCATCGTTTTTACCCCAATACAGGGTTCACGGCTCAGGCTGTCAAGTCAAAACACACGACTAAGACAAAGAGCTGGAGAAGGAAGGATTTATTACTTGCAGTAAGTAAGGAGAACACGCGGGATCTTTCCTAAAACAGTGTCTCTTGGAATAGCAAAATTGTGGATGTTTTAAGCTAAAGGTACATGCGTGTTTGTGAAGGGGCTTGAAGTGAGGAGAATTCAACACAGAATCGGGACAGAAGGTGACAGAGTCCAAGCTTTAGTCCATTGAGTGAGGAGGGTCAGAAAAGTCTTCACCATCTTCTCTTAAGTTCTGGTTGATCCGGTGGTTGAGAGCTTCGGGGTTTTAAATTCAGCAATATATGTCAATAAAGTGTTTCAGGCTAAAACGGAACTGGGGGTCCTTACAACTTAATATCTTTCCTATTGTTACTTCTCTTGCCTGATGAAATTATTTTTATTGTTTTCTTAAGATTATTATCGTAGGACCTGTTCAAGGGCAAGCATTGTGTCAGGGTTTGGATCACAAATGTGATTGCTTACCTCGAAAAGGCTTCTCATATGTCAAAAAACTATAGTTCTTTTCCAATGGACACCCCCTACTCTACTGGCGTACACTAGGGCCCCCAGAAGTGATGGCTCAGCTGAAGAATGTGGGCAGAGTTCTGATGGCACCACCTTCCGCGTTTGCTATTGAACTCCAGTGTGCAGAGCATGTAGTATTCATATAGGAAATCACCATTTGCAGTTTGCAAGTGTATTTTGGTTCTTTACTTGGTTCGATGGAAGTCATAGTTGAAGACAGGTGGAAAAAGTTCATGAAAATTGTGATTGGTGATTAGCTGCCACCTGCTTAAGGTGTCTTTGGAAAGGAATAAACATCTTTACGGCTTTAGAGTCAGTCACTAGGTTAAAAAATAAAAAATGGGATAAAGTGGACTATGTCCTCTTTCAAGCTGCCACATACATAGCAAAAGCAATATTTGTCTGAAAATGATTTTTTTTTTTTTTGAAAAAGGTGGCTTTAAGTCATGGTGAACATTCCTTCTAACCTATGTTTTACAAAAGGCAAACCTCCGAAAGTATGTTGGGGAACAGATACATTTAACGGTAGTGGTGGTGGTGGTTTAGTTACTAAGTCATGTCCGACTCTTAATTGTTTAAAAAAAAAAATCCTTAGATAAATCAATTGACTACAAAAGCATTTTTCATGAAGAGAGCCAGCTGATAATTTTGGTGAAAAATTGATCAGTTGATCTAAGAATAAATCAATTATATAATATACCAGTTATATATAATATACCAAATATATAATAAACCAGTTATAACTGAGTATTATAACTCTGGGAATAGCATCTCAGAAAGCTCTGAGAACTGTTCCACCCATCAGAAGTCCAAACGTAGTTATGAAAGTGTTTGTTTTTTTTTTTTAACTGTCCATTAAGTGATGTACTGTTGACACTACTATTGACACAGCCTGGCAAGTAGTGGGTAATGGGTCATCCTGGACTCTTATAAGATTAAACACGAATGTTATCTTTTAAGGAGTTGTCTTGTTGGTGCTAGGAGAATGTTGGTCTTTATATTTAAATAGTATTTCTGAGGATGAGGAGGTTTGGTTGATGCATAGAGCTGATACGCAATGCACAGTAGAGGAGAGAGAAGAGGCCAAAGGACAGAGGAAAAAAAAATCATGTTTAAATTGTGCTTGTCTTACCATAAGGTATGAATTTTATTTCAAAATAAATAGTGCCAACCTCGGTGTGCAAAATATGGCTTCTATTCTAACTGTGCTGTGGATTGAATTGCCAAATTCAAGTAAAGCTAGCTGTGTTTTACTGAGTTTGGAATTCTGTGGAACTCTTGCAAAAGAGTTTTTCAAGAAAAAAAAAAGAAAAAAACCTTCCCATCTTCATGTTAGCTGTTGAAGTTCTGCAGTTCACCTGAAGGGACTATCTCAGTGCTCAGGTATCTTTAGTATTTCATCATTACCTTGCACGTGCTTATCAAGCCTTGAGCTGAAACTTTCTTCCTTTTGTCCTCATGGAGCAAATATCTGTCCACATTCCCTGCAGAGTTTCCATGATGGAATCTCCCCTGTCACTTTTGTTGCTTAAGAAAAGAGCCAAGTTTAAGCCTGGGGAATGAAAATCTTTCAATTGTGTGGTGGACCTAACAATATTAAGTGTCTCACTGTGCCTGAATTCCAAACAGCCTTCTTAAATGCACTTTAAATGACATCCGCAAGTAGAGGCTGATTTAACCTTTAATAGTGAATAGTTACATAAAAAATTAAGCTAGCTAAACTATACTATATAAACTCTAAAAAGGAGATATAATAGCTTAGAATTATCACTTGACATATTTTATTACTCCTTTCCATTCCCAATAGGTAATTACTCTATTGTAATGTTAAAATTCAGGCTTATAAATGCTGTTTATAAGACTATAAAGACTCTTTTTCTTTCTGTAATCTGTCTTCTTTGTCTTGGCAGCCAGTTCAGTCTCTCACTATGAAAAAGAGACAGACATCAGCAATATGTGGTGAAACAAAATTTAAAAAATAGAATACTCTAAAATTAAATAAGATAGTTTTAGTGTTGATTACTCATAATTACTCCAATTTTTTTGTTGAAATTCATCCAATGAATTGAAGAAGAGTTGGCTTGAAAATAGTGTTTGAGTGTTCGATCTTAAAAATATATTTACGTATTTACATGTTTTTTTCCTGTAGATTACATTGGCTGTGCCTAAATTTTACCAGTATAATTTAGCTAAACAGTGCTAAAATGATTGTGTTGTTATACATTTATTCCTATTATAGATTGCCAGAAGTTTCTTTCATCCCTCTCTGCTTCGCGCCCCCCCCCCCCCCCCCTGCAACTAGGTTACATGAACTTGACAAAAATCAATCTGCTTGGTCATTATGCAGATACTTCTTAAAAGTCTTTAAATTGGAGGGAGATAGTCTCTGCTGCTGCTAAGTCACTTCAGTTGTGTCCGACTCTGTGCGACCCCATGGACTGCAGCCTACCAGGCTCCTCCGTCCATGAGATTTTCCAGGCAAGAGTACTGGAGTGGGTTGCCATTGCTTTCTCCAGAGATAGTCTCTGAGATATAGACCAAAAAAAGAAAAAAAAAAATGGAGATTTTAAGCTCCAGCAATTACTACCTATGTGGTTTTGACTGAGATAAAATCTGAACCTCATCTTTTGCATTTTAAAAAGAGAAAATAAATTTTGTGCACAAAGACAATATATATATTACATTGGATAATGTTAATGCCTTCTTCACAGGACCTCATACCTAGTACTGTATGTTTCCTACTGTTCTGTTAATGAGGGTACAAATAAGTCTACATTTAAGAGGGTAGCAATTTAGGGATTTTTAAGGGTGGGGTATTATGACTATCATGGTGTTGATTATATTCTGGAAGATAATTGGAGATTAACCAGGGATATCAGCCACTTTTGACGTGTGACATGGATGATGTGCTTAGTTTTCATGTTTAACTATGCTGTCATTTAACATTATCAGTTCAGTTCAATTGCTCAGTTGTGTCCAACTCTCTGCAACCCGATAGAGTGCAGCATGCCAAGCCTCCTTGTCCATCACCAACTCCCGGAGCTTGCTTAAGCTCATGTCCATCGATTCAGTGATATCATCCAACCATGTCATCCTCTATCATCCCCTTCTCCTCCTGCCTTCAGTCTTTCCCAGCATCAGGGTCTTTCCTAGTGAGTCAGTTCTTCTCATCACTGGAGCTTCATCTTCAGCATCAGTCCTTGCGATGAACATTCAGGACTGATTTCCATTAGGATTGACTGGTTTGATCTCTTTACAGCCCAAGGGACTCTCAAGAGTCTTCTCCAATACCACAGTTCAAAAACATCAATTACAGCGCTCAGCTTTGTTTATGGTCCAACTCTCACATCCATAAATGGCTACTCGATAAATCATAGCTTTTGCAGAGTAATGGCTCTGCTTTTTAATATGCTGTCTAGGTTGGTCATAGCTTTTCTTCCAAGGAGCAAGCGTCTTTTAATTTCATGGCTGCAGCCACCATCTGCAGTGATTTTGTAGCCCAAGAAAATAAAGTCTGTCTCTGTTTCGACTGTTTCCTCATCTATTTGCCATGAAGTAATAAATCAGATGCCATGATCTTTGTTTTTTGAATGTTCAGTTTCAAGCCAGATTTTTCACTCTCCTCTTTTACTTTCATCAAGAGGCTCTTTAGTTCTTCTTCACTTTCTGTCATAAGGGTGATGTCATCTGCATATCTGAAGTTATTTGATATTTCTCTTGGCAATTTTGATTCCAGCTTGTGCTTCATCCAGCCTGGCATTTTGCATGATGTATTCCGCATATATGTTAAATAAGCAGGGTGACAGTATACAGCTTTGCCATACTCCTTTCCCAATTTGGAACCAGTCCATTATTCCATGTCTGGTTTTCTCTGTTGCTTCTTGACCTGCATACAGATTTCTCAGGAGAGAGATAAGGTGGTCTGGTATTCCTATCTCTGTAAGAATTTTTCAGTTTGTTATGATCCACACAGTCAAAGGTTTTAGGGTATTCAATGAAGCAGAAGTAGATGTTTTTCTGGAATTCTCTTGCTTTTTCTATGATCTCCATTCTGGAGAATTATGAAAATTGAAAGATCCATTTCTGAATTTTTAAATTAGGGATTAAAAGGATTATTACCTCACCATACAGTTATATATTATTGAGTGTATTGTGACCCTTTATATTCATTAATTAATGTTATACAATCCCATTCCCACAGCAGTTAATATCCTTGAACCCATGATGAGTTTTGAAAATCACTCGTATCTTTTCTTACGTACACCTGCAATCTATGACTATGGATAATTTTTGTGTATGAATAATTTGTTCCTTTCTATTACTGAATAGCATTTCTTTATTTATAAACCACCATTTGTTTATCTGTTCCTCAGATGAGAAGCATTTGGATTGTTTTCAGATATTGGTGATTTAACCAAAGCTGTAATACATATACAAGTATCTTTGTGAATATAGAATTTTATTTCCCTTGGATAAATATATAGGAGTAAGGTGGCTGAAAAGCAAAGGAAGTGCATGTGTAACTGTAAGAAACTACCATAGTTTATTCTCAATGGCTGTATCATTTTGTATTTTAGCCAATTATATGTGTGCTTGTAGCTCAGTCAGTAAAGAATCTGCCTGCAAGGCCGGAGACCTGGCTTTGATTCCTGGGTGGGAAAGATCCCCTGAAGAAGGAAATGGCAACCCACTACAGTATTCTTGCCTGGAGAATCCCATGGACAGAGAAGCCTTGCAGGCTATAGTCCATGGAGTCCCAAGAGTCGAACATGACTTAACAACTAAACCACCACCATATGTGTGCTCAGTCTCTCAATCATGTCCAAATCTTTGTGGCCCACCAGACTTCTCTTGTCTATGGAGGATTTCCCAGGCAAGAATCCTGGAGTGTGTTGCCGTTCCCTTTTCAAGGAGATCATCCTGACCTAGGGATTAAACCCATGACTCCTGCATTAACTGGCAGATTTTTTACCACTAAACACCTGTGAAGTCCAGTTATATGTGATTTCCAGTTTTGAATTCTTTTCTAGCCCTTTGTTCTTAGTACAGTGAGTTTTTCACCCTCATTCTAAATGGATGTTAAGTGAAATTTTTGCATGGTTGTAACTTATTTCCCTGAAGACTAATGATACTGAGCATCTTTTTATATGCTTATTTGCCATCTATAGATCTTCTCTCATGAAGTTTTTGGTCAAATGTGACATTTTTTTTTTCTTATTGTTGAGTTTTGAAACTTCATTATATATTCTAGATACAAGTCATTTATAAGATGTGATTAGCAAATATTTCTTTCTAATATGTGTTTTAATATTTTAGTTCTCTCAGATTCTTTTACAGAGCAGTTTATCAGTTTTTATTTTATGGATAGCATCCTTTAGTTGTTGTACCTGAAAGCACTTTGTATTAATATAACCAATGTCACAAAGATTTTCCTGGTGTGTTTTCTGCCAAAAGTTTTATAATTATGTGTTCT
Organism: Ovis canadensis; assembly: GCF_042477335.2. Lineage (NCBI taxonomy): Eukaryota > Metazoa > Chordata > Mammalia > Artiodactyla > Bovidae > Ovis > Ovis canadensis. The sequence goes on along the minus strand of NC_091261.1, from coordinate 34,213,143 downwards.
GCATTTAGATTTATAATCTTATTTGAATTAATTTTGTATAAAGTGTGAAGTGTAGGTTTGAGAAACAGGTTGAGTTTCTTTTAATTTTTTCAAATAAATATCCAGATATTTCAGGGTTGTTTAAAATACTATCCTTTTTACTTTATTTTTTCTTTTAATTATTATTATTATTATTATTTTTTTACTTTACAATATTGTATTGGTTTTGCCATACATCAACATGAATCCATCATGGGTGTACACGTGTTCCCCATCCTGGACTCCCCTCCCACCTCCCTCCCCATACCAGCCCTCTGGGTCATCCCAGTGCACCAGCCCCAAGCATCCTGTATCCTGCATCCAACCGGGACTGGCGATTCATTTCTTATATGATATTACACATGATTCAATGCCATTCTCCCAAATCATCCCACCCTTTCCCTCTCCCACATAGTTCAAAAGACTGTATTATACATCTATGTCTCTTTTGCTCTCTCACATACAGGTGTATCATTATTGTCTTTCTAAATTCCATATATATGCGTTAGTATACTGTATTGGTGTTTTTCTTTCTGGCTTACTTCACTCTGTATAATCGGCTCCAGTTTCATCCACCTCATTAGAACTGATTCAAATGTATTCTTTTTAATGGCCAAGTAATACTCCTTTGTGTATATGTACCACAACTTTCTTATCCATTCGTCTGCTGATGGACATCTAGGTTGCTTCCATGTCCTGGCTATTATAAACAGTGCTGCGATGAACATTGGGGTACATGTGTCTCTTTCAATTCCGGTTTTCTCGGTGGGTATGCCCAGTAGTGGGATTGCTGGCTTATAAGGCAGTTCTATTTCCAGTTTCTTAAGGAATCTCCACACTGTTCTCCATAGTGGCTGTACTAGTTTGCATTCCCACTGTGTAAGAAGGTTCCCTTTTCTCCACACCCTCTCCAGAATTTATTGCTTGTAGACTTTTGGATAACAGCCATTCTGACTGGCGTGAAATGGTTCCTCATTGTGGTTTTGATTTGCATTTCTCTGATAATGTGTGATATTGAGCATCTTTTCATGTGTTTGTTAGCAATCTGTATGTCTTCTTTGGAGAAATGTCTATTTAGTTCTTTGGCCCATTTACTTTAAACTTCTGTTGATTCTTTGTCCAAAATTAATTAGCCATGTTTGTGTGGACTGAAAGAGAGAAAGATGGACAGAGGAAGGAAAGCAGGAAAGACAGAAAAAAGGGAGAGAGAGCAAAAACTAAAAAGACCAGTATTTCCTTGAAAAATATGTGATTAAATACCTGAATTAGGATTTTCTGGAAATTTCTCAAGTGTATATTATATTCTTGAGTGGGTACACAAAACAATGAAAACAAATAAATCAAAATTACAAATTTGTACAGGTAATTTGACAAATGTGAGCTGTCTTGCATGTGTAAATAACTGAATGTAAATTGGGCGATTCAATTGTGCTGTCTCTTGTGTAACATCTCTATCTTAAATAAAAGATAAATTACACTTTCAGGTTTATAAAAATGTCCTAGGTTTCAATTTTATTGAAAGATTGAAATTAGTGTATTACTTTAAAAATATTACACTTTACAAAAATCTCTTCTGCAAATATTCAAAATGGCAAGTATGTCACATACTTTCCACATCGTTTTAAATGTTGACATCATTTGTCTCCTGATCTTTAGCCCCTTAGCTGAAATGTAAGGTAAATAAGGCTGAGGTCTTGTTCCCAGATGAAGTCTGGTTGGCAGAAAGAAAAGTAAACAGATGTTAAAATGACTTAATTCATCCCACAAGCAATTAGGATGTGCCTACCACACTTAAGGTTTCTAAGATATATCAGTGGACTATATCTATCTATCTATCTCTCTATCTATATATATCTATTTAATAACTACCTTTGTAGGGCTCACATTCCAGTAAGGAAAACAGGTAATAAAACATTAACATAGCAAAAGAAAATAATTGTAAGAAGTGGATAAGGACAATAGGAAACAATAAAGCAGAGTAAGGGTGTCAAAAGTGGCAATTTAAACTATGTTCATAAGACTTATTTGATGAGTGGTCTTAGCAAAGACTTGAAGAACATGATGTAGCTAGCTATATAGATATCTCAGAAGAGAGTATTCTAGGAAAAGGGAAAAGTCAGTGCAAAGTTGATAAGACAGCCAACCTGGTGAATATACTGAAAACTAAGGAAGTTAGGGTAACTGTAGCAAAATGAACAAGGGAAAGGGGGAAAAAAGTGGAGATGAGATCATGGAGAAACTTGACAGCAACTGTAAGGCCTTTGGCATGTTCTTGGATTAAAATGGGAGCCATCATGGGATTTTGAGTAGAGATGTAGTTTTGTGACTTCTGTTTTACAGTGGCTGCAGTACTGAAAGCAGACTGAACAGCAGCACAGGTAGAAGCAGAGGGTGGATCATATAGTCCCATATAACTAGGGGGTTCATAGGCTGTCCCAGTCAGGGAAAACCTCCTAATGGAGGTTACCTTTGATTGTCATGAAATCTGGATTTAATTTCAGTACCTCTGGATAGAAAATGATTCACTGGTTCAGTTCAGTTCAGTCGTTCAGTCGTGTCTGACTCTTTGTGACCCCATGAATCGCAGCACTCCAGGCCTCCCTGTCCATCACCAACTCTCGGAGTTCACTCACACTCATGTCCATCGAGTCAGTGATGCCATCCAGCCATCTCATCCTCGGTCATCCCCTTCTCCTCCTGCCCCCAATCCCTCCCAGCATCAGAGTCTTTTCTAATGAGTCAACTCTTCTCATGAGGTGGCCAAAGTACTGGAGTTTCAGCTTTAGCATCATTCCTTCCAAAGAAATCCCAGGGCTGATCTCCTTCAGAATGGACTGGTTGGATCTCCTTGCAGTCCAAGGGACTCTCAAGAGTCTTCTCCAACACCACAGTTCAAAAGCATCAATTCTTCGGCACTCAGCCTTCTTCACAGTCCAACTCTCACATCCATACATGACCACAGGAAAAACCATAGCCTATAGATGAGGTCATCAAGCCATTAGTGGGCTTACACAAAAGGGAGAATTTGAGTTATTTTCACTCTAAGAATAATAGAAAGAGATTAATATTGGAAGTCTCAAAAGAGTAAAATTTGCATAAGTTTTATTAGCTTTATAACTTGTTTATTTTCTTTCTACCAGTATTATTTGGAACTCTAGGATCAGCTAATTCCATCCATGTTTCTTCTACTTAAGTACTGAACAAAAGTGCAGTATCCCACCTGTGCTTCCTTTCACAGCTTAAATTATTCCACTTCAGCCCTTCATCCAAATGCCACCCCATTAGGTCTTTTGAAACTTCCTTTTTTATACAGATAAATTACTAAATAAAGCTTGTAGCATGAAAGTATCTGCATCTTATTTCCTAATTGAATCGTGAAAGTGAAGAAAGTGAAGTCGCTCAGTCGTGTCCGACTCTTTGCGACCCCATAGACTAGCTTACCAGGCTCCTCTGCCCATGGGATTTTCCAGGCAAGATTTTCCACTGGAGTGGGGTACCATCTCCTTCTCCAGAGGAGCTTCCTGACCCAGGGATCAAACCTAGGTCTCCCTCATTGTACAGGCAGACGTTTTACTATCTGAGCCACCAGGGAAGTCCCCTAAAGCTATGACTTACATTAACAGCCCTCTTTGATAGAGGGTACTCACCCACACTATCAGAGTAACCTGGTCAGGAGTGTGTTGAGGCGAGGAGGAACTCAACATTCCCTTGTCATTTAATGCCACTTTCAAACCTTCCTCTGCTCTTAAGTAAAACACTATCATGCTTTTGAAGCTTATCTCATCTGGTCTATTCCAATGTCTACCCTCCTAATCATTTTCCCATAGTAAACCAGGTCTTGTACATCTCTCTTATAGTTTCCTTCTCTTGAATTCTATTACCACGAATTTCACTGTTGTCATTAACATTAATCACCAAGTATTTCTGGCTCTCCTTCTGGGCACATGTTAGGATCACATGCCAGTCCCTCTTGTTCTGACCAGAGCTGTGAATAGTGATCTGTATCTCTTCTTAGAGAATTTAATTGCTGGTTTGAGATCCTTAACACACTGGTCCCCAACCTTTTTGGCACCAGGGACCAGTTTCGTGGAATACAATTTTTCCACAGACTTGGGGAGGGGAGATGGTTTCAGGATGATTCAAGTGTGTTATATTTATTGTGTACTTTATTTCTATCATTATTACATCATCTCCACCTCAGATTGTCAGGCATTAAATACCAGAGGCTGGGGACCCTTGCTAACATATTCTTTTCCATTGATAACCAATCAATATTTGAGATGATGAATACTGCTTCAGCCGAGATCCCTAAATGATTGTGAAAAACAGAACACATAAGCAGACTTGTCAAGGACTAGTAGCTTGAGTGCAGTATTAACCTTTGTTTTTTAAACCACTGAGATATGGATACATTGATTAGGCTGCATAAATTAGCCTATTCTGCCACTGAATAATGTAAAAGTTGTTATGTAACTTAGAAAACAAGACAATTGAATTAGCATATGTAGTATTGGCTTGTGAGCTGGCTGCAGGTGTAGGAAACTGTTATAGTAATCTGGAAGGACGATAATTCATACTAAGTAGTGACAAAACAGTTAAATTCTCACCTGTTATAATTATATGACAGGAAATGTGTTTATGAACTTACAGATCTATAAAAGCCATTGAGGAACAAAATGCTAGTAGTATATGTTGGCTATAGTTGACAAATTGCTACAAAGAGATGATCCCAGATAGTGTATGTATGGTAGCAAGAAGAATTAAATAAAACAGAAAGAATTTAGAAATTCAGAGACATAAAGGTTTGGAAGAAGCCTGAAGAAATAAACTTTTACCTTTATTTTGATTCATTTAAATTTAAACTCTCAACTGTGGAGTGAGGCCATTTGAGAACCATGACTTATACATTGAAATGATTTGTGTCACTTCTGAACTGGAATATTCCTCTGACATTCACTAACCAAAATTTTGTTGAGAGCTGCTGCTCCATCAGCCTGCATACTTAAGAGGCTATGTGATCAGAGCCCCCCTGCTAAACCATGGGAGACACAACAGGAGCAGGAAATAAACCTTTATTATCTGAAGGCACTAGGGCTATCTACTATCTCACTTATATCCTAGCCTAGCCCAACAGACCTTCTTGACAAATTCAATGTCCTATTACATAATCCATTCAACACACTTGTCTTCATTCGGCAAACCATTCCCGTGGCCTTACACTACTCTTTCTATAAGCCGCATTTGTTTTACTTCTAAAGTTTTAAACTTCATCTTGTTTTCCTGTTAAACACAACTTTATTGTTTGAAAGGCTTACATTCCCAGTGATTTTCATTTGCAGAATCATTCTTTTTACATTGTAGAATCCCATGCTACTGATAAATTTGTCCTTTGATTCTCTTAAGTGAAGTGAAGTGACATCGCTCAGTCGTGCCTGACTCTTTGCGACCCTGTGGACTGCAGTTTACAAGGCTTCTCTGTCCATGGAATTTTCCAGGCAAGAGTACTGGAGCGGGTTGCCATTTCCTTCTCCAGGGGATCTTCCCGACCCAGGGATCGAACCCAGGTCTCCCACATTGAGGGCAGACAGTATACCGTCTGAGCCACCAGGGAAGCCCTAAACTGGATCTATTTATTCTGTTATTTTGTGAAATTCACAATGCTAATCTGTCACCTAAATGCAGAAGTTTCCAATCTAGACCCCTATAAAAATTTGTTTTCATTTGTCACATTTGTCTGTCTCTTCTTCCCCAATCCCACCGACATAGAAATTAAAGTGTTGAAGTTTATCAAGCCTGTGATCCTGGAAAATATTGACATTTGAATAAATCCCCCATCTCTCTTTTTTTTTTTTTTTTCAAGAAATGGATTATAGCAGGAATCATTCTTTTCCATGATTGAGGGGGTCAAGAATACTTCTGTTGTTTACCAATGAGAAGCCTAGACACAGATCCTCTAAATTACCTTCTTTGCCACAGAAATGATTAGTTAAAATGTTAGGACATATCAGTCAGTCTGGATAAAATACCTGCTACCCTGACTTGACTAAACTCTAGATAAGCTTTTCTCCTCCCTCCAAGCTGACCCTCCTGCCCCAGCATACAGCTTCTCTTCAACAGCCCCTCCAGAACATAAACTGACTTCTCCATGAAAAATATTACCTGATGAATTTAGTATTATTGCTTTTAGTATTATTCTCTCATCCCACTTCTCCACACCCATTTTTCTAATTTTGTTCAACTCCCTATTTAAAAAAAAAAAACCTTTTATCTTAGCTTTGAGAGATTTACAGATCTCACAGTCAATGCATTCTCCATGCTGTAATAATGTGCCCCCAAACACCATTTGCAGTTATCCCTTTGAATAAATTATTTTATTACAAACATCCTGATTTTTTTTGACATGAAATACATCTTATGGCAAGCAAAATTATTACAGTCTGTGAAGTGTTATTTGTCTATCAAGGCAATTTAAGCATTATTACCAATAATAAATATATGAAATGTAAATTCTCAAACTTAGCATGCTACATGCCTACTGAGATTCTCTGATACTAGCCCTTCTCATCTTGGCAGCTGCAATTTTTGATAGTATCTTTCCCAAATTTGTGATCCAGATTCATGGCCTTCCCTTTTCTCATTTGCACAGCATTATAATCACACTTGTCTGTGGACTTTTGCATGCACTGTCACTTCAGCTGGTAATGTCCACACACTCTTCATCTATCTGTTTTCCCTTGTTACACTAGACCCTCAGTTTGAAAGTCAGTTCCTCTGAGAAACCTTCCTCAAACCCCTTAAATCTGTTTGCAGTCTGCTTTTATGTATTCCTTCTTTATCAAATTCTTCTACTCGTACATATATTCCTTCATTACCAAACCCTTCTCCCATCAAATCATCATAACCCTAAATTGTAATTGTGCCCTACTTGACAGATGAAATGGTCATTTCTTTGGGGATGGAGGGACCAATCTGTCTTAAAAAATGCTGACAGTAATGCATTTTGCAAAGCCTGAATTATTCAAAATTTTGAGTGCCATGTAAGCAATATAGCAGAAAAGGCTAGAGAGGTTTGACATTACCCGTCTGGTAAACTCTTATGAGCCCCAGTAATATGTGTTCAAGATAAGCCATTTCCTATGGATCTGCTCCTCATCTCTTAAAATACAGTTGCTTCTAATAACAATTTGCATGGGCAGTGAAATACAAATCTATATCAAGGTAGAAAAGCTCCTAAAGGCAATCACATTTGAAAGATGTTACCTATTACCAGGCACACAATAAAGAAATCTTTTTATATTATTATGCAAGCAGTTAGAATCCTATTGAACAGTCCTGAATAGAAGCTTGATTTTAATTTTGAACAGAGAAGACCTATTGAAATGTTTAATTCAAACAGGGGGTCTCTTTACTCCAGAGTTGAATTCAAGCAATACAGAGAGGTTACGTTGCTTTTTCCCCCATCCTCTCTTTTTAGAAGCTTTTCCTCAACCCAACTTCTAAATGTTGACAAATCTTGATCCTAGGCTCTCTTCTACCTGTGCTATTTTCTAATGTGATCCAACTCAGAACTATGTATTATAATAGGTATCCAGACTCTTATGTTTTTTAAAAAATAACTATCTCCATTTAATGTGTATCAAAGTAAATGAATGTGCTCAAATCAATTTTGTAACTTCAGATCTCCAACTTCTTTCTCTCCCCGTCATTCACATAAAGATAAATAGCACAAATGATACAATTGTACAAGTCAGAATCTTTAAACAAAATAGACACAAAGATTTGGATTTGAATCTTTTAGGAGTTGGGCTTTTGGGGAAATACTATACAAAATTATAAATATAAAAGCAAGATATACAATATAGTATTTAGTATTTACAAAGAGAAAATAATCATAACAAATTATAAAAAAGAAGTTGATGGATACTGTAAATGTCATAGCAAAATACAAAATGTTATCAGGGCAAGATGCATCAGGAATCAATGCATTTGAACATTTTTGGATGTGCAAAATGGGACTTTGGAATATTCTTTATGGTCCTGAGAGACTTAATATACAAAAGGATAATAGATAATATACATAAATAAAATTTTGACCCATAATCTTCATTAACCATACCAGGAAGCCAATTTACTATGTAAAATAACAAGACCAGGAAGTCACAGTACTCTCACTCGCAAACAGTCCAGGAAGTTAAACAATAACCCCTGTATCATTTAACCGCAAACAACTGGTTTCTAATTTATATTTGACAGCTCCTAATTTTTGCTGTCTTTTCTAACTTAGGACCAATTTGAAAAAGCCACCAATGTACCCTCTAACTAATTACATATGATACCCTGCAACTACTTAGCCTCCCTTCTGCTGTTTCTCCATGTCAATCACCTATAATCAGGATATACTTAGCCTTTCCACTTAATGCTTTCCCACTAACTTTGAGTCTCTGCCAAACTCTAGACTAGTGGCTGATGCCCTGCTATTGCAATATCTGAAAAAACAGCCCATTCTTGTTCCTGTTTGTGTGGTCTTTATTTCTATAGTACTGCTACCATTTGTTCCCTAAAAACATAGAAATTCTACAGAAAAAAAAAAAAATTACACACACTTCTAATTAAAAAAAAAGTTAATTTTTAAATTAATTCATTACAATGCCAAGTATATTCTTGACAAGTGAAAGCTTTAGATTTGGTTATGCATTAGAAAAAGTTATATACATATTCATATTTATCTGATGATTGGAAAGCTTTTCCACTGTCTACATTCTGAATCTGTATATCTCAAATTTGTTTCTCTTTCATAAGTTTGTACCTCTTTTGGTACCCATGGCACAATGCTAGGTGACTTGGCACAGTGGGAAGTGGGAAATTCCTAGAAGTATTTCCACATGAATAGAGTTCGTGATAAATATATATTTATGTGGCACTGGGCTGAATTCAAGTTAGTTATATCTATCAGTTTCCTCCAAGTTAGATCTCCCCACTACAAAAAAGGCCTATTATTTCCACATCACTGTACATAAGAGGAAGTGTGATAGAGGCAAAAAAAAAAAAAAAAAAAAAAAGAAGAAGGGAAAGTGGTGGTGAATTTAGTTAATTTGAATGTTACACAGATTTATGGACACATTGCTCGGATTCCTTCCCAAACCTTGCAACATGAAAGAAGGTACCCAAAGTCTTAAATTTCACTACTTTCATGGTAAGTATATCTCTTACATACCACAGTCATCTTTGATTTTTGGCTTTTTTCCCTCTACTGGTCTGTCTTGATGATTGTATGTTAGTAGAGGAAAAAAAGCCAAAAATCAAAGATGACTGTGGTATGTAAGAGATATACTTACCATGAAAGTAGTGAAATTTAAGACTTTGGGTACCTTCTTTCATCTAAAATGGAAAATTCAGGCTAGTGAACCTATGGGCAGAAAACTGGAGAAATTCTTCTGGGAAGAATAGATAAAGAAGGCAAACTTGAGGCAGTGCATTAGACTAGAATTAGGCTGGGAATGAGAAGTAAGGTTTTCTGCAGAAGATTTCATCCCTGAACTCTGAGGGTTTATATCTTTATCTTTTATGTTTTTTTAGTTTCTTTTTGTAGTACTCTTCCTGCCTTTTAGCACCAAGACAATGATACCTATGGTTTGGGGAAATTAAGGAATGGGTTTATATTCTCCCTGGAGACAGGATAATGAAGAGCATTACATTTTTCCTCACATCATTTCTATGAAAGGAGTGTACTGGGGCATTGTTCTCCAAGAAGTGCCTAGAACTAATACAAGAGATGTTGCAATCATCTCTAGTGCAGAGGCAGGGAAGGATGGGAAAGTAAACAGAAGCTGACAGGAAAGACATGAGCAAGGGAGAAAGTAGCAAGAGAGGAGATGAAAAAATCTCTCTCTTGATATAATATTCTATGGAGTGTTCTGGGAAAACAAGAAATCAAGACTCAAAGGAACAGGCTAATTCCAAATATAGGATTAGCTAAGCGTGGTATTGATAAAAGAAATCACAGTGAATGTTTGTAGGTAGCCCACAAGTGACTACAAAGTCATAGTGGATTTTCTGTACTATTTATCTGGAATTAAATCTACTTTTAAACTTGCAGGAAATAGGAGTTATTCTATTTACATCTGTAGATGCCATGTTTACTTTGATATCCTGCTTATATAATTCTTCATTAGTACCTCCTGGGGTTGCCCCTGACAGTACATTTACTGATAGTACATATAATTATTTGTCTTCTTCAACATTCCTATGTTAGGTTAAGATTGGTTTCTATATTCTATACTATATTCTTCTTCAGTGACCATCAGTACTTGGGAACTTGTTAAAATTGCAACTTCAAGAGTCCCATTTCACACCCACTGTATCACAATTCTGGTGGTGGGTCCCAGTAAACAGGAATTTACCAAGCCTTCAAGTGATATTGTCACACTCATAAGTTTAAGAAACCTTAGTCTACTGTAACTGTTCAGACAGGTATTTAAATACTACTTTTATTACTGTATTATTTCAATAAATGTCACACTATGCTGCTGCTGCTAAGTTGCTTCAGTCGTGTCCGACTCTGTGTGACCCCATAGACGGCAGCCCGAGAGGCTCCCCTGTCCCTGGGATTCTCCAGGCAAGAATACTGAAGTGGGTTGCCATTTCCTTCTCCAATGCATGAAAGTGAAAAGTGAAAGTGAAGACACTCAGTCGTATCCAACTCTTAGTGACCCCATGGACTGCAGCCTACCAGGCTCCTGCATCCATGGGATCTTCCAGGCAAGAGTACTGGAGTGGGTTGCCATTGCCTTCTCCATGTCACATTATAGTCAACTTGATTTTCCCACATGATAATCTAACCACATCACCAACCTGAAGGCTCTAAGCATAAACTATAATCTTCACATCAGGTTACATTTCAGTGTCATTAATGAGGAAATGCATGGAAATAGAAATAGGTTTTCAAAACAACAAATTTTGCCTTCATTTTGGTCAGTTGAAAAAATGGTAAAAGAATTTCTATGTTATAACTTGATTTGAGTTTAATATTAGAATACAAACAAATTTTTATTAAGGCAACATACACATACTTTAAAATATTCTGAGATAATATCCTACTTCTGACTCTCAAATGGATTTAAATATCAAAGTATGTGTCCTTATATAGTATGTGTTCTTGGGCAAAACAAGACCCAAGTTCACAGTTTATATAAGTGTAATGGGAAACCTCCAATCATGAGGTAGAGAACACATGGGATTACTTTATAGAAGAGAAAAGAAAGCCTTTCTGAGAAAAAAATTGCTTTTTAAAGTAAAAAGCAAATTTCCTTCTGAAAAATGAATCTTTGTACCAGGCCTCAAATAATTTAAACAGATAAGTTTATTGAAAAGAATGAACAGAAGACTATCCAACATATATTTAGTGTGAGACTCAGACAGAAGTTCAGAGTGTAGCAATGACAGTATATGAAGAAATATTGCCTGAAAATATCCCAAACTCAAGAGAGACACAAATCCACAAATTCAAGAATTTCAAAAAAAAACTTCAAGCAGGATTAGGACAGAGAAACCTAAATCTCAACACAACATAGTGAAAATGAAAACCATTAGAAAAAATGAAAACATCAAGAAAACAGCCAATAAGAAATAGAAAAATCAGATTGCCTTTAACAAGCAACAACTAAGCCAATAGCTATCTCCTCAACAACTGAAGCAAGAAGCCAGTAGACTGGTATCTTTAATGGTCTGAGAGATTATGATGTTAAACTAGAAATCTATAGCAAGAAAAATACAGTTTCAGAAAAGAAGCATGTGTTTCCATTAGCAGTATCTCACAAAAGGAATATGACACTGACTGAAAAGTCTAGATGCAAAAAGAAATAAAGACCTGTCTTAATCTGTTTCAGCTGCTATGAAAAACTATCATAGATGGGTAGCTTAAACAACAAACATTTATTTCCCATTGTTCTGCAGGCTAGAATGTCTAAGATTAAGGTAGCAACACATTAGGGATTTGGTGACAGACTCCTTCCTGACTGATGTCTGTTTTCTCCCTGTGTCTTTACATGGTGGAAGAGATAAGAGAGTTTTCTGGGATCTCTTTTATAAGAGTTCCACTCTCATTACTTAAATCTCCTTCTAAAGGCCCCATTCCTATTATCATGACACTGGGGATTAACATTTCATGTGATTTTGTGTTGAGGGCACAAACACTCAACATTTATTCTTAGAGCTAAAGCTATGGACCAGATCTTCTGGCATCAGCTTCATGCAAGGAAGATGGTAATTATCCTCAAAAGAATCTGAACTCCTTATTGTGAGACTAGATCAGCAGCCTGACTCCCATCGCCTTTAAGTAACTGTTATCAGTACTCATTATGCATTTTTATGCTTTGAGCTAACATGCCCACCAATATATGCCTCTCAGCTTCAACTCCCAATGATTGGGCGTATAATACCATTTGTTTATCTTCCAAAGATACTTAGATTCTTCTATATATTGGATTTCCTTCCATTCTTATAATTTATTTTCTAATTACTTAATCACCCCAAAGACTCCATTTGCTAGTACCATCACATTGAGGGTTAGGATTTTAGCATATGAATTTTAGGGGCAAAAAGCCCACAATAAGACCAAAGAAAGTTATAAGTATATAGCTAAATCCATCCAATACTGATCTTATAAAACAAAGAATGTTTCATGGAGTATAGTAAAATAAATCAGAATTTAAACATTTGAAAACAATAGTTTATAACGTTAAAATACCTTTGTTTGTGTTAAAATATTCTGAGATTTATGTTCACAGAGGACATATGTATTAACCATGAATAAAAATATAAATATGCATGCTAAAATTTCCAAACTCACAAATGCATGAAAAAATAGAATGGGATAAAAATTAATATAAAGCATAAATGAGGCAAATACGGATTACAGAAAAGCACTGTATGTTTAAATCCAATTTTATGTCACTACGGTAAATGCATGTGGAATGTTTTAACTCAAAACTAAAAAATTGTCAATGGACAAAATCAAAACAACCAAAAGTGGTTACATACTATTAAGAAACACTTATAACACTAGAAAATATTAAAATTGTGAGGGTAAAATACTTGATATATATATGTATATATATATATATCAAACAAATATCAACCATAGTATGCTGATATATTAACATGAGACATTAACAGGAGATACACTTTAAGAAAACATAATTATTCAATACTATAAATAGGGAGGATTGTCACATATTAAAAAGACCAATCAATATAAACTCAAGAGAATTCTAAACTTGTATGGGTTAATAATGCAGACTAAAATATATAAAGCAAACATTAACAGAAATAAAAGATTTAGACAAAGTCACAATTCTTATTACTAATAAAGAAACAGATATACCCTTCAAGTTATTGCTAAGCAGATAAAGTTGTTATCCCACAAATTTCTTAACCTAGATAAAAGGGACCAATTCCTTGAAAGACAAAATCTGCCAAAATCACACTAGAAGGGAATAGACAGGTTAAATAGGCCTATTTGTATTAAAAACTTGAATCAGTAACTAATAACCTTTCAAGACAGGAAGCACCAAGCCCAGATGGGTTCACTAATCTTCTAAACATTTAAGGAAAAAATCATTTCAAATCTTTACAGTCTCTTTCAAAAACTAGAAAAAGAGGAAATGCTTCTCAACTCATTCTATAAGGCTGTCAGTTCAGTTCAGTCAGTCGTGTCCAGCTCTTTGGGACTGCATGGACTGCAGCACGCCAGGCCTCCCTGTCCATCACCAACTCCTGGAGTTCACTCAAACTCATGTCCATTGAGTCGGTGAGGCCATCCAACCATCTCATCCTCTGTCATCCCCTTCTTCTCCCATCTTCAATTTTCCTAGCATCAGGGTCTTTTCAAATGAGTAACACCAATGACAGACATTACTTATCATAAACCTGCCAACCGATATCTCTCATGAATATAGATGTGAAAATCTTTAACAAAATATTAGCAACTCAAATCTAATAATGTATAAAACAAAACTTTAGGGAGTAAAAAGACAAGCTACAGACTGGGAGACAATATTTATTTGGAAATGACTCATCTGATAAAGAACTGTTATCAAAAGTTTACTGCTGCTGCTGCTAAGTCACTTCAATCATGTCCAACTCTTTGTGACTCCATAGATGGCAGCCTACCAGGATCCCCCATCCCTGGGATTCTCCAGGCAAGAACACTGGAGTTTACTAAGTACCCTTAAAAGTCAAAAATCAGAAAACAAACAACCAGATTAAAAACTGAGCCAAAGATCTTGATAGTCCGTTTACCAAAACTGATATACAGCTAGTGTTATGGAAGGTCATCAAGAGGACATGATTGCTACTGGTTGACCCTAGAGTTGGATCCAGGAAAATGAAAGTTTCCTTTCCCCTCCCCTGTTCTCGGAATGTGTGTTCCATATCCCTCTCTGTTCCCAGAAGCTTCCCCAAGGATACAGCTTTGAGATAAAAATATAGTATTAATACTGTCTGGATGATATACATGGAGAATCAAGGCTTACAGGAGGATGCTCCATCAAATGGAAGCAACACTAAAATTACCCTGTATCAAGATAAATGGGAAACCATCCCAATAAACACATTTTGGATGCATCCTATTTATTGTCTTGCTATACTTCAAGGAAGTTCCTACCTCTCGTATTCAGAGGCAATCGGAAGAGTGGACTCTAGAGTCATTTAGGGCAATTTGTGAAATAAAATGAAGGTATTTTCCAAGTCTAAAGTCCACAGTGCTGAATATAAGGGCTGCTTACCTAGAAAGAGGAAAGCTGTTGATGCCAGTGCCACAAAAAGGGCAAAGAGGAGAATCTGGTAAGAACCTGAGAACTTCTGGAGGACACCTGAATCTTCACATTGATCTAGGTGTTGGCAGAATAAAAAAAAGTTATTTCGTACATGCAGGACAGATGCTGCATTTAAAAATTTGTGTGCTCCTGAGAGTATCTTGCTGGTGGCTTCCCTGGTGACTCAGTGATAAAGAACACACCTGCAATGCAGGAGATGAGGATTCAATCATTGGGTCAGGAAGATCCCTTGCAGGAGGAAATGGAAACTGGCTTCAGGGCTGTCATAAAAGTTGGGAGGGCAAGATAAATTGGAGACTTTAGTGGATTGTTTTGCAGAGCTAAGAGGGCAAACGCTGCCATGGATTAAGGCCTGAGCACCTACAATACAGCCCGATTAGGATTGCAGCTGGTAGAATCTCTCAAAAAAATGAGAGAAAATGGGAGAATGTTGTGGTAACTTACAATGAAATGGACAAAATACCTCATGCTGACCAACCCCTAATACAATGAAAAGATTTAAACAGCAGTTATCTTAGACTTTTGGTAATAGAGAAAGATACTCCAAACTCCTAGGAGAAAACTTGTACTCTTTAATCTCTTGAAGTTGTAAAATTTATCATGTCTTTGAAATGTAAACATCCCAGGAGATTGCTAAAACCCTGCTTGCAAAAACTGAAAGAAAAAAGGGGGCAAGAGGCTTTTTAAAGTACAGACCACTATAGATGGTCCCATCCCTTAAAATCTAGTCTTTATAAAACCACAGGTATCCGTAAAAAATTAGCCATCTGAGTGGTATACCTGATTCATGCTTAAACCATTAGAGTGAAAGCTATGGGGTTTCAGTTTGTCTCTACCTGCATGTTTAAGTATATCTATAGATATATATTGTGTATATGTGATGTTTTTCTACCCCAAGAAGGTATTACCAAAAGATATTTGTTAAAGAACTAAAGTTTTTTACACAACCATTAGAAATAATCTGTGAGAGAAAATAACTACATGAAAAGTTATAAGGAAAATATATTTTTTTTCACATAAGGAAAAATATGAAAGATATTGGGTGAAAAAGTAATTCTGTCCAAAAGTAAAGTGATGTTCCAGAATGAAAAACTAACAAAAAAGATTGGACAAAAGCTGAATGATATAGAATGTTACAAATGATTGTGAAATAAGAATATTTATTGAGAAAGGAATTTAGTGTGTAGTCAAGCTGAGATTGGAATGAATTTAATTAATAAAAAATTTTAATATCAAAAGTACATTGCTACAAAATTTGATTTTTTTTTTCTGTTAGAAGGACAAACTTTTCTTAGATTATTGGTCTCCTCTTAATAAGAAATTGTTTTTTAAAAAGTTTTTCTTTACCTTTAATGTAATTTCCATAGAAAACAAAGATTCTGCATTTTTTCTTTATCAACTCTGTTTACTGAAGAAAACTTACTCTTTTTTATTAAAAGAACTAAGTTTTGTGTGTGTGTGTGTGTGTGTTTACTACCACATAATTTCCTATATTTGCCTTATGAGTTTCTTTGCAGTGTGTTTAAGTGGATAACTAACCACCCTTTCACATATCTGTGATCCTATTTAATCAAGTATTTTAAACCTTATGATATTTTTCACAAAATTTCCTAAAATCAAATGCTAAGTGATGTCTTAAACTGTCTTTAGAATTTTTCAGAGAGTCCCTAGAATATCTCAAAAGATGTGTTTTCTCTCTTTGTAAAAGAAAGAGGTTAAACTAATTTGGCTTATTTGGTATGTTTAATCACATGGGAAGTACTGCCAATACCAAGTGCTACTAAGCTTTTTTTAGGTTATATTTGTATGAAATTCCTAAAAATCTGATATGTCCTGGTATGTTATCAGTTATAATTTTAGAAGGTACATCACAGAAAAAATTTCCTTGTTAATTGCGTTATAATGACTCTCATCATTTCAGTTCAGTTCAATTGCTCAGTCATGTCTCACTCTTTGTGACCCCATGAACCACAGTACGCCAGGCCTCCCTGACCATCACCAACTTCCGGAGTCCACCCAAACCCATGTCCATTGTGTCAGTGATGCCATCCAACCATCTCATCCTCTTCGTCCCCTTCTCCTCCTGCCCTCAATTTTCCCCAGCATCAGGGTCTTTTCAAATGAGTCAGCTCTCCGCATCAGGTGGCCAAAGTAATGGAGTTTCAGCTTCAACATCAGTCCCTCCGATGAATACCCAGGACTGATCTCCTTTAGGATGGACTGGCTGGATCTCCTTGCAGTTCAAGGGGCTCTCAAGAGTCTTCTCCAACACCACAGTTCAAAAGAATCAGTTCTTTTTTTTTATAGTCCAACACTCACATCTATACATGACTACTGGAAAAACCATAGCCTTGACTAGATGGACCTTTGTTGGCAAAGTAATGTCTCTGCTTTTCAATACTCTGTCTAGGTTGGTCATAACTTTCCTTCCAAGGAGTAAGCATCTTTTAATTTCATGGCTGCAGTCACCATCCACAGTGATTTTGGAGCCCAGAAAAATAAAGTCTGACACTGTTTCCACTGTTTCCCCATCTACCTGCCATGAAGTGATAGGACCAGATGCCATGATCTTAGTTTTCTGAATGTTGAGCTTTAAGAAAACTTTTTCACTCTCCTCTTTCACTTTCCTCAAGAGACTCTTTAGTTCTTCCCTTTCTGCCATAAGTGTGGTGTCATCTGCATATCTGAGGTCATTGATATTTCTCCCGGCAATCTTGATTCCAGCTTGTGCTTCTTCCAGCCCAGCGTTTCTCATAATGGACTTTGCATATAAGTTAAATAAGCAGGTTGACAATGTACAGCCTTGACATGCTCCTTTTCCTATTTGGGACCAGTCTGTTGTTCCGTGTCCAGTTGCAACTGTTGCTTCCGGACCTGTATACAGGTTTCTCAAGAGGCAGGTCAGGTGGTCTGACATGCCCATCTCTTTCAGAATTTTCCAGTTTATTGTGATCCACAGTCAAAGCCTTTGGCAGAGTCAACATCAGATCTTCAAAGATGGCCATATTTAAGTCTTTTGTCACATGCAGTTACTGTTTTTCTCTGGTACTTTTGCAAAAGTGATTCATTTTCGAAGAGATTCATGGAAAGACTCTGACAAGTACAGGTTTCTGACAAATATGATTGATTTGCTCTCATATAGGAGGGGCAATAATGGACCTTTCAAGTTCTTCCTCAAGGCTACCTGCATAATCCCATGACAGGACATGGGATGATAATGTGGATACCAGTAGTGAACACTAAAGTAAACTATAGGCTGTGCATGATTATGTGTCAATGTAGACTTGGCATTTCTAACAAATATATCACTCTGCTGATGGATATTGATTATGAGGGAGGCTATGCATATGTGGGAGCAGGAGGTATATGGCAAATCTCTGTACCTTCTGCTCAATTTTGCTGTAAAAGAAAAAAGTGTGTTAAAGTGTATTAAAAATCACTAAAGATATAAACAACCTAAATAACAGAAATAACAGTCTTGATCTAATGTTTTATATCTCTTTGATAATGTATAGGAATAAAATGTGTAATGAATAACTTAAGGAAACACTTTATTTACACAGAAGGTGTTTTAGAATATTGACAACATACAAGATCCTAAAACAAACTCAATAAATGTCAAAAGCTTGAAATCATAGACATCTTATGTTCAACTACAATGTGATTAAGCAAAATACCAATTTATTCAAACTCCCATCCCTATAGAACACATACAGTGTTTAAGATTACGGTCCATAATTGAGAAAGTTATCTAAATATACTCTCTATTCTCATTTCAGTTAAAGTATATTCATAAGTGTAGCAGAAACAAATGCAGGTTTTATATTGCTTATAATTTCTCTAGTTTTTGTTCTTTTATTTTTGTTATAGTTTCTTTTTTTAGCTTAAATATCCTTGTGCACCTAGGTATGGATTTTTGCATGTATTTGTCTCATTTTGTCCCTAACTTAATTCATGTAAATGAAAATATTTATTCTTTAAAAATTGGTGCTTTGCAAAGTAAATATAAAATATATTTGGGAAGAAGATTTTATGAAAGTATTTTCATCATATGCAATGAGCAGTTCTATGAATTGAAATAGTCTATGCTTTATATTCTTTCTTTAAAAAAAATTAGGCTCTTCGTGCATTTTTCAAAAAAGTAACATTAGCCTTTTTGCTTTTTCTTAAGCTTCAGCCATATGCCATCAATTCTCATTGAGGCTAGATTTTTAGCCAGGATCATATTAAAGTATTGATTTTAGATGTTATCTTATTATCTTGCCAGATGGCATGAGAGTGAAATCTCATCTGGGGACCTTAAGAAATGAAATAACCTATTTTCTAGAAATAGAAAGCCACTGCATGAGGATGTTCTTTATAGGTGTTTAATTTCTAATGATGTGAAAACATGAATAAGAAAATACAATTTAAATCTACTAAAAAGAAAGTATTTTAGATACATCCCTGATATCTGATAAGATTGAAGTGACATTGAAACTACTTATTTTAGCATGAAGAAGCTTAAAAACATAAATGATATTATTTTACAATAGGATAGCAAAGTCAATTAGACTACCAGTTTAAAGTGTCATTTGGATTCAAAATCCTTCAGAGATTTTTCTTTTTTAACATGTACCTAAATACACATAAATAAAGATACAAATATGACCCATACTAGCATCGATAATATGCCAGATTTATTCAGTATATCCCACTAATATAAGGAAGGAGTTGACTATTTGTATAAAACAGAAGCCGACTAACCCCTTGACAGAAAAGCACTTCTTTGTGTTTTTGTAATCTTAGATTAATGTAGCAAATACTAATATTATCTTAAAATTAGGTTCTTAACTTAAAGGAGCACACAGTTACTTATCTCTACTGTAACTGTATTTTAAAATTATGAGCAGCAAAGGGTGGGAAAGGGAGCAACTCATAATGGATGCTTAAGGTCTCAGATTATATACAGTGTTCCAAAATAATTAATAAGGAGAGTTAGCATCACGTTTGGTGAGTACATTTTTTAACAGTTCAAATGATCAGAACATAAGAAAACCATTTCTGTAAAGCAGAAGTACTTCAATAGTTTATATTTACCAAGAAAGTCCTTATAAGGCACCAGGTACTGCCAACTCTTTGGTTAAGTAAACACATTTGCTCCTAAAAACAAACTTATGAATCAGGAACTACTTCTATCACCAAAATACAGATGGAAAAGTTTAAGTTGAGACTACATAATACCTATTGGATACTGAGAATTAATATTTGTGTACAGATCAAACTGTTATCCAACACTAGATCTCATGTAAAAATAAAGCCAGCATCAAGTGGACAGAGCATGAGCTATGATGAAACCAAATAGACTAGCAATTGGCAAAAGTATGTCTCAATAAAAAAATAAGTATTTATAAAGGGAAAGAGATTTTCATTTTGAACATTCCAAAGTGGAGCATCCCTCTGGTAATGTATATAACAAAAGAACACTAAAAATTGGTGGCATCCACTTGGAGGTGCTAGAAAACATAGCCTCTTTGAAACAACACAAAGATCATAAACACAAAATCAAAAGCCTTAATGAAAATACATGTAATTATCTACTAGAAAATGTTCTAACTTAATAACAGTGTAAAATATATATTGTCTTTATGACATTCTAAGTAATTTCCCAAGTGCATTTCCAATAATATTAATAGTATTTTCTTTAGTTTTCAACAGTTCACAATCATTCATAATACTGATGTTTTTGGGTATCTCTCTCATGTATAAAACATTGCATATTATTGTTAAAAACAATTCTAGATTAATCCTTTTTAAGTTGATAATTTTGGTACTGAATAATTGATAATACTTTAAAAAATATTATTGATTAACCCAAGAGACATGCAAATTCTAAATAAACACTTTAAAAACATGGCTAACCTTCAACTGCCCATAGCAGTCATCTGTTAACAAGAATGTTTTATATAAATAATATTTATCTATATAAATATAAGAAACATTATCCCTTATATTTTTCCTTTCTTATGTGTTCCCTAGTTGGGAAAACTCAGCAGTGGCCACAGGACTGGAAAAGGTCAGTTTTCATTCCAGTCCCAAAGAAAGGCAATACAAAAGAATGCTCAAACCACCGCACAATTGCACTCATCTCACATGCTAGTAAAGAAATGCTCAAAATTCTCCAAGCCAGGCTTCAGCAATACGTGAGCCGTGACCTCCCTGATGTTCAAGCTGATTTTAGAAAAGATAGAGGAACCAGAGATCAAATTGCCAACATCTGCTGGATCATGGAAAAAGCAAGAGAGTTCCAGAAAAACATCTATTTCTGCTTTATTGACTATGCCAAAGCCTTTGACTGTGTGGATCACAGTAAACTGTGGAAAATTCTGAAAGAGATGGGAATACCAGACCACCTAACCTGCCTCTTGAGAAACCTGTATGCAGGTCAGGAAGCAACAGTTAGAGCTGGACATAGAACAACAGACTGGTTCCAAATAGGAAAAGGAGTACGTCAAGGATGTATATTGTCACTCTGCTTATTTAACTTCTATGCACAGTACATCATGAGAAACGCTGGACTGGAAGAAACACAAGCTGGAATCAAGATTGCCGGGAGAAATATCAATAACCTCATATATGCAGATGACACCACCCTTATGGCAGAAAGTGAAGAGGAGCTAAAAAGCCTCTTGATGAAAGTGAAAGAGGAGAGTGAAAAAGTTGGCTTAAAGCTCAACATTCAGAAAATGAAGATCATGGCATCCGGTCCCATCACTTCATGGGAAATAGATGGGGAAACAGTAGAGACAGTGTCAGACTTTATTTTTTTGGGCTCCAGAATCACTGCAGATGGTGACTGCAGCCATGAAATTAAAAGACGCTTGCTCCTTGGAAGAAAAGTTATGACCAACCTAGATAGTATGTTCAAAAGCAGAGACATTACTTTGCCGACTAAGGTCCGTCTAGTCAAGGCTCTGGTTTTTCCTGTGGTCATGTATGGATGTGAGAGTTTGACTGTGAAGAAAGCTGAGCAGCAAAGAATTGATGCATTTGAACTATGGTGTTGGAGAAGACTCTTGAGAGTTCATTGGACTGCAAGGAGATCCAACCAGTCCATTGTGAAGGAGATCAGCCTTGGGATTTCTTTGGAAGGAATGATGCTAAAGCTGAAGCTCCAGTACTTTGGATACCTCATGTAAAGAGTTGACTCTTTGGAAAAGGCTGATGCTGGGAGAGATTAGGGGCAGGAGGAGAAGGGGATGACCCAGGATGAGATGGCTGGATGGCATCACGGACTCGATGGATGTGAGTCTGAGTGAACTCTGAGCGATGGTGATGGACAGGGAAGCCTGGTGTGCTGCTATTCATAGGGTCACAAAGAGTCGGACACAACTGAGCGACTGAACGAACTAACTTACCATATATCCTTGAACTTAGTAATCAGAAAGATCTGCTTGTTGTTGTTCAGGCATTCAGCTGTGTCCGACTTTTTTGACCCATGGACTACAGCACACCAGGCTTCTGAACAACGAGCAGATCTCTCTGTTTCTCAATCATCCTTAGCTTCAGCTTTCTGATCTCTAAAATATGTCTACTTCTTAAATCACTGGCCTGTAATCACCACTAAATGACAAAATAGAAGTTGAAATTCAGAGACCTTCAACTTGTTGGACTCTGTTGGGTTGGTTTCTTTCTCTCCCTCAGTTCTTGTCTCATCACAGCAAAGATTTGGAAAGAGGGACTAAGGGGTTTATAACAACAAACAAGTCACAGCTCAGTTACAGCTCAAGCAAGCGGAATGTCTATTAAACAGACACCTCCAAGGCATGGAGACAGAGAGACCCTAAAGAAGTCATGATAATCCCTCTTGGCTTACCCTTTTTTATACTTCCTGTCTCCTCCTCTTGGTTGTGCCCTGTGCAAAATAGGGCTTGTACCCATCACCAGTCAGGAAAGGGAATGCAAATAGCATATGCTCAAGGATGACTGAGTTGCAGGTTACATAACAACAGATTGTGTTGCACAATCTTCCCATAATTCAGTCTGTTATAATCGATGTATGTATGTATAGAATATTTATGAACACTTAATGGGCTCCTCAGAGAAGACAATGGCAACCCTCTCCAGTACTCTTGCCTGGAAAATCCCATGGACGGAGGAGCCTGGTAGACTGTAGTCCATGAGGTCACTAAGAGTAGGACACGGCTGAGCGACTTAACTTTCACTTTTCACTTTCATGCACTGGAGATGGAAATGGCAACCCACTCCAGTATTCTTGCCTGGAGAATCTCAGGGACGGGGGAGCCTGGTGGGCTGCCATCTATGGGGTCACACACAGTCGGACACAACTGAAGTGACTTAGCAATAGCAGCAATGGGCTTCTAGCTGCCTAAAGTTAGTTGAGGAAGCCCCTGCTAGGATTAGTTTGTATCCACTATGTGCCTAGGGTGCATGTGCAGGAGTTGGAAAAGCCTGGTTATTTTTGTAGCATATGTTTGAGCTCTCCTGGGTGTATCTTAAATGAGGTTTAGAGATCAGCTTACATCCTTTTTGGCTAGGGGCATTGCTCATATCTACTTCCTACCTAATAGCTCTATCCAAGAAAAGCCTTGATAGTTCTTTAGAGTGTTCTGTGTGAGGAGATCTTTGGATTCCCCAGAGTAGAGCATCTATAAAGTAAACATTTGTTATCTCAGTAAAAAAATGAGTGCTTCTCATGGGATTTTATCAGGCTTAAGGAAAAATCTTCCTATCAGGATAAGAAGTGGCAAAGTTGAGAGAGACTCCTATCTTGTTACAATATATGAATATAAACTGAAGAATAAAATAGGCTTTAAAATTCAGACAGGTTAGATCTGATATTTTATATTAGAAGGTAAGCTAATGAAAATAATAGGTTATTAAGCATTTAATTGTGTGCTAACTAATATGTAATCTCATTTTACCCTTAAACAAATAAAAACACAAAGAGATATGATTGATACTCCATTTTTGCATGTTTCAATTGAGGCCAAAATAATTTAAAAACTTGCACATAAAAGCACAACTAGTAAGTGGGGGAGTATGATTTAAATCCCATCACTATTACCCAGTGTGTACTTTCCCTAATTCTCAATTGAATAAGAGACAGTGAGTAACAACAACATCCAGTAGTTTTAGGAAATAATGCTATCAACAGCACAAGTATGATAACAGCTTATTGTGAAAGACTATTTGAGAGTCTGGAGATGCAACTGAGGTAATTCCAATAATTTTTGTCTGTAATGAACAAGGAAAAGGAAAAAGTATTCTTTATAAGAAAATATTATAAAAGAAGGATGAGACCAAGGCTTGAAGCAAAGAAATGTATGTGTAGTTGAGAATAATGGATTAGGTCATAAAAAAATAAAAGCTTAGGGGTTGAACAATAAAGAGCACGTTCATTTAAAAAAAATAACTAGGCAAATTCAAGCAATCAGAGTTTGAAATCTGGATGGGGAATCTAAACACTATGCCCTCTTATAAATTTCTATCCTTTAAACCTCACTCATCAGGCTAACTCTTGCTCATGCTTTAGACTTAGGTTTAATGTCACATCCCAAGGTCATATTTCCTTGTAACTGATTACATTGAATATTTGTCTATAGTAAGCTTACACGGTTATAATTAAATAAGTCTTTGTGTACATTAATGAACCTTTGGGATATTACGTCTTTTTACCCCCAGTATGTTCATTATGAAAACAGCTATCCACAGAGCGTTGGAGCATGGTTTCCTCACCTAGTACCTGACACATTGTATATCTAAAAACATTATTTTTTTTTCAAGAGCCAAAATATTTGCTGAAAAATAAAAAGACCACATAAGAAAGGTAGGGAGTAAAAATATTTTAAAACTGACAAGTAATAGCATCTAATATCTATTGAGTGCTTTCATTGGATTGAGCATTATTTCACAAGTCTATAAGAATAATGGGCTTCCCTGGTGGTTTAGTCAGTAAAGATTCCTCCTGCAATTGGGGAGACCTGGGCTGGGAAGATCCCCTGGAGGAGGGCATGGCAACCCACTCCAGTATTCTTCCCTGGAGAATCCCCATAGACAGAGAAACCTGGCAGGCTGCAGTCAAAGGGGTCACAAAGAGTTGGACACAAATGAATGACTAAACAGAGCACATAAAAATAATTATTTTATTCTCATTATTCAAATTAGGAAATATTTTTTCTTTAGCTCAGACCTGTCCAACTCTTTAAAACCCCATGGACTGCAGTACACCAGGGTTCCCTGTCCTTCACCATCTCCCAAAGTTTACTCAAACTCATGTCGTTTAAATCGGTGATACCATCCAAAATCTCATCCTCTGTCATCCCTTTCTCTTCCTGCCTTCAGTCTTTCCCAGCATCAGGGTCTTTTCCAATGAGTTGGCTCTTCTCATCAGGGGGCCAAAGTATTGAAGCTTCAGCTTCAGTATTCAGGGCTGATTTCCTTTAGGACTGACTGGTTTGATCTCCTTGCAATCAATAGGAAATAGGTGAAGTAACAACTCATTGAAGGGAATTTGTCCACAAAGAATGGCCTCTGAACCACTGTGCTATACTGTTTCTGAGACATGTAGCTCTAAAAGAGAAGAGCTGTCAGATCTTTTGGGCTCTATATCAGGATAAAAAGTTGGATATTATTCTCTGTCCAGCGCCATCCAATATATGTAAGAGAGTGGCATTACTCAACTTACATAATAGTAATATATTATAATGCTTTTGAACTGTGGTGTTGGAGAAGATGAGAGTCCCTTGGACTGCAAGGAAAGCAAACCAGTTAATCCTAAAGGAAATCAGTCCTGACTATTCATTGGAAGGACTGATGCTGAAGCTGAAACTCCAATACTTTGGCCACCTGATGCAAAGAACTGACTCATTGGAAAAGACCCTGATGCTGGGAAAGATTGAAGGCAGGTGGAGAAGGGGATGACAGAGGATGAGATGGTTGGATGGCATCACCGACTCGAGGGACATGAGTTTGAGCAAGCTCCAGGAGTTGGTGATGGACAGGGAAGCCTGGCATGCTTCAGTCCTTGGGGTCGCGAAGAGTCAGACACTGCTGAGCAACTGAACTGAACTGAACATATCCTGTTAAAGAGAAGGTTAAGATTTCAGGGGAAATCAAATGTTAGAAAATTAATGAGAAAAAAGTTGGGGGAAACAAAAGTTTTGGAAAGTTTTGTTTCTGTGATTTCTCATCTAGTTATAAGTGGTCTGTCTCCTTTTTGATCATAAATCTTTTGTAGAGGGATTTATGATGGCTGTATTTTAAGGGAGACTTTGTTTATGTTAGCAAAATATTTTTAAATTAGAGTTTTCTTTTTCCCTTGTGGTTTCTGATTTTTCCATTTAGGGGGCCAAGTAGATCCCATCACTGAAGGCTTAATAGTTCATGTATTTCAAATTTGTGCCTCCCTAAATTTTTTGCTATAAAATATAATAAATACAGAGCATTAAGATAGTTTAAAATCATTTATTTCTTTGTACATCTTTAAAATTTTGTAGTGACTTCAGATTTCATTTATAATAAACTTCATTCTCTTTTCCGTACAATTAAATAGAATTCAGTTTGACTACAACCAACATTTATTGTTCCCAAATCCTACTTCTACCATTTTCACACTGTATGTTCTAGTTATAAAAAGCAATGAATGATAACACCCTTCATTGTTAATCTGTATCTTTAAAAGTGCATATTTTGTCAGGATTAATCTTCCTCTCATATCCTTCTCAAAGAAAAGCTTATATGAGAAAATCTGCAAAAGGAAAAATTTTCCAATTTAACCCCATTGAAACATTTTGGTGCTTATTGTTCAATTTGAGGCTTTTCTTTATTTGCATCCATATTTGTGGTTAAAGGGCTTCCCTGATGGCTCAGGTGGTAAAGCATCTGCCTGCAATGCAGGAGACACAGGTTTGATCCCTGGGTTGGGAAGATCTCCTGGAGAAGGAAATGGCCACCCGCTCCAGTACTCTTGCCTGGAAAATTCCATGGACAGAGGAGCCTGGTGGGCTACAGTCCTTGGGGTCACAAAGAGTTGGACGCTACAGAGTGAGTTCACTTTCTTTCACTTTGTGGTTAAAAGATTTGGCTATGGGATCAATGCATAAGGGTTCAAATCCTGGTTCTAATTTAATGACATAGATTCTAATGAGTGATTTTAACACTAGTTGCTTTAAATTCCTCATCTTTAAAATGGTGAGAGTAATGGTACCTATCAGATCAATATTATGAGGATTTAATAAGAAAGTTTATGTAGAACCTTTAGGATAGTTCCTGGCAAAGGTAAGCATTTAAAAATATTAGACATTATTATGTCATGCAAAGTATTAACTCTTAAAGACAAATACGTAATTTCATTCTTTTTGTCATATAAGACAGCCACATAAAGCCATCAGAAATTATGAAAAGATTAATCATAACCGACTGAGATTTTGTCCATAAGAAACTTGTCAAATTCTTAACTTTGAAGAAATATTGCAATTCGCCAAAAGTGAAAATTGCTCAGTCATGTCTAACTCTTTGTGACCTCAAGGACTGTAACCTACCAGGCTCCTCTGTCCATGGAATTCTTCAGTCAAGAATACTAGAATTTTGACAATAATAAAAATGTATAAAGTTATAAACTCCAATTTTATACATTTATAAATTGTTGTAATTCTGTAACAGGTTTCATAAAAGGGTATACTAAATAATAATCGAAATAATCTAAATTCCGCAAACATCAAAGTTTTGGAATAACAGCATGCTATCATTGAGGGGAATGAAATATATTACAATTTGAATTACATTTAGCTTCTGCTAATTTAACTAAGTGCATTATTACTATTATATTTCACTGTAAGGAATGTAAAATTATATGACAGATGGAACATTTAAGGGTAACATTTTTTCCTACAGCCAAAGAGATAGTTTTCAAAGCAAATTGATACTTTAAAAATATTCTTCATTTGTCTGTCTAAAACAATTAGAAAATATTTTTTCAAATATCATCAGTTAATTTCAAAGTGTGTTCTTTCTAATAAAATATTGATAAGGTAACTACATTTGTCTGTCTTTCCTAAAGCTCTTTTGTATCCATACATATTTTTAAATGAAAATATTTTATAAGATAGGTATAAAACATTGCGTATTCAGAAACTAGTTCAAGAAATATTTTATTAAAAGGGATTTGTATAAGTAATTGTTTAAATAATAATACAATTATGCGCCACCTGGGAAGACTCAAATTATATATCTTTTATTCATCATTTTTTCATAATGTAATACTGAATGAGGTTTATATTTACAGTTTTAATTTTTGATTTTGATATTTTAAGTAGTATTAAAGTATATATATGTATATTTATGGTATTAGCTTTGCATGCATTCATGCTAAATTGCTTCATTTGTGTCCACCTCTTTATGACCCTTTTGACTGTAGCCTACCAGGCTCCTCTGTCCATGGGATTCTCCAGGCAAGAACGCTAGAGCTAGTTGCTGTACTCTCCTCTAGGGGATCTTCCAGACCTAGGGACTAAACAATATCTCTTACGTTTCCTACATTGACAGGAAGATTCTTTACCACTGGTGCCATCTAGAAAGCTTAGCCTTAGGTTTATTGAGATATAATTCATGTACCATACACATTACCGCTCCCCTCCTCTCTACTTGTAACCACTAGTTTGTTCTTTATATCTGTTAATCTGCTTTTTTGTTTTATTTGCTAGTTTGTTGTTTTTCTAAATTCCACATTTAAGTGATACTGAATAGTATTTGTCTTTTTCTGTATGACTTATTTCATTTAGCATAATGTACTCCCATTCCATCTATATTGCTGAAAATGATAAAATCTCATTCTTTGTTATGGCAGAGTGGTGTTCCATTGGATGTATATGTAATTTTTTCTTTACTCGTTAATCTGTTAATATATATTTAGGTTGATTCCATATCTTGGCAATTGTAAATGATGCTGCTATGAATATTGGTGTTTATAAATATTTTCAAATTAGTATTTTTGTTTTTGTTTTTTGTAATATTTGCAGAAGTGCAATTACTGGGCCATATGGTAGTTCTATTTTTAGTTTTTTGAAAAACTTCCCTATTGTTTTCCACAGTGGATGCACCAATTTATATTACCACCAATATGCACAAAGGTTTCCTTTCCTCCACATGCTCACCAATATTTGTTATTTGTATTCTTTTTCATTCAACCACTCTGACTAGCATAAGGTGATAGCTCAGTGTGGTTTAGACTTACATTTCCCTGGTAATTAGGAATGTTGAGCACCTTTTCATGTGTCATATGCATATATTATTTGAAAAATATTATTTGATTCTTCTGCCCACTTATTAATTGAGGGTTTTTTTCTTGTTGTTGTTTGACGTCAAGTTGTATGAGCTATTTATATATGTTGAATATTAATCTCTTACTGGTCATATCATTAACAACTATTTTCCCTTATTCAGTAGGTTGTCTTTTCATTTTGTTTATGGTTTTCTTTGCTATGTAAAGACTTTTGAGTTTATTTGTCTTATATTGGTTTATTCTTGCTTTTATTTCTTTATTTTTGAATATGGATTCAAAAAAATTATTGCAGCAATTTATATTAAAAGAGTGTTCTGTGTATGTTTTCCTCTAGGAGTTTTATAGTATACAGTCTTGCATTTAGATCTTTAATGCATTTTGTGTTTCTATTTTGTATAAAAACTTAAAATTTAAAAAATTTTAACATTTTATAATTTTAGGTGAAAATGACCCTTTAAATCATTAAGAGTTAATGAATTGGTACTAAAGTCAAAAATCTATAAATCTATGTAGAATCTATATCATGCTTCTCTGAGAATTTGCTAACATATACAAGAAAGTTTAGTTATTGAAATGAATAGAATTGTAAAAAGGTTTGGAAAATGGTTGAAAACTTGGGGTTTTCATTCTTACTTTATATAAGATAATTAATGAATTTCTGCTCTTTAGTATTTATAAATATAGAAAAATACCTAAATTATTTCATTGTTTTATAAAAGTAATCAGTAGTCACATTTAACCATAGAGATTAAAGAGTAGACTATGATAATAGAAAGTAATTGTAACCTTATGTCATTTTTATTTTAAAAGCAGTAACTTTTTTATTTTTATTCTTCCCAGGAAAAGTTTTTCTTTGGGAAAATATGGTAGGACTTCTGTGTGTGAAATTCCAACAAAATAAAATTTAAAATGAAGTTTAATAAGACGTGATGAAAGATAAGATTCCATTAACAAAGAAACCTTAGTATGAGGACAAGAAACTAGATATCTCTGCTGCTTCCAAACAATAAATCATGTCAAGATATGGAAAGCATTTTATATTTGAAAATGAGAAATAATATGATATTTAGTTTCATACTTTATATATGCAATGAATGTCTATAATCAATACTTTCAAATACAGTATGATTTTAGAACATATCAAAGCAGACAAGTTAAAAACCAGGATTTTGTTTGTTTACTTTCAAAAAGTAGCAGCCTATTTACTTCAGGAATCTTTATGACTAGCATTTTTTTTTTTGCAAATTAAATGAAATATAGTGAATAGATCTTGTAAAGTTCTCGAGATGAATTTTCACATTTGCTAAGGATTTCCATGAAAATGATTAATTTTTAGATAAACAGCATGCCAGAGTTCTTCAAAGTCATAAAAATCCTGATTGCAGGGTGTCTCAGTGTGACAAGAGACATAACCAGACACAGAGGCATACAAAAAGGTAGCAACCTGTAAAATTTTCATAAATATTTATGTTCATGAACTGAGGCAATTTAAAAGTACTGTGAAGTCCTTGAAAGTATATGATAATGTTAATAATTATTGAGAAAAAACTTTAGTGAACTAAGAAAAAAACATACTTTTTGAGTTAATAATAGGCTTATTTTTAGAGCCTTTATAATATGGATATTGTTGAAGAATTTTAATGAATTAAAAAATATGAAGTCAAATAAATAGCAGAAGTCAGATTCCATTGTAGGAAAAATAAAAAAGTTCTAATTGAATTTAGATTCAAATGGAACTACTTTTGTTATAAAAAAGCTTCACAAGGACTGTGCAGAAAGAATAACACTATTTGGGGCATATGTTCTAGTGACAGTTCCAGAATTTTTCAGAGAACAGACATGGAATCGGAGGAGAAGACATAGCTGCTAAATTTCACTTAAGATGGTTAATACTACACCTAGTTTTAGAAGGCTTATAAATGTTGACAGGTAATCTTTTGGGGTATAGGAAATTTAAAAAGCTAAAAAGTAAACTCAAGCAATGAGATTATCTGACATAAATGCTTCAATGCACCTGAACAGAATAAAAAGTCAAAGCAAAAAAAATCAAGCAAACAAAAACCAAAAAATCTTGAGTTGGAAAAAGTCTCAAAAGTCTCTGAAAGTTAAGAGAGAAAAAAATAAATCCTATCTTCAAGATAGTTTTCTACTTTTTTTTTTAAGAAATTAACTTTCAAAGAATTGCAAAGTTATTTTTTCCCCTTAAATGACATCAGCCAGGAGTATGTATAATGCATATAATCTCACCTATCCTTGCCAAATATAATATCACCTTTCCTTGCCAAAAATAAAAGACTTTGAGAATCACTGTTGACAAAGTGTCTTAGAGATGGCAGTAACTGAAATTTTATCATACCATTAATTTTAACTCAGCAAAGAAATGAACACATTTAGGCAAGTTGGGCAGTTTTAATCATGAAAATGTGTGATCTGAGTTAATTATGTGGCCTTGAAGCCACACAGTTTAAGTTTTCAGAGACTCATTGTTACCTTTTTATAAACTTGATTGTGAAAGTCAGAAATAGTTATGGTAGAGGAAAGATTAACCAGGCTGTCTTCTATCCTCAGTCCATTCTGAAGGAGATCAGCCCTGGGATTTCTTTGGAAGGAATGATGCTAAAGCTGAAACTCCAGTACTTTGGCCACCTCATGCAAAGAGTTGACTCATTGGAAAAGACTCTGAGGCTGGGAGGGATTGGGGGCAGGAGGAAAAGGGGATGACTGAGGATGAGATGGCTGGATGGCATCACTGACTCGATGGACGTGAATCTGAGTGAACTCCGGGTGTTGGTGATGGACAGGGAGGCCTGGAGTGCTGCGATTCATGGGGTCGCAAAGAGTCGGACACGACTGTGTGACTGAACTGAACTGAACTTCTATCCACAGTGAAAATGCAAAATATAAAGCTGTCTCACACATTATATATTTTTAAAGAAGTTTAGAATAGTTATATTCAACTTAGAAGACAACTGACTCCGTTCATTCAAGATAAGATATCAATAAAAATAATTGGAAGTCTCCTGCTGACTTCAGTTATATTACTCCTTTTCTTTATAGTTAAACTTTCAGAATGGATATATTTTTTCCTTCCTCTCCTCTCATTCTAACCATGCAATGGACACTGTTTTTATCAGTGATCATCAGGATTTTATACCCAGTGGGCATTTTCCAGTTACCATCTTCTTTAACATCACCATACTTCCTATTTTTTAAAAGTTTTCCTCTTTTATTTCTTTACATACTCATGAAAATTGCCAAGACGAATTCCTGGAATTTCTGGATGTATAGTATTTTAAAATCATGTATGAAGTATTTATTCAGGGTATTCTCTAGTTATTTGGGCGGTGGGGGTGGGGGAGGATACAATAAACAGAGAGTGGTATTGAGGAAAGTTCAACCATCTACAAAGACTGATCTCCAAAGGGAGGCTTTTCTACCCCCAGCTTTTCCACAAACAAAAGCATTGTCTCATTCTTGTATCTCTGAAGGCTGATTTTCCAAACTGCAAAGAGCAATTTTCTCTTAACACAAAATTCATATTTTATGGTTATACACTTTTCTAGTACATTGATTAGAAAGTGAAATACAACAGTTGAGAAAATTCATTCAGACTATCTTCTTTACTTTTTCCTTTCCCATAATATAGGATATATTAGAAATTCACTTTAATTAGAATGGCAGCTCTTAATGTAAATGGAAAGAAAACCATTGGCAAGATGATTAGATATCCACAGTATGTTATTCTGTGCTATTAGTTATCTTCTTAGAGGGAACACTTGGTGTATAATGGGAGTTTTTCTCTGATCTAAGCAGAAGAAAAAAAAACATAAATAACAATTTTTTTAATGTTACTTGTTTTATTTAAAAACTAGCATAGAATTTGATTTGACAGTTTAGTTTCAATACTTTGCTGCACTTTTCATTGGTTCTGTTATTTTCCCAATTCTCTTAAGTTGTAAAAGTAGCAGTTTCATTATGTGCAGAACCAGTATAAGTAAACCCAGTCATAAAGAAGCCTGAACACCAAAGAAGTGATGCTTTCGAATTGCAGTGCTGGAGAAGACTCTTGAGCATCTCTTGGAGTGCAAGGAGATCAAACCAGTCAATCCTAAAGAAAATTAACCCTGAATATTCATTCAAAAATACAAATGCTGAAGCTGAAGCTCCAATACTTTGGCCACCTAATGAGAAAAGCTGATTCATTAGAATCAGCTATATTAAATTTAGTTACAGCTGTAACTAGGATGCTGGGGAAGATTGAAGGTAGCAGAAGAAGGGGATCACAGAGGTCTATATGGTTGGATGGCATCACCAACTCAACTGACATGAATTTGAGCAAACTTGGGAAATGGTGAAGGACAGGGAAACCTGGCATGATACAGTCCCATGGGGTCGCAAAGAGTCAGACACGACTTAGCAACTAAACAACAACAACATATCCAGCCTGAAATACATCTAGATCCCCTGGAGAAGGAAATGGCAACCCACTCCAGTACACAGGCCAGGGGATCTTCCCGACCCAGGGATCGAACCCGGCTCTTCTGCATTGCAGGCAAATGCTTTAACCTCTGAGCCACCAGGGAAGACCTACAACAGCTTAGCTAATTGTTAATGTAACAATTAATTTCTCTTTGGGGAAAAATATATAGTCACATTTTTATGTAATTTTCTAGGTTATATAATGCTTTTCATACATTGCTACACCTAATCCTTAGAATAACCTTTAGATGTATTTCAGGCTGGGTATGTGGTTGTTTAGTTGCTAAGTCGTGTCTGACTCTTTGCGACCCCACAGACTGCATCACGCCAGGTTTCCCTGTCCTTCACCATTTCCTAAGTTTGCTCAAATTCCTGTCAGTTGAGTTGGTGATGCCATCCAACCATATCGACTTCTGTGATCCCCTTCTGCTGCCTTCAAATTTCCCAGCATCCCAGTTATAGTGAAAAACAAAGGAGAAAAGGAAAGACATAAGCATCTGAGTGCAGAGTTCCAAAGAATAGCAGGAAGAAATAAGAAAGCCTTCTTCACTGATCAGTGCAAAGAAGTAGAGAAAAAGAACAGAATGGGAAAGACTAGCGATCTCTTCAAGAAAATTAAAGATACCAAGGAAACATTTCATGCAAAGATGGGCTCGATTATGGACAGAAATGGTATGGACCTAACAGAAGCAGAAGATATTAAGAAGAGGTGGCAAGAACACACAGAAGAGCTACACAAAAAAGATCTTCATGAGAAAGACAATCACGATGGTGTGATCACTCATCTAGAGCCAGACATCCTGGAATGTGAAGTCAAGTGGGCTTTAGAAAACATCACTACAAACAAAGCTAGTGGAGGTGATGGAATTCCAGTGGAGCTATTTCAAATCCTGAAAGATGATGCTGTGAAAGTGCTGCACTCAATATGCCAGCACATTTGGAAAACTCAGCAGTGGCCACAGGACTGGAAAAGGTCAGTTTTCATTCCAGTCCCAAAGAAAGGCAATGCCAAAGAATGCTCAAACTACCGCACAATTGCAATCATCTCACATGCTAGTAAAGTTATGCTCAAAATTCTCCAAGCCAGGCTTCAGCAATATGAGAACCGTGAACCTCCTGATGTTCAAGATGGTTTTAGAAAAGGCAGAGTAACCAGAGATCAAATTGCCAACATCAGCTGGATCATGGAAAAAGCAAGAGAGTTCCAGAAAAACATCTATTTCTGCTTTATTGACTATGCCAAAGCCTTTGACTGTGTGGATCACAATAAACTGTGGAAAATTCTGAAAGAGATGGGAATACCAGACCACCTGACCTGCCTCTTGAGAAATATATATGCAGGTCAGGAATCAACAGTTAGAACTGGACATCAAACAACAGACTAGAAAAGGAGTACGTCAAGGCTGTATATTGTCACCCTGCTTATTTAACTTCTATGCACAGTACATCATGAGAAACGCTGGACTGGAAGAAACACAAGCTGGAATCAAGATTGCCGGGAGAAATATCAATAACCTCATATATGCAGATGACACCACCCTTATGGCAGAAAGTGAAGAGGAACTAAAAAGCCTCTTGATGAAAGTGAAAGAGGAGAGTAAAAAAGTTGGCTTAAAGCTCAACATTCAGAAAACAAAGATCATGGCATCTGGTCCCATCACTTCATGGGAAATAGATGGGGAAACAGTAGAGACAGTGTCAGACTTTATTTTTTTGGGCTCCAAAATCCCTGCAGATGGTGACTGCAGCCATGAAATTAAACGATGCTTACCCCTTTGAAGAAAAGTAATGACCAACCTAGATAGCATATTCAAAAGCAGAGACATTACTTTGCCGACTAAGGTCCGTCTAGTCAAGGTTATGGTTTTTCCTGTGGTCATGTATAGATGTGAGAGTTGAACTGTGAAGAAGGCTGAGCGCTGAAGAATTGATGCGTCTGAACTGTGGTGTTGGAGAAGACTCTTGAGAGTCCCTTGGACTGCAAGGAGATCCAATCAATCCATTCTGAAGGAGATCAGCCCTGGGATTTCTTTGGAAAGAATGATGCTATAGCTGAAATTCCAGTACTTTGGCCACGTCATGGGAAGAGTTGACTCGTTGGAAAAACTCTGATGCTGGGTGGGATTGGGGGAAGGAGGAGAAGGGGACGACAGAGGATGAGATGGCTGGATGGCATCACTGACTCAATGGACCTGAGTCTGAGTGAACTCCGGAAGTTGGTGATGGACAGGGAGGCCTGGCGTGCTGCAGTTCATGGGATTGCAAAGATTCAGACATGACTGAGTGACTGAACTGAACTGAACTGAAGCTGTTGTAACTAAGTATTATGAACTAGGTGACTTTAACAACAGAAATTTATTGTCTCATGCTTCTAGAGTCTCAAAGTCCTAGATCAAAGTTTTGGCAGGATTAATTCTTTCTGAGGGCAGTGAGGGAGAATCTCTTGCATGCCTCTTTCCTAGTTTCAGATGGTGTATTGGCAGTCTTTGACATTCTTGGCTTGTTAGACATATCACATAATATTCTTCCTGTGTGTATGTCTGTGTTTAAATATTCCTTTTTAGAAGGACATCTGTCTTATAGGATTAGCTTCCCACACTACTCTACAATGACTTTATCTTAATGTAAATAATTGCCTCTGCAAAGATTTTATTTCTAAGCAAGTTACATTGTTAGGTACTGGAGGTTATTATTTTGACACATGGATTTTGGAAAGATAAACTTCAGCACAAAACATCATCGTATCAAAAAAAGAAAAAAGAAAAAAAGCTTAGTGTTTACTTTTGATCCTTTAGTCAGTAGCACTCACCCCACCATAGAGCCTCCAGAACCTACATAGGATTGGGAAACAGACACTTGGAGGGTACAAACAGAACCTTGTGCACACTAGGACCCAGGAAAAGGAGCAGTGACCCCCACAAGAGACTGACCCAGACATGCCCATGAGTGTCCAAGAGTCTCCGGTGGGGGCATGGGCCAGTGGTGGCCTGCTGCAGGATCAGGGGGACTGAGTGAAGCAGTGAGTGCGTGGGACCTTTTGAAGGAGGTTTTCATTATCTTCATTAGCTCCACCATAGATTGGCATCAGGTCAAATAACAGGGGTGAACACAGCCCCACCCATTGACAGAAAACTGGATTAAAGATTTGCTAAACAGGGCCCCACCCATCAGAAAAAGACCCAGTTTCCCCTCAGTCAGTGTCTCCCATCAGGAAGCTTCCATAAGCCTCTTATCCTTCTCCATCAGAGGGCACACAGACTGAAAACCAATCACAGAAAACTAACCAATCTGATCACATGGACCACAGCCTTGTAGGGTCCATGAACCATGCTGTGTAGGGCCACCCAAGACAGACTGGTCATGGTGGAGAGTTCTAACAAAACGTAGTCCACTGGAGAAGAGAATGGAAAACTACTTCAGTATTCTTGCCTTGAGAACTCCATGAACAGTATGAAAAGGCAAAAAGATAGGACACTGAGAGATGAACTCCCCAGGTTGGTAGGTGCCCTATATGCTACTGTAGATCAGTGGAGAAATAACTCCAGAAAGATTGAAGAGATGGAGCCAAAGCAAAAGCAACACCCAGTTGTGGTTGTGACAGGGGATGAAAGTAAAGTCCAATGATATAAAGAGAAATATTGCATAGGAACCTGGAATGTTAGTTCCATGAATCAAGGCAAATTTGAAGTGGTCAAACAGGAGATGGCAAGAGTGAACGTGGACATTTTAGAAATCAGCAAACTAAAATGGACTGGAATGTGTGAATTTAACTCAGATGAAATTGTATATACTATTGTGGGCAAGAATCCCTTAGAAAAAATGGAGTGGCCTTTATAGCAACAAAAGAGTCTGAAATGCAGCACTTGGATGCAATCTCAAGAATGATAGAATGATCTCTGTTCGTTTCCAAGGCAAACCACTCATTATCACAGTAACCCAAGTCTATGCCCTGAGCAGTAATGCTAAAGAAGCTGAAGTTGAATGGTTCCATGAATACATACAAGACCTCCTAGAACTAACACCCAAAAAAGATGTCCTTTTCATTATAGGGGACTGGAATGCAAAAGTAGGAAGTCAAGAGATACTTGGAGTAACAGGTAAATTTGGCCTTGGAGTACAGAATGAAGCGGGGCAAAGACTAATAGAGTTTTGCCAAGAAAATACCATGGTCATAGCAAACACCCTCTTCCAAACACACAAGAGAAGGCTCTATACATGGACAACACCAGATGGTCAACACCGAAAATGATTGATTTTATTCTTTGCAGCCAAAGATGGAGAAGCACTATACAGTCATAAAAAACAAGACCACGAGCTGACTGTGGCTCAGATCATGAACTTCATATTGCCAAATTAAGACTGAAATTGAAGAAAATAGAGAAAACCACTAGACCATTCAGAAATGACCTAAATCAAATCCCTTACGTTTATACAGTGGAAGTGACAAATAGATTCAAGGGATTAGATCTGATAGACAGAGTGCCTGAAGAACTATGGATAGAGGTTCATGATATTGTACAGGAGGCAGTGATCAAGATCATCCCCAAGAAAAAGAAATGCAAAAGGCAAAATGGTTGTTGGAGGTAGCATTACAAATAGCTGTGAAAAGAAAAGAAGCAAAAGGCAGAGGAGAAAAGGAAAGATATACCCATTTGAATGCAAAGTTCAAAAGAGTAACAAGGAGAGATGAGAAAGCCTTCCTCAGTGATCAGTGCAAAGAAATAGAAGAAAATAATAAGATGAGAAAATCAGAGATGTCTTCAAGAAAATTAGAGACACCAAGGGAACATTTCATGCAAAGATGGACACAATAAGGACAGCAATAGTATGGACCTAACAGAAGCAGAAAATATTAAGAAGTGGCAAGAATACACAGAAGAACTATACAAAAAAAGGTCTTCACAAGGCAGATAATCATGAAGTTGTGATCATTCACCTAGAGCCAGACATCCTGGAATATGAAGTCAAGTGAGCCTTAGAAAGCATCACTACAAACAAAGGTAGTGGATGTGATGGAATTCCATTTGAGCTTTTTCAAATCCTAAAAGATGATGCTGTGAAAGTGCTGCACTCAATATGCCAGCAGCCATAGGACTGGAAAAGGTCAGTTTTCATTCCAGTCCCAAAGAAAAACAATGCCAAAGAATGCTCAAACTATCACCGAATTGCACTCATCTCACATACTAGCAAAGTGATGCTCAAAATTCTCCAAGCCAGGCTTCAACAGTACGTGAACCATGAAATTCCAGATGTTCAAGCTGGATTTAGAAAAGGCAGAGGAACCAGAGATCAAATTGCCAACATCCGTTGGATCATCAAAAATCAAGAGAGTTCCAGAAAAACATATACTTTTGCTTTATTGTCTATGCCAAAAGCTTTGACTATGTGGATAACAATAAACTGTGGAAAATTCTTAAAGAGCTGAGAATACCACACCACCTCACCTGCCTTTGAGAAATCTGTATGCAGGTCAGGAAGCAACCGTTAGAACTGAACATGGAACAGACTGCTTCCAGATCGGGAAAGGAGTACGTCAAGGCTGTATATTGTCACCCTGCTTATTTTACTTATATGAACAGTACATCATGAGAAACCCTGGGCTGTATAAAGCACAAGCTGGAATCAAGATTATTGGGAGGAATATCAATAACCTCAAATATACAGATGACACCACCCTTATGGCAGAAAGTAAAGAACTAAAGAGCCTCTTGATGAAAGTAAGTGAGGAGAGTGAAAAAGTTGCCTTGAAAGTCAACATTCAGAAAACTAAAATCATGGCATCTGGTCCCATCACCTCATCACAAATAGATGGGGAAACAGTGGAAACAGTGGCAGACTTTATTTTGGGGGGGCTCCAAAATCACTGCAGATTGTGACTGTAGCCATTGAATTAAAAGACGCTTACTCCTTGGAAGGAAAGTTATGACCAACCTAGATGGCATATTAAAAAGCAGAGACATTACTTTGCCAACAAAAATCCGTCGAGTTGAGGCTTTGGTTTTTCCAGCAGTCATGTATGGATATGAGAGTTAGGCTATAAAGAAAGTTGAGTGCCAAAGAATTGCTGCTTTTGAACTAGTGTTGGAGAAGTCTCTTGAGAGTCCCTTGGACTGCAAGGAGATCCAACCCGTCCATTCTAAAGGAAATTGGTGCTGAATACTCATTGGAAGGACTAATGCTGAACCAGAAACTCCATTACTTTGGTCATCTGATGTGAAGAACTGACTCCTTGGAAAAGACCCTGATGGTGGGAAAGATTGAAGGAGGGAGAAGATGGGGACGACAGAGAATTAGATGGTTGGATGGCATCACCAACTCAATGGACATGAATCTGAGTAAACTCCAGGAGTTGGTGATGGACAGGGAGGCCTGGCGTGTTGCACTCCATGCAGTCACAAAGAGTCAGACACGATTGAACAACTGAACTGAACTTGTTTGTCACCTGGCAATCACAAATTTTCTATCTATGCTCTTTGAAACATTACTATTAATTAAAAAAAAAAAGGGTAAAAGAACTTTCCTAACCCCTTACTTATTTGCTAAATTTCCTACTTATTTAGGTTATTAAATTTCTTCATCTTTAATTTCCATTAACATCGCTGTTAGTTAAAATTTTTCCCTCCATAAATCTATTTTTTCAATAAATTTTGAGAGCTGTACTACCTATAAAAGATGTTTGTCGTGCCTTCCAAAATGAAATTTTTTTAAAAAGCAATTGAAGCATTTCATATCCAAAATTTTCAACTGTAGTAAAATGGGGAGAAATTAAGGTTTTCCTCATTTTATAAAACTTCAGAGAGACAAAAAAAGCATTTTTTAGTGGAAGTATTTATAGCTGAATCTCTCACACATACACATATCAATTCCAATGGTTCTATTTCTTATTTAATGTTACAAAAAATCAGAAATAAATATTTAGAAAATGTTAAACATTTTAAACTAGAGTTCAGGCAATATATTGTGGAATAAATTGGTTTTTCTCTCTTAGAAACACATGTTAATTCATAACATCAAATAGTTAATTCTTTGAGATTTATTGAACTCTCCCTATGTATTCTATTAAGTTCAGTTTAGATTATGGAGCAGGACTTGTTTGCTTTATAGTCTTTGATTATATAACACATGTTCCTGTAGAATTGAGTGCATTCTGATATAAAGTAGTAACAGAGCAAGTAGGTATTATATGGCACAACTCAGGTAAACAGGAGTGGCTAATTTAATTTCCAAGGTGACAAATTATCTTATCTTGAGTGAGCAGGTAATTTCTTCCTTGAAATAAACTGAGTAGCTAAGGACAGCTTTAACTAGATGAAATCATTATCCTTTTAAAGACACAAGTGTTGAATAAAGTTAATTTTCTCTGCTTTAGTGCTGTGGTAGAAAATGGCATAAGAAAATAGTGCTGCCCTTAGGTTAATGTTAAGCTGTTTAAACTGTTCAGTAAGAGAATAAAAATAGTATTACTTTAGAATAAAATGCATAGGCACACACACATGTCTCTGAATTAGATTGCAATAATAGACTGTTAAAAAGACAAATGCCCTTACACCTTCACCTTTCTAAAGGACAAGCTTATAAATAGTATTTATTTATACCTCAGATTTTTAAAACCATTTAAAAAACTATTTAACAAGCAATAGCTTTAATCATCTTCTGACCATGGCCTAGAGCTTTATGTGTGAATATGTGCAAGGCAGCCGTGTTGGAAACATTTCTTTCAATTCAGAATGGTGGTAACAAAGCTCTTCCCGATAATAACCTCTCAGATCTTCCTTTTTATTTTTCTCTTCTTATGTAGGCAAAAAGTTATAGATAATTCTTAGTACCTCGATGATGGTGAATCATCTTGAGTAATATGGAAATCAAGTGTTCCATATATTTTAATGTTTCTTAAACTCTTTCATGCAGTTCAAAAGACCTCAATTTATCTTGAGAGTCATGTTTATGAAGTCTAAGAACTTGTAGATTTTATTATATTAAAATCTAATAGAAATTACCAATGAAGTACTCAGAGAGGCAATTGACATGACTGTGAATACCCCCCTTACATTTGTCTTAACATAGCATCCATCTGCAAAGCAGGAGACCTGAGTTTAGTCCCTGGGTTGGGAAGATCCTCTGGACGAGGACATGGCAACCCACTCCAGTATACTTGCTGGAGAATTCCCATGGACAGAAGAGCCTAGTGGGCTATAGTCCATGAGTCTCAAAGAGTCGGACACAAGTGAGTAAGTAAGCACAGCACAGCAAGAGTACAAGAGCCTGACTGTCTTTAAGTAGAGCATTTTTCATGGTTGAGTTACACCAAGTACATTTGAAAGAGGGCTTCTTAGTAGCTCAGATGGTAAAGAATCTGCCTGCAGTGCAGGAGACCTGAGTTTGATCCCTGGAGAACCCTTGAAGAAGGGAGTGGCTACCCACTCCAGTGTTCTTGCCTGCAAGGAAGTCCCAAGGATAGAGGAGCCTGGCAGGCTACATTCCATGGGATCACAAAGAGTCCAACAGGACTGAGAGACTAACAATTTCACTTTTCACTTCTAACTTGAAAGTTGAGGTAAGCCCTCACTTCTCAAGTCGAAAACAGGTGAAGAGCAGACTCACTCCCACTTACTAAAAAAGCAAGCTCACATATTTCCTTCAAAACAGCCTATTGAATTTGCAAGGATCCTTGATGTGCCCTTTGAATCACCTCTGTGGAATTTGGGGGACAGATGGAACTGGCACAGAACATCATGAAGCTCCAGCTACTGCTTTGTCTGTGACTTATTAAGTCTTTTTTCTGTCACCCAGGAGTCTTGGGTCTTCCCTCGAAGTCTATCCATGAACAGTAATAAACTCACTTCTTAACTTGTAAATAGTATAAGTATAATAGTATAAGTATAACTTCATAGTTTTTGACAGATATTAGGGCACTCACTTTCTCTTTGTTTCTACAGTTAAATTAGTAGATAGATAAATAATTCATGTCTTTGTATTTCTTGAAGAACATTCTTTTCACTTCTGCCCACATAATCTTGAAGAGGTAAGACAAAACAATACTGGTCTCTTGCATTATTTCATAATAAGACCTTATGATTTCTAATACTAAAACTAATTTTCTATTTACAGCTGGAGAAAAATAGCTTTATGTGTCTTTAGAGGGAGAGGGATAAAGAAGACACAGAGAGATAGTCTAAAGAGAAAAGAGGACAGAGAAACAGAAGAGATTGATTTTAAATTTCCAGTCAAAAGAATTTTGAATGTTTACAATGGCTAGCACAGTTGAAAATACAAAATTTAATAAAACAGTTTGGACAAGTTACAAATATATAAACAAGTAAATGGAGCACAGTAAAGCAAGAATGTTTCTTAAGGTATGATGGCTTATAAAATAAAAAGACAAAATGACATTTTGTTCACATAATGTAATATAAACATCTTCACAATTATTAGCCATTGCACATTAAAACTGATATTAAATCAAGAAACTTGGTACAAATCGGAAAACTATTATAAATGTGTTTTGTATTCAGATACTGTGGCCTCCTAGGTAAGATGAATCACTTTTTTTTTTTTTCCCAAATCTCAGCCTTTACCCAGCTCCACAGAGATTCCCTAGGTGTGAGTTTAATTCTTCTGGGGTGTTTGTACTTTCAACACTCATTTCACCTAAACCTACTACCTGATGTATATGAGGAAAGGGCATATACATGAAATCTGTTTGTCTCAGAGTCTGTTGAGATTTCCTGGGGGGTGGGGGGAACAAACTAGTGGCACTTTT
Organism: Ovis canadensis; assembly: GCF_042477335.2. Taxonomy (NCBI): domain Eukaryota; kingdom Metazoa; phylum Chordata; class Mammalia; order Artiodactyla; family Bovidae; genus Ovis; species Ovis canadensis. The sequence continues at coordinate 34,169,771 of NC_091261.1, read as the reverse complement.
CAGCATTTGATTTTTATGTATATGTGAATTCTATATATGCACATCTGTGCATAGCTGTACACAATTTGGTTATATATCACAGCAGATAGGTGATATTTTAAATGGATTTGATCCATAAATATAGGTACTGGTGAATAGACACATTTTCCCTCATAAGTACTATAATTACTCTTTATAACCACCATATGATGTTACCTAAAATTATTAGTGTTCTTTATACCTATTAGTGCCTCGGCTTTCATTCTAACTGTCCATACATCTTTAGAAGCCCATGGGCTTCTCTGATGGCTCAGTGGTAAAGAATTGCTTGCAATGCAGAAGACAAATGGCAATGCAGGAGATATGGGTTCAATCCCTGGGTTGGGAAGATCCCCTGGAGAAGGAGATGGCAATCCACTCCAGTATTCTTGCCTGGGAAATTTCATGGACAGAGTAGCCTGGTGGGCTACAGTTCATGGCATCTCAAAGAATTGGACACACACAATTTAGTGAATGAGCAACAACCACAACAACTTTAGAAGATCGATAACCATAATAATAGCTCAATAGGTAAGTATCCACCTACAAAGCAGGAGACCCTGCTTCAATTCCTGGGTGGGGAAGATCCACTGGAGAAGGAATTGGCTGCCCACTCCAATATCCTTGGGCTTCCCTTGTGGCTCAGCTGGTAAAGAGTCCACCTGCAATGCAGAAGACCTGGGTTTGATTCCTGGGTTGGGAAGATCCCCTGAAGAAGGGAAAGGCTACCCCATGCCAGTATTCTGGCCTGGAGAATTCCATGGGGTCCCAAAGAGTCAGAAACAACTGAGCGACTTCTACTTTTATTCTTCACTTTCAGCCATAATACGGAAGAAACCATTTATATCAGAGTTATAAGAAACTTCTTTTTTTTTTCACCAGCAGTGAGTCACCAAATGTGATTTTAATGTGGAAAAATCCCTTCAGAACAATTTTAAATAAGCTTTTGAAAATAATAAAATACAAAATGATGAGATAGTGTTACTGATCACACTACATTTTAAGAATTATTTAACACTCAGATTTACATTTTAATAGAAGAGACTCTATTTATATTTGATATTCAGAGATATGTTGATGACAGGAAAGAAGAAAGATTGACCATCTTGTTGATAGTTTCCAAATTCAGGTAAAGGGTCCACCCAGGCTTTTCTGCCCATGGAATTCTCCAGGCAAAAATACTGGAGTGGGTTGCAATTTCCTTCTCTAGGGGATCTTCCTGACCCAGGGATTGAACCCAGGTCTCCTGCATAACAGGCAGACTCTACCAACTGAATCACCAGGGAAGCATTACAGTTTTTGACTAACATCTAAATCTATAAGATATGACAAATATTTATTATGGTGTAATTTGTGCTGTGTTCTAAGATAGGGTCATTTAACATAGGGAATATAACAAAATGATATTAGGAAAGCACATTCTGTGCTTGTCAGAAAATGTGAGTTCTAATTTCATCTCAACCTAGTTAGCTCTATGACTTAAGACATTTACTTCATTTTTCAGGCTCTGAATTTTCTTACCTGTAAAATGAATATAGTCTAATTTCTAAAACCTTTCCAATATCAATTCTTGTGGTTTATTTAGTACACATTCTGATTCTATTTGAGACATTTAGCAATGAAAAAATGAGCTACATATGCATTTATAGAGCACAACAATTATTTGAACATCCTCCGTGAAAGGACATATGACCGAATAAAAGAGAAGGTTATATTTAGAAAGAGCTTTGATGAATGGCTTCCTCAACAGCTCAGTGGGTAAAGAATCTCCGTGCAATTCAGGAAACACATGTTCAATCCTTGGGTTGGGAATATCCCCTGGAGCATGAAATGGCAACCCACCCTAGTATTCTTAATTAGAAAATCCCATGAACAGAGGAACTTGGCTGACTACAGTCCATGAATCAGAAAAGAGTCGGACATGACTGAGCAGAAAAGCACGCGTTGATGAATGGCATGATGGAAGGCATTCCAGGTAGAAAGAAATCCTGAAGACAGGATTCAAGTGTACTTCTTTAGATGACAGGGCAGAATGGAGGTGGTTTGCTATTGTTGATGGTAGTGATATTAACAACTGATATTCAGGTTTAAATTGTGGGTTATTTAAAGGTTTTTTGGGCTAATAGAGCAGCAAAAAAGGAATATGATTAAAAGCACAAGCTAAAAAAATTAGTCTTGTAAAGCATCTTTAGCTGATCAAGGAAGCAAATCTATAGCCATCAAGTAAGATAAATAAAGTAAGGTATTAAATAAATAAAGTAAGGTATTATTTACCTTACAAAAAGTCAGGTAAATAAACTGGGTATGCTTGTATGGAGCAAAGCTGAAGAAATTTAGATTTCTAGCACCATACACTGCATATCTTCCTATATGCCTTGCTATAATGAATAGGAGTTATTAAACCTTTTTGAAATTATTCAGTCAGCTCTAAAATGAGTTATTTCTTGAATTCATAACCTCTTCAAAGTCTACCATAATGAAAACATATACATAGTTTATGAGAAAAGAAAGTTATTGCAAATAACTCATAAAGGTTTAAAATGTTTTTAGTAGTCATATCATTTTAAATGTTTAAAATGATTTTTGAGTTTTTCCATGCTTGAATATATAATATATAAAATCAACATTAAGTACTTTCAAAGTATTATTTAATGTGATCAGTTTACTTCAATAGGCATTTCATTACTGTTGCTAATAAAAATGAAGGTTTAATTGCTAAATACCTGTAGTATCCTTTTCATAGTGCTATCTTTTTGCTTTTGATTTTATACTAGATTTTCCACTTATTTTTTTCCTCTACTTGAAAAAGAAAATTAAACAATTTTATATAAAGAAATTTCTTTTATAGTGTTTCAAGACAAGACTCTTCAACCTAGAATTTCTTACATTAGCTTCAGGTTTTAGTGTTGATAGGTGAGAAAAACAAGTTACCTAGGTATCATGAGGAAATGTGGAACACTGCAAAATTACATTGCTACCTACCATGTTGGGCAAAGTCAGGTTCAACAATATCCTAGCTTAGGGCTACATTAATTTTCCCTCTCAGAACCCTATTACTTGCCTGAAAGAGTATTGACTTTGAAGGATAGAGAGCTGCATAAAGAATTCTCTCTTTTAGCATTTTGCTTATTTCTCAGCCTTGTGTACATTTGTGGTATTTAAAAAATATATATGCATGAGACAAATTGTTTTTTGATAATGTTTTGCATAAAATGCACGGTAAGTGTTTTACAAAGAAAATATTAGGCTATGCTTTCTCTTTTTTGAGTTGCTAAGCAAGAATCTTTGGCATTGATTGATGCGTCATTTTGAAATTTGCAAGGGTCTTTATGGTTTTAGTTATGAATATGTATGAAAAATCAGTTTTAGTAACTGTGCTATTAGAGATGGTCTAAGACTATAATTCAACAGCAATTTCCTTAAAAGACAAAGGAACTTGAATTACAATAGAATAAGTGTGGATAACTGAATGTCTTATTGAAAAATAGCTTCTTGTATTCAAGCATATTTTCAAAGGGTGACAAGAAGTAATGACTAAAGGAGAGCATACTTAAAGATATGTCAACTCCTAGTTGAATTACTAAAAAAAGAAATGCTTTAACTTCCTGTCCACCTGTGTCACATTATTTATAGAAATTTTAAAAATCATGATCAACACAAAACTATTATATTTCTGATAAAGAAACTGCTATATTTCTCCTATATGCACATATCCATCCTGATTGGGAAACAGAATATGTATTGAGATTATTAAAGTATGGTAGTCCTTAACTTTTAATCCTTTCCTCCCCAACAAAGCAACAACAGTTTTAAATATATTCTGTTGTCAGGTCAGCCTTTTCTTTATATTTATATGCCTTGTTTTCAGGATTAATCCAGGGAAACAAAGTTCAAGTTAGAATTCACACATAGACAACCTTAGTACTGCTCTCCAAATGTGGTTATTATTATGGTTAATTTTTTTTAAAATCACAGATATGTGTGTTGATTTAGGTTTTTTTTTTTTTTTGGACTAACTAAAAGTTATTTGATATATACACAAGCATACATAAACACAGAGCTTCTGGATCCAAATTTCTGACATAATGTTTAGTTAAAACTCCTATCAAATCCTATAATCACTTCTCTGCTAATATACTATAGACAAAAAGAGTATTATGTTTATAGAATAATTGACCTTTTTAGTTTCCTGTTTTATGAGCAATAATGTCATACATTGGACTTAAGTTATATAAATTGCCATGTATGGTAATATATCAAAGTGGAATAACATCCTGTTCACATGCTCAAATCCTGATAGAATAGAAAAAAAAAGGAGAATTACTTTTTAATTGTGAAAGTCCCAGAGTTATTCTAAGGCATTTGTTTAAACAAAAGTAAGGAAATGAAGGAAACTTATATCATATATCCAGGTAGTCACAGTGAAGGTCACTGTTACATAGTAACTGAGGAGACTAGCTGCATTTTTGCCATGGCTAGCCCAGCTAAACTGCATCGTTATTTAAGAAACATCATAAAATGTTAGAGCTACATAATGGAAAACTGTAAATGAGTCAACCTTCTTGACAGTCAGACTCTCAGGCACCAGGTTATTGTCACAGAAGCAAGCTGGTCAGTATCCAGGGCAAAGTGCCAAATGTAGTAACAACTACAGTCTCTGAAAGAATGTAGCTCACAGAGAAAATGGAGCAGATGCAGGAGGCTATGGGAATGTAATTTATCATAGAATCACATTGTGGCAGTTGGGGCCTATTCTGACCAGACAAGCCTATGGAAGCACTCACAGCAGCTGACAGTAACTAGAATTACAGGATATATTGACTGCAAGTTAATACAAACTACACGTTTCTCTGAAAGCAATTCTAATTCGTTACCCAATATTGCTATTATTTTTCTTATGTACATATGCAATTTTGATCCTATTCTTGTCTCCTAAACTCATTTGGTGTTTTTTAACCTATAATATTATTGTAGTTTAGTTGCTAAGTCGTGTCTGACTCTTTCATGACCCTGTGGACTATAGCCGACAAGCTCCCCTGTCCATGGAGTTTTCCAGGCAAAATTACTGGAGTGGGTTGTCATTTCCTTCTCCAGGGGTTCTTGCCAAACCAGGGATCAAACCCAGGTCTCCTGCATTGGCAGGCAGAGTCTTTACCACTGGGCCACCTGGGAAGCCCTACTGAAAGATCAAAATACACGCTTATCTTTTTCAATGACTTTTATAAAGTCTGTAAATGGCATGTTTTTAAAACAGGTTTTAATCTCACTTTTCAGAATAATAACATGTGTGCTGGCCATTCTAAACTTGCTCTATCCTTAAATACAGAAGAAATAGCTTGCTTATTTCTTAGAAATTTTCATTATTAATATCAGACTACTCTATGATTATTGATAAATGCATTTTCTTGAGGCAAGATAAAGCAACTGGAAAAATAAAAATAATATTTATTCAGTGTCTTCTAGGTGACAGCCCTAATTCTAACTGTGACCCAGACAGACCTTTGCTCTCATGAACTATTCATTCTGGTGGTAGACGAGCAACAGTGACCAGGAAAACAGAATAATGGGACATTTTCAGACAGTGATAAATTGTATGAAGAAAACAAAACAGAAGAGGGAATGAGTACACTGAGCACAGTTTGTCTTTCATGGAAATCTCATTTATTCTGATGATTTAATCCGCAGGTTTACAATGACTTCTCAACCAATGCATACTTTATACATTCCTGGATACATACTGAGATATTGTCATGTTGGTATTTTACACAGAACTTAGCAAAACACAATCAAAACTCACTTCAGGTGGACTTTTAACTATACATATATTTCAGGTTAGAAGATTATTATTCTATATATAATACCTTACGTTAGTAAATTTAACTCTATTTGTATTCAGTTGCTGCTATGAACTGGGTACCGGTACAGGAATCACAGATGCATTTGGAAAAAAAAAAAAAAAAAACCAAAAAGAATGTAGTCCTTTCTCTTCAAGGATCTTGTAACAATCTAGTATGAAAGAAGAAGAGATAATTGCAATATAAGTTAATGATTTCTATAGAGGAATTTTAAATATATGACTCTTGAGGGCATTGGATATAACACATTTTTAGATGAGTTAAGATGTTTGACACAGATTTCTAAAGGAAAATACATTCAAAATAATTTTGAAGTATGAATAGGATATAGCAAGCCAATGGATAAAGAGGGGAGAATGATCAAGACACAAAAAGCCATAATAACCTATGTGTTTGACTATATTAAATATGTCAGTAAATGCAAAACATAGTTAAAGAACAGTGGTTAAATATGAGACTAGAGATTAACTGTGAATGTAATCATGAAAAGCTGTGAATGTTATGATAATTGTGTGCCAAATTCATGAAGTAGAAAATGAAATGACATGAAGAGATTGACACTGGAAACTATTTAAAGCCGTGACTTTTTTGTCATGATAGTCACTTAGAAGGATTAATCAAGATGGAAAATAAGGCACTGCACTAAACCTTAGGCAGTGGAATATAATCTCAGCATTATTTATTTGGTGGAATTAATTAGATATATGGATATAGATTTAAGGGACTGGATCTGATAGATAGAATGCCCGATGAACTATGGACAGAGGTTTGTGACATTGTACAGGAGACAGGGATTGAGACCATCCCGATGGAAAAGAAATGCAAAATGGCTTTCTGAAGAGGCTTTACAAATAGCTATGAAAAGAGAAGTGAAAAGCAAATGAGAAAAGGAAAGATACAAGCATCTGAATGCAGAGTTCCAAAGAATAGCAAGAAGAGATAAGAAAGACTTCCTCAGCGATCAGTGCAAAGAAATAAACAAAAACAACAGAATGGGAAAGACTAGAGATCTCTACGAGAAAATTAGAGATACCAAGGGAACATTTCATGCAAAGATGGGCTTGATAAAGGAAAGAAATGTTATGGACCTAACAGAAGCAGAAGATATTAAGAAGAGGTGGCAGGAATATACAGAAGAACTGTACAAAAATGATCTTTATGACCAAGATAATCACAGTGGTGTGATCACTCACCTAGAACCAGATATCCAGGAATGTGAAGTCAAGTGGGCCTTAGAAAGCATCACTATGAACAAAGCTAGTGGAGGTGATGGAATTCCGGTTGAGCTATTTTAAATCCTGAAAGATGATGCTGTGAAAGTGCTGCACTCAATATGCCAGCAAATTTGGAAAACTCAGCAGTGGCCACAGGACTGAAAAAGGTCAGTTTTCATTCCAATCCCAAAGAAAGGCAATGCCAAAGAATGCTCAAACTACCAAACATTTGCACTCATCTCACATGCTAGTAAAGTAATGCTCAAAATTCTCCAACACATGCTTCAGCAATATGTAAACCGTGAACTTCCAGATGTTCAAGCTGGTTTTAGAAAAGGCAGAGGAACCAGATATCAAGTTGCCTACATCTGCTGGATCATCAAAAAAGCAAGAGAGTTCCAGAAAAACATCTATTTCTGCTTTATTGACTATGCCAAAGCCTTTGACTGTGTGGACCACAATAAATTGTGGAAAATTCTGAACGAGATGGCATCCATACATAGCATATTCAAAAGCATAGACATTACTTTGCCAACAAAGGTCCATCTAGTCAAGGCTATGGTTTTCCCAGTGGGTCATGTATGGATGTGAGAGGTGGACTGTGAAGAAAGCTGAGTGCCAAAGAATTGATGCTTTTGAACTGTGGTGTTGAAGAAGACTCTTGACAGTCCCTTGGACTGCAAAGAGATCCAACTGGTCCATTCTGAAGGAGATCAGTCCTGGGATTTCTTTGGAAGGACTAATGCTAAAGCTGAAACTCCAGTACTTTGGCTACCTCATGCAAAGAATTGACTCATTGGAAAAGATTCTGATCCTGGGAGGGATTGGGGGCAGTAGGAGAAGGGGACGACAGAGGATGAGATGGCTGGATGGCATCACTGACTCGATGGGCGTGAGTCTGAGTGAACTCTGGGAGTTGCTGATGGCCAGGGAGGCCTGGCGTGCTGCAATTCATGGGGTTGCAAAGAGTCGGACACGACTGAGCGACTGAACTGAACTGAACTGATGGATCTTTGGTGCCAAAGAGAAGTGGAAAGGTAACAATTAGGTTATTCTGGATTATTTATTAATAGAATGGTAAAACCATGAATGATGGTTCTATCCTCAAAAATAGTGAGTTCAAGATGAGGAATCTACAGGTCTGTGTGGTTTTCAAAGACTTTGAATTTGGCATGTATTTATCTTGCATATTTTATCTCCCATTGCCTCCAAATATAGTCCCCTGTTCACTTCAGTATCCTTAACACATTATTGACCAGAGATGTATTATGGCCACAGGTAGTTGTTTCTGCAAAAATCCCCTGGTCAAGTATGTGTTAATATCCCTTGCCAGGGCACCTTATTAGTTATTGAGAGTGTTATTGGGCTCCTTCCTTGTTTTGACCACAGTTCTGGATACTGGAAATTAAGCTATAAAGAAAACAGACAAATGCTTTCAGGGAGCATACACTCTCTTTTGCTGAGACACAATAAACTACATGTATAAGTAAAATACAGTAGGAGTGCTAGTTACTGGTGCTGAGGCAAGAAAATCAAGGAAGTGTCATGGGAACTGTGGGTGTGAGAGGGGAATAATTTTAGATAAGGTGTCTGTAGCCTAAGTGAAGAGATGACATTAAAAAAAAAAGGAAAAAAGCGAAGAAGTGATGAAGCTATGATATGCATAGGGAAGAGTAGGACATGAAATGTGAAATACCTGAAAATTTATCCTACAAATATCTAACACATTAGCCTGCCACAGTTTCATGGATTCTGGCAGAATACACAGGAAATTTGGGTTAGAGACGAAGCATAGTTTATTTCTCATAGCACTTGCAGTCATCACAGTTTCAAAGTTTTATGTACCAGTTCCCTGAACTCTGAGCTTAGAAGCTCAAATCTTTTATAATTGGCTTTATGCAAGCCTTTTTTATTAACATTTTTTTAACTAGAGTAAAGATTATTATATTAGACAGTAAAGCTAGCCTGCTAAATACTATGAGAGGAGACACTATCTCTATTCTTCAAGGCTAATTGTTTTACAAAATGTTTTGTAAAGATAATCTAGAATAAAAGTATAGTTAGTGCTTTGTTCATAAGATATGTGAAAACATGATAGACAGATGGAGTATTGTTTCTCAACTCTATCCACCTTTGTCTATACCTCAGTTTGGTTTCTGGGCAAATTATCCATGAGCACATCCTTCTGTCTGTCAGTCTGCAACTGAGGCTGAGAAGAAACACATCTGCTTTAATTAAGGCTTTTAGTTAAGGCTGTGACCAAGGCTTTGAGCAGAAAGATGAGAACAACCCGCAGTGTTCTCAGTTATGCCACAAAGAGAACCCAATTAAGTCCACAAATCCCGCAAATCATTACAGTTTATCTTAGAAAGCCAGGTAGTTTTGTTTTTCCTTAATTTTCTGTATTAATCTCTTCATTTGGCCTGAGGCATTAGCTCAGGTAAAGAGGATGTATCAGCAAATACATTCTTCCTTGGTTCTACCAGGAGTAAGCAGGGGTAAACCCTATGCTATTTGGTCTCCCTCACAATAAGCAAATACATCAGCTTGCTAAGTGTCACAAACCTAACATGCAGTGGTAGCCTTTTCCAGAAATATGGAATCCTTTCCCTTGTACCCAGTCTTTGATAGTGGATATATTGCCATGAATATCAAAAGAGAAAGAGTGGCAATGAGTTTCCCTGGTGTCCAATCAGCTGCTATGATCTGTTTACAGAGTTTGTCGTCCTTAAGAAGAGTGCATTTTATGTGCCGTTCTGAAGTCTTCCAAGGGATAGGCTGAAGAGACAGGCTATAGACAATAGTTCAAGTGTCAGTAAAAATGTAACAAGTTCCATCAGGGAAAGAATTTTTCACAGCTATCAGAATAGTCTTGATTTTTATTCATTGAGAGAGTGATCATATCCCTTTCTAGCTCTGTGTCACTGGTGCTGAGGTTGAATATCAGCAGGAATGCAGTGGACACATCACGTTTCAGCCTAACCACTTATCAGTGAGCCATATTTCAGGTAGTTGAGAACTCTGTGAATCAATGTCCCTAGGGAGCCAGGAGCTTTAAGGGGACAGAATAGGAAACAACACTCCCAGCAATGACCCCAACAACATAGCTTCTCCTTTTTCACATAAAGTAAATGTACTACTGGGTCAGGTCTACTGAGTTCTTACAATATATTATTTCCAATTTCCACCGACAACTGAGGTTTATTGGACCTTTCCTACATTATTAGTTGTTAATTCCAACTGAGCCATCCCAAAATGACAGTATCCTAAGCTGGAAGAGAGAGCTTAGTTTTCTGGTGTCTAAGTAGCCTTTCAAAGAAACAACGAGTCAAAAATGAGAGTTAAAATTTTAATCCCTTACTGTGATGGTATAATCAAGAGTCTAAAGCCAGAGAAGTTAATGCTGCTGCTAAGTCACTTCAGTCGTGTCCGACTCTGTGCGACCCCATAGACGGCAGCCCACCAGGCTCCCCGTCCCTGGGATTCTCCAGGCAAGAACACTGCAGTGGGTTGCCATTTCCTTCTCCAATGCATGAAAGTGCAAAGTGAAAGTGAAGTCCCTCAGTCATGTCTGACTCTTCTCGAACACATGGACTGCAGCCTACCAGGCTCCTCTGTCCATGGGATTCTCCAGGCAAGAGTACTGGAGTGGGGTGCCATTGCCTTCTCCTCTCCCTATTCCATTTTCCCCTCCTGTATCGTGCACTAGTCAATGGTCAGGTAGATTAGCACACACACGGGCATCATCTCACTGTTGAGAAAAACCCAAAGGAAAGGTCTCAGGAAAAAAGAAAAAAATGTAGGCACCAAGGCTTGGACTGTAAATATGTGAAGAGTTTATCAGCCAGGGAGTGCTGAGTTCTTTAGGCAGCTCTCTTCCTAGACTGTAATACCTTGGCTGTGGATGAAGTTTGGTTAGCGGGGGGAAGATTTTCCCCATGAGACCCATCTTGGAGACTGCCTATGGTCAGATCTTTGTGTGTGTGCATGTGCTCAGTTGTGTCCTACTTTTTGTGATCAGATTGACTGAGCCCAGGAGCCTTCTCTGTCCAAGGGATTTTCCAGACGAGATTATTGGAATAGGTTGCCATTTCCTTCTCCAATAGTCCAATTTGAAAATCATGCAAAGGCTTTATAATCAGGAGCTGAAGTCTTTAAGAGTTACAAAGCCTCCATGACTTAAATACTTAGTTTTGACAAAAGCTTATTAGCAAGCTAATATTAATAACTGCTTTGTAAAATGGAGTATGGCTAGTAACCACAAGGACAACAAGCTGAAACTCTCAAGCGATACCATTAGATAAAGGCTCCCTCCTTCTAACAGAGGTCCCAGTCAGCAAAATCATTAAAGAGGCTTGTAACTCAAAAGTGTTTATAAAGTAGAGTTTATAGAGTTTATATGTAGTTCTTTCTAAATAAATGGCATTTATATGTAGCTCTTTCTAAATAGGCTGATATTCTATGGTACTTATGAACATTCATAATACAGATGTGTAAAACATCCCCACTAAACATAATTTCAGTAGTAGAAATCACAACAATACCATAGTAAATAAACACAAAGGCTATACGCACAAGGTCCCATGAGCTTCTCTTCCCACCTTGAATTTTCCCATAACCCTGTATGTTGAATTCAGGTAATCTTTCACCCATGGTATAGCTACTTGAAAACCTATGTACAGCAGATCTCCCAAATTTAAATCTTCTCCCTCCCCAGTACTCCCCAGAGTACTGACATGTGTGTCTATGGTTTTTGATTCCTTTGGGGCATAAGCAACTCTAAAACATGATTTGGACAGATCTTTGCTGATTCAGGTATGCTGACTTTTCAATTAAGTGATAAAGCTTCTCTTATGAGTATTTCCTCCTCCTTTATGTTTCCTAGTGTCTGGGGTGTGAATAGTGTTACCATAAGTACATTTGGCCTCAGCAAATATACATCAACCATATAAAAAAAGAAAAGTAAAACAAAATTAGAAATAATAATTAAAATCATTTCATTTCATTCAGTGAAATCATGCTCACAAGATTTTTTGCTGGTTTCTCAAGTCAGCTTCATGTCCTAGCTCTCCCAGAGCATGAACATCTGAATGGGTTCCAGTGCATAAATGAAACTTTTTTTCCTCTTTTCATTTTAGCAAGTGTCTTATGCTTATAGGAAAAAAAAAAAGAAAAAGAGCCATCTGTTCTAGTACTGAGAAAATATAACATAGCACTGGGCTTATGGAGAGAGAACATGCTTATTTCTAATATATTGCTCTTAGAAGGAATTTTTCAGAAGTCAGTGTGAACAATGTATTAGGTTTGCATGTTGACTTTAAGGCCAGACTTTCTGTAAGCCCTGAACCATTAATGGTAGGATATTTAGCAATTTTGATCCATAAATAGAATTATTGCACCAATTTTTCTTTAGAGGTTTCTGATATAATTCCTCATAATTTGCACTACACCAGTTTCAAAGTAAAAATCTCATATTCCACTGATTTCTAAATGTCATCAACTCTAGGTAAAACACACCATTAATTTAATAACACTTGGTGGAGGGAGGGGAATACTACATTAAATATTAAGATATATACTTTTTTTATTAACCTACCATATATTGCTGACTTGAACATTAATTTTAGGCATAGAAATATATTTTGTCATACATTCGTTCAATGGCTTTAACACATTTAGGTCATAATAAAGTACACTGCTGAGTCACTTCAGTCATGACCGACTGTGTGACACCATAGATGGCAGCCCACCAGGCTCCCCTGTCCCTGGGATTCTCCAGGCAAGAACACTGGAGTGGGTTGCCATTTCCTTCTCCAATGCATAGAAGTAAAAAGTGAAAGTGAAGTTGCTCAGTCGTGTCCGACTCTTACCGACCCCATGGACTGCAGCCCACCAGGCTCCTCCGTCCATGGGATTTTCCAGGCAAAAGTACTGGAGTGGGGTGCCATTGCCTTCTCTGAATAAAGTACACTAAGTTCGGACAAATTTCTGTTACTGTTTTCTCCACAGGTAGTTATTACTTTCGATTTGTAAACTCCCAAGCTTCTTTTAAAAAATCAATAATATTGCTTCACATATAATAAATACCTCTTTTGAACAATGACCTTTTTAAAGGAAATTGAATTTGTGGATGTGTAACTAATATAGCATGTGTTTAGATGCATATATATCCATTTTTCTCAATATATTTCTGATATTATCTCCAAATTGATACATATAGACCTAGTTTATTTAAATATTATTTAGTTATAATACATTACATTTACCTATTTCCTGTAGTGTGTTAGTCACTCAGTTGTATCTGACCTTTGTGACCCTGTGGACTATAGCCTACCAGGCTCCTCTGCCCATGAAATTCTCCCAGGCAAGAAGACTGAAGTGGGTTGCCACTCCCTTCTCCAGGGGATCGTCCTGACCCAGGGATCAAACCCAGGTCTCTGGCATTGCAGGCAGAATCTTTATCACCTGAGCTACCAGGGAAGCCCCATATTATATGTTTATTGACCATTTGGATTTTCTATCCTATGCACTACCTTTCTGTACCCTTAACTTTTTTCTATTGTGTCAGTCACCTTGGGCTGCTATAACAAAATATCAAAAACTGACTGGCTTCTCAACAACATAAGTTTATTTTTCACCGTTTTGAGGCTGGATATCTGAGATCGGGGTGAGATTCTGGTTCTGGTGAAAGCTATCTTGCAGATTGCAGAAATCTGACTTCTATATCATTGCTCTTAGAAAAGGAGCAAGCTAGCTGTCTGGACTCTTTTTATGTTTTTAATTAATTAATTTATTTTAATGGGAGGCTAATTACTTTACAATTAGTTGTAGTTGTTTTTGCCATACATTGACATGAATCAGTCATGGGTGTACACGTGTCCCCCATTCTGAAACCCCCGCCCACCTCCCTTGCCATCCCATCCCTCTGGCCTCTTTTTATAGAGGCACTAATTTCATAAGGGTTCCCTTCATGGTAATCAACTCTCAAAGGTCACATTCCAAACACTATTACATTGGGGATTAGATTTTAGCATGTGAACTGGGGTTGAAGTGAAGTGAAGTTGCTCAGTCGTGTCCGACTCTTTGCGACCCCATAGACTGTAGCCTACCAGGCTCCTCTGTCCATGGGATTTTCCAGGCAATAGTACTGGAGTGGATTGCCATTTCCTTTGGGTATAAATATCCAGTCCATAATGTCTATTAATATAAAGATTTTTCTTATACTTTGTTTATATTGATAACTATACACATGTAGTTTTTAGGATAATTTAGTTTTTAGGATAATTTTTTTTCTCTAAATGCTGCAAATATTGGCTTTCAGCTTGCTATTTCTTTTAATTTTTTATAATATATTTTCACATAACAAACATTTGAATAAAATTTTAATTTTGATGCACTGAAATTCATCAACAATTTTCTTTCTTTCCTTACCAGATTTTTCCCACTTGACTTTTTTTTTTAATATTCTTTAACATTTTCTGTAATAATTTTAAAGCTTTCTTTGGTTTTTGAGCTAAAACTTGCTTTAGTTGTTGAACCATCTGGATTTTTTCATATATGTTTTGATATTGGAGTTTTATTTTCACAGTTCTATTTATGAACAAGTCCTTGTTGTGTCTCTTTTAAATTGTCACATCTGCAGAAAGCCAAAGCCAAAAGTCCATGAACCTCTTTCAGGATTTTGATCTATGTCTTTTTCTCTGCCAAATCACACCGTTTAAATTCATATACATTTCAATATGTCTTGATATTTGGTATGATTTTTCCTACTCTTATTTTTTTTCCTCTCTAGATTTGTACATTAAATTTTTATATGAATTTAGCAAGCAGAGTGTTGGCTTCCATGAATACTTTCTTTGAAATTTTGATTTGACGTACAGTGAGTTTATATACTAATTTAAAGAGCTTTAAAGAATTAGCAATATAGATGATAACATATACCTCTCCAAACTTGCAGGTTTTTAAAAAATACTATCACAATGTCATATAGTTTTATTCATAAAATATTATGTTTTTTGCTTTATTGCTAATTACTTTATATTTTATTTCACGTATGTATTCATTTCTTCACTTATTAATCAAATGTTTACTGAGTGCCTGATATGTGTCAGACATTCTTTTAGGTAATACAGTTATAACTGTGGGAATCAAAACAAAAACAAAAAGAAAAACAAGGAAAAAAGCCTCAATTCACAGAGTTTATCCTAATGGGGAAGACATAGACAATAAAGCAACAATCAAGAAAAAACAAAACATTTGTATGTTTTTAACTGCTATGGAGAAAAATACAATGGTATAGTAAACAAGGAATGTTCAGGTGAGCTGTTGGGGTTGCAATTTTATATAGGGTGATTTGGAAAATCTTTAATAATATTTGAGCAAGAATCTGAAGTGAAAAATTAAACTATGCAGATGTCTGAGGGACAATATTTCTAGGAAAGAAAAAAAAAAAAGGAGAAGCAAATCCTCTGAAGCAGAAAAATGCTTACTTGTTGGAAGAACAGCAAGGTTATTGAGCCTGAAGTGTATTTCAGGAATGAGAGAGACATATAGGAGATGAGATCAGAGAGGAATTGTCCAAGTTATATAAGTAATTCTTGGAAATTTTAAGGATTTGTAATTTGGTCTGAAAGAGGTAAGAATCAAAGGATATTCTGAGCTAACATCTCTTTAAGAAGGAGTTGACTCCTTACTTGAGAATACAATAAAGAAGAGAAGAGCAAAGAGAGAAACCAGTAAGGAGGCTATGGAATTAATGCTGGTGATTAATTATGCTATCCTGGATCAAAGTGGTAGCCATGAAGATGAAGAGAAGTGGTTTGATTTTGTATGAATTAATGGAATGTAGTAGAGTATGGAAGAAAGAAATCAAGGATAGCTTCAAGTTGGTTTGTGCAGCTAGATGATTGGCATTACCATTTACTCTGGTGGGAAGACTAAAAGAGAAATAGGTCAGTGGTGGATAATTATATTTTGGGACATACTGATGGGATCTTTATTCCATTTTTAATTAGTAAAGTTGCTGTCTAAAAACCATTGTTTTTTGAACTTCCATCTGACAATATTTCAGATCTCTGATTACTTACATTTGCCTCTTGACTCTTTCCTGGTAATGTTCATATTCCCTGTAAGTATTGAAAATATATTTAAGAACTTATGCAGTATTTACTATGAAAAGTACCTCTTATAAGCCACAAGACTGACTTTATTATCTATGAATTTTTGTAGTTTTGGTTTAAATTTTATTGATTTTTATTTTAAAAATTTTGTGGAAGTTTAAAAAAAAGTGACTATAGCTTCTTTCTGGCCCACCTGATAAACATTTAAAAATTTTATATGTTAAGCTCATATGACAGTATTTGTTCTTGCCTTAAGTCAGTGGTGTGTCTGCTCTAATATCTAGGAAGAAGTGAAGTGAAGTGAAGTGAAATGAAGTTGCTCAGTCGAGTCCAACTCTTTGCGACCCCATGGACTGTGTGGCCTACCAGGCTCTTCTCTCCATGGGATTTTCCAGGCAAGAATACTGGAGTGGGTTGCCATTTCCTTCTCCAATATCTAGGAAGTTCCCTATTTGGTCTTACTGAAGCATGGTTACTGACCAAATGACCATGTGTTTTCCTAACTGCATATTCTTATGCATGAATCTACATTTCTGTTTCTTACAAAATCTATATTCCCATTTAGTGTAGCCCAGCTTTATATTCACAAATTTTTCTTTATAGCCTTGAAGTCGTTTCTGCAGTTAGATTGTATTATATCCTATCTCTGCTTTCTTGTTCTGGAAGTAAATATTTATTAAGCCACAAAATTAAATCCTATTGTTTCCTTAGTACCTCAGTACAACTTTGCACCTATTCTTTCACTATCTGAAAAATTTTCTGTCTTTTTAAACTCTTAGGAATTATTTTGGTTGTTTGGTGTCATGTAGCTTTCTATAACCCATAATAACAGTCACAATAATCTTAAGATTTGTCATGATCAATATTTTTAAGACTGACAGTATAATTTTAAGGCACATGGTCTATATAGGATGTATTTAAACTTATGGGACTTACTGCTAGCACTTGTCATAACTGCCCCCTCCAACAGTGAATTTTACCTAATTATCATATTTAGAATGCCAGTCTACTGCCACCGTAGTTGATTAATCTTAGGAAGGTACTTTATTTCAACAAAGTTAATCACAGCCCTCTTATCTTTGTCATGGTTGATTGATCTAAAGTTGGACACTTCACTTAAGATGGGTGAAAGAGATCCCTAAGGATTTTAAGCTGCAAATCATGTTTTGAAACTTCTTCTTTCTCTTGGTTAAAAAAAAAAAAAAAAGATGTGCATATTTTTCTCAAAGAAGACTGAGAGATGAAGGAAATAGTCATGAAAACAGAGAACAGAATCAGTTGCACAGGAAAGCAAAAATGAGACAAAGAAATGGATGTTCTCAAGTGTTCACATATCAGATCAAGCTGTATCCCTTATTTTCCCAAGCTAAACTCTGTGAGATAGCTAGTGATTCTATTTTAATAATGATTTCTATCACTTGCAAACAAAATAAGCCTAAATAATATTTTGTCTGTCTCTTCTAGTTCTTTTGAATTAGTTTATCTAATTGTCTTTATTTATATTGTCTAGTATGTGTCAAGACATTTTGTGTCCTGTATTGAATTTCACCATAATATATTTGAATATATTTTAAGTTAAAAGAGGAAGACTATCTTAAGTAAAACTGCTTCCAATAAAAATAATTCAATGAATTGATGCTTCCAATAAAAATAATTCAAGAAAGTTGGTAATTAGGTGTTTGGACCATTTAAAACTGCCAAGTTTGCACATGTACAGATAATGACAATGCAATGAAATTACAATATACCTGACTACCTAGTAGCTACGAAGTTTCATTGAATATTTATTACAAGTTGTATTATAATTTTGGATTCTTCAAAATGTAAGGAAAAAAGATCTCTATCTATACTTGTGAAAAAGTGTTAGTCTTTTACAGTGGCCAGCATACATGTCTATGTTCAAGACCAATTAATGGATTTAGGCTAACTGTAATAAGATTATTTTGAGATATCAGTAAATATCATAGCTAAAGAGAACTAATGACAATAAAACACTGTGTTTTCTAGAGTCAGTATGAAAACAAAGAAGAAATGTGTACTTTTATTATTTTTACCCCTTTAAAATTTAGCAATAATTCAAATTATTCAAAATTAAAATCATTAGTCTCTTTTTAGTTGTCAGTTCTTTTTTCTCTCAGGAATTCAGCTAGTTAAGCACATCAAACCAGTAGTCTTTGTTCTTCAATCAGAATTAATCATTACACATGCTGCAGAGGCGGTAAGTGGCCAATTGTAAAACTATATATAACCCTCACTTTCTTGTCTTTGTTTCATTTTGTTCTGTCTCCCACAACTTTTAATTAGTTCCTTCAGTTTTAGAGTTTCTCTATGTTTTTATTCTACTTTTTCCTATTTCTTTACTTAATATTCTTTACATTTATTCTGTGTATTTAGCAGTACACATTTATGAAGCTAGCATTATGTATAGGTAATGAGAGATGAATAATGCTATAATTGATTTTAAGACACTTTGGAGACACTTTAAAAACACTTTTTAAAACACTTTAATTTCCTTTAGTTCATAAAAGTAACAATTTTCTATACTAAAATTTTCATAGTATTTTGAAACTTTCATAGGTGGGATTTTTTTCTAAAAGAACACTTAAAATTTAAATAGCAATATTTAAAATGTAAGCTGAATTTGTTTGGGTTTCAGTAAAATTATAATATTAACCAGGTATCACCTGAATTTTTAATAAATATACTCATAAATTCACCATACTTAATCAAAAATTTACATGATTATAGTAAGTATAGTTCATAATAAACTAACAGTAAGGTATTTTGTAATTTGAGCTATATTAAGGTAGTCAGAGTATGTCTGAAAACTGAAATTGTTTAATTTATTGTGTCATTCATATATCTATTATATACTATTATCTATATTTAATATGAACAATTCATTCAGAGTATCTTTAAGTACAATTAGTCTTGCCTGAAATTTTAAAAAATGTTAATGAATTTTAATTTTAAGATTTTAATAAAATTTAATTTTTAATACATATATAATTTCTGTTTTCTTAAGATAACTTTTCTTTTTTTGTTTTTTTTTTAAATCTTTGTAACTAAATCAATGTGGCATGCTTTTCATTTAATTTATGCATATTTGAATATACATATATGTAATTTATTTAATTTTTAATCATTTAAATTATATGGGATATAGAAAATTTATAACATAATGGCGATGTAGGTTTGAAGTTACATAATGGCGATGTAGGTTTGAAGTTCTTGGTAGTTCCTTCAGTTACCTAAAATATAGCTAAGACAAGGTTAATCTGTGTGAGTAGAATGTAGCCTAATAACCTAATTCTTCAAATTGGTTATCCCATATCATGGAAACTTTCTCATAAGACATACCTCCTTAAAGTCTGGCTTTCTTCCAAAAGACATGTTCTTAATCTCCATTCACTGCCTCTTTCTGATCTGTCCCTGTGGGCCAGCCTCTAGCCCACTACTTCATTGTCATTCTATGCAGGACAGATAAGTATTCCTGCCTATTCCCCTTCCCAAAGTAGACCTCAGATCTATATTTCAGTATCTTAATGTTATTTAAACTTTGTGCTAAAGACCATTTATAACAGATCCCTATCCTCAGAAAAATTTAATTTTTTCCTCAGTAGGAAATTTGTATGTCATTTTCAGACATTGGTAATAATGATAATTATGTAATGTTATGAATTTTTAAAATGGGATTTTATATCTGCCATCCAGATTAGTTATACAGATTTTGGTTGGGGATAGAGAATTTTTCTTGGTCTTGATTGACAATTAATTAGCTTATAATTCATTCCAGAAAGAGTTACATGCCAACTATATGCCAGGCATTGTATTTGGTTCTAAGCATTCAATAGCAAGCAAAATCTGCATAGTTCCTGCTCAAATAAAACTTGCAACTAAATATTAAAGAAAACATGATAATTTTTAATGAGTAAGAGTCATTGCCCCTGAATTTCCTTGCCAATAATTTTATAAAGAACATTTTGAGTAGAGAATATAATAGCTTTATTGCTCTAATATATAATTTATACATAAAGGCAGGAAAATGAAAAAATCATAAATAAATCTTGGCTTTCTAGCAAAGATGATGAAGGAATGATATTTGACTTTAGAGATAAGAAAGGGAAGAAGTGAAGGTTCATGGAGAGTAGGACAGATTCAGTTTTTAGATGATAGGGTTTTATCTATATAGAAATGTCCATGTAGAAGTTAGAAATCTAAATCTTCATCTAAGTGTAAAGTTCAGTGCTAAGGAAAGGTTAAAAAGGCAACTACACAAACCCTGTCTTTATGCAGGGTTTTCAGCTCAAATCCCAGGAGTCGATTTCACTGGCAACCAGTGTGGCCTAATTTTTTATTTCTCAAGCTGGCACTCACTAGAAATGAGTTTTTATGTCTCTTGCAGGCAGAGGTTCTTGGCATTCTGTTTGTATATGTGATTCAACCTGACTATTTTGGACTCTCTTCTCCCATTTCACTTCACCAAACTATCTGCATTGGAAGCAATAATTAAAAAAAAAAAGGATAAAATTTCATCCATCAACCCCTGATATATAGCAAGGACTTAGAATACAGAAGACCCTAGAATATTTTAGGCAAGAAAGAATAAAGGGAATATGAAGTGTGACACTGAAAATAGTAAAGAAAGAGAGATAACAACAGAACATGGTCTAAGGGGAGGCAAGAGATGATGGCAATAATTGTGCAGAGAGAGTCATTATCCATGGGAAAGAATAAGGACATCTCAGAGAGAGCTTTTACATTTGAATGTCTTATTATAAAAATTATAAGCACCTAATATTCTCAAAATTCACCAATATTTTCCTGCAGATTCCCTTGGGTTAAAGACAAGGTAACATCCAACATTTCAATTTTCATTTGACTTATATATTTTGCCTCAAGCTCTCATCCTGTAGTTATTTCCTTTTGAAGCAAATCCCTTGTTTTAGCTCACTTAAATGTACCTCTTTATATATATTTGTAAAGCCTCAGAAATGACTGTTTCTCTGCCTAATATTTTATTTT
Organism: Ovis canadensis; assembly: GCF_042477335.2. Classification (NCBI taxonomy): domain Eukaryota; kingdom Metazoa; phylum Chordata; class Mammalia; order Artiodactyla; family Bovidae; genus Ovis; species Ovis canadensis. The sequence continues at coordinate 34,148,540 of NC_091261.1, read as the reverse complement.
ATTAATATGACAGGAGAGGAAAATTAATTAAACACAGAAGTATTTTAGCACACAATATGTCGATGAGAAGTAAAAGTTATTCAATTTCTGAAATAAAAACATTAATATTTTATCATTGTTTAAAGGTACATATAAACACTAAAATTATCAAATACCTGAAGGAAAAAACATTTTTAATATTTCACAAATCAGCTTATATTTTAATTGACTTTACTTTTTAGAATATTAATATTTTTACAGAAAAATTGCACAGATATTAGTAGTTTCCCAGATAGTCTCTGTGCACCAACTACACAAAATTCTCTGAATTATTACTGTCTTGCATTAGTGTGCAACATTTGTTAAAAACAGTAAACCAACATTGATATATTATTATTAACTTAAGCACATGGTTTACCTTAGGGTTTACTCTTTCTGTTGTACAGTTATATGGGCTTTCCAAATGAATCATTGTTTCCACCATTAAGATATCATATGGAATCGTTTCATCACCTAAAATCCTCTGTGTCACTTGTTCACCCCCTCTCAACTCCCCTTAAATCCTTGGAAACCACTGACCTTTTTACTAATTCTGTAGTTTTACCTTTCCAGAATGGCATATTGTTGTAATCATACAATACAAACCATTTTTCAGACTGGCTACTTTAAATTAGCAATAAGCACTTAGGTTCTTCCATGTCTTTACATAGCTTGTTAGCTGTATTTTTTATACTGCTGAAAACCACTCTATTGACGATGTACCATGGTTTGTTTCTTCATTCAACTTTTGAAAACTTCTTGGTTCCACTTATTGGAAATTATGACTAAAGCTTCTATAAACATTTGTGTTCAGGTTTTTTATGGAGAAATTTTTTAAACATGACCTGAAGTTGATTGTGTGGTTCAGATTATGAGCTCTTTATTGCAAAAGTCAGGATTAAATTGAAGAAAATACAGAAAAACACTAGGCCTTTCAGATATGACCTAAACCAAATCCCTTATGATTATACAATGAAGGTGACAAACAGATTCAAGGGATTGGATCTGGTAGACAGAGTGCCGGAAGAGTTATGGACAGAAGTTCATAACATTCTACAGGAGGGAGTGACCAAAACCATCCCAAAGAAAAATGTGGAAAGACAAAGTGGTTGACTAAGGAGGTTTTACACATAGATGAGAAAAGAAGAGAAGTGAAAGAAAGGCAAAGGAGGAAGGGAAAGATAAAACCAATTGAATGTAGAGTTCCAGAGAAAAGCAGGAGAGAAAAGAAAGTCTACTTAAATGAACAATACAGAGAAATAGAAAAAAATCAATAGAATGGGAAAGACTAGAGATCATTTCAAGAAAATTAGACATATCAAGGGAGCATTTCATGCAAGGATGAGCATGATAAGTGACAGGAATGGTAAGAACCTAACAGAAGGAGAAGAGAGCAAAAAGAGGCATCAAGAATGCACAGAAGAACTATACAAAAAAGGTCTTAATACCCCTGCTGCTGCTAAGTTGCTTCAGTCGTGTCTGACTCTGTGCGACCCCATAGACGGCAGCTCACCAGGCTCCCCTGTCCCTGGGATTCTCCAGGCAAGAACACTGGAGTGGGTTGCCATTTTCTTCTCCAATGCATGAAAGGAAAAAGTGAAAGTGAAGTTGCTCAGTCCTGTCAGACTCTTTGCGACCCCGTGGACTGCAGCCTACCAGCCTCCTCCATCCATGGGATTTTCCAGGCAAGAGTACTGGAGTGGGGTGCCATCGCCTTCTCTGCTTAATACCCCTAGATAACCACAGTAATGTAGTCACTCACCTAGAGCCAGACTTCCTGAAGTGTGAAGTCAAATAGGCCTTAGGAAACATCACTACAAGCAATTTTTAGTGGAGGTGATGGAATTCCAGCTGAATGATGCTTTTAAAGTGCTGCAGTCAATAGTCAGCAAATTTGGAAAACTCCACAGGGGCCACAGGACTGGAAAAGGTCAGTTTTCTTTGCACTCTCAAAGAATGCTTTGCAATGGCAAAGAATGTTCAAATTACCATATAATTGTGCTCATCTCAGATGATAGCAAGGTTATATTCAAAATTCTATAAGCTAGGCTTCACCACTATGTGAACCAAGAACTTCCAGGTGTACAAGCTGAATTTCAAAGAGGCAAAGGAATCAGACATCAAATTTGTTGGATCAGGGAGAACGCAAGGGAATTCTGGAAAAACATCTGCTTCATTGACTAAAGTTTTTTACCATGTGAATCACAGCAAATTATAGAAAATTCTTAAAGAGGTGGGAATACCAGACCACCTTCTCTGTCTCCTAAAATACCTGTATGCAAGTCAAGAAACAACAATTACAACTGGACATGGAACAACTGGCTGGTTCAAAATTGAGAAAGAGGTCCAACAAGGCAGCACATTGTCATCCTGCTTATTCAACTTCCGTAAAGGGTACATCATGCAAAATGCTGGGCTGGATAAATCACAAGCTGTAATCAAGATTGCTGGGAGAAATATCAACAACCTCAGATATGCAGATGATACCACTTAAGTGGTAGAAAGTGAAGAGGAACTAAAGAGCCTCTTGACGAGTGTGAAAGAGGAGAGTGGAAATGCTGACTTGAAACTCAATATTCAGAAAACTAAGATGATTCTTCCAGTGGTATCACTTCATAGTAAACAGGAGGGGAAAAAGTGGCAACAAGGACAGATTTTCTTCACTTGGGCTTCAAAATTACTGCAGATGGTGACTGCAGCCGTGAAATTAAAGATGCCTGCTCCTTGCAAGGAAAGGAAAGGAAAAGGAAAGGAAAGTTGCTCAGGGTGTCCGACTCTTTGTGACTCCATGGACTGTAGCCTACCAGGCTGCTCTGTCCATTTGATTTTCCAGGCAATAGTACTGGAATGGATTGCCATTTCCTTTTCCAGGGGATCTTCCCAGCCCAAGGATCGAACCCAGGTCTCCTGCATTGGAGGCAGATGCTTTACCGTCTGAGCCACCAGGGAAGTCCTTGCAAGGAAAACTATGACAAACCTAGACATCATATTAAAAATAGATAAATAAATAACAAAGACCTCATTCTGCCAACAAATGTCCATATAGTCAATGCTATGGTTTTTCCAGTTGTCATGTTTGGATGTGAGAGTTTGACCATAGAAAAGTTGAGTGTGGAAGAATTGATGCTTCCCAATGGTGGTGCTGGTGCTGGAGAAGACTCTTGAGAGTCCCTTGAACAACAAGGAGATCAAAATGGTCCATCCTAAAGGAAATCAACCCTGAATATTCATTGGAAGTACTGTTGCTGTAACTGAAGCTCCAATATTTTGGCCACTTGATGCAAAGAACCAACCCATTGAAAAAGACCCTGATGCTGGGAAAGATTGAAGGCAAAATGAGAAGGAGGAGGCAGAGGATGAGATGTTTTGATTAGCATCACCGACACAATGGATATGAATTTTAACAAACTCTGAGAGATTGTGGAGGACAGGGTCCTGGCATGCTGCAGTCCATGGTGTTGCAAAGAGCGGAGCATGACTTAGTGATTAATCAAAAAAAAATCTATATCTATATATATATTTTTTAACTCAAGTGAGTTAATGTCTAGTATCTCTGTTGATGAAACATATAGTCAGTCTATGGTTACCTTTAGAAGAAGCTATCAAACTGTCCCCCAAATTGTTCTATTTTGCATTGCCACCAACAATAAATGAAAGTTCTTTTTGTTCTATATCCTTGCCAGCATTTGATTTTTTGGATTTTAGTCATTCAACAGAATGTAGTGATATCTTCTTATTTTAATTTACAATAGCATAATGTGATATTGAACACTGTTTTATATGCATATTCACCATCTGCATGTCTTCTTTGGTGAGGTGTTCAGATCTTGTGCCCATGTTTTAACTAGGTTGTTTATGTCCATATATTGAGTTTTAAGAGTTCTTCATATCTTTTGGATACTAGTCCTTTAACAAATATGTGTTTTTCAAAAAATTTTCCTTTGTCTGTTGCTTAACTTTTATTCTCTGAACAATTTTTAAATAGAGTAGAAAATTTTAATTTAGAGAAGTCTAACACATCAATTATTTCTTTCATGGATAGTGCTTTGGATCTTTTATCAAATGAGTCATTGTGACATCCAAAGTCACCTAGGTATATTTCTAACTTACATTTCAAAACTTTTATACTTTTGTATACATTTATATCTGAGGTCCCTAGGGAGATAACTTTTTGCAAAAGATATAAGGTCTGTGTCTAGATTTTTTTTTAAATGAATTAGATTTTAGTTGTTCCAGTATCATTTACTGAAAAGTTATATTCTGTTCATTGAATTACTTTTGCTCTTTGTCAAATGTAATTTGAATATAATAAATACTGTGTTGGTATTTCTATTCTAGTCCATTATTTTTTGTTTATTCTTTTATTAATATCAGACTTTTGCTTATTTGTCTATTCTTTGATTAATTCCATATCATTCTGATTTTGTAGTTTTATAGTAAGTCGTGAATTGGAGTAGTGTCAGTCTGTTGACATTTTATTCTTTAGCATTTTGTTGTCAATTCTGGCTCTTTTTATTTTCTGTAAAAACTTTATAATCAAATGACCATAGATAAACAATAAGAATTTACTCTCTAGCACAGGGAACTGTATTCAATATCCTGTAATAACTTGTAACAGAAAATGATCTGAAAAAAAAAACATGTTACAAATATATGTATATATTTAAAATTATGTATAATTGAACATATATACAGCTGAAATCACTTTACTGTAACTTAAATTTATGCAACATTGTAAATCAACTATACTTCAATTAAAAAATAAATTTTATGTCATTTTGTTGACATCTACTGAGGTTTTCATTGGGATTCCATCAAATCTATGTCAGTTAGGAAAAAACTGATACATAATAGTATCCATTAATATGGGATATCTTTTAATTCATTTAGATAATCTTTAATTTTATTGGAGTTTTATGGTTATCATTTTACATATTTTGTTAGATTTATACCTGAGTATTTCCTTTAGTTTGGTTCTGACATAAATGGTACTTTGTTTTTTACTTCAAAATATATTAACCTGTATCCTGTAACCTTGCTATAATCTCTTATTAGCTCTAGAATTTCCTTTTTGACTATTTATTGGAATTTTCTAGTGAAACCATCTTCTATATGCCAATGAAGTCTGTTTAGTTTCTTCTTTCTCAGTCTGTTACTTTTATTTCCTTTTCTTATCTTATTTCATTAGCTAAGATTTCCAGTATTAAAATAGTAGAGGTGAAAAGGATATTTTTGCTTTCTCCTTCATCTTTCAGGAAAAGTATCTATTTTCTCACCATTAAGTATAGTTTTCGTTGCTTGGGCTTCATTTTTCCACTTTTTCTACCTTCTCTTGTATTAATTGAGCATTTTTATTATTCCACTTTAATCATCAGTTTACTTCTTATCTATGATGATGACTTGGTCACTCAGTCTTGTCCAACTCTTTGTGAACCCATAGGCTTCAGCCAGCCTGCCAGTCTCCTCTGTCCATGGGATTCTCCAGGCAGGAATACTGGAGTGGGTAGCCATTTCTTTCTCCACTTCTTATCTATATATCTATATCTATATTTTAATAGAAATAGCTTTTAGATACTAGAAATATGTTAGTACTATAATAGAAATTATTTTTAATTTTAGGAAAAAAGTTACAATTATGCCAAGCTTATATAAAAACTTACATTCCCTTCACCTCAAAGAAGAATGAACTTTGCCAAAGATATAAATAAAAGCAATATGATAAGTATATACTTTTCAGATATGGTTCCTTAGATATATAAAGGGTCTTAGACATTATGTAAAATATGAAATGTAGTAAAACTATCACCATGAAACACTCTGCCTTATTTGTTTCTTCAGATTTCCGAGAGAACTTCAAAAATTATTTGAGGTAACCTACTATCTCCATATTCCCCTTGAAACCAAATGTGTTATTTAGAATGCAGCTTAAGCTGTTTTAATAAAGAACCTTAAAACATACATTTTTAAATAGGTCAGAACTTTTTCTGCTTCTCACATAACAATTCAGAACAGAAGGAGTTATAGCTTCAAAAGCTCATTAAGGGCTTCAGACTTTCAATCTTGTGGCCTCACCTTGCTTCATAGTGCTGCCCTTGTCTACAAAGTTAAGACTTTTGTCATTACCACATACTTATTCAGGCCCCAGGAAGGAGGAAAGAGAGTTAAGGGTCTGGGGCAAATGACCTGAATGTTACTTATGTAACTTCGAATCACGTTTTATGACCTAGTGACTAAATAACAACTGCAAAGTCACATTTCACCAGCTGAGCCACAAGGGAAGCCCCCACATTTCACTAACAAGAATTTAATCATATGGCCAGATATAGCTGCAAGAGAGACTGGGAAATACGATATTTAGCTGGGAAATCATATGCACAACTAAAACTTAAAAGTAGAAGGTGGGGAGTTTTTGTAAGAAAAGAAAAATAAGAGGATGATAGAATAAATACAGTTTCCATACCAAGCATTTAATTTTATAAACAAATGTATATTTGTATTTATACTGGTGTTTGTTTTAATAATAGAAAAGCAGTAGAACTTCATCAATTAGCAGGCCTTGAAAGATTTAAATAGGTAAATCTCTATTTATTTGAGGGTAAAAGTTAAACTTTTTTAATACTAAATTGTATTATATGTTTTAAGGTTTCTATGAAGTAGAAATCATTGATATATATGATTCCTATATATATTAATATTATAGTATATGTGTTTTTTTCCATTATATATAAGTATTATATCTTGTATCCAAGAACAGTAGTAGAATATTAGCATTACTGATATGATAAGAATATGAACAGCATTTATAATGCCTACAGGTAGTACTCAACAGGTTTGAGTAAGGCATCATTTATTTATTTTCTGTAAAGTAGCTAAGGTCTTCTGGCAAACTGGAAATTGAATATCAAATCTCTAAAATGAACCAAATTATACAGAACAATTTTATTCTTTTCTTGCTGTAAAATTATCTTAGTTTATAAGCTTATAACTTTAGCAAAGATTAAAGCTGAAAATACTTGAAGGAATATATATATATATAATATATATATACACACATGTATATATCATTCATATATATAATTCTGCATATATGTATACATTCACCCACATGAAGACAAAATATCTGAGCTAGTTTGTTCTAACATAGGTAAATGTGGCAAAGACTTAGAAGACTTAATGAGGCTAAATCAAATTAATTATAATTGTATCTATGACAGCAAGTCCCCCCAAACTGCCTCCTGGCATTGCAGAGACTTTGGCAAATATGAGCTTAGGTCACACTACTCAAAATCAAGGAGCTGACAGATGAAATTTTCTTCCTGAGACTTCGCTCATTAGCATATCAGGTAATGCTGCTTGAATTCTCAAACAACACTAGGCTTTGGGATATGATCCCATGATAACTCATTGAAATGTCTAAGTACTTGTACCTGGTATAATGGTCCGCAGATGACAACTTGGGCAGAAGGATTTTTTCTTCTCTCTGTCATGTAATTTTGACAGTTTTACAAACTGTTTAACAGCCACCTTCAGACTGCATCTTAACTTTTTGTTTATTGTACTGCCATAGATTGTGTTTCTCTGACTTTTAAAGATTCTCGTAGATGTTATTATAACAGTCTATAATAAGTTTCAAACTGGATGAAGATATTTACAGATTAATTTGTAGAAGTAAAAAAAAAAAGCAAACATTTACATTAATTGGAAGATAAGGCAATGTTTTCTTAAGTAGCTGGTATTTGTTATATATATTTAATTATTTGTAATTGAATTATAATTTATACCTCTATATTATAGTAAGGTTTTAAATTAATGTGCTATTTTTTTCAGAACATGTCCAATGTTCCTTAGCACCTATGAAAAAATGGGCTGTTTAAGCATGCACATGGTTTCTAAGCTCTATTATAAAGTGATAGAAATAAAAATATTCTGCACTTGTTAGAAGACATATAGGGTAATATATAGATAAAGCCAAAAATAAATAGGACATTATAAAGATCATATGTCTGTCTTCTAAGCTGTATAAAATCAGCAGAAAACCCTCATCCCTTCTGCCTTACTGTCAAATAGTATATCCTCTCTTATTAAGTAAAGCAATCACAAGAGACTTAATTCAATTTCCCACCATTATAATAGTGAAATATGTCTGTGTCATTATAACCCTTCCATTCTTTTTCCAGTTGTAATAGAAATATTACTTCCTATGTCAGAAATAATCTTTGTATTTGTGTTTTGGATCTATTTTTTTTTCCTTCTCTGACACAAAAGTTTCTCATATATAGTCAATTCTTTCTCTTTAGAGATGCCTTCCCTTTAACAATTAAAGAGATATATCAAGCCACCAATATGTCAACAAACAACAAAACAAATTCTACCCTATGTTCTCTTAAGCTGAATATCTCTTCACTCACAGTCATAATTATTAAGAGTTATTTATACTCCTTGGCCTTCTCTGGTGATTCAGTGGGGAATAATCTGCCCACCTTCCAATGCAGGCGATACAGGTTTAATCCCTGGTTGGGAAGATCCTCTGGAGAAGAAAATGGTACCCCACTCAGTATTCTTGCCTGGGAAATCCCATGGATAGAGGAGCTGATGAGCTACAGTCCACGGGTTGCAAAGAGTCAAATAGGACTTACTGACTAAACAGCAACAGCAACGATAGTATTTATACTTCATGTCTCCTTGACTTACTGCACAGCTCAATGTATTCTGAGAACTTTATCACCAAAATAACAAATTATGTATACAAAATCAAAAATGTCAACTGTGGACTTTTTCAGTCATTTTCTAAGTTTCTCATTAGCAACATTTGAAATACTCTCAACCAGTGCTTCACGCTCTGATACCTTGACTCCTGTTATAGCATATTCTTTTTATTCATAGTCATATATTTAACAGTATATTGGAAGTCTCCATTTGGACAGTTCTTAAAAAATGTCACCCTGCATTTTCCTATTCCCAACAAATCAAATTATTTGTGTGTGTTTTTAGTTTGCTGTCTATTCAGTTGCCCATCAAACCTTTCTCATTTTTGACCATATCTTTTTCTTCCCTGTGTGTGTGCATGTGTTTCCTAAGTTGCTTCAGTCATGTCCAACTTTTTTGTGACCCTGGACTGTACCCCACCAAGGCTCTGTCCATGGGGATTCTACAGGCAAGAATACTGGAGTGGGTTGCCACTTCCCTAAATCATCTTAAATAATCCATCAGAATTCTTCTATTTCCTAAATGTAGTTCAAATCTGTTCACTTATATCTATCACTTCAGCTGCCATTTCACTCAGCTCACAACTTTATGGTCTTGCCTAATCTTGTAGGACATCCTACCATAGAGATTCTCAATAGCAATGTGTTTTTCTCATTGCACACCTGGTAATTTTTTTAAATTTCAAATGAAGTCATATCATTCCACTATTTAGTGGCTTCCAGTTTTCACCTGTTTATCATTGGTATCTATCAAGAATAGATTTTAAAAATTTAACTAATTTTACTTAAATACAAAGTAGTAATATAAGCATAATTCAGGAATACTTAAACACATCTCTTAGGTTAATTTTCTAATTATGAATATTTGGTAATTTTTAGATATTGTAAATTAAGAATTTGAACCATTATGTCACTAAATAAGAAAGAAACTTATAGAATATCGCACATAGTATGATACTACTGGTGATTTTATGTGGGGAAACAAAAAACCCAAACACCTGTAAGTAAAAGATTCACAATTTTCAATAATATTTTTGTTTTTTTGCAATTGTATGTTCATTACAGTATAAAACATTGTAAACAAACACAATATTAACTCTTATTTATCAGTTTCAACCTACTTAATTTAACTTCCAAGGATACAAAACACCTTTTTTAAGATGAGATATTTTAGGTTATTTGCTTTAAGTATTTCACTTGTTAAAAGATGTTTTTATCTCAAAGGGAATGAGTATCATGTTCAAAGCAATACATTTCTCACACAAGGATTCTAAACGAGTTATATTTTCCATGGTGATGATATTCATGCTGCAGTACACTCTAAATGTCAAATATTTTTCATATTTCTTTAACTCCCAAATATATGAAATACATATTGTTGAATATTCAAAAGAAAATATTAAATTCTCTAGGGCCTCCCTGGTGGCTCAGAAGGTTAAGAATCTGCCTGCAATGCAAGAGACCCAAATTCCATCCCTGGGTCAGGAAGAGCCTCAAGAAGCAAATGGCAACCCCTTCTAGTATTCTTGCATGGAGAGTTCCGTGGACAGAGGAGTCTGGCAGGCTACAGTCTATGGGTTGCAAAAGAGTTAGACATGACTTAGCAACTAACATTCTCTCACTCAAATATTTGAGTGTTCAAACAATTGAATATTTGAGTTAAATATAAATATTTAAAAATATTTTCTGTAGTACAATCTTATTACCCAAGAAAAAAAATCAATTATGTGTTTATCAAGAAATTTTCAAAAGTCCGTTTTATTGAGGAATTGCTAATATATGCTCATCAATCCTTTTAATTGCTTTTTAAAGGAACATTATAGAAGAATGATGTAAGAAAGACCAAATAATTTTGTTGCTTATAGAGGAAAATATTCTGCATAGTCACTGGCTTTATGTAGCTAATATGAATTTGTAATTACTTCAGTAGACTTCCCTGGTGGCTCAGATGGTAAAGTGTCTGCCTACAATGCAGGAGACCCAGGTTTGATCCCTGGGTTGGGAAGATCCTCTGGAGAAGGAAATGGCAACCCACTCCAGTACTCTTGCCTGGAAAATCCCATGGACAGAGGAGTGTGGTAGGCTACAGTCCATGGGGTCGCAAAGAGTCAGACACGACTGAGTGACTTCACTTTCTTTCACTTTTCAATTGGTTCTATTTTAGGAGTGAAATAACTGGCCAAACTTTTTTTTCATGTCTGAGTGAAATGTTATAATAGGACATTGCAGAGATCCAGAGGGTAAGTGGGAATACATTTAATGAGGCATTATTATAGCATGTTAAGTAAATTTCATTTAATTTGTAAATTTTGAAAGTTTTCCAAGACTCATAACACTGGAAAAAATTCAGTTTAAAATCAGATACCTAGTCAATTTACTGGTTTGTTTCTAGTACCCTCAAAAACATAAAGGATATAAAAAGATTCATAAAGTAGTTTATTTCCACTTTAATTATTCCTGGTTTTCATTTGTTTTTGAAAGGCTTTTATGATCATTGGAATTATTGAGTCCTTTTGATATCTTCAGTAATCCCTGAAATGGGTGAATATCAAAACTGTCATTTAATACTTAAGAATATATACATATACCCACATACATTGTACATGTGTGTATATATGTACATCAAAATATTTCGGAATTCATTTTTGGTAAGAATTTTTAAATATAAATGCATAATATATTTTTAACACATTTGATTACATTTAATATAACCCCCCCATCCTCTTTGAAATAAGGGAGAAGAATGTTTAAAATTTTCCATTTTTCTAGTGAACTATTTGGGAATTAGAGAAATAATAAAAGATTATATTTTAGGCATTATTGAGGGCTGGTCTCCTCATGCATCTTATTTTTGCCCCATAAAAATTACATCATTATTATGAAAAAATCATAGCATATGAGTCTGTAAACATAAACTCAAATATATGAAGTACTGACTGTGTGACTTTGAACAAGTGACTTATCTTTCAGGCTCATATCCTTATTTGTAAAATGCATATTGTAACAGATAATACACATAATGATAACTCAGTAGTTCACAGTAGGTCTTCATTAATCTTGTTGTCTTTTCTTTCTTCGTATTTCTCTTAACTCTATGAAGTAAAACATGGTTACAAATAAAAATAATGCATATGTGTATATTCCTATACGTGGTGAAAGTGAAATTGCTCAGTCGCGTCCGACTCTTTGTGACCAAACTGACTGTAGCCTACCAGGCTCCTCTGTCCATGAGATTTTCCAGGCAATAGTACTGGAGTGTATTGCCACTTCCTTCAGGGAATCTTCCCGACCCAGGGATGGAACCTGGGTCTCCTGTATTGTAGATGTGCACATATATATATAAAGTTTTTATATGTATATATCTGTAATAATATTGCATGTTCTTACAAAAAGTTGAAACATCTTTTCTCTAAATACTTTAAGGATGATACGAAGATCCTTTGTGGCACATGCTGCTGCTGCTAAGTCGCTTCAGTCGTGTCCTACTCTGTGCGACCTCAGAGATGGCAGCTCACCAGGCTCCCCCGTCCCTGGGATTTTCCAGGCAAGAATACTGGAGTGGGTTGCCATTTCCTTCTCCAATCCATGAAAAGAAAAGTGAATATGAAGTCGCTCAGTCGTGTCTGACTCTTAGCGACGCCATGGACTGCAGCCTACCAGGCTCCTCCGTCCATGGGATTTTCTAGGCAAGAGTACTGGAGTGGGGTGCCATTGCCTTCTGCAGGTGCCACATGTGATGCAGTCAAAAAAAAAAAAAAGATAATTGTAATTGAAGTTACTTTAGAAAAAAATTGGTATAAAACCAGACTGAAACTTGATAAATCCTTAAATTGTATATATTTTAAAAGCTTTTAAGTGTATGAGTTGAAGGATATACATATAGTTTAAAATAGTCATCTGGAAAATTGATTACCATTGAAGTGGTTAAAGCAATCTATATGTGGAGGCCAGAAGGTAATATCAAAACTTGAACCCAGGGTATGAATGCTGGGAAAACTTCCCTTTTAGAGGGATAGATTAGTCGTTATTGGCATGTTACTATAACAGAAAGATGAAAGTTGTGCTAAAAAAAGTATATTTCTAGGTCTACCATCTTGAATAAATGTGTTTAATAATAATAATAATAAAAAACTTAAACCCACAGAGAAATTAACTCAAATATATTCTGAAATGTGATTTCCATTTCCTTACTGACACACAAAAGAAATGATCCCAGAAAATATACTGTTAGTGGAATCTTTAAATTTGGGTCCTTAGAATTAAAGATAAAAATGAATGAGTAACTCAGACATAAACTAACAGTACTACTGTGTTGGGTTTCAGGAATAATCTGTTCAAATACTTAAAGTGTATTTAATGCTTAAGTTATGTACTCATAATCTATGAGAGGTAGAGAAACCAAATTTATTCAAATACTTAAAGATAATCTACGATTATACATATTTGTATGATCATTGATAAAATTAACTGTTGCTGTTGTTCAGTCACTCAATATATTTCCAACACTTCGTAACCCCAGACTATAGCCTGCAAGGCTCCTCTGGGGTTCATGGGGTTCTCCAGGCAAGAACATTGAAAGTATGTTGCCATTAAATTAACTGTGTATCTTTAATACAGGGCATGGTTTTGTTAGATTGGTAGATTGGAGAATTTGAAGAAATTTAGATATATTACATATATTCAGTCAGTTCAATCGCTCAGTCATGCCCGACTCTTTGCGACCCCATGAATCACAGCATGCCAGGCCTCCCTGTCCATCACCAACTCCCGGAGTTCACTCAAACTCAGGTTTGATATTTGAGGTTTTTGATATTTCTCCCGGCAATCTTGATTTTAGCTTGTGCTTCTTCCAGTCCAACGTTTCTCATGGTGCACTCTCAGTTCAGTTCAGTCGCTCAGTCATGTCCGACTATTTGCGACCCCATGAATCGCAGCACGCCAGGCCTCCCTGTCCATCACCAACTCCTGGAGTTCACGCATATTCACATCCATCGAATCAGTGATGCCATCCAGCCATCTCATCCTCTGTCGTCCCCTTCTCCTCCTGCCCCCAATCCCTCCCAGAATCAGAGTCTTTTCCAATGAGTCAACTCTTCGCATGAGGTGGCCAAAGTACTGGAGTTTCAGCTTTAGCATCATTCCTTCCAAAGAAACCCCAGGGCTGATCTCCTTCAGAATGGACTGGTTGGATCTCCTTGCAGTCCAAGGGACTCTCAAGTGTCTTCTCCAACACCACAGCATATACGTTAAACAAGCAGGGTGACAATATACAGCCTTGACGTACTCTTTTCCCTATTTGGAACCCATCTGTTGTTCCATGTCCAGTTCTAACTGATGCTTCCTGACCTGCATATAGGTTTCTTAAGAAGCAGGTCAAGTGGTCTGGTATTCCCATCTCTTTCAGAATTTTCCACAGTTTATTGTGATCCACACAGTCAAAGGCTTTGTCATAGTCCGAAAAAGCAGAAATAGATGTTTTTCTGGAACTCTCTTGCTTTTTCCATGATCCAGTGGATGTTGGCAATTTGATCTCTGGTTCCTCTGCCTTTTCTAAAACCAGCTTGAACATCTGGAAGTTCATGGTTCACATACTGCTGAAGCCTGGCTTGAAGAATTTTGAGCATTACTTTACTAGCATGTGAGATGAGTGCAATTGTGTGGTAGTTTGAGCATTCTTTGGCATTGCCTTTCTTTGGAATTGGAATGAAAAGTGACCTTTTCCAGTCCTGTGGCCACTGCTGAGTTTTCCAAATGTGCTGGCATATTGAGTGCAGCACTTTCACAGCATCATCTTTCAGGATTTGAAATAGCTCAACTGGAATTCCATCACCTCCACTAGCTTTGTGCATAGTGATGCTTTCTAAGGCCCACTTGACTTCACATTCCAGGATGTCTGGCTCTAGGTGAGTGATCACACCATCGTGACTATCTGGGTCATGAAGCTCTTTTTTGTAGAGTTCTTCTGTGTATTCTTGCCACCTCTTCTTAATATCTTCTGCTTCCATTAGGTCCATACAATTTCTGTCCATTATCGAGCCCATCTTTGCATTGAATGTTCCCTTGGTATCTCTCATTTTCTTGAAGAGATCTCTAGTCTTTCCCATTCTGTTGTTTTCCTCTATTTCTTTGCATTGATTGCTGAGGAAGGCTTTCTTGTTTCTTCTTGCTATTCTTTGGAACTCTGCATTCAGAAACTTATATCTTTCCTTTGCTCCTTTGCTTTTCGCCTCTCTTCTTTTCACAGCTATTTGTTAGGCCTCCTCAGACAGCCATTTTGCTTTTTTGCATTTCTTTTCCATGGGAATAGTCTTGATCCCACCTCGTGTACAATGTCACTAACCTCTGTCCATATTTCATCAAGCACTCTATCAGATCTAGGCCCTTAAATCTATTTCTCACTTCCACTGTATAATCATAAGGGATTTTATTTGGGTCATACTTGAATTGTCTAGTGGTTTTCCCCACTTTCTTCAATTTCAGTCTGAATTTGGCAATAAGGAGTTCATGATCTGAGCCACAGTCAGCTCCTGCTGTTGTTTTTACTGACTGCATAGAGCTTCTCCATCTTTGGCTGCAATGAATGTAATCAATCTGATTTCAGTGTTGACCATCTGGTGATGTCCATGTGTAGCATCTTCTCTTGTGTTGTTTGAAGAGAGTGTTTGTCATCAACTTTAAATTTCTTAATAAATATTTACTTCAGTGATTCCCTCAAAGTGATTTTAGAGATAGAGGAGCATTATATAGAATAAGAAGGTTTTATAACTTTGGTTTAGAAGTAAAACTATAGTTTAAAAAATTTATTTCAGTAATTTGAATATTAATTTTTTTATAATTTTGTATGTTTATGGCTGTGCTGGATCTTTGTTGCTGCCCAAGGGCTTTTTCCTGGTTGCAGCAAGCAGAGGGCTACTCTCCAGTTGCAGTGCATGGGCTTTTCATTGGCTGGCTTCTCTCGTTCCAGAGCACAGGCTCTAGGGCTTGTGGGTTTCAGTAGTTGCAGCATATAGGCTCAGTAGTTCTGGTCACAGGTTCAATAGTTGTGGTGCACAGGGTTTACTTGGTCTGAGGAATGGGGAATCTTCCTAGATCAGCGATTGAACCCATGTCTCATAAATTGGCAGATGGATTCTTTACCGCTGAGCCACCGGGGAAGCCCCAAATATCAATTTTTAACACACAAGATGGTAAAAAGATTTTTTGCCCCAATTTCAAATACACCAAAACACAGATTGACAGGTTCAAATAGTAATTTATGAGATAACTTCTCACACATTTAATTCTGCTCTTTGATTCTTAAAACCTATTAACAACTTCCTTTTATAAAACAGAAAAGGTTAAGATTAGCTATTTTCAATATTTTATATAATTAGCAAAAAAATTAAATTTGTATGTTGTCATCTCATACCAAATCTGATAACTAAGTGACCATCAATTTTTCCCATTATGTCATTATAATATGTAGTCTGCTTTCAACCTGGAATTACCCAGCATTACTCATGATCAGACTGTAAAGGATTTTCTTGTAGCCTTTGTCAAATTTTATTATCAGAGTAATGCTAATCCTTGAGATTATTTTTTAAAATGATTTGTCAACTGAAATTCAAATATCTGTAAATCTGTTTTAGTAAAGTATATTAAGTTTTGGATGAATATATCCTGACATTGAATAAAATTTACTGTTTGTCATATAACAAGCTCTATTTACTATGTAAAAAGATCCACTGAGGTTCAAGAGAGGATGTTGAACTCACTTCTCCAAGGCTGGAGGATCAAATTCAACTTTAAGAAGGGCATGTGAGGAAGGAAATAATGTTGTAATCATATGTGGAATATACATTCTCATTAAAGATTCAAGGATTGGAGACTCAGAGATGATGTAAAGTAACTTTCCCCAAATCACAAACTTTAACAAGAAACAGACCTAAGTAGGTTTTGTACTATATACAGGTAACTTCCTTAACATTTTTACTTTATTTCTGAGATTAAAATTGAGAGTAATAATAATATTCCCATGAATTCTAGTGTAAATATTCTCAAAGGGTGCTGAAGTATTTATTGGACAGTTATATTTAGTTACAAAACTGTTCTTTACAGCCTCATACTTTATCCATCAGCCTAGTGTATGTTTGTTGTTGTTTTTGTTAGTCACTAAATTGTGTTCCACTCTTGTGACCCCATGGTCTGTATCTCACCAAGCTCTTCTGTCCATGGAATTTCTCAGGCAATAATACTGGAGTGGGTTGCCATTTGCTTCTATAGGGATTCTTCCTGACACAGGGTTGGAACCCGCATCTCTTGCATTGACAGACAGATTTTTTACTGCTGAACCACCAGGGAAACTCTAATATATTTTTACCATAATACAATTATACAATGCTGTATGATTATGATAGGAGGTACTACTCTGGTGAACAAATTGTGGAACGAATGCAACTAAAACTGCTAAGCATAAAATGAATAGGTAGCAGCAGAAATATACTGATATATGAGAATAGGTGAACCATGGACATTAGTCTGCTGTATTGAGTGAATGAATGTCAGTTCGCCAGACGAATTAGGTCAAAGGAGGTCAAATAGAAGCTTTTACTGCACTTGAAAATTTAAGCAGTCACATCATTAATTCAAATACTTAGAAATATTATATAAATCACATGTACAATAAGTTATATTCTGTATATAAGAATGCTTCATTGTGTATCTGTATGTATATGAAGAAATGGTCCTTGATTACTGTTTTAAGTCTTTCTCTTTACTAAAGGGTCAAGCCTTCCTTTGATGGTTAGACAGCTTCCTATATCTTCTTGGGTTGACTGAAAAATAGTGTCATCCATGTCTGTGCATAAATTGAACATTATGACCCAACTGTCATGTAACAGGAGGGATCATCTGTCTTTCCTTTTTTGAGTCAAGGGATTTTGGCAGGAACATAATATTCCCTTCAAAATCAGTTTGTTCCCTTGACTTTTTTTTTTTTAATAGACTCTATTTATCTGATTCTGCCTCTTCCACAGTCTTTGGGCCTCCAGACAAATTAGATCCTAATTTTTTTGGCAAGCTGTCAACGTATCCCACTCAGAATAACTATTAAACCTTTGCTTTTGCTACTCATCTGCAATTTTGTTTCCTTTTCTGTGCATCATGTCTCTGCTTTGTGATTTTCACCTATTTTTGCCTCAGGCTGTCTCCTGACAATGTGTTATCACCTCCCTCTATGAATTTGTTGCTTCTTTGCCCAAGTAATTTATTTATGTCCCCTTCCTTCTTTCCCCATCCCACTTCAATTTATGATCCCAACTATTAACTTTTTATGTATACGTTCTTTTGTTTTGTTTCAATTCACCATGAATATTTTAAAAGATTAGACATTTTATTTTCTCTCAAATATATAAACAGTAGTTTTTCAAGACTAAAAGGCTTCACATGTAAATACTCATATTGCAACCACAATAACCCAATAACCAATTATTAAGAGGAAGATCTCCTTTTCTATTTAGCAGAAACACTGAATGCTTCAAATGTTGCTAATGTAAGCTAAATCATTCATCTGGATTTTTTTCTTCAACTTGAATCGCTTTATACACTGGGAACAGTTAAAACTACAATTTAAACAGGTTTTCAGTATTATGTATTAGCTAGCATACAGATTTTATTCAAAGATGTGTATGTTCTCAGGAAATTAATCCAGGGATACTGTCAACAAAAATGGATTCTCTGTTGTTTTGCATTAATATAAATTATTTCAAAGGAAAGTATAATGAAGGCATAAGTGCAGTTGAAAATAATTGATTAAATCTTTCCCTTTTATCCAATAACTGAAATAAGCGTTTGAGAACTAAGAGAACTTTTGAGAATTGAACTAAGCTGATGGCTTTGAGTACTTATGTTACTTAGAATAAAGGATGGTTGTTCAATTTTCAGATGTTCTCAATTGTCTTATTTCCACCGTTTTTAGAAGAACTCTGTATGTTTCATTATTCAATTCACTACTAAGGAAGCAGTTTTCTTCTGTGTTACATGGGAGGAAATGTAATTGACTGAATTACCAGGAAAGTTGAATCTGAAATGAAAATTAGATTAGTGTATAGGAAGTTTATTAAGGAATGCTCATGTAGTCACCACCTATAGAAGGAATAGAAAAAGGACAGAGCAGGACTGGAGTGGGGAAAACAAACGAACAAACTGGAATTTGCTACAGTATTAACAAAGATCTCAGCTGGTCACCTGGAAATGAGGATAGTTGTTAGAAAGTACACCAAACTGGGATAAGAAGACTAGATTTTTGTGCTATGTTAAGCAATTTTTTATAGCACAAAAATCTAGTCTTCTTATCCCAGTTTGGTGTACTTTCTAACAACTATCCTCATGGGGTCGCACAGACTCGGACACGACTGAAGCGACTTAGCAGCAGCAGCAGCAAGTAATTATTGAATGAGAAGATCCTGTTAAAGAGAGTTGACCTTGCAAGAAACAATTCTTATTAGCAAAAGAGATATTGGAGGACTTTAAGGGGTATCTGGGTGGCAAATCCCACCATAAGCTAAAGAAATAATTACTCTAAGTAAAATAAAAATGCTTCAAGAAAAATAGGCACATTGTTGTACAAAGACAGCATCGATCATTTAGTATTGTGTAGATCTTATATCTCTGACACACTTAGACTAATATTCTATTTTCTCTCTTGTCTTCTCCTTCCTCCTTTCTTGTTCCTCACTTCCCCCTCTCTTTCTCCACTTGTTCTCTCTCTATTTGTTCATATTTCCATGAAAACATTTTATGATACACATTAAAAAAAACATACACCAGATTGAACAGACTTTTACAGTGAACAACTATACATTGACCACTTACACTTTTTAAAATTTACCTTTTATACACATCATGTAAAGTTCACTTTTTTGTTCTTGGTCAATTTTTACCTTCTGAAAAATTTACAGAGTAATATGTCTTCTTCAAACTGCTACACAGAATATACTAAAGTGGCTAGCTTATAAATCACAGAAATTTATTTCTAACGGTTGTGAAGTGTGGGAAGTCTAAGATTAAGGCACTTATTTTTGGAGTCTATTGTTTCGGTGTCTGGGGAAAGTAGACATTCTTCTTTGATGGCCTTATGCTCACTGTAACTTCACATGGTGAAAGGGCAAAGGAGATTTTAGGGTCTTTTCTATACAAGCACTAACATACATAAGGGCTCCATGTTTGTAACCTAATCACTTTCCAAAAGGCCCCCACTTTTTAATACTATCACCTTTAGAATTAAAATATCCACATTTGAACTGGGGGGACATACTCAGCATTCTGTCCCTGGCCATCCAAAATCTACATTCTTTCCTAGGTAAGACATACTTATTCCAGCCTAAAAACCCAAAGTCTTAACTAATTCCAGCAGCAACTCAAAATAAGTACATGATTAATATTATCTAAATTCAGCATAGGTAAACCCACTGTATGGTTTTTCAATTAGTCATGTATGGATATGAGAGTTGGACCATAAAGAAAGCTGAGCGACAAAGAATTGATGCTCTGAACTGTGGTGTTAGAGAAGACTCTCGAGAGTCCCTTGGACTGCAAGGAGATCAAACTAGGCCATCCTAAAGGAAATCAGTCCTGAATTTTCATTGGAAGGACTGATGTTGAAGCTGAATCTCCAATACTTTGGCTACCTGATGCGAAGAACTGATTCACTGGAAAAGATCCTGATGCTGGGAGAGATTGAAGACAGGAGGAGAAGAGAATGGGATTCATAGGTCCAAGGATCAAGAAGTAGAAATGGAAGTGGTACCACTCACCAACCCTAGCGTCCCATTAGTAAAATGTTTGCTTCCTGTTCCCATGAATTTATGCTCTGCTGGCCTAGAGGCCTGACTGTGAGAGAAACAATATTATATATTGGACACTGATTCAGAGACTATACAGCATTTTGGCAAACCTTGTTCCTGGCCAGCAAGGTATTGCCACCTATATGATGCTGTAAGTCTTCAAAAGGCCCTTCCAATAGCTGCTTCAGGTTGGTGGGGATATGGGAAGACCAGTGAGTTTCATGAACATGGACCCACCACCTCACTTTTGCTGCGACATGAGTTCCTTGATCAGAAACAATGTTCTGTGGAATAACATTGTGGTAAATAAGACATCCTGTAAGTTCCAGACTGATAGTCTGGGCAGAAGTATTACACACAGGAAAGACAACGCTATATCCAGTGTATCTACTTCATCAAGGAAAAATGCTAATAATGCCATAACGGAGCTTTCAGATGTAAGTAATCTGCCCTCAGGTAGCTGGCTGATGACCCTGGGAAACTGTGCCACACTGGTTACTCCGTTAATCTTGGTTACTGGCAGATTGAGCACTTACTGCTGCTAAGTCATTTCAGTCGTGTCTGACTCTGTGCGACCCCATAGATGGCAGCCCACCAGGCTCCTCGTCCCTGGGATTCTCCAGGCAAAAACACTAGAGTGGGTTGCCATTTTCTTCTCCAATGCATGAAAGTGAATAGGAGCACTTACTAACCATAGCTAAATTCCTATTAACTTTCAGCTCCCTTTTATTAATAAATGATATTCTGTAAGGATGAGAATTCAACTTGGACTATAATTCAGCCCATCACAGGATAAGGTTCTGCATTTGATTTGTAGAAATTTCGGCTTTGTGCAGGAGATAAGCTTCAGAGCATACCCAGAAGCTCTTAAGTCATTTCAGGGTATTTGAGATGGGAATTCAAATTCTGAGTTTAACCTTTCCTTTTACTACTTTATTCAGTAACATTAGAAGTGTTGACCTAAAACAAATAGACTGTCAGTTATTTCTACAGCAAAAACTGCTTTATTCAGGATCAGCAGAGAATTACAGTTGGGGGACTGCAACCATGTGAGCCAAGCACAATTTTTTTTTTTTCCAAAGATAGAGAGGAGAATTCTTTTATAGAGGGGAAAAGGAAGTTGGGAACACAATAGTAAACAGAGTCCATTGGAGAAATTGAGAGTTCAAAGTTTAGTGGTTTTTCTTCAGCTAATTGGAGAAGGCAATGGCAACCCACTCCAGTGTTCTTGCCTGGAGAATCCTAGGGATGGGGGAGCTTGGTGGGCTGCCGTCTATGGGGCCGCACAGAGTCATAAATGACTGAATCGACTTACAGCAGCAGCAGCAGCTTCAGCTAATTTGTGAGAGTCTTTTTTTGCTGAGATCTTGTCAGGCAAAAACAGTCTCTCATCTTCCTGTTGGGTTCTGCAGTGCTTGTAGGGTGTGACAGCTTCTCCTCCTTCTCTCCAGGGTTTATTTAATTCAGGTTTCTGCTTTTTTTTTTTTTTTTTTAATAAAAGCAACCAACCAAAGTCATTATATTCTTTTAGTTTCTAAAAATGGTGTTGCCTCTTACAACTGGTAGATTAGGAATATCCAGTACAAATAGTTGGAGTAACTATTAATTATCAGCACTCTTTTTCCTACTGGAAATAGATTCATTAGCCTCCTTAAATCTGATCATATTAGAAAGTTAATTCCAGGAACTCCAGAACCAATTCAGAAAACTCATTCTTAAAATTCGGTTCCTCTACCACCACTCTCATTAACAAAGTCCACGTTTATCCTAGAGGACAGTTTTCTTGTACCTAAAGTTCCCTCATGCTTCATTTTAAAATTCAGTTCTACCTCTTCCCCCAGACCCTACCTAGCAATCACTAATCTGTTTTCCATTACCATTGTTTTGCTTTTTTGAGAATGACATAAGTGGAATTTTGCAGGGTGTCATCTTTGAGTTTGACATCTTTCATTTTACAGAATGCTTTGAGGTTATCCGTCTTTTCTGTTTCTAAAAATAGTTTGTTCCTGTTCAATACTGTGTTTCTTTCAAATGAAAGTCATTTGGCAATGAAGACTCAGAAATGTAATTTGCAGCCTCCTCACTTTGCCTAGCATTAATGATTTGTGCATACAACCAAGAGAAGTTAGTGAGAGACAACAGTAACATAAATTGTTCAATAGACATTAAATAATTTAATTAAACATGTGGACAAATAAATCTGATATCAGTATTTCAATATACGATTTCACTCTGATTAAGTGTGAAGATTTAGGATGAGCACATGTATATTTTCAGAATTTTCATATAAAAGAGGGATTATGTTACTTTCATATGCTCAAAGTGAGAATGGCAAGTTTGTTGTGGTATTGAACAGTGGGTGTATATAAGTAGAATTTTTATTGGAGATAGTTTGACTGAAAATAATAAGTTGTTTTCTAACATTTCTCACAGTAAATTTTCTTGAGCAGAATACCGTGTACCAGTCCCAATAGAGGACTCAACAAACATTGGTATCAGAGCTATTAAGGAAAATACTTACAGTCAATCATTGGATGAAATGATGCTTTGGTTACAAAGAAAAGAGACAGAGCAAGATCAACTACAACAGTGAGCATCATTTCCTCGTGGCCAGAGAGTCTTTTGTGGTAGCCATTGCAGGGCAATTTCCACCCCTCTCATACTGCAATGAAAAGAGCCTTGCTAAAGACAGATATAGCAGTGGGGCTGGCAGGTGGCAGATGATGTATAAGCTTTAAGCAATAAGAAAAGAGCACTCATTTAATCTAAAACAGGGAAAGACATCACTACACAAGATGATAGGCATAGCACAGTCTGTGTGGTTCTTTAGCTCTTGGTATCAAAATGCTCCAGGTCCCAGGCCTTGGACCTTGAACCCTCTTATGCAGCTGAGTGGGGACAAAGGCCTGCTCAGGAAAGTGGCTCTCTTTCCCAACAATCACAGAAGTTCCAGGGTTATTGGTGCTATTAAGAGTCCATGATAAGTGGCTGTGAGGCAGAGCTATTTTAGAAGAGATGCTAGGATTAATTGATTTACATTAATAGATGGTAAAATCCCTTTTACTTCTGACACCCTGAAACTAGTATGAAGATATTGAGAACCATGGAGTTTTCATTTTGAAAGTAACTGGGATTCAGAAGTAAGTGATTTTGTAATGACTGTAAGTTATGGCACATGTATCCGTGCATATATTCCCAAATAATAGACTAGCATGTGTATGCACATGGGTATGTGTGTGTGCATGCACATGTATAGTTTTTTAACTAAAAGAGAAACTTGTTCCCAATATGGGGATCTTAATAATATATTCTTCCATTTTTCATGATTGATAAACTATTAACACTTATTTTTCATTTAAACCCTTTGATGAATTCAAGAATTTACAGTGTGTTTTATCTGAAATGCCCAAATCTTTTACTAATTGGTGAACTCACATCTATCATTCAAGAATCAAGTCAAATGTCTAATGTTTCTTAAAGCCTTCCAAAGACTGTCTTCCTAATCAAGAGGTGAAGATATTCAATATTTTTATCTTGTTCCCTGTTTTATTATATTTATTTGATTAAATTTAAATTTTGTAATTTTCACAATAAACTATGGGACTGAAAGAGATAAAGATATCTTCCTCTACATTTGATATAGTGGCACCTAGCATGGTGCCCAGAGTTTAAAAATCCACAAAAGTTTTTGAGTGACTGAGCTAATAACGCAACAATGACTAAAGTGATAATCTGATACATATTGCTTACCTAGCATAATTTATTCCATCAGTTCAGTTCCGTTCACTTCAGTCATTCAGTCGTGTCCAACTCTTTTCGACCCCATGAATCACAGCACGCCAGGCCTCCCTGTCCATCACCAACTCCCGGAGTTCACTCAAACATCCATCAAGTCGGTGATGCCACCCAGCCATCTCATCCTCTGTCATCCCCTTTTCCTCCTACCCCCAATCCCTCCCAGCATCAGAGTCTTTTCCAATGAGTCAGCTCTTCACATGAGGTAGCCAAAGTATTGGAGTTTCAGCTTTAGCATCATTCCTTCCAAAGAACACACAGGACTGATCTCCTTCAGAACGGACTGGTTGGATCTCCTTGCAGTCCAAGGGACTCTCAAGAGTCTTCTCCTACACCACAGTTCAAAAGCATCAATTCTTCAGCGTTCAGCTTTCTTCACAGTCCAACTCTCACATCCATACATGACTACTGGAAAAACATTTTTCTGCTTAAAAATTCATGCTTTGGGTCACAGTATTTCCATTTTGTACTTTCTTTCAACATCTAAATTGATATTAAGTATCATATTTTGAGGTGCAAGTTCTCTAGATTTTTATTCCTGTTCTCTCTGCCTGTGGCATGTATACTACATTGCCAGCTATCACATTTCTAACCCAAGTCCTGAGATTGCACAATGCATGGTTTCCATCTAAAATGAGAAATTGTCTGTTGTGTCTCTGTTTGCACCATTTTCCTATAATAGGGTTACTATTAATTTTCATAATGATCATTTGAACATAAATGGAGATTTTATTACTGAGCATATTTTTAAATATTTTTTTCTTGGTTGATTTCTGAGGGTGAACATCTGGTGTATTGTTCTTTAGCTCTGGCTATCATGTTATTTAAAGGGCTTTGTGGCATAAGGGTGGGAGGGCGATTCAGAATTTCTTTCAATGCATTTCCTACAAATATCATCACCATATGCAGACTGTGTATTAGATAAGGCAAGTTAGTCATGTAGTGAATTATAACGAGCAAGCTGATAGACATTCTGACACTCAGAGAAAGTAAAGAATAAAATAGTCAGCTGAAAAAGAGCTAACTGATATTTTGCACCTATTTTTAAAACAATGTAGAAAAAATCAGTACATATTTTAAAGCATATTGCTTAGACAAATATTAAAACTATAATGCTGCTTACTAAAGTATGAGATTTTATACATTTAAAACCATTTTAGCACTTCATATATATTATTATACACTTAGAATTGGCAATATTTTATCTTGAGACACATTTATTTTTGGCTTGCTAGCAACCTACATCCCAAAAATAGAAGTAGAAATACTTTTTTAATATGTAATCTCACAAAATATATTGTATAGCTGAAAATGCACAGAATTAATCTATTTATTGCTGTAATAAAATAAATTTTCATACTAAACAGATGTTAATAAACAAATAGGTTCAAGGCATAGCATTAGACATTGAAGATCCAAAGATGAATGTGCCATACTAAATTGAACAAAAATTCAATAAACTTAATGTAACACCTTTAGATTTGTTATGAGAAAGGTAAGTACTATGGGAAAATAAAAAAGAGAAATTACTTCGTTGCTTCAGGACAAACAAATTAAGTTATAGTTTAAAGAGCAGATCACATTTGAACTTGAGCAGCTGGGAACAAAGCAAAACAAAAAATAAAAGCAGGGTTTCCCACCAGTGTTGTGTAGATTTATGGATTAACAAATTGCCCAAAGTGAATGAAGCATTTGATAAAGGGAGTGGTGGGAAGACTGCTTGAGAGATAGTGAACAGATTATAGTTATCATAATGAGGAGTCCAAAGAGCTTCCACGGTCTTATTCTGAACTAGATAATAAAGATCTGAGTTGCTTTAAAATAACCATTTTGGTAACCATGTATATGATAGCTTTGATTAGGAGAAGGAAGGAGTGGTGATGTTAAAGGCAAGTACTCTTTAAGAACATAATCTAGCAGACTAGAACTGAAGAATTGAGCCTACGGGTGCAATACTAGTGCAATGGAAAGGCAGCCACAGAATTGAATATCTTTTTGGTCCTTAGAATGGATAATCAGTTCTTCACATGGCAGTTAGGATTTTTGGTTGTTGTTTAGTTTTTTCAACTTCAGTAGTATAATGATAATTCCTGGCTTGAAACAAAATGAACCTCTGCACTCTCTGACCTCTGCTTCTCTTACCTCATTTCAATCACACTTGTGAGGTCCAGGGATATTAGCATGGGCTTGATTGAACCATATCTTTCCCTCTCCAGGATCTCTAACATACTGGCCTCTCTGGAAGAACTCCAAACACCACCTTCTCTCCTCAGAACCCCTTTCTCATACCTTCACGTGTTTTCTTGCATGTCGCTTTTTTCAAAGATTTCTTCCCTCCTCATCCAATGTAAATTTCTTATGTTATGATAACTTATTTTGTTTTTTATTAGGATTTACTCTAATTTACAACTATTTATTTATGTCTATGTTTGCTTTAATACTATCTAGTTCCCTTACTGCACTTTATTACACTTTTGTTTACAGTCCATAATTGCATTGTGTAACCAAAACTTAGTTCCACAGTTGATAAAATTTAAATAAGCATTAAATAAATGTCCCATGTATATTAAATGAGTAAATGATACACTGAAGTTACCATGAGGAATGGGTTTGGGAGATAAGAATGTGAGTTTGATTCTGAATATCTGGTCTATGAGGTGTTTACATCCTCATCTTCATCATTGTTCTAATCAACCCCACCATGATCTGAGCATTTCCTGTAAGTGAACCAAGGGCTCTACATACAAGTTTCTATTTTAATCTCACAGTATTGAATAAATAAGATATAGAGGTTATATAATGATACTAAGATTAAAAAACTAGAAACAGAGACATTGTAATTTAAATTCAGGGTTTTCTAACTCAAAATCCCACTGTTCTTACTGCTGTGATATAATGTTAAAGTTTTAAGACAATCTAAACCTTCAAGATTTAGGAGAAGGAAATGGCAACCCACTCCAGTGTTCTTGCCTGGAGAATCCCAGGGACGGGGGAGCCTGGTGGGCTGCCGTCTATGGGGTTGCACAGAGTCGGACACAACTGATGCAACTTAGCAGCAATAGCAGCAAACCTACAAAATATATTGTTCCTTTAAATTATGCAAACTAGAGAAAAGATTGAAAAATTATTAGCAATTCAGAGCAAAATATTAATTTTTAGGCAACATTTATACCAATTATATAATAATTTTTATTATAGAAGTATTGTGTGAATTAATGTCAATGGTTAAAATAAAAATTCAAATAATTAGATAAATAGGATGCATGTTCAAGGCCAATCTGGGAAAGGGGTGTTCCTGGGTGTGTTTTTTTGCTAGAGATTTTTACTCCACTCTGTGCCTTTCCTTTTGTGGGCTTTTTTCTTTCTTTGTCCCTTTCACAGGCTTTTTCCTTTTATTTATTTGCCCTCCACATGGTTCTTCTATTCACCACGTTTTCTCTGACTGCCATCTGGGACCCTGTTTCACTATTCTAATTACCTAACAGATTTAAGCTCTCCATTACAACTTAAAGTATACAGATTATTTTATTTGCTTCAAGCATACAGGAGTTAGCACATAAACTAGTCAATAAAGTTCCACAAAGTATACATGATTCTCTTAACTCATTTAATATACTTTCTGTGCACTTTCTAATGACTGACTAACTTCAAGAACCCTGTGCTCACTGCCCTGTTTTTCCAAATTGAAGACATTTGTTATGCTCCAAAATTAATAATAAAAAAGGATGTAGAATTTATGTCATCAGAAAAAGATAGCATCATTTAAACTGCAGCTTAGGTCACGCTAAAAGTAAGAAAAATATAATCCACTTCCACACCTCAAATTTTTAACATTGGTAATTTTTCAGTTTATCTAAGTACCACCAAAGTCTTGCTTGCCCCAATATTCTTCACAATCCCAATTAAATTATTTAAACATGACCTAAGTCATTAGATAGCACAGTATTATAAATATGAAAGAAAGAAAAAATATGCTTTTTTCCCTTCTTCTCAAATCATAGGCCTACACAGAGGATTCAGACCATATTCTGTATTGATTCAACATTATACTTTTGGAGATAGCAACAGCAAAAACAGAGATATGCAAATATACTGCAAAAGTTCATAAATTTTTCACACAGTAGATATAAAATTGTTGAATGACAGAGTCATAGGCTGCTACAGCCAGCAGGGATGTTTGATAATGTGTAATGTGATAGATGAAGTAACACAAAATCAATGACTTCCATGTAGCCAGGAGTTTTTTTCAGGCTATACTCAGCCTCAATTTATTACATTGCCAAAAGGTGAAGTTGTTGATGAACTCATTTGACAGTGCCATTTAAACAGAGAAGGGGACTGGCATAGAGAAATTAGCACATAGACTGAGAATGTAGAGGCAAAAGCAATTGCAGTGGGCCTGTGTATAGCATACCTGAAGGACGGATGACCACCTCATGTCCTAAGATTGATTGCCTAGATTTGCCTATTAGCTCTTAAAACTGCAGCTTTTTAGTAAAAGCTAAAAGAAAAAACTATCTCTACAAATGCAATGAATGAAATTTGTGGACCAATGAAGGTCACAGAAATTACATACAAAGAGAATTTTTAAAAATTTACAAGATATTTAACACCTGTTGATAATGCATCTCATGGCATAGTGGAGACTTGTTCCTTTAGACTTTTTATTTATTGTATTTTTATGAATTTTTCAGTTTTATAAAAATAGGTATGAATTATTTTGCAAAATTTAAAGTTCTTGTTTAGCAGATTTTTGTTATTTATTTGTATCTTTTGATTCTATTTGTAAAGGAAAAGCAGAAAATTATTGAGAATTGAGGGTATAGAGAAAGGGAAACATTCTAAAAGAAGCAGCTTATGAAATATCATATTGACAAAATTTTGTCCAGGTACTCAGGGATAAAAATTTGGGCATTCATATCAGAACTACACTATTCTCATTCTTAATTTTCTAAGTGAAACATTTGTAAAGTTGACTATTTTGTATATAATTTAGCCTTGAATGTGATTTAATTACATATCAAATAAATATTCTCTACATTAAAAAATAGCTATTCAAGTGGAAGCCTCCTTTATGTACTATTAGATTGATTAGCACCCACAATTTAGGGGGATGGTATTAAGTATTTGTTTAAGAGTCTTGTGTTATAGGAGTGTGTAGACCATGCTTATTTAACTTATATGCAGAGTACATCATGAGAAACGCCAGGCTGGAAGAAGCACAAGCTGGAATCAAGATTCAAGGGAGAAATATCAATAACCTCAGATAGGCAGATGACACCACCCTTATGGCAGAAAGTGAAGAGGAACTAAAAAGCCTCTTGATGAAAGTGAAAGTGGAGAGTGAAAAAGTTGGCTTAAAGCTCAACATTCAGAAAACGAAGATCATGGCATCTGGTCTCATCACTTCATGGGAAATAGGTGGTGAAACAGTGGTAACAGTGTCAGACTGTATATTTTTGGGCTCCCAAATCACTGCAGATGGTGACTGCAGTCATGAAATTAAAAGACGCTTACTCCTTGGAAGAAAAGTTATGACAAACCTAGATAGCATGTTCAAAAGCAGAGACATTACTTTGCCAACAAAGGTCCATCTAGTCAAGGCTATGATTTTTCCTGTGGTCATGTATGGATGTGAGACTTGGACTGTGAAGAAGGCTGAGCGCCGAAGAATTGATGCATTTGAACTGTGGTGTTGGAGAAGACTCCTGAGAGTCCCTTGGACTGCAAGGAGATCCAACCAGTCCATTCTGAAGATCAATCCTGGGTGTTCATTGGAAGGACTGATGCTGAAGCTGAAGCTCCAGTACTTTGGCCACCTCATGAGAAGAGTTGACTCATTGGAAAAGACTCTGATGCTGGGAGGGATTGGGGGCAGGAGGAGAAGAGGACAACAGAGGATGAGATGGCTGGATGGCATCACTGACTCGATGGACGTGAGTCTGAATGAACTTCGGGAGTTGGTGACGGACAGGGAAGCCTGGTGTGCTGCGATTCATGGGGTCACAAAGAGTCAGATGCGACTGAGCGACTGAACTGAACTGAGAAGCTGTCAGGTCCTAGAGGAGGGCATGGCCACTCACTTCCTTATTTTTGGAGAATCACATGGACAGAGGAGCCTGACAGGCTACACAGTCCATAGGGTGCACAGAGTCAGACCCGAATGAAATGACTTAGTATGCATGCATACCCAGATATATGAACACCAATAGGTTCCATAAAACAATTACATTTTGGGGTATGGTTTCAACAGAGGTGAGTTTGCTTTAGCAATATTTAGTAAGCCTTATTTTCTGCCCAGGGATGTTGTTCTGTTATACAAGCATGGCAATCCAGCCATTTATCCAGTCAAATACAAACACTATGTAATAAAAATATCTCTTTCATGTAGCAAATATTTTATGTACCATCACCAATGCAGTATTAATGCGAACTAACAATAAGCAAATCCACCTAAGTGCTAAAATGTTCTCTATTATACCATGGTAACAGACTTAAATTGAAGAAAGTAGGGAAAACCACTAGACCATTCAGGTATGACCTAAATCAAATCCCTTATGATTATACAGTGGAAGTGAGAAATAGATTTAAGAAACTAGACCTGATAGATAGAGTGCTTGATGAATTATGGACAGAGGTTTGTGACATTATACAGGAGACAAGGATCAAGACCATCCCCATGGAAAAGAAATGCAAAAAAGCAAAATGGCTGTCTGGGGAGACAAATAGCTGTGAAAAGAAAAGTGAAAAGCCGAGGAGAAAAGGAAAGATATAAGCATCTGAATGCAGAGTTCCAAATAATAGCAAAGAGATAAGGAAGCCTTCCTCAGTGATGAATGCAAAGAAATAGAGGAAAAAAACAGAATGGGAAAGACTAGAGATCTCTTCAAGAAAATTAAACATACTAAGGGAATATTTCATGCAAGATGGGCTTGATACAGGACAGAAATGGTATGGACCTAACAGAAGCAGAAGATATTAAGAAGAGGTGGCAAGAATACACAGAAGAACTCTACAAAAAAGAGTTTCATTGCCCAGATAATCATGATGGTGTGATCACTCCCCTAGAGCCAGACATCCTGGAAGGTGAAGTTAAGTGGGCCTTAGAAAGCATCACTACGAACAAAGCTGGTGGAGGTGATGGAAATCCAGTTGAGCTGTTTCAAATCCTGAAAGATGATACTGAGAAAGTGCTGCACTTAATATGCCAGCAAGTTGGAAAACTCAGCAGTGGCCACAGGACTGGAAAAGGTCAGTTTTCATTCAAATCCCAAAGAAAGGCAATGCCAAAGAACACTCAAACTACCGCACAATTGCACTCATCTCACATGCTAGTAAAGTAATGCTCAAAATTCTCCAAGCCAGGCTTCAGCAGTACATGAACTGTGTACTTCTAGATGTTCAAGCTGGTTTTAGAAAAGGCAGAGGAACCAGAGATCAAATTGCCAACATCTGCTGGATCACAGGAAAAGCAAGAGAGTTCCAGAAAAACATCTATTTCTGCTCTATTGACTATGCCAAAGCCTTAGACTGGGTGGATCACAATAAACTGTGGAAAATTCTGAAAGAGATGGGAATACCAGACCGTTTGACTTGCCTCTTGAGAAATCTGTATGCAGGTCAGGAGGCAACAGTTAGAACTGGACATGGAACAAGAGACTGGTTCCAAATAGGAAAAGGACTACGTCAAGGCTGTATATTGTCACCCTGCCTATTTAACTTTCGTGCAGAGTACATCATGAGAAATGCTGGGTTGGAAGAAGCACAAGTTGGAATCAAGATTGCCGGGAGAAATATCAATAACCTCAGATATGCAGTTGACACCACCCTTATGGCAGAAAGTGAAGAAGAACTAAAAAGCCTTTTGATGAAAGTGAAAGAGGAGAGTGAAAAAGTTGGCTTAAAGCTCAACATTCAGAAAACGAAGATCATGGCATCTGGTCTCATCACTTCATGGGAAATAGATGGTGAAACAGTGGAAACAGTATCAGACTTTATTTTTCTGGGCTCCAAAATCCCTCCAGATGGTGACTGCAGCCATGAAGTTAAAAGTTACTTTCTCCTTGGAAGGAAAGTTATGACAAACCTAGATAGCATGTTGAAATGCCAACAAAGGTCCATCTAGTCAAGGCTATGGTTTTTCCTGTGGTCATATATGGATGTGAGAGTTGGACTGTGAAAAAAGCTGAGCGCTGAGGAATTGATGCATTTGAACTGTTGTGTTGGAGAAGACTCTTGAGAGTCCCTTGGACTGCAAGGAGATCCGACCAGAAGGAAATCAGCCCTGGGATTTCTTTGGAAGGAATGATGCTGAAGCTGAAACTCCAGTACTTTGGCCACCTCATGTGAAGAGTTGACTCATTGGAAAAGACTTTGATGCTGGGAGGGACTGGGGGCAGGAGGAGAAGTGGACGACAGAGGATGAGATGGCTGGATGGCATCACTGACTCAATGGACATGAGTC
Organism: Ovis canadensis; assembly: GCF_042477335.2. Taxonomy (NCBI): domain Eukaryota; kingdom Metazoa; phylum Chordata; class Mammalia; order Artiodactyla; family Bovidae; genus Ovis; species Ovis canadensis. The sequence goes on along the minus strand of NC_091261.1, from coordinate 34,115,736 downwards.
TGAGTGAACTCCAAAAGTTGGTGATGGACAGGGAGGCCTGGTGTGCTATGATTCATGGGGTCACAAAGAGCCCAACACGATTGAGTGAGTGAACTGAACTGAACTGAATAATTATATGGTCTATAAAACTGATTTACTTTTTAGAACATTCTGTGTATCTGAAAATTCTTTGGTTAATGCTAAAAGTAGAATAAATCACTAACTATCTAAAAAAAGTTGCATTTGCCTATTTCTATGTTTATGAGGATGAACTAGCTCTCTGAATCTTACAAAACTCTGGGAGGATGTATTAGACATTTTATTAGTTAAATTTTCTATGTAATATCTGGATATGAAAAATAATCTAAGAGCACTCCTGACCAGCTCTATCACAATGAGGAAAAATTAGCAGCAAAGAGCCAATATGGTCCCTTTTTATTATATCTTCTGGATGCCTGAACTATAGAGAACTCTGGGGAGTAATTAAATTTCAATACCTTATGTGGAGTGGCCATTAAAGTAGATAGTGTTATTTGTGGACCAGTTCAAAAGGCATTTGCTCATGGCTCTTTCCTTTGTAATTCTATGGGTTTACAAGGAGTTGTGATTTGAAATTCATAAATATAAATTTTTTTCTTGTATCAAATGTGTAGTGGATATTATACATAGTATCAGTGTAGTAGAAAGAATGGAGTTTAGTATAAATCAAACAGAGACAGCATTCTGGAACCCATATTATTAGACTTCGTAGTTTTCTATTTCATTTTTAGCTGCTTATGTTAGAAGTTTGATACTAAATTATGTTAATTCTCAGATGATATAAATACACTAAGAAAATCTTTGAAACACTTTATGAACAACATTAACTCTTACAATCTATTTAGTTAGTTTTTATTGAAATGTTAAAAGGAAATCTGTGGCTTGAAATAAATGAAACCTATCTAATAACTTAAAAGAAACTTAGAATGTTAAAAAATAGTTGAAGATGAGATATGAAAGGATGAGATAAATGAAACCAGGTGACTCAACTGGAAACAAAAATTTTAAAACTAACGCATTATGTTTACAACCGATTTATAGAGTTCCTTCGTTTAAGAGGGTCTTAACCAAAGTGTGTTGAAGTACCTAGTGGTAGAGCTTAGGGTTTCCTCAGCTACCTTCTTTTTTCAGTAGTTTTCTCAATGCAATCTTTCTAACTGTTCATACTGAATTGTCTTCTAAGGAAGGCTCTACTTCCACTAAAGATTTCTTATTCCCTCAGTCAAAGAAGAGGTGTACCTGATCATATTGTCATGCAATACCTTATACATTACTCTGGAATTTATCATCAACCTCTCTGTATAATATAAACAGAAGCTTCAAATATAATCAGCAACCAAAATGTACAATCAAGAAAACAGGACTTATAAACTACTACTAGGAGAGATTAGTGTCAACTGAAATAATCTGTGAAGACAACAGGAAGGAAATACTTGGGACAGGTCCTGAAAAAAATGGTGAGAAGCATATTCTTAGCAGAAAAGTCACTTGAACCTGCCTATAACATTATTGTTAAATGTTCAGAAAACTAAGATTATGGCATCTGGTCCCAATACTTCATGGCAGATAGATGGGGAAACAGTAGAAACAGTGACAGACTTTATTTTGGGGGACTCCAAAATCACTGCAGATGGTGACTGCAGCCATGAAATTAAAAGACACTTGCTCCTTGGAAGAAAAGCTTTAACCAACCTAGACAGCATATTGAAAAGCAGAGACATTACTTTGCCAACAAACGTCCATCTAGTTAAGGCTATAGTTTTTCCAGCAGTCATGTATGAATGTGAGAGTTGGACTATAAAGAAAGCTGAACACCAAAAAGTTGATGCTTTTGAACTATGTTGGAGAAGACTCTTGAGAATTCCTTGGACAGCAAGGAGATCCAACCAGTCCATCCTAAAGGAAATCAGTCCTGAATACTTACTACATGTCTTTCTTTTCCTGTGTGTCTCCTTTTCTACTCTCACAGACCACTTCTGACTCTGGTCTCCAAATGCATAAATTTCCCATTACAAGTAATTTTCTCACATCAGTGGGTGGTGTAGAATTTATTTCAGTTATGACACTATCTACCTGGAATTAACATCAGATCCTATGGATTAAAGGCTCAGTCCACAAGACTATTGCCCACTTCAGATGCCAATCCCTCAAGTTACTCAAAACTTCTGCCTAACTTGGCTACAAATCAGAGGTTCCCATAACCTACTCACTCTTGGATTCAATTATTTGCTAGAGCAGCTCACAGAATTCAGGGAAACATGTTTATCAGTTAATTAAAGGCTGATAAAGAATGCAGGTGAACAGCTGGATGAAGAGATATACAGGTTGAGGCCTGAAGGGTCCTGAGCGTAAGAGTTTCTGTCTCAATGGAGTCGAGATGCCACACCCTCCTGGTGTGGATGTGTTCTCCATCCAAGAAATTCTCCAGATCCTCTCCCGTTTGGATTTTATAAAAGAGTCCTCATGTAGACATTTTCAACTATTAACTTCATTTTTAGCCTCTCTTCCCTCTCTACAGAACAGAGGTTGGGGCTGAACATTCCAACCTTCTAATCATGATTTGGTCTTTCTGGTGACCAGTCTCCATCCAGGAGCCCACTTAAAATGTCTTATTAAAACAGAAGATGCTGCTAGTACTCATAGGAATTTATAAGGGTTGTAGGAGCTCTGTGTCAGAAATGAGGTAAAAGATCAAATATTGCAAGACATATTTCTATTTTTTAAACATAATATTTAGTTTGTTGTGTATAAATTATAATTTAATACATTAATTACAAAAACTAAATTATTAATTTTTATCCCTCATATAACTCAATGCATTCATATTTATTTTTATTTTAAAAAATCATTATATTCACTTCTCAATTTCCTTTCATCATTGGTGTGTTTCTAGAACCCCAAGCATTCTAACTAAAAGTTTTCTTTGCATCCTCCTTTGTTTATACATGCATTATATAAATATTTATTAAATTTCTATCTTTATCATATATTAGGTATGAATTTATTAAAATATTGCTCTTAATTTGCCAATGGGAATTGACATCAAAAACTTATATCACCATGAAGTAGCTGAATATTATCCTATATTGAAAATAGTGTGAGAAAGGTCTTAAACATATACACAATTCAAAATTTTCTTTTATGGTTCAATATTATCACTTAGAAAATTACTAGAAATTACTAGAGTTTTAGGAGCTCTGTGCCAGGAACTGGGGGCAGAGACCAGAATATATAAATATGTATATATATATATATATACATATATATATATATTCTATTATCTTACAATAAGGCTAGTGGGAACTGAAGTTGAAGTCTGATCAACGTTATTATCACAGGAGTGAGTGAAGAAGATTGTTAAGATGGTATAAATAATATAGATAGGGTAATCAAGGTTTACATTAAATAAAAATGGAAGAATTTTTTAAAATGCCTCTTGTTAAAGCATTCTCAAAATAGAAAACAATGTTAACAATGTTTTAACAATGTTAAAAAGAAAAAGAATGTGATGGTGACTCTAGGTATTAATATCTGATATAGTGGAAGCCTTGTTATTAATTATAATTTATTAAATATATTTAATGTTCCAGAAACTTTTGATTTCTTGGGTTTTAATTTTCATGAGAATTATATGAAGTAATATAGAGTAGTTTCAACAATGAATGTGAGTTCAGAGAGCTTAGCTTCCACAATTGGTAAATAAAAGATGCAAATTTAAATCCAAAATATATGTTCTTCAGACCAGACTACACTACTGCAAATCTATGTCCAACTCTTTGCAACCACATGGACTATACAGTCCATGAATTCTCCAGGCCAAAAACTGGAGTGGGTAGCCTTTCATTTCACCAGGGGATCTTCCCAATCCAGGGATCAAACTCAGGTCTTCGCTACTGCAGGTGGATTCTTTACCAGCTGAGCTAAAGGGAAGCCTAAGAATTTTGGAGTGGGTAGCCTTTCCCTTTTCCAGCATATCTTCCTGAGCCAGGAATGCAAACTGGGGTCTCCTGCATTGCAGGCAGATTCTTTACCAAGCAATCTGTTAAGGCTAAGTGAATATGAAGAGATGGAAAGTAATCAGAGCAGGCATTCTTGGCTGTCTAGAAACCCTCTATTCCCATCTTTTTGCTCATTCCCAGTGAAATCCTAATTGTATTCTGGTATCCAGCCTCCTCAGCATGCATGGCTATGAGTTTTAAAGGAGATTAGAGAAAAACCCAGTCATCAAGTTTCATTTCCCTTATCAGTGATAAATATAGACAAAAGTATATAAAGCATCTAGCTAATGAGTTAAGGCAAAGTTCCTCTGGTGGGTTTCTGGGAAATCTTCCTTTGATGAGAGACGCATAAGAAATCTTGGTCTTTTCTAGTACTGAATGGAATTAACAGAATTGCATTGAAGTTACAGCAGCCCTGGGGAACTAATACAAGATGTACTAACCTAAGGATAAAAATGGCAGCTATATTGATAAAGTGGAAAATGCAGAAGAAACTTGACTTCATTATACTGACATCAAGTCATTCAACTAGTCAACCATAGAACCACTCTTTCTTCTTATTATGTAGGGTAATATAGTTTTTAATGCTTATTTTATTTGTTTTTATAATCTCTAGCAAATGCATTCTTTCATTCATAGTGCACAGGAAGATATTAAACTCTTAATTAGCTTTCTTCTCAATAAAATAACCATAGTTATGATACTATATAAAATCATGGAGCATGGGTGACATTTTATAGAATTATTGAAAATGTACTGAATGTTACATCATTCAGTTCAGTTCAGTTCAGTTGCTCAGTTGTGTCCGACTTCTTGCAACCCCATGAATCACAGCAGGCCAGGCCTCCCTGTCCATCACCAACTCCTGAAATTTACTCAAACTCATGTCCATTGAGTTGGTGATGCCATCCAGCCATCTCATACTCTATCGTTCCCTTCTCCTCCTGTGCCCAATCCCTCCCAGCATCAGGGTCTTTTCCAATGGGAGATCATTAGAAATGTCTAAATACAGATAGTTCTCTTTTTGCATGGTTCTGCAATGCATGCATTTAAGTTACCATGGCTTAGTTTAAAAAAATACAGCTTCTCAACTACATGATTAAAATTTGAGTTATCAAACTATATTGCTACTGCTACTGCTAAGTCACTTCAGTCGTGTCCGACTCTGTGCGACCCCATAGACGGCAGCCCACCAGGCTCCCCCATCTCTGGGATTCTCCAAGCAAGAACACTGGAGTGGGTTGCCATTTGCTTCTCCAATACATGAAAGTGAAAAGTGAAAGGGAAGTTGCTCAGTTGTATCTGACTCTTAGCAACCCCATGGACTGCAGCCTACCAGGCTCCTCTGTTCACAGGATTTTCCAGGCAAGAGTACTGGAGTGGGGTGTCATTGCCTTCTCCATCAAACTATATTAACTAAGAGTAATTGCAAAGAATCCAATTTTGCTACAAACACTTCAGTCCACAAATTACTATGCAACTAATAGATATACATTATGATCAGAGACCAGCCACAACCCTTGCAAATTCTGTTGGTGACTGGTCACTGTGCAGCTCTTGGTTCATACATAGGTAGGCAAGTATGCAGTTATGTTCCCATTTTGTCTCTGAGTGATTCAGTTCAGTTCTGTTCAGTTCAGTCACTCAGTCGTGTCCGACTCTTTGCAACCCCATGAATCGCAGCACTCCAGGCCTCCCTGTCCATCCCCAGCTCCTGGAGTTCACTCAGACTCACGTCCATCAAGTCAGTGATGCCATCCAGCTTAACACATATATTATAGATCTGAAAAATCTAAAGTGATAATTGGTCACTAAAGATAAAAATGAAGTGAAGAAACAAAGATGATAACACTGGAAGTGAAATTTGACTTGAATGTTGACAAACTTATAGAAGAAATTTCCAACTGTGAGAATGTGATACTGCTGCAGCTGGAGAGCCTCTAGACACACAGCCTCAGGATTTTAGCAAGGGCAACCTTATTGACACAAATGAGGAAAGTGGTTGTGATGAAAAGAATGAATATGTTAGAAAGGAAGTGTCACTGGCAAAACATTCTTGGAGATACTTCACAACACTGAAAACAAAAAGGATAAAATATTTGAACTGATAGAGTCTTAGAAAGGAGTATGACACTTAACCAAAAAATAGAAGATTCCTATTCTATTAGGTCATAAGATGAGAAAAAAGGACAAAAGCATTGTTCAAACTACTACTCTATAACTTTTTGCAAGAAAATAAAATAATTCGTCATGTTTCTGATATTTCAGATTATAGTTCACTACATAAATATTAGTTTCACAATTTGTCTTTTTAAATTATACATTTATAATCAACAGTAAAAGAGTTTTTGCTATTTTGACAACATTTTTTTAAAGATAACAGAACAATTTTATTTTCCCCATTTGTAATTAAGATTACTTTGTACAGTGCCAGCTTGCATGGATATTTTTACAGTCTTATATTGCCACACAAAATGAGGACGGTTTGTACTTCCAGAAGCCACGAAAAATTTCATTAGTTTTACTGTTTTCTATTACTGTTTAGAATAATTTAGAACATGCCTGTAATCAATCTCAAAAAAGGTGCAGAATATTTTTCTTGTACTTAATAATTCTACCATAAGATTATGTGAAGAAATGGCCTTGATAGTTGTCAACTAAGGCTTTGATGTTTCCAGTTGAACTTAAACAATCTTCAGATGATAAAGAAAAAAATGATCAGGCAAGCTACTCTACAACTGTGGTGCATCAAAACAGAAACAGGGACACTCTTCAACCACAACAACAATTATCTTCTTCCATCCTGACCTATAACTATTTTTACCAGTGACAAACCTGTCCCCAGCTTTGATTTTCTCCTATCCCAAAATACCACGAATCCCAGTTACCAAATTGTTCTGAGTTACTGGTAGCATCCAGTCCAAAATAGGACTATATTCCTTATGCCCTCCTTAGAATTATCCACCACAAGCTCAAATTCTATCATAGTCACCTCTGAGCTATTTCTCACTAAGATATCATGTTTTTCCTTTGATGTGCATTCACCCTGACAATTGCAAGTTCAATATACCTTATCTTGTTTTGACCATAGATATGTTCTTGGTGGCCTTTCCTTCAACAATTCCAAGTCGTACTGAAGTTGTAAATATAAAAATTGAAATACAACTGTTTGGCTCATTTTAGTGCAGTTACATACTGTGATAGATACTAAACATTATTTTAGTAGTAGAAATCTGCTTCAAATGAAGAATGAATTTAAGTAGGGATTTGGGGTATATTGGAGTATGGAGTATATCATAAAAATTTATTTTTCAAGTGAATGTAGTACTAGAGTCATAAATATTTTATTTTATTTTTGACAGACAAAATATTAACGATTATTCAATAAATTATTTATCAAGCAGCTACTCAGTATACTACCAATGAGAAATTGAGGTCAATATTAGCACAGCATTTGCCCCCATGGAAATCTTTCAAATAGTAATAATAATACAAATATTGACATGTTCACACTGCTACATTCAAAATAGATAACCAATGAGGACCTTCCATAAAATAAAATAGTAAACAAAAAATTTACACCATGCAGCCTACAGTTAAAGTCAGGTTGCCCCAAATATGCCATCTAAGTTTCATGAAGATCTATCTAGCTGTTTTTGCATGATAGAATAATAGAAGCTGTATTTTTACTATATAAATTTAGATTGTTGTAGCTGATACATTTCTTTCTATTTGGGGAGGGCAATGTACTTTTTGAAATTAATTTTTATTGGAGTATAGTTCATTTACAATATTTACCAGGTTGAAACTCACCCTGCTTGCTGCATGACAGGCCAGTGAATAGGAAATGAGGAATTGAGGCAAGGATTACAACTAGCTGGGTGGCCAAAAAATGGCAGACCAACATCTCAAAGTAGCCATCTTATCAGGGATTGGATATCAGATTCTTTTATAGAACAGGAGTTGGTGAGTTGAGGAAATAAGTAAAAAGGCCGATAATCTTACAAATATTTCCTAGAATGGCAAGCCTTGGGCAGGGAATTGTGTTAATTTCTTTCTTCCTGTAGCCACTCAAAGGTGGACAGGGTACTGAAGAAAGGCGCTTTGGTTTAACATTCAGACAGAGGGGCCAGGGTTCCCCAGGGCAGGCCATTATGTATAAACAGTGTCCTTTTAGTGAGCAAAAGCAACAGGAAGCAAAGGTTGAAGTAATAGAAAGATCCAACATGGAGTCATAATTGGCTCTTCCCTGTAACACAAGATTGTGTTAATTTCAACTGTACAGCAAAGTGGATCAGTTTTATATATATATATATACATGTATATATATATTTCATTCTTTTTCAGATTCTTTTCCATATCTTTCAATACAGAACACAGAGTAGAGTTTCCTGTGTTATACAGTAGGTTCTTATAGTGTATATATCTCAGTCCCAATCTCCCAATTCCATCCTTCCCCTTAGATACTTAATATTTTAACTAATGAGCATATTTTCAGGCCTTTTTATAATTTAACCTTAGGAAAACAGAGTGTGAAAATATTACACATATTTACTCATACACATTGGAAAATATATTAATCACATAACACATAAAATTATATAACACAAAATTATATAGGTAGATTATTATTTCATCTTTAGAGTAACACACTCAAATATTACTTATAATGAATTTTTCATATTTGTCATTTATAGACCTCATTATATTTTAGAGATAATGATATGTTTTCAATAAATGTTTTAGCTTTAAAAATTCAACTATAGAGTTAAATTTTTGTCAATTCATATAGTTACAGTTGCCTCCACTTAATATACTACATATTTTATATAATACATATTTTTTCTCTGGAAAACATTTAAAAATATTAGTATTTGTGTGTTAGAATGAATTTAACAATAAAAAGAATCCTTGTGCAAAAGAATATTGTTTCTTGAAGAAGACAATCTTACCATAGAAAAATTTAATCAATAAGAGAAATAATTTCATAAACATCAAGTAGGAAAAAAATCTTAAAAAATCTGATTTTAAGATTAAGGAGATACACATTTTTGGTATCAAAAACAAGAAAAGTTCCCCCAAAATATAACTTATGCTCACAGTTAAAATAAAAAAAATCAAAGCATCATCTTATTTTTCTGAATTCATGTATGTTATTAAAGTACAGAAATGTAATCATAGGATTACTATTTACTAACATATTGAACTAAATGCCCTGGGCAGCCTTGAACATTCCATGTTTTATTTACCCATGATTATCATTTAATATATGACCTCTTCTGTCGCCATTTATATTTTCTTTATCTGTTTGCACATATGCATAGTTTTGCATTTACTCAGGAAATGCAAGTGGCTGATGAAACCATAAAACACTGTTCACCAATTGTAACTAATGAATGTAAGAGCTCACTGTGAAAGTGAGCAGGGTTATTGTTTTCTACAAGATTCATAAATATAAATACTTAAAAAGGAAATTGAAAATGTAGTTGTTAAGTGAAGCATGTTTCTGGAGGTTTTCTTTTGTAATGCCTTTCTGAAATATCTCTATATCAATCAAGATACCGGGCCTATTGAAATCCATTAGATAGCATACTTCATGCAAAACATTATTATTTTTTGGCAGTGTTATTAATCTTTATTCCTTAAAGAGAATTTTGAAATGGATTCTTATGATAAAGTATTGGCCCACTTGAGAACACTACTTGATTCAGTTTCAGAAAATATTTTGATTAATTCTGAAGTTTATAGGAAAGCAAGTTAGGTACAAATAATGCCAGAATATGAAGAAACCAGTAAGTATACATACAAGCATTAATATTTGCAATTGCAGGAATTCAGTGCATCCACAATTAAGAACATCAGTTGTCATCCCTTTGAAGCTAACCTTGAACAAATAGTCTTCCTTATAACAAAAATATAATACACATTTTATGTGGGTATTTAGATGATTAAATAAGATAATAAAGGTAAAATAGTTTTTTACTATGGTTTTACTCTCCAGTGTTTTGACATATATGTATAGAATATCTGAGGATTTAGCTAATCAATATGATGAGAGTAAAACTAGTTCTAGCATTTTCAAATTTGATTAGTTGTCTGATAATTAGTTAAAAGTATCATAATTAATTTCAGTAGTGAAGCTGATCAAATGGATTGATGACAAAGATATGTCTTTTTACAGTATCAGAGTTTATGAGAGTTGATGTGAGAATATAGCAGGAAATATCACCAAAGAAAACTCACCTAGGACTAGGGTTTCCAGTTCTGCCTCATTCTGTCCCAATCTGTAGCTCACTTTTTCAATGGAAAAGTGAGCTCATTGCCAGCAGCACAATAGAAAGATGAAATATCAAGGCAATGGTCTTTTGCAAAATGAGAAAAGGTTTTATTTATTGAAAAGCAATCAAGCAAAGAGACCAAAGGCAATGCTTGTATCTGTCACCACATCAGTGGTTGACTGAGATATTTATGGTAGAAGGAGAGTAAGAGGAGGCTGGGGCTCAGAGATGATTAGTGATCTGTAAGTGCCAAGAGTTCTCTCCCAGGTATAACTACTCTTCGTACCTCTTCATGGGTCACGTGTGCAAATGTTACATACACACTTCAGTATGTAACATGCAGTGGAAGTTTGGCTTGTGACCTCTAAAGTTCACTGTCAGTCACCCTCGTCCATCAGTGAGCCTGCATGATGCTCAGTGGAAGGGGCTGTCAACAAGTTGTTTCCATATCTGCTGCCTCCCTGGAACTCAGCAAAACAAACTTGGTATTCTTGGTGCATGATTTTGTTTCTACATATGGGCCTTGTAAGTTACAGGGTACAGTTTTAGCTCTGAATATGCATTCAGGACATAATATTACCTCTATGGGAACATAAAGGATCTTTCACAGTAGGATCCTGCTTCCATTTTACTGCAGAAAAACAGTAGATTCAAAGGGATTACTTTGTTTTTTTTGAGTTTCTTTGACTTAGCTCCTAATGCCATTCATTTCAAAGAAGTAAATTTTCTAACAAAACTCCTAGGGTCTCTGATTTTCTATTTTAGATTCATCTGTGAATTTTTGTTCTAACATGTGACAATAAATACTAGTCTGTTCCATATGAGAGGCAGAATTGAAAAGCATCTTACAGTCTCTGATGATTAAATTAAAGCCTTTGATTAAGAGCAAATGTGCTAGTTTGTTTAAAAGCCCCAATAAAGTTGAGTTTATACATTTGAAATTAACATTTGTCTCTAATCCTGTTGATCTTCCGACCTTGTTTGTGCTAAATATGGGTCTATTTTCAAGTTAATGCATAATTTTATACTCTGTAGACTTAAATTAAATGCCAAATAACTTCAAAAACTAAAATTAATTGCAAAAATGAAAAGACACACATCAAAGATTCATTTTTAAAGTTGATATCTACATAGCATTTTATATCCATTTAAAACTGTTAGCCTATCCCTTATTTAGCCTCCCTTAACAATTAAAAGCTTGATATACTGCAAGAGTACACTTGTGGGAGAAAATAGTGTGCCTTATTAAATCCTTCTGCCCTGAATATATTAAAGTAAAAGTATGTAATGAAATTTGTTATATCCAATTTTTATTCCTCAAGATTAAAGAAAATTTAGTCTTATAAAGTACAAAATAAATATCTAAATTTTTTTATTGTGGCCTTTTTTAATGTTCAGAAAAAGAAAAAAAAATACGAACTGAACCAAGAATAGGTACTATTGTGTTGACTATATATATATATGTACACACACACATTTATATATATAATAGTTTTAGATATTTAAATATTTCTTTTCATGATTATAAGAAAAATATCTTCAAGTAGAATTCTCATTAATCCTTAGGGACAATAATTACCTATATTTATAGAGGAACATTGCACTTCTCATTACTCACCTTCTTCAGAAAGTATAGAATATTTTTTAAACAAAAAATTATATTGATAAAAGTATCCAAGAAGTTTAGTAAAGGATGTATACTTTTTGCCTGAATAATGTTAAGTCTCAATATTTATGTGGTAGGAAAGTAATCATTAAACCATATACAAGCCCTTCTGTCCCTGTCCTTTTAAGTAAGACTTTTGCTTTAAGGCCTCTCTTGAGTCTCAGAAGGCTAACTCAAAGAGTTATTAATTAGGAAAAAAAAATTTTTCCAAAATTAGTAAGCACAAGAAAACTGGGAAAGCTTTATTAATATATATTTTAAAAATAGATCTCAACGCAAAGAATATCACAGAGACATAAAAGAGCATTCCATTATGAAAGACTGAAGCCATCAGGAAGACATTACTATCAGAGGTACCTATGGACTTAGTGACAGATCTTCAAAATATAGGAAGCAATCAGGGAAAAGAGATAAAGGAAAAAACAGACCAATCCAAAATCATAATTAGGGACTATATTATAGTTTTTAATAGCCATGCATGTTGTATCTAATTAATAATAGTTTCTGGATATAAGAATTTTTATCAATAAAATTATGAACTGGACTTAAAATTTGAAACTCTGTAAAAAAAATACACTGATAAGAAAATGAAAACACAAAGCACAGGGTAGGAAAAAGTACCCCTGTTACTTATGTCTGAAAAGGCCTCACCACCAATATTTATAAAACTACAAATGAATGATACAAATACAAATAAGGCGCAAAAAAGAGTAGCCACTTCAGAAAAGCATACTTAGAAATGTCCAATAAAGATATAAAACGGTGTTCAAAGTTGGTAGTTAATGAGAAAGTGCCAGTCATTTCTAAAACAACTAGAAATCAGAGACTGAAAATTTGACAAAGATAGAACTGAAGCTCTTCTATATTGTAGGTGAAAGTGTACAATGAAAAACTACTTTTGTATGTGAATTTGGTATACATGTGTAGCAGTTCAGTTCAGTTCAGTCGCTCAGTCATGTTCGAATCATTGTGACCCCGTGAATCGCAGCACACCAGGCCTCCTTGACCATCACCAACTCCCGGAGTTCACTCAGACTCAGGTCCATTGAGTCAGTGATGCCATCCAGCCATCTCATCCTCTGTCGTCCCCTACTCCTACTGTGCCCAATCCCTCCCAGCATCAGAATCTTTTCCAATGAGTCAACTCTTCACATGAGGTGGCCAAAATACTGGAACTTCAGCTTTAGCATCATTCCTTCCAAGGAAATCCCAGGGCTGATCTCCTTCAGAATGGACTGGTTGGATCTCCTTGCAGTTCAAGGGACTCTCAAGAGTCTTCTCCAACACCACAGTTCAAAAGCATCAATTCTTTGGCGCTCAGCTTTCTTCACAGTCCAACTCTCACATCCATACATAACTACTGGAAAAACCGTAGCCTTGACTGGACGGACCTTAGTCGGCAAAGCAATGGCTCTGCTTTTGAATATGCTATCTAGGTTGGTCATAACTTTTCTTCCAAGGAGTAAGCGTCTTTTAATTTCATGGCTTCAATCACCATCTGCAGTGATTTTGGAGCCCAAAAAATAAAGTCTGACACTGTTTCTACTGTTTCCCCAACTATTTCCCATGAAGTAATGGGGCCAGATGCTGTGATCTTTCTTTTCTGAATGTTGAGCTTTAAGCCAACGTTTTCATGCTCCTCTTTCACTTTGATCAAGAGGCTTTTTAGCTCCTCTTCACTTTCTGCCATAAGGGTGATGTCATATGCATATCTGAGGTTATTGATATTTCTCCCAGCGATCTTGATTCCAGCTTGTGCTTCTTCCAGTCCAGCTATTCTTATGATGTACTCTGCATAGAAGTTAAATAAGCAGGGTAACAATATACAGCCTTGACATACTCCTTTTCCTATTTGGAACCAGTCTGTTGTTCCATGTCCAGTTCTAACTCTTGCTTCCTGACCTGCATACAGATTTCTCAAGAGGCAGGTCACACAGTCTGGTATTCCCATCTCTCTCAGAATTTTCCACAGTTTATTGTGATCCACACAGTCAAAGGCTTTGCCATAGTCAATGAAGCAGAAATAGATGTTTTTCTGGAACTCTCTTGCTTTTTCCATGATCCAGCATATGTTGGCAATTTGATCTCTGGTTCCTCTGCCTTTTCTAAAACCAGCTTGAACATCAGGAGGTTCACAGTTCCCATATTGCTGAAGCCTGGCTTGGAGAATTTGGCATTACTTTACTAGCATGTGAGATGAGTACAATTGTGTGGTAGTTTGAGTATTCTTTGGCATTGCCTTTCTTTGGGATTGGAATGAAAACTGACCTTTTCCAGTCCTGTGGTCACTGCTGAGTTTTCCAAATTTGCTGGCATATTGAGTGCAGCACTTTGACAACATCATCTTTCAGGATTCGAAATAGCTCCACTGGAATTCTATCACCTCCACTAGCTTTGTTCGTAGTGATGCTTTCTAAGGCCCACTTCACTTCACATTCCAGGATGTCTGGCTCTAGGTGAGTGATCACACCATCGTGATTATCTGGGTCACGAAGATCTTTTTTGTACAGTTCTTCTGTGTATTCTTGCCACCTCTTCTTAATATCTTCTGCTTCTGTTATGTCCATACCATTTCTGTCCTTTATCGAGCCCATCTTTTCATAAAATATTCCCTTGGTATCTCTAATTTTCTTGAAGAGATCTCTAGTCTTTCCCATTCTGTTGTTTTCCTCTATTTCTTTGCATTGATTGCTGAAGAAGGCTTTCTTATCTCTACTTGGTATTCTTTGGAACTGTGCATTCAGATGCTTATATCTTTCCTTTTCTCCTTTGCTTTTCACCTCTCTTCTTTTCACAGCTATTTGTATGGCCTCCCCTGACAGCCATTTTGCTTTTTTGCATTTCTTTTCCATCGGGATATTCTTGATCCTTGTCTCCTGTACAACGTCCAGAACCTCATTCCATAGTTCATCAGGCCTGCTATCTATCAGATCTAGGCCCTTAAATCTATTTCTCACTTCCCCTGTATTATAATAAGGGATTTGATTTAGGTCATACCTGAATGGTCTAGTGGCTTTCCCTACTTTCTTCGATTTAAATCTGAATTTGGCAATAAGGAGTTCATGATCTGAGCCACAGTCAGCTCCTGGTCTTGTTTTTGTTGACTGTATAGAGCTTCTCCATCTTTGGCTGCAAAGAATATAATCAATCTGATTTTGGTGTTGACCATCTGGTGATGTCCATATGTAGAGTCTTCTCTTGTGTTGTTAGAAGAGAGTGTTTGCTATGACCAGTGCATTTTCTTGGCAAAACTCTATTAGTCTTTGCCCTGCTTCATTCTGCATTCCAAGGCCAAATTTGCCTGTTACTCCAGGTGTTTCTTGACTTCCTACTTCGCAATTCCAGTCCCCTATAATGAAAAGGACATCTTTTTTGGGTGTTAGTTCTTAAAGGTCTTGTAGGTCCTCATAGAACCATTCAACTTCAGCTTCTTCAGCATTACCTGTTGGGGCAAAGACTTGGATTACTGTGATATTGAATGGTTTGCCTTGGAGACAAACAGAGATCATTCTGTCATTTTTGAGATTGCATCCAAGTACTGCATTTCGGACTCTTTTGTTGACCATGATGGCTACTTCATTTCTTCTGAGGGATTCCTGCCCGCAGTAGTAGATATAATGTTCTTCTGAGTTAATTTCACCCATTCCATCCATTTTAGTTTGCTGATTCCTAGAATGTTGATGTTTACTCTTGCCATCTCTTGTTTGACCACTTCCAATTTGCCTTGATTCATAGACCTGACATTCCAGGTTCCTATGCAATATTGCTCTTTACAGCTTTGGACCCTGCTTCTATCACCAGTCACATCCACAACTGGGTATTGCTTTTGCTTTGGTTCCATCCCTTCATTCTTTCTGGAGTTATTTCTCCACTGATCTCCAGTAGCATATTGGGCACCTACCGACCTGGGGAGTTCCTCTTTCAGTATCCTATCATTTTGCCTTTTCATAGTGTTCATAGGGTTCTCAAGGCAAGAATACTGAAGTGGTTTGCAATTCCCTTCTCCAGTGGAACATTCTGTCAGACCTCTCCACCATGACCTGCCCGTCTTGGTTTGCCCCTCGGGCATGGCTTAGTTTCATTGAGTTAGACAAGGCTGTGGTCCTAGTGTGATTAGATTGACTAGTTTTCTGTGAGTATGGTTTCAGTGTGTCTGCCCTCTGATGCCCTCTTGCAACACCTACCATCTTACCTTGGGTTTCTCTTACCTTGGGTGTGGGGTATCTCTTCACGGCTGCTCCAGTAAAGCGCAGCCACTGCTCCTCACCTTGGATGAGCGCTATCTCCTCACCACCACCCTTCCTGACCTTCCACGTGGGGATAGCTCCTCTAGGCCCTCCTGTGCCCGTGCAGCCATGTAACATTTACCTATAGTTAAATGTATAATTGGGCTTCTGTAGTGGCTCAGACTGTAAAGAATCTGCCTGCAATGCAGAAGACCCAGGTTTGATCCCTGGATTGGGAAAATCTCCTGGAGAAGTAATGGCTCCCACTCATTATTCTTGCCTGGATAATTCTATGGACAAAGGAGCCTTGTGGGCTACAGTCCATGGGTCACAAAGGGTCAGATATGACTGAGTGACTAACACACAAACTTACATTTACTGTATATTCTGTATATAGCTATCTACTCATGTGTAAAGAAAACATGCATACCCCTCCAAAGGTGTACAATAGTAACATCTAGAAATTATTTTCTCATATTAGACAAAGACCAGAAACAAATGCCCATCAGCAGGTTAATGGATAATCAAAGTGTGCTTTAGTCAGTGGGATAGTGCTCATCTGTAAGAAGGAACAAACTATTGACAAAAATAAAAAGATAAACTTCAGACTTGGTTTTGAGCAAATGGAATACCAAATAAAAAGTGATAAGTGAAGTCATTCAGTCATGTCCGACTCTTTGTGACCCCATGGACTGTAGCCTACCAGGCTCCTCCGTCCATGGGATTTTCCAGGCAATAGTTCTGGAGTGGGTTGCCATTTCCTTCTTCAGGGGATATTCCTGACCCAGGGATCAAACCCGGGTCCCCTGCATTGCAGACAGACCCTTTACCCTCTGAGCCATCAGGAAGTCCTTGGAATACCAAATATATGAGTATATATAGGAACATACAATATTCAGAATATTAATAATATACAATATGAATGAACTTTCCAGGTGGCAATAATGGTAAAGAACCCACCTGCCAATGCAGGAGTATGAGATATGGGCTCGATTCCTAGGTCGGAAAGATCCCCTGGAGGAGGAAATGGCAACCACACTTGAGTATTCTTGCCTGGAGAATCCCATGGACACAAGAACCTGTCAAACTATGGTCTGTAGGGTTGCAAGGAGTGAAACAGGACTGAAGTGAACTGAGCATGCATATATAATATGCATGAAGTTTATAAAACAGACAAGACACAGATATAGTGATTTAATTTAGATTGTTGATTTCCTTGAAGCTGGTGATTGATAATAGTGCTCCTTCAGAAGAACTTTCTGCAGTAATAAAAATGTTCTCTAGAGTAGTAGTTAAATTGTTAAAGGGGCTTCCCTGGTGGTGCAGAGGTTAGAGCATCTGCCTGCAATGCAGGAGACCTGGGTTCGATCCCTGGGTCAGGAAGATCCCCTGGAGAAGGAAATGGCAACCTACTCCAGTAGTCTTGCCTAGAGAATACCATAGAGGGAGGCGCCTGGTAGGCTACAGTCCACGGGTTCGCAAAGAGTCAGACATGACTGAGTGACTTCACTCACTTTCAATAAATTGTTAAAAATATTTTTGTTGATTTGTTGAAAATCTTTAAATGGCAGACTTAAAATGCATTTTATTGCATGTGAAGTGTACTTTAAGAAAGTTTATTTAGAATAAAAACTATAAATCATAGGAGACTCAATATCAGTAGGCTAAAATACTATAAAATAGAAAAAACATTAATATTAAAATGCCTCAAACCTAAGAATTTAAGATAAAAATTTAATATTTTATTATTAAATCTTTTAACAAAAAGCTTTTATTTAAGTTTATTAAAATAACTTCTTATTTCTGTTTTCTTTAATACTAATGTTCCTCAGAGTATATCCATTACTCAGAGAACTCCCTTTATATTATGTATATTTTTTCTCTCTGCTGTTTCCATGTTGTATACATCTTTATAAAATGAAAAGTATCCTTGGAGGCTTTATAATCCAGCATTGTGCTTTCAGGCAGGGCCACCAACTGAGCCACTGAGACAGATGGTTGTCTGGCTTATTCTTACTGATGTTCAGAGAAAGACATTATATAAATTCCCCTGGTAGTGTATTTTTGTGTTTAAACAACTCTTAATGTCAATAAGTTGTTTCTTACAACTAACCTGAAACTCCCTTTCTTAAACATGAGTTTCAAATGCTTTTGTTTTATTCTCAGTGGAGCAAGAGAACAGATGGGCAGTAACTTCCTTTGAAAAACTTTTGAACACTTGAAGACAGTTGCTAACAAGACCCCTTATTTGATCTTAAATTTAATCATCCCAGTTCACATAATGGAATAGATGAATGTTATATCAAGTTCATCCAATGTAATACCTCAACAGTTTATGGCTAGGAAATGTAAGATGTTCGACTAACACAAATTTTAATGTCAGCAAACATGTTAATAATATTTGTAAAAAATGCTTTTTGGAACTTATAATTATTCATTACCATATTAATATCTTACATAAACTCAATGTAAAAGAAGTCTATATTTACTTATCAAAATGTTTTCATTTTATTCTTCAATTACCCTCCCTTTTACTGTAGCTCACTAATTAATAGTCACTAATACAGAATACTATGCATATGACATTCTAATTTTTTTCATTACATTTCTTTAGAAAATTTAACAATGCTAAACAAAGTCTCTCAAAGCAGTGACAAGCACATAGCTCTTTAAATATAAAATTTTAATATATTTGGGAAATAGCCTGCTTTATAGATATATCTATAGAATAACAATCTTAAGAATAGCCAGAAGCATTAAACAAATATGTTAAAAATAATGTATCACATCTTCAGGAAACTATTATGGCACACAGGAAAAACTGTCTGGAACACAATAAAATATATCAAAGGATAAGGGAAAACAATATATTTCCCCAAAATATATTTCCAAAAATTAATTATTAATAATTACTAATTTATTAGTAAATAAAATAGTACAAAGATACAATGTTAATGGAATGTCAGATTATGACTTCTAAATAATTGCAATTAAATATTTCAGTAATTAAGTTATCAGATGAAAATTCTAGGGTGAATAACTGGAAACTCTTCAAGTGAATCCAATATAATTTATAAAACTGAAAAAAAACATGAAATTATACATTTATAAATATTTTTTATTTCTTAGCTCTTCTTCTGTTATTTCCCATCATTTTGTCTTTCTGAACTCCAGTGTAGAAATTTTATACCATGCAGTTTCTAATTCTGTTTCTTTAACTGAGTTTAATCTGCTATTAAACCCCATCAAGCATGCTAAATATTTTTGTAATTAGGTTACCCAAAGAAGAGGAAACATTAGGTCATTATTTCAATAATTGCTATAAAATTTAGCAGCATTAAATCACCCCCATAACCCCCATGCAAACATATGAACACAGATACATGTGATGACACCAAATCATATCATATTAACCTTTAAAATCCAAGAAGAGACGGAAAATCGTAAAAGCAGCCAGAGGCAGAAAAAATACACTTTATACTCAATGGAGTAAAAACAAGAATATGAGCTGATTTCTCATTGAAAAAAAATCTCCATTTTCTCCATTTTCAATCCCAATATAAAATGGAATTGGTTTCCCTGGTGGCTCAGATGGTAGATTCTGCCTGCAATGTAGGAGACTCAGGTTCCATCCCTGGGTGGGGAAAAAGCCCTGGAGAAGGAAATGGCAACCCACTCCAGTATTATTGCTTTGAGAATCCTATGGACAGTGAGTCCATGGGGTCGCGAAGAGTTGGACATGACTGAGTGACTAACACATACACACATAAAATGAGATATTAAAATGAATGTGCTTTAAGGAGATAACTGTTAAACTAGAATCAACACCAAGTCAAAATGTATTTCCTTTTATGAAGACATTAACATAGTACAACTATGAGAATGTATTCAACATTATTTAAAAACCCTTCTTCTAGCAAAATAAATTCTTCCATTTAGAAGATTTACAATGCAGGAAGAAATGACAAGAAAATATAAAATGAAGACAATGATAAATATGGTGGCATATTTAATTGATTACTGACTATATATAAAGAAAAGGCTAAATTCAATATGAAATTAATACATAAAATAGCAATATATGTTGGGATAGGGTAAATAAATGTTAAGTGTTCTAATTAACCCATGCATTGTCCAGAAAGTGGAGTACAGTTTTCTATGATATTTTAATAAATGAAAAACAAAACTATTGAAATTTCTAGGGTAAGCACTTCTATAGTAGTAAACTAATGTTATAATTAACAAATTAGCAGGGCTTTCCAGGTGGCTCAGAGGTAAATAATTTGCTTTCCATTTCATGAGATGCTGGAGAGAAGAGAAGTAGGTTAGTTCAACAGTTGCATCAGAAAGATCCGCTGGAGGAGAAAATGGCAATCCATTCCAATATTCTTGCCTGGAAAAAAATCCATGGACAGAAGAGCTTGGCAGGCTACAGTCCATGGGTCGTAACGACTTGGACTTAACTGATCACAGGCATGCATAGATACAGCTATGTAGACTACATACTTCAATTGAAAGATAACAAGAGATTGGATAAAACAGTTCTATATTGATTTCAAGAAATAAATATGTAGATAAGGAAATTTTGAAATGAAAAAATAGGAATAAAAACATTTATAAAAAGAAAACTTGCATTCCACATTGTTAATATATTAATTAAGCTCTAATGATAAAGAATATGTTGGAGATAATTCATTATGACATGATAAGAAAGATGAGTGAAACAAGTAATTCTAGATTTATCTGTGTTTAATAACGTAGATTAAAACTATGAAAAGTAAAATCTAACAAACAAGATGAAACAAAGCCAAAGATATTGTGAAATACTAAACTTTCAGTAAATGATAAAAAGCATGCAACAATTCTATTAAACATGACAAACATGAGTAAAAATTGAGCTGAATTATTTGCTTCTTTTTTAAAAGTCACTGGGAATGTTTCCCATAATTGATCAACTGTTGCATCATAAAGCCATCCTAAAGTGTTTCAAATTATTAAAATCATTTATTGTACTTTTTAGTGGCTAGATTTTGAAAACGAAGCTAGAAAAATTATTCATATTTTGAAACTGTGTAATGCATTTCCTACTAATATGTAGAACAAAAGAGAAATAACAAAGTCCATAAGAAAATATGTTTAACTGAATGATATTAAAAATGCCATGGCGGATTCATGTTGACGTATGACAAAACCAATACAATATTGTAATTAACCTCCAATTAAAATAAATTATATTTAAAAAATTAAAAATTTTAAATTAAGTGAATACTCTGCTTAGAGGGAATTTTAGGGAAAGCTGAAAATCAGTAGGTATTTATCCAAAAATTTTAGGGAAAAAAAACACAGAGGAATTCAAATAAAGTGAAAGGAAAAAAATAATTGAGATGGAAAGACATAATACTGATACATAAATAGAAAATTAGTAAGCAGTATTTAAAGTCAATATGATTAGCAATTTAGAAAAATCATGATTCTCTCAACTGATGCAGAAAAATAATGTGATAAAATTCAACATATATTTATTTGAGTTTCAAAAAAAGCACTAAGAAGAAAAGGCAGCCTCTTTAATCTAATGAAATATGTCTTCAGTAAACAGCCAATCACACAAATGTTGAAAACTTACTACTTCATTTCTGTTTGAGATTATTCTGGAGATCTTGGACAATAAAAGAAAAGAAAAGAAAATATTTTTCTGCATATTGTAAAGGATGGAAAACTGCGTTGTTTACAAATGAGGTGGTTATGTACTTAAAATATTTTAAAGTTACTGATCAGATGTTAGTATTAATAAGTGAATATACAAAGTTTGTTAGGTACAAGTCAGTATGCAAACTGAAATGGCTTTCCATATATAAACAGCAAAAGAGAAAATGTATTTTTCAAATGATACAATATAAAGAATATCAAAGGCACTTAAGAATTCAGACATTACAGCACATAATACATTTAACAAAAGATGAATCAAGAAAAATATGAAACAAATTTAGGAAAAATTATATAAAATCTAAATAAATGAGGGATAAACCAATTTATTATGTTAGAATACTCAATTATTAGTCATAAAAAAGAATAAAATAATGCCACTTGCAGCAATATAGATGCACTTAGACATTGTTATACTGAGAGAATTAAGTCAGACACAGAAAGACGAATATCATATGATACTGCTTATATGTGGAATCTAACAAAAGGATACAAATGAACGTATTTACAAAAGAACTGTAGAGTCCAGATGTAGAAAACAAATCTATGGTTACCAGGAATTGAAGGGGGAGGAATAAACTGGGATGTTGGTATTATCATATATACACTATTATATATAAAATAAAAAACTGATAATAACTTACTGTATAGCACAGGGAATTCTACTCAATACTATGTAATAGCCTATATTGAAAAATAATCTAAAAATGACTGTACATATGTGCATGTGTAACTGATGCACATTGCTATACACCTGAAACAAGCACAACATTGTAAATCAGTTATACTCCAATAAGCTTTCTTAAGTAAAAGAAAATAAATAAATGAGAGAACTGGGGACAAAAATTACAGGGACTAGAATTACAAATAAAAAAATATTTAAACATTCCACCCATAAAAAAGTTATTACCTACAAAAAGGCAAGCTTTATGACTGCAGGAAATTTTTCATTAACTGCTTTACTCTTAACCTCTAGAAGAGTTTCTGAAACCAGGCAGTTGCTTAATATTTGTTGAATAAAAACAATGAATATTTTCCTTTCAATTTCCTTCTGTTCATATATTATTTCCTAAATATTTTCCTATTAGTGAGATCTCAGAGGTATTCTTCTGTATGCTTTTCTAAAGTAATAATTTAGAATATTTTTCTTATTTATATATTAATCTACTTGGAATAGTTTACAATATGATGTGAAGTAGGAATTCAACTGTCTATATATATATATATATATATACATGTGATATATGTATGTTTTATATATATATGTATTATTATGTGATAGATATTCACTATCCATGCACAATTTTATGATTTGTGTTGCCTCCTCAAAAATATCATATGTGACATATGACAAATAATTAAATGTACTTATATGTCTATATCTGACCTATTCTCTGTCTCACTCATTTACAATTTTTACCTTTGTCAAAATTATATGCTTAGTTCTATACTAGTCTTCTCTCCTTTGTTAGGTATGTTCTATTTCTATCTTCTTAAAATTGCCTTGGTTTTCAACGTGAATTTTGTAATCACTTTGCAAGTTCTGTGATAATATCTCATTGATGTATTGACTAGATTGGAACTGGATTTATTGGTTGTCCTTACAACTCTGGATCTCTCTAATTATAGACATTCTATTTTTGTTCTTTAATAATACTCTACAAATCTTTAAATAAAAGTCTACTCAACATGGGTTGCATTCATTCTCTTTGAGGACTCCCCTGATGACTCAGAAGGTAAAGAATCCACATGCAATGGGGGATACCTGGATTTGATCCCTAGGTTGGGAAGATGCCCTGGTAAAATGCATGGCAACCCACTCCAGTATTCTTGCCTGGAGAATCCCCATGGACAGAGGAGGCTGGAGGACTACAGTCCATGGGGTCACAAAGAGTCGGACATGACTGAGCTGCTAAACACTAGCACAAGCATGTTTTTTTGATGTCCGGTCGCTCACTTGTGACCGACTCTTTGTTATTCAATGGACTGCAGCATGCTAGGCATCCCTGGCTTTCACCATCTCCTGGAGCTTGCTCAGACTCATGCCTATTGAGTCAGTGATGCCATCCAGCCATCTCATCCTCTGTGGTCCCCTTCTCCTGCCTTCAATCTTTCCCAGCATCAGAGTCTTCTGAGTCAGCTCTTCGCATCAGGTGGCCAAAGTATTGGAGCTTCAATTTCAGCATCAGTCCTTCCAATGAATATTCAGAATCGATTTCCTTTAGGATTTACTGGTTTGATCTCCTTGCTGTCCAAGGGACTCTCAAGAGTCTCCTCCAACACCACAGCTTAAAAGTGTCAATTCTTCCACATTCAACCTTCTTTATGGTCCAACTCTCACATGCATACATGACTACTGGAAAAACCATAGCTTGATTATATGGATCTTTGTCGGCAAAGCAATGCTTCTGCTTTTCAATATGCTCTCTAGATTTGTCATAGCTTTTCTTCCAAGGAGCAAGTATCTTTTAATTTCATGTCTGCAGTCACCATCTGCAGTTATTATGGAGCCCAAGAAAATAAAGTTCAACACTCTTTCCAAATTTTACCCCTTCTATTTGCCAAGAAGCGATGGGACTGGATTCGATGATCTTCATTTTTTGAATGTTGAGTTTTAAGCTAGCTTTTTCATTCTTTTCTTTCACTTTTACCAAGAGGTTCTTTAGTTCCTCTTCATTCTCTACCATAGGGTGGTGTCATCTGCATATCTGAGGTAATGATGTTTCTCTCAGCAACCTTGATTCCAGCATGTGCTTCATCTAGCCTGGAATTTCACGTGATGTGCTCTGCATATAAGTTAAATAATCAGGGTGACCATGTACAGCCTTGATACTCCTTTCCCAATTTTGAACCAGTCCATTATTCCATGTCCAGTTTTGTTGCTTCTTGACCTATATACAGGTTTCTCAGGAGGCAGGTAAGGTGGTCTGGTATTCCCATCACTTTAAGAATTTTCCAGTTTGTTGTGACCCACACAGTCAGTGGCTTATCATACTCAATGAAGCAGAAGTGGATGCTTTTCTGGAATTCTCTTGCTTTGTCTATGATACAAAGGATGTTGGCAATTTGATCTCTGGTTCCTCTGCCTTTTCTAAATCCAGTTTGAACATCTGGGAGTTCTTGGTCCAGGTACTGTTGAAGCCTAGCTTGGATAATTTTGAGAATTATTTTGCTAGCATGTGAAATGAAGGAAATTGTGCAGTAGTTTGAACATTCTTTGGCCTGAAATCTTTCAGCAGATGTTATTTATATTTTGAAATTCAGAAGCATCCCAACTAACATCAGAAACAATCCAAATATATGTGTGCTGTTATTCTGACTTGATGTCCCAGTCATTGAAATAGGGCATAAGTTGAATATAAATTCCATATGGATTTGGTAAGATATTCAAAAATTTTGGTTTCTTCTTGGTAATACAGTTGGAATATATAGAAACGTCAATGTAATCTATGAGCCACCAGAAATAAACAATAATTTAATAAGATTAGTGAATAAAAATATATGGTACAATATTAATAGTTTTCCTATACTAAGAATTAACCAAGTAGAAAAATAAGGATAATCAAGTAGAAAAAATAAGAAACAAGAAACCATGCATAATTGTCTCTTTGCTTTTTCTTAAAAATTATGATGTAATCCATATAAGGGTTTGTATAATTTTAATGATTTTCTTTTGTGTTGAGAATTTTTGTGCATATTCAAGTATTTCTTAAGCTCTGGAGATATCTGATACCTATTTTTATTTTAATATCTCATGGTTTGACTCAGAATCAGTCGGAATGTTATGTCCCTAACTCCTGTAAAGCGAAGTTAGTCATGTAGTCGTTTCTGACTCTTTGCAACCATATGGATTATAGCCCTCCAAGCTCCTCTGTTCATGGAATTCTCCTGGCAAGAATTCTGGTGTGGGTTGCCATTTTCTCCTCCAGGGGATCTTCCTGACCCAGAGGTCAAACCCAAGTCTCTTGCACTGCAGGCCGATTCTTTACTGTCTGAGCCACTAGGGAAGCCTATTGTCCTTTCTTTCATTATTTTATGTTGTTCATTTCAATTTACATTTTTGTAGGTAGTTTCAGTTCTCCATCATTATGTTAATTCCACTTTCTACTGTTAAAATTCTGTTGTTGTACCTCCAATGTAGCTTTTAATGGCATTATTATTATTTTGAAGGGAAAGGACTTTGCAGTCATTTTTATCCCAGTTCTTGTTCCACTGAAAAAGCATGTTGCTCAGTCATGTCTGACTCTTTATGACTCCATGGTTGCATAAGTACTATTTTGTCACTTTGAATGAGTTAAGAAATGTATTAGAACTAGTTCCCTTAAATACTGTTGGTTTTTGATTTCTACGTTCAATCTCAATTTTCCTATTTATATCTTCCTTTTTTCACAGAATAATGCCACACCATTATTAATCATATTCATTTCCTATATAAATAAGTTTTTATTATAAATAAACTTATTTTATAGACCAGAGGTTGAAACAAGGGCCCCAGCAGTGGGAGCTCTGAGCCAAACCCTTCCCATCTCCAGAGGATCTTCCCAACCCAGGGATGGAACCCAGGTCTCCTGCATTGCAAGCCAATTCTTTACCATCTGAGCCACCAGAGAAGCCCTCCTAACCACTGGATCTCCAGGGAATTCCCTCATAGTCCTATATTTCTTCTCACTCTTCAGGGAAATCTTTTAAGTCTGTTTTCTGCTTTCCCAATACTGTTTATTTCTCTTTCATTCATCACAGAACAAGGAGCTTTCAACCTTGAGAGACTGTGTATCATCATACAGGATGTCTGTGTTGCCATGGATCCATTTTGTTATCCACGTTTGTACTGGTACAATAATCTTTTCAGATGTTCACATAAAAGTACTTTGACGGGTACAGCGTTTCTTTCCCAACATCTGGCAAATATCTAGTTTATTTAAATTTGCCAATGTGAGATACAATTTAATCTTAGCTCTACCACCTTTTTCATTAAAAAGCATATCATATATAGAACATAGAGGTACACCTGTTTTAAACCATTTGGATTGCTCAAACACTAAATTTTTGAAAAGCACAGCATATCTTACTTAGTAGTGTAACGTTTGACATCTCCTCATTGAATCTAGTTTATTTAACCTAGGAATTTAATTATGACACCTCAAAAGTCAGGTGGACAAATAGTTTTCAGAGTTTATAATCAGGAGTTCATAATCTTCCCAATTAAAGTAATGGGTGGAGTCCAAGATGAGGTTCAAGGCAGTAATGAAAATGGGGAGATCACTTCACCCAGTTCTTGCATAACTTTTCTTATTTTCCATTTGTACAGCATAGAAATTTTCAATTGCTTATGTTTTAGTCCAATCCTGTAAATACCACAGTTAGTAAAAACTTCTCCTAGATATTGGGAGTTGATTGTTTACAATTATGTTCAAAGACATCATATAGAAATTTTATATTTTCTTTGAATTGTGTATCTTTTTTGGGGATGTTGAGAAAGGCTGTATCAGGGATTCCAGTTACATGCCATGCTAAATGTACAATCCTGAGACTGATTTTACATTGAAATGTTAACACACTTACAGTAAAATATTAAGCATAGGAGAGAATTTTCTGAATAGATATTTAAAATCTTTCCCCTTCAGTTCTCTCTCTGGTATTTGATTTTCAGATCAGGCGCTGATAATCACCAGTTACAGTGAATACCCAATCTGAGACTCACATCGCACAGAGAGTGATAGAAATAGATAAAGACTGACAGAAAGAAAGGGAGAAAGTGACAAAGATGAATACGAAGAATAATTTACTTGGATATATAGACTATTCATTCTAAAATAATAAGAGTAGATAGAGGGAACAAAGCTATCTTGTTCTACTTAATCATTCTAAATATATTTCAATGTAAGACTCTAACAATAGGCAGATTTTAAAATAGATAGGAGCTATACTTAAAAACAAAGCAAAAACCTTTCTAATTAGTACTGTATTTTTTTTTCCTCCAAAGTATGGATGACATTCTTTTGCCGAAGAAAGCTCAATCACATGTCACATATGATTTAAAAAAGGATCTGTATGACATTCTAGCCAACAGTAATGTAGAATTCTATGTTCTCTGTCCTAGCTAAAGAGAGAAACTGCTCACTAGAAAAAAAAAATACATATTTTTCCTTACTATTAAAAAGGCCCCTCAGAAATTGAACTATATGAGTTTTTTAAATATGAAATATATGTAATTGAAGAACGTATTCACTGAACTTTATTTCAATAGTAAGGTTGTTGATGTAATTTTTCATAGTTATTACTGAAACAATGTAAGATTATATAAAGGCAACTTTTTCTTTGAGTCCACTAGGTACATTCAGGAGGCTGAACAAGAGGTAACTTAGTGTTGCCTTCATATTGATAAAAAGTCTTGCATTTCATGTTTTGACTTTCATAAATTTGCTTTTAGGAACTGGTTAGGGTCACAGTTTTTGCTTCTGCTTTTTAAAAAATAAACACTTTCAAAGCACAATTATTTACTATGACCATGCTTAATGGAAGGTGTGGAATAATTTTATGATTATTATTTTCCTTATGAAAGAACTCAAAGCTTTATGGATCAATAGCACTATTGGTTCACCTCAAGTTGGTACCTGTTCAAGTTAAATTCTCAAATCCATCTAGTGGCTTAGAAAGGACCAAACAAAACAAAGCCACTGAAGTTATCTACATCAGACAGACAGAAAGACAAAGTACAAGGTTGTAGACTCTTTTTTTTGTTTTTTCACGCACAAAAAAGAAGAAACTAATAAATGTGTTATTTTGGGTTATTAAAAATAGGCATAAATATTTTAAATATATATTCCTGCAGTTAAAGAACTTGATTCTGATTTAAATAGAATTAGTTGTTATTTCATGTATATAAATATAATATATACATACATATGTAATATAGTTCTCAAAGATTTTATGTAAATACCAACTCTATTCAGATTTCAAAATTATATTTATTTTAATATCTTAAATCATAACTTCAGCTTCAAATGAATGTTAAAAATTATTTATAAAAATGAATAAAGACATTCATTTAATAAACTAAATTAACATTCTTATTTAATAGATAATTGATGATTACTTCCTAATATAATGGCCACTGATTGTTCCGTTAAAAACAAAAATAACAAAAAATGGTAATTTCAATAGTTACGATGCTTATGATATATCTGGTTGTTGATTACCAAATGCATTTTGTAATATAGGTCAGAATAAATTGAACAAAACATTAATTTTTGAGAAAATATTTCAGTGAGTTTATTAACTTCAATTGCAAAATTAACTACATATATTAGATTATTAATATATGTAGACTGTAATATATATTCAAATCTGTTGAACACAGATTTATAAAAACCTACGTAATATTGTGATCATTTCTTTCATGTGTAGAAAATCTGTTTATTCTTAATTTCTTAATGATTTAATATGATGAGACTATTTTATTTTTTAAATGTAAATTCAGGAAGGTTGATGAAAAATTGATTTACATAGGTTTTCTTTTTTTTTTTTTTTTTAAAAATGTACATTAGTTTATTTAGGTATTTCAACATATATTCAAGTATGAGCTGTAACTGTTACAACAAAAAGGACTTTTACTGGGAGGGGAGCAAGTAGATTGTCTAAAATATTTAACATGTGAAATAGTTTCCTAACATTCGCTCTCGAAAACAGAATTACCAGAACAATCTCTTCAAAGGGTTGGATGTATCTTCACAAGCATGCATCTGGCGAGCTATTGTTTTCAGTAGCTGGAGGTGATAATGTGATCCCTTCTGATGTAACACACCAGAATTTCTATTCAGTTCCTGGGGACCCACAAGAGACCCCAGTTTTTTGCTCTAACAGACAAAGCATTATTAGTTAAGAGACTGAGTGACTTCACTTTTACTTTTCATGCATTGGAGAGGGAAATGAGAACCCACTCCAGTGTTCTTGCGTGGAGAATCCCAGGGACAAGGGAGCCTGGTGGGCTGCCGTCTATGGGGTGGCACAGAGTTGGACATGACTGAAGCGACTTAGCTGAGGCTTCTATTTAAGGCTGTCAAATGTACCTTTTCTTTTTTTTACACACTTAAAATACCTGGTGTATATAAGCTCAATAGTAAATATACTAAGAGATGTTTGTTGTTGTTATTGTTAAAAATCGGATTTCCAAGGACAGTATTTCTGAAAAAATGAATGTTTTTGAGATAAAGAGACTAAGATCATTTATACCTAAGAACCATGCAAAAATTTTGTATTCATATTTGAATAATTTAAAAATAAACATGTCAAAATATCCCACTTTAGGAATAAATAAAAGAGAAAGATTTATATTTTGTAACTACTAGCAGTTACCTTAAGTTAGACTAATTTTTAAATGACAGCTTGAATATTTAATATATCTATCATTAGACTACTATAGTTATTATAATGGATGAGTATCTAAATTAAACTTTTTACATTACAAATCTTTGCTCACAATTGTCAAACCAGGTCCATATGTAAACACTGCCTTTGTGTTTAAAATTCCTTTTAGGATTTTGTTCATCTCATCTTGGACTATTTCAAAACATAAATAAATCCTCATTATATCTTATTAACAATTTGAGAACATAATACATCAATACAAATAATAAGTAACCATTTAAATTTTTTCCCTTATGGTTTAGAATTGTAAAAGAAAATATTAGTATCATTTAGAAAATTTAACAAACTAAAGTTTAATATATTCATTAAATTTTTCTGTGCTTAAACCAATAAAGTTCTAATACGCTAAAAATTATAGCAGAGAATATTTATTTCCCCATTCCTGTGGAATAGTTAAACTTTAGCTTTGTGTGAAATGACTGGATAGTTTTTAGGGGAATATTTTTACCTTTCATGGAAGTTTTATTTAAGTCAAACAAAAGTATTGCTTATTAAAATTTTATAGCACAAAAGATAAGCATGTATTGGTCTTAAATCATAAATTTTAAATAATTGTCATCAATAAGTTGTTATGAACAATTCATTCCCCAATTTTTTATCTACAGATTAATTTTGTTTCCAATAGATGACTGCATCTCTCTTCAAGTGCTCTATCAAACAGCATCTGTTTTCATTTTATTGTTAGTTAAAGAAACACAATATTTCAGTTCACTTCAGTCACTCAGTCATGTCCAGCTCTTTACGATCCCATGGTATGAAGCATGCCAGGTTTCCCTGTCCATCACCAACTCCCGGAGCTTGCTCAAACTCATGTCCATCGAGTCAGTGATGCCATCCAACCATCTCATTCCCTGTTGTCCCCTTCTCTTTCTGCCTTCAAACTTTCCCAGCATCAGGGTCTCTTCAGCTGAGTCAGTTCTTTGCATCAAGTGGCCAAAGTATTGGAGCTTCAGCTTCAGCCTCAGCCCTTGCAATGAATATTCAGGACTGATTTCCTTTAGGATGGACTGGTATTTTATTTTTATGTTATTTTAATGCTTACTTTCCATTTATAGTTATTATAAAATATTGGCTAAATTCTCCTTGTTGTACATCCTTGAACGTATCTTACATCAAATAGCTTTAATCTTACCTTCTCTTACTCCTATATAGCCCCTCTCTCCCCTCCCCACTGGTAAACGCTAGTCTGTTCTCTATATCTGCAAGTCTGCTTCTTTGTTATAATCACTAGTGTGTTGTGTTTTAGGATTCCACGTATTAATTATATCATACAGCATTCATCTTTTTTTCACATTTCACTTAGTATAATCCCCTCCAAGTCCATCCATGTTGTTGCAAATGGAAAAATTACACTCTTTTTTAGCCTGAGTAGTATTCCATTGTGTATTTATCACTTCTTTATTCATTCATCTATTGATGGGCATTTAAGTGGCTTCCATTATTTTTGAAATTATGAATGATGTTGCTATAAACATTAAAGTTTATGTACCTTTTTGAATTAGTGTCTCCTCACCCCCTCAGATATATACCCAGGAATGAAATTGTTGGATCATATGATAGTTCTATGTTTATTTTTTTTGAGAAGCCTCCATACTGGTTTCCACAGTGATTGCACCACTTCATACTCTTACAGATAGTTTACCAACATTCTCTTTCCTTCACATACTTGCCAATATTTGTCATTTTTGTTCTTTTTAATGATAGTCTTTCTGATGGATATGAGATAATATCACATTGTGGTTTTGATTTGCAGTTCCCTGATGATTAGCAATGGTGAGCATCTTCTTATGTGCCTATTGGCCATCTGCATGTTCTCTTTGGAAACTAATAGTTCTTCTACTAATTTTTTAATTGGGTTGTTCACTTTTTTGATGTTTGAGTGGTATGAAGTATTTATCTATATTGAATGTGTGTGTGTGTATGCATGCTAAATCGCTTCAGTCAGGTTTCACTCTGTGACGCTGTGGAGTGTGGCCCCAGGCTTCTCTGTCCATGGGGTTCTCCAGGCAAGAATACTGGAGTGGGTTGCCATTTGCTCCTACATGGGATCTCCCCGACCCAGGGATCCAATCTGAGCCTTTTACATCTCCTGCATTAGCAGGGGGTTCTTTACCTCTAGCACCACCTGGGAAGCCCATATATGTTGAATGTTAATCCTTTGTTGATCACATTATATGCAAATCTCTTCTCCTATTCACTAGATTGTCTTTGATTCTGTTGGTGGTTTCCGCTGCTGTGTAAAAGCTTTTAAGTTTAATTAGCTCCTATTTGTTTATTTTTACTTTTATTTCCTTTCCTTTAGGAGGCTAGTCCAAAAAAATATTGCTTCAATTTATGTCAAAGAGGGTCCTGCCTATGTTTTCTGCTAGGAGTTTTATAGTATCCTGACTTCCATTTATGTCTTTAATCCATTTTGAGCTTATTTTTTATGCGTTGTTTACGAATGTTCTGATCATTCTTTTACATGTCTCTCTTTGGTTTTTCCCAGTACCACTATCTGTTGAAGAGACAACTATCTGCAGAGCAACCATATGAAAAAGACTGAACCTATGAGAAAGATGTTTTACAACTGTAAGACATAAAGAAGGAGCCCCAATGAAACAGGTAGGAGGCACATTTGTGATATAATCAAATCCTATACTCTGCAGTGGGCAAAATACAAACCAGAAGATAATTATATTGCAGAGGTTCTTCCACTAATATCTTTAATGAATGTTCTCACATTCTTTTCTTCACCAAATTTTTATTATGTTATATGGTTATGGTAGATATGTTGAGAAGAGAAAAGAAAATCAATGTATTACTTTGTATATATGTGTATCTGAATACACAGATGTAGTTCAGACTAATAGAAAGAAATACAGAGAGAGAGAGAGAGGAAGGTAGTCAGAGGGGGAAGGGGGAAGGAGAGAGAGATGTTCAAAGTATATAAAATCAATAAAGGTTGAATTAACCCAGAACATCTTGAAGTGAAAAACAGTGTTGGTGTAACATAAAGCAGACTACATTATCAATATAATCACATTATAGAGATAAATATATTCAACAACTTTCTGCCTAGACTTGAAGAAAAAGCAGAATCCTTGTATGTCCTTCCACAGACATGTAACATATTTTGTATCTTGCAAGTCTTTGTGCCTGAGTTCAACAGAGAATTTAAGTAGTAGGAGCTAACTTTATTTTTGAAAGTTAGAACAAGGATACATTATTTTACAAAAGGTAGTTTAATAATTTCTTAATATTATCTTAATGATTATTTATCTTCTCTGGTGAATATATGACTATTCAAGGATTCTACTAAATATGTTTCATTGGTTTAGACTGATCAAACAATACATTTCAAATATTATATTAATATATTTATTTTATAATATATACCTGCAAATGAAATTTAATAAAAAGACATAAAAATGTAATGCTGTTTTTAGAATTCCTAAAATTTCTTTTTTAACAATAAGTATTATTAATTCATAAGTACTAATTAAATTTTACCCAGAAAAATATTGTTTTTTTTTTCAGAAATAATATGCAGAAATTATTTGTCAAATGTATCATATTGGGTCAAAAGTTGAAATAGGATTGAATGTTATTATTAAAAAAATTAAATAGATCAGACAATTTTTATTCTTCTAAAATATTATTTGGGGATATGTATATTATTTATTCTAATTTTTTAAAGTCTAAAATAATATATGCCAACTTGTATGTTTGATTGACCTTATAGGAAACAAAATAATGATGATGACTATCACGGTGGCTCAGATGTTAAAATGTCTGCCTGGAATTCAGGAGACCCAGGTTTGATCCCTGGGTTGGGAAGATCCCCTGGAGAAGGAAATGGCAATCCACTCCAGTCCTCTTGCCTGGAGAATCCCATGGTCGGAGGAGCCTGGTAGGCTACAGTCCATGGGGTCACAAAGAGTCGGACACGACTGAGTGACTTCACTTTCACTTTCACTATAAAAATTACAGAAATAGTTATAATACTAATAATAGCATGATGATGATAATAATGTATTTGGCTAGTTATAAGTAGGTAAAGAGCACAGACAGAAATAAGCATCCACATCTGTTTACTGATAAATCAAGGCTGTCTAATCTGAATAATCTGATGAGAGGTCTCTTTAAGAAAATTAGAGATACCAAGGTAACATTTCATGCAAAGATGGGCACAATAAAGGACAGAAACAGTATGGGCCTAATAGAAGCAAAAGATTAAGAAGAGGTGGCAAGAATACACAGAAGAACTATACAAAAAAAAAATCTTAATGACCCAGATAACCATGATGGTGTGATTACTCATCCTAGAGTCTGACGTCAAGTGGGCCTTAGGAAGCATCACTATGCACAAAGCTAATGGAGGTGATGGAATTCCAGCTGAGCTATTTCAAGTCCTAGAAGATGATGCTGTTAAAGTGCTGCACTCAATATGCCAGCAAATTTGGAAGCCTTTCCAGTCACATGACTGGAAAAGATTGATTTTCATTCCAATTCCAAAGAAAGGCAACATCAAAGAATTTCCAAACTACCACACAATTGCACTTATCTGACACTCTAGCAAACAAAATTCACCAAGTGAGGGCTTAACAGTATGTGAACTGAGAACTTCCAGATGTTGAAACTGGATTTAGAAAAGGCAGAGAAACCAGAAATCAAATTGCAAACATCTACTGGATCACAGAAAAAGCAAGAGACAACATCTACTGCTGCTTTATTGACTGCACCAAAGCCTTAGACTGTGTGGATCACAACAAACTGTGGAAAATTCTTAAAGAGATGGGAATACCAGACCACTTCACCTCTCTCCTGAGAAATCTTTATGCAGGTCAATAAGCAATAGTTAGAACCAGACATGGAACAATGGACTAGTTTCAGATTAGGAAAGGAGTACGTCAAGGCTGTATATTGTCACCGTGCTTATTTAACTTATATGCAGAGTACATCATGCAAAATGCTGGACTGGATGAAACACAAGCTGGAATCAAGATTGCCGGGAGAAATATCAATAACCACAGATATACAGATGATACCACCCTAATGGCAGGAAGCAAAGAGGAACTGAAGAGCCTCTTGATGAAAGTGAAAAAGAAGAGTGAAAAAGCTGGCTGAAAACTCAGCATTCAAAAAGCTAAGAGCATGGCTTCCCGTCCTATAACTTCATGGCAAATAGATGAGGACACACTGGAACCAGTGACAGACTTTATTTGGGGGGGGGGGGCTCCAAAATCACTGCAGATGGTGATTGCAGCCATGAAATTAAAAGATGCTTACTCCTTAGGAAAAAAACAAAACAAAACACTATGACCAACCTAGACAGCATATTAAAAAGCAGAGACGTTACATTGCCGACAAAGGTCTGTGTAGTTAAAGCTTTGATTTTTCCAGTAGTCATGTATGGATATGAAAGTTGGGCAATAAAGAAAGCTGAGTGCCAAAGAACTGATGTTTTTCAACTGTGGTGTTGGAGAAGATTCTCGAGAATCTCTTGCACTACAAGAAGATCAAAGCAGTAAATCCTAAAGGAAATCAGTCCTGAATACTCATTGGAAGGACTGATGCTGAAGCTGAAGCTTCAATACGTTGCCAACCTAATGCAAAGAACTGACTTATTGGAAAAGACCCTGATGCTGGGAAAGACTGAAGGCAGAAGGAGAAGGGGAGGACAGAGGATGAGATGGTTGGAGAGCATCACCGACTCAATGGACATGAGTTTGAGCAAGCTCCGGGAGTTGGTGATGGACAGGGATGCCTGGCGTGCTGCAGTCTATGGGGGTCACAAAGAGTCAGACACAACTGAGGGACTGAACTTAATGAAGTGAATCTAATTAGATTAAGAAAGTCAAATATAACCTTCATGCTTGTTAGAACTGTAGTCTTTAGATATTTTGAAGTTCAAATTTTTAGGAGAGCAGTGAGGGGAACTTGGAAGAATATAATATGCTATAACAACAGAATTTTCCACAGTTTATTGTGATCCACACAGTCAAAGGCTTTGGCATAGTCAATAAGGCAAAAAGAGATGTTTTTCTGGAACTCTCTTGCTTTTTCCATAATCCAGCAGAGGTTGGCAATTTGATCACTGGTTCCTCTGCCTTTTCTAAAACCAGCTTGAACATCAGGGAGTACCCGGTTCATGTATTGCTGAAGCCTGGCTTGGAAATTTTTGAGCATTACTTTACTAGCATGTGAGATGAGTGCAATTGTGCAGTAGTTCGAGCATTCTTTGGCATTGCCTTTCTTTGGAATTGGAATGAAAACTAACCTTTTCCAGTCCTGTGGCCACTGCTGAGTTTTCCAAACTTGCTGGCATATTGAGTGCATCATTTTCACAGCATCATCTTTCAGGATTTGAAACAGCTCCACTGGAATTCCATCACCTCCACTAGCTTTGTTCGTAGTGATGCTTTCTAAGGCCCACTTGACTTCACATTCCAAGATGTCTGGCTCTAGATTAGTGATCACATCATCATGATTATCTGGGTCGTGAAGACCTTTTTTGTACAGTTCTTCTGTGTATTCTTGCCACCTCTTAATATCTTCTGCTTCTGTTAGGTCCATACCATTTCTGTCCTTTATCCAGCCCATTCTTACATGAAATGTTCCCTTGGTATCTCTACTTTTGTTGAAGAGATCTCTAGTCTTTCCCATTCTGTTGTTTTCCTCTATTTCTTTGCATTCATCACTGAAGAAGGCTTTCCTATCTTTTCTTGCTATTCTTTGGAACTCTGCATTCAGATCTAGACCGTTAAATCTATTTCTCACTTCCACTGTATAATCACAAGGGATTTGATTTAGGTCATACCTGAATGGTCTAGTGGTTTTCCCTACTTTCTTCAATTTAAGTCTGAATTTGGCAATAAGGAGTTCATGATCTGAGCCACAGTCAGCTCCCAGTCTCGTTTTTGTTGACTGTATAGAGCTTCTCCATCTTTGGCTGCAAAGAATATAATCTATCTGATTTCGGTGTTGACCATCTGGTGATGTTCATGTGTAGAATCTTCTCTTGTGTTGTTGAAAGAGGGTGTTTGCTATGACCAGTGCATTTTCTTGGCAAAACTCTATTAGTCTTTGTCCTGCTTCATTCTGCATTCCAAGGCCAAATTTGCCTGTTACTCCAAGTGTTTCTTGAGTTCCTACTTTTGCATTCCAGTCCTCTATAATGAAAAGGACATCTTTTTGGGGTGTTAGTTCTAAAAGATCTTGTAGGTCTTAACCATTCAACTTCAGTTTCTTCAATGTTACTGGTTGGGGCATAGACTTGGATAACTGTGATATTGAATGGTTTGCCTTGGAGTCGAACAGAGATCATTCTGTCATTTTTGAGATTGCATCCAAGTACTGTATTTTGGACTCTTTTGTTGACCATGATGGCTACTCCATTTATTCTGAGGGATTCCTTCCTGCAGTAGTAGATGTAATGGTCATCTGAGTTAAATACACCCATTCCAGTCCATTGTGAAAGAGATGGGAATACCAGACCACCTAACCTGCCTCTTGAGAAATCTGTATGCAGGTCAGGAAGCAACAGTTAGAACTGGACATGGAACAACAGACTGGTTCCAAATAGGAAAAGGAGTACGTCAAGGCTGTATATTGTTACCCTGTTATTTAACTTCTATGCAGAGTACATCATGAGAAATGCTGGACTGGAAGAAACACAAGCTGGAATCAAGATTGCCGGGAGAAATATCAATAACCTCAGATAGGCAGATGACACCACCCTTATGGCAGAAAGTGAAGAGAAGCTAAAAAGCCTCTTAATGAAAGTGAAAGAGGAGAGTGAAAAAGTTGACTTAAAGCTCGACGTTCAGAAAACAAAGATCAGGGCATCTGGTCCCATCACTTCATGGGAAATAGATGGGGAAACAGTAGAAACAGTGTCAGACTTCATTTTTGGGGGATCCAAAATCACTGCAGATGGAGACTGCAACCATGAAATTAAAAGATGCTTGCTCCTTGGAAGAAAAGTTATGACCAACCTAGATAGTATATTCAAAAGCAGAGACATTACTTTGCCAACTAAGGTCCGTCTAGTCAAGGCTATGGTTTATCCTGTGGTCATGTATGGATGTGAGAGTTGGACTGTGAAGAAGGCTGAGTGCCGAAGAATTGATGCGTTTGTACCATGGTGTTGGAGAAGACTCTTGAGAGTCCCTTGGACTGCAAGGAGATCCAATCAGTCCATTCTGAAGGAGATCAACCCTGGGATTTCTTTGGAAGGAATGATGATAAAGCTGAAACTCCAGTACTCTGGCCATCTCAAGTGAAGAGTTGACTCATTGGAAAAGACTCTGATGCTGGTAGGGATTGGGGGCAGGAGGAGAAAGGGACAACCCATGAGATGGCTGGATGGCATCACTGACTTGATGGACGTGAGTCTGAGTGAAGTCCGGGAGATGGTGATGGAGAGGGAGGCCTGGCATGCTGTGATTCATGGGGTAGCAAATAGTTGGACACGACTGAGCGACTGAACTGAACTGATAACAACAGCAATATTTTAACCAAATAGGTTTAGCTATTTGACTAGAGCTTAAATATATAATAATTTTCAAACTGTTAAGTCCATTCTTTTTTAAAGTTGAGATAGGACAACAATTCTCTATCATTCATTATTTTGATTTTGGTTAGAATTATTTGGTAATGTATAACTAAAAACATAGAGACTAGAAAGCCTTGCTGAGACTGAAACAACTATTATACAAAGAAACACGATTAGTATATTATTAAGCACTAAAAAGAGCTATCTAGCTATGAAAAATCATGGAGAAAATTTAAACACATGTTGCTAAATAAAAGAAGCCAATCTTTCACAGGTGAATACTGTGTAATTTCAAATTATGATATTCTGGAAATGGCAGTAAAAAGTATTTAATTTTCAAGAATTGGGAGGGGATAAGTGAATAGGTAGGGTACAGAGGATTTTTAGGGCAACAAAAAAACTCTACAGGATATTGTAGGATACTAAAATGGTGACATGTCATTATACATTTGTTCAAACCTACAAAATGTATAATGACATTTGTCCACCAAGATTGAACTGTAATGTAAACTGTGGATTTGGGGTGACAATATATCAATCAGTGTAGGATCATAGAGCACAACAAATGTGCCATTGTGGGGCTAAGCTTATGTGGGGTCAAACTTATATGAGAAATCTTTGTGCCTTCTGCTCAGTTTTGCTGTGGACCTAAAAGTGCTTTAAAGCATCAAGTCTGTTTTTAAAAAAGCATGGCAATATTAGGGAGCGGAGTAAGACACTGATGGGCTGCTACTCTGAAAGGCTGATTGTGAAAAAGAACTAAATTACAAAAGCAATAACCTACTAAAGAGAAAGGGGAAAACCATCAGCATGGGTGATTTTCCCTTTTTTAGTCTTGTATATTATATTGTGTGTATATATATATATATATATTAGATATTTGCAGTTAGAAAGTACTAGATGAAAAACGTTTAGAAATATATACATGAAAACTAAGTTTTATGTCTACTTTAATTGTTGTATTATAATATTTTTTTATTTTACTATAGTATAATTTTCTATAACTAGCAAGAAAAAATTTCTAGAACTGGGAAAGACAAGTAATGGGCTGACTGAAAAAGACAGAGTTATGTTTCCGGTTCCATTATTTATTACACGTTATAGCATTGGCTATATCACTCAATGCTTCTTAGCAAGTTTTTAAATATTTTTTCATAATATTTGCATAATCAACACACACTATGTATTTTACCGTAGTATGAGGATCATAAAACAGCACTAAAATATTTTATAATTACATAGCTATATGCTGCTGCTGCTAAGTTGCTTCAGTCATGTCTGACTCTGTGCGACCCCATAGATGGCAGCCCACTAGGCTCCGCTGTCCCTGGGATTCTGCATGCAAGAATACTGGTATGGGTT
This sequence comes from Ovis canadensis, assembly GCF_042477335.2. Classification (NCBI taxonomy): domain Eukaryota; kingdom Metazoa; phylum Chordata; class Mammalia; order Artiodactyla; family Bovidae; genus Ovis; species Ovis canadensis. The sequence continues at coordinate 34,075,519 of NC_091261.1, read as the reverse complement.
GCCATTTCCTTCTCCAATGCCTGAAAGTGAAAATTGAAAGTGAAGTCGCTCAGTTGCGCCCGACTCCTGGCGACCCCATGGACTGCAGCCTACAAGGCTCCTCCGTCCATGGGATTTTCCAGACAAGAGTACTGGAGTGAGTTGCCATTGCCTTCTCCATATAGCTATATATGCATATATATGCATATATGCATATATGCAAAGAGTTATAATACGAAGGTTTTGAAAGTACCTTCACTGCTCTGGTCGCTTAACTACATTAATTATATGTGAACATTTACTAAAATCTACTTTGTCCACATAGAACTGGATTGGTTGTGCATTTAGAAATGCATCCAGGGTGAGTTTCTCAAATTTCATAAAAAACGTCAATAATATAGCCTATTTGGTAAAAGATCAAATCTTATAATTAATTTTAATAAGAAACAAAATGTATCCATTCCAGATTTATACTCTGAAATGCATTCATTCATTAATGAATATTTATTATGTCTATTATATGCAAAATAACATGTTAATCTGTGGTGATACATCAGAAGACAGTGGTAACATCTCTTCTCAATAGCCATATTCAAGACTGTGTATTCTTAGAAACCTGTTTTTTTAAAAAAAATGTTTTTTTTTTCCCCCTTAGTATAGCTTGTATTTCTTTACTTATTTGTGAAGCTCAGCATCTTTTGGTGCTTTATCATTTTTATATATCTTCTTGTGTATAATTCAAATTAATAATCTCCAAATTTTTGTAAACTCATTTATGTCTTTTCTTGTTTGAGATGATGTACCTTTATATTATAAACTCAGGTTTGTTTGCTATTTATTTACCCACTTACTGATTGTGAATTTAGTTTGGAATGATGAATATCTACAAGATTTATTCACTAGTTACTTGATTTGAGTTAATGTAATAAAAATGGAAGTTCTGTTTGGAGAAAGGAAAAATTCTGAAAGAAGAAAGGAAAAGAATTGAGAAAGACAAGTTTGTTTTATGTTCTCTGTTCTTTCCTTTAATACCTTGTAAATAAAAGCAGTTTGGAAAAGTATTGTCATAAAGAAAGATTTGAGAGATGCACTCATGAGAATTTCCCTTTAAACTAATGGCTGATTCTGGAAACAGGGGATGGAAGCATGTTCTTTTACAAACTTTTAAAAACTGAGCTGAGATGAAAAACCAAGACCATCTAGATCTGTAGTGAATTGTCTCATTAGTATGCAAGGCAATTTCCTTCAATTATATCATGGTTTTATTCTTTGTTGTTCAGTTGCTAAGTCGTGTAGATTCTTTGTGACCCAATGGCCAGCAGAGAAGCCAGACTTCCCTGTCCTTCACCATCTCCCAGAGTTTGCACAAATTCATGTCCCTTGAGTCAGTGATGCCATCCAACCATCTCATCTCTGTCATCCCCTTCTCCTTCTGCTCTCAGTCTTTCAGAGCACCATGGTCTTTTCTGATGAGTTGGCTGTTCACATCAGATGGACAAAGTATTGGAGCTTCAGCATTGTTCCTTTCAATTAAAAATGAGGGTTGATTTCCTTTAGGATTGACTGGTTGGATCTCCTTGCTGTCCAGAGGACTCTCAAGAGTCTTCTCCAGCACCACAGTTCAAAAGCATCAATTCTTTGGCACTCAGCCTTCTATATGATCCAATTTTCACATCCGTATAAGACTTCCCTGGTGGCTCAGAGGATAAAGCGTCTTCCTGCAATGTGGGAGTCTGGGATTCGATCCCTGGATCATGAAGATCCCCTGGAAAAGGAAATGGTAACCCACTCCGGAATTCTTGCCTGGAGAATTCCATGGATGGAGGAACCTGGTAGGCTACAGTCCACAGGGCTGGAAAGAGTCGGGCAGGATTGAATGACTTCACTTTCACATCCGTACATGACAACTAGAAAAACCATGGCTTTGACTATAAAGATCTTTGTTGACAAAGTGATGTCTCTGCTTTTTAATACACTGTCTAGACTTGTCATAGCTTTGTTCATAGTGAAAGAAAGTAAAAGTGAAGCTGATTAGTTGTTCCTGACTCTTTGTGACCCCTTGGACTGTAGCCTACCAGACTCCTCCATCCATGGGATTCTCCAGCCAAGAATACTGGAGTGGGTTGCCATTTCCTTTTCCAGGGGATCTTCCCAACCCAGGGATCAAACCCCCATCTCCTGCATTGCAGGAAGATGCTTTACTCTCTGAACCAACAGGGAAATCTGTAGTAATGTATCAGAAAAAAAAGTGTAAGTTAGTTGCTTGGTCGTGTATGACTCTTTGCAACCCCATGAATTATACCTAACACCCCCCCCCCCCGCCCACGCCCAGATCCTCTGTCCATGGACGTCTCTAGGCAGGAATAGTGGCGTGGGTTGCCACTTCTTTCTCCAGGTGATTTTGCCGACCCGGGGATTGAACCCAGGTCTCCTGTATTAGAAGCAGATAATTTACCATTTGAACTATCAGGGAAGCCAAAGGCCCACTCTAAATTTTTGGAAATGTCAAGTATGGGAGAAATGGTAATGAAAACCATTACATTATACTTTTGGTGACTTAAATACCATTGCTTTAGGTGTAGATATTTTATTTGTTAGGTAGTGAAAATCATCTCTACCAAAGATAGTTTTGGCTTTTGCCATTATGATCTTTAGACCATTGCCCATTCTTCCTGATAAGAATGCCTTTGTTTCCCTGGGAGATTAGGCCAAAAGATAGCCTAACAATGTGTTTCATGAATGGAGCATTTGACTACATGGTATCAGTTTTGCCCCCAGAAGAGACAGAAAAAATATTACTTTTAACGCTATTTCCAACGCAGCTGAAGACTAAGGTTAAGTCACAAGTGTAGTGTGTGATTGAGTGAAAACTCTGGACACCAGACTAGAAAGCTTCCCTGGTTATCAGCACTTCATGTGCATTGTCATATACTGATCCTGGGAGAGCACCAGGTCTGTAACCCTGTGAATGGAGGATATCAGGACCTCCATGTTTGGTATTTTTCCTGGACTCTGCCCTAGGTACTTTGAATTAAATTTGCATCCTTTTCTTGTAGTAAACTGTAACCACAAGTGTAATAGTTTTAAGTTCTGTGAGTCCTTATAGCAAATTATTAAACCCAAAGGTAGGTCTGTAAACCCTGCCCCTGAAACTTGCAGTTGGTGTCAGAAATGAGAGAAGTTTCGTCGGGAATGTTTACTATAAACGTTGCAGTTTCCCAAAAGATTGTAGTTGGCCGTAATTTACAAATGTTTATGTAAGTGTCTGTAATATGTGGAAGAGGAGAGTGAAAAAGTTGACTTAAAGCTCAACATTCAGAAAACTAATATCATGGCATCTGGTCCCATCACTTCATGGGAAATAGATGGAGAAACAGTAGAAACAGTGTCAGACTTAATTTTTGGGGCTCCAAAATCACTGCAGATGGTGACTGCAGCCATGAAATTAAAAGACGCTTACTCCTTGGAAGAAAAGTTATGACCAACCTAGACAGCACATTGAAAAGCAGAGACATTACTTTGTCAACAAAGGTCCATCTAGTCAAGGCTATGGTTTTTCCAGTGGTCATGTATGGATGTGAGAGTTGGACTATAAAGAAAGCTGAGGGCAGAAGAATTGATGCTTTTGAACTGTGGTGTTAGAGAAGACTCTTGAAAGTCCCTTGGACTTCAAGGAGATCCAGCCAGTCCATCCTAAAGGGAATCAGTCCTGGGTGTTCATTGGTAGGACTGATGTTGAAGCTGAAACTCCAGTACTTTGGCTACCTCATGCAAAAAACTGACTCAATTGAAAGGACTCTAATGCTGGGGAAAATTGAGGGCAGGAGAACAAGGGGACGACAGGATAAGATGGTTGGATGGCATCACCGACTCAATGGACATGACTTTGGGTAAACTCTGGGAGTTGGTGATGGACAGGGAGGCCTGGTGTGCTGCAGCGCATGGGATTGTAAAGAGTTGGACATGACTGAGTGACTGAACAGACTGACTGTAATATATTTTACTGAAAAACAATGGTTGAAAGTTAAATGAAACAGTCCAGTTCAAAATTTTATCAAAGGTGTGGCCCACCTCTATGTAGCCAGGGCTGAATCAGCAGACCAAAAGTGAAATTGTGAAAAAAAAAAAAAAAAAATCTGTATTTTCCAAATTGTAGCTGGCAGGAAAACTAAGAAATTCACATTGTTCCTGGGAATTAATATTCCCTTATCACAGAAGAGAACCACCTCAAATTATTTGTTTTAACTGCCATAAAATAAAATATAAAGTAAAATAATAGTCTAATGCTATATTTTGAACCCTCTGAGAATATACTCCTCTTGGCTTTGGATCTCCAAGACACTAAATAACATGTTCACTTATAATAAATAAAAAATAAGGATATATATTTTTGATTAAAATTTAAGTAGCATTACTATGTCAGGGCCTTGCATAATATAAACTTTTACAATTCAAAACATATTGCAGTGGTACTTATTAAATATATCCATTTTTTTCATTGTATGATGCACCAAAAGAAAAGTTTATATTATTTATGTTCCATTGTATTCAAAATTTATATTGTATTAAATATATATTTGTTTCATGTTTCAAGAGAAAGAATGCAGATACTTTATCAATTGTTGAACATCTCTGAGATTGTGATGAAATTAAACTCCCAAAAGAGCTTGATAACTCAAACAATGATATTCTATGATGAAATGAAGACAATATTGTTTCTTCCCATAAAGATAAATTAGGATAATTCTGAATGAAACAATTGTAAGTTACTGCATAATATCAGATAAAATAGGTGGATTTCATAAACATTGCCTCTGCAACTGGGAAATGACTGTGTTGTTAGTATGACTATTGACTATGGTCAAATAAATTATTAACCATTTTTCAGATCTCTTATCAGGTCAGCCTCAGAAGAGCTTGAAGTGAAGTGAAGTCATTCAGTCGTGTCTGACTCTTTGCGAGCCCATGGACTGTATAGTCATTGGAATTTTCCACGCCAGAATACTGGAGTGGGCAGCCTTTCCCTTCAAATTAAACAATAGCTAGTATCTACAGTCACTGTAATAATAATCAACAGTGTGTGTGTGTGTGAAAGTCATTCAGTTGTGTCCAACTCTTTGCAACTGCCAGCGTCCTCTGTCAATAGAATTCTACAGGCCAGAGTTCCTTATTGGATAGCCATTCCCTTCTCCAGAGGATCTTCCCAACCCAGGGATTTTATCCAGGTTTGCTGCATTGCAGGCAGGTTCTTTACCATCTGAGCCACCAGGAAAGCCCTATAATAAGCAATAATCCATTTCAAATACATTTTAGAATGCTACCTTGATTTGTTATGCTGGTTGCATTTTCACATGGGATGAAAGAGGCCATCATAAAAAAAAAAAGCTACAGGCAATAAACACAGGAGAGTATATGGAGAAAAGGGAACCCTCCTATATTGTTTGTGAGAATGTAAAGTAATATACCCATTATGGAGCACAGTATGGGGATTCCTTACAAAACTAGGAATAAATCTATCATATGACCCAGAATTAGTTAACTTTGGTACTCTATATGAACAAAGCAACATTTAATAGTTAATAGTCATAATTTCAGGTAAATTATTTAAAGTGTTTTCAATTGCCATTCAAATCTATTTTCTTTCCACATAGTAGTGGCTATCTTTTTAATTATTAAATTCAGCATTTTAACATTGTAAAAACATGAAATACTAAAAGTGTACTTTCAAAAATATAGGTTAGAATATTAAATCTAAAAATTACACAGAATTTTACTAGTTTCCACTAGTTTATAAATAAATAAATACTGTACATGTAGTGTATGACTTATAAAATTTAAAATGGAGTAGAAAAAGCAACAAAAAAATTAAGTTTATCCACAAACCCACTGATTAAAAATAACCAATATCTGAAATTTCATTTTTCTCAGTGATCTTATCACTTAATCTTATCTATCTCTACTTCTTTTTCTGTCTCCGTTTTAGACCTTCAGTATTTATTGGTTTAATAGTATGTTTTTAATTATAACTCTGTAGTCCATGGAATTCTCCAGGCCAAAATACTGGAGTGGATAGCCTTTCCCTTCTCCAGAAGATCTTCTAACCCAGGGATAGAATACAGGTCTCCCGAATTGCAGGCAAATTATTTACCAGCTGAGCCAAAGAATACTGGTGTGGGTAGCTTATCCCTTCTCCAGCAGATCTTCCTGACCCAGGAATCGAATTGGGGTCTCCTGCATTGCAGGCAGATTCTTTACCAACTGAGCTATCAGGGAAGCCCAACTATAATATAGATGAGATAAATTAAAACGCACTATTTAAAGTGCCTTCTTAACAGTTATGGAAATGTACTTCGTGTCATCATATATAGTTCTATGGAATAGCTATTCCAATTGCTTAATATTCCTCAGTGTAGATCAAATATTGTTCAATACAGTTTTACAATTTCTGCTGCATGTATTTTCTGTTGGATCTTTTTAAAAGAAATACACTGAAGATCTCTGCAAGAGTTCCAGTAGAAATACAGGAGGCAAGTTGTAGAGAATGAAATGATTATAGAGCCAATGAATCTTCCTGGTTGTGTGATTGCTTAGCAAGTTTGCAAAAATGTAATATTTCAGTTGAATGTCTTTTAAAATAACTATTATCCCTATTTTCTTACTATGTGTCTGAAATTCATACTCAGAAATGTAACTGAGTTTAGCTATATTTTGTTAGATCCCTCTTTCAAATATTTTATAGATATAATTAAAGACTTAAAGGTTTTTATAATTATTTGTAAATTTCTTTAGTATAATGAGTAAGGTATGTATATTAAATATTTAAAAAGTATCAGTTTACATAACAAAGATTTACATTCACAAATAGGTTAGACAATGTTAGTTGGTATTTATATACTAGTATAAAGAAATTTCATAATTTTTTTAAATTTTAAAATTATGTAATTGAACTTATTAGCCCATGAAACATGTTTATTGTCAGTACCAGGACCAGGATATTGTCAAAGTACTAAAAAATTAATAGGAAATGAACAAATATGCATCATCATTTATGTTTCCACTAAGTGATTGTACTAAAATTAAGAAGATATTAAAAATAAATAATAATATAGACACTGTCATAATAACACATTGCTATATTGATTTCTGAAGAGTCCTAGATTTTATTTTTATTTTTGCCACAAATATGTTATAGCTTCATTTGTTAGAAGCTATATTCTGGGATTATAAACTGATTGAAATCATAGAATTAGCATTGCCCATAGGAATGAAAATCAGCTAGGGAAGTTGACTCACTAATTATTTAGCAGAATTGAATGAATCAGTATCCAAAAGGATTACTGGCCCAAAGTCTGCCTGGGGGTCAAAACAGGTGTTGCTTCATCAGAATTCAGTATTGCTGCTATTTCAAGGAGGAATTCAAAAAGACAACCTTGGGAGAGAAAATCCCATCTATGTGACATGAAAAACATGAGTCCTAAACTAGATTGTATGCTTTTTCCCTCTTACTCATTTCCGAGACTTCTTTAGTCTCAAATAGATCCCTTACCAGTCCCAAAGCAGCTGGCATAATTCTTCTCTTGAAAATGGCAATGGCACCCTCACAGCAAATCTCAGGCACACAGGTGTTCAAAGAGATCCGAGATATAGCTAGACAGAAGCCAAATTTCAGGTAGAATCACCCATTAAGGTTATATCTATGAGGCCAAAAATTGGCTACTAATCTTCCTTTCAAAGGTTTATGGCTCATCGGCTACACTTAAGAACCTTCCTCCTTAAAGTGAGATACCATTAAGTTGTTCTGCAACTGTTTAGGAGATTGTTTTGGTTGGAATTTGAATGGTATAGTGATGGTATTGCTCTTTGCCTCTGTGTAGAGCACCTGCAAGTTCTTTACTTCTTATTATCTCTCAAACAGTTTCAATGACTTTGAATCCTTTGCTCAGAGAATAGGAGTAAGGAAAACTGTCTGTAGCTCCTGATGTTAATTATTAAAAAGTGTCACTCAATTTTGATAGCCAGTGTCTTTTCTTGCTATTTTCTGTGGGCAGGAGGCTATAGGGACTTTACCTTGAAAAGTGTAAGTTATTCTGTTGTGTCTGAATCTTTGCGACCCCATGGACTGTAGCCTGTCAGGCTCCTCTGAGCCACCAAGAAGAAAGAATAAATTTGTGATCTTGAGGACCAATCAGTTCAGTTCAGTTCAGTTCAGTCACTCAGTCGTGTCCAACTTTTTGCAACCCCATGAATCGCAGCACACCAGGCCTCCCTGTCCATCAACAACTCCTGGAGTTCACTCAGACTCGCGTCCATCGAATTAGCGATGCCATGCAGCCATCTCATCCTCGGTCGTCCCCTTCTCCTCCTACCCCAAATTCCTCCCAGCATCAGAGTCTTTTCCAATGAGTCAACTCTTCACATGAGGTGGCCAAAGTACTGGAGTTTCAGCTTTAGCATCATTCCTTCCAAAGAAATCCCAGGGCTGATCTCCTTCAGAATGGACTGGTTGGATCTCCTTGCAGTCCAAGGGACTCTCAAGAGTCTTCTCCAACACCACAGTTCAAAGGCATCAATTCTTCGACGCTCAGCCTTCTTCACAGTCCAACTCTCACATCCATACATGACTACTGAAAAACCATAGCCTTGACTAGATGGACCTTAGTCGCAAAGTAACGTCTCTGCTTTTGAATATGCTATCTAGGTTGGTCATAACTTTTCTCCCAAGGAGTAAGCGTCTTTTAATTTTGTGACTGCAGTCACCATCTGCAGTGATTTTGGAGCCCCAAAAAATAAAGTCTGATACTGTTTCCACTGTTTCTCCATCTATTTCCCATGGAGTGATGAGACCGGATGCCATGATCTTTGTTTTCTGAGTGTCGAGCTTTAAGCCAACTTTTTCACTCTCCTCTTTTACTTTCATCAAGAGGCTTTTTAGTTCCTCTTTACTTTCTGCCATAAGGGTGGTGTCATCTGCATATCTGAGGTTATTGATATTTCTCCCAGCAATCTTGATTCCAGTTTGTGCTTCTTCCAACCCAGCATTTCTCATGATGTACTCTGCATATAAGTTAAATAAGCATGGTGACAATATACAGCCTTGACGTACTCCTTTTCCTATTTGGAACCAGTCTGTTGTTCCATGTCCAGTTCTAACTGTTGCTTCCCAAGGACCACTAGATTCTTAAAAATACAATGATTGTAGATGGTAGAACTGGGTAACAAAAGCACAGGAAATGTGGATGTAACTTCTATTTGGTTAGAATTATTTACAAGCATTACGAAAAGGTAACATTCCAGGGGAAACTAAGTATGGCCAGGAGAGTTCCTGGATTCAATATTCTACAGTCCATAAAAGACAGACCTCTCTGATTTAACTTTTTGTCAACCTTCATATAAACTGGTTTCTTAAAGTAGCTCATGTGTGTCCTTATTCATGGGCTACAAGGCCAAGCACTTATATTCAGGTGAATAGTTAAGGACATGACTGTGGGCTATGAGACCATTTCCTTATCTGCACTAGTGATGTAACATATCCAGGAAAACTAATTTTGTTGTTGTTTTTATGGTTAAATAACCACATAAACTAGACTTCCATAGTGGCTCAATCAGTAGAGAATCCACCTGCAATGCAGGAGACCTGGGTTCAATCCTTGCGTAGTGAAGATCCCTGCAAAAGGAAATGGCAGACCACTCCGGAGTTCTTGCCTGGAGAATTTCACGGACAGAGAAGCATAGCAGGCTACAGTCCATGGGGTTGCAAAGAGTCAGACAAGGCTTAGTGACTGAACCACCACCACCAACAACCACATAAACTAGCCCACAGTCATGTCCTTAACTGTTCACCTGAATATAGGTGCTTGGCCTTTTAGCCCATGAATTAGGACACACATGCACTACTTTAAGAAACCAGTTTACATGAAGGTTGACAAAAAGTTAAATCAGAGAGGTCTGTCTTTTATGGACTGTAGAATATTGAATCCAGGAACTCTCCTGGCCATACTTAGTTTCCCCTGGAATGTTACCTTTTCGTAATGCTTGTAAATAATTCTAACCAAATAGAAGTTATATCCACCTTTCCTGTGCTTTTGTTACCCAATTCTACCATCTGTAATCATTGTGTTTTTAAGTATCTAATCATAGAGGTGATTTTGTTCCTAATTGTCCCTGATTTTGAACTGTTCAAGAGTTTTGACTAATTCAGACAGGTAAAGTAACCCTGTACTTTTGCAGCAGATATTTTGTGTCACGGATTAGAATTTGTGATAATTAGTTTTAGATGTACTCTGATTTGTAGAAGTTACTGATCCATCCACTCATGAACTGAAATCTTGACATGTTTCTGTAGAAAACATTCCATTTAGGGACAGATTCAGGTTTGTGAAAAAGCAGAGTCCATGGACAATCTTAGCTCTTAGATTGTTCATTTCAAGGATGCTTTTGGAGGACATAGACATTAGCTGAGAAGAGAAAGCAGCAATGACAAAATTGGAGGCTACATTTATACTTTGACACCCCCCAATTTATCTTGTATCAAATTTATCTTGTGTTTTCCATTTAATTTATAAAATACATTTCCTTTCAATAAAGGAAATACTATTGTCTCCCTCATATAGCAGGAATAATGCTGGGGCTAAAAGTCCTAAATTAAATTTTCAGTAAAAATGAGAGCTGGTCTCATTCCAAAATACACAAGCATAATCTAACACACCAAAACTCTAATAGTCTAGTTAATAAAAAGAAGTCACCAGCAAATTGTAGCTAATTTATTAGAGTAGTTTGCAATAGTTTGTGCTTCCATAGGTCTTCACATCCTTTTAGCTAGTCTTTTTCTGACCTTTAGAATAGCTGAGTCAGGTTTAGCCTTAAAGTGATTAATCTCAGCACTTCTGTCACCATGTAGTTGGTGTGAGCAATTGGGGAATGCTTTGCACTATGCTGGGTAGATTTCTAACCCAAATGAAGGCAGGCACTGATACATAAATTAAAGATTTTATGACTCCTAAACTACATTGGGACTTTTTAGTGAAATCTTGCAAGGAAAGTTATAAGGTAAATTTGGTCTCATATTTATAACTTTCATAAGATATTCTATTGAAATTAGATTTCTGGGCTAACTATAGATGAAAACTTTTCTTAAATGGTTGCATGGCAGTCATGCCTTCATGTGTACCCCTGAGATTTTTAAAATAAAAATAGTTTTGGAATAAAAAGATATTTTATTAGAAGTGCAAAAAAAATAAAAGTAAAAAATACAGCAAAAATTTATAGCCTGAAAAATAGTCTATCAAACTGAGGTAGAGAATGATTAAGAAACATAGCTCCTTAGTTTTAGTATGAAATATTTATACTTTACAAAAGAATGACTTACATTAAAACCTTGATCCTAAAGGAGAATATACATATCAACTCTTTTCCCTTTTCCTCCCTTTCTTTGGCTCTTTATCAAATATCTATGGTGTTCACTATGACAAGTAAATGCAACTACATATTTATGCCATATGCATTATAAATATAAATTAATTTCACTATTTTCACTTTATTTAAGATAAAAATTTCCATAAACATGGACTTTGAGTTAGTCTTTAAGTCTATGAAAAACTTGTATAGGCAGATATTATTACACAAATAGGGTTATTTTAGAAGAACTAACTAAACCCATTTATTATTAATTTAAAACACATTTTCATTAAGCACATACAGCAAATAATTTATAGTGTTTTGGAGAAAACTGTCTACCACTTTTCTATGTGTTCCTTAGCAGAAGGGAGTTGATAAGTACTTTGGCCTGAAACTGCCTTCACAATGACAATACAAATGATATGTTCTGAATCATAATAAAGTACAGTCAAACTTGATTCAATAATCCAAACAACTAATTATATGCCATGCTAGATAAATCAGTGTAAATATAACAGAAGCTAGAAACAGCTGGGTGGATGTCTAGGGATTTTGAAGCTTTCCTTTTCTGTGTGGGTAAAGTCAGCATACCATGGACATTAACTTTTTTCAAAGGACTAGAAAACACTGGAAAATCCTCTTTATGAGATACTGTACATACAATAGATTCCTTGTTATAAAGTAATATAAATTTTTGGTATAGAAACTAATAAAATAAAATTTTTATTTAAAAATTAATAAAATCATCAGCATTCAGGCAAAAACAGCTAATTAAAGCATTATATATCTCACTCTGGGTTACTTCTGTCCCATAGTATAAATTTTATTATTTTATTTGTCATCAATTATACAACTGTTTCTTTTATGACTGTCTCTCTTAGTTGCCTGATCAATGTCTTTACCAGAATCTGGTACATCATTTATTAAGCTTTTGCCAAGAGTCTTTAAACTCTGCCCCATCTCAAGCATTTATTATTTATAGACATTTGGATGATAGTCATAGTGACTGTGATGGGTATTACCTCACTGTAGCCTTGATTTACATTTCTTTCATAACTAGTGATGTTGAGCATCTTTTCATGTGTCTCTTGCCCATCTGTATGTCTTCTTTGGAGAAATGTCTATTTAGGGTTTTTTGTCCACTTTTTGATTTATTTTTAAATTGAAGTACATGAGCTGTTTGTATATTTTGTAGAATAATCCCTTGTGGGTTACATTATTTGCAAATATTTTATGCCATATACTGTCTTTTCATTTTGTTTATGGATTCCTTTGTTGTAAAAAGTTTTTAAGTTTAATTATGTCCCATTTGTTTATTTTTGCTTTTGTTTGCATTTCTGTATGAGATGGGTCTAAAATAAAAAATGCTGAGATTTATGCCAAAGACTGTTCTATCTGTTTTCCTTTAGGAATTTTATAGTGTCTGGTCTTATATTTAGATCTGTAATCCATTTTAAGTTTATTTTTGTATATGGAGTTAGATAATGTTCTAATTTAATTATTTTACATGCAGCTGTCCAGTTCTCCCAAAACCATTTGCTGAAGAGACTGTCTTTTTCTCATTGTATATCTTTGCCTCATTCCCATGAATTAATTGACCATAAAGGCATGGGTTTATTTCTGGACTCTCTATATTGTTCCACTGAACTATGTATCTGTTTTTGTGCCAATACCACTATTTTGATTACAATAGCTTTGTATATAGTCTGAAGTCAAGGTGTGATTCCTTTAGCTGCATTCTTCTTTCTCAAGATCCTTTTGTTTATTCAGGATCTCTTGTGTTTCCATACAGGCTTTAAAATTTCATATTCTTGTTCTGTGAAAAAATGCCATTGGCATTTTGATAATTTGATCATTATTTCAATGAAAATATAACTACACATGTATAAAAAATTAACAATAATATATTAGAAATAAAAAACCTATACTTAGAAGCACATAGCAGAATATTTTAACTTGTTTCCTGTTAGGTTTAACAAGATGGTTTTTCAATTTAGGAAAATTAAGCTAAGAAAAAAATGGATATTTTATTATAAAAAAATCTAACACTGTAGTCTAACAATTTGGTCATGAACTATTTGGTCCTTAAGGGCATAGATTTTATCTTTTAATATATTAAATGTGAAGGTGACATAGCAAAGAAATCTAAGGTTGGATAAGATGATTGTAGTTACAAAGCAGCAGTATACAGTCATTTATTTGTGCTCAGTCACCTCAGACAAGTCTGACTCTTTGCAAACCGATAGTATGTAGCCTGTCAAGCTCCTCACTCCATGGGATTTTCCCAGCCTGGCGAGAATACTGGAGTCGGTTGCCATGCTCTCTTCCAGGGTATTTTCCTAACCCAGGGATGGAACCTGCATCTCCTGCCTGGCCTACATTACAAGTGGATTCATTACCGTTGAGCCACTGGGGAAGGCCTTGAAGTCATTTATTAGGCTGAAAATTCAGTTTCAATATCTTGATAATTTTAGTGGTGATATAAAATAAAGTTCAGTTCAGTTCAGTCGCTCAGTCGTGTCTGACTCTTTGCGACCCCATGAATCGCAGAACGCCAGGACTCCCTGTTCGCACCATCTCCCGGGGTTCACTTAGACTCACGTCCATCGAGTCAGTGATGCTATCCAGCCATCTCATCCTCTGTCGTCCCCTTCTCCTCCTGCCCCCAGTCCCTCCGAGCATCAGAGTCTTTTCCAATGAGTCAACTCTTCCCATGAGGTGGCCAAAATACTGGAGTTTCAGCTTTAGCATCATTCCTTCCAAAGAACACCCAGGGCTGATCTCCTTTAGAATGGACTGGTTGGATCTCCTTGCAGTCCAAGGGACTCTCAAGAGTCTTCTCCAACACCACAGTTCAAATGGATCAATTCTTTGCCACTCAGCCTTCTTCACAGTCCGACTCTCACATCCATACATGACCACAGGAAAAACCATAGCCTTGACTAGACAGAACTTAGTCGGCAAAGTAATGTCCCTGCTTTTGAATATGTTATCTAGGTTGGTCATAACTTTTCTTCCAAGGAGTAAGCATCTTTTAATTTCATGGCTTCAATCACCATCTGCAGTGATTTTGGAGCCCAAATATTAAAGTCTGACATTGTTTCTACTGTTTCCCCATCTATTTCCCACGGAGTGATGGGACCAGATGCCATGATCTTCGTTTCTTGAATGTGGAGCTTTAAGCCAACTTTTTCACTCTCCTCTTTCACTTTGATCAAGAGGCTTTTTAGCTCCTCTTCACTTTCTACTATAAGGGTGGTGTCATCTGCATATCTGAGGTTATTGATATTTCTCCTGGCAATCTTGATTCCAGCTTGTGTTTCTTCCAGCCCAGCATTTCTCATGATGTACTCTGCATAAAAGTTAAATAAGCAGGGTGACAATATACAGCCTTGATGTACTCCTTTTCCTATTTGGAACCAGTCAGTTGTTCCATGTCCAGTTCTAACTCTTGCTTCCTGACCTGCATACAGATTTCTCAAGAGGAAGGTTAGGTGGTCTGGTATTCCCATCTCTTTCAAGAGTTTTCCACAGTTTCTGTGATCCACACAGTCAAAGGCTTTGGCATAGTCAATAAAGCAGAAATAGATGTTTTTCTGGAACTCTCTTCCTTTTTCCATGATCCAGCAGAGGTTGGCAATTTGTCTCTGGTTCCTCTGCCTTTTCTAAAACCAGCTTGAACATCAGGAAGTTCACGATTCACGTATTGCTGAAGCCTGGCTTGGAGAATTATGAGCATTACTTACTAGCATGCAGGATGAGTGCAATTGTGCGGTAGTTTGAGCATTCTTTGGCATTGCCTTTCTTTGGGATTGGAATGAAAACTGACCTTTTCCAGTCCTGTGGCCACTGCTGAGTTTTCCAAACTTTCTGGCATATTGAGTGCAGCACTTTCACAGCATCATCTTTCAGGATTTGAAACAGCTCCACTGGAATTCCATCACGTCCACTAGATTTGTTTGTAGTGATGCTTTCTAAGGCCCACTTGACTTCACTTTCCAAGATGTCTGGCTCTAGATTAGTGATCACATCATCATGATTATCTGGGTCGTGAAGATCTTTTTTGTACAATTCTTCTGTGTATTCTTGCCACCTCTTCTTAATATCTTCTGCTTCTGTTAGGTCCATACCATTTCTGTCCGTTATCGAGCCCATTCTTGCATGAAATGTTCCCTTGGTATCTCTAATTTTCTTGAAGGGATCTCTAGTCTTTTCCATTCTGTTGTTTTCCTCTATTTCTTTGCATTGATCACCGAAGAAAGCTTGCTTATCTTTTCTTGCTATTCTTTGGAACTCTGCATTCAGATCGTTAGATCTTTCCTTTTCTCCTTTGCTTTTTGCCTCTCTTCTTCTCACAGCTATTTGTAAGGTCTCCCCTGACAGCCATTTTGCTTTTTTTCATTTCTTTTCCATCGGGATATTCTTGATCCCTGTCTCCTGTACAATGTCACGAACCTCATTCCATAGTTCATCAGGCACTCTATCTATCAGAAGGCCCTTAAATCTATTTCTCAATCCACTGTATAATCATAAGGGATTTGATTTAGGTCATACCTGAATGGTCTAGCGGTTTTTCCTACTTTCTTCAATTTAAGTCTGAATTTAGCAATAAGGAGTTCACGATCTGAGCCACAGTCAGCTCCTGGTCTTATTTTTGTTTACTGTATAGAGCTTCTCCATCTTTGGCTGCAAAGAATATAATCAATCTGATTTTGGTGTTGACCGTCTGGTGATGTCCATGTGTAGAGTCTTCTCTTGTGTTGTTGGAAGAGGGTGTTTGCTATGACCAGTGCATTTTCTTGGCAAAACTCTATTAGTCTTTGCCCTGCTTCATTCTGCATTACAAGGCCAAATTTGCCTGTTACTCCAGGTGTTTCTTGAGTTCCTACTTTTGCATTCCAGTCCCCTATAATGAAAAGGACATCTTTTTTGGGTGTTAGTTCTAAAAGATCTTGTAGGTCTTCATAGAACCGTTTAACTTCAGCTTCTTCAGCGTTACTGGTTGGGGCATAGACTTGGATAACTGTGATATTGAATGGTTTGCCTTGGAGACAAACAGAGATCATTCTGTCGTTTTTGAGATTGCATCCAAGTACTGCAGTTCGGACTCTTTTGTTGACCATGATGGCTACTCCATTTCTTCTGAGGGATTCCTGCCCGCAGTAGTAGATGTAATTGTCATCCGAGTTAAATTCACCCATTCCAGTCCATTTTAGTTCGCTGATTCCTAGAATGTCGATGTTCACCCTTGCCATCTCTTGTTTGACCACTTCCAATTTGCCTTGATTCATGGACCTGACATTCCAGGTTCCTATTCAATATTGCTCTTTACAGCATTGGACGTTGCTTCTATCACCAGTCACGTCCACACCTGGTTATTGTTTTTGCTTTGGCTCTATCCTGTCATTCTTTCTGGAGTTATTTCTCCATTGATCTCCAGTAGCATATTGGGCAACTACTGACCTGGGGAGTTCCTCTTTTGTTATCCTATCATTTTGCCTTTTCATACTGTCCACAGGGTTCTCAAGGCAAGAATACTGAAGTGGTTTGCCATTCCCTTCTCCAGTGGACCACATTCTGTCAGGCCTCTCCACCATGACCCGCCCTTTTTGGGTTGCCCTGCAGGCATGGCTTGGTTTCATTGAGTTAGACACGGCTGTGGTCCTAGCGTCATTAGATTGACTAGTTTTCTGTGAGTATGGTTTCAGTGTGTCTGCCCTCTGATGCCCTCTTGCAACACTTACCGTCTTACTTGGGTTTTTCTTACCTTGGCGTGGGGTATCTCTTCACGGCTGCTCCAGCAAAGCACAGCCGCTGCTCCTTACCTTGGACAAGGGATATCTCCTTACCGACACCATTCCTGACCTTCAACGTGGGATAGCTCCTCTAGGGCCCTCCTGTGCCTGGGCAGCCACCACTCCTCAGGTTGCTTCTCCCGGCTGCTGGCCCTGGCTTCGGGCTGGGGTGTCTCCTCCCAGCTGCTGCCCCTGGCCTTGGGCTCGGGGTGGCTCCTCAAGGTCACCACCTCTGGCCTCAGGCGCTAGGTGGCTTGTGGCTTCTCCTGGCCACTCCTGACCTCGGACTTGGGGTATCTCCTCCCGGCTGCTGCCCCTGACCTTGGACGCAGGGTAGCTCCTCCCAGTCGCTGCCACTGATCTCACATGCAGGGTAGCTCCTCTCGGCCGTTCCTGCACCGTCTCAGCCTGGCACTCTAGGCCGCTGCCCCTGACCTCGGACATGGGGTAGCGCCTCTCAGTTGCGCTTAGTGAGCCGGCTCACAGTCCCCTGTGCTTAAGAGAAAATTATTTTGTATAGAAATGTGTAGAAATCAATCTACACATACTTTTAAATAAAATTTTAGTTTATATCTAACCAATGAATGCATTTTCAGTATCCTCTAAGTCTATGTGAACAATAATGGTATACTTATGAAAAAACATTTTACTGAATAAAATAATTTTTGACTTATTCCTTCATTCTAAATTGGTTGAAAACAGTAATACAGGCAATATTTATAGCACTACTTACTTATTGCTGTCTCAAATGTAGGATTTAATGACATAAAATATTTTAGTTATTTATAAAATATAATCTCAAAATAAAATATTGCATAGGAACCTGGAATGTTAGGTTCATGAATCAAGGTAAATTGGATATGGTCAAGCACAAGATGGCAAGAGTGAGCACCAACATTTTATGAACCAGTAAACTAGAATGAACAAGAATGGGCAAATTTAATTCAGGTGACCATTATATCTACCAGTGTGGGCAGAACGTCTTAAATGAAATGGAGTAGCCCTCATAGTCAAAAAAAGAGTCTGAAATGCAGTACTTGGGTGCAATTTCAAAAACAACAAAACGATCTGGGTTTATTTCTAGTGCAAACCATTCAACACCACATTAATATTTCAAGTCCATACACCAACCATAATACCAAAGAAGCTGAAGTTGAAAGGTCTTATGAAGAACTCTAAGATCTTCTAGAACTAAAACCAAAAAAATAAAGTCCTATATGTCATAAGAGATTAGAATTCAAAAGTAAGAGGTCAAGAGATACCTGGAGTAACAGACAAGTTTGGCCTTGGAGTACAAAATTAAGCAGGCCAAAGGCTCACAGAGTTTTGCCAAGAGAACACACTGGTCATAGCAAACACCCTCTTCCAACAACACAAGAGAAGACTCTACACATGGACATCACCAGACAGTCAATACCAAAGTCAGATTGATTATATTTGCAGCCAGTGGTGGAGAAGCTCCATACAGTCAGCAAAAACAAGACCAGGAGCTGACTGTGGCTCAGATAATGAGCTCCTTATTGCAAAGTAAGATTTAAATTGAAGAAAGTAAGAAAAACAACTAGGCTATTCAGTTCAGTTCAGTCACTCAGTTGTGTCCGACTCTTTGTGACCCCATGAATCACAGCACACCAGGCCTCCCTGTCTATCACCATCTCCTGGAGTTCACTCAAACTCATGTCCCTCAAGTCAGTGATGCCATCCAGCCATCTCATCCTCTGTCGTCCCCTTCTCCTCCTGCCCCCAATCCCTCCCAGCATCAGAGTCTTTTCCAATGAGTCTACTCTTCACATGAGGTGGCCAAAGTACTGGAATTTCAGCTTTAGCATCATTCTTTCCAAAGAACACCCAGGGCTGATCTCCTTTAGAATGGCCATTCAGGTATGACCTAAATAAAATCCCTTATGGTTAATAGTGGAAGTGACAAATAGATTCAAGGAATTAGATCTGGTTGACAGAGTGCCTGAAGAACTATGGGTGGGGGTTCATAACACTGTATAGTAGGTCCACTGTATATGATCTCCAAGAAGAAGAAATGCAAAAGGGCAAAATGGTTATCTGAGGAGGCTTTACAAATATCTGAGAAAAGAAGAGCAGTGAAAGGCAAAGGAGAAAGGGCAAGATATATTCATCTGGACACAGAGTTTCAGAAAATAACAAGGAGAAAAAAGAAAGCTATTCTAAGTGAACAATACAAAGTAATAGAGGAAAACAAGAGAATGGGAAAGACTAGAGAGCTCTTCAAGGAAATTGGAGATACTAAGGGAACATTTCATGCAAAAATGAGCACAATAAAGGACAGAAATTGCAAGGACCAGAAGCAGAAGAGATTAAGAAGAGGTAGTAAGAATACACAGAAAAACTATACAAAAGCCTTAATGACATAGATAACCTAGAGGGTTAGTCACTCACCTAGAGCCAGACATCATATGTATGAAGTGAAGTTGCCCTTAGGAACCATTACTACAAATAAACTTAGTGGAGGTGATAGAATTCCAACCGAGCTCTTTCAAATCCTAAAAGATGATGCTGTTAATGTGCTGCACTCAACATGTCAACCAATTTGGGAAACTCAGTAGTGGCAACAGGACTGGAGAATATCAGTTTTCATACCAAGCCCCAAAAGGCAAAGAAAGTTCAAACTTCCATACAATTGCACTAATTTCACATGCTAGCATGGTAATGATCAAAATTCTTCAAACTAGGCTTCAAAAATAGGTGAACCAAGAGCTTGCAGTTGTGAAAATTGGATTTAGGAAAGAGAGGAACTAGAGATCAAATTGCCAAATTCCATTGAATCATAGAAAAAGAAGAAGATGGTGGTGGACAGGGAGACCACTTTCTCCCACACAAATTCATCAAAAGATCATTTGAACGCTGGGCAAATTCCACAACACAACTTCTGAATGCTGGCATAGGACACCAGGCACCCAGAAAGGCAG
The DNA here is from genome assembly GCF_042477335.2 of Ovis canadensis. NCBI lineage: Eukaryota > Metazoa > Chordata > Mammalia > Artiodactyla > Bovidae > Ovis > Ovis canadensis. The sequence continues at coordinate 34,055,409 of NC_091261.1, read as the reverse complement.
CCCATTGTCTTTGAAAGGAGGTAAGACAAAATATAAAAGATAAAAAGAGAGACAAAAGAGTTAGGGATGGAGACCCATTCCAGGGAGGGAGTCATGAAAGAGGAGAAGTTTCCAAACACCCGGAAACTCTCTCACCGGTGGGTCTGTGGGGAGTTTTTGAATCTCAGAGGGCAACATAACCAGGAGGAAAAATAAATAAATAAAACCCACCGATTACATGCCTAATGGCAACTCCCAGTGGAGAAGTAGCCCAGATGTTCACATCCATTATCAGCAAGTTGGGGCTGAACAGGGAGGTGTGGGCTGCATTGCTAAGGGTAAGGACCAGGCCTGAGTGCCCTGAGGACAATCTGAGGGAGCTAACATGAGATAGCAACCCAAAATGTGGGATAGCCAGAGAGAGAGAGTAAAAAGAGAGAGAACTTTCTCATGAAAAGCTCTAACCTATGGCACTGCAAGGTCCACTCACAGAAGAAAGGACTGAGCGAATACCAGAGGAAAGCTAGCAGGCTGAGGACTGGCCCATCCCCCGCCAGAGGCCGAGAGTCAGGTAGGAGACAGCCAGAGCTGGAAAGGGGCAATCTCAGCTCCAAAGAGGCATCCTCAACCAAACTGAGAGCAGGCTCCCACTTGCTAACCAAGTCTTCTTGGGATGCTGGACGGTTGACATCTGCCAGGTGGGTTGCAGCCAGAGATTACCTCCCCAGAGGAGAGACACACAGCACACCTGAGATGGCGCTCCCACTGCACACCCAGGAAACTGAAGGGCTGGTACAGGTGGGTGATAAGATGCTCCACCCCACCTGGGGAGAATGAACTCACCAAGCACCTGGTTGCCTGAGCTGCTTGGACCTGAGAAGGGCACAAAACACAGGCCCAACTGAGTCTGCACTTTTGTGGAGTACCCAAGAACCTGAACCTGAGCCACTTAGACCTGAAAAGTACATGCAATCCAGGGCCCACTTTAGAATAATGAATAATGTAACAACTGAGATCAAAAACACTCTGGAGGGAACCAAGAGTAGAATAACTGAGGTAGAAGATAGGATAAGTAAGGTGGAAGATAGAATGGTGGAAATAAATGAAGCAAAGAGGAAAAAAGAAAAAAAGAACTAAAAGAAATGAAGACAACCTCAGAGAACTCTGGGACAATGTCAAATGCCCCAACATTCGAATCGTAGGAGTCCCAGAAGAATAAGACAAAAAGAAAGATCATGAGAAAATACTTGAGATATATAGTTGAAAACTCCCCTAAAATGAGAAGGGAAATAGCCACCCAAGTCCTGAAACTCAGAGAGTCCCAAACAGGATAAACCCAAGGGAAAACACCCCAAGACACATATTAATAAAATTAACAAAGATCAAACACAGAGAACAAATATTAAAAGCAGCAAGGGTAAAACAACAAATAACACACAAGGGGATTCCCATAAGGATACCAGCTGATTTTTCAATAGAAACTCTTCAGACCAGAAGGAAATGACAGGACATACTTAAAGTGATGAAAGAGGAAAAACCTACACCCCAGATTACTGTACCCAGCAAGGATCTCATTTAAATCTGAAGGAGAAATCAGACAAGCAAAAGCTGAGAGAATTCAGCACCACCAAACCAGCTCTTCAACAAATGCTAAAGGATCTTCTCTAGACAGGAAACACAGAAAACGTGTATAAACTCGAATGCAAAACAAAAAAATAAATGGCAATGGGATCATACTTATCAATAATTATATTATATGTAAATAGGTTGAATGCCCCAACAAAAAGACAGACTGTCTGAATGGATACGAAAATGAGACTCCTGTATATGCTGTCTACAAGAGACCCACCTCAAAACAAGGGACACATACAGACTGAAAGTGAAAGGCTGGAAAAAGATATTTCATGCAAATGGAGACCAAAAAAAAAAAAAAAAGCAGGAGTAGCAATAATCATATCAGATAAAATAGACTTTGAAATAAAGGCTCTGAAAAGAGACAAAGAAGGACACTACATAATGATCAAAGGATCAATCTAAGAAGAAGATATAACAATCATAAATATATATGCACCTAACATAGGAGCACTGCAATATGTAAGGCAAATCCTAACAAGTGTGACAGGGGAAGTTAACAGTAACACAGTAATAGTGGGAGACTTTAATACCCCAATCACACCTGTGGGTAGATCAACTAAACAGAAGATTAGCAAGGAAACACAAACTTTAAATGAAACAATGGACCAGTTTGACCTAATTGATATCTATAGGACATTTCAGTCCAAAACAATGAAGTTCACCTTTTTCTCAAGTGCACATGGAACCTTCTCTAGGATAGATCACATCCTGGGCCATTAAACCTAGCCTTGGTAAATCCAAAAAATTTAAATCATTCCAAGCATATTTTCTGATCACAATGAAGTAAGATTAGATGTAAACTATAGGAAAAAAAAACTATTAAAGGTACCAATATATATAGGCTAAACAAAGCTGGCTTTTTGAGAAGATAAATAAAATTGACAAACCATTAGCCAGACTCATCAAGAAACAAAGGGAGAAGAATCAAATCAACATAATTAGAAATGAAAATGGAGAAATCACAACAGACAACACAGAAATACAAAGGATCATAAGAGACTACTATCAGCAACTATATGGCAATAAAATGGATAACTTGGAAGAAATGAACAAATTCTTAGAAAAGTATGGCTTTCCAAAACTGAACCAGGAAGAAACAGAAAATCTTGAGACCCATCACAAGCATGAAAATCAAAACTGTAATCAGAAATATTCTAGCAAACAAAAGCCCAAGACCAGATGGCTTCACAGCTGAATTCTACCAAAAATTTAGAGAAGAGCTTACACCTATCTTACTCAAACTCTTCCAGAAAGTTGCAGAGGAAGGTAAACTTCCAAACTCATTCTATGAGGCCACCATTATCCTAATACCAAAACCTGACAAAGATGCCACCCAAAAAATAAATAAATAAATAAATAAATAAATAAATAAATAAAAAGAAAGAAAAGAAAACTATAGGCCAATATTACTGATGAACATAGATGCAAAAATCCTGAACGAAATCCTAGCAAACAGAATGTAACAACATATTAAAAAGATCATACATCATGACCAAGTGGGCTTTATCCCAGGGATGAAAAGATTCTTTAATATCCACAAATCAATCAATGTGATACACCACATTAACAAATTGAAAAATAAAAGCCATATGATTATCTCAATCGATGCAGAGAAAGCCTTTGACAAAATTCAACATCCATTTATGATAAAAACCCTCGAGAAATCAGGAATAGAAGGAACATACCTCAACATAATAAAAGCCATATATGACAAACCCACAGCAAAAATTATCCTCAATGGTGAAAATTTGAAGGCATTTCCCCTAAAGCCAGGAAGAAGACAAGGGTGCCAACTCTCACCACTACTATTCAACATAGTTTTGGAAGTTTTAGCCACAGCAATCAGAGAAGAAAAAGAAATAAAAGGAATCCAAATTGGAAAAGAAGAAGTAAAACTCTCACTGTTTGCAGATGACATGATCCTCTACAAAAAAACCCCTAAAGCCTCCACCAGAAAATTACTAGAGCTAATCAATGAATATAGCAAAGTTGCAGGATATAAAATTAACACACAGAAATCCCTTGCATACCTATACACTAACAATGAGAAAAAAGAAAGAAAAATTAAGGAAATAATTCCATTCACCATTGCAATGAAAAGAATAAAATACTTAGGAATAAATCTACCTAAAGAAAAAAAAAAGACCTATATATAGAAAACTATAAAACTTGATGAAAGAAATCAAAGAGGACACAAATAGATGGAGAAATATACCATGTTCATGGATTGGAAGAATCAATATAGTGAAAATGAGTATATTACCCAAAGCAGTCTATAGATTCCATGCAATCCCTATCAAGTTACCAACAGTATTTTTCAGAGAACTAGAACAAATAATTTCACAATTTGTATGGAAATACAATAAACCTTGAATAGCCAAAGCAATCCTGAGAAAGAAGAATGGAACTGGAGGGATCAACGTGCCTGACTTCAGGCTATACTACAAAGCTACAATCATTAAAGACAGTATGGTACTGGCACGAAGACAGAAATATAGATCAATGGAACCAAATAGAATGCCCAGAGATAAACCCATGCACCCATGGACACCTTATCTTTGACAAAGGAAGCAAGAATATACAATGGTGAAAAGACAATCTCTTTAACAAGTGCTGCTGGGAAAACTGGTCAACCACTTGTAAAATGATGAAACTAGAACACTTTCTAAATAAAAATAAACTCAAAATGGATTAAAGATCTAAATGTAAGACAAGGAACTATAAAATTCCTAGAAGAAATCATAGGCAAAACACTCTCTGACATAAATCACAGTAGAATCCTCTATGACCCATCTCCCAGAGTAATGAAAATAAAAGTAAAAATAAACAAATAGAACCTAATTAAACTTAAAAGCTTTTGCACAATGAAGGAAACCAAAAGCAAGGTGAAAAGACAGCCTTCACAATGGGAGAAAATAATAGCAAATGAAGCAACTGACAAACAACTAATCTCAAAAATATACAAGCAATGCCTGCAGCTCAATTTCAGAAAAATAAATGACCCAATCAAAAAATGGACCAAAGAACTAAACAGACATTTCTCTGAAGAAGACATATAGATGGCTAACAAATACATGAAAAGATGCTCAACATCACTTATTATCAGAAAAAAATGCAAACCAAAACCACAGTGAGGTACCATCTCACACCAGTCATAATGGCTGTTATCCAAGTCTACAAACAATAAATGCTGGAGAGAGTGTGGAGAAAAGGGAACCCTCTTACATTTTTGGTGGAAATGCAAACTAGTACAGCCACTATGGAGAACAGTGTGGAGATTCCTTAAAAAAACTGGAAATAGAACTGCCATATGACCCAGCAATCCCACTGTGGGGCATACACACCAAGGAAATCAGAATTGAAAGAGACACGTGTACCCCAATGTTCATCGCAGCATTGTTTTCAATAGCCAGGACATGGAAGCAACCTCTATGTCTATCAGCAAATGCATGGATAAGAAAACTGTGGTACATGTACACAATGGAATATTATTTAGCGATTAAAAAGAATGCATTTGAATCAGTTCTAACGAGGTGGATGAAACTGGAGCCTATTATACAGAATGAAGTAAGTCAGAAAGAAAAACACCAAATACAGTGTACTAACACACACACATATATATAATTTAGACAGATGGGAATGATGACCCTATACACGAGACAGCAAAAGAGACACAATGGTATAGAGCAGTCTTTTTTGGAATCTGCGGGAGAAGGCGAGTGTGTGATGATTTGAGAGAATAACTTTGAAACATGTATATTATCATTTATTAAACAGATGGCCAGTCCATGTTCAATGCATTAGACAGGGTGCTCAGGCTGGTGCACTGGGATAACCCTGACAGATGGGATGGGAGGGAGGCGGGAGGGGAGTTCAGGATGACGAACACATGTACACCCATGGCTGATTCATGTCAATGTATGGCAAAAACCACTACAATATTGTAAAGCAATTAGCCTCCAATTAAAATAAATTAATTAAATTTAAAAAAAGAAAAGAAAAAGCAAGGGAATTCCAGGAAAACTTCTGCTTCTGAATACACTAAAGATGTTGATTGTATGGGTCACAACAAATTGTGGAAAATTCTTAAAGAGACAGGAATACCAGGCCAGTTTACCAGTCTCCTGATAAACCTGTGTGTAGACCAAGAAGCAACAGTTAAATCTGGACAAGGAACAGCAGACTGGTTCAAAATTGGGATCTGAATACATCAAGGCTGCATATTGTCCCTTGACTTATTTAATGTATATGCCGAGTACATCATGTGAAATGACAGGCTTGATGAATTACAAACTGGAATCAAGATTGCTGATAGAAATCACAACAACCTCAGATATGCAGATGATACCACCCTGATGGAAGAAAGCAAAGAGGAACTAAGGAACCTCTTGATGAAGATGAAAGAGGAGAGGGAAATAGCTGGCTTAAAAAAACCTCAACATTCATAAACTAAGATCATGGCATCCAGTCCCATCACTTCATGGAAAATAGATGGGGAAATGATGGAAACAGTGACAGAGTTTATTTTTATTTGGCTTCAAAATCACTGGATGGAGACTGCAGCCATGAAATTAAAAGATGCTCCTTGAAAGAAAAGCCATGACAAATCTAAAGAGTGTATTAAAAAGCATAGGCATCACTTTGCCAATGAAGTTTCATATAGTTAAAGCTATGATTTTTGTAGTAGTTATGTGCGGATGTGAGAGCTGGACCATAAAGAAGGGAGAGTGCCCCAAAATTGATGACTTTGGACTGTGGTGCAGAAGAAGACTCCTGTGAGTTCCCTGGACAGCAAAGAGATCAAATCAGTCAATCTTAAAGAAAAGCAACTCTGAATATTCATTAGAAGGACTGACTTGGAGCTAAAGCTCCAATATCTTGGTCACCTAATGAGAACAGCTGACTCACTGGAAAAGACTCAGATGCTGGAAAAGATTGAGGGAAGGAGGAGAAGGGGGCATCAGAGTATGAGATTGTTGGTTGGTATCACTGACTCAATGGACATGAATTTAAGCAAACTCTAGGAGATAGTGAGAGACAGGGAAGCCTGGCATGCTGCAGTCCATGGGTTGCAAAGAGTTGCATATAACTTAGCAACTGAAAAACAACAACAAAATATCTCAAAATTAAATAAAGTAAAAAGAATGCTTATTGTGCTTCTGTTACACACTTAGACTTGTCCTTCTGTCCAAAATAATTTGCAGTCAACTTTGAGAAAATTCATATATTTGTTGAGATACTTAAAGGAAAAAACATACTTATTCTTTGCATAGTAAATATTAATTTATTAAAAGAAGATGAATACAAATGGGTCTAAGTCACTTTAGATAGCTAAACAGCAGCTTTTGTATGATGAAACAAAAAATATAAAAGGACTTATTTCAAGCTCACAGTAACTCAATTGGCATTACATTCTTTCCTCCTCCTACTTTTAACTCTTGCTTATCTATTCTCTTTATGATTTAACACACTTAATATAATAGCATTCATTCATACGTCCATTTAAGCAGCAAATTGTCATGAGTTACTCATTAACAATCCAGCAGCCCTTGAAATAGACATTCACTCTTTCAAGTGGCATTTTATGGAAAGCTATTATAGGAGTTAATGCTGCTGATAATCAGTTATTTTTGTTTTTGTTTTGTTTTGTTTTTGTTTTTTGCTTTTCATTAAATATTTACTTGATTTTCTCCTCACATAGAAATATTAAATGCAGAACTGAAAATAAAAATAGTATATATAACTGAAATGGTGTTGATAAAAATATATCAAAGTTTCATTGTTTTTTAACTAGATTAACTACATTTCATACAAACTCTGAGAAAAATTCCCAAGCCTACTATATCTATGAGGGCGAGCATATAGTTGATATAACTACTATTCTGAATGACAAAATTCTATGGACACAGTTCAGTTCTTTCTTTCTAGTATCTTCATGAAAAGAGCAGAAAGACATTTGCTCATTGATGGGGGCAGCCGCAGACAGACATAGAATCTTAAAACAGCATACTGAAGCAACTGACCCTTTGTTTCCCCATAACAACTTCAAACTCACTCCATTCTCTTTAAACCTCTTCCATTGCTAACTTTCTATCTCCACAGTGCCCATCATTTGCTGTCTAACACTAAGGAAAAATAAATGCCACCAAAAGACATTCTCTTTGCTTTTTTGTCATTCTGATTGTGAAAAACTGAATAGCATACTTTGACTGGGTGACGTTCATATTTCTGATAATCAAGAAATCCAAATGCTATGACGTTCCAGTGTTTTTCCTTTTTACTCAAGAAATCAGTAGGTAATGATGATATTGGCCCTTACCTCTGCTGATGTGTACAAAAAAAAAAAAAACCTGATTATATAAACACACACAGATACACTCACTTGTGCATAAATTTGGAATTTTAGATTTTATGTTTAGGTTTTTCAAATGCAGAGTAAGTTTATTTCAATGATCAGTTGATATTTTATTCAACTTATGTATTCACAGTTGTAATAAAGTGTCTGACTTGATTGCTGTCTGATCACTGGCAATTTTCAAATTCCACTCCTACTTCCCCTCTTGCTCCATAGTTGGGCAAAGGGATGAAAAATACTCACATAGCCCCTTCCTTCACATTAGTGGGTAGTTCAAACTATGCACAAAGTACATCCCTGTCAGTGTACTGACACACTCTCCTTACTCCAGCCCACCTCCTAACCACATACAAAATCACAGTCACTCCATCCATTCCTTTGATCAAGTCATTTTGGCTCCTTCTGAGGAGACTGCTCCATTCCCTTCAGAAAGTCCCATGTGCAAAATGAATTCTTACATACCTTGTTGGGTGTATATTACCATCCATCATTATCCAAAACAAATTTTGTTTAGTGTGTCAACAGGAAACATTCTGAATGCCACTGTAAACTTATTTAAAAGGTTAGCATATGAGACTGAGATTTTTTTCCCTGATAATACAAATAAAAGATTTGAGGAAGAATTTTTTTTGTTAAAGTGATATTTCAACAAAATTATTAACCTATGTAGTTTATATTAGTCAGAGTTCTCCAAAGAAAGGGAGCCAGTAGAATGTGTGTGTGTGTGTGTGTGTGTGTGTATGTGTATTTTATACACATATATAAATAAGTTAATTATAAGGTCTTGGCTCACCCAGTTCTAGAGACTGGTAGTTCCAAATCTGCAGTGTGGACTGCAAGATTGAGACCCATAAGAGCCAAAAATGAAGATGAAGGCCAAAGGCATCTTCTGGAGAATTTCTTCTTTCTGGTGTTTTTGTTCTACTTAAGCCTTCAATTGATCAGATGAGACCCACTACTCTACCTAACATGCTCTCATTTAAATGATAATTTCATTCAAAACAGTCTCCAAATTCACACACAAAATTAATCATCACAGAGTAGAACTTTAGCATTATCCATAGTGTATGTGAACTCTATAATTCTCCCCACCAAGAGCTATCATATGCCAAACTTTGTGAAAAAGTTGTTGGAAAACTATTTCAGCCTGGAGTACAAGATTTCTCTCTCTCTTCATTTCTGATAATCAAGATGTTTTTAGAAATATTTGAATTGTTGAAAGATGTCTTATAAATTACCCTGTGTGTCCCACAATACTACTGGCATTTTAAATGTTATTGTACTAAATTTTGTTTGTATTTGTTCAAAAACAACTAGAAAACTTTAGTCAAATTATCTTACAGATAGAATAGTTGAAACATTTTTTGGAAAATTTTAGTGAACTGCAAGTTTTTAAAGTAAAGTTTGTAAAAAATAAGAAAAGACCAATTTTATTACCCACAAGCTAAACCTAACATTCATCACTTTGGTTCCCATCATCCTCCACACTTGTACTATACCACACTTGCAGAAGCTGAATAAGATGATAAGGACTCAAACACTGTATGAAGATTGAAATATTAAGTTGCAGGAAGAATCTTCAATGAAATTTCAAATTTTAACTGGAGAAGTGTATTCTATACTGAAGGGGAAGCAGGTGACAAAGACAAAAACCCAGCAGCATAAAAGTATGGTCAACAATTTATGAATTTTGTCAGACAAAATGTTGGTAGAAATTGGTTGCACAGAATAATGCTATGAAACCAATACCTATGAATTGTCTTACAGAAAAATCAGTTGAAGATGTCAATAATCTCATATTTATTAACATTAAAAATTCATAGTTATAACAATTAAAAGTTAATAAATATACTATTAAGATGTTTTCTGAGAAATATTAATACATGAATATTGGGGATGTACATAGCCTGCCTTTTACTTTCTAAATTCTAGATGACTTTATAAAGATATTTTGTTGTTCAGCTGTTGTTTAGTCATTCAGTTGTGTCTGACTCTTTATCACCCCATGGACTGTAGCACACCAAGTTTCCCTGTCCTTCACTAGTCCATTGAATCAATGATAATATAGACATACATTTTTAAATTATACACACACACACACACACATATTTCTCCTCAAGAAAATTAAAGATACCAAGGGAACATTTCATGCAAAGAAAGGCACAATAAAGGACAGAAATGGTATGGACCTAACAGAAGCAGAAGATACTAAGAAGAGGTGGCAAGAATACACAGAAGTATGCAAAAAAAAAAAAAAATCTTAAGGTCTGATGAAAGTAACCATGATGGTGTGATCACTCACCTAGAGCCAGACATCCTTGAATGTGAAGTCAAATGGGCCTTAGGAAGCATCACTAGGAAAACAGCTAGTGGAGGTGATAGAATTCCAGTTGAGCTGTTTCAAATCCTAAAAGATAGTGCTGTGAAAGTGCTGCACTCAATAAGCCAGCAAATTTGGAATACTCAGCAGTGGTCACAGGACTGGAAAAGGTCAGTTTTCATTCCAATTCCAAAGAAAGGCAATGCCAAAGAATGTTAAAACTACTGCACAGTTGCTCTCATATCACATGCTAGTAAAGTAATGCTCAAAATTCTCTAAGCCAGGCTTCAATAGTATGTGAACCAAGAAGTTCCACAAGAGAAGCAAAATGATTTTTCTAGTAGATGGATCCTATAAAATGGTTCTAATTAAATATATTTTCAAAAACATTTTAAAAGATAAATTATATATATATATATATATATATTTCCATTTTTGCTTTCTTAACTCACTCATCATAAGCTTTACTTTCAAGGGCTTATCAGAGATGTGGGATCAAGCTCATCAATAAGCTGAATCAGGAATTTTCCAGTCCTGCTCTTCTGCCCTTTACTACATTGCAGATAAATGATCACTCCACTGTTTCTCACTTCTCTATATCAGGGAGTATTCAAATTCAAACACTGAAATTTGTAACAGTTTAAGTCATATTGGAGGTATTCAATATCCACTTTCTGTTTGACTAGGTATAATATGTTTTATTGAAATATGAGTGATGGATATTAATATGACCAAGATGAAAAAGTGAAAATTCTTGCATATTGAAGCTATGTTCCTTAGGAAAATAATCTGTTTCTGGTATATGCCAATGATAGTTTATAATGAATAATAAGCAATTTTGCTGTCATTAAGGTTACACAAAGATAGTCCATCCCATTGCCATTGATGAGGAGGGCCATCATTTGCCTTGTGTAAAGACAGCTAAATATCCACAGTGTGTCCACAATGGTTTCTTAATACCATTGCCAGTGTATTTTCCTGTCCTCTGAGGGTCCCCAAATTCATGCCTTGGTCCAGGACTTACGCCATCTAGCCACTAACACTCCTTTCTGTTGATTACAACAGCAGATTGTGGGGAAGAATTGCTGGATCTTCCTTGCAAGCTGTAGTTGAACCCTAAAAACTTAAATTCTTTTGTTTCACAAAATGTTAATGCTTCCACAATATTCCATTACATGATTCCAACTGTCATTACAACAAGACTGACCACTTGTTTCTAGGACTATTCATGTCATGTCAGTGACAGAAGCAAGAAAAAAACTGAGTTCATTATAATGAAAAACCATTTAAATTGACTGAAATAGCAAATTTAGTTTATTAGAACATGGCCTTAGGTCAAAGTACTTTGCAAATTAAAAGGACACATCATAAGCCCCTAACCAGATTAATAATATATCAAAGGTATACTATTAGATGTAGTTTGGGGGAAATTTTATGACAGGCTTGTCCCTACTGGAAAAACAGCTTAAGTTTGATCTCCTGAAGAAGATAATCATAATGTATTTATGAATAAATGTTATGTACTATGTGATATTATATGTACATGCACTAATGGATGCACTGGAAAAATGCACTGGAAAACATGAAAGTGAAGGTTTGTGACTCAAGGAATCATGCACCATAAATCAGGTGCATTAGGGACTGCATTTAGTTTTGTGTCTAACAATGAACTTAGACCATAGACCATTATTTCTTTAGTTTTCAGAATTAAAGTATAATTTAAGGTCGTTAAAAGGATACAAGCTCTCTTCTAAAATACATCATGTGTCCCCAAACTTGTGAAAAGCTGTCCTTATCATCCCACTGGGTATGATGAGACATGTACAGGTGGCTCAGATGGTAAACCGTCTGCCTACAATGCAGGAGAGCTGGGTTCAATCCCTGGGTCGGGAAGATCTCCTGGAGAAGGAAATGGCAACCCACTCCAGTATTCTTGCCTGGAAAATCCCATGGATGGAGGAGCCTGGTTGGGTACAGTTCATGGGGTCACAAAGAGTCTGACACGACTGAGCGAGTTCACTCACTCACCCACTCGGACTTTACAAAAAGACATTTAAGTTTTGGAGGCCCACCTAAATTGATTTATAATATATTATGGTTTATAATCACTAAAAAATTATTTCATTGTAGGATGCCAAGGAGTATGCTATGATATATAATTGAGTCTCAAATAATAAATGCCATTCTGTTTGTAATACGTTCCAAGATATCAAATAACTATAATGTTTGAGAGGTATTTCCTCCAAAGAGCAAATCTTTTGTTTCGTTTTCAAACAGCAAATCTTTAATTTACCTACCTGTACATGAGTTCTGCATATTAAGTCTTCTAACAGCAGTATAGAGCTCAGTAAAACTACAGATGGAATATAATTAGGTAATTTTTACTGGTAAATATTTGCACAAATATAAAATGTTCAGTCTTTAATAATTCTACAAATAAACATGAGCCATTAAAAAACATCATTTAGTGACTGCTTTCTATGTATACAAGTTGCATTAACAAATTATGTATTATATATTTTCTCATAATTATTGTAGCAATCATGCTAAATAGAGTTGATGATTTTATACATGGAAATTCTTAAGTATTAAGGCTGGCATTCAAATATATATTTATATGATTTGAAATTCATATTGTTAATCTTTGGGCCTAATATCCTATGTCAGGACTCTTGCCATGATGGAAGATATTACAGGAATATGAAGCTAGTTAATTATAAAGTCTAGTTTGGATTTAGTGGTATTTAAGTTTAAAAGTCTAATCTGAAGTCCGTATCAATTTATTTCTTCTTAAATAATGTTAAAATGTGGAAATTTGTGATATTAATTCTCATAAATGATCGTTTTATTACAATAAGCATTTCTGAAAAGAAATGACTCATTTAATTATCAAAAATAATTGACTTTGATAGCCAATCACTTACACACATACATGAAAATTCTTATCTGCAAACTGGACAGGGGGGTACAAGTAGTTTGTATTTACATTACAATAACTTGTCTTTCATACTGACTTTCCTAATCCTGTGGATATAGTTATTATTTTTAAGTACTACAACATAGGTTGCCATTTTGTTAGCTTTGTGAGAGACACTAGTTTCCCACATCAAAAGCTAAGGGGCCATAAGCACTGACTCCATGAAAAAAGCCACCTATAACATGTGGGCAATAAATAAAGAAATGTCACTGTGTTTTCCCACAAAGATGATTTGAATTTGTGCATTAGAAAAATATGATGGTAGAAAGTTATGGAAAATTAAAAACCAGAAGGCAAATCCCTATATCTTCAAATTTAAGAAAAAGCTATCAGCAGAAAGAAATTTTATTCATAAATGAATCAATTCACAATATTCAGTGCATAAAGTAAAATTCAAAAAATTATTTTCCTATTTTAACTTGTGAAAATATGCATATTCTTATAAAAATAACTGTTACTGAGATAAGTTCTCAATATAAATGAAACAAATCAAGGTGCCAAAAATTCATGTAGCTTCATTCTTTTTTTTCAAAGTACAGGAGATATAGGAATAATAAACAAGATACTATTAACAATAGTTACTTCTGAGGAGTGAAAATGTTCCAGAAGAGAATATTTTCACTTTATAAATTCTTATATTTATAAATTTAATACTATATGTAATATTATCTGTATAATGAAAACAATGGATATTTATTTTTTAAATAACACTAAAAGTGATTATAATTTGTGGGAAAGAAATATAATGATATATTTGAATTAAAAATATATTTAGAAGAGTCTTGTATTTGACAAGAATGACATTAATGTGAATTTGAGATAATTACAGGGTAAGTGTCTGAGTAGTCCGTTAACTCCATCTTTGCTGAGAATTGAAACTTGAACAAAAAATCAATTTATGGCTCTTAAAAATGATACTAAGTTGATAAAATCCCCCAAAATGTATTCATTCATTCAAAAATGTATTTTGATTTTTCAACACTATCTACCTGTTGGAGTAGAGATTGTAGGCAATGTAATCACTTTTATAATTGGCAGTATTTTTGGTAGTTGTAGTCATGTGACTTAAGGATCACATCAGTAAAAACAAAATGGCTGCTGCTGCTGATGAGTCGCTTCAGTCGGTACAACTCTGTGTGACCCCATAGACAACAGCCCACCAGGCTCCCTGGGATTCTCTAGGCAAGAATACTGGAGTGGGTTGCCATTTCTTTCTCCAAAATGGAGGAAGAGAAATAACCCTTTGAAATAATGATTCTGGGTAAAAGCAAAGATCATATTATGGCAATTTTTAAAACTTTATATCTATAGTTTGTTTATCCCCCTATTGTTATTATTACCACTGTCTATCTTTATTATAATTGTGTCTGTACCTTTGTCAATTACTGAACCTTTATGTTTACCTACATAAACATATATGGGCTTCCCTGGTGGCTCAGATGGTAAAGTGTCTACCTGCAATGTGGGAGACCTGGGTTCGATCCCCTAGGTCGGGAAGATACCCTGGAGAAGGAAATGGCAATCCATTCCAGTACTCTTACCTGGAAAAGTCCATGGATGGAGGAGCCTGGTAGGCTACAGTCCATGGTGTCACAAAGTGTCAGACATGACTGAGAAACTTCACTTTCAGACTTTCATGTTTATCTATAGTGATTTTCAGCTTTACCTAAGTCCATAGATGTGTGGGAAATGGTTGAAAGAACACTCAAACTCACGTTTATCTGTTCCTGTATAACTGATATTATTATGTAAACTAACGAACTTCCTATCTAACAAAAAGTAACAAATCTTTTCTAAACAAAAGCTTAAGACTTTAGCTAATAGACAAGCATGAAGGGACATATAAAGAGAGAATATTTGACTATCAGGTTTATTGTATATTTTCTAGGATGACTGTTTCCTGTAACTATTATTTATTTTATAGCATGTTGTTCAGTCACTAAGTCATGTCCAACTCTTTACAACACCATGGAAGGCAGCATGCCAGGCTTCCCTGTCCTTCATTATCTTCTGGAGTTGGCTCAAATTCTCACGTTAGGGATTTTTTCAAGATAGTCTAATTAATATAACCAATAGTAATATTCCAGGTTTCTTTCAAGTTAATGAAAGTTAAGGTTTCCTGCTCCTCACTTGCAATATGTTCATATGGTTGCATTTTTGGGTATAACTTGCAAAAGTAAGATAATTTTAAGAGTAAATGAGTAAGAATGATGTTTCTTTCCACTCTAATTTCTGGTCCATCACACTCCCCCTACTGTCTGATAGAATGGGATTAGGTGATAGTGTCCAGGGATTAAGGGATGGTTGAGTGCATATTCCTAGTGTGGAATTTTGGGGCTAAATTTGTACGGTTCACAGTTGCTTATGCATCTTCCTAATTCTCACACACTTTCGTGTTGTGCACAGTAGAAACATGGTAACATTCCTATAAACTTTGGCCATCCTGGTCATAGTACCTTCCCACTTACATCCTTCTAAATAAACCAGTGTAGAGCAAAGTCTGATATTTCCATTGCCGTATAAAGAAACTATCAAGGTTTATATAGACAAATATATTTTCTAGATGTTTTCAATCATGTAGTAGTGTCCTGCTTTATAAAATCTAAACATTGCTATATTTTCTCAATCCAATTGAAAATTTACTTTCATACTTGATTTTAATGTGTAATACTGTGTTCCTAAAGCAGGTTATTTAAGCTAATCTTTCAAGTTGAGTAAGCTTCAGGCCTGAAAACACAGGTTCTGTCTCTAATTCTCATTTTAAATCTTCATTACCACCCTTCAATGAGCTTGTTCAAGTATCCTGATTTCCCTATTTATGGAACAGAACAATGAAATTACCTTCTTGAGGAATATTTCTATTTTTCATAACATTTCAAATATGCTTTAAACTCAGTCAGTCTAGTTGGAGGCTAATATTCCCACAGGAATTTATGTAACCTACTAGGAATATATACTAATCTAAAATGTTGAAATCGTCTTAGGCATGGAGTAGAGAAACAATTTACACTTGCTTCCCTGGGGTTCTTTTCTTTTTAAATGATTCATTATCTAGATCATGGCACTAGACTCTAAGAGTAACAGAATTATTAATTATGTTAATAGACTATAGCAATCAAAGTTGTTAAAAAAGTGAATAGAACTTTAAAAATATACATTCCATAGTGTATTCAATTGTAATAAATTGGAGTATTCTAATTTTATGATTTGATTGTTTTTCAACTTAATTTTTAAGGATAAAAGTGTAATCTCAGTGTATTTCTTTATCTTTAGTCATAATTTCTAAAATGAACAATTAAAATCAATTATTGCTCTATTTCTCCTTATAAAATAAGTCCTTAGAAGTGCTAGAAATGAAACTATAAATTTGAAAATATGTTCAGAATATCAGCTTTTCTCTTTCTTTATGAATTTCTGTGTCAAATAGAGTAAGTCTTTCAATTTTTCCCCCATGAAAGCTGATTTAAATTTCCAGAGAGAACATTGTTTTCCTTGTGGCTTTTCACATTGACTGGGGACTTTTCCCCAAGGCATGGTCTTTCTCTACAGGGAAATCTCACAGAATTTTTTTCTAATCAGAAACTCCATGAGCTGAGTTTCCTCTGTGAGAGGAAAAGTGATATGGTAGACTCCAGGGAAATACTAGTTCAAAGTTTTTTTGTTTTTTTTTTCCTTTATCTTAAAAAAAAAAAAAAATCTATTCCTTCAAGGAAAGTGGAAGTGTTGCTATTAATAAATAGCACAAAACAAAACAGATTTCCAGTGATGAAAGAGGCAGTTCGAACATCAGGGGTATAAATGAGTACTGTGTCCTGAAAAGTATCCATTTGTCTGCATCTTTGGACTGTAGTTAACAAATTATAATTTGTCATGCATAGATTCAGCCTTAATTTAAAATAAGGACTTCCTAGTGAATTGTGTACTGTCTAGAACCTACAATCTACACAGTAATTTATAAAGCTCTTACCAAGTTCAGTTCAGTCACTCAGTTGTGTCCGACTCTTTGCGACCCCATGAATCGCAGCACACCAGGCCTCCCTGTCCATCACCAACTCCCGGAGTTCACTCAGACTCACATCCATCGAGTCCGTGATGCCATCCAGCCATCTCATCCTCTGTCATCCCCTTCTCCTCCTGCCCACAATCCCTCCCAGCATCAGAGACTTTTCCAATGAGTCAACTCTTCTCATGAGGTGGCCAAAGTACTGGAGTTTCAGCTTTAGCATCATTCCTTCCAAAGAAATCCCAGGGCTGATCTCCTTCAGAATGGACTGGTTAGATCTCCTTGCAGTCCAAGGGACTCTCAAGAGTCTTCAACACCTCAGTTCAAAAGCATCAATTCTTTGGCGCTCAGCTTTCTTCACAGTCCAACTCTCACATCCACACATGACCACAGGAAAAACCATAGCCTTGACTAGACGGACCTTAGTCGGCAAAGTAGTGTCTCTGCTCTTACCAAACATGAATACTAAAATGTATTCTGAAAGACAACTAAACTGTTTTAGCCACTGAACTTTACTGTAGGGCAATATTCCATATAAGTTTTAGATATGCTGAAAAAACATTTGCCTTAAGAGATACTCTAAAGTATTATATATGTATTAATTATTCAGAATTTATGCCATTATTTTGGAGAAGGAAATGGCAACCCACTCCAATATTCTTGCCTGGAAAATCCTATGAACAAAGGAGCCTGGTGGGCTACAGTCCATAGGGTCACAAGAGTTGGACAGTATTGAGTGACTAAGTCACCAAGTGTCATTATTTAAAATTATTATAATTTTTAATTTTTGTTAAAGAAGTGTTATATATACTTGAATGTAACAGTAATTTTTGAAAATACAGTAAGCTCTTATATGTATATTTTAAAACTGTTAAAATGTAAAATATGGAAAAAGGGAAAAGAAAACTGACATTAAGGGTAGATATATCCTATTCAGGTTGCTCAAACAGATAGTAACAAAATGAATTTGTACTTGTTAAAGAGTATATTTTTGACAGTGAGAGAAACCTAAACCCTGATTATTCAATTTCCCATGACTGTATTTTTGTTTTCCTTAATATATATGTATATATATTTTATTGAAATACAGTTGATTTACAGTCTCTCAGGTGCACAGCAGGTGATTCAGTTATACATATACATATATGGTATTTTTGAAATTATTTTCCATTATAGGTTACAAGATACTGAGTATATTTCCCTGTGCTATACCTTAAAACTTTGTTGCTTGTTGAATATCTATTTTTTAAATTAAAAATCTAGCACTCTATTCATACTAAGTCAAACAAGTAGAATGAAAATATCATAAATTTGTATACAAAGTAATGTATGTTAATTTAAATTAATAATATTATATATTCTTTATATATGTATGCAAATATTTTTCTACTATTTTTATAAAGTTTTGAGAAAAGACCTCAAAAAGAAGAGTTATAGAAGTTGGAAAACATAAACTAAATGAAATGGGAGCACTGAATGTGAAATAGAAAAAGTGAAACAAGCTAGATAAAAGTAAAAGATCACGATATAATCCAGTTGTTTTTAAACATGGCTGCTTGTTAGAAACATATCTAGATGTCTGGGGGAAAAAAAAGCAAACCTGGGCATTTGCATTTTCCAAAAAAACTATAATAATTCTTATATGCATCTTGATTTTAAAAAATGATCACAGGGTTTTTTTTTTTAACTAAATTATAGTTTTGGTGGTGTATGGTTCTCTTCTTTTTCTGTTGAACAATCATAATTCAATGGTATTAAGTGAGTGATAGTTACATTGTCACAATAGTAAAAGATGTTTATCAGTTTTCACAATCAGTAGCCAGACAAGAAGTAAAATATAATTACAATTGCAAGCCATAATGGGAACATGATTAACTTAACAATAGAAAATAATTACATACAATTTGAGGGGTAAGGCCGAGTGATGTGGTAAGTGGAAGTGCATTTAGGCACATGTTTTCATCTACCCAGCCAGCCTACGTCTTTTGGTGGGGTCATTTAATCTATTTACATTTAAGGTAATTATCAATATGTATGATCTTGTTACTGTTTTCTTAATTGTTTTGGGTTTATTTTCTGTAGGTCTTTTCCTTCTGTTGTGTTTCCTGACTAGAGAATTTCCTTTAGCATGTGTTGTAAAGCTGGTTTGCTGGTGCTGAATTCTCTTAACTTTTGCTTGTCTGGAAAGCTCTTGATTTTTCTATTATATCTGAAGGAGAATCTTGCTGCGTAGAGTTCTTGGTTGTAGGTTCTTTTCTTCCATTGCTTAAAACATATCCTGCCATTGCCTTCTGGCTTGTAGAGATTCTGTTGAGAAATCAACTGATACCCTGATGGGAATTCCTTTGCATGCTATTTGTTGTTTTTCCTTTGTTGTTTTTTATGTATTATATTTGTTTTTAATTTTTGCCAATTTGATTACTATGTGTCTTGGTGTATTCCTCCTTGGGTTTATTGTTCTAGGGACTCTGTGTTTCCTGGACTTGGTTGACTATTTTCTCCCCCATGTTTGGGAAGTTTTCAGCTATTATCTCTTCAAATATTTTTTCAGGTCCTTATCTGTTCTTCCACCTCAGTTATCCTGCTGTGATTCCTTCTAGTGTATTAGGCATCTCTGTTCTTAGTTCTTGTAGGTCTTTAGTAAACATTTCTTGCATCTTCTCCACTGCTTTCCCAAGGTCCTGGATTATCTTTACCATCGTTATTCTAAATTCTTTTTTCTGAAAGGTCCCCTATCTCCACTTCATTTGGTTGTTTTTCTGGGGTTTCATCTTGTTCCTTCATCTGGGACTTGGTGGTGGTGGTTTAGTTGCTAAGTGCATGTCTGACTTTTGCAACCCCATGGACTGTAGCCTGCCTGGTTCCTCTGTCCATGGGATTCTCCAAGCAAGAATACTGGAGTGGGTTGCCATGTCCTTCTTCAGAGGATCTTCCAGACCCAAGAATCGAACTCAGGTCTCCTGCATTGCAGATGACTTCCTGCATTGCAGGTGGATTCTTTACTGACTGAGCTACAAGGGAAGCCCCTCATTTGGCACTTAACTTTCTGAATTTCACTGTGATTAACTTTCTATAATATGTTTTTTATTTTAGCTGCTATGGGACTGTGCCTCTTATTGCTTCATGTGTCTTCCCTGTGATATATGAGGTAAGATTCCTGATGGGAGGGTCTGGTAATGGGAAAAACTGTGTCTTGCTCTGGTGGGCAGGGCCTTGCTCAGCAAAGCTTTAATCCAGTTATCTATCTGCTTATGGATGGGGTTACACATTGCCCCCTGTTAGTTGTTTGGCCTGAGGTCTACAGGCTCTATGAGAGGATTAATGGCAAGTCCAAGAGTGTTTATGCAAAGGGGGACATTCCTAGCCTGATGCTGCCAGTGCCCCCATCCCTGTGGTGAGCCCCTGCAGGCCTATGCCTCCACAAGAGACTCTTCAACACTAGCAGGTAGTTTTGGTTCAGTCGTCTCTGCTCCTTTCCTTTGGGTCTTGGTGAACACAAGGTTTTGTTTGTGCCCTCCAAAACTGGAGTCTCTGTTTCCCCAGTCTTGTGTAAGTCCTATAATCAAATCCCACTGGCCTTCAAGGCCAAATTCCCAGCGGATTCCCAGTCCCTTTGTCAGATCCCAAGGCTGGGAAGCCTGAAGTGGGGTTCAGAGCCTTTACAACAGTGGGAGAAATTCTTTGGTATTATGGTTCTCTAGTTTGTGGATCACACATCTGGCAGAAATGGGATTTGATTTGATCATGATTGAGCCTCTCCTACCATCTCACTGTGGCTTCTTCTTTGACTTTGAAGTGGGGATATCTTTTCTTGGTGGGTTCCAGCATCCTCTTTGGAGGAGGCAATGGCACCCCACTCCAGTCCTCTTGCCTGGAAAATCCCAGGGATGGGGGAGCCTGGTGGGCTGCCATCTATAGGGTCACACAGAGTCGGACATGACTGAAGTGACTTAGCAGGAGCAGCAGCATCCTCTTGTTGATGGTTGTTCAACAGCTACTTGCAGTTTTGCTGTTCTTGAGCCCATGTCCTTCTACTACTCCGTCTTAGAATGTATCTCCCATGTTGGAATTGCATCAGTGTTTTCAGTTCCCCTTATAGTTTTAATTCTTGTGCATACACATATTTAAGTTCCATGTGTATTTCATATTGTTTTAAAGAGAATATTTATGTTTCCTACATTCAGTTAATTTCTACTTTGCTACAGAGCTTTTCTAAACATAGCCAGACACCTATTTCTCCTTTTTATAATTCTTCAATTATATTAATAATAGCTGATACATATTTTTCCCATTTTTCCATATTCAAGTGATTATTTTCACAAATTTTAGGAATATAGGGTTTTGTGTGTGTGCATTATCAAGAGGGAGAAAAAAAGGAAATATTATATGTACACTGAAATCTATATGCATATTCATCTGTTTGCTTCATTACTCCAAATAGTACTACATAAGTATACTGATTAAAGATAATAATTGCAAATGTAATCCATTTTATTCAATATTTGTATAATATTTCAAGGCCTAGTCAAATATCCTAGTATTGCTAAACCTTCAAGAGGTTTCCAGCACTTCCCAAATACAAAATTTTGGCAGAATGCATTATTTTACACCTAATTTAAGTAGTGGTACTTTTACTTCCACTGGCTTGATTCCTGGAGAAGGAATACAAGGTTCCAGAATCGTTTCCATTTGCACAGATATTAACAGATTGTTTTCTCAAAAGTCTGTAGCAATTCACAATTTTACAAAAACAGGGTGGTCTTTTAATCTTCCCTTTATGAGTTCCCTGTTGATGTATTATCACTCTTTTAAATTTCACTCAGTCAAATATGGAAAAGGACTATATCATTCATCAATTAATTTGTATATTTTATGTTCCAGTAATGGTTAATTGGTTGGTTCCTCTGGATAGTACTTGTAAATTAAATTTGATTTTCTATCAATCCTTAATGTTTTGTTAGACAATTGTAGAAATTTTTTTACAGTGAAGTTAATGGATTAACTGTTACATATGCTGCAAATATTTTCCAGGTTTTCATTAAGAGTTTTTTACTTAAAAAGAAATTAAAAATTATAGCACAAAGTATATATCTTAACCAATTAAGTATTATACTATAAAATGTATCTTTCTCTTACACCATAACTTCTTTGTTTCTGACATTGCTTTGAAAGTTCACTTCATGTTTATAAAAAAGAGTTAAATTATATTTTATAGTTTTATTTGTCTGGAATTGTGATTTTACCAGCTATTATTATTCAATAACATTAAATAATATTTTTCATTTATTACTGTATAATCTGATGTACACATTATTTTTTATGAAACTCCATATAGACTTACATAAAAATCTAATGTCTGTATATGTGTGTATGTGTGTTTCTGTGCTTGTGCCCTACAAACTATTTAGTATAGTGTCTTTTACTTAAGTAAAAGTTACTTTTTTTCTTCACATCTTAACCACACTATCAATAATTTATTTAGATATGATACTGATTTTATGTATTTTTCTTGTACCAAGTACTCTTACCAAATTCTCTTGTATACTATTAATAGCATTTTTTCATGTTTATGTAAGATAATATTTATAAATATAAAATATTTAAAATATAAATACATATCTTTATAATATCAATACAAATATATTTTACTTCTTTGTTTCAAAATTTATAAGGAAATTGTCTTTTAAAATGTTAAAGCTAATGACAACAGCCTTTTCTGCTTTCTCTCCTAATATTGAGGACATGAAATAATGGTATTATACTTTATATAACTTAACTTTAGATATTTTTTTTCAAAAATCAAATTAGATGGATTTTGTTTTGCAGTCATAGTTTTTATATCCTTTTATTGTGATGACCACAGGAGATGCTTCATATTATTTTTTTAATTATTATTTTTAGTTAAAGGATAATTGCTTTACAATGTTCTATTGGTTTCTGCTGTACAGCAACATAAATGAGATATAAATAGCCATATATCCCCTTCCTCTTGAGCCTCCCTTTTACTATCCCACCCTGTGCATAACATCTTAAACTACTATTTTAAATCTATGTTGATTTGAGAAGCTAATTATCATTTTTATGTTCTCATAAAGGTTTTTCTTTTGCTTTTTGTGTTTTTATTTCCATAAATCTTTAAAAGTAATTATGATGAATTCAATGCAATTTTTCTATTAATCTTGTAGTGTAATGTTGCAATACAAAGCTGATTATTACTGCTTTCCCAAACCAAGGCATTTTAACATTAAAATTTTAACTCTTCTGTTTTACACTTGTGAAGGAATGGTGACCATTGCTTATTGAATTAATAAGAAAAAATGAAACTGAAGTCAGTTAAACATATAAACTAATAACAAAAACTCGATAAAATGTTTCTTTAAAAACAGTAAATGTAAAAATTTACCAATTAAAATTAATTGTATTTTATAGAATCAGTAGCCTTTATAAAATTATTTTAGATAATCATTAGCCTTAATGAAAAAGAATTTAACACTATATTTTATGCCCTCAAAATTGAATTTAAATGAATAAAATATTATATGGCATTTTTATAAAGATTGCTCACTCAAAACAGTATATCAGAAATCAAATAGAAAAATAGAGAAAGCAAATTGCACTACTAGGGAAATTTTATAGGAAATTAATATTGGTTAAGAACATTTACAAAAGTAATTTCTTTATTATGTATTTGCTGAAATTAGTAAAATCCTCTTTAAAATGTTTCATCTTTGTAAGTATGAAACCAACCCTTCATTAAGGTGAAACTATGCATCAAATATCTAGCATATATATCCAAAATTTTCTATGAAGGTGGCTTCCTTTTTTGTTGTTGTTTTTAGACTAAGGTAATTTAAAACTCCTGTCAGCCATTTATCTCCCTCTTCAATTTCCCGTTCCTTAGCTGTAAATCAAATCATGCAATGTTAAAAGCTTGCCTAGAATATTTCATGTGGTAGATCATACATTCTTATGATTCATCTTTTGGGGATGGAGTTTATAGGAAAATGAGGACATGCCTATTGTGCTGCATTTTATAACCTGCTTTAAGAATTCCCTAGTGACTTTTAGGAAGAGAAGAATTAGCTTTAGAGAAACACTTTCAGAAATACAGTGACATGTTTGTCTGCTTGAGCGTGCCATAGCACAGGAGATGGTTTTTGGAATATTTTTATGTACGTGACACATACCCCATAGCCTGGTTTTCTGACTTCCATTGTAACACCTTTACTCCAGGAAGTACAAACTTCACCATTTTTTGAATGGGGACTGCAAATTCCTACCTCTATGCAGTATCCTTCACTTAGAAGTTCTTTATGTGCATCCTCTCCCTTAAAACATATTTCCATTTATTTCCAGGTTTAGCTCAAGCTTTTCTTTCTCTAATACAACAAAATTTAACAAATTAAAAATATTTTCCTGTATTATGTTATTTGTATATATTGCTTATTGGCTTTTAATGTATATTAGCACATTGATAGCCTCAATTTTAGGGCTTCCCTGGTGGCTCAGTGAAAAAGAAACTGCCTGCAATGCATGAGACATCAGAGACACAGGTTTGATCCCTGGGTCGAGAAGATCCCCTGGAGTAGGAAATGGCAACCCACTCCAGCATTCTTGCCTGAAAAATCCCATGGACAGAGGAGCCTGGTGGGCTACAGTCTATGGAGTCACAAAGAGTCAGACACGACTGAGCGACTAAACAGAGAAACAGCCTCAGTTCTGGGCTTCCTAGATGTTGCTAGCAGTAAAGAGTGCTTGCCAGTGCAGGAGACATAAGAGATGTGGGTTTGATCAGTGGGTCAGCAATATCCCCTGGAGGAAGGCATGGCAACCCACTCCAATATTCATACCTAGAGGATCCCATGGAGAGGATCCTGGTGGGGTATATTCTATAGTGTCACACAGAGTCTGACATGACAGAAGGAACTTAGCACACACACACAGCCTCAATTCTGAGACATTTGTATATCACTAAGTTATAAATGATGCCTCATAGAGTAAGTCCAAAAAGAAAGACATGATTGCACACACAAGTGGTGCTAAATATAGTGAGATGCAGAAGAAAGTGCCATCAACAGAGAGAAAAATTTTCTTCTCACTATAGAGACAGGCTGCAGAGTACATTATTGTTCATTCTGGATGGTAGATGTAGATATTCATTGCATTTAATTTTAGCCTTTGCTTTTCTCCAGTTTTTACTGGTTGCTCCTAGAAGTGGATCATAAGTTTATTAATTGTAATGACTCTGCCTTCTCTACCAAAAGTGTTTTATGATTTCCAAAGTGCATTTTACATATATTACAAATTTTGATCCTAACAGCAATCTTGTGAATTAGGGAAAGAAGCAGTTTCTGGTCCACTTTTATCAGCCACAATAAGAAATAATTTTAGCCTCAAGTTCAGTGTAGCCATTCATTCAAATACTCCAAATATTGAAAAGACTGTTTTATCTTTTCATTTTAAAAGATGTTTTCTATGGCCTTCATTATAAATCAAAGTATGCTATTTAAAAATCCTGCATAAATAGGTACTAACTGAGAATTCTCTATTCATTTTTTTAGCACAAGACTAACAAAATGGTCTAGACAAATTAGAGTTCCAAGAAGTATAAATGCAATGAATAAATTAATGGCAGCATTGATAGATGAGAGGGCGAGCAAAGGAATTTCATTCTGCGGCTTTGCTGAATAACATTGTTTGCAATAATATTTGTAATTGTTGTTTGGAATTGTCTGGGAAGTGTTTAATTTCCTCAGTTCTGTCTTGACACAACAAAACGTTGAAGCGACGGACCAGCATTACAGCTCTCAGACAGACCAGTGTCACAGCTCCGTGTTATAGCTCAGTTTTATTTAGAAAATAAAGGAAAATACATCCTCGAGGCATGAGGGCATAACTCAAAGACACAAAGAGAAGAGGGAGAGCATGCACATGGGAGAGAGATCCCTGGCCCTTTGGCTCCTCTTTTTATATGTTCTGTGCCCCACTCCACCCACCGCACCGCCCCCCCCACCCCCACCCCACCAACCCCGGCCCTGCCCTATGTAAATTGGTCTAGCCTGGTGTTCTACCTCAGGTCCTTGGATCTTCCTTTGTTGTATTTTCATGGACTTTTCCCTTCCTTGTATTTTAGCCACCACCATTCTGGACTCCTTTTCCCTATTCTAACTACCAAACATTCCCCCAAGAGATGGGAGGCCCAAGTCTTTGGGAATAGGGGCTTTGAGATCTCTCTGGCTACTTCCTCCTGACCTGGGGCTGTGAGTGGCATTGGGCCTCCCCCTCTTGCTAGTCTCAGGCCTCAGACTCCTTATACTGGTGTCCATCAGGGGTGAGTGATATTTTCTGTGGTTGGCTGTAGTTTAATATATTCTTGTTGAACTGGCACTGCATGTCACAGCTTGTTGATCTGGGCAGAGACAAAATGGATTAGACTATTGATAATACATGGAGCAATCATAAGCAGCATCAATATGGTATAACAAGAACTAGCAGGGACATTAGCCAACTCCAAATTACCATCACTGGGATGGCTCCAGTCCTTCCTTGTTCAGAGATCAGAAGATCTATCTCCTGTCAGTTTTGGAGTTCAACCCCTGCCAAGCTGTGTTGGCTCTTTAGAGCTATCCTGAGAAATCTTATCCCCAGAAACTAGATTCTGAGGGTGTTCATTAGAATGGCACTCATTTGTAGTTCTGAACAGGTATCTGAGATCTCCCAGGGGCTCACAGATGTATTGAGTGTCCTTTTCTGTTTTCTTCCACAGCTTGACTTGTGAGTAGTGAAACAAAGAGACGTGTCCTGGTACCTTGACTGCTGTGGGGGTAGAAATTATTACAGGGTAGAAGCCCTTCCATGCAGGCTGGAGTTGAGCCTTTGGGGACCCATCTTTCCAGACTTTAACTAGGACTTCAGTTCCTGGAGCATATAGTGGTGACTCCTTAGAATCTTCTGGGTCCTGGTTGACACCCCAGAAGTGTATATCCAGTTGGAATTGCCCAGTGGTCATGGTATAAGATAGGAGGGTCTGAGACTTTGGATCTAGGAAGAGATCATTGACATAAACAAAAGGTCTCCCATATAGCATCTCACAAAGATTAAGACCAGCCTGTCCCTTAGGGGCAATGCGAGTGCAGAGGAGAGCTATCCGTAAAGCCTCCTTCCATCCCAGGGAGGTCTCTTGGGTTATCTTATTTATCACTGATTTTAAGAATTTGTTGTCTCTTTCTCCTTTTCCTGAAGACTGAGGCCTCCAGGCACAATGGAGATAATAATGCCCAATGCTTTAGAGACCCCTTGGGTGACCTTAGAAGTAAATAATGTCCCATTGTCAAGTTGTAATGACCTGGGCAGACCAAATCTCAGAATGATTTCATGGAGCAGTAGTTTTAGCACCTCCTCAGGTTTCTCAGACTGGGGGAAAGTCTTCAATCCACCCTGTGAATGTATCTATGATGACTAATAGGTATTTATGCCCTTGAGAAACTGGCATCTGGGTGAAGTCCATCTGCCAGTCCTCTTCTGGGTAGGTCCCATGTCATTTGACAGGCTGGGCCAGCTGGGATCTTTGAGCTCCTTAAGGGTTGTTTAATTGGCAAATGAGACAGAGGAGACCACTTGCCTTATAATCATTTGGAGGCCTGTTCCTCTGAAGGACCTTTCTAGTAACCTTTTCACCTAAATGAGTGGTGGCATGTAAGGAGTTAACCAACTTCCATTGGAGGTTCTCAGGAAGAAAAAGCAGTCCCTCCTTTTGGAATCACCCCATCTTGATAGCCCTCACTCTTAGCTTTAAGAGTCTTACCTTCAGTATATAAAGGAGTTCCTGGCAAATTAGTCTGTGGAAATAAGGTGGCAACCACTTTTAGGTCATTGTTCTGTAATGCTGCTCTCTTAGCTGCCTGATTGTCTGCTTGGTTCCCTTGTTGCCACTTCTGTGCTCCCTTTTTTGGTGTCCTTTACAGTGGGAGACTCTGGGCTCCAAAGTCACTGCAGATAGTTACTGCAGCCATAAAACTGAAAGATGCTTACTTCTTGGAAGAAAAGTTATGACCAAACTAGATAGCATATTGAAAAGCAGAGACATTAATTTGCCAACAAAGGTCAGTCTAGTCAAGGCTATGGTTTTTCCAGTGGTCATGTATGGATGTCAGAGTTGGACTGTGAAGAAAGCTGAGCACCGAAGAGTTGATGCTTTTGAACTGTGGTGTTGAAGAAGACTCTTGAGAGTCCCTTGGACTGCAAGGAGATCCAACCAGTCCATTCTGAAGGAGATCAGCCCTGGGATTTCTTTGGAAGGAATGATGCTGAAGCTGAAACC
This sequence comes from Ovis canadensis, assembly GCF_042477335.2. Classification (NCBI taxonomy): domain Eukaryota; kingdom Metazoa; phylum Chordata; class Mammalia; order Artiodactyla; family Bovidae; genus Ovis; species Ovis canadensis. Next base: position 34,026,820 of record NC_091261.1, on the reverse strand, counting down.
CCAGGACTTTGGCCACCTCATGTGAAGAGTTGACTCACTGGAAAAGACTCTGATGCTGGTAGGGATTGAGAGCAGGAGAAGAAGGGGACGACAGAGGATGAGATGGCTGGATGGCATCACTGACTCGATGGACGTGAGTCTGAGTGAACTCCGGGAGTTGGTGATGGACAGGGAGGCCTGGCGTGCTGCGATTCATGGGGTCGCAAAGAGTCGGACACGACTAAGTAACTGAACTGAACTGAACTGAACTGAACAGTGGGAGACTCAAACCTCCCACTGGGCAGATGGACTGCCTCCAAAAGCCTAAGGATTTTGTCACCATATTTGATTGGGGCCCCGTGGGTGGTTAAGTGGCCTCTTTCCTTCCAAATAGCCGCATGTGCATGTAGCACCAGAAAGGCATACTTGGAGTCAGTGTAAATGGCTACTCTTTTTCCTTTTCCCAGGTCTAAAGCTTGAATCAGGGCTATGAGCTCAGCTAATTAGGCTGAAGTACCTGGTGGAAAAAGGTTTAGGCTCTATGGTCTCAAATTTGAAACTACTGCATATCCAGCTCTTCTCTTCCCATGCAAGAAAAAGCTGCTTCCATCAGTGTACCAGATTTCCTCTGACCAGAATTGGTCAGAGGATCTTCTGACAATCCCTCTCAGGGTTTTGTCCAGTGGTCCAAGGTTTCTAGGCAAGAGTGAAATGGGAGAGAGCCCTTGGGGGTAGGCAGGAGGGTGGCTGGGTTAAGAACCTCACAAGGGGATATAGTCAGTCCTGGATTTTCCATCAGAACTAATTGATATCTGAGGATTCTTTGATCAGACATCCATAAATGGCCTCTCCCATTTAGGAGTTTTTTTCACTTGGTGGCTGGTAAAAATAGTTTGCCTCCAAAGGAGAGTTTTAAAGCATCTTCTTTCAGGACTGTAATAGCTGCAAGGTGTCAAAGGTAGGAAGAGATTTCTTCCAATAAGGGAAGAGGACCACTAGAAACTGGTGGGAAAATATTTGTCCATCCAAGCAACAGAATGCTCAGGTGAATCTCTTGCATTTGTTTTTCCTGTACCACCCAAAATGGTACAGGTTTGGGAGGAGAAGGCTCTGGAGTAGGAGGTAAGGACAGAGTAGGTAGCCCCTGTGTTAACCAAGAAACTCTCAGAACTACCTGCTGCGTCCGGTTGCACCCTTGGCTCCAGCCCTGTGATGATTATCTGTGACAGGTGGGCTGGCTGGAGTGGGCCACTTCAGTCCTGTTGAACCATTGTGAGGGAAGGCTTGGCGCTTGACCTTGAGGCTCTTGGGTCCCCAGTGCAGAGTGCCGCCTAATGTCCCAATTAATGGCATTTGTAGCCAGCTATTTTAGGAGATTTGTCACGGTTTGGACACTCTTTGGCCCAATGCCCAGCCTGACTACAGATTAGGCATTTGCCTTGTCCTTCAAGGACTCAGGGTTTGCCATAGGGGTTCCCTGGTAAGCGGCCAGCATCTTGGCATGCCTTTTCTCTTTCCTTTTCTCCCTTTCCTTGGCCTTGGCCTCCCTATCCTGTTCTCTGTTATAAAAGGTATTGGTGGCTGTCTGGACCATCTCATCTAAAGAGGCAGCAGCGTCCTGCTGCTGTAGCTGTTGTAACTTTATCTTAATGTCTGATGAACACTGGGACAGGAATTTGTCCTTTAAAATAACCTGTCCCTAATAAGAGTCTAAGTCCAGATTGGTAAACTTTTTAAGGACCTCTTTTAGCCTTTCCAGAAAGGCAATGGGATTCTCACTGGGCTCCTGAGTTATTGCTGAGACTGGGCACAGTCCCACAAGTAATAGGCTTCCTTCTATTCCCCTGGGTGGACTTTCATAGAGGTAAGTCTTTCTGAAACTTATCCTATCCAGTACTGTTGCAACCTGAGAGCCAGGCATACCCGGGTCAGGGTGCAGATCTCCAGGCAAGCTGAGGCATGACAGCCTCCTGGAAATCAAATCCCCAGACAGGTCACAGCATGTCAGCCTCCTGGGACCCCTGGACTGGTGGATCCCCGAGCAGGCTGAGACATGACAACCCTTGAGGACCAGATCCCTAGGCAGGTTGAGGCAGGTCGACCTCCTGGGACCCCAGGATTGGAGTTGGGTGCCCTGAAGGTCTCCAGCTTGACCAGTGCCAGGTAGGATTAAGGGGCTCTAATTTTAACTCATTGCCAGTTTGTTCACCTCAGATGGGAATAGATATTATGATGAATAGCAATCCAAGCCTGTGCCCTGATACTGGGAACCTGGTGAAACAGCCATAAGCCTTATCCTTTTACTGCTCTATGGGATTGTAACTCACTGATTTCCTCCCCTAGTCCTCCATAAGAGCAGCTTAGGGTGTTTCCAATGGTAAACATTTCATTGTCATAGACCCACTTTAGGTAATAACAGAAGTAATGACAGAAGAGTGGGTTATCTGGCCCTGTTAGGGGTATTGAGAGTATTTTAATAATAAGCAGGGTGGAGCAATGTTCTTACAAGGGGGCAGGGTCCTGGTTGTAGGAGTTAGTAATTGGCTTAAAAACAAATTGATAAGAGGCAACAGGCCAGATGTACCATAAAAATGAAATGGAGATTTGATCCTGGGGTATGTTTGTAACTTTAGCAGAAGGGTGGTAAGGGTTTGGGCCCAAACAGCCTGCAGGGCTAACTCCCAAAGTGGCAAACATTATCCCTGGAAGCCCAATTGCCTTTGAAGGGATGCCAACAGATGGACTTCAAGAAGGCATTGTGTGCCTGCCTCCCACCCTAGCAGGTTCACTGAGAGATGCCATTGTTGCTCATGTTGTAGGAAACATGGAAGATGCAGGCCTGACTATCCAGAGGGATTGGATATTATACAGTATTTCCCTCCCATGGGCCACCTATTTTCTGGTTGTCCCTCCAGAGGATTGTAGAGGCAACATTGTGGGCCTGGACAGGGCTCAGGAAAAGAGCATGAAGCAGGAGGGAAGGGGGCAGGGCACAAGTTTGGAAAGAATGACATAGCACAAGGGCATAACATAAACCAGTTAAAATCAAATGGGTCCAAGATGACAAGTAAAATTCAGCTAAACCTTGATCCCCAATCTGCAAGCTAAATACCATATCCAGGTGGCAGGACAGTTCCAAGGCACTGTCAAAAGACAGAGGAGTGGGTGGTTCCCCAATGGTTGGGATGATCCTCCCACTCATTAGCATATGAATTCACCCAGCTCGCCAAACCTAGCCACACCACATTCCATGGCAGAAGCGCTTGCCCTCTGCAATGGCCCACATCCTGCGGAATGTGCTTCTCTCTGAATCTGAACAAATCCACCTCTTACTTATCTCTGTGTCTCTCACTGAAGTTTTGCAATGAGACATCAGAGCCTGGTCTTCATTAGGTCCTGAAGCCAGGCATCATGGGTTTTGATGGGGCTCAAGTCCTAGGAGAGAGGAGCTGAAGGAAAGGAAGGAAAAGCAGCAGGAAAAACGTGCCAAGGAAACCCTTTCAGGAAAACTGAAACTGAAGTCACTCAGTTGTGTCCGACTCTTTGCGACCCCGTGGACTGTAGCCTACCAGGCTTCTCCGTCCATGAGATTTTCCAGGCAAGAGGGCTGGAGTGGATTGCCGTTTCCTTCTCCATAATAAAAACCCCTTCATAATCTGCCATATAACCTGCTAAATACCTGACCTGTGCTCACAGTTTTCATTGGCCTGATCCTTGACACAAAGAAGATTAAGGACAGAAGAACTCCCACTGGCCTGGGTAACAGCTACTGGGGCCAGCAGATAGTGGAGCCTTTGGGACTGAGGAGTAGCCTCTCCAAAGTCCCTCAGTTGCCCCCGCTGCCACTCGCCTGTTCGTGGGGGATTCAAGGAAAAAGGATACGAGAGTTTGTAATAGAATTAAGATTTTGCTAGGCATATGTCCCCTCAGCCATAGGAGAGAGGACCTCCTACCTTAACCGGAGGTCTTCTGGAATCTGAGACTGAGCCGCGTGAGCTTTCTGCTGAGTTGGTTTTTGCTACCCCAGTTTCCAGCATGCTGGGCTTCTTGTCACTTCCCCTGTGTTGGGTTTTCTTAGTGTTTAGCTTCCACTGTGGGAGCTTTTGCCAAGTTGGGCTCCTGCTGTGCTTGGCCTCCTCCTTGAAGGGGCTGTGCCAAGGTTGTTTCAGCCAGGTTAAATTGGATTCACAGCACCATAGATATCAGGGGAGTGTGGAGTGTGTAATTTCCTTGGTTCTGTCTTGTCACAACAAAACGTTGAAGCGATGGGCCAGTGTTAACAACTTTCAGCCAGACCAGTGTCACAGCTCCATGATACAGCTCAGTTTTATTTGGAAAATAAAGAAAAAGACATCCTCGAGGCATGAGGGCATGCCGACCCAAAAGACGTGAAGAGAAGAGAGAGAGAGAGAGAGTGAGAGAGCGAGCGAGAGTGACCCATGGCCCTTTGGCTCCTCTTTTTATGTGTTTTTTCTCCTCCTCCTGGGCCTGCCCTATGTAAACTGGTCTAGCCAGGAGTGCTGTTTGTTCTACCCAGGTCCTTACTCCTGTCCTCTCACCTTCCTTTGTTCTATTTTCGCAGGCTTTTCCCTTCTTTGTCTTTTAGCCACCACCATTCTGAACTCCTTTTTCCTATTTGAGCTACCTAACAGAATGTACATTTGTAAGGTCAGGAAATTGTTGTTTGGAATGCACTAGACAATTAAAAAAATAATGAAATTGATTCTTCCTCCTCAGGATTATTGGACACTAAATTTTAAAATTGCAGAGGTAGGTCTCAGCTATTCCTGTGCAAGTCAGCTCCATCTGATAAAGAAACACAAAGATAGCAAGTCTATTGATACTAGGAAATAGTGTTCTTTTTACCTTTCTGGGGTACAGTTTAGGACAGGATAACTGTGTAAGGTCCAACTGTGTTAATATACAGATGCCCCACTCTTTCCTGAAACACAGCATAGGTCTCTATCAAATGGAAATCTGTGAATGGAAACAGCTTTCTCCAACAGCATGCTCAAATGTATTATTGTATTTCATTTTGAACTGTGGTGTTGGAGAAGACTCTTGAGAGTCCCTTCGACTGCAAGGAGATCCAACCAGTCCATTCTAAAGGAGATCAGTCCTGGGTGTTCTTTGGAAGGAATGATGCTAAAGCTGAAAGTCCAATACTTTGGCCACCTCATGCAAAGAGTTGACTCATTGGAAAAGACCCTGATGCTGGGAAGGACTGGGGGCAAGAGGAGAAGGGGACAACAGAGGATGAGATGGCTGGATGGCATCACTGACTCGATGGACAGGAGTTTGAGTGAACTCCGGGAGTTGGTGATGGACAGGGAGCCTGGCGTGCTGCGATTCATGGGGTCTCAAAGAGTTGGACACGACAGAGTGACTGAACTGAACTGATGATCTAAAAAATAATGTAGTGAAAGAAGGAGACATTGTAGTTATAGTCATGATGCAGGATTTTGGCTTTCATTGGACTGTGTGATTTTTATCTAGAATGTTAATGGTTAAAGAAGGAAATACATTTTTTTTTTCATTTTCTTTATCCCAAGGCATGTTATGATACCATATTACCTGCTCTACTGTGTTCTCCAAAAAGTTATTGTATATGAGAACTGTCATATGCCTTTAATTTAGGTCCATATTATTTCCCCTGGGAAATTTTAGAAATGAGAGGTGGATGTTTGAAAATGGATGGGGAAAAAAATCTGATGGAAGGAAACTTTTAGAAAAGGAAAACAGATGACCTCCTACATCTTTGCCTTTTTTTGTCCTTAAAATGCAGTGATAATATTGTTTGTATTCACTCTCAGAACCAAATAATTGATACTTTTGACCTCACATTAGTTAGAAAGTTGCCATTTAAAAAAATCTCTATTTGAAACTTTGTTTTCACTTTTAAATTCATTGAAACATTCAAGGGCACGGTTTCTGATTTAATAGTGGGAGGTGCAAAAATTTCCCACTTATCTTTTATTTGATTCTTTAGAGGTAAATGAATCACTTTAACAGTAATCATAAAATCCTCTGGGTAAGATATTAGTGTATAAATGAAGTGAGTTTTTTTCCTATAATACTGTATCTCAATAAAATATTTTAAAGTAAACCAGGTTATAACTCTTCACAATATGATAAATCTTTTGTAACCTTCCAGTAAGTTATTTTTTTATTTCTATAGTAAGTCAAAATATGCTGCTGATGATCTTTACAATTTTTACTCCAATTATTAAAGTCATCACCTGTGTATAGTGTTTAATGAGAAGAACTATATGACTGATATTTCTTAAATACTATTATTATGTTTTCTTCTAAGCAATGTAACAATTGACTTGCATAAATTTTCATAATTCTATGATGTAAGTTGTGCTGTGAGTCAATTTAGATTTAAGGTAGACTCATGGGGTCGCAAAGAGTCACACACAACTGAGTGACTGAACTGAACTGAACTGAACACAGAGAAGAGTTTAAATACCTGGCACTAGATCACTCAGAACTGAAATTTGACTCTAGACAGCCCTGTTCAGAGGCTATATTCTCAACCTGTTCCTACTGTTGCCACTGCATAATTCTACAAGATAGAAGCTACATTTTACACTATTCTCATGAATGCCTTTAGTTATAGACACTGTGCTTGCATCAAAATTCCAAATATAATAACTATGTAGCTAGACAGAGGAGTATTTTGATTATTTTAATATTTTTTTTCTATTGAAGTTTATCCTCCAATTTCAATGGGCAAGAATTCTTACAAGAATACCTTGTATTCTTTACCTCCATATTCTTTTTAGTGCTTGATTTAAAAAAAAAAAATATATATATATATATATATATATATCTCCTTCCCCCCCTCCCACCCCACACATCTCTTAAGAACTATAGAGTGGAAGGTAAGAGTAGGAGTCTTAAAAGTTAAGGAATGTAATCAGGTGTGGGAATAATACCTCTCCTGCTACATACATAGTTAATTCATGCTCTGACTAGATTATTTCAATAATCCTGATCCTGTGTTCAAGCAACTATGTAATTTACTTGTAGATTTAGAAAAATAATCCAATCCTTATGAAGAGTGAGCCTGTATAGTAATTTAACAAAAAGAGAAGATTACATTTTCCGATTTATAGGTAGTGAGAATGCTGGGAAAGAGCAGACTCCCAAGGTGCACTTATGGGATTCTTAGTTATCCTCACAGGGACCCTAGATTACATGCCTGTTTATTTTTCTGCCTGGGTTTCCCGCTCAAAGGGCTTCCCTAATAGCTCAGTTGGTTTAAAAAAAAGAAAAAAAAATCTACCTGCAATGCTGGAGACCTGAGTTTGATCTCCGGTTTGGGGAGATCCCCTGAAGAAGGAAATGGCTACCCACTCCGGTATTCTGGCCTGGAGAATTCCATGAACTGTATAGTCCATGGGGTGGCAGTGTTGGACACAACTGAGCAACTTTCACTTTCAGATGCTATTAAGAGTAGTTTGCAATTATGAAAAATACATCATCAATGGTGTTTTACTCAGAGTTCTCTGGAAAATAAAACCAACAGGATGTACACACACACACACACACACACACACACACACACACACACACACTTACACACAGTGTAAGTCTGAGGACTAGAGACCCAGTCTAGTGATGTTTCTGTTTCAGTCCAAAGCAGTGATGCTTCTGTTTCAGTTCAGAGGTCTCATGTGATAGAACCAGGCCAGGAAGGACCAGTGTTGCAGAAGAAATCTGAAAGCAATCTGCTGGAGAGTTCTGTCTTGCTCTGGGCTGGCCAGTCTTTTTATTCTATTCTGGCCTTAAACTGACTTAATGACCCTTAGCCCCCTCATGGAGAGAAGTCTGTTTTATTCCATGTCCACCAATTTAAATATCATCTCATCCAAAAACTCCTTCCTACAAAAAGTCAAAATTATGCTTGACTAAATATCCATGGCTATTAGGGCCCAGGCAATGACACACAAATTAACAATCACAAATGACAACACTGTCTGTTGATTTGAAAAATACTTACTCAACTTTTATTAGGTAATAACAAGTAGAAAAAGAGTGAATTGGCAATTTTATTTAAATGAAAAATACATATTTATATGCAAAGTTTTTTATATGTGGATGGAAAGATATAATAACTTCTTATGGTTTATTATAGTTCTGGCAAGATTTTTCATGTTGAATTTTATAGTATTTTATTATATATTACATTTAAAATTTCTTCATTATATAATTCTATTAACTTAAAATATAGGCACATATATGCAGTTTAGATTGTTTATTGATTATATTTCAGCATAGTTAAAGGGATTTTATAAAATATTTATTGTAAGAAGAGGAAGTTGGATCTATGAAGATTAAGACCTGCTGAGATATTATTATATTAGGTTGATAAATTTTTGGAAATGTACTTAGATAGTTCTTTTCAATGCTCTCTAAATTTCATAAATGTCTTTTGTGAAACAAACCCTAGACCCACTCAAACATTTAATATATATTTTTTCACAATTGTTTTGAACTGACTAGTCAGTGTTTCCATTATTAGACATTTTGCTCTGTAGTTACTTTGTTCTTGCATAATGTAGTTCTATCATTAGTTTATAAGCATTATGGTCTTTGCTGCTTCTTTTTTTCAGCTTTTGGGAAAAAAGAAAATCTACTCTCTGTGTGTAACATTGACCATAAGAATATTTTAAGGTGTTACATGAAGTCACTCACTTGTGTGGCAGATATTAGATAGATGCTAAACAGGCTCTCCTTTTTGGATCAACTTTTTAGTATATTTATTTGATTCTTTGCATATAGGTAGTTCTGTGATTAGTTCTTGCCATGAAACATGTACAGAAGTGAGGTATACTACTCCCGGGCCCAGATATTTAAGAGAGTAATATCCTTTATTCTCTAATGTCTTCCCTGGTGGCACAGCAGTGAAGAACCTGCCTGCCAATGCTGGAGTTGCAGGTTCGATGCCTGGATTGGGAAGAAACACTGAAGAGGGAAATGGCAAGGAAATGGCAACCTACTCCAATATTCTTGCCTGGGAAATCCCATCAGGACAGAGGAGCTGGCCAGTGACAGTCCATGGGGTCACAAGAGAGTCAGACACTACTTTCCAACTGAACAACAAAAAAAATGTTTTCTTCACTTTCTTCTCTGCTGATAGCAAAAAAATTAGAGATTTCATGGTAAAGATGATGAAATACCATAAGGTAGAAAGAACTTAGATCTCTGAATGGGCATGCAAAATAGAAACCCCTTTCCTGTTATCTCTCCTCCCAGAACCATTACTCTATAATGTGAATGAGCCATAACATTTATGATAAGGCAGTGATATTTTTACATATTTTTATGGCAGAAAGTCTATCCTAAGTAATTAAGATATTGTGTAAGCACTTTTCACACTTCCTGGCATAAAATGGCCAGTTAATAAATGATAGCTGTTACCCATCACTTTTTATGTCAAGTGATAAAATACATTCTGTGTACAAAATATGCCTGCAGGTAAAAACATGCTTCTTACCAGAAATACTACTTCTTATCAGAAATACTTACCATTCCAAGTAAATATAACTTCATACACCAAATCTTGATATATCCACATTACTTATTTTAATATTTAAAATTCATCAGATATAAATATTTCTGGCATTCTTCTGTTTTCCAATTATTGTCAGTTTAATAGAAAGTGACACGTCTCTTCTAAGAGAAAGAAAGTGAAGTGTTAGTCGCTCAGCTGTGCCCAACTCATTGTGATCCTAATGGACTGCAGCCCACCAGGCTCCTCTGTCCATGGGATTTTCCAGGCAAGGATACTGGAGTGTTTTGCCATTTCCACCTCCAGGGGATTTCCTGACCCAAGGATTGAGCCAGGGTCTTCTGCATTGCAGGTAGATTCTTTACCAACTGAGCTACCAGGGAAGCACACTCTAATAGTTAGCTTAATCTATTTCAGTAGGCATTATGCTACATTCCATAGTTTAAGTCTGTGATTATTTTGATTTTTTGTTCTCATGTTCCTTCATTCATGCAACACATATTTACTGGGTTACTGATGTATGAACAATCTACTGAATTTCTTTCCACATTGATGTCATTCATTGCTTCCCACAGAGTAAATTTCCTCCATTTGTTGACTCAATACATACTGAGATGTATTTTTCTTTTTCATGCAGAGGAAGACACTGTTCCACTATCCTCCAAACAGATAGTTTGCATAATATTATCTGAATTATTCTCCTCTTTATTTAATTATTTTTCTTTTGATTGGAAAATTGTGAATGATATTGAATAATCTACAATCTGGCTTATTACATAATTAAAATGATGATTAGGAAAGCTTGGATAAAAAACCAAATCTTTCTCTAGTTCAGATATAGTAGAAACTGTCCGATTGACCTGAGTGCAATATTTTATCAAGTTTTACTGTCATCTTATCAACTCATTTTTGAGATTGCACAGGTAACCCTCGTATAAATAAAAGTTGTGTTCTAGTTTTTAGTGTTTATTAGGGAGGTAAGACAAACAGAAATCATTAATATTTGGAGGCAAATATGCTCTTCTCAGAAAAGAAATAAATAAACAAATAGAAAGATAAATAAGTGAATAAAAACAAGGTTTGGGAGAATAAACCTTTAAAACAATATGTGTTTCAGAATTGAGGGAGGATAATATTAAAAATATGTTACTAATTTTAAGATAAAGGCATTTACATTTCTACCTAAAAGTTTTAAATATATATGATTTTCCTTGAATTCTCTAATTATTTCTAGCATTGAGGTAAACTAGAGTAAAACATCTTTTCAATGACAGTGACAATGAAAACCAATCTTTATCACTGAAATATTCATCATCATAAAACATAACATGCTTTCTTTAGTGTGATAAAGAGTCTCAGAGCATATGAATAGATGGCTGATTGTAATAGGGATGACTAATGTAGTATACAGCTAAAGAATCCAAGACCATATTTCACAAATGCCAGAAGGCAAGCTTTAAAAATACATGCTATTTATTTCATTAGAATCAATCCTGCTACAGACATAGGGCATATCTCTCATTGTGAAACACAACTTAAAATTCATTTAAATTGTATGATCTTATACAAGTAAATTAAAAAGTTGCTAGTAATATAGAAATTGATCATTGGATATAATAAATTATTATATATATTATATAATATATTACTTATATTGAAGAAATCTAATAATTGAAGAGCAAACTTTACTTGTGTGTAGGACGAGTTTATGACTCTTTGTTGTTATGAAAGATGTCAAAAGCTAATGACATGCTCCTGTTCTCAGATTGAGCACAGGAAAATAAAACAAGTAAGTACAGTTATTAAAATGACTTTAGAAGTTGTGATTCCATAGTCAGATAAAACCTTAACAGATAGTAATAATTTTCACATTAATTTCTAATATGAGAGAATATATTTATATTTTTTAAGAGCCAAAAGTCTGTAAAAATACATTCAAGTAGCTCAATCACTTCATTAAGAGGTTGCAAATATCATTAAGTATAATGTAGAGTCAAGAATTATATAATCATCATTGGTTTACAGAGTCATTGGCTAAGACCTACAAATGGACTCTCTGTGTCCATCACTGTAACAGACAAGAAAGCAGTCATTATTATGGATAGACCTATACTAGTCTTGAAAATTTGGCCAACAGAGGTGGTAAACCTGTTTATTTTTAAGGGTATAACTGCTTCTTTAGTGGATAATGACTTTCAACTGAAAATAAATTAAATTTAGAAAAGTTTAAGTGATTTATACCCACAATATTGATATTTTGAAATATCTGACATTTAAAATAGTGTAATGTTTAACAAAGTGTAGCCTATTAAGAGTAAAAAAAAAACCAAAACACACAACATGTAATTCCAATTGAAAATAAATAGTTGATTTCAATTCAAAATAAATAATTTATACTTGATTTATATTCAGATCCCAAGATGAAATCGTACTAAATTTTTAACCGATATTGAAACACTTCAGAGAATTTCAGATCATATCTGCATTGGGGTTTTTGGTGCAAAGGTGTTTTTGCTAGCCCTAAGTTGCCTTAGCTACTCCTCTTCATTCCCCTATACAATGGCTGCTGCTGCTGCTAAGTCGCTTCAGTCATGTCCGACTCTGTGCGACCCCATAGATGGCAGCCCACCGGGCTCCCCCATCCCTGGGATCCACATCCTTATAAATATTTTTAATACCTATTCCATCTTTTCCTATTCAATCTTCAATGATTCTATAATTTATACCAGAAATAGTTTTGAACATAGATCCTAAAAAGGGATTTAGAATTGAGGTACTCATATATTTGAGTTTTGGATCTTGAAAAATGAGATTTAAATACTGGGGTGGACCAGATGGGACTGAGAATCCCCAGTTATCTCTGAATACTGCTTGTTGAGAAAATCATGTCCTGTGTCCCATCTGAATTTTTCAGTACATAAATGCATTTTAATGACTTTAACTAGAGTGGTCTCACAAAGAACATCAGTTGCCCTTAATGCATATGCATTGTCTTTCAGAAACAAATTTCAGGAATCAAATTTCACCATAGTCTGGATAGAGAAAAATGGACCTGTCACAGAATAAGATGTCTATATTTTGAAAGAGTTGCAAAATCTTAATGATTTCGGTGGCAGGGGACTGGAAATCATATAGAAGGGTAGATGTTAAGATCATTAGACTAACAATGAAGAAGCAATGTCTTATCTTAATGATGTGGCATTTAATGTGTTGGCTTAAAACGTTGCAAGTGACATTAATAGTGTCTAGACTAATTAACTTGGTTAACTGAATCTGGATTCAACAAAATGGTACAATTTGTGCTCCACAATCTTATATTCAAAACTGTATTCTACAGTAGGAATACCTTCTCTTCCTCAGTAGAAATAGTGAAGAAACTAAGAAATACAAGTTGGTAAAGAATCTGCTGCAGTGCAGGAGACCTGGGTTTGATTCCTTTGTTGGGAAAATCCCCTGGAGAAGGAAATGGCAACCCACTCCAGTATTCCTGCCCAGAGAATGCCATGGACAGAGGAGCCTGACAGGCTACAGTCCATGGGGTTGCAAGAGTCGGATACAACTTAGCAACTAAACCACCAAAGGAAGAGAGAAATGCATCATCATCTCTGAAAATCTCTGAATATATTTTTGCTCTTTATATGCAAGGGATGATTATGGGAGGCATTGAAAATGGAATTAGATTCCTTGCTTTCATTGGGAATAATAAGTATTCTGAACAGGAGGAGTCAGTTGGTAGCCTTTGACCTTTAGAGAGTCCAATAGACTAAACAGTGGGAGAAATTACCATAACCAGGCCACAAGGACAGATTAGTAATCAGAGTGTTTTGATCAGCAGAGAATTGTGGAGAAGGCTAATTGATTACAGAGCCTTCAAGATTGGAACAGATGGGGAACCTACAAGAATGCTGTTTGGAATATATAATTAGAAAAATTCTTGGTCTAGGGGGAAGGATTCTAGATCAAGTCAATATACCTACATATACACACATACACATGCACATCCTCAATCAATTAGAAATAGAATTTATACTTTCAGCCAATCAAGTAATATTATTCTGAAATTATAGCCAATATATTTATAGCTGAGATAGAATGAAAAATATGAAATATGGATAGAAAAAATATTTGTTTAAATTCTGCAGAAGATATAATATATCTAGGAAAATGAAGGAATCACACCAATTTCTAATACAAAATAGTATAGAAAACAATGAGACAAAAATTAATATAATCACTAACTTCATATGTACAACAGCAGTAACAGAAGAAAAATTTTATTTCAAAAGCAACAGAAGTATTATATGTATGCAGTGCTCATTCATTTCTGTCATTTCTGGCTCTTTGTGACCCTACCACTATCCATGGGATTAACCTGGCAAGAATATTGAAATGGGTTGCCATGCCCTCTTCCAGGGGATCTTCCCATCACAAGGATCAAACCCGTGTTTCCTGCATCTCCTGCATTACTGGTAGATTCTTTATGCACTGAGCCACCTAGGAAGTCCGAGTATTATATATCACAGAATAAAATAAAAATAAACATTAAGGTCAACCAGAATAGATTCTTAAAGAGCATACACAAGTACCTGTAAAGAAATGCAAAGGCATTTGATGGGCATTCAAAATATAATTTTTTATTTAAGTAAATTTATATATTTAACATGATGTTAATAAAAATAAAAGTAGGAGATTTTTGGTTTTTTGATAGGGAACAGATGATCTAATTCCAGATTCATGTGGAAAGATAACTAAGTTACAGCAACCATGAACATTTTTTAAAGAGGAGAAATGATAGAACACTAGCTTTACTTGATATTAAATCATAGTACAAAATAAAGATAGTTAATATTGATGTACTAATAAGCATGTATATTATTAAAACAATGGATATTGAAGGAAATAGCATGATAAATATATAATTAAAAATGACATCTCAACTTATTTGTGGAGATGGTTTATTTAATGAATAAAGTTGGACATCTGGGTAACTGCATAGGGAAAGCATCATTTTGGAGCTTTTATTCAAAGTTATAACAGAATGTGATACATTCCAAATAAATTTTAAAAAATTAAAATTTATGAAGCTATATAAATGGTGGAGGAACACTTGGAAAACTTAACTCACAAACATGAAGTAGGGAAAAGTGTGTCTCAGTATGAAACTAAAATAGACGTTTTAAAGGAAATAACTGATTTATATACAAAATAAAAATTATGAAAAATCTTCAATAAAGTAAAAAAGAACAACTTACTCCTTGTGAAAATATGTTGCAACTCATCGGAAAGACAGTGGTTGATTATTTAGTATGTCTCTACTAATGGATAAGAAGACCCGCAATGATATTTTAAACAATGTGCAGATGAATGAACAAGTATCTTAAGGATAAAAAAGCTAAACTTCTCTCAAAATTTTTAAAGATTTCACATAAGTACTATATCAACTGAAGATAGGCAAAAATTCAACCTAGCTGATAATTGTGTTGTTAATGTTATTAGGTAAACAGATACTCTTAAAAACTGTAGGTAAATGTAAAATTGACAAAATACTTTAAGAGGGCAAGTTTTAAATAATTTTCAAAAATTTAAAATGCCTATGCTCTCTAATTTTGAGGTAATTTTCTTCTGAATTAATCTTATATATTGTTCATGATTCAGAGGAGCAATGTAGAAGTTTATTCACTCAGTAACATTTTTAACGATCACAAAATATTGAAACTAATCGCCATTAATAGGGAGACACAATGATCATATGTTATTATGTACAAAGGCTTTAAAAATAAGTTGGAAAGAATGATAACATACTTTAAAAATATTTAAAATGTATTACATATACATACACAATATGACAACATAGTAATAGATACTTCTGCTTCATTGACTACATTAAAGCCTTTGACTGTGTGGATCACAACAAACTGTGGAAAATTCTTCAAGAGATGGGAATACTAGCCCACCTTACCTGCCTCCTAGGAAACCTGTATGCAGGACAAGATGCAACAGTTAGAACTGGATGTGGAACAATGGACTAGTTCCAGTTCGGAAAGGAGTACATCGAGGCTGTATTTTGTTATTCTGCTTATTTAACTTATACACACAGTACATCATGTGAAATGCCGGGCTGGATGAATCACAAGCTGGAATCAAGATTGCTAGGAGAAATATCAATAACCTCAGATATGCAGATAACACCACCCTAATGGCAGAAAGCAAAGAGGAACTAAAGAACCACTTGATGAGGGTGAAAGAGGAGAGTGAAAAAGTTGGCTTAAAACTCAACATTCAAAAAACTAAGATCATGGCATACAGTCCCATTATTTCATGGCAAAAAGATGGTGAAAAAATGGAAACAGATGAGTTTGAGCAAGCTCCTGGAGATGGTGAAGGACAGGGAGGCCTGACATGCTGCAGTCCATGGGGTTGCAGAGTCAGACACGACTGACTGAACCACAAGAAAGTATCAGCATGGTGGTTAATGTGTGTTATGTGTGTTAGTCGCTCAGTCGTGCCTGACTCTTTGCGACCCCATAGACTGCAATCCACCAGGTTCCTCTGTCCATGAGATTTTCCAGGCAAGGATACTGGAGTGGGTTGCCATTTCCTTCTCCAGAGGATCGTCCCAACCCAGGGACTGAACCCGGGTCTCCTGCACTGCAGGCAAATTCTTTACCAACTGAGCTACAAGGGATTATTCATGGTTTAAAATAGCAATTGTATTTTGCTCCCATATGTTTGGGTTTAAGTATTTAGAAAAGATTTGCTAGGCTATGTGCTTGGGGTATCTTTCCTCTGGCCTTGTAGTAAGCCAACTGGATACTGAATGACCTTTTCTGATCTTAAATACAGAGATAAGTTACATATATATCACTAAAGTAGGGAAGGAGTTTAAAACATTTGCAGACATGTTTTTAAATTGTCACATACTTTATGTAATGAAATGGAAATCTCTCCTACCTTCCTTAAATGAGAAGAGCAAGGTAAAAAACATATAGTACAATATCCCTTATGTTTGAAGAGGGAATGCATATTATATATGCATATGTTTCTATATACAAACTTTGTCCCTAGAAATGAAGAAACTGCTAACAATTGATGCATTTAAAAATGGATAAATGGCTAAAAGACAAGTTTACAAAGATTATGTTACTCTGTAATCTGTAATCCCATTCATGTATTTGAAAGCTATTTTTTCTAAAATTTCAGTGAAAAAGGAAGATAAGGAAATCTTTAAAATGCAAATGAATCCGTAAACAAAAAATGGGAATGTATCCATAAAGAATGAAAAAATTAGCCTATTTTAGATACAAAATAATATTTGATAATATGTGCTTAGAAAAAGCATTTTTAGAAGGCCGTTTTTGTTATTTGGGGTTTAGTTTATACACAGTGAAATTCACATCTATCAGTATTAAGTGTTACAACCTGATCAACGTTAAATTGTGTATACAAACATGAAGCCACTATGCAGATTAAGATATAGATAATTTCTGTCACCTCCTAAGTTTACACTCCTTTCCAGTTCATTTCTTTCCCTCTGCTCCCCATACCATAGAGGCATCCAGTGGTTTATTTTGTTCTTGCTGGTTTACCTGATTTAGACATTCATGTACATGGACTCTATGTACAGGTACATGTATGATATGACTTTTGATTAGTGCAGTGGTTTTGATTCATCCATGTCATTGCACATATCAGTTGTTTGTTTCTGTCTGTTACTGGCTAGAAATACATTTGCACGAATATACAACCATGTTTTTAGTCCTACTCTTGCTGGTGGACAGTTACGATATTTCAAAATTTTTAGCATAAGAGTAAAGTTATTTTAAATATTCTAATGCAATTGTATGTATGTACACATTTCTAGTTCTCTGGGAAAATACTGAAGAGTGGAGTCGTTATAATAGTAAAATTAGGTTCACTATTTCAGGATTTTTTAAAGTGCCATTCATTTTTTTTTTTTAATGATGGCAAGCTACCTCCTATCAACAGTGTGCAAGAATTCCAAAGAAAAATATTTTGAGGTTATTAGAAAATAAGAAAAAAAATTATCCTCTCTAAAACCATATTCTCATTATTTGTATAACAGAAGTAATACTACATATAGTATTTCTCATGTAAGTTGAAATATTTCTTTCTTTTTCCTCTTTATTTCCTTCTTTTCCTCCTGCCTTCTGGGTAAAAATAGATGCCAAATTACATAAGCATACTTGTATAATTTATTTATTTCTCCCAGGTGAAAATGACTAAGTGACATAAAGTAGAATGTCTTTTAAATATCTGAGAATTACTGGTGACCTGTTAAAGCAAATAATTCCAGGACACTGGAAGTCACAAACTAGTTGTAAGCACAGAAACAGCTCAAATAATCTACTTTTGCACTTTCAGATGCACTGTTTAGTAATATAATAATGTACAAATTTCAATCTAATGATCAAATGACATTTAGACCTACATTTGAGTTTATAATTAGAAAATTTTTGAAGTAAAGAATAGAGATTTTGAATAACTTAGTAAGAAAAAGCTTTTATTTCCTATTTGACATAGAATAGTTTGTTACTTCTAAAATATTTCAGAGCTTTTAAAATCACACTGGTTTACAAACATTTATCTAAAACTAGTCTGGATCTACTGTGCAGAATTAATACAAAGGAACATTGCATTATTGACTCTAACTTCTTTGATATTTAATACATATCAATCTTTAACAACAGATATACAATTAGTCAATCTAACACATGTCATTGGATAAATGAGGTACTTTCTAAAATAATCGACCTTGTAATATCTGATTTTGGTATGGTTTAGGCTTTTATTAAGTTAAAATGGAAGTATGGGAATGTTTTCTTTGCCTCTCAGTTGAAAAATACTCATAAAACAGAACCAGATATGAGACATGATAAAAACTTATTAAAAAATTGAATTTTGATTCAATGCTTATGGCTCTCCAAATCTTTTTTTTTTTACCTGAAATAAAGAGGGTTTATTTTTTTAACTATGCAAATGTGGTTCAGTAAATGAAATAGTGGACAATAAAATCAATATCGTTACACACCATGGCCATCCAATCACCAAATAGCAATAACAACAAAACTGATATTTTCATAGTTCTTCTCAGTTATTTTCCCCCCATTTTATTTTTTTTTAGTTTTTTATTTTTTAAATTTTAAAATCTTTAATTCTTACATGCGTTCCCAAACATGAACCCCCCTCCCACCTCCCGCCCCATAACATGTCTCTGGGTCATCCCCATGCACCAGCCCCAAGCATGCTGCATCCTGCGTCAGACATAGACTGGCGATTCAATTCTTACATGATAGTATACATGTTAGAATGTCATTCTCCCAAATCATCCCACCCTCTCCCTAACCCTCTGAGTCCAAAAGTCCGTTATACACATCTGTGTCTCTTTCCCTGTCTTGCATACAGGGTCGTCATTGCCATCTTCCTAAATTCCATATATACGTGTTAGTATACTGTATTGGTGTTTTTCTTTCTGGCTTACTTCACTCTGTATAATCGGCTCCAGTTTCATCCATCTCATCAGAACTGATTCAATCCAAATCTTAAAAAATAACTTTGAAACCAATATTTTTTAAAATGTTGTCATTGTTCAGAAACAATATTGGAATGGAGGAAGGACAGAAGAAGTGAGGAAATAATGAATAAAAGCAGGCTAATTTTTGGATTAATGAATTATTGTTTCAACATGAAAACTTTGATAAATTTAAGAAATATATAGGACTTTTTATTTTCTTTGAATTTACTGCTGTCTTAAGAACATTTGGCTTCCAAAGTATATTTCTTATATATCAAGCTTTCAGTTCAGTTCAGTTGCTCAGTCGTGTCCGACTCTTTGTGACCCCATGAATCGTAGCACGCCAGGCCTCCCTGTCCATCACCATCTCCCGGAGTTCACTCAGACTTATGTCCATCAAGTCCGTGATGCCATCCAGTCATCTCATCCTCTGTCGTCCCCTTCTCCTCCTGCCCCCAATCCCTCCCAGCATCAGAGTCTTTTCCAATGAGTCAACTCTTCGCATGAGGTGGCCAAAGTACTGGAGCTTAAGCTTTAGCATCATTCCTTCCAAAGAAATCCCAGGGTTGATCTCCTTCAGAATGGACTGGTTGGATCTCCTTGCAGTCCAAAGGACGCTCAAGAGTCTTCTCCAACACCACAGTTCAAAAGCATCAATTCTTCGGCGCTCAGCCTTCTTCACAGTCCAACTCTCACATCCATACATGACCACAGGAAAAACCATAGCCTTGACTAGACGGACCTTGCTTTTCTAAAACATAAAATTAAAAATATCAGCACTCCTTCTGTAAGCATAGGGTTAAGAAGCCTTTTGAACAAGATACATAGATACCATAAAGTATGAGATCAAAATGTGTCCATAAACTGTTAATTGTATGTTTAAAAATATCATAAAAATCAAGAAAATTTAAACATTCTATGATGGAAAGAAACTTGGTTTCAAGAGAAGACTAGTTAAAATTAGCCCTAACCAAAGCAACTGGAAAATGTCAGTTTTCATTCCAATTCCAAAGAAAGGTAATGCCAAAGAATGCTCAAATTATCGCACAATTGCACTCATCTCACACACTAGTAAAGTAACGCTCAAAATTCTTCAAGCCTGGCTTCAGCAATATGTCAACCATGAACTTCCAGATGTCCAGGCTGGTTTTAGAAAAGGCAGAGGACCAGATATCAAATTGCTGACATCCATTGGATCAAGGAAAAAGCAAGAAAGTTCCAGAAAAAAAAAATCTATTTCTGCATTATTGACTATGCCAAAGCCTTTGACTGTGTGGATCATAATAAACTGTGGAAAATGCTGAAAGAGAGGAATACCAGACCACCTAACCTGCCTCTTGAGAAACCTGTGTACAGGTCAGGAAACAACAGTTAAAACTGGATATGGAACAACAGACTGGTTCCAAATAAGAAAAGGAGTACATCAAGGCTGAATATTGTCACCCTGCTTATTTAACTTCTATGCAGAGTACATCATGAGAAACACTGGGCTGGAGGAAGCACAAGCTGGAATCAGGATTGCCAGGAGAAATATCAATAACCTCAGATATGCAGATGACACCACCCTTATGGCAGAAAGTAAAGAGGAACTAAAAAGCCTCTTGATGAAAGTGAAAGAGGAGAGTGAAAAAGGTGGCTTAAAGCTCAACATTCAGAAAATGAAGATCATGGCATCAAGTCCCATTATTTCATGGGATATAGATGGGGAAACAGTGAAAACAGTGACAGACTATTTTGAGGGTCTCCAAAATCACTGCAGATGGTGACTGCAGCCATGAAATTAAAAGATGCTTGCTCCTTGGAAGGAAAGTTATGACCAACCTAGACAGCATATTAAAAAGCAGAGACATTACTTTGCCAAAAAAGATCCGTCTAGTCAAGGCTATGGTTTTTCCAGTAGTCATGTATGGAAGTAAGAGTTGGACTATAAAGAAAGCTGCTGCTGCTAAGTCGCTTTAGTCATGTCAGAATCTGTGCGACCCCGTAGACGGCAGCCCATCAGGCTCCCCTGTCCCTGGGATTTTCCAGGCAAGAGTACTGGAGTGGGTTGCCATTTCCTTCTTCAATGCATGAAAGTGAAAAGTGAAAGTGAAGTCACTCAGTCATGTTAGACTCTTCACAACCCCATGGATTGCAACCTACCAGGCTCCTCTGTCCGTGGGATTTTCCAGGCAAGATAACTGGAGTGGGTTGCCATTGCCTTCTCTGAAAGAAAGCTGAGAGATGAAGAATTGATGCTTTTGAAAACTGTGGTGTCGGAGAATACTTTTGAGAGTCCCTTGGACTGCAAGGAGATCCAACCAGTCCATCCTAAGGGAGATCAGTCCTGGGTGTTCATTGGAGGGACTGATGTTGAAGCTGAGGCTCCAATACTTGGGTCACTTGATGCGGAGAGCTGACTCATTTGAAAACACCCTGGGAAAGATTGAGGGCCGGAGGAGACGGGGACGACAGAAGATGAGATGGTTGGATGGCATCACTGACACAATGGACATGGGTTTGAGTGTATTCCTGGACTCTGGGAGTTGGTGATGGACAGGGAAGCCTGGCGTGCTGTGGTTCATGGGGTCACAAAGAGTTGGACACGACTGAGCGACTGAACTGAGCTGATAGAAATTATATTTTAAAACACTGCAAAGTAAAGCAATAATGAAATACCATCTTAGAGTTTTCAAAGTTTAGGAATTCAGGGATTATTTTATACTGTTAATAAGAGTGTAAATTGATAGTCTTCTGAAAGGCAACTTGCCAATGTCTATTCTAATTTTGGTTTCCCCAATGGCTCAGTGGTAAAGAATCACCTGCAGTGCAGGAGACATGTGTTTGATCCCTGGGTTGGGAAGATCCCTTGGAGAAGGAAATGCAACCCACTCCAGTATTCTTGCCTAGGACATCCCACAGACTGAGGACCCTGGGTTGAAAGAGTAGGGCATGACTTAGCGACTAAAAAACAAAAACAATCAACAATTCCTAATTTTATTTTATTTTTTTCTTTTCTTTTTTTTTGTCTTTTATTTTTATTTTATTTTACTTTACAATACTGTATGGTTTTGCCATACATTGACATGAATCCCCATGGGTGTACATGCGTTCCCAAACATGAACCCCTCTCCCACCTCCCTCCCCATAACATCTCTCTGGGTCATCACCGTGCACCAGCCCCAAGCATGCTGTATCCTGCGTCGGACATAGACTGGCGATTCGATTCTTACATGATAGTATACATGGTACAATTCCATTCTCCCAAATCATCCCACCCTCTCCCTCTCCCTCAGAGTCCAAAAGTCCGTTATACACATCTGTGTCTTTTTTGCTGTTTTGCATACAGGGTCGTCATTGCCATCTTTCTAAATTCCATATATATGTGTCAGTATACTGTATTGGTGTTTTTCTTTATGGCTTACTTCACTCTGTATAATCGGCTTCAGTTTCATCCATCTCATCAGAACTGATTCAAATGTATTCTTCTTAACAGCTGAGTAATACTCCATTGTGTATATGTACCACAGCTTTCTTATCCATTCATCTGCTGATGGACATCTAGCTTGTTTCCATGTCCTGGCTATTATAAACAGTGCTGTGATGAACATTGGGGTACACGTGTCTCTTTCAATTCTGGTTTCCTCAGTGTGTATGCCCAGCAGTGGGATTGCTGGGTCATAAGGTAGTTCTATTTGCAATTTTTTAAGGAATCTCCACACTGTTCTCCAAAGTGGCTGTACTTAAGTATGCCATGCATACTACAGAAGTGTGTTTTCACCATGAGCTTATTAGTTAATACAAAAAGTTAGGAATAATAAAATTGTATATCTGTAAATCCTAGTGGAATAAATATACAAAAACATGCAAATGAACACTATGTTTACTGAAAAGCATTTGTTTTCACTTTAAACATTTCTTTAGTGTAGACATATGATAAAAATCATAAAATTTTGAAAAATCTTCTACATAAACCTTGTTGAACTATTGTGTTCCTTTTTTCAAATGTTTTCAATTTACTGCTGAAGTTTAGCAAGTATTTCCCAAAATTAAATTATATAGATTGCATTGTCTCTCAAGAGATTGTGTCATTTCATAACTTCATATGTATTTAATATTTGTCAATAACATTTACATGATTCTGACATGCAGTCTTATTTTCTTTCATAAGCATTTAAAAATATGAATATATTTAGATGATGATCAATTTTCATTGCAAAGAATATCAAGATTTTATAATTTAAAAGAATAAAATATTCAGGATCAGACATAAAATTTCTCTTTATAATTTGAAGTATTATATTTTATGAAATCTTAATTACCATGTTTAGAATTGCATTACAAAATACATATATAAAGTGTTTTGTTTAGAATGAGTAAAAATTTTAAACTTCACCATTTATTTAGTTCATTCAAACAAATACTACGTAAATGTATTTACGTATACAATTTAATCTAAATTTAATGCCTGATTCATAGTCATCAATATAGCTTTATGTAGCTTTACTATTGTTATACAGCCCCCTGTTGTTACATGCTTAAAAATATATGAACAAATACAATGCAATTTCAGAAATTGTTCCCCAAACTTTAATGTATTATATTTAGATGTCAGTATTTTGTATAAAGTTTTAATTGAAACTGGATATAGTTTAGATTGAAAGACATAATGAAATGAGAAGGATAAGATATAAGTTTCAGTTCAGTTCAGTTCAGTTCAGTTCAGTCGCTCAGTTGTCCGACTCTTTGTGACCCCATGAATCGCAGCACATCAGGCCTCCCTGTTCATCACCATCTCCCGGAGTTCACTCAGACTCACGTCCATCGAGTCTGTGATGCCATCCAGCCATCTCATCCTCTGTCGTCCCCTTCTCCTCCTGCCCCCAATCCCTCCCAGCATCAGAGTCTTTTCCAGTGAGTCAACTCTTCTCATGAGGTGGCCAAAGTACTGGAGTAAGTTTACTCATATATTATTATGAAAGGATTTAGACTCTGATTTGTATCTGCATGTAAAGTTACTGAGTTAACTTGGGAAAAAAACATGTTGTTGTTCAGTTGTGTCTGAGAGCCCATGGACTGCAGCAGACCAGGCTTCCCTGTCCTTCACCATCTCCCAGAGCTTGCTCAGAGTCATGTCCATTGAGTCAGTGATGCCTCCAACCATCTCGTCCTCTGCCATCCCCTTCTCCTTCTGCCTTTGATCTTTCCCAGCATCAGGGTCTTTTCTAATGGGTTGGCTCTCCTGGAAAAACCAGCTTGACTAAATGGACTTTGTTGGCAAACTAATGTCTCTGCTTTTTAATATGCTGTCTAAACTTGTCATAGCTTTTCTTCCACAGAGCAGGTGTCTTTTAATTTTGTGGCTGGAAAGTCACCATATGCAGTGATTTTGAAGCCCAAGAAGTGAAATCTGTCACTGTTGATATTGTTTCCCCATCTATTTAGCATGAAGCGATGGGATCAGATACTATGATCTTTGTTATTTGGATGCTGAGTTTTAAGCCTGCTTTTTCACTCTCCTCTTTCACCTTCATCAAAGGCTCTTTAGTTTCTCTTCACTTTCTGCCATAAGGGTGGTGTTATCTGCATATCTGAGATTATTGATATTTCTCCCAGCCATCTTGATTCCAGCTTGCGCTTCATCCATCCTGACATTTTGCATGATGCACTATGCATATAAGTTAAATAAGCAGGGTGACAACATACATCCTTGACGTTCCCCTTTCCCAATTTGGAATCAGTCTATTGTTTCCTTTTTTTTTTTTTTTTTTTGGCAGTCTGTTGTTTTATGTCTGGTTGTAACTGTTGCTTCTTGACCTGCATACAGGTTTCCCAGGAGGCAAGCAATGTGGTCTGATATTCCCATCTCTTGAAGAATTTTCTACAGTTTGTTGTGATCCACACAGTCAAAATATTTAGCATAGTCAATGAAGCAGAAATAGATACTTTTCTTGAATTCTCTTGCTTTTTCTATGATCCAACAGATGTTGGCAATTTGACCTCTGGTTCCTCTGCATTTTCTAAATCTAGCTTGAACATCTGGGAGTTCTCGGTTCACGTACTGTTGAAGACTAACTTGGAGAATTTTGAGGATTACTTTGCTAGCATGTGAAATGAGTATAATTGTGTGGTAGTTTGTACATTCTTTGGCACTTCCCTTCTTTGGGATTGGAATAAAAACTGACTTTTTCCAGCCCTATGGCCACTGCTGAGTTTTCCAAATTTGCTGGCATACTGAGTGCAGCACTTTCACAGCATCATATTTTTGGATTGGATATAGCTCAGCTGGAATTCCATCACCTCTACTAGCTTTGTTCATAGTGATGGTTCTTAAGGTCCACTTGATTTCAGACCCCAAGATGTCTGGCTCTAGGTTAGTGATCACACCATCGTGGCTATCTGGGTCATTAAGATCTTTTTTGTATAGTTCTTCTGTGTATTCTTGCCACCTCTTTTTAATATCTTCTGCTTTGCTGGGTCCATACCATTTCTGTCCATTATTGTGCCAATCTTTGCATGAAATGTTCCGTTGGTGTCTCTAATTTTCTTGAAGAGATATCTAGTTAATTAATTCAAATTAGTTTAAATAATTTGAATTTTTCAGGAAAAAATCTTGTTTGAATTTAATTAATTATCTGTATAATTGAATTCATCTTCATCTATGCACACTAACAGCTTTAAAAGAGTAAGCAAAATTTTTGAAACTTGATTTAAACATTGATAATATCTCTCACAATACATATTGCCTAGATGATGGAATAAACCTGATTTGCAGAGGAACAGAAATAGGCACAGAGTTAGAATGTTTTAATAGTATAATTCAGCTCTGTGAAATATTTGGTTCCACAGTTCTCAAAGACATTGAGTGGTATGGCCTAAAGTTATTAGCTAAATTTACCTGTTAGTAGTAACCTAAACTGCTGCTTTGATATGCTCCATTGTGTCTTTATTTTTTTTTACAATAGAGAGTACTTCGAATAATGAAAAAAGTGCTTATGATAATCTACCTTCCTTCTGACTAAGACATAACAAGTGTTAGTCACTCAGTCGTGTCCGACTCTTTGTGAACCCATGGACTGTAGCCTGCTAGGCTCCTCTGTCCATGGAATCCTCCAGGCAAGAATACTGGATTGGGTTGCCATTCCTTTCTCCAGGGGAACTTCCCAACCCAGGGATTGAACCTGGGTCTCCCACATTGCAGACAGATTCCTTATAGTCTGAGCCCCAAAACTGTTAACTTTCATTTTCCCTTCTTCAATTGTCTTCCCTGTCTTTGATAAGATAGATACATACCTGTCTATACTTTTGATAATGATATTCATTGGAATATTTCAATATTTCATTGGAAAATCACATGAATAACCACAGTCCTATCATAATTTATGATGTGTTTTTAGTAGAATACTATGATTCAAACCATTACTACTGAGCAACATCTAGAGATGAAGACCACATTATGATTTTAAATCATCGCATTGTTTAGAAATCTATCACATAAGATATAATACACAAGAGACAAATATATAAATTAATTTAGACAAGCAGAAATTCTTCAATTGGCATAGATTATCTATCCCATTTTGGTAGAAAACACTGTTTTAACTAGACAAAATATTTGAGAATATATCATCATATCTCATAATTATTATTCATTCTCAGGGAATCGGATATATTCAATTTTAACTACAGTACAATCACAGCATTCTAACTAAAATGTCTTTTAAATGAGTGGCTAACATGTGTAATGATACTCATATCTTCTCTTAAGGCACTTACAGTACCCTTTCTAGGTTACAAATGCAAACTTTCATCAGTCAATAAATTTTGTTTGACCAAAAATAGTAATGTCTTTATTAACAACCTGGAATATTGTTTCTCTTTCAGTGGCCTCTGAGTGCAACAGATACCTTCAAGGCTGCTACATCATTCTGGGGAAGTCAGACCGCATTTGCCATCTAAACATAATCATAAGCTCTCCTGGATGTCAAGGTCTAGTTTTAATAACTGGTTCCTGTTTAATTCAACTCTCAAATGCAACAAATGCAACTCTCAAAATGACTGGCAGCTTAAATTCTGCCAGATTTGCAGCTGTTATCTTTCAACTAGAGTATAAGTTAACAGCTTAACACTGTGCAGCTACAGCAGAGCATGGAAGCCATAAATTCACCTCTTTAAATGGGTACAATATATCTGCCTATTTCAATTTTATATGGGAAACCAATTTCACAGTATTCATCTATTTTTATTCTTTTAAAAAATGTGGTTAGCTAATGTGGTTTAATATTTCAGAAATTCCAGTCATGTACTTTCCCACTAACTTGAATCTAGAGTGCAACTTTTTTCCTCTTCTCACAGTTATGTTTGGTGCAATTGAAAAGGAAATAAGGGAGAGGGAAAAATTCAGTGTTTGGTTCTAGTCTCATATTTCAATTTTATTTTATCTATAATTTGTAAACAATCGATGGGCTTCCAAGATGGATCAATGGTGAAGAATCTGCCTGTGGTGCAAGAGACACAGATCTTTCTAGGTTGGAAAGATCCACTGGAGAAGGAAATGGCAACCCACTGAAATATTCTTGCCTGGGATGCTACAGTCCTTGGGGTTACAAAATGGTTGGCCATGACTGAACACCTGAGTATTCATGAATATGGTTGATTTAATGTTAATCATGAAAATATTTCTCTCCCCATCTAATAACATAAGTTAGAGGAAATATATATTGCACACCCTTTAACACATTTTTAGGAATTGTAAGCAATGAGACAACGTCAACTACGTGATATATCATGATGATACTATGATGGAATGAAAATTATCAATAACTGTCAAAGAAAGTAAATTTACTTTAATATATATTAAACTAATTTTATGCCTTGGAAATCAAAGTGCTCATGTATTAATATGACTGTTAAAGTTACTACTGAGGGATTTAGTAGGGCTACTCAAAAAAGACTGCTGATAAACTTTATAATGTCCTTGTCCATGTGTGTAGCTATGTGTGTTAAACTTGTTAAAGTCTTTAGCAGTCAAGGTAATAGGAAAAAAAAAAAAAGAGAATTGCATAAATTAAGAGACTTAGTAAACAAACAACTATATTAATTTGGTACAGTGTAGGATAAAATTACAGAAAGATGATTTTAAGATTTTTTGTAGGCAATGCCAAAGATAAAACTAACCAGACTGCACAGAGAATGATCAAGATCAGGAAAAACAAAGAAAAAAATCGGTTTGCCCAGACAAGGGACTGCCACTTACAGCTTTTTGTTTAGTGGGCTGAAACTGGATATCTTCCTCTCTGGAAGTTATTCCAAGGCCTGGGGTGTTCAGTGAGGATGCATTGCACCTACAAGAGAGTCACTAGTTACAAAACCATCAGATTTCAATTGTGCTGGAAACTTTTCATTAAAAAACACTCTGGATTACAAAGGAAACTAGATTCTTGTGAGTTCTTCTCTTTCAAATTTTCATTAAAATATAATGATTAACATTTTGTTAGCTTTGTTTTCACTAAAGAAATTTCTTTCATGTATCTTGTAGATGATCACTGTATGCTTTCACTGTAAGAAATCTTACTCTCACTGATCTTTTGAAGTTCATGTTTTTTGAAGACTCAAACTGCTAATTTCCGATAATCCTCATCATTTAGAGGACAGCAATACACATGAAACTGCATTTTCCTGTTAAACTCTTCTCCTAGGTCTCAGAATTTGTCTCAGTTTTAGCCCATCTGTAACCATAATGGAGAGAACTACTAATATTTTTGAACGCCTCATTTCACAGAGTCTATCCTGAGTCTACCACATACACTGTTATGTGGTGGGCCCATCCAGGTGCCATGCTCATAAAGTCCCTGAGCAAGAGAAAATTACTCTCTTGCCTTAGAAAAGACACATAGTTTTCAACAACCTTTTCTCCAGGAAAAATCTGTTGACTGATTTTTGTAGTCCTCTCCAGAATTTTAAAGTCCAATTAATTTATATGTTTATATGCAAAATTAAAAATGCCAAAATTAATCATCTTGAGGCCTAGTGTGCTGCAATTCATGAGGTCACAAAGAGTTGGACACGAATGTGCGACTGAACTGAACTGAAATACAAATTTATTTGGCTACACTGTATCTTAGCTCTGTCATGCAGTGTTTTTCTTAACTGTGGCTCTTCAGTGGTAGAATGCGGGATCTAGTTCCCTGACTAGGGACCAAACCCAGGCCCCTTGCAATCGGAGCATGGAATCTTAGCCACTGGACCACCAGAAAGTCCCCAATTTAACCGTCTTTAGTTGAACTATATAGATACTGAATTCATCAATCATCCAAACCCAAATCATTGTTTCCAAAATCACCTCTATTTAAGTGTCTTGTATTATTTAGCTTCCTCCCTGCATCCACACCTGGTTACACCAGGCCATGTGATCTCTTAGGGGCCTCTCTTTATACTGCGTTTTGTGTTTGCCCTGTACTGAGATAATTTCCTAGATATATGGAACAGGAGAGGAAACAATTTCATTTAATAAAATGATCAAACAACACCATGGAAAAGTTAATTTGAAATGGCTAGAGATTGAATGGGTTAACTGTTACCTGTACAGTTTAGAAGCTTTTGGTATAAATTTGGTTTCCCCTGTGGCTCAGGTGGTAAAGAATCCACCTGCAATGCAGATTTGGTGTTGTTCTTTAAGACCGGTGTGGTGTGTGTATGTGTTAGTTGCTCTGTCGTGTTTGATTCCTTGAGACTCCATGGACTTAGCCTGCCTGGCTCCTCTATCCATAGAATTTTCAAGGAAAGGATACTGTAGTGGGTTGCCATTCCCTCCTCCAGGGGAATCTTTCTAACCCAGGGATCGAACCTGGATCTCCTACATTGCAGGCTCATTCTTTACTTTCTGAGCCACCGAAGAAGCCCTTAAGAGCAATGAATTCCTCCAGATTAATCATTCTCCAATAGAAAATCCTTACTATATTTCATAGGAGAGCAATATTCTATTAGTATGTGACATGGAAACAATGGCTTTCAAAAGGATATTCTCATGTGTGCTAAGTCACTTCAGTTGTGTCCCACTCTTCAGGACCCTATGGATTGTAGCCCATCAGGCTCCTCTGTTCATGGATTTCCCAGGGAAAAATACTGGAGTGGGTTGCCATGCCCTTCTGCAGGGGATCTTCTGAACCTAGGGATTGAGACTGTGTCTCTTGCGTTTCCTGCATTTTCAGGCAGGTTCTTTACTACTAGCACCACCTAGGAAGCCCAAGAAGTTCTCAGTTCAGTTCAGTTCAGTCACTCAGTCATGTCCAACTCTTTTTGACCCCATGAATCATAGCACGCCAGACCTCCCTGGCCATCACCAACTCTCGGAGTTCACTCAAACTCATGTCCATTGAGTCTATGATGCCATCCAGCCATCTCATCCTCTGTTGTTCCCTTCTCCTCCTGCCCCCAATCCCTCCCAGCATCAGAATCTTTTCCAATGAGTCAGCTCTTCACATCAGGTGGCCAAAGTATTGGAGTTTCAGCTTCAATATCAGTCCTTCCAATGAACACCCAGGACTGGTCTCCTTTAGAATAGACTGGTTGGATCTCCGTGCAGTCCAAGGGATTCTCAAGAGTCTTCTCCAACACCACAGTTCAAAAGCATCAATTCTTCAGTGCACAGCCTTCTTCACAGTCCAACTCTCACATCCATACAAGACCACTGGAAAAACAATAGCTTTGACTAGATGGACCTTTGATGGCAAAGTAATGTCTCTGCTTTTTAATATGCTGTCTAGGTTGGTCATAACTTTCATTTCAAGGAGTAAGCATCTTTTAATTTCATGGCTGCAATCACCATCTGCAGTGATTTTGAGCCCCCCAAAATAAAGTCAGCCACTGTTTCCCCATCTATATCCCATGAAATGATGGGACCTGATGCCATGATCTTAGTATTCTGAATGTTGAGCTTTAAGCCAACTTTTTCTCTCTCCTCTTTCACTTTCATCAAGAGGCTGTTTAGTTGCTCTTCACTTTCTGCCATAAGGGTGGTGTCATCTGCATATCTGAGGTTACTGATATTTCTCCTGGCAATCTTGATTCCAGCTTGTGCTTCTTCCAGCCCAGCATTTCTCATGATGTACTCTGCATATAAGTTAAATAAGCAGGGTAAAAATATACAGCTTTGACATACTCCTTTTCCTATTTGGAAGCGGCCTGATGTTCCATGTCCAGTTCAAACTGTTGCTTCCTGACCTGCATATAGGTTTCTCAAGAGGCAGGTCAGGTGGTCTGGTATTCCCATCTCTTTCAGAATTTTCCACAGTTTATTGTGGCCCAAACAGTCAAAGGCTTTGGGATGGTCAATAAAGCAGAAATAGATGTTTTTCTGGAACTCTCTTGCTTTTTCAATGATCCAGCAGATGTTGACAATTTGATCTCTGGTTCTTCTGCCTTTTCTAAAACCAGCTTGAACATCAGGAAGTTTACGGTTCACGTATTGCTGAACCCTGCTTGGAGAATTTTGAGCATTACTTTACTAGCGTGTGAGATGAGTGCAATTGTACGGTAGTTTGAGCATTCTTTGGCATTGCCTTTCTTTGGGATTGGAATGTAAACTGACCTTTTCCAGTCCTGTGGCCACTGCTGAGTTTTCCAAATTTGCTCGCATATTGAGTGCAGCACTCTCTCAGCATCATCTTTCAGGATTTGAAATAGCTCCACTGGAATTCCATCACCTCCACTAGCTTTGTTCATAGTGATGCTTTCTAAGGCCCACTTGACTTCACCTTCCAGGATGTCTGGCTCTAGGTGAGTGATCACACCTTTGTGATTATCTGGGTCATGAAGATCTTTTTTGTACAGTTCTTCTGTGTATTCTTGCCACTTCTTCTTAATATCTTCTGCTTCTGTTAAGTCCATACCATTTCTGTCCTTTATCAAGCCCATCTTTGCATGAAATGTTCCCTTGGTATCTCCAATTTTCTTGAAAATATCTCTAGTCTTTCCCATTCTGTCATTTTCCTCTATTTGTTTGTTTGTGTTGATCGCTGAGGGAGTCTTTCTTCTCTCTCCTTGCTATTATTTGGAACTCTGCATTCAGATGCTTATATAGTTCCTTTTCTCCTTTACTTTTCACTTCTCTTCTTTCACAGCTATTTGTAAGGCCTCCCCAGACAGCCATTTTCCTTTTTTCATTTCTTTTCCATGGGCATAGTCTTGATCCCTCTCTCCTGTACAATGTCATGAACCTCCATCCATAGTTCATCAGGCACTCTATCTATCGGTATAGCTTAACTCAGAGGTAATCATATTTGTCCTCTGAGCTCTCAATATGACAGAATTCAAGTTTAACAGCCTGAGGAGAGATGTATTTTGATATAGAGTTGCAAGAATAACAGTCTCCCTAGTGGCTTTGGCAGTAAAGAATGTATCTGAAATTTGTTGTGTTCATCCCTGGGTTGGGATGATCCCCTGGTGAAGGGCATGGCACACACTCCAGTATTTTTTCCTATGAAATCCCATGGACAGAGGAGCCTAGTGGGCTACAGTCCATGAGGCTGCAAAGATTCAGACAGGACTGAGCAACTGACATTTTCACTTTCATTTTACAAAAGTAACAAGCCACTCCCAACATAAAAGAAGGATGTATACTTCTCCATATGAAACATACTCATTTGCTTTCACATCATGATTTTATCCTTATTTTAAAGACAAAGTTTTGGTTAAATGTTTCAACAAAACTCCTTCAGTCAATAAACTAAAATAATTGAAATAGTGCTAATAAAAATGAGATGAGTAAAAGAAGTCTGACTAAATATGACATATACATTAAATGGGCTTCCCTGGTGGCTTAGTGATAAAGAATCTGCCAGCAGTGCAGGAGTCATGGGTGATGCTGTTTTGATCCCTGGGTTGGGACATCCCTAAAGGATGGATAGCAACCCACTTCAGTATTTTTTCCTGAAGAATCCCATGAACAGAGAGGCCTGGTGTGCTACAGTCCATAGGGTCACAAAGAGTTGGACATGACTGAAGCAACTTAGCATGCATGAATATATTAAATATAATTGTCTGAGAAGAAAATCTCTTCCAAACTTCCTGATAGTTGAAACACAAAAGTAACTATTGTTAATTACTTAATTTCTATTTATTAAAAGGATGAAGCTATATGTAGTTATATAGATCATTAAAATAATATATTTGTTTTGTTAAACAGAATTCTCTTTGAAAGAAATATTAATGAGCATGAATCTTAATTGTTAATAAATATTTTATTAAGATTATAAATAATATTTTCAAATATTTCAATAAATCCAAAGTAATATAGTTCTGGTTATTATCTTCCACTATATTACTGAAAATTTAACTAGATTCTGGGACTAGATGTTATGTGTACAGAGCATAATAGTTTTATACACACAGTATCAGTAATGATGACTATAAAGCTAGGAAAGTAGCAGAGCTTTAATAGATTTTTTTAGATAAATAACAATATACATGAAGCATGATAAACATATTTTAATGAATTTTCCTCAAATATTAAATATTTCATATGAAATTCTGACAATGATTGAATGTTTGATTTTTAAAGATTAAGATATTTGAGAGCAGATTTTTTTTTATTAAGGCTACCCTGGTGGCTCAGACAATAAAGACTCTGCCTGCAGTGCTGGGTTGGGAAGATTCCCCTGGAGAGGGAAATGGCAACTCACTCCAGTATTCTTGCCTGGAAAATTCCATAGACAAAGGAGCCTGGTGGGCGACAGTCCTTGGGGTGACAAAGAGTTGGAACGATTGAGCTACTAATACACCCACACATTTTACCTCTGTGAGGCCAAGATCATGGCTTCTGGGCCCATCAGTTCAGTTCAGTTGCTCAGTCGTGTCCAACTCTTCGTGAACCTATGAATCACAGCATGCCAGGCCTCCCTGTCCATCACCAAATCCCAGAGTTCACCCAAACCCACTTCTATCGAGTCGGTGACGCCATCCAACCATCTCATCCTCTGTCATCCCCTTCTCCTCCTGCCCTCAATCTTTCCCAACATCAGGGTCTTTTCAAGTTAGTCAGCTCTTCACATCAGGTGGCCAAAGTACTGGAGTTTCAGCTTCAACATAAGTCCTTCCAATGAACACCCAGGACTGATCTCCTTTAGGATAGACTGGTTGGATCTCCTTGCAGTCCAAGGGACTCTCAAGAGTCTTCTCCAACACCACAGTTCAAAACTGTCAATTCCTCGGCACTCAGCTTCCTTTATAGTCCAACTCTCACATCCATACATGACTACTGGAAAAACCATAGCCTTGCTAGACGGATCTTTGTTGGCAAAGTCAAGTCTCTGCTTTTTAATATGCTGTCTATGTTGGCCACAACTTTTTTTCCAAGGAGTAAGTGTCTTTTAATTTCATGGCTGCAATTACCATCTGCAGTGATTTGGAGCCCAGAAAATTAGTCAGCCACTGTTTCCCAATCTATTTGCCATGAAGTGATGGGATCGGATGCCCTGATCTTAGCTTTCTGAATGTTGAGCTTTAAGCCAACTTTTGCACTGTCCTCTTTCACTTTCAGCATGAGGCTCTTTAGTTCTTCTTCAGTTTCTGCCATAAGGGTGGTATCATCTGCATATCTGAGGTTATTGATATTTCTCCTGGCAATCTGGATTCCAGCTTGTGCTTCCTCCAGCTTGTTGGTTACTACGAGTGAAATGACACAGAACATACAAGACATACAAAAGACAGACAGGACACCACTCTGGCCAGAGGAACAACTGGGCAAACTAATTGTCATTTATTATTATAAAGCCATCCTTAGGCAGAATTCCAGATTGTAAGAATAAGCCTTTTCAGTACAGTGCAGGTGCATACATGCTATGGTATAGCAAAGGGGAGTGAAATCTCTGTCTACTGAAGAGTCTGCCCAAAGCCCTCATCTCCTTCTTATCTCAAGAAGGGAATGCTCCCTCGTTTGCAAGGGACCATTAAACTCAAGGCTGTGTCCAGGCTCTTTGGCAGAATGCCTCGTATGCAAGGACGCTCAGCCTGAGCAGAGAGACCCGTTGCAGGCACATCTCTGCTACCCTATTAACCCTTCACCAGCTCAGTGTTTTTCTATTTGGAACCAGTCTGTTGTTCCATGTCCAGTTCTCTCTGTTGCTTCCTGACCTGCATACAGTTTTCTCAAGAGGCAGTTCAGGTGGTCTGGTATTCCCATCTATTTCAGAATTTTCCACAGTTTATTGTGATCCACACAGTCAAAGGCTTTAGCATAGTCAGTAAAGCAGAAATAGATGTTTTTCTGGAACTCTCTTGCTTTTTTGATGATCCAGCAGATGTCAATTTGATCTCTGGTTCCATCACTTCATGGCAAATAGAGGGGGAAACAGTGGAAGGAGTGGCTGACTTTATTTTTGGGGGGCTCCAAAATCACTGCAGATGGTAACTGCAGCCATGATTTTAAAAGACACTTACTCCTTGGAAGAAATGTTATGACCAACCTAGACAGCATATTAAAAAGCAGAGAAATTACTTTGCCAACAAATGTCCATCTAATCAAGGCTATGTTTTTTCCAGTAGTCATGTATGGATGTGAGAGTTGGACTATAAAGAAAGCTGAGTGCTGAAGGATTGATGCTTTTGAACTGTGGTGTTGGAGAAGACTCTTGAGAGTCCCTTGGACTGCAAGGAGATCCAACCAGTCCATCCTAAAGGAGATCAGTCTTGGGTGTTCATTGGAAGGACTGATGTTGAAGCTGAATCTCTAATACTTTGGACACCTGATGCAAACCGCTGACTAATTTGAAAAGACCCTGATGCTGGGAAAGATTGAAGGTGGGAGGAGAAAGGGATGACAGAGGATGAGATGGCTGGATGTCATCACCGGTTCAATGGACATGAGTTTGGGTGAACTCTGGGATTTGGTGATGGACAGGGAGGCCTGTCGTGCTGCAGTCCATGTGGTCGCCAAGAGTCGGACATGACTGAGCAATATTGACTTATAAGGCCAATTGAAAATAAATTGATAGGTAACATTAGTAAAAGAACACTATCAGATATTTTAAATGAAGTTTAAGTTTTGAAATTTTTAGAATACTTTTTTGAGCTTTATAGAAACATTGCAAGATATTTCAATCAGGTCTCATATACTCTGCACCAAATTTCCCCTATTACTAATAAGGAATCAATTGAGTTATTAACATTGATTAAAGTTCCACTTTTGTCATAGTTCCTTAGTTTTATCCAATGTCCTTTACTATTACAGCACTTCCCATTCAAGATACAGCGTGACATTTAATTGTCAGGTCTCTGAAGACTTCTTTTATCTGTGATAGTTTCTCAGGCACTCCTGGCTTTTAATGACCTTGGCATTTTTGAGAGCAGGTACAATTTTATATAATGCTCTTCAATTGGGATTTGTCTAATATGATTTTTCCCATGATTACACTGGAGTTGTGAACTTGAGGGAGGAAGGGCAAAGAGGAAATGTGCCATTTCTTTACCTCATATCAAGATTATATGCTATCAACAAGTCTTATCATTATTGATGCTAACTGGTAACTATTATTGGCAACCGGGCTGAAATAATTTGCCAGGTTTCTTCACTGTAAAATTATTCTACTCCTTCCCCCATTTCATGGTGTACTCTTTTGAAAGAAGTCAACCTTATGGAGTGGAGATGTATGTGCTCCCGTCCTAAGGTCATAATATCTGTATATGTATTTGGAATTTTGCTGCATGAGAGATTTATCACTATTCTTTCATTATTTATTTATTTATTTAATCTTTTATTTATATCAACATGGAATCTTGGATGGCTATTTTATGAGTGGGTTATAATCCAATTCTTCTGTATTGATTTATATGATCAAATTATTTTCCTGCTTTGTTTTTGGGGCCCCTTCTGTGGAATTCTCTGTTAAATTCTGTATAACATTTACATACCTCTACAGATGGCTCAGTGGTAAAGAATCCACATGCAGGAGATGCGGGAGACCTGGGTTCAATTCCTAGATTGGAAAGATTCCCTGAAGGAGGAAATAGTAACCCCTTCTAATATTCTGGCCTGAAAAATCTCATGGATAGAGGGGCCTGGCAGGCCACTGTCCATTGGGTCAAAAAGAATTGTTCTTGACTGAGCAACTGAGCACATTACATCATTTTTTGTAGGGTTTTTTCTCTCTCTTTTGGTTTTTGAGCATTTCATTACTTTCTGTCACTTTAAACTACTCCAGGCTCATTTATGTATCTCCTGCCCTGGGCCTAAAATTTGTCCTTTCTCATAGGAGCCCTGTTTCATTTTATTACTGAGTGAAATCATAAGCCAACATCTGGGTGCTTGGTCTGCTTGCTGCAGTGAGGCCTGCCTTGTTTCTAGACCCTGTCAACTAGCAGAACAAGGAAGTATATGTGTGAATACAACCTATCTATACACTTCAATCCATAAATATTTCCATATGTATATGTCTCAGTTAAATAGGAGTTCATACTGTGGTCTTCAACTCTATATAATTACTGCATGGATTACACTGGTTTCCCCTTCAACTTCTTTGTAAATTCTCACTGCAATAGTGAGAAATGTGGCTTTCACCTACCATCAGTCATCAGTTTTCAATACCAGCATACGTGTATAGCAATATCAGAATTCTTAATCTATAACTTCATGGGAACACATTATCATTAGCTAGAATATGGTGCTTATTAAAAATTTCTTTTGTTTCTGAATTTACTTATGTCTTTCATTTCCGAAGTGCCTGTGGTCAACACATTTCCCCCTATTCTCTTCAGAAAGGTCATTTCAGACATTTTAAATACAATTAAATTGTTTTGCCGTATTTTTCATTCCTTCCTGGGATTCTTCAACCTACTAAATTGTTTTTTTAAGTTTGCATACATTAAGATTTACTCTTTGAACTATAAGGTTGTATTCATTTTGACAAATGGATAACATCATGTACCCACAAATGCAATTACATATAGGATATAGTCACCACTTTAAAACATGCCCTATATTTAACCTATTCAAACATACTCTGATACCACAAATCCCTGGGAATTATCAATTTTTTTCTGTCTCTGTAGTTTTGACTTTTCTAGGTTTCTCTATAACTGGAATCATAAATACATAACCTTTCCAGATTGGCCTCTTTCGTTTAACGATATGCACTTACAGTTGATTCATACCTTTTGTGACTTAGTGAAAGTGAAAGTGAAAGTTGCTCAGTCGTGTCTGACTCTTTGTGACCGCATGGACTATACGGCCAATTGAATTCTCCAGGCCAGAATACTGGAATGGGTAGCCTTTCCCTCCTCCAGGGGATCTTCCCAAGTCAGGGAACAAACCCAGGTCTCCTGCATTGCAGGTAGATTCTTTATCAACTGAGCAACCAGGAAACCTCAAGAATACTGGAGTGGGTAGCCTATCCCTTCTCCAGTGGATCTTCCTGACCCAGGAATTGAACCAGGATCTCCTGCACTGCAAGTGGATTTTTTACCAACTGAGCTATCAGGGAAGCCCTTGATGTGGCTTAATAACTCATTTTAATTATTTAATAATACTACACTATATTGTGCCACAACTTGTTTATACATTTACCTATTAATGAGGCTACTGGTGTCTTCCTTTTCAGAGAATAAGAATAAATCTGCTATAAATATTTATATGTAGGCTTTTGTGTGGACATAACATTTCAGATCAGTTAAGCATCTAGATGTGGCTGAAAGATCATATGGCAAGGTTACATTTAGATTTGTAAGAAACATCCAAATTATCTTCCAAAGTTACGCATTTTACATTTCCTCTACTAATAGATTAGCATTCCTGTTGCTCTGCATCCTTGCCAGAAATTTGTAATATGAATATATTTTAAACTATAGTTATTATAATAGTTGTATAGTGCTATTTCATTACTGTTTTAATTCAAAATTCCTTAATGAAGTATGATGTAGTACATATTTTCATATTTTATTTTTCATCTATATATATTCATTGATGAGGTCTCTGAACTCTTCTTTTGTTCAGTTTTAAAATTGAGTTGCTTGTTTTCTTATTGTAGAGTTATAAAATTTTTTTGCATATTTTGGATCCAAGACCTTTACCAAAACTATCTTTGAAAAATATATCCTCCAAGTCTGTGTCTTTACTTTCAATTCTAATGACAGTGTATTTCACAGAGCTCAGACTTGTAGTTTTAATGAAATTACCAGCTTTTTCTTCCATATGGATTGTACTTTTGGTGTTGAATCTAAAAACTCATGATCATTAGGTCATATAGACTTTCTATGTTTTCTACTAAGAATTTTGCATTTTAAACTTAGATCTATGATTTTGAGATCATTTTTGACAAAGGTATAATGCTTGTTTATATGTTTATTCTGTTTTGAATATTGACATCCAATTCCTCTGGTAGTATTTGTTGAAAAGTTTGTCCTTTATTTATTGAAATTGCCTGTGTTCCTTTGTGATTGCAGGAACATAGATCAGTTGCCTGTATTTGTGTTGTCTATTTATGAGCTCTTTTTTTCTGTTCTAATGACCAATGTTTCAATTGTTTCCCCAATACCATGCTGCCCTAACTAACATAGCTTAATAAAGAATCTTGAAATTGGTAATGTAAGCCTTATAATTTTATTCTTGTTTAGTATCTTCTTGATTATTTTTGGTTCTTTGTCTTATCCACAGATAAAGGATGGCTGTGATTTTGGTTGAGATGGTGCTGAAATTATAGATGAAGTTGGTAATATAATAATATCTTCAAGTCTTCCATCTGATTAACATGAAATTTCAGCTCTTTAGACCTTTTGTTTTTCTCTTACTAGAATTTTTAAATTCTGTGTGTATTTTTTTAGATTTACATCTATGTATTTCATTGTTCTCGGTGCTATTTTTTTCAGATTCCAATTGTATATTGCTTGAATATAGAAAAGCTATCAATTTTTAGAATATTAACCTTATATCTGATAACCGTGTAATACTTACTTTTTAGTTCCAGGCTATTTTTTGTCAACTGTTTCGGATTTTTAAAAATCATATTATCTATGAACAGGAAAAGTCTTATTTCTTTATTTCCAATCTTTATACATTTTGCCTACTTTTCTTGTTAATAGGCTAACTAGGTCTTCCAGTAAAATGTTGTATAGGAGTGGTGAAAGAGATGAAATCCTTATATTGTTTCTGATATTTGTGATAAAGCATCTGTTATCTTGCCATATGCTTGATGTTGGATGTTAGCTGTAGAGCTGTAAATGTTTTACTTCAAATGGAGGAAATTCTCTTCTATTTCTAGTTTTCTGAGCTTTATAAAATCATCAGTGAGTGATGTTTATTTTTTATATATTATTAATGCAGTGAATTATATTGATTGATTATTATTGCTATAGTATTGAATTAGCCTTTTATAGGTGGCATAAATTCCATCTGGTCATGGTATATGATTCTTTTAATCTAGAGTTAAATTCAGTTACAATATTGTCAGGAAGATTTTTGCATTTATTTTCATGAAAGATACTGGCTTTCAGTTTGGTGTTAGAGCAATTAGTTAATAATGGGTCACTTTGTTTTTATATTTTGGGAAAGATTGTGAGAAGTTAGTATCATTTCTTCCTTAAATGTTTGATATAATTTACCAGGGAGAGCTTCTGAGCTTGAGGATTTCTTTTTTGTAATTATTGGATCAATTTCCTGAACTCATATAGGTCTGTTGGGGCTTCCCAGGTGGCGCTAGTGGTAAAGAACCTGCCTGCCAGTGCAGGAGACTTAGGAAATGTGGGCTGGATTCCTGGGTCAAGAAGATCCCCTTGAGAAGAGCATGACAATCCACTCCAGTATTCTTGCCTGGCAAATCCCATAAACAGAGGAGGCTGGCGGGCTACCATAGGGTTGCAGAGAGCCAGACACAACTGAAGTGACTTAACACACACAATGGTCTATTTAGATTTTTTGTTTATCCTTGAATGAGTTTTAGTTGATTATGTCTTTCAGGGAGTTATTCTATTTTTCAAATTTGGCATATTTGTGAACACAGAGTTGTTGATAGTATTCCTTTATCACTCTTTATGTCCATGATATTAGTGGTAATGGACTTCTTTCATTTCTAGTATTAACTTATGACTTCCTTATTTTATTGGGTTGCATCAGTAGAGGTTTATTAGTTTTATTAATCTTTTCAAAAATCTTTTCAAAGAATCAACTTTTACTTTCATTCATTTCCTCTTATCGATTTCTTGATTTCAAATTCATTAATTTCTGCTCTTTTTAAATTATTTATTTTCTTTAACATAAAATATTCTTCTTTCCAAAATTTCCTAAGGTGAATGCTTTAATAATTAATTAACTTCAAATCTTCCTATTTTTCCAATGTATGCAGTTATTTCTAAATCCTTAGAACTAATTTTCTATAAAGTTTGATCTTTTATGTTCTGTAAGTTCAAATATATTTTTAAAACTTTTTACTTGAGAATTCTTCTTTGACCCATGTATTATTTAGAATTATGTTATTTAATTTCCAAATATTTGGAATTTCCAACTATCTTCTATTATTGATTCCTAATTTAATTCCATGTGGATGAGAACATACTTTGATTTCTATTCTTTTAATATTTTAAGGTATATTTTATAGCCTAGAACATATTTTCCTATTATTGAGTGGAGCATTCTATAAATGTTGATTAGATTATTTAGTGCTGTTTAGGTCAGCTATCTTTTCTGATTTTCTACCTTTTTGATCTGTGAATTACTGAATGAGAAAAGCTGACGAATTGAACTACAGTGGTAGGTTGGCCTATTTCTCCTTGCATCATTCTATCAGTTTTTGCCACACACATTTTAATTCTGTATTGTAATGTGGAAGCACATTTGAGATTATTACATCTTTTTTGGAGAATTAACAAACTGACTATTTTATCATCATGCCACACTCTTCTTAATCATCTGTCATTTTTTGGTCTCAAATTTGTGTAATCTGAAATTAATATAGCAATTCCAGCTTTCATTTTATTACTGTTGGCAAGGTAAATATTTTCCCATTCCTATACTTTTAACCAACGTGAGATTTTATACTTAAAGTGAATTTTTCTTATAAATAAAATATAATGGGGCCTTTTTATTCATCCACTCTAGCAATCTGTCTTTAATTAGTATATTTATACCATTCATATTACAGAGGTCAATTTTTATTATTCAGATAATCAAAAAGTGTTGTTCCAAAATGGTAGAACAAAATAATAAATAAAGTGCTGTAATATAAATTTGTTAAAAATAGAAGGTGAGATAATGTTTACAGAAGAGATTAATGATTAGACTTCAGGATTTTACTTTCTTTGAGTGCATATCTGTCACAAAGATATGCAGAAATAGAGATGGTATTCTGTGTATCTACCACAACTCT
Source organism: Ovis canadensis (assembly GCF_042477335.2). Classification (NCBI taxonomy): domain Eukaryota; kingdom Metazoa; phylum Chordata; class Mammalia; order Artiodactyla; family Bovidae; genus Ovis; species Ovis canadensis. Next base: position 33,984,462 of record NC_091261.1, on the reverse strand, counting down.
TCTAAGCAAGACGTTCCAGGAATAATCTAATGTCTGTAATCCTAAGTAACAAAATAGTAACCAGTAAACATTTTATCCTTTGAGTGCTCAGGTGTTTGTGGTTTATCTCTTTTCTGCGTTTGAAATTTCCAGCTTGAAACATACTTTCCTCCATGGAACATAAAGTAAAGATCATTAAAAACAACTTGGCTTCCGTAATTGAAAAGAATGGTTTGGATGTAAAAGAATACATATTAAATTGGAGATGATTTACTCTTTCACTAAGGCAGCACTAAATTAAAAGTGCTTCTCTATGTAACCCAAAATATATTTGGCCCAAGTTTATTTTTACTGCCATTCTCTTTTTCCCTTATGTATTTTCCAATCAGCAAGTTTGAAAAGACAATCTTGTACTTTACTCCAAAACATCATAAGTTCTAACGTTCACATCTGTATTCTGGTTTTTGTTTTTGTTTTTGTCCAAGTATTCTAAGTAAACGTTTTAAAAAATTCCCTTCCTGAGATATGGTGGAATAGTTGGATGACGTGTAATGGCTGGGGATCTCTGCTTCTCATAAGTATCTTTGTATATGATGTCATTTAGTTTAGCCATTGTTTTTCACGATGTATTTTGTGGTGAATTGTCACACTCAATATTCTTTTTTTGTTGGTGAGTGTCTCCATGGGTCATGAATGGGATACTAAGTACCAGACAGTCTGACTCCAGAAAAGTAGAAAGCTTTTATAAAAGGATTTCTATTTACTGCAAGGATTTCTATTAGTGCATGATGACCAAATAAAAAAAATACAGTCAGCAGGAATAATAGTGTATATGGTTATAGTGCCTTACAGTATATACATAGAATATATTTATAAAAATATTGGTTTTAACTTGTTAATATTAACTTGTATATTAATAACATAAAGGGAAACAAGCATACATATCAAATCCCTGATTTACAAGTTAGGTAAAATTTAAATAAGAAAAAAGTTAAGATTATTTTGTCATAAAGTTGCATATTTTCAACTTCTTAACTTTCATAGGTCAACCATATGAATAAACAGTAAGCTATTCAGATATTAGTTTATGTTTCTTATTTGAATGAAAAGAGACTGAAGGTATAAATATTAGAAAGTTTAGGAATCTATTTCTACTTAATACTGACTGCAATTAATTCATCATGTGTACACATTGCAGTTTCACACACAGTTAAGTTACATTTCCCATTGCCTCATATAACACTTATTTTTAATTTGTTAACCTATCAGTTCCATAAAGACGCTTAGGAAATATTTAGTTTCATAAGATAATAGATTGCCAGAAAAATATATCATTATCTAAAAAAATAGGATAATTATTACAGAAAAACAAATTATACTTTAAGGCTGATTTGGTGTCATATGGTTTCATACTGTATTGTTAAACATATCAATATTTATGTAAGATAGGAGCTGACCATTTCTATGGCAACATTCCAATACTAATCATTATCTCTGTACTTTGTTACAGAAAAGAGAGGTTGAAAATGCATTAAAACTTTGAACTGATAGTCTTTGAAATATAGTATGATCATATAAATTTAATATTTTATAATGGTTTGTATTAAATAAATAGCTTAGATATTTTCCCATGCTCTTTTCCCACTTCTTTCATCTCTTCTCTGGATAAATAATGTAGTCAGATTTTTTTTTTTTTTTGAGAAATAGAGAAATAGAATATGTGTGCATGCATGTGGGTGTTCTCAAAATAATGTAAAGTATTAAAAAATTAGCTAAATTTTACTTAAATAGTAAAGAACCAATGTTGTCTATGTTTTAATGCAACCACTTACCTAAGTTGCTTTTATATATATGTAATAGAATTGCCTTGTGTATTTATAGAAGATGGCAAGTCTGAAACCTGCAGTGTAGGCAGACAGGTTGGAGAACTGAAGTTGAAGACTAGAAGCAATCTGCTGCAGATTTCCTTTTGCTGGGTTTGAGGGGAGGAGAGGACAGTCCTTTGTTCTTTTCAGATACTCAACTGGGTAGATGAACTCCACCCCCACACATTATTGTGAGCATTCTGCTTCACTCAAAGTCCATTGATTTAAGTATAAATCTCATCCAAAAACACCCTCATAGAAACATGAAGAATAATATTTGATGAAATATCTGATCATCATGTCCTGAGTATTCTTTGGAAGGACTGATGCTAAAGCTGAAGCTCCCATACTTTGGCCACCTGATGTGAAGAACTGACTCACTGGAAAAGGCCCCGATGCTCAGAAAGACTGAAGGCAGGAGAAGGAGATGACAGAGGATGAGATGGTTGGATGATATTATTGACTAGATGGACATGAGTTTGAGCAAGCTCTGGGAGTTGGTGATGGACAGGGAACCCTGGAGTGCTGCAGTCTGTGGGATCACAAAGAGTTGGACATGACTGAGCAGCTAACCGATCTGAACTGAACTGGTTATCATGGCCTCAACAAGTTGTCACATAGAATTAACCATTACAAGTACATTTGTATATTTGTGACTATACAAGTAAACAACCAGTGTATTCATTGATTGCCCCAAAAGGGGGAAAAATAAGTGCAAAATTCTGTGATATGTCTTAATTCTTTTTATCCATTTTTTGACAGTTAAATCCATCTTTTCTTTCATTTCACACAAGATGCTTTGTAAGTTCTTAAAAATTTTATAAAGCTTAAAAAGAAAGATGACCTAACTCTACTTAGGTAATAAGGAATCATTATTGCCTACGTTTTAATACAATCACTTACCTAAGTTGCTGTACCACAAACTTTAAATAAACTATAAAATCTCTTCTTATATAAGCTATGTAGTGCCATTCCCTTTTAGTTCAGAAATGTTTATGATAAAATTTGGTGGAGTTATTTTTAAATATTGCACAGTCAAGAAAGATAACAACTTGAATAAATTTCTTGGTTCTGGATATTTGTAATGATATTGCCATATTAGGTAAAATGGCAATCTATATGCAGTTAAGAATTTTTATGGAAGATAGTTATGGGAAACTGTGGATATCTAAATTCTTATAAATGTCTGTCTTACACTTTTGTCTTACACTTGATGCTAAGTGTTGATTAGATGTCTTAATGTTTCCATTCTTGAAATAACGCAGAAATAATAGCCTATTGTGATAATCACTTAAAGCATCCTTTCAGCATAGTTGATCACATTTAATGATTAAAAAGAAAATGTAAGGCTTGGTATAAGATACAGCAATTGGAATCACTAGAACACTATTTGAGTGATGTATTTTTAACACATATTGGATGTATCTCACCTTCATGCATAGAAAAGATAAGGGAAGGTATGAAAAATATAGTCATCCATTTACATGGCAGTATCTAGTGTAAGGAATTCATGGGAATTGACATATTGTGTGTTGGGTAATTGGTGGGGAGAATCTCACACCTTTTCTGGACTACTGACACACAGTTTGTAAACAGCAGGAGGCACAGAACTTTAGGGATGACAGGGCTGAGTAAAATATGGTATTTATTGGTTTTTCCTTATAGCAATGCTGCATTTAGTTCCCTGAATTAAATGTAGGGCAACATACTCCCTTTACATAAAAGAGAAAACCAAAATAAATGGCACTATTTGAGGCTTGAACTACAAATAACTTCAGTTCTGTTTGTTGCTTTATTTTTTCTGGCCCTGGGATTGATGACTAAGACAGATGATATATAGTGAATATTATTTCATTTTACATTTTAAGGCTGACCATTAAATTGGCTTCTGAATTACTAAATGATTGGCAACCTCAAAAGTGCAATGCAGAGAGTAGAGAAACCACTATACTAAGCAACAAATCAAACAAAGTGTGCAGAAGACCTTATCTAAAAATTGCAAGGTGGTAATCTTTGGGAATTTATGTAATTTAAATTATCTGTAAGATGTGGTTCATAATAATATAAAGATTAAATTAGGCAAGTGTGGGAAATGTTGGTAATTTGTAGTATTAGGCTTTTAACAGTATTTATTGAGTCTCTTTATTCCAGGAACAGGATATACAGCAATAAACAAAAGAGTAAAAATCTCTGCCCTTGAGGAACTTTCAATTCCTGGGGAGACTTAGGGCTAAAATCAAGCAAATAAACAATCAAATGCACAGTAAACCCAATGACAAGAAGTACAATGAACAAAAATAAAGTTTGATAAAGGAAATGGGCACAGGCGTCTCCCAAACTGTTATGTGTCCTTGTAAGTAGCTGATCCTATTTTATGTGGAGTGCCTAGGGAATACTCTAGTTATGAGGTGTACTTTGATGAAGCATAAAAACCCAAAGAGAAGAGAGTGAATAGCATACTCAGCAATCAACAATGAGGGAAAGGGCTGGGATATGGAGAGCAAAGGAGAGGGCAGGGGATGAGGAGAGAGCCACCATGGGATTAGAGAATGTCAACCTTACTGCTTACTCTCAGGAACACGGTTCCACTGAGGGCCATGGGCAGCTACTAGAAGGCTTTGGGGAAAGGCACCATCTGGCGCACATTTTGAGACTCACTCCAGGAGCTTTACTGAGAAAAGGCTGAAGAGAGGAAAGGGCAGACGTGGTCCCTAAGTGTTCAGTGACATTGTATCACTATCATCTTTTAAAATACTATATACCTGACATTCATTCCTTTTATGTAAAATAAATTAGGGTGAATGCCACAGTATAAAACATCTTCTCATGAAGAGTAAAGTAAGTTTTATTTGTTCATTTAGCATATATCTCCTCTGTTTCATACTTTTTCCTGTAATAAAATTTCTACTTTTAGTAACAGCTGCAGGGACAGCAGCCAAAACTGTGATAGAAGTGATAACAGCATTTCTATGTGATTTTTCAAATTTTACTATCAATGTTCCTGTAAATTTCTTACCTCTCTTGGCAAATAAGCTAGACAAAAAGAAATCTTTATCAGTTCATACTTCTGATTCACCCATTGTGAACCAACCAAAACAGTACTTCTCTCTTATTTATTTATTTATTTATTTTGTGATTGTCTATATCCTTACAAGGCAATTATTTTTCATGTCTTCTTTTTTGGCCACTGAGATTTTACAAAGAAATCAGTGATTTTATGTACGGCAACAATGACTTCTGTTTTATCAAAACATATAATTATCTACTTGTATATTAGAAATACTTAAGATTTTAGATCTAAAACATGTAATTTATGCCCACTGGCAACAGTGAAAGGTTCTGTCCCATTATTTGTATACTTATTTAGCCAAAGATCAATAAATGCTCAATGATATTTCTGCATAGACTTAGTCTTAATATGTGGTTTTCGAAAAACCATCTCCTGAGGATTTTCACCACCAGAATCGATATTTATGTCTACCCTCATGCTGACTGATTTATGTTTTGTTACAGATTGCACCTCAGCAACTTAAATGCAGCCATAAAGCAAGTAACCATCCATCAGTGCACTAGTAGTACTTGGAAAACTTACATTTAGTTACTAATAGGAAGCCAGGTGGAAACAAAAGTACTTTATTCCTTATTTTTATATATATATCAACACATATTAAAGAAATAGACTCAAAATCAGCTTGATTCACTCACTTCAGGGTGAGTGAATGAAAGAGGTACTAATATTCTTTACGAAAATACTAGAGAAAGATTCATCATGAAAGCAGCCAAATTAGTTGCCAATTAGCTTCCTCTTGGCCTGGAATTTGTATACCATGATTTATGTATTATTTTTATATCTTGGCAGGGGTTCACCCAATAAATGTGCTCTAATTTCTTCAATAGTTTTATGTAAATTTATAATGTATGTGAAAGTTTGGGAACAAGTTTAGATACATAAAATGGAACCAGTAAAGAAGCCATATGCTGTTTTATTTTTTTAAATCATTTCCCTGCCTCCTCTCTCTTTCCTTCCTTCATTCCCTTTCTTATTTTTCTATTTTCTTTCCTCTCTCTATCTCATGAGAAGGCATGCTATATTACAGTAAGAATGGAAAATGACAATATTAAGGAAATTATTATACTAAAGTTTTTATAATTAGAGTTGTTTCAGGCACAAATTCTATGTGATAATAATGGAGTTTCGCATTAAATGGATAAAACATAGAGGCTGATATGATTCAGGAACCATCATGTTTAAACAAACAAACAAAAACACATGGGTTTTCCTGTTAAAGGCCCAGCAGTGGTAGCATCTCAGAACATGCTTCAAGTTTGATGTACTGTCTTACTGGATGAGTTGCTAGGTCCCCAGTAACAAGGATTTGATTGCAGGAATCAAGAGAGTGGCAGTAGATTTGCCCCTCTGTCTTAGCCTGGGCTGTCTTAACAAAATACCATAGACCTGGCTTAAACAGTAGACCCTTATTTTCTCACAATCCCGGAAAGTGGAGGTCTATCAGGGTGACAGTATGGTCAAGTTCTGGGAAGACCCACTTCATGGTTTGCCAATTCTTGCTGTAGCCTCCCATGGCTTTTTCTAGTTGTGCATGGTTGGAGAGAGAATAAATTCTCTGATGTCTCTTTTTTCAGGGGCACTGATTACATCACCAGGGGCTCATCCTCATGACTTAATCTAAACTTATCCTTGGAAAGTAGAATTTGGGGGGAGACATATTCAGGTCATCAGTTCAGTTCATTTCAGTCGCTCAGTCGTGTCCAACTCTTTGAGACCCCATGAATCGCAGCAAGCCAGGCCTCCCTGTCCATCACCAACTCCCAGAGTTCACTCAGACTCACGTCTACTGAGTCAGTGATGTCATCCAGCCATCTCATCCTCTGTCGTCCCCTTCTCCTCCTGTCCCCAATCCCTCCCAGCATCAGAGTCTTTTCCAATGAGTCAGCTCTTCACATGAGGTGGCCAAAGTACTGGAGTTTCAGTTTTAGCATCATTCCTTCCAAAGAAATCCCAGGGCTGATCTCCTTCAGAATGGACTGGTTGGATCTCCTTGCAGTCCAAGGGACTCTCAGAGTCTTCTCCAATACTGCAGTTCAAAAGCATCAATTCTTCAGCACTCAGCCTTCTTCACAGTCCATCTCTCACATCCATACATAACACCCTCTAAAAGTTCCTGTGATTCATTATTTATTCTTTGGAATCCTACTGATGCAGACTTTCAGCACTATTAAATAAGGGCAATTAATAGAAATAGCTGAGTCCTAATTAGTAGCTAAAAATCCTACATCTCTGAACAGTGGTTCTTAGTCAATCAGCTTTATTTCCCCTTTTCTGAAGGAGAGATAAGAGAAGTGATACACACATAGAGATAAGATACACAGAGAAGAGACTCAAACATCACAAGACAAATAGATGAAAGGAAGTAACAAGATTCTGTAATAAGTACTAGCCAGGGTATTTCTTTTTACATAAATCAATTAAAGGACTCACACAAAGAGCATAAGACATGTAAAAGAAATGGCAAAAAACAGGAATTCTGAAAAATGCTTGCTTTCTAAAGTAAACAGTTCCTTTTGGTGATAGTCTTGTAGAAATTAGTAGACTTCCCAGAAGTCCAACTATTCATGTTATAAGGGCAACTGATTTGAGTAAATAGAGATAAATACAGTTTGTAAGAGGGTAAAGCACTATTTCATTTCAGTGAATTTTAATAAGCATTTAATGTTCCTTAAAAGTAAAGCAATTATTGGAATATGAAAATACCCAAATGGTTGAGTGTCTTGATTATACATACATAGACAATTCTTATTATTTAAATTGTGCAAATTTTTTTTCACCAGAGCATATAATCCAAGTAGATTTCCCATTTAATAACAATAGACACAGAATTCAGTGTAAGTTCAAACCCTCTTCAAGACAGCATTTCTAACTTCTGTTTCAAAATTGTATATTAAATGTAAGCTTTCACTTTCCTGCCCTCCTAGAATGCAATTTAGCTGAATGAACAAAAGAAGAGTGGGAAACCGATAAATGTAATGGAATTAGGAAAGTATATTGTCAACAGCCTATCTTTAAATGGAACATTTCTGTAAAGCTTGAGCCAGAATTCATCCTGGTAAAGTCTAAAAACCATAGCAGCACAGAAGAGGATGAATGTGGCAAAGAGGGCTCCTATCCCCAAATGACACACAGGAAATATGGCATTGCAGATGGCCAGGTCATCTGAGTTAAATTCACCCATTCCAGTCCATTTTAGTTTGCTGATTCCTAGAATGTCAACGTTCATTCTTGCCATCTCCTGCTTGACCACTTCCAATTTGCCTTGATTCATGGACCTGACATCCGGGTTCCTATGCAATATTGCTCTTTACAGCATCAGATCTTGCTTCTATCACCAGTCACATCTACAACTGGGTACTATTTTTGCTTTGGCTCCATCCCTTCATTCTTTCTGGAGTTATTTCTCCACTGATCTCCAGTAGCATATTGGGCACCTACCAACCCGGGGAGTTCCCCTTTCACTATCCTATCATTTTTCCTTTTCATACTGTTCATGGGATTCTCAAGGCAAGAAAACTGAAGTGGTTTGCCATTCCCTTCTCCAGTGGACCACATTCTGTCAGACCCCTCCATCATGACCCACCTGTCTGGGGTGGCCCCACACGGCATGGCTTAATTTCATTGAGTTAGACAAGGCTGTGGTCCATGTGATCAGATTAGCTAGTTTTCTGTGATTACGGTTTCAGTGTGTCTGCCCTGTGATGCCTTCTCACAACACCTATCATCTTACTTGGGTTTCTCTTACCTTGGTTGTGGGGTATCTCTTCACGGCTGCTCCAGCCAAGCGCAACCCCTGCTCCTTAGTTTGGACGAAGGGTATCTCCTCACAACCACCCCTCCTGACCTTGAACGTGGAGTAGCTCCTCTCAGCCTCCGCCCCTGAACTCAGGAGTGTGGTAGCTCCTCCTGGTCGCTGCCCTGACCTTGGGGGTGTGATAGCTCATCTTGGCTGTGGCCCTTGATCTACTACTGGTTGCAAGAATCCCTTAGAGTAAATGAATTAGCCATCAGGGTCAACAAAAGAGTCCAAAATGCAGTACTTGGATGCAATCTCAAAAACGACAGAATGAGCTCTGTTCGTTTCCGAGGCAAACCATTCAATATCATGGTAATCCAAGCCTATGCCCCAACCAGTAATGCTAAAGAAGCTGAAGTTGAACGGTTCTATGAAGACCTGCAAGACCTTTTAGAACTAACACCCCAAAAAGATGTCCTTTTCATTATAGGGGACTAGAATGCAAAAGTAGGAAGTCAAGAAACACCTGGAGTAACACGCAAATTTGGCCTTGGAGTACGGAATGAAGCAGGGTAAAGGCTAATAGAGTTTTGCCAAGAGAATGCACTGGTCATAGCAAATACCCTCTTCAACAACACAAGAGAAGACTACACATGGACATCACCAGATGGTCAACATCGAAATCAGATTGATTATATTGTTTGCAGCCAAATATGGAGAAGCTCTATACAGTCAGCAAAGACAAGACCAGGAGCTGACTGTGGCTCAGATCATGAACTCCTTATTGCCAAATTCAGACTTAAATTGAAGAAAGTAGGGAAAACCACTAGATCATTCAGGTATGACCTAAATCAAAAGTGAGACATAGATTTAAGGGCCTTGATCTGATAGACAGAGTGTCTGATGAACTATGGAATGAGGTTCTGGACATTGTACAGGAGACAAGGATCAAGACCATACCCATGGAAAAGAAATGCAAAATAAATAAATAAATAAATAAAAGCAAAGTGGCTGTCTGGGGAGTCCTTACAAATAGCTGTGAAAAGAAGAGAAGTGAAAAGCAAAGGAGAAAAGGAAAGCTATAAGCATCTGAATGCAGAGTTCCAAAGAATAGCAAGGAGAGATAAGAAAGCCTTCCTCAGCGATCATTGCAAGGAAATAGAGGAAAACAATAGAATGGGAAAGACCAGAGAGCTCTTCAGGAAAATGAGAGATACCAGGGGCATATTTCATGCAAAGATGGGCTCGATAAAGGACAGAAATGGTATGGACCTAACAGAAGCAGAAAATATTAAAAAGAGGTGGCAAGCATACACAGCAGAACTGTGCACAAAAGATCTTCATAACCCAGATAATCACGATGGTTTGATCACTCACCTAGAGCCAGACATCCTATAATGTGAAGGCAAGTGGGCCTTAGAAAGCATCATTAGGAACAAACGTAGTGGAAGTGATGGAATTCCAGTTGAGCTATTTCAAGTCCTGGAAGAGGATGCTGTCAAAGTGCTGCACTCAATATGTCAACAAATTTGGAAAACTCAGCAATGGCCACAGGACTGGAAATGGTCACTGTTCATTCCAATCCCAAAGAAAGGCAATGCCAAAGAATGTTCAAACTACTGCACAGTTGCTCTCATCTCACATGCTAGTAAAGTAATGCTCAAAATTCTCCAAGCCAAGCTTCAGCAGTACGTGAACCATGAGCTTCCAGATGTTCAAGCTGGTATTAGAAAAGGCAGAGGAACCAGAGATCAAATTGCCAACCTCTGCTGGATCATGGAAAAAATAAGATAGTTCCAGAAAAACATCTATCTCTGCTTTATTGACTATGCCAAATCCTTTGATTGTGTGGACCACAATAAACTGTGGAAAATTCTGAAAGAGATGGCCATAACAGACCACCTGACCTGCCTCTTGAGAAACCTATATGCAGGTCAGGAAGCAACAGTTTGAACTGGACATGGAACAACAGACTGATTCCAAATAGGAAAAGGAGTACATCAAGGCTGTATATGGTCACCCTGCTTATTTAACTTATATTTAGAGTACATCATGAGAAACGCTGGGCTGGAAGAAGTACAAGCTGGAATCAAGATTGCCGGGAGAAATATCAATAACCCCAGATATGCAGATGACACCACCCTTATAGCTGAAAGTGAAGAGGAACTAAAAAGCCTCTTGATGTGAAAGAGGAGAATGAATAAGTTGGCTTAAAGCTCAACATTAAAAATCTAAGATCATGGCATCTGGTCCCATCACTTCATGGGAAATAGATGGGGAAACAGTGGAAATAGTGGCTGACTTTATTTTTATGGGTTCCAAAATCACTGCAGATGGTGATTGCAGGGATGAAATTAAAAGATACTTACTCCTTGGAAGGAAAGTTATGATTAACCTAGATAGCATATTGAAAAGCAAAGATATTACTTTGCCAACAAAGTTCCATCTAGTCAAGGCTATGGTTTTTCCAGTGACCATATATGGATGTGAGAGTTGGACTGTGAAGAAAGGTGAGTGCTGAAGAACTGATGCTTTTGAACTCTGTTGTTGGAGAAGACTCTTGAGAGTCCCTTGGACTACAAGGATATCCAACCAGTCCATCCTAATGGAGACCAGTCCTGGGTGTTCATTGGAAGGATTGATGCTGAAGCTGAAACTCCAATAATTTGGCCACATCATGCAAAGAGTTGACTCACTGGAAAATATCCTTATGCTGGGAGGGTTTGGGGGCAGGAGGAGAAGGGGACGACGGAGGATGAGATGGCTGGATTGCATCACCGACTCAATGGACATGAGTTTGAGTTAACTCCAGGAGTTGGTGATGGACAGGGAGGCCTGGCGTGCTTTGATTTTTGGGGTTGCAAAGAGTCTGACACAACTGAGAGACTGAACTGACTGAGGTGGCCAGGACTGAGTATAGGAGAAAGGGAGGGACCAAATATAGAGTAATTAATTGGATGGATATGGAACATTTGGGCCCAGGATTCCTTCAAAGCCTTCATTGTGTCACTCTGTAGTCCCAAGTGTAGCCTCATGAACCTCATAAATAAAGTGGTGAAGCTCCTTTACATCTTCTTAATAGGCATTGGCATGAGAGAAAAACAGGAAGGGGCTGCTTTGAACCTTATCAAAAATTACCTAGAAAACATACAAAGGAAAAGAGAAAATTTAAAAATAAAATATAGTATAGTTTATAAACCCAGATTAAATCTTTCTTACTCTTTTATTCTCATGGCTAATGGCTATTTTCTATAAGAGCATTTCAATTGGAGGCTCTGTTTAAATTCCCCTGGCCCCTGCCCCTTACCCACACAGCTACAGCCAGGTTGTACACAAAATGGAGAAATAGGTTTGGAACAGACTTTCAAAACGGGATATAAATAGCTTGCTTGCAATCAAAAAACAATGTTTTATTTGTGTTTATGTGACTAGTTAAAAATCATTAATCATTTAGAAAAACAAAAGAGCAAACTGAAAAATCATGGGAATAAAATAATTGACCTGAGAAGAAGCAGAAATTACATAAAAAGAAAAAAAAAACTTGATTTATTTCCTCAGGAGAGTCTACAAAGTGTTTGAGGTGGTGTTGAAATATCAAGTAAGATCAGTCACAAATGAAAAATAGCGTAATAGGAGAACAAGAAGCATTCTTGAAAAATATGAACATAATTGATATATATGTGATGTGTGATAATTAAACTTGAATAAATGGTTATATCTAGCTTCTCATTTGGTGGGAATTGTAAATGTTAGCTATTCTCAATTATATAAGACAGAAATATTTAAATGCCATTTGAAAATTAAAGTTCTGAAAGAATACAAGTAGTGTATAATTCCCTTATACTAGTAATATAAAATATGAAATTTCAATCAGTTCTGAAGCATAAAGGGGAAAGAAACAAAAGATCACAAGAGAGCTTAGCAAATAAAATGTATATAAAATATAACATTGAGTAGAGGCCAAACATAACCATACTTATCCAAATAGGAATAACCTATACTTTTTAAAGATAGAGACCTTCATATCATTAATTTTTAAGTTTGCATACTTTTCAGAAGTATGTTTATAAAAATGATACAGGTTTTGTACATAGAATAATACAGGTTTTGAACAAGAACGCTAAATGAATAACAATATAAAAATAGCATACAATCTGTGGCCAAGTCAAATATTGAATGAAAAAGATAATTTATATATTATTTATGCTGCCAGGTAGAAGAGCATATGTTATTTATACTGTAAACAATTCTATATTACTGTTTATCTGTTTTAAAATAAATTGATTTAAACAGTATTATTGGGAGGAAGTTCTGACCCAGAAAGATATTCTTCATAAAAGCCCCTACATAATAAGAGATGCAAAACTAAGAGTGTAAATGCCTGACATATTTGTTTGAAGGATCGTGACTAGCGTTCCCCTGAGCAGTAATGCAAGGTGTGCAACACTGTGTAAGTTCAGTTCAGTTCAGTCGCTCAGTCTTGTTCAACTCTTTATGACCCCATGGATGCAGCACACCAGGCTTCCCTGTCCTTCACTATCTCTCAGAGTTTCCTCAAACTCAGGTCCACTTAGTCAATGATGTCATCCTCTGTTGTCCCCTTCTCCTCCAGCCTTCAATCTTTCCCAGCATCAGGGTCTTTTCTAATGAGTCAGCTCGTCTCATCAGGTGGCCAGTGTATACTAGCTTCAGCTTCAGCGTCAGTCCTTCCAATGAATGTTCAGGGTTGATTTTCTTTAGGATTGACTAGCTGGGTCTCCTTGCTGTCCAAGGGACTCTCAAGAGTTTTCTCCAGCACTACAGTTTGAAAGCCTCAATTAATTGGTGCTCAGCCTTCTTTATGGTCCAACTCTCATATCCACACATGACTGCTGGAAAAACTATAGCTTTGCCTAAATGGACCATTGTTGGCGAAGTGATGTCTCTGCTTTTAAGTATGCTGTCTAGGTTTGTCATAGCTTTTCTTCCAAGGAGCAAGTGTCTTTTAATGGCTGCAGTCACCATCTGCAATGATTTTGGAGCCCAAGAAAATAAAGTCTGTCACTGTTTCCATTGTTTCCCCATCTAATTGCCATGCAGTGATGGGACCAAGTGCCATAATCTTAGTTTTTTGAATGTTGGGTTTTAAGCCAGCTTTTTCACTCTCCCCTTTCACTTTCATGAAGAAGTTTTTTCACTCTCCCCTTTCACTTTCATGAAGAAGTTTATCCTTTTCGCTTTCTACCACTAGATATACTTCCTGCATATCTGAGGGTGTTTGATAGTTCTCCCAGATCTTTATTCCAGCATGAGCTTCATTCAGCCTGGCATTTTGCATGATATACTCTGCATATAAGTTAAATAAGCAGGGTGACAATATACAGCCTTGACATATGCTCCTTTCCTAATTTTGGATCAGTCCATTCAGTGGGTACCTCAGGTTTATTTGTAAACATCACTTCTCTGAATATATACTGCCAAACTGTTGAAGAGAGGTGAGATATTTGAAACAAAACAAAACAAAACAAAAAAACACTCTTGCAGTAAGGGACAAGAAATCCATTTTTTCTGGCTTACTTCGCTCTGTATAATAGGCTCCAGTTTCATCCACCTCATTAGAACTGATTCAAATGCATTCTTTTTAATGGCTGAGTAATACTCCATTGTGTATACAGTATACTAATGCATGTATATGGAATTTAGGAAGATGGTAATGATAACCATGTATGCAGGACAGCAAAAGAGACACAGAGGTATAGAACAGTGTTTTTGACTCTGTAGGAGAGGGCGAGGGTGGGATGATTTGGGAAAATGGCATTGAAACATGTATAATATCATATAAGAAATGAATCGCCAGTCCAGGTTTGATGCAGGATACAGGATGCTTGGGGCTGGTGCACTGGGATCACCCAGAGGGATGGTACGGGGAGGGAGGTGGGAGGGGCATTCAGCATGGGGAACACGTGTACACCTGTGGTGGATTCATGTTGATGCATGGCAAAACCAATACAATTACTTTACAGTTGTAAAGTAGTTAACCTCCAATTAAAACAAATAAATTGAAATTTTAAAAAAGAAATCCATTTCTATAGTAAGTGTGTATCCTTCACTCAAATTTGTGTCTTTATGACCATATTTTATACTCTTAATATGTGAGGGACGTTAGGCCTCATGTACTTTCATATACAATTTTGATTCTCATGAAAACTTTTGAGATAGATGTTATTAGTATATTTTTTGAGATAAAAATTCAGGTCTTGGGAATTAAGAAAATTGTCAAGATCTTACATCTAAAAGGTGGCAGAGCCTGAATTTGAGAATATTTCAGTCTGTTGTCAAATGTGTGTTCCTAACCACCTCATTTTATTGGTTTGCAAATTTTCCTGTGAAAGAAGATCTGAACTAAGGAAACTATTCTGCACTGTGCAGCCTTCCCTTTCAAAGACAAGGTCAACACATGCTTAGGTTATTCAAAGGGACAACAGATGACACAAAGTAAATCAGATGATATAACTGTGCCATTAACATTCTTCTGCTTTAACCTTCCTATTTTTTCCTTTTGCATTGACCAAGCAGTTTACTGGACAAATAAAACATAACAGCTTTTTGAAGAAAAAGCCTCCTGTTTGAGAGATCATCTGAGGAAAAGACAAATGATGAAAGATTAACGAATGTAAAGTTTTTGATTTTTTCATACTGTATGTTTCCAATTTTAAAAAATTTGAAGAAAGTTATTTTTATACACAGTAGTTCACCACCTATAGGTCTTAGGAAACAGACCCTCAATGTTTAAAATACTTATGTATCTACAAAACTAAATTCCAGGGTAATATTTTACATAGTCTTTCATTGCAGCATTTTGATGTGACAGCATTAAGTAACAGACATTCTTTATATGAAGAGGTAGAAGGCTTGGTGTTTAGAAAATTTCTTCACCATTGTGAGCAATTTAGCATATGTATTTTTGTGAGGAGAAGATATATTAAGTTATTTCTAAATTAAGGTGGTATTTTATTTTTGTGAACTTATCTGTAATGCAATTCCTTTTGAATGAAATAAAATGGAATTTCATAAATGTTTAGAGAATGGCAAGAAACTAATTGCAATTCCTTGTGAATGGAAAATTGAACTTTCATGACACTCTTTGAAAATAAAACCATTAATAACTTTAGATCCATAACAGAATTTCATACCTTTTACTTAATAGAATTAGGCTAACACAATATTTTGGGAATGTTGATCCAGTAGGATTAAGAGAGCGAAAATAAAAATTACCAGCAGATACTTTTCTTAGATAAGGACTGACAGTAACCTTTACCATTAATCATCTAATTTTGTCTTGGAATAATTTTGGTAGTAATACCAATAAATCCAAGCACCTGTAGTTCTACCAGTTACTAATTTTACACAGTCTCTCCCTTTTATAGTCATATGACATAGGGGAGGCACTGAATATGTACTAAGAATTCTTCTGTCATGTGAAGTAGGAATTCTTCCTATTTCCAAAAAATATATAAAATATGCCTTTTGTGAATGGTGAGATCTAAACTGCAGTTGGAAAAGCTTTTGTTAATGCCTTCATTATTTTGGGGTCACATAAGGAATGTCATCACCCTCTAAACTTTTAAATTCCTTCTCTAAGTAGAATGGTGTAGGCAAGGTAAATGGAGATTAAATTTGATTCCAGTAAATGGCATGATGATTTTTAAAATATTTATCTTATCCTTTTTAATTTGTCAGCATATCAATTTCTTTCTAAATTAAGTATATATCTATATATATATTCTGTGATATATAGCAGCAAACTAAAAGAAACATAAGTGTATGGTTTTAGTTATATAATACAAAAAAATATGACTCATTTTTTTCCTGAGGTGATTTTATGACACTATTTTTAACATTTTTTAGCAAAGCAATGACTAAGTACTTTATGGGAAGATAAAAGCTATTTATCCATAAATTAAGGTTGAGAAAGTAAACTTTGGAGACTTGCAAGTAAAATCTTAAAAATACATACTAATAAATATGTTTACTGTTAATTGATGTAATTTTCAACATTTTAAGGGATTCTATATCATACTATGTGTCATTCTGTACTGTATTAATACCCACACAAACTGTACGCATATACCCACACAAAGTATGATTTTAAACATGTTAATATGCATATTATACATATATATATGTCCATTTTCTATGTCAAGATTATTCAAGTTAAACTTATTATTATATTTAGATTAATGTGTATTAAAAGTAAAAGTATAATTTTGGGAGAGGCTATGGATTTATTTATTTGTCTCTGGTTTGTTAAAATGGAAATGCAAAACAAGAGTAAACCTTCAGCAACAATGTACTCTTTCTTTACAATCATTCTTAATATGGGTTAAAAATCCTTAGTATACATTGAAGTCAGAAAGTGTGGTGGAAGGGATCAAATTTTGCTGTAGAAACCTTGTCTTAGTTCTAAGTTAAACTTTAGATTCTTTTGTGGGAGTAGATGCATTGCTTAGCCTTTTTAGCCTTGGTTTTTAAAATCAGAGCACCTGGGTTAGGTTCCTTATAGTATGTTTCTTATGTTTTCAAATTAGTTTATAATAGAATAATATAGTAATAATTATAGTTGCTGCTGCTGCCAAGTCGCGTCAGTCGTGTCTGACTCTGTGCGACCCCATAGACGGCAGCCCAACAGTCTCCTCTGTCCTTGAGATTCTCCACGCAGGAATACTGGAGTGGGTTACCATTTCCTTTTCCAATGCATGAAACTGAAAAGTGAAAGTGAAGTCGCTCAGTCGTGTCCACACTCTTAGCAACCACATGGACTGTAGACTTCCAGGCTCCTCCTTCCATGGGAATCTCCAGGCAAGAGTACAGGAGTGGGTTGCCATTTCCTTCTCAGAATAATTACAGTTAAGTGCACATAGTAGTTATAATTTCTAGATTATTAATTTTGTGTCAGGCACTATTTAAGTACTTACATATGTGAGTTAATTTAAGGCTCAGATAAACTCTATGAAATCGATAATATTATTATCCCCATTTCACTGATCAGGAAACTAAGGAATAATGAGATCCAAAGTTATATCTATTACAGTTGATATCTACTGAATCAAAAAGCAGTGACTGATAAAAGGGTAAATTTTCAAAATTTCTTCAACTTTATCAATCTCTAAATCTAAAATATTCTTGAATACACACAAATTTATTACAAATGTGCATTTTGTCATCTAAAGATATATACATATGAAAATTACATTTATATTAAAATTTAAATAATTGCACTTAATAGCAACAGTTTCAAAATATTAAAATATAAATTTAAATATGTAATGTAAAACAAAATAAAATTTAAAAATTAGATATTGCATATCCTTAAATATTTTCTAACTGAAGAAATAACCTAAAAATTTTGACCATGAATAGTAAATAAAGGAACCACATTTTATTGTAATTGTCATCAATGATTTATGTGATTTAAGACATGTTATGACCTTTGAATTAAGCTATGAAATGTGCATTTTTAAGATAATGAGTAAAGCTTTAGCTTTACTAGTGACTTCTGCAGACTTAAAAAAAATGCCAGACGTGTTGAGAATTAAGTTTTATTTGAGCAAAATGAGAACTGCAGCCCAGGAAAAAGCGCTTCATATAGTTCTGAGAAACTGCTCCAAAGAGACAGGAGGGGGTGTGGGGGGGTGGGGGATGGTCAGTGTATATGATTTTGGTGAAGGGAGAGTACATGCAATAAAGCACATATTTTTCCAGGCGTTTCTGCTAATCTATTGAGGAATAGTTGTCACCATGAAGGATTTTAGTGCTTTTACTAGATATGAGGAGATTCAAGAATTGGGCTCATAAAATCAGGTCCTGAAAATATCTAACTATTTTAAGACCTATCCTACCAATTTTCCCCCCAAGCACAGAGTGCTTTCAATCCTGAATTACTTTTGTATGTGTGTGCTCAGTCGTGTCTGACTCTTTGCAACTCCATGGACTGTATGTAGCCCGCCAGGTTACTCTATCCATGTGATTTTCCAGGCAAGAATACTGAAGTGGACTACACAATACCTCTCTTATTATCTGTACCTACACTTGTTAATTATATCTCTTCATATTCCTATGCCTACTGAAAATCTTCAGCATCATACTCAATATTTCCATTGTTTCTATATCCTCAATGGTAGTACTTACATATCTGTTCAATGAATATGGAGGGGATTAGTTGATTCCTTATCTCTACTAAATTTTCCCTATCTCAATCAAATCTTCAATCTTCCATAAAACTATCAAAAAGAACCCAAAGACTGTCTGGAATTAGGTTCTGTGTATTGGAAGTCTGTTTTACAATACAATTGTTACCTGATTTGTCATGTAATGGATATAATGGATATAATGATTCATTGCTTTTTGGAGCAGGTCAGGAGGCTTATTTCCTTCTTGTAGAAATTTCGTTTTTAAAAAGGGAGCTCTTTTAGTGTAAAGTTCTTTTCCATTTTTATTCCCTTCAGTTCCCTATGCGATAGTGTTGCTGGAGTGATTTTGCTGTTTTAGGATGTAGAAAAGAGACTAGAGAATATGAAGTATAGCTCTTTCTTTTCTTCTCACTGCTCATTGCTCTCCTGTTCCTGTCTGTACCTTTGTTCCTAATTTTTTTTTTTTTTTAACTGTAAATCCTGTAACTGTGACAGAGACATCTGTCCTAATGCATCACTGACAATGAGAAGATGGGAAGTCTGTCTCACTCCCAGACTAAATTTTTGGAAACTTAATTGTTTCAAATATGAACTGAAACCTCTGAGGTCAGCTTGTTCTGCAACAAAGACACACTTATCTCTACTAAGCCTTAGAGCTTTATCTAATTTCTCAAGCAGTTCAGCACTTAATAAAATCAATGGTAAGACTATGATAATTTTGGCTTGAACACATGTGCAAGTCACTATTCTAAACATATTATATATATATATAAACATATTATGTATAATATTATAAGTTGTATATGCAATTTATAAAATATTATATATATAATTTTAGGTGTATCATCCTTATCAGTTAGGTGCTATTATTTTCTCTGTGACTTCAAAACTAGTAATTGGCAAAGACTTGTGTCAAACCCAACAGCTTGGCTCCAAACTTCACTACATCATTTATTGGACTCCTAAGTCTCCTATCCTGAGATAATTTCAAAAACAAGAAATACACAAATTTTTGCTTTTGAACCAACCCATCTTTGATTTTATTTTCCATTTCAAGCTTAAGGGAAATAACTCAGTTCTAAAGTCAATAAAACTGATTTAACTTTTTCTTTCTTTGTCAAAACTTTAACATGTGCTTTCTATTTTTTGTTGCAATTCTTATTTTCTTGACATAAATACAAGCTCTTTAATTTAATTTATGGATATATTTATGCATTTAAATACTTTCAATAAATATACTTTTGAATTTATACAATGATTGAATAGTGCCTAATATTAGTAAGATGCTTATGTGTTGAATTAATTTTAAGAAATAAGAAACTTAGTATATAAATATGCCTAGTAGTATCAATAAGTAAACCAGAGGTAATGGATTGAATTTAAAAGCACTTAAAAAGTACACCTAAAATAAATGGATTTTAGAAAATGATTGAATACATATTATATGCATACTGGTACACACTAATGAGGGAAATATATACTTTATAAAAAACTTAAGCCTGGACAAAGCAAAATCAAGAATAACAGAATAGAGAGGAATAAAAATTATAGATATCATATAGCAGATATAGATGGATTTTATAGAAATAATATCCAGAGAAAAATTAATAGATAATTATTTACTGGCTAACTACAATGCATAAAGCTAATTTATAAAACAATAGTCATTTCTGCAGCACATGGATTATAGAAATCATGGAAAAGGTAAATAAAATCTATAGCTGAGAAAAATTAAATTAATGGTCAATAATTTACCTTTAGTCATGTCAATTTTAAAAATTCATTTCCATTAAGTCCATGAAATTTCCTTAATATCCAGAAGACATCCATTATTAATACATTGCTTTAATTTCTTCATATTCTGAAAAGGCAGAGATTGTCACATTGTAATACTGATTTGAAAGGGTGCCAAATCCTAGCACCTTTTGCATGAAGGCACAGAGCCTGCCCTCAAAATGCCACATAAGATAAAGACAAAATTCTCTCTGCCTTGCCAGGGCTCAAATGATCACAGGCCAGCTTACAATGATTGTTCTTTATATCGGATATTTCATAATATCTAAATTTTACAATTTAGATATTTTATATTATTTTATATTGTGAATACAAGTTATAAAATTCAATATTTTCAGATTGGCAATATGCATATTTCCAAAAATAAGTGTGATACAGCAAGGGAGTCAACTTCAGATTTTGAAGTTCTGTATTATAAATTCATGTTATGTTACTATGGAACTGCAATGAACTTTCCAGAAATTTTATATGTGTGTGTGTCTATATATTACCAAACACTGCATGTTTATATTTAGGCTTCATTTCTAGTTTTATTATTTTTTCTCTACCTGTAGTTGTATAGTCAGAAAAGAAAGTGAAAATGAAAGTGTTAGTCCCTTAGTCTTGTCTAGCTTTTTACAATCCCATGAACTGTAGCTCTTCAGGCTCTTCTGTCCATAGAGTTCTGCAGGCAAGAATACTGGAGTGGGTAGGCATTTCCTTCTCCAAGGGATCTTTCTGACCCAGGGATCCAACCCAGATCTCCCCCATTGCATTCTTTACTGGCTGAGCCACTGGGGAGAACACTCAATACAAGTATTGCAGAAAAGCATTTTTGGAACGGTGTTTGTAATATCCTAGTTAGAATTTATATTCCATAAAACACTCTTTTAAAGATAGAAAGCAGTTACAGTGAAATTTAAAAGGTACATAGTTTTCCTATCCTTTTTCCCGGCTGGATTTCATAACCTTTCACAAAGAGCCAATGAAAACCTTATATAGACAGTAAGATGAAAAAGAAAAAAAAAAAATCACCTTAATTTAAGTTAAAATTTATCATCTAAGTAAACCTCTCCTAAAAGACAAAGTGCTTTGATCTTATTGAATTATACACATTTAAATGTAGACTCTGAATAGCAGCCAAGGCTGTGTGGGAAACCTTTCCACTAATAAACAGGAGACTGAAAGCTCAGTCAGCTACAGTAGTTTGTTTTTTTCTCTAAGGTGAGCTTTGATATATTTCAGGATATTGACTTTCAGATAATAATATCTTTACTTCAGAGTGTTAACATGATGGAGTCAGAGGAAGACAGAGGTACAAATTTTTAAAAAATTGACAAAACCAAAACACCTAAATAATTTAGCCTCAGAGCTACTATTTAATTTTGTTGGATTTTCTCCTCAAGCAACGTAAATTATTCTCCAAACGAGAATGTTCTCTTTCTTTTTTCTTCTTCTTGTTTCATTACAGTTTATTTTAATCCAGCTGTTCATGTCTTCCTGTGGGACAAGCAATAACCTACAATTAAATACAGGCGCTTTGTGAAAAAAGTACCCCTGTTCTTCCTAATTACTTGAGGGAAATACAAAGAAAGGAGAAAAGAGTGAAACCTAAATATATTGCCTACTTAGTTAAATATGAGCTCTTTTTCCAGACATGAAAACAGGGGTCTGCTTTATATTAGGGATGTGATTCCCTTGGACAAGTAAAAGGGTTTTTTAAAGTATTATTATTAATTGATTTTATAAGGATAAAATTAAACAGTGATGGGAAAGTATATGTATTCAGTTGAAAAAAGGAAAGAACAAGAAGGAAAGAAGAAAAGAGGAAGAGAGAAGGGGGAAGAGCAAGAGAAAGTGGCAAGAAGAGAAAGAGGAAGGAGTCAGACAAAGAAAGGAAAAAAGAAAGAAAGGGAGGATTGAAGGAGGGAAGGAAAGAAAAAGAGGAAAAGAAAAAAATACAGTGGCTTCTATAAAAATGATTATGCAAAAATGTTTAACCTCTAAAATGCAAAATAGTTCTGCTTTCATACTAACAACAAACACAAGAGCTTCTTACACAGTATTTTGTTGATTGAGAAGTTGAGAATATTGTATGCTGATTTTTATATATTATATTAAAAATATTTTCACGTTTTGTATTTTATTTTTATTCATCTATACACAAGCAGTAGGTGAATTTGACATATGAGTAGTTACATTGAATACACTTTTATAATTACCCACGTAGATAACTTAACACATAGTCTTGAAACATCAATTTGAAAAAAATCGACCTGACACACATTTTAAATTTCTTCAAAATGTTATTTATTTATTCAGAATAATCATCAAGTGAATTAATAATATCAACTTCACAAAACAAAATGCCATATATGAACTTGCTTCCGAGTGAAACAACGAAATGTAACACATAAAAAGGCAGGAAAATAACACTATAAAATACCATGACCTTGCTTCCCAATTTAGTTTTTTTGTGTGTGTTAGTCGCTCAGTCGTGTCTTACTCTTTGAGACCCCACAGACTGTACCACCAGGCTTCTCTGTCCGTGAAATTCTCCAGGCAAGAATACTGGAGTGGATTCCCATTCCCTTCTCCAGAGGATCTTCCCAACCAGGGATGGAGCGCTGGTCTCCTACATTGCAGGCAGATTCTTTACCATATGAGCTCCAGGGAAGTCCTCAATATAGCTTTGCTACTGCCTAAACCTAGAGTTAAGACAAAGTTAAATGGGATTTCCTAACAATATATTCATTTAGAATCCATAAGTCTGCTTGTGTTAACTGATATACTGGATTACAGAGACCATTACTGATGGATACAGGTTTTGAATAGTTATTAAGATGGCAAATCCATTTGTTACAAAGTTATGCAATAGAATTCAACTCAATATTCTATTAATTTGTTTGTCCATTTCATAACTGTAGAATATAGTTGATATTATTAGAATTTCAATATATGGTAGAGAAAAGTTCATATTATTGTCTATCTAAAAACTGTTTTGCATATGTATTATTTCTTCTCAATAATTTAAGAATCACAAAGATTCCAAAAAATGCCTATTCTTTGAATTTAGACAAATTATATTTTACTATGCTTTTGTTATCTCTAATGAGAATGATTAATTTTCACAGTACTATTTTATAGATATTTAAACTAAGAGATAGGATGTAGTAATAATCAAAAGTTTACAAGTTGTTATCAGATTAGTGTGAGTTCAAATATCAACTTTGCTACTTTTTTTTTTTTTAATTTTTACTGGAGAATAGTTGACTTACAATTTTGTGTTAATTCCTGCTGTACATCAAAGTGAGTCCATTATATGTATACATATATCTAGTCTTTTTTTAGATTCTTTTCCTATATCACTCATTACTGAGTATCGAGTAAATTACAGAGTATTGAATAAAGCCCTCTGTGCTATACATTTGGTCTTTATTAGTTATCTATATTATATATATTGAGTAGTATGTATAGTTAACCTCAATCTGTCAATTTATCCCTCAATTCTGCTATTTAAATGCATGACATTGACAAATTACTCAAATATATTTAAATGCTTTTTTAAGTACTGATATACATCATATTTTATAACTATGTTTTCAAATTAATGTTTATTGATATAATTAAATCATGATACAATTCATGCCTAGAAAAGGATGTATATTAATGACAATTCAGAAATGAATACACTTGGAAAACTAAATCATTTTTCAGATCCAATTACTATGAAGTCCTAGTATTGTCTGGATCTAGGAATACAATAATGGAGCCTAGGCAACAGATACAATAAAAGAAAGAGAAGGCTGCGGTTGAAATCGTTAATCAGAGATCTCTGGTACAATCTACTGTGCCACTCACATTTACTCATGCCTTCACTATTACCATCTCCCAGCACTACAAGAGGGAACACGTGTGTAAACAAGGTGCTCTTATTTCTTATCTGAGAGAGAAGATTCAGTCATCACAATCCTTTGCAAGTGTCTTTAAGAAACAAGTTCCGGTCCTGCTGCTCCAACTGCTCTTATAGCTGAGAATTTTCCCACCATCTCCCTTCACATATTCTAGATTTCTCTTATCCTTGGGCAGCACTTTGGTGAGGCAGCTATGCTTGTATGGTGAAATGATTACTATGGTCTGAAAGTTTTGTTCCCCTGAAATTCAGATGTTGAAGCCTAATGACCAATAAAATGGTTTCGGAGTTGGGGTCTTTAGGAAGTGATTGGTTTATGAGGATGGAGTCTTGATCAATGGAAATAATGCCTTTATAAAAGAGGCCCTAGAAAGCTCCCTTGCTTCTTTTACCATGTGAAAATACAGTGAAAAGACATTATCTTATGAACCAGGAGGTGGTCTCTCACTAGACGTCTAATCTGCTGGTGCCTTGATCACGGACTTACCAGTGTCTAGAACTGTGAGAGATAAACTTAAATTGTGCATAAATTATGCAGTCTGTGATAATTTTTTATAGCTGTGCAAACATGCTAACTTAGAGACTAAACAGATCTATGCTTCAGGCAATGAAGTCTTAGCTGTTTTACCTTTCTCATCACAATTGTTTTTTCCATTATCACAGAATATATATTCACCATGATAATCAATGTCCAGTGAACCGATAGGTTCCAAATGCTTTTCTTTCTGTTGCAATTGTATAGTAGCAGTTACAGCTTCTCATGGTAATCAGGCTATATTTTCACTGACAGCAAATTAATTTGATCCTTTACCAGCTGATCCATAGCCTAAGTGACCAGTGGGAAGTGGCAGCTCCAGTTCAGTGGACTTTATGCTGTGTGCCTTGGCAGAAATAACTCCTCTCTGCTCCCCATGGGCTAGGATCCTTAATCTAGTTTTCAGCATAGGATGAATAATTTATTATCATGCATGTAGATTATCAGTAATGACAGTGAGAGGAGCCATTTTTATTTCAGCATTTCTTCTAATCCCATGTTTTAGAGATATTAATTACACAGCAAAACATAGTGCTATATTGCTTAATCCATTGAACTGAAAATATCTATTTGCATGAAGCTTATATTTTCATTATTTAATATGTTTATTTATTATTGAAATACAGTTGATTCACAATGTTATGTTGGCTTCTTGTGTATAGCAAAATGATTCAGCTATACATAATAGGAAGCTGGTGTTTTATGTTACCAAAAAGTAAAATTAAATTGTCATTTAAACTACTACATAGCATTTTCATATCACGCAGTCTAGAATCATTTTATACCTCCTGAATAAGCTTTTGCAAACTAACCGTATTTCAGTTGAAATCTAAGACAAAGCATTGTTTTGTGCACTATCAGGAAAAACACCTTGAAAATTAAATTTACTATATCATACATTGTAAATGACATCTTTATTCCATATATGGTAAAAAAGTGAAAAAAATATGACTTTAACAAATGATAATATAAAATAAAGCTGGAAGGGAAATGATAAAACCTAATTCTGACAGAGTTGTATTCTAATGCACTGTATGGTAGAAATTCCTACCTTGTTGAGAAATCAAGTATGTCAACATCTATTAAAGTGAAAATGTTCATGCTCTTAGAAACATTTTTAGTACTGTTACTCTACTAGATAAAAATAGACACCATATTTCAAAAACTTTGTAGTAGATAATATTTACTATATTTGGTAATTTTTACCATATATATATAGAAAAAATATGACTTCCCTGATGATAGCTCAGTTGGTAAAGAATACGCCTGCGGTGCAAGAGACCCCAGTTCAATTCCTGGCTTGGGAAGAGCCGCTAGAGAAGGGATAGGCTACCCACTCCAGTATTCTTGGGCTTCCTTTGTGGCTCAGCTGGAAAAGAATCGGCCTGCAATGTGGAAGACCTGGATTCATTTCCTGGGTTGGGAAGATCCCCTGGGGAAGGGAAAGGCTACTCACTCCAGTATTCTAGCCTGAAGATTTCCATGGACTTCCAAGATTTGCAAAGATTGGAACGTGACTGAGTGTCTTTCACTTTCAATATTTACTGTAGGGTTGCTTATAGTATCAAAACTATCCACAAATTTGTTGAATGCCCAACCCATTTGAATTTCTGAGGAAGTTTTGACCATACAACTGATAAAATAAATCTTAAGTTAATATAAGGAATTAATTAACATGTTAAAAACATAATTACATGCAGTGACAAATGGGAAGAGAAAACATATAAAATGAAACAATGTTCTTAAACAGTAAAATATCTTCCATGTATATTTTTATATTATTAATTAGTATGGAGAAAAGTATAGAGTAATATATCTACACTGTATATATAGGGGAAAATATGGGATAGGTAAACAGGAAAAAGATTCGAGAGCATTTTTTAAAAATTTATCTATTTTTTATTGGACAATTGCTTTACTGAACTTTGCTGTTTTCTGTCAAACCTCAACATGAATCAGCCATAGGTATACGTATGTCCCCTCCCCATCCCACCCTTCAGGGTTGATACAGAGCCCCTGTTTGAGATTCCTGAGCCATACGCAAATTCCCATTGGCTATCTATTTTACATACGGTAATGTAAGTTTCCATGTTACTCTTTCCATACATCTCACCCTCTCCTTCCGTCTCCCCGTGTCCATAAGTCTATTCTCTATGTCTGTTTCTCCATTGCGGCCCTGCAAATACATTTTTCAGTACCATTTTTTTAGATTCCATATCTATGCGTTAGAATATGGTATTTATCTTTCTTTCTGACTCACTTCACTCTGTAAAATAGGTTCTAGGTTCATCCACCTCATTAGAACTGACACATGCCTTCCTTTTTATGGCCAAGCAATATTCCATTGTGTATATGCACCACAACTTCTTTATCCATTCATCTGTTGATGGACATCTATGCTGTTTCCAGGTTCTAGCTATTGTAAATAGTGCTACAATGAATGATGAGGTACATGTGTTTCTCAATTTTGGTTTCCTCAGGGTATATGCCTAGGAATGGGATTGCTGGGTCCCATTCCTAGGTGTATGGTGGTTTTATTCCTAGTTTTTAAGGAATCTCCATACTGTCTTCTTCCATAGTGGCTTTATCAATTTACATTTATAGTTTCTGGTCTTACATTTAGGTCTTTAACCCATTTTAAGTTTATCTTTGTGTATGGTGTTAGGAGATGTTCTAATTTCATTCTTTTACATGCAGCTGTCTAGTTTTCCCAGCACCACTTATTGAAGAGGCTGTCTTTGCCCCATTGTATACTTGTCTCCTTTGTCAAAAACCAGGTACACATAGGTGCATGGATTTATCTCTGGGCTTTCTATTTTGTTTCACTGGTCTATATTCTGTTTGTGCCAGAACCATACTGTCTTGATGACTATAGGTTTATAGTATAATCTGAAGTCAGGAAGGTTGATTCCTCCAGCTCCATTCTTCTTTCTCAAGGTTGCTTTGGCTATTTGGGGTCTTTTGTGTTTCCATACGAATTGTGAATTTTTTGTTCTAGTTCTGTTAAAAATGCCATTGGTAATTTGATAGGGATCACATTCAATCTGTAGATTGTATTTGATAGTATAGTCATTTTCACAATATTGACTCTTCCTACCTAGGAACATGGAGTATCTTTCCATCTGTTTATGTCATCTTTAATTCCTTTCATTAGAGTCTTATAATTTTCTGTGTACAGTTCTTTTGTCTCCTTCAGTTCAGTTCAGTTCAGTTCAGTCGCTCAGTCGTGTCCAACTCTTTGCAACCCCATGAATTGCAGCATGCCAGGCCTCCCTGTCCATCACCAATTCCTGGAGTTCACTCAAACTCACGTCCATCGAGTTGGTGATGACATCCAGCCATCTCATCCTCTGTCGTCCCCTTCTCCTCCTGCCCCCAATCCCTCCTAGCATCAGAATCTTTTCCAATGAGTCAACTCTTTTCCCATGAGGTGGCCAAGGTACTGGAGTTTCAGCATCAGCATCAGTCCTTCCAATGAACACCCAGGACTGGTCTCCTTAAGGATGGACTGGTTGGATCTCCTTGCAGTCCAAGGGACTCTGAAGAGTCTTCTCCAACACCACAGTTCAAAAGCATCAATTCTTCAGTGCTCAGCTTTCTTACATCCATACATGACCACTGGAAAACCCATAGCCTTGACTAGATGGACCTTTGTTGGTAAAGTAATATCTCTGCTTTTGAATATGCTATCTATGTTGGTCATAACTTTCCTTCCAAGGAGTAAGCATCTTTTTTTTAATTTCATTGCTGCAATCACCATCTGCAGTGATTTTGGAGCCCCAAAAAATAAAATCTGACATTGGTTCCACTGTTTCCCCATCTATTTCCCATGAAGTGATGGGATCAGATGCCATGATCTTCGTTTTCTGAATGTTGAGCTTTAAGCCAACTTTTTCACTCTCCTCTTTCACTTTCATCAAGAGGCTTTTTAGTTCCTGTTTAGGTAAGTTTATTCCTAGATATTTAATTCTTTTTCTGAAATGGTGAATGGGATTGATTCCTTAATCTTTCTTTCTGATTTTTCATTGTTAGGATATGGAAATGTAAGTGATTTCTGTGTATTGATTTTGTATCCAGAAACTATTCTAAATTCACTGATGCACTCTAGTAATTTTCTGATACTATCTTTAGGGTTTTTGTATAAAGTATCATGTCATCTGCAAACAGTGAGAGCTGTACTTCTTCTTTTCCAATCTGGATTCTTTTCATTTCTTTTTCTTCTTTAATCACTGTAGCTAGGACTTCCAGAATTATCTTGAATAATAGTGGTGAAAGTGGACAACTTGTCTTCTTCGTGATCTTAGGGGGAACGCTTTCCATTTTTCACCATTGACAATAATGTATGCTGTAGGCTTATCATATATGGCCTTTACTACATTGAGGTAGGTTACTTCCATGTCCAGTTTTTGAAGAATTTTAATCATAAATAGGTACTGAATTTGTCAAAGGCTTTTTCTTCATCTATTGAGATGATCATATGGTTTTTATCTTTCAATTTGTTAATATGGTGTATCACATTGACTGATTTGCATATATTGAAGAATCCTTGCATCCCGAGAATAAACCCAACTTTATCATGGTGTATGTGCTTTTTTGATGTGTTACTGAACTCTGTTAAAATTTTTTTTGATGATGTTTGCATCTATATTCATCAGTGATATTGGCCTGTAGTTTCCTTTTTTTGTGTTGTCTTTGGTTTTCATATCAGGGTGATGGTCACCTTGTAGAATGAATTTGGAAGTGTTCCTTCCTCTGCAATTTTTTGAAAGAGTTTTAGAAGGATAGGCATTAGCTCTTCTCTAAATGTTTGATAGAATTCTGTGAAGCCAACTGGTCCTGGGCTTTTTTTTTGAGGGGAGATTTTTTTTTTTTTTTTAATCACAGCTTCAATTTCAGTTCCTGTAATTGGTTTGTTCATAATTTCTATTTTTTCCTGGTTCAGTCTTGGAAGATTGAATTTTTCTAAGAATCTGTCCATTTCTTCCAGGTTATCTATTTTATTTCCATATAGTTGTTCATAATAGTCTCTTATAGTTCTTTGTATTTCTGCATTGTTTGTTGTAACCTCTCCTTTTTCATTCCCAATTTTGTTGATTTAATCCTCTCTTTTTTTCCTGATGAGTCTGGCTAAAGGTTTGTCAATTTTGTTTTATTTCTCAAAGAACCAGCTTTTAGATTTATTAATCGTTACTACTGTTTATTTCATTTCTTTTTCATTTATTTCTGCTTGGATCTTTATGATTTCTATCCTTCTACTAATTTTTAGATTTTTTTTTCTTTTTCCAGTTGTTTTAGGTGTAAAGTTAGCTTGTCTATTTGATGTTTTTGTTTCTTGAGGTAGGATTGTATTGCTATAAATTTCCCTCTTAGAACTGTTTTTGCTGCATCCCATAGGTTTTGAGTTGTCATGTTTTCATTGTCATGTGTTGCTAGAAATTTTTTTTTTTATTTTCCTTTTGAATGCTTCAGTAACCTGATGTTTATTTAGAAAGTGTTGTTTAGTCTCCATGTGTTTGTTTCTTATGCTTTTTTTTCTTGTAATTGATATCTAGTCTCATAGCATTGTGGTCAGAGAAGATGCTTGATATGATTTCAATTTTCTTAAATTTACTGAGGTTTGATTTGTGACCCAAGATGTGGTCTATACTGGAGAGTGTTCCCTGTACACTTGAGAAGAAGGTGTATTCTTCTGCATTTGGATGAAATGTCCTGAAGATATCAGTGAGATTCATCTCATCTAAAGTATCATTTAAGACTTGTATTTCTTTATGGATTTTCTGTTTTGATGATCTGTCCATTGGTATGAGAAAGGATGTTAAAGTCTCCTACTATTATTGTGTTACTGTAAATTTTTCCTTTTATATCCTTTAGTGTTTGTCTTATGTATTGAGGTTCTCCTATGTTATGTGCATAGATATTTACAATTGTTATGTCTTCCTCGTGGGTTGATCCCTTGATCATTATGTCGTGTCCTTCCTTATCTCTTGTAATCTTCTTTATTTTAAGGTCTATTTTGTCTGATATGAGGATTTCTACTCCAGCTTTCTTTTGCTTCACATTTGCATGGAATATATTTTTCCATCCTCTCACTTTCAGTCTATATATGTCTTGAGGTATGAAGTGGGTTTCTTGTAGAAAGCATATTTAAGGATCTTGTTTTTGTATCCATTCAGCCAGTCTGTGTCTTTTGGTTGGAGCATTTAATCCATTTACATTTAAATCATTATTGATATAGATGTTCCTATTGACATTGTCTTAATTGTTTGGCATTGATTTTGTAGATCTCTTTTCTTCTGTTGTATTTCTTGACTGTGTAAGTCCCTTTAACGTTTGCTGTAAAACTGGCTTGGTGGTATTGAATTCTCTTAACTTTTGCTTGTCTGAAAAGTTTTTTATTTCTCCATCAATTCTGAATGAGATCCTTGCCGAGTACAGTAATCTTGGTTGTAGATTTTTCCCTTTCAGTACTTTAAATATGTCTTGCTATTTGTTCTGGACTGCAGAATTTCTCCTCAAAGATCAGCTGTTAAGCATATGGTGTTTTCCTTGTATGCTTCTTGTTGCTTCTCCCTTGCTACTTTTAATATTCTTTCTGTTTAGTCTTTGTTAGTTTGATTAATGCATGTCTTGGTATATTTCTCCTTGGGTTTATCCTGTATGGGGCTCTTTGTGCCTCTTGGACTTGATTGACTGTTTCCTTTTCTATGTTGGGGAAATTTTCAACTATAATCTCTTCAAAAGTTTTCTCATACCTTTTTTCTCTTCTTCTCGAACCCCTATAATTTGAATGTGTTTGATATGGTCCCAGAGGTCTCTGATACTGTCCTCAGCTCTTTTCATTCTTTTTACTTTATTCTGCTCTTCAAAAGTTATTTCCACCATTTTATATTCCAGCTCACTGATTCGTTCTTCTGCTTCAGATATTCTGCTATTGATTCCTTTTAGCATATTTATAATTTCAGTAATTGTGTTGTTTGTCTCTGTATGTTTATTCTTTAATTCTTCTGGGTCTTTGTTAAATGATTCTTGCGTTTTCTCCATTTTGTTTTCAAGGTTTTTGATAATCTTTATTACCATTATTCTGACTTCTTTTTCAGATAGTTTACCCATTTCCTCTTCATTTATTAGACTTCTGTGTTTCTAGTTTGTTCCTTCATTTGTGCACTATTTCTCTGCCTTTTCGTTATTATTATTTTTTAAGTTATTTTGTTTGCGGTCTCTTTTTCCCAGGCTTCAAGGAAAGTTGACTTCTTTCCTTGAAGAAGGTTGAATTCTTTCTTCCTTTTGGTTTCTGCCCTCCTTTGTGTGAGCTTCCTATAGGGTGAGAATTGTGTTGAATTTTTGTTTGTTTGTCCACTGATAGGCAAGGCTGAGTGAGGTGGCAATCCTGTCTGCTGATGATTGGGTTCGTATTTTTGTTTTGTTTATTGTATAGATGAAGTGTCCTGCACAAGGTGTTACTGGTGGTTGGGTGATGCCGGATCTTATATTCAAGTGGTTTCTTTTGTGTTAGTTCTCACTATTTGATACTCCCTAGTGTTAGTTATCTGGTAGTCTAGGGTCTTGGAGTCAGGGCCTCCACTCCAAAGGCTCAGGGACTGATCTCTGGTCAGGAATGAAGATTCCACAAATGGTTTGTTATGGCATTAAGTGAAATCAAAACAAATAACCAAAAAGAGAAACAAAACCCCAGACAACTGGCAGTTACAAAATCAGGCAAATAATAATTAAAATATGTAATACACGCATACACATATACACCCATGAGCGAAGTGAAAACAGTCCAACAGAAATAAGGTACAGTAGATTTACTGGGCAAACAAAGGAAATAAAAAATTATGTTTACCAGTTAAGAAAAAAAAAAAAAAACTTACTTAAGCACAACCTGAAAAACAAAATTAAAGCAAGGTGCCAAGTGCAGAATAAAGCAATGAAAACAAAACTAACAAATATGTTGAGAGGAAGGAAAGAAAGAAAGAATAGATATGTAAAGTTAAATAGAGGTAGATGAAGAAGATTTATATACATTAAAGATTAACTTCAAGGGGAAAAGAACAGTAAGAAAGGCAAACAAAGGAATAAATGTAGAAAAAATATAATGGGTTTTAAAAAAGTAAAAATTTAAAATATATAAAAGAGCAAAGAAAAAAAAAAGAAGAAAGAAAAAAGGAGTGAAAAGGAAAACTCCAC
This sequence comes from Ovis canadensis, assembly GCF_042477335.2. NCBI lineage: Eukaryota > Metazoa > Chordata > Mammalia > Artiodactyla > Bovidae > Ovis > Ovis canadensis. Next base: position 33,951,232 of record NC_091261.1, on the reverse strand, counting down.
AGAACTGCAAAAACTCAGTGGAGAGGCAGAAGTTTATAACAACAATAAAAAGTGTGAAAGAACACACACACACAAACACACACAAAATCAGAACAGTCCAACAGAAATGAAGTACAATAGATTGACCCTGCGAACAAAGGAAACCAAAAATTGTATCTTTCTGAATAAAACTAATTAAAGCACAAACTAGAAAACAAAACTGAATCAAGGTGCCAACTGGGGAATAAAGCAATGAAAATAAAATTAATGGATATGTTGACAGAAAAAAGAAAAGAAAGAAAGAATAGACATACAAAGTTAAATAGAGGTAGATAAAGATTTATATACATTAAAGATTAACTGCTAGGGGCAAAGAACAGTATTAAAAGCAAACAATGGAATAAATTTAGAAAAATAATAATAGGTTTTAAGAATTAAAATTAAAAAAAGAAGATTAAAAAAAAATAGGCAAACTCCACAGAACTGTGAAAGCCCAACACAGAGGCAGAGGTTTATGACAACAACAAAAAATGTGACTGAGAGAAAAAAAAAAAGCTCAAAAGTTTAATTGGATTTCTTAGTGTCAATATGGCTTCCCTTCTAGCTCAGATGGTAAAATCGACAACTACAACAGAGGGGGACAAAAAGGGGGAAAAATATTTTAAAAATCCAGAAAAATCTTCAGAGCAAGTCAAAAAATAATAATAAATGTTTTTCTTGAGTCACTGCTGTCAGAGTCCTTTGCCTCACTGGAAGTCACAGTCCACCTTACCTCCCTGGGATGCCCTCCAACATTGTGCTGATCTCTGGACCTGCTGTGGGGGCAGCTCAGATTCTAATCTGGTCCTAATTCTGTGTGTTCTTGCCTCCAGTGTCCACAGCTATCAGAGCTATTGTGTTTTCCTTTGTTGGAGCTCTCAGTGCCCTCAGTGCTCTCAGTATATATAATCCATAGACAGAGTCTGCTTAGTTGATCATGTGGATTTAATTGGCAGCTTTTACAGCTGGTGGGAAGATTTTGGGTCTTTTTCCTCAGCCACACTGCCCTGAGTTTCAATTGTGGTTTTATTTCCACCTCTACATGTAAGCCATCCACTGGGATTTAGCTCCTGAGGCTGCCCTGAAGAGCTTAGGTTTGCCCCTGTGCCGGCCAAGTGTTGAGGTGGTGCAGCCTTTTGGGTTGCAGGGGTTCTGGCAGCACCAGATACTCAGGGGGGTTGGTGACTAGTGCAGCAGGAAATATATAGTGCTCTAGAAGTGTATGGCAACCAGTATTGGCCAGTACACTCCATTATTCTTTCCTGGAGAACCCCCTTGACAGAGAAGCCTGTCAGGCCACAGTCTATAGGGTTGCAAAGAGTCAGACATGGCTGAAGCAACCCTGCATGCATAGACACAAGACTTTTTTTTGCTGTGGTAGCTTTGTCACAATGATAGTTGAGCATGAAGATGCCACAGCTGCTTGGCTTGCGGGGACCCTGGCAGTACCCTGTGTGCAGAGGCATGGACTGACTTGGCCACAGGAGTTATCGTCCTATCAGATCCTTTATCTGAGCCTCTTATAGCTTGTAATTGGAAGGCCTCTTTGGCCAGTCTTTCTCCATAGTTCCATCTGTTCAGGCAATTAAATGGCTCCCTTGCCTGGGGTACTTCTCTGTTGGTCAGTGTGTCAGGCACATAGAGGGGGCACCTCTGGCTGGGGTCCTACTCTGTACATCTGCCCATCAGGCACTTAAAAGGGCACCCTGGGAGGGGTCCTACTCTGTAGTTCTGCACATCAGTCACTGAAAGGAACACCCTGGGTGGGATCCTACTCTGTAGTTCAGTGTGTCATATGTTTGATGGGCCAGCCTCTCTGTTATTCAGCTGCCAATGCTGGTGCGTGGGGAGAGAGAGGCTGTGGTGATGACTCCACCCCCTACATGTGGCTCAGCAGTATTGCCTTGCTTCCATGGCTGCCTGGCTTTCCTCCACCGACATTTCCCACCATGATCTCCTCCCTCACATCTCCTCAATCCATCTCTATGCCTTCAACAGCAGCCCTCACCCTGACATTGCTCCCCAATCCCTAAATTCCAGCTCCCAGCTGCTGTACCTTCCAGGTGGCCAGCATACCTGTCTGGGCTGTGTATGGCTGTGGCAAGGACTGTCTGATTCTCATTCCATTTAGGCTGCCACAGATCAGCTGTTTCCCTCTCAGCTTTAAATGCTTCTCCTCTGACTCAGACAGTTGCCCTGATGTGGGAATTGGACCCCTGCTTCAGTTCCCCCACCCGCTGAGGGCAGGTCCAGTCCTACTCACACTCCTGGTTTTCCCCCTAGTTCCTCATCCTACTGAGTTTTCATGTTTCTATGTATTCTTCTCCACTAGTCAGGTATTCCTGTCCACTCTCAGCTGGTGTTCTGCATGCACGTCTGTGTCTGAAGGTGTATTCCTGATGTATCCATGGAGAGAGATGTTCTCCACATCTACCTACTCCTCTGCCATCTTGTTATCCTCCAAGAGAGCATTTTTTGATAATCACAAATCATTGGAAAATTATAAATATATATTTATATCTATGAACTTTTTTAAAACATGTGAATATTGATTTTCTATTTTGCAAAGACTAAAAATACTGCACCAGTGAAAACATTCACTTGATCTCTTTATAAATCTAAACAGATTAAAAAAATTCTTTTTGGTTCTTTATAACATCTCAAATAATATTTTTGGAAAAAGAAATTTGATAATTATCTCTGCATAAATTCATCTTTAAAAAGTTACCAGCTTGCTTGAATAACTTTTATTTTAAATTATTTTTTCTTATATTAATGTAATAAACAACTAAGGTACATTTTACTATCACTGATATGAATTTTAAAGTCTTGAGTGTAGTATTTAGATATATAAGCGAGAAAATAAGGGATGATAAGAAATGATTCACTCAACCATATGCATCATTCTGGTTATCTTAATGATACTTTAAATGGTTTAAAATTTATTTTCTAGTTTTTGTTAGAGAATGAATATATATTCAAATCTCCTCATCATCTTAGAGCAAATAGTATTTATACCAGTGTTTTGTCAAATTATCAGTGCAGAGAAATACATTTATCAAATATAACTTAGTGAAAGCTCAAGGCACAAAACAAAGAGGTTGCAATACCGAAGCCACAACAGACCAGCTTGTGATCCTAAAAATTTACTTAATTTCCCTGGTATCTCAGTTTTCTCATGTTAAAACAGTTCAGTTCAGGCACTCAGTCATGTCCAACACTTTGAGACCGCATGGACTGCAGCACACCAGGACTTCCTGTCCAACACCAACTCACTAAGTTTATTCAAACGTGTCCATTGAGCCGATGATGCCATCCAACCATCTCATCTTCTGTCCTCCCCTTCTCCTTCCACCTTCAATCTTTCCCAGTATCAGAGTCTTTTCAAATGAGTCAGTTCTTTGCATCAGGTGGTCAAATTATTTGCGTTTCAGCTTCAGCATCAGTCCTTCCAAGGAATATTCAGGGGTGATTTACTTTAAGACGGACTGGTTGGATCTTGTTGCAGTCCAAGAGACTGTCAAGAATCATATCCACTACAGCTCAAAAGCATCAATTCTCCGGCGATCAGTTCTCTTTATGGTCCAGCTCTGAGGTCTGTACATGACTACTGGAAGAACTATAACTTTGACTAGATGGACCTTAGTTGGCAAAGCAATGTCTCTGCTTTTGAATATGCTGTCTAGGTTGGCCATAGCTTTTTGTCCAAGGAGCAAGCGTCTATGAATTTCATGAATTTCTGCAGTGATTTTGGAACCCCACCCCCTCGCCCCCCCACCCCGAAATAAAGTATCTCACTGTTTCTACTGTTTCCATTCTATTTACCATGAAGTGATGGGACTGCATGCCATGATCTTATTTTTCTGAATGTTGAGTTTTCAGCCAACTTTTTCACTCTCCTCTTTCACTTTCATCAAATGGCTCTTTAGTTCTTCTTTGCTTTCTTCCGTAAGGGTGGTGTTATCTGAGTATCTGGCGTATTTGATATTTCTCCTGGCAATCTTGATTCCAGCTTCTGCTTCGTCCAGCCCAGCATTTCACATGATGTACTCTGCATATAGGTTAAATAAGCAGGGTGCCCATATGCACCCTTGACATGCTCGTTTCCCGATTTGGAGCCAGTCTGTTGTTCCATGTCCAGTTCTAACTTTTGCTTCCTGACCTGCATACAGATTTCTCAGGAAGCAGGTCAGGTGGTCAGGTATGCCCATCTCTTTCAGAATTTTCCACAGTTTATTGTGGTCCATACAGTCAAAGGCCTTGACAAAGTCAATAAAGCAAAAGGCTATGTTTTTATGGAACTCTCTTGCTTTTTCAGTGATCCAGTACATATTGGCAATTTGATCTCTGGATCCTTTGCCTTTCTTAAATCCAGCCTGAACATCTTTAAGTCTGATTTGGAGAATTTTGAGCATTACTTTTCTAAAATGTGAAATGAATACAATTGTGCAGTAGTTTGAACATTCTTTGGCATTGCCTTTCTTTGGGATTGGAATGAAAACTGACTTTTTCAAGTCCTGCAGCCACTGCTGAGTTTTCCAGACTTCCTGGTATATTGAGTGCAGCCCTTTCACAGCATCATCTTTTAGGATTTGAAATAGCTCAACTTCAATTCCATCACCTCCACTAGCTTTGTTCGTAGGGATGGTTCCCAAGGCCCAGTTGACTTCACATTCCAGGATGTCTGGCTCTAGGTGAGTGATCACACCATTGTGGTTATCGGGGTCATGAAGATCTTTTTTGTATAATTCTTCTGTGCATTCATGCCATCTATTCTTAATATTTCCTTCTTCTATTAGGTCTGTACCATTTTTCTCCTATTTTGTGCTCATCTTTGCATGAAATATTCCCTTGGCATCTGTAATTTTCTTGAAGAGATCTCTAGTCATTCCCATTCTGTTGTTTTCCTCCATTTCTTCACACTGATCATGGAGGAAGCCTTTCTTACATCTCCTTGCTATTCGTTGGAACTCTGCATCCAAATGGGTATATCTTTCCTTTTCTCCTTTGCCTTTTGCTACCCTTCTTTTCACAGCTATTTGTAAGTCCTCCTCAGACAACCATTTTTTGCCTTTTTGCATTTCTTTTTTGGGGGGGATGGTCTTGATCACTCCCTCCTGTACAATGCCATGAACCTCTGTCCATAGTTCTTCAGGTGTTCCATCTATCATATGAAAACTGATTTCAGTATTTACCATCTGTTGATGTCATGTGTAGAATGTTCTCTTGTGTTGTTGGAAGAGGGTCTGCTATGACCAGTGTGTTCTCTTGGCAAAACTCTGTTAGTCTTTGCCCTGCTTTGTTTTGTGCTCCAAAGCCAAATTTTCTCTTGCCTTCCTACTTTTTCATTCCAGTCCCCTATAATGAAGAGGACATCTTTTTGGGGGTGTTAGTTCTAGAAGGTCTTATAAATCTTCATAGAACTGTTCAACTTCAGCTTCTTCAGCATTACTGGTTAGGACATAGACTTGAATTACTATGATACTGAATGGTTTTCCTTGGAAATGAACAGAGATCATTCTGTCATTTTTGAGATTACATCCAAGTATTGCATTTTTGGTTCTTTTGTTGACTATCATGGCTATTTCATTTCTTCTAAGGGATTCTTGCCCACAGTAGTAGATATAATGTTCACCTGAGTCAAATTCACCCATTCCAGCTGATTCCTAAGATGCCAATGTTCACTCTTGCCATCTCCTGTTTGACCACTTCCAATTTGCCTTGATTCATGGACCTAACATTCCAGTTTCCTATGCAATATTACTCTTTACAGCATTGGACTTTACACTCATCACCTGTCATATCCAAAACTGGGTATTGTTTTTGCTTTGGCTCAGTCTCTTCATTCTTTCTGGAGTTATTTCTCCACTCTTCTCTAGTAGCATATTGGGCACCTACCGACCTGGGCAGTTTATCTTTCAGTGTCATTCATTTTTGCCTTTTCATACTGTTCATGACTCACAGAACAAAGCACTGAGCAAATACCAAAGGAGAGCTAGCAATCTCCTTACCATCTGTTCTCCACATTGAGGCAGAGTCAGGCTTGCCACAGCCAAAGCCAGAAGGCATGGTGCTACTGCTATCTCAGCCTCAGAGATGGCATCTTCCAACAAACTGTGAGCAGGCTCCAGCTGCTAACCATGTATTCCTGAGATCGTGGATGGTTGATATCCACCAGGAGGGTTGTAGCCTGAGGTCAGCTCTCCAGAGGACACATATGGCACATCTGAGATGGTGCTCTTGCAGTGCACCTGGGAAACCGAGCATCCAGGACTGGGGAGGTGATTAATATGCACGGCCTACCTGGGTCAGTGTGCTTGCCAAGAACCTGGTCGCCTGAGCTGCTCAGACCTGGGAAGGGTACAAAACGCATGCCCAACCCACAGTGACTGAGCCAGAACTATGTCTGAATGTCTTCTCCTGCTGAGGTCCGAGTCAGCAGTGGCCTGCCACAGGGGTGGGGGCTCTGGGTGCAGCAGACCTGGATATGGCATAAGCCATCTTGGAGGAGGTCGCCATTAACCCCACCACAGAACCACCAGAAGTTACACAAGACTGGGGAAACAGACTCTTGGAGAGCACAAACAGAACCTTATGTTCACCAGGACCCAGGAGAAAGGAGCAGCAACCCCACAAGAGATTGACTCAGACATGCCCATGAGTGTCTATGTGTCTCCAGCAGAGGCATGGGTTTGCAGTGGCCTGCTGCAGGGTCAGGGGCACTGAGTGAAACAGTGCGTGCATGGGACCTTTAGAAGAAGGTCGCCATTATTTTCATTACCTCCACTGTAGTTTGGCCTCAAGGACAATTATCTGACCTAGTTTCTCTGATGGCATGTTAATAAACAGTAGAGTAATTCACATCCATACTCCTTCCCGTATCTTGCTATAAACTACTTTCACGCTGTAAGCTTTATTAGACATTAATTAACCTCAATATTCAAACATTAAGAAAGTAGACACAAATTTCCTCTCTCTGTTTTCTTTGTGCCACCCAATGCATAATATGGCCAAGACCCAAACATTGATATAGTTAGGCAAGGAATATAACAATAGGAAATGTATGTTATCTGGAGAAAAGAAGTGGCAAATAAAACACAACAGAAAAAGAAAATATTTTTGTTTTCAGCCTGGCCAGTATTTCAGATCATCTTTGCTGGTTTTTCAAAATCTACAACCTATTGTTTTTCAGTCACTAAGCCACATCTGACTCTGCTTCCACATGGACTGCAGCACACCAGGCTTCCCTGTACTTCACTATCTCCTGGAGTTTGCTAAGGTTCGTGTCCATCTAGTCAGTGATGCTATTTAACCACCTCATTTTCTGCTGGCCCCTTCTTTTGCCTTCAGTCTTTCCCAGCATCAGGGTCTTTTCCATTGAGTTGACTGTTTACATCAGGTGACCAATGTTTTGGAGCTTTGGCAACAGTCCTTCCAAGAAATATTTAGGTTTAATTTTTCTTAGGATTGACAGGTTTGATCTCCTTGCAGTCCAAGGGACTCAAGGGTCTTCTCCAGCAGCACAGTTAAAAAGCATTAATTTTTTAGTGTTCTGCCTTCTTTATGGTCCAATTCTCATATCCATACATGACAACTGGTAAATCCATAGCTTTGATTATACAGACCTCTGTTGGTAAAGTGAAGTCTCTGCTTTTTAATTAGTTCATCATATTGAATTTTAAAAATTTTAGAAAACATATTACTGTCTCAATAAATGCAGAACACCACATCCACTAGTGATAGAAATTACAAAACGTTATGATAGAGACTTTCTAAATTTAATAAAAGATGTATACAAAATCTATAACTAGCATCATTCATATGTGCTGCTTGGTCACTTCAGTCATTTCCAACTCTTTGCGACCCCATGGACCATAGCTTGACAGATTCCTCTGTCCATGAGATTCTCCAGGCAAGAATACTGGAGTGGGTTGCCATGCACTCTTCCAGAGCTAGCATCATATCTAATGGCAAAAAATTTAATCTTTTATTCTGGAGATATGGCAGAAAACAAGGTCATCTATTTCCATCACTTCTGTCTGTCATTGTCCTTGAGATTCTTGTCAATATAATGATGTAAGAAAAAAGAATAAAAATCATCCAAATTAAAAAGGAATATTTTCATCTGATGATCTTCTAATTTTTTTGCAAATAGTTTGATTAACATTTTGATGGAATATGTAAACTCACTGAAACAAATAAGTGAATTGAACACAAAACCTAATAAATGAGTGAAGGAAAAATGTCTGTATATAAAAATCAATTGTATCTTATATAAGAACAAGGAATAATCACAAATTAAAGTTATAACCAATACCATATATAATAGTGTCAAAGCATGTAACATACTTAGAGAAAAATCTATCAAAAATATAAGAAAGACCTGTGCAATTATAATACACTAGTGTGAAAAATTAAAGAGACTGAAATAAATAAACAGTATACCACTTTTATGAGTTCAAAGACTTAATATTGTTGGGAGAAAGTTTCTGTCCAAATTGATATACAGATATAAGAAATCCTAATCAAAATCCAAACAGGTGCTTTACAGAAACTGAAAAATTGATTTTGAAATTTATATAAAAATGCAAAATTATATAATACTCAAAAAAGCTTTGAGACAGAAGAATAAATTTGTAAAGTTGACACTACCTTTTGCAAGCTAGTATAAGGATTCAATAATCAAGATGTGTGGTAATGGCATAAATTCAAACAAGCAGACAATAGAACAAGACAGTGAATAGTGATATTGTTGGAAGACAATTGGGAAATGATAGACTTAAAAAAGCAGTGCTATGACAGTTGGATATCCATACACACACAAAAAAATGTCCTCAGACCCATACCTCACACCATACAAAAATTAAGTCAAGATAAACTGGAGATATAAATGTAAATCCCAACATACAAAAGTTCTGGAAGAAAACATAGAAGAAAATCTTTGTTTCTATGAATTAGACAAAGATTTATTGGATACGACACTAAAAAGATGCTTAATAAAATCAGTTTATAAATTGAACTTCATCAAAATTAAAAATCTGCTCTACAAAGATACTGCTAGGGAAATGAAAAGACAGTACAAAAACTAGGGAAAATACTGGCAAATCACACATGTAATAAATTATTTTTATCCAGAATATGTAAAGACCTTTCAATTCAATTAAAAAAAAATAGGCTGGACAAGAGATTTAAATAGTCACTAAAGTGATAAATACATGATAAATAAGCACATGAAAAATAGTCAAATATATCATTAAAAATCAAATTAAATAATACTACACAACACATAGACTAGCAGTTAAAAGTCCAAACATACCAAAGATTAGTGAAGATGTGAAGAAACTAGAATTTTCATTCACTGAATCACCTAGAAAAATAGTTTGACAATTTTGTTAACTTTAATGATATACCTACCTATGATATGGTCTAGTCATTTGACTCCCCAGTACACACCTATGAGATATGTTCTAATACTTTTTGTATGCCCATACATGCCCATACTTTTTGCATGCATACTAATAAAAGCATTTCTTGTAATAACTCAGATCTGGAACTAATTCAAATGTTCATCATTAGTTTCAATACATAAACAAACTGGTATATCAATACATTGGACTATTACTCAAGAATAAAAATAAATACGTGCTACAGCACTCATACAATTATATTTTTATAAAATTTTGGAATGTGCAAAATGATTAGATATGAAAATCAGATCAGAGGAAGCCAAGAGATGAGGGAGGAGGGAAAGAAATACAAGGGAGCATTAGAAAATTTAGGGAGCAATGAATATGTTCAGTGTCTTTTTACAGTGAGGGCTTCATGAGTGTTTACAAATGTCAAAACTTAAGTTGTATACTCTATGTATAACTTATTATATGTGAATTGTCCTTTAAGACTGCTGCTTGAAAATGTAACTTTGGATGCGTTGCTGCTGCTGCTGCTAAGTTGCTTCAGTCGTGTCCGACTCTGTGCGACCCCATAGACCGCAGCCCACCAGTCTCCTCCGTCCCTGGGATTCTCTAGGCAAGAATACTGGAGTGAGGTGCCATTGCCTTCTCCATGTGGATGCATTAACTTCTTGTTATTTTATAATACTTAGTAGTAGTAGAAGAACATATCAGAAAGCTTGGGTTGCAGCCCCAGAAAAAGTAATCCTGAATTCCAAATTCAGGATTTGGAAACTCCTCTGGCTGACAAACTCCTTTGCACATACTCCAAACTCTTCTGGCTGACACTGCAACATAAAATGTTGGAGTGAAAAAAAGAATAATACAACCTGGGGATTTAATAATGGAATTTATCATTGATATAAGTAACATTTTATTCAGTATTTACTATGTACTAGGTCTTTTCCTAAGAGCATTCCATGTGTATTATTCATGTAATATCACAAGCCTCTGTACAGTCTTCCTTTGGAAATCTTGAATAATCATCTTGATAGCCAAATGGACTTTTGGATATTTTCCATGGAAGATCCCCTGGAGAAGGGAATAGCTACCCACTCCAGTACTGTGGCCTGGAGAATTCCATGGACTATATTCCATGGGGTCACAAAGAGTCAGACACAACTGAGTGACTTTCACTTACTTAATTCTAACCTTACCTGGAAAGAGTTGGGTGAATAACCTGCCTCCACTATTTCCAGAGCCTGGTCCTATAGAGTTATGGCCACTCTCTTTTAAGATATAATTTACATGTGCTCTGATAAGCAAGTGAACAAAAAATAATATTCTGAACTTTTTGTCTCTGTTCTCTGAAAACTTCTCATGCATGCTCCTTGTTAATTTTATTTATTATTTTTTTGAGTATAGGGAAGAAGATTGACTCTAATGGTCACAATAGAAAGAGGTAGCAGTGGATAGGTTGTAATTAGATATCATTACTGATAAATACATCAAATGTATACAGATTTAAGGCAAATTTAATGATTTGGAAGCAGTTACTATAAAAATTCAAGATGTCTAACCATTTACAGATTTCTCTTTCTATCTGCTCAGTTGATGTTGTCTGAATCTCACCTCTAATGCTCCTGAACATGAGGATAGGATCAGTATTTTCATTTTGAATACTTAGCACTTGGAAAAGTGAATACATAGCATGAGCCTACTGTGTGCCTGTTTAACTCAATTGGATTCAGAAGAGGTAATTCTCAACTTGTTCTAGTAAGTCTCTTTGTCCTTGCATCCTTCTTTCTCTCTACCTATGCTATTTACTATTCAATAGCAATTGTATGATATTTCATCAAGGAAGCAGAATAAAATAGGAATATAGAAGAGGTAGTATTTCAAGGTTGATTCATGTGCAATGATTTTCATGATTTCTGATTTTTTTAATTTCACATTTCATATGATTTTAAGTTGCAAGTATATTCATCAAACCTGGAAGTTTTAACTTCCTGATTGTATCCTTTGGGCTGTGTCTTACTATAATTGGGGCTTCCCAGGTGGCACTAGTGGTAAAGAACCCAGGTAAGAAGCCAATGCAGGAATTGTAAGAGATGCAGGTTTGATCCCTGAGTTGGGAAGATTCCCCAGAGGAGGGCCTGGCAACCAACTCAGGTATTCTTGCCTGGAGTATCCCGTGGACAGAGGAGCCTGACAGGCTATAGTCCATAGAGTCACAAAGAGTTGAACATGAGTGAAGCGACTTAGAACACCTACTGTAATGATTATATTATTTTTTGATACTGAATATACAATTTGAATTTTCAGGGGCAACTTGATCTTTTTTCGGTGGAGTGACTTTCCCCATCAGTGCAATAGTATAGTCTCTAATGCACATCCCACTCCGAAGGTTTCAATTATATAAGCATCTATGCAATTGCTTATCTAATAATTTCAATGATCTCTCTCTCTCTTTCTCTATCACAAACCCAAACACATACATACATACACAAAAAAGAGCACTCCTACCCCTTCACTATTCATGCATTTACCTTGAGTCAGGAAATTTTTTCTCACAGATTAGAACACAATCATAAAGACATTTGGTTGATTTCAGGAAGAATTGTTTCCATTTAAAATGAGTGATAATAGAAGTGGACCCATCATATCAGGTGTAAAAAATCCTACAGCGATAATATATGATCAGTAAGACAGCACAGAGAGAAATATACACAGATAATTTTTGTGATGCCTTCGGTTAAATTCATGTTCATAGATTCCTTTTAAAAATTGCATAAGCAAATAAAACTATAAATATATTTTAAAGTTCTTAGAAAAAATTTAGAATCCTATAAAATATGGAATATAAACTACAAAAATTCAGAAGAGGAAGATAATACAAAGGTATTATAGAAATAAAGAATTATTTTAAGTCCTCCAAAAAGAGAACGAACTTTACTTACAACCCAGAAATCAAACTGGGGTCCCCTGCATTGCAGATGGATTCCTTACCAACTGAGTTATCAGGAAGCCCTTACTTAATACAGTTAATGAAAATAAACATCAGCTCAAGTGCAACTGAGCAAAATAAAGAGTAATAGCAAAAGTTGTTTATTAGATATTTCATATATGCACATGATAGTAGAGTATATTCTATATTTCCATTAATATATTCCAAATAAGGTGGTTTTAAAGAAAGAAAAATAAATAAAAATTTTCCAAACATAAATGAATTCATAATAAAACAAAGATTTCTTAATATAACAAACATATCAGTTCAGTTCAGTTCAGTCTCTCAGTCGTGTCCGACTCTTTGCGACCCCATGAATCACAGCACACCAGGCCTCTCTGTCCATCGCCAACTTCCGGAGTTCACCCAAACTCATGTGCATTGAGTTGGTGATGCCATCCAGCTGTCTCATCCTCTGTTGTCCCCTTCTCCTACTTCTCCCAATCCCTCCTAGCATTAGGGTCTTTTCCAATGAGTCAACTCTTTGCATCAGGTGGCCAAAGTATTGGAGTTTCAGCCTCAGCATGAGTACTTCCAGTGAACACCCAGGACTGGTCTCCTTTAGGATGGACTGGTTGGATCTCTTTGCAGTCCAAGGGACTCGCAAGAGTCTTCTTGATCACCACAGTTTGAAAGCATCAATTCTTTGGCGCTCAGCTTTCTTCACAGTCCAACTCTCACATCCATACATGACCACTGGAAAAACCATAGCCTTGACTAGACGGACCTTTGTTGGCAAAATAATGTCTATGTCTCTGCTTTTGAATATGCTATCTTGGTTGGCCATAACTTTCCTTCCAAGGAGTAAGTGTCTTTTAATTTCATGGCTGGAATCACCCTCTGCAGTGATTTTGGAGCCCCCCAAAAGTTAAGTCTCACACTGTTTCCACTGTTTCCCCATCTATTTCCCATGCAGTGATGGGACCAGATGCCAATGATCTTTGTTTTCTGAATGTTGATCCTTAAGCCAACTTTTTCACTTTCATCAAGAAGCGCTTTAGTTCCTCTTCACTTTCTGCCATAAGGGTGGTGTCATCTGCCTATCTGAGGTTATTGATATTTTTCCCAGCAATCTTGATACCAGTTTGCGCTTCTTCCAGCCCAGTGTTTCTCATGATGTACTCTGCATACAAGTTAAATAAGCAGGATGACAATATACAGACTTGACATACTCCTTTTCATATTTGGAACCAGTCTGTTGTTCCATGTCCAGTTCTAGATAATCACAATGGTGTGATCACTCACCTAGAGCCAGACATCCTGGAATGTGAAGTCAAGTGGGCCTTAGAAAGCATCACTACGAACAAAGCTAGTGGAGGTGATAGAATTCCAGTTGAGCCAATTCAAATCCTGAAAAATGATGCTGTGAAAGTGCTGCACTCAATATGCCAGCAAATTTGAAAAACTCAGCAGCGGCCACAGGACTTGATAAGGTCAGTTTTCATTCTGATCCCCAAAAGAGGCAATGCCAAAGAATGCTTAAACTACCTCACAGTTGCACTCATTTCACATGATAGTAAAGTAATGCTCAAAATTCTCCAAGCCAGGCTTCAGCAATACATGAACCGTGAACTTCCAGATGTTCAAGCTGGTTTTAGGAAAGGCAGAGGAACCAGAGATCAAATTGCCAACATCCGCTGGATCATCAAAAAAGCAAAAGAGTTCCAGAAAACCATCTATCTCTGCTTTATTGACTATGCCAAAGCCTTTGACTGTGTGGATCACAATAAACTGTGGAAAATTCTGAAAGTGGTGGGAATACCAGACCACCTGACCTGCCTCTTGAGAAACCTATATGCAGGTCAGGAAGCAACAGTTAGAACTGGACATGGAACAAACATATATATGTATATAAATCATCTTTCTGTACACCTCAAGCTAGCACAGCATTGCAAAACTAACTATACTTCAATTAAAAAATATATACCACAATATATCACATACCATTCTAAATAAGAAATGTTAAAAAGCAATAAAAACTGTGTCGTGTTTATAAGGTAAAGAGTAAATCCTTTGAAAGTACAGGGAGTGAAAATGATCCTCTAGCTTAACAACAACAACAACAAAAGCTGAGTTTACATATTAAAATTGCAAATTCAAAGCTAGAAGAAAATTACCAATGACTGAAAGGTCTTTGGGAAAGAAAGAGAGAACAAAGAATTTTGAACTGCATGAAACCACATTTAAATATAATAACAAAAGGAAAATGCTTTCAAAGATGATAAAACATTTAGAAAATCTTCTCATCTTAAGAAAAACTGCTGGACAAAAGTTTATAGTCAATAAGAATATATGTAGTCACATCAGAAAGATGGTGGTATAAGAATTCCTATAGAAATTTTAATTTCTAGCCCTGTCCCCTCCCCAAAACATTAATTTCAATAACTATCCGCACACACACATACAAAATTACTTTCGCAAAGAGTTAAGGATTCCAAGTGAGGATTTATAGCACCTGAATGAAGAACAGAAATAGTCACTGAAGAGTATAAGAAAGATATATCCACATTATCCCCATTATTAAGCTCAGACTTCAGCCCAGGTAGCTCAGCACTGAGAAACACACCTATGGGAAAAGGAGAGTGAAATTAGCAGCTGACTTTGCTGTAAACCCCAACACTGGCCTGTTCTAGCACAAGGCCAACTCCTACAGCTTCAGGTGGAAAACTCTCATTAAGACTTCTGTAATTCACTTTGTATCAGCAATACATTTTGTATCAATTTTAATGCAGAAGATAATTATCAAATCAAAATAAATATTAAGAAATATTTTAGCACAGTTTTGGTATTTTGAATGATGAATTTTATGAGGGAAAGCACAGATAAAATAGAAATGAAGAAATCCTTATAGAGTTATTAACAATTTCCAGGTCTCTTAGTGTGTCCATCAGTATTTCTTCAGAAAGCTGTACTGACATTGGACAGGGAAATAAAGGTTCTGGAAGTTAGTACAATTTCTCTCCAGTGGATTGATGAGTTATGTTGAACCTATGGACCTGATAGGTAGATCCCATGGTGAACGTAAGGGATGATTAGTGATTTAAAAATAGTTCCTACACTAGAGCTTAAAACTAAGTTTAGTTGTCATCTACCAGCTTTGGAAATGTGCGAGACCCATGAAATTTCAACTATGAGATACAACTATAAAAATGACCACATAGAAAATGACTTGAAAAGGACTTATGATAGGTTTCTGAGTGAGTTGAACAGTGAAACCTGTCATGATTCAGTGGTGAGACACACGCAGACACACACACACACACATATTCAAACATAGATGCCAACTAAAATTATATTTGTGATGTGAAGCAAAAGAAAATATTAATTGGCTAAGGAAATCCATTTTATTATACTGACAATGATATGTCATTCTGTCCTTTTTCACTTCACAAAAATGTATAATGAATACATTTACATGAGATGAAGGAAAGAATAATGTGAATTGCAATCATGTAGCTAGTTGAATTGTGCTTATATCAAAAATGAAAAATAACATCCTTAATCCCAGATTGAGTCCACTTAATGAGAAAGCTGGTAAGTAGACATTTTTGTTTAAAGTCTCAAAGATTTCATTAGTGTGACTTATAAAATAATTGAGAATGAGACAACTGTCAAAATGGGAGTTTCTAGAGTTTTAAAATGAAAAGCATATATTTTAAAATATACCATTTCATGTTATATAGTTATGTCAAATGATCAGACACATAATTATCCTTTCATTTGCATAATTTAAATGTATATTTAATATTCAAAACCCAATTAGATAGGTTGATAATAGTCTGTGGCATGTTTGAGCCTGGTATGGAGTCAACTGATAAGGAGACACTAGTGAAGTGGGTTTCTCTTTGATCCTGGCATTAGAATTCTTACTTAACCTGCACATATCACTTGGGAGAGCTAACACTCATCTATTTGTCATGATGGCATAATGCCCAATCCTTGGTCAACTGAAGTATTTCTCTAACATTTAAATAATGGCTCTTCTTACTTTTCAATTTTTAAGTGATTTTAATGCTCACAAATTTGACAGCTAGCCCCTTCAAAAATGCAAATACTCGAAATAAGTACAGTGAATATTGTATCAACTAGTGAATGTCTTTTATTTTTTGGATATCACAAAATGGCCAGCAGATGTAAGTTTCACAGTGAATATTCTACAGTCATTACAGTCATTGTTGAGATTACTTACAAAAGCAGCAATCATGGAAATGTGAGGATGGATCCTGTTACCCATGCAGTTTCCCCTAGGGAAATGGAATGGAACAGCCAATTCAGGAGATGGTATTTGTAGGTTTTTTTTTACATATTTCCATAAGTAATTAGAAGCATGTAAGACTTATAAGCAGAACTGTTCTATGATATTGAAGGAAACCTCTTGTTCTAAAATTATGAAGAGAAGTCATTTCACACATCTACATTCATTGTTAGGTGGATTATTTTGGTGGAGAAAGGTTCAGTGAGGAGAAACAAAAGCAATGGCTAAATCCTTGAAAATGTGAAAGTATGCTAAAATTTTAGTTCTATGTGTAGGTTGGTATGTCTTTTCTGATATTTGTAAATGTGTTCCTAAACAATCAATATACATTTTTCTATAAAGTATGTTATTGAATGCTGCATGATTTATTTCATATATATTCAATGTATTTGGGTACTGTTGTTATTATTTTATTTAACAGAATGGGTTTGTTATTTCTTAATGGGTGGATTTAGCATTATTCTACTTAGTGCTGCCCAGAAGTGTCAAAGGAGCTTATAAGCACACACCCACACCCATAGGCATCAGTAAAGACTAAGAGAAAAAAAGACAGACACTCTGTGTTGAAATGACTTTGTTTTACTATTCGTCAGTAAATACTGGGAGATCATCATTAATTTCAGTTCATGCTTTTTTTACTTCTACTTTAAATCTCTTCTTGACACCTCTTGAGATTATATAAATTATTATATCAGCAGGTATGAGGTACTGAAGCATGCAGTTTCATGCAGGGAGAAATCAAGCAGTTGAACCATTAAAATTAATGCAAATAGCCTGTTTCTATTTAAGACAGAGAAAAGAGTAATTTCAAGGAAAAATTATACATAGTATAACAGGACTGTCTATAAGCTATTATTAAAATTGTATATTGTTTTAATCTAACTATTAATACATTTTCAATATCAACTTTCCATGTGTATTAATTCACTACAAATTAGTCATAAAAAGACCAGCCTTAAAGTCTACATTTACTTTTATTTCCATTTCTTATCAATACAAGATGTGTGTGTGTGTTTGTTTGTTTTTTAATCTGTTTTCCAGCAGGCCCACAAGAAGTTTTGATACCCATTTCTTTACATTGTAATTTTCTATTTTCAATAATATAACACACACTAACTAGAAATAAATTAATTAAAGATTTGCTTAAGCATTACTCACCTCACCTTGAATATCTGCTACATGAAAATCCAACCCATAGTCAGAAAGAGCTTCTCTACATTTATCATGAAGTATTACTAACAAAATTTGAGGTCCTATCCTAGGGAATGAGGAAAAAAATTATTTATTGTAGACATAGTAAATCATCTTTTAAATCACTGCTAACAACCTTTTCACAGAACGTAGTAATCTTTTATAGAGTTCTTGCATTGTCTAACGTCCTTTGATTCTTTCTTTCAAATTCTGTGTTCCCCAATTTCCTCCATTATTATTAACACATAACAGGAAAATGTCCAAATTGTGTATTTCTAATGTAAGCTGTTTATATAGACAGTTTGGTTAGGTAGAATTTATTCTTCATGTGGTGTTAAATCCTGGGTTCTAGTTTAGCCATTTGTCCCTCCAACACTCCAGAGCCTTTTCACATTTCAATATCTTTATATTAAAATAAAATAAGAGTCTCTGTCTTTTTCTTAAATACAATTTAAGTCTATAACTTTCTTAGCATATTTTAAGTTTAAGGAATTATTATAGTAAAAATACTGTAGGGCAGACATAAGAATTCTAGAATTCTCAGAAAAATGATATTGACTTTTATAAACATTTGATTTTAGAAACTAAAGTCACTAAACATTTTTCCAATATCTGCTTTTCATGTTTGTAAATTATTTTGGTTGTGACTAGGGTAAATGAATCAGTTGGTATAATGGAGAGTTTCAGAACCAGTGAGATCGGTATTGTCTTTGACACTAAAACATTGCAAGGAGAATGGCTTATCAGTGTGAGTGCAGAATACCCAACCTCTTTCCTATCATGAGCAACTGATGGTATTGCTTACTGCTTGCTTTCCAGTGCAAAATAATTATCTGGAGCAGATAAGATCACAAGCTGGTTAATATCACAGCCTGGCCCTGTTGCTTATATGATCTTATCAGTCACTGACTGATCACTTTCTCTTGGGAGAAGTATCAGCCTGTGCCCCTTTATTTAATTTTTTAAACTGGTCTTAAGTTGAGAAGCAAATACTATACATTACAATAGGAAAACAAGCTTTTACTTCTTTTGTCTTTAATAAATATTTTGCTCACAGAACTTGTGTTTACCTCATGGGATTGTTGCCAAAGGCAGAGGTTCAATTCCATGTGCTGAAATATATCATCATGCTTTGGCATAATTGCATTTCTAATGGCCTCTCAGAGAAAGGAATGCATAAGTGCCAATTACAGCATGGTAGAAATAAAACATTATTATGAGCTGTCATACAATCTGCATAATGGCAATATAGTCATATTATATTACATTCAGTTATTTCTATTTCCTTTATTTGAATCTCTCTGTCAACAAACAATTTTTAAAGAAATGCTCCAGTGTGATTTGAATGAGATAAAAGTAACAATTCCTTTGTCAATGATGTATGCAAAATAATTTATGTAAATGTGTATGTATAGATATATAGAGAGATCTCATATACAGATACATGTATAGATACCCATTTGCAGATATAGCTAGAGATATGCGTACCATATATAGATAGAGATGCACATATAGTAGGGGCTACCTGATAGCTCAGTGGTAAAGAATCCATCTGCCAATGCAGGAATACAGGTTCGATCCCTGGGTCAGGAAGATCCCTAGAGAAGGAAGTGACAACCCACTCCAGTATTCTTGCCTGGGAAATCCCATGGACAGAGAAGTCTAGCGGGCTACAGTCCATTGGGTTGCAAAACAGTTGGACATGCGTTAGCGAATAAACAACTATACAAATACATAATGGTTTACCTCCTCTTTGGTTATAGTATTCAGTTATCCAAATTATTGTTCTGAAAAGAAGAAAATGACTTGAGTAGCTAGTTTCAGCCTAGTTAATATATGAGAAATATGAGAAAGTGAAAATAATGAAACCATTGAAAGAAAAAAAATGACATAAATAATAACTCAAAAATAAATATAAGACACAAGCACCAAAATGAAATACAATGTTCCTAATGTTTGAGGTTAGGAGGGGCAGCCATGAGGAGATACCCCTCATCCAAGGTGAGGAGCAGCAGCTGTGCTGAGCTGGAGCAGCCATGAAGAGATACCCCATGTCCAAGGTAAGAGAAACCCAAGTAAGATGGTAGGTGTTGTGAGAGGGCATCAGAGGGCAGACACACCAAAACCATAATCACAGAAAACTAGTCAGTCTAATCACACAGACCACAGCTTTCTCTAACTCAATGAAACTAAGCTATGCCATGTGAGGCCACCCAATATGGGCAGGCCATGGTGGAGAGGTCTGACAGAATGTGGTGCACTGGAGAAGAAAATGGCAAACCACTTCAGTATTTTTGCCTTGAGAACCCAATGAACAGTATGAAAAGGCAAAATGATAGGATACTGAAAGAAGAACTACCCAGGTCGGTAGGTGCCCAATATGATACTGGAGCTCAGTGAAGAAATAACTCCAGGAAGAATGAAGGGATGGAACAAAAGCAAAACCAATACCTAGTTGTGGATGGGACTGGTGATAGAAGCAAGGTCCAATGCTGTAAAGAGCAATATTACATAGGAATCTGGAATGTTAGGTCCATGAATCAGGGCAAAATGGAAGTGGTCAAACAAGAGATGGCAAGAGTAAACATTGACATTCTAGGAATCAGTGAACTAAAATGGAATGGAATGGGTGAACTTAACTCAGATGACCATTATATCTACTACTGTGGGCAGGAATCCCTCAGAAGTCAACAAAAAGAGTCCAAAATGCAGTACTTGGATGCAATGTCAAAAACAACAGAATGAGCTCTGTTCAGTTCCAAGGCAAACCATTCAATATCACGGTAATCCAAGTCTATGCCCCAACCAGTAATGCTGAAGAAGCTGAAGTTGAACCGTTCTATGAAGACCTACAAGACCTTTTATAACTAACACCCCAAAATGATGTCCTTTTCATTATAGGGGACTGGAATGCAAAGTAGGAAGCCAAGAAAGATCTGGGATAACAGAAAATTTGGCCTTGGAATGTGAAAAGAAGCAGGGCATAGGCTAATAGAGTTTTGCCAAGAGAACGCACTGGTCATAGCAAACACCCCTTCCAATAACACAAACGAAGACTTTACACATGGACATAACCAGATGGTCAACACTGAAATCAGATTGATTATATTCTTTGCAGCCAAAGCTGAAGAAGTTATATACAGTCAGGAAAAAAAGACCGGGAGTTCACTGTGGCTCATATCATGAACTCCTTATTGCCAAATTCAGATGGAAATTGAAGAAACTGGGAAAACCACTAGATCATTCAGGTATGACCTAAATCAAATTCCTTATGATTATACAGGGAAGTGAGAAATAGATTTAAGGGACTGGATCTGATAGAGTGCCTGATGAACTATGGACAGAGGTTCATGACAGTGTACAGGAGACAGGGATCAAGACCATCTCCATGGAAAAGAAATGCAAAAAAGCAAAATGGCTGTCTATGGAAGGCTTACAAACAGCTGTGAAAAGAAGAGAGGTGAAAAGCAAAGGAGAAAAGGAAAGATATAAGCATCTGAATGCAGAGTTCCAAAGAATAGCAAGGAGAGATAAGAAAGCCTTCCTCAGTGATCAATGCAAAGAAATAGAGGAAAACAACAGAATGGGAAAGACTAGAGATCTCTTCAAGAAAATGAGAGATACCAAGGGAACATTTAATGCAAAGATGGGCTCGATAAAGGACAGAAGTGGTATGGACCTAACAGAAGCAGAAGATATTAAGAAGAGGTGGCAAGAATACACAGAAGAACTGTACCAAAAACATCTTCATGATCAAGATAATCATGACGGTATGATCACTCA
Organism: Ovis canadensis; assembly: GCF_042477335.2. NCBI lineage: Eukaryota > Metazoa > Chordata > Mammalia > Artiodactyla > Bovidae > Ovis > Ovis canadensis. The sequence continues at coordinate 33,929,589 of NC_091261.1, read as the reverse complement.
CCTAGAGCCAGACATCCTGGAATTTGAAGTCAAGTGGTCCTTGGAAAGCATCACTACGAACAAAGCTAGTGGAGGTGATGGAATTCCAGTGGAGCTATTTCAAATCCTGAAAGATGATGCTGTGAAAGTGCTGCACTCAATATGCCAGCAAATTTGGAAAACTCAGCAGTGGCCACAGGACTGGAAAAGGTCAGTTTTCATTTCAATCCTAAAGAAAGGCAATGCCAAATAATGCTCAAACTACTGCACAATTGCACTCATCTCACATGCTAGTAAAGTAATGCTCAAAATTCTCCAAGCCAGGCTCCAGCAATACGTGAATCATGAACTTCCAGATGTTCAAGCTGGTTTTAGAAAAGGCAGAGGAACCAGAGATCAAATTACCAACATCTGCTGGATCATCAAAAAAGCAAAAGAGTTCCAGAAAAACATCTATTTTTGCTTTATTGATTATGCCAAAGACTTTGACTGTGTGGATCACAATAAACTGTGGAAAATTCTGAAAGAGGTGGGAATACCAGACCACCTGACCTGCCTCTTGAGAAACCTATATGCAGGTCAGGAAGCAACACTTAGAACTGGACATGGAACAACAGACTGGCTCTAAACAGGAAAAGGAGTACATCAGGGCTGTATGTGGTCACCCTGCTTATTTAACTTATATGCAGAGTACATCATGAGAAACGCTGGGCTGGAAGAAGCACAAGCTGGAATCAAGATTGCTGGGAGAAATATCAATAACCTCAGATAGGCAGATGACACCACCCTTATGGCAGAAAGTGAAGAGGAACTAAAAAGCCTCTTGATGAAACGGAAAGAGGAAAGTGAAAAAGTTGGCTTAAAGCTCAACATTCAGAAAACGAAGATCATGGCATCCGGTCCTATTTCATGGGAAATAGATGGGGAAACAATGGAAACAGTGTCAGACTTTATTTTTTGGGCTCCAAAATCACTGCAGATGGTGACTGCAGCCATGAAATTAAAAGACGCTTACTCCTTGGAAGGAAAGTTATGACCAACCTAGATAGCATATTCAAAAACAGAGACATTACTTAGCCAACAAAGATCTGTCTGGTGAAGGCTATCATTTTTCCAGTGGTCATGTATGAATGTGAGGGTTTCACTGTTAAGAAAGCTGAACACCGAAGAATTGATGCTTTTGAACTGTGGTGTTGGCGAAGACTCCTGAGATTCTCTTGGACTGCTCGGAGATCCAACCATTGCATTCTAAAGGACATCAGCCCTGGGTGTTCTTTGGAATGACTGATGTTAAAGATGAAACTCCAATACTTTGGCCGCCTCATGCAAAGAGGTGACTCATTGGAAAAGACTCTGATGCTGGGAGGGATTGGTGGCAGGAGGAGAAGGGGACGAAAGAGGATGAGTTGGCTCGATGGCATCACCAACTCGATGGACATGAGTTTGAGTGAACTCTGGGAGTTGGTGATGGATAGGGAGGCCTGAAGTGCTGCAATTTATGGGGTCACAAAGTTGGACATGACTGAGCAACTGAACTGAACTGAACTGAATGTATGAAGGAAACTCTTTTCTATTATTGAAATAAATAAAATATTGTATGATAGGTGAATAATATAACAAAGTTTGAGGAAAAATGTCTTAAAGGGGCACATGCTCTTGAAAATGTTGTGGAGACCCAAGGGGATGCTTGTTCTAATGTCATCATTGGAAATCTGTGGAATATTTTCTGCTCTTGATCTACATGGCAAGTCAAAGAGAATTGTTCACTTTAGTTGTGTGTTTTTTTTTTTTTTCACCAAGTCGGAACCTATTTGACAATATGGCAGGACTACCCAGGAAAGGAATTTACTTATTTTGGCATCTAGTTTAAAGGGAGAGAAACCATAATATGTTTGTGATATGATCATTACACTTTTAGTGTCATTTCTTCAGCAACAAATTTAAATCTGTTAGTGAGGATGAGAAGGTTTTGATTTTTAGAAGAGAATCACTTAAAAGAACTTTATTTCAAAATTTTTACAGTTTTACAATTACAACTTTATACTTGTTGTTCAGTCACTAAGTCATGTCCAACTCTTAACAACCCTGTGAAATGTAGACTGGTAGGGTCCTCTGTCTATGGGATTTCCTAGGAAAGAATACCTCATTGGGTTGTCATTTCCTTCTCCAAGGGACCTTCCCAAAACTGGGATTGAACCTGCATCTTTTGCACTGGCAGAAGGATTCTTTACCATTGAGCCACCAAGGAAGCCCACAGATTTATTGAGAGCTGCTTATTTCAAATGATGTTTATACAGTATTAAATATATTTACACAATATTAAATGTAAAAATCAAGAAAAATATTTATTAGGAAAGTTCAAATGGCATATTCATAAGAAATATATATTATATATATGTACATATTGGGCTTCCCTGGTAGCTCAGGGGTAAAAAGTCTGCCTGCCAATGCAGGAGACACAGGTTCAATCCCTGGGTCAGGAATATCTCCTGGAGAAGGAAATGGCTACAGACTCCAGTGTTCTTCCCTGGAAAATCCCATGGACAGAGGAGCCTGGCAGGCTACAGTCCATGGGGTTGTGAAAGAGTTGGACACAACTTAATGACTAAGCAGACACACACACACATATATATATATATATATATATATAGTAAATACTGCAAAAATGCCAGAAAAAAAATACTTAGAAGATGAGATGGCAGCGTGGAGGAGAAGAAAGAAGAGATTAGAAATGAGACAAACAGCTGTAAGTAACATTGATTGTATAATATGGACTTCCCTTGAATCAAGAGATTTTGACATCTTTTAGTGAAATTTTCTACTAGATAAAAGCAAAGAAACTAGAAGTCTGTTCAGTGGCTTAAATAGTCAACAATTTTGCCGCTGAATTAGCAAACTTTATGAGGCATCAGAAGCTACAAATATTTAACTCCAAATAAATTAAAGACTAGATTACAGACATGAAACCATTAAACTCGTAGAAGAAACCATAGGTGGGAAATTCGTGCCGTGGGTCTTAGAAATTATTTTTTTGAATTTGACACAAAAGCAAATGAAGAAGCAATGAAAAGCAAAAATAAACAAATGGTAGTACTTTAAACTAAAAATCTCCTCCATAGCAAGGGAAACCACTAACGAAAAGGCAACAAAAAAAAGAAAGAAAGAAAGAAGAGGCAACATATGGAATGGGAGGACATATTTTCAAATCACATATCTTACAATTAATTAATATCAAAAATGTATAAATAACTCATAAAACAATATCAAACAAACAATTTGATTAAAAAATGGGCAGAGGATCTGAATAGACATTTTTCCAGGGTAAACATATCTAGTAGGTATATGCAAAAGTGCTCCACATCATTAATTATCAAGGAAAGGTGGATCAAAACCACAGTGAACAATCGCCTCAAGTTATTTAGAATGACTGTAATCAAAAAGTCAGGAAATAACAGAAATTGATGAGAATGTGGAGAAAGGGAATTTTTGTTCAGTCTAGGTAGAATATAAGCCAGTGAAGCCAGTATGGAAAACAGCATGTGGTTTCTCAAAAAATTCAAAATAGAGCTACCATATTATCCAGTGATTCCACTTACAGATCTTTATCCAACAACAACAACAAAAAAACATAAGCTAGAAAAGATATATGCACACTTATGTTCATGGCAACATTGTTTGCAATAACCAAGATATGGAAGGAGCCTAAGTATACATAGATAGATCAATAGATTTTTTAAAATATGGGATACATACATAAAGACACATGTAAACAACGGAATATTATTCATCCACACAAAAAATGAAACCTTGCTATTTGTGACAACATAGATCTTGATCTTGGAACTTTGTTCTTGAGGGAATTTATGCAAAGTAAAATGTCAGATCAGTTCAGTTCAGTTCAGTCTCTCAGTCGTGTCCGACTCTTTGCAACCCCATGAATCATAGCAAATGTCAGATAGGGAAAGACAAATATTGCATGATTTCTTACAGTATGTGGAATCTAACAATAACAACAAAACAACTGAACTCGTAGATACCAAGGGCAGATTTGCATTTGCCAGATCTACCAGAAACAAGAGATAAAGAAAAGGTGCCAAGAATAGACAGAAGAACTGTACAAAATAGTCTTAATGACTGGGATAACCATGATGGAGTAGTCCCTCACCTAGAGCCTGACATCCTGGAGTGTGAAGTCAAGTGGGCTTTAGGAAGCATTACTATGAACAAAGCTAGTGGAGTTGATTAATTCCACCTGAGCTATTGAAAATCCTGAAAGATGATGTTGTTAAAATGCTGAGCTCAATATGTCAGTAAATTTGGAAAACTCATTAGTGGTCATAGACCTGGGAAAGTTGTTTTCATTCTGATCTCAAAGAAATACAATGCCAAAGAACGTTCAAACTACTGTACAAATGAGTTCGTTTCACATGCTAGTAGGGTAATGCTTCAAGCTAGGCTTCAACAGTACGTGAACTGAGAACTTCCAGATGTACAAGTTAGATTTAGACAAAGCAGAGGAACCAGAGATCAAAGTGTCAACATCCTTTGGATCATAGTAAAAGAAGGAAATTCCAGTAAAACATCTATTTTTGCTTCATTGACTACACTAAAGCCTTTGACTATGTGGATCACAACAAACTATGGAAAATTGTTAAAGAGATGTGACTACCAGACTACCCCACCTTTTTCCTGAGAAGCCTGTATACTGGTCAAGAAGCAACAATTGGAACTGGACATGGAACAATGGTCTGGTCCAAAATTGAGAAAGGAGTACGTCAAGGCTGTATATTGTCACCCTGCTTGTTTAACTTATATGCAGAGTACATCAGGTTTCCCAGGTGGGTCAGAGGGTAAAGAATTTGCTGCAATTTAGGAGATGTGGGTTCTATTCCTGGGTTGGAAACAGATCCCTTGGAGAAGGGCATGGCAACCCATTGCAGTATTCTTGCCTGGAGAATCTTATGGACAGAGGAGCCGGAAGGCTGCAGTACATAGGGTCACAAAGAACCAGAGATGACTGATGCAACTGAGCACACACTCACACAGAGTACATGGTGCGAAATGCCAGGCTGGATGAATTACAAGCTGGAATCAAGATTTCTGAGAGAAATACTGATAACCTCAGATAGGCAGATTATACCACTCTAATAGTGGAAAGAGAATAGGAACTAAAGAGCCTCTTTGAGGGTAAAACAGGAGAAAGAAAAAGCTGGCTTAAAATTCAACATCCCAAAAACTAAGCTCCTGGCATACTGGTCCCATCACTTCATGGCAAAGGAATGAGGAAAAAGTGAAAACAGTGCCAGATTTTATTTTCTTGGGCTCCAAAATCACTGCGGACAGTGGCTGCAGCCATGAATTAAAAGATGCTTGCTCCTTGGAAGAGAAGCTATGATAAACTTAGAGAATGCAACGGATTAAAAAATAAAAACAAAAAAAGGCAGAGACATCACTTTGCCAACAGAAGTCCATGTAGTCAAAGCTGTGGTTTTTCCAGTAGTCATAAATGGATGTGAGAGTTGGACCATAAAGAAGGCTGAGCACCAAATAATTAATGATTTCGAAGTGTGATGCTGGGGATAACTCTTGAGAGTCCCTTGAACATCAAGGACATCAAACCAGTTGATCATAAAAGGAAATCAACCCTGAGTACTCATTGGATAGACTGAGCTGAAGCTCCAAAACTTTGTCCACATGATGCGAAGAGCCAACCTTCTGAAAAAATCCCTGATGCTGGGAAAGACTTAGGGCAGGTAGAAAAGGGGTGACAGAGGATGAGATGGTAGAATGGCATCATCTACTCAATAGACATGAGTTTGAGCAAACTCAGGGAGATAACAGGGAAGAACAGGGAAGCCTGGTGTGCTGCAGTCACTGGGATCACAAAGAGTCAGATATGACCTAGGGGCTAAACAACAATAACAGAGGTAGGCAGTCATGGTGAATGAAAGTAGTAAAAAGGTAGAAACTTCCAGCCATAAAATAAATAATTCAAATAAGTCATGGGATATACAGCATGGTGACTATATTTGCTAGTATTGTGTTGAGTATTTGAAAGTTGCCAAGTGACTACATCTTAAAAGTTCTCATTATAAGAAAAAAAACTTCCAAACTATATGTGATGATGAATGCTAACTGAATTTTTATGATAATTTTGCAATGTATACAAATATCAATTTTGTCATACACTTGACTGTATGACAATGTAACATACAATGTTACATGTCAATTATATCTCAATTTTTAAAAGCTACAAGTGAAATGTAGTGTTTGTGATCATCAAATACCTTTGTCTAGTTTACAAGATTGTGTGTCCTTTCATTACATTGTTCTTATTTCATCAGATTTAAAAATTGTATATATGTAAGTGAATGAATTAATCACAAAGAGAAAAACAAATATCATATTAACACATATGTATGGAATCCAAAAAAAATGGTACAGATGAACCTATTTTTAGGACAGGAATAGAGACGTAGACATAGAGAACAGACATGTAGATGCAGCGGGAAGAAGGGAAGGGTGGGACGAATTGGAAGAGTAGCTTTGACAAATATATATACTACCATGTATAAAATAGCTAGTGGGAAGCTGTTTTATAGCAGAGGGATCTCATCTCAGTGCTCTGTGATAACTCAAAGGAGTGGGATGAGGAGAGTGGGAGGAAAGCTAAAGAAGGAGGGGAAACATTTGTACATATAGCTGACTCACTTTGTTGTACAGCAGAAACTAACACAACATTGTAAAGCAATTACACACCAATAATAAAAAATGTTTTTAAAACGCTATATGTTCACCTGTGTAATACATGTATATTCAAAATTTCAAGCAAAATTTTATCAGTAAAGAGATTTTTATAATTCTATGGAAGATATATGTGTCATATAGCACATATATAAGCTATATGTGTGAAACTGAAAATGTTAGTCGCTCAGTCCTATCTGACTCTTTGAGACCCCCTGGATTATAGCCTACCAGGCTCTTCTGTCCATGGAATTCTCCAGGCAAGAATACTGAAGTGGGTAGCCATTCCATTCCCCAGAGGATCTTCCAGACCCTGGGATCAAACCCGGGTCTCCTGCATTGCAGCCAGTTGCTTTACCACTGAGCCACCAGAGAAGCCCGTGCACATGTTGAAGCGATATGTGTAACAATATATTAATTCAATGTGAATGAGAAAATTTAATCACATATATTGTTGGTATAAGTTAAAGAATAATGAAAAGGAAAAGGTCTTCCTCCTTTTATTTCTCCACAGGTAAATATTTCTTCTAACTTTATTTCATGTAAAATTAAACATCTTTAATTCCTGATAAAAAGACCAGAGAGTATCATATTTTTTGATACTAGTAATAAATTGAAAAATATCAAAAAACCTCGAATAGCCAAAGAAATCTTGAGAAAGAAGAATGGAGCTGGAGGAATCAACTTGCCTGACTTCAGGCTCTACTACAAAGCCACAGTCATCAACACAGTATGGTACTGGCACAAAGACAGAAATATAGATCAATGGAACAAAATAGAAAGCCCAGAGATAAATCCACACACATATGGACACCTTATCTTTGACAAAGGAGGCAAGAATATACAATGGAGTAAAGACAATCTCTTTAACAAGTGGTGCTGGGAAAACTGGTCAACCACTTGTAAAAGAATGAAACTAGATCACTTTCTAACACAGCACACGAAAATAAACTCAAAATGGATTAAAGATCTAAATGTAAGACAAGAAACTATAAAACTCCTAGAGGAGAACATAGGCAAAACACTCTGCGACATAAATCACAGCAGTATCCTCTATGATCCACCTCCCAGAATTCTGGAAATAAAAGCAAAAATAAACAAATGGGATCTAATTAAAATTAAAAGCTTCTTCACAAGAAAGGAAAATATAAGCAAGGTGAAAAGACAGCCTTCTGAATGGGAGAAAATAATAGCAAATGAAGCAACTGACAAACAACTAATCTCAAAAATATACAAGCAACTTATGCAGCTCAATTCCAGAAAAATAAATGACCCAGTCAAAAAGTGGGCCAAAGAACTAGACATTTCTCCAAAGAAGACATATGGATGGCTAACAAACACATGAAAAGATGCTCAACATCACTCATTATTAGAGAAATGCAAATCAAAACCACAATAAGGTATCACTTCACACCAGTCAGAATGGCTGCGATCCAAAAATCTGCAAGCAATAAATGCTGGAGAGGGTGTGGAGAAAAGGGAACCCTCCTACACTGTTGGTGGGAATGCAAACTAGTACAGCCACTATGGAAAACAGTGTGGAGATTCCTTAAAAAATTGCAAGTAGAACTGCCATATGACCCAGCAATCCCACTGCTGGGCATACACACGGAGGAAACCAGAATTGAAAGAGACACATGTACCCCAATGTTCATCACAGCACTGTTTATAATAGCCAGGACATGGAAACAACCTAGATGTCCATCAGCAGATGAATGGATAAGAAAGCAGTGGTACATATACACAATGGAGTATTACTCAGCCATTAAAAAGAATACATTTGAATCAGTTCTGATGAGATGGATGAAACTGGAGCCGATTATACAGAGTGAAGTAAGCCAGAAAGAAAAACACCAATACAGTATACTAACACATATATATGGAATTTAGAAAGATGGCAATGATGACCCTGTATGCAAGACAGCAAAAAAGACACAAATGTGTATAGCAGACTTTTGGACTCAGAGGGAGAGGGAGAGGGTGGGATGATTTGGGAGAATGGCATTGTAACATGTATACTATCATGTAAGAATCGAATCACCAGTCTATGTCCGATGCAGGATACAGCATGCTTGGGGCTGGTGCACAGGGATGACCCAGAGGGATGTTGTGGGGAGGGAGGTGGGAGGGGGGTTCATGTTTGGGATCGCATGTACACCCGTGGTGGATTCATGTCAATGTATGGCAAAACCAATGCAGTATTATAAAGTAAAATAAAGTAAAAATAAAAAGTAAAAAAATAAACAAATAAATAAAAAATAAATGAGAAAAAAAAGGAAAATATCATTAACCTTAAAATTCTCTAAGTTTTTGTGAATGCTATTATGGCAGAGTTTTTTGTGCAATTTTACAAAAGCAGATAATCCATCTTGTTAGCTCTTTAACCATATTGTGAAAGTATAATTGTATTCTGTGCATTCTTGGTTGACATTAAAATGATCTGTTAGTTGTGCCTAGCAAAATGTCATCCTTTCTGCATTATGTATGTAGATTACCTCACTCAACAACTTCAGATCAACAACGTGTTCCTATTCACCCATCTGTAAGAGTGAAAACTAGAGGTAGGTTTGCTAATTTGTTAAGATATCTTCTCTACATATCTTAAAAATACAAAAGACTATTTTAAAGGCATGTTAAAGTGTGGATGACCCTACAAATAGAAGTAAGTCAGGATTATTCAGTAGTAAAGCATATTAAAGGGAATTATGACTGCCCACATATTAAATATTTAAGATTATTTGATGTGTTTACTTGCCTTTATTATCTGAAGACTTACATTTTTATAAAAAAATTTCAAATTATTTCTATTTCAAAAATTTGTATGAATTCCTTTTTTCATTAGAACCTTTTAATTATATCCTCTTTTGAATTTACTCACAAGGCTGCTATAATGTGGCCTTCTTCCAGTTTAAATATATTCCCTTGAATTTACTATTCATGCTTTGATTCTATTAACATGTCATATTCATCCACAACATTTGATGTGCTTCATTCTGACTGGCATTTGTTCCTTTATTCCTTCCATTTATTTATAATATTTTTATTTCCAAATGCAAAATTTAAATATTCTATTAGATTTTTCATCTCACCTTATTCAAGGATTCTTCCATCTGCTTTCTTCCAAGAATTTATATCAAGTTATTGCTACTAAAAATACTGTATATTAAAAGGATATTATAAAGAAAAAAGGCACATGACAAATATAACAATCATGTTCATTATTATTAATTTAAAAATTCCTACAAGCAGCAAAGACATATTGTGTGGCACAGGGAAATATAGTCATTATTTTGTAATAATTTTAAAAGGAGTATAATCTATAAAAAATATTGAATAACTGTTGTATACATGCAACTAATATAAAACTATAAATCAAACATGTTTCAATAAAGAAACTATATAAAGCTGTTTTGTCAGAAAATTTGAAGTAGTAGTTAAAAATACGTTTAAATCTCCTTCCCAAAAAGAACATTTGCCAACATGGGGAAATATACACATATTGTTTCATGGGTAATTAAAACTATGAAACTATGTATGTTGCTGCTGCTAAGTCACTTCAGTCATGTCCGACTCTGTGTGACCCCATTGACGGCAGCCCATCAGGCTCCCGCGTCCCTGGGATTCTCCAGGCAAGAACACTGGAGTGGGTTGCCATTTCCTTCTCCAATGCAGGAAAGTGAAAAGTGAAAGTGAAGTCACTGAGTCGTGTCCAACTCTCAGCGACCCCACGGACTGCAGCCTACCAGGCTCCTCCGTCCATGGGATTTTCCAGGCAAGAGTACTGGAGTGGGGTGCCATTGCCTTCTCCTGAAACTATGTATAGTACAGCATAATTCTGTTAAAATTATTATATATATATATACATATATGTATGTATATATATATATATATATATATATATATATATACACACACACACACAGACACACACTATAGGCATAGAAAGGAAATACATCCATGATTTAACCATGATTATCTCTGGGTGGTGGAATTATTGGTGATTTTTTCTTTTCTGCTTATTAATCTGTATTTTTCAGATTTTCTAAAATAAACTTTAAAATTTATAAAAAATAAAGACTTCCTACAAGTGAGAAACAAATAATGCCTAACAGCTGGAGAAGGCAATGGCAACCCACTCCAGTACTCTTGCCTGGAAAATCCCATGGACGGAGGGGCCTGGTGGGCTGCAGTCCATGGGGTCGCTAGGAGTCAGATGCGACTAAGCGACTTCACTTTCACTTTTCACTTTCCTGCATTGGAGAAGGAAATGGCAACCCACTCCAGTGTTCTTGTCTGGAGAATCCCAGGGACAGGGGAGCCTGGTGGGCTGCCGTCTGTGGGGTCGCACAGAGTCGGACACGATTGAAGCGACGTAGCAGCAGCAACAGCTAAACATTAAAGAAAATGCTCTAGTAATTCACATATCAAAATGTTTAAATAAGTATAACTTTTTCATCATAAAATACAAAATAATACTTTAAACTGATAGACACATTCTCAACAAAAGATTCTTGTATTGTTTAAGTTATAAGAAATAGTGTAAAAAATGAACACTGTGATATATTGTTGGTATCAAAATAGAAACTAGAAAGCAATTTCCCATTAAATAGTACCTTTGAGCACATTCATATGTCTGTCATGGTAATGCTACATATGTGACTTATTCCTAGAAAAATAATGAAAATAATTTAAAAGTTTACATATACAAAAGTTTCAGTCACTTCAGTTCAGATCACTCATTTAGTCATGTCCGACTCTTTGTGACCCCATGAATTACAGCACGCCAGGCCTCCTTATTCATCACCAACTCCGGAAGTTCAATCAGATTCACGTCCATCGAGTCGGTGATGCCATCCAGCCATCTCATCCTCTGTTGTACCCTTCTCTTCCTGCCCCCAATCCCTCCCAGCATCAGAGTCTTTTCCAGTGAGTCAACTCTTCACATGAGGTGGCCAAAGTACTGGAGTTTCAACTTTAGCATTGTTCCTTCCAAAGAACACCCAGGACTGATCTCCTTTAGAATGGACTGGTTGGATCTCCTTGAAGTCCAAGGGACTCTCAAGAGTCTTCTCCAACACCACAGTTCGAAAGCATCAATTCTTCAGTGCTCAGCTTTCTTCACAGTCCACCTCTCACATCCATACATGACCACAGGAAAAACCATAGCCTTGACTAGATGGAACTTTGTTGGCAAAGTAATGTCTCTGCTTTTCAATATGCTATCTAGGTTGGGCATAACTTTCCTTCCAAAGAGTAAACATCTTTTAATTTCATGGCTGCAATCAGCATCTGCAATGATTTGGGAGCCCCCCAAAAATTGAGTCCGCCACTGTTTCCACTGTTTCCCCATCTATTTCCCATGAAGTGATGGGACCAGATGCCATGATCTCAGTTTTCTGAAAGTTGAGCTTTAAGCCAACTTTTTCACTCTCCTCTTTCACTTTCATTAAGAGGCTTTTTAGTTCCTCTTCACTTTCTGCCATAAGGGTGGTGTCATCTGCCTATCTGAGGTTATTGATATTTCTCCCAGCAATCTTGATTCCAGCTTGTGCTTCTTCCAGCCCAGCGTTTCTCATGATGTACTCTGCATATAAGTTAAATAAGCAGGGTGACCATGTACAGCCTTGATGTATTACTTTTTCTGTTTGGAACCAATCTTTTGTTCCATGGCCAGTTCTAAGTGTTGCTTCCTGACCTGCATATAGGTTTCTCAAGAGGCAGGTCAGGTGGTCTGGTATTCCCATCTCTTTCAGAATTTTCCACAGTTTCTTGTGATCCACACAGTCAAAGGTTTTGGCGTATTCAATAAAACAGAAATAGATTTTTTTCTGGAACTCTCTTGCTTTTTCCATGACCCAGTGGATGTTGGCAATGTGATCTCTGTTTCCTCTGCCTTTTCTAAAACCAGCTTGAATATCTGGAAGTTCACGGTTCATGTATTGCTGAAGCCTGGCTGGAGAATTTTGAGCATTACTTTACCAGCATGTGAGATGAGTGCAATTGTGCAGTAGTTTGAGCATTCTTTGGCATTGCTTTCTTTGGGATTGGAATGAAAACTGACCTTTTCCAGTCCTGTGGCCACTGCTGAGTTTTCCAAATTTGCTGGCATATTGAGTTTTGTACTTTCACAGCATCATCTTTCAGGTTTTCAAATAGCTCCACTGGAATTCCATCACCTCCACTAGCTTTGTTCATAGTAATGCTTTCTAAGGCCCATTTGACTTCACATTCCAGGATGTCTGGCTCTAGGTGAGTGATCACACCATCGTGATTATCTTGGTCATGAAGATCTTTTTTGTACAGTTCTTCTGTGTATTCTTGCCACCTCTTCTTAATATCTTCTGCTTCTGTTAAGTCCATACCATTTCTGTCCTTTATCGAGCCCATCTTTGCATGAAATATTCCCTTGATATCTCTAATTTACTTAGAATTCCCTAAATATGTATTCAGAATAATTCACTGATAATGATTTGCTCTCATTTCTTTTGGTCTGCTATTAGAATCCAGGATGTCCTTCTTTATCCCAGCTTCCTTGTTTTGTCATTGATTCTGTATTATTTTATCCACTCCTCCTCAAATCCTAGTTCAAATCTGTATTATCTTTCCTTTAAATCTGTTTTTTCCTCTTTGCTATTCTACCTGTCTCCAGACTTATTCAATTAAAATTCACACTTCATTTCTTGCCTAGGGGATCCATGTATAATGTAAATCAGGTTGTGTCACTTTCCTTAAAGTCTGACTTCAGGATAAAATCCAAGTTCCTTGACCTTCTGTGGCATATCTCATCTGTCATCCTCCATCCCTTTTGAAGCTTCATTAACACTCAGTCCCTTTAGCTACCTTCACACTGTGCTATTGTTAACTTTGTTTATATTCTGCCTTCTGCCTTGAAGATATTCTTGCTGGTTTCTTACCTGATAATTTCTTCTTTTCAACTTTCATGATATAAAATATGAAGTACAATATTCATATTTTATGAAAAGAGTACATCAAGGCTGTACATTGTCACCCTGCTTATTTAACTTATATTCAGAGTACATCATGTGAAATGCCAGGCTGGATGAAGTTCAAGCTAAATCAAGATTGCTGGGAGAAATAACAGTAACCTCAGATATGCATATAACACAACCCTAATAATAGAAAGCAAAGAGAACTAAAGAGCCTCTTACTGACTTTGAAAGAGGAGAGTGAAAAAGTTGGCTTAAAACTCAACATTCAAAAAACTAAGAGCCAGTGATGGGCATCCAGGCCCATCACTTCATGGCAAATAGATGGGGAAACAATGGAAACAGTGACTTACTTTATTTTCCTGGGCTTCAATATCACTGCAGACAGCAACAGCAGCCATGAAATTAAAAGACACTTGCTCTTTGGAAGAAAAGTTATGACCAACCTAGACAGCATGTTAAAAAGCTGAGACATCACTTTGCTGACAAAAGTCCATCTCGTCAAAGCTATGGTTTTTCTAGTAGTCATTTATGGATTGACTGAGTGCTGAAGAAACGATGCTTTCAAACTGTGGTGCTGGAGAAGACTCTTGGAGAAGTCCCTTGGACGGCAAGGAGATTAAATCAGTCAACCCTAAAGGAAATCAACCCTAAATATTCATTGGAAAGACTGATGCTGAAGCTGAAGCTCCAATAGGCCACCTGATAGAAAGAGCTGACTCACTGAAAAAGACTCTGATGCTAGGAAAGATTGGGGGCAAGAGGAGAAGAGGGCAACAGAGGTGAGATGGTTGGATGGCATCATTGACTAAATGGACATGAGTTTGAACAAACTCCAGGAAATAGTGAAGGACAGGGAAGCCAGGCCTGCTGCAGTCCATGGGATCACAAAGTCAGACACAACTGAATGAGCAACAACAATGAGGTGCAATAGAAGCTGTAATAATTAATTATAAATATAAAGGATCTTATTAAAACAATTTTATATTTTATTCCAGAATATATTTCTTTTATTGTTGTTGTTGTTGTTGTTTTGCAATTCTAAATTAAACTAAAAAATGAGTGTTTAGAAATGTCAACCTGGCCTCATTTGGATCCTTTTTTGCCATATTCTTGCTTATTATATATATATATATATACGTATATATATATATATATATATATATATATATATATATATATATATATATATAAATTGCTGTTGTGGTTCACTTTTTTCTGACTCTCAATGATCTCATGGACCCTATCTCGCCAGGCTCCTCTGGTTGATTTCTTCTAGGACTGATTGATTTGATCTCCTTACAGCCCAAGGAACTCTCAGGAGTCTTTTCCAGCACCACAATTTGAAAACATCATTTCTGTGGCACTCAACCTTCTTTGGGCTTCCCAGGTGGCCACTAGTGGTAAAGAACCTGCCTGCCAATGCTGGAGAGAGAAGAGGTGCAGTTTAGATCACTGGGTTGGGAAGATTCCCTGAAGGAGGGCATGCAACCCACTCCAGTATTCTTGCCTGGAGAATCCTATGGACAGTGGAGCCTGGAAGGTTGCAGTCAATAGTAGTCAATAGTCACAAGGAGTCAGACATAACTGAAGCAACTTAGCACACATTCAGCCTTCTTTATGGTCCAACTCTCACATCTTTGCACAACAACTGGAAAAACTATAGCTTTGACTATATGTATCTTTGCTGGAAAAGTGATGCCTCCACTTTTTAACGTGCTGTCTAGGTTTTTCATAGCTTTCCTTCAAATAAGCAAGTGTCTTATAAATTCATGGCTGCAGTCTCAATCTGCTATGATTTTGGAGCTCAAGAAAATAGTATCTGTCACTTCTTCCACTCATTTTCCTTCAATTTGCAATGAAGTGATAGGACCAGGTGCCATGATCTTAGTTTTTTGAAAGTAGAGTTTTAAGGCGCTTTTTCACTCTCCTCTTTCATCCCCATCAAGACGCTCTTTAGTTCCTCTTCACTTTCTGCCATTAGAGCAGTGCCGGCCCCCACCCCCACCCCCGCAGGATCCAGGGGAACCTGAAGGAAAAATGGCGTTGGTGGATGATTTAGAGAGAGATAAGGAAAGAATGTTGAAGGTACGAAAATAGAGAGAAAGAGGCTGATATTCCTTGGTTTACATAGAAAGCCAATGAAACTTCAAGACAAGAAGTTTGCCCTGTTCACAGGTGCACACAGGCCACAGGTGCCTTCCCAGTCTCCCAAGGGAGTGAAGACGCAGAACATCTTCCCATTCAGGTCTTAGAAACCCAGGCAGATAAGTGAATGCAGGGAGCCTCTATGCTCCAAGGGATCAGCCTGAAAGAAAGAGGGAGGGAGAGGGAGAAAATGATTGATGCAGGGAGACCAAGCTTCTTTGAGCGAGGCCCAATAGCTTTATTATTAAAAGGTACTTTTATACCTTGTCTTATACATAGAGGAAAATGAAAGATGCAAAGTCATACAGAGTCAGCCCAAACATTACATCTGTTTTGTCTTTATCGAAACCAGGATTTTTTCTGCAAATCTTTCCCATAAACAATATTGTGTACATTATCTTCTGGCCTTGGAGGCCTGTGAACATTTTATTACTCTCTTTTGATAAAAGCTTCTCAACCAGAAAACTTATTTTCCCTCAAAGTGTTTTTTCTTTATATTTCTAATCTATGTCAGCCTCAGAAAATATCAAATAGAGTTACATTCTCACGAAGCAAAGGTGCAGTGAGCTACAAGAAAGAACCAATTAGCTCAAAAGTTTGATGTGGTTAATTTCAAAGCTACACTTGTTTTTCTTACATTCCAACTATGTTAACTAATGCACTTCCAGGTGCACAGTGGATAAAAGATATGGGAACTTAGCAATAAGCATTGGCCCAATAATGAAATCCTATGCCAGCACTACTCTAATAACTTTTAACTCTTTAAAAGGCTCTATGTATTAGGCTTTCCATGCTTCTCATAGTTGGGAGGCTGTAAATAATCATAGGCGTAGCTGCTAGAGTCTGGATATACCTGCCAAGCAAGCTAGAATGCTAACAGAGGGATTTTAATTGGAAATATTCTTCTCATGTCCAGGAGACTTATTAGCTATAGCCCTAAGTTAATTTTCTCCAGAGAAAGGTGGTCAGGAATAGCCCCCTGTTAATGTCAGAGGAGTTGGTGAAAGTCATGAAATAGTAAAACAGACAGATTCTGATTTTGGGGTAGATGCTCAAGAAAGCCTTGGGAGCCTGTTGAGTCCTGAAGCCTTGCTTAACAGTTCTCTTCCATATGACCTTGTCATGGGTGGGATCTCCCGTGATGACTCCCAGCAGAGCAGCATTATCTCCATATCTGAGGTTGTTGGTATTTTTCCCAGAAATCTTGATTTCAGCTTCTGATTCATCCACCTCAGCCTTTTGCTGATGTACTCTGCATGAAATTGAAAAAGTGAAAGTCAATTGAACAGTCATGTCTGACTCTGCCACCCCATGGACTCTAGCCTGCCCAGCTCCTCTCTTCATGGAATTCTCCAGGCAAGAGTACTGGAGTGCATTGCTACTTCTTTCTTCAGGGGATCTTCCCAACCCAAGGATCCAACTCGGGTCTCCTGCATTGCAGGCAGATTCTTTACCAACTAAGACACTAGGGAAGCCCCTACTGGCTCTGCATAGATGTTAAGTAAGCAGCATGCCAATATATTACGTCAGTTCAGTTGAGTCGCTCAGTCATGTCTGACTCTTTGTGACCCCATGGACTGCAGCATGCCAGGCTTCCCTGTCCATAACCAACTCCCAGAGTTTACTCAAACTCATGTCGATTGAGTCGGTGATGCCATCCAACCTCATCCTCTGTTGTCCCCTTCTCCTTCCTACTTCAGTCAATATTTCCCAGCACCAGGGTCTTTTCTAACGAGTCAGTTTGCATTAGGTGGCCTAAGTATTGGAGTTTCAGCTTCAACATCAGTCCTTCCAAGGAATGTTCAGGACTGATTTCCTTTAGGATTGACTGGTTTGATCTCCTTACAGTCCAAGGGACTCCTAAGCATCTTCTCCAACACCACAGTTCAAAAGTATCAGTTCTTTGGGGCTCAGGTTTCTTATAGTCCAAATTTCACATCCATACTTGACTTCTGGAAAAACCATAGCTTTCACTAGATGGGCCTTTGTTGGCAAAGTAACATCTCTGCTTTTTAATATCCTATCTAGGTTGGTCATAGCCTTTATTCCAGGGAGCAAGCCATTTTTCTTTTTTTTTTAAATTTCTTGGCCACAGTCACCATTTGCAGTGATTTTGGAATTCCAAAATATAAAGTTTGTCACTGTATTTATTGTTTCTCCATCTATTTGCCATGAAGTGATGGGACCAGATGCCATGATCTTATTTTTCTGAATGTTTAGTTTTAAGCCAACTTTTTCACTCTTCTCTTTCATTTTCATCAAGGGGCTCTTTAGTTCTTCCCTTTCTGCCATAAGGTTGATGTCATCCTTGGCATAAGGGTGGCAAATGTATAGCCTTGTACTACTTTCCTAATTTTGAACCAGTCTGTTCTATGTCTGGTTCTAAATGCTGCTCCTTGACCCTGTTTTCTCAGGAGAGAGGTAAGGCGGTGTGGTATACCCATCTCTTTAAGACTTTTCCACAGTTTGCTGTGATCCACAGTCAAAGGTTTTTGCATAATTAACAAAGCAGATTTTTTTTCTGGACCCCCTTGGTTTCTCTATAATACAATGAATACTGGCAATTTGATCTCTAGTTCCTCTGCCTTTTCTAAGTCCAGCATGTACATCTGGATGCTCTTGGTTCACATACTGATGAAGCCTCGCTTGAAGGATTTTGAATATTACCTTGCTAACATGTGAAATGAGCACAATTGTATGGTAGTTTGAATATTCTTTGGTATTGCCTTTCTTTGAGATTTGAATGATTTTCTAGTCCTGTGGCTACTGCTGAGTTTTCCAAATTTGCTGACATATTGAGTGCAACACTTTAACAACATCATCTTTTAGAATTTTAAATAGCTCAGCTGAAATTCCACCACTTCCAATAACTTCCATAGTTCATAGAAATGCTTCCTAAGATGTATAGATAGATAGATATGGATATAGATACATCACTAAATAACAAAAGGCCACTTCTCTTTTTGAGTGGTCAATCTTCTGTCAACTGACATACCTGGATCAAAGTTCAACAAACTATAGCCAAGAGTCAGCTGCTTTTTTTTTTTTTTTTTGATAAAGCTTTGTTAGGACACAGCCACACTCAATCCTTTTTACTTAAGGTTTTTGGCTACTTCCTCCCTACAGAGCTAGTACTGTTGGGTAATTGCAACAGAGGTTTGATAACCCTCAAAGGCCCAAAATATTCACTGTTTCTTCACAAAAATTTTGCTGACCTCTAATCAAACCCATCCATTTTGTTCAATTGTGACTCTACCTTAAGAAGAATACTGTTAGTTGTTTCACTCATTCCCTGTACCTATTCCACAACCTCTATATTTTGTCAGTTTTCTTTATTAATATATAAGCAGTTTAGAGATTTGCAGGGGAGTGAAATGGTTATCTTTAGCTGTTTTCTTTACTCATGCTTAGCTTTTATTTCTATAACTCATATATATTTCACAGGAAAAAAAAATTTGTTAATTATTGGGTGTAAGGACAGAAAAGTCAGTGATTTAAGACCAAACAAGTGAGATTTACTCATTGCCAAACACACTCAGCATTCTTATGTCATTCATGAGAGCTGTCAGTTCTTCTTCTGGTCCTAAATTAACCCTCTAATCTGACTATTAAAATCATTAGTACTTTAGGAAGGTAATATATATATTTTTTGAGTTAGATAACCCATTAAAATAGTTTCCATCCTATATCCAGTTATCTAACTGATAAAATTTAATATGATGTTATGAGAAAATATATGTTTGTGTTTTAAATGTTTATCATATTTTATGAAAGGGGAAGAGAAAACTCTGCCAGTTCCAAAATAAATGCCAGAGGACAAACTTCTACAACACAAGAAGGATCAGTTATTTTCAATTCAGTCCTTAATTGAGCCTTTAAAAAAATATATATGTATCGTTCAGTTCAGTTCAGTTCAGTCGCTCAGTGGTGTCCAACTCTTTGCGACCCCAGGAATCGCAGCACGCCAGGCCTCCCTGTTCAACAACATCTCCCGGAGTTCACTCAGACTAATGTCCATTGGGTCCGTGATGCCATCCAGCCATCTCATCCTCGGTTGTCCCCTTCTCCTCCTGCCCCCCAATCCCTCCCAGCATTAGAGTCTTTTCCAATGAGTCAACTCTTCGCATGAGGTGGCCAAAGTAGTGGATGGAGCTTCAGCTTTAGCATCATTCCTTCCAAAGAAATCTCCTTCAGAATGGACTTGTTGGATCTCTCTGCAGTCCAAGGAACTCTCAAGAGTCTTCTCCAACACCACAGTTCAAAAGCATCAATTCTTCAGTGCTCAGCCTTCTTCACAGTCCAACTCTCACATCCATACAAGACCACAGGAAAAACCAGAGCCTTGACTAGACAGAGCTTAGTCGGCAAAGTAATGTCTCTGATTTTGAATATACTATCTAGGTTGGTCATCACTTTTCTTCCAAGGAGTAAGTGTCTTTTAATTCCATGGCTGCAGTCACCATCTGCAGGGATTTTGGAGCCCCCCAAAATAAGTCAGCCACTGTTTCCCCTTCTATTTGCCATAAAGTGATGGGACCAGATGCCATGATCTTCGTTTTCTGAATGTTGAGCTTTAAGCCAACTTTTTTGCTCTCCTCTTTCACTTTCATCAATAGGCTTTTTAGCTCTTCTTCACTCTCTGCCATAAGGGTGGTGTCATCTGCATATCTGAGGTTAATGATATTTCTCCCAGCAATCTTGATTCCAGCTTGTGTTTCTTCCAGTCCAGCGTTTCTCATGATGTACTCTGCATATAAGTTAAATAAGCAGGGTGACAATATACAGCCTTGACGTATTCCTTTTCCTATTTGTAACCAGTCTGTTGTTCCATGTCCAGTTCTAACTGCTGCTTCCTGACCTGCATACAGATTTCTCAAGAGGCAGGTTAGGTGGTGTGGTATTCCCATTTATTTCAGAATTTTCCACAGTTTATTGTGATCCACACAGTCAAAGGCTTTGGTGTAGCCAATAAAACAGAAATAGATATTTTCCTGGAACTCTCTTGCTTTTTCCATGATCCAGCGAATGTTGAAATTTGATCTCTGGTTCCTCTGCCTTTTCTAAAATCAGCTTAAAATCAGGGAGTTCACGGTTCACGTATTGCTGAAGCCTGGCTTGGTGAATTTGAGCATTACTTTACTAGCATGTGAGATGAGTGCAATTGTGCAGTAGTTTAAGCATTCTTTGGCATTGCCTTTCTTTGGGATTGGAATGAAAAGTGATCTTTTCCAGTCCTGTGGCCACTGTTGAGTTTTCCTAATTTGCTGGCATATTGAGTGCAGCACTTTCACAGCATCATCTTTCAGGATTTGAAACAGCTCAACTGGAATTCCATTACCTCCACTAGCTTTGTTCGTAGTGATGCTTTCCAAGGCCCACCTGACTTCACTTTCCAAGATGTCTGGCTCTAGATTAGTGATCACATCATCATGATTATCTGGGTCGTGAAGATCTTTTTTGCACAGTTCTTCCATGTATTCTTGCTACCTCGTCTTAATATCTTCTGCTTCTGTTAGGTCCATACCATTTCTGCCTTTTATCGAGCCCATCTTTGCGTGAAATGTTCCCTTGGTATCTCTAATTTTCTTGAAGAGATCTCTAGTCTTTCCCATTCTGTTGTTTTCCTCTAATTCTTTGCATTGATTACTGAAGAAGGCTTTCTTATCTCTTCTTGCTATTCTTTGGAACTCTGCATTCAAATCCTTATATCTTTCCTTTTCTCCTTTGCTTTTCACCTCTCTTCTTTTCACAGCTATTTGTAAGGCGTCCCCTGACAGCCATTTTGCTTTTTTGCATTTCTTTTCCATGGAGATAGTCTTGATCCCTGTCTCCTGTACAATGTCCAGAACCTCATTCCATAGTTCATCAGGCACTCTATGTATCAGATCTAGGCCCTTAAATCTATTTCTCACTTCCACTGTATAATCATAAGGGATTTGATTTAGGTCATACCTGAATGGTCTAGCGGTTTTCCCTACTTTCTTCAATTTAAGTCTGAATTTTGCAGTAAGGATTTCCTGATCTGAGCCACAGTCAGCTCCTGGTCTTGTTTTTGTTGACTGTATAGAGTTTCTTGATCTTTGGCTGCGTAGAATATAATCAATCTGATTTCCGTGTTGACCATCTGCTGATGTCCATGTGTAGTCTTCTCTTGTGTTGTTGGAAGAGGGTGTTTGCTATGACCAGTGCATTTTCTTGGCAAAACTCCATTAGTCTTTGTCCTGCTTCATTCCACATTCCAAGGCCAAATTTGCCTATTACTCCAGGTGTTTCTTGACTTCCTACTTTTGCATTCCAGTCCCCTATAATGAAAAGGACTTTTTTTTTTTTTTTTGGCTGTTAGTTCTAAAAAGTCTTGTAGGTCTTCATAAAACTTTTCAGCTTCATTTTCTTCAGCGTGCTGGTTGGGGCATAGACTTGGATAACTGTGATATTGAATGGTTTGCCTTGAAGATGAACAGAGATCATTCTGTTGTTTTTGAGATTGCATCCAAGTACTGCATTTCAGACTCTTTTATTGACCATAATGGCTACTCCATTTCTTCTGAGGGATTCCTGCCTGCAGTAGTAGATATAATGGTCATCTGAGTTAAATTCACCCATTCCAGTCCATTTTAGTTCGCTGATTCCTAGAATGTCGACATTCACCCTTGCCATCTCTTGTTTGACCACTTCCGATTTGCCTTTATTCATGGACCTGACATTCCAGGTTCCATTGCAATATTGCTCTTTACAGCATCGGATCTTGCTTCTATCACCAGTCACATCCACAACTGGATATTGTTTTTGCTGCTCCATCCCTTCATTCTTTCTGGAGTTATTTCTCTACTGATCTCCAGTAGCAGATTTATAAAGCTGCTTCTTCTTCTTCTTTTTTTCTTTTTTAACTTTATTTTACTTTACATTACTGTATTGGTTTTGCCATACATTGACATGAGTCCACCATGGGTGTACATGAGTTCCCAATCATGAACCCCTCTCCCACTTCCCACTCCATATCATCTCTCTGGATCATCCCATGCACCAGCCCCTAGCATCCTGTATCCTGCATCGAACACAGACTGGCGATTCATTTCTTACATGATAGTATACATATTTCAATGCCATTCTCCCAAATCACCCTACCCTCTCCCTCTCCCTCAGAGTCCAAAAGTCCATTCTACACATCTGTGTCTCTTTTGCTGTCTCGCATACAGGGTCATCATTACCATCTTTCTAAATTCCATATATATGCATTAGTATACTGTATTGTTGTTTTTCTTTCTGGCTTACTTCACTTGTATAATCAGCTCCAGTTTCATCCATCTCATTAGAACTGATTCAAATGTATTCTTTTTAATGGCTGAGTAATACTCCATTGTGTATATGTACCACAGCTTTCTTATCCATTCATCTGCTGCTGGACATCTAGGTTGTTTCCATGTCCTGGCTATTATAAACAGTGCTGCAATGAACATTGGGGTACATGTGTCTCTTTCAATTCTGGTTTCCTCTGTGTGTATGCCCAGCTTCTAACTGCAGGATCTAGGCTATCATTTATTTATTTTGTCTTACCGATTGGAAATATGTTCCATGATAACAGGGAATGTGTTCTATTTACCTAGAAGCTGAGCAGCACACAATAGGCACTCAGAATAGCATCTGTTAAATAAATGAGTTGAAGTTACCTCACTAGAAACTTCCTACAACAGTGTAAGTTAGGAACAACACTGTGAGTTAAATGTTGCTATTAATTTTTAAAGGAGGTAAATGAGAGGCAGAAAAATTATCTGACTTAACCTAAGTCACACAGCTATTATAAAGAGTCAAGATAAAAACAAAACAAACAAACAAACAAAAACTGTTTTCTGCCTTCCAAATGTGTCTCTTTTTTGGGGGGGGGGATTATACAATATATTTTTTGCTTATATAGAAACTGGAATTGGTTACCTCAGGGAGCTAATTTATGAGGATTTAAGAAGAATAAATGATTTTTAATGTGTTACAAAATTTTTTTAAAATATCTGTATAAACCCAAGACACAGAAAATAAAATGCCTTTAATTTGAAGTGAGAATAATTCAGGTAATGACAAGAAACTTTTTCTTGATCTTTCATTATCTTCTTGACTTGGACTCAGCAGAGATATTCATCTGCTTACTTCTGCATTTTAATTATCACCACCTGCTAACTGTATTAACTACCAGAGAAACAGAATGGGTAACAAAGTGCTGGAATGTAGTTTCTCCACCCACAGAGAAGCATTGCAGACTTAGCAAAAGATGGTTCAGTAGTTCTTTGTGACATAAAGGATAAGGGAGAATACAAAAACTTTCTAAACTCATCACATTTAAAATGTTTTGAACATAAGTATCATATCTAAGATTCATTAATTTTGATATTTTACATAAATTTTATTTTTAAGACTGATGTATCACTTAATAGTAATGAGTCCTAACATATATTTTACATGGAAGTAGTTTTCCCCAAACTTTCCACAAATAGATATTTGATTATTTTGCTCAACTCACAATTAACAAAGATGAAAGTGGTGAGAGAAAACTTTGGACTAAAAATGTCTCCTGTTCACTTTTCTTAATCAAAATGGATGAACATGAAATAATTTGATTTATTTAGCTTGAAAAAAAAATGGGACTATTATGCTCAGTTTTATCACAGTAATTTTAAAAAATAACTAAAGATAAAGGATCATGTCCTAACATACTCAGATATAAAAAGCCAATATCAAAAGAAACTATATATTTAAAATTCTAATCATAAAATAGTAACTAGGTCTCAGTGAATTTTTAGCTGATTTACAGTAAATCATTATTAACAGATACTTTCAATGTTATATAAATTCTGCTACAGAATGAAAATAGGAAAGCTTTTATATTAATTTTAGGAGTTAATCTAATTTTGATACAAAAATCATGGCAGAAATAACAGAAAAATGAAGCTATAGAAAAAGCTAAATATGAATGTATAAAGGAAATATTAAGTTATTAGCAAAGACAATCTAGCAGTATAAGGGAAAATACATCATTACTACAGAATGATAGCAGGATTCCAAATTGGCAAATGTGTAATATAATTTATAAGTAGAGAATATAATTGATGGGATCTATTAATCAACTAAGAGGGAATTAGACAAAATTCAAAAATTTTCCCCCTAAAGAAATGCCTAAGGAAGCTGGCAGTAAAAGAAAAATCTTCCCTGGTGGCTCAGCTGGTAAAGAATCCTCCTGCAATGTGGGAGACCTGGGTTCGATCCCTGGGTTTGGAAGATCCCTTGGAGAAGGGAAAGGCTACCCACTCCAGTATTCTGGCCTGGAGAATTCCATAGAATTTTGATAGATTCTATGGAGAATCTGTCAAAAACCTATAATAAACAATGCTTAATGATGACGTTTTAGAAGTATCCTCACTAAAAGATTTCTGCTCTATTTTACTTAACATCATACTGTAATTCCTAGATAACATAGGGAAAAAGAATAAGATGATAACATTTAGAAAGTAAAAACTAATTCAGTCAAAATGATCAATATTGTCTCCAGTTTTTGAAAAGAGCAGCCACCTCACAGTGTTTAATCACAGTGAGCTCTAAGATGTCATAATCTCCAACTACCTGGTTAATTTCAGCCAAGTTAGTTTTCTCTCTATAGCCATCAGAGCTATGAATTAAGGAGGGTCAAGAAATGGCAACCCACTCCAGTACTCTTGCCTAGAAAATTCCATGGATGGAAGAGCTTGGTGGGCTACAGTCCATGGGGTCACAAAGACTCAGACATAACTGAGCAATTTCACGAAGAGCTCAAGAGTGGAAGAGAGCTGCCAAGTGTCAGAATAGCAAATTAAAGAAATGTGCCAAAGTGGAAGTAATCATCAAGCCTCTAATCACTTACTATGATAGGCTAGGGACTTCCCAGGTGGCTCAATGGTAGAGACTCCATTTGCCAGTGCAGGAGACACAAGTTTAATCCCTTGGTCAGGAAAATCCCCTACAGAAGGAAATGGCAAACTAATCCAGTATTTTTACCTGGAAAATCTCATGAATAGGGGAGCCTGGCAGGCTACAGTCCATGGGGTGGTAAAAGAGTTGGACACGACTTAGTGATTAACACAACATTATAGTATTAGTAAGAGGCTGAAATGGAAGACAGCATTAACTCGCTCCTTTTCCAGTTTCATCCTTGGAATGAAGTTGCAGATAGGATCTGGATCAGCACAGATATGGTGGTCATATCAAAGCTGAGGGACTCTTGAATAAAAGGATATTGTAATTTTAATAACCCAGGGGCTAGCAGAGACAACAGGGACAGGACTAGGAGTGGAAAGGAACTAGGTACTGACTCAGAGTAATAAAAACTGTTTCCAAGATTTCCCTATAAAGATACTTCCAAACTGGAGGTGTCTGGGCTGAGAATGCAGATACACAAAAGAGAATGTCATCCAGAGAGCCTTGGCTGTAGCCTAACTGTAACCCCTTGCAGAGAGTGCAATGCATTTGCTATGTATCATGTCTGGTGAAGAGACAACTGTTATCCCCTATGAAGCCTGCCAGGTAAAGACTTCATACTTGCCTACGATTGAATCTGAAAAATCACACAAAGGATTTTTGGCCAGGAGCTGGACTGCTCATTCTGGAGGTCCTCAAGACTGCTCTCAGTCTCAATTTCCTAGAATATTTTTTTTTGAGTATAATTGCTTTAAAATGTTGTGTTAGTTTCTGCTATACAATGAAGTGAATCAGCCATATGCATACATAGATCCCCTCGCTCCTGGGCCTCCCTCCCCCCCCATCCCACCCATCTAGATCTTCACAGAACACTGAGCTGAATTTCCTGTGCTTTATAACAAGTTCCCACTAGCTGTCTATTTTATACATGGTGGTGATGGTAGTGTCTCTGTGTGTATATATATACATATATATATCCCAGTTTCCCACTTCATCCCATTCTTTCCTTACCCTGCTGTATCCACATGTCCAGTCTCTGTCTGCATCTCTTATATCTGCCCTGGAAATAGATACATCTGTACCATTTTTTCTAAATTCCATGAATATGGATTAATATATGTCATTTGTTCTTCTCTTTCTGACTTACCTGACTCTGTATGACAGACTCTAGGTCCATCCACACCTCTACAAATGACCCAATTTCATTCATTTTTAAGTCTGATTAATATTCTGTTGTGTATATGTACCATATCTTTTTAATCCATTCACCTGTCTGTGGAAATTTAGGTTGCCGTGTCGTGGCTATTGTAAATGGTGCTGCAATGAACACTGGGGTACATGTGTCCTTTTCAATTATGGTTTTCTCAGGGTATATGCCCAGTGGTGGGATTTCTGGGTCACATGGTAGTTTTATTTTTAGTTTTTTTTTAAGGAATCTCCATACTATTCTCCACAGTACCTGTATCAATTTACCTTCCCACCAATAGCGCAAGAGGCTTCCTTTTTCTCACCCTCTCCAGCTTTTATTGTTTATAGATTTTTTGATGATGACCATTTTGACTGGTGTCAGGTGATATAATTCTTAAAACTGATGAAAGTGTTATATTCATGGTTATGATTTATTACAGTAAAGGGATGCAGATGTAAATCAACAAAGAAAAGAGGTATATACAGCAAGGTACAGAATAGATCAGTTGCAAATCTTCCAGTTGTTTTGTCCCAATGGACTTGTGTGGACAGTGCTTCTTATTTCTCTCAGCAATGATGTGTAACAATAACACATGGAGTACTGCCAACCAGGGAATCTCACCAGAGTTTTGTGTTCAGAATGTGTAGTGGGAGTTGGTTACATGACCAGTGCCCTCATGGCTGATCTTACTCTCTAGCTTCTCCAGGGATCAGGCTGGTATCATGTGTTCCAAGCTCCCACCATAGATCACATTGTTAGCGTAAATTACCTGGTATGGCCCCAAATCTCCAGGTAAGCAGAAACATTCCTATGGGGTAGAACATTCCATGGGTTAAGAGGTTCCCTTCCAGGAACTGGGAGCAAAGGGCCAAAACTTTCTATGGTCAAAGTTGATATTTTACTACAAACTATTTTTCTTCCAGAATCATCTATTTCTTCTGTGTTTGGGGATCATTTCCATAAGCATACAAATACCATATAAGATATGTAATATTAAATTTAAAAGCAGCAAGAACAAGAATGTAAATTCTCTTTGATTCATGGTCCTTCTTCAGCTGCTACCTCATTTCTGGATTATGCTTACTATGTAAAATATATTGAACTCTCCAGTCAGGGTGCGTTTTATCATTAGCCATCTCCAGGGCAGTTTCCTCAATTCTGACTCAATCTCTATACCACACTGACTATACTGAAGGAAGTCACTGTCAAACAATAACTCCTTTGTGCTTCAGAGAATCTAGGGTTCCTTTGATCCACTCTGGCATCGTTACTTGAACCAGGAATATCACTGAGGCTGTTGAAATATTTACAGATGAAAATAGATCTGTAAATAATCGATTATAAACAGATTATTTACAAGAGTAATTGATTCTTTTTTATTTCATATAAATTCTGTTTTCTAATTTATTCCATTCTTTGATACATTCTTTATTCCATTTGGATTTGAAAGTATTTATCTTATAAATAGCTGTGTATGTAATTTTGTTTCTAATTAGTTTTTAATTTGTAGCTGTTTCTCAGTAGTTTTCATGACCAGCAAGGAGATTTTCAGTCTTTCTTTTGATTATTTTTTAATAAATTTAGAACATTAACAGAGTTGATGATTAGTATAGTTCTCAATTAATTTTGAACAAATTTCAAAACTAGAAAAAGAATTACAATACAAAAAAGTGATAGAATATTATAGTACAGAAAGCTAATTTCCTGTTGCTGTTACAGATTTACTCATTTAAAATGTCAAGACAATCTTATTTCATAATTTTAACACAATAGTAGAGAGCTGTTGTAATAGAGCAAGTATTTATGATAATTAGGTTTTGCTGAATAATGTGGTTCTTCAAAGGTGATAGTTGTGGATATTGATTTTCCAAATGGACTGAATCATTGATTGAATGCAGTTTGAAGAGGAACCGAATTAGTCTCTTGAATTTACCTGGGGCTGCTACCAGTGGAATACATTATCTGAGGAATCCCAGGGCTATGTTTAACAGGTCAAGGACTCCCCCTGTCTGTTGGTACACTTGTGGAATCATTTCTTAGTTAATAATGTTTACTTGTAAAACCATAGGTGACTCCAAGGAGTTGTTCAGTGATTGAATTTTTTTTTGCTAAAATAAATAAATTTCAGTATTAAATATAGAATGCAAAGCTTTCTCAACCCTACAACAAAATGAGGACGTAGGATGTTGATTACATTATGCAAATATAAGCTATTATCAGGAGATAAGTAGAAATATTTCTTCTGAGACAACTGACATAATAGTTAAATAAACAAATATTCCTCAATGGAAAATACCTTCATATGAAAAGCTATAAATTATTCTTTAATTCCTATTGAGCAAGAAATACCTCACCCATTGGGACTATTATAAATGCCAACTAATTAGTCAGCTGTCACATTTCTAAGATTCTAAGCAAATTTATTTTTTCATATTTTCAGTTCTGTTCAGTTCAGTCACTCAGTCTGTCCGACTCTTAGCGACCCCATGAGCTGCAGCACGCCAGGCCTCCCTGTCCATCACCAACTCCTGGAGTTCACTCAGACTCACGTCCATTGAGTCAGTGATGCCATCCAGCCATCTCATCCTCGGTCGTCCCCTTCTTCTCCTGTCCCCAATCCCTCCCAGCATCACAGACTTTTCCAATGAGTCAACTCTTAGCATGAGGTGGCCAAAGTACTGGAGTTTCAGCTTTAGTGAAATTCCTTCCAAAGAACACCCAGGGTTGATCTCCTTCAGAATGGACTGGTTGGATCTCCTTACAGTCGAAGGGACTCTCAAGAGTCTTCTCCAACACCACAGTTCAAAAGCATCAATTTTTCGGTGCTCAGCTTTCTTCACAGTACAACTCTCACATCCATACATGACTATTGGTAAAACCATAGCCTTGACTAGATGGACCTTAGTTGGCAAAGTAATATCTCTGCTTTTGAATATGCTATCTAGGTTGGTCATAACTTTTCTTTCAAGGAGTAAGCATCTTTTAATTTCATGGCTGCAGTCACCATCTGCAGTGATTTTGGAGCCCCCCAAAATAAAGTCTGACACTATTTCCACTGTTTCTCCATCTATTTTTCATATTTTAGTCTTTCTGAAATTGGAATATCAAACATTTTTGTGTGCATATTTATTTTAGAATGTAATTTCATTTTACTAGTTGATGATATTGATGACATTAAATTGATAAACTTTACAATCAATAGGAAAAATTAAATTCTATGGAAATACTGTTTATTTTAAAATATTTTTTGAACTATTTATGGGCTTCCTGGATGGCTCAGTGATAAAGAATCCACCTGCAAGAGACACAGAAGATGTCAGTTCAATTTCTGGGTTGGGAAGTTCTCCTGGAGAAGGTCATGGCATCCCATTGAGTGTCCTTGCCTGGAAAATTCCATTGAGAGGAGCCTGACAGTCCATAGTGTCACAAATAGACACAACTGAAGTGGCTGAGAACACACACAAGAACTGTTTATTACATAAAAAAAAATAAGGAATAAGAAATGCCCAGTACTAGTATTTTATTTTCATCTAACAAAAAAACAAAAGATAAATTTTAATGTTTTTCTATATATATCCATCTGACCTATTTCAAATTCCTTTTCTCCATCTATTAGGAGTAGCAGATGAGAAAAGAAATTTGAAAAATTCTGAAATTTGACAGGTACCAGTCATGTGGTAAAGAATCCATCTCCAATGCAGGTGACCATGGTTCAATGCCTGGATTGGGTAGAGCCCCTGGAGAAGGGCATGGTAACCCAGTGTAGTATTCTTGCCTAGAGAATCCCCATGGACAGATGAGCCTGGCGAGCTACAGTCCATGGGGTCACAAAGAGTCGGACACAACTGAGTACTCAGCACAACACATTCATGTGTATGGTTTATATTACTATTAATAAAAATTTATACTATAGGTATAGTATATACATTGAATATTGCATTCCTTTATTCTAACATGAAGTGAAGTGAAGTCGTTCAGTTGTGTCTGACTCTTGGTGACCCTGTGGACTATAGCCTACTGGGCCCCTCCAGCCATAGGATTTTCCAAGCAAGGGTATTGGAGCGGTTGCCATTTCCTTCTCCCGGGATCTTCCTGACCCAGGGATTGAACCCAGGTCTCCCGCATTGTAGGCAGACACTTTACCATCTGAGCCTCTAGGAAAGTGACCATTCTAACATATTTTACATATTTAATATCTGTAAAATCAGTCAATGACATCTTAAAATAGAAAATGGCAGTATTTTGTTCTCTTTTATTATGGTCAATAATGTTATTTTTATCTTCACCATGTTGAATATCATTTATTTCTACTAGTTTTTATTGGTTATGAGACATTATTCATTCATTTTAATCAATCTCATTTCTCTCTGGTAAAGGTTATGTTTTATTTTATAATATATATGGTGAAGTTTCAACTATTACATGTCTACAAAAGTTTTATATTTATTTACACTTCTTAGTACAGTAGGCATACACACACATATGCATATATATATATATATATATGGACATAGGTTTTTCAGTTTTGAATAATTTTAACATATTGAATAATCAAATATTTCTTTGCCAATTCATTCATTTTAGCATGTGCAACTGCTGTATGCTCTGACAAGTCATTTTATCATCTCTTTTACTTATTCATTTCTCAGTGCAGTGTTTTGGAATTTGTCTTCCATTTCAAAATTTTTTCACTATCCAGTGAAGTTATTATGCCCTCAACTGAGTCTTTTTATTTCAATATTTATTACTTATTTCCAGCATTTATAATTGAATGTTTTCCCTGTAATTGGTTAAGCAAGATCATTCATTTACTGTTGTATAGATCCTGATATATAATTGCATACTCATTTATGTTATTTCATCTTTTCTTAATGTTTTAATTTCACATTTTTTATTATTTTTAGTGGCTACCATAAATAGGTTGGAGAAGGAAATGGAAACCCACTCCAGTATTCTTGCCTGGAGAATCCCATGGATGGAGGAGCCAGGTGGGCTACAGTCCACGGGGTCACAAAGAGCCAGACACGACTGAGTGATTTCACTTCACTTCACCATAAATGTTACATAATTTTTGATATACTACAATGGTATAAATACTTACTCTGTTGCATTCTTGAAAATACTAGAACCTTAGATGGCCTATTGTATTATTGTTATTATGCATTTTGATTCTACATACTACATGATAACTAACATGAAGTATAATGTAATGTATACCCAACATGATGGCCCATGTTGGGCCCTTTTGATTGCTGTTGTCCTATCTGTATTTTTATGCTGCTTTTTACATATTTTTTTTTATATTTTGATAACATATTTTATTATCAGATAAAGCTTTTTTTTTTTTACACAAAAACAATTTTTAATTATGTGAAATCATACTGAACATACAATGTCATATTATAGCTACATTTTCACTTATTTATATTTCTCATTTCATTCAAGTTCTTTTTTTTTTTTTAATTTTTAGTTTTTTATTTTTTAAATTTTAAAATCTTTAATTCTTACATGCATTTCCAAACATGAACCCCCCTCCCACCTCCCTCCCCAGAACATCTTTCTGGGTCATCCCCATGCACCAGCCCCAAGCATGCTGCATCCTGCGTCAGACATAGACTGGCGATTCAATTCACATGATAGTATACATGTTAGAATGTCATTCTCCCAAATCATCCCACCCTCTCCCTCTCCCTCTGAGTCCAAAAGTCCATTATACACATCTGTGTCTCTTTCCCTGTCTTGCATACAGGGTCGTCAT
This sequence comes from Ovis canadensis, assembly GCF_042477335.2. Taxonomy (NCBI): domain Eukaryota; kingdom Metazoa; phylum Chordata; class Mammalia; order Artiodactyla; family Bovidae; genus Ovis; species Ovis canadensis. The sequence goes on along the minus strand of NC_091261.1, from coordinate 33,896,888 downwards.
TGCCATCTTCCTAAATTCCATATATATGTGTTAGTATACTGTATTGGTGTTTTTCTTTATGGCTTACTTCACTCTGTATAATCGGCTCCAGTTTCATCCATCTCATCAGAACTGATTCAAATGAATTCTTTTTAACGGCTGAGTAATACTCCATTGTGTATATGTACCACAACTTTCTTATCCATTCATCTGCTGATGGACATCTAGGTTGTTTCCATGTCCTGGCTATTATAAACAGTGCTGCGATGAACATTGGGGTACATGTGTCTCTTTCAATTCTGGTTTCCTCGGTGTGTATGCTTTTTACATATTATACCGTATACTACATAAAGTACCCCAATTGAGTTTCAAACAGAATTTTTTATTGCAGATGTGGAGTAGCAAATTCTTTGTCTATTTATTTTATCATATAATTGTATTACTTTTTAAAAATCTGGAATGGAATTCTACATTGACAATGATTATCTTCTAATATCATGACATTCCATTGTCTTCTGACTTCCATTGTTTTATGATATTGGCTGCCAGTTTTATTCGTACTTTCTGAAAGAAATATTTCTCTTCCTCTGGTTGCTATTACTGTTTTTTCTTTATATTTGGTTTTGTATCAATTTATCTCTAATAAGCTTAGTTGTGCTTTCTTATGTGTCTTTTCCCATTTTAATATGTAGAGTTTCTTTTGACATTGACTGATGACTTACAACAATTTTGGGAATTTCTCAATTAATAACACATACTGTATTGTTTCTTTATTATTCCTATCGTCTCTCTCTGGAACTTCATTAGCATGTATATAAAAACTTTTCCTTGTGTGCTATGAGGTGAAACAGCTCCATTGTGGCTTTCTGTAAATTTTGCTTGTTTCGTACCAGATACAGAAGGGAGGCTCAACCATAGTTTTGGCAGGTGATCTTGGCAGAATGCCATGTGATCCTCTCCTGGAATATAAAATGATAGGAAGTCTTGTGAGGAGCTGTCACAAGGCCATTTCTCAACTGCCTTATTAATTTTCAGATGGCTCCCTATCTTGCAGGGGGCTGCCAGCTAATCATCTGCCTTCATGGTTCAGTGAGGCATTGAATTTTTAGATTTTATATCTATTTAGATATAAAGCTGTAGACTATAAAGCCTCTTACCTGAAGTTTAGAAAGTATTCTTTATTACAAGGCAATCAATTGCTTGTGCCATCTGTCATCTTGCTTATTCATTTTAGAGTCATTTAATGGAACAAGGGGGCTTCCCTGATAGCTCGGTTGGTGAAGAATGCACCTGCAATGCAGGAGACCCCAGTTCGATTCGCGGGTCAGGAAGAGCGCCTGGGGAAGGGATAGGCTACCGACTCCAGTATTCTTGGGCTTCCCTTATGGCTCAGCTGGTAAAAAATCTGCCTGCAATGTGGGAGACCTAAGTTCAATCTCTGGGTTGGGAAAATCCCCTGGAGAAGGGAAAGGCTACCCACCCCAGTATTTTGGCCTGCAGAATTCCATGGACTATACAGCCCATGGGGTCACATAGAGTTGGACATAAGGATAACATGCTGATCTTGTATATGTTATATTTTTAAGTAGTTAATTGTATAAATACATATGGGCTCATTGTTTCCTTAGTGGTTGAATGTATGGAATTGTAACAAATCAGCATAACAGCCAAATAGTCACTGTTGCTTAGATATTGTTTCACTATTTGGCATCTCCTTGGTCATTTATGCTCTGTTATACATTTTATAAAAATTACTTTTGCTACTTTGCTTTCTTGTTTAACGTTCCTATATTGTACTATATGGAATCTATTGTTAAACTCATGTATCAAAATTTTAATTTTAGTTAATGTATTTATTTTTCATTTCTAGAATGAACTTGATTATTTTTCCAGTCTAATTCTTGATTGATGTTATCCATTCCATTATCATTATCCACCTTTTCTCTATTTTCTTGAACATATTAATTACAGTTATTTTAAACCACTTTTAACTTTAATATATGGAGCGTCCATGCTCTGCTTCTACTGTCAGTTTTGCTCTGAGCGTTCAAACATATTTTTTGTATTGCTTCATGATGCTGATTGCAATATCAGATACATGCATAAAGTGTAAGTGACCCTGTCATATTTATAGGAAGACCCTATTCTCTGATAAGTGTGCATTTATGATTCTAAAACTTATGCATATGACTTGAAATTTTTTTCTCTTATTATTTATTTATGTTTAGTAGATTGTTTTCTTGACTTCATTAGATTCCCTCATATCCAATTAACACACTAACCCTATAATAATGATTTATGATTTTTACTCCTCAGCAATACTAATACTAGATAATTTGTCACTTTAGTTATAATAATGATTTATGATTTTTACTCCTCAGCAATACTAGTTAATTTGTCACTTTAGTTATTTAGCCAGTTATAAGTGTAACTTCTTTCCTGTCTACCATACCATGTCCTGTGTCTTTTTCTTCCCACTTTACAAAGTCATAATCCCCAGACATCCAGTTGTTGAACAGATGTTTTCCTTTACTTTCTTTGTGAGAGGAAAGACTTAACCTCACAGCAGTTATTGTTTTTCAGAGATGAACCATACGCCACAACAAACCCACCACTGCCCCACTACTGCCAGATTACAGTTTACTTCCACTCCTCAGTTTGATTTTTTTTCTTTTCCAGTAGACATTGAGATGTATATTCAGTTGGTTAATCTCTTCAAAATTTGGATCCAATATTATATCTTTTTTTAAAACATAAAACATTTTAAAGTGAAATCTTACATACCAAGATGAATGGATAAAGAAAATGTGATACAATATATAATGGAATATTGCTCAGCCATAAAAAAAATGGATTTGAGTCTGTTGTAGTGAGGTGGATGACCCTAGAGCCTATTATACAGAGTGAAATACATCATAAAGAGGAAACCAAATATTGTATATAATGTGTATATATGGAATCTAGAATACTAATGAACCAACTTGCAAGGAAGAAAAGGAGACACAGATGTGTAGAAGAGGCTTGTGGACCCAATGAGGGAAGGAGAAGGTAGGATGAATTGAGACAGTAGCATTGACAGATATACACTACTGTGTGTAAAATAGACAGCTAGTGAGAAGGTGCTGTATAACACAGGCTTCACAGCCTGATGCTTTGTGATGACCTAGAGGGATGGAATGGTAGAGGGGGGAGGGAGGCTTAAGAGGCAAACAATGGCTGATTTTCATTGTTATATGGCAGAAACAAATATAACATTATAAAGCAATTATCTTCCAGTTAAAAAATAAAATGAAAAGAGGAGTTAAAGGAGACCCAAAAGCTAAAATTAGTATAGTATCCTGGGTGAGATGTTGGGATAGGAAAATAGCACTAGATAAAAACTAAGGAAATCTGAACAAAGTCCTGACTCAATATTACTTTAATAACTGTGACAGATGTGCCATATGAATGTAAGATGTTAAGAATAAAGGAAACTGTGTGTAGGGAATATGGGAAGCACATTCCAATTTTGGAATTTCTATTTTGAATTCAAACTATTCTAAAGAATAAAGACTATTTAAAAAAATCTTATATGTCATCTTAACGTGATATCCTTTATTTCTTATTTAATTTGAAACTTACAAATTAAGCATACGTGTGTGAAGATGTTTCAGTATCTTAAAACTCAACACTTAAAACTTCTTTTGAATGTTATAGTCAGTAAGCAGAGATAAAATTGCAAAATTCAGTAGTTAATAATTGGACATTGAAGTGAAGTGAAGTCGCTCAGTCGTGTGAGACTCTTTGTGATCCCATGGACTGTAGCCCACCAAGCTCCTCCGTCCATGGGATTCTCCAGGCAAGAGTACTGGAGTGGGTTGCCATTTCCTTCTCCAGGGGATCTTCCCGACCCAGGGATCAAACCCAGGTCTCCCTTATCATAGGCAGACGCTTTAACCTCTGAGCCACCAGGGAAGCCCCTATTACTTGCATATAAATATTGACTTGTCTAAAAATTCATAATGTGAAAACAGATATAGAAGATATCTAGCCAGCACTCATGGAGTTATAAATATGTTTTAAGTAAGCTATAAGGATATATTTTTTTCTAAATGAAGAGATATTACATCTTTTTTGTTTAGTTCCATTGTAGCGTACTGGAGGATAAAATGTGAAGATTGTCTATGTGTACATTCAAATACATAAATAAATAATTTTATGAATCCAGACATTTTATTTATCTTCTACTAATGACCAGTGCTGTGATTTATTAAACATAAATAAAATGTGCTGCCTAATCAATTAGAATTGAAATCCTAAAACTCTGGTGACTTTAATATATATTTCATATACTTTCCTTCTATCTCAGTTTCCTTAATATAGACTGATGCAGGGAGATGCAAGTTCGATCCACAGGTCAGGAAGATCCCCTGGAAGGAAGGCATGGCAACCCCCTCCAGTACTCTTGCCTGGAGAATCCCGTGGACAGAGGAGCCTGGTGGGCTACAGTCCGCAGGGCCGCAAAGAGTCCTAGAGGCTGAAGCGACTGAGCGCACCATGCATGCACACACTTTGATTAAATTAAATCAAATAACTTCACATTTATTTTTGGTGTGAAACTTGGAGTTTAAATAATAAGTGATAGAAGGTATAATAACCCAAATACAGAAAAGATAATCATTCATAGTCAAAATATGATCTTTTCCTTTATCTTCAGAAAAGAATAATCTTTTCCCAATAGTATTTGAAAATCTTAGAGCAAATTTACTATAGTTGATTTATTATTTTAGTGGAAAAGGAACATTGGGAGAACATATTTTATCTCTGTCCTCTCCATAACTGATACATGCTTCTATAAAGAAGTGAAGGTCATATTTTTTTAAAAACATGTGGGGATAGCAAATGAAATTGTATGTATGTCTGTTTTAAACAGTTTATTCTTTAGGTCATTTATAGAGAACTCATGATTTGTTTTTACAGCACTCAAGAGAATGGTGTAGAATTATAGTATAAAAATATATAAAGATAAATAGAATATAAATGATTCTTCCTTTGAGATATCACAGGCTAATGGATTTAAAAAAATAAATTAAAAAAAATTACCTGTTTCTACTGCCAGTAATGGTATACTATGTAATTCATGCCAATCTTCTCAACAAGGACAACTATAGAAGATGAACAAAATGCTTTTAAAAGTAAATCTACATGAACAAATTCAAGAGATAACAAGGCAGTGAAGAATTATGTTGCAATTAGGACCATTCTTCTGCTTGGAGTATCTGGTAATTTTGAAAAGGCTGCTGAAAGGCTGACAAACTGAGGGATAAAAATGGAAACTTGAATGGAAGCTAGTGAACAAAATAGAGTCCTAGATTAAGGGCAAGAGGATGCTACACTTTTGGCATCAGGGTAAATTGGAAGCAGTGTAGTATTCGTAAGAAAAGAAGTACATCTTAAAATTATCTCCATAATCAAAACTAGATTAAGGTGATCTTGGATTCCTTCTACTTTCAACAAGTTGTGAGAGGCTGAGTTACACTCTGTCTGAAGAAACTTACTTTCATTCTTGCTTAAAGTTTTCATTCACAGCACATAGAATCTTTAAAACTCACCAGATAGCAGAGAAAATGACATTTAACTAAAGGTCTGGAGGTAAACACATATTAAAACTGATTAAAAAGATATTTAGGTACAGGAGGCTTCAGACACCTTTAAATAATTATATTACTGGACGTTTTGAAATTGAAGAAACATTTGGAAATCCTAGAAGTTAAAAAGTGCAGAATTCAGCAATGAATATGTGGAATTTGAAATTTAAAAGACAATACTATTGTTCATATTACCATCTCCCCAAAACCCAAAACACTAAGGTGTAAATCTATTAAAATATTTATGAGACTATATGATAAAATTACAAATTTGATGAAATAAGGACTGAATAAATGAAGAACTGTTCTATGTTCAGGAATAGCCAAAGCTAATACTGTCAAGATGTCAGTTTTCCTGACTTGATGTAAAATTTAAAGCAATCTTTATTAAAATCCCAGGGAAGTTATTTTGTGGATATTGACAGATTGACTCAAAAATTTATATGGAGAGACAGAAGACTCAGAATAGCCAACATAATATTGAAATAAAATAACAAAGTCAGAGAATTGACACTACCTGACTTCTAGGTTTACTATAAAGTCACACTAATCAAGACAGTGTAATATTGGTGAAAGACTAGTCGAAGAGATAAATGGAAAACAATATATAGTCCAGACATAGATCCACACAAATGGGATCAACTGAACTTTGACAAAAGAGCAAAGGCAATATAATGAAGAAAGGATATTCAGCACATGGTCCTGGAACAACTGGAGATCCATGTGCAAAAAGGTGAATCTAGACACAAACCTTACCCCCTTAGTAAAACTGGATCAGAAACCAAAAAAGGAAAATGCAAAGGTATAAAATTCCTAGAAGATAACATAGGAGAAAATCTAGGTGACTTTGTGTATGTGTGTGTGCTCACTCGTGTTCAATCCTGCAACCACAGGGACTGTAACCCACCAGGCTCCTCTGTCCGTGGGATCTTCCAGGCAAGAATATTTCAAGGGGTTGTCTTTCCCTTCTACAGGGAATCTTCCCAACACAGGGATCAAAACCCACAATTCCTATGTCTTCTGCATTGGCAGGCAGATTATTTACCACTGAGCCACCTGGGAAGCCCAAACTTGTATACAATAATTTTTAGCATACAAACACCAAAAATACAGTCCATAGCAGAAATAATTGATGAATTATATTTTATAAAAATTAAAAACTTCTATTAGTCAAAAAGCAATGTAGAGAGAAAGATAAGACATGCTGCCTACTGGTAGAAGATATTTGCAAAGGACATATCTGATGAAACATTTAAAACAAATAAAAGATTATCTTTTAATTTATTTTGCTGAGGTGTAATTGATTTACAATTTTATGTTAGTTTCTACTGTATATCAAAGGAATTCAATTATATATAAACTTTGGCAAGCACGTTTGTTCTCTATGACTGAGAGTCTGTTTCTATTTTGTAGATAAGTTCATTTATGTCACATTTTAGATTCCACGTGGAAGTGATATCTTATTGTATTTCTCTTTCTCCTTCTGGCTTACTTCACTGAGTATGATAATGTCTAGGTCCAACCATGTTGCTGCAATGGCATTATTTCATTCTTTTTTATGGCTGAGTAGTATTCCATTGTGCATATGTACAACATCTTTTTTTCCATTTGTCTGTTGATGGACATTTAGGTTGTTTCCATGTTTTGTCTATTGTAAATAGTGCTGCAATAAACACTGAGGTACATGTCTATTTTTGAATCAGAATTTTTTCTGTATATATGCTCAGAAGTGGGATGCATAAGACAAATATTTTATGATATCACTTATGTACAGTATCTAAAAAATGGTACAAATGAATTATTTACAAAAGAGAAATAGAATCACAGATGTAGAAATCAAAGTAATTGTTCAGTTCAGTTCAGTTCAGTCGCTCAGTCGTGTCCGACTCTTTGCGACACCATGAATCGCAGCACGCCAGGCCTTCCTGTCCATCACCATCTCCCGGAGTTCACTCAGACTCACGTCCATCCAGTCCGTGATGCCATCTAGCCATCTCATCCTGGGTCGTCCCCTTCTCCTCCTGCCCCCAGTTTCTCCCAGCATCAGAGTCTTTTCCAATGAGTCAACTCTTCGCATGAGGTGTTCAAAGTACTGGAGCTTCAGCTTTAGCATCATTCCTTCCAAAGAAATCCCAGGACTGATCTCCTTCAGAATGGACTGGTTGGATCTCCTTGCAGTCCAAGGGACTCTCAAGAGTCTTCTCCAACACCACAGTTCAAAAGCATCAATTCTTCGGCGCTCAGCCTTCTTCACAGTCCAACTCTCACAACCATACATGACCACAGGAAAAACCATAGCCTTGACTAGACAGACCTTAGTCAGCAAAGTAATCACTGCTTTTGAATATACTATCTAGATTGGTCATAACTTTTCTTCCAAGGAGTAAGCGTCTTTTAATTTCATGGCTGCAGTCACAATCTGCAGTGATTTTGGAGCCCCCCAAAATAAAGTCTGATACTGTTTCTACTGTTTCCCCATCTATTTCCCATGAAGCGATGGGACCAAAGGCCATGATCTTCGTTTTCTGAATGTCGAGCTTTAAGCCAACTTTTTCACTCTCCTCTTTCGCTTTTATCAAGAGGCTTTTTAGCTCCTCTTCACTTTCTGCTATAAGGGTGGTGTCATCTGCCTATCTGAGGTTATTGATATTTCTCCCAGCAATCTTGATTCCAGCTTGTGTTTCTTCCTGTCCAGCGTTTCTCATGATGTACTCTGCATAGAAGTTAAATAAGCAGGGTGACAATATACAGCCTTGATGTACTCCTTTTCCTATTTGGAACCAGTCTGTTTTTCCATGTCCAATTCTAACTGTTGCTTCCTGACCTGCATACAGATTTCTCAAGAGGCAGGTTAGGTGGTCTGGTATTCCCATCTTTTTCAGAATTTTCCACAGTTTATTGTGATCCACACAGTCAAAGGCTTTGGCATAGTCAATAAAGCAGAAATAGATGTTTTTCTGGAACTCTCTTGCTTTTTCCATGATCCAGCAGATGCTGGCAATTTGATCTCTGGTTCCTCTGCCTTTTCTAAAACCAGCTTGAACATCAGGGAGTTCACGGTTCACCCAAGGGCAAAAAGTAGGTTGGGAATATAAATTAGAAGATTAGAATTGACATATATACACACAACTATATACAAAGTAGGTAACTAATAAGAACCTAACATGTAGCATAAGGAACTCTGCTCACTATGCTGCAATGACCTATATGGTAACAGAATCTAAAAAGGAGTCGGAGTAGATATATGTCTACGTATAACTGATTCACTTTGCTTTACAGCAAAATGAACACAACATTGTAAATCAACTATACTCCAATACAAGTTAATTCAAAAAACTATATAAAGCATTACTTAAAGGTCAGTAGTATGAAAACAGACTGCTCAACTTAAAAATGAGTAAAAGATCTGAATAAACAACCCACCGAAGAAAATGTACAGATGACAAAAGTGTTCAACATCCTATGTTATCCGGAAATTAAAAAAACAAGAGTGAGGTAACATTACATGGCACCCAACATTTAAACACTGACATATCAAAAACTGGTGAGAATATGAGCAATAGGAAATCTCATTTTTTGCTGTTAGTAAGGCAAACTGTTGCAAACACTTTGAAAGACAATTTGAAAATTTCTTAGAAAACTGAACATACTCTTAATATATGATTGACCAAGTCCTTTTCTGATATGTACCTGAAAGAACTGGAAATTTACACCCACTCAAAAATCTGCACATGGATGTTTGCAGCAGCCTTATTCATAATTGCCAAAATGCGGAAGCAACCCAAATGTCACATCTTATGTAGGTGAATGGTTGAACAAATTACGGGGCTTTCCAGGTGGCTCTAGTGATAAACAACCTGCCTGATAATGCAGGTGGCATAAGAGACATGGGTTCAATCCCTGGTTCAGGAAGACCTGCTGGAGTAGGGCATGGAACCCCACTCCAGTGTTCTGTCTGGAAAATTCCATGGTCAGAAGAGCCTGGTGGTCTACAGTCCATAGTGTTGCAAAGAGTTGGACACAAGTGAAGCAACTTAGCATGGCAGGGCATTACAATGGGTTGTTGTATGTGTACTCAGTTGCTTAATCGTATATGCTCAAATTTGAATCACTGTACCAAAAGTACATGGCTAAAATCTCACAGGCCATCTACAAAGGAATGTCATATACTTCCAGTTCCTAACTTACACAAAATGCAAATAACAATACCCAGGACAGTGTTATCAGTATTTTTTGCATGGATGACTGGAAGTGGAGGCAGGCTTGCTGGAAAAGACAGGATGACCTGAGTCTTATGGAAAGCATTTAGCTTAAACAAATGGAAAATAACAATTCATTATAGAAAGACAACAATTTGTGAGCAAAGATGAAAGTTATTGTTTTGTTTATAATGGTGTTTTCCATTTGTTGGAGAAAGGTTTGGGTAAAAATTAAAGTTCCTTTGGAGGTTGTAGAGATTGCACAGCAGAAAGCATTCAATAGCAGAATAAGAAGCATGGGTTTTATTATTACAGAAAAGCCACTAAAGATTTTTCAGTACTGAAATCACATGAATTCATTGACTGTTTTGGAGAAACTGTGAGCAAATAACCTCTCTGAGCCTCCATTTTCATATTATAAAACATGGAATAGCAGCTTTGGAATTAAATACTGATTTTAATATTTAATGCCTATGGAGTCACACAAGAAAAAATATAACAATAACTCCAATAGTTTGAATCTGAATGATAAAGAAAAATGTGATGCCATTACAGAAAAAGGGAAAGAATGAAAAATAAAAGAAGTAAGAAAACTAAGAAGAGAAAAAAGAAGAAAGAGAAAGACATGGAAAAAGAATAAAGAGGAATGAAATAGCAAGGGGAGAAATGGGAAATGAGTGACAAGGAAATACAGGAAAGGAGGAAATACATGATGGAGAAATGATTAGTTTAATTTAACAGACCTTTTAGATGACATCAGGCTTCTAAAGTAAATCTTGAGTAGATATTTATGAGACTAGAGATCAGACAATAAGTCAGCTTTGGACTGTAGTTGTAGGAGTTATCCTTATAAAGGTAAAAGACCATAGGCTAATGGAATTTTAGGGGAAGAGACTATAAATTTTAAAGAAAAAGAGGAAGAAGAGAGGGAAGTGAGGGAAAAAGCAAAGCATCCTCATATTGAGGATAATCTAGAGTCTACTTTTAAGGAAATCAAAAAGAGGAAAAAAGAATGTAAGTTGAAGACATAATTGATTTTTCACTCAAATACTGTGAATGTCAAGCAAAATGAGATATTTATGACATGTGTGTAATCTAAGTGTAGTTTTATTAGCACAGTGGATTCAGAAGTAAATTGCTAAGAATTATGATCAAAATAGGAAATGCAGGAAATATGGCCATCTTCTAAGAAATTAAACAATAAAAGAAAAGAACAAGTTTGAATAAAAATTTAACTTGATATTTCATGAATTATAAAAATAGTATCAAATATGAGAACAAGACATTTAGGGGACGGGTTAAAAGTAATGGAAATGATAAAAAATGAAACAATACAGCTATGAAGGATGGCTTATTCATAGATGACTGATAACATAACTTTTTGGAAGCAGGCAGGAAGGACTGAAAAGAGAAAAGACAGGGAAATAAAAATTAAAGAAGCATAAATGGTGCATCTAACCCCAGAGTGGAAATATAAAGAAGAATCACACAGTTTGCTGGCTGAGAGGCTCACCCAAGATCAGGTGAGGTTAAGATATATTTCTTAGGATACAGCACGATGTTACAAGATAAATTGTATTTTGTTACTGAATTATCAAGGGAAAGCACTTTAGGCTTCTCTATACCAAACCTAGAGAGGATTTCTTTATTAATTGTTCTGTCTGGCAGAAAGTACTAGTAGTTTACTCATCTTGTGAAGAGGTGAGAAAACACAATTTTTTTGTAGTTCATTGTCCTTATTATCTTTAATTTATGTAATTGGAGGCTAATTATTTTACAGTATTGTAGTGGGTTTTGCCATACATTGACATGAATCCGTCATGGGTGTATATGTGTTTCCCTGAAACCACCTCCCACCTGCCTCTCCATCCCATCCCTCTGGATCATCCCAGTGCACCAGCCCTGAATACCATGTTTCATGCTTCAAACCTCAACTGGTGGTCTGTTATGATAATATACATGTTTCAATGATATTCTCTCAGATCACCCCACCCTCGCCTTCTCCCACAGAGTCAAAAAGACTGTTCTATACATCTGTGTCTCTTTTGCTATCTCACATATATGGTTATCATTACCATCCTTCTAAATTCCATATATATTCATTAGTATACTGTACTGGTGTTTTTCTTTCTGGCTTACTTCACTCTGTATAATAGGCTCCAGTTTCATCCACCTAATTAGAACTGATTCAAATGTATTCTTTTTAATGGCTGAGTAATATTCCATTGTGTATATGTACCATAGCTTTCTTATCCATTCATCTGCTGATGAACATCTAGGTTGCTTCCACGTCCTGGCTATTATAAACAATGGTGTGACGAATATTGGGGTATATGTGTCTCTTTCGATTCTGGTTTCCTCAGTGTGTATGGCCAGCAGTGGGATTGCTGGGTCATATGGCAGTTCTGAATTTGGCAATCAGACTTAAATTGGAGAAAGTAGGGAAAACCACTAGGCCATTCAGGTATGACCTAAATCAAATCCATTATGATTATACAGTGGAAGTGAGAAATAGATGTAAGGGACAAGATCTGATAGACAGAGTGCTTGATGAAATATGGACGGATGTTCGTGACTTTGTACAGGAGATGGGATCAAGACCATCCCCATGGAAAAGAAATGCAAAAAAGCAAAATGGCTGTCTGAGGAGGCCTAACAAATAGCTGTGAAAAGAAGAGAGGTGAAAAGCAAAGGAGAAAAGGAAAGATATAGCATCTGAATGCAGAGCTCCAAAGAATAGCAGGGAGAGATAAGAAAGCCTTAATTAAAGATTTTAAAATTTAAAAAAAAAAAAAATGTAAATTCCAGCCTGAGAGCAGAAGACAAAATGAGATGTCTCACTCCAGAAGTAAGGCAGAAAAATAAAAGGTTGAATTCCAAAAAAAAAAAGAAAAGAAAAGAAAGCCTTCCTCAGTGATCAATGCAAAGAATTAGAGGGAAACAACAGAATGGGAAAGACTAGAGATCTCTTCAAGAAAATGAGAGATACCAAGGGAACATTTCATGAAAAGATGGGCTCGATAAAGGACAGAAATGATAAGGACCTAACAGAAGTAGAAGATATTAAGAAGAGGTGGCAAGAATACATGGAAGAACTGTACAGAAAAGATCTTCACGACTCAGATAATCATGATGGGGTGATCACTCACCTAGAGCCAGACATCTTGGAATGTGAAGTCAAGTGGGCCTTAGAAAGCATCACTATGAACAAAGCTAGTGGAGGTGATGGCATTCCAGTTGAGCTGTTTCAAATCCTGAAAGATGATGCTGAGAAAGTGCTGCACTCAATATGCCAGCAAATTTGGAAAACTCAGCAGTGACCACAGGACTGGAAAACGTCAGTTTTCATTCCAATCCCAAAGAAGAGCAATGCCAAAGAATGCAAAAATTAACACACAATTGCACTTATCTCACATGCTAGTAAAGAAATGATCAAAATTCTCCAAACCAGGCTTCAGCAATACTTGAACCATGAACTCCCTGATGTTCAAGCTGGTTTTAGAAAAGGCAGAGGAACCAGAGATCAAATTGCCAACATCCGCTGGGTCATGGAAAAAGCAAAAGAGTTCCAGAGAAACATCTATTTCTGTTTTATTGACTATGCCAAAGCCTTTCTGTGGATCACAATAAACTGTGGTGAAAGAGGTGGGAATACCAGACCACCTGACCTGACTCTTAAGAAACCTGTATACAGGTCACAAAGCAACAGTTAGAATTGGCCATGGAACAACAGACTGGTTCCAAATAGGAAAAGGAGTACATCAAGGCTGGATATTGTCACCCTGCTTATTTAACTTATATAGAGAGTACACCATGAGAAACGCTGGGCTGGAAGAAGCACAAGCTGGAATCAAGATTGCTGGGAGAAATATCAATAACCCCAGATATGCAGATGACACCACCCTTATGGCAGAAAGTGAAGAGGAACTAACAAGCCTCTTGATGAAAGTGAAAGGGGAGAGTGAAAAATTTGGGTTAAAACTCGACATTTATAATACTAAGGTCATGGCATCAGGTCCCATCACTTCATGGGAAATAGATGGGGAAACAGTGGAAACAGTGTCAGACTTTATTTTGGGGGGCTCTAAAATCACTGCAGATGGTGATTTCAGCCATGGAATTAAAAGACGCTTAATCCTTGGAAGTAGTTATGACCAACCTAGATAGCATATTCAAAAGCAGAGACATTACTTTGCCAACAAAGGTCCGTCTAGTCAAGGCAATGGTTTTTCCAGTGGTCATGTATGGGTGTGAGAGTTTGACTGTGAAGAAAGCTGAGCACCAAATAATTGATGCTTTTGAACTGTGGTGTTGGAGAAGACTCTTGAGAGTCCCTTGGACTGCAAAGAGATCCAACCAGTCCATCTAAAGGAGATCAGTCCTGGGTGTTCATTGGAAGGACTGATGCTGAAATTGAAAGTCCAATACTTTGGCCACCTCATGTGAAGAGTTGACTCATTGGAAAAGACCCTGATGCCCTGGAAGGGATTGGGGGCAGGAGAAGGGGATGACAGAGTATGAGATGGCTGGACGCTATCACCAACTCGATGGACATGAGTCTGAGTGAACTCTGGGAGTTGGTGATGGACAGGAGGCCTGGCGTGCTGCAATTCATGGGGTCACAAAGATTTGGACATGGCTTAGCGACTGAACTGAACTGGACTGAACTGAAGGAATCTCCACAATGTTCTCCATAGTGGCTGTTTCAGTTTGAATTCCCACCAACAGTATAAGAGGGTTCCCTTTTCTCCACACCCTCTCCAGCATTTATTGTTTGTAGACTTTTGCATCACAGCCATTCTGACCTGTGTGAGATGGTACCTCATTGTGGTTTTGATTTGCATTTCTCTGATAATGAGTGATGTTGAGCATTTTTTCATGTGTTTGTTGGCCATCTGTATGTCTTCTTTGGAGAAGTGTCTGTTTAGTTCTTTGGCCCATTTTTTGAATGGATCGTTTATTTTTCTGGAATTGAGCTGTAGGAGTTGCTTGTATATTTTTGAGATTAATTCTTTGTCAGTTGCTTCGTTTGCTATTATTTTCTCCCATTCTGAAAGTTGTCTTTTCACTTTGCTTATAGTTTCTTTCTTGAAAAAGCTCTTACGTTTAATTAGGTCCCATTTGTTTATTTATTTCCATTACTTTGGGAGGTGGGTCATAGAGGATCCTGCTATGATTTATGTCGGAGAGTGTTTTGCCTATGTTTTGCTCTAGGAGTTTTACAGTTTCTGGTCTTACATTTAGATCTTTAATGCATTTGAATTTATTTTGGGGTATGGTATTATAAAGTGTTCTAGTTTCATTCTTTTACAAGTGGTGGACCAGTTTTCCCCCCACTTCATGTTAAAGAGATTGTATTTTCTCCATTGTATATTTTTGCCTCCTTTGTCAAAGATAAGATGTCCATAGGTGCATGGATTTATCTCTGGGCTTTCTCTTTTGTTCTATTGATCTATATTTCTGTCTTTATGCCAGTACCATACTGTCTTGATGATTGTAGCTTTGTAGTATAGCCTTGGAGAAGGAAATGGCAACCCACTCCAGTGTTCTTGCCTGAAGAATCCCAGGTATGGTGGAGCCTGGTGGGCTGCGTTGCACAGAGTCAGACACGACTAAAGTGACTTAGCAGCAGCAGCAGCAGTATAGCCTTAAGTCAGGCAGGTTTATTCCTTCAGTTCCAGTCTTCTTTCTCAAGATTGCTTTGGCTATTTGAGTTTTTTTTTTTTGTATTTCCATACAAATTGTAAAAAGTATTTGTTCTAGTTCTCTGAAAAATACTGTTAGTAGCTTGATAGGGATTGCATTGAATCTATAGATTGCTTTGGACTGTATACTCATTTTCAGTATATCAATTCTCCCAATCCATGAACATGGTATATTTCTCGATCTATTTGTGTCCTCTTTGGTTTATTTCATCAGTGTTTTATAGCTTTCCATATATAGGTCTTTGTTTCTTCAGGTAGATATATTCCTAAGTATTTTATTCTTTTTGTTGCAATGGTGAATGGAATTGTTTCCTTAATCTCTCTTTCTGTTTTCTCATTGTTAGTGTATAGGAATGCAAGGGATTTCTGTGTGTTAATTTTATATTCTGCAAATTATATTCATGATTAGCTCTAGTAATTTTCTGGTAGAGTCTTTAGGGTTTTCTATCTGCAAAGAGTGAGAGTTTTAATTCTTCTTTTCCAATCTGGATTCCTTTTATTTCTTTTTCTTCTCTAATTGCTGTGGCCAAAACTTCCTAAACTATGTTGAATAATAGTGGTGAGAGTGTGCACCCTTGCCTTGTTCCTGATTTTAGGGGAAATGCTTTCAGTTTTTCACCATTGAGGATAATGTTTGCTGTAAGTTTGTCATATATAGCTTTTATTATGTTGAGGTATGTTCCTTTTATTCCCACTTTCTGGTTTTTATCATAAATGGATGTTGAATTTTGTCAAAGGCTTTCTCTGCATCTATTGAGATAATCATATGGTTATTATCTTTCAATTTTGTAATGCAGTATATTACATTGATTTATTTGTGGATATTAAAGAATCCTTGCATCCCTGGGATAAAGCCCATTTAGTCATGATGTATGATCTTTTTAATATGTTGTTGGATTCTGTTTGCTAGAATTTTGTTATGGATTTTTGCATCTATGTTCATAAAAAAGACAAAGAAGGACACTACATAATGTTCAAAGAATCAATCCAAGAAGAAGATATAACAATTATAAATATATATGCACCCAACACAGGAGCATTGCAATATGTGAGGCAAATGCTAACAAGTATGAAAGGGGAAATTAACAATAACACAATAATAGTGGGAGACTTTAATACCCCACTCACAACTACGGATAGATCAACTAAACAGAAAATTAACAAGGAAACACAAGTTTAAATGAAACAATGAACCAGTTAGACCTAATTGATATCTATAGGGTATTTCACCCCAAAACAACGAATTTCACCTTTTTCTCAAGTGCGCATGGAACCTTCTCCAGGATAGATCACATCCTGGGCCATAAATCAAGCCTTGGTAAATTCAAAAAATTTGAAATCATTTCAAGCATCTTTTCTGACCACAATGCAGTAAGATTAGATTTCAATTACAGGAAAAAAAATCATTAAAAATTCCAACATATGAAGACTAAACAACTGGCTTCTGAATAATCAACAAATCACAGAAGAAATCAAAAAAGAAATCATAATATGCATAGAAATGAATGAAAATGAAAACACAACAACCCAAAACCTATGGGACACTGTAAAATTTGTGCTAAGGATAATGTTCATAGCAATACAGGCTTACCTCAAGAAACAAGAAAAAAGTCAAATAAATAACCTAACTCTACACCTAAAGCAACTAGAAAGGAAGAAATGAAGAACTCCAGGGTTAATAGAAGGAAAAAAATCTTAAAAATTAGGGTAGAAATAAATGCAAAAAACAAAAAAAAAAAAACAAAAAAAAAAAAAAGAGAG
Organism: Ovis canadensis; assembly: GCF_042477335.2. Classification (NCBI taxonomy): domain Eukaryota; kingdom Metazoa; phylum Chordata; class Mammalia; order Artiodactyla; family Bovidae; genus Ovis; species Ovis canadensis. Next base: position 33,879,617 of record NC_091261.1, on the reverse strand, counting down.
AGAGAGAGAGACCATAGCAAAAATCAACAAAGCTAAAAGCTGGTTCTTTGAGAAGATAAATTAAATAGACAAACCTTTAGCCAGACTTATCAAGAAACAAAGGGGGAAGAGGCAAATCAACAAAATTAGAAATGAAAATGGAGAAATCACAACAGATAACACAGAAATACAAAGGATCATAAGAGATTACTATCAGCAACTATAATGCAATAAAAAAGACAACTTGGAAGAAATGGACAAATTCTTAGAAAAATATAACCTTCTAAAACTGAACCAGAAAGAAATAGAAAATCTTAACAGACCCATCACAAGCACAGAAATCAAAACTGTAATCAGAAATCTTCCAGCAAACAAAGGCTAGGACCAGACAGCTTCACAGCTAAATTCTACCAAAAATTTAAAGAGCTAACAGCTATCTTACTCAAACTCTTCCAGAAAATTTCAGGAGAAGGTAAATTTCCAAACTCATTCTATGAGGCCACTATCACCCTAATACCAAAGCCAGACACAGATGTCACACACACACAAAAGAAAACTACAGGCCAGTATCACTGATGAACATAGATGTAAAAATTGTTAACACAAGGTTTTAAAAGAATCTCAGCATTGAGCTTCCCCAGGTGACTCAGATGGTAAAGAATCTGCCTGCAATGCAGAAGATCTAGATTTGATCCCTGGGTTGGGAAGATCCTGTGGAGAGTGGAAGGGCCATCCAATCCATTATTCTCACCTGGAGAATTTCATGGAGAGAGGAACCAAGTGGGCTATAGTCCATGGGGTTGCAAAGAGTCCGACATGACTGAGTGACTAATACTTTCACTTTTCAACACTGACAGAAGTTTCTATACTTTTAATGCTTTAACAAAAGGAATTTGATAGTTAGATTATTAACTACTTCAGTCTAAATAAAGTAATAAGTGTTAAGCGAAATAAATTATATTTAAAAGAATTATCAGTCTCTGTGAATCTGCACAAACACTTTCTAGGAAAATATTATCAATATAGTATATTTGCAAATATTCCCAGGAGTAAAACAGAATGCTTAGAAATAAAGTATCTAAATTTCTCATTACTGAACAGTATCATTGATGATTCATCAAACTAGCTCAACCATAAAGGCAATAAATCTAATTAAACTGTTCATTCTCTTTTTTATCTTATGCTGCTAGAGTCCAGCTCCAGCAGCTAGGGGATCAGCCTGAATGATGAGTGGTGTCGGTGAGAAATGATGAGGCCTCTGACTCGAGGTATGGGAATACATGTTTATTTCAAGCATCAGGTTCTCTTTTACACTTTTTCAAAAGCATTAGGTCAGAGGTTTGACATTTTCAGTTCCCCCTCACCCAGATTGTTGTCTCATTGTTGCCCTTCAAAGAGAGTTCCTGCTTCAGGGATTCTCTCAGAATCGTGTTTACTTGTGATTACATTGTAACTCATGCTGATGTCTGGGCTGCATACCACATTCCTCAGTTTATTTCTTATTTTTCTAAATCCTGCTTGCCCCTAGTATCCTAAGATCACTATCTCCTAAAAAGGCTTCTAACTATTCTTAATTATCCCTAAATCCTAAACTCAGCAAACCTCTTTTGCCATAAACATTTCCCTCACAAACAGGTCTCAGATAACAATCTTTCCCATGGCCTCAAGCTGTGGCCTATGTGCTTATCCTGGGACATTCTTTGCAAAAATCCTTGAACACATGTCAATGGTTACTTTATAGATTATTTTCTGGGCACAAATGTAGAAGGCTTTGTGCTTTCTCACGCTTCTCTCAAGAACAGTTAGCACCTTAACATTCTTTCCAGCCAACTCAACTGAAGAAAGGAAGAAACAAGTCAGAATCACAAGGACTAACTCCTTCATCCCGAGTCTGTGCCTGTGGAATGAGGAGAGGGGGCTGGGGCCCTGCCTCCATTTTGTCAGTAATGCCTAACACGGCTCCTGATATTATGCCACTCTGGAGAAGGATAAAGAATCATCATTTAAAAGATAATAATATTTCATCTTCAGCAAGCAATTCTTAATGATTACATTATATCATTTATTTGTGCTATTAAAATGTTCATATTTTGCCAAAAGCTAATCATAAGATTAGACGCTGCACTAGTCAATTTTAGATTAGGTATATACCTGACATCAGTTTCATTGTATTTATAAATTGGAGAAGGGGAAGCATACTTAAAAATGTGTACCATATAAACGTTTCAACTTGTTAGTCACTGAATAGATTTGTATTCAAGATGGGAATAGTTGATTAATGAGAAAACAAATATTAATCACCTATTTGCCTAGTACGTTCAAATTTGAAGTGTAATCATTTCATAAATATCAATTATTTGGCTAAATTATTGAAATTTAGAATTCATTGTCTTTTTTTCCAACTCAAAGCAGGTAAATAATAAAACAAACCCAGCTGCCACAAGGGCATACAGTTTTACAATTATAATGTTAATGGCTTCATGGCTAAAATTTGATATGATTTAGTATGACAAAATATTTGGATTTTTTTGCTGTGACTTGAAAGAAATGTAATATTTCATTACCTTTTTATTTCTTCTCCAGAACTGGGATAATATATTTAAGTATAACACATACATTATACTCAGTCACTCAATAAATTAAATACCAATAGAAGAACACACTCAGATACACATTGTATATTGTTTTGCTTTAAAACCTCTGAAAATTCTGTTTTTTTGTGAACACCACTATATGGAATTTAGAGCTCTTTTTGTTTAGTGTAGGTAACTGTGCACCACTTCTTTCTGAAATGTTCATTTTTCACATGAGTTTCCTAATACAAGGAAGAAATACTAGAGTTTAAATTATCATTTAGACATGAAGAATGATAAGGATATTGCCTACAAAAGAATCCTAATAGAGCCAAAGAGAAGTGTGAGGGAGATCTCAACAGAGAGACTATGTGATGACCAATAAAAATATGATTTCCTAAACACATTCATATCATCCTACCTCATTTTTGAGGTGGAATGAAGGAATTAAAGTGTGTAACAACAAGACCTTACATAGCTTGACATATCTAGAAGTATTGGGGCCTAAAATTGATGTTCTTCAGCGATCAATGCAAAGAAATCGAGGAAAACAACAGAATGGGAAAAACTAGAGATATCGTCAAGAAAATTAGAGATACCAAGGGAACATTTCCTGCAAAGATGGGCTTGATAAAGGACAGAAATGGTCTGGACCTAACAGAAGCAGAAGATATTAAGAAAAGGTGGCAAGAATACACAGAAGAACTGTACAAAAAAGATCTTCATGACGCGGATAATCATAATGGTGAGATCTCTCACCTAGAGCCAGACATCCAGGAATGCAAAGTCAAGTGGGCCTTAGAAAGCATCACTAGGAACAAAGCTAGTGATGGAATTCCAGTTGAGCTATTTCAAATCCTGAAAGATGGTGCTGTGAAAGTGCTGCACTCAATATGCCAGCAAATTTGAAAAACTCAGCAGTGGCCACAGGACTGGAAAGGTCAGTTTTCATTCCAATTCCAAAGAAAGGCAATGCCAAAGAAAGCTCAAACTACTGCACAATTGCACTCATCTCACATGCTAGTAAAGTAATGCTCAAATTCTCCAAGCCAGGCTTCAGCGATACGTGAACCATGAAATCCCTGATGTTCAAGCGGGTTTTAGAAAAGGCAGAGGAACCAGAGATCAAATTGCCGACATCCACTGGATCATGGAAAAAGCAAGAGAGTTCCAGAAAAACATCTATTTCTGCTTTATTGACTATGCCAAAACCTTTGACTGTGTGGATCACAATCAACTGTGGAAAATTCTGAAATAGATGGGAATACCAGACCACCTAACCTACCTCTTGAGAAATCTGTATGCAGGTCAGGAAGCAACAGTTAGAACTGGACATGGAACATCAGGCCACTTCCAAATAGGAAAAGGAGTATGTCAAAGCTGCATATTTTTACCCTGCTTATTTAACTTATATGCAGAGTACATTGTGAGAAATGCTGGGCTGGAAGAAGCACAAGCTGGAATCAAGATTGCTGGGAGAAATATCAATAACCTCAGATATGCAGATGACACTACCCTTACGCCAGAAAGTGAAGAGGAGCTAAAGAGCCTCTTGATGAAAGTGAAAGAGGAGAGTGAAAAAGTTGGCTTAAAGCTCAACATTCAGAAAACGAAATCATGGCACCTGGTCCCATCACTTCATGGGAAATAGATAGGGAAACAGTGGAAACAGTGTCAGACTTTATTCTTTTGGGCTCCAAAATCACTCCAGATGTTGACTGCAGCCATGAAATTAAAAGACGCTTACTCCTTGGAAGAAAAGTTATGACCAACCCAGTTAGTATATTCAAAAGCAGAGACATTGCTTGCCGACTAAGGTCTGTCTAGTCAAGGCTATGGTTTTTCCTGTGGTCATGTGTGGACGTGAGAGTTGGACTGTGAAAAAGGCTGAGAGCTGAAGAATTGATGCGTTTGAACTGTGGTGTTGGAGAAGACTCTTGAGAGTCCCTTGGACTGCAAGGAGATCCAACCACTCCATTCTGAAGGAGATCAGCCCTGGGATTTCTTTGGAAGGAATGATGCTAAAGCTGAAACTCCAGCACTTTGGCTACCTCATGTGAAGAGTGACTCATTGGAAAAGACTCTGATGCTGGGAGGAATTGGGGGCAGGAGGAGAAGGGGACGACCAAGGATGAGATGGCTATATGGCATCAGGGATTCGATGGACGTGAGTCTGAGTGAACTCCGGGAGATGGTCATGAACAGGGAGGCCTGGCGTCCTGCGATTCACGGGGTCGCAAAAAGTCGGACATGGCTGAGCGACTGAACTGAACTGAACTGAACTAAAGATATTGCTGAATGAGGAAATTTTAAAAAAAAGGACAGAAAGAAAGAGAGTTACAAATATAAACAGTATGGTTACCAGGGGGTAAGAGGAGAGAGGGATAAATTGGAAGATTGTGATGGACATATACACACTAGTATACATAAAACAGATAACTAATCAAAATCTACTGTATAGCACAGGAAACTCTACTCAATATTCTGTAATAGCCTATACGGGAAAAGAATGTAAAAATGAGTGTATATATGTATATGTATAACTGATTCCATAATCTGCCTGCAATGCAGGAGAACTGGGTTTGATCCTTGGGTTGGGAAGATCCCCTAGAGTAGGGCATGGCAACCCACTCCGGTATTCTTGCCTGGAGAATCCCCATGGACAGAAGAGATTGGTGCACTACAATTCATGGGTTTGCAGAGGTCAGACAGGACTGAACAACTAAACATAGAACATAAATGATTCACTTTGCTGTTCACTTGAAACTAACACAACATTGTAAATCAATTATATACCAATAAAATTTTTTAAAAAATTTAACTTATTCCCAAAAATCTAAATCCCCAAATCCAGAGATTTATCATAATTTTTGTTGAAATTTTTAAGCAAATGTAAAATGCAATAACTTTTATTTCAACATTAATCAAATGAATTATGCATATTGAGTAATTTCTGGCAAAAGTGTTAAAAACTATGTGTTAAATTTATTATTGGGTAAAACATTTATTTTCTCATTCATGATATCAGTGTTCACATATTTATTAGAATCATTAGTTAGCTGCTTACTCGAGTATTTAAGATTATAATTTTGTATCATGTAATTCCAATTTGAATCCCCTATTTAAATTAAAATTAGTGTATTCCTCATTTTATCTATTCTCTGCTTAAAAGAAATAATTTAAAATTAATGGAACCAAAGATTATATGTACAAGAGAAATATACCATATGTCATAGGTTTGCCATAGGCTTCATACTGTACAAAATGTATTAAAACATCAATTCAGCTTAATTTTTAAGGAGCCTTATCAAAAGATTATTATTAAATTGAAAATACTGAAATTATCAATAGCTTAAAATGTATGTAAAATTTTCTGTATGCAAAAATAAACATGGACAATTAAGATAAAACTAGAACATGATTTCTTAATTAGATTTGAGCATAAATATTATAAAGCAGCTTACTCAGTTAATTCGTGAAAATCTTATATTTTGCAGGCCGCTATTTCAAAGACGTTTTCGTGAAAGTTGGTATTAGTTATATCTCGTTTTTACTTTTTTACTTTATAATTTTTTTACTCGATTGATTTGAAAATCTTAATTTAACATACATGGTGAAGATTTTCTGACACAACTGTTTAAAATGTATTTTATTATTCTGACTTGTGACCTTTGATCTTCGAGAACTGGTTAATCTTGATCAACTCAAAGGATGAGATCCCATGTGGATGAATTCAGAGTGTAATTTATTTCATGTTCAGAAAAGGACACAAAGCCATTAATTTGTGTGACATGTAAGCTAAACATTTTGCTATTGTCCACCTCAGTAAATCTCAGACCAGCATTTTGCAGACTAATATTTTATACCAAATATATTTTTATATATTGCAAACTTTAGTCACAACTTCTTTACTATTGACCTTTTTGTATTCAGTTGGCCAAAATGGTTGGTCTTTTCTATCAGATATTGCATAAAAATCTGAATTAACTTTCTGTCCAACACAATATTATCTAACATTATAAACATATTTGAAAAGATATCTAAATGCTATTGATTTCAGCATTTACTGATCTCTAGTTGATCTTTGTTTCTGATTCACACTGGCTGCATGTTATATTGTGTGATTGTGTGCCTGTTGGTGAGCAAGATGGTAAGGGAGACACAAAGTAACTAATACTTGACACTTGATAAATAATATTTTGTTTGATAAGTAACATACTAAGTAGCTTGGGTAAAGAAACAATATCCCATATAACACTGTGAATCACACAGTGAATTCTGGTAATGAGTCGTCTTTTTAGGAGATATAAAAATGTGACTGAGAAATAGACTAAAGATGAGTAGTAAATATTCTCTAATCACTGGTTATTATGCAAAATGACTGAAAAGTTTTCTGTAAAGTGTTATATTTTCATATCTATCTTTTAGTTACTAGAACCAGAAAAAAAAATTGGCTCTTGCTAATAATAATAGGTTATTACATAATTTAGACCTGTTTATCTTATGAGGATTTATGGGTTATCCACATAGACCTTTCAAAATATTCAGTTAAATATTACAGAGTTCAAAGAAATGATTATTGCTAGAAAAACAGATGTGTGAGCTATCTTCAGAGTAACATTTCAAACAAAATAAGTAGAAGATTTTTCTAGATATAACAATTAGGTTAAAAAAAAAGAGGAATAAATAGTGAAAATTGATACAAGTATTAAAGAGAATAAAGGAACAGAACCAATGAAGAAGAGACGTATAGAGATACAAGAGAAAAATCTGTTAGTTACTGTGATAATTTTTATATGTCAACTTGGCTAGATTCAGACGATCAGTTGACTGGTCAAATCCAGTCTATATGTTGTTGTATGGCATTTTTTAGATGTGATTAACATTTATTATTATAAGACCCTGATGCTGGGAAAAATTGAAGGCTGGAGGAGAAGGGGATGACAGAGGATGAGATGATTGGATGGCATCACTGACTCAACAGACAGAAGTGTAAGTAAACTCCAGGAGTTGGTGATGGACAGGGAGCCTGGCGTTATGCAGTCTGTGGGGTCACAAAGAGTCTGACACGACCCAGTGACTGAACTGAACTGAACATTTATCATAATCACTAGACTTTAAATAAAGCAGGTTACCCTCCTTAATATGCATTGACCTCATCCAATCAGTTGAAAAATTTTAAGAATAAACAAAGAGTTTTCTTAAATCTTGAAAAAGGAATTCTCCCTCAGTACTGCAACATAGACACATCTGAGTTTCCATCCTGGCTGATCTAACTTTTGGATCTCAAAGTCAAGATTGCAACATCAACTCTTGTCTGAATTTCTAGCCTGCCTGCTTACACTGTATATATCAAACTTGTTTGCCTCTAAGCATGAACCACTTGCTTAAAGTAAATTTCTCTGTTTGGATAGATAGATCTTCATCTATTTATGTTTTTCCAGAGAATCCCTACTAATACAGTGGTTAAAGATACAATATTAAGGGCAAAATAATAGCCAGTTCATGGAATGCTCTAGACGACTAAAAAGCATAAAAATGGATAAAAAAATTAATTATATTTTCAAACTGAGGTCAATAGTGACATTTGAAAGAACACTTTTGCAGGAACTATAGCTAACAGAATTTATGTTTAAGTCTACTATGAGTTTGTGACATACGAAAAAGGGAATTCATAAGAGAGAAAGCTCATGGAGGAAATTTAGTAATGCAATAAATCATAGACATGTAAGAGAAAATCAAAAGGAAAAAGACATTTACTTGTTTTGCTTTATTTTGAAAAATTGTTTGAACACAAGGAAAGAAACAGTAAAGGAAAAGATATCAAGGGCATAACTTTTTTTTTAATTGATCTGCAAAGAACCTAGAAAAAGAGAAGAAGGAGTTGCCGAATGAGGCAACCCACACCAGTATTCTTGCTGGATAAACCCATAGACATAGAAGCCTGGCAAGCTATAGTTCTTGGGGTTACAAAGAACCCTTGTGGGTCACAAAGACTTTAGCAACTGAGCATGCACATAGGATAGCTAACATACAACAATTTGTATCAAAAAAGTATAAAAGATAAACTGAATCATATTACAAAACTTAAAATTTTATTTAGGCATAAATTTGATTTCAATTGGGAAGGACTCAACCTAGCAGATAGGAAGGAGCTCCCAGGAGCTATGTAGAATGAAAAACTTACAGGCAAAAGAAAGTGGAAATAAGGAAATTGTACTGGCAAAAATGCAGGTAATTAGAAGATTACTTTCATGAAGGAGATTAAGGCAGATTACCTAACTAGTGCTGGTGAGGAGATTCCAAATGACTGGCTTAATGTTCCATTTCTGGAAGATCTCCAAGTATAATTAAGTTAAATTTTGATTTGTTGATGGGGAGCTCAGAATTAGTGACTGCATTTTGGGCCTGTTGTCCTTTTTTACAATCAACAAAAGTAAAGTTTTCACTAAATATTAATTTTAAAAGTTCGCATATTATTCTGCTTGTGTAGAAATTAGACTGGAAAGAAAGATCCACAAATATTCACAACATGTAGTTTTCTCTAGTTTATTTTGCTTTTCTCAGTTGTGCTTAGTAGATATTCTTAACTGTGTCTACAGTGTTAAAAGTAACTAATAAATAATAAAACATAGATGAGAGCAAATAAGAGAAAATTTAGGGAATATAGAGGCATTAAAAAAGGAAAATTTATTTGGTAGGTAGTTCAGTGATAAGGGCTTCCCTGGTGGCTCAGCTGGTAAAGAGTCTGCTTGCCATGCAGGAGACCCAGGTTTGATCTCTGGGTCAGGAAGATCCACTGGAGGATGGAATGGCAACCCGCCCCAGTATTCTTGCCTGATAAATCCCATGGACAGAGAGGCCTGGTGGGCTACCTTCCATGGGGTCACAAAGAGTAGGACATGACTTAGAGACTAAATAATGACAATTTGGTAAAAATTAATTAAAGTTTCAGATGGGGAAACAGTGGAAACAGCGTCAGACTTTATTTTTTTGGGCTCCAAAATCACTGCAAATGGTGACTGCAGCCATGAAATTAGAAGAGGCTTGCTCCTTGGAAGAAAAGTTATGACCAACGTAGATAGCATATTCAAAAGCAGAGATATTACTTTGCATACTAAGGTCCATCTAGTCAAGGCTATGGTTTTTCCTGTGGTCATGTATGGATGTGAGAGTTGGACTGTGAAGAAGGCTGAGCACCGAAGAATTGATGCTTTTGAACTGTGGTGTTGGAGAAGACTCTTGAGAGTCCCTTGGACTGCAAGGAGATCCAACCGGTCCATTCTGAAGGAGATCAGCCCTGGGATTTCTTTGGAAGGAATGATGCTAAAGCTGAAACTCCAGTACTTTGGCCACCTCATGCGAAGAGTTGACTCATTGGAAAAGACTCTGATGCTGGGAGAGATTGGGGGCAGGAGGAGAAGGGGACGACAGAGGATGAGATGGCTGGATGGCATCATTGACTCGATGGACGTGAGTCTGAGTGAACTCTGGGAGTTGGTGATGGACAAGGAGGTCTGGCGTGCTGGAATCCATAGGGTTGCAAAGAGTCAGATACCACTGAGTGACTGAACTGAACTGAACTGAATAATAAAAATAGTTAAACATTTAGAGAAACATATCAGAAACGTGTCTGAAAAGACAGAGAGAAAATTAATTTGAATGCAGGTGCATATGTAGATCCATAGCAAGTTCTATTTTAATGGTTTTCATTTTCTCTGTGTAGCTTAGAGTACATATTTAAAGATTGTAAAAAAATTCTACAACATTAAGGACTGTTCAAAATACTCTTGTTACTGGTGATGATTGAAAAACAGGCTGGTAGAAAATCGGCACAAAATGAGAGTCTGCTTGCTTGAACAGTGGAGAATTACCACATGGTAGTTAGTGAATGGTGAGAAATATAGGATGTATGTCATAAAATTTCAGATCTAAGAAAAAGTTTTTATAAACAAAGTCTTCATAAACAGTGACAATTCTCATGATGTATTCAGTATGGGAAGATTTAGATAAGCAGGGACAAGTTCCTCCAAGAGAAATATTGTAAGACCAAAAATGACATGATCCAAGTAGGAAAGTTACAAGAAGTGTACAGTGATTGTGAAACAATCGGTTTGACTGAAGTAGCAGCACAAAGTGGATGAGACCATTTTGTAATCAGTATTATCTGCATATATCTTTCACTGCATTTTGTTTTGTTTTTGATTTTCCATATGCCACTAAATATTGCTCAGACAAACAGGTATATTTCAATCACATAACACAGTAAAAAGTGGACAAGCAAGCAAACAGTTGGTACCCACAAGTTAGCCCCAGAGGCTCATTCAGTCATGAACTAACAGCATTTAACTGTGTATCATTGGCTTAACTAATTTTATAAGGCAATAAGAATTCTTAATTTCTTAATACTACTGTTAAAACCGATGCAGAAGTATGAAACATTGGGACTGCTAAGCAAGAAAAGCACATTTTGAAAAGAAGTAAGGAATGTCTTTCCATCTAATATTACTTAAACACTATTTATAAAATAAAATCCTTGGCCTAACTAATTAACAAGATTAAATCATTGTGTGTAAGTTATATAATTTGAGCTTGTTTTACTTAATACGAAATGGAAAGAATAATGAAAAGTGAAAGCCATATATTTCTGTAAAATTTCATTTTCTCAGAATTGTTAATGTTATCAGTCGATGCTATTAGTCACTATGGGCTACTCTCATGGAAATATTCCAATTTAATTTGTTACTGAAATATATAAAGTGTTAGAGATATTGGAAACAACTTTGTCCTTCCTTCTTAAAATTGGTCTTGTTTGGTTTCTAATGCAAAATATTTTTTGATGTTTATCATTAAATTATCCATAGAAATATCATCGGTGTCAAAACTGTCCCTTTTCTCTTATTCATTTCTGTATTTTTCTTAGTATTATTTTTCTTTATTTTTGAATTTTAACTCAAATAATAAAGTAAATCTTCATAACAAATGCAAATGTTGAAGTTAAGAAATAAGTTAATCTGTTTGCCTTTTAGTAGGATGTACATATAAAATGATTCTGATTAATAGGATAAAATACAAAGTGTATAGGATAACAAATATTTATATAAAATGTAAAATATTAGAATTCAATATAAATATTTAGTCATAAGTTTATGTCACAAAGGCAACAGCATGAGAATAGGATGATCAATGTTCCACCTTTTGTTTCTCTTTTCTTTTCCATATATTTCAGTAAATTTCTTTGACTGATAAGATATCACACATGCACATAGTTACCTGCTGGTTTTCAATTAATTTTATATTTGAAATATTGACATAACTAAATGCTTATTTTTCTTCTCAATCTTCATTTTTATATCTGAATAAAGTATTTATCATTTTGTATCTGAATAAGTACCTGAAGATACTTAATCAGCAATAAAGCCATCCTAATAAAAGATTCAGTTCTGTTCAGTTGCTCAGTTGTGTCCAACTCTTTGCAACCCCATGAATCTCAGCATGCCAGGCCTCCCTGTCCATCACCATCTCCTGGAGTTCACTCAGACTTACGTCCATCGAGTCCGTGATGCCATCCAGCCATCTCATCCTTGGTCGTCCCCTTCTCTTCCTGCCCTCAATCTCTCCCAGCATCAGAGACTTTTCCAGTGAGTCAACTCTGCATGAGGTGGCCAAAGTACTGGAGTTTCAGCTTTAGTGAAATTCCTTCCAAAGAACATCCAGGGCTGATCTCCTTTAGAATGGACTGATTGGATCTCCTTGCAGTCCAAGGGACTCTCAAGAGTCTTCTCCAACACCACAGTTCAAAAGCAACAATTCTTTGGCCCTCAACTTTCTTTGCAGTCCAACTCTCACATCCATACATGACCACTGGGAATACCATAGCCTTGACTAAACGGACCTTTGTTGGCAAAGTAATGTGTCTGCTTTTTAATATGCTGTCTAGGTTGGTCATAACTTTCTTTCCGAGGAGCAAGTGTCTTTTAATTTCAAGGCTACAGTCACTATCTGCAGTGATTTTGGAGCCCAAAAAAATAAAGTCAGCCACTGTTTTCATTGTTGCCCCTTCTATTTGCCATGAAGTGATGGGACCAGATGCCATGATCTTTGTTTCTGAATGTTGATCTATAAGCCAACTTTTTCACTCTCCTCTTTCACTTTCATCCAGAAGCTCTTTAGTTCCTCTTCCATTTCTGCCATAAGGGTGGTGTTATCTGCATATCTGAGGTTATTGATATTTCTCCAGGCAATCTTGACTCCAGCTTGTGCTTCATTCAGCCCAGCATTTCTCATGATGTATTCTTCATATAAGTTAAATAAGCAGGGGGACAATATACAGCCTTGATGTATTCCTTTCTCGATTTGGAGTCTGTTGTTCCATGTCCAGTTCTAACTGTTGCTTCCTGACCTGCATACAGATTTCTCAAGGGGCAGATCAGGTGGTCTGGTATTCCCATCTCTTTCAGAATTTTCCACAGTTTTTGGTGATCCACACAGTCAAAGGCTTTGACATAGTCAATAAAGCAGAAATAGATGTTTTTCTGAAACTCTCTTGCATTTTCCAATGATCCAGCAGACGTTGGCAATTTGATCTCTGGTTTCTCTGTATTTTCAAAAACTAGCTTGAACATCTGGAAGTTCATGGTTCATGTATTGCTGAAGTATTGGTTAGCCATCTCAAGAGCTTCCTGGATAAAATCTGCACCTATACATGAAGAATAGAGAGAGACCCAAGAAAGAGGCAAATAACTCCTGATTGGTAGGAGGGAGGTTAAATAAGCTAGAAAATTTATCCTTATATATGTTCCATTCAAGAGATCGACTTCAGATTTAGGGATATGTGCAGACTGAAAGTGAGGGAATGGGAAAAGGTATTCCATGTTAATGGAATTCAAAGGAAAGCTGGTGTGGCAATACTCATTTCAGACAAATTAAACTTTAAAATAAAGGCTATAACAAGAGACAAAGAAGGATACTATATAATGATCAATGGATCAACACAAGAAGTTTTAACAAGTGAAAATATACATGCTACCAACATAGAAACACCTCAATATTTAAGGTGAATGCTAACAGCTATAAAAGGAGAAATCAACAGAAACTTACTAGGTTTGTCTTGAGTGGTCACAATAATAGTTGATCTCTGCATTCACCTGCCAAATCTTTAAAGTTTATGAAGAGGCTTTACCTGGGCTTAGTAAAGGTACTCAGATTGTTTCAACTATACTTTACTCTCTCAAGGATGTGTTCTTGAAACAGCTCCCAGTGTGAGAATAGTAGACAGAGCGTACATTCCAAGTATAAGGGAAAGGGTGAAGGTTGATCTCTCCCATTGTCTTGGTCCACCTCAAGAATCAACCAGTGGTTACATCCCCTTGATTACCTCTTCCAACAGTATGTAGGAAGAGACTGTAGTGTTTTACCAATCCCTAACTTTCCCAGTTCCAACATCTGTATTTTGTGCTTAACATGTTATTATAGTCAAATACTTTATAATAGATTATAGACTTTTCATTGTTCTATATCTAATACATAACTTTCAATTAATAAGATATTATTTAAACAAAAATATTAGATTTTAAGCTCTTGGAAGTTTAGTGATTGAGGGTTACACCACAAGCAATAACATTTGAAGAATGTATAGGCAAAAGAGATCTGATTTTATTCATATTTTTAAAGATAGCTTCAAAAGTGGTAGATAAAATAAAATGAAGTTTATTGATAATATTATGAAATAAACTCACTCTGTACTTCATATATGTACTTTTCTGTTTGTCTTAATATTTAATAATGCTATAATTAATGTTTCATATTCTACTTATAACTATGTTGCTTTCCTAAGTATTGCTAAATGCTTCTATATAGTTGAAAAAATGAAGCCTTGATCCTGGCTTTTATGTCTTTTAAAGAGAAAGTGTACTATACCTGTGGGAAAAAAGACAAACAAACAAACAAATAAAACAGTGAAAACTATAAATATTGAATGTGAACTAGTTATATTTACAACCCCCAAACTTATTATTTTTGTGAATATTTTATAAAATAAAAATATAAGCAATAACCTGACATCAGATGAATGGGGCTCTGTCTTAACCCAGGAAGAAATGCAAAGAAGAGGGGGGATATAAAGAATTAATACATCTTTGTGTAAAACAGTATCCTTTGATAACATATACTGTTTATGATTCAATTCTCTGCCACATAACATTGATCAGAAATTATGTTATAATCAGATGTAAACACCACATTTGGATTCCTTTGACCAAGTTACTATTGCTCCAAAAATGATAAGATTGCTGATAATTTAGACAAATCAAATTAATTCAGTATTAGTCTTAGAATTCTATATTCTAACAAGCAATTTTGTACTGCAGGTAAAATTATAACATTACTATAAAAAACAATTTCAAGTTTTGCATCTGCTTTTGAAAAGTGGAAGAGATTTTCTTGTAAATCCTGTGTTTCTAGTGCTGATGACATGGTAATACCAACATATCACTTATCAGCAAGACAGAATTAATAGAAATGTATATTGTAAAAATATTTTGCTTCAACTATATGTATGTGTGTGTGTCTGTGATCAGTTGTTCAGTCTTGTCCAACTCTTTGTGACGGCGTGGACTGTAGCCCACCATTCTCCTCTATTCATGAGCTTTCCAAACAAGAATACTGGAGTGGGTTGCCATTTCTTCCTCCAAGGGATCTTCCTGACCCAGGGCTTGAACCTAGGATTCTACATTGCAGGTGAATTCTTTACTACTGAGCCATGTGGGAAACCCTCTACTATACATATATATCTCTACAAGTAAGCTATATGATGTGCTGCCTTCTCTGGTGGAGTATCCTTCATATATCACTAATTGATACACAGATTTGTCTTGAATTTCTAGGGTGAGTCCGCCTTTGTGCTGTAATGACTACTGTTTTTTTCATTGTACTCTACATTGTATTCCATGTGCTTGGTGCATTAGTTGTTTTGTTGTTTTGTTTTCTTTTTTTACATATCTAGTTAAGAGTTGCTTATTATAAATTTCTGGATAGTCAAAAAGAACACACGTGATTTTGAAAAGTAGTTTGCCCAAATTTTGAAAAGTAATTTGCCCTAACTTATAAAAATGGAATAATAAATTTGCATAGAATGAACTTACATATGTAATCTGTCAATTACATCCTCTTTTCTAAAATAAAAAAAACATTTAAAGTTGAAAAAAAGCTATAATGAAAGTGTGAGCATTGATCCCTTCATTTATGTACCCTAATTTTATTGATGTATAGTCTATCTGCCTGTCTGTGCCATTCTTTGAGGGCTGTTGTGTGATGGCATGCCTTTATTTAGGGACATGTTGGGCTTCTACATTAGACTAGGCAAAAGCTCTTGTTTTTGTCACCTAAGGTTCAATGCAGAATCAGTTCAACACAGAATTAGTTCAACACAGAGTAATTGAGAATCATTTCAAAAAGATAATTCAGTTGGTGGTGTTCACTTGTTAGCAAGAATTTTAAAGCAAGATATTGTATTTAAAACCAACTGGATATACTTAACAGTATGGCACCCCACTCCAGTACTCTTGCCTGGAAAATCCCATGGATGGAGGAGCCTGGTAAGCTGCAGTCCATGGGGTTGCTAAGAGTCAGACACGACTGAGTGACTTCACTTTCACTTTTCACTTTCATGCATTGGAGAAGGAAATGGCAACCCACTCCAATATTCTTGCCTAGAGAATCCCAGGGATGGGGGAGCCTGGTGGGCTTCTGTCTATGGGGTCACACAGAGTCGGACACAACTGGAGCGACTTAGCAGTAGCAGCAGCAGGGTTAAGTAAATTGTCACTGTGATATTTATAAAATTAAAATGTAGTGTGAACAAAATATTTCTGTAAGCTAGTTACTGAAATATGATCTCAAATCTTATGAGTACCAACTCATGGCAGATTCAATATTCAAACTGTAAATATATGTTAGTATTCTGAAATGGAACTGTGAATTGGATCAAGAAAATAAACTTCTCTTTATTTTAATGCATTATTTTTATTTTACCATAAATATGCATTTACAGTAAATTGAACTAAGATTTTTTGTAGATTTATAGGTATAGGAATTTTAAGGCTGAATAGAGATTCAAAGACATTCTATCCTTATATATCATGAACCAATTTTAAAATAATATCAAATATAATATTGTATAAAAATTAATGAGTTATATGAGCGAAGAATCATAAATACCTAAAATATTAAAAAGGAAATAATAACAATATTTTCTACATCAAATAAAGTAGTTCGGAATAGTGAAAGAGGATCTACTTGATTAACATCTATCAGAGATCCTAGATATAGGTGAATTCCCTCATAAAAAGAAGTATTAATGGAGAATTGATGAAAAAGGTAATACTAGAACTAAATTCCTCAGGATAGAGGAAGTCCTATGTTCTGCAGTTGGACAGTTCCTCAAGCCACCTGCATTATCATTTAAAAACCAACATCACAGCATGTTCATTTACTCAAGGAAAAAAAAAAAAAAGTTCTGTGAAACTGAAAGAAGCTTAAATTAGAAGATTAGAATTGATTTGACCATTTTTTTCCCTAACAAGTAAAACCTCAGAGAAATGGAAAAAGCATAAAATCCTCATAGATAAAGTATATACATACCTCACAAGCCTTCTCAAAACTGTTTTAAGATACATTTGAAAATAAATGGAAACTATTAAATCCAAAGGTCTAGAGAAACTTTGATTTTCTTGTTGTAATTCTTAAAACAAACTAGACAAACTAAACTATGAATGATGTAAGTGAATGAGAACTCTAATATTGTACCAGTGATTAAAGGGAGAAAAAAGTTAAGACAATAATAAAAAAAAAAATCACATTAGCTTTGTAAATCTGAAAATTTAAGTCCTGGCATCTATTGAATTTGGAATCCAGGTTGTTATTTTCCTTTCTGGAATTTAAAACAAAATAAAAACCACTTGATGACATGTAAAGACATATTTAATTTAATATTCTATTCTACATCTTGCAATTAAATATGACACTTTATGATTAGACTTTTCACATAGTTATATAATCATAATTATAGTTTATTTTAAATTTGTTTTCTTTACATTATCCTTACCATTTCTCCATATTAAAGGATAAAATAATTTTTGTAAAACAAAGTCAATTAACCTAATGTAGTGAACCATTACTATTGTATTTGATGATAAATAGCTTTCCTGGTGGAGAAGGCAATGGAACCCCACTCCAGTACTCTTGCCTGGAAAATCCCATGGATGGAGGAGCCTGGTGGGCTGCAGTCCATGGGGTCGCTAAGAGTCAGACACGACTGAGCGACTTCACTTTGACTTTTCACTTTCATGCACTGGAGAAGGAAATGGCACCCCACTCCAGTATTATTGCCTAGAGAATACCAGGGATGGGGGAGCCCGGTGGGCTGCCATCTATGGGGTCCCACAGAGTTGGACACGACTGAAGCGACTTAGCAGTAGCAGCAGCGTTCCTGATAGCTCAGTTGGTAAAGAATCCACCTGCAATGCAGGAGACTACTGTAGAAGGGATAGGTTACCCACTCCAGTATTCTTGGACTTCCCTTGTGGCTCAGCAGGGAAATAATCTGCCTGCAATCCAGGAGACCTGGGTTTGATCCCTGGATTGGGGAGATCCCCTGGAGAATGGAAAGGCTACCCACTCCAGTATTTTGGCCTGGAGAATTCCACAGACTATACAGTCGCAAAGAGTAGGACACGACTGAGTGACTTTCACTTCACTCATTCACAAGTTGCCAAAAGAGATAGCTAATTTGATGAGTGGGGACTGTTAGTACTGTGACAAGGATGGCAAACATCTGACTTTTTCTGCAAGTAATGTTTTACTTGTCAGTAATTTATCACAAATTTCAAAGCTTAACTATGAGAGATTTTAAAAATTAGTCCCAATGTATATTTAGTAAAGTATAAATGTGCAAAATTCTGTTCTGCTTTAATAAATTAGTTTAATGAATTTTAGAAAACACTATGAAGTATAGAGTATTAAACATTTTATGAATAATAAAACCAAGACACTGATACTTTAGGAATTTTTTCTAAAACCAGCAATAGAATGATAGTTTCCCTGGTGGCTTAGATGATAAAGAATCTGCCCACAATGTAGGAGACTTGGGTTCAATCACTGGACCCGGAACATTCCCTGGAGAAGGGAATGGCTATCCACTCTAATTCCATGAGCACTCCATGGACAGAGAAGCCTGGCGGGCTACAGTCTATGAAGTTACAAAGACTTGGACAAGACTGAGTGACTAACACTTTCGCTGACTTTCACTTTCATAGAAAAATAGGAACTGATAGTTTAATCTGATAGTCCATCACTAAGGTCTGGGATATTTCCCCCTATGTACATAAATTCCAAAGTTGGTGAAAGACTATTTAAAACCTGGAATAAGAATTTAGTCTTATGTGAATTGAAATTTGCATGACATTTTGGCAAACCCACCACTATTACCACCACCATGAAAATCCATTGACATTGTTCATTTATTATGAGACAGTGTCTCATTTTCTGGAATTTATTGTTAGCCAATAAGTTGGGTTTTTTTTAAAGTTATATATACAAAGGGGCAAGATTGTTTATAATATTGAAAAATTGCAAATGACCTACATTTCCTTCTTTAGAGAAATGGTATATCTAATTTATTCACTATAATTATAACAAATGTGAAGAATTTTTGGCAACATAACAAACTGCTTACAAACTAAAAAAATGTAAGAAGGGTCAAATTCACAATTTTTTATTGTGTATTAAACCGATAGCTATAGAAAAATGTACTTAGAAACATAAATTATCCTGCAGATATTTTAGGGTAGTATCAATCATGAATGCTTATTTTTCTGTGATTCTTTTTTTAGCATGTGAATTTATATTTAATAGGACATTATTGAGTTAAATTAAGACCCTCTTTTTCTTCTGCAAGAATATTTGGCAGTATTTTTGGCTCTTTGACCTTTAATTCCACTTCTAGAAATTAATCCCAGGATGCCCAAAGACTTGCAATATGTATATTCACAATAAAATTATTGTGGCAATAAAACATGGGAAAAAGCTAAGTATCCAAAATAATTATAAATCCTGGCTCATCCTTATGATAGAAACAACCAGTTATGAACTTATAGTATAATTAGATTTAATAACATAGGACATTGACAGGAAGTAGTGCTATTAGTTTAAGAATGTTTATCTCTGTGAGTTGATTTTTTTTACTTTAAAATATCTCCATTTACCAATTTTTCAGTAATTAACATATGAAGTATTATCTTCATGTTTGCAAGAAGCAAGTATATGTTTGTATCACAGGTGTCACTTTGAGAATGTTCAATTTTAAGTGATATATTTTTAGTCTTTTATTCTTTTTCTCCTAGAACTCTATATGATATAAAAAGCAGAAAATATTTTTTATTAAATGGCAAGATATAAAACATCCTATCAAATTAAATCATTTTATTTGAATGTAATCAAGCTTTTTACAGTTTGATTTAAACTCCATTGAGAAAACAGCAGTCTGAATATTTATATATTGAGTAAGGTTTATGTTTGATATATTGACCTTCATTTCTTTAAATTATTTCCAAACTTTGACTCTACTTAAAAAAATATATAAAAATTACAGTTTTCTAGGGTGGTCCTCCTAATAGAAAGTTGACACATATTCAGTTCAGTTCAGTTCAGTAGCTCAGTCCTGTCTGATTCTTTGCGACTCCATAAATTGCAGCACACCAGGCTTCCCTGTCCATCACCAACTCCCGGAGCCTACTCAAGCTCAGGTCCATTGCGTTGGTGATGCCATCCAGCCATCTCATCCTCTGTTGCCCCCTTCTCCTCCTGTCTTCAATCTTTCCCTGTATCAGGATCTTTTCCAGTGGGTTGGCTCTTCCCATCAGGTGGCCAAAGTATTGGAGTTTCAGCTTCAACATCAGTCCTTCCAATGAATATTCAGGACTGATTTCCTTCAGGATTGACTGGCTGGATCTTCTTGCAATCCAGGACATATATTAGTTCAATAAAAATCCATTATTAGCTCTTCAAACTGTACTGAATCAACTATTGCCAAAGAAAACAATTTAATTTCAAGCATTTTAAATTCTTCTGCTAAGTGGTGCATTAGATGATTTTTAATGTTTTTTATTTACTTAAAACCTTCTGAATTATAGTGCATAAAATGTTCAATGTGTAGAAAATTGGTACTGAAAAACATATAAATATAAATTAAACATGCATCTCCATATATTCTAAATTTGTTTGCAGTTGAATCAGCAAGAATTTTTGAAGTAGGAACACTCCAATGTAGAATAAGTGTATCTGGAGTTTGCTAAATTTAAATTCCTTTGATTTTATTTGAAGGACAATTTTAATTCTTTTTATGCTATAATTTTATCATACTATTATCTATGAACATTATTCAAAAGGCAGCTTGTCCTTTTAAGAATGTACTTTTTGTACATTAAAATAAATAACAGTTCTATTACAATATTTATATAAATTTCAAGTGAATGGAAGCTTTTAATATTCAGAGGTCTTTTCTATAAATAGCTTTATGAAGTGATATTGTGCTATCATTGAATAGCATTGTAGCATCCTTTTCAGGAAGCCATCCTTGAAATCCAATGCATTTTATAAGGTTAATTAAGGTCACATTTATAATGGTATAGATGGAATAGAATCTAGAGTCAAACAGAAGTAACTTAATATCAGACTGTAAAGTGGTTTCCTACAGAACACATTAATAGTTAGGAAAGGAAAAATTGATTGGACAAATAACTGTACCACACATATATAAAGGAACATCTCCATATATAGACAGAGATACTGCTGGAGCTTTTACCTCTTCTATTTGCCATTAAATGAAGGGGAAAATGTGGGAACAGTGACAGATTTTCTTTTCTTGGCCTCCAAAATCACTGCTTATGGTGACTGCAGTCATGAAATTAAACAAACAAACAAACAAACAGAAACATTTGCTTCTTGGGAGGAGAGCTACGACAAACCTAGACAGCATATTATAAAGCAGAGACATCATTTTGTCAGCAAAGGTCCATGTAGTCCACCAGTTCTTCGAAAGAATTGATGCTTTTGAATTGTGGTGCTTGGAGACTTTTGTGAGTTCCTTGGATAGCAAGATCAACCAATTCAATCCTAAAAGAAATCAACCCTGAATATTCATTGGAAGGACTGTTGCTGAAGGTGAAGTTCCAATACTTTGGCCACTGATGCAGAGAGTCAACCCACTGGAAAAAAATCCTTATGCTGGCAAAGATTAAAGGCAAAAGGATGAGATGGTTAGATAGTATCACTGACTCAATGGACATGAATTTGAGCAAACTCCAGGAGATAGTGGAGGACAGAGGAGCTTGGCATGCTATAGTCTATGGAGGAGCAAAAATTCAGAAGCGACTTAGCAATTGAAAAACAACAACCAATTGATGGAGCTTTAGCTCTTTGACTTTAGCTGAAAATTCTTTAGTTCATTACATTAACATCCTTGGACTGCCATAACAAATACAACAAATTGAGTGGCTTAAAACAGCAAAAATTTATTATGGCACATTTCTGGAGGCTAGAAGACAGAAATCAAGGTGTTGGTAGGGCCCCACTTCCTCGCAAATCCACAGGAACCCTTCCTTCCCTCTTCCCAGTGTCTGGTGGTGGCTATCAGTCCTTGGCATTCTCTGGCTTTCAGTTGCCTTGTCAGCACACGAAATGCTCCCTGTATGTCTCTGTCTTCACAAATAGTTATATTCTTATGAATATACCACTCATGTTGGATTTAGCGTCACACCCTGTTGCAATATGAACACTTCTCAACTTTTACTAATTGCATTAAAAATGACCTTCTTTCCAAATAAGATGATATTCTAACGTGTTTGGAGTTAGAACACCAACATATCTTTAATTTGGGAGTGATGGATGATGGAAACAATTTAACCTATAAGAGTCTTGATAACTATTAATAAGGTCCTCAAAGAAACTAGTGAATTATTTATACTGAAAGTTGACAGGCTTTTACAAGTCAAGTAATATTTAGGACTAAAGGCAGTTCTATCATAACAGATGAAGAGTTGTATATCATAAACAAGTAACACTATTTCAGAAAGACTACTTTGACCTGCAATCATGCTCCTTGTTCAAATGGAGGTAGGGGGTTTCCCTAAAGCAAAAGTAATTTTTATGTAAGATCCAAGATTTTCAATAGAAAGTTATTATGACCAATATAGGCTACAGAGTAGAAATATTCTTCTTCCTATGGTTGCTCCTCTTAAATCTTGATTGAAGCTTAAAAGTTTGAGAGCACAGGGGCTTGCTAAAGTTTATCACTTTCACTTCCATACATGTAGGGAAGGAGAGTATGCAGAGTTTGTTTTTTGAGGCGGGGGGAGTGGAATATTTGTAGATATAGTAAATCCTCTTTTCATATCTACATTTTATGTTAAATACAAATAAACGAACACTTTATGCTTCTATACCTACACAGCTGAATCTGTCTAGAGGAACTCACTCTAGAATGCTTGGTGAGCTTCCTCTAAATTCATGCTTACTAGCTTCAAGCAAGGCAGGCATGCTTCACTGATATTATCCTATTCTTCCTTTTTCCAGATTTCCTAGATGACTGTTTCACAAATTCCATGGACTCCTCCGACAGGCAACCCAGTCTCACTACTTCTAGCTGATGAACTTCTCCTGCTCGGCTGACAAAGTCACCAAAGGAATTCCACAGGCTCCCACCATCACAACATCCAACTTCCCAAACCACTCTGCAGTGAGAAATGCCAGAGGCTGAAATGCATATTTTATGCTACTCATTAGAGCAAAACTCTACAGAATACACTGTTAGGTCACATTCAGGAGTTGTGCAATTGGCAGTCTAGTCTATCAATGTCTGTGATCAATATACTCTGATTATTACTCATGTCAACTTAAAAAATATTCACAACCTAAAAGCTGAGAGTTATGTCATATTCAGTGGGAATTTTTAGCACTTCAAACCCAGGAGGCAGCAATTCAAGTAACCCTGAGAGAAGTACTCTGAGGAGGTAAGGATGGTACCAGTTTATATTTTGCAACAAAGGATAGATAGTCCAACAGGATAACTGTTAATTAAGGAAAACCAGATATCTCAATTTAGAGAATTTAGTGCTTTTCTATGTATGAGAAAATGCAACAGTCTGAGCTTACTGAAATTATTCCTCTTATATGCACCTCAGTTATATGGGACCAGTTTCCTGTGTTTTCACATCCTGAGTTTCCTCAGGGTTCACCAGTTCACCATAACCATCCATGTGGATTGCAATTGTTGATGACTCTGACACCCTTTGTTTACTGATAAGGCAGGAAATATTCCATTTCTTACTTGGATGTATCCATTCTGCTCTTCAATAAACCTAATCCTATCACATTGCATATTCAAAAAAAATAACTGAATTAATTCTCCCTTCTCTCTGCTATACCACAAAATTTTACTCTTCACTGAATTTATCCATCAGCATGGAAACATACTATTTCTTTTGTGCGGAAAAACTGAAGCAATCTCCTCATGATCCTCCCTTTTCCCTTTTTATCTACTACATTTCTCCAATCTTCTTCATAGAAAAACTCCTGAAAAGATCCCCTTTATGTGTTGTTTCTAATTCTCTCTTAGCCTATTTTCAGTAGAATTTTGCCCTCACTGCTCAGCCAAAACTATTCTTGACGACTTTCATATTACTTACTAAAGTGGTAACTTCTCAGTCTTTATTTTACCTTCCCTATAACATAATTTGACAAAGGTGAATTCTTTCTCCTGTCAATTGAAAAAAACGCAAACTAAAATTTGAGAATTATGTTCTATGGCGGATTTTCTAAAGACTTTAACCTAGAAGACAGCCCTTCTTCAGACGACTCTGAGGAACTGCTCAAAGAGGTATGGTAGGAGCCAGGATATATGGTGTTGTAACAAAAACCAGGTAGTTGAAACATCAAAAGATGACTGTTAATTAAAGAAAATCATATAACTCAATGAATTGATCATTTTTCTCTATTTGGGAATATGTATGAGTCTGGGCTTATTGAAATTGCTCCTTTGATTAGCAACTTAGCTATCTAGGACCTGTATCCTGCTTTTCTCCATCCTGAATCTCCTTAGGGTGCACAGTTGGGGGAGGCTGCAGTGACTGCTGGCTTAACGTCTGCAGTCCTTTGTTTACTGATATGGCAGATGACGTTTTTCTTCCATAATCCTTAAAACATATTCCTTGGATGCCAGGTCACAACATCAATTAGTTTTCCTGCATGTATGAATGCTAAGTTACTTCAGTTGTGTCCAACTCTCTGTGACCTTATGGACTGTAGCCCACCAGGCTGCTCTGTCCATGGGATTCTCCAGGCAAGAATACTGAGTGGATTGCCATCCGTCTTCCAAGGGATCTTCCCAACCCAAGAATCAAACCGGCATCTCTTAAGTTTCCCGCATTGGCAGGCAGGTTCTTCACTACTAGTGCCACCTGGGAAGCTCATTTGTTTGTCTGCCACCTCACTAATTACCCCACCTCAGTCTCCTTTTCTGTTTTTTTTTTTTTCTCTCTTCTCTCATTTTTTAACTTTGAATGGTCTTATTCTTCAGTTCTTGATCCTCTCCTCATTCTATCCATATTTATTCATTTGATTATGCTAAACAGGTTCTTGTCTTTAACTGCTGTCTATAAAAATGTGGATGACTACCAAATTTGTGCCTTCAACTCACTGTACTTCAAAGTATACTTTGAAAAATCCATACTCATTTAAATTTTCTGTATTTGAACAAGACCAAAAAGCACTATAATCCTCATTTTACCACTCATAAAAATACAAATCACTGATTAAATAAACTCTGAAAGACATGCCAAATATGTCTAATTTGATAAAGATTATTTCAGTTACTATTATATTTAACATATTCTATTTTTACTACCATATATCTTAAATTTAAAATGTCACATTTCTCCAAAGAAGACATGAAGATGGCCAATAGGCCCATGAATAAAATGTCCAATATCACTAATTATTAGAGAAATGTAAATCAAAACTACATGAGATATCATCTCACTCTGGTCTGAATAACCAATCATCATCAACAAGACTATGAATAACAAATGCTGGAAAGGATGTAGAGAAAAAGAACCCTCCTACACTGTTGGTGGAAATGTGAAATGGTACAGCCACTGTGGAGAACAATATGGAATTCCTTTAAAAAATGAAAATAGAGTTATCATATGATCCTGTAGTCTAACTCCTGGGTGGATATATGGGGAAAACTAGAATTTGAAAATATGCATTCATCCCAATGTTCATTACAACACTATTTACAGTAGTCAAAACATGAAAGCAAAGTAAACGTCCATCAACAAATGACTGGATAAAGAAGATGCAGTTTATTTGTATATACAATAGAATACTACTCAGTCATCAGAAAGAATGAGATAATGTCATTTGCAGCAACATGAGTGGACCTAGAGATTGTCATACTGAGTGAAGGAAACCAGAGAGAGAAAGCTGACTACAATATGATAGCAATTATATATGGAATCTGAAATATGATGCAAATAAACTTATTTACAAAACAGAAATAGACACAGACATAGAAAACAAATGTATGGCTATGAAAGGGGGAGAGGGGAGAGATAAATTTGGAGTTTGGGATGAACAGATATACACTAATTATATATAAAATAAATGTCAAGTTCCTACTATATAGCACAGGAAACTGCATTCAATATACTGCAATAAACCATAATGGGAAAGAAAAAATAAAATTGATTCATATGTAAGATTAAAATAGGGTTTGCTGTTAAAAAATAATGTAAAGACATATCCTAAAATGTGCTATTCCTTCCGTCTTTCAGCTCAGGCAACTCTATCCTTCCAGATACTCAAGACAATAACTTTGGAAATATTGATTCTTCTCATTTTCTCCATGCATGGTTATAATATATTAGTGAAAGTTGCTCAGTCATGTCCGACTCTTTGTGACACCATGGACTATATACTCCATGGAATTCTCTAGGCCAGAATACTGAAGTGGGTAGCCTTTCCCTTCTCCAGGGGATCTTCCCAACCCTGGGATTGAACCCAGGTCTCCCACATTGCAGGTGGATTCTTTACCAGCTGAGCCACAAGGGAAGCCCAGAATACTTGAGTGGGTAGACTATCTCTTCTCCAGCAGATCTTCCTGACCCAGGAATCAAATTGAGTCTCCTGCATTGCAGGCAGATTCTTTACCAACTGAGCTGTCAAAATGTCAGTAAATACTAACTCTAGGTCGACTTAAAAAAAATGGTCACAATCAAAAGTTGAGAGTTATTTGGCAGAAAATTTTAGGACTTAAGCCTGGGAGGCATCATCTCAAGGACTCCCGAGAGAACTGTTTCAAGGAGGATAAGTGGGGAGCCAGGTTATACAGAAGTTTTGCAACAAAGAGCAGGTAGTCTGAACATTAAAAAAAAAAAAAATTATTGTTAATTTACGGAAAACAGGTATCCTGAGTTAAGGAATTTAGCTCTTTTCTATGTATGGGAAGATGCGAGTCTGGGCTCACTGAAATCATTCCTTTCATATGAATCTCAGCTATCTGGGACCAGTATCCTGTGATTTTCATATCATGAGCACCCTCGGGCTCAAGATAGGGAGTGGCTGCAGTCTGATGGCAGTGAAATCACAGATACTCTTTCCCTTCGTGAGTGCCCTTAGACTCAGGAACTCACACTGGAGAGTTGGAGTCAATGACGACTGTGAAATCCTTATTTCTTGATATAGCGGGGAACATTCCAGTTCCCATTGCCTCCAAAATGTATTCAAAAACTAAATACTTTATTCTACTCAATTTTACTCACTACAATCAACTCCAAGATGCTAATACCTGTCCCTCAAGTTACTGCCTTAGCGTCCTAACTTGTCACCCTGAATCCACAGTTTCTCCTATAGTTTTGTCACAGTGATTATCACTCTTGTGGCTCAGAATTTTTCATTTACTTCTAAATTACATAGAATAATAGTCTGCATTCTGAAAATCATATATAAATTAAAGAGACACTCAGAATTCATAAAATACATTTATTTATGTGTGCATGCTTAGCCATGTCCAACTCTTTGTGACCCCATGGACTGTAGTCTGCAAGGCAACACTGTCCATGGGATTTCCAGACAAGAATATTGGACTGAGTTACTATTGTTTCTCCAGGGAATCTTCCTGACCCAGGAACTGAACCCATGCCTCTTGCATATCCTACATTCCAGGAGGATTCTTTACCTGCTGAACCATCAGGAAACCCACAGTAACATATATAGATATTAATAAGATATCATTTTTCCTTGTATATGATTTTTGATATGTCATCATTTTTTCAGGTTTCATAACATAATATATTCAGAGAAATATAATGTGAGAAGATTATAAAGAATATAAGGTTTTGTATTTAAAGAATCATATATTTAACTAGCTACTCAACTCTAAAAAGAATAAATTTATTTGTAAAATCAGATTTTTGCCTATGAAAGTAATTATATATAAACCTATGCAATATAGACTTATGGAGAATAACTTGTGCAAGTTTGAATGAATTATTTTTTTTATTTTTCTCAAAAATAAAAATGGTTAAAGGAAAGGAATTCATAGCAGCAGTCAAACCAAATCAGTTTTTATTTTTCAAAATGATATCAAACAAAACATTTTGAAGAATGAAATTTCTTCATCATCAAATATATATTTCCACTTCTTTGAGTGCTTATATTTTACTTAGGAATAGAGCTAAACTGCCATTTTTCATCCTTCTTTGACATCCTAGGCAGATACAGGCATGGATGAATTTCAGTCTTCATGCAAAATGAAAAGTTGATCCAAGTAACCTTCCTTTTATTTTCACACAAAAACAAACACAGCCCTTTTATGACTTGAAATATTTCTTTAGAAAACCTGGTTTAACTTTCCTAATATATTGTCAATTAACTATATTTCATGTTTACTATTGTAAGTTATTTATTACATAAAATATGTGATAATATATATATATCAGTTTTAAAGATAAATTAAATTTTACATATTTGTTTTAGTTATAATTTAATTAGCAGCTAATTGATCATAATTCCCTTCCATAAGTTTCATATTAATCGTCCTCTATGCATATTAGAATTTTAGGTTTTGCATTTAATAGGAAAACATTATGCTATTTTCCATTAAGAAAATAATAATAGCTGTTTTGAAATCAGTTTTACATACTATAGTTAGTATTTTCATTGTGCTTTGTATGCCTTGCAAACTGCATTAGCTTTTTTTTTTTTTAATACGTGAAGTTCACCACATGCACCATCAAATAAGTGAATACATAGTTAGAAGTTTTTCTATGTACCCAGACAAACTAAATTACTAAGAAAAATATTTCAGAAGGTAAACTATTGTGCATAAGACAATGCTAGTTAACAAAATGTATTGTATTCTTGGGACTACATCTACAATTAATGTGCCCAATGGAATCTCACTGAAAATTCCAAGGTGACTTATGAATTTGTTGAATTATCATTATATTGTCTATATTCCTCAGATTTCTTAATTTAGGATATATGAATTAGACTAAGTTGAACCTTCAGTTTTATTCACTTTATTCTATTACTCTTAAGTTTTCTATGTCAGAAATAATGGTAGCTTCACAAGATTTTTGTGGTGAAAAAGATCATGCCATGTTGATAAGCCCTCTCTTTGAAAATATGCGACTTTATTTAAAATATAATGAATTTCAAGATATTCTCATATTGGGAATATTTTAGCAATAGGGTGTACATTGGGAAATCCATTTATTGTTCAAAGTGGGAAAATTACATATGGTCTAGAAAGTTTAAGTGACATAAAAGTTTATACAATTGGTAGCAAAGCATGTATTAGATCATGGGTGTCATAACACAAGCTATGCTTGCCTCTTAAATCTATGTTTATGCATATAGGAATGTAAATTAAGAATATAACATACATGCTTTATTAATTATATCTATACCATCCAAGAATAACATCCTCTCTGAAACTCAGTTTTAAATTAAAGAATTTCAACTTCACAAACATAAGATTTGATTGCATTTGATTTTCTATGGTCTAAATAGCATAATTCCAGATTTCAATTTAACTGATACTAAAAGAAATTGCCAATGCAACTTAGAGTCTGAAAGTAATTTTTCAGAAAAAACAAACAGGAAATATGTAAGTCTGTCAGATATAATATCTGGAAAAATAATTATGATTAAAACTATAAAATATAGGTAATTGGGAAAATTCTTAAAGAACTTACAAATGACATAGTAAATTTCAAAACAAATTGATAAAATGTTATTTCTAGGTCCTTCTTAACTTTTAGACAAACTGATCAAAAGAACACATACATAAACTCACACATTATGAGTATAAAAGAAACATCTGAAGCAAATATTGATTTTATATTTTTAAGAATTTTTGTACTTTAAGGCAGATTCATGCTGATGTATGGCAAAACCAATACAATATTGTAAAGTAATTAGCCTCCAATTAAAATAAATTTTAGAAAAGAATGGAATATTGTTTTATTTGGAATATTGTTGTTGTTCAGTCACTCACTTGTGCCTGATTCTTTGCAACCCCATGGATTG
Source organism: Ovis canadensis (assembly GCF_042477335.2). Taxonomy (NCBI): domain Eukaryota; kingdom Metazoa; phylum Chordata; class Mammalia; order Artiodactyla; family Bovidae; genus Ovis; species Ovis canadensis. Next base: position 33,849,417 of record NC_091261.1, on the reverse strand, counting down.
CTGCATGCCGGGCTTCCCTGTCCTTCACTATATCCCAGAGTTTGCTCAAACTCATGTCCATTGAGTTGATGATGTCATCCCCTTCTCCTCCTGTGTTCAATCTTTCCCAGCATCAGGGTCTTTTCAAATAAGTCAGCTCTTTGCATCAGGTGGCCAAAGTATTGGCATTTCAGCTTCAACTTCAGTCCTTCCAATGAACACCAAGGACTGACTTCCTTTAGGATGGACTGGTTGGATCTTCTTGCAGTCCAAGGGACTCTCGAGAGTCTTCTCCAACACCACAGTTCAAAAGCATCAATTCTTCAGTGCTCAACTTTCTTTATAGTCCAACTCTCACATCCATACATGACTACTGGAAAACCATAACCTTGACTAAATGGACCTTTGTTGACAAAGTAATGTCTCTGCTTTTTTATAGGTTGCTCATAACTTGCCTTCCAAGGAGTAAGCATTTTTTAATTTCATGGCTGCAGTCAACATCTGCAGTGATTCTGGAGCCCAAAAATATAAAGTCTAACACTGCTTCCACTTTTTCCTCATCTATTCCCCATGAAGTGATGGGACCAGATGCCATGATCTTCGTTTTCTGAATGTTGAGCTTGAAGCCAACTTTTTACCTCTCCTCTTTCACTTTCATCAAGAGGCTTTTTAGTTCCTCTTCACTTTCTGCCATAAGGGTGGTGTCATCTGCCTATCTGAGGTTATTGATATTTCTCCCAGCAATCTTGATTCCAGCTTGTGTTTCTTCCAGCCCAGCGTTTCTCATGATGTACTCTGCATAGAAGATAAATAAGCAGGGTGACAATATACAGCCTTGACGTACTCCTTTCCCTATTTGGAACCAATCTGTTGTTCCATGTCCAGTTCTAACTGTTGCTTCCTGACCTGCATACAGATTTCTCAAGAGGCAGGTCAGATGGTCTGGTATTCCCATCTCTTTCCGAATTTTCCACAGTTTATTGTGATCCGCACAGTCAAAGGCTTTGGCATATTCAATAAAGCAGAAATAGATGTTTTTCTGGAACTTTCTTGCTTTTTCTATGATCCAGCGGATGTTGGCAATTTGATCTCTGGTTCCTCTGCCTTTTCTAAAAGGCAAATTATACCATAATAAACCTGAGTTATAGAAGAAGGTTGTAAATAAATTTGATTATAAATATGTATATGCATGTTTATACACAATCATGTAGTAGTGCCACTTATTCCATTTTTTTAATAGCATTTTTTAAGCAATGCAGTTTGTGTTCTTAATATTCAACTTATATATGTGAATACAATTTCTAAAGTACTTTAATTGGTTGACATAATGTCAAAATTGAAAAATTTTTGGAAATTTATTTTTGAATTCTATCTTTATTTGAGGGTGCCCAGCCATCACACATGGGGGACAGCACCCCTCCCTGGATGATTGAATCAGTGGGAGTCGAGCAAAAAGGACATGATTGAACCATTGGTAGCTCCAGGATTTAAGGGGACTGACTGAATCAAGGGCAATCATGTGATTTAAGGATGTCCAGGAAGTTAAGGAGGGAAATTGATTTAATGGGGCTCATAAAAATTAAGAAATCTGAATGACTTAATGGGGTCTGAAAAGTTAAGAAAAAGCAGATTGATTTGGAGGCTCAGGAAATAAGGGTTTTGATTGCTATAATGGAGGTCAGGAAATTTAAGAAGGATGATTGATTAATGAGGATCTGGATATCAAATTGAGCTGATTTAATCAATTGGAGTCATGTGATTTAGGGGGCCAGTTTAATATGTACATGGAAGTCATTGATAAAACAATGCTGAATGAATAAATGGAAGTAACCTGATTTAAGGGGACGGCTTTAACAATAGGAGTTGCCTCATCCAAAGGGCTGATTTAATCAGCCCAAACACTCCCCTCCCCATGGGGATAACATGTTTATACTCAACTGTGTATATAACATGTATACACAAGTGAGTTTTCTGTATACAACATATATACACAACTGTGTACATAATATGGATCCAAAAATGAACTTTGAGAACGCAATCATGTATAAAGAACATTGTGCATACTAGTGCCCACAAAAGAACTTTGAATACACAATACATATAAACAACTGTGGACATACTATGTGTAAGGAAATGTGGGTACAGAGTGCATATATACAACTGAGTAATCCAAGGTATGCCCTAGTCTCCCCTACAGGGAGACCTGGCCTCCCACATACAAGTGACAGCACATCTATTGATCCAATTGGTCTTCTTAAATATGATGACCTAATTAAATCTGTCATCCCTTTTAATGTTGTCATGAGACTTAAGAAAGCAAATTGATTTAATGGGGTCAGGAAACCTAAGGTGTTGGTTGGTTTAATGAATGTTAAGGGATTTTAAGAAGGATGATTGATTTACATGGATCAATGATATTTAAGGGAGCTGATAATCAATGAGGGCACATGATTCAGGGGACTGATCGAAATAGTGGAAGTCATGGGATATAACATGTCTGAGTGAATTGATGACCCATTGCTTTAAGGGGACTGATTGAATCAAAGGCTATCTTGTGATTTAAGGGGACTTATTATTTTATAGGCATTCAGGAGGATATAAATGGGAATGGATTTAATGGAGTTTAGGAAAAGCAAGAAAGAGGAATAATGTGTCTGGTGTCTGGTGACTAAAGAAGGCAGACTGATTAGAACCTGCCTTAATAGAGCTTCCTGGTATTTATGTTCACAATTGTCTTTCTTATAAGGATTATATGATAAAAAAAATTATATTAGATCTGCTCCCGGGGCTTCCCAGGAGGTGGTAGTGATAAAGAAGCCATCTGCCAATGAAGAAGGCAGGAGACACTGACTCAATCCCCGGGTTAGGAAGATCCCCCAGAAGAGGGTATGGCAACCCACTCCAGTATTCTTGTCTGGAGAATCCCATGGATGGAGGAGCCAGGAAGGCTATAGTCCATAGGGTCACAAGGAGTCAGACAGGACTAAAGCACACAAGTATATATAATGTCTTAGATGCTAATAAAAACATATGCATAAATATGCAATGTAAATGTGGTTATGTTATTAATATGGTCTTATAGTCAGATTTCACCTGCATTCAGAAAAGTATGGCACTCATTAGTATAAAGAAAACATTAACAAATAAATATTACAATTAAGGGAACAGAAATGTGCTAATAAAAGTCATTGTGCTTGTTTTAAATTTACATTATTTTATGAACATTCATTTTTATCAATGAAGAGAATGCTACAATATAAAACGATTTTAAAGTATATATAAAATCTGGAAATTGTAATAGTTATTATTTACCTTTGTAGTAGACAATAAAAATATATGGTTTTAAAACTTAGAGAAAAATTTTTCTTTCAGAGCAGAAAGTATATTATGCATTTAATTCTTGGCTACAGCAAGGATTTCTGGTATTCGTTTGGGCTTCATAAATTTTTGTTGATTCGTAATTAGTTGAAAGATTTAAAAATATGGAAATATTTAATCAACTCCAGTAAATAATTATGTTGACTCTTCTGGTGGAATAAATTCCTCAAAGCTAGAAAAGAGCATATTTTTTGTGTATTCTGCACCTTGTAGACCAGGGGGAAGTTAAACTAATGGTAAAAAAATGGATTTCAGGAAAAATTTTGAACCAATAAATTGTTTAGGAAAAAAATTAATACAGGGTATGTTTGAAACCAGAAAAGATTACAGGAGATATATAGAATCTCAATTTCTATAAAGCTTAAATAAAATCCATCTTAAGTAATTTATCAGATGGAAGAAATCACTTGTGTGTTTTTAAGGTACACCTCTATAGTATATATTCATTGAAAAAGTATAGTCAATACACATATGATCCCATCAAAACAGTGGTTGTTTTTCAGGTAATAGCTAGATAAAATTCCTCTTCCTAATGAAAGGGGCTGTATTTTGGGAGAAAAAAGTTCTGAGAGTATTATTATCTTCTTGCATGAATGTGTAGTTTTCCAACTATGTCCAAGAGAAAGAACTGAATACACATTGCCCAGTCTTAAAAATGTAGCATCATGTTAATCAGAAAGACTGAGTTGTTTGCCCAGAGGGGTGTGAGTATAGGACAGAGCTGCCCAGGAGTGCCAGACCCAAGAAGAAACAGCTTCCCCATTTTATGACAAAGTTAGCAGAATATCTGAGTAATTATCCAGTGAAAGTAAAATCACAGTGGAAATTAACTCTATTTTATCAGTGTGTTCTTTGCCTCAGTTCAGTTCAGTTCAGTCAGTCAGTCGTGTCTGACTTTTTGTGACCCCATGAACCACAGCAAGCCAAGCCTCCCTGTCCATCACCAACTCCAGGAGTCGACCCAAACCCATGTCCATTGAGGAGGTGATGCCACCCAACTATCATCCTCTGTTGTCCCCTTCTCCTCTTGCCCTCAATCTTACCCAGCATCAGGGTCTTTTCCAATGAATCAGCTCAGATTTCACAGATAGTTAATAAATAGGATGAATATTCAAGTATATAGACTTAAGGAGATGAATCTTGTCCTATTGCATCAACAGATTTTTGTTCTTGGTCTCCAGTGTCTCCAGTTTTTCTTGTTCTTTTTAATCTTGTTATATTATTCTTCATTTAGTGATGTATTTATCAGAAGGTAGAATAGCTAATTTAATTTTATCTGAAAATAAAATCTCTCTTGGTACACATCTTCCTATGGAAGTGGCAAAACAATAGTAATAAAATATTTTTAAAAAATCAGAGCAAACTTTTTTCTAGAAATAGATTTTATCTTTTATAAAAAAATCTGAATGGTTTACAAATAAAAAGTGAGAAAAAAAGCATCTATAACAAAAATTTATTCAGTACCAAAGCAGTTCATTTATAAATACCCACTTTTCTCAAATATTGCTGAGTTTATAAAAAATATCTGTACCAATTTATCTATTATATCACTGATTGATTTTTCACTCTTTTTATTCAACTTTTAAAAATATTTCAGTGTTTTGTTTGTTTGTTATGTTTTGTCTGGTAATCAAATGCAGGTACTTACAAAACTTAGTTAGCATGTTAGTCTCTCAGTCATATCTGACTCTGGGAACCTATGGACTATAGCCGAGCAGGCTCCTCTCTCCTTGTAATTCTCCAGGCAAAAACATTGGAGTGGATTGTGATTTCCATCTCCAAGGTATCTTCCTGATCCAGGGAGTGAACCCAGGTCTCCTGCATTGCAGGTAGATTCTTTACCAGCTGAGCTACCAGGGAAAACACTTAGTTAGTTTTGATGCCCATACATTTTATAAAAATAACAGAGAAATATTTGCTTGTTTTTTCAATAAAACATGTGTAAATTATAAATGTGTTAATCATACTCCACACTATTAATATAATATATTTAATAAACATACCAGCAATAAAAACTGATGAGTGCTCTGTGGCTCCAGAGAGGAAAAGTCGCTTCCAAAAACAATATTATAAATGAATGGATGTCACCAAAACACCACAGATGTCAAATGCTTTTGAGAATCTCCATGGTCAAATGCCTCCTTCATATACAATTAGAAGGTTTTCAAGAGTTTGAATAGAGCTACCATTCAATGGTGCAAAAGTATATGGAGCATAAACAGTCTAATGAATTTGGTACTTGATAAGGTTATAGAAATTGAAACACTAAAGGAAGAATCAGGTATTATTTATCCTACATGAATTTTTAGTTATTTTTGTTTGTTTGATTTAATTATATATGAGATTTAAGTGGTACAGCATGTTTCTTTTCACCAGAGTCTGTCTGATGAAAATTATCACCTCAAATGGAGCTAACTTAAAGGAAAGTCATTCAGTTGTTCAGTCACTAAGCTGTGTACAACTCTTTGCAAGCCCACGGACTGCAACATGCCAGGTTTCCCTATCCTTCACCATCTCCCAGAGTTTGCTCAAACTCATGTCCATTGAGTTTATTAAACCATACATCTCATCCACTACTCCTCCTGTCTTCAATCTTTTGAAGCATGATGGGAAGTGCTTACATCATTTGTCAAAAAGAAAGATATTCATAATTTTTATTTTAGTACAATGGTTTCTTATCTCACTTAGGGCAGAAAATATACATTACTCATCCACACGTGGATACTGGAACACTGGTTGTCGTTCAGTTGCTAAATCATGTCTGACTCTTTGCAACCCCATGACCTGCAGCATGCCAGGCATTGTAGGTTAATTTTATGAATGATCAAAATGAAAGATGACAGTATTCAGTTAATTAAAAATAAAAAATAGGTAAGTACGAGATGTCTGAGAAAAAAAAAATGAAGTATGGTTATATCTCACTTTTCTTAGAGAACTATTTTCATAATTCCTAATTACCTCAGAGTATCTTGCTCCTTTCACTGTATTACAACTAAATGTAATGTTTAGTGATATGAAGGATAAAGAGTAGTATTTGAAGAAATCAAAAGAAGGATTTACTACTGTCCATCTCTAAGGATATTAAATATAATTTAGTATAAGCAAATACAGAGATACAAATATCTAAAGAAAAAATAAGATAAAGAAAGAAGAGTAAATAGAACTATAAAATAATTTCTTTTATTGTTTGATTTTTTCACACAATTAAACTTTTCATGTTACTTTTCTTGCTCATAAACGTGAATTCTAAATGAAAGTTTAATTCATTGGCTTCCGTAAAGATTAGTGGGCACAATTCTCAAAAGCAATTTGCAATTGTAAGAAGGAGGTATAGATCTTCAGTACTAGAAATAAAATCTATTTTTCAAAGTGTGTTGTATTTAATAATAAAACTGTATATTAAAATCATATATGTTGAGATACTGCATGGGCTATTAAGAGTTTTTAGATGTTATATTTATCTGGACAGTGACTAAAATGAGATATGGCAGACTTATCCTCCTGGTGTATTAAACATTTGAACTTGATTTAGATTTCCTAAAAATACTATACCCTTTATCATGCTTGTCAGGATCCTAAATGGAAAGGCAATTTAATTTTATCAAAGTTCAAATTTTGAAAAATAAAACCACCTCTGAAATTTGGCAAAAACATGTAATGAAATCACAGCTCATGCTTGTAAAATAATCAATTCTTGGTTGATTTTATTTTCTTACTTTTTTTGTTTATTTAGATAATTAAAGTAAACATTTGCAATATTTTGGTTTTATATGTATAAATTGGCTCAAATAATTTACTAAAATAGAAACAGAGGCAGGCACAAAAAGCATTTGTAGACATGAACAAAAACAAAGATTTTTTAAAAAGTGAAGCCTAGTCTCAGATTCAGTAACCTTATTTCCTGGTTTTAAGTTGTTGCTTCAGTTGATCCTTAAGTCCAGTAGAGGTTTAACTTCTTTATTTGCTAGATTCTGTCTTTGACAAAAAGACTGGTAATTCGTGGCATGATAATCTCAGGAGTTTTGGAAGGAGAGAAGAAAAATCCATGGTTTTGACCTCCCATTGAGGTTGTTTGTGTGTTATACTTGGAAGAATTTAAGGAACAATGTAAAGAAATAAAGGAAAGCAATAGTATGGAAAAGACTAGAGATCTCTTCAAAGAAAATAGCGATACGAAGGGAATATTTCATGAAAAGATGAGCACAATAGAGGGCAGAAATTGTATGGAACTAATAGAAGCAGAAGATATTAGGAAGAGATGGCAAGAATACACAGAATAACTATACAAAAAAGATCTTTATGACCCAGATAACCACCATGATGTGATCACTCACCTAGAATCAGATATCCTGGAATGTGAAGTCAAGAGGGCCTTAGGAAGTATCACTCTGAACAAAGCTAGTGGAGGTGATAGAATTCCAGTTGAGCTGTTTCAAATCCCAAAAGATGATGTGAAAGCGTTGCCCTCATTATGCCAGCAAATTTGGAAAACTCAGCAGTGGCCCTAGGACTGGAAAAGGTCAGTGTTCATTCCAATCCCAAAGAAAGGAAATGCCAAAGAATGTTCAAACCACCTCACAATTGCACTCATCTCACACACTAGCAAATTAATGCTCAAAATTCTCCAAGCCATTCTTCAACAGTACATGAACCATGAACTTCCAGATATTCAAGCTAGATTTAGAGAAGGGAGAGTAACCAGAGATCAAATTGCCAACATCCTCTGCATCATCGAAAAAGCAAGAGAGTTCCAGAAAAACATCTACTTTTGCTTTCTTGACTACACCAAAGCCTTTGACTGTCTGGATCATAACAGACTGTGGGAAATTCTGAAAGAGATGGGAATGCCAGACCCCCTTACCTGCCTCCTGAGACATCTGTATTCAAATCAGGAAGCAACTGTTAGAACTGGACATGGAGCAACAGACTGGCTCCAATTCAAGAAAGGAGTACATCAAGGCTGTATGTGGTCACCCTGCTTATTTAACTTATATGCAAAGTACATCATGAGAAATGCTGGGCTGGATGAAACACAAGCTGAAATCAAGATTGACAAGAAAAATGTCAATAACCTCAGATACACAGATGACACCACCGTTATGGCAGAAAGCAAAGATGAGCTAAACAGTCTCTTGATTAAAATGAAAGAGGAGAGTGAAAATGTTGGCTTAAAACTCAACATTCAGAAAACTAGGATCATGGCATCTGGCCCCATTACTTCATGGCAATAGAGGTGGAAACAATGGAAACAGTGTCAGACTTTATTTTTTGGGGCTCCAAAATCACTGCAAATGGTGACTACAACCATTTAATTAAAAGACACTTGCCCCTTGGAAGAAAAGTTATGACAACCCTAGACAGCATATTAAAAAGCAGAGACATTACTTTGCCAACAAAGGCCTGTCTATGCTATGGTTTTTCCAGTAGTCATGTACGGATGTGAGAGTTGAACTATGAAGAAAGTTGAGTGCCAAAGAATTGATGGATTTGAAGTGTAATGTTGGAGAAGACTCTTGAGAGTCTCTTGGACTGCAAGGGAATCCACCCAGTCCATCCTATAGGAAATCAATCCTGAATATTCATTGGAAGGACTAATACTGAAGGTGAAACTCCAATTTCTTGGTCACCTGATGCCACAAACTTACTCATTTAAAAGACCCTGATCCTGAGAAAGATTGAAGAGGGGAGGAGAAGGGTATGACAGTGGATAAGATGGTTGGATGGCATCACTGACTCAATGAACATAAGTTTGAGTAAACTCCGGGAGTTGATGATGGACAGGGAGGCCTGGTGTACCGCAGTCCATGGGGTTGCAAAGAATTAGACACAACTGAGGGACCGAACTGAACTGAACCAATTCTTTTTGAAGTTTTAATGAAATTTGAATTACAACATGTGTTGTTGGAATGATATAGTCATTCTCAATTTTTGTATATCAATATACAAATGTGCAAATATAAATATACAATATTTATACTATATATACAAATATATTGTATATATAGTATATACAAATATATTGTATATACAAAATATAAAATATACATAAATATATAAAATATATGTAAAATATATGCATGTATACATTTTATATATAATATACATAAAATATGTATAAACATATACACATGCATTTTTAAATTACTAAGAAACATGTAGAAGTGAATTATTTGAGTAATTGAGGGGATTTACACTATTTGACCTTAGCACTTCACTCATATTAGTTGCATAGGCAAAATAATAGGTAATATGTAAGAAAATATGATAAATCCAAATACATAGGTGGAAATTCAATATATAATTAAATTCACAATTTAAATTAATGATGAAAAGTTAGCTGATGACATGAATTCTAACGGGATAACATTAGCACAATTAAAAATGCACTGTCAGTTCCAAAAGAACTAAAGAATCTGCAGGAAAAGGTAAGTTAAAATAAAAAACCTAGATATATATTATGTTGACATAAGAAAGAGTTTTATATATCTTATAACAGGAGTTATGTTTGATTACACAAATATTTTAAATAAGGCCATAAAATTTAAAAATAAATAGCAAACTGAAGCAGAAATTTTAAATACACTCATAGTTACAATTAATATTCTTTTTTCACAAATATTTTCAAAATGTCATTCCATGAATAGGAGACCCTTGCAAAATAAGAGAAAGAGTTAGAATACATGTCAAATAAGTTTATATATATATATATATATATATATATATATATGTTAAAATCTTACTAAGCAAATGAAACCATAACACAATTCATACCAATTTTTAACTAAAAAATAGATTAATATAGAAAAAAATAGAAATATAACAGGTATCATAATTGTATATACTGTGGAAAGATAAATGGGTGAAAAATAGTTTTTACAATTTTAAGACTATTTATCAAGCCTAAAAATATCTATTTTTTACCCTTTAAATTCACATCTATATATGTATCCCCTCAAATAATGAGATAGTTACATGATGATGAAAGTATCATGTTTTCCTAGTTTATAATACCATCATGTTCCCATGTTTGTCCTAATTTGTAATTCCAACAAAACTGCAAACAAATTAAATGGAGATAATAGATACTAAGTAGAAATAGGATCACTTTAGGCCACAATTACTTCTTTGCCCAGTGCAATATGCCATCTGTGGCTTGATGGGGAGGCTGGGTTAATGGGACAGGAGAGAAGTGCCCAAATTTTTTATTCTGCTATTCCACCAGCAAAGAAAAATTTTCAAAATATAATCAAGACATAGAAAAATGGACATTATGCCATCATGTAGAGAAGAAATATGTATAAATCTGAACGGAGAAAAACTTTAATCAAATTAAAATGTATGGAACTATAAATACCAATATATAAACAAGGTTGATGATTTGTAATCTTTACAAACTCTAAGAAGTTTGGTACAGGTTCTCTAGTCCCATCTTTGTTAAATGTAGGAGATGTTGCCTCATATTTGTTACATCATTCTAAGAACAACAGTGACTTATTATACTAAGAGCATTATGAAATTCAGAAGGAAACTAATAAGAGACTGAGAACATAGGTAATTATTGCTTTACAGTAACCAGGTTAGCTACTGTCAACTGGTGGTCTTTGCCAAGTAACAAAGAAAGAGAACTGAGCACATAGTCAGCTTCTCATATTTTTCAAAATTTGGATAAATATTATTTACTCTTTGGGTAGCTTAAATTTAGCCAATAGATGATATTCTTTCTCTGTCTCTTTCTTTCTTTTTCTTTTTCTTTCATTCCTGCCCTGCTCTCTCTGTCTCTTTTCATTTGGGGTTGAGATAGTTCATCTTTCAATGATACTTTTATAGCTGTATCTCTACTTCTTTGTTGTTGTTGTTCAGTCACTAAGTCGTGTCTCTTTGTGAACCCATGAACTTCAGGAAGCCAAACATCCTTGCCCTTCACTGTCTCCTGGAGTTTGCTCAGATTCATGTCCATTGAGTCGGTGATGCTATTTAACCAACTCATACCATGCTGCCCTCTTTTCCTTTTGCCTTCAATCTTTCCCAGCATCAACGTGTCTTCCAATGAATTGGCTCTTTCTATCAGGTGGCCAAAGTAATGGAGCTTCAGCTTCAGCATCTGTCCTTGCAATACGTATTTAGGGTTGACTTCTTTTAGAATTGACTAGTTTGATCTCCTTGCAGACCAAGGGACTCTAAAGAGTCTTCTCCAGCACCACAATTTGAAAGCATCCATTCTTAGGCACTCTGCATTCTTTGTTGTCCAACTCTCATATCTATACATGACTACTGGAAAAGCCATAGCTTTGACTATATAGCCCATTGTTGGCAAAGTGCTGTCTTTGTATTTTAATAGGTTATCTAGATTTTTCCTGGTGCTACTCACATCTTTCTGAGATCCTGGATGGTTGACATATGCCAGGAGGGTCACAGCCTGAGATCAGCACTCCAGAAGAGACAAATGGCACACTTGAGATGGTGCTCTTGCCATGCACCTGGGCAACTGAGCAGCCAGGACTAGGGAGGTGATTAAGACTCAGGGCCCACCTGGGAGAGTGTGCTTGCCAAGCACCTGATCACCTGAGCTGCTCAACTTGAGAAGGGAACAAAACACACACCCAACTGACAGAGACTGAGCCAGAACTGTATCTGAGTGTCTCCTAGGAGGTACGGGTCATCAGTAGCCTACCACAGGAGCTCTGGGTGCAGCAGACCAGGGTATGACAATAGACCTCTTGGAGGGGACCACCATCAACCCCAAAACAGAACCACCAGATCTTACACAGGACTGGGGAAACAGACTCTTGGAAAGCACCAATAAAACCTTGTGTGCACCAGGACCCAGGAGAAAGGAGCAGTGATTCCACAAGAAACTGACCGAGACATGCCCATGAGTGTCCAGGAGTCTCCAGCAGAGGCATGGGTCAGTGGTGGCCTGCTCCAGGGTTGGGGGCACTGAGTGTAGCAGTGTGTGCATGGGACTTTGATGGAGGTCACCATTATCTTCATTACCTCCACCATAGTTTGGTTTCAGGTCAAGCAACAGGGAGGGAACACAGCCCTACCCAACAGTAGAAAATTGGATTAAATATTTACTGAACATAGAACAAGACTCAGTTTTCCCCTCAGTCAGTCTCTCCTATCAGGAAGTTTCCATAAGCCTCTTATCCTTCTTGATCAGAGGATAGGTAGAATGAAAACCACAGTCACAGAAAACTAACCCAACTGATCACATGGACCACAGCCTTGTCTAGCTCAATGAAACTATGATCCATGCCTTGTAGGGCCACCCAAGATGGATGGGTTATGGTGGAGAGCTCTACAAAACGTGGCCCACTGGAGAAGGGAATGGCAAGGCACTGCAGTACTCTTGCCTTGAGAACCCAATGAACAGTATGATAAGGCAAAATGGTATGACACTGAAAGATGAACTCCCCAGGTCGGTAGGTGCCCAATATCCTACTAGAGAAGAGTGGAGAAATAACTCCAGAAAGAATGAAGAGACAGAGCCAAAGCCAAAACAACACCCAGTTGTGAATGTGATTAATGATGGAAGTAAAATCCGATCCTGTAAAGAGCAATATTTCCTAGGAACCTGGAATATTAGGTCCATGAATTAAAGCAAATTGAAAGTGGTCAAACAGGAGATGGCAAGAGTGAACATCGACAGTTTAGGAATCAGTGAACTAAACTGGACTGAAATGGGTGAATTTAACTCAAATGACCATTATATCTACTATTGTGGGCAAGAATCCCTTGCCATCATAGTCAACAAAAGAGTCCAAAATGCAGTACTTGGATGCAATCTCAAAAATGACAGAATGATCTCTGTTTGTTTCCATGGCAAACCATTCAATATCACAGTAATCCAAGTATGCTCCCAAAAGTAATGCTAAAGGGCTGAAGTTGAATGATTCTATGAAGACCTACAAGACCTTCTAGAACTAACACACAAAAAAGATCTTATTCATTATAGGGGACTGGAATGCAAAAGTAGGAAGTCAAGAGATACCTGGAGTAACAGGCAAGTTTAGCCTTGGAGTACAAAACAAAGCAGGTCAAAGATAACAGAGTTTTGCCAAGAGAACACACTAGTCATAGCAAACACTCTCTCCCAACAACACAAGAGAAGACTCAACACATGCACATCACCAGTTGGTAAACACTGAAATCAGATTGATTATATTATTTGCAGCCAAAGATGGAGATGCTCTATACAGTCAGCAAAAACATTATTGGGAGCTGACTGTGGCTCAGATCATGAACTCCTTATTACCAAATTCAGACTGAAATTGAAGAAAGTAGGGAAAACCACAAGACCATTCAGGTATGCCCTAAATCAAGCCCTTTATGATTATACAATGGAAGTAACAAACAGATTCAAGGGATTAGATCTTATAGACAGAATGCCTGAAGAACTATGGATGGAGGTTTGTGACATTGTACAGGAGGCAGTGACCAAGACTATCCCCAAGAAAAAGAAATGAAGAAAGGCAAAATGGTTGTCTGATAAGGCCTTACAAATAGCTGCGAATAGAAGACAAGCTAAAGGCAAAGGAGGAAAGGAAAGATATCCCATTTGAATGTAGATTTCCAAAGAATAGCAAGGAGAGATAAGAAAGCCTTCCTCAGTGATCAATGCAAAGAAAGAGGAAAAAAATAGAATGGAAAAAATTAGGGACCTCTTCAAGAAAATTAGAGATACCAAGGGAATATTTCATGCAAAGATGAGCACAATAAAGGGCAGAAAGAATATGGACCTAATAGAAGAAGATGATATTAAGAAGAGGTGGCAAGAATACACAGAAGAACTATACAAAAAAGATCTTCATGATCTAGATAACCACAATGGTGTGATCATTCACCTAGAGCGAGAGATCCTGGAATGCGAAGTCAAGTGCGACTTAGGAAGTATTACTCTGAACAAAGCTAGTAGAGGTGATGGAATTCCAGTTGAGCTATTTCAAATCCTAAAAGATGATGCTGTGAAAGTGTTGCACTCATTATGCCAGAAAATTTGGAAAACTCAGCAGTGGCCATAGGGCTGGAAATAGTTCGCTTTCATTCCAATCTCAAAGAAAGGCAATGCCAAAGAATGTTCAAACTACCTCACAATTGCACTCATCTTACATCCTAGCAAATTAATGCTCAAAATTCTCCAAGCCAGACTTCAATAGTACATGAACCACGAATTTCCATATGTTCAAACTGTATTTAGAGAAGGGAGAGGAACCAGAGATTAACTTGCTAACATCTGTTGGATCATAGAAAAAGCAAGAGAGTTCCAGAAAAACATCTACTTTTGCTTTCTTGACTACACCAAAGCCTTTAACTATCTGGATCATAACAGACTGTGGGAAAGTTTGAAAGAGATGGGAATGCCATGCCACCTTACCTGCCTCCTGAGAAATCTGCATGCAGATCAGGAAACAACAGTTAGAACTGGACACGGAACAACAGACTGGCTCAAATTTGAGAAAGGAGTACATCAAGGCTGTATATGGTTACCGTGCTTAATTTACTTATATTCAGAGTACATCATGAGAAACACTGGGCTGGATGAAGCACAAGCTGGAATCAAGATTGTCAGGAGAAATATCAATAACCTCAGATACACAGATGACACCACCCTTATGGCCGAAAGTGAAAATGAACCAGAGTCTCTTGATGAAAGCGAAAGAGGTGAGTGAAATGTTGGCTTAAAACTCAATATTCAAAAAAGTAATAACATGGTTCTGATCCCATCACTTCATGGCAAATATATGGGGAAACAATGGAAACATTGATAGACTTTATTTTTGGGGGGATATAAAATCACTGCAGATGGTGACTACAGCCATGAAATTAAGACACTTGCTCCTTGGAAGAAAAGTTATGACCAATCTAGACAGCATATTAAAAACATGAACATTACTCTACCCACAAATGTCCATTCAGTCAAGCTATGGTTTTCCTAGTAGTCATATATGGATATGAGAGTTGGACTATAAAGAAAGCTGAGTGCCAAAGAATTGATGGTTTTGAACTGTGGTGCTGGAGAAGACTCTTGAAAGTCCCTTGGACTGCAAGGAGATCCAACAAGTCCATTCTAAAGGAAATCAGTCCTGAATATCCATTGGAAGGACTCATGCTGAAGCTGAAACTCCAACCCTTAGGCCACCTGATATGAAGAACTAACTCATTGAAAATTACCTTGATGCTGGGAAAGATTGAAGGTGGGAGGAGAAGTGGATGACAGAGGATGAGATGGTTGGATGGCATCACTGATGCAATGGACATGAATTTGAGTAGGCTCTGGGGATTGGTGATGGACAGGGAAGCCTGGTGTGCTCCAGTCCATAGGGTGGCTAAGACTGGACACGGCTGAGCGACTGAACTGAACTAGGTTCCTCATAGCTTTCCTTCCAAAGATGGAAGCCTCTTTTAATTTCTTGGCTGTAGTCGTCACCCTCTGCTATAATTTTGGAGGCCAATAAAATAAAGTCTGTCACTGTTTACATTGTTTCCCTATCTATTTGCCATGAACTGATGGGACCAGGTGGGTGATCTTAGTTTTTTGAATGTTGAGTTTTAAGCCAACTTTTTCACTCTTCTAATTCACTCTCATCAAGGTCTTTAGTTCCTCTTTACTTTGTGACTTTAAATGGTATCATCTGCATATCTGAGGTTGTTGATATTTCTCTTGGCACTTATGATTCCAGCCCAGCTTTTCACATGATGTACTCTGCCTGAATTTAAATAAGCAGGTGACAATATAATGCTTTGCCATACTCATTTTCCAGCTTGTGAACCAGGGTGTTGTTGCATGTCTGGTTTTAACTGTTGCTTCTTGACCTGAATACAGGTTTCTCAAGAGACAAGTATGGGGGTCTGGTATTCTCGTCTCTTTAAGAATTTTTTCACCATTTGCTGTGATTCAAACAGTCAAAGCCTTTTAGCAATGAAGCAGAAGTTTTCATTTTACCAGTGAAGCAGAAGTAGATGTTTTTCTGGAATTCCCTTGTTTCCTCTGTGATCCAACAGATGTTGGCAATTTATTCTCTGGTTCTTCTGCTTTTTCTAAATCCATTTTGTGTACATCTGGAAGTTCTCAGTTCACATACTACTGAAGCCTAGCCTGAAGGATTTTGAGCATAACCTTGCTAACATTTGAAATGAATGTAGTTGTATCATGTTTGAGCATTTGTTGTCATTGCCCTTCTTTGAGATTGCAGTGAAAACTGACCTCTTATTCCTTATACTTATGCTATTGAATTGGAAGTTTTTAAAGTATTCACAGACCTTAGTATGTGATTCTATGCTGGATGAGCCATGTGGGCTATAACCAAATTATAAGTGAAGTAAAATATGGAGAAAACCTTTAATAATTATAGAGGTAAAACTGATATGATATAGACACAGATATATATATATTTAAATATATGTTTTACATAAGTAGATATATAATATGTCTATTATATATTATTCCATATAGATATTTATAGGGCTATATATAGTAAACACTGCTGAGTGTGAGACACTGTAGTCTAGTCTATTATACTATAATTCTGCACCCAGTTCCAGTGTATGGTTTTTCCCTGACACCAACTGAGTGTGATACAATTCAACACTTTCTCCTGGAGATAGCATTAGATTCTACAGGTTAAGGGCTCAATCCCACAAGACTGCTCCCCACTTCA
This sequence comes from Ovis canadensis, assembly GCF_042477335.2. Taxonomy (NCBI): domain Eukaryota; kingdom Metazoa; phylum Chordata; class Mammalia; order Artiodactyla; family Bovidae; genus Ovis; species Ovis canadensis. The sequence goes on along the minus strand of NC_091261.1, from coordinate 33,832,399 downwards.
AATGCCAATCCAAGTCTAAGTGTGCTTCTAACCAACTGGCTATAAATCAGAGCTTCCCATAATCCCCTCCTTAGGTTCTATTAATTTGCCTGAGCAGATCATAGAATACACAAAACTAATTTACTCACTAGATTACCATTTTTTTTAAAGAAAATATGACAAAGAATATGAATCCATCGCTACATGAAGAGATACATGTAGGTCTTCAGTACAGAGGCAAGGTCCAAACAAAGACACTTCTGGCCCTGTGGAATCTGGGACCAATTATGACAGCAGGTGGATGAATTCTTGACCACTAACCTGAAACCCAAATCCACCATTTATGGGGGTTTCCAATCATAGGTGTTATCAATTAAATTATTGATAACTTCTATCGTACCTCTCCTCCATGGAAGTCAGTGGGTCTGAAGGTTCCCATCTTCTAATCATTTGGTTAGTTCCACTGGCAACCAGCCCCTACTTTTAGGTGCTCCTCAAATTTACATGATTATCAGAGCAAAAGGCACCTTGAGATTGCCCTCAGCTCTCACCACTGGAAATCCAAAGGCCTTTAGGAGGGCTTTCCTGGTGGCTTGGGCTTCTCTGGTGACTCAGAGGGTAAAGCGTCTGCCTGCAGTGCGGGAGACCTGGGTTTGATCTCTGGGTCGAAAATATCCCCTGGAGAAGGAAAATGCAACCCACTCTGGTACTCTTGCCTGGAAAATCCCATGGACAGAGAAGCCTGGTAGGCTACAGTCCATGGAGTTGCAAAGAGTTGGACAGGACTGAGCGACTTCACTTTCACTTTCCTGGTGCTCAGAAGGTAAAGAAACTACCTGCAATGCAGGAGACCCTGGTTCAATCTCTGAGTCAAGAAGATTCTCCTGGAAAAGAGAATGGTTACCCACTCCAGACAGAGGAGCCTGCAGGGCTCCAGTCCATAGTGTCCCAAAGAAGTGGACACAGCTGAGCGATTAACACTTTCACTTTTTAGGAGCTATGTGCCACGAATGTGGAAAAAAAAAAAACCTAAACACATAACTATATCACATACACTGAGAAATCAATGAACCCAACAACACAGAAAGAAACAAAGTAGAAAACCACATAATTATGACTGATATAATATCCTTGAACTGGCTCTATTTTTCTAAGACTAAAATGAAATTCAAAGCAGTGAAGTTGAGAGTCTTGGATTTCTTTACTTGATAGACTCACTGTAAGTGGATTTCTAAATCTATTGAATTTTAGTCACCTATTCACAAAGACGAAAATTAGGAAGCATTGGGAATTAGGACCATCTTCTTTAGTCCTGATCTTGAATAATTCCTTTTTACTGCTAATTGCCTGATTTAATAATAAAATCTAAATGATCATATCTGCCATACAGTTTTTGAAACTGCCAATCTCAGAGTTACAGCTAACTCAGTAGAAATAAGTAACTTTTTTTTTTCTTTGAAATTTTAAAATGTGTCCCATAAAGATGCATTATATTCACAACCAACACAAAGATATCTTGGAAATAAAATCAATGTCATCAACTACATCTGACATTTCATTGGATCACATTGTGCATATACAAATTTAAATAAAGAGTTTAAAGTGTTAAATGTCTTTAACAGGTTACATAGCTATAAAAATATAACTTCAGAAAACTACCTTTAATAGAATTTAGATTTTTAAAAAAGCCATTATAAGTATCAATTATTTGAGAAAAAAATCCTTCCCTGAGAACACACTAGAAACTTCTATCAAGTGACTGCCACATTCCTTCCTTTTTTTTAATGCAACATAAAACCCAACTTCCTTGAGATGTCATATCAGTTGCCTTTCATAGTAGATCATATTACTTAGCAATTGTTCCCCAAACTGGTGGGCAGTATGAGGTATTGACATGTTCTCTAATAAGAATAAATCCAAATAATATCATTATACTAATTCCATTTTAGCTATTAAATTCATATGCTTAAAATGAGCACAGATTTCTGTATTTAAGCTTAAGTAGTGTGGTCTTTCTATTGGGGAAATAACTCAGATTAGCAGTCTCCTTATTTTCTTTCAGTTAGCCCATAGTAAGACAAGCATGAGTAAAACTAGCTATTTCTATTTAAATATACAACTATCCTGTGAAAATGCTAAAGATTATATATTTCCACATAATTTATGTGACATGTGCTTTAGCAGAAATTAGCACTATTACCATAAATTTTCTTTCTTTCTTTAACTTAAAGATATTATTTAAATATTGCATATCAATGTTTTTAAAACCAGACTTTTCCTAAGCCACTTACACCATTACCTGTTTAAATATATGAAAGATTTGTAAGCCAGAACACAAGGGATTATCTTTGGCACTTCCTTTTTCCTTAACTCTTCCAATGTCTTGCCAAGCTCTGGCTAATCTACCTCATAAATATACATGCAATTTTAATTTCCTGCTTTCAGAAAAGTACTAATGTATTTCCGCACGTTATTCTGTGCCCTCTACACTCTGTTCCACATAGCTTCTATAGTAATCATTTTAAAATGAAAATTTAATGATATAATGTTGTCCATCTTTAACTTGAAAACCTTTGATGGTGTCACACAAAAGTTTCTGAATGACTGAAAAAAAAAAAATCCCATGTTACAATGCTCACCTATCATACCTCTGTGCTCTCCTGCAATTTTCTCTGAATATATTGAACTCTCACTGTTTTCTTCCACTTTAGGGTCTTGCAGTATGCTGGAATGAATACCATCCTCCTTGATACACAGTGTCCTACAACACACACACACACACACACGCAGAAATTATCCTTAACTTTCAGATCTCTTATCAAAGATGAAGATTTTCTGATTCACACATCCAGCAGCTGCTACTTTGAATCAGTTCACATCCTGCTGCTTTTCCCCTTCATAATTTGTACTTTCTTTCCAACTCTAGTCATAATTTTAATCATATATTTGATCTTGCCCCCTGCTTAGTACTGTATTCCTCCAGAGAAAGATGAATGGCTGGATGAATAGTTGTGTTTATTATAGATATGCAGAAATATTTAAGATATAATGAAAATGTTCAAATGAAAACAAAAGAACATGTTACTCTTTATTATAATCATAAAGCTATAATTATTTATCAGCACTAGTAATTTTAAAATACTTATAGTAATGCCTTGTAAAATACATACAAATAAATTAAAATTAGTCATAGACCTAACTGTAAAGCCAAAACTTCCAGAAAAAAAGAGGATATATTAAATAAAAACTACTCAGGACAGTAAAAATAAAATCAATAAAAATTTTTTTAAGAATGATACATCAAATTTTTAAGAAACATTTGAAACATCCATTCTCCCCCAAAAATTATTCAGGGAGTTAAAAGAAAAGTCACAATCTAAGAGAAAATATTTATAAATCAAACCATTTAGAATGGTAAAATTAAAACCTGCAACAATACCCAGTGTGGGTGAGAATGTAAAGGAACTATAACTCTGATATACAGGGTGGAAATGTAAAATCATAGGTCCACTTTTGAAATCATCTTGTCTGTTTTGTAAGAGGTTAGACATTCACTTATGGACCAAGAATCCCACCCCTAGGTATTTAGACAGTTTAATCCAAAGTCTACCAGCAACAAGCTCAAATCCATACACATCTATCAATAATTGATGTAAATATTGCCCAAACAGACATATTTTTTATCCATTTAGACCAGAACTACTTTTCAAACCCTGAAAAGGGCACCTAACATTTGCTATTAGTAACAGCCATAGGTAAGACAAACCCTGTAGCTTTAAGACTTCAAACTTCTGTTGCCTTCAGGGTTAGCCCAGAGACTCCCCATCTTGATGCTGAGACAAGTAAGCCTCATCTCTGGTTTCCCTTCTCCCTGCAAAGATCCCTTGCTCTACTCCCTTTCTGGGTAGTGACCCTGTGCACCTTTATGGAAGGTGTCTTTCTGGGAGGGACTTGCCCACTCATGCAACCCTGAGTGAGTGTTGTCCAATAAAACTTGTGTGTTACTTCTCATGATTCTGTCCCTTCCTTGATTAAGGCAGAATTCTGGTAGGATTTTGGCTAGTCATCCTAGTATACTTTATAGGAGTAAACTGCTTGGGGGCCATTTTAGACCGATACACAGGGGCCAATTTTGGCCCACTTGTATAAATAACAATAATCTAGTGGCATTAGTGACCAGTAATAAGAAAGAGCAACCTTGGTAAAAATTTAGCAGTCTTGACCAAATGTTCAATTACTTATTGGGTTTTTTTTTACCTCATTTTTTATTAATTTCCTTTTCTTTTTCAGCAATTCAAATGTAGTTTATAGATGGAAATCTATTATTTTCTGTGTGATTTGTTATTGACTAGTACTAAATATTTTATTACAACTGTCAAGCTTGTCTTGCAGTTAGGAGTTGCTATGGAACTAATTTCTAGCTAATGAAAGGTGAGGGAAAGCATCTATATTATTTCTAGGCATTTAAAAAAATCATTAAAGTGAGAAAAAAACTTATAAAATGTTGGTGTTTCTTTTATTATTGAAAGTAATTTTGTCTTTTCTAAGCAACATAGAATAAAAGAAAAATGTATAATGTATGTACTTAGCTGCTCAGTCATGTCCATCTCTTTGTGACAATTTGGACTATACGCCTGGCTCCCCTCTTCATGTAATTTTTCAGGCATGAGTACTGAAATGGGTTGCCATTTCCTTCTCCAAATTGTATAATATTTTAGACTAATTCTTATACAACTTTGATGTATTCCATTTTAAATCCTATAATAATTTATTGAGTATATATGTATTGACTTTCCATCATGAGCCATGACCAGGATGATAGAGTATTAAAATGGCAGATTTAATTCCCAATAGACACTGAAATATCTAAAATTGCAAAATAGAAGAGATTTATACAGACTAGTCCTGAGCATAGCCAGAAGACAGAATTAAATTACTCAAGACTGTAACTCAGAATCCTATGGTATTTGTTCATGTTTGACCTCTTGATAAGCTCCAACTTTATAATCAGTCCCTCTGACAGATTCACAGGAGAGAAAGAGTTGCAATCCAGTTTATGGTTGGACTTGTATAATACATTGGCCATAACTAGGTAGCTGCTGCCTTACAAGCTTACTTTATAAAGATCATATCATAAGACATAAGTTTGGTTATCCATTTCTTGTGAAAAGACAGATGGCCTAATTTATGGATCTATATTGCCTCACAGAGAGTGGCTAACAGGAAAAATTTAGATTTGATGATATTAGAAAGTAGGCCCTAGAAAATCTAGAGAAGTATATGGATTATTCTCTTAGGAGAAGGTGAAAATATTTGTGTATCACATAAATGCCTATCAGAAGATTTTGACATTGAAGGGGACTTTCAATAATTAGTTGTTGAACAAAGTCTCCATAGCAATAGGCAAAACAATGTGACTTCCCTTCACCATAATTTGACTACGACACTGCTATGAACACAATTTCCACTATCAGAAATGAATTCTGATCCCCTGAAATAGTACCAATTCTTGAACATCAGTCAACAATGTAGTGACTAGTTTATTACACTGGCTCTCTCCCATAGTGGAGGGTCAGCAACCTTGTCCTTACAGGGAAAGAAAGTATTTCATAACTAGATTGCATTCAGTGCTAGTGTTAACATGATTGGACTTCAATATTCTTTAACAGCACCATGGAATCTCACACATCAACTCACTGTTAAATGCTGCTGGTTTCACACCTAATATCCTCTACTGGGACAATGCACACAATCTAGCAGTTATTCCAGTTGACTTCTCACAACTCTCTCATTATTTGGAGAATTGAACTTAGCACACCTTTATAATAATACAAAGGATAATGGAACACTCTCTTGCCTCAAGATGAAACGAACTCTGTGGTTCTACTTTCACTCTAAACCCTCCGTGTGTGATTAAACTGAAGTTATGATTCAGATGATGTGTTTGCTCAATTTGCTTTTCCCCTAAAGTGCCTGCCCTTTAGCACTTTCTAGAGTAATTTGCTTTATAAGTAAATTTTACAAGACTCTTAATTTCAGTTTCAGCTTTTAGGCATTCAAACAGGGCTTTTTTTTTTTTTTTTTAAGAAGAGGAATGATGACAATTGGTTTCTATGCAAATAATTTATTATTTCTGTTCTGAGTCACATCATCTAGCAGCAGTTAGCTTGATTAAATGATAGGAAAGCAAGCTAAAATAAGAGTTGTGGCACCTGCTTAGAGGACAAACACCTGCATTTTTTTTCTACACTTTTCTATAAGATTTGACATATTCTTGAAACCAGAGCCAATATATGCTATAGTCATTATAGCCTGAATTCCTAGACATGGAAACAAAGGAATAAGGTGATCACTTCTTTCACTACTACATCTAATAATCCATTTGAATAATTTTTGCTTCTTGTCTCTGCTTCCTTATGCTGGGTGAATTTAGAAATCCTGAGAAAAGAGTCCTTCAAAGAGAAAAATGGTCACTGATTTAATCAATTGGAAAGAGAAATTTTCTACTGGCCATTCTGACTTTCTTTGTAAAACCAAACCAACAGGAAGAGAAAAATGATTATTTTTCTAACTGGTACAATTTCTTTATAAATTTGATTTTGTTCATCTCCCTGGTGGCTCAGTGGGTAAAGAATCCACTTGCAATACAGGAGATGCAGGAGAGACAGGTTTCATCCTTGGGTCGGGAAGATCCCTGGAGGAGGAAATGGAAACTCATCCAGTATTGCCTGGAAATTCCATGAACTTAGGAGCCTGGCAGGTTACAGACCAAAGGGTCACACAGAATCAGACACCACTGAGAAATCAAGCACAAACACGCACATAATATTTGAAAAATGAGAAGGTAAAGTTTCTTCAATCTGACTATACATCTCTGCTGGTTTTGTGTAAGCACAGGGCTTTGGAAATTCCCAGGCAGAGATAGCTACTTTAAAACTATGTTGAAATTATGTATACCCTGTTTTTCTCTGAAGAAGCTGCAGTTGAATGGTTCTATGAAGACCTACAAGACCTTTTAGAACTAACAACCAAAAAGATATCCTTTTCATTACAGGGGACTGGAATGCAAAAGTAGGAAGTCAAGAAACACCTGGGGTAACAGGGAAATTTGGCCTTAGAATACGGAATGAAGCAGGGCAAATGCTAATAGAGTTTTGCCAAGAGAAAGCACTGGTTATAGCAAACACTCTTCTGACACACAAGAGAAGACTCTACACATGGACATCACCAGATGGTCAACACTGAAATCAAATTGATTATATTCTTTACAGGCAAAGATGGAGAAGTGCTATACAGTCAGCAAAAACAAGACCGGGAGCTGACTGTGGCTCAGATCATGAACTTCTTATTGCCAAAGTTAGACTTAAATTGAAGAAAGTAGGAAAAACCACTAGACCATTCAGGTGTGACCTAAATCAAATCCCTTATGATTACACAGTAAGGGAGAAATAGATTTAAGGGACTAGATGTGATAGATAGAGTGCCTGATGAACTATGGACGGAGGTTCATGGTACTGTACAGAGACAGGGATCAAGACCATCCCCATGGAAAAGAAATGCAAAAAAAGCAAAATGGCTGTCTGGGGAGGCCTTACAAATAGCTATGAAAAGAGGAGAAGTGAAAATCAAAAGAGGAGAGGAAAGATATAAGCATCTGAATGCAGAGTTCCAAAGAATAGCAAGGAGAGATAAGAAAGCCTTCCTCAGCAATCAATGCAAAGAAATAAAGGAAAACAACAGAAGGGGAAAGACTAGAGGTCTCTTCAAAAAATTAGAGATACCAAGGGAACATTTCATGCAAAGATGGGCTCGATAAAGGACAGAAATGGTCTGGACCTAACAGAAGCAGAAGATATTAAGAAGAGGTGGCAAGAATACACAGAAGAACTGTACAAAAAAGATCTTCATGACCCAGATAATCACGATGGTGTGATCACTCACCTAGAGCCAGACATCTTGGAATGCGAAAGCATTTGGGCCTTAGAAAGCATTGCTACAAACAATGCTAGTGGAGGTGATGGAATTCCAGTTGAGCTATTTCAAATCCTGAAAGATGATGCTATGAAAGTGCTGCACTCAATATGCCAGCAAATGTGGAAAACTCAGCAGTGGCCACAGGACAGGAAAAGGTCAGTTTTCATTCCAATTCCAAAGAAAGGCAATGCCAAAGAATGATCAAACTACTGCACAGTTGCACTCATCTCACATGCTAGTAAAGTAATGCTCAAAATTCTCCAAGCCAGGCTTCAGCAATACGTGAACCATGAACTCCCTGATGTTCAAGCTGGTTTTAGAAAAGGCAGAGGAACCAGAGATCAAATTGCCAGCATCCGCTGGATTATCGAAAAAGGAAGAGAGTTCCAGAAAAACATCTATTTCTGCTTTATTGACTATGTCAAAGCCTTTGACTGTATGGATCACAATAAACTGTGGAAAATTCTGAAAGAGATGGGAATACCAGACCACCTGACCTGCCTCTTGAGAAACCTATATGCAGGTCAGGAAGCAAGAGTTAGAACTGGACATGGAACAACTGACTGCTTCCAAATAGGAAAAGGAGTACGTCAAGGATGTATATTGTCACCCTGCTTATTTAACTTCTATGCAGAGTACATCATGAGAAATGCTGAGCTGGAAGAAACACAAGCTGGAATCAAGATTGCTGGGAGAATTATCAATAACCTCAGATATGCAGATGACACCACCCTTATGGCAGAAAGTGAAGAGGAACTAAAAAGCCTCTTGATGAAAGTGAAAGAGGAGAGTGAAAGAGTTGGCTGAAAGCTCAACATTCAGAAGCGAAGATCATGGCATCAGGTCCCATCACTTCATGGGAAATAGATGGGGAAACAGTGGAAACAGTGTCAGACTGTATTTTTGGGGGCTCCAAAGTCACTGAAGACAGTGATTGAAGCCATGAAACTGAAAGACACTTATTTCTGGATGGAAAGTTATGACCAACCTAGATAGAATATTGAAAAGCAGACATATTACTTTGCCAACAAAGCTCCATCTAGTTAAGACTATGGATTTTCCAGTGGTCTTGTATGGATATGAGAGTTGGACTTTGAAGAAAGCTGAGTGCCAAAGAATTGATGATTTGAACTGTAGTGTTGGAGATGACTCTTGAGAGTTCCTTGGACTGCAAGGAGATCCAACAGTCTATGCCAAAGGAGAGCAGTCCTGGGTGTTCTTTGGAAGGACTGATGCTAAAACTGAAACTCCAATACTTTGGCCACCTCATGTGAAGAGTTTACTCATTGGAAAATGCTCTGATGCTGGGAAGGGCTGGGGGCAGGGGAGAAGGGGACAACAGAGGATAAGATGATTGGATGGCATCACAGACTCGATGGACATGAGTTTGTGTGAACTCCGGGAGTTGGTGATGGACAGGGAGGCCTGGTATACTGCGATTCATGGGGTCTCAAAGAGTCGGACATGAGTGAGTGACTGAACTGAACTGAACTGAACTCATTTTCTCTGCTAACTACATATTATCAAGAATATGTCCAGTGGATAAAAAAATTTGTCCTCACATATTTTATAGTCTTTTACACTGCATATAATTTTTGCTTATAAATACATGTGTATATAGTACATCTAAAGTTAATTTGTGTATAGATATGTAGAAAAATGTGTTTCGTTAAGCATAAGCAAGAACCATATTTTGTAATTTTGGTGTTTAAAGGATATTAAATATTTTTTAAAGCTACCACTAATTGATTTTCTAATTCCTCAATTAAATTTTCCACTGGTTTGGTGAATAAATTTATGGCTAGTAAGAAGAGAAATGTTGATTATGTAGGAAGCATATCTACTGCCTGAAAAAATGTAAACATGAGTATTAATCAGCATATACAATGGAAAGAGCACTTGGTTGAGGTTCATAGCAGGTGAGTCAGATCTAGTCCACTGCCAGCATTACAGTAAAATGGTCATCATACCTTGACCAAGTCACATAACCTGTCTGGAGTAACAAAATCAAATGTACCAAGCCTTAAAAGTGGAGGAGTTAATGGATTCTTGTGTAGTAAAATATGAAAACAATGGTTTTACTCTTATATCTGCTACTAACTAGCAATGTGTTATCCCATTTCCTCAAATGAGGTAAAAAGTAGGAAAAGTATTTATTAAAATATTTTGGAACTCAGTTCTTTGATCCTATAAACATTTGTGTTTATTAATCAGCAAATTATATTGACTTAATTCAATTTAATATACTAGTTTTATTTTTCATTTTGATAATATTGAAACTTTAGTTCTTTATCAAATCTGTAATGTTTAACTTGGTAAAAAATTGCCTCAGTTTTTATGTGTCTATTTCCCACATATAAAATTGCACATAAACCTATTAAACAGTGATGTTTATATAAACAGTAACATTTTTAGCAGAATTTTTAGATTTTTTTAAATATAATGCATTCAAATATGACCAGATCTTACACAGGGAGCTAATATCATTTCACTACTATGAAGCAAAAAGTAATCATGTGTTTTTTGCTTCATTTTGAATGACATAACTTATGTAGATTTCTAATGTAGCTGTCAATTATTACAGTTGGCTATTGTTAACTAAGGACACATTTGATTAAACCACTTTTATAAACAAACACATACAAAAGGGAAAAACACATCATAATGTTTTTATTTCCTTCATAGTCTTCTCATCTCACTGGCCTCTCATTTCTACAGAAATTAAAAGTAGCTAAATTCTTCTGATCACTTTTCAAAAACGTAGTGTGTCTATAACTATGGCAGGATCTCAGCAGTTTCTTGAAAAAGAGGACTTGAAGTTAAAGAAATTTCAGAGAGGTGTAAATTAGCTTTACTTTTCACTAGGCAACTGACAGATGGCAATATTTTGAAGAGAAAATAGAAGGATTAGCTGTTTGACTATACTTCAAACTTTTCTCCATGTTGTATGTCCAGAATTCAACATTGATGTCTTCTAAAACTGAGTGCTCTGAAAGAAACAAACCTCAGAAATGATTATTTCTTATATATTATCTAAGATTTCTTCAGACTCTGAAAAACTCAAGTCATTCTTAGTTGCAAAGGCTCAGTTCAGGTATATATTTACATAGGAGTCAGGATAGGTCAAAAGAGGAAATTACCAGGTTTGCTTGTTTGACTTGTTTAAAATAAATAAATAAACGGAGAGCATTTAAACTAGGCAGGAATTCTCTAGTTTGCCATAGTCCTCTGACTTCACTGTTTTGTATTCTACTTTCCTGAGAAGAGTGCCTAGTGATGAAAGTCGGTCAACAAATATTTGTTGAAGAAATGGTGATACTTCTTTCCTATAAGACAGTTATGGTTGTGAGCCATGAATTTTATTTTTCCAAAACTTACCCAGTTTGTAACTATGTCAGACATTTAACAAAGAGGTTCAGAAGTTTAATAATAATTTCAAATGAATAAAGAAGGAGGAAAATCACACATTTTGAAATTAAACTTAGGAAAATAACTATATATAATTTCTTGTTCATCCTCCTGAAACTGATCAAGACACTTTAAAATTAATTTTATAGTCTTTTATATAATCTTTTTTTCTGTCTATTCACCAAACTCTAATTCCAGTTACTGTAAAATATTAATACAACTAAAGTATTCAGGTTGATATTAATATTTTACAGTGTTCACATTTAATCACCCCTCCTTTAGTGTGTCTTCACAGAAATGGTGTTCTTTCTCCCATAAACCAGTTTATATCTAGTTTGCCTTCCAAACAGTGTTTATTTACTATTTTCTACAAGAAGCTCTAATTATTCTACCCTATTTATAGTGGATTAGCAGTTGGGCCCTGTACCTCACATTGCATTAAGAAATATATGTTATATTGTCCTGTGTTTTTGCCAATTCTTTCATGTGTCTTGTTTCTTTGTTAATTGTTCTCCAAATGGAGATTAGGCTAAAAAGTTAGCTGAGGCCACGCATAAAATGCTTTTTCATTTTTAATTGGAGGATAATTGCTTTACAATGTTATATTGGTTTCTTCCATACAGCAACTTGAATCAGCCATGAAAGTGAAAGTGAAGTTGTGTCTGACTTTTCGACCTCATGGACTGTAGCCTACCAGGTTCCTCCATTCCTGGGATTTTCCAGATAAGAATACTGGAGTGGGTTGCCATTTCCTTCTCCAGGAGATCTTCCCGTCCCAGGGATTGAACCCCGGTCTCCTACATTGTAAGCAGATGCTTTACCATCTGGGCCACCAGAGAAGTCCATTAGTATACATATATCCCCTCCTTCATGCACCTTCTTCCTACCTCTTATCCCCACCCCCTCCTGCCCATTTAGGTTGTCCCAGAACACCAGGTTACTTTCTGAGGAGTTCGAATTCTACTATTTGGGCAGAAGTAATCATATAATTTTATAACTGCTGAGTTTGTTGAATAAGACTCAGATATCATGATGATGCTGGAAGACAAACTGTAAATTCTTCATTTTCACGGATTCTGTAGTAATTCTTTAGGTTCCTCAGCTTTTATTTCCTCTCAGAACACTCAAAAGATATTAAACAGAAATATAGTGACAGACTGATGTTTGGAGGCGTTGCTGTCATTATGAAAGTGATCATGAAATCAATTTTCTTCATATAATGAGAGGCATATTTTTACAAGGAATTGGATTGAAAAGGTAAAGGTATAAATGACAGTAGAATGATTATATAAAAAAGAATTTTAGTTTTTAGAAAAATATGTTCTTAATTTAAATATATTTTAAAATATGTTATTGTCATATTAATTAATATAGATACCTCATGTTAATCTAAAATTTTAATACTAATATAGTTATTGGATTCCATATGATATTTCAACTGGATTATCTATTATTTATTAATTTTTAATTAGGTGATATTTACTCCTCAAGTTTTTAATTTAACTTGAAACTTTCTTATATCATCTTAGGGCTTCCCTGATAGTTCAGCTGGTAAAGAATCTACCTGCAATGCAGGAGACCCCAGTTTGATTCCTGGGTTGGAAAGATCCCCTGGAGAAGGGATAGGCTACCCACTCCAGTATTCTTGGTCTTCCCTTGTGGCTCAGCTGATAAACAATTTGCCTGCAATGCGGGAGACCTGGGTTTGACCCCTGGGTTGGGAAGGGCCCCTAGAGAAGGGAAAGGCTACCTACTCTAGTATATCACCTTTAAAAATGGCCTCTGTAATCAAGAAATATTTTAAACTTTAGGGCAAATGAAAAGCACTCCTTGTGTAGAAAGAAATTAAACTCTATTTCCCTCTCATGTATTATTATATTATAGTTTATTATTGCATTAATATTTTATTCATACTAGAAATTAGCTGTAATGGAAATTAGCTTAGTATTTATTATTTCCTGGTAGCAAAGAAATGCATCAGAACATTTACTGAACTTTACTGGTCATTAGATTATGGCTTCATTTTAGTCCCTAAATTATCCAGATAGTACAGACTTCATTTCAGTTACTGGAAAAAAATGACAACAAAACTGAAGATGTATTTTTAAAAATGTGATTCATGTCTAGTGCTTTTGCAGGGATGCTTAAAAATTAACAGTACAAAATTAAAGTTGGTTAATATGACTAAGATCTTTGCTGTGGCTGGAGTCCCAACCCAAGATTTTTATACATTCTAAAATAATTTATATGTATTCACAGTTTAGTCTCAGAAAATACAATATCCATATAATGATTCTATCTTTATGTTGCTATAAAGGGATTTTTCATTGACTCAAAATTTGAACCTGTTTTTCAGTTAGGGTGTCAAGAGGGATATTTCAGATTGCTTCATATACAAAACAGCATTTCTTTCGAACTTTGATAACTGGAAATTTGAACATCTCCTAAGATAAACCATTCAATCTGCAGTGTACCTTAACTGTCAACAATTTATTTTTATATTAAAATTTGTATAAATTAATTGTGATCTGTTTTCTTATTAAATATGAATGGGAATGATGGGGCAGACAAAGAGTAGAGAGTTAGATTTTAACTGAACTTTGTGTATAGGTTTTCTGCTACATGTTTACATAGTGTGAATGAAATGAATGACTAGTTAGGAGAATCACTGCTCTTTCTTTTATTCAGTGTTTTTACCCCAACAGGTATCAGACTGAGAATTTGAGCATGAGATGAAAATAGTATAGATTATGATGAGTTCTCAAATTAATATTCCTTCCCATTTTTTCTTTCTTTCCTTTTTTATTTCTTATTGAAGTTTTGTTTTTCTTTTTCTCTTTGAAGTTATAAATACTACTTTGACATTTTTAGAACCCCCAAAAATAACCCAAATATTACCCTTCTGAGACATAAAAATAGTGAAAATTAAATATATGTAAATTGCTTTTGATACTTTTTTCTTATTTAGTATGGACTCATTATAGTTGTTTTAGATGATCAATGTAGTTCTTTAGAAAGTTTGAACAAAATAAGATATTCAGGATATCAGTTAGTTTATAAATAAAACCATTTAGATTTTATTGGGAGTTACCAATTCCCAACACTGTTGATCAGGCACGCAATGGTAAGGGCCTAAACTAAAGTGGTGACAATGAGAATGAAGAATCATATATAATTCATGGTGTAGTTGAATGGAGAATTCAAAAGATAATGCATATAAATAGAATGCCTTACTAATGATAGTTAGTGACCTAAAATGTAGTATTATTTACTTTAATAAGATATGCCAGTGTTTCAAAATGAGAAAAAGGATATATTCTTAAAACTTTAGGGAAGTTATTAGAGAATCATGATGTTTTGCAGGGTATAATTCACTCAGCAGTTCATAGTCAGTGAATGTGTGAAATAACTTGCATAGTTGTGGTGATTGGACAGAGCAAAACATGCACTGGACCTGGGATGACAGAAGTGTAAAGTTCAAGATTCACTAATCGCTTTGTTTTACTGTTCGGTGCTGGGTTTGCTAATACTACCCTTTCTTCCAAATTACAAATGAGGAACACTTCCATATGAGGCAATGATTTAACATTGTTACCCAAACTTTCTACCTTTACTCCTGCTCTGAGAACACCACCCTAATTCAGGTCCAGGACCAGAAGACCTCTTTTTCTGTTAGATGTTACCAACTCCCAACCCTGGACACAAACAAAGCATAAGATATCTGAAACTTTTGATTAATTTCCCAAATTACAAAACCAAATAGGATGATGGAAAATTCAGATTCCTTTGTACTTTATCCACTTGGCATCTCATGACTTTATGTCAACTTTCTATTGAGGGATTTAAAATATATATTTACTATTTTAATAGGTGAGAAATGGAAACGTCTTTGATGTTTGAAACTTGTATTACTTTACCTCTACTGAACAATTTTGAACATGTTTCAGTGTAACAGCACCTGGTGTAAAAGTTAGTTTTTAAACCAGGAAAAGCTTTCCTAGCAGTTGCCCCAAAAATTTAAAGAAAAAAAGAAAAAAATAATAAACTTAAATCATATCTCAAATCATTACTTCTTTTCTCTCTGTGCCTGTTTCACCATAATAAAATTGCACATTTCTGTAGTAATTAATAATATAACAGAGCTTAGGGAAGTAACTTGAATTTGTTGAACCTCAGTTCCCTCTCATACTTTACAAAATATTAAGTATTAGCATGAAGTAATGTACATAAACAAAATTTACAAAGTGTGAGTCATTATTAAAAATGTGAGAAGAAACTTTACAAGCAGTAATATCTTCCACAATATGTACTTAACTTATAATTCTCAGAAAGCAAAGAACATGTAAGATGAACATGAAATGCCTTTATGCTCCTACCACAAAGATTATGTCCAATCAAATTATGTCTGCTGCTGCTGCTTCTCGGAGAAGGCAATGGCACCCCACTCCAGTACTCTTGCCTGGAAAATCCCATGGACAGAGGAGCCTGGTAGGCTGCAGTTCATGGGGTGGCTAAGAGTCGGACACAGCAGAGCGACTTCACTTTCACTGAAGCGGTCGTGTCCGACTCTGTGCGACCCCATAGAAGGCAGCCCACCAGGCTCCCCCGTCCCTGGGATTCTCCAGGCAAGAACACTGCTAGCATAGCAATTTTTACAAAGCAGTCATTATATTCTATAATATAATGTGATTTTCTTTTTATTCTTTATAAAAATCCTGCCCCTAAAGTGTTCATTTCCACAACTGGCTCCAGTGGTTTGTTTCTGTAATAATGCTCTGACAATTGTCAATATAATACTGCTTTTTCCTTAAGGTACTATTGTTAATATAATTATTATAGTATATCTAGTGAGAACAATGACATAGATTTTATTGTCATAGGGTTTATAGTTCACTTGGGGAGATAGAAAAACAAATAGTCATTTATAGTACAAATCAGATTGATTTAAATGTTTTAATAATGACAAACATTGAGTGATGAGAGCAAAGAGGGATTATTGAATTCCAAGAAGGAAAACAGACTGTTTCTCCTGGAAGAGATGAAAACAGTTTGTAAGGAAAAGGAGAACAGAAGTACTAAAAGTAGATATGGGGTGAAGGGTTATTTGACATGTAAGATTCAGAATTCACTTTTTCCACAAATATATATTGATTGTCTACCTATAACAAGTACTCAGTGATAAAACTGGTGATGAAAACATAAATAATAAATGGCCTTTACCCAAAAGGAGACAGAAAAATAGGACAGTAATTACAGTTCAGTGAACTAAGTGCTCTGATGAAGTATGTTACTGGAGACAGAAAAATAGATGTCTACATGACATCAGGGGTGCATGGTGATTAAGTAAGAACTGAGCTGTTGCATTTTTTGAAGTATAAGTTAGTTTATAGCTAGTTCAGAAAAAGAGTGGAAGGGTCAAAGTAATAGCATATATGAAAGATTGATGGGTTATGTGAAAAATAATAATTTTATATCACTGAAGCAAAGGATATTAAAGGGTGGTGGATGATAATTTGCTCCAAGTAAGCCTTCGTTTTGCTTTCTAGGCCAAGATATAAACTTGTTAGAGACAATGGAATGGCTATAGCTTGGACATTACAGCTTCAAGTTTGCATGTTACTCTTTTATTCAACCAATACTTATAAAATATTTATTATGCCTTAATCACTATCCTAGCTGTGGTGTGCAAAAGAAGCAAAGTTGTTATTGTCAGAATCGTATAGAATACTAAAACTGACAGCTACATGAAGAATGGATTGAAGGATAGAGTTGGAGATTGAGAGGTTAGTTAAAGTCTCTACAGTAAAATATAAAATTACAAAGTTTTTCTCTAGGATCATCACAGAGATAATGAAAAAGAGAAGATAGATATGAAAATCTTAAGGGAAAGATTAATTATGTCTCTTTGTGAATCATTTGGTGTTGCAGGGGGTAGGCGAGTACAGAAAAGAATCTAGTAAATATCCCAAATCTCTGGGCTCTCAAGTAATAAAATTTATTGTGATAATTAAATTTATGTGTCAGTTTGGCTGGACCATGAGATGTCCAGATGTTTGGCTAAATGTTATTTCTGTCTGTGGGGATGTTTCCAGATGAGATTAACATTTGAATCAGAAGATTGAGTATAACAAATTGCCTGCTCCAATATCAGTGGGCATGAAGGAGGAAACAGAGCAGGCTCTATCCTGAAAACAGGACTCCATCTTGGGCCGGACTATGGACTTTGAGCTCTATGCCCAATATCTATGGAAATGACATACCGACTGGAAAACCAGGCCCCTGGAAGGAAGAGTCCCAGGGCTCTCCATGGCCTAAAAGAATACCCTAACTATCTGTGTAACATAATAGAATCATACATTCTATTATGCTTATTGGGGTATGACCACAGGCCTATTGATAATTGTCCACTGTTAACTACCTAGGCTTAAGGTATATAAATCACGGGTTAACTTTGATTGTATCTTTCTTTTTCCTTTGTTCAGACTAGTTTCAGGGAGCCTTATACACTTAGGGTATATAAGGTTTTCACAAAAACTGGTCAGGGTCCTTGGCTAACAGGAGACTCTGCCTTGGGCCCGATGTTGTAATAAACTGCACTCCACTATCTGGATTGTCTTTCTGAGTGAGTTTGTTTCCTGGAATGCATGGCTACAATAGACATATTATGTAATCTGTTGAGGGAATGAATAGAACAAAAGGCAGAATAAGGGAGCGTTCACTCTCTCTGCCTGATTGCTTGAGCTGGAGTAAGTCTTCTCCTGCCCTTGAACAGGAACTTATACCATTGGAGTCTGGTTCTCAGGTCTTTGGACTTGGACTAGAAATAACAGCTTAAGTGTTCCTGTTTCTCAAGGTTTAATTCTCGAGTGGAGCTACACCACTGGCTTTCCTGGATCTCCACCTTGTAGTTGACAGATCAAGGTCAAACAATTATCAGGTACTTTGAAGGATGCAAAATACATCCTGTAGTATTCCTGTCAAATTGTATAACTTGTAATGATTAGGGGACTCCAGGCAAAATCAGAAAAAGGGTATTTTCCAAAGTAAGAGCCATGTGCTCTTCAAAAATAGTAGGGTAATAAAAAATAATTTATTATTTTTTCAGTCTGAGGAACTGAATATATGCTCTTGGGTTGGATATCATTCTTACACTGTAACTATGAAATTATATCAAACTAAGAAAACAATTAACACACACACAAAAAAACATTGAGCAGAGGAAGAAAACCACAGAAGAGAAAATACATTTCTAAGAAAGAATATATGGATATTTGATTGAAGAATGAGGGGATAAAGAGAGTTCTGCCTGTATCTTCTTTCTGAAATATGATAAAATTAAGAATTCAAAACTCCCAACTTTTGTCCTTGATATAGTTAGTATATATCTAGATACATACCATATTAAAAAAAAAAAAAAGTATCACCAAGAGTGATGACATATGGTACTTTGTGCACTGAAAAGCTGATCTTGGGAATTGAGCCAGTTTTTCCAAAACTAAATTGGGCATTTTTTTTTTCTCATTTGTAATCTATTTTTAAATATTTTAACATTGCAGCAAAATGATATAAACAGTATGTTAGTAAGTATGTAGTAATGAGTTTAAACTTCAATTCTAAAGGCAATCAATTGCTTGAATAGAATATATATATGTATATGATGAAGGTGATTAGCTGTTAAATTATATCAAAAAGTCCATGATTCAAAAGTAATATTAAAGTATTTCTATTTTCCATAATTAGATCAATAGTTGAATATTTGTTCATTAGCAAATTTGAAGTAAAATTGTTTTTATTAGTGAAAACATTAATTTGTCAAATAACATGATGAATATTAGAAATGGGTTCACAATTTTAAAATTCAGCAGGTTTGGAAAAGCTAAAAATGTTATTACTCTCTAATAGTATTAAGAATCTAGGCAAGTGAGAAACTTCCTCACTGAAAATTCTTGTATCTAGAAAATTCATTCTGAAGGATTTTTATTTTCCTGATGGTTAAGGAAATCTTAAGGATACTCTTGCCTCTAGAATATTATTCTCAGCTTTATATGGAGTCTTCATTTGATGTTGTGAATCAAAATACCTAAAAGGACAGAGAACTGGGATTTTTGTCAGACTCCTAGAATAGATTTTATGATACATTTTCTGTTTCCTCTCTAATAAGTGTTTGTTGTCTTTTATATACAGGGCAATGCTTGTTCTGAGATTTGCTTTTATTTTAACATGTAGTAAATGTGTGAGGTAGTTAACTCTTAGTTGTATCAAACATCTTTGGAAACTACCAAAAAGAATGTAGATGAGCTCTCCTAAATGGGCCTTGGTCAATTAGCAAGATACATCTTGAGAGACAAAATCAAAATTTGTTGCTGATCTGTGTACATAAGGGAGGCTAGGGAACATCCCAGAATAGTACAGATTGGAGAGGAGGTTAAAAAAGAACACAAAGATCTGCTTCTTTGTAAGATGTGGCTTACTCTTCAATAGGGCAAGTCAGAAAAGAAAAAGCATGTGGAAATCACTGCTAAGGATAGTCTTGATCAGATCAGCAGAAGTAAATGTTAAATCACTGCAGGGGACAGGAACATACAAGGCTTCAGGGCTTTCTCTACTTATTTCCTCCAATACCAGAGCAGAGAATTATCCTCAGGGAGAGTATTCATGAGAAAGATTTCAGAGAAAATGGGCCAAAGTCCATGTGGCCTATTGACCTGAGTCTTTAGTCTCACTCAAACCATGCTTCAACAAATAGCCAGCCCCCAAAAAAGTAACTCTGTATTTCAAAAGTGAAAAAAAAAAAATTTACAAAGGAACCAGCATAGAATTTGTGAAAAGATATTGAAAGAAAAGAAAGGAACATCAAAGAGGAAAGAATGTGGAGGGGAAAAAAGATAGACACTCCTCCCCAATTACATATCAGAAAAGCTGTTTCACAAATTTGTGGGTAAACAGTATGAGAAATCAATGAAAATATGGTTTGTCTGAAATAAAAATTCAAAGAAAATATACAAAGGTAAATATAAGAATGCTGGCAGAAGAGTTCAGAAAATAAGGGAAGAGAAAATTTAAAAAAAAATAGAAATTATGTGCATGTAGATCAAGCAAAAAGAAAAGCACAGCTGTAAACAGATATTAACATGGAATATATTTCTGAAAAAAGCACACAAATAAAAAAGAATGAAATCAACCCAGGTTACAAATGACTAGAGAAAATAAATATAGATGACCCAAAACTCAAAGGTAACACAACCTTAATTGATATCCTTCAAAAATAGAGACTTCCTTGGTGGTCCAGTGGTTGAGACTCCAAGCTCCAATGCAGGGGGCTTGGACTGCATTCCTGGTCAGGGAACTAGAGCATGCATGTTTCACCTAAAGATCCCACATGCTGCAACTATGACCTTACATGGCCAAATAAATAAAAAAGAAGACAAAGAGTTGAAATAGAAACACATCTGAAAGCAAAATAATGAGATTAACAGTTCCCTAAAATGGAAAAACACCCATGCCTGCCCTCAAAGCCAAGAATTTCAAAGTAAATATAAAGAGGGTATGGTGGAGGGGGTGGTTCCAAGAACACAGTCAAGTTCAGTGACTCACTGGTAGGACCCATAAAACTAAGAAAAGCTGTGGTATTCATGGTTATGCTTTATTACAGTGAAAGAATACTGACTAAAACAGCAGAGGAAAGAACCTTCTAGGACACAATTCCGAAGACCTTAGGAAAAGCTTCCAGTATTCCTCAGCTATTAGAGTTTTGCAGATAGCCTTCACTTCTCCCCTTCATACACCGAATGTGTGGAATCGTGTGACACAATAATATAGAATATTACCAACCAGCAAATCTCATTCACCTAAACCTCAGGGTCCAGGCCTGTCATTAGGGGTTATTACATTAGTATGCTGATTGGCATGGCTGATTTTATACTTCCATCGCTCCAAAATTCAAACTGATACCTATAGTCCCAGGCTCCCAACATAAATCATATTATTAACATAGTCCATGTGGCATGGTTGAAGGTCCTCAGGTACAGATACACCTATCAGACAGCATATTCTAAGGGCTCAGAGGTTTATTCCCTAAGACCCAGACAAGAGCCAAATTTTGTTTGGAATGTACGGGGCATGGATTACCTTGACTTTGCAAGTTAAACCTTTTTTGTTCAAGGGGAATCAGCCTAGACTTAGATGTCCACATAAGGTGAGTAGATTGTGAAAACATGTCTAAAGAATACTCAGAAAAGGTAAAAGATTAAGCATACTCAAATAAACTAATTGTCAAGTATGAAGGTTTATCTTTTACATGAGAGAAATCAGTAAACACAGAAACTGAGTCCTTCTCAAAACAATTATGGTTTAAAAATTTGAAATGTAATAAATAATAATATTACAGAAAAAAATAGAATAATGGAAGGGAGAATAATAAATTAGGTGATAAATTCACTGCTCTTTCATGGCTGATTGTCAATACTTAGAATAAGAAAATAAGAATCATGCAACCATTTGTCTTCTAAATCTAATAATAGAAGCTTAGGAGTGTTACTTAAAGATATAAATGTTAACACCAGTCATAATAATTTAAAGGAAAAAATTGAAATTTTAAGCAGGAAAACAAACACACACAGATGGTGCATGCACATTCAGAAGCTACAGTAAGAGAGAGAAAACAAAGGCACATGTAAAGCAAAAAGCATAAAGTACTTCTCCTTGGAAGAAAAGCTATGACAAACATAGACAGCTTATTAAAAAGCAGAACCATCACTCGACTGACAAAGGTCCACATAGTCAAAGCTACGGTTTTTCCAGTAGTCGTGTATGAATGTGAGAGTTGGACCATAAACAAGGCTGCACACCAAAGAATTGATGCTTTCCAACTGTGGTGCTAGAGAAGACTCTTGAGAGTCCCGTGAACTACAAGGAGTTTAAACCAGTCAATCCTAAAGGAAATCAGTCCTGACTGATGCTAAACCTGACGTTCCAATATTTTGGCCATGTGATGTGAAGAGCTGACTCATCTGAAAAGACCCTGATGCTGGGAAAGATTAAGGGCAAGAGGAGAAGGGGGTGACAGAGGATGAGATGCTTGGATGGCATCACTGACTCAATGGAGATGAGTTTGAGCAAACTCCAGGAGATGATGAAGGACAGGGAAGCCTGACATACTGTGATCCATCAGGTCACAAATAGTCGGACATGACAGAGCAACTGAACAACAAGGGTAGAATTAACTCCAAACATTTTATTAATAAATATAAAAGTGATAGTCTTAAAGAAAAAGGACATATCAGAAACTGTAAATAAAAATATAGAAGTTTGAAAGCCAGGTGAAACTTCTATACAAAATGAAGAAGAGAATTCAATAAGTGAATAAATTAGTTTTAAAAGACAGAATTTTGTGTAGCAAATGACAGAATCAATATTTATCAAACACCACCTATAGAAATTATATTGGAAAAGATAACAAAATCATACCGATTTTGAAATTTTTCTTTATTTTTCCCCTCCACTTCTTTATTGATATATAGTTGAAATGCAACATTATTTAAACTTAAGGTGTACAGTGTGATAATGTAAACATGTACATATTGCTGGAGGCTTAGCACAATGTTAGTAAACACATGCTTCACCTCACACAGTAGCCACTTTGTTCTTGTTGTTATGGTAAGAAAGGTAAATCTCTATTCTCATGGTAACTTTTGAGTGTGCAATATGATATTGTTCTCTATGGTAACTAATATGTGCTTTAGCCCAGAATTTATTCATCATATAACTGAACATCTGTACCCTTTGATCAACATCTTCCCATTCATCCTCCAGCCCCTCGCAACCACCATTCTATACTTTGTTTCTTTAAGCTTGATGTTTTTAGATTCCATATATGTGAGGTCACACGGTATTTGTCTTTCTGTGTCTGGCTTATTTCACTTGGCATCATGCCTTCAGGGTCCATCTATGTTGTCACAAATGGCAAGATTTTCTTGTTTTTCAAGGTTGAATAAGGTTGAATTGTTTTTCATTGTTAAAATGACTATACTACCCAAAGCTATCTATACATTCATTGAAGTTCTTACCAAGGACCCAATCTCATTTTGCAGAAAGATAGAAAAAACAAACTGAAAATTTGAAAGAACCCCCCAAAACTGAATATCTATAATAGATAAGACAGGGAAACAACCTTCTATTAATGGATGAATGGATAAGGAACATGTATATCACACAATGATGTTAAAATTTTAACTAGTCACTAAATCTTTACAAACCAAACAGACAAGATGAAATATGGACATAGACTAAGGACCCAGATAATATGGAGGCAATTTATTATATACATATTAAAAACTGTGGCCCCAGAAAACAGATACTACATTGTATTTTCAAGTATATATGGAAAATTTATGATGAATTATTAACATTAAACTACAAGTGAATGCCAATATATTTCAAAACATAAAAGTGATACAGACTAAAATTTGCGGAAAAAATAGAAAAACATGCCATTTATAATCTTGTTTGAAAATTCTTTTTGGACACAAAACCCAAAACCTATAGAGAAAAAGACAGATAACCTTCACCCCAGATTTGTTTTTACCAGACAAAATACACCAAACTAGATTAAAAATAAAAACCACAAAAATGAACCATGCATTCACAATGAATATGACAGAATAAGTTCCAGTGATGTTAATACAAATAGAGAATATAAAATAAGTAATATGAATAGCTAATACAGGTATGTGTACTGAACTGAACTTATAAACATACTCAATTTTATCAACTATAACTGAAGATTAAAATAAGATTTTTATCTTAACATCTTGAGAAATATGCACATTTCTAAATCCTAATTTATAAATTTCTCTATCTCAAATTGGTCTTCCTAGGTGGCACTAGTGGTAAAGAGCCTACCTGTGGATGTAGGAGACATAAGAGATGCGGGTTCAATCCCTGTGTCTGTAAGATCCCTTGGAGGAGGGCAAGGCAACCCACTCCAGTAGTCTTTCCTAGAGAATTCATGGACACAGGAACCTGGTAGACAGCCGTCCACAGGGTCACAAAGAGTCAAACTCGCCTGAAATGACTTGGCATGCACCATATCCTAAATTAGATTATAGTAATATATCAATACTCTCTGTAGTTGTAAAAATCCAGAACTTTATCATATTTCACAAAAAGATCTCAGCTAGATATTATATAAAACAATCAGCATGTTTTATATATTTAATATTACTTGTTATAAGTAATGGAATCAAACAAGAATGTGTGTGTGTGTGTGGTAATTTTCTGGAAAGACATTCAAGAAACTATGAAGAGTCATTATTTCTTAAGTTAGAAATGGTCACAGGAATTACACCTCTCATTCTATAAACCTGTTTGGATTTTTTTCACACCTGTTTAAATAGTCAAAAGTGCAAAAAAAAAAAGGCACGTTTTGTGATCAGCGTGGTTCTGTGCTGCAGATGTCTGAAGCAAATGTTTAAAAAATTATTAGGACTTTTATCTAGTGTTTTATATGTCCTTCTGGTTTATTAGAGGGGAGTTTCTTTAGTGTAATGAGAAGAAAAGCCAGATATCTGTAGCCTGAGAAATGAATGAGAGAGAATAATGTCATCAGTGTAGATTACTCTTTTTTAAAAACAAAATTTTGGGGATGACCCAGAGAGATGTTATGGGGAGGGAGGTGGGAGGGGGGTTCATGTTTGGGAACGCATGTAAGAATTAAAGATTTTAAAATTTAAAAAATAAAAAACTAATTAAAAAAAAGTAATTGTTGATATATTAAAAATAAATAAATAAATAAATAAAAACAAAATTTGCTGTTTACTATCCTCAATCTCTTTTCTGTTTCGTGTGTATATTTTTATATCCCCTCAATTTTAGTGTTTCCAATATCTAAAGGAGGAATGTGTTTTCGGGGGGGTTTTAATTTAAAAAAGGTAACTCTACTGTGCAGGAAACGATCAACTCAGCAAATCCAGGTTGTGCACACACTGGACAGTAAAGACTTGTCTGTTTCCTGATTCCTGGGAGGCAACATTTAAGTCCTTAGAGTATCCTCTCTGTTCAGAGTATCTTTGTTAACCTGGGGGATTTGGGGAACAAGAAGAGTTCTTGCTAACAATGTGATTGATTGTGGCAGGCTTGGGCTATGTGTTATCAGCTTGATTTCTGGAAGGGCTGCAGAATACAGATCAGCAGGGAACCATGTCAATGTCACTGGACCCCAATGAAAACCCTAGACAATGAGGTTCAGGTGAGCTTCACTGTTTGGCACACATCACAGCTGGGAGAAATAAATCCTATCTGTACAACTACACTCAGAGAGGGCTCTCGGAAGCTTACACCTGGTGTCTCCTGGACTCTGTCCTATGAACTTCATCCATTTGATATTTTATTGTGTATCTTGTAATTAACAAACCATTACCATGATATACTGGTTTTATGAGTTTTGTGAGTCTTTTTAGCATATCAGTTACCTGAAGAGGATTGGGTACACTCCAACCACAGATATATAGTTTAAAAAAAAAAGTATGGACTCTCCAAAATATTGGTTTTCTTTACTGAACTTATCTTTGAATAATATGAAGGGATGGTTTAAGTTTGACTACTTGCTGAATTTTTAAATCACTGAAACCTAAAACACACACACACTCATCTTTTAAGAAAAAGTATTTCGAAGGAATCACTTGAAGAACAGATAACTGCATTAAAATATACACAGAAAAGGGGAGTAAATTTTGAAATACAAACTAATGGTGGAAAATGTTTAGAGTTTAAGAATTCAAGCTTTGTGATAAATATTTTGGTTTGCTAAGATTTTGTTGAGTTGTTTGCTATGGTTCTAATATCCTATATGTCAGCAATAAATGTTCTTTGGGTAACTGCTGAAACAAACTCCTGAAACCACGTCTAAAAGAAATTCAATTGTTTTATGCAATTTTCTTGGTTTCTTCTAATTTTTTTTAACTGAAAATTTCTTCACCAGGACATAGAAATAATTTGAAAGATTGTTTCTTCAAAAACCCAAATCACAGCTCCCTTGCTTCATTTAAGCCCCATGACTGAATCTGACCCCATATTCTGGAAGTCTTCCTCATCACTGTTGAAGGTTTTCTCAAGGAGCTTGCAGTTGACTTCTGTTTACCTTCTTCTTCTTTACCATTTAGTCACTGAGTCGTGTCTGACTCTTTGCAACCCCATGGATTATAGCCTGCCTGGCTCCTCTGTCCATGAGATTTCCCAGGCAAGAATACTGGAATAGGCTGCCTTTTCCTTCTCCAGGGCATCTTCTCAACTCAGGGATCAAACCTGTGTTACCTGACTTGGCAGGTGGATTCTTTACTGCTGAGCCACCAGGAAAGCCCTGCCTTCTCCTTTATCCCAGGTTTGTTCAATATAACTGCATGTAGCTGAAATCTAACTAAGGGAAATTTTCTAGTTATTTGTTGATTGGATAATTAGTTTCATGGAATTTACTTGGTGCTTTATTCGCTAAGTCGTGTATAACACTTTGCAAGCCCATGGACTGTAGCCTGCCAGGTTACTCTCTCCATGGGCTTCTCCAGGCAAGAATATTGGAGTAGGTTGCCAATTCCTCCTCCAAAAGTCACTCAGTTGTGTCCAACTCTTTGTGACCCCATGGACTATACAGTCCATTGAATTCCCCAGGCCAGAATACTGGAGTGGGTAGCATTTTCCTTCTCCAGGGGATCTTCCCAACCCAGGGATTGAACCCAGGTCTCTCCTGCATTGCAGGCAGATTCTTTACCAGCTGAGCCACAAGGAAACCCCAAGAATACTGAAGTGGGTAGACCATCCCTTCTCCAGTGGATCTTCCTGACCCAGGAATTGAACCAGTATCACAGGCCTTGCCGGCAGATTCTTTACCAACTAAGCTAACAGGGAAGCATGATATTTCTTATAACTCTGCATTGTTAAGCTTCTTAGTTTATATTCTGCATAGGGAATAGTGCTCCTTCAATATAATCCAAACTGATTGAAAGGTGGCATAGTGGGAAGTTGTGTTGTTCAGTTACTCAGTCATGCCTGACTGTTTCCTTGTACTTCACCATCTCCTGGAGTTGGCTCAAACTCATGTCCATTGAATTGATGATGCCATCCAACTATCTCATCCTCAGTGGCCCCCTCCTCCTCCTGCTTTCAATCTTTCCCAGCATTAAGGTCTTTTCTAATGAGGTGGCTCTTCGAATCAGGTGGCCAAAGTGTTGGAGCTTTAGCCTCAACTTCAGTCCTTTCAATGAATATTCAGTGCTGACTTCCTTTGGGATGGACTGGTTGGATCTCCTTGCAGTCCAAGGGACTCTCAAGAATCTTCTCCAACATCACAGTTCAAAACCATCAGTTCTTCAGTGTTCAGCCTTTATTATGGTCCAACTCTCACATCTATACGTGACTACTGGGAAAACCACAGCTTTAACTATATGGCCTTTTGGCAGCAAAGTAATGTCTCTTCTTTTTAATATGCTGTCTAAGTTGGTCACAACTTTTCTGCCAAGGAGCAAGTGTCTTTTAATTTCATGGCTGCAGTCACCATCTGCAGTGATTTCGGTGCCCAAGAAAATAAAGTCTGTCACTGTTTCCATTATTTCCTGATCTATTTGCCATGAAGTGATGGGACCAGATGCCATGATCTTAGTTTTCTGAATGTTGAGTTTTAAGCCAACATTTTCACTGTCCTCTTTCACTTTCATCAAGAAGCTCCTTAGCTCCCCTTTGATTTCTGCTATTAGAGTTGTGTCATCTACATATGTGAGGTTATTGATATTTCTCCTGGCAACCTTAATTCTGGCTTGTGCTTCATTCAGCCTGGCATTTCATGTGATGTACTCTGCGTATAAGTTAAATAAGCAGGGTGACAATACACAGCCTTGAGGTACTCGTTTCCCAATTTGAAACCAGTCCATTGTTCCATGTCCAGCCCTAACTGTTGCTTCTTGAGGGGCATACAGGTTTCTCAGGAGGCAGGTAATGTGATCTGGTATTCCCATCTCTTAGGAATTTTCCACAGTTTGTTGTGATCCACACAGTCAAAGGCTTTAGCGTAATCAATGAAGCAGAAATAGATGTTTTTCTGGAATTCTCTTGCTTTTTCTATGATCTAACAAATGTTGGAAATTTGATCTTTGGTTCCTCTGCCTTTTCTAAATCCAGCTTGTGCGTACTGGAAAGACAACTGCTTTGTTAAACAAAGACTAGGGTTAATTACTAATTTTGTTACCTATCAGTATAGTGGAGTTAAAAGGTCACTATTTTCTTATCTATAATATACATGTATACATACACACACACACACACGCATGGCACATGCTCTTTTTATATAACTGGATTATTCTGAGGACAATGTGTCTATATATGAGAATGCACTCATCCTCTGTGTAAAATAAATGAACAGATTTTAATTTTATATCAGTTTGTTACACTGATCTAAAAAGTCTCTCCTCCTGTCTTTCCTTGTTTTTTTTTTTTTTTTATACTGCTTTCTAAATGTTTCCTACTTATTTTTGCTTGTTTACATTATCGTGTGTCTTCAAGATCCAGCTGAGATAGACATTCCTTCTTATACCTACTCCTCCAAATAAGAATATGTCTAACTCATCTTTATATAACCCTTAGGAATTTTTAGCATGGAATTTTGCATATTATAAGTATGTCATAAATATTTGTTGACTTGAAGTAAATTAAAGTTAGATTAATATGAAATTTTTGAAGATGCATTTCCATTTGGAAATAAATTATTTATCATCCATTATGCACTCTTCAAAGAGCAATAAAAGGAATCACTTCTCTATGAGAAAAAAATACATTCTTAAAAGCTTTGGATGAATGGCTACTCTCTGTCTTCAAGAAAAAGACTGTAGGGATTTAATTATTATACCCTCAAAGATTTCAGACCTATATATGAGGTATTCTTCTTCAACTTAGTCATTTATTGCCAACTCAAGAGGGCTTTATTGGAGGGATAGTAAAAATCTTAAATCTGTTATTCTCCCTTGGTATTTTGATAACTTAGTAACTTAATATATTCTTTCCTCTTGACTACAATTTCTCAGTGTTCAAAATAGTAAAGAAATTAACCTTGGTTAGAATCCCATGATTTGAGGCCTCTAGAGATTTGTTACTTTGTATTGTTAGAGTTTGGGTGCTATGTTAATAGAAGGATTTATTTTTCTCATTTAATGAAGTCTGTTTTATTTCAAACGATTTCTCAAGGACATAATTTTAACTCATGGGATTGCTAGGCAATTCACTTTTCTATGAGTAATTTCTAAATTGCTTTTTAAAATTTATTATGTGCAGGGGGGAAATGGTTTGAAAACTTAATAATAAATTTAAAAATGCCAAAAGTGTACTCTTGTGAGAGCAGATATGTCTGCTTGTAGCTATGGTAGCAGTTCATTTAGATCTTCATAAATTTATAGGCATTATATAAGCTTTTATTATAATTTAACATAAAAATGAGTATGTGCTTTGTGTGCCCAGTCTCTCAGTTGTGTCCATGCATAAACTATAGTCCATCAGGATTCTCTGCCCATGGTATTTACCAGGCAAGATTACTGGAGTGGGGTGCCATTTCCTACTCCAGGGGATCTTCCTGATCAAACCCATGTCTCTTGCATCTTCTGCATTTGCAGGTGGATCTTAATCACTAGCACCACCTGAGAAGCCCAAAAATGAGTACAAAAAACCCTAAAAATATTAGCATATTAAATATAAAGAGAGAATCAAGGAAACATGCACTCATATAAATGAGTAGAAAGTAGGCTATCTTATTTATAATTAATAATATTATGTCTGATGCAGGATGCAGCATGCTTGGGGCTGGTGCATGGGGATGACCCAGAGAGATGTTATGGGGAGGGAGGTGGGAGGGGGGTTCATGTTTGGGAACGCATGTAAGAATTAAAGATTTTAAAATTTAAAAAATAAAAAACTAAAAAAAATAAAAATAAAAAAAGTAATCAGAAGTAAATATGATAAAAATCTTAACATAATAAACCTAAATGATTGACACAAAAAAAATAAAAATAAAATGATCCACAAAAAAAAAATAATATTACTATTATTAATAGCCAGTA
The DNA here is from genome assembly GCF_042477335.2 of Ovis canadensis. Taxonomy (NCBI): domain Eukaryota; kingdom Metazoa; phylum Chordata; class Mammalia; order Artiodactyla; family Bovidae; genus Ovis; species Ovis canadensis. Next base: position 33,801,950 of record NC_091261.1, on the reverse strand, counting down.
TAAAATATTGGAATTGCTATGTTGCTGTTAATGTAGCTAACAGATTGGACATCTATAGTAGAGTTAGTATGACCTGTTCCTAGTTTCAATTGTTATGCAGAAAATTGATAATACTATAATATGGGCACCTTGTTTTATATCAGAAGTATAGTAGATAGGCAATGTGTACAAATTCTCAATATGTGGTAAGTGGATAGTCATGGAGGTGAGTATGATTTGACTTCCTGTTTCAGCGTGGAGAAAACCAAGGAAAACTAGAAATATGGTAGGTTAAGATGTAGGGATGTCAGGGTTTAATCTGTAATGCCATCTTCATCTTAATTCTGTTATTTGGGGAACAATTGATTTTTGTTCATACTGAAAAATGCCCCTGTTGAGAAAACATCACCCACATATCTGACTGTTACCCAGGGTGGAATGAAAATATTTTGGTTCAAACAAACCATTTATTTAAACAGACAAGGCTAACAATGTTTGAAAAACAGATTGGCTCCACACATGCCAAACATTTGCTCCTGCCTCATTAGGCTGGTATCTCACTGCTAAAGGCCAGGTAAATATCATCTAAGGCCATGTACTTTGAAAATCTAGTTTTTATGTTTTGTTCAGAATCGTTTAAAGTATCTAGAAATAATAGGCCTCCAAAACAGATGCCAAAGTCCTTGCTAGAATTTAAATTTTACAGGAAGTTCCTAAATAACTTTGAGTATATTGGGGGAAAGTTTACTTTTTTTTTTTACTTGCTAATACTTAGCAAAACAGCAAATAATATTTTTACATTCAACCATGCTTTTTTTGTGTATCCTGATTCTTTCTGTTTGTTTTTAGGGTCACAAAAATAATGCAATGAGTGAATGGCCCAACATTTCATAAAAGGAAAAGAAATAAATCCAAGTGTATTAATTTATTTGTTACTGTTGTGTGTTATTTTCAATAGTTCTTTGAAAGCTATTAATGAAGCAAATGAGAGATTAAAATTAAAATGTAAAGTCACACTGTATCAATGAATACAACTTTTAAAATGTGAGTCAGAGACAGCCTTTATTATAGGAATGTACAGAATAATTCATCCTCTAGTTTAAAAGACAGGTAACATGAAAACAGGTTGAGACTGTGTTATGAGTGCCATAGAATTGAGGATCCAGGCTTTTCATTCACAGATTGAGTCAACTCAATTGTTCATAAAGCTAGAACACAAATAAAGCAAGTTGAGTCAATGTATGGCCATTCTGCAAAAAAATTGACAGAGTGTATTGATTTGTGTGTATACATATATATGTGTGTATGTATGTATCTTTATTCAGTTTACATAAATTGACAAAACTTGACAATTTCATAATGGCACAACTACATATAGGAGCTTCCCAGGCAGTGCTAGTGGTAAAGAACCTGCCTGCCAATGCAGGAGACATACAAGATGAGTTCAGTCCCTGGAATGGGAAGATCCCCTGGAGAAGGGCATGGCAGCCCACTCCAGTATTCTTGCCTAGAGAATTCCATGGACAGAGGAGGCTGACAGGCTGCAGTCCATAGGTTTGCAAAGAGTCTGACCTGACTGAAGCGACCTAACTGCAGCAGCAGCAGCAACTACTACATACAATGCATATATTTCCATTATGCTAAAACAATTAAGAAAATAAGTCATTGATGACCAGTCCATATGCACATCTGTCTTTAGAAAACATCCTAAATAAATTATTCCAGACCAATGAAAAAGTAGATCATCTCAGTTGAACAGACATAGCTTTCTATGTGATATCAGTTGTTTTATAGCAGTAAAAAAAAAAAAAAATCAGTAAACATGACTACTTATAATGTGCAAAGCAGTGCTAAATGTTTTATGTAAATTATTTCATTAGATCTTTTATACTTACCAGGTGGATTCTTACACAGGAAAAGTGATGCTTGGAGACATCAGATAATTTTTCTAAAGAAACACAACCTACTGACATGGTTGGTTGGTCTGAGATCATCAGCTACAACTATCTGAGTTATGCTTGTATTTCCTTGCATGATTCCCCAATGATATATTGAATCCAAAACCATATGAAATAGAGAAAAATACCTCATAATTGGAGGCTGGCATTCTGTCACCAAAATTTAAAAAAAAAGAAAATAAATTTCATTTATCTTTAAACAAGATGAATTCTATTCTGAATCACAGTAGACAGCATATCTTCTTTTTTTTTTTTGGCTACTACCATAGCATATGGCTTAAAGAACTGTAGACATTCATACATATTTATTTAATAATTAATTAATAAGCTTAATCATTATCAAGATTCTAAAATTTAGCATTCTACAAGAACATTTTCTGATTTTCAACGTTGTACGAATTTTTTTTGTCCTTGGAATTCCCAAAGCATTAATAGCATGTTTCTTCATACTTTTTAAATCCTTTTTATCCCAATAGATGATGATGCTTGAAGGCAAATACTGCTGTACACAAACCTACATTTGCTACAGTGCCTAGTCCCAGTAACCTGCTATATTGCAATGACTTCTTCCTCTACTTTAAAATATTCTATGCCATTTATTCATATTTTGCAATATTTGAAACTTACAAAACAAAGCGAAAGATCCCTTCAAAATATTTTTCATCAATATGACATGAGTAAGAAGCCTAAAGCTACCTGACAAAAGAAAAAGACGCATCACATTTGTATCCAGTATATACATATATACTTAGAATATATGTGCTCAGTCGCTCAGTCATGCCCAACTCTTTACAAACCCATGAACTGTAGCCTGCCAGGCTTTCCTGTCTGTGGAATTTCCCAGGAGTTGGTTGCTATTTTCTTTTCCAAGGAATCTTCCTGATCCAAGGGTTGAACTCACATCTCTTGCATCTTCTGCATTGGCAGGTGGATTCTTTACCACTGGACTACCATGAAACCTATATATATTTAAAAGGGGAGATGAGAGGTTAAGTGCATATAACCAGAAACATATTGGTTCATTCTGCTATCAATACCTCATATCTGGATGGTTTGATATGGCAAGCAAAATGGTTGATTTGACACAACCTTTCCAAAAATTGTGTCTGAAGCTCCTAAGACTCAAATCTTGAGAAATTCACCTTCACAGAGTCTCAAATGTTAATTTTTCTTATTTATAAAACTTAGCCAACTCAATTCTCTGATAAAATATAGGAAAATAGGAAATTAAATGTGGGTGATTCAGATACAGAAATCAAGTAATGGATAAGCTCAAACAATTGATATAACTCACTTGTAAGACTAGACAGTAGAGAGCTCAGGGGGCTTCACTCTGGGTTCTCCTTTGAGACATTTGAAAGCAAATTATCACTTGTTTGTCTTATACCTAATCTTGTGCTTGCACATACTTTTTCTTTCTCTTATGCTGGGGATTCAGTTAAAGTGTATACTGCTAACTGACAATGGCAGCAGACCCCAGGCACTTCTGATTTGCCTGGAGTTGTACACCCACACAGCATTCGAGACTACTCACAATACTCCCCAAAATCTCTTACTGGGGAAATAATTCTTATGGAGTCGTTTTGTCCAGGAAAAAGAAAACCAGAAAAGTAAGATAAATGCATGACAATAATTTCTACAGCAACTATTACTCGAAACCATAGTCATATGCAAATTAATTATCACACATTTGTTTGGTCAAAGGAAACAAAAAATGATTCCAGAAGAAATATTTTTTGTTATATATTGTCCTATCATTCCACGTAGGCAAGTTTGGATGGATGGGATATTATTTTATATCTTTAAGAGCTCTGTATTTGAAAAATAGTAACACAAAAACAAATAGAGTCAAGCTTATACTCTATGTAGAAATTTGAGGTGTTCTTTGGTACAGAATAAAAATACTTAAGAAAAAGACTAAGATAAGAAAAGAATAATTTAAACAGCCGTCACATAGAATGTTTTGAAGAAACTGGCAAAGAAGACAAAAACAAGAATATTTTAATATAAAGTCAAAACTGGAGATTAGGGACACTACAGAAAATAGAATAAACACAACTTTACATTGAATATCAGAAGAATATCAAAGAACAAGTTTACATTGAATATCAGAGGATGATAACAAAGCGCTAGTTGAAGCAAATATAAATTTCCAATCCAGGAGAGTGAATAGAAAAGAAACATATTAGGAGAAATAAAGCAAAGCAACTCTGGATTTTGAAAAAAAATCCAAGAGGACAAAAATATTTAATTCCAGTCATAAATTTAGGAAGAAAATAATGAATGATTAACCTATAACTATGAAGAAACACTCTTATTTTTGGAAAGGATTCTGAATTGTGATTTTAAAAAAGGATTGCCTTGTTTCTGTTTCTAGAATCTACTTAAACCTGTCTTTGATTGGGGTAGAAATAGTTAAGCTCCTGTAACACTACATTCTCATGTCAGATTAATAAACTTATTTTGTTGCTTAACTATACACACATGGCACAGTGGAAGTAGAAATATGGATCAAGATTTTACAACAATGTCCTGTACAGAGAGGACTTTGGCTACTGCTGGTGTCTAAGACCATGGCTCCATGGATACCAAGTGCACCACAGAGAGGAGGTTACAAGTGCACTTAAAGAATTATCCCCATCAAATGCCAAGAGTGCTTCTCAAAAGAAACACTGGGACTGAATGATCCCTTAAATCGTGACTACAACTAGCGTTCTAAGATTCTAAAGTTCTGCAATATTGTTAAAAAGAAAAGAAAAATTGTGTAATGATTTCAGCAGAAATGCCAAGATAAATGCAATTGTCAACAATTTAGGAGAGTAAGCCTGAAAGGAAATTCTGTTCTGAAAAGAGGGAAAACTGTGATTATACTGTGCATGTGACATTCACATGCAATGGCAACATTGGCTTGATAGTAGGGCAAGAATGGTGAAAACTACATTTACCAGAGGAAAATAGAATTTTATGGCCCTTAGAAAGCACCCCATTCTCATTATTACATAAATGAGAAATCTGAGGCTTCAGAAGTTTATGTATTTTACCTAAAAGTAATATTCAATATTATGGCCCTCTCTTTTTCCTAACATATTGTTTTTTGTAATCTTGATAATAATGTTTTTCAGATATATTTCATTTTAAAATGTTAACTAAATGAGAAATCTGTTTAAAAACACTTTATTTAGTTAAAATGATGAACAATGAAAGAAAATATTTCTGTTTTGCAAACTAGTAAATGAACTGTGCAGGAATTTAAAAATATGTATGTGATTTAGAGCTTACATATGTGAATATCTCCTGTGGTGGTTCTGCCTGCAAAAAGCAAGTACAAATTGTTCTTTAAAAATTTCTGTTGAAGATATTTCAGCCAAAATTGGCATTTTAAATATTTATTTGTTCAGTTGAAATCCCCAGTTTTTCCACACAGTTATCATGTCTCATGTATACGGAAAAAATTTGGGCATCCCTGAGTTCATGACTCATTTAAAAGATAAGAGGCTATGCAAAATGCTTATACTATCAGGAGTCATGTTATTGCTGGTTCCCATAATAGTAATTCTATTCTGCAATCAGGCAAATATTTACATTATTGCCAATGCATTGTGGAGAATATTCTGTCTTTTTAAAAGCAACAACAGGATGTGTTATTAGTGTTTGCAGTAATCTAATTAGTGAATTTACATACTGACGACCTCTTGAACAAATTCCTTCTGAAAAGGTTCTCTGCATGCAAAGAGGATGTGCATATTGAAGACAGAATAAAACAAGTGGTTCAGCCTGATGCCTTTTCAGTTCGTAATTTAAAGTTTTAAAGACAGTTTCAGAGGTCTAAGCATTTTACACCCAGCTTTTACATTCATCTGCAGTACATTATTTCAGTTAATGAGCTAGAGTATGTTATATATAATTATTAAAGGTCAATTGCCTTCCATTAATATTTTAGTTGTAAATATCACATCATATGGCTCCTTAAGTTCTGCTTTCAGATGTTACTGTGCAGGGGTTGGACATACTCAGTTTTAAATTATATAGGATTGAATTCTTCTTTTCTAGTAACAACACTCCTTTGTTCTGTACAAACTTGAATTATCTGAAGGTTGAAGAACCCTTCATTTTTGATTGCCTACCATTAGAAAACACCCAATTTTAAAAGTACTGTGATTCAGGTATTTTAAGAGTTCAACACCAATTTTCTATACTACTGAAATTTAAGTGAATAAAGTTTTGAAGATCTTTTTTGATACTCTTTTTTTCCTATTACAGTTTAGGCTTGGCATTTCCATGAAAGTGTATACCCAGTGGCTAAAACAAGACCCAGGTGTGACTGTCAGGCAGAGCCGAGGTCAAATCCTACTCTGTGGCTCTATATCTGGTGGATGTAGGCAAGTATATGATATCTTTGTGTCTCTGCTTCTACTTCTGTAAGAGGGGAAATCGATCCCATGGCACAGCGTAGATGACGTAGGTGCCCTAACTGTCTGTTGTTAACTTGACATCAATGTCACCACTTTCAGAAACCTCCTCTGGGTTCCTCTAGTGATATCAAAACTTATGTTTGCTTCACTCCATTTTTCATTTGGGCTTCCCAGGTAGTGGTAAAGAATCTGCCTGCCAATGCAGATGTGGGTTCAATCCTTGGGTTAAGAAGTCCTCCTAGAGTAGGAAATGGCAACCCACTCCAGTATTCTTGCCTAGAAAATTCCATGGACAGAGGAGTCTGGTGGGCAACAGTCCATGAGGCCACAAAGAATCAGACAAAACTGAGCACATTAGGACACTTTTCTCCTTAATTCTCAGTTTTCTGAATGGCACCTTCACCTGGGATTTCAATGTGGCAGCAAAGTTACAGACTTCTCTGCAGGCAGTTGCTGCCAGATACATGAGCGGACATGAAACTCACTGATGCATCCTTATGAGCTCCTTGGAGCTTCAGTATACCATCCCTGTTGTTTCTGAGCTTTAGTGAGTACTTCTCTGACTTTTCTTTGCATAATCTTTCAGCAATTGTGTAAATCCTTAATTCCGATAATGATACTTCCATTTTTGGATTATATAGAGTAACTTCTGTTTTCCTAAGTAAAATAGATTAATATACTAGTAATATCATAAAATAAAACAAAAATATCAAGTATTTTCAACAACTAGATAGGCTGTGGATTAAGTCATATTTTTGTCAATAACAAAGAAAACAGAATCTATCACTTGTTCAAATAATATGATAATTATAAATATTTACTGAAGACATACTAAGTCTGAAAAAGTTCTAGGTAGTTTAAATTTTTCACCCATTTTGTCCTTACAAGTAATCTAGGTAGTAAGTACTATTATTATTTTGTTTACTGGCTGAGAAAACTGAGACACAGAGAGATTAAGTAACTCACCCAAGAACATACAGGCTATGAATGGAAGAGTAAAAACTTGAACAAGTTTGACTGTAGAACGTGAACTTTTCACTAAAATGAATAACATATTGTTTTGATGCCTAGCTTTACCCTCATGTTCCATATTTTATACTCTGTGCCTATAATGACTACCTCATGAGGCTGCCTCAAATACTTTAGTATAATGTGTCCTCTAGAATAGACACTAAATAAGAGGACATCTACTAATATTATTATTAACATCATTATTTTAATATTAAGATTTCCTCTAATAATTACCACAATGGGTTATCTGAGGACAGAGACCTTACTCTGTTCATTTCTCCAACCTAGAGCATCAAACAATGCCCTGCATAAGCAAAATTGTTCTAAGTTTCTGTTTATCAAAGTTATAAAATATTGAGGGTGAACTAGGCTTAATTACCTCATTTATCAACCTGAATTTATATATTTAAAGTAATTATGGTATTACATAAAAGAAAATTAAGAACTAATGGTTATACTGGATTAAGAGATTTATGAATAAAAAATCATTATTCACATTGCAAGAAACTTTGATTTGCAAAAGTAGAATTGGAATTTTTCTTTGAGGTTTGGTACAAAAAATATCTGGTTTAAAATAAAAGCATTATATTCTGTTCAAGTGATGATACCAAATAATATTTTAAAGACTTATTATTTCAGTTCAGTTCAGTCACTCAGTCGTGTCTGACTCTTTGCAACCCCATGAAATGCAGCACTCCAGGCCTCCCTGTTCATCCCGGAGTTCAGTCAAACTCATGTCTATCGAGTCGGTGATGCCATCCAGCCATCTCATCGTCTGTCGTCCCCTTCTCCTCCTGCCCTCAATCCCTTCCAGCATCAGAGTCTTCTCCAATGAGCCAGCTCTTCGCATGAGGTGGCCAAACTATTGGACTTTTAGCTTTAGCATCATTTCTTCCAAAGAAATCCCAGGGTTAATCTCCTGCAGAATGGACAGGTTGGATCTCCTTGCAGTCCAAGGGACTCTCAAGAGGCTTCTCCAACACAATAGTTCAAAAGCATCAATTCTTAGGTGCTAAGCTTTCTTCACAGTCCAACTCTCACATCCATACATGACTACTGGAAAAACCATAGCCTTGACTAGCCGGACCTTAGTTGGCAAAGTAATGTCTCTGCTTTTGAAGACCAGATGCCATGATCTTAGTTTTCTGAATGCTGAGATATTACTTAGAGAGGATTAATTATATCTGTAAAACAATTATGTTACTCAGATAATACTTTAAACATCAAGATGTTAGCAATACACTATCTAACAGGAAATTATATAATTTGTCTATTGTTTTAGGCATACACACACTATATATGTATATACATATATATGTATATGTATACTATGTTATTACCTATACAATGTTGAAGAAAATGCTTAATGCATTATAGAGTATAAGTTGTGTTATCATAGCAACTAATACTTTCTTGTACTCATACATTGTACAGTTTCTCAATAATAAATAAGTAAATAAAATTTTGGAAAACAATTCAACATTATTACCAATGATTACATATGTCTTATGCAGGTAAGGAAGCAACAGTTACAACTGGACATGGAACAACAGACTGGTTCCAAATAGGAAAAGGAGTACGTCAAGGCTGTATATTGTCACCCTGCTTATTTAACTTCTATGCAGAGTACATCAGGAGAAATGCTGGAATGGAAGAAGCAAAAGCTGGAATCAAGATTGCCAGGAGAAATATCAATAACCTCAGATATGCAGATGACACCACCCTTATGGCAGAAAGTGAAGAGGAACTAAAGAGCCTCTTGATGAAAGTGAAAGAGGAGAGTGAAAAAGTTGGCTTGAAGCTCAACATTCAGAAAACAAAGATCATGGCATCCGGTCCCATCACTTCATGGGAAATAGATGGGGAAACAGTGGAAACAGTGTCAGACTTTATTTTTTTGGGCTTCAAAATCACTGCAGATGGTAATTGAAGCCATGGAATTAAAAGATGCTTACTCCTTGGAAGAAAAGTGATGACCAACCTAGATAGTATATTCAAAAGCAGAGACATTACTTTGCTGACTAAGGTCCATCTAGTCAAGGCTATGGTTTTACCTGTGGTCATGTATGGATGTGAGAGTTGGACTGTGAAGAAGGCAGAGCACCAAAGGATTGATGCTTTTGAACTGTGGCGTAGGAGAAGACTCTTGAGAGTCCGTTGGACTGCAAGGAGATCCAACCAGTCCATTCTGAAGGAGATCAGCCCTGGGATTTCTTTGGAAGGAATGATGCTAAAGCTGAAACTCCAGTACTTTGGCCACCTCATGAGAAGAGTTGACTCATTGGAAAAGACTCTGATGCTGGGAGCTATTGGGGGCAGGAGGAGAAGGTGAAGACAGAGGACGAGATTGCTGGATGGCGTCACCGACTCAATGGACATAAGTTTGAGTTATTTCTGGGAGTTGGTGATGGACAGGGAGGCCTGGCGTGCTGTGATTCATGGGGTCGCAAAGAGTCGGACATGACCGAGTGACTGAACTGAATTGAAATAGTAAACTGAAGTTTTCATCAGGAAGATAATAAATATATGCCTGAATTTATTTTCAATTAGGGACATGAAAAAAGAGAAACTAAGGCCTTTAAAAATGTTCAGTTCAGTTCATATCAGTTCAAAGTACTGGAGTTTCAGCTTTAGCATCATTCCTTCCAAAGAACATCCAGGGCTGATCTCCTTCAAAATAGACTGGTTGGATCTCCTTGCAGTCCAAGGGACTCTCAAGAATCTTCTCCAAAACCACAGTTCAAAAGCATCAATTCTTCGATGCTCAGCTTTCTTCACACTCCAACTCTCACATCCATACATGACCAGTGGAAAAACGATAGCCTTGGCTAGACGGACCTTTGTTGGCAAAGTAATGTCTCTGCTTTTCAATATGCTATCTCAGTTGGTTGTAACTCTTCTTCCAAGGAGAAAAATGTCTTTTAAATTCATGGCTGCAGTCACTATCTGCAGGGATTTTGGAGCCCCAACAAATGAAGTCTGACACTGTTTCCACTGTTTCCCCATCTATTTCCCATGAAGTGATGGGACTGGATGCTATGATCTTCGCTTTCTGAATATTGAGCTTTAAGCCAACTTTTTCACTCTCCTCTTTCACTTTCATCAAGAAGCTCTTTAGTTCCTCTTCACTTTCTCCCATAAGGGTGGTGTCATCTGCATATCTGAGGATATTGATATTTCTCCTGGCAATCTTGATTCCAGCTTGTGTTTCTTCCAGTCCAGCGTTTCTCCTGATGTACTCTGCATAGAAGTTAAATAAGCAGGGTGACAATATACAGCCTTGATGTACTCCTTTTCCTATTTGTAGCCAGTCTGTTGTTCCATGTCCAGTTCTAACTGTTGCTTCCTGACCGGCATAACAAACCTTTTTTTTTTTTTTCCTTCCTAACATCAAGACTGATTCTTTGACAAATGAACTCAAGAGCATAACTCTGATTATTTTTGACATTTTATAAGACCAGATATGAAAATATTTTTGGATTGTGAGCATTCAAGTACCAAGTAAATCATTTATGTCCGTATAAAAATAGCTGAAATAGATCTGGATTCTATAGATATTTCTTTTTCTATAATATTAATTTTATAAGGAAATTTTGATACTAATTGTTTTGTTTTTTAAGAATTCTTGTCTGTTTGTTGTTTAACATTTAAAAGGGGCAAATGGAAATAAGCTTAAGGTCCGATAACTTGGTTGTATGATATATACTTTACTTAGAAAATCTTTAGGGAGCTTCCATGGCAGCTGAAAAATAAATATGTGATAAATTATTTAAAATTTAACTTCTCTTTAAAGATATTAGCATTTGTATCAAAGATAAGAAAGAATTATTAAAGACTATTTCACATGTATATAGGTTAGTAACAAATACAGTTCATATATAAAAGAACTATACATACTTAAATTTAAAGAAAAAAATAACTGTTACACTGGACATTGTAAACTTCAATTACTGGAATTGTCAACAGAGATATATATTTCATTTATATCCATTATAAGTTCCATACTCCCCTGCATCTCTGAAATTCAGGCTACCTGTGATTTTATATTTTATAGCCCACACCTGAGCATTTTAGTCACTATGGTAACTACACTGTCACTTCCAATATCATATTGTTGTATCCATGACCATATAATTTTGAACAAGGTTCATAAATAATCCATGAAGCAGTCAGTCTTCCTGTTACATTAGTTTCTAGCTAATCTGATTTTGGAAGAATGTTTATGAAATTAATAGAATGTTTGCTCTGTCTTTGGTAGTGATATAACACATACTGATAGAAACAAAGGAATTTACTAACTATCAAAATGTAAAGAAAATATATTGTTTTCCACTTAGAACTGGATTTACTATGGGGGAGCTAGGGAGTTAAGTGAAAAGGCACCTGTGCTATTAAATCTACTGTGTGACCTCTAAATCCCATATAGGAGACTTAATGAATTTGGTAAGGATTTTTTTAATTCGAGGTTAATTTCTTTACAACATAGTTCCCCAGCCTCTGGTATCTAATGGCTGATGATCTGATGTAGAACTGATGTAATAATAATAGAAATAAAGTGCACAATAATAATAAAGTGTAATGCCCTTGAATCATTCCAAAACTTACCCCTCCTAACCCATCTGTCGAAAAATTATCTTCTATGAAAATGGTTCCTGGTACCAATATTTTGGGAACCACTGCTTTACAATGCTGCGTTAGTTTCTGCTGTACAGTTAAGTGAATCAGCCATTTGTACACATATATCCCTTCACTGTGAAGAATGCTCAGTGCCAAAGAATTGATGCTTTGGAACTGTGGTGTTGGAGAAGACTCTTGAGAGTCCCTTGGACTCCAAGGAGATCCAACCAGTCCATTCTGAAGGAGATCAGCCTTGGGATTTCTTTGGAAGGAATGACGCTAAAGCTGAAACTCCAATAATTTGGCCACTTCATGTGAAGAGTTGACTCACTGGAAAAGACCCTGATGCTGGGAGGGATTGGGGGCAGGAGGAGAAGGGGACGACAGAGGATGAGATGGCTGGATGGCATCACTGATTCGATGGACGTGTGTCTGAGTGAACTTCGGGAGTTGGTGATGGACACAGAGGCCTGGCATGCTGCGATTCATGGGGTCGCAAAGAGTCGGACACAACTGAGTGACAGAACTGAGCTGAACTGATCCCTTCTCTCTTGGACTTTCCTCCCACCACTCCCCCATCCCACCCACCTAGGTCATTATAAAGCACCAAGCTGGGCTTCCTGTGCTATACAGCAACTTCTCACTAGCTATCTATATTTTAGGTGTGATAGCAGTAAAGAATGCACCTGCAATGCAGGAGTCCATCACAGGAAATGAGGGTTTGACCCCTGGGTCTGGAAGTTCCCTGGAAGGGGTCATTGCAATCCACTCCACTATCCTTACGTGGATAATCCCATGGATAGAGAAGCCTGGAGGGCTCCAGTCCCTGGGGTCACAAAGAATCATACAGCTCAGTTGACTTAAGTGAAGTCGCTTAGTCGTGTCTGACTCTTTGCAACCCCATTGACTGTAATCTACCAGGCTTATCCATCCATGAATTTTCCAGGAAAGAGTACTAGAGTGGGTTGTGATTTCCTTCTCTAAGGGATCTTCCCAACCCAGGAATTGAACCTGGATCTCCCACATTGCAGGCAGGCACTTTGTCATCTGAGCCACCAGGGAAACACAAAGTGACTTATAGCATGTACAGTATGTATGTGTGTGTGTGTGTGTATATATATACACACACACACACACACATATATATATATATATATATATATACCAGGCTACTCCATTAATGGAATTATCCAGGCAAGAATACTGGAGTGGGTTGCCATTTCCTTCTCCATATCAGTTCAGTTCATTTCAAATGCTCAGTTGTGTCCAACTCTTTGTGACCCCATGAATCGCAGCATGCCAGGCCTCCCTGTCCATCACCATCTCCCGGAGTTCACTCAGACTCACATCCATCGAGTCCATGATGCCATCCAGCCATCTCATCCTTGGTCATCCCGTTCTCCTCCTGCCCCCAATCCCTCCCAGCATCAGAGTCTTTTCCAATGAGTCAACTCTTCTCATGAGGTGGCCAAAGTATTGAAGCTTCAGCTTGAGCATCATTCCTTCCAAAGAAATCCCAGGGTTGATCTCCTTCAGAATGGACTGGTTGGATCTCCTTGCAGTCCAAGGGACTCTCAAGAGTCTTCTCCAACACCACAGTTCAAAAGTATCAATTCTTTGGTGCTCTGCCTTCTTCACAGTCCAACTCTCACATCCATACATGACCACAGGGAAAACCATAGCCTTGATTAGATGGACCTTAGTTGGCAAAGTAATGTCTCTGCTCTTGAATATACTATCTAGGTTGGTCATCACTTTTCTTCCAAAGAGTAAGCGTCTTTTAATTTCATGGCTGCAGTCACCATCTGCAGGGATTTTGGAGCCCCCCAAAATAAAATCTTACACTGTTTCCACTGTTTTCCCATCTATTTCCCATGAAGTGATGGGACCAGATGCCATGATCTTTGTTTTCTGAATGTTGAGCTTCAAGCCAACTTTTTCACTCTCCTCTTTCACTTTCATCAAGAGGCTTTTTAGTTCCTCTTCACTTTCTGCCATAAGGGTGGTGTCATCTGCATATCTGAGGTTATTGATATTTCTGTCGGCCATCTTGATTCCAACTTGTGCTTCTTCCAGTCCAGCATTTCTCATAACTGCATAGAAGTTAAATAAGCAGGGTGACAATATACAGCCTTGACGTACTCCTTTTCCTATTTGGAAGCAGTCTGTTGTTCCATGTCCAGTTCTAACTGTTGCTTCCTGACCTGCATCCAGATTTCTCAAGGGACAGGTTAGGTGGTCTGGTATTCCCATCTCTTTCAGAATTTTCCACGGTTTATTGTGATCCACACAGTCAAAGGCTTTGGCATAGTCAATAAAGCAGAAATAGATATTTTTCTGGAACTCCCTTGCTTTTTCGATAATCCAGCGGATGCTGGCCATTTGAAATCTGGTTCCTCTGCCTTTTCTAAAACCAGCTTGAACATCAGGGAGTTCATGGTTCACATATTGCTGAAGCCTGGCTTGGAGAATTTTGAGCATTACTTTATTAGCTTGTGAGATGAGTGCAATTATGTGGTAGTTTGAGCGTTCTTTTTTATTGCCTTTCTTTGGAATTGAAATCAAAACTGACCTTTTCCAGTCCTGTGGCCACTGCTGAGTTTTCCAAATTTGCTGGCATATTGAGTGCAGCGCTTTCACAGCATCATCTTTCAGGATTTGAAACAGCTCAACTGGAATTCCATCACCTCCACTAGCTTTGTTTGTAGTGATGCTTTCTAAGGCCCACTTGACTTCACATTCCAAGATGTCTGGCTCTGGATTAGTGATCACATCATCATGATTATCTGGGTCGTGAAGATCTTTTTTGTACAGTTCTTGTGTGTATTCTTGCCATCTCTTCTTATATATGTTAATCCTAACCTCCCAATTCATCACACTCTCTCATTTCCCCACAGTGTCCATTTTTCTGTTCTTTATGTCTGTATCTCTATTCCTCCCCTGAAAATAGGTTCATCTGTGCCATTTTTCTAGGTTCCACATATATGCACTGATACATGATTTTTTTCTGTTTCCGCCTTACTTCACTCTGTCTGAGAAGTCTAGGTCCGTACACATCTCTACAAATGACCGATTTTTGTTCCCTTTACGACTGAATAATATTCCACTTCATATATGTGCCACATTTTCTTTATCCATTCATCTGTCTATGGACATTTAGGTTGATTCCATATCCTGCCTATTGTAAATAGTGCTGAGATGAATATTTGGGTACTGTTGTCTTTTTGCATTATAATCTTCTCAGGGTATATGCCCAGTAGTGGGATTCCTAGATTATATGGTAGATCTAATTTTATTTTTTTTACGGAACCTCTATACTGTTCTCCATAAAAACATTAGAAGGAAATGGCAACCCACTCCAGTATTCTTGCCTGGAGAATCTCATGGTCAGAGGACCCTAGTGGGATACAGTCCATGGGATCACAAAGTGTCATACACAACTGAGAGATTAACACTTATACTGTTCTCCATAGTGGCTGTATCAATTTACATTCCCACCAACAGTCCAAGAGGGTTCGTTTTTGCCACACCAACTCCAGCATTTATTGCTTGTAGATTTTTGATGATGGTCATTTTGACAGGAGTGAGGTGATTCCTCATTATGGTTTTGATTTTCATTTCTCTAATAATTAGTGATGTTGAATGTCTTTTCATGTGCTTTTTGGCCATCTGTAAGTCTTCTTTGGAGAAATTTTATTTAGGTCTTCTGCCCATTTTTTTTTAATTTAAATTTTAATTTTTTAAATAATGAGTTTCATGAACTCTGTATATTTTGGAGGTTCATCCCTTATCAGTTGCTTCATTCCAGGTATTTTGTCTATTCTGATGGTTGTTTTTTCATCTTGTTTGTGATTTCCTTTGCTGTGCAGATGTTTTTAAGTTTAATTAAGTCCCATTTGTTTATTTATTTTTTATTGTCATTACTCCAGGAAGTGGGTCAGAAAACGTCTTGCTGTAATTTATGGCAAAGAGTATTTTCCTCTAAGAGTTTTATAGTGTCTTTTTACATTTATATCTTTAATCCATTTTGAGTTTATTTGTGTGTGTGGTGTTAGGTAGGCACAAACAAGAGGAGAGAGATCCCATGTTCTTGGACTGGAAGAAATAAAATGGTGAAAGGGACTATATTACACAAAGCAATCTACAGATTCAATGCAATCTCTATCAAACTGCCAATGGCATTTTTCACATAATTAGAACAAAAAATGTCTGCAGTTTGTATGGAAACACAAAAGACTCCAAATAACCAATGCAATCTTGAGAAGGAAAGATGGAGCTGAAGGAATCGGGCTACCCAACTTCAGACTATACTACAAAGCTAAAATAACCAAGACAGTATGGTACTGGCACAAAAACAGGAATGTAGATCAGTGGTACAGGATAGAAAGCCCAGAGAGAGAAACTCATGCACTTTTGGTTACCTAATCTATGAAAAAGGAGGCAAGAATATACAATTTAAAAAGATAGTGTCTTTCATAAGTGGTGCTGGGAAAACTGGGAAGGTACACATAAAAGAATGAGAAGGATCTTTGGTATATCTCTAAATTTAAAAATATGTTTATGTCTATATTTATTGTGTATATATTTACTTACACATATACAAGTATGTACATATATGTGTATATACATGTGCATGTGTACTCCTGAAATGTTATTTATTTATTTTTTTACTGTAGGATAAATTGTACCCTTGCTGGTAACTTTTTCATCATTATTATTTAGATACACAATGCTATTACACTATTTTCTACTTTATTTAAAATAGTAATATATTACTAATATTATAAGTTTCAAAATTAGAGCTGTGTTTCCCTTATTAAATTATATTTTCACGTTTATAATTCTATAATATGAATAAATTTATTAATTGTTTTAAGTATCATAGTATCATATGTACAAATGACCATCTTAATTGCAATATGCTTCAAAAAAATATGTTGGAAGTTTTCAGAAAACAAAATTGATGTAGAGTTTTCTAAATTACACAGAAATTTTCAAAAATCAGAGAGAAAGAGAGTAAGACTGAGAGAGAGGAGTCACAGGAAGAGAGAGACAGAGAGACAGAAAGCACTAGATGAAACTAAAATTTTTTAAAGAAAATATTTTAAAAAACCCTAACAAACAAAAGAACACCCTAAAATCATGAATGAAAGAAAAATAATCTGTTTATTTCCTTTCTTACAATACTATGAGTTTAAAAAATATTTTAACAAGTATTTCCCAAGCCTCTTTCTGTGAAAGATGTACAGTTTTTTTTAAATTATAATATTATTTTCAAATGAGATTATTCTATTCAGATACTAGGTAATGTGGTTCACTTATGCTGATAATGCTGAATTCATTGTAATAGTAATACATGTAAATTAAATATGTCTTTCAACGGAATTAGTAAAAGAGAGTGTGTTAAAGAGGTTTTAAAAAGTGAAACATTTTTAGTATGCAATATTTTATAGTCTTTAATTCCATATGTCAGGATAGTACTAGAAAAACCCAATCGCAAGGTAATTTTCTTTTTTTTTTCTTTTTTTTTTTCATAAGGTAATTTTAATCAATAGAGTGTATACGTGTCTGTTAGTCACTAAGTCATGTCTGACCCTTTGTGACTCCATGGACTGCAGCCTGCCAGACTCCTCTGTCCATGGAATTCTCCAGGCAAGAATACTAGGGTGGGTTGACAGATCCTTTTCCAGGGGATCTTCCTGACATAGGGATTGATCCCAGGTCTTCACTGCAGGCTGCTTCTTCACCATCTGAGCCTCCAGGGAAGCCTGATAGAGTAGGGATAGTGAAATATATCCAAACACATCTTTAAAATATGGAATTTAGGAAGATGGCAATGACGACCCTGTATGCAAGACAGGGAAAGAGACACAGATGTGTATAACGGACTTTTGGACTCAGAGGGAGAGGGAGAGGGTGGGATGATTTGGGAGAATGACATTCTAACATGTATACTATCATGTGAATTGAATCGCCAGTCTATGTCTGACGCAGGATGCAGCATGCTTGGGGCTGGTGCATGGGGATGACCCAGAAAGATGTTCTGGGGAGGGAGGTGGGAGGGGGGTTCATGTTTGGGAATGCATGTAAGAATTAAAGATTTTAAAATTTAAAAAATAAAAAACTAAAAAAATAAAAAATAAATAAATAAATAAAAATAAAAATTAAAAAAAAAAAAAAAAAGACACTTACTCCTTGGAAGGAATGTTAACACCAACCTAGACAGCATATTCAAAAGCAGAGACATTACTTTGCCAACGAAGGTCCGTCTAGTCAAGGCTATGATTTATCTGGTGGTAATGTATGGATGTGAGAGTTGGACTGTGAAGGAAACCGAGCACCAAAGAATTGATGCTTTTGAACTGTGGTGTTGGAGAAGACTCTCGAGAGTCCCTTGGACTGCAAGGAGATCCAACCAGTCCATTCTATAGATCAGTCTTGGGTGATCATTGCAAGGACAGTTGCTGAAGCTGAAACTCCAATACTTTGGCCACCTCATGGGAAGAGTTGACTCATTGGAAAAGACTTTGATGCTGGGAGGGATTGGGGGCAGGAGGAGAAGGGGACAACAGAGGATGAGATGGCTGGATGGAATCACTGACTCGATGGACATGAGTTTGAGTGAACTCCGGGAGATGGTGACAGACAGGGAGGCCTGGCGTGCTGCTACTCATGGGGTTGCAAAAAGTCGGACATGACTGAGAGACTGAATTCAACTGATCAGTGTACTGATAATGTTTTCTTATATTTTAATGCATTTCCAATTGTGAGTAATACTAAAAAAAATATATATATATATAACTGTTTATCAGTTCAAATAAATGCATAGAATGTTAATTAAATCTAATTTCATAAAGCCAAGATCAAACTTTCAACTGTTTATTTTGTTTTGTAAGTAAAGGATCAAGAAAACAATAGTGATTTTGTAACAAATCTATGACACTATAGTATTCATCATTAAAAATCAAATTTAAAATCAGTTACCAGTGAATAATTTTGAAATTAAAGAGATCACTGTAATCCCTGGATTTAATAAAGAAACAGCTCTAGTGATCAATTTTCTAGTCAGAAATCTTATTCACAGGGTGAAAATGATAGAAGAAGTATTGAAATACTTTATAAATTATTAATAGCAACTAAAAGAATATTGGGCAAGCTTGAAAATCAGCATTTACATTTTGCTGATAAAAGAGTAGGAGGAAGTCAGCTGAAACTATCTTAGGGTAGGGAGGTTCTGCTTCAGGATATCTTAAGGTAATTTATTCTTCAGGACCTGCAAAAAAATAATATGTTAACATTTATTATGCATTTATTATACACTCTTGGATATCATTTTAAGTGAGGAAACCTGGTAGGAGCGAGCTAGACTTTGCTCTGATACTGTTTTGGTGGTCCCAAGGTCACCTTCACGCTTCATGATTTGCTGCAAGTTCTCCCAGGTCTCAGAAAACTGTCATACTCACAAATATGATGAAAAAATATAGATTAAAATCAGTCAAGGCATGTAGCAACTGAATAAATAACCTTAGCTTCCTAGACTCCAGATCTAAAAGAGCAAAATCAGGTGCTTATCCTAAATCACATTGTTAGCATAAACTATATGATTGAATAGGTACTGTGTGGCTTACTGCCTCAGGCATGCAGAAACATTCTTATCTGGTAGAGTATTCCAAAGGCTCAGGAGCTGGCCAAGGGCTAGTCCTAAGAACAGGCCTTTCTTGAGAATGCACCAGGTTTGAGTTGCCTGTTGAATTAATTATTTCCAGTATAATAATCAATTACTCCCAAAACCTAGTGGCTTGAAACAACAGCATTTATCACCTCATATCTGCTGTGGGTCAGGAACCCAGGTCAGATTACCTGGTTCCTCTGCTTCAGAGTCTCTCACAGGTGGCAAAATGTTGGCCAGAGATGTGGTCATCTCAAGGTCCACTGGGAAGGGTATATCTCCAAGCTTACTCACATGATTGTGGGAAGGATTCATTTCCTCATGGGCTTTTGGACAGAGAGCTTTAATTCCTTGCTAGCTGTTGATCAGGAAAAATGTTCAGTTCCTTGCTAAGTGAGCCTCTCCAACATGACAACTTGCTTCCTCAAAGAGAACAAGCCAAGAAATCAAAAGAGGAGCAAAAGAGTGCTGGCAAGAGAAGAGGTCTGGCAAGACAGACATCACAGCTGTACAATCTGATCTTGGACATGACAACCCATCACTTTTGCCATATTTATGTTCATTTGAAGCAAGTTAAAGGTCCAGCTCACATTAAAAGGAGGGAATAACCCAAAGGCATGAATACCAGGGGGTGTGGATAGTTGACAACCATTTTAAAAGCCTGTCTACCTCAATATTCAACATAATTTCCATAAGAAATCCAGAACAATTGGTAAAGCCACTCTGTGACTCTGATGCATTAAGACAAAAGCAAAGCTACTCAGTAATCATGTCTGAAGACAAAGTGAAGGATACAATAAAATTAGAAAATTCATGCCCCTTTCCTGACTAACATGTATCACGCTGCTTCTTGAGCTATGCTTTACCTATGCATAGAGCTACCTATACGAAACCCAGCTGTGCTTAGTTCTTCTTGAACCCTACTTAAAATTAAAACATTTAACCATGAGATTGAACTCATCCTTGGGAACAGAGAATGTAGAACAAATCCTCACTCCTTTCAGTTCAGTTCAGTCTCTCAGTCGTGTCCAACTCTTTGAGACCACATGAATCGCAGCACACCAGGCCTCCCTGTCCATCACCAACTCCCGGAGTTCACTCAGACTCACGTCCATCGAGTCAGTGATGCCACCCAGCCATCTCATCCTCTGTCGTCCCCTTCTCCTTCTTTCCCCAATCCCTCCCAGCATCAGAGTCTTTTCCAATGAGTCAACTCTTCTCATGAGGTGGCCGAAGTACTGGAGTTTCAGCTTTAGCATCATTCCTTCCAAAGAAATCCCAGGGCTAATCTCCTTCAGAGTGGACTGGTTGGATCTCCTTGCAGTCCAAGGGACTCTCAAGAGTCTTCTCCAACACCACACTTCAAAAGCATCAATTCTTCAGCGCTCTACCTTCTTCACAGTCCAACTCTCACATCCATACGTGACCACAGGAAAACCCATAGCCTTGACTAGGTGGACCTTAGTCGGCAAAGTAATGTCTCTGCTTTTGAATATACTCTCTAGGTTGGTCATAACTTTTCTTCCAAGGAGTAAACATCTTTTAATTTCATGGCTCACTCCTTTAAACCCCCTCTAAACCGAAACTCCCTTACAAGTCTCTTCTAAATCCTTTTTACTGAAATGTTTCATAGCTATCCATAATATTCCTTCTCTGCTCTGCAGTAAACTATTAACTTTTCATATTATTCTGTGTAGTCTTTGGCTGGTAGGTATTAGGCTTTATGCTTAGAACTTTGCATATGTCATTTTATTGAATACCCCAACCTCAACTATTAATAGTAATAGTTATCAAATAAGTATAGGGGTATTAGAGACTTTAATAATTTTCCCTATTGGCAAAGCTAAGAAGTAAACCCAGACAGTTTGTCTCTTGCATGAGCTTTAAATCATTCAATACATCAGTTTTTTCTACTAACTCTTGGCTAAGTACTATCATAATGATATAATGATATATTTTTTATATGAACCTCACCTTTAACCTCTAATAGTCTCCCTTGAGGGGACAGACTGCTTTATCAGTCTTTCTGTTAAATGAATAAAATATTGCAATAAACTATTGCAGAGAACCACATATATTTATTTTATTTATAATCAGATGTATATAAAATTAAATTATATTTTCTTTTCTTACCTCTATCCTAGAATTCATTTCTACGTTTCTGTTGTTGCTCTGAACTTTTCCGTTGCTTAAATTGAATATGTACATCTCATTTTGCATTTAATCCTTCAATGTCATTTTATCTCTCTGCTTTTGCTGCATGTCTGCCTTTGTTTGCCTGACTTCCTGGGTAAATAGCTTTCTTATATAGCTGGTCTTCTGGAATAATAGTATGTTTTACAAATTTAATCCTGACACACCAAAACCATCTTCATGAGTGGATCTTTATTTCTTGCCTTTAACCTGGATAAGAACAGCTTTCAGGGCTCCTGAGATTTTATTCATATGTGATGACATGTAATGTCCACATGCTTGGATCTGTGTTTAGTACCTACTTAGAGATTTGTTGCTTGAAGATACTCTTTGCCTAACTTTCCAGTGTCTAATTTATTTATTTATTTCCAATATGATCAATGTCTCCTAAAGTTCCCTGAGCTCTGGATGTGACATGCCAAGGTGCTGGATAACCTGGAAAAATGTTTCCACCCTTCAGTTTTAACAATAAATAAACTTTTGCCCAGTTCTCTTCTTTTTCACAGTCATGCCAATGCCATATGCTGCTACTAGATTTATGTGCCTAAATGGCAGAATCATTTAAAATGTGTTATTTCTTTATTGTACCATCTATCTGCAGCACTGTGTTGCACATATGCTGCTTTATTCTTAGGCCCATTGTTTCTAGCTCTTGCAATGTACTTTTGTCACTTTTCAAATCTACAAACTCCTAAGCATATTCTTCCTACTCCAATCAAAATTGTTTATGAGATTCCAAACGCCTGTGTATGAATAGATTCGTGGATTTCCCTGGTGGCTCAGATGGTTAAGCGTCTGTCTACAATGCGGGAGACCCAGGTTCGATCTCTGGGTCGGGAAGACCCCCTGGAGAAGGAAATGGCAATCCACTCCAGTACTATTGCCTGGAAAATCCCATGGACAGAGGAGCCTCAAACCTCACTCAAGTCCCAATTTGTCTGTGCATTCTCTTTTATTTTCTCATTTTTTAAGATTTATTTCTAATTTTTTAAATTTATTCATTTTTTTCTTAAAGCATAATTATTCTACAGAATTTTGCTGTTTTCTGTCAAACCTCAACATGAATCAGTCATAGGTATACATAACAATTTAGTTCAGCTCAGTCACTCAGTCACGTCCGACTCTTTGTGACCCCATGGACTATAGCACACCAAGCCTCCCTGTCCATCAATAACTCCTGGAGTCAACCCAAACCCATGTCCATTGAGTCGATGATGCCATCCAACCATCTTATTCTCTGTCATCCCCTTTTCATGCCTTCAGTCTTTCCCAGCATTGGGGTCTTTTCCAATGAGTCAGTTCTTTGCATCAGGTGGCCAAAGTATTGAAGTTTCAATTTCAACATCAGTCCTTCCAATGAACACTCAGGACTGACCTCCTTTAGCATGGACTGGTTGGATCTCCTTGCAGTCCAAGGGACTCTCAAGAGTCTTCTCCAACACCATAGTTCAAAACCTTCAATTCTTCGGCGCTCAGCTTTCTTTGCAGTCCAACTCTCACATCCATACATGACCACTGGAAAAACCATAGCCTTGACCAGACGGACCTTTGTTGGCAAAATAATGTCTGTGCTTTTTAATATGCTTTCTAGGTTGGTCATAACTTCCTTTCAAGGAGTAAGCATCTTTTAATTTCATGGCTGCAGTCACCATCTGCAGTGATTTTGGAACACAAAAATATGAAGTCTCTCACTATTTCCATTGTTTGCCCATTTATTTGCCATGAAGTGATGGGACCAGATGCCATGATCTTAGTTTTCTGAATGTTGAATTTTAAGCCAACTTTTTCACTCTCCTCTTTCACTTTCATCAAGAGGCTCTTTAGTTCTTCTTTGCTTTCTGCCATAAGGGTGGTGTCATCTTCATATCTGACATTTTTTATATTTCTCCTGGCAATCTTGATTTCAGCCTGTGCTTCATCCTGCCCAGAATTTCGCATGATGTACTCTGCATATAAGTTATATAAGCAGGGTGACAATATACAGCCTTGATGTACTCCTTTCCCAATTTGTAACCAGTCTGTTTTTCCATGTCCAGTTCTAACTGTTGCTTCTTGATCTGCATAAAGATTTCTCAGGAGGCAGGTAAGGTGGTCTGGTATTCCTATCTCTTTAAGAATTTTCCAGTTTGTTGCTTTCTCAGCATTGTATGCTTTCTCATTTCTGAGTAATCTGAATGAATCACTAATATATTGATCTAAAATATTGCTTATATTGGTTCACTATCCTTGATTTTGATGTGAAGGAGTTAGATAGAAACCTTGATTACATCACTAACTTCCAGGTTTCGTGGATCAAGCTCCTAACATCTTATTATCTCAGTTTGTGGTTGTGGTTTGGTCGCTAAGTCATGTCTGACTCTTGCGACTCCATGAACTGTAGCCTGCGAGCTCCTCTGTCCATGGGATTCTCCAGACAAGAATACTGGAGTGGGTTTAACTAATCTGTAAATGAAAAAATATATATAGAACTCATGCTCTGAAAGAAGAATAGAGGATGGATAGCAAAAAGATTTACATGGTTACTTTACAGAAAGAGAATAAATACGTAGAAACCATTATTTTTCATTTTTCTTTGTACATATGAGCACTTGTTCATAGTCACATGATTATTTGTTAATATATATAAATGTGGTGTGAAATCATATTAAAGCTGAAGGGGAACATGTTGGTAAACAAAATAGTATGGAACTGTAAAATTCCTAGAACAAAACACGGGGGAAAACTTCATTGAATTGGTTTGGGCAAAGATTTTATGGATTTAACACCAAAAGTACAGGCAATAAAAACAAAATAAACAAGTAGAACAGCATCAAAGAAAATGATTTCTTCACAGCAAAAGAAGCGATAAACAAAGTGAAAAAAAAAGTACAAAATAGGAGAAGATATTTGTAAAACATATATCAAATAAGGAATTAATCACGAAATATGCAAGGACTTCCCAATATTCAATAGTGAGAAAACTAATAGGTCAATTTAAAACTGGGCTAAAGACTTGAATAGACATTTCTCTAAAGAAGACTTATATAAATGCCAATGGATATATGAAAAAATACTCAAAGTTACTAATTATTGGGGAAATGTTAAGCAAAACCATAATGAGATATCACCCCACAGCTGTCAGAATTCCTTTAAAAAATAAAGTTGGGTATATTAAAGTTATTAAAACATATCCCCATAAAGGAATAACTATTATTCACAAATATAAAATAATCACCTGAAAAAAACCTAGATATACCTTCGGCAATTTATTAGTTTTCTCTGTGAAAGCTATCAACACTACCAAACATTAGCAAACATACTACATTACCAAACATTAGTGCCACACAAAATTTCTAATTGTTCCTTTTTGTTTCCTCCAGAGAGGAACAACAAAGAATACATACATATATACATACATACATACATATATATACATATATATATATATATATATATATATTAGACTGCTAAGTGAGTACCTCTCCTTTCTCTGTTTTCTGTGGATCAGAGAACAATTCATACTGTCCTAAACTCTCAAAGGCAATGTATGTGGCTGTCTGTAAGGGGGCACTGTATTGAAAGCTAAGATGGTGGGGTACTATTTGATATTCATTTTTCTTTCCTGTGATTACACAGGACTTTGCTATAGCTAGACTTAACTATCTGTGAGAATTGATTGACTCTGAAGAACAACAAATACATTAAGCTAGCTCTTGGAAGTAAATTCAGTGTCTCAGTGCCTTGTAAAATTTGTTTTGCTTATCTGGTCTTGGTTCTGATGCTTGAAAACTCTGTGTCCAGTAACACATGTTCATGCTTCTCTCAATCTGTATGTTGTCACTCACTTCATTCTTCTGAAAAGTTTGCTTGTGGTACAAAATTCTCATGAGATGAAAACCTGGGCATGATCCATTGTCCCACCTATCCCTGCTCTGAGCTGTTGACCCATGTCAAACTTCGTCCTGCTTCAAAAAGCTCCCTAGTTACTCTGCCCAAGGGAGAGAGACATCTTTTCTTTTTTCTGCTCTTTGCTGCCCTCACGCGACTGAGACTGTCCTATTAAAACTTGAAAAAAGAATGTTTGGATCTAGGTGTACATATCTGAGAACTTTAAGGTGCAACTCTTGTATTTCTTTTAAGGGAGTAAGCAAGAGAGAAACATCCACAGTTAAAAACAGACCAAAAAAAGCAGCAGGAAAAAAATAAATCCTACAATTTTAAATTACTACTAAAAGATACTAATCAAATTCTAAGGGAATAAATCTCTCTCTGCCACATTTCATGCTCATCCTATGAGGCCTCTATTACTGACAGGGTATACTATATTTCAAAATTTATGGTAATAGGATTTATTACTTCCAAGTATACTTTGGTACATATTGTTCTGTGTTCTTCATAGTGTTTTAGAAGAATAGCTATTTTAAACTGTCTAGAAATTATCTATTTACGCTTTTTCTTGGTTCTCTCCAACCTTTAGTCATGAACATAAAAATATCACATATAAAATATTAT
This sequence comes from Ovis canadensis, assembly GCF_042477335.2. NCBI lineage: Eukaryota > Metazoa > Chordata > Mammalia > Artiodactyla > Bovidae > Ovis > Ovis canadensis. Next base: position 33,775,620 of record NC_091261.1, on the reverse strand, counting down.
ATCCATGCATAAAAAGTATATTATTACATATTTTTGAAAATGAGGAGGCACTACAATTTTATTTCCATGTATTTTTGCTTAAATTCAGAGTATATATATGTCACTTAGATTTAGGCTCATTCCATTCATTATTTAAACTTACTTGCGATACATTATGGAGAAGGCAATGGCACCCCACTCCAGTACTCTTGCCTGGAAAATCCCATGGATGGAGGAGCTTAGTAGGCTGCGGTCCATGGGGTCACTAAGAGTCAGACACGACTGAGCAACTTCACTTTCACTTTTCACTTTCATGCACTGGAGAAGGAACTGGCACCCCACTCCAGTGTTCTTGCCTGGAGAATCCCAGGGACAGGGGAGCCTGGTGGGCTGCCGTCTATGGGTTTGCACAGAGTCGGACACGACTGAAGTGGCTTAGCAGCAGCAGCAGTGATACATTACACAACATGGCTGTATAGAAGCCCATATCCCTGTTTCCTCTGTACTGAATTTAAGGACATAAAGTCGGGGGAGGCACTAAAATCTGAATATCAAATACCTTTCTCACTTAAATTTCCTTCTATCTCTCTGAGCAATGGCCATATGGGTCCTAGTAGGACTTCACAGAGAAGTGCTAATTAGCCCTCTGACAAAGTTAGTAATGCTTCCATAATTAAACATTAGTGTTCAAGGGCAGATTAAGATAATGATAACATTACTCAATATTTAAATTTTATGAATATGCATTGGTATATCACATTATTTAATAATAGAAAAAGTATTAATGTGTAACTTTCTTTTTGTACTAAAAATAAGTGTTATAAGCCATCATTGTACTGTCACTAAGATTCATTAATTATACATGAACTGGGCCATGAAAAATATCAATTTTAAAACTATCCTATGAAAAAAATAAAGAATATTCCGATTTTTACTGTTTGTCAGTCTTATGGGAGACTCTGGACCATATTTTATCCCTTTAATTTCAACAGACCAAGGTTTGTTTCAACAACAGTATTTGGAGTTAACCGTATTGGCAGATGACCCCACTCAGGTGGTTGTGTTACCCAAGTGTAAAATCCTCAGTCTGTGGAAAATTAGAAAACACATTATGACATATCTTACTGCCCAGGATTAGTCTAAAGGTGCCAATGTATTATCAGCAGGAATGATGCAAGCCAACACCTACAAAAGTCCAATTGTCACGGCAAGCACTTGCATCTGTTCACTTGAAGCAATGATTCCTTCCTCTCTCATTAGTCACAGAAACTTGACCAAGTTCCATTTACACACTGAAAATTATCCCTGGCTCCATTTCTCCTCTCAAGCCAACACTTTCTGGAGCAGCACAGGTACCTTAGGTTTAACCCAAATTATATGAATTGCCTGCCATACATGATTTAAGCAGGTGAAGGACTATGAAGAGGAGGAATCAAAGCCAGAAAATAACATTATCTAGAATCCTCCAGGCTTCAATTGACTCACAATTGGTTCTCAGCTGTACAGAGGACAGATCATAAAATGGAACAATAGGATACAGACTACTCTTAATGGCTTAAGCTTCTTATAGTTCATCTGCCTACATCTGCAAGGACATCTGTGAATTCCTTTAGGATTCAGTAGCCACCTTGGACATGATATGTACCACTTCTGCTTTTTTAGTACAGAAAGAATACTTCCTGGCTAAGGCATTTGTGTCCATAGCTCCAGCCACCTGCACTTCACTGTGTTTAGGAGAGGACTGCCTATAGTAACTCCCTGTTTAAAGAGAAACTATGTGAGGAAAACTCTCTTGCCCTCAATTTATTTTTAAAAGCTTACTAACAAACTTTCAGTTAATTTGATCACCAAGAAACTCATTATATATACCTTCACTTAAAGATTAGAAAATTGTTATCCAGAGAAAAGCAATTTTGTTCATCTTATACAATTTGTTAGTAGCCAAGCCATCTCTCAATCTCACCTTTCTGACATCAGCCTACTCTTTTTAGTACAACATTCATCTTGCAAGTAAGAGAGTGTCTGCTGTAATGTGTAAACAATCTTTACATGCCTATTACCTATATTTTTTAATTAAAATTCCTTCTTTTATCTAAAGTAAAGTACACACATCTTCAGTTCAGTTCAGTTCAGTCTCTCAGTCGTGTCTGACTCTTCGCAACCCCATGAATCGCAGCACACCAGGCCTTCCTATCCATCACCATCTCCCGGAGTTCACTCAGACTCACATCCATTGAGTTCATGATGCCATCCAGCCATCTCATCCTCTGTCGTCCCCTTCTCCTCCTGCCCCCAATCCCTTCCAGCATCAGAGTCTTTTCCAATGAGTCAACTCTTCGCATGAGGTGGCCAAAGTACTGGAGTTTCAGCTTTAGCATCATTCCTTCCAAAGAAATCCCAGGGTTGATCTCCTTCAGAATGGACTGGTTGGATCTCCTTGCAGTTGAAGGGACTCTCAAAAGTCTTCACCAACACCACACTTCAAAAGCATCTATTCTTCGGCGCTCAGCCTTCTTCACAGACCAACTCTCACATCCATACATGACCATGGGAAAAACCATAGCCTTGACTAGACAGACCTGAGTTGGCAAAGTAATGTCTCTGCTTTTGAATATGCTATCTAGGTTGGTCATAACTTTTCTTCCAAGGAGTAAGTGTCTTTTAATTTCATGTCTGCAATCACCATCTGCAGTGATTTTGGAGCCCAAAAATAAAAGTCTAACACTGTTTCTACTGTTTCCCCATCTATTTCCCATGGAGTGATGGGACCGGATGCCATGACCTTCGTTTTCTGAATGTTGAGCTTTAAGCCAACTTTTTCGCTCTCCTCTTTCACTTTTATCAAGAGGCTTTTTAGCTCCTCTTCACTTTCTGCCATAAGGGTGGTGTCATCTGCATATCTGAGGTCATTGATATTTCTCCCAGCAATCTTGATTCCAGCTTGTGCTTCTTCCAGTCCAGGGTTTCTCATGATGTACTCTGCATATAAGTTAAATAAGCAGGGTGACAATATACAGCCTTGACGTACTCCTTTTCCTATTTGGAACCAGTCTGTTGTTCCATGTCCAGTTCTAACTGTTGCTTCCTGACCTGCATATAGGTTTCTCAAGAGGCAGATTAGGTGTTTTGGCATTCCCATCTCTTTCAGAATTTTCCACAGTTTATTGTGATCCACACAGACTAGGCTTTGGCATAGTCAAAAAAGCAGAAATAGATGCTTTTCTGGAACTCTCTTGCTTTTTCCATGATCCAGCGGATGTTGGCAATTTGATCTCTGGTTCCTCTGCCTTTTCTAAAACCAGCTTGAACATCAGGGAGTTCATGGTTCACTTAGCTGAAGCCTGGCTTGGAGAATTTTGAGCATAACTTTACTAGCTTGTGAAATGAGAGCAATTGTGCGGTAGTTTGAGCATTCTTTGGCATTGCCTTTCTTTGGAATTGGAATGAAAACTGACCTTTTCCAGTCCGGTGGCCACTGCTGAGTTTTCCAAACCTGCTGGCATATTGAGTGCAGCACTTTCACAACATCATCTTTCAGGATTTGAAACAGCTCAACTGGAATTCTATCACCTCCAACATCTTTGTTCGTAGTGATGCTTTCTAAGGCCCACTTGACTTCGCATTCCAAGATGTCTGGCTCTAGATTAGTGATCACATCATCATGATTATCTGGGTCGTGAAGATCTTTTTTGTACAGTTCTTCCGTGTATCCTTGCCACACATCTTATTGAAGGTATTTTTGGACATATTCATCAGTGTTATGTTTATGTTCACAGTACTTTATGAACTATAAATTGAAAACTACTGCCAAGTATAAGCGTACTATGCATAATAAACATTATCACTACTACTAAATGAAAAAATATTTATAATATATTAAGGAACTATTTTTAAGTGAAAATAAAATAAATGGTAGTAAATGTTCCAGGAAGAGTTAACTGTTGTTTTCCAGTCTGTTTGAAAGAAATGTCATAACCCTTTTTCCCCAAATAACTCCTCCTTTTAGCATTTGAAGTGATTTTTAAGGGAGGATTCATCCAACTTTCTATAGCAGCTGTCAATTATCTTGGAAATCAAAGAACAAAAAGGAGTTCTGCCTACAGCTGATGATAGCAGTCACCAACTGATTCTCTTTCAAATTAGGGAAAATATGTTCGCAGTAAAATCAATTAATACACTGTTTAAAAACCTTGTTAAGTTTTCTTTCTGAATGTAGATCAAATTGTTTACTGTAGAAGAGATACAGGCCGTTTGAGAAAACAACTTCTAAGGCTCAGAATTTTGTATCTCAAAATTTTTCCCTGAAGTAGACAGAGACAATCCTCATAGATAATGAAATAATTGAATTCAAATTTCAGTTCTCAATAGACTCAGCTAGAGGAGATCAAAAGAAAGGAGACATTCTGAGCCATATAAGTGTTGCTTTGAAACTTTTTTCAGACTGGTAGAAATAAGACAAAAGAGAAAACACTGGGTTTTACACAGTTACTGTACAATTCTTCTTACCAATTTTCTTTTAATATTTGTAATTTATTAGAAAATATATAATGTAGGAAAATAAAAATTAAAAAAATATTATAAGAAAATTTCTTTTATGAGAGGTATTTTAAAAAGTCTCTCTTGGAAAAAACCTGTTGTAATTGAAAAAACACAATTTTTCTTTCTTGTCAATTGGTGCATAAAAACACACATCCAAGGCATGGATTTGAGTCAGCTGTAGTGAGGTGGATGAACCTAGAGCCTCTTATACAGAGTAAAGTAAGTCAGAAAGAGAAAAGCAAGTATCATATATTAATGCACACATATGAAATCTAGAAAAATGGCACTGATGAGCTGTTTAGAAAACAGACTTGTGGGTGCAGCAGGGGAAGGTGAGGGTGAAGCAGATTGAGAAAGTATCATTCACATATGTATACTGTCATGTATAAAATAGATCGCTAGTGGGAAGTTGCTATAAAAGGGGGCCTAGCCTGGCACTCTGTGAGGACCTAGAGAGGTGGGATTGGGAGAGCAGAGAAAGGAGAGGGACAGAAGTGATTTATATATATATAGATAGATAGATAGATAGATAGATATAGATATAGATATACTTATGACTGATTTCATTGTTGTACAGCAGAAACCAACACACATTTTCCACCAATTAAAAAATGACCCAGAGAGATGTTATGGGGAAGGAGGTGGGAGGGGGGTTCATGTTTGGGAACGCATGTAAGAATTAAAGATTTTAAAATTTAAAATAATTAATTAATTAACTAATCAAAAAAAAAGAAAAAAGAATGATAAAAAAAGTGTTACATTTGAGAGGTTTAAATGTGTTATATATGTATAAATAAGAACATTGTGAAATTATTTTTATTTTGAGGTAAAGGAGATATACAATATGGAGAATGATGTGATTTTGTGCTTGAATTTTAGGAGTAATTTTTCTTAATGATATTGTTAATTATTTACGTATTTCCTTATTTTGTTCAGCTACTCAGAGACTTCTGTCAATGGAATTATCAATTTATGCACAGACGTTGGGTATAATACTTATACTCCATTTGTGGAAATCCTATTTCTCAGATTAAAAGTGATTAGTTAAAAGAAAAAAATAATAATAATTAAAAAATATGGAAAACCAAAAATAAATAAATAATAAAAAATAGACACACATCAGAAACTTAATGTTATAACAATGAGAATGTATTATTTATCATAAATTTGTGTGCCATTCTTCTGGTATTGCCTGAGTTCCTTGCTGCGACTGTATCATTAACTGGGAGCTGGCTGATCTGGGGAAACTGAAGTAGCTTTCTCCCTCCTTTTAAAAAATATTTTCATTTCGCAACAGGCCCCCCAAATAATGTAGCCAACCTTAGAAGCAGGGGAGAAACAAAGATGCTCATCTAGGTATGAGGTGATTGTGGTCTGAACAGTTTGGTAGCAGAACAGGGAGTGCAAAGTAATTTGTAATTTGAACGTATTTTGGCTATAGGTTCAAGAGAAAATTTAAATAAAGAATAAAATGCTTGTTGTACAAGAGATAGGCTTCACTGTCAAATTTTAACACTATCCAGGTTTGTTCTATCCTTAAGGTTAATGTTCCACATGCAGGAATTCAAAGCAATGTATTCAGTGTCATAGCCTGAGTTCATTTAAGCTTTTGATAACTAATATAAATATACTTGTGTTATGACTACTAATAAGTTCAGTTCAGTCCAGTCCAGTCACTCAGTCATGTCCGACTCTTTGTGATCCGATGAATCGTAGCACGCCAGGCCTCCCTGTCCATCACCAAGTCCCGGAGGTCATTCAGACTCATGTCCATTGAATCAGTGATTCCATCCAGCCATCCTATCCTCTGTTGTCCCCTTCTCCTCCTGCCCCCAATCCCTCCCAGCATCAGAGTCTTTTCCATTGAGTCAACTCTTCGCATGAGGTGGCCAAAGTACTGGTGTTTCAGCTTCAGCATCATTCCTGCCAAAGAAATCCCAGGACTGATCTCCTTCAGAATGGACTGGTTGGATCTCCTTGCAGGCCAAGGGACTCTCAAGAGTCTTCTCCAACACTACAGTTCAAAAGCATCAATTCTTTGGTGCTCAGCCTTCTTCACAGTCCAACTCTCATATCCATACATGACCACAGGAAAAATCATAGCCTTGACTAGATGGACCTTAGTCGGCAAAGTATTTTTCCTTAATACCTCAGTTACCTCATCAATGAATTTATGTTATGATTCTCTGTTGTAAGATTTAAGAGAATTATTTACTTAACACAGTACCAAAAACATAGAATTTATTTTCTTCACCTTATATGATTATAAATATAAATATATATATATATATATATACCTAATACAAATGTTTGAGCAACATCAAGGCGATATTTCACTACATGCGTGCATGTGTCTTCGGTGCTAAGTTGCTTCATTTGGGTCCCATTCTTTGCAACCCTATGGACTGTAGCCCACCAAGCTCCTCTGTCCATGGAATTCTCCAGGCAAGAATACAAGAGTGGGTTGCCACTTGCTCCTCCAGGGACTCTTCCCAACCCAGGGATAGAACCATTATCTCTTAAGTCTCCTGCAGTGGCAGATGCATTCTTTACCACTAGCACCACCTGGGAAACCCTTTCTTCTTATAGTAGTTGGCTATTTGTGTGCCATATCACAATCATAGGGACTGATTTTTTTCCCCAAATAATTACATGTGAACATTTGTCTTTACTAACTCAGTTAGCCTTGTATTATTCCAGTGAGGAAGAAAATCAACCAGTATTCAATATGTATTATTTGTCCATTACCGGCCTAGTTGCTGTGGAGATATAGAGTTAGCCTCAAGTTTCCCAGTATAATAAGTACTAATTTCTTGCCTTCCAAATTCAGTGCACACATTTTATTTTTCTGATAACCTATGTTTCTTTTATTAGATATCTTGCTCCATCTTCACTGGATTTTGAATCTTTTATTTTTAAAATACCCTCTGACTGACATTCTAATTCTGATGACCTATATAGGTAGATTGAAACTTATTTCACTTAAATCTTCAGACATAAAGATGATATTTAATAATTATTTTTCCCAGAAAAAGAAAAAAAAATTGATTCATAGTATACTTTCTATTCGGAGAAGGCAATGGCATCCCACTCCAGTGCTCTTGCCTGGAAAATCCCATGGATGGAGGAGCCTGGTAGGCTACAGTCCATGGGGTCGCTAGGAGTCGGACACGACTGAGCGACTTCACTTTCCCTTTTCACTTTCATGCATTGGTGAAGGAGCTGGCAACTCACTCCAGTGTTCTTGCCTGGAGAATCCTAGGGAAGGGGGAGGCTGGTGGGCTGCCGTCTATGGGGTCGCACAGAGTCGGACATGACTGAAGTGACCTAGCAGCAGTAGCATACTTTCTATTGTCAAATGTCATGCTGCAGTGTAAAAGGAATATCACACTCAGTTTTTAATCAGGAAGTAGAATTAATGAGTAGTTAATAGTTCCTTCATAATTATTACTATCTGTGAGAAGATTATTTCAAATAGGAATAATCAAATGATATCTCTTTTTAAAATTTATTTTTAATAGTTGACTTTCAATTATTTATTTAAAATTTGTTAATTTCTACTAACAGCAAACTGAGTCAATTATACATACATCAATTGGTATTGACTTTGACACATTGATTTTTTTTCTTTATTTAAAATTTTTTATATGATATTATACATGTTTCAATACCATTCTCCCAGATCATCCCACCCCCTCCCTCTCCCACAGAGTCCAAAAGACTGTTCTATATATCTGTGTCTCTTTTGCTGTCTCGCATACAGGGTTATCGTTACCATCTTTCTAAATTCCATATATATGCATTAGTGTACTGTATTTGTATTTTTCTTTTTGGCTTACTTCACTCTGTATAATAGGCTCCAGTTTCATCACCTCATTAGAATATATTTAAAAATTTTAATTCTGATCTGAACATTCTCTAACTCTCAAAATCAGACAGAGGGTTGCTGGGGTTGAGGACAAAAGTGATACTTAACCACTGGGAAAGGATGATTCTACAATCATAATATAAACCATTTTGGGATCTGACTGAAATTGCCTTAAGGTTCCTCTTGGCTTGACTACACTTTGATGAGTATTTTCCTGATTTTAGACCCCTGATCTTCAGTGCATTTACTATAGAAAACTTGAAATTTATAATATTTTCTCTGATGCTCTGAGATGCAAATCTCCTTCCAGCCTCTGGCCAGTTTTATAACCCAGGAATGTCTTTCTCAAGAATCTAGCAGCCATCCTTTAGAAATATAATCATTAAGAAAGATAGTATCTCAAAAAATTAAAAGGAAAACCATCATATGATTCAAAAATTCCACTCTAGGTATTTATATGAAAAAACAGAGACTCTAATTTGAAGATATATGTGACCCAGTGTTCATAGCAGCATTTTACACACACACACACACACACACACACACACACACACACACAGGAACATTACTCAGTCATAAAAATAATTAAATCTTCCCATTTGTGACAATGTAGATGAGCCTGAAGCTATGTACTTAGTGAAGTAAGTCAGATAGAGAAAAACAAATACTATATATTTACTTATGTGTAAAATCTAAAACCAAACCAACAAATACAGCAAAATAGAAGTAAACTCACAGATACAGAAAACAAACTTGTAATTAGCAGAAATGAGGGAGTTGGGGAAGAAGCAAAATAGGTGCAGGAGATTAAAAGCAACAAACAAAATTATTATAAATAATTCATAGGGAATGCAGTCAGTATTTGATAATAGCTTTGTATGTTGTGCAATCTATAAAAATACTGGATCACTATTTTGTACACTTGAAATTAATGTGCCATTGTACATTAAGTATACTTCAATAAATTTTAAAAAGGAAAATAAATGAAAATAAATAAAGTGTTATATTTCCCAGTCTTTTTGGAAGGCTGGGTAACCACTAGTTAGCAAATATAAATGATTTTACTGATGAACTTCCCAGAAAACACCTTTGAATGCTTTTCTAGTAGCTAACTCTAGGGTTAAAAACTCTCCTGTCTTTTGTTTCAGTGGAGTTATTTTAAACCTTATTGGCATTGTTCTGAATAAAATCTTACTTACCTGTTTAACTTGTTTGGTGTAAGTTTTTCTTGACATATTGCGAGGATTTTAGTGAGATTAGAAACAAAATGAAAAAAAAAAAAGTGAACATAGTCAGGAAGCCAGTGGGGCATCTCCAGGGCAATGGGCTAATTGGCCTAACAAAAAATGGCATGGTGGAAGGCACATTAGCATTTGAACTAATAAGGAAAAATCTTAGCATTGGGTAAAGGCTTAGATGGTTCAGAAATTTAAAAAAGAATAATCATGCAAAGAAATCATGTTTATGATTTCATATTCACATTTGTCATGTTAAAATTCTGGAAAGATTTTAAAATTATCTGAATATAATGTAGAACATAATAATTCTTTATTAGCCAGTTTTCCACAAAGGGCTTTAGTCTATTATCAGTAAAGAATTTTAAAAGTTATTTCCATAAGATTTAGACATGTCACAAAGATACCAGAAAGTGGTCCTGCTTATTAGGATAAGACCACATCAATGTTAATTGTCACTTTCTGCATGTATTTCCAATGCTCGTGTATAGAAAATATTAAAACAAAATTTATGAAGTGAATTGATGAAAATTAAAGGGAAAGTGTGTGCCAGACTCAGGATGGCTAGACAAGATAGGGTACAATTACATTAGGGGTTAAATATGAGGATGACCTGGACAAGTTTGAAAAAAAAATTTATTATCCTTATATCAAATTTTGACATTATTACTATGAAATAAAACACATGTCTGAAAGTGCACAACATAAGCATATACAGTTTAATAAATCGTTAAGAGCAAATAGCTGTTAGCCACCACTGAGGTATGCGTTCATGTTTTTTTTCAACATTGCTCACTTGTTGTAATTCAGTTGCTAAGTTGTGTTCACCTCTTTGTGACCCCATTGACTGCAGCACTCCAGGCTTCTCTGTCCTTCACTATCTCCCAGAGTTTGCTCAAACACATGTCCATTGAGTCAGTGATGACATCCAATCATCTCATCTTCTGTTACCCTCTTCTCCTCTTGCCCTCAATCTTTCCTAGTATCAAGGTTTTATATTTAATATATTCTAGTTCACTTTCAGGAACATGGATAACTCTTAAGTACCTGTTAAACTGTAAGCGTATATCAAATGTACCAAAAGATAAAATGGAACGATGGATTGACATTATAAAAGATCCAAGTCAGTTATCTGAATACATTTCTGTCAACTAATTTCACACATTTTTTACTGAAACAACTCTCTGAAGTAGAATCCTTTTAAGGGAATAAACTTCATTAGGCAGCATTTTTGTCAAAGATCATATATTTACTACCCTGTGATTTAACATTTTGAGTATATAAAAATTTAAAGTGATCATAAATAAACATTTACTTGAAATTACTCCCAATTTCAGATAGCTCAAGAAAAGTCTATTACCAATAAATAACAGAAAATTTGTAAATATTATCAGGAGACTTATGTTGAATGTACTGTCATTATGGATGGTGTATGGCATTCATATGATATTCTTGGATATAATCCTTATGGATCTCATTACATGTAAATGAAAGAGGAGAGAAAGCTAAAGGGTTAATGAGTTAAAATTCTTTAAAATAGCCAAAGTAAATTTTATTGTTAAATATTTGCACAAAAGGTCATGTGCATAGTACAGCTTAAGGATATCAAAAGATACTGTGAATGCTTTATGGTACAGACGTTTATCTACAATTATGAAAACAAGAAAAAAAATAGGTAATTCATACTTGTCAAATAAAGGAGTTTTTTTTCTGCTGTATCATTGAGATCAGTAAGTTGAACCGGATTTCTCTGGTTTCCTGACAGTGTCCTAATAATGTCTTGATGATGTGTTTAAAATCCTGAGATTTCCTTCCCCCAGAACCCCATAGTTATAACAGAATAAAAATATCTTTGGTGCTTTTTAGAAGACTCTGCTTATGAAAAGTCATTTTCCCCAGATTACATCTTGTTTTTCTATTCTCATCTATACCTTTAAATGAGGCACACATTTCAAATAATTAATCAAGTATCTATTTTGCAACTCCCACAGCAACAATAGGAATGATATTTACACACCTATTTCTCTTGAACCAGATGGAAATTATAACACAAATACCAAGAGATGGTAAATGTAATGAGGATGCACCTTCTATGGAGAAACTCCCTAATAAACTATAGTGTGGGGACCCCCCTTCTTAGGGGAATTGTGAAATGGAAAGTGCCTTTAGCAACCTGAGGTAGGCATTCTGTGCAAGGGTTCCCTTTGACCCCTGGGGCTTCTGTGGAAGCACTGTCTGGGGAAGACCAGAAGGAATCAGCAGCATATATCCAAAATGGAAAAACAATTGAAATTCTAGCGGAGTTCTCAAAGAAAAATGCTTACTTGTTTCCTATGTCTCCTTTGACCACATTTAAGGCCTCTAAATCATTGCTAATAGCTCATAATAATTCCCAAATACAACAGTCATACTGAATGCTCCCTGACTTTAGTTTGATGTATTTGGTAAAGTCAGCTGGAGAGTTTCTACAAATATTAATGAGATAAGTTGTACCTCTGCAAGCATATGGAGTGATTATTTATATATTATATAAAGGATCACCTGTACACTGTGCATAGTTTACGGAAACATTATGTAAGAGGCACAGTGTTATTATGTCCCATATATTTTATTTCAGCCCCTATGAAAAGTGTCTCTCCCTGGAAAACCTGTTACTGTGTTATGTATAACTGTGAAGGCGAAGGAGCACTGAGATACATTTATTCCTACACCACTCAAGTGGAACCATCATAAGAAAGCTAAAGGTCTTAACTTCACAAGCACCATAAATGATGAATGTACTATAATGCTTCCTTCTTGTGTTTTCATCATCCCATGGCTTTGATATATATATACATATACACACACACACACATACACATGCACTACTGGCTTATAGGACCTATATCTTAAGATCACTGGTGTCTGATAAAGTACTTTCATATTTTATGACTTATTGAACTATGATTTTAAATTTGTTCAGCACATTCACATTTTAAGTAAAGAGGCCAGAATTATTTTTCATTACATCTCACTGAGTTGTGCATCATTTCAGAACGGCTTCATGTACACAGGCATGAGGAGTTCTGACTTTAAATCTGCACTCATCAGACCTGAAAACAAAGCAATTAAAATTAAATTATTCCCCCAGTGCTTTAAAGCTAAGGAGATGATTAAAAATAGCTGTCTGTGAGGCAAGTGAATATAGGGAAATCTGTTTACTGCACTAAGATAATCTCAAAGGAATTATTGCATGTGGTGTGCCTGAGGTAAAGTGTTTGAGAGACTCATTTTTATTCTCTTTAGGTTAGATTAGTAAACAAAAGTTATCATAAAAAGAGTCTAAACAAATATAGGCACTAAGGTGTATTTACAGTTAGCAGATATATCAAAAAAGTTAGTTGACTTTTTGCCATTCAGTTTGAATGTTTCTGTGGCTTACTGAATATACAGCCCATAAAAACACTGCTAATGACAATAGTAGACAACCCACACTTACTTTACTATTTGACCTACTTTACGCAGTTGAGGAACTTCATGTGTATCGATGCACCTGTAGAACTCTTGAGTCAGTATCCAAAACATGATATCTATATCCTTAGGCATATCATTCCTTGGAAAGAAGCTAGGAGAATATCTAATTTTACATTTTTAATACAGAAAATATTTATTCAGTATGTGTATATTAGAATTAAATTATTTACTCTTAACCGAATTAACTGTTATAATTTCTCCAGAGGTCTTAATAGGGCTCTGGAAAGTAAAATGCAAATCAAATATATCAAAAAACTGCAAAACACAAACACATGCACAATAAAGAAAACAACAGAACTGAATCTTCTACTGCAAGGGTCCTGATCTAAAACAATGCAAGTCATATTCAGAAGTTACAATTACGGTCAGTGAATCGTATCTGATAAGATACATGAAGCAAAGTTACATCTCCTCATATTTTCTGAGACCATTTTTACTACCAGAGACAACATGGTTTTATTTTATTCAAAGATTTATTTATGTGCACATTTTAATATATAAAATGCTGCATCTTTCTTCTAAAACATTTAAGTAGAACTTGCTTAGATAAGAATCTATTACAGAAAAGCAATACCTACTAAATATGTTAATAAGAAAGGAAGGATTTTAAAGTCTAAGTTTTTATTTCTGTTATTTTGAAGTAGAGAAGTAAGATCAGAGAATAGGCTCAGGGTATGTAACCAGGTAGCCTCCTCTCACTATTGAAGGAAATTATATAAATTTATAAATGTTTAAGATTTCATACTATTACTCTTTTTGTAAAATCTGAATAGGTCTTACACAATGACTGAATTCTGTCCTTTGTGTGGCTTAGTAGCCCCATTCAAAATACATACCCTTTACTCCTCTAGAGAAATTCTAAAATAATTTTATGGACAGTATTTCCCTAGCTTAGTCTTTCTTCTTGCATCTCCATCCTCCCCAGCCTTGCACTACATTAAAAAATGAAGCTATTATTTGAATGTAAGACACATGAAATGGGTATCTTTTCGTGGCTTAGAAGGAAAGTGCATTCCTTCTTATGAATTTTTAGCTATGATAACAGTTTCTACTACTGCTGTTTAATCAGTTGCATAGCAGCTAACAGTGAACTGGGAGTATTAATGAGAAGGGAGATAGCAACAAGTCTCACAGCATATTTACACTGCATTCCCTAGGCATTTAATTTAGCTACTAGAAACTTGTTTCATTGCCAATGGGTGCTCCCTACTGGCAGGTCAAAGAAGTGAAGTGAAGTGAAGTCGCTTAGTCGTGCCCGACTCTTTGCGACCCCATGGACTGTAGCCTGCCAGGCTCCTCTGTCCATGGGATTTTCCAGGCAAGAATACTGGAGTGGCTTGCCATTTCCTTCTATGTAACTCTAGTATTCACTGGTAATTAATGTCTTTATATTATTTAGAATATTTAATATTGTATTCAAACCCTCCTTGTTTTAGGACTGGATGTTAAAAAGATAGTTGTCCAAAAATTGGGTTAAAATCCATTGGCCAAGTGGAGATCAGACTGGCAGAAATGGGATTAGTTTAAGGCATTAGACACAGAGTCAGAATTATTATTTAATAATTATTTTAATTATTAAAAGGCTTTAGAAAAGCAAATTTTAGATAAAATTCAGTAAGGAGTTTGTGACCATCTTTGCATATTTTCCACAGCTAATTTGTATAGTTCTCACATTATATCTACTCTGACCACACTATTTAGTTTCTTTCATCTTCTTATCCTCTCATTCTTTTTATTTATTTATTTAATTTCTATTTTTACTTTATTTTACTTTACAATACTGTATTGGTTTTGCCATACATTGACATGAATCAGCCACGGGTGTACATGAGTTCCCCATCCTGAACCCCCCTCCCACCTCCCACCCCATATCATCTCTCTGGATCATCCCCGTGCACCAGCCCCAAGCATCCTGTATCCTGTATCGAACATAGACTGGCGATTCGTTTCTTACATGATAGTATACATGTTTCAGTGCCATTCTCCCAAATCATCCCACCCTCTCCCTCTCCTTCAGAATCCAAAAGTCTGTTCTATACATCTGTGTCTCTTTTGCTGTCTCACATACAGGGTTATCATTACCATCTTTCTAAATTCCATATATATATGTTAGTATACTGTATTTGTGTTTTTCTTTCTGTCTTACTTCACTCTGTATAATCAGCTCCAGTTTCATCCATCTCATTAGAACTGATTCACATGTATTCTTTTTAATGGCTGAGTAATATTTCATTGTGTGTATGTACCACAGCTTTCTTATCCATTCATCTGCTGATGGACATCTAGGTTGTTTCCATGTCCTGGCCGCCCTCCGCCTCGTTCTTTTTAATAATAGGTACCACCTTTGAAATTTCTAGGTTAGATTATGTAATAAATTATTATATGTCTACTTCTCAGCTTGAATGGAAGCTCTGAAAGAACATAGATTTGTTCCATCGCAGATTTAAGCCAAGGGCCTAAAAGAGGGCCTTGCATTCATTATGAGGTACTCAACAAGTACTTATAGGTTGCATCCAAATTTTTTGAGTTTGTTTTCTAGATAAGAGTGCTTATATAAGGTACACTGTATATCTGTCACTGTGCTGCATCTGTTTGTGCTAAGTTGCTTCAGTCGTGGCCCACTCTCTGTGACCCTATGAATTGTAGCCCACCAGGCTCCTCTGCTCATGGGATTCTCCAGGGAACAATATTGGAGTGGGTTGCCATGACCTTCACCAGGAAATTTTCCCAGCCAAAAGATCAAACCCACCTTGTGCCTCTTATGTCTCCTTGCACTGGTAGGTGACTTCTTTATCATCAGCACCACCTGAGAAGACTGTCACTATACTGTACTTCTAAATGTCAATTTATGCTTATAATGTATCTTTTAATTTTTGACACTTTCATTATGATATATCTTGGTGTAGGTCTGCTTGGGATTATCTTGTTTGGGACACTCTGTTCTTCCTGTAGCTGGATATCTGTTTTATTCTTCAGGTTTGGGAACTTCACAGTCATAATTTCATTGTAGACATTTTGGACTGCTGCTTCTCTCTCTTCTGGGACTCCTATGAGATGAATGTTGGTATGCTTTCTGTTGTCTCAAAGGTCCCTGAAACTATTCTCATGTTTTTAGTCCCCTTTTCTTTTTGTTGTTCTGATTGAGTGACTTCCAATATATTAATAGCTAGTCTTTTATAACTTTAAATGAAGTATAATCTACAAAAATATTGAATTACTATGTTGTACACCTGAAACTCATACATATTATTAGTTGACTATACCTCAGTACAAAATCAATTTATGTAATTAAAGTTTTAAAATGTTGGAGGTTATTGATACAGTTATACAGTGATAAAATGATACAGTTATTATTATCGCTTTAGAAATAAAAAAAAATAAAATAGAGAGACAGTTGTATGCTGCTAAATGTTTAACAACAAGTATGTTGCAGCAGGGGAAGGCTCTATTTGTAGAGTTTTCCAATTTCTACAGTACAAAGCATTCCCACCATAGTTGATTTTGGGCTACAGATGTGATATCAACTGGCTCACAAAATTCCATATATTTTACAGTTAACTCACACAATCTGATACCAATCAAGGGCAGTACTCTGCTATAAAAAGTACACTTATATGACGTAGGATGGAGACTTCCTTGTTAATCTAGTGGTTAAGTCTTCACCTTGCAATGCGGAGGGTATGGATTCAATCCAAGGTCAGGGAGCTAAGATTCCACATACCTTCTGGCCAAAAAAACAAAACAGAAAACAGAAACAATATTGTAACAAATTCAATAAAGATTTAAAAAATTGTCTATATCAAAAAAGTCTCAAGAAAAAGATTTAGATTTGTCTAGCTAAAAGTGGTGGGTCAAGGCTACAAAGTCAGACAAACTGTCCATGCTTGATGGGTCCAGATTCTGGTAAAGGGTTTAAGTACCATTCTAAAATTGTAATGATTAACAAAATACATATTTAATTATTTATTGTGGATATGTCCTTCTAACATACTCACTTTTCCTTTGTAACCAGTTGTCATCCCTGATTACTATAGTTACTAAAGTAGTTTTTTCAGTTTAATTATCATTTATTACATTTCATTTATTTATAAATTAAAATAATTCTTGATTAACAAAGGCATTCAGTTACACATTTTCCTTTCCTTTGAAAAGTGTTGCTCTACTTATCACTAGTATTTCAGGGTTGGGAGAACTATATCTTGAAGGGTGTATTAAATTCATCTATTTCAAATCCCTTAGTACATATTGTAGCAGAGTAAAGTAGGCATTAAAAAAATTTAAATCAAAATATAAATAGCAGATAGTTGTATTGAATCTCAGGGGTGAGAAGATGGAGGACATTCAAATCATATTACCAGATGTTCAGCCTCTACTGTGAATTCAAAAACAACAAAAAAATTACTAATTGGAAAAATTGAGGTCAGCCTACATTGTGAAAATACAAGTCAGAACTTTTATCATATAAGCAAATGCAGCTCTGAAATTTCAAAATGTATTAAACTTAAAACATTATAAGAGAAAAATTAAAAATAACTTGATGTTTCTCAACTTACAGAACTTCACCTGTATGAAATTGACTTTTTATTCTGTGTGATTTTACATGGCAGATTTCCATTGTTTAGTATTTCCACAGTAGCCACTATAACCAATCCAGGTGTCACAAATCCAATCATGCCATTTTAGTATGCTATGGTCCCTACAATCCAATGCATTAGTGGTTAGATGCAGAGAGAGCTCAATATTAAATCCTTCTTTTTGAATCAGTTTCAGATGATTCTGTTTCCAAAACTGTTGAAGCAAAGGCATTAATTATGCATTTCCATTATGACAAAGCCGATATCAGCATTCACTAAGGCATAATTCCTTTAGGAAGCAATGCAACCTGTTCTCTGATCAGGTTTTATTTCCCACAGGGAGGCATCAGTCTTAAATTACATAGCAAGCAGGCAAAAGAAAGGAGGGCAACAATAAACACTTACTCTGGGGAAAGAGAATGAGGGTCTAACTTGGGGTATCCTATTAAATAAATAAAATTCTATACTTATGTCAGCTATTTCCTTTGCATACCCTTACAGAAAAAATATATTCAGGATATTTATGTATTTGATTTTATTCTCATTGATTATTTTACTTTAGACAATACATTTTTACTTGTCACTTCAGGCTCATAAGGATTTCTTTTTATTTCTCCTGAAAAAAAAAAAAGGTGGAATAAGGTATTACCTGAAAAAGTGTATATTTTTCTCTCATCTAATAAACAGTTGTTTAATGAAAGTAAGTGAAATAACAGGTGGAGCTTGGTCATATGCCCAATTTTTCTGTATTCATTTCATTAATTAAAAATTTAATGTCATAAAAAGTGGCTCTGTTTATTCATCAGACTAATGAATAGAAATGTACATGATAAACTCCTAGAAATAATATAGGAGAAAATCTGGGTGACTTTGGATATGATAATGACATTCTAGATACAACAGCAAAGGCATGATTTGTGAAAGAAATAATTAATTAGTTGAACTTTATGAAAATTAAAAGCTTCAGCTCTACAAAAGACACTGCTCAGAGAATGAAAAAAAACAGGCCACAGATTTGGAGAAAATGTTCCCAAAAGACATAAGTAACTCTTATCCAAAACATGGAAAGAACACACAACAAATATATACACAAAAACTCTCAAAAATGGACAAAAGACTTGAATAGACACCTCATCGAAGGAGCTATGTAGACAGCAAAGAAGCACATGAAAGGATGTTCAACATAGATATCATGAGGGAAACACAAATTCAAACAACAATGAGATACCACTACACACCTATTATAATGGCCAAAATAACAAGAACTATATGTTGGTAAGGATATGAAGCAACAAAAACTGTCCTATTTTTCAGCAATCATGCTTCTTGGAATTTACCCAAATGAGTGGAAAATTTAAGTCTACCAAAAAAGCTTGCCCACAGATATTTATAGAAGTCTTATTCATAATTGCCAAAATTGGGATGCAACAAAAATGTTCTTCAGTAGAGAAAAGAGTACATATTAATAACTGTCAGAAATCCAGACAATGGAATGTTAAATTCAGTTCAGTCACTCAGTCATGTCCAACTCTTTGCAACTCCATGGACTGCAGCATTCCAGGCATCCCTGTCCGTCAGCAACTCCCAGAGTTTACTCAAACTCATGCCCATTGAGTCCATGATGCCATCCAACCATCTCATCCTCTGTCTTCCCCTTCTCCTCCCACCTTCAATCTTTTCCAGCATCAGGGTCTTTTCACATGAGTCAGTTCTTCATCTCAGGAGTTTCAGCTTCAGCATCAGTCCTTCCAATGAATATTCAGGACTGATTTTCTTTAGGATGGATTGGTTGTATCTCCTTGCTGTCCAAGGGACTCTCAACAATTCTGCAACACCACAGTTCAAAAGCATCAATTCTTTGGCACTCAGCTTTCTTCATAGTCCAACTCTCACATCCATACATGACTACTGGAAACACCATAGCTTCGACTAGATGGACCTTTGCTGGAAAAGTAATGTCTCTGCTTTTTAATATGTTGTATAGGTTGGTTCATAACTTTTCTTCCAAAGAGCAAGTGTCTTTTAATTTCATGGCTGCAGTCACCATCTGTAGTGATTTTGGAGCCCCCCAAAATAAAGTTTGTCACTGTTTCCTGAACTATTTGCTATGAAGTGATGAGGCAAGATGCCATAATCTTAGTTTTCTGAATGTTAAGTTTTAAGCCAGCTTTTTCACTCTTTTTTTTTTCACTTTCATCAAGATGCTCTTTAATTCTTTGCTTTCTTCCATAAGTGTGGTGTCATCTGCATATCTGAGGTTATTGATATTTCTCCTGGTGATTTTGATTCCAGCTTTTGTTTCATTCAGCCCAGCATTTCTCATGATGTACTCTGCATATAAGTTAAATAAACAGGGTGACATATACAGCCTTCATGTACTCTTTCCCTATTTGGAACCAGTCTGTTGTTCCATGTCCAGTTCTAACTGTTGCTTCTTGACTTGCATATAAATTTCTCAGGAAGCAGATCAGGTGGTCTGGTATTCCCATCTCTTTAAGAATTTTCCACAGTATTTTGTGATCCACACAGTCAAAGACTCTGGCCTAGTCAATAAAAGAGAAGTGGATATTTTTCTGGAACTCTCTTGCTTTTTTGATGATCCACTGAATGTTGGCAATTTGGTCTCTGGTGCCTCTGCCTTTTCTAAAACCAGCTTGAACTTCTGGGAGTGCACGGTTCACATACTGCTGAAGCCTGGCTTGGAGAATTTGATCATTACTTTGGAAGCATGTGTGATAAGTGCAATTTTGTGGTAGTTTGAGCATTTATTGTCATTGTCTTTCTTTGGGATTGAAATGAAAACTGACCTTTTCCAGTCCTGTTGCTCATTATTAGAGAAATGCAAATTGAAACTACAATGAGGTATCATCACCTCACACCAGTCAGAATGTCCGTCATCAAAAACTCTATAAACAATGTATGCTGGAGAGAA
Organism: Ovis canadensis; assembly: GCF_042477335.2. Taxonomy (NCBI): domain Eukaryota; kingdom Metazoa; phylum Chordata; class Mammalia; order Artiodactyla; family Bovidae; genus Ovis; species Ovis canadensis. The sequence goes on along the minus strand of NC_091261.1, from coordinate 33,754,980 downwards.
TGTGGAGGATTATTCGGTGCTAAAAATGAACAAAATTATTAAATTTAAAAAGAAATGTGTTATCAAGCCATGAAAAGATATGGAGGACCTTCAAAATATATTACTAAATGAAATAAGCCATCAGAAATGTCTATATACTATATGATGCTAATTCTATAGCATTCTAGAAAAGGTAAAACTGTAGATAGTAAAATAATTAGTGATTTTCAGGTGTTAGGAAGAAAAGAAGCATGAAGAGGCAGGATGTAGAAGATTTTTAGGATAGTGATTCTATTCTATACGTGTGATAGCATGCCATTTTGTGAACCAAGAACTTCCAGATGTACAAGCCAGATGTAGAAAAGGCAGAGGAAGCAGAGATCAAATTAACAACATCTGTTGGATCATAGAAAAAGCAAGAGAATTCCAGAAGAACATCTGCTTCATTGACTATGCTAAAGCTTTTTACTGTGTGTATCACAGCAAACTGTGGAAAATTATTCAAGAGATGGGAATACCAGACCATCTTACTTGCGTCCTGAGAAACCTGTATGCAGGTCAAGAAGCAACAGTTAGAACTGGACATGGGACAATAGACTGATTTAAAATTGGGAAAGGAGTACATCAAGGATGTATATTATCATCCTGCTTATTTAGCTTATATGCAGACTACATCATGCAAAATGCCAGACTGGATGAAGCTGAAGCTGGAATCAAGACCACAGGGAGAAATATCAATAACCTCAGATATACAGATGACACCACCTAAATGGCACAAAGCAATGAAGAATTAAAGGGTCTCCTTATGAAGGTGAAAGAGGAGAGTAAAAAAACTTGGCTTGACACTCAACATTCAGAAAACTAAGATCATGGTATCCAGTCCCATCACTTCATGGCAAATAGATGGGGAAATAATGAAAACAGTAACAGACTATTTTCTTGGCCTCCAAAATCACTGCTGATGGTGACTTCTATCATGAAATTAAGACACTTGCCCCTTGGAAGAAAAGCTGTGACAAACCTAGACAGTATATTAAAAAGCAGAGGTATCACTTTGCCAAAATGATCCATATAGTGAAAGCTATGGTTTTTCCAGTAGTCATATACTGATATGAGAATTGGACTATAAAGAAAGTTTGAGCGTGGAATTGATGGTTTTGAACTGTGGTGTTGGAGAAGGCTCTTGAAAGTGCCTTGGACTGCAAGGAGATCAAGCCAGTCATTTGTAAAAGAAATTGGCCCTGAATATCAATGGAAGGACTGATGCTGAAGCTGAAGCTTCAATCCTTTGGTCACCTGATGGAAGAGCTGACTCATTAGAAAAGACCCTGATGATGGGAAAGGTTGAAGGCCAGAGGAGAAGGGGACGACAAAGGATGAAATGGTGGGATGGCATCACTGATTCAATGGACATGAGTTTGAGCAATCTCTGGGAGACAGTGAAGAACAGTGAAGCCTGGCATGCTGTAGGCAACCCCATGGGGTTGCCAAGGGTGGGACACAACTGAGTGACTGGACAACAACAGCATGTGATTATACATTTGTCTAAAAGCTATAGAATGTATAACAGTCAGAGTGAACCCTAGTATAACCTATGTGTTTTGGGTGTCTATGATGTGCTGACGTAGGCTTATCAATACAACAAACTCACCACTCTGGTGGGGGATGTTGATATTCATAGAGGCTCTGTGCGTGCGTGTGTGTGCACGTGTGTGCATTTAGGCATATATGTGCACACCCAAGTGCACACATGCATGCTTACACACCACCAGGGCATATAGAGTTTGGTCTATGTTATTCTCAGTTTTGTTGTGAACCTAAAACTACTGAAAAATCTAATTGATAAAAGAAAAAGTGTAGGGTAGAATTTGCTCTAATAAGCCACCACAACACTGCCATAACTACTGAAAAAACAGCCAATTAGAAACCCTATCTGAAGCATCAACAAGATGAAAGCAGCAAAAGCATCTGAACACAATGAATATTTCACAGACACAACTAAATTAATATGGATACTTTACCTATATAAAAACATTAAGCCCACCACCCTAGTCCATTTACTCTGATATTCACGTAACCAGTTGAAGATGTAGATTCCTTACCTTTAAGCCCAAAGTAGATGCTAACGTACTACTAACTTCCCTAAACACAAACAAAAAAAGAAAGTCTTACATTTATCTGATATGGAATTCTGCATGTTTTCCTTTTGCAACACATCTCCATGAGCCGCATTTGTAAACATGGCACTTTCAGCAGTAAAGCCTTCCTTGCTAGTGAATTTAGGTCAGAGAAGTTGAATAAGCAATTCACTGTGAGCCTCATCCATTCAGGCCAATAACCAACAAATAGAGAAGATATACAATTACAAAATATGAACAAAAAGATTCAAGTGCCAGGACATTTTAAGAGAGCATTTGAAGGCTGATTTGTGTGCTATGCCATGAATCTCACTATAAACTTACTTCAACTCACCTCTGTCTAAACTGACAGACCACCAGAAACAGTAAATCTCTAGTGCCAGTATGAAATTATTTTAAAAATGAGGAAAAGGAGCACTCCCTATCTATCCATGGCAACATTGCACCACCTGGTTGGTAGATTATACTGCAGAGCAAACCAAAGAAATATCCAAAATGTCAGTGACTTCAAACCAAAGCTATCAACAGGAAAGACTTTGATAATCCTAGTTATTTCAGTATCCATATTAGAGGATATATAGTGACTCATCATTCCACATCTAACATTTCATTGCCTGAAGCAAATCATGTGGGTATGCATAATATCCATGGGGTTCAGTTCAGTTCAGTCACTCAGTCATGTCCGACTCTTTGTGACCCCATGAATCACAGCACGCCAGGCCTCCCTGTCCATCACCAACTCCTGGAGTTCACTCAGACTCATGTCCATCGAGTCAGTGATGCCATCCAGGCATCTCATCCTCTGTCATCCATTTCTTCTCCTGCCCCCAGTTCCTCCCAACATCAGAGTATTTTCCAAAGAGTCAACTCTTCGTATGAGGTGGCCAAAGTACTGGAGTTTCAGCTTTAGCATCATTCCTTCCAAAGAAATCCCAGGGTTGATCTCCTTCAGAATGGACTGGTTGGATCTCCTTGCAGTCCAAGGGACTCTCAAGAGTCTTCTCCAACACCACAGTTCAAACGCATCAATTCTTAAGCACTCAGCCTTCTTCACAGTCCAACTCTCACATCCTTACATGACTACTGGAAAAACCAGAGCCTTGACTAGATGGACCTTAGTCGGCAAAGTAATGTCTCTGGTTTTGAATACGCTATCTAGGTTGGTCATCACTTTTCTTCCAAGGAATAAGCGTCTTTTAATTTCATAGCTGCAGTCACCATCTGCAGTGATTTTGGAGCCCAAACAAATAAAGTCTGACACTGTTTCTACTCTTTCTCCATCTATTTCCCGTGAAATGATGGGACTAGATACCATGATCCATGGGGTAGGTAACTGCAAAACTGCCAAGTACCCAGAAGGCAACAGAGTGAAATTATTTGATGAATGGTCATAATGACTGCCAGGGAGACCCTCAGTCTGAGAAGACTTTTGGAAACCGAAGCTTCCTAAACTCAGTTTTCCTGTTCTTCACACACTACTCACATTCAGGTCACCTCAATGACATTCTGGGTTTTCTCTGCCCTGGTTTTATACTCTCTCTTACCTTTTCTCTAAAGCTCTCCCCTAGATTCCTCTCTGACACCCTGATTATGTAACGTATACACTCTTCTACAACCTCTGCATATCGGCATTGCCATAAAAGTTTCCTTCTTTCTTTTTCACCTTCCTTCTTGTCCTTACCTGAAACCTTGCTCTACTGTACAGACACTTTTCCCTGAAGGCCACAGAATAGGTAGCTAAGGGAGAGTTAGCTTGCAGCGGATTAGAGGTGGATATAAAGGGTTCACTATTTCCCATGGGGAAAGGTATAGTCAAAAGTCCTTGCCTTTGATACTCACCTTGAGCAATACAATGTGACAGACATGATGTCTTGGAAATTTCAAGGCCAGGTGTTAAAGCAAACTGACAGTTTTTATTTCTTTTCTCTCCAGGGAAGGCAACCTTCATACTATAGAGAAGCAAAGATTACACTCATAAATGATCAGTCATTATGTGAAAATGGAAAGGCCATGAAGAGATTCCAAATGCCTGGTTATATGAGTGAAAACTTGGACCAGTCTCTTCTGCCTGTGGAAGTCAACCGACTGGGGGACCTCAGTCAATGACATCTAGAGCAGAACAACCCAGTAGAACTTCCTTGACTTCACAAAGAACTGGAAAGAAGTAATAAATCATTGCTGCTTTAAGTCAATACAATTTGGAGGACTTTTATTTTTTTCCTTTAAGTAGTTTACCGGAGAAATAGTTCTCTACTCTGCCTGAACACTTTGAAACAGCCGATTGTTATAAAAGTTTTAGGTGATCAGAGGCCACACCAGGCAAAGGAACATATCTAGGAGTGGACCCCAGCCTCACTGGGGATTCTAAAACACCATCTGTGTTGAGAATTATGGAGTTAGCTTTGCTTAGTTTGTCGTTCTGCTTGTAGCTCGTTTCTCCATAATGGTGAAAAAGACTTAATAGTTTGGCCTTATCCATGTAGCTTGATTGCTTTCTGTCCTTTGGTCTGAAAGCCTTATTCTTCAGAAACACTTACTTGCAAAGTGTTCTAAAATGATGTTTCTATGTGAAAAAGAATGCAGTTAATGGACCATTGATTCCATGAATTGATTTTGTGTTTATTTGCCTGCTTGCATTTTTTTTTCAACAATGCCTTTTGTGTGTCTGCATATATCTCAATAAGAAGGGCCTCGAGATAGAAATACTTAACTTCATTCTGACGTATGAGTCACCAGTCATATATGTAAATCCTCATGGGTCATCTTTTCCCAACCTTTTCAAGTCCTTTAGGACTTTATATTGCTAATGTGAGAAGCTGTCATTAAATCAGTCAGTGTTCCTATTAGCAGTTACTTTCTCTATATGCCTGAGAGAGATCAAAATCTTACTCAGATTTTGATTAAAGATACAAATATGAACATTGATTTAATTAGGGGATACATAAACTAGCTTGTACATTTAGTAGAGCTATAGTAAATATATGCTATAATTGTTTGCTAATATTTTGAATTTTTAGTAAAATATATATTCTTTGATATTTTAATCCACTTTATTGAGAACTAATGTTGTTGGGTTTCTTAAAATACGAAGAATGAAAGCAAATCTTGCCAGGTCCAGTTTAGGATTAATTACTGAAGTGCTTACATTTAAGTACATTGGAAATGGACAAAGAATTGTTGGAATCCAGGTTCCACTGATCATTGCTTATGTGTACTTAATGAATCTACTTAGATCCTCTAAATGCCTTTATAACTATATATTGTCTACATCTCAGAGCTGTTTTGAAGCTTAAAATAATAATGTTTCAATGACAGTTCTCAGAAGAAAGTAGATACCAAGTAAATATTATCAGTTTTCAGTATCACAATGATGAACTTGCTCAAATCAGCTAAGGACTACCTCCTACACTCCTCTTATCCTCCACTGTATAAGAAAGTAAAAGAAGCAGGAAATATTTGAGAAGAGATTCAAGGATGGCAATCTAAATTGACAGTCCACCAATTAAAACGAACAACAAAATATGTAAACATAAAAAAAGTGAGTATTTATTGAATGCCTGCCATATATCCTGTCAACTAAAAAACTAATGATATCCCTCAGAAAGAGATACTATTGTCAGATCTTACCAATTACAGAGAGGATTGCCTCAGGATATTTTGGGGGCAACCCAAAACTCCTGCTGAATCCTTTATACTAGTGGAGTCATTTTCATTGTGATCATCTCATTTACACTCACTTAGTATTTGAGAACCTAATTTAGTTTCTAACTCTTTAGGCACAGAACCATGTACAGAATCCAAGACTCCCAGGTCCCAGTGAAGTTCACTTTCCATTACATCTTGCAGCTGTAAGAATAAAAGAGAACAGTAAATGCTACTTGAATTTCATGATTTCAAATATCCAGTAAAGATGAATTCACTTGCTGCACCTGCTTGTTGTTTCATCATTCCATTTCCTATCTCCCTTGTGAATTGGCCCACAGACAGAACACCTATTTAAAATGATTGGATCTTTAAAAAATGTAGATTGATATTTCATACCCCATAGGTTCTTCAGCAAAGGTAATATCTGTGGTATATGCACACTGCAAATTAAATCATTTTTTTAAGGTAGCATAGGGTCTGTCTAATAAAAACTCTTATGAAATCCCACTGTGTCTGCTCAGTAGCATCTTTTTACTATGAGGCATTTAAGCTTTTAAAAAGCAACAGAACAAATGTGATTGATTATCAGTTCAGTTGCCAGATTCTACATGGAAATTAAAGAAAGTAAAAGCTCTTTTATGAGAGTGATATAACCACCTGCAATATTAAACCAATAAAAATCTGTGTTCAGCTGTTTGTGAACTGTCTTGACCCAGATGTGTAAAGGAGCTTTCTAGAATGTAGAAGGCTTATATAGTAACTGATCAATCTTTCCTAACTGTGGCAAAGCAGTAAAAAGCATTCCAAATTGACTAAAAGGTCAAAACACTCTGAAAGAATCCCATCATTGAAGCAAATATGAAGTTAGCTACACTTGTGATAAGCAGAACAAATGAAAAAAACGCAGCCTATTAGTATGTACTTGGGAGACATTTTAAGAATTATTAACTCATTAAAAACAAGTTCCCAGTGCTTGACAATAATAAAACTAGATTTGACTGAGTGTTAATTTGTTTTTCTGCTTATCTAAATATTAGCCAATGCCCTGATGAATTTGAATGAGCTGATACACTTTTCTGCAAATAGCTGTGCTATATATAAATATCCTGCTTTTAAAGTCTCCACAGAATCCACTTTAAATGGCTACAGATAATACTTGTGTCCTCTCTTTTGTTTAAGATACATAAACACATACAGGGTTATCATTACCATCTTTCTAAATAACACATATATGTGTTAGTATACTGTATTGGGAGAATGGCATTGAAACATGTATAGTATCATATATGAAAGGAATCGCCAGCCCAGGTTCGATGCTTGATACTGGATGCTTGGGGCTGGTGCACTGGGACGACCCAGAGGGATGGTACGGGCAGGGAGGAGGGAGGGGCTTCAGGATAGGGAACACGTGTACACCTGTGGTGGATACATATTGATGTATGGCGAAACCAATACAATATTGTAAACGAATTAACCTCCAATTAAATAAATTTATATTAAAAAAGAAACATAAACACAATCAAATAAATGCAAGATTCTCTAATAAAAGTGACCTTGGGATTCAGTTTACAGAGAAGCAAGACTGACCTTAGATGGGCCTATTCAAGAAAACTGTTCTCTTTGGCAGGAGGGGTTTCAGCAGCAAGCAAATGCAAGGTAGTCTAGAACAGCAAGCTATTAACATCAGCCTTCTAGCTATAGGTTACCATTTTTTTCTTGGATAATGAAAATATAAAAAATAGCATGTAGCTGTAGGTTACTTAAATCTATATGAGTGAGTGACAGTTAAAGGACATGACTTTATTAAGAGTTGGGACCATGTTTTAAAAAGACAACTTTGTCCTAGACAGAGTGATTAGATACAGGGCAAGATGGACAAACTGAAGTGTGGGAAGAAGTAAAAAACAAGTTATTAAACCACAGGTATATCTCAGACAGTTGGTTACAAGGACGAAATGTATTTCTTGCTGTATGGGACTTTTGGAGCAACTTTAAATCTGTGATAAGAACAGAAGACAAATAAGTCATTTGATTCATTTGGTCCCTGGGGCTAACTTAGATTTGGACCTTTGATGTGGTTTATGCCGCCTCACTCATGTAGTATATAGAGGCTGTGTCAGGCATCAAGGTAAGCTTCTAGCACAGAAGGATTGTTTGTTTCATTTATGGTAGAACTCTTTACCTTTGTATGTCTCTTAGAACTGCTTTATACAACTTCAATTCGTTGATTAAATATCCTAGATTAGGACAAAACTTTATAGGTCATGTAAGTAAATTCAATTTTTGAAGCAAAAAGTTTCCATTAACATTATGAATAATAAACTAAAATAACTTTTATTGTGAGAAAATAAAAATACAAGAATATTAAAGAAACAGGTAGATGATATGACAGAAAAAGATAAATGAAAAAATGTAAGCTTAATATTTGGGGAATATTCACGACCTATTGCTTATTGAAATTCCAAAAGAAAAGTTAAAAAATGTTACGTAAATGACTACATGATCATAAAATATAGAAGTAGTTACCAAAATGGAAAATTTGCTTGACAACAAATTCTAGTAACTCTGATAAAAACACTTCTGTGCTTTACAATCATTCCATAAATATCCAGAATTGCACCCAAAATTTATAGCAAACAAGCTACAATGTTTTCTTTTACTTTCAAAGTTGGTATGATCACAATGTAAAGGTTTCATTAAATACTACTGAGGAAAAAATATGGCAAAAATAAACTTGATAAATTAAAATTAGTCTTTAAGAATTATGTATTCATACATGGAATACATATCCAAGAATAAATGAAGAATAATGATTCTTCTGTTTGGCATATTTTCAGTAATAGGTTCTGAATTTTTCTTCAAACATGTATTTCTCAGAATTGGTGCTTCTGGTGTGCCCTTCCCCCAGTCAGATGATGTTTGTGGGAGTCACAGTGGTACCCTATACATGAGCACACCCTACTGACACAGTCTAGTGACCTACTCCTCCTATTGCTGTAAGATTTGATATATTCCCTACTGTATTTTTAGATCTATACTTGCATATATAATGTATACTAGCACAGTACACACGTTTACAAACTGCAATAGCATCTCAGGAACTTAGCTCAAGGCACTTTATTGATATTCATCTCATTTTTTAAAATAGCAAGTAAAATAACAAAGCTAAGTATTTCCCTGTGTTTACTTTAAGTCAAGTAGATTATAACTGCCAGTTTTCTATTGCTACTATAACAAGTTTCTGAAAACTTAAAGGATTCAAGCACTTCAAATGTATTATCTTATAGATAATAAATTCAAGTCAGGTGTCTGACAAGGGTCACACTAGGCAAATGAAGGTCTTAGCAACTCTGCACTCCCTTCTGGTGGCTCTAGGAGAGCATCTGTTCCTTTGTTGTGTTTTGTTTCGCTATTTCCAGCTTCTAGAGGATGCCCACATTCCTTGGGTTATAGCCTCCTGCTTCCATGCAGAAATCCAGCAAAGCCACATCTTTCTGTACCCTTCTATCATTATAACCTCTCTCCCCACCACTTCCTTCTGCCATTTTTAAGAGCTCTTGCGATGATATTATTTCTATCCAGATAATCGAGAATGATCTTCCTATTTTAAGATTAATTAACCAGTAATCTTAATACTCCTTTGCCATGGACCCTAACATGCTCACAAATTCTGAAGATTATAATGTAGATATTATTGGAGAGATCATTATTTTACTTACCACAATGTCAATAATTAACTTCATAAATATAAAAATGGCATCAGCTTAGAAATGTAGAAAATGCGCAGCCTCACAATAATCACTGAAAAATTTTTGCCAGTTTTACAGTATTTGTTCAAACAAATAAAAGGATTCAGATTTCTTAATATAAATGTTTTCTTCACCTTACAATAAACAAAAATGAAAATGTGATGGAGAAGTGTGAAATCTTAAAGGAAAGAAAAATGGAACTACAAATCCTATCTTATTACCACTAAAATGTTCAGAATTTCTAAGTAAAAATGCAATTTGGAAATTTTACTTCACATGTAATACAAACCAAACATACTTTACACAATTACATACGTAAAACAATAACCTATTTCTTTAACTTTCATTGCCTTTTGAAATTTTGTTGTTCGGGTAGTATGCAGTCTGGTAAAGAATATGCTGCAACTCTTTGCAACACCATGGACCATAGCACACCACGCTACTCTCTCCATGGGGATTCTCCAGACCAGAATACTGGAGTGGGTTGTTATTCCCTCCTTCAGGGGATCATCCCAACCCAGGGATCGACCCCAGGTCTCCCCCATTGCAGGTGGATTCTTTACCATCTGAGCCACCAGGGAAGCCCCTCATAAAGAATAAACACTTATTAATCAGAGAGTTTCTTTTTATTTATTTTTAGAGAGTTTTTTTAATAGTTTATAGTATAGCAGAAGCATTGTCTTAGGCAAGTTCTTAACCTCTCTTGATGCTTATATATAACATCTGTAACATGGAGACAATGATAGTTGTCTATTTCAGAGGATTGGTATGATCATTAAATAAAATGATCTATCAAATGTAATCATTTTGAGAAGAATCATCTAGTAAGAAATTAATCATCACAAAGATTATAATTTTTTGGTAGTGATGAAACTGTTTGCATGGAAAGAATAGAGACACAGACATAGAGAACAGACTTAGGCACACAGTGAAGGAAGGAGAGGGTGAGACAAATGGAGAGACAAGCATTAACATATATACACTACCATGTGTAAAACAGATAGCTAGTGAGAGGTTACTGTATAACACAGGGAGCCCAGCTGGGTGCTGTGATGATTGAGAGGGGGGTGGGATGGGAGTGGATGGGAGGGAGCCTCATGAGGGAGGGTATATATGTAGACATATAGCTAATTCACCTTGCTGTACAGCAGAAACCAACACACCATTGTAAAGCAATTATCTTCCAATTAAAAATAAATTTTAAAAAGAAATATTATCAACTGTAACCCCAAACAACCTTTAGATAAAAACTGTACTCATCTTTAATAATGTAAAGACCATGGATACTTCCAAACTTGTTTCAACGTAAGAACATATTTTAAAGGTTTTTAACATATCAATTGTGTTGGTAGCCATCTACCAATCAATTTCGTGAATTTCATAGCTGTTGGATTCTTTTCTTTTTTAAACCTTTAAAATAAAAAAATAAAAATTCTTCATGGATCAAAGCCAATTAATTGTACTCTGGTATGTACACAGTTAAGGACAGTGTCATTTTAGCTGAATAGTCACACTTAGAAAACTTAATGTGAATTCTTTCTGTCCCCAAAGAGACATATCTTATATGCAGAACCTTTTAGTAAACAACAGGACCGCTCTTACAAGATAATGATTGATTCATTTTCCTAAATGCTTTTACTCTCATTTTTATCTATTTGCGGGAAGTATGCACAAGATAACATAATTTTGATATTTTTAAGAAGGCTTAATTGAGTGCCTATAACAGGCACAGTAAAATACAATATACTTTTAATTTTAAAAAAGCAAACAACTAACAAGAAATACACTGACTCAACCTTAAAGTATTATTCTAAGAAAGTGGGAATATATTTACACAAACAATAAATAAATTTCAAATAAATATAAACATCTATACTAAGTTTACTGGGAGCACATGGATGGAAGAGTCTCTGTAAAATGGAATCAGGGGACTTTTCAAGGGAGGGAACATAACTCCAGGTCTTTAAGAATGCATTAATAATATAGTGAAGTGAAGTCTGTCAGTTGTGCCCAACTCTTTGCGACTCCATGCGTAGTAGCCTGCACCAAGCTCCTCTGTACATGGGATTTTCAAAGCAAGAAGTACTGGAGTGGATTGCCATTTCCTTCTCCAGGGAATCTTCCCAACCCAGGGATCGAACCCAGGTCTCTCACACTGTAGGCAGATGATTATTGTCTGAGCCACAGGGAAGTCCAAGGCAGTTACAAATCCAACAGAAGAGGCAGCAAGTGCTAAGATAAGGGAGAGTGGAAAATTATATTGTGTTCGAGAAAGGAAGAATTAGAATTTTGATGTGGACTGAATAGATATAGTGAGTGGCATTCAGTAGGAATGGGACACAATTTGGGGCAAACTGCTCTCAAGGACTTTGGTTTCTATTTCAGCATTTAAAGTGCTGAGGGGTCATAGCTCCAGGCTAATAACAAGTAGCATGGAGTGCTAAAAAAACATTAAAGAAAAGAAAGAAAGAAAGAAAGAAAGAAAGAAAGAAAAAGAAAAACTAACAATTCTTCTTACATCTTCTAGAAAAATGAGGTCCCAGGACAAACAAATTTGGACAAACAAAAAGGTAGATAGAGATAATTCAATTTACCAGAGCAGAATCCCACTTTGACTGGAACCAATGCCCTGGTAAGAAACCCTGAAATGTACTTGATCAATAGTTGGAGGCTCACTGTGAGCAAGTCTGAAGGATACATGCTTCAGGGAGATTCACTTTTATGATTATCTCCTCCATGAACTCTACCAAGTTCTCATAGTGAACATCAGAGAAAAATTTCTTTGGTCTTCCAGCAGAGGGAGGGGAAAAATAACCATTTTGAAATTCACCAGAATATTATGCTCTTCGTAACAAAATCTCCTTTCAAGAGATATTATTTTAACAGACTCTAACTTACTGTAATTTTATCAAATCTGAACTGGCCTGATGGAAAAGAAGTAGTTAATTTTAGTCCACTCTAACTTATAGGTAGGGAAACAGTGGAAACAGTATCAGACTTCATTTTTTGGGGCTCCAAAATCACTGCAGATGGTGACTACAGCCATGAAATTAAAAGACACTTGCTCTTTGGAAGGAAAGTTATGACCAACCTAGATAGCATATTCAAAAGCAGAGACATTATTTTGCCGACTAAGGTCCGTCTAGTCAAGGCTATGGTTTTTCCAGTGGTCATGTATGGATGTGAGAGTTGGATTGTGAAGAAAGCTGAGTGCTGAAGAATTGATGCTTTTGAACTGTGGTGTTGGAAAAGACTCTTGAGAGTCCCTTGGACTGCAAGGAAATCCAACCAGTCCATTCTAAAGGAGATCAGTCCTGGGATTTCTTTGGAAGGAATGACGCTAAAGCTGAAACTCCAGTACTTTGGCCACCTCATGAGAAGAGTTGACTCATTGGAAAAGACTCTGATGCTGGGAGGGATTGGGGGCAGGAGGAGAAAGGGACGACAGAGGATGAGATGGTTGGATGACATCACTGACTCGATGGACGTGAGTTTGAGTGAACTCTGGGAGTTGGTGATGGACAGACAGGCCTGGCGTGCTGTGATTCATGGGGTTACCAAGAGTCAGACACAACTGAGTGACTGAAATGAACTGAACCGAACCGAACTGAACATTCCAAGTGAGAGAAAGGAAATACTCAATTCTAGCCCCCTCTAGCAATCCTACACCATTCATGAAGATGAAAATAACAATACTACAGAGTACCTGTGAAGTTCATAGCCCAGAAGCAGACTCACTGAAATGCAGACTTAGCAATATAGAATTTTTCCTCATTTTTACCCCACACCTTACTAGCATATTACTAAAAGATTATTTATAGCAATTCCTTTTATCCAGAACATCTTGTCTACCTTTCAACAAAAAATTATCAGGTGGTGTAAAAGGCAAAAAACAGTTTGAAGAGAGAGAGTAAAAATCAGAACCAGATCCAGATGTGCAGTGATGTTGAAATTGTCAGACCTTGAATTTGAAACAACTATGATGAATACGATAAGAACTTGTATTAATCAGAGTACTCCAGAGTAACAAAACTGATATGATATATATATATTTTCACAAGAAAGATTAAAGAGGTTTACTGACCCATAGCAAGGTACAAAGTGATTAATGATGATAATGGCCATATTCTATCAGCTAAGTGCCACCTGGCACTATGATGCTATCATGCAGGATATCTCTGAGTTCACATTTTCTAATGGGCTGCCTGAAGAAATTAATTGATTCACGTCAAGGCCCAAACAAAAAAGATTCAAGAAACCACTGGGTAGAAGAGTGTCTTAGAAAGTTCTCTCTTATCAATGCGCATGTGTGTGTGTATGGTGTGCAGGGAAGGAAACTTACCATAATCTGAGCTTCCAAACTAAACAAGAAGAAAACAAATGTGCAAGGAAGGGTCTCTTGGGTCTGGAGTAGGGTATGGGGAAAAAGAGAGGGAAATGCAGAGGTAAGGACCAAAGTTTGGGCAAACTTTGGGAGATGGTGAGGGACAAGGAGGCCTGGAGTGCTGCAGTCCGCAAAGTCACAAAGAGTCAGACACGACTGGGCAACCAAACAAAAACAACAGGAACCTGACAGGTTTTCTTTCTCCCAACTCTCTTCTTGAGGACCAGGTGGATGATGGCACCATTGGCCGTGTTCTTATTAATATAAGCCCCCATGCTAGAATCCTTATATTTCAGATTTTGTTTACCTGCAGTTGTGCCTATGTCCTGCCTATCATTCTATCTGTCTAGACAGAGGTTGATTTATTATAGAACTTGATTTGCACAGTTATGGAGCCAGAGAGTTCCAAGATTGATCTTTGGCAGTATGGAGAACTGAGACCCAATGATGTAATTTAGTTTAAGTCCAAAGGCCTAAGAATCAGCAGACTCAATGGTGTAAGTCCCAGTTGGAGGCCAAAGGCCTTAAAATTAGGATTCAATTGTGTGCTTTGGTCTGAATCCAGAGGCCTAAGAACCAGGATGTCTGAGAGCAGAAGAAGATGAATGTCCTCACTCAAGCATAAAACTTCCACCTCCATTCTCTTCTGTTCAAGCCCACAAACTGATTAGATAATATCACCTCATCTTGGTAAGATTGATCTTCTTCAGTGAGCCTAGTAATTCAAATACCAATCTCTTCCCCAAACACACTCGTAGACCACATCTAAAAATATTGTTTTACCAGTGACCTGGGCATCCTCAGCCCAGACAATTTGAAAATTTAACATCACAGAGTTCTTATGAAAGTTGACAACATGAAAGAACATGGAGAATAATGTTAGCACAGAGATGGATTAATGTTAGAAAGAATGAAAAAGAAGCTCTAGAGGTTAAAAAGCACTATAACAGAAATGAAGAATATCTTGAATTCTTTAGTAGACTGGATATGGATGAGAAAAGATTTTTCTGAGCTTGAGTATATGCAGATAGAAATTAGAAATTTGAAAACTGCAAAAGCTGTAACATATGCATAATAGGAATACTAGAATGAGAAGAAAGAAATAGAAGAAATATTGAAACAATAATGACTGAGAATTTTCCTAAATTAATGTCAGACCTCAGTTTATAGACCTCAGAGGACACCAAGTAGGATAAATGCCAAAACATAAAACCACAAAAAGTAAAAAAGCAAACCCAGCAATACATAGGCATATCATAGTCAAATTCAGAAAATAAATAAATTGACAGAAGCCAGAGGAAGTACACTTTACCTATAGAGGAGCAAAGACAAAAACAACATGTAACTTCTCCACAGGAACCAAATAAGAAGAGAATGGAGTGAAATATTCAAAGTGTTAGAGAAGAAGGCCACCAACCTGGAATTCTGTATCCTGCAAATTTTTCTCTCAAAAGTGAAGAAGTTGAAACATTTTCAGACAAACAAGAATTGAGAAAACGTGTTGCATGTAAATCTATCTTGCAATTAGTGTTAAAATAGATTATTCAGAGAGAAGGAAAATAAGTCAGAAACTTTAATATATGTACATAAAAAACATTTTGAAAGTAATAAAGTTTCTTATTCATAATTGAAATGATTGATGTTTGTTCAAAATAATAAAATTGAAAATTCAATGATTACAGTTTAAGTGAAGTGAATAATAGATGAAATATTTTGAGGAATTAGAAATATTATGCTATTATAAGTTACTTGCACTACCCATGAAGTAGTATGATGCTATTTGAAAGTGAACTCAGACTTGATGTAAATATGTACTGTAAACACAAAGGAAACTACTATAAAAAAAGCAAAATAATAATAATAATTGAAATACTAAGAAAGGATATAAAATGGTATCAAAGAAAATATTCAATTAAGACCAAGAAAAATATAAATATAAAATACAAAGATAAGATAAAAATATATGCAACAAAACAGTAGTAAATATGGTAGATAGCAATTCAACTATATAAATAATATAAAGTTTTAGATTATGAAAATTGTCAATAAATAAGACCCTACTATATGTTTTCTTCAAAAAACTTCACTTTGAATATAAAGACTTATATAGATTACAAGTAGAGGGGTGAAGCAATGCTGTGTGCTAAGTTGCTTTAGTCATGTATGATTCTTTGCAATCCTATGGACTGTAACCCACAAGGTTCCTTTGTCTATGGGATTCTCCAGGCAAAAATACTGGAGTGGGTTGTCATGCCCCAGAGGATATTTCCTATAGGGTCCAATCATGTGTCTCTTATGTCTCCTGCATTGGAAGGTGTTTCTTTACCACTAGTGCCACCTGGGCAGCCTGAAGCAATGTTCTTCCTGGTGGTTCAGACTGTAAAGAGTCTGCCTGTAATACAGGAGACCTGGGTTCAATCCCTGGGTCATGAAGATCACCTGGAGAAGGAAATGGCAACCCGCTCCAGTATTCTTTTCTGGAGAATATCATGGATGGGAGGCCTGGCAGGCTACAGTCCATGGAGTCACAAGGAGTTGCACACAACTGAGCCACTAACACTTTCTTTCATTAGAGCCTCAGAAGTCTTCTGAGGAGTGAAGGGTCCAAGCACCATACTGGACTCCCCAGTCCTGGTGTCCTGAAGCTGAGCCACCAAAACATATGGCTTTGAAAACCAGTATACTTATATTCCAGAGAGCCAGACAGCTGTAGGAAACTGGGACGCCATCAAAGTTTCACATAAAATCTCACATGCTCCAAGTCCCAGTAGAGAGGCAGCTGGTTGAAAGAAGCTTGGGACAGACTGGTGATCTCAAAGAGTTTCCTAGAGAAAAAAAGAGGCAGCCTGGACTCCCTCTGGGGACTGAGATGCTGGCAGTAGCCATTTTTGTGATCCTCACTTTACTGTGCTGACACTTTTGCTGCCAGGTATCATTTTGAAATCCTCCCTCTATCTAGCACCAGGGGCTGACTCTGCCCATCAATATGCATGTAGCAGTCGCAAGCCACCAGCTTTACAACCAGCCCCACTGGGGGCTTGCCTTACCCACCAGTACCCTCAAACCAACCTCATGAAGAAAGCCAGATCAGGATGCAGGCCCACATACAAATGGGCCTACCATAGTCAGCCCTGGCACAACAGAAGTGTGAGCACAGCCCCAGTGGAGGACACCTTTGGAGCATCTAATGCTGGTGGCCAGAAGGGAGAAAGTTGCTGGGTCCTATAGGACATATCCTGCATGAGGTCACTCCTCCAAGATTGAAAGAAGTACTACCCAACCTAATAATAGGAATAAACAACATGGAGGAGCAAATTAAGTCCAAAGCAAGCAGAGTAAAGGAAATAATAAAAGAGTGGAGATCAATGAATTGAAAACAGCATTTACTCAACAGAGAAAATCAACAAATTCAAAATCTGTTTGAAAAGATAAAAAAATTGGTAAGTCTCTAGCCAGGCTAACCAAGAAAGAAAGAGAGATGATCTTAAGGACTTCAAAGGGTTGATAAAAGAATAATCTGAACAACTCTATGCCCATAAATTCAATAATCTAGATGAAACAGACCAATTTCTTAAAAGATACTATCTGCCAAAATTTACACAAGAAGAAATAGACAGTTTAAATAGGCCTATGTGTGCTAAAGAAATTGTATCACTTTTAAATAACCTTTCAAACCAGAAAGCACCAGGCCAAGATTGCTTAACTGGTGAACTCTGATAAACGTTTAAGAAAGAAATTATACAAATTCTCTACAGCTAATTTCTAGGAAATAAGAGATGAGCCAATATTTCCTAATCTTTCTATGAGTCCATCATTATCCTAAAGCCAAAACCAGACAAAGACATTACAAGAAAAGACAGCTATAGATCAGTATCTCTCAGGAAAATAAATGGAAAAATTCTCAACAAAATATTAGTGGATAAAAGCCAGAAAAGCATAAAAAGAATTAAACACCATGATTGAGTGGGATTTATCCCATATATTCAATGCTTAATCAATGTGTAAAAATCATTTGCTGTAATCATATCAATTGTTTAAATAAGAAAATCACCTGATCCAATCAACAGAATCATAGACTAGGAGAAAATATTTACAGAAGATATATCTGATAAACAACAAAGGAAAATATAAGCAAGGTGAAAAGACAGCCATCTGAATGGGAGAAAATAATAGCAAATGAAGCAACTGACAAACAACTAATCTCAAAAATATACAAGCAACTTCTGCAGCTCAACTCCAGAAAAATAAACGACCCAATCAAAAAATGGGCCAAAGAACTAAATAGACATTTCTCCAAAGAAGACATACGGATGGCTAACAAACACATGAAAAGATGCTCAACATCACTCATTATTAGAGAAATGCAAATCAAAACCACAATGAGGTACCACTTCACACCAGTCAGAATGGCTGCGATCCAAAAATCTGCAAGCAATAAATGCTGGAGAGGGTGTGGAGAAAAGGGAACCCTCCTACACTGTTGGTGGGAATGCAAACTAGTACAGCCACTATGGAGAACAGTGTGGAGATTCCTTAAAAAATTGCAAATAGAACTACCTTATGACCCAGCAATCCCACTTCTGGGCATACACACCGAGGAAACCAGAATTGAAAGAGACACATGTACCCCAATGTTCATCGCAGCACTGTTTATAATAGCCAGGACATGGAAACAAACTAGATGTCCATCAGCAGATGAATGGATAAGAAAGCTGTGGTACATATACACAATGGAGTATTACTCAGCCGTAAAAAAGAATTCATTTGAATCAGTTCTGATGAGATGGATGAAACTGGAGCCGATTATACAGAGTGAAGTAAGCCAGAAAGAAAAACACCAATACAGTATACTAACACATATATATGGAATTTAGGAAGATGGCAATGACGACCCTGTATGCAAGACAGGGAAAGAGACACAGATGTGTATAACGGACTTTTGGACTCAGAGGGAGAGGGAGAGGGTGGGATGATTTGGGAGAATGACATTCTAACATGTATACTATCATGTGAATTGAATCGCCAGTCTATGTCTGACGCAGGATGCAGCATGCTTGGGGCTGGTGCATGGGGATGACCCAGAAAGATGTTCTGGGGAGGGAGGTGGGAGGGGGGTTCATGTTTGGGAATGCATGTAAGAATTAAAGATTTTAAAATTTAAAAAATAAAAAACTAAAAATTAAAAAAAAAATAAATAAAATAAAATAAAATAACTAAACAAAAACATGAAAAACCCTAAAACACATTAAAATTAAAAAAATAAATATTGAACTAAACATAAATTTAAAAAATATAATAAATAAATAAAAAAAAAAACAAAATATACAAATAACTTACAATTCAATGATAAGAAAATAAACTGATTAAAAAATTGGAAAAACCTGACTAAACACCTCACCAAAAATTATAAACAGATAGCAGACAGGCATAGGAAAGCATGTTCAGATTTATATGTCATCAAGGGATTGCAAATCAAAATAACAAGATACCACTACACATCTATTAGAATAACCAAAATGTCACGTCACTTTTGAAGACAGTTTGGAAATTTCTTTAAAGACTGAATCTTCTTCCATCATAATATCCAGTAACTGTGCTCCTTGGTACTCACCGAAGGAACTGAAAGTTTATACCCACAGCAAAAACTGCACGTGGATGTTTGTTGCTGTTGTTGTTCAGTCACTAAGTTATATCCCACTCTTTGTGACCCCATGAACTGCAGCATGCTAGGCTTCCCTGTCCTTCACTATCTCCAGAAGTTTGCTCAAACTTATGTCCATTGAAGTGTTGCCATTTAACCATTTCATCCTCTGTTGCCCCTTTCTCCTCCTGCCCTCAATCTTTCCCAGCATCAGAGTTTTTTCCAGTGAGTCCATTCTTCTCATGAGGTGGCCAAAGTATTGGAGTTTCAGCTTCAGCATCAGTCCTTCCAATGAATATTCAGGGTTGATTTTCTATAGGATGGACTGGTTTGATCTCCTTGAAATCCAAGGGACTCTTAAGAGTCTTCTCCAGCATCACAGTTTGAAAGTATCAATTCTTTGGCACTCAGACTTCTTTATAGTTCAACTCTCACATCCTTATATAACTACTGGGAAAACCACAGTTTTGGCTATATGGGCCTTTGTTGGCAAAGTGATGTCCATGCTTTTTAACACATTGTTTAAGTTTGGCATAACTATTCTTTCAAGGAGCAAGTGCCTTTTAGTTTTGTAGCTGCAGTCACTATCCACAGTGATTTTGGAGCCAACTAAAATAAAATCTGACACTGTTTCCACATTTTCCCCTTCTATTTGCTATGAAGTGATAGCACTGGATGCTGTAATCTTCATTTTTTAATACTGTGTTGTAAGTGAGCTTTTTCAGTCTCATCTCTCACCTTCATCAAGAGGCTCTTTAGTTCCTCTTCCTTTCTGCCATTACAGTGGTATTATCTGCATATCTGAGGTTGTTGATACTACCCCTGGCTATCTTGACCCAGCTCGTGATTCATCCAGCTCAGCACTTCTCATGATGTATTCTGCATATGAGTTAAATAAACAGGGTGACAATATGCAGCTTTGTTGTATGCCTTTCCCAATTTTGAACCAGTCAGTTGTTCCATGTCAGGTTCTAACTGTTGCTACTTGTCCTGAATATAGGTCTCTCAGGAGGCAAGTCAGGTACTCTGGTGTTCCAGTCTCATTAAGAATATTCCAGTTTGTTGTAATCTACACAGTTGAAGACTTTAGCACAATGAAGCAGAAGTATATTTTATTTTGGGGGATACCCTTGCTTTGTTCATGATCCAACAAATTTTGGCAATTTGGTCTCTGGTTCCTCTGCCTTTTCTAAATACAGCTTGAACACCTGAAAGTTCTCAGTTCACGTATTGCTGAAGCCTAGCTTGAAGGATTTTGAGCATCTTGCTGGTATGTGAAATGATTGCATTTGTATGTATGGTAGTTTTAACATTCTTTGGCATTTCCCTTCTCCAGGATAAGAATGAAAACTGACCTTTTTCAGTCCTGTGGCCACTGCTGAGTTTTCCAAATTTGATGGGATACTGGGTCCAACACTTTTAACAGCATCATCTTTTAGGTTTTGAAATAGCTCAGTTGGAATTCCATCACCTCCACTAGCTTTGTTCATAGTAATGCTTCCTGAGGCCCATTTGACTTCACACTTCAGGATGTCTGGTTCTAGGTGAGTGACCACACTATTGTGGTTATCTGGGTCATTAGTATCTTTTTTGTATAGTTCTGTGTTTTCTTGCCACCTCTTCTTAATCTCATTTGCCTGTGTTAGGTCCTTGTCATTTTTGTCCTTTATTGTACCTATTCTTGCATGAAATTTTACCTTGGTATCTCCAATTTTCTTAAAGAAATCTGTAGTCTTTCCCATTCTATTGTTTTCCTCTATTTCTTTGTATTCACTTAGGAAAGCTTTCTTGTCTCTCCTTGATTTTCTTTGGAAATCTGCATTCAGTTGGGAATATCTTTCCCTTTCTCCTTTGCCTTTCACTTCTCTTCTTTTCTCAGCTATTTGCAATGTCTTCTCAGACAACCACTTTGCCTTCTTGCATTTCTTTCTCTTGGGGATAGTTTTGGTCATCACCTGTTACCCAATGTTATGAACCTCCATCCATACTCTTCAGACACTGTCTACCAGGTCTAGTTCTTTGAATATTCATCACTTCCACTGTATAATCGTAATGGATTTGATTTAGGTCCTACCTGAATAGCCTAGTGGTTTTCCCAACATTTTTCAATTTGAACCTGAATTTTGCAATAAGGAACTGATAATCTGAGCAACAGTCAGCCTCATGCCTTGATTTTGCTGTTTACAGCAGCTTTATTTTTAATTCCCCAAACTGGGAAGCAAGCACATTGGCCTTCAGTAGATGAACAAGTAAATAAACTATGTTACATGCAGATAAAGATATGTGATTTAGCCCTAAAAATAAATGAGTTATCAAGCTGTAAAGAAATATGGAGGAACTTTAAATGCATATCACTGTGTGAGAGAGGCCAATAGGAGGAGGCTACATATGGTAAGATTCCAACTATACGGCATTTTGTAAAGTTAAAACTGGTAAGAGTAAAAAGTTCATTGTTTATGAAGGGGTAAGGGAGAGACAGATTAAGGAAGATGGATAAACAGGAAGCAGAATAAGGATTATTAGGGTAGTGAAATTCATCCATATAATACTGTGAAGGTGGATTGCTGTTGTTGTGCATTCAGTAAATCATGTCTGACTCTGTGACCCTATGGACTGCAGCACACCAGGCTCCTCTGTCCTCCACTATCACCCGGAGTTTGCTCAAATTTGTGGCCATCAAGTCAGTAATGCCATCCAACAATCTCATCCTCTGTAGTACTCTTCTTCTCCTGCCCTCTATCTTTCCCAGCATCAGGGTCTTTTCCAACGTGTCAGCTCTTCTCTTCGGGTAGCCAAAGTATTGGAGCTCCAGCTTCAGCATCAGTCCTTCCAATGAATATTCAGGGACTTAAATATTGATTTTATTTAGAATTGACTGGTTTGATCACCTTGCAGTCCAAGGGACTCAAAAGACTTCTCCAGCACCATGATTCAAAGGCATCTATTTTTCAGTGCTCAGCATTCTTTATGGTCCAACACTCACATCCATACATGACTACTGGAAAAACCGTTTTTTGACTTTGACTTGCTTTGACTATACAGACTTGTCGGCAAAGTAATGTCTTTGCTTTTTAATACACTGCCCAGGTTTGTCATAGCTTTACTTCCAAGGAGCAGGCATCTTTTAATTTCATGGCTGCAGTCACCATCTGCAGTGATTTGGGAGCCCTAGAAAATAAAATCAGTCACTGCTTCTACTTTTGCCCCATCTGTTGCCATGAGCCTGGATGCCATAATCTTAGTGTTTTGAATGTTGAATTTTAAACTAAATTTTTCACTCTTCTCTTTCACCCTCATCAAGAGATTTTTTTTAGTTCCTCTTCACTTTCTGCCATTAAAGTGGTATTATCTGCATATCTGAGGTTATTGATATTTCTCTTGGCAATCTTCATTCTAGTTTGTGATTCATCCATTTGGCATTTTTGCATGATGTACTCTGCATAGAAGTTAAATAAGCAGGGTGACAATATATAGCCTTGTTGTATGCCTTTTTCAATTTTGAACCAGTCAGTTGTTCTATGTCGGGTTCTAACTACTGCTACTTTACCTGCACACAGGAGACAGGTAAAGTGATCTGGTATTCCTATCTCTTTAAGAATTTTCCACAGTTTATTGTGATCCACACAGTCAAAGGCTTTAGCATAGTCAATGAAGCAGACGTAGATATTTTTCTGGAATTCCCTTGTTTTCTTCATGATCCAACAAATGTTGGCAATTTGACCTCTGGTTCCTCTGCCTTTTCAAAACTCAACTTGTACATCTGCATGTTCTCAGTTCACATACTGCTGAAGCCTAGCTTGGAGGATTTTGAGCATCACATTGCTAGCATTTGAAACGAGTGCAGTTGTACATTACTTTGAACATTCTTTGGCATTGCCCTTCTTTGAGATTGCAATGAAAACTGACCTTTTTTCATTCCTGTGGCCACTGATGAGTTTTCCAGTTTTGCTGAAAGATTGAGTACAGCATTTAACAGCATCATATCTTAGAATTTGAAATAACTCAACTGGAATTCAGTCACCTCCACTATCTTTGTTTTTCATAATGTTTCCTAAGGCCCACTTGACTTCACACTCCAGAAGGTCCATTTTTTATTGAGTAACCACATCCTAACAGATATCTGGGTCATTACGACTTTTTCTGCATAATGGTAGATACATGTTATTATATATTTGTGGGAGCAGAGATAATATCAAGAGTAAACCCTAATTTATTTTGTAATGGATATTCTACTCTAGTGCAATAGCTGAGAAGATTATGCATGCTTGGGAACAAGGGATATATGGGAACTTTCTGAATTTTCACTGTTTTTCTCTAAACCAAAAACTGCTTTAAAAATATTGTCTACTTTAAGAAAACCTCTATAGCAAGTTGCATGTTTAATGTTTATATTGAGCAATTGGAAATCATTATTAATTACTTGTATATGAAGAATCTGAATTTCTCCAAATCTACAGCAAAGAAAGCACATGTATTTTTAAATTTTTAACACACCAGATGGTCAGTAGTCATCTACCAGGCAATCTCATAATCATTGTCGTTGTTTGCATTTGTAACATCACAATAGTATGGTATTATATTACAAACATTCTTTGAAAAGAAAGAAAAAAATCATGTCTTACTAGAAACATAATCTATCTATATTTTAGACCTATTAATCTCATTCTATTTCTTGTCCACAGATTGCCATGTAATCAAAGATAATTTTAAAATTAGAAGATTATTTGCCAAGAGAGCTTATCAAAATAGGTGAGGATATTATTTCCAGAAACAGAGAAAATATATTTTTCTTCCTTTGCTTAGTGTTGTCATTTTTAAAGCCAAAATATACGTTTATTTCCCTGTTATTCATGATACTTTCTACTCTACTTTTCTTTGGCTAAGAGAAAGATCCGACAACATAGTAACCTTACAAGTCTCTATTTATTTTATTTTATTTCTTTTTTTTAACTTTTTTTTATTATTTATTTTTTAAATTTTAATATCTTTAATTCTTACATGCGTTCCCAAACATGAACCCCCCTCCCACTTCCCTCCCCATAACATCTCTCTGGGTCATCCCCATGCACCCGCCCCAAGCATGCTGCAACCTGCGTCAGACATAGACAGGCGATTCAATTCTTACATGATAGTATACATGTTAGAATGTCATTCTCCCAAATCATCCCACCCTCTCCCTCTCCCTCTGAGTCCAAAGGTCCGTTATACACATCTGTTTCTCTTTCCCTGTCTTGCATACAGGGTCGTCATTGCCATCTTCCTAAATTCCATATATATGTGTTAGTATACTGTATTGGTGTTTTTCTTTCTGGCTTACTTCACTCTGTATAGCTTTCAATGGAAAGAACAACCCAACATCAAATATATGAACTCTCCTATTTGCTATATCTCCAGATAGAAAATCTGTTCATTCATTTAATTCTTAAACATTTTGAATATATGTATAGCACATTTCAAGTCCTATCAAAATGCCAAGACAAATATGGTCTATATCAAAGTTGTGTAGTGTATTATGGGCACTGAGTAATTAAAACAAATATTCAATCAATCAAAGCAAATTTCAACTGGTATGCTGTATAGTTCTTCCCAGGAGTTTAGTATGAAATAGGGGAAGAGAGATACATAAATGGCTATAATGCAAAATCTGGAAATTTCCAAATAATGTAAGAAGGCAGCAGAGAAGGTGGATTTTTTTAGAAACAAAAAAAAAGCAACAGTTGAGCTGAAAGTAAAAATATTAAAAATTAAAATACTATAAAAATATAACACAAACCTTAAACATGTCTAACTTTCTTATATTAAGGGCAAAAATAAACTATTATACATAGCCTGAAATTTGCTGATTATTGGATATATTAAAGAAAATATATGTAGGAATATAACTGTTAGAAATGTACAAACAGAACCAAAGTAGTTGCTCTATAACTATTAAGGCTCAATCTGTATTAAAATTTCAAGGAAATAGGATTATTTATATACATACAGAATATTTTCTAATAATAAACATATTAATCAGGATTGATTAGCTTATGCTATCATGTTTAACATTGACATTTTCTATTTCACTCACTTAAAATTGTCTCTGAAACTAATGGATCACCAGCACAATTCAGTGATACAGTTGGCTTCTAATATGTGGCCCCATCATTTCAATAACTGGATTACTGGAAGTGGTGACAGGAAAGAGATGTGGAAAGGCATACAGGGCTTGCATTTGCTATGATCCTGAGGCATTCCACTGTTACCTACAGTTCATTGGCCAGACCCAGTTACCAAAATGTGACATAATTGACTGTGGCTTCTAGGGGGCTAGTAAGCAAGCCTTGGAAGGAAAGGAGAACCAGATATTGGTGATGGCTAGTAATGTCCACCACAGAAATGCATCTCTCACATTTACCTTGACAAGTATACATGGAGAGTGGGCATACCTGTAATCAAATGTGTGAAAGAATACAGAGTTCATGACTGAACAAATTTTTGACAGAAATGCACATATTCACCTTAAGCTATATCTGTCAGATTATAAAAATGCCAGTTACACAGCAGTGGAATCCCTCAGGATATATACACTTAGGAGTCCTGGAAGCCCACTTGAAGCTTAGGGCTCTTTGGCATAAAAATGGAGTCATACAGAGGACATATATATTGTATTACAAGTGAAAAACTTTGTGTTCATATTTCTGGCTCTGCCATTAAGTCTTTTTGTGATGTGATTCTGGGGGAAAAAAGGCATTTAATTTTTCTGGATTATAGGTTTTTTAGCCTGAAGAATGCTCAGTAAAATGATTACCAGAGTTTTTCTATCTCAAACATACTAATTTTGCATGACATGATATATTTTATATTGTCTTACTTAATTTCTACTTAAGACACCATGCCAAATGAAAGTGGTGATTATAAGAATAAGTTAATTGTGACAAATACTAAAAATTATTCTTCAAATTTTCCTTCTAAACTTTTTCATGTGACTTTTTTCAAGAATGAAAGCACTTTTTAGAGATCCTTCTTATTCTGTGAAAATTAAATCGAACTAGAGGTGGAGCCTAGGTGAAGCAATTTTGCTCAAAATAAAGTTATTTTGTATGAAAAAATATCATAATGTAAGTGTTTCTGTAGTTATTCTTAGATATTTATATATATGAAGAAATCATTGATAATAGTTAGAAAGCAATTCTTTCAAATAGCAGGCATGTTATGTTATTGTGCAGTTCTTAAAACACTTTAAAATCTTCAGAAGAAATTTTTTTACACGTGCTAAATAGTATGTTGGTGTTAATGCATCACCTACCAGTACATTTCTTTTCAAAACAGTATTTCAGAATTAGATAACTCATTTAACATACATTTTTATTTTTTCAAACTAAGGATACAAAAGAAAATACATGTTAAAAGATACAACCTTTTTATGTTAGAAAGAGAAACATGCCTTCGAAGTTAAAATGATGCCTAAGAAAGGATGTTATTTATAGAAGCTACAATATGAGAGGAAATGGCAGGAGATGTCAAGATTGATTGAAACACTCAACCTTGACAACTCTAAAATTTGCAGGTTGAATACCTGCCACAATTTGTGAATGATCCTCTATATCCTTACACTGCTTGGTTTAGCTAGCATTGTGATAGAAAAATGGATGAGAAAAGCCAAGAATTTATCAGCCACATACTTGGTTTATTTCATTCCTAAAACTTACCCTAATATATATTATTCTGCAGTAACCTGGAAAATTGCATATTGATATCAATCAGATTTCTTACCCTTAGTGACTATTCTTTATTATTATACATGAAGAATTCCAGAATGCAAACACTTTCAAGAAAATTTTTTTTTTCGACTGAGGTCTTCACTTCTAACTTCAGTGATCTGTACATGAAAAGACAAAAATAAAATAAAATAAAAAGTAGATATTGAAAAAAATGCAAAATATGTTTAGAAATATCTTTGTGAAAAGAGATATATCAATCTTTTCTTTTACACATATTGAAGCTACAGTCTATTTTTTTTAAATGACCTAAATGTGAAATAATAATGCTATAGTAGAAAGTGCATGCTGTTTATAGCTAGTTGACCTGGTTAGCTTTGCTATTTTGTTGTTATGTGATCATGGGGAAGTTACATACACTCTGAGGCGCAATTACTTAGTAGGCAAACTGGTGTGTAATCAGTAACGTTTTAAATGAGAAAGTACCTTAGCACAGTACTTACTTACATTTGAAAAGCTCTTAGCAAAATCTAGTCTCCCAATTAAGTGGTCTCATCCTGCTTTCCCTCAGAAGATAATTCATTTATTTATTTAACTTCTAACGTCAAATGTCCCTGGAAAAGGAAATGGCAACCCACTTCAGTATTCTTGCCTGGTGAATCCCCATGGACAGAGGAGCCTGGCAGGCTACAATCCATGGGGTCACAAGAGTTGGACCCGACTTAGAGACTAAACCACCACCACCACCAAGTCAAATGTGAGATGAAATCACAGTCCAACTGAGGACTAAAAAAGGGTGTGAGATTTAGTAACACTTATTTCACTTGATGCTTGAACACCACTCAGAAAATACTTTAAAGCTGTCACCTCGATTTCATTCAAATTAAGGACAGAAATATGCAGCTATCTATCTCACAAGGATGCCCTGAGGATCAAGTTAGAAAAGAGATGTGAGTAACTTGTAAATTATATTAGTATTTCAATACAAATTAGACTAAAACTGAAGGTATAATGATATAAGACTAAATAAAGGTGAAAGAGAAGTGAAAAATAAGACTTTCCTGGGTGATTTTTCTATTAAAATGTATTACACTACTCATATTAAACCAATGTTCATTTGAAATAACAAGCACCCTTTAAAACCTACAGAAATCACATAGAATGCTTAATCAGGCAATTATAAATTGAATATGCAAATTATTGTGTATAAGTAGAAGAGTGGAGATAAAAATATTATAGAAATTTGAGGTACAACAGTTGTGAAGATTTCTACATTAGAAAAGCACAGAACTTTGAGCACCTCAAAATCAATTCAAAGACTTAAAGTAACAGGTAGAGAAATAAGTTGGAGCGAGGTTTTGAAATGAGAAACCTCAGAAGAGTTGTTGACTTGTAAGTCCTTGGCAGAGGGGCAAGCTTTGTATTCAATACAGGAAGTGTTCTAAAAATCAGTGACACTGGGGTTTGGGCTGTAGGAGCAGAAATGCAATAGGTGGAACAAAGCACCTATGATAGATAAACTCTTGAAACAAGAATGAGTTGGTGAGCAATGCCACTCTGGGGGAGGTCTTCATTAATGAAGAGGAATAGGAATAGGATAATATATGTACTGCTAGAAGGATTGAGGAACTGTTTGGTCACTTTCTCCAAAAATATTTATTTTGTGACATCATTCTTTTATTGTCCTTTGAATAATCTTTTAGTTGCTTGAAAATTCTTAAAGGTTTTGTGCAAGTTTTATAGTCAGTGTAATTTTTCATATAGTGCCAACAAAAAGAATTTACAAATTATTTTTATTCACACATATCCAACTAGAATACCTACAGTTAATTTTTTTCTGAAGGTGATTTTTTAAAAATATTAATGACATTAAAAGTAAAATATAAATGCTTACATAAATAAATACTCATCTGACCAAAATAAATTGATTTTGAGATGCTCAAAGCTCTGTGTTGTGCTAATGTAGAAATATTCACAAATGTTGTAAAAAACAAAAATTGATAGTTTCCATCTAAAGAAACAGATTTTTATCACTTATTTTTATAAGGATAAATCAGAAAACAGGTAGCAAAAAATTAATCTTTACACAAAGTAATAATTGCTTCTCAATTATCTTCATTGTTCTTTATAAATGCCAAATTTCTCCACAGACTAGTAAATCTGTATGGCAAATGACTGACATACTGAATATGGTGCTTTTTTAAGTTATATGTCTTGCAAAGATACATTTTATTGAGTTTTTGTAATCATATTAACCCAAAAAAACTAAAGTTAAATATCTGTATTATATATTTTCCTTGAGAGTCAAACGCAAATGAAGAAAAAATATTACTGTGGAAATATAAGGGGCTTCCCTGGTGGCTCAGATGGAAAGAATCTGCCTGCAATGCAGGAGACCTGGGGGTCTGGAAGATCTCCTGGAGGAGGGCATGGCTACCCACTCCAGCATTCTTACCCAGAGAATTCCATGGAAAGAGGAGCCTGCTGGGCTACAGTCCATGGGGAAATATAAAGGACAAGTATTACAGTTTTCATCTTAATGCCTTCTGTATCTAGTGGCAAGTAGAAAATTCAGTTATCCTGTCAGTATTCTTAAGATTTTACAAACATTCATTGAATGAGTCTGACTTCTTTTTTTTTTTTAATTGTATTGGGCCTGGAGAATCCCATGGGCAGAGAAATGTGGCAGGCTGCATTTGATAGGGCTGCAAAGACACAGACATGACTGAAGTGACTTAGTACACACACTGCTGCTGCTACTGCTAAGTCACTTCAATTGTGTCCTACTCTGTGTGACCCCATAAATGGCAGCCCACCAGGCTTCCCCGTCCCTGGGACTCTCCAGACAAGAACACTAGAGTGGGTTGCCATTTCCTTCTCCAATGCATGAAAGAAAAGAGAAAGTAAAGTTGCTCAGTCATGTCTGATTGGTAGCGACCCCATGGACTGTAGAGCACCAGGCTCCTCCATCCATGGGATTTTCCAGGCAAGAGTACTGGAGCGGAGTGCCATTGCCTTCTCCATACACACACCTTAGCACAAATTTATTTTATTGTGTTTTTTTTTCCCATGAAATTCATTTTACTCTACCATAATTTTATTTTTTAATTTATTTATTTTCAATTGGATGATAATTGCTTTACAATTTTGTGTCAGTTTATGCCACATATCAACATGAAGCAGTCAAAAGCATACTTATGTCCCTCTCTCTTGAATCTCCCTCTCATTTCCCACCTCATTCCACCCCATTAGGTTGTCACAGAGCACCAGGTTGAGCTCTCTGTGTCATACAGTAAAATTCCCACTGCCTATTTATTTTACATATAGTAATGTATATGGCCAGTGTGTTCTCTAGACAAAACTCTAGTAGCCTTTGCCCTCCTTCATTCTGTATTCCAAGGCCAAATTTGCCTGTTACCCCAGTGTTTCTTGACTTCCTATTTTTGCATTCCAGTCCCCTAAAATGAAAAGGACATCTTTTTTGGGTGTCAGTTCTAAAAGGTCTTGGAGGTCTTCATAGAACTGTTCAGCTTCAGCTTCTTCACCATTATTGGTTGGGACATAGACTTGGATTACCGTGATATTGAATGGTTTGCCTTGGAGATGAACAAAGATCATTCTGTCGTTTTTGAGATTGCATCCAAGTACTGCATTTTGACTCTTTTGTTGACCATGATGGCTACTCCATTTCTTCTAAGGGATTCCTGCCCACAGTGGTAGATACAATGGTCATCTGAGTTAAATTCACCCATTCCAGTCCATGTTAGTTCCCTGATTCCTAGAATGTCGAAGTTCACTCTTGCCATCTCCTGTTTGACCACTTCCAATTTGCCTTGATTCATGGACCTAACATTCAAGGTTCCTATGCAATACGGCTCTTTACAGCATCAGACCTTGCTTCTATTACCAGTTACATCCGCAACTGGGTATTGTTTTTGCTTTGGCTCCATCCCTTCATTCTTTCTGGAGTTATTTCTCAATTGATATCCAGTAACACATTGGACACACCTACTGACCTGGGGAGTTCCTCTTTCAGTATCCTATCATTTTGCCTTTTCATACTGTTCATGGGGTTCTCAAAGCAAGAACACTGAAGTAGTATGCCATTCCCTTTTCCAGGGGACCACATTCTGTCAGACCTCTCCACCATGACCCACCCATCTTAGGTGGCCCCACAGGGCATGGCTTAGTTTCATTAAGTTAGACAAGGTTGTGGTCCTAGTGTGACTGTGGCTCAGATCATGAACTCATGATTGCCAAATTCAGATGAAAATGGAAGAAACTGGGAAAACCACTAGACTACTCAGGTATGACCTAAATCAAATCCCATGTGATTATACAGTGGAAGTGAGAAATAGATTCAAGAGGCTATATCTGATAGTTAGAGTGCCTGAGAGTGCCTGATGAACTTTGGACTAAGCTTCATGACATTGTACAAGAGACAGGGATCAAGACTATGCCCATGGAAAAGAAATGCAAAAAAGAAAAATGGCTGTCTGGGGAGATCTTATAAGTAGCTGTGAAAGAAGAGAAGCAAAAGCAAAGGAGAAAAGGAAAGATATAAGCATCTGAATGAAGAGTTCCAAAGAATATCAAGAAGAGATAAAAAAGCCTTCTTCAGCAATCAATGCAAAGAAATAGAGGAAAACAACAGAATGGGGAAGACTAGAGATCTCTTCAAGAAAATTAGAGATACCAAAGGAACATTTCATGCAAAGATGGGCTCGATAAAGGACAGAAATGGTCTGGACCTAACAGAAGCAGAAGATAATAAGAAGAGGTGGCAAGAATACACAGAAGAACTGTACAAAAGAGAGCTCCATGATCCAGATAATCACAATGGTGGGATCACTCACCTGGAGCCAGACATCCTGGAATGAGAAGTCAAGTGGGCCTTAGAAAGTATCACTATGAACAAAGCTAGTGGAGGTGATGGAATTCCAGTTGAGCTGTTTCAAATCCTGAAAGATGATGCTGTCAAAGTGCTGCACTCAATATGCCAGCAAATTTGGAAAACTCAGCAGTGGCCACAGGACTGGAAAAGATCACTTTTCATTCCAATCCCAAAGAAAGGCAATGCCAAAGAATGTTCAAACTACCTCACAATTACACTTATCTCACAGGCTAGTAAAGTAATGCTCAAAATTTTCCAAGCCAGACTTCAGCAATACATGAACCGTGAACTTCCTGATGTTCAAGCTGGTTTTAGAAAAGGCAGAGGAACCAAAGATCAAATTGCCAACATCCACTGGATCATGGAAAAAGCAAGAGAGTTCCAGAAAAACATATTTCTTCTTTATTGACTATGCCAAAGCCTTTGACTGTGTGGATCACAATAAACTGTGGAAAATTCTGAAAGAGATGGGAATATCAGACGACCTGATCTGCCTCTTGAGAAACCTATATGCAAGTGAGGAAGCAACAGTTAGAACTGGACATGGAACAACAGACTGGTTCCAAATAGGAAAAGGAGTGCGTCAAGGCTGTATATTGTCACCCTGTTTATTTAACTTCTATGCAGAGTACATCATGAGAAACACAGGGCTGGAAGAAGCAAAAGCTGGAATCAAGATTGCCAGGAGAAATATCAATAACCTCAGATAAGCAGATGACACCACCCTTATGGCAGAAAGTGAAGAGGAGCTAAAAAGCCTCTTGATGAAAGTGTAAGAAGAGAGTGCAAAAGTGAGCTGAAAGCTCAACATTCAGAAAACGAAGATCATGGCATATGGTCCCATCACTTCATGGGAAATAGATGGGGAAACAGTTGAAACAGTGTCAGACTTTATTTTTGGGGCTCCAAAATCACTGCAGATGGTGATTGCAGCCATGAAATTAAAATACACTTACTCTTTGGAAGAAAAGTTATGATCAACCTAGATAGCATGCTGAAAATCAGAGACATTGCTTTGACAACAAAAGTCCATCTAGTCAAGGCTATGGTTTTTCCAGTGGTCATGTATAGATGTGAGTTGGACTGTGAAGAAAGCTGAATGCCGAAGAATTGATGCTTTTGAACTGTGGTGTTGGAGAAGACTCTTTAGAGTCCCTTGGACTGCAAGGAGATCCATCCAGTCCATTCTAAAGGAGATCAGCCCTGGGTGTTCTTTGGAAGGAATGATGCTAAAGCTGAAACTCCAGTACTTTGGCCACCTCATGTGAAGAGTTGACTCATTGGAAAAGACTCTGATGCTGGGAGGGGTTGGGGGCAGGAGGAGAAGGGGATGGCAGAGGATGAGATGGCTTTATGGCATCACTGACTCGATGGACGTGAGTTAGAGTCAACTCAGGGAGTTGGTGATGGACACGGAGGCCTGGCATACTGCAATTCATGGGGTCACAAGAGTCTGACACTACTGAGTGACTGAACTGAACTGAATGTATTTATTTCAACACTACTCTTTCAATTTATCCAACCCTCTCCTTCCCTTGCTGTGTGCACAAGTCTGTTCTCTATGTCTATATTTCTATCGCTATTCTACCAATAGGTTTCTCCAGTATAAATTTTCTAGATTCTATATACATGAATTAATCTATGAGATTTATTTTTCCTAACTTAATTATTCTCTATAGCCGGCTCTAGTTAACCTCCTCACTAAAACTAATTCAAATTTGTTTCTTTTTATTGCTAATATTCCATTGTATATATGTATCATATCTTCCTTATCTATTAATCTGTCAATGGACATCAGGTTGCTCTCATGTTCTGGCTATTGTAAATAGTGCTGCAATGAACATTGGGGTACATGTGTCTTTTAGAATTGTGCTTTTCTTAGGGTATATGCCCAATAGTGGGACTGATGGATCATATGATAGTTTAGGGCTTTCCAGGTGGCACTAGTGGTAAAGAACCCACCTGCCATTGCTGGAGACATGAAACATGGGTTCCAACCCAGAGTCAAGAAGATCCCCTAGAGGAGGGCATGGCAACCCACTCCAGTAGTCTCTCTTGGAAAATTCCCATGGACAGAGGAACCTGGCGGGCTACAGTCCATAGGATTGAAAAGAGTTGGATACGACTGAAGCAACTTAGCATGCACCATATGGTAATTTTATTCCTGGATTTTTAAAGGAGTCTCCATACTGTTCTCCACAATAGCCATATCATTTTACACTCCCCAACAGTGCAACAGGGTTTCCTTTCCTCTATATCCTCTCCAGAATATATTGTTTGTTGATTTTTTGATGATGGACATTCTAACTGGTGTCAAGTGATTCCTTATTGTAGTTTTGATCTGCATTTCTCTAATAATGAGCAACAGGACTGGAAAAGGTCCCTTTTCATTCCAATTCCAAAGAAACACAATGACAATGAATTATCAATCTACCACATAATTGCACTCATCTCACATTCCAGCAAAGTAATGCTCAAAATTCTCCAAGCCAGGCTTCAGCAGTATGTGAACTGTTAACTGCCAGATGTTCAAGCTGGATTTAGAAGAGGCAGAGAAGCCAGAGATCAAATTACCGACATCCATTGGATCATCAAAAAACCAAGAGAGTTCCAAAAAACATCTAATTCTGCTTTATTGACTATGTCAAAGCCTTTGACTGTGGATCACAACAAACTGTGGAAAATTCTGAAAAAGATGGGAATACCAAACCACCTGAACTGCCTCCTGAGAAACCTGTATGTAGGTTAAGAAGCATCAATTAGAACTGGACATGGAACAACAGACTGGTTCCAAATAGTGGAATAGTACATCAAGACTATATATTGTCACCGTGCTTATTTAATTTACATGCAGAGTACATCATGAGAGACGCTAGGCCAGATGAACCACAAGCTGGAATCAAGATTGCCAGGAGAAATATCAATAACCTCAGATATGCAGATGACACCACCCTTATAGCAGAAAGTGAAGAAGTACTTAAGAGCCTTTTGATGAAAGTGAAAGAGGAGAGTGCAAAAGTTGGCTTAAAGCTCAACATTCAGAAAACCAAGATCATGGCATCCGGTCCCATCACTTCAAGACAAATACAGTGGAAACAGTGACAGAATTTGTCTTTGGGCTCCAAAATCACTGCAGATGGTGACTGCAGCCATGATATTAAAAGACCCTTACTCGTTGGAAGAAAAGTTATGACCAACCTAGACAGCATATTAAAAAGCCGAGACATTACTTTGCCAAGAAAGGTCTGTCTAGTCAAAGCTATGGTTTTCCAGTAGTCATGTATGGATGTGAGAGTTGGACTGCAAAGAAAGCTGAGTCCCGAAGAATTGATGCTTTTGAACTGTGGTGTTGGAGAAGACTCTTGAGAGTTCCTTGGACTGCAAGGAGATCCAACTAGTCCATCCTACAGGAAATCAGTCCTGAATGGTCATTGGAAGAACTGATGCTGAAGCTGAAACTCCAGTACTTTGGCCACCTCATGCAAAGAGTTGACTCATTGGAAAAGACTTTGATGCTGGGAGGTATTGGGGGCAGGAGAAGAAGGGGACAACCAAGGATGAAATGGCTGGATAGCATCACTGACTCGATGGACATGAGTCTGAGTGAATTCTGGGAGTTGGTGATGGACAGGGAGGCCTGGTGTGCTGCAATTCATGGGGTCACAAAGAGTCGGACACGACTGAGTGACTGAACTGAAATGAACTGAACTGATGCCAGGAACTGACTCACTGGGAAAGACCCTAATGCTGGGAAAGATTGAAGGTGGGAGGAGAACAGCATGACATAGGATGAGATGGTTGGATGGCGTCACCAACTCAATGGACATGAGTTTGAGTAAATTCCGGGAGTTGATGATGGACAGGGAGGTCTGGCATGCTGCAGTCCATGGGTTCACAAAGAGTCAGACATGACTGAGTCACTGAACTTAACTGAACTGAATAATGAGCGATGTTGAGTGTTTTTTTTTTTTTTTTAATGTGTTTATAAGCTATGTGGATGTCTTCTTTGGAGAAATGTCCGTTTAGATCCTCTGCCCATTTTTTGATTGGGTTGTTTGTTTTTCTGCATTTGAGCTACCTGCGCTGCTTGTGTATTTTGGAGATTAATCCTTTGTCAGTTACTTCATTTTCAATTGTTTTCTCCCATTATGCTGATTCTATTTTTTTAACATTTGACACTATCATCTCTAACCTTACCTTTAGCTCTTCTTCCTGTGTCCCACATATATAAAGCTGATGAAGGGGCCTGGGGGCTATTTCTCTAGCTTAAGTCATATATTCAAATAATACAAGCAAGCCCCTTCCTATATGAGTCCTTATCTTGGCCCCATACTCTAAAACATAAAAAAAAAGAAAAAACAAAAAAACAAAAAAACAAACAAAAAAAAACAACCTAGGCGACTCTCCTTTGCCTGCTTTTTAAAAAAAAAAAAATTTGGACCTGCTTGAGAGACTTGTGTTTTGCAAGAGACCAGAATTATATTTACCATATTAACTTGTTTTTAGGACATGAAATGTGGTAGAAATTGGTGCTTTAAACTTTAGTTAAGAATGGTCTTATTTGCTAAATGTCAACGGTCTGTTGAAGTCTATTATCTTTGGTAGGTAATTATATAATTAAAATAGAGATCAAAATTCTATAGTAGAGGTAAGCACAAAGGAAGTTCCTAACTGTAAGAAAAAGTGAGCATTTGAAGTTAGAGATTTCCCAGATGAATGACTTAAATTTTGTTTCTTTAATTGATACTTTTTTTTTTTTCTTTTTGTCCCTACCACATGGCATGTGGGAACTTAATCCCTGACCAGGGATTAGACCCTTGCCTCCTAAAATGGTAGTGCAGGGTCTTAATTACTAGACTACCAGGGGATTCCCAATGACTTAAGTTTTAAAGGATGAATAAGGGCCAGCCATACAAAGAATTTCTGTAGTATTATTGCAGGAAAATGGAATAATAAGGAAAAAATTTTGGAGGCTTTGTTTGTAGAAGCAAATTCTCACATCTATTAATTTCAAACAATTTATCCTAGCTAGAAAGTCTATTTAAAGGTAGAGTGGCGATAGGCGAGACCATTTAATAGGGGCCAGAATGAGTAATCTTGTAAGGTTTTCTTTAGAGTTCAGATATTAAGGTAGTTTTTATTTTCAATATTATTTCACAAACTACACAATAATGACTCTATCACACTTTATAAGTGGTTTAGAGTATCCAAACAACATATGGGTTATGCTTCTTAACCAAAACATTTTTAATAGTTATGCTTCTTATATGTCAGAACAAAAAT
Source organism: Ovis canadensis (assembly GCF_042477335.2). Lineage (NCBI taxonomy): Eukaryota > Metazoa > Chordata > Mammalia > Artiodactyla > Bovidae > Ovis > Ovis canadensis. The sequence continues at coordinate 33,717,567 of NC_091261.1, read as the reverse complement.
GTTTAGCTAATTTTTTACTCAATGTGTTGCAATTAAAAATAACAGCAATAATTATCAGGCACACAATTATACAATTCCAATATGATTTATGGTTATTCATATTGAAATATGTTCTGTTGCTATTTTAACTGCTCTCTTAATATGTAAGATGGATCCAGCATTACTTTTTCCATTCTTTAGTCAAAAGAAACAAAAAATTGTGATCCAAACTTCATTTGCTTACCTGTGTCTGGTGTTCTTCTCCGTTTAGCTCTATACTTGTTTGTATAGTTAATCACAGCCATATCCCTTGCTATGTTTAATGATATGGGAGTAGATGTGATATGTGCCTTTTTTCAGTGTGTCTTTTCCTAATAAGCAAACCTAGGTGATTGTAAATTCTCAGTAGTGTAGCTGAGTGATGTAAACTAGATAATTGACCAGAATATCCACAGAAGGCTTACAATAAGATAGAAAACTCATTAAACCCCTGAGATTTCAGGGGTGTTAAGTCACTGAGATTTCAGAGTTTGTTGTGTTAGCATAAACTTGCAATGATTAATCAAAAATAACATGAAAAACACATAAATGAAATAAATAATAACTAGCAAAAAGAAAAACAAATGATAATGAAGACGATGATAATACTGGTGATAACATCTGAAATTTATGATGCTCTGCTGTTGCTGCTGCTAAGTCGCTTCAGTTGTGTCCGATTCTCTGCTACCCCATAGACGGCAGCCCACCAGGCTCCCCCGTCCCTGCGATTCTCCAGGCAAGATCACTGGAGTGGGTTGTCATTTCGTTCTCCGATGCATGAAAGTGAAAAGCGAAAGTGAAGTCGTTCAGTCATGTTTCACTCAGCGACCCCATGGACTGCCGCCTACCAGGCTCCTCCATCCATGGGATTTTCCAGGCAAGAGTACTGGAGTGGGGTGCCATTGTCTTCTCCTTTATGATGCTCACTCCTTCATTAATTTATTCATAATTTCAAGAAATATTACTTCATTTCTACTATCTGTAAGCACTGTACTACATCTTATGTTGAGGTCTCTGGTAAACAATATAGAAAAATCTTTCCTGTTATGTTTATAGTCAAGTTAACAAAGGACTCATAAGAGATATTAAACATTGCTGCAGAATTAAAAAAGATGAAACATTTGTATTCATACTATCAGGTAAAAATCATGAATGGAATGACATTTGGTCTATGTCAGGTTTCTGATACCATCTACATTTACCAAACTTCTGAACCTCTCTCTTCAGATATGATTCATCATAGAAAACAGATCTAATTACCAGATAGCTCTTTCTGGTCATACTTCCTAGTCATTCTTCTGTTTATGTGTACGCTTTCAATGAAAATTTTATTAAAATTAGATGATATTAAATAATACGTAAAACATTGTTATTCACTTTTCCTAAATATCTGCTTGCATAGCTCTTTCATTTCAGATGCCAGCTTAAGTGGCACTTCTTTTAGAAAGACCCACTTTTAGCACCTTTATTTTCTTCTTCAAATTGATAACTGACATATCACATTAGATTTTTAAATGTATGTTTACTGTCTATCTCTTCCTCTTGAATATAATCTATGGAGCTAGGTACCCTATATGGTACCCTATCTCCAGCTCTAGATCAGTCCTTGCTGTGTAGTATTTATTGAGTAAATTAATAAAAAATGATAAGTATCTGTAAGTAATATTTACAGCTTTTCACTTGAAGATTAAAAGTACACCATTCTCTATCTTCAGTGACTAACACTGTATATGTAAGGGTACATTTTTCTTTTCCCTTTCAAACATAAGAATAAATTAGAAGTGAAATATACAAAACATTTGATGGCTAACATATCTCAATAAATCACATAATGCTTCTTTTCAATATTCTTGCATATTTCAAGTGAGTAGCAAGATATAAATGGGTAAACTGGCATCTTTTTTTTTTTCACTTGAGAACTTTGCAACCTTAAATCAAATAAAAGCAGTGCATTTCTGTGTAGTTTTAAAACACAGCTGGAACTGTTTACTCTCTAGAGAAGTTTTGATTACAGATACAGACTTTGCTTCTCCTTTCCAATCTCCTAAATAAAGCAGAGGAATGAAATTTATGAAGTGAGTCAAGGAAGTGAATAGGAGCAGAGAAAAATAATAGCACTGTTGTTTCTTTGTTTAACTTGATATGTCTAAATATAGTATAAATTAATTGGGTGAACGTGAATAAGATATAAACTGAATTTTTGGTTATTTATTCTGGTTCTTCAATTTTCTATTAGGTTCATGTACACATATGACTTAGGGGAAAAATGAATTCTCTATCACCGGAGTCTTTTGGTTTGAATGCAAAGCACCATACTTAAGTTATCTAAGATATAATATTTTCAACTTGCAGATACTCAAGGAACTAGAAAAATATATTATTCTCTCATCAGGCTTCATGGAGAATTAGGAAATCTAGACACAAGGCAACTCTAGTAGATCAATAGTAGTTCTATGATAACATATGGAACAGGCAGAGCACGTACACACGCATGCACACACAACTTAATCAGGTATCCATCTTACCTAGAACTTCCTAACCTAATGAATCATGATCACTATTTGTCTTGATAATTTATTCCTACTCTACTAATCATTAATTATAATTTGCATCTTGTATCAAAAATTTTTACTTTTCCGTGGCTTCTCCTTTTATGCACTGATAACAACAAATGCTGGGGATGAGGAGAAACAGGAATTCTCATTCACTGCTGTGAAAATGTAAAATGGTGAAGTCACTTTGTAAGACAGTTGGCGGTATTATACAAAACAAAGCATCCTCTTACTCTATGATGTAGAAATTGCATTCCTTGATATTTTCCCAAAGGAGTTAAACTTATTTCCCACACAAAACCGCATACATGCATGTTTATAATAGCTTTCTTCCTAACTGCCAAAACTTAGAAGCAATCAAGATACTCTTCAGTAGGTGAATAGATAAATACATTATAGCATAGACAAATAATTGAATATTATTCAGCCCTGAAAAAAATGAGCTATCAAATCATGGAAAGACATGTATGAAACACATGCATACTGATAAGAGAGAGAAATCAATCTGAATAGGATTCCTACTGTATATTTCCAACTATTTGACATTCTGGAAAAGGTAAAACTATTATTTTATAGATGACAGAAAAAGATTAAAGATTATTAAGGATGGCTGGGAGTGAGGGATTAATAGGTGGAGCACAGAGGATATTTAGGGCAGTGAAAATACTCTATGTGTCATTGTATATTTGTCCAAACCCAGAGAATGTATCTTTACCTCTGGTAGCTCAGACAGTAGAAAATCTGCTGGCAATGAGGGAGACCTGGGTTCGATCCCTGGATCAGGATGATTCCCTGGAGAAATGGCAACCCACTCCAGTATTCTTTCCTGGAGAATTCCCAACGACAGAGGAGCCTAGCAGGCTACAATCATGGGGTCACAAAGAATCACCCATGACTGAATGATTAACACTAGAGAATGTATCTGGTTGGCCAAAAACTTTGCTCAGGTTTTTCCACATGCTGTAAGGTCTTTGCTGTGCTTAGTTGCTCAGTCGTGTCCAACTCTTTGTAACCTGATGGCTTACCAAGCTTCTCTGTCCACGGGGATTCTCCAGGCAAGAATACTGGAGTGGGTTGCCATGTCCTTCTCATGCAGTAAGACTAACCAGATACTATAATTCAAGTGAATTCAAAAGTAAACTATGAACTCTCAATGTTTTTTATCTGTCAGTATAGGTGCATCAATTATAAGAAATGTGCCCTTTGGTGAGGAATGTCTCTAATGAGGGAAATTATTCACATGTTAGTGCATGGGATTTGTGGACAATTTCTGTAGTTTCCAATCAATTTTGCTGTCACTCTAGAACTGCTCTAAACATTAAAATTAAAAATAAAATAAATCATCTAGATAAGGCAAATAAGATAATATTTTCTCTTGAAAGTAGCACTCTTACAGGCAATGTAAGTCTCATGAAGGTATTTATTTTGGGTTAACTAGAATTTTCATAGGCTATGTATAATTGTGTTGGAAATGTGTATTGTTAGTTTAGTGAATAAGAATATTTTTTATAATGTAAAACAGTGAATTCAGGACAATGAACTTCAAATATCATGTTTTTGATTTTTAGGAAAGTGCTACATATTTTTACATAAATGGCTGACATCATCAGTATGAAACTCTGTGTGGAATGTAAAGTAGTTTTATTATAAATTAGATATCAGTTCATTTCAGTTCAGTTCAGTCGCTCAGTCATGTCCGACTCTTTCGACCCCACGAACTGCAGCACGCCAGCCCTCCCTGTCCATCACCAACTCCTGGAGTTCACTCAGACTCACGTCCATTGAGTCAGTGATGCCATCCAGCCATCTCATCCTCTGTCGTCCCCTTCTCCTCCTGCCCCCAATCCCTCCCAGCACCAGAGTCTTTTCCAATGAGTCAACTCTTCGCATGAGGTGGCCAAAGTACTGGAGTTTCAGCTTCAGCATCATTCCTTCCAAAGAAATCCCAGGGTTGATCTCCTTCAGAATGGACTGGTTGGATCTCCTTGCAGTCCAAGGGACCCTCAAGAGTCGTCTCCAACACCACAGTTCAAATGCATCAATTCTTTGGTGCTCAGCCTTCTTCAAGTCCAAATCTCACATCTATACTTAACTACTGGAAAAACCAGAGCCTTGACTAGATGGACCTTAGTCGGCAAAGTAATGTCTCTGCTTTTGAATATGTTATCTAGGTTGGTCATAACTTTTCTTCTAAGGAGAAAGTGTCTTTTAATTTCATGGCTACAGTAACCATCTGCAGTGATTTTGGAGCCCCCAAAAATAAAGTCTGACACTGTTTCCACTGTTTCTCCATCTATTTCACATGGAGTGATGGGATCAGATGCCATGATCTTCATTTTCTGAATGTTGAGCTTTCAGCCAACTTTTTCACTCTCCTCTTTCACTTGCATCAAGAGGCTTTTTAGTTCCTCTTCAGTTTCTGCCATAAGGGTGGTGTCATCTGCATATCTGAGGTTACTGATATTTCTCCCAGCAATCTTGATTCCAGCTTGTGTTTCTTCCAGTCCAGCATTTCTCATGATGTACTCTGCATAGAAGTTAAATAAGCAGGGTGACAATATACAGCCTTGATGTTCTCCCTTTCCTGTTTGGAACCAGTCTGTTGTTCCATGTCCGGTTCTAACTGCTGCTTTCTGACCTGCATACAGGTTTCTCAAGAGGCAGGTCAGGTGGTCTGGTATTCCCATGTCTCTCAGAATTTTCCACAGTTTATTGTGATCCACACAGTCAAAGGCTTTGGCATAGTCAATGAAGCAGAAATAGATGTTTTTCTGGAACTCTCTTGCTTTTTCCATGATCCAGCAGATGTTGGCAATTTGATCTCTGGTTCCTCTGCCTTGTCTAAAAACAGCTTGAACATGAGGAAGTTCACGGTTCACGTATTGCTGAAGTCTGGGTTGGAGAATTTTGAGCATTACTTTACTAGCGTGTGAGATGAGTTCAATTGTGCGGTAGTTTGAGCATTCTTTGGCACTGACTTTCTCTGGGATCGGAATGAAAACTGACCTTTTCCATCCAGTCCTGTGGCCACTGCTGAGTTTTCCAAATTTGCTGGCATATTGAGTGCAGCACTTTGACAGCATCATCTTTCAGGATTTGAAAGAGCTCTACTGGAATTCCATCACCTCCAATAGCTTTGTTTTTAGTGATACTTTCTAAGGCCCACTTGACTTCACATTCCAGGATGTCTGGCTCTAGATGAGTGATCACACCATCGTGATTATCCGGGTCATGAAGTTCCTTTTTGTACAGTTCTTCTCTGTATTCTTGCCATCTCTTGTTAATATCTTCTGCTTCTGTTAGGTCCATACCATTTCTGTCCTTTATCAAGCCCATCTTTGCATGAAATATTCCCTTGGTATCTCTAATTTTCTTGAAGAGATCTCTGGTCTTTCCCATTCTGTTTCCCTATATTTCTTTGCATTGATCGCTGAGGAAGGTTTTCTTATCTCTTCTTGCTAGCCCTAATTACTTTCTTCTCATTGTTTTCTCCACATCACATACTTTTATTTCATTTTCTGTCAATGTGACAATAAGCAAGCAGCAAAAGCTATCTCAACTATGAATTATTTATCTGTAAAATTGGGAATTAATTATTGCAAAGTTCTTAGAAGTTCAGTTCAGTCGCTCAGCTGTGTCCAACTCTTTGCGACCCCATGAATCACAGCACGCCAGGCCTCCCTGTGCATCACCAATTCCCAGAGTCATTCAAACTCTTGTCCATCAAGTAGGTGGTGCCATCAAGCCATCTCATCTTCTGTGGTCCCCTTCTCCTCCTGCCCCCAATCCCTCAGAGCAGCAGAGTCTTTTAAATGAGTCAACTCTTCACATGAGGTGGCCAAAGTATTGGAGTTTCAGCTACAGCATCACTCCTTCCAAAGAACACCTAACACCTCCTTTAGAATGGACTGGTTGGATTGCCTTGCAATCCAAGGGACTCTCAAGCGTCTTCTCCAACACCAAGTTCAAAAGCATCACTTCTTTGGTGCTCAGCTTTCTTCAAAGTCCAACTCTCACATCCATACATGATCACTGGAAAAACCATAACCTTGACTAGATGGACTGTTGTTGGCAAACTACTGGCTCTGCTTTTTAATGTGGTATTTAGGTTGGTCATAACTTTTCTTCCAAGGACTAAGCGTCTTTTAATTTCATGGCTGCAGTCACCATCTGCAGTGATTCTGCTGCCCAAAAAAATAAAGTCTGACACTGTTTCCGCTGTTTCCCCATCTATTTCCCATGAAGTGGTGAGACCAGATGCCATGATCTTCGTTTTCTGAATGTTGAGCTTTAAGCCAACTTTTTCACTCTCCTCTTTTACTTGCATCAAGAGGCTTTTTAGTTCCTCTTCACTTTCTGCCATAAGGGTGGTGTCATCGCATATCTGAGGTTACTGATACTTCTCCCAGCAATCTTGGTTCCAACTTATGCTTCTTCCAGCCCAGCATTTCTCATGATGTACTCTACATATAAGTTAAATAAGCAGGGTGACAATATACAGCCTTGATGTACTCTTCCTATTTGGAACCAGTCTGTTGTTCCATGTCCAGTTCTAACTGTTGCTTCCTCACTTGGATATAGCTTTCTCAATAGGCTGATCAGGTAGTCTGGTATTCCCATCTCTTTCAGAATTTTCCACAGTTTATTGTGATCCACACAATCAAAGGCTTTGGCATAGCTGATAAATGAGAAGTATATATTTTTCTGGAACTCTCTTGCTATTTCCATGATCCAGCAGATGTTGGCAATTTGATCTCTGGTTCCTCTGCCTTGTCTAAAAACAGGTTGAACATCTAGAAGTTCACGGTTAACATATTGCTGAAGCCTGACTTGGAGATTTTTGAGCATTACTTTATTAGTGTGTGAGATGAGTGCAACTGTGAGGTAGTTTGAGCATTCTTTGGCATTGCCTTTCTTTGGGATTGGAATGAAAACTGACCTTTTCCAGTTTGTGGCTAATGTTGAGTTTTCCAAATTTGCTGGCATATTGAGTGGAGCACTTTCACAGCATCATCTTTCAGGATTTGAAACAGCTCTACTAGAATTCCATCACCTCCACTAGCTTTGTTCATAGTGATGCTTTCTAAGGCCCACTTGACTTCACATTCCAGGATGTCTGGCTCTAGGTGAGTGATCACACTATTGTGATAATCTTGGTTGTGATGATCTTTTTTTTTTTTTTTTTTTTTTTCAGTTCTGTGTATTCTTGCCACCTCTTCTTAATATCTTCTCCTTCTGTTAGGTCCATATCATTTCTTTCCTTTATCGAGTCCATCTCTGCATGAAATGTTCCCTTGGTATCTCTCATTTTCTTGAAGAGATCTCTAGTCTTTCCCATTCTGTTGTTTTCCTCAATTTCTTTGCATTGATCGCTGAGGAAGGCTTTCTTTTCTCTACTTGCTATTCTTTGGAACTCTACATTCAGATGCTTGTATCTTTCCTTTTCTCCTTTGTTTTTGCCTCTCTTCTTTTCACAGATATTTGGAAGGTATCCCCAGACAGCCATTTTGCTTTTTTGCATTACTTTTCCATGAGGATGGTATTCATCCCTGTCTCCTGTACAATGTCAAGAACCTCCATCCATAGTTCATCAGGCACTCTATCTATTAGATCTAGTCCCTTAAATCTATTTCTCACTTCCATTTTATAATCATAAGGAATTTGATTATAATATCTTAAAGTTTTATTGCTAATGACATTATTATTATTGTTGTTATGATCATTGCTTTGGATTATGGCAAAAGTAGAATGTGTGTTTTTAAAATGCCTAAATCACACACATAAAATATTCAAAATTCCAATAATTAAAAGGATTATAACATTTTAGAAAGTCTATTAGAATTTCTACCTGAAACTTAACATGCTTAGACTTGGTTATTTTAGAAGAGTTAATGGACAGAATGTTAACAGAGCAGAAGGCAGTCTGTAGAGAAGGCCTGATAACTGATTTCTATATCTAGACCTAAAGATTTTTTTAAAGAAAGCAGGTACTAGAGCTCAGGGAGAGAGAGAGGGCTGTGTGGAGAGGCTGCTTGACAGTAAGTGTGCTTTTGCTCACACTAAAGTGTACATGAAATCCGTAGTAAACCCAAAGGGGCAGAAGATCTGGAACAAATAATCAGGCTTACTAACATCGCTCCCTCTAATTTCCTGCTAGTTTGGATTCAAATTGCTTGAATCCAAATTTTACCCCAAATATGATGGAATCCTCAGTTTTCTAGAACCAGCAATGGAAGGAGGAAAGTGTTGAGCAGATCTTAAGAGAATAATGGATATTACCCCCTATCTTTATTTTAAAGTAATTATCTGCTTAATACAGTTCTGAAATATCCTTTTTTTTTTTTTTTTAAGAAAAAGCTAGGTAAATACCAGTCTCTAAAACAGAGTATGTTTAGTAGATTGGACAGAACTAGGTAAAGTTATTAAAAGTTGCTATTATATAACAAAAAATATGTGTTTTACATTGGGGGAAATGGTTTTTTAATGGTATCTATGACTCAATGGACGTGAGTCTGAGTGAACGCCGGGAGTTGGTGATGGACAGGGAGGCCTGGTGTGCTGGGATTCATGAAGTCACAAAGAGTTGGACACGACTGAGCAACTGAACTGAACTGATGCATAAATGTTGGTGGATGTGTTTACTTGTATAATGAAACTTCTACTTTTATGGCTTTGAATATCTATAGATTATTTCTCTTTTTAAAGTTTATCTTTTAGGGGGTGAATCAAATTGTTTTATCTAGAAAATTAACTCTTTCAATATTCACTAGATAACAATATTTACTATCTTTATTGAAATCCACAATAACTTGTATTTCATTAGTTATTCATCAATATTATTTCACACTATTATGTAGGTTTCAAAGACTTATTTTTCTGTTTAAAAACAACTTTTGCTTTCTACACATTTTTAATTATTATTAATTAAAATATCAAATTTAAAATTCATGTTCATTATTCAAATAATACTTGAAATAAAAATGTGCTATGTTAAAAAAACATAAACCTTAATATTAAATATTATTAATGAAGCTGATAAAACTAACAATCAATGCAGGTAAATAGGGTACAGATAGCACAATTTGTTAATATTAAATTTAATTATAAAATAATGTTTAAAGTAAGTCAATAGAATTTTTTTTACTTCCTCAACCACTGTCTTTCTACCACACCCACCATGTACAATCTCAACCACTGATTGTGTTAAAATGTATGTTTTTCCCTACTGAGAGTTGTGGCAAAACAGTATTGAAGAAAAAATTGAGATGGTTCTTCCACAAATAATTAGTTCCAAACTGAAATAAGCCAACTTATATGGTTCACAATATATTTATGTGTTTTTCTAACTTCCAGGAATCTCTGCAGGCATATCAAACTTTCTTGTTGATATTCAAGCCCACTTCAAAATCCTTTTCTTCTCAATCTCAGTAGATGGCTTTAAGTATAATTTATTCATAGAGAATATAAATATAATCAGGTCTAAAAACCTTACAAGTCCATTCCCTCTGCACTCACCATTTAAAAATTAGTTTTCTACTGTCTTCCAAAAAATTCAAAATTTTTAGAAATAAAACTTCAGCACATTAAATCAGTATTATAAGCTATTCAAAAATTACATCTATTGCAAACACATAGTGAAGAAGGCAATGGCAACCCACTCCAGTACTCTTGCCTGGCAAATCCCATGAACAGAGGAGCCTGGTGGGCTGCAGTCCATGGGATTGCTAGAAGTCAGACACGACTGAGTGACTTCACTTTCAATTTTCACTTTCATGCATTGGATAAGGAAATGGCAACCCACTCCAGTGTTCTTGCCTGGAGTATCCCAGGGACTGGGGAGCCTGGTGGGCTGCTGTCTATGGGGTCACACAGAGTCAGACAAGACTGAAGCAACTTAGCAGCAGCAAACACTTAGAAATCAGGTAGTATATAAAATTAACACATTTTAAATGTTTTCAAGGAAGTAAAGAAAATACTTTGGCTCTAAACAAAGTAGGGCTACTGTGTAAGTAAATTCTGAATATTCACTGGAAGGAGTGATGCTGAAGATGAAACTCCAATACTTTGGCGAGCTGATGCCAAGAACTAACTCATCTGAAAAGACCCTGATACTGGGAAATATTGAAGATTGGGGGAAAAGGGGATGACAGAGGGTGAGACGGTTGGATGGCATCACAAACTCAATGGACATGAGTTTGAGTATACTCCAGGAGGTGGTGATGGACAGGGAGGCCTGGCATGCTATAGTCCATGGGGTCGCAAAAAGTTGGATGCAACTGAGCGACTGAACTGAACTGAGCTGACTGTGTAAGCTGCCTATCATTCCAAATGACTTTTAAAGTGCGGTTTCCAACTAACATGATAACAAGTTTTGGATTCTAATGAGTAAATTGTGAACAGGAGAAAAAGCCTTTAGCTAAATAAATTGGGTAATTAGAACTGAGATCCACATGTAAAGGCAAGGTATTAAAAGGGCTATATATTAAGATGGCTAGACAATCTCTTTCAAGAGGTCTCTTTAAAGATCTCTTTCCATCAGCAAGAGTGGGTGTTATTCATTCAGTTAATTCTGACTGTGGTCCCTTGGAGTATAGCCCATCAGTCTTCTCTGTCCATGGGATTCTCCAGTCAAGAATACTGGAGTGGGTACCATTCCCTTCTCCAGGAGATTTTCCCAACCCGGTGATCGAACCCAGGTCTCCTGCATTGAAGGTGGATTCTTTACCACTTGAGCTGCCAGAGACTTTCACTTTCACACACTTTCCATTGGCAAAGGATAAGATTTAAAAATTGCTTGTTTGGACCTAATGAAGAAAAATCAAAGTTCCCTTTTAATTTTAATTTTGATAATTCAAATTTTATGTTCTGTCCTCTGATAGGTTGTAGTTTCAAACGGATACTACTAACTGATCTAGATAACTCAAAGTTGAGAAATAAGTTTAATTAGTCTCAGATAGAGAGAAAATCAGTGCATAAAAGATGGCAATGACGACCCTGTATGCAAGACAGCAAAAAAGACACAGATGTGTATAACGGACTTTTGGACTCAGAGGGAGAGGGAGAGGGTGGGATGATTTGGGAGAATGGCATTCTAACATGTATACTATCATGTAAGAAATGAATTGCCAGTCTATGTCTGACGCAGGATACAGCATGCTTGGGGCTGGTGCATGGGGATGACCCAGAGAGATGTTATGGGGAGGGAGGTGGGAGGGGGTTCATGTTTGGGAACGCATGTAAGAATTAAAGATTTTAAAATTAAAAAAAATAATAAAATAAAATAAAAAGAAAAAAATAAAAACTGGAAAAAAAATAAAAACAAACAAACAAAAAAAGAAGTGAATATGATCATCTCAGAGGAACACATTTTTAAACCAGGCCTTCCAAAGTGAGCACCATATAGTCTCAGATGAACATGAGTATACTCTAAAACATCATCACACTTGGGATCCTAGAAGCAAAAATCAGTGGAAATAATACACAGCAGAATTCAAATTTATAAGATACTTATGTTAATATATTACAGTTTTCATACTGGATATAAAACTGTGATTAAAAATTTCAAGTTCAGTTCAGCCACTCAGTTATGTCCGACTCTTTGCAACCCCATGGACTGCAGCATTCCAGGCTTCTCTATCACCAACTCCCAGAGTTTCCTCAAACTCATATCCATTGAGTTGATGATGCCATCCAACCATCTCATCCTCTATTGTCCCCTTCTCCTCCTGCCTTCAATCTTTCCAAGCATCAGTGGCCAAGGTATTGGAGCTTCAGCATCAGTCCTTCCAATGAATATTCAGGACTTATTTCCTTTGGGATTGACTGGTTTGATCTTCTTCCAGTGCAAGGGACTCTCTAGAATCTTCTCCAACACCATAGTTCCAAACCATCAATTCTTTGGTGCTCAGCTTTGTTTATGGTCCAACTCTCATATCCATACAAGACTATTGGAAAAATCATAGCTAGACAGACCTTTGTTGACAAACTGATGTCTCTGCTTTTTAATATGCTGTCTAGATTGGTCATAGCTTTTCTTCAAGGAGCAAGCATCTTTTAATTTCATGGCTGCAGTCACCATCTGCAGTGATTTTGGAGCCCAGGAAAATAAAATCTGCCATTATTTCCATTGTTTCCCCATCTATTTGTCATGAAGTGATGAGAGAACAGATGCCATGATCTTCATTTTTTGAATGTTGAGTTTTAAGCCAGGTTTTTCATTCTCTTTCAGCTTCATCAAGAAGGTCTTCGGTTCCTCTTCACTTTCTGCCATAAGGGTGGTGTCATCTGCATATCTGAGGTTATTGATATTTCATGATGTACTCTACATATAAATTAAATAAGCAGGGTGACAATATGCAACCTTGATGTGCTCCTTTCCCAATTTGGAGCCAGTCCATTGTTCCATGTATGGTTCTAACTATTGCTTCTTGACCTGCATACACGTTTCTCAAGAGGCAAGTAGGGTGGTCTGGTATTTCCAGCTCTTTAAGAATTTTCCACAGTTTGTTGGCTAAAATGTTACAAAATTAAGAAAAGGGAATTTAAATTCTGAGCCAAGAAGAAGGTACTATAAAAATGATGTGGATTTGAAAACAAAGAAATAAAATTAGAAATAAATTATTTTAGTAGAATTAAACCAATATTGATTGGTTAACAGTAGACTAACTGTAGTTTGGGGTTCTCTGGTGGCTCAGAGGTAAAGAATCTGCCTGAAATGCAGGAGACAAGCGTTCAATCCCTGGGTGGTGAAAATCCCCAGGGGGAGATCATGCAACCCACTCCAGTATTCTTGTCTGCAGAATCTCATGGACCCAGGAGCCTGGTGGGCTATGGACCATAGGGTTGCAAAGAATCAGGTTTAACTGAAGTGACTGAGCACACACACAACTATAGTTTGAGTGAACAAAAATATAGATGAAGATGTTAGGAAAGATAAAACTCCAAAGGCAAAGAGATGGAAAATATTTCTATGCTTTTGAATCACTGATGGAGAGGAGTAAGATAATGAGATCTATCCTAAACGTTATCAAAATTCTAAAAGAAGAAACCTTAGTAGGGGAAAATAAATTCATAATGACCTACTGGATAAAGATTTTTTCAGAATGTATTGGTGATAGTAATCTTAAATTCAGTAAAGTACAACTGTGTGCTATGTGCTCAGCCCCTCAGTCATGTCCAACTCTTTTCCAGCCCACCAGAGTCCTCTGTCCATGAAATGTTTCAGGCAAGAATTCTGAAGTGAGTTGCCATTTCCTACTTCAGGGGGTCTTCCTGTCCCAGAGATTGAACCTGTGTCTCTTGCATTTCCTGCATTGGCTGGTGGACTCTGTACAACTGTGCCACCTGGGAAGCCCCCATGCTACACTTGATCTTGTCCAAAAGGCTGAGAAATGATTTCTTTCTCCAGGGCATCTTCCCCACTCAGCCAGAGAACCCACATCTCCTGCATCACAAGGCAGATTCGTTACCATTGATCCACCAGGAAAGTCATTGTATAAGGAAACCCAATAAGTGTAGTTTAAAAGAACTCTTGCAGAAATATTATAGTGAAACTGTTGATCATGAAAGACAGTAGGAAGATTTCATAAACATTCAGAGTAAACAGTTTTCCAATCGACAAACCCTAATTAGAATGACTGCAAGCTGATCAAGAGCAAAAATGAAACAAAAAAACTAATCAATAAAACTTAGTATTCGTCTCTAAGTAGAGAAATATAATTTTACCTAAACTGACTTAAAATAGAAAATCTTAATATATGTTTAAAACAATTAAACCAAATAAATAGGAAGTGCATATGTTTGCCAAAATATCTAAAAATTTTGAGGAGATAGAGTCTGTTTTTTTTTTTTTTCCACATTTATCTACTGTGTAGATGTTCAGTTTGTAGAGTCAGGCAAAGCTCTTAAATAATAAGTAACACATAGAAAACAACAGTTAAGATGTGAATTCTATAATTTAAAACTATTAGGTGATCTTTGGTAGCAAATTATGTGTTGAAACCGCATGCGTGTGTGTGTGTGCACACATGTGCAAGTGCCTACGTGAATGCGCACGTTCACGTACACATTATTAAATGCTGGCAGCCTATTAAATGCTGCTAGCCTAACCAAATGAAGGAGGATTTCATGCCATTTTGTGCATGTTGGTTAAGTCAGATATTTGAATTTGTTGGCAGTTTTACTTATAAGCATTTACTTATTGACTTGCTTATTTATAAAAGGGAAAATAATTCTCAGAGCATTGATTACTTTAAATGTATTGTCCATTTTGAAATTTCAATTTTTAAAAGCATTTTCAACACCCTGTATTACACAGTTGAGTTAATTACTTTTGATTAAATTCCCTAAACAGGATGTTATTTTGTAAGTGCTATTCAGTTCTTGTGATTATCATAAATAAGTGGGTAGGAATATAATAGTAGAAAGAGCACTGAGGAAAGAATAAACAAAGAATATTTCTACCGTATTAGCTGGGGTAATAGGCTTGTTTCTCTTTTTTTTCTATTTAAGTCAAATTTATTTGAAATCACTTGAGCCTGATGAAAGTGAGAATCCAAAGAAATATCTCACTTTCTGATATGTAAAATAGTTGGAATATTCTCAAAGACAAAGAGTGAAATTTTGTAGAATGACTTCTTATGGTCACTGTTAACACCTGTTCTATAGAGGACAAATTTCTTTTATGGGTGATTATGATATTGACTTTTAAAAATTTTTAATTGAAGCATAACTGATTTACAATGTTGTGACAATCTTTGTTATATAGCAAAGTGACTCAGTTATACACATATAGACATTCTCTTTGTTTAATATTCATCTCCATTATGGTTTATCACAGGATATTAAATATAATTCCCTGTGCTATGTAGCAGGAACTTATTGTTTATCCACCCTATATATAATAGTGTGCATCTGCTAATCCCAAACTCCCAGTCCTTCCCTCCTCCACCTCCTCCACCTAGACAACAGCAACTCTGTGTCTATGTCTGTGAGTCTGCTTCTATTTTGTAGATAGTTCATTTGTGCCATGTTTTAGATTCCACACATATATATATATATATATATATAATATCATATGGTATATCTTTCTCTTTCTGACTTCACTTAGTATGATCATCTCTAGTTACATCTAATAAGTCAGTTTCTTAGTAATACTGAGTATATTTATCTGTCTTTATGTTCAGTCGCTTCAGTTGTGTCTCTTTGCAACTCCATGGGACTACAACCTGCCAGAGCCTGCAGGCTCTGTCCATGGGATTCTCCAGGCAAGAAAACTGGAGTGGATTGCCGTTTCCTTCTCCAGGGGATCTTCCTGATCCAGGGATTAAACTCAGGTCTCCTGCATTGAAGGTAGATTCTTTACTATCTGAGCCACCAGAGAAGCCCATGGACATAATAAGGCATCTTAAGTAGTTCAGTGATAAAGAATATACTTGCCAATGCAGGGGGCCCACATTCCATCCCTGGGTGAGGAAGATCACCTGGAGAAGAAAATGGCAACCCACTCCAGTATACTTGCCTGGAAAATCCTATAGACAGAGTAGCCTTGTGGGTTGCAGTCTATGGGCTAGCAAAAGAGTCGAAAAGGATGTAGTGACTAAACAACAAGGATTACATTGGAAAGATGTGCAAGATTGACTCTAGGTTATTGTAGTTATCCAAACAAGCATTGGAAAATGGTGAATTAAGGAGAAAACAGTAAGGACCAGCGATGAGGAAGGTACTTTTGGATAGGTTACCAAAGCCAACGAGGAGAACTGAACAATTTGATCATTTTACAAAAAGCTGGTTCTGAGGTTAGCCAATGGGTTGGTGAGAAAAACCATATCTGTACATAACTTCAAAAATTAGTAGAGGGCATCAGTGTCACAGTTCTGGAAAGAATATCACCCCACTCTTTCATTTCTATTTTGACTAAATTAGATGATTATGGGTTGAATCAATTCAAATATATTTTAATATCAATAGAGTATTGTATTAGTATCTGACAAAATAACTCTGGAATGTTAATTAAAACTGGCTTGCCTATGAACACTATTGCATAAATATAGTTGTGATAAAGAAACACAGACTGAATATAACAGATAAGTCGTTACATACCTAACTCCCAAAATTGTGTTAATTTTAAGTGTCAGTTGAAAGCAAGGAAATGATTCATCTTAATTAATCCTTAAAAAATTTCCAAAATGATATTGTTTTCCAAAAGGTGATGAAGGTAATGAAAAGACCAAAGCATATCTTGGAATAATGATAAAATATGTTCAACTTTTAAGTATTGAAACTTGCAAATGTGTGAATTAAATATCTAAAATATAGCATTTCTCTTGTATCATACATATTTGTTAACATAATAGTCCCATTTCTAAGAAAAATATTAGCTTTTACAGATTGTTCAAATAAGGACCACAAACAAATTTGTGAAGAACATTTCATACCTAAATACATCTATAAATTCAAAAACTTGGAGATTTTACATATGAAAAGAATTAGCTTAGCTTAGGAATCAGTTCAGTTCAGTTCAGTCATTCAGTAGTGTCTGACACTTTGTGACCTCATGAATCATAGATGCCAGGCCTCCCTGTACAACACCATTTCCCAGAGTTCACTCAGACTCACATCCATTGAGTCCATGATGCCATCCAGCCATCTCATCCTCTGTAGTCCCCTTCTCCTCCTGCCCCCAATCTCTCCCAGCACCAGAGTCTTTTTCAATGAGTCAACTCTTCGCATGAGGTGTCCAAAGTACTAGAGTTTCAGCTTTAGCATCATTCCTTCCAAAGAAATCCCAGGGCTGATCTCCTTCAGAATGGACTGGTTGGATCACCTTCCAGTCCAAGGGACTCTCAAGAGTCTTCTCCAACACCACAGTTCAAAAGCATCAAGTCTTTGGGGCTCAGCCTTCTTCACAGTCCAACTCTCACATCCATACATGACCACTGAAAAACCATAGCCTTGACTAGACGGACCTTAGTCAGCAAAGTAATATCTCTGCTTTTGAATACGCTATCTATGTTGGTCATAACTTTTCTTCCAAGGAGTAAGTGTCTTTTAATTTCATGGCTGCAGTCACCATCTGCAGTGATTTTGGAGGTAAACAAGTAAAGTCTGACACTGTTTCCACTGTTTCCCTGTCTATTTCCCATGAAGTGATGGGACCGGATGCCATGATCTTCGTTTTCTGAATGTTGAGCTTTAGCCAGCTTTTTCACTCTCCTCTTTCACTTGCATCAAGAGGCTTTTTAGTTCCTCTTCACTTTCTGCCATAAGGGTGGTGTCATCTGCATATCTGAGGTTACTGATATTTATCCCGGCAATCCTGATTCCAGCTTGTGTTTCTTCCAGTCCAGCGTTTCTCATTATGTACTCTGCATATAACTTAAATAAGCAGGGTGACAATATACAGCCTTGACGTACTCCTTTTCCTATTTGAAACCACTCTGTTGTTCCATGTCCAGTTCTAACTCTTGCTTCCTGACCTACATACAGATTTCTCAAGAGGCAGGTCAGGTGGTCTGGTATTCCCATGTCTCTCAGAATTTTCCACAGTTTATTGTGATCCACACAGTCAAAGGCTTTGGCATAGTCAATAAAGCAGAAATAGATGTTTTTCTGGAACTCTCTTGCTTTTTCCATGATCCAGCGGATGTTGGCAATTTGATCTCTGGTTCCTGTACCTTTTCTAAAACCAGCTTGAACATCAGGGAGTTCACGGTTCACGTATTGCTGAAGTCTGGGTTGGAGAATTTTGAGCATTACTTTGCTAGCATGTGAGATGAAAGCAATTGTGCGGTAGTTTGAGCATTCTTTGGCATTGCCTTTCTTTGGGATTGGAATGAAAAGTGACCTTATCCAGTCCTGTGGTCACTGCTGTGTATTCCAAATTTGCTGGCATATTGAGTGCAGCACTTTCACAGCATCATCTTTCAGGATTTGAAATAGCTCTGCTGGAATTCCATCACCTCCACCAGCTTTGTTTGTAGTGATGATTTCTAAGGCCCACTTGACTTCACATTCCGGGATATCTGGCTCTAGGTGAGTGATCACACCATCGTGATTATCTGGGTCATGAAGATCTTTTTTGTATAGTTCTTGTGTGTATTCTTGCCACCTCTTCTTAATATCTTCTGCTTCTGTTAGGTCCAGACCATTTCTGTCCTTTATTGAGCCAATCTTTGCATGAAATGTTCCCTTGGGATCTCTAATTTTCTTGAAGAGATCTCTAGTCTTTCCCATTCTGTTGTTTTCCTCTATTTCTTTGCATTGATTGCTGAAGAAGGCTGTCTTATCTCTTCTTGCTATTCTTTGGAACTCTGCATTCAGGTGCTTATATCTTTCCTTTTCTCCTTTGCTTTTCGCTTCTCTTCTTTTCACAGCTCTTTGTAAGGCCTCCTCAGACAGCCATTTAGCAAACACCCTCTTCCAAGAACACAAGAGAAAACTCTACACATGGACATCACCAGATGGTCAACACTGAAATCAGATTGATTATATTCTTTGCAGCCAGAGATGGAGAAGCTCTATACAGTCAGCAAAACAAGACTGGGAGTTGACTGTGGCTCAGATCATGACCTCCTTATTGCCAAATTCAAACTTAAATTGAAGAAAGTAAGGAAAACCACTAGACCATTTAGGTATGACCTAAATCAAATCCCTCATGTTTATACAGTGGAAGTGAGAAATAGATTTAAGGGCCTATATCTGATAGATAGAGTGCCTAATAAACTATGGAATGAGGTTTCTGACATTATATAGGAGACAGGGATCAAGACCATCCCCATGGAAAAGAAATGCAAAAAAAGCTTTGGAATGATTGGGACCAAATGGCAAATGGTTGGAACACTGGATTCTCAAGTGTAAGGAACTCCCTGGTGACTGACATTGAACAAAATGCATAAAAAGTGCTAGCACAGTTACAAGATGCAATAATACCTTCATTGATTTTTTTTTTTTCCTTATGTGGTAGCTCAGAAAGCATGAAGCTAGTTGAATAAGTCTAGGTATTTTGATATTTCAATGACCAATCCCAGAGGGTGCTAAGGTGAGAAGAACAGAAAAGAAGAAAAAGGGAAAAAACAAACAAAAAAAAAACCTTTATGAGTTAATGGTTTCCATCCCTATACCAAATTATACAATCCAATTTTGAATCCAATTTAAAACTTCTGGCTTCAAGGTCTGGAAAGATGAGACCCTTAGTATCTCAGCAATCACATGATTACATTCACCCTTGCCTTCTGATCCACTGACTCACACTGTTGTCTGTCCCAAGGTTATTCTTAAAGGAATTGAGAAAACAAAATTTCTTTATTGCTGTTAAAGGACAAAAAGATAGACTTTATTCCCCATTTCCAAATATTCCTTTGAAATTCTCTTAAGTCCAGACCCATTTTTTTTCATTTGTTTGAGCAAAAGCAGATTCACTGTTCATAGGCATTCAGTTAAGATATGCAATGATTCAATATTTCATTCCTTATTTTCCTTAATGGACATTTATCAAAACTATAACTTGTTCTCCAATTCAGCAAGCCTTTTAAAAAATTCTTCTATAAATATCCAAGGCATAAAGAAGTGATTGAGGATAAAGAGATCAAAAAGAGTCAAGTCCTACCTCTAATGGTAACAAAAAATTAGCACTAATATTTTATTTTATATTTTTAATATAAATTTATTTATTTTAATTGGAGATTAATTACTTTACAACATTGTATTGGTTTTAACACATCAACATGAATCTGCCACAGGTATACACATGTTCCCCATCCTGAACACCCCTCCTTCCTCCCTCCCAGTACCATCCCTCTGGGTCGTCTCAGTGCACCAGACCCAAGCATCCACTATCATGCATTGAACCTGGACTGGTGATTCATTTCATATATGATATTATACATGTTTCAATGCCATTCTCCCAAATCATCCCACCCTTTCCCTCTCCCACAGAATCCAAAAGACTATTCTATATATCTGTGTCTCTTTTGCTGTCTCGCATACAGGGTTATCATTATCATCTTTCTAAATTCCATATATATGTGTTAGTATACTTGGCATTTTAAATGAGTATTATTGGGATCACTGTTTGTCAATATGTTATCTTGCATATAGATACCATCTTATGATATTTTAAGTTTTATCCTGAAATTGTAATTGAGCAATGATTGAAAGGTTAAAAATCTGAAACCAAAACAGTATTCTATCTGATTAATTTTAGCCACATTGTTTGTTATTTTTGCTTCTCTGAGAAGCAGATACCAAAATATTTTACCATGCAAAATATTTGTATAAGCTGTATGTGGTATTAATAATTTACTTTTATTAAGTATGCCTAGAAAGACATAAAAGAGAGGAATTATGAAAATATCAGGGAGATATAAATAAAAACTATAGACAATGCACATTTAAACAAATCCATAGGGTAATTTATCAATATGGCCTAAAAATATGAATATGAGACTAATATGCTTGTATTATATAAACTAGGGTTTCAGACTGTTGAATAACAGATCTCATTGCAAAGAAGAGTCACAACATGATTATGAGATGAAACAATGAAGGGAAATAAAAACAATAAAAATTGGCAAATTGCTCCTAAGTCATTCTTATTATTGCTTATTTGTAGTACTTTCTATTATTAATATTACTAAATATTCCCATTTGATCAACATACCAGGAGTTGATGGAATTACACAGGGTGACTAGAGGTGGTGTAAGATCAACTATTCTCTGTGACAGAAATATTTTTAGAAATGTTGAGAGGCATATGATCCATGATAGCCATTAGGATCCACCTCTCTAATCTCTGGTTGCTAGTGAGCAAAACTGAACAAAGGTTCCAGCCATACAGCTATGAAATCCATCAGATTTCCTTGGAGATTGATTCTCAATAGCTGTTCCCGGAAAAGGACTGAGCAAGAAGAGATACTAAGGCACATCCATTCCTAGAAGACACTGAAATCCCTTGATACTTGTGTGACTTTGGCTCACAGTCTCCTCAAAGACCACGCTGACCTCTTGGAAATGCATTGCAATACAGTGTTATTAACTGTGCTCACCATGCTGTTATATTAGTATACTTGAAAGTTGCTAAGTATAGATATTAAATATTCTTACTGCACACATACACACAAAACATACAGGAAGTTAACTGTGTGAAGTAATGGATGTGTTAACTAAGCCTTTTATGATAATTGTCGTTTCACAATGTATATATCATATATATATAAAATCATCACATTACTCACCTGATACTTACACAATGTTATATGACAATTAAGTCTCAGTAAAACTAGGGGGAAAAGAACTGTACTGCAATCTAAGATGCTCCTGCCCAGCCTTCCTTCTCTCCCTCCATTGTCTTTGCTTTATCTTGATTCAAGGCTGTATCAAGTTTTAATGGCTCTTCTGCCTTTCCCTGATTCTTCTATTTCCTGTACAAACATTGTCCCTAATAAATCTCTTGCAGAGTGAACTGTGCTTTGGCTTCTGCTTTTCAGAAGACCCAGGCAAGCTCATGATGTGACTAAAACTTTTCAAAATGCTATTTTTTTTCAGGTTTCTAACCTACAAATCACTGTTTTGTATTACCATTTCAGAATAAAAACATGTGGAGGAGCCACTACTTAAGAAATGTGTCAGCTCTGTGACACTGTTACAAAGAAATTTGTTAGCTTTGTGTCACTACTGCTATTTTTGTGCTTTTTTATGGTTCTTCATGTCTTTGTCTTTGGGTGCAGTTACAGAAAATGAAAGCTAAGAAAGGTTATTACTTGGTCTGAAAATGTTAAGAGGGAAAAAAAAAACAAACAAGAAAATAGAGTCAAATAAAATAGTTTGGGAGGTCAGTACAGAGAATAAACCCTGAAGAAGGAAGAAAGGAGGGCTCCATGAGTACAGCAGCACCTGAGAAGGAGCCCTAGGCTGAGAGGTCCATGAAAGATGTTTCCAGCAATACTTGAAAAGCAGAATAGCATATATACATTTTGGCAATACACTGTGTCCTGATTATCAAATACGTATTTACATGCATGTTTATGCAAATATTCTTACTAAGTATTAATCTCAGTGAAAGACAGTAAGAATGTTTCATATAAAACATTTGACTAGCAACATTTTTACAAATTCTTTAAATTATTACACAATAACATAAACTAAAATTTAAGCTGTATTGTTGAGACAAAAGTTGCTATGCATAATCTCCATGGTTCCTATGGAATTGTTTTAATATAATAATTATTATCATTTCTATTTATTTATCAGTAACAAAGTATTGAATGCTTGCTTAGTCACTTCAGTTCAGTTCAGTTCAGTCACTCAGTCGTGTCCGACTCTTTGGGACCCCATGAATCACAGCACGCCAGGCCTCCCTATTAATCACCAACTCCCGGAGTTCACTCAGACTCACGTCCATTGTGTCCAATTCTTTGTGATGCTATGGACTGTAGCCAACCATGCTCCTCAGTCCACGGGCTTCTCCAGGCAAGAATACTTGAGTGGGTTGCCGTGCCCTCCTCCAGAAGATCTTTCAGATCCAGGGATAGAAAGAATCTGCATCTCCTGTGTCTCCTGCACTGCGGGTTGATTCTTTACCCACGGAGTCATAGGGAAACAATTACCTAAGTGATATAAAAATAATTATTGAAGATAAACTAAAGATGTAGTTACTTATGAATTAACTCATTAACATGTAATAGATGAAAACAAGCAGAAAGATTACTTTTGTACAATAAAAAAACTGAAACAAGAAAACTTAAAAAATACAAATAACTTTTTATTTGCCATTCCTACAGATAAATAATTAACTTTACATTGATAACATAAAAATAGTGTGAGAAGGAAAGCTGAGATGATTCAAAGCAAATAGCCACATTCTGTTTCACTGAATATATTCCTGTGAATTTTTTCTTCAAAATATATTGTTTTTAGTCAAGCTTCCTTAACTAGCATTGAATTGTTTGTCCCTCCTGGAAATGTACATAACATATTGACAAAGTAAAGGCCTTCAGCACAAGCACACAAACATACCTGGGCATAGTTACACGTGTAAAACTTTCTTTAACTCCTTGTGCCTAAATTTATTTGTCCAAGGAACATTTTTAATATGATATTTAATAGTATACTATTAAATAGTGTTCTACTTTTCTACACTCATATTCATATATATCCTTTAATCAATTATAATGGTAAAGTATTACATATTTAATAATGAAATGTTTAACATTTGTAAAATTTAAACCCCAGTATTTAGTCATATCTTGGAATCTTTTGTGTTAGGTTGATAGTCTTAAAAATCCTACACTAAGAAATTATGCAGATTAAAATGCCCTACATCTCATAAACATATACAAGGCAAAAAAGAGGCAGGGAAAAATTCACAGCATCCTAAAGTTCACAGCATAAAGGAAGGGAGGGATTTGTTTTAAAAAATAGAAAAAAAAAAAAAAAACCTTCATAATTCTGAAGTTAGAAGATGGGATATTTACATGCAGCAGGACTTGACAAGTATGTGAGTGCTTCCAAATGTATGGCAGGCAGTTGCTTCCTGGGAGCTGTTGCTCCCCCTCAAGGCTAATGATGACAGGCCTCTGAATGAGCACGTATTTAGATGGGTTTCCCTTGGAACAAGGAGGCATTTGAGAACTGCATTAACTCACATTGTCCTTTCCTTTTTCCTTCTGTATGCTGGCTTGAAAGAAAGTCAAATACAAACAGACTTGGACCTGTTCATCATTTTCATCAACCTTTTACTTGGGGCTGCTGTGTAATGGTATGGCCTGTGTGTGGTAGAGTTAGCAGGACTGAAAAGAAGGGTCCCTGGGTAAAGAGCGTCAAGTATAATTTTTTACCTTCTATTTTACCTCCTATTCAAGTATGCTTTTTGCCTCCTATTTTATCTCCTGGGATTGACTGATGCAATCTTTGTGCATTTCGGTTCTATTTCCCAAAGGAAGGGAGACTGAATAGTCACCTATGGGGAGAGGCCAGCATCCCTGCAACCAGACTTGAGTTCAGTACATGAGGTCTGAAGAGAATGTGTAGTAACAATAGCTAAATTTCTCATCCTGCTAGTATTAAAAAAAAAAAAAAACCCACCTCGAATCTTGAGAAGTGGTACCCATTTAACATCTCTGTTGGAGGTTTTCCATCAGACAAGTGGCCAGAATGTGAAATACAGTGCTGGTTGAAATTTACTGAGGCACTAAGGTGGCCACACGGGCTTCACAGAGTCAGAGAAAGTGATTGAGCATTAGCTACAAGTCCTGGTAAGCTGATTCTACATGTAATATACCAACAGAATGAAATACTTGTGGTATTCTATCATTCTAATGTAGTAGGCAGAATAATGCCATCCAAAGATGTCACATTCTAATCCACAGAACCTCAGAATGTATTAGGTTACATAGCAAAGGGAATTAAGCTTGCAGGTAGAATTAAGGTTGCTCATCAATTGACTTCAAGAGAGACATCAGCACCTTGGTTATCCATGTAGGCCCAATGTAATTACAATTTCTCTAAAATGAGGAAGGAAAAAGGAAAAGGAGAGTGAAAGTAAGAGAGACACTGGTAGGGTCCAAAAGTGAGAGAATGTGGCCAGCCTTTAGAAAATGAATATAGGAAGAAAATAGATATTCCTGTAGAGCCACAAGCATGAAACTCAGTCCTGCTAGACCTTGATCTTTACCTATGAAACTCATTGGAATTTCTTAACTACATCAGTTCAGTTCAATTCAGTTCAGTCGCTCAGTCCTGTCTGACTCTTTGCGACCCCATGAATCGCAGCACGCCAGGCCTCCCTGTCCATCACCAACTCCCAGAGTTCACCCAGACTCACGTCCATCGAGTCAGTGATACCATCCAGCCATCTCATCCTCTGTCGTCCCCTTCTCCTCCTGCCCCCAATCCCTCCCAGCATCAGAGTCTTTTCCAATGAGTCAACTCTTCGCATAAGGTGGCCAAAGTACTGGAGTTTCAGCTTTAGCATCATTCCTTCCAAAGAAATCCCAGGGCTGAAGGGACTCTCAAGAGTCTTCTCCAATGCCATAGTTCAAAAGCATCAATTCTTCAGTGCTCAGCCTTCTTCACAGTCCAATGGTCACATCTATATATGACCACAGGAAAAACCATAGCCTTGATTAGATGGACCTTAGTCAGCAAAGTAATGTCTCTGCTTTTCAATATGCTATCTATGTTGGTCTTAACTTTTCTTCCAAGGAGTAAGTGTATTTTAATTTCATGGCTGCAGTCACCACCTGCAGTGATTTTGGAGCCCCCCAAAATAAAGTCTGACACTGTTTTCACTGTTTCCCCATCTATTTCCCATGAAGTGATGGGACCAGATGCCATGATCATCATTTTCTGAATGTTGCAAGCAAATAATTTTGTGAGGTTTTTTAAGCCCTTATGTTTGTAGCAATTTGTTACAACATCTGTAGAAAACTGGTATATTCTTATGCAACAGACCTGGGCAATGCTAAGGAAATGATTCATTTCTTATACACATAAAAAGAGTCTTTTGTGATTAACGGCACCTCCAATGACATCAAAATAAGAGCCTAGACTTCAACTATGTATAGTTTTTAAATGCTGATTATTTTCATTTTTAGTTCTAAACACTGTAGTAAAGGGTCTATTGGGTCAGTTAGTCTTTACTGTCCTGTCTTCAGGGATGACTCTGAATGAATGACAAGCACCCCTTAAATTCAAATTGCCTTAATCTTTTAATGGTTTAAATAAATATCCTCATTTCTAGTCTTGCCAGAAGAGAAAATTGGCAATAAAGAAAATGATGTAATTGGAATATGGGACAAGGACATGCAGAGGCTTTTAGGATTCTTCTAAGAAAAGAATGGTTACTTTGAGTTTCTAGGCAACAGTTTATCAAGAGAAAACCTTCTGGTTGATTCAGAGTGCTTCATAGAATAAAATGCCTCTTGATAGAATATCACTCACCACAGCCCTAAATGTAGCACATACTAAAATCCATCATTAAGTATATGTCCTAAACTAGAATGAAGAGTAGAAAAACATTTAGCACCTACTACTTTAACTGTCCTCCCTGAATTATAACCTCTTCAAGGCTATTGACTATATTACATTGCTTTAAAAAAGTAAATATATACCTAAGTAGCTCCACACTGAAAATGCTCAGTAATGACTTCATGATTTGTGTGGTGCTTAGTATCCAGGAGGTCCTCTTAAAGGATGTGTTCTGAAGTCAAATTGTTTATTAAAATTTATAACATGGAAGAGCATAATGCTGTCTGTTGTATTTTCCGCAACCTTGTACTGAATTTGTAGATGAGGATTGTTCTTCATACAAGGAAAGACTTCTTGCATACATGTGGCAACATGATAGACAGGACTGACATCTGGGATTCTAATTTTTGCAAAACTAATAATAGATGACAGATTAAGAATAATTGACAGTGTCATTGTGAAGGATTTATAATAACAGCAAAAGGGACTTCGATTGATATTTGGGGGAGAAGGCAAGGGACTATCACAGGAAAATTAATGATTTCACAGGTATTAGACTTCAAACATAGTTTAATAAGCCTCAAATTCATATGGTAAGTGAAAATAATCTGTGATGTTCATTCTAGACTTTTCCCATTTTCTCATATTAAAAATGACATGATAGGCTTTAATAAAATTCAGAAGAGCAGGTAGTTTCTACATAGTATATGAATAAAATAAATCAGTAATCTATTTATGTTATATAGTTATCATTAGTTTATAAGTTATGCAATTATTAGATGTATATATTATATTTGATTTAGGTCATACCTGAATGATCTAGTGGCTTTCCCTACTTTCTTCAATTTAAGTCTGAATTTGGCAATAAGGAGTCCAAGATCTGAGCCGCAGTTAGCTCCCGGTCTTGTTTTCACTGACTGTATAGGACTTCTCCATCTTTGGCTACAAAGAATATAATCAATCTGATTTTGGTGTTGACCATCTGGTGATGTCCATGTGTAGAACCTTCTCTTGTGTTGTTGGAAGAGGGTGTTTGCTATGACCAGTGAGTTCTCTTGGCAAAACTCTATTAGCCTTTGCCCTGCTTCATTCCGTATTTCAAGGCCAAATTTACCTGATACCCAGGTGTTTCTGACTTCCTATTTTTAGATTCCAGTCCAAAAAAGGACATATTTTTTGAGTGTTGGTTCTAAAAGGTCTTGTAGGTCTTCATAGAACTGTTCAACTTTAGCTTCTTCAGCATTACTGGTTGGGGCATAGACTTGGATTACCGTGATATTGAATGGTTTGCCTTGGAAATGAACAAAGATCATTCTGTCATTTTTGAGATTGCATCTAAGTACTGCATTTTGGACTCTTTTGTAGATCATGATGGCTACTCCATTTCTTCTAAGGGATTCCTGTCCACAGTAGTAGATATAATGGTCATCTGAGTTAAATTCACCCATTCCAGTCCATTTTAATTCACTGATTCCTAGAATGTTAATGTTCACTCTTGCCATCTCCTGTTGACTACTTCCAATTTGCCTTGATTCATGGACCTGACATTCCAGGTTCCTATGCAATATTGCTCTTTACAGCATTGGTCCTTGCTTCTATCACCAGTCACATCCACAACTGGGTATTGTTTTTGCTTTGGCTCTATCCCTTTATTCTTTCTGGAATTATTTCTCCACTGATCTTCAGTAGCATATTAGACACCTACCGGCCTGAGGAGTTCCTCTCTCAATATCCTATCATTTTACCTTTTCATACTTTTCATGGGGTTCCAAAGACAAGAATACTGAAGTGGTTTGCCATTCCCTTCTCCAGTGGACCACATTCTGTCAGACATCTCCACGTTGACCCGCCTGTCTTGGGTGGCCCCGCAGGGCATGGCTTAGTTTCCTTGAGATAGACAAGGCTGTTGTCTGTGTGATTAGATTGACTAGTTTTCTGTGATTATGATTTGTGTGTCTGCCCTCTGATGCCTCTCTCAACAACTACCGTCTTACCTTGGTTTCTCTTACCTTGGACGTGGGGTATCTCTTCACAGCTGCTCCAGCAAAGTGCAGCTGCTGCTCCTAACCTTGGACAAGGGGTATCTCCTCACAGGTGCCCCTCCTGACCTTGAACTTGGAATAGCTCCTCTCAGCCCTCCTGTGCCTGCACAGCCACCGCTTCTTGGATGTGGGGTAGTTCCTCTAGGCTGCCACCCTAGACCATTCAGGTATGACCTAAGTCAAATTATGGTCCTACAGTGGAAGTGAGAGATAGATTTAAGGGACTAGATCTGATAGATAGAGTGCCTGATGAACTATGGACTGAGGTTCCTGACATTGTACAGGAGACAGGGATCAAGACCAACCCCATGGAAAAGAAATGCAAAAAAGCAAAATGGCTGTCTGGGGAGGCCTTTCAAATAGCTGTTAACAGAGGAGAAGTGAAAAGCAAAGGAGAAAAGGAAAGATATAAGCATCTGAATGTAGAGTTCCAAAGAATAGCAAGATAAGAAAGCCTTCCTCAGCAATCAATGCAAAGAAATAGAGGAAAAGAACAGAATGGGAAAGATTAGAGATCTCTTCAAGAAAATTAGAGATACCAAGGGAATATTTCATGCAAAGATGGGCTCGATAAAGGACAGAAATTGTATGGACCTAACAGAAGCATAAGATATTAAGAAGAGGTGGCAAGAATACTCAGGAGAACTGTACAAAAGAGAGCTTCACGACCCAGATAATCATGATGGTGCTATCACTCACCTAGAGCCAGACATCCTGGAACTGAAGTCAAGTGGGCCTTAGAAAGCATCACTATGAACAAAGCTAGTGGAGGTGATAGAATTCCAGTTGAGCTACTGTATGCTTACTCCTTGAAGGAAAGTTATGACCAATATAGATAGCATATTCAAAAGCAGAGACATTACTTTGACAACAAAGTTCCATCTAGTCAAGGCTATGGTTTTTCCAGTGGTCATGTATGGATGTGAAAGTTGGACTGTGAAGAAAGCTGAGCACCAAAGAATTGATGCTTTTGAATTGTAGCGTTGGAGAAGACTCTTGAGAATCCCTTGGACTCCAGGGAGATCCAACCAGTCCATTCTGAAGGAGATCAGTCCTGGGTGTACATTGGAAGAACTGATGCTAAAGCTGAAACTCCAATACTTTGGCCACCTCTTGCAAAGAGTTGAGTTATTGGAAAAGACTCTGATGCTGTGAGGGATTGGGGGCAGGAGGAGAAGGGGATGACAGAGGTTGAGATGGCTGGATGGCATCACCGACTCAATGGACATGGGTTTGAGTGAACTCCGGGTGTTGGTGATGGACAGGGAGGCCTGGTGAGCCGCAATTCATGGGGTTGCAAAGAGTCGGACACGCACGACTGAGCGACTGAATTGATATGTTACATTTAGGCATAGACTGTTCTAGGGTGAAATACTTTTAAAACCAGCTGCCTAAACTGTCCTTATTTTAGCCATTAGTATGAAACACATTTTTTACAAATGACATTATTATAATTACCATTCCTCATAGTGATTTTAAGGAGATGTTGATTAGTTTTATTCTATTAGCTTTTAAAAATAAAACACTAATGGCAAAATATACATTAATAGATATTTGGAATTTAACCATAAAATATTATAGCTCATGTCAATGGTAAACATGCCATGAAGAAAAATATAAAGGTATTCACAAGAATTTTATTAAGTATCTGTTATAGAAAGGAAACACTATATATTGTGCATTAGAGTGATTAAAATTCAGTCCTAGGCCAACTCTTTACTAAATTTTTAACTCTTTAAATCTACTTCAGTTATTTTAAGCATCAAGTAATATATGTGAAACTACCTTATGCACAATAAAACACTATATAATGTGCCAGAAATGCTCAGCCATCCACAAAGATTCATATTTTCTCTTTCATAGAACAGAATCCCTGTATTGCATCTTTCTCTCTTGTGCACCTAGTGTTGAATTCTCAACTGGTGAATGAAGTTCATAATGTTTCTGTCTCTTGGAGCTTATGAAACAAGAGTGT
Organism: Ovis canadensis; assembly: GCF_042477335.2. Taxonomy (NCBI): domain Eukaryota; kingdom Metazoa; phylum Chordata; class Mammalia; order Artiodactyla; family Bovidae; genus Ovis; species Ovis canadensis. The sequence continues at coordinate 33,687,016 of NC_091261.1, read as the reverse complement.
CTTTGTCATAATTTCTGTCCATGTGATTAACTGAATACAGAAGTCTTGGAAAATCAGAAGAAGCTGTTAAGTTCCTGAATCATCACATGGGAGGCATTTTCTTGCTATGAATATGTTCTTTGGGCTGTAATGTGAGCAAGAAATAGTTGTGTGAAAACAGTTGAAATTTGGGTTTTTGCTTGTTCTAGAATCTAGCATTCTTATAGAATCATATACATTCATGCAAGTATTTTGAATTAGTCTTCAAGAAAGCTGCACAGTGAGAGTAGTATATTCATCTGTAGTAAGAATGTGAAGTGAAGTGAGGTCACTCAGTCATGTCTGACTCTTTGCAACTCCATGGACTGTAGCCTACCAGGCTCCCCTGTCCATGGGGTTTTCCAGGAAAAAGTACCAGACTGGGTTGCCATTTCCTTCTCCAGAAGATATTCCTGACCCAGGGATCAAACCCAAGTCTCCCACATTGTAGGCAGATACTTTACCGTCTGAGCCACCAGGGAAATCCATTAGGCTGGGCAAAGATACATCCAAATCCATAAAAGAATAAATTGGTTAAAACTTATCAAAATTAAAAACTTTCCATTTTCAAAATTAAGAAAATGAAAAGACAACTCACGCTTTGGTTGACAATGACCTGTCATTGTAGGCTCATCAATGGTAATTAACATAGCCCTCTTGGAGGATGTTGACTGTGGGAGAGAGGCTGGGCATGTGTGGGCAGAGGGAGCCTAGTGGGTCTCTCTGTACTTTCTGCTCAAATTTGCTGTGAACCTAAAACTGCTCTAGAAAGTAAAATAGTGTGTAGCTCCTCTACAAGCTACACACTAAAATAAAATATTTGCAAACCATATATGACAAAGGATTTGCACCTAAAACATATGAAGAAAATTTACAATCAATCCAGTGTTTAAAATATACCCCCAAAATGAACAAAAGATTTAAATAGATATTTCACTAAAGAGGATATAAGAATGGTTAATTAAGCACATGAAAAGATGCTGAACATCACTAGTCACTAGGGAAATGGAAATTTAAACCACAATGAGACACTACTATATACCCACCAAAATAGCTATAATCAAAAAATTAGACAATAGCAAGCACTGCTTACAATGTGGTGGAAAGGGATCTCATACAATGCTACTGGGAAGGTTAAGTAATACAGACACTTTGGAAAACTATTTAGTAGTTTCTTTTATCATTTTATCATCTTAAGTTAAACACAAACTTAACATATGACCTAGAAATTTCTCTCCTAAGAGCACACCCAAGAGAAATGAAAACATATATACCCACAAAGATTTATATATGAATGTTCATAGCATTATTCATAATAGTCAATACTGGAACAATCCAAATGTCTAACAACCAAGTACTGGATAAACAAATTTGTATATCTACTCACTGGGACAGTATTTAGCACTAAAAAGGAATAAACTTATTCATGTGCCAACATGGAGGAATCTCAAAAGCACTAAGCTAAATGAAATAAAGCAGACTCAAAAGACAGTACTGTATGATTCTATTTACATGCAATGTCTAGAAAAGGCAAATTTGTAGAGGCAATAGCTGATCAATGTGGAGGTCCAAAGATGAGAGTGAGGATTAATTTGCAAATGGCAAAAATAAAACTTTGAGTGACAAAAATGTTCTAAAATAAGATTGTGGTAATGGTTGCATAATTGCATAAGTTTACTAAAATCACTTAATTCACTTAGAATGGACAAATTTTATAGCATGTAAACTATGCCTTAATAAAGCTGTGAAAAAAAAGTTTCAAGAAATTCAAACAGCCTATCCACCTTATACTCTTGACAAACGAAATCCTTAAAAATGACTAAACAAATAATTGCAGAGAATTATACCTACTACTTCAGATTTCAGCTTATAAAAGTATCACATCACTGTTCCACTGAGTGACTAATAACCTCAATCCCACCCCCTGCCACACACACAAACATACCACAGCTAAAGATGACAAATCAGGCCATTGTGCCAAGTTAAAATACTGGAGTATTTGAAATGGAAACTGAAAATGCAGCCAAGTTCAAGTTTTGTTTCCCTGTCACTGACTACAATCTTTTTAAATGATATAAAAATTCTGCCTCATGAAAAAGAGGTCTCATACAGTACAGCAATTTAAGTCATCTAATATTATACCATTATTATACACCTACACTTATATGTAGTAAAATTTATCTGGCTTCTGCCTTGCTTATTTTTTCTGAAGGAAGATGCACATTGGTTTTAGTCATCTAGAAAATGTCTTTAACATTTAATTTTGTAAGTATATTTAACAAAATATTTTTGCATATATCTATGAACCAGCCCTCAAATGTGTACTTTTACAGTTCAGAAACAAACTTCTGAGGTACTGAAAAGCCCTCTCTAACTGGCAAAGTAAATACTTAAGAAAACACTTGGGTACTGAGATAAACACACATATGCACATTGTATATAAGCAAAAATATATACCATGGTACATATTTTTTTTCTCCTTCCTTAAAAGTTTACTTCAAATATGTATGCTATTAAGAATGTATACTCTTCAAAATGCTTTTGTGATATAGAGATGCCAAAATTCTGTATATCACACAAAGCATCATTTTATTTTATTTTTATTTTTACTTTATTTTAATTTACAATACTGTATTGGTTTTGCCATACATTGACATGAATCCATCACGGGTGTACATGCGTTCCCAAACATGAAACCCCCTCCCACCTCCTTCCCCATAACATCTCTCTGGGTCATCCCTGTGCACCAGCCCCAAGCATGCTGTATCCTGCATCGGAAGTTGTCTTACCTATTTCAATTTTATAATCATAAAATAAAGAAGTTTGAGAATATAAGGGAACATATTTCAGATGAATAAGAAGTCTCTAGGCAGACACAGGAATAAATATTGTCACATTAATAGGACTCCCTAATTTTAGCTCTTGCCCTCTGCATATTGACGATATTAAGCATGTATCAAGTTTTCATGTCCCTGTAGTGCTGGGTAAACCAATGAATAATTTTTTCCTGTCCATACTACTTTGGTGGATTGCTATACAACTCCTAGGCCTTCTATTTTCCAATACCATCCATCAGGCATGAATTTGCAGACATCCTTGGTAACTTAACTGGGACTCTACAATGGCAGCCTTTAGAGTGCCAAGATCTGCCACTGCAAACTGAGTCACGTTTCAGGCAACAGACAAGCTGAGTTTCAGTATTCTGATGCCTTGCATAACAATACTCTTACAAAGTGAGAACTGGTTTCCTTTCCATCTATGTTCTAGGCAGTAAAATGATCAAATAAAGCTGTTTTCTAGTCTACTTAAGAGTTCGTAGAAATTTAGCTTAGATCCTGCAAAAATACAGAAATAAAAATATTGCTGAAAATTGCATATCAACACTTGTTAAGAACCATATGTATTTCTAGCCTGGTTGGGTCTCTAAAGAGCCAAGGAATAGCCAGATGGTAAACCCATGCAGAGTGTCCCTCTTTAGATTGTCTAGCAGTGTTGCTAGATACTAATACTAGCTTTCATTCCGTATTTCTCTTATTTAAAAGGCCTCATTGTCTGTTCATGAAAAACATTCAGTTCTTTATTTCAGATCTTCATGTGTCTGAATCCTATATGTGAAATAGAATTTACATGTTTTCCCTCCTCCCACCTACTAAGGAGCCTTTTTGGAAAACTATCTTCACAGATAGTTAGCCAAAGGATGCTGCCTCTCTTCACTTGATGGATGAATCCAGTCTGGGCCAATCTGTATAATGTGTTATAAACATGGACATTAGTATCTGCGTTTATTTTCCTGTTTCTTCTGAAAATATTTTAATATTTAATTTTTTTTTGAAGAAAGCTTAGGTTTCAGCTAATTTTCTTGAAATAGCTCATCCATCCCTAACGTTAGCTCTAATTTCATGCAGGGTGAGGATGAAATATGCACATCTCATGTGGAAATAATCTTTTTTCAGGAGTGAAACAAAATTAAAGGAAAAAAAAATTTAAGTAACTACCCATGAGTGATAATCCTTTAATGCATTAACTAGCTGACAATCACTCATGAGACACTACATCCTACAAGTTTTAAAAATAATTTTTCCTTGTTTCTATATTTTCCTTTTATCTTTATCCTGAACTTCTGTCTGTAGAAATTGATTTTAAAAGATACAAAGTGATACCTGAATTCTAGAAGTTCCACATTTGAAAGGTTACTTTCTAATTATTAATGAACTGTGGTGCTTCTAAATATGCAGATATAGAATAAAAATAGCAAACAAGCAGAAAAGAAAATACGTTCAATTCTCAAGATTATCATCATTTCAAATATATTTACGTGAAAAAAAATTCTCAGAGCATTCAGATAAAAAGACAACAACAATTTTTTAAGTAGCAGTTCATTGAAAGGACAGTTTCAGTTATTCATTTTCACATTTTCAAAAGCTGTTGACATTTACATATTGCCATAGTGGCAGCACGGTAAGTATCTCCAAAGGGAGACAGTGGCTCTTGTGATGCACTAGGTGTTATAAGGACCGTCATTTCACAATTCCAGATTAAGTCAATAAGTATATTACCATGTAAGCAGTTTTCGTGACAGAAACTCAATAATCACTTGCTAACCTGGAGTGTAGACTGTGGAATTGTCCAAGCCATATAACCTGTCTAGTAGGATGTGTAAGTTAAAATACGTATCTAATAACCTTGGTTTTTTATGGGAAATAATTCAGTTAGGAAATAATCCATATCTTATATCTGTTTAAATGAGAAAGTATCTAGTAACCTTTTAGGAGAAACACAGATAAAATTTATTCTGATTGCCTACACACAAGTAGATATTAAGGAAATTGGTAATTTTGTCAATGAGTTGCTACAGAGAAATGCTCAAGAAAAAAGACCTTTGTCCTATTACCAATAAATTGAACCTCCAGGAAATAAACTTTCTATGAAAGATATCTTTACCTTTTATAAATGTATATTGTCTTTTAAGTACGCATCTGTATCTATTACCTCATTTACTTCTCACAGAAACCCTGTGAATTATTTTTGAAACAGCTTTATGGTGTTAGAGCAACAAGTCAAATTGTGGAGAAGTGGAATATTATTTCTCAGGACTTGTTTTCCTCTGAAAGTGGATGTTTCTGTTGATAGGATGTTGTGCAGAAATGAATATACACTCTAAATATGGTCTGACAGATGAATTAAAGGAAAGTAAGGGTTTCTATCTTGTACGAGAATATTCTATGATTGCCCAACATATGTTGAGATGAGGTCTTTCAATGGTAAATAGAGCATATAAATGTAGACCAAATATCCTCTAATCACAAAAGTTATTTGAAATATTATCATGTTCCAAATTATCCAAAACATAATATTATATTCCAAATTATCCAAAAGAGGATATTTTCTCAAAAAAGCAATATGTTGGAAAATTTAACACATTATTTAATATTTGACATTTTTCCTAAGAGTTTTGAGGCTATTTTGATAAAAACAAACATTTTTAAAGAATATTGTAAAAAATATTTTGGAACTGAGTATTAGAATCAATATCTAGTATATTTCTACATTTTTTTAACTTTATTTTTTAATTGGAAGAAAATTGCTTTACAGTGTTGTGTTGGGTTCTGTCACACAAAAATGCAAATCAGTTATAATTTTATATACACATATATAATTTTATATAATATATATAATTTTACATACATATATATGCACACATATACATTCCCTCCCTCTTGAGCCTCCCTCTCCACCCATACTACCCAACTAGGTCATCACAGAGCACCAGGCTGGGCTCCATGTGTTATATAGTCTCTTGCCACAATCTATCTGTTTTACACATAATAGTATATATATATATATATCAATGCTACAGAAAGATAAGTCAACCTCTATTTTTTATTATGGTTGTTTAGAACCAAGAAAACACTGTTTCTGGCATTTAGTCATAGAAAATTATCGTTATTTTTCATAACTCACCTAAAATGTATATAAAAATTTAATTAAATATTAATTAAAATACCTGAAAGAGTGCTAGAACATGTTTAATTTTAGAGAAAATATTGATCATATTCAATAAGTACTTCCATCCCTTGCATAATCATTGAAGTAAGAAAGCAAATCAAATTATAGACAACTATGAAACTATATGTAATGTGATTTTATCATTATAGGAATTGCTGACAATTCCTATAATGACAATTACTGTGATGATATTATGGAAAAAGAGTTATATAAACTATATTTATTTAATTTAATTACATATGTATTGTACAATTTAATTCACCAGTTAAAGCTTGGGTCTAAAACAAAACACAACCATTAGATAGATGATATTTATAAAATAATTTAAAATATATAGAGAGAAAGGAGAAGCCATATTCTAAGAAATGTAACTATAGTAAATGTTCATATGTTTATGAAATTCAGTGCAATATCTATCCAATGGAATATAAGCCATGTTAGTGTGTGTATTATTCTCAAAGGTGGTAAAAATTTTAAGTAGCTAAATGTACTTAGATGTTGAAATTTGAATCAAATAACCTACAACAAAAATATTAGCAAAACACCCTTTCAATGTGTGAGGCAAATTCAATAACTTTGTGGAAATTGGCATACTGCAAAATATTCATTCATCAAAGTCACTTCTAAGATATAGACTGAAAGAATTAAACACATCCTTTATCACATAATTTTTGACTAAAGAATGACTTAAACACCAGGTAGAAAATGTCCACCATTAATTTTCTATTTCCTTCAAGCAAGGTGTGGATATTTAAATGACATAAGTGCTGGTGATATAATTTTGGTGTCTTATCCTGTAATAAAAATACAAAAATCAATACCTTTAAGATTGAGAGACCCCATCTTAAAATTTTATTGCCCATTAACCACTAATGTTTGCTTGTCAGTACATTTTAACATCTTGCCCTTGAACTCCTCTTTCATTTCTATCTGTTCCCTTTCCTATACACTCTGCTGCACCTAAGTCCACCTCTAGTGTGACCTCATTGATTTTCCCTGCTCTTGGCCACAGCATTATTGTCCTCCTCCATGACTTTGCCCCCTTCAGAATATTTATTCAACCTCTGTAATAACTCTCTTTTGGGTTAATATGGTTTACTGTGATAAATAGATGAGTGAATAACTTTCAAATATTTAAATATACAGGGAAAACGTCTTAAACCCTAAGCCTTGTTATTATGCCTTATCATCGCACTGCTGCTGCTGCTGCTGCTAAGTCGCTTCAGTCGTGTCCGACTCTGTGCGATCCCATAGACGGCAGCCCACCAGGCTTCCGCGTCCCTAGGATTCTCCAGGCAAGAACACTGGAGTGGGTTGCCATTTCCTTCTCCAATGCATGAAAGTGAAAAGTGAAAGTGAAGTTGCTCAGCCGTTTTCGACTCTTAGCGACCCCATGGACTGCAGCCTACCAGGCTCCTCCATCCATGGGATTTTCCAGGCTAGAGTACTGGAGTGGGGTGCCATTGCCTTCTCTGTTTCATCACACTACAAAAGTTAATATTTGCAACTATGCACCAAGAGCTTGTGAAACTAATTTTATCCTTATGGTGATTACTAGAGTTATTGATTGATTTTTAAGTATCTTAGGACAAAATGTATTAATGAGTTCAGTTCAGTTCAGTTCAGTCGCTTAGTCATGTTGGACTCTTTGCGGACCCCATGAATCGCAACACCCCAAGCCTCCCTGTCCATCACCAACTCCCAGAGTTCACTCAGATTCATGTCCATCCATTCAGTAATGCCATCCAGCCATCTCATTCTCTGTCATCCCCTTCTCCTGCCCTCAATCCCTCCCAGCATCAGAGTCTTTTCCAGAGAGTCAATTCTTCGCATGAGGTGGCAAAAAGTACTGGAGTTTCAGCTTTATCATTATTCCTTCCAAAGAAATCCTAGGATTGATCTCCTTCAGAACGGACTGGTTGGATCTCCTTGAAGCCCAAGTGACTCTCAAGAGTTTTCTCCAACACCACAGTTCAAAAGCATCAAGTCTTTGGGGCTCAGCCTTCTTCACAGTCCAACTCTCACATCCATACATGACTACTGGAAAAACCATAGCCTTGACTAGACGGACCTTTGTCGGCAAAGTAATGTCTCTGCTTTAGAATATGCTATCTAGGTTGGTCATAAGTTTTCTTCCAAGGAGTAAACATCTTTTAATTTCATGGCTGCAGTCACCATCTGCAGTGATTTTGGAGCCAAAACAAATAAAGTCTGACACTGTTTCCACTCTTTCCCCATCTATTTCCCATGAAGTGATGGGACCAGATGCCATGATGTTCATTTTCTGAATGTTGAGCTTGAAGCCAACTTTTTCACTCTCCTCTTTCACTTTCATCAAGAGGCGTTTTAACTCCTCTTCACTTTCTGCCATAAGGGTGGTGTCATCACATATCTGAGGTTATTGATATTTCTCTCGGCACTCTTGATTCCAGCTTGTGTTTCTTCCAGTCCAGCATTTCTCATGATGTACTCTGCATAGAAGTTAAATTAGCAGGGTGACAATATACATCCTTGACGCACTCCTTTTCCTATTTGGAGCCAGTCTGTTGTTCCATGTCCAGTTCTAACTGTTGCTTCCTGACCTGCATACAGATTTCTCAAGAGGCAGGTCAGGTGGTCTGGTATTCCCATCTCTTTCAATTTTTTCCACAGTTTATTGTGATCCACACAGTCAAAGGCTTTGACATAGTCAATAAATCAAAAGTCGATGTTTTTCTGGAACTCTCTTGCTTTTTCCATGATCCAGCAGATGTTGGCAATTTGATCTCTGGTTCCTCTGCCTTTTCTAAAACCAGCTTGAACATCTGGAAGTTCACGGTTCATGTATTGCTGAAGCTTGGCTTGGAGAATTTTGAGCATTACTTTATTAACATGTGATATGACTCCAATTGTGTGGTAGTTTGAGCATTCTTTGCCATTGCCTTTCTTTGGAATTGGAATGAAAACTGACCTTTTCCAGTCCTGTGGCCACTGCTGAATTTTCCATATTTGCTGGCATATTGAGTGCAGCACTTTCACAGCATCATCTTTCAGGATTTGAAACAGCTCCACTGGGATTCCATCACCTCCACTAGCTTTGTTTGTAGTGATGCTTTCTAAGGCTCACTTGACTTCACATTCCAGGATGTTTGGCTCTAGATGAGTGATCACACCATCGTGATTATCTGGGTCATGAAGATCTTTTTTGTACAGTTCTTCTGTGTATTCTTGCCACTTCTTCCTAATATCTTCTGCTTCTGTTAGGTCCATACGATTTCTGTCCTTTATTGAGCCCGTCTTTGCATGAAATGTTCCGTTGGTATGTCTAATTTTCTTGAAGAGATCTCTAGTCTTTCCCATTCTGTTGCTTTCCTCTGTTTCTTTGCATTGATCGCTGAGGAAGGCTTTCTTATCTCTCCTTGCTATTCTTTGGAACTCTGCATTCAGATGCTTATATCTTTCGTTTTCTTCTTTGCTTTTCGCTCCTCTTCTTTTCACAGCTATTTGTAAGGCCTCCCCACACAGCCATTTTGCTTTTTTGTGCATTTCTTTTCCATGGGGATGGTCTTGATCCCTGTCTCCTATACAATGTCTCAAACCTCATTCCGTGGTTCATCAGGCATTCTATCTATCAAATCTAAGCCCTTAAATCTATTAATGAGTATGGAATCCAAAAGATTTATAAATAAAACTGAAAATTACCTACAAGTAAAAAGGCAGACTCAGTCAAAAGACTGAGCCAGACATGCCTTGGAGTGTTTGAGTGTCTCCTGCGGAGGCACTGGGTCAGCAGTGACGTGCCGCAGGGACAGAGGCTCTGGAGAGTGGCCTGCCACGGGGTTGGGGCAGTGAATACAATAGTCCTGGAAGCTGCAGGGTGTGCTGGAATAAGTCCTTTTGAAGGAAGCCAAACTACAGGAAGGGAACACAGCCTCACCCATCAGCAGAAAATTGGATTAAAGATTTACTGAGCATGGCCCTACTCATCAGAGCAAGACCAAGATACCCCCACAGTCAGTCCCTCCCATCAGGAAGAGTTCATAAACTTCTTATCCTTATCCATCAGAGGGCTGTGGATGTGCTCAGTCGCTTATTTGTGTCCAACTATTTGCCACCCCATGGACTATAGCCCACAAAGTTCCTCTGTCCATGGGGTATCTCCAGGCAAGAATACAGGAGTGGCTTGCAATGTCCTTCTCCAAGGGATCTTCCCAACCTAGGGATTGAACCCAGGTCTGCCACATTGAGCCAGATATCTTACAATCTGAGCCTCCATCCATGAGAGGGTGGATAGAATGAAAACCACAATCACAGAACATTAAACAAACTGATCACATGGATCACAGCCTTGTCTAACTCAGTGAAACTATGAGCCTTGCCATACAGGGCTACCCAAAATAGATAGGCCATGGTGGACAAAATGTGGTCCACTGGAGAAGGGAATGCAAACCACTGCAGTATTCTTCCTTGAGAACCCCATGAACATAAGGAAGAGGTAAAAAGATATCACACTGAAGATGAAATCCCCAGGTCAGTAGCTGCCCAATATGCTACTGCAGAAGAGTGGAGAAATAACTCCAGAAAAAATGAAGAAGCTGAGCCAAAGTGGAAACAATGCCCAGTTGTGGATAAGTCTGATAATGAAAGTAAAGTCTGATGCTGTTAAGAATAAAATTGTATAGGGACCTGGAACAAAATTGCATAAGAACCTATGAAAATTTCATAGGAACCATGGATCAAGGTAAATTGGGAGTGGTCAAACAGGAGATGGCTAGACTGAATATCGACATTTTAACAATTAGTGAACTAAAATATACAATAATTAGAAAATTTAATTTAGATGACCATTATATCTACTAGTGTGGACAAGAATCCCTTAGGAAAAATGGAGTAGCCCTCATAGTCAATTCACAGCCCTCAATTCATAGTCCTCACAGAGTCTGAAATGCAGTACTTGGGTGCAATCTCAAAAACAACAGAAAAATATCTGTTCATTTCTAAGGCAAATCATTCAAGTATCACAGTAATCCAAGTCTATGCCTCAACCAATAATGCCAAAGAAGCTGAAGTTCAACAACTCTATGAAGACATACAAGACCTTCTTGAACTAACACCAAAAACAAACAAACAAAAAACGAGGTCTGTTTCATCATAGGCGACTGTAATGCAAAGGTAGGAAGTCATGAGGTGGCTGGAGTGAGAGGCAAGTGTGCCTTTGGTATACAAAATGAAGCAGGACAAAGGCTAAAAGAGTTTTGCCAAGAAACACAATGGTCAGAGCAAATACCCTCTTCCAACAACACAAGAGATGATTCTGCACATGGATATCCCCAGATCAAAATCAGATTGGTTATATTCTTCACAGCCAAAGATGGAGAAGCTCTATACAGAGAGCAAAAAGAAGACTGGGATCTGACTGTGGCTCAGATCACGAAATCCTTGTTGTAAACTTCAGACTTAAGACAGAAGGGAAAACCACTAGGCCATTCAGTGATGACCTAAATCCAATCCCTTAAGATTATACAGTGGAAGTGACAAATAGATTCAAGGGAGAGATATGATAGAAAGAATGCCAGAAGAACTATGGATGGAGGTCTGTAACATTGTACAGGAGGCTGTGATCGAAACTTCCCCCAAGAAAAAGAAATAGAAAAAGCCAAAACTGTTGTCTGAGGAGGCCTTACAAATAGCTGTGCAAAGAAGAGAAGCAAAAAGCAAAGGAGAAAAGGAAAGATATAAGCATCTGAATGCAGAGTTCCAAAGAATAGCAAGGAGAGATAAGAAAGCCTTCCTTAGCGATCATTGCAAAGAAATAGAGGAAAACAATAGAATGGGAAAGACTAGAGAGCTCTTTAAGAAAATTAGAGATACCAAGGGAACATTTCATGCAAAGATGGGCACAATAAATGACAAAAATGGTATGGACCTAACAGAAGCAGAAAATATAAAGGAGGTGGCAAGAATACACAGAAGAACTATACAAAAGTGATCTTCATGATAAATAACCACAATGAATGATCAATCACCTAGAACCAGACATCCTGTAGTGTGAAGTCAAATGGGTCTTAGGAAGCATCACTGTGACCAAAGCTAGTGGAGGTCTTGGAATTCCAGCTGAGCTATTTCGAATCCTAAAAGATGAAGCTGTTAAAGTGATTGACTCAATAAGTCAGCAATTTTGAATACCCAGCAGTGGCCATAGGACTGGAAAAGGCCAGTTTTCATTCCAATCTCAAAGAAAGGCAATACCAAAGAATGTTCAAACTGCCACACAATTGCACTCATCTCACATGCTAGGAAAGTAATGCTCAAAATTCTCCAAAGTAGGCTTCAACAGTACGTGAACCATGAACTTGCAGATGTTCAAGCTGGATTTAGAAAAGACAGAGGAATCAGAAATCAAATTGCCAATATCTGTTGGATCATAGAAAAAGCAAGAGTTATAGAAAAGCATCTACTTCTGCTTAATTGACTACGCTAAAGCCTTTGTGCAGATCACAACAAACTGGAAAATTCTTAAAGAGATTGGGATACCAGACCACCTTCCCTGCCTCCTGAGAAACCTGTATGCAGCTCAAGAAGCAATAGTTAAAACTGGACATGGAACAATGGACTGTTTCCAAATTGCAAAAGGAATATATCAAGACTGTGTATTGTCACCCTGTTTTGTTTAACTTATATGCACAGTATATCATGTGAAATGCTGGGCTGGATGAAGCACAAGCTTGAATCAAGATTGCCCAGAGAAATATTAATAATCATAGATATGCAGATGACAGCACCCTTATGGCAGAAAGCAAAGAGGAACTAAAGCACCTCTTGATAAAAGTGAAAGAGGAGAGTGAAAAAGCTGGCTTAAAACTCAACACTCAGAAAACTAAGATCATTGCATCTGGTACAACAATTCATGACAAACAGATGGGGAAACAATGGAAACAGTGACAGATTTTATTTTCCTGGGCTCCAAAATCACTTTAGATAGTGATTGCAGCAATGAAATTAAAAGACACTTAGTCTTTGAAAGAAAAGCTATGACCAACCTAGATATATTAAATGACCAACCTCTGCATATTAAAAAGTAGAGACATTACTTTGCCAACAAAGGTCCATAAATAAAGTCTTTTGTTTTTCCAGTAGTCATGTATGGATGTAAGATCAACCATAAAGAAAACTGAGTGCAGAAGAATTGATGCTTTTGAACTGTGGTTTTGAAGAAATCTCTTGAGAGTCCCTTGGACCGCAAGGAGATCAAACCAGTAAATCCTAAAGGAAACCAGTTCTGACTATTCATTGGAAGGACTGATGCTGAGGGTGAAGATCTAATACTTTGTGATGTGAACAGCTGACTCATTGGGAAAACCCTGATGCTAGGAATGATTGAAAGTGGGATGAGAAGGGTCCAGCAGAGGATGAGATGATCTGATGGTATCTCCAAATGAATGGACAAAAGTTTGAACAAGCTACGGGGATTTGGTGGTAGACAGGGAAACATGGCATGCTGCAGTCCATGGGATCACAAAGAGTTGGACACTACTTAGCAACGGAATTGAACAGAACTTTAAAAAGTGAAAATAGATTATAGAATTGACATTAACCCAAAGTTTATTTTAGAAAAAGTGCTCAAAAATTTCCATCAACTTTCAGATTTTTAGATACCTTTTAAAACGAGTTTGAATCAGAGTTATTATCTCATCTTTCATTCACAATTATATAATTTACTTTTTACAATTATATATTTTACTTCCTAGTAAGACAGATCAATTGATACAAAAGAACCATTATTCTAAGGTTGAACACTACTCACTATGCTACTTAGAAAACACACAGTGTAACCCTTGTGGTGTTTTGAAGGGTTTTCTTTCTTTCATAAATATTCTTTATACTGCTACTGCTACTGCTAAGTCACTTCAGTCGTGTCCGACTCTGTGCAACCTCATAGACAGCAGCCCACCAGGCACCCCGTCCCTGGGATTCCCCAGGCAAGAACACTGGAGCTGATTGCCATTTCCTTCTCCAATGCGTGAAAGGGAAGTCACTCAGTTGTATCTGACTCTTAGCAACCCCATGGACTGCAGCCTACCAGGCTCTTCCATCCACTGGATTTTCCAGGCAAGAGTACTGGAGTGGGGTGCCATTGCCTTCTCCGATTCTTTGTACTAATTGGTTCCTGTTTCAGTTTCCATTTTCATCAACGTATATCCTTAAATAATGCATTCTCAAATCTCTTCTTGTTCACTATGTATCAGTTAGTTGCAATTACTCATAAAGAGAAGGAGATTGCTTCAAGTACAGTTATTTCTTAAAACTGGAACCGTGGTGGATTCATGTTGATGTATGGCAAAACCAATACAGTATTGTAAAGTAAAATAAAATAAAATCTGAAAAAAAAATAAAATGGAACTTCTAAAGAAGCAGCCAGTTATTTGGGGTTTATTTTGAGCCCTATATCTACTAGAAAATATTTCAGTAAAAAAACAATCTCAGTTTTTATGGTGTTAAAATTAATCATGGTATAAGCCAAAAAGTAAGTTTTTTTTTCTATAATGAACATTTATTCATTCAATTTTGACAATTACTAGATATGTATTCTATATTTTTATTAAAATAATATCAATCAGCTTAACTAATGTTATCAACTTGTTTATTCTACAAAATATCTCTGCTACTTGTAAGAGGATGCTTCAAAGTCATTTGAATTCTTATATTTTAAATTATAGTTGTATGCACAGGTCAAGAACCCTTGTTACTGGAAATTTTTCTTGTCACCAAAGTTCTGTTACATCCTAAGACTTTTATAAAGAAAACCTATACTGACAAGATAGAGAAGTGCATGATGTTTTCTAGTTAGAGCTGCTATACAGAACTGTGATCCATTATCCACCTGAGAGCCATAAAGATGCTCAAACAACTTTACCCCGCCATGTCTGATAATTCTGTAATAAAAAAGCCAGGTTATTTCAGCACATAAAATGGTTTAACATGATTAATTTTCTGAAAGCTTAAATTGAAAGTGCATGAGAATCATTAAGACCATGCTTGGCCTGGGTTGTGAAAATCCATTACTGCTCTTCTCTGATACATCTCTTAAAATCTAGCACTTTTGTGCACTTTCTTTTTAATTATTAAGAACCATAGGTATGTCTATATATCCACATGAATATCCAACTCATCACATGAAATATACTTTTCTGTACAATTTTTTTTCATAAGTTCTGTTCTCTCTCTCAGAGCTACTCATAACTTTCTATGTATTTCCTCATTAAAAAGTATGAAAAATGTTTCTTCAATGGTAAATATAATGTTAAATCATCATGAGTTATTTAACATTGCTGTTACCACTAGACACTCTCTGAGATATTGTTAGAATGTATCATCTGGGTTTTTTATTCTTCAACTTTTAGTTTAGTTAGGTGAAAAGACTTGTTGAGCCTGGAAGGTGGGTGCTACTACCCGTTTCTCAACAGTAAACAGACTCTCAATCAATACACTGAGCTGTTGATGTCTGGCCTCTAGTCATACAGTCCTCACAGATCCTCCAGGCCCATGTTCTCCATTCTTCATTGCCCAAGGCAGCATTACTAGAAAGTGTTGCTGTCTATACAGGTCATTACCAAATTTTGACTGTTAAAGAAAACAATTACAACACACACACACACACACACACACACACACACACACAATAAAAATCTTCAAACTTAAAGTTATGTCTCATTTCTAAAGTCTTGCTGATCACACCATGATGGAAAATGGAAGGAGGCACAAACGTCCACCAAAAGTGATTGTCCTTTACTCTAACCTAACCTCACTTCCTGCCTGCTTTGCCTCACCTCATTCTTCTCATCCTTTCTCCTACTCTGTTTTCAAAGCATCATCTGTCAAGCACCAATGTCCCACTTATATCATTTTACAGAGCAATTTAATTCTTATTTACCTATCTCCCATGTGCATGTCTGTGAGCTAATTTGCTTCAGTCATGTCCAATTATTTGTGACCCTATGGGCTGTAGCCCACCAGGTTTCTCTGTCTACGGGATTCTCCAGGCAAGAGTACTGGAGTGGGTAGCCATGTACTTCTCCAGGGGATCTTCCTGACCCCAGGGATCGAAACTGCATCTCCTGTGACTCCTACACTGGAGGCAGATTCTTTACCACTGAGCCACCAGGGAAGCCCTTCTCCCATGTAGATAATTGCAAAGGTGCCATGTGCCTCATCTTCAATCATCAAAGAGGCCAATCCAGATTATTTTCCTCCAGTAAAGATTAGAATGATGCTGCCACCCTCTCAGAGCAAGTCATTTCAATGATTTCAACTGCAAGCAACTTTTTAAAATAACTTTTCTTCCCCTTTTCACTAACCTAGTCAGAGAGGAGCATTCATTCAATACCTGATATACCCATTCATTAACATTGCATTGTCATGACACTGTATACCCTTTTCATACAATGAAAAGAATGATCTCATATTAAAATGTGTCATTAGTTTTCTTTCAAATGGACCCTTAAATGCTCCCTTTTTCTATTTTGGTAGAGGTATAAAGTCAACCTAAATGAAATATTTTCACTATTTTAATATTATATATTCAGGGTTATCACTATTTATATTTATATTGACATGTGTTCTTTTAACTAGATCTATCACTGAACTATGACTTTGTGTGGGTTTGGTTAATAATATGAATTAACATTAAAATGAGACTTGAAATACATATTTAACAACACCTTAATAACATTTATATAGAAAGTATTTTTTCCATGAAACAGATGCTATCAGTTCAGTTCAGGTGCTCAGTCATGTTCGACTCTTTGAGACACCATTAATCTCAGCATGGGAAGCCTCCCTGTTCACACCAACACCTGGAGTTTACTCAAACTCATGTCCATTGAGTCGGTGATGCCATCCAGCCATCTCATCCTCTGTTGTCTCCTTCTCCTCCTGCCCCCAATCCCTCCCAGCAACAAGGTCTTTTCTAATGAGTCAACTCTATGCATGAGGTGGTCAAAGTATTGGAGTTTCAGCTTCAGCATCATTCTTTCCAATGAAAACCCAAGACTGATCTCCTTTAGGATGGACAGGTTGGATCTCCTTGCAGTCCAAGGGACTCTCAAGAGTCTTCTCCAACACCACAGCTCAAAAGCATCAATTCTTTGGCACTCAACTTTCTTCACAGTCCAATTCTCACATCCCTACTTGACCACTGGAAAAACAATAGCCTTGACTAGACAGACCTTTGTTGGCAAAAATGTCTTTACTTTTGAATATGCCATCTAGGTTGGTCACAACTTTCCTTCCAAGGAATAAATGCCTTTTAATTCCATGGCTACAGTCAACATCTGCAGTGATTTTGGAGCCAAAACAAATAAAGTCTGACACTCTTTCCACAATTTCCCCATCTATTTGCCATGAAGTGATGGGACCGGATGTCATGATCTTCGTTTTCTGAATGTTGAGCTTTCAGCCAACTTTTTCACTCTCCTCTTTCACTTTCATCAAGAGGCTTTTTAGTTCCTCTTCACTTTCTGCCATAAGGGTGGTGTCATCTGCATATCTGAGGATATTGATATTTCTCCTGGCAATCTTCATTCCAGCTTGTGCTTCTTCCAATCCAGTGTTTCTCATGATGTACTCTGCATATAAGTTAAATAAGCAGGGTGACAATATACAGCCTTGATGTACTCCTCTTCCTATTTGGAAGCAGCCTGTTGTTCCATGTCCAGTTCTAACTGTTGCTTCCTAACTTGCATATAGGTTTCTCAAGATGCAGGTCAGGTGGTCTGGTATTCCTATCTCTCTCAGAATTTTCCACAGTTTATTGCGATCCACACAGTCAAAGGCTTTGGCATAGTCAATAAAGCAGAAATAGATGTTTTTCTGGAACTCTATTGCTTTTTCCATGATCCAGTGGATGTTGGCAATTTGATCTCTGGTTCCTCTGCCTTCTCTAAAACCAGCTTGAACATCTGGAAGTTCACCATTCACATACTGCTGAAGCCTGGCTTGGAGAATTTTCAGCATTGCATTACTAGCGTGTGGGATGAATGCAATTCTGCAGTATTTTGAGCATTTTTTGGCATTGCCTTTCTTTGGGATTGAAATGAAAACTGACTTCTTCCAGTCCTGTGGCCACTGCTGAGTATTCCCAAAGTTCATTTCAGTTCAGTTCCCACATTTGCTGACATATTGAGTGCACAATTTGACAGCATCATCTTTCAGGATTTGAAATAGCTCCACTGGAATTCCATCACCTCCACTATTTTTCTTTGTAGTGATGCTTTCCAAGGCCCACATGACTGCACATTCCAGGATGTCTGGCTCTAAGTGAGTGATCACACCATCGTGACTATCTGGGTCATGAAGATCTTTTTTGTACAGTTCTTCTGTGTATTCTTACCACCTCTTCTTAATATCTTCTGCTTCTATTAGATGCATACCATTTCTGTCCTTTATCAAGTCCATCTTTGCATGAAATATTCCCTTGGTATCTCCAATTTTTTGAAGAGATCTCTAGTCTTTCCCATTCTGTTGTTTTCCTTTATTTCTTTCCATTGATCCCTAAAGAAGGCTTTCTTATCTCTCCTTGTTATTCTTTGGAACTCTGCATTCAGATTCTTATATCTTTCCTTTTCTCCTTTGCTTTTCACTTCTCCTTTTCACAGCTATTTGTAAGCCCTCCTCAGACAGTCATTTTGCTTTTCTGCCTTTGTTTTCCATGGTGATGGTCTTGATCCCTGTCTCCTGTACAATGTCACAGAGACAGTCTGTCCATAGTTCATCAGGCACTCTATCAGATCTAGTCCCTTAAGTCTATTTCTCACTTCCATGTATAATCATAAGGGATTTGATTTAGGTCATACCTGAATGGTCTAGCGGTTTTCCCTACTTTCTTCAATTTAAGTATGAATTTGGCAATAAGGAATTCATGATCTGAGCCACAGTCAGCTCCTGGTCTTGTTTTTGCTGACTGTATGGAGATTCTCCATCTTTGGCTGTAAAGAATATAATCAATCTGATTTCGGTGTTGACCATCTGGTGATATGTATGTGTAGAGTCTTCTTTTGTGTTGTTGGAAGAGGGTGTTTGCCATGACCAGTGCATTTTCTTGGCAAGAGTGTATTAGCCTTTGCCCTGCTTCATTTCACATTCCAAGGCCAAATTTGCCTGTTACCCCAGTGTGTCTTGACTTGCTACTTTTGCATTCCAGTTCCCTATAATGAAAAGGACATATTTTTTGAGTGTTAGTTCTAAAAGGTGTTGTAGGTCTTCATAGAACCATTCACCTTCAGCTTCTTTAGCATACTGGTTGGTGCATAGGCTTGGATTACTGTGATATTGAATGGTTTGCCTTGGAAACGAACAGAGATCATTCTGTCGTTTTTGAGATTGCATCCAAGTACTGCATTTCTGACTTTTAATATTTATCATAAATTTCTTATGGGGATTTTATTTGCTAATTTGCTCACAAATGTCAAGCACACTCCTTTCTTTTTCTTCAGCTGAACTCTTTAAGTGTTTGCAGACTAGTAGGATATTGTCAATGAAAATTCTGATAGCTTCATCATAACTTTAGTCTCCCATCTCTAGTTATTTATTTTTGTCAACTTGTATTTCTTTTTCAGTCTAACACTCGTGTTACTGATTGGCATCATCATAATCCAGGGAAATCTGAATTAAAATAAAGGGAATTATTCATAACAAATATCACAGAGATCATTAATTAATCCTCTTTTTAATAAACAAGGCAGACAAACAAGCAAGTTCAAAGAAGATTTTATTAGTGGAAAGGTGCTAATTGAAAGATCACTCAAGGGATGGCAATGTTTTAAGCATCAAAACTGAAAGAAGCAATAAGTAATAGAATTCCTGAAGAGAGTCATTATAGTTGAAGAGAAAAAGTATTTCATATATCAGAATCAAGTCAAATAATTGGAAAGAACAAATAAGTAAAAATGAGTCTTGAGAAAACAGATTTTCACTAAGTTGCTACATAAAACTTTCCACATGGTTAAAATGTTTGTTGGCCTTCCCAGGTGGCACTGCTCAGAGTCTCAGTGAGTCCAACTCTGTGAATCCATGGACTGTAGCCTGCCATGCTCCTCTGTCCATGGGGTTTTCCAGGCAAAAATCCTGGAGTGGTTTCCTTTTACTTCTTCAGGGAATCTTCCCAAATCAGGAAACAAACCTGGGTCCCCTGAATTGCAGACAGATACTCCACCAACTGAGCCACCAGGGAAAAATCCACCTGCCAATGCAGAAAATGCAAGATCCTTGGGTCAGGAAGATCCCTTGGTGTAGGTAGGAGATGGCAATGCACTCCAGTATTCTTGCTTGGAAAATTCATTGGGCAGAGGAGCCTGGTAGGCTACAGTTCGGGGGCTGCACAATTGAACATGACTGAGCGACTAAACGTGCATACACAGAATGTTTGATTTGAAGTACTTCTGTAAACCCAACTTTTCATTCAGTGTTAAAAATTTATATCGACACCATAAGTCTACACTTACTAGCATCGGGTTTAGGCATAACTAATTCTCGGAAGGAGTAAATTACACTACTTTCCCCCCCAACCTGTTTTCCCAGATAATTATAGTATACTGAAGAGTTACACTAATTCATTAAGACATTGTGGGCTTTCCCCTGATCTAAGAAAACTGTCATTGTCCAAGAATAGCATCTAAACTTTTATTTTCAAATACAACACAAGGAATTTCTGGTACCAGTAAAGGCTCCATCCTTCATCAATTAATATAAATAATATCAGGCCTTCTAATTATTAAGCAAAATTAAAAGGGAGAATTGGACACGTGTTATGTGGCGAAGTTTCATGACCATTGTTTAGTCTTTGGTTTTCTTTTATAAGAAAATGAAGAGAATTTTTTTCTACCTTTGAAAAAAAATCACATTTGAAGCAATAACCATATCTGGGGCAAAAATCTAGCATCTATTTTAAATTTTAAAACAGTGAAACTATGTTTATTGAAATCATTTTGAGTCCTAGCAAATATAAAATGTTGACACAGGTGGAATTATTTTACATGTGAAAGTTTCAGTTTTCCCCCCAAATGAGAGCAGTTAATTAACATTCTACCAAGCTGGTTTCAGTGTTCCTCATTAGCTAACTTTCAATTGTCTATATCAAGCCTGTCTTTCTGCTAAAGTTCTTTGTCAGCTGAGCAATGTATTTAAAATAATTAGTATTCTGTTGGTATAGAGCAAAGTGTGTAAAACAGAGATAGAACTAGAGACTCATCAGCTAGATTGGGACTCTTTAAAAGTGAGTTTGCCTGGTGTTCTCTGTTCAATGTATTTTGCAGTTGAAACATTTCAGGTTAAATAGAGTCACAGAGGCACAATATTATTTCTACATTCTCTATAAATGACTATATTTTTCTCTTGGTCATTCCAGATGTTTAAAAATGTACAGTCAAGTATCTTTTTTTTTTAAGCTTCATAAGCCTTAAAGGAAATTTCCCAATAATTATATTTAAAGGACAATTTCTCTCATTTCTTCTATTCAGGAAACAGAAGTTTATTGAACGCCCATAGTGGATTAGATGCTGTTTTGTACTTTCATGCATGATCTCCTTTAACTGTGACAACAAATCCATGAGGTAGATATTGTTTATCCTCTTATTTCAAATTTCAAACTGTGTATGCAGCATGTCTCATTTAGTAAGTGAAGCATTTGTGATTTTGAATGATATTGCCTGTTCAACAATTCAGAGATCTAGAAACTGTCATATATTATCTTTCTTTCTGTTATCTCATGATTTTTAATGAAAACTCAAAGTCCCACTGAAGATAATGAAGGTAAAACCTTCAGAGTTCTTTGTACTCATTCAGTATCACCTTGTAAGATCCCAGAACACTGAATCACAAAGAGGCAATTCAGCATTTATTAATTCAACAAACATTTATTCAATTTCAATGTTGTACTCACTGTTACTGACTGTGGGAAATGAGTAACAAGAGCAAAAATTCAGGCCCTCTTGGGCCTTACAATTTAAAAGAGGAGCCATCTTCTCTGCCTTTACTTGATCAGTCACCATATAGATTCAGTTGTACACATATCAGATATTATTGGGAGTGCTAATGATCAAGTGACAAAGGTTTCTTCTCTCAAATTATAATCTAGTGGGATGAGAAAATAAAAACAAAAATAATCAAATTACTGGGGTAGGAAATCGGTTCATCTTGTTCATCATTGTATATTCAATGTCTAGATTAGGAAAAGAAAAGAACTAACCTACTGCAAATGATAAGTTTTAAAAATTAGAAATTCTTATTAGATATTTTTAATCTCAGAAGTTTCTCTTCATTCTCATATGTCAAGTATTTCACCGAATAGATCTCTCACTCTTACTTTCTAATCATTTTTACTTCATATCACTAAGCTGGCATAATCATGTCTTAAAAAATAAACTCGTATAACACAGGTAAGAGAAGAGGCCACGTGGGAATTTCAGCTTCCAAGACAAACACTTAACAATTGAATTCACAGTGAAACTCTTTTTTGGGGATGAGTGCTGGATGAGAAGAGGTATTGTTGGTGACTGAAAAATATTTTGGTTATTACTTAGAAAGGAAAAGGAAAAATATAGAACATGTATCTGGCACCTAAATATCTTTTGACTCAGAAACCAATCTATTGCAATCTCATATCGGTGTTCTCAAAATTTTTGACCTCCAGGTCCCCTTTACAGTTTAAAAAAATTATTAAACCCCAAAGATTTTTTTTAAATTTGGTTATATTTATTGGCATTTATCAAATTAGAAATTAAAATTAAGAGACATTTAATACACAGTAATATGCAGACATTTCAAAACCTTCTGAGCAAAGACTTTATTTCATGTTGTGCAGAATCTAAGTCAGTACTATGTACTTTTTAAAAAATTTTTATTTCTACTTTATTTTACTTTACAATACTGTATTGGTTTTGCCATACATTGACATGAATCCACCACGGGTGTACATGCGTTCCCAAACATGAACCCCCCTCCCACGTCCCTCCCCATAACATCCCTCTGGGTCATCACAGTGTACCAGCCTCAAGCATGCTGTATCCTGCGTCAGACATAGACTGGCAATTTGATTCTTACATGATAGTATACATGTTACAATGCCATTCTCCCAAATCATCCCACCCTCTCCCTCTCCCTCTGAGTCCAAAAGTCCGTTATACACATCTGTGTCTTTGTTGCTGTCTTGCATACAGGGTCGTCATTGCCATCTTTCTAAATTCCATATATATGTGTTAGTATACTGTATTGGTGTTTTTCTTTCTGGCTTACTTCACTCTGTATAATCGGCTCCAGTTTCATCCATCTCATCAGAACTGATTCCAATGTATTCTTTTTAAAGGCTGAGTAATACTCCATTGTTTATATGTACCACTGCTTTCTTATCCATTCATCTGCTGATGGACATCTAGGTTGTTTCCATGTCCTGGCTATTATAAACAGTGCTGCAATGAACATTGGGGTACATGTGTCTCTTTCCATTCTGGTTTCCTCAGTGTGTATGCCCAGCAGTGGGATTGCTGGGTCATAAAGTAGTTCTATTTGCAATTTTTTAAGGAATCTCCACACTGTTCTCCATAGTGGTTGTACTAGTTTGCATTCCCACCAACAGTGTAAGAGGGTTCCCTTTTCTCCACACCCTCTCCAGCATTTCTTGCTTGCAGATTTTTGGATCGCAGCCATTCTGACTGGTGTGAAGTGGTACCTCATTGTGGTTTTGATTTGCATTTATCTAATAATGAGTGATGTTGAGCATCTTTTCATGTGTTTGTTAGCCATCCGTATATCTTCTTTGGAGAAATGTCTATTTAGTTCTTTGGCCCATTTTTTGATTGGGTCGTTTATTTTTCTGGAATTGAGCTGCAGAAGTTGCTTGTATATTTTTGAGATTAGTTGTTTGTCAGTTGCTTCATTTGCTATTATTTTCTCCCATTCAGAAGGCTGTCTTTTCACCTTGCTTATATTTTCCTTTGTTATGCAGAAGCTTTTAATTTTAATTAGATCCCATTAGTTTATTTTTGCTTTTATTTCCAGTATTCTGGGAGGTGGATCAAAGAGGATCCTGCTGTGATTTATGTCTGAGAGTGTTTTGCCTATATTCTCCTCTAGGAGTTTTATAGTTTCTGGTCTTACATTTAGATCTTTAATCCATTTTGAGTTTATTTTTGTGTGTGGTGTTAGAAAGTGATCTAGTTTCATTCTTTTACAAGTGATTGACCAGTTTTCCCAACACCACTTGTTAAAGAGATTGTCTTTACTCCATTGTATATTCTTGCCTCCTTTGTCAAAGATAAGGTGTCCATATGTGTGTGGATTTATCTCTGGGCTTTCTATTTTGTTCCATTGATCTATATTTCTGTCTTTGTGCCAG
Organism: Ovis canadensis; assembly: GCF_042477335.2. Taxonomy (NCBI): domain Eukaryota; kingdom Metazoa; phylum Chordata; class Mammalia; order Artiodactyla; family Bovidae; genus Ovis; species Ovis canadensis. Next base: position 33,662,628 of record NC_091261.1, on the reverse strand, counting down.
TACCATAATGTCTTGATGACTGTGGCTTTGTAGTAGAGCCTGAAGTCAGGCAAGTTGATTCCTCCCGTTCCATTCTTCTTTCTCAAGATTGCTTTGGCTATTTGAGGTTTTTTGTATTTCCATACAAATCTTAAAATTATTTGTTCTAGTTCTGTGAAAAATATGGCTGGTAGCTTGATAGGGATTGCATTGAATTTGTAAATTGCTTTGGGTAGTATCCTCATTTTCACTATATTGATGCTTCCGATCCATGAACATGGTATATTTCTCCATCTATTTAGTGTCCTCTTTGATTTCTTTCATCAGTGTTTTATAGTTTTCTATGTACTTTTAAGATAAAAAGTTTAATTACTAAAATTAATCTAGAAATTTGATATTTCTTCCAGAATTAAATAAAAAGTCATCCAGCCTTGTAGTCCTTTCATATTTCTATGGTTATTTTTGGTCCATTTTATTTCCATACTCATTATTAAAGCACATTGTTAATTTCTACAGAAAATAATCCTACTGGATTTAAAATTTAATATGTTCAATCTATAAATAAATTGATCCTTAACAATTCTGAATCTTTGAAGTCCTGAAGATGACTTCATCTATTTGTTTAGGTTTAATTTAGTTTTTCCTACATATGCATTTTCAATGTAGATCCATTATACATATTCCATTAGATTTATTCCTATAAACATTTACTGCTATAGTAAATAGCTAGTTATTAGTATACTTTCTATGTTATCTATAATTATTTAAAAGTAACTGATTTGTATACGTTGATCTTGTATCCAGAAACTTTGCTAAAGTCACTCATTAATTCTACTAGTTTGTGTGAATTTTTTACCTTATAGTTATACAATCATGTTGTTTTCAAGTAATAACATTTTTTTCTCTTTTGATTCTTTTCAATTTTATCACTTAAAAAAAAATGCCCTTGCTATTTTCATCAAGTTTGTTTGCTGTTCTTTTATAAACATCAATTTTCAACTTTAAATAAATGTATGCACTAATACTGCAGATTACTTTCTAAGCACATCTTAGGTACATGTCAAATGTTTAATACATTCTGTTTTCAACCATCTAATGTCATGGCAGTCTTTATTTAGAAACTAGTCTGCTCATACATTTAGCAATGTCAAATCTATGCAGAATTTCCATTGATTTAATTTTCTTTCTGTTTTTGACAATCTATCTTTAAGTATGAAATAGAGAATATTTATGCCTGTTTCAGTGCAAATATATTTGCATTACTTTTACCATCTTACTGAAGTGTTATTTAATCTGCTTATATCATGCTTCTTTTTCATCTTCATCCTTCTTTGCAATCCGTTGAAGTATTAAGTTTCTCTTTGTTGGGTCTGTCTATTCGCCTTAACAAAACTCTAACAGAAATCAATATATCTCTTTTCTTCCCCTAGAAATAATAGTCCTAAAATTTTAAGTCACTTTCCTATCATATTATCTTTGCTATCCACTGTTTTTACTTCCTTGTTACTTTAAGCCCAATAATATACTATTATTATTATTTCACATCATTGTTTAGGGAAGCATATTTAATTTTTTTTCTGATTAACCATTCTTCTTGCTTCTTCTTTATCATTTTCCTGAAACACATTCCTCAAAAGGCCCTTTGATGCGTCTGTCAGTAGTAAAATCTTTCCACTTTTACATCTGAAATATATTTTCATTTCTCCCTCATCTTTAAATCTTAGTCTATTGCACTTAAAATTATAAACTTTGTCACTTACAAGCCATTATTGCATTGTGTATGGCTTAAATTGCTGCTGTTGGTAAATCAAAATAACTCACTTCTTTGGAAATAAACTCTTCATTCTCAATGTGTTTTAAAAAGTTCGCTATGGTATTTCTTGATGTTGATTAATTTTTCTATAGCCACTGTGGGATTAATTTTACTTTCCAAGCCTGAAATTACATGCTTTCATGTTGTCTTTAAATTCTCCAATGTTCTCAGCAAGTATCTTTGAAATATTATCTTTCCCATTCTCTCTATTCCTTCATTTGGAAAACTTGATTATTAACACATATACATATAATGTCTTATCGTGATTGCTTGTATCTTGATGTCTCTTTAATATACTTAAATTATATTACACATTTTATTTTTGAATTTTTATATTGTTTTTGTAAGAATACAACATGAGATTTACCTTGCATTTTAATTGACATGTTGATTCCTCCTTTTTTCTACCACACAACATAAAATCAACAATTAACTCTTTTCTATATTATCTCCTCTTACCACCTACTAATCCACCAAAATCTCTCACCTGAACATTAGTAGTTTCCTGGTTGGGATTTCTGTTAACATTCTAAATCACTCCTCCCCCAAACTGTTTTCATCGTGATTATGTTGTTTACGATGAGTATGTCACTCATCTTAAAAATCCATCAATACCATTCACTTGTTCCCAGAACATATTTGAGCATAACTCAATGTGATATTAGAACCCAAATAATAATACTGTACCTTTACCTACCTACCTCTTGGATTCCTCCTCAGTCTCTGGCTTTCTCATATCCTGGGATGTGACAAGCTACTTCCTGCTCAATGATTTTATAGACTGTTTCTTATGTCTGATTTAACCTTTTTATTTTTTTTTTAAGTCTGGTAGAATCCTGCTTTCATTTTTATTCCTCTAAATATCACATAGTCTTCCTTGTTACATTCTATTTAGCTAGTCATTCCTTTTTTCCCATAATATTCATTGATTGAATCATAACTTTGACTTGTAATTCATATGTCTAGCTCTCTGCTTAAATCCCAGGTCTCAGCTAAATGACTCTTTAAAAAAAAAAAAATAAACTAATCAATGTTTTTGGACATAAAATCATATTGTCAATTATATGTTGAAGAACTGATGCTTAGAGACTCATAATCTAATATTTTAGTATGAGCTGGGGAACTAAAAGTAGCTTATTTCATGAGCAACTTAATCCTGTGAAAGATCAGTCTTCACTTTAATTGTTTAACAAATTAATTTCAGCTATTCATTGTAAATTTTACTATATTTACAAATGGCTATTTCAATATGTTCACATAGAGAAACATTAATATTTAGCAATTTTCATTCTTAAGGGGATAAGCTTGAATTGTATCCTTATTTGACAGTGTTAGTATTTTTTGGATTTTCTTTCGTGTTTTTTTTTTTTTTTTTTTTTTGGCAGGGGGCAGGAGATGGTGAGTGTTATTCATTAGCATTTTTCTCATGTTTTTAATTCTTTTTAATAAATGACCATAAATTTGAGGAAGGGCAATCATAAAACTCAAGTGAAAGAAATCAAGTCTAATTCTAAAGTACTTGCTCATAGTATTTCTTTGACTTTATTATATACAATAAAGAGATGTGGAATGTGTAGAGCAGGTACAAGGTCTAACTATAAGAAACAACTAGGAGAAAAAAAAACATGCTTAAAGCAGTTATTTATTAATACATTTACCTTAACTTTCTCAAGAATGGCATGAAATTTTCTTCAATAAAATAAGCTTACTTAATTGTGTTTCCCATTTGTTGTTCAGTCACTTGGTCACTTGACACACTTGGTCGTGTCCAACTCTTTAGGACGCCATGGACTGCAGCACACCAGGATCTTCTGTTCTTCACTATCTCCTGTATTTTGCTCAAATTTATGTCCATTGAGTCAGCAATGGTATCTAACCATCTCTTCCTCTGCTGACCCCTTCTCCTCCTGCCATCAGTCTTTCCAGCATGAAGGTCTTGTCCAGTAAGTTAGCTCTTTGCATCAGATGACCTAAGTATTGGAGCTTCAGCTTCAGCATCAATCCTTCCAATAAATATTCAGAGTTGCTTTCCTTTAGGATTGACTGGTTTGATCACCATATAGTCCAAGGGATCTCAAGAGTCTTTTCTAGCATCACAGTTCAAAAGCACTAATTCTTCAGCCATCAGCCATAAAGAAGTTATGGTCCAACCCTCACATCCATACATGACTACTGGAAAACCCATGGCTTTAACTATACAGACCTTTGTTGGTAAAGTGATATCTGTGCTTTTTAATCTGCTGTCCAGGTTTGTCATAGCTTTCCTTCCAAAGGAGCAAGCGCCTTTCAATTTTATGACTGCAGACACCAACTGCAGTGATTTTGAAGCCCAAGAAAATAAAATCTGTCACTCTCACCACTTTTCCTCTTCTATGTGACATGAAATGATGGGATTGGATACCATGATCTTAGTTTCATGAATGCTGAGTTTTAAGCCAGATTGTTCACTCTCCTCTTTCACCTTCATCAAGAGGCTCTTTAGTTTGTCTTTACTTTCTGCTATTAGAATGGTATCATCTGCACATCTGAGGTGGTTGTTATTTCTTCCAGCAATCTTTATTTCAGCTTGTGATTCATACAACCCAGCATTTTGTGAGGTGTATTCTGTGTACAAGTTAAGTCAGGAGGGTGACAATATGCAGCCTTTCATACTCCTTTCCCAATTTTGATCCAGTTAGTTGTTCCATGCCCAGTTCTAACTATTGCTCCTTGAGCTGCATACAGGTTTCTTAGGAGGCAGGTAAAGTAGTCTGGTATTCCCATCTCTTTAAGAATTCTCCAGTTTGTTGTCATCCTTACAGTCAAAGGCTTTAGCATAATCAATGAAGCAGAAGTAGATTTTTTTTTTTTCTGGAATTCCCTTGCTTTCTTCATGATCCAACGAATGTTGTCAATTTGATCTCTGGTTCTTCTGACTCTCTGAAACCCAGCTTGTACATCTGGGAGTTTTCAGTTCACATATGTTTGAAGCATCTCTTGAAGGATTTTGAGCATTACATTGCAAGAGTGTGAAATGAGCACAATTGTGTGGTAGTTCAAATATTCTTTGTCATTGCCCTTCTTTGGAATTCAAAACTTCTCCAGTCCTGTGGCCACTGCTGAGTTTTCCTAATTGCTGGCATATTGAGTGCAGCACTTTAACAGCATCATGTTTGAGGATCTGAAAAAGCTCAGGTGGAATTCTATCACCTCCACTAGTTTTGTTCATAGAAATGCTTTCTAAGGCCCACTTGACTTCACACTCCAGCATATCTGGCTCTAGGTGATTGACCACACCATCATGCTTATCTGGGTCATTAAGATATTTTTTGTATAGTTTTTCTGTGAATTCTTGATACCTACTCTTAATTTCCTCTGCTTCTGTCTAATTCCTGACCATTTCTGTCCTTTATCTGCCATCCTATCATGAAATATTCCATTGATATCTCCAATTTTCTTGAGGATATCTCTAGTCCTTCCCATTCTTTTTTTCTTTTTTTTTTTTCCCCTCTATTTCCTTGCACTGTTCACTTAAGAAAGCTTTCTTATCTCTCTTTGCTATTCTTTGGAACTCTGCATTCAATTGGATATATCTTTCCCTTTCTCCCATGCCATTTTCCCCTCAACTATTTATAAAACCTCAGAAAACTACTATGCCTTCTAATACTTCTTTTTTTATGGGATGATTTTGGTCACTGCCTCCTGTAGAGTGGTACAAACCTCTGTCAGTCACTCTGTCTACCAGATCTAATCCCTTGAGTCTATTTGTCACCCCCACTGTATGACCAGAAGGGATTTGATTTAGAATATACCTGAATGATCTAGTGATTTCCCCTACTTTCTCAATTTAACCTCAATTTTCTATGAGGAGCTCATGATTGGAGCCACTGTCAGCTGCAGGTCTTGTTTTTGCTGACTGCATAAAGTTTCTCCATCTTTGGCTGCAAAAAACATAATCAGGTTTATTTTGGTATTGACAATTTGGTGATGTCTGTGTGTAGCATAACCTCTTGTGTTGTTGGAAGAGGGTGTTTGCAATAACCAGTGTGTTCTCTTGAAAAAACTCTGTTAGCCTTTGCTCTGCTTCATTCTGTACTCCAAGATCAAACTTACCTGTTACTCCGGGTATCTCTTGACTTCCTACTTTTGCATTCCAATCCATTATTGATGAAAAGGACATCTTTTTTTTAAAAAATATTAGTTCTAGACGTTCTTATAGGTCTTCACAGAACCATTCAACTTCAGCTTTTTTGGCATTAGTGATTGAGGCATAGGCTTGGGTTACTGTGGTGTTGAATGATTTGTCTTTTAAACAAACAAAGATCATTCTGCTGTTTTTGAGACTGCACCCAAGTACTGTATTTTGGACTGTTTTGTTGATGATAAGGGCTACTCCATTTCTTCTGAGAGATTCTTGTACATAGAGGTAGATCTGAATTAAGTTCACCCTTTCCCACCCATTTTTGTTCACTGATTCCTAAGATGTAAATCTTTACTCTTGCCATCTCTTGCTTGACCACATCCAATTTACCTTGATTCATGGACCTAACATTTCAGATTCGTATGCAGTATTGTTCTTTACAGCATCAGACTTAACCTTCACCATGAGACAATTACACAACTAGGCAACATTTCTGCTTTGGCCCAGCCACTTCATTCTTTCTGGAGCTGTTAGTAATTGCCTTCTGCTGTTTCCCAGTAGCATATTGCATACCTTCCAATCTTTGGGGCTCATTTTAGTGCTATATCTTTCTCTCATTAGCAGCTGCCAAATTTTAGGTTGAGGTTCCCAGGTACCTCAGTGATAAAGAATCCATCTGCCAAGCAGGAAACAGGGGCCTGATGGGTTACAGTCAATGGGGTTGCAAAGAGTCAGAGACAACTTAGTGACCAAACAAGAACAACTTTAGGCCACAGTGTATTGGGTATATCTATGTCTATATAATTTCATATTCCTGAAATAGGGTTTATCATATTTATAAATTTTTTGGTTTTTAACTGTGAAGGCTTGTTAATTTAGAGTATCACTTCATAAAATTAAAAATAGACATTTCCAGTGTAGTAGAAGAAAATGGAAGTTATGATTTTTTTCCAATAAGATATTTACTCAATCTTTTCAAGAAAGATGTTAACATCATAAAGCAAATACTTACTCATCACAATGAAAATTTGAAAAATAAACGAAAATAGCAATAATAACTTTGGATATCAGTCACGGAATAATGGAATGACAAATACACACAGAGACACATGTGCTTAGTCACGAGGTGGTGCCTGACTCTTTGTGATGCCATGGACTGTAGCCCACCAGACTCCTGTATTCATGGCATTTTCCAGGCAAGAATACTGTAGTGGGCTGCCACTCAAAAAAAAAAAAAAAAAAAGAAAAAAGAAAAAGATCATTTAAAAACATAAAATAACTTTGATATACATACATTTCAGAGTAACAGACAATAAGCATAATAACATAGAATAGTTTTATTAGTTCGAGCTATATGAGTGAAAAAACAAGCATATTTTACTAAACAGTGCCAACTGAGGAAATGGTTGGGATTATAATCTTAAATATGTTCTCAAAGGCTACAATCTTTCATAAATTGCATTATATTCATTTAAGTTACTTCAAGGAATATTTTTTTTCTTTTCAGGGAGGAAACAATTTTTGCCACTGCTTATTATAAAAACCACAGAATAATACAAGTATCCCAGTTAGAAATGATTCGTGTCCAGGAATTTTGAGTTAAATTTATGTGAATATTTTATGAGAAAGTTAAGGAAGACTTAGTTACGTGCAGAAAAAATATCAGTGGAACATTTTTCCTTCTTGTTTAGATAGCTAGTTGACTACTTTGCCTGAAAATATTTATCTAAATACTTTTACACTTTTATGAAGTTTACTATATTTATTTTCATGTGTCAGCACAATACAGTTTTTAATCATTTAATCATCCAAAGATTAGTTAAAAATTTAGAAATGTAGAGTTAAGAAAGTATTTTAGGAAAGTGTATTCTTCTTGCTACTTCTTTTACTAAAATTATATCATAAGGATTTCTGAGCATTTCAAGCACACATTGAAAATACCATTTAAGAATGTGTAAACTTGTGAAAGTAAAGTGAAATAAATTTGGCCAAGGACAAATTATACAAATATATGCATTTTTAAATGATAATTATAATACTGAAAATATGTCCTACAATCTGCTGAAACTGTACTATATATTCATTTATAACTGTTAGGATGATTATTATTCATATGAGTAGCTAAAAAGAAGTCATAGAAGGAACTCAAAAAAGTATTTAGATGTGGCTATTGTCCTGAGGGTTTTTAAACTGTATCAGAAGGTGGTTCTAAGGAGGGAAACTCATGCACTGACATACATTTCTTGAGCAAATAAAAGGAATTTTCAGCACCTCTCAAGTTCACATTTCTTAGTAGGCTCATCCTCCCAGTTTCTTGCCAAAACCAGAGAGTTCATGGTCTTATTAAACCTTGGGTTATAGTACTCAATGTTTCACTATGGTTTGCTTAGCATTGTCTAGGCTTCTGATTTCCTTGAAAAAAAAAATAGCCATACAAAACACTAATAAATTAAAACTCCCTAAACAATCTAATTACTTGTATTCAAAACTCTCACAGCAAGTAGCTTTAGAACTGTTTGTTGAATTAGTAGAAAACATTTATGTCTTATTTTCCACTTCATAGATCTGCAAAGTTTTAGAAACAATCATTTTCAGAAACAATCTTTTTACCTAATAATATCTTCTCAACACAATCTTTAGGGAGTAAAATGTACAATGAAAATTTGCATACTGTCATGAAGAGGCATACCTTAGAGGTACCGAGAGTTCAGTTTCAAACCATGCAATAAAGGTAAAGTAGCAATGAAGTGAGTCAGCTGAATTTTTTGGTTTCCCAATTTATATAAAATTTATATACACATTCTACTGTAACATTAAATGTCTGATGCCATTATGTGTAAAAATAGAATATACTCTTTAAAGGACTTTACTGCTAAATAATACTAGCCATCATGTAAGTCTTCAGTGAGTCATAAACTTTTTGCTGGCTGTTGCTGTTGCTTAGTCAGTCAGTTGTGTCTGATTCTTTGCAACCCTGTGGACTGCAGCCCACCCGATCCTTCATGGGGATTCTCCAGGCAACAATACTGGAGTGGGTTGGCATGCCCTTCTCCAGGAGAACCTTTTCCAGGAGACTAAAAATCTGGCCCACAGGTAGAGGGTCTTATTTTGATGTTATTGACAGCTTACTAACTGGTGGTTGCTGAAGGTGAGGGTGGCTGTGGCAATTTTAAAAATAAGATAATAATGAAGCTTGCCACGTTGACTGATTCTTCATTTCACTAACAGTTTCTCTGTAGCATGCGACACTGTTTAATGCTCTTTTACCCACAACTTCCAAATTGGAGCCAGTTTTCTCAAACCCTGCCATTGCTTTCTTAACTAAATTTATGTGATCTCTAAACCCTTTGTTGTCATTTCAAAAATCTTCACAGCATCTTCACCAGGAGTAGATTCCATCTTAAAAAAAACTTTATTTGGTCATCCATATCTAAAATTCTAACATAAATTGGTGTTCTGATTTATTCCCATGGTTTAAATTTTAGCACTAACCTTACGTTTCAGATTAACAAATAGTACAGGATAAATATTTTTTGAATAAAAAAAAAGTGTCTTCAAATGTCATAAAGAAAATCTTAGAGAGATAGAGAATTTGAATTAATTATTTCAAACTGTCTTAAAAATTGGGCATATGTAGTTACACTGTGTTGTATAAAAAACAGACTAAGTTTGGGTGAAATTTTGCAAATTTTAAAATATTTTTATAATACATTTCATAAATTATATAAACTAAAACAGTTTGTTGCAATTTAAAAAATGGCACTTTAATAGTGAAAGTAAATTTTGAATCTCAATTAGAAAATATTTTGATACATTTAAAATTATAATTTTTAAGAACTCAAGCAATTAAAATAGCAAATTTCCATACTTTAAATAATAATCTTAAAACCTCTTATTTGACATTGTAGCAGGTATTAATATTCTTTTGTTCATTCAATACTTATTTCAGTGACTAATTATAGAGTCTCTCTTATGTTCCAGATAGTATTTTGGGGTCTGGAGAAAAAGGAATGGGGATAAAAATATCTCCATATATATAAGGTCTGGAACTTATTTATTTGTGATTCACTTTTATCAGTGATTCTTTAACGTATTTATTTATCTATATATATGTGCAAAAGCCAGTATAGGTAAATTTTCAAATAGTTATATAAGCTTGACTTTTTATGGATGAAAAAAGTGTTATTATGGTTTATTCTCTCATTTATATGCTCTATAACACTTTGCTTTGTAGATATCTATTGGGGTGGTTAAAAAGTTCATTCAGGTTTTTCTGTACCATCTTTTGGAAAATCCAAACAAAATTTTGGCAAACCCAATGCCTATTCAATTTGTATTTGGAGACATCATCTCAGACCCAGAGTTGAGAGTAGTATTCTTGATGACAATATTAGAGCATGTGTCTGATGTGTGGAGATTGTCCCCAGAGCCTTGTAGCTGTAGGACTAACCTTTTTAACTTGTATTTTAGAGGATCAGCATTACCATCACCTTTTGCTCTCACTGTAGTTCACAATTGATCTCACTGCTCTAGTTATGACTCTACCCTTTAGTAGTTTATTCTCAACACAAAATCCAGGGGTCCTTTAAAAATACAACTCTTATGCCCAAACGTCCACAAGCATACTCCATTTTATTCAGAGTTAGCATCTATATCCTTAGAAGAGTCTACAGTGACTTACCTGTGTCAAATTACATTGTACCCTGTTATGCCCTCATACTTATCTCTGATTTCCACTACTGTCCTCCCTCTCTCCTTACATTCCAGTCACACTGACTTCCTTGTTTTCCTTGAATTACAGGCAATGTTTTTATTCTACCCTTTCCCATTTCTTGGAAGGATTGCCAAGACACAACTAACTGAGTGTTTACCTTCAAGTCTTTGCTGAAATCATCTACTTTCTCATAAAGGCTGCACTAGCCAACCTACTGAGTCTTGCAACCCTCCTTTCCAGTTCAAATGCCTATATTCTCTTTGCCCTTTTCTACATTTTGACTTTTCCATAGAATTGTTGAAAGTAATTTACTTATGCATGTGTCCTTGCATGCTCAATCACTTCAATTTATGTCCTTCTCTTTGCAATCCCATGGAATATAGCCTGCCAAGCTCCTCTGTCCATGAGATTTACAGGCAAAAATACTAGAGTGTGGTGCCATAACATCCTCCAGGGGCTCTTCCCGACCCAGGGATTGAACTAGGTTTTCCTGCATTGCAGGCGAACTTTTTACTACTGAACCACAGTCAGTCAGTTCAGTAACTCAGTTTTGTTTGACTGTTTCAACCTCTTGGAATGCAGCACACCCGGCTTTTGTGTCCATCACCAACTCCTGAAGCTTGCTCAAACTCATATTCAGAGAGTCAGTAATGCCATCCAACATTCTTATCCTCTGCAAGTTTATTAGTTGAATGTTCACATCAAAATACTCTCTAGCTCAAATTTATGAAAAACATAGAATTTCATATAAAAAGGCAAAATAGAAATAGGTAGATAAATAGATAATAAGTAGGAGGGTAACTAGATGATAGATATTACAGATAGATGTGTACAGAATAAGTATATTGAAATATCATACCTTTGATCTTTGGTAGCTTTTCTGAATATGCATCAGTAAAGATGTATAATTTATGTCAATCTACCTTGACCTTACTATACATATTTCAAATAAATCTTGAATACATCCTTTGGTATAAATCAATCTAATAATTACCTTAGTCATGCTTTAATCTTATTGACTTTAAAATGAAACAAATTGCTCTTGTTTCTAATCTGTTAATCCTATCCAGTCTATTTTCATCAAAGTCCAAACAATACAGTTCAGTTCAGTTCAGTTCAGTTCAGTCTCTCAGTCCTGTCTGACTCTTTGTGACTGCGTGAATCCCAGCACGCCAGGCCTCCCTGTACATCACCAACTCCCTGAGTTCACTCAAACTTATGTCCATTGATGCCATAGAGCCACCTCATCCTCTGTCATCGCCTTCCCCCAATCCCTCCCAGCATCAGGGTCTTTTCCAATGAGTCAACTCTTCTCATGAGGTGGCCAGAGTACTGGACTTTCAGCTTTAGAATCAGCCCTTCCAAAGAACACCCAGGACTGATCTCCTTTAGAATGGACTGGTTGGATCTCCTTGCAGTCCAAGGGACTCTCAAGAGTCTTCTCCAACACCACAGTTCAAAAGCATCAATTCTTCAGCAGTCAGCTTTCTTCACAGTCCAACTCTCACATCCATACGTGACCACTGGGAAAACCATAGCTTTGACTAGACAGACCTTTGTTGGCAAATTACTGGCTCTGCTTTTGAATATGCTGTCTAGGTTGGTCATAACTTTCCTTCTAAGGAATAAGCATCTTTTAATTTCAAGGCTATAGTCACCATCTACAGTGATTTTGGAGCCCCCAAAAATAAAGTCTGACACTGTTTCTACTGTTTCCCCATCTATTTCCCATGAAGTGATGGGACCAGATGCCATGATCTTCGTTTTCTGAATGTTGAGCTTTAAGCCAACTTTTGCACTCTCCTCTTTCACTTGTGTCAAGAGGCTTTTTAGTTCCTCTTCACTTTCTGCCATTGGGTGGTATCATCTGCATATCTGAGGTTATTGATATTTCTCCTGGTGATATTGATTCCAGTTTGTGCTTCCTCCAGTCCAGCATTTCTCATGATGTACTCTGCATATAATTAAATACGCAGAGTGATAATATAAAGCCTTGATATACTCCTTTTCCTATTTGGAACCAGACTGTTGTTCCATGTCCAGTTCTAACTGTTGCTTCCTGACCTGCATAGAAGTTTCTCAAGAGGGATGTCAGATAGTCTGGTATTCCCATCTCTTTCAGAATTTTCCAGTTTCTTGTGATCCACACAGTCAAAGGCTTTGACATAGTCAATAAAGCAGAAACAGATGTTTTTCTGGAACTCTCTTGCTTTTTCCATGATCCAGCGGATGTTGGCAGTTTGATCTCTGGTTCCTCTGCCTTTTCTAAAACCAGCTTGAACATCTGGAAGTTCACGTTTCACATATTGCTGAAGCATGGCTTGGAGAATTTTGAGCATTACTTTACCAGTGTGTGAGATGAGTGCAATTGTGCGGTAGTTTGAGCATTCTTTGGCATTGCCTTTCTTTGGAATTGAAATGAAAACTGACCTTTTCCAGTCCTGTGGCCACTACTGAGTTTTCCAAAGTTACTGGCATATTGAGTGCAGCACTTTCACAGTATCATCTTTCAGGATTTGAAATAGCTCAACTGGAATTCTATCACCTCTACTAGCTTTGTTTGAACTGATGCTTTCTAAGGCCCACTTGACTTCACATTCCAGGATGTCTGGCTCTAGGTGAGTGATCACACCATCATGATTATCTTGGTTTTGAAGATCTTTTTTGTATATTTTGTGTATTTCTGCCACCTCTTTTTTTTTTTTTTTTTCCCCTGCCACCTCTTCTTAATATCTTCTGCTTCTGTTAGGTCCATATCATTTCTGTCCTTTATTGAGTTCATCTTTGCACGAAATGTTCCCTTGCATCTCTAATTTTCTTCAAGATATCTCTCGTCTTTCCCATTCTGTTGTTTCCCTCTATTTCTTTGCATTGATCGCTGAAGAAGGCTTTCTTATCTCTTCTTGCTATTCTTTGAAACTCTGCATTCAGATGCTTATATCTTTCTTTTTCTCCTTTGCTTTTCACTTCTCTTCTTTCACAGCTATTGTAAACCCTTCTCAGACAGCCTTTTTGATTTTTTGCATTTCTTTCCATGAGGATGGTCTTGATTCCTGTCTCCTGTACAATGTCATGAACCTTTGTCCATAGTTCATCAGGCACTCTATCTATCAGATCTAGTCCCTTAAATCTATTTCTCACTTCCACTGTATAATCATAAGGGATTTAATTTAGGTCATACCTGAATAGTCTAGTGGTTTTCCCTACTTTCTTCAATTAACTGTGATTTGTCAATAAGGAGTTCATGCCCCACAGTCAGATCTCAGTCTTTTTTTTTTTTTTTTTTTTTTTGCTGACTGTATAGAGCTTCTTCATCTTTGGCTGCAAAGAATATAATCAATCTGATTTCAGTGTTGACCATCTGGTGATGTCCATGTGTAGAGCCTTCTCTTGTGTTGTTGGAAGAGGGTGTTTGTTGTGACCAGTGAGTTCTCTTAGAAAACTATATTAGCCTTGGCCCTGCTTCATTCTGTATTCCAAGTCCAAATTTGCCTGTTACTCCAGGTGTTTCTTGACTTCTTACTTTTGCATTCCAGTCCCCTATAATGAAAAGGACATCTTTTTTAGGTGTTAGTTCTAAAAGGTCTTGTAGGTCTTCATAGAACCATTCAACCTCAGCTTCTTCAGAGTTACTGGTTGGGGCATAGCCTTGGTTACCGTGATATTAAATGGTTTGCCTTGGAAATGAGCAGACATCATTCTATCATTTTTGAGATTGTATCCAAGTACTGCATTTGGGACTCTTTTGTTGACCATGATGGCTAGTCCATTTCTTCTAAGGGATCCCTGCACACAGTAGTAGACATAATGGTCATCTGAGTTAAGTTCACCCATTCCCGTCCATTTTAGTTCACTGATTCCTAGAATGTCAACGTTCACTCTTGCCATCTCCTGTTTTACCACTTCCAATTTGCCTTGATTGATAGACCTGACATTCCAGGTTCCTATGCAATATTGCTCTTTACAGCATTGGACCTTGTTTCTATCTCCAGTCACGTCCACAGCTGGGTATTGTTTTCGCTTTGGCTCCATCCCTTCATTCTTTCTGGAGTTATTTCTCCACTGATCTCCAGTAGCATATTGGGCACCTAATGACCTGGGTAGTTCCTCTCTCAGTATCCTATCCTTTTGCCTTTTCTTACTGTTCTGTGTATTCTCAAAGCAAGAATACTCAAGTGGTTTGCCATTCCCTTCTCCAGTGGACCACATTCTGTCAGACCTCTCCACCATGACCTAGTAAGATGGTAGGTGTGGTGAGAGGGCATCAGAGGGCAGACACACTGAAACCCTAATTACAGAAAACTAGTCAATCTAATCACATGGACCACAGGCTTGTCTAACTCAATGAAACAATACATTAGCTTTTGTTTACTAATATGCTTCTCCAAATAATCATTCCCAAATCCTTCAGGATAATCTTAAATGCCCTCAATAACCAGTTGTCCTTGTGAACAAGTTTACTTCATCTTGCTTATCTTCAACATTACTGTAGTTGCTCTCTACCTTGCCTTCCTTTCACTTTCTTGCCCCACTCTACCAGGTGAACCCTTTCTGAATCTTTAGCTTTACTATGTCTTGCTTTTTCAAAATATGTTTGTTTATGTGTTTTATAATACATGTGTTTATAAAAGAGTTTTTTTAACTTTTGAAAATGATATATATTTTCTATATTTTGTTCACTCAACATTATTTCACTAATATGTGCATTTAGCTGTAGTTCTCTTGTAATATTTTATCATGTGGCTTTTCTACTGTTTGTCTCCATTTTCCATTGTGCAGAAATAAAGAATATTTCTATGTCATTTGGGTTAGCATTAAGTTTTTGGTATTATATATAGTACTACTATGAAACTTCTCAAACATATCTCATAATGAATATGACCAAGAGTTTCATTCAGGTTTATTTATGAGTATGCTGAGTCATATGGAATAGGAATGATCAACTCTATACAATGCCACCAAAGTATTTAATCAAAATTTTATAAAGGTAAATTTAAAAAGGTTGTAAAACATGAGCAGAATGTTAATAGAAGAGACTCCAATGGAAAAGAAGATAGTTCAGAAGAGTGTCCATGTGTGAAGTATACATATAATAAACCTGTTTCAGGCAGATACCTCCCATATCTGTCTAACAGACAGTGTTTTATTTATTAAATCTTGCTCTGTGTTTCCCATTGCTGAAAATTAGATCTTACTCAACCATCCCATCTTTGTATCAGAGATTTAGTAGAGATGTCATTAGCTTTACTATATATTAAAAAAATGTATACACTTGTGTTACATGTATATAATATATACACATAAATAAATAATTATATATACATATATATAATTGAATTATTTAATCCATCATGAGCAATACTAGCCTCATCCTAGTAAAATTAATAGATGAAATTATGGTTTAAAAATAACTGATATCCCAAAGATTATAATTTTTACTCTTCAAAAAGTAAATGTAGCAAAACTATAGTTTAAAGAAAATGAAAAATATATTTTGTTAGAAATAAAATTTTGTTTGAGTAATATAAAACAATTTAAAAATATTATTAAGTCTGCTTCGATTAATTGACAAAATAACATTAATTTGACATAAAATCAGTTTATATGTCAAACAAAACTTAGGACAAGGAATCTTTTTTTTTTTAAATTTACTATAGAACTTTTTAATATATTTTGAGGCATTGATATATTATGAGGAGGCTTAACTAAGCTATATGTGCAGTTATAATTGATAGTATCCAACTTAAATAGATGATTAATAACTTGTAAACTCATAACATTTTATTAACATTATTGCAAAAGTAACACATTTTAATCAATTATTGCAGTTACTATTTTTACAACATGTATAGAACATTCTTACTATTTAAGTTGCTCAAATTCTGGCTACAATAATATCTTCATTGATGTTACAAAAATCTTTGGATATGAAGAACACAGTAAATTGTATTTTAAGAGCAATTTTTCAAAAGCAATTTTCCATTATGAGAGTCAAACAAATCATAAAGAACACAAAGCAAACAAAAATAATCAGTACATAAAGCTAATTTAAACTGAAGAATTTAAGAATAAATTCTGACCTGCAAATCAAACACTAATTGCAAGAATTGATGCAAATGTCATTGTGCAGGGAAAAAAAATTCAGATTCTGGTCCAAAGGGGCTATAAAAGTAACCTTTGACAATGATTTATTTCTGTATTTTAAACGGTCATACTTTAAGATTTTGAATTTAGTTTACAGCTACCGGATCAGCCAGGAAACTGAATGCATGGTAAATATTTAAACAAGAAGGCATTTCATTTGACAATAGGTCATGTGCCTATGATAGTACTGAGACCAGAACAAAAACAGAGAGAAACCAGAGGTAGTTGCAGGGAGTAGCTATGAACCCTTTTCCCCTTATGAGAGTCAAACACGTCATAAAGAACACAAAACAAACAAAAATAATCAGTACATAAAGCTAATTTCAACTGAAGAATTTTGTGTTCATCAGATTTCATAGTGTGCAGGTCACAGTGCTGCTGACCTTTCTAGGTAGCGCAGTAACGCTGCTTCTAGGAATGCCAAAAGAAGGCAGAAGCTGAGGCCACCAAACTGCTGAGGAGATTTGTTGTGGGAGCAACAGCAAGCAAATAAGAAAGAGAATGTGTCTTTCTATTATCCTTCCACTTTGCAGTCATTCTCTAAATCCCTTGTGTAAGCACGATTTAACCGGAAGTCAGCTGTCGAAGGAGATGTGTAGTTTGTAGAATCTCAGCCTCAACATTCACACAGCAGATCACAGAGACGAAATTGTGATTTAGAAGCAATACTTTTATAATCTATAATTTATATAGGTTTCCATTGTATTATATTTGCGTAGTTTATTTTCATCCAAATAAGGAGAAATGTATTGCTTCTTAAGGTTTGGTCTCTGTAGGTATTTGAATATTTGACTCCTCCAGACAAGTGTATCAGTTCATTCTCATGTCTTGCCAATATCTCTCCTTTCTTCCACCGAACCATGTCCTTCACTATTTTCCAGGTAGGTTAAGTTCCAGAACTTGTCTTTTTGTTTTTCACATTGGTGCGTTTGCACATCCTGCTTTTTCTGTGTGGCATTCTCCTCCCTCTTCTGCAGCTGGTAAACTCCTATGTATCCTTCAGGACTTCGCTTAGCTATCAGTATACTTGGCTTTTGAAACAGGAGCCCCTCTTGACTATGATGACACTATTGCCTTTCCTGTATTGTAGAATGTGATACACATACTATGATGGACTCATTTCTTAATGCTCTTTCTCAATAAACCGTAATATGCTTGAGTGCTGTGACCTCCTTCTGTTCATCCTGTTTCTGGAAAACACAATATAGTTAATATATATTTATTTGATTTTGAATCAGGAAATCATATGCACACCAAAGGACTAATATGGCTTCTGTGTTTGAGCACTAAATTTGTTTATAAATTTTATGGAAAGGAAGGAAGAAAAGGCACCAAGATAATTTGAAGCTGGACTTTTATGTTTATTGTGAAGGGAAAGAATTGGACCAATAAATATAAAGGCTTGAAAAATATTTAATTATCAATGAGCAAGCTTATCAGAGAGCACAGGAATGCAGGAGCAAAAACAGGATTAAAAGTAAAATATATTATTAATGTCTATATTTTTTCTGTTTAATAGAACAGCTGTCAATTAAAAGTAATAAGAACAAAACATAAAGGGAAATCAACCAAATGATCTCATAAGAAGAAATTACCAGCTGATTGTATAGCATACTTCTTTCAATATCTGAAAAAAATGGTAATTAAATTTTGCATTTAGCTAAAAGAGAAATCAAATATTGAGAAAATAAAAGAGCATGAGAAAGAAAGATGTAAAGTCAAAAGGGATCATAAACATTAGAAAAATAATGAAATATCAAAAGAAAGAAAAGGATGACTTGGCATGTTTCAGATGGACCATAATTTGTACAAATACAAACTTGTGTGTAAGTCCTTTCAGATTCTGGAGCTGAACAAATATGAACAAATATGATTCTGGAGCTCTGAACAAATATGTTGTATCAGATTTTTATAAGTTCAACTTTAGCCAGATTGCCTTTTTAGCCAATATTAGCTGTTACATTATAATTATTTCTTAAACCATTTCACTTATCTTTTGCAAATGTCATATAAAATTTTAGCTGCTAATAGTCTTTCATCTTGATTTACAACCTTCATTCCTCATGTAAAACAATAGACTTTATATTTGAAGAAATGTGTGATACCATTTTATTGACATAGGTCATAAAAAGAGCTCATTTTTTTCTATTCTAACAAAGAGAAAGGGAAGTAAAATTTTGTATCTGAGAAAGACTTTTAAAAATTAGGATGACAGACAGGTCCTATTCCTTGGAGACTGAGTAAGGATTTTTAGAGATAAGAACATTCTCAGGAACCTTGACCCTCTTTTTCTCTCTCTCACCTCTAATCCCAAACTGGCTATGTCACTTTCAAATATCCTGAGGCTAATTATTTCCTGATTGATCTTAAATGAGCTTTTCACTGCCTCATCTAGTGGATGTAGGCCCCTCCTTAAATCTTTTGTCAGACTTGCTTATGGAAAGATCTATCCCCTAGATGTGACTTCAGTTTTCTGTTATATAGGTCAGCCTGAAACAGAATTGAGACCAAAAATTCAAAACTTCTATGGAATTAAAATTTGGTGTTATATCTCTGTTACTATGATATGTGTTTCAGAGAATGTGAATGAATATGAATATGGATTCCAGGGGAAAAGCAATATCAAATTACTTTAGGAGTTACTCTTGACAACAAGCAGGTTGCTCAGGAATATAAATTTTGTAACCAACAACATTTGAAATGGAATTTCTGTACTAGTCATTAAATTAATGCAATGATCTTCAGTTACATAATGTATATATGCCTTTCTGAGCTTTATCTATTGATATTCTATCATTCATATTTCAAGACCGAGTTCAGAGAAAAAGTTTACAATATTTCACTTTCTGCTAAATTCTATTATACTTTTACATTGAGTTTTAATTTTATTCTTGGTTAAATATGGAAACTTTATTTCTAATTGTTGTATTAACAAATATGGAACACTGGACAAGAGTACATGGTTTGCTAGACAAATACTACTTGAATTACATTGTGGAGATTCAATTCTCTCTCTTTTTGGTGGTGGGAGTGTGGATTTTTAGTGGAGTTTAGTTGATGTACAATGTTGTGTTAGTTTCAGGTGTGTAGCAAAGGGAATATATTTATCCACTGGTGGTATTTTTAGACTTCTTTTTCCCCATATAGGCCATTACTCAGTATTGAGTAGAGTTCTATGTGCTATATAGTAGGTCCTTATTAGTAATTCATATTCATATGTAATAATGTGTATATGTCAACCCCAATCTCTAAATTTATCCATCACATACCCCCTGGTAGCCATAAGTATGTTGTCTACATCGATGACTCTACAATTGTTTTTAGTAAATAAGTTGGTTTAGATTCCACATATAAGAGATATTATATGATACTTGTCTTTCTGTGTCTGACTTCATTCAATATAGCAATCTCTAGGTCCATTCATGTTGCTGCAAACGGCATTATTTTTTATTTGTTGTGGCTGATTGTTATTCCAAAACTAGATAAACAGAAGCGGGGATTGCTACATATATGGGGTTTATCAACCCCATACATGTAGAAATCAGGCTGGCTTTACAGGTATGTGATCAATGCAGTTGCACAGGGTCCATGCTTAAAAGGACTTCCATGTTTGGAATTAAATTCTCTGTACACTATCTTAAAACTGTTAACAAATTTACCTTTGAATTTGTTTTTCAAGTAAATTCCAATAGGATAATTAAATATGAGCTAGGAGTTTGGCCACTTGGTGCACCGTCGTCCCACCCCCTTCTAACTTCTGGTCTTCCCAGGATGTGTACTTGATATATCTCTTCACATTCCTTCTTGTCTCACGCCCTGCCTCCCCTCCACCCCCATACTCTCTCTCTGTCCCAAGATCACTGCTACCCTTTACTCTTGACTTGTTCCTGCAAGGAAGAGGCTGAGGATTGAAGGATTAGATAAATCACTTTCACTTTTCACTTTCATGCCTTGGAGAAGGAAATGGCAACCCACTTAAGTGTTCTTGCCTGGAGAATCTCAGGGACGGGTAGCCTGGTGGGCTGCCGTCTATGGGGTTGCACAGAGTCAGACACGACTGAAGCGACTTAGCAGCAATACATTTTTGGATTTTTTGGATATTGTCACCCTGCTTAATTAACTTATATGCAGAGTACATCATGAGAAACGCTGGACTGGAAGAAACACAAGCTGTAATCAAGACTGCCAGGAGAAATATCAATAAACTCAGATATGCAGATGACACCACCCTTATGGCAGAAAGTGAAGAGGAACTAAAAAGCCTCTTGATGAAAGTAAAAATGGAGAGTGAAAAAGTTGGGTTAAAGCTCAACATTCAGAAAACGAAGATCATGGCATCCAGTCCCATCACTTCATGGGAAATAGATGGGGAAACAGTGGCTGACTTTCTTTTGGGGGGCTCCAAAATCACTGCAGATGGTGACTGCAGCCATGAAACTAAAAGACGCTTACTCCTTGGAAGAAAAGTTATGACCAACCTAGATAGCATATTCGAAAGCAGAAACATTACTTTGCCGACTAAGGTCCGTCTAGTCAAAGCTATAGTTTTTCCTGTGGTCATGTATGGATGTGAGAGTTGGACTGTGAAGAAGGCTGAGCGCCGAAGACTTGATGCTTTTGAACTGTGGTGTTGGAGAAGACTCTTGAGAGTCCCTTGGACTGCAAGGATGTCCCACCAGTCCATCCTAAAGGAAATCAGTCCTGAATATTCATTAGAAGGACTTATGTTGAAGCTGAAATCAATACTTTGGCCACCTGATGTGAAGAGCTGACTCATTTGAAAAGACCCTGATGCTGGGAAAGATAGAAGGCGGGAGGAGAAGGAGACGACAGAGGATGAGATGGTTGGATGGCATCACCGATTCAGTGGATGTGAGTTTGAGGAAACTCCTGGAGTTGGTGATGGACAGAGAGGCCTGGCATGCTGCAGCCCATTGGGTGACAAAGAGTTGGACACAACTGAACAACTGAACTGAACTGAGGGTTTTCTTTCGAATCACCCTAAGGCTTTATGGTTTTCAAAATAGATAAGAAATTATTTATTCCTATAATCTGTTCAAACATTTTTTGGCATTAAAATTATTTTCACTAACCTACCGACTTCTATTTCTTCTTCTTTTTTAAAATAAGCTACCTAATGATTTTGGAATATTTTATAATTTCTGTATTACCAATTTAGAATATATACTAAATCAATAATATATCTGAGAATGCTATGATTATCAGCAAAACTAAAGAGAAAGAAATGTTTGCATTGGAAAATCTAGAGAGACAAAGGATATCAATGTTATTTTATTAATGATGACTAGAAATTGGAGATATATTGTTTAATAATGTGTTGACTATGAGACCTAAAATCAAATGTAAGGGTGAGTCACTCAGTCATGCCCTACTCTTTGTGACCCCATGGACTACAGCCCACCAGGCTCCTCTGTCCATGGGATTTTCCAGTCAAGAATGCTGGAGTAGGTTGCCATTTCCTTCTCCAGGGATCTTCCCAACCCAAGGATCAAAACTGGGTCTCCAGTACTGCAGGCAAATTCTTTACTGACTGAGCTACAAATGGCCATTTTGAAATAGCAATATTTGGATTTACAGTGATAAGCATATGTACACATTAGAAATTGATGTTCTGGTTTTGGTACTATTTTTTTTTAAGTTTATTTTGCTTAGAAGCAATACACCCCCCCCCATCACACCCCCCACACACACTAAGCATCATTTTTAAATATAGTTTTAGACTAAATACATCTGTTCTTAATAATTTTCCCATTCCTCATAATTTGTATAATATTTAACACCATTTGTTTATTATAGTATTTTCAAATTTGAAAATATCTTTCTCCTTTCAAAATCTGTACTATTGAATGTTCTCTTATGAACATCTGCACTACCATCTACTGGAAAGGTAAGTATATATCAGGAATCATGTTCTTATTAGCCATTCAAAACAGAATATAACTAATTTGGAAAAATGTAAAACAATATTATTTTTGATAATCAAATTTTACCAGTTACTACTACTAATAATAAATAGTGGGGATTATACATATATAGCATACTGAAAAATATATATGTACATTGTATTTATACTTTGTACTAGTTGCATGTGCATCCTGACAATACAATTTTTCATTAAATTGAATGATTATTTAGTATTTATCTGTCACTAAATCTTTTTATTGACTTCATAATTTCACTGTTATATTATTATTTACTTTCTTATTTTACAAGTCAAATAAAGTTTCACCTGTCAACATTTATAGACTTTTTTTTTTCCTTAATGGCATATTTTTTTCAAAGAAATAATACTCAAATAGTCAAATTGTCCATAAGTGTCAGATAAAGCATCTAGGTGAAACTCAGAAGTGTAAAACAGAGCACTATATTTGCAAGTAAGGCTGAGCAGAGGAAGCTCTCATTGTCATGGCCATTTAAGCTGCATGAATTTATGTTCGTGCACTATGATGGCTACATGTCCATATGGGGAGGATAGGAAATGATGTGCACATGTGGCATGTGCACAGATGTTGTGTTGTAAGAAGTCTGGCCTCATATTCTGACTCCACCTGAAAACTGTTAAAATGAGTCATTTAAGTAGCATTTCTGGTACACAGAATCATATATACCAGGACTCCTGAGAACTTTAGAAATAATCAATATATGATTCCCATTGTCTTTTCTTATAATACACAAAAATTAGTATAAATGTTGGATGATATCAGTATAAATATTTCTCAAATACCTTTGGATTTTCTTTACACTTGGTATGTTACCCCTTGGTCAGTACTCATCAGTCAGCCAACATATGCTAATAATCATGGTAAAGTTCATAGTAGTACCTAAGTCAGCAATGAATTGGTTCATTTGTTTGAAATAGAAAAGAAATCCAAATTTGAGTTATCTTTTGTTCTCAATAAATGCATTAAGTGAGACCATGTACATGCCTTTTGTATACTCTGATGGTTTTCACAATAGCTGGTTTGAACAAAATATTTAAATACGGAATCCACAAAAAAACAGAGTGGATTTTACATACTTGTGAATTAATTTTAATAATTAAGAATTATATCCAATTAAGTGACAGAGACACCAAGTCATATATTATATTACTGTTATTGTTGTTAGTGTTGGTTTTTACTGTTTATTGTTAAATAAGTTTTAGTAAAATTCAAACATGCATTTGAATTTATAATCAGTTGGCAAGACATTATTTCTTCTGGGCAAGTAGAGATGGATATTTATTAGAATCGGCAAAATGGTAAAAGCAGCTATTTAATGTCAGGAGTATTTAAGGAGCTCATTATTTATGCTCAAGTACTTGCTAAGTAGAGTTGGAAATCAACATCTAATGATTTTAGTTAAACATCAGAGTAAAACAGTATGCTCTAAAATTATAGAATTTGTATTTTGTTTTGCCAAGAGTGAACATATGGGTAATAGAAAACAAAAACTTATTTTGTTATAAGGTTTAGCTACTGAGGTTTGCAAGTAATAAAATAAATACGTTGATTTAGAATGATTTGCTAAAATAATGACATCCATATATCTACAGTCAGTATAATTTAATGAGCTTTTCTGACTGGTAGTGAAGCCTTTAAATGTGTTCTAATAAATTAAACAATCATGTTTATGTGTTATTCACAGTTATTTTATTATACTTTATAATAAATAAATCTTGAGAATACAAACTCTAAAAGGTAATTTTTATGACCTTCCAAGAATCAATCAAGTTTTCCGTTCACGTAAAACATTAAAGCAGTGTGAGATACATCACAAAAGAAAACATAGAAAAGTAAAATAAATATGAAATAATTAAATTTACAACAGTATTTTAAACCTTGAAATAGTCCTCCAAAAACCAGTGTTCATATAAGTGAAAATAAGAAATTATGTTTTTGAGAAAATGTATACATTACCTCCTGGGGTATATGCTATTATGAGTGACAAAATTTAGTAAGTACACTTTTTTGGAGCATGATTCACCCAATTTTTATAATATCACTTATTTAAGAAGTACTATTTTAAGTACTCATGTGCTTTGTAAATATCTTTCTATAAATAATTTAGTCAAACATTTTGTAGTTGCCTGTAATCAGTCTTTTTTTTTCTCTAATTCCTAATCATCTTTAACTTATATATTTGAAGAATGAAGAATAGCCATGATCAAGTGTGAGCAGCATGTTCATACAACATACTAATTGCCTTTCAATAATTCTAAACTTCACTTTCCAAAGTGACATATGTAGTAGGGGTTACATTTAGTTCTAAGCAGTTTTATAAGTAAATAATATATCATATGCAAATAACCAAGCAGAGTTCCTATCTAACAGTAATTATGTTTTCCATGTTACTTCTAGCTTGTCCATCCTAGCAGGAAATTAGCTGTACATCTTGTTAAATTATTTAAGCAACTGTTATCTCCTCAAATTTGTTAGCACAACCCTGCCCCACTTGTGGGTATACAAAAAGTATATTAAAAGAATGACAAATAGCCTGACATTTGGGAATCCTCTCAGAAAAATCAATGAAGAAATATGACAAGCAGTAGGATTATAGTGACACAGACATATAAATATTTGCAGTGTTAAAATTATTCTTTTAGTTACAAAACCTCTTCATTTGAAAAATCTAAATCGGTCCCAGTTGTTGTTGTTCAGCCACTCGATTGTGTCTGACTCTTTGTGACCCTGTGCACTGCAGCACATCAAGCTTCCCTGTCCTTCACCATTCCCCAGAGCTTGCTCAAACTCATGTCCATTGAGTAAGTGATGCCATGCGACCATCACATCCTCTGTTGTCTCCTTCTCTTATGCCTTCAATCTTTTCCAACATCAGGGTCTTTCCTAGTGAGTCAGCTCTTTGCATTAGTTGACCAAAGTATTGGAGCTTCAGTTTCAGCATCAGTCCTTCCAATGAATATTGAAGATTGATTTCCTTTAAGATCAACTGGTTTGATTCCCTTGCACTACAGGGAATCTCAAGCGTCTTATCCAACACCACAGTTTGAAGGCATCAACTCTTTGGTGTTCAGCCTTCTTTATGTTCCAACTCTCACATCCATACTGGAAAAGCCATAGCCTTCTGGGCAAAGTAATGTCTTCTTTTTAATATGCTTTCTACATAGGGCATAGATTTCTTCCAAGGAGTAAGCATTACAGTTAAACTAAGATTATCCTTGAATTTATAAATACATCCCCAAGTCCAGCTCAGTTCAGTCGCTCAGTTGTGCCTAACTCTTTGAAACACCATGAATCGCAGCACGCCAGGCCTCCCTGTCCATCACCAACTACCGGAGTTCACTCAAAATCATGTCCATTGAGTCCGTGATGCCATTCAATCATCTAATCCTCTGTAGCCCCCTTCTCCTTCTGCCCCCATTCCCTCCCAGCATCAGGGTCTTTTCCAATGAGTCAACTCTTCTCATAAGGTGGCCAAAGTATTGGAGTTTCAGCATTATCCTCCATCCTTCCAATCAACACCCAGGACTGATTTCCTTTAGAATGGACCAGTTGGATCTCCCTGCAGTCCAAGGGACACTCAAGAGTCTCTCCAACACCACAGATAAAAAGCATCAATTCTTTAGTGCTTAACTTTCTTCACAGTCCAACTCTCACATCCATACATGACCACTGGAAAAACCACAGCCTTGACTAGATGGACATTTGTTGACAATGTCTCTGCTTTTTTATATGCTGTTTATATTGGTCATAACTTTCCTTCCAAGGAGTAAGTGTCTTTTACTATCATGGCTGCAATCACCATCTGCAATAATTTTGGAGCCCAAAAAATAAAGTTTGCAACTGTTTCCACTGTTTCCACATCTATTTCCCATGAAGTGATGGGACCAGATGCCATGATCTTCGTTTTCTGAATGTTGAGCTTTAAGCCAACTTTTTCACTCTCCTCTTTCACTTTCATCAAGAGGCTTTTTAGTTCCTCTTCACTTTCTGCCATAAGGGTGGTGTCATCTGCATATCTGAGGTTATTGATATTTCTCCCAGCAATCTTGATTCCAGCTTGTGTTTCTTCCAGCCCAGCATTTCTCAGTGTACTCTGTATATAAGTTAAATAAGGAGGGTGACAATATACAGGCTTGACGTTCTCCTTTTCCTATTTGGAACCCGTCTGTTGTTCCATGTCCAGTTCTAACTGATGCTTCCTGACCTGCATATAGATTTCTCAGGAGGCAGGTCAGGTGGTTTAGTATTCCCATCTCTTTTAGAATTTTCCACAGTTTATTGTGATCCACACAGTCAAAGGCTTTGGCATAGTCAATAAATCAAAAGTCAATGTTTTTCTGGAACTCTCTTGCTTTTTCCATGATCCAGCAGAGTTTGGCAGTTTGATCTCTGGTTCCTCTGCCTTTTCTAAAACCAGCTTGAACATCTGGAAGTTCACGGTTCACGTATTGCTAAAGCTTGTCTTGGAGAATTTTGAGCATTACTTTACTAGTGTGTGAGATGATTGCAATTGTGTGGTAGTTTGAGCATTCTTTGACATTGCCTTGCTTTGGGATTGAAACAAAAACTGACCTCTTCCAGTCCTGTGGCCACTGCTGTGTTTTCCATATTTGCTGGCATATTGAGTATAGCACTTTGACATAGCTCCACTGAAATTCTATCACCTCCACTAGCTTTGTTCATAGTAATGCTTTCTAAGGCCCACTTGACTTCACATTCCAGGATGTCTGGCTCTAGGTGAGTGATCTCACCATCGTGATTATCTGGGTCATGAAGATCTTTTTTGACAGTTCTTCTGTGTATTCTTGCCACCTCTTCTTAATATCTCCTGCTTCTGTTATGTCCATATCATTTCTGTCCTTTATCGAGCCCATCTTTGCCTGAAATATTCCCTTGGTATCTCTACTTTTCTTGAAGAGATCTCTAGTCCTTCCCATTCTGTTGTTTTCCTCTATTTCTTTGCATTGATCGCTGAGGAAGGCTTTCTTATCTCTTCTTCCTATTCTTTGGAACTCTGCATTCAGATGTTTATATCTTTCCTTTTCTCCTTTGCTTTTCGCTTCTCTTCTATGAAGACCTATAAGACCTTTTAGAACTAACACCCAAAAAAGATGTCCTCTTCATTATAAGGGACTGGAATGCAAAAGTAGGAAATCAAGAAAGACTGGGGTAACAGGAAAATTTGGCTTTGGAATACGGAATGAAGCAGGGCAAAGTCTAATAGAGTTTTGCCAAGAGAACGCAGTGGTCATAGCAAACACCCTCTTCCAACAACACAAGAGAAGACTCCACACATGAACATCACCAGATGGTCAACACTGAAATCAAATTGATTATATTCTTTGCAGCTAAAGATGGAGAAGCTCTACACAGTCACCAAAAACAAGACCAGGAGCTGACTGTGGCTCACATCATGAACTCCTTATTGCCAAATTCAGTCTTAAATTGAAGAAAGTAGGGAAAGCCACTAGGCCATTCAGATATGACCTAAATCAAATCCCTTATGATTATACAGTGGTAGTGATAAATAGATTTAAGGGACTATATATGATAGACAGAGTGCCTGATGAACTATGGATGGAGTTTTGTGACATTGTACAGGAGACAGGAATCAAAACCATCCCCATGGAAAAGAACTGTGAAAAACAAACAAACAAACAAACAAACAAAAACAACAATAATACATCCCCAAAGTCAACCTCAAAATCAAGTAGATGACAGCTTCTTGTTATATATTTAGAGTCTTCTTTTTGAGAGGAACCAAAGAGGGGCTGACTCCTCAACATGTATAATTTTAATATATGTGTCACTTTTTTCTAAATTGAAATCAAAGTAAAATAATCTTTTTTTAAATTTGTTTTAAATTTATTTATTTATTTTTTTTAGTTTTTTATTTTTTAAATTTTAAAATAATCTTAATAGCACTAAATCTGATGCTTGATCATTTCTTAGAAGGATTATCATGTGTTAGTGAGGATATATAATGTTTGTTTTCTTTTTATATTTGAATATTGTCTTTGTTTTTTTTTTCAGTATATAAATGGTAGTTTTATAATCAAGCATCCTTAATAAAAAGGAAGTAAATACAAAACGTTCACAATTATTATCAAGTCCTTCTGTGAGCAAGTTAGTTTCTGGTGGTCACTTGTTAGAGGCAACCTCTTCTTCCAGAACACTAGAGTTCTGTCTCAGTTACCTCCTATGATACAATAAGAGACACTTAGATATGTGATAGAGTTCATTTGTCTCTTGGGTACACCATAGTCACTGAAGCATCAGTTCAGTTCAGTTCAGTTCATTTCAGTCACTCAGTCATGTCCAACTTTTTGCTGCTCCATGGACTGCAACTCACCAGGCCTCCCTGTTCATCACCAACTCCAGGAATTTCATGCCAATTGAGTCGGTGATGCCAACTAACCATCTCATCCTCTGTTGCCCCCTTCTACTCCTGCCTTCACTCTTTCCCAGCATCAGGGTCTTTTCAAATTAGTATCCTCTTTGCATCAGGTGGCCAAAGTACTGAAGTTTCAGCTTCAACATCTGTCCTTCCCATGAATATTCAGGGCTGGTTTCCTTTAGAATTGTCTGGTTGGATCTCCTTACTGTCCAAGGGAATCCCAATAGTCTTGTCCAACACCACAGTTCAAAAGTATTAGTTCCTTGGTGCTCAGTTTTCTTTATAGTCCAATTCGCACATCCATACATGACTACTGGAAAAACCACAGCTTTGACTAGACAGAGCTTTGTTAGCAAAGTAATATCTCTGCTTTTGAATATGCTATCTAGGTTGGTCATAACTTTTCTTCCAAGGAGTAAGGGTCTTTTAATTTCATGGCTGCAATCACCATCTGAAGTGATTTTGGAGCCTAAAAAGGTAAAGTCTGCCACTGTTTTCACTGTTTACCCATCTATTTGCTATGAAGTGATGGGACTGGATGCCATAATCTTAGTTTTCAGAATGTTGAGTTTTAAGCTAACTTTCTCACTCTACTCTTTCACTTTCATCAAGAGGCTCTTTTGTTCTTCTTTGCTTTTTGCCATAATGGTAGTATCATCTACATATCTGAGGATATTGATATTTCTCCCAGCAACTTGATTCTAGCTTATGCTTCTTCCAGTCCAGCGTTTCTCATGAGGTACTCTGCGTATAAGTTAAATTAGCAAGGTGACAATATACAGCCTTGACATATTCCTTTCCCTCTTTGGAAACAGTCTGTTGTTCCATGTCCAGTTCTAACTGTTGCTTCCTGATCTGCATACAGATTTCTCAAGAGGCAGGTCAGGTGGTCTGGTATTGCCATCTCTTTCAGAATTTTCCACAGTTTATTGTGATCCACACAGTCAAAGGCTTTGGCAAAGTCAATAAAGCAGAAATAGATGTTTTTCTGGAACTCTCACTTTTTCATCGATTCCGGGGATGTTGGCAATTTGATCTCTGGTTCCTCTGCCTTCTGTAAAACCAGCTTCAATATCTGAAAATTCACAGTTTCACATATTGTTGAAACCTGGCTTGGAGAATTTTGAGCATTATTTTACTAGTGTGTGAGATGAGTGTAATTGTGCGGTAGTTTGAGCATTCTTTGGCATTGCCTTACTTTGGGATTGAATGAAACTGGACTTTTACCAATCCTGTGGCCACTATAGTTTTTGAAATTTGCTTACATATTGAGTGCAGCCTTTTCACAGCATCATCTTTTAGGATTTGAAGTAATTCAACTGGATTTCCATCACCTCCATCCAGTAGCTGTGTTCTTAATTATGCTTCCTAAGGCCCACATGACTCACAGTCCAGGATGTCTGGCTCTAGGTGAGTGATCACAGCATTGTGATTATCTGGGTCATGAAGATCTTTTTTTTGTACAGTTCTTCTATGTATTCTTGCCACCTCTTCTTAATGTCTTCCTCTTCTGTTACGTCCCTACCATTTTTGTTCTTTATCGAGCCCATCTTTGCATGAAATGTTCCCTTGGTATCTCTAATTTTCTGAAGAACCCTCTAGTCTTTCCCATTCTATTGTTGTCCTCTATTTCTTTGCACTGATCACTGAAAAATGCTTTCTTATCTCTCCTTACTATTCTTTGGAATTCTGCATTCAAATGGCATATCTTTCCTTTTCTCCTTTGCTTTTGTCTTCTCTTCTTTTTGCAGCTATTTGTAAGGTCTCCTCAGACAGCAGTTTTGCTCTTTTGCATTTCTTTTTCTATGCTATGCATACCACTGAATTCAAGGTAGAAAACTGTGATTTCTGTGTGAATATTGTCCAAAAATATAACTTTGCAAGAACAAAGGTAGATAATTATGAGTAATAATATTCAAAATAAAGGAATGTATTAAAGTATAAAAAGATCAATTTTACCTCTGTTATTCATTGTTCATTTTTCTAGAACCTAATTTTATATACTTAGCTATTATATTTTTTTCTGTAAGCATTTGTTGCTGCTTTTTCTTAACTTGATAGCTTTTTCTTCTTTTTAAAACATATATAATGTTGCTTTTACACTCCCTGTAGCTGATTTTGTTTCCAACTGTCATTCACTTTTAATTCTTAGTTACAAAACAGGCAGGAAAACAGAAGAAAATCATTTCTTGGAACTGAATGCAGAGGAGTAAAAGGCAATTAAAAATAAATTTCACATGAAGTGACTTTATTCATCAATTTCAAAAATATGTAATAAGTGGTACTTCCAAAGTATTTATATATATTGCAAGTTATGTGGGGTCTTAACACAGATATCTGCATTTCCAACAAGCTCCCAGGTGAGGTTGCCACCTGAGGAGTAAAAGGTGATTAAGAATCATGGACATGAAAAAGAAGAAATTAGGTATATAGAGACAGAGAAGAAGGAAAAGAATAAAGGAAAAGAGAGGAGGGAGAGGAAGGCATTTGGAACATGGTTGGCACTAGTTTTCCTTCGAGGTATAATTCCCAGGTTGTCTTAACACAGGTGTCTTCCACAACTTCATCAATGATACTGATAATTTATTTTAACTTTCATTACTATCTATAAATAATAAATTCTTGAACAAGTATGAGCAAAAGGGAACTCTCCTACATTGTTGATGGGAATGCAAATTTGTGCAAACACTATGGAGAACAGTATAGAATTTCCTTAAAAAGCTAAAAATAGAGCTAGCATATGAATTAGCAGTCCCAATCCTGGGCACATACATCAGGAGAAAATCATACTTTAAATAATACATGTACCCCAATGTTCATAGCAACACTATTTACAATAGTCAAGCTATGGAAGAAATCTAAATGTTCATCAATAGATTAATAGATAAAGAAGATAATAAATAAATAAAAGCTCTTTAAAAAGATTTTAAAAAACAGACGAATTTAGGATTATACTAGAGCACACTGTCCAGAGAAGCTGGAAGACTTAATGAACATGAAAGGCCCAGGATAGCTTGTTGGAAGCTGATCATAACAAGCAGTGTAATTCATGCTTCCATCTGAGAATATTTGAAAAATTGTTCCGTTCAGTTCAGTTCAGTTCAATCACTCAGTCGTGTCTGACTCTTTGCGACCCCATGAATCGCAGCAAGCCAGGCCTCCCTGTCCATCACCAACTCCGGGAGTTCACTCAGAAACACACCCATCGAATCAGTGATGCCATCCAGCCATCTCATCCTCTGTCGTCCCCTTCTCCTCCTGCCCCCAATCCCTCCCAGCAGCAGAGTCTTTTCCAATGAGTCAACTCTTCGCATGAGGTGGCCAAAGTACTGGAGTTTCAGCTTCAGCATATTTCCTTCCAAAGAAATCCCAGGGCTGATCTCCTTCAGAATGGACTGGTTGGATCTCCTTGCAGTCCAAGGGACTCTCAAGAGTCTTCTCCAACAACACAGTTCAAAAGCATCAATTCTTCAGCACTCGGCTTTCTTCACAGTCCAACTCTCACATCCATACATGACTACTGGAAAAACCATAGCCTTGACTAGACGGACCTTAGTCGACAAAGCAATGTCTCTGCTTTTGAATATGCTATCTAGGTTGGTCATAACTTTTCTTCCAAGGAATAAGCGTCTTTTAGTTTCATGGCTGCAGTCACCATCTGCAGTGATTTTGGAGCCAAAACAAATAAAGTCTGACATTGTTTCCACTGTTTCCCCATCTATTTCCCATAAAGTGATGGGACGGGATACCATGATCTTCGTTTTCTGAATGTTGAGTTTAAGACAACTTTTGCACTCTCCTCTTTCACTTTCATCAAGAGGCTCTTTAATTCCTCTTTACTTTCTGCCATAAGGGTGGTGTCATCTGCATATATGAGGTTATTGATGTTTCTCCCGTCAATCTTGATTCTAGCTTGTATTTCTTCCAGTCCAGCGTTTCTCATAATGTACTCTGCTTATAAGTTAAATAAGCAGGGTGACAATATACAGCCTTGATGTACTCCTTTTCCTATTTGGAACCAATCTGTTGTTCCATGTCCAGTGTTAATCCATACTTTATTGGGGAGGTAAGGAATCACCCATCATGCTACATCTTTTGTGTATCATATAGCAGTACACTGGACCACAAACACATTTTAAATATTAACATGCCTTTGTTTAGCCCTAATTGGAGTTTTAAGGAAATAGATGGAATAATTAAATCTTTAGGCAGCAGTTTGTAAAACTTGACATCTATCTTTTGTTTGTGGATTATTGTGGGGTGGGATGAAGGTTGGGGTGTTTGTAGGGTATCAGGGGAAGGAAATGAAAAAAGGAATATGCAGTTTTATAAACCTTCATTACCATTAAGGTGCTATTCTAGGTTCTAAAGGACAGATAGATGAGGGGTTTTGTTTTTTCTTTCACAAATCCATTGTGAAGTTTAGCACCATTGAATATTGACTCTCAAAATGTCATCAAAGCAACCTATTAGTAACACAAGGATAAGTTTATTGCTTAAATGGTAAGGGAGTAAATTTCGTGACAGTAAATGTAAGGTTTCTGAATCAGAGGCAAATTGATTATTTACTTTAAAAAAAGATTCTAGTACTAGATGTCCATGCTTCATGTTCCTCCATGGGGCAGTCTGGCGAGGGCCAGTTGCACCCTGCATGTGGAGGGAAGGAGTAGAAAGGAATCCATACTGTAGGAGAGGAAATCAACATTATAAACTAGAAACTTAATGTGTAAATGTTGGCATATTACCCACCACTCCCCTCTAGGCATAGAGTGATTACTTTTATTCTGAAATGTAAACAAACCTCCTTATGGGAGAGAAGATGAATGTCACCTAGGTTTTCAGAACCATTTGGAATGTAATAAATAATTCTGGGTTTTATTGCCATTTGAAATGAAAACACAGGGTTCCAAAGCTATCATCTTAGAAAATGAGAGGTATCTGATTTTAGAAAAAAGGAGAGACTGTTTATCACTAGAACATTGCTATTGTCTTTCAGTTCAGTTCACTTGCTCAGTCGTGTCCGACTCTTTGCAAGCCCACGGACCACAGCACTACAAGCATCCCTGACCATCACCAACTCCATTGAGTCCATGATGCCATCCAACTATCTCATCCTTTGTCTTTCCCTTCTCCTCTCACCTTCAATCTTTCCCAGCATCATGGTCTTTCCAAATGAGTCAGCTCTTCACATCAGGTGGCCAAAGTATTGGAGTTTCAGTTTCAATTGTCTTTATCAGAAGGTAAATATTTGATTGTACAGAAAAATAAAAGTAGTCTCAATAGAGAACACTACCTTGACAGACACTGTGTTTCTGAGAATGAAGGGCAAACTCAGAGTATTTATTTAGATTCTGAAATCTTGTTAGAGTGGATCTTTTGGTGGAGGGGTTTAGTTAGGTTAGGGTAAGAATCATGATGTAACAGTTTAGGACTGGTTAAGAATAGCAATGCAAGGATTTGAGGCAAGGGATTTAAAATATTCTAAGGCGTAAACTGTGGTTTGACACTTTTTATTGAAGTGTTCATGTACCTTTCAGGAAGTTCTTGGAATGAAATTATTTGTAATTTTTATCTTCCATGGCAAGAGTTTTCTAGCATTATAAAGTTACATCAATGGAGATAACAGATTAAAGTTATATTAGTGTAAATTGTAAGGTGTGTAACTGGTTTTGAATCTTATAGTGGTCTGTGTATTTTGGTGAGTGTGTGTGTGTGTTAGTAGCTCATATTGAAGTTAGGTCTTCTGCATTGCAGGCATATTCTTAACCATCTGAGCCACCAGGGAAGCCCAGAGTTAGCCAATTATACCTCAGGTCCCTCTTTCCCTTCACACTCAAGCATGATCCACCTCTTGACAGTGTCTCTTAACTGGCTCTCTGTCTCTGGTAGAGCAGCTGATACGTGGGATGGACAAGAAATCTGGATATGGGAGTTGGAACAGAAAATACTGGAGCTCAAGTATTCAGGAGACTTAACCACACATGGGGAAGTTTCAAAATATTTAAGGTCAGTGCTGTAGGGGATGTCAGGGAACATTCTGAAGTTGAGGTGGCAGAAACTAAAACCTATCATGATTTGAGAATTAATGTAAAATGATCTTATGTTTACATATGGGCTATTGAGTCCTGGCATGTTTGGGTTTCATCACTGGTTTCTGAAGAGGAAATTAATTGTATCAGAATTCATATCTACATAAAACTGATCTAATTATTAAGAAAATTTACAAAAGTTATTTTTTCTGCCAGTGAAACCTTAATGTAATTTTGTGGAAATAATATTTTCTTATATATTTCCTAAATGTTAGTAAGTAGAAATATGTCAACAAACAATATGCTATGAAATTATACAAACAAATAGTAAGAAAATGTGTGTGTAGAAATACTGTAGAAAAGAAATACTTGTCAAATATTTTTAAGTATAAACAAAAGAATCATATGAACATGTACAACATAATCACTTCATAATTCAGAGCATGATTAACTTGTTTTTTGTAAAACCTATTTGATTTGTAAATAAATTAGAATCATCAAGTTGTGAATCAGATTAGGATAATGAAAACAAATCAGTTAAATAGATGTTTCAGTAAAACTTTAAGCTTTTATTTATTTATTTATTTTTATATTTACAAAATACATATTTAATAAAGGATTGTACTCCAACTATACCGCTTTTAAAAAAGTAGAAAAGATTTTTTGATGATAGCTCAACCTCTGTATTAGTACAGGATAGCGGGTTTTGCAAATCCCTAATCCTATAATATGCTCCTGAAAATAGGATTCAGGAAGACATAACTTTGAAAATCCTGCAATGAAGAAACCTCTCTCTAACCTTGTTTAACTCACTGTTGGCCAAACTTAATTAACCATTGAATGTTTTAGTTCATACATCTTTTAATACAGAAGAACTAAGGCAAATGCTTTACACAGTATGTCAAATTAATCTGTACTGTGAAAAGGCTCTATCATGAATATAAATAGTAGTTCCTTCCTGTGCAAAATGTGGACCAGCAGCGTTAGAATCACCTGAGACATTGTCAGAAATACAAAGTTTATCACCTTGAAAAACTGAATAAGAATTTGAATTTTATAAGGTCCTTAAGTGATCCACAAGCATATTAAAGTGAGAAGCTATAAGTACAAAGCACTGATTCTCAAACATGGCTGAACATTATTATAATGTGGAAATCTTTTTGTAATACCAATGTCCTGGTGCCACACTGAAAAAAAAGGCTTCAGTTGTAAGTTTTCAGAAAATAAATATAAGCATTTTGTGGAAAGCTTCCTAGATGGTTCTAATTTGCAGCCAAATTTTGAACTCTGTGTAAAGAATAATCTTGCCTCTTAAGAAAGTCTTTCTGTCTCAGTTATAGCAGCTGCATATTTATAATACTTCAAGTCAGAAATTTGGAGTCTTTCACATATTTTTAACACACTGCATTCAATCCATTAGAAATCATAAGCAGTGGACTTCCCCTTTTAGCCAAGGTGGAGTGTCAGGAACCAGGTTTAACCTCACACTCATAAAAACCAAATTACAACCCCCCAGAAAGAACCAAACCATGAAACAGATTTCAAGACGCTAAACATCAAGAAAATAAGGACAATAATCCCTGAGAAATGGGAAACAAATGAAGTAAAACCTGCAATTGCCTTGAGTGACTGACTTGTGGATGTTTCCAGGCGTCATCTCAAGGAGTCAAACTCTTGTTGCTGTTATTATTGATATATAATTAAAATATAACAATACAATTGGCCTTTGGACAACATGGATTTTAACTGTAAAAGTCCACTTATACAAGGATTTTTTTCAATAGTGACTATTACAGTACTACATGATCCAAGATTGATTGAATCCCAGATATAGAACTGGGAATATGGAGGTCTGATTAGAAGCAATACCCAAATATTTTACTTCAAAAAGTGTAGGTGCTTCCACTCCTTTTTAAAATTTATTTATTTATTCTTGCTGTAGACTGTCTATTAGTTCCAAGATTATAATGTAAAGATTTGATATTTGTATGTACTGAGAAATGAGCATCAAAATTACCCCGGTTAATGTACATCTCTGCACAGTTACAACTTTTTTTTTTCTTGTAATAAGATTGTGATAAGGACTTTGAAGATTTAGTCTCTTAACATCTTTCAAATATGCAAAACAGTATTATTAACTAGTCATCATTCTCTACATTATATCCCCAGGGTTTACTTTATAACTGGAAGTTGGTGCATTTCATCCATTTTCACTCATTTCACCTACCCATACACACCCACTGCTGACAACCATCAGTCTCTTTTCTGTATGTATGAGTTCTGTTTCATCTCTTTTTTAGATTTTAGTATAAATATATATGAAATCATATGGCATCTGTCTTTCTCTGACTGATTCATAATCTTGTATTGAGTTTTGTAAAATTTTGATCTGCTGCTGCTGTTGCTGCTAACTCACTTCAGTCTTGTCCGACTGTGCAAACCCATAGACGGCAGCCCACCAGGCTCCCCCATCCCTGGGATTCTCCAGGCAAGAACACTGGAGTGGGTTGCCATTTCCTTCTCCAATGCATGAAAGTGAGAAGTGAAGGTGAAGTCTCTCAGTCGTGTCCAACTCTTAGCAATTCCATGGACCACACCTACCAGGGTCCTCCATCCATGGGATTTTCCAGGCAAGAGTACTGGAGTGGGGTGCCATTGCCATCTCTGAAATTTTGATCTAGACTTGCTTAATTTTCTTTCACATATCAACCTTCTGTAAAACCGGTTCTGGTTCTATCATATAAATCTCATCTCATTTCCGTGTATCCAAATCCATTAGGAATATTTCCTCCTTGTATTTAACTCTGGACACTTTCCATATTTCTGTATGCTTCCCTTTCTTTAATCTGTCTTCTCTTGGCTTTTTTGATATCAGAAACTTCGACTTTTTTTTTTCTCATGACTTCTCTTTGAAGGCTCAAATA
This sequence comes from Ovis canadensis, assembly GCF_042477335.2. Classification (NCBI taxonomy): domain Eukaryota; kingdom Metazoa; phylum Chordata; class Mammalia; order Artiodactyla; family Bovidae; genus Ovis; species Ovis canadensis. The sequence continues at coordinate 33,624,545 of NC_091261.1, read as the reverse complement.
GAATATTTAAAATCTCTATCCAACCGTTCAACTGAACTAAACTGATCCAACCTTTCAAACTAGTGACCCTCACTTTTATTGATGACTTCAGTTCTACATATCCAGAGATGATTATCTAATGTATATTTCCAGCCTAGCTCTGCTTTATTTTTTTTTAATTTCATACTAGATTTTAGATATCTCAAGCTTACCATGTTTATTAGCAAAAATAAAACTCTTTTCCAAACATGATATTTTCATTATTTTCATGAAGGGAACTCACATATATCCACTTAACTATATAACTTATAAATCATGATTGATTTCTGTTGGCTTTGCTTCTTAATTATTTAAAAAATTCTTCCTCAAGAAGAAATTCTTCAGAAAAGTAAGAAAAGTGAAACATTATTTTATTACATTTAGATGACACTACAGAAGTTCAAAGTGTTATCACTTACTGTCAATTTAGCAATTTGAAATTTTAACACTAACTAGTCTCAAATTCATATTTCTTCCATCCCTACAGAGTCCATGTTCTTAACTTCTAAATAAATATAGCTTTATTCATGGGTAAATACTTACTTTTCAAAATGAAGTATGATTCATATCTGCATTTCTCATACCATTTAACACTTTGTCTCATTCAGCAAGTGCTAAATATTTAAATTACTGCTTGAAATTAATATAAATAGCAAGATTAGGCCCCTAAATAGATTAGTTTAATATTGTTTAAGCCAAATATTACTTTTTAAAAACTGCTGTTATGCTTTTATTAAATTGCAATATGCTCTCTGTGTGCTCAGCCACTCCAGTCCTGTCCAACTCTGTGACCCCATGAATCGTATCCCATCAGGCTCCTCTGTCCATGGGATTTTCCAGGTGAGAATACTGGAATGGGTTGTCATGCCCTTCTCCAGGGGATCTTCCCAACCCAGGGATCAAACCCACATCTCATGCATTGGTAGATGGGTTCTTAATCGCTGAGCCACCAGGGAAGCCCAATATACTATCTACATCTATGTATTTATGGAGGAATCATTTCTATTAATATTTTTACTAATGTTTTCAGTGCTATTTTACAAAATGAGTACAAGAATTATCAGCCTTGCTGTGATTTAAAAACATTAGTTTTAAAACATATTTATCAAACATGCTTCTAGAAAATACTAATTTCAGAAAGTGGACACATTCTAATGTTTTAAAAATTTTCCGACTTTAATATTATTTCTAAAATTTGTCTCTCTTCAAATTGACCAAACCTCTTCCTTTAACAAAACTGCATCTAGAATAAATAAAATCATTGAAACTTTCAAGTATTATATTTCTGAACCAGTGTAGGTGAGCACTTCCTCAATTAGATTAAGGATATAGTGCTAATTTTCTAGGGGGAAAATGCCACTTATCAGTAATTGTCAAAACAAGATTAATGATTTCAAGTCAACCTCAGTCTGCAATAAATACGTAGATATTGATAACAACAAATTGGATCAGTCTTTTTATGTAAATAGTTCTTGTTCATTTCTTAATTAGAAATACTAGTCCATGTACCAGTTGTAATCCTTGTCTTGTTGATACTAAAAGAAAAACTTGAAGACTAGCAGATTCCCTGTTTTTCATGTTACCTTGTTATAGGTCTTCTTTCCTGGACACTAGTATCCACCTGGTAATGTTGCTGCCAAAGTTAACTAAATTACAAGTCTCTCAGGGATGTGCTTTAGCTTGACTCTTCTTTTACTCTGAAAAACTGACTCTAAAGGGTTTGAATGACAATGTGACCTCTCCAGCCTGTGGATATAGCCCATGGTGATAACAAGGAGAAAAATGTTTGTTTATATTTTAACAATAGTGTCTTTTTCAAAGGAAAACTTGAACTTTGATCTTTTTAGGTCCTATTGCTGTTCATAATCAGGGACACAATACCATAGATCTGCAATGTCAGAACTCAGAACTTTTCCTGTGGCAGGAGTAAAACTCCATGAGAGGCCAATCATTGCATTTTTGTTTAGACACAGAAGATATAAAGCCATCTCTTAGTATTGAGTATTCTCAATTTATATCATACACAATGCATTCTTGCAGCATTGCACATAACTTATACTGAATTTAATTTAAAAGAGACAATTGCATGGCATACTCTTAGTGTTATCCTGAAGGTCTTTGAAGAAGTTCTAAATTATGAAGTACCATAGCTTGTGGGCTAATTTTCATTTTAACCAAGCATGACATGAAATAAACATGCAAATAGCAAACAGAAAGCTGTTAATTTGTGTGAGAAGTTAAAATGAAGAAAATAAGAGGATAAAAGCAGTTAGTTGGTGCTACTACAACATAGAATCTACAATTCACATCCTGGGGGAGTGACAAACCAGTCATTTAATGCTATGTCAACACATGTATCTTGTCTTTCATTAGTGAACTCTCCTGCTGGTTTGCACACTGTCAGAAGTAGACCTCCTACTGATATTCATAGAGGTGTGGAAACTGGGACGGTTTAATAATTCTGTTTTGTTTAGCTTTCTTCCTTATCCTATTTGAAACCAATTTTTCCCTTCACTTTTAGAACAAGTACATATTAGTTTCACTTATGAAGGAAATGTTAAAAATGTTTATGATTCAAATGACCTACTTTCCTCTTAATTCCTTCGAGCACTTTGAATATCCTAGCCAATTGAGGGTTACATCTGCTTGTAAATTACCCATGCTTTCTCTCTGCACACAGTCTGCCTGCATCATCTGTGAATAAATAACCATAAAAAATAAATGGAGAGGAAAGACGACAACATCCATCTCCCTTTCCTTCTGAAAACTGTTCTATAGAGATATTGGTTAATGATCTAAGCAGTACTATAGATTTTAAATATTTTCTATTCCTCCAGTCTATGTCTGTTTCCATAAACCTGTTCAATTTAACTCATCTGTTTTTATTTTATTTATTTTTTTAACTCATCTGTTTTTAAATAATATTCTTCATTGACTGTGGATAAGCAAATAAATATTTAAATAGCTATCTATAAAATTCATGTAGAACAATCATATAAAATCTAAGAAATGCAAAGATAACTAGAGTAAGAGTTTTCAAATATAATTTCCTCAAATATTTCCCAAGCTCATTCAAGAGTCAGAGAGTTTCATTTTAACTAACAACACCATATTTAAGTAATGTTATTTATAAAATTAATTTCTGGGATAATTTTGCAATAACATAAATCATCGTGACTTTTTTTTTTACACTAAGACATAGAATGCTTAACTGTTGTTGTAAGGCCATTTGTGTTGTAAATAATAATGTCCATCAGCTAAAAATTCAAATGACTACTTCACATAAATGTATTATACTTACTTAAATCGATAATCCATATTTTAAGCAGTGTTTATTTAAGCTACTGTGTTGCCTTCTTGGAATTACCTCCAAGTTCTCTAATTTTTTTACCTGCAACACTTAATACATGTGAAAATGTTCACTTCTAAAGCATCACTACTCTAGTTTTGTCACTAATTCTTATTAACACTGAATCTGTAAAAATGCATTTTAACAAAGTTAGTCACAGTTTTTTTCACAATCTTATTTTATGTATTTTAAACATACAATTTTGGGGAGTTTTTTTTTATATTTGTTTTGTTTGTTTTTCTTCCTTTTTATTTTTTTTATCATGGGAAGTTTTGTCTTTTTTTAGCAGAGATTATGTAAATTGATTTTTGACTTCCCATCAGAAACATATTGTATAAAGTCATGATGATAATATTTTAGGGTGATCATGTTTCTTCAGCAAGAAGTAATACAACTATGTGACTGTGCATGTGTGTGTGTGTGTATTGATTTCAGCCCCTAAAAGACTAGGAAGTATCAAATACCTTAAAAAATTGCCATCAGAAGACCTGTCAAAATGCACCCAGGAACATTTCTTAGAGGACCACAACTCGATTTTTCACTTAATATATCTGGTTTTGGTTGAGTAGAAGATGTCTATAACAGAGCATTAACAAACACTGTAATTTGCTGGGGTCAGCCAGGTCTGTAGCTTTGAGATTGAAAGTCATCTTAAATTATGCTATCAGCTTTCCAAACCTCATTAGGCTTAACCCATTTAGGCGCCACTGACTTCTCGGAATCACCAATAGAACCCTAATCAGAAAACCACAGAGCAGCCAGGCTTCTGCTATCAGAAACCTCAGTACAATTTTGTATATTAATATTTCAGAAAGTTTGTAGGAATACATGCTCCCTGCTGAGCACTACAAGCAGTGCCGACACCGCTTCCGTCAGTCAAGCTGGCCAGAGTGCCTGGCAGCTCCCTGTCTGTCTATGGACCTGACAACCAGGGAAAGAAAAGGCAGAGGAAAACGAAATGAACTAAACGCCTCCGTTTGATTTACGATTAATAAATTCCTATTATTGGAGAGGCAGGTAGCCAGTAAATAGAATAATATATGGTTACAGGAAAATGCTGATCTTATGCTGTAATGAAGCCATAGAATTGTGAATACAATATTACAAATTTTTCCAGGAGAAGCAATCATTGAAAAAATTTTGAGAACATTAGTTTTCTCTAATGTTCTTCAAAACATTTAATCTAATTTTCATGATGTATTGGTCAAAATAAAGTCTAAGAGATATCCAACAAAGAAGTGCAATTAAAAATGTAACAGAGAAAAATCAATTTAGTAATGAATACCCATGTGGAGTTTTAAGACTTTTAGAAATATGTGCAACAGAGAAAAATATAATTTCTTTGATGACAAGCAGTGACCAAAGTTCAATGTAATACAGCAAAGCTAAGTTTAAAATAAAGAAACCTAGCAGTAAATACAACTTTAAAGAATGCCTGAATTTAAAAAAAATACTATAAATGATGAGAATTATATACATAATTGATTTGTTTGTGTATAAACAGGAAATATTGATGATATTTAAATTTACTTTCTATACAATGACACATATTTACAGGTACCACAGAGAGAAAATATTTACAGAAGCTACTAACATGTTAGGGTTTCTTAAATTTAAATCAAACAAAAGGTTTAGAAATGAAATCACACTAAAACAAAAATGTATGCTTTTTAATCTAATATTTTAATAATTATCATATCTAAAGTGAATGACTAGGTCACTGAAATGGTGAACAGAATATGTTCTTTTTTATTTTCATTTTTCTTTAACAATTATGACAGATATGTTTTCCACACTGCATGAACTTGAATATGGTACTTTCCTAAATTTATGTAATTAGAACTAGAAAACATTTAAAACATCTGTCACATTGTATGAAACATAGTCCCTTGGTACTTGAATAATATATATAATTTAGTTGTTTCTAACTGCCTGGCAACACATAGTCCCTATTAAGGAGTGAAAGTTTGTAATAATGCCAGCTCTGCATTGAGCTATATGGGTAGCATTGACAAGTAGGAAGCTTCCCACCTTTAGTGTGAACTTACATCTGTGATTCCTCACAATCCTAGTGTTGCATGACTACACCAAAATCTTACAAGTGCAGGCACATACACATTGATACAATATTTTCTACTATCCAAATCTATGTGTATATAATTCATGTAAATCTTCAAAGGCATTTTATTTTAAATGCTATGGTTTCTATAAGAATATGACCACACAACAATCTTTGTCAGTTCTGATTTTACTTTAGTATATTTTGCTTTATTTGTTTTACTGTATTGTAGTAAGAACAGTTATGGAGATCTATCCTCTTAGCAGATTTTAAGTGTATATTATATTTTTACTATAGGTGAGGCTTCCCAGGTGGTGTTAGTAGTAAAGAACACACCTGCCAAAGCAGGAGGCATAAGGGATGCAGATTCAATCCCTGGGTTGAGAAGATCCCCTGGAGGAGAGCATGGCAACCCACTCCAGAATTCTTACCTAGAGAATTCCATGGGCAGTGGAGCCTGGCACGCTACAGTCCGTGGGGCACAAAGAGTCAGACACCACTGAAGCAACTTAGCATGCACGCATACACAGTGTTGTACAGCAGATCTCTAGAGCTTATTCATTTCATTTAACTGAAATGTGCCTCTTGATTAATAACTCCCCATTTCCTGCTACTCCCAAAACCCTGGTAACCACTATTCTAGTAATTGATTTTATGAATTTGACTACTTTAGGTACCTCACTTAAGTGGAATTATTCAGTACTTTATCTGTCTGGTTTATCTCACTAAGTATAATATTCTCCAGGTCCATCCATGCTGTTATATGCTGCCCCATTTTTTTTTTTAAGCTGAATAATATCCCATTGTAAGCGCATGTTTGAGTGCTCAGTCGCTTCAGTTGTGTCCAACTCTTTGCAACCCCATGGGCCGTAGCCCCATAGACTCCTCTGTCCATGGGATTCTCTAGGCAAGAATAGTGGGGTGGTTTGCCATTTCCTCCTTCAGGGCATCTTCCCAACCCAGAGACTGAACCCAGGTCTCCTGTGTCTCCTGTATTGGGAGGTGGATTCTTTACCCACTAAGCCATCTGGGAACCCCTTGGATGTGCATACATTTTCTTTATCCATTCACATGTTTTTAAGTTATTTCCACATCTTGGCTCTTGTGAATACTGCTTCAGTGAATGCTGGAGTGCTATTATCTTTGAGATTCTGATTTTAACTTTTTTTGAATGTATATACGGAAGTGAAATTGCTGGATCAATTATTCTATTTTTAATGAGAAAACTCAGTACTGTCTTTCAGAGTGCCTGCCTCATTTTTCATCCTTAACAGGAGTGTGCAAACGTTTTAATTTCTCCACATTCCCACCAATAATTGCTTTCTATGTTGCTTTGATAAGAGCCATCCTGACAGATGCGAGGTGATATTTTTTGTGGTTTTGATTTTCATTTTTCTGATGATTAGTGATAACGAATATTTTTTAAATATAGCTGTTGGTATTTTGTAGGTCCTCTTTGGAAAAATGTTTATTTCAGCTCTTAGCTTATCTTCAATTGGGTTACTAGTTTTTCTCTTATTAAGCTGTATGAGTTTCTTACATATTTTGGACAATAACCTTTTATCAAATAGATCATTTACAAAATTTTCTCCCATTCTGTAGATTGCATTTACACAATGTTGAATGTTTCCTTCCATGTGCAGAAACTTATAAGTTTGATACAATCCCATGTGCTTATTTTAATTTTTGTTGCATTTGATTTTGGTGTCATACCATGAAATCACTGCCAAGACCACTGCTATGAAACTATTCCCTATGTTGTCTTCTGAGAGTTTTACAGTTTCAGATCCTACATTTAAGTCTTTAATCCATCTTGGGTTGATTTTTGTGTATGGTGTAAAATGAAAGCCCAATTTCATTCTTTTGCATGTGGATTTCCAGTTTCCCAACATAATTTATTGAAAATCAGTTCACCATACATGCCTGAATTTATTGCTCACCTCTTCATTCTGTTCAGCAGTTAATATGCCTACCTTTATGCCAGTCCCATTGAGTTTCGATTACTGTAGTTTTATAATATATTTAGAAATCAGGAAGTGTAATGCCTCCTTCTTTATTTTTTCCTCTTAAAATTTCATTTGGCTATTCATGAGCTTTTGTGATTCTTTTAATATATAAATTGTAGAATTGTGTTTTCTATATCTGTAAAAATGCCTTTGGAATTTTGATAAAATTGCATCAAATCTCTAGATTACTAAAAGTAATAGGATGAAATAAATTACTTCTAAAGCTTACTGATAATCTCCATCTCATCATAAAAATATGTAGCAAATATGTTCTTCAGTAATAATGTACTTTCAATGTAAATCTGCAAAAATATAGCTACAGATATAGACATAAGGTTATTTTTAGGTTATATAAGATTATTTTTAGCTTTGGTACTTACTATGTGAAAGTGAAATTGTTAGTCACTCAGTCGGGTTTAACTCTTCATGATCCCATGGACTATAGCCTGCCAAGCTTCTCTGTCTATGAAATTCTCCAGGCAAGAATACTGGACTGGGTTTCCCTTTCCTTCTCCAATAGAAGGCAGTACAGAATCTGCCTCAATATCAATCGTATGTGTAAAAGAACTGAGTACATGGGTCTAACTTGGGATATACTGAGAACATTTCACTGAATGAGAATGATGTAAAATGATCACTAAGGAAAAAAAATGCTCTAAACAAGGTGTACATAGAACTTCATATTGTAACTTCTTGGTGCTGAATTTTAAGTAAGAAAAGACTGAAGTTTCTCAGAGAAACAAATATATGAACTCAGTCTATAAATTCTTCTGTCTAGTCTCTCAATTTTAGTTTTTTGAAATGAGCAGAAAAGAAGTATAAGATCTAAATATCTTCTGTAGTATTTTAGAAAATATGACTCTTTTGAAAGTAAAAAGGAGAGTGAAAAAGTTGGCTTAAAACTCAACATTCAGAAAGCTAAGATCACGGCATTTGGTCCCATCACTTCATGGCAAATAAATGGGGAAACAGTAGAAACAGTGGCTGACTTTATTTTTTGGGGTTCCAAAATCACTGCAGATGGTGACTGCAGCCATGAAATTAAAAGACGCTTACTCCTTGAAAGGAAAGTTATGACCAACCTAGACAGCATATTGAAAAGCAGAGACATTACTTTGTCAACAAAAGTCTGTCTAGTCAAGGCTATGGTTTTTCCAGTGGTCAGGAATGGATGCAAGAGTTGGACTATAAAGAAAGCTGAGCTCTGAAAAATTGATGCTTTTGAACTGTGGTGTTGGAGAAGACTTTTGATAGTCCCTTGGACAGCAAGGAGATCCAACCAGTCCATCCTAAAGGAGATCAGTCCTGGGTGTTCATTGGAAGGACTGATGTTGAAGTTCCGATACTTTGGCCACCTGATGCAAAGAGCTGACTCATTGGAAAAGACCCTGATGCTGGGAAAGATTGAGGGCAGGAGGAGAAGGGGATGACAGAGGATGAGATGGTTGGATGGCATCACTGACTCAATGGACATGGGTTTCGGTGCACACTGGGAGTTAGTGATGGGCAGGGTGGCCTGGTGTGTTGCGGTTCATGGGGTATCAAAGAGTTGGACACGACTGAGTGACTGAACTGAACTGAAAGAGTACAGAATATAAATTCAAATACCAGATATTATAATTATAGACCACTAAATTATGTTTCCCTGAGTGCTTAAAAGTGTAATATTTTAATGGCAATAGCTTTTCTTTTTGATATATACTCTTTATCTTTCTATATTTCTCAAACCAAGTTGTTTCTGTTTAAGACAGTTTTCTTTCCTTTAGAAAATGCATCTGTAAAATGTTTACATTTGCCTAACTTTCCACAACAGATGTACCTCAGCGAAATTGTGAAAAAATGTTATCCTGTTTGGCCATAAAATTGCATTATAATTGTAGAAGTGTGTTACCTTCATTTATGATATATCTTCACATAACAGCACTTAACATTTCATATTTTTTTTGTCGCTATAGCAGGATAGTCAAGTAGTTTATGATCTAAACTAGGCATTCTCAAATTTGTCAGAACTGTTACCAGGAGGTACTTTTAAAAATTACTGATAGCAAGTCTCCAAGAAAATTCACTTCTTTATAGTGAAATTCATGTATCTGTATATATGAAACACTTTCTAGTTCTTTCCAGTCTTTTTTTTTTTTGCCTTTTGATTTCTATTTTATTTTTTTTTTCATGCACCCCCCCCACCTCCCTCCCCATAACATCTCTGTGGGTCATCCCCATGCACCAGCCCTAAGCATGCTGTATCCTGCGTCAGACATAGACTGGCGATTCAATTCTTACATGATAGTATACATGAGATCCAAAAGAGTTAAAGAAACACAAGCATAACTAAAATATGTTTTTTTTAATTCATAAATAAAAATTACTTGGAAACAGATGGTAAATTTTTTTGCATTAAGTACAGAGTTTTCATATTGACTTTCTTCCTCCTTCTCTTCCTTCCTTCCTTTCTTTCCTCTTTCCCTCTTTCTTTCTGAAATGGTTTTAGACTTACTGAAGTTGTAAAAAGTTATCCCCACATTCCTTTTGCCTGTGTTTAGTCATGCAGTCATGTCTGACTCTTTGTAAGCCCGTGGACAGTAGCCCACTAGGCTCTTCTCCATGGGATTCTCCAGGCAAGAATAATGGAGTGGGTTGCCATGCTGTGCCAGTACTGGAGTGGGTTTCCTCCTCCTTTTGTCTAGCTTCTAGTAATGTTAACATCTTGTACAACCACAGTACAATGATCAAAACTAAGAAGTTAATATCAGTACAGTACTCTGAGTCAAAGTTCAGACTTTATGTTTTTCTGTTTATATCCTTTTTATATTCCATTATCCAATCCAATCCAATCCAATATCTCACATTTCAATTAGTCATTATATTTCCTTAGGTTTCTCCGTTTGTGCCAACTGTCTATTCTTTCCTTATTTTTCTTTTTCTTTTTTTTAATTATTTTTTTTTAAATTTTACTTTACAATACTGTATTGGTTTTGCCATACATTGACCTGAATCCACCATGGGTGTACATGAGTTCCCAATCCTTATTTTTTATGACCTTCAAATTTTAGAATAGTTCTGATCAGTTGTTGGTAGAATATTTCTCAATTTCAGTTTTGCCTAATGTTTCCTCATGATTATATTAAGGTTATATTTATTTTTAGAGAGAACCACAAAAGTGATGCTGTTCTTGGCCCTAAATTCAATGTAGAATATTGGTGGCAGGGAAAGGAGAGCTGGTTCATGTGATGTTATTATGTCTTAATATTACTGATATAACTTTGATTATATTTGTTAAGATGACATTGTTTAGGTTTCTCCAATTATTATTTTTCCTTTTATAATTAATAGAGATATGATTGAAGGACTTTCAAATATCCAATTTGAAACTGTATGAAAATACCCAATTTCTTTGAAACTTTCATCCACAGACTTTTCATCCATTGAAATGTTAGAGGAAATATAGTCTATAAGACTACCCTTACTTCTAATACCAATTGCAAGTTTGGGGGTCCCAAGGTTATCTTTACATTTCATAATTTTCTATAAGGACTCACAGAACGTCCTGACAGATTTTACTCTTACAATGAAGTTTGTTACAGTTGAAAAAAAAAATGTACAGATTAAATTCAGCCAGAAAAAAATACATAGAGCAGAATTCAGGAAAGTTTCAAGCACTGAGCTCTTTGTCCAATTATTGTACAGTAAAGGATAGCTTTAGTTTCCTGCATTAATGTGTGACAATACACATGGAACATGGCTCACCAGGGAAAGTCGCCTACATGTTGTACCCAGAGTCATTACTGTGACTCAATCATGTAACTCTGATCGGCCATCTGAATGGACTGCCTCACTCTCCAGCCTCTCCAGAGGTCAAACTAATAGGATGTGACCTCAAACTCTCCTCTAAGTCATATTGTTAGACTCTCTGGCTGACTTGACTAGCTCCTGCTCTAAATCATTTTGTTAGAACTAGTGAGGCACTCTCCGTCCCCCTTCTAATGTCTTTGTCAGAAGCTTTCTCTGTCTTTTTTCCCTGCAATTCATCAAGATGGTGGAGTGGAAGGGCATGTGCTCATCTTCTACTGTGAGAATTCCAAAATTGCAACTCACTATTGAACAACCATCGACAGGAGAATGTTGGATCCAAACAGAAAAAGATACCCCATGTCCAAGGGCAAAGGAGAAGTTCCAACAAGACGGTAAGAGGGGTGAAACGGCATTTAGAATCAAACCCCATACTCACAATAGATGCTCAGAGGGCTCAAACAAATCCTTGTATGCATCAGGATGCAGAAACCCCACAAAAGACTGAGAAAAACCTACAGTTGAGTGTTTCAGTGTCCCCTGCAAAGGCACAGGTCAACAGAGGGGGCAGGGGCTCTGACTGCAACAGACCTAGGAAGAGTGGCTTGTTGCATAAATCCTCTTGGAGGACATCTCCATTAGCCCCACCATACAGCTGCTGAGCAGACAACCCACAAACTGGAAAACAATTATATCAAAGAAGTTCTCATCTGTTGCAAAAGTTCTAGGGTCCACAACAGATTCCCCAACCTGGGGATCTGGCAAAGGGACTGAGAACCTCCAGGGAATTTTATTTTGAAGGCCAGTGGGAAGTGATTACAGAACTTTCACAGGACTGGGGAAACAGATTCTTGCAGGGCAAAATAAAAACCCTGTGTGCACCAGGACCCAGGAGAAAGAAACAGTGACACCAAAAGAGACTGATCCCAAATTGCCTGTGAAACTCTAGGAGTCTCTGGCAGAGGCATGTGTTGATAGTGGCCTGCTGTGGTGTCAGGGGCACTGACTACAATAGTCGTGGGAACCTCTGGCATAAGTCCTTTTGAACAAGGTCACCATTACCACCATTACCACACTACAATTTCAGTTCAGTTCAGTCATTCAATTGTGTCCGACTCTTTGCAATCCCATGGACTGAAGCACTCCTAGCTTCCCTGTCCACTAACAACTCCCAGAGCCTACTCAAACTTATGTCCATTGAGTCGGTGATACCATCCAAACATCTCATCCTCTGTCTTCCCGTTTTCCTCCTGCCTTCAATCTTTCCAAACATCTCCTTAAGAATTTTCCATGGTTTGTTGTGATCCACACAGTCAAACACTTTGACATAGTTAATAAAGCAGAAGTAGATGTTTTTCTGGAACTTTCTTGCTTTCCTGATCATCCAATCGATGTTGACAATTTGATCTCTGGTTCTTCTGCCTTTTCTAAATCCAGCATGAACATCTTAAAGTTCATGGTTCATGTACTGTTGAAGCTGTGCTTGAAGAATTTGGGGCATTACTTTACTAGTGTGTGTTCACTTCCGTTCAGTTCAGCCACTCTGTCAGGTCTGACTCTTTGTGATCCCATGAACCGCAGCATGCCAGGCCTCCATGTCCATCACCAACTCCTGGAGTCCACCTAAACCCATGTCCTCTGAGTTGGTGATGCCATCCAACCATCTCATCCTCTTGTCCCCTTCTCCTTCTGCCCCCAATCTTTCCCAGCATCAGGATCTTTTCAAATGAGTCAGCTCTTCACATGAGGTGGCCAAAGTATTGGAGTTTCAGCTTCAAAATCAGTCCTACCAGTGAACACCCAGGACTGACCTCCTTTAGGATGGACTGGTTTGTATCTCCTTGCAGCCTATAAGGGACTCTCAAGAGTCTTCTCCAATACCACAGTTCAAAAGCATCAATTCTTTGGTGCTCAGCTTTCTTTATAATCCAGATCTCATATCCATACATGACCACTGGAAAAACCATAGCCTTGACTAGATGGATCTTTGTTTGCAAAGTAATGTCTCTGCTTTTGAATATGCTATCTAGGTTGGTCATAACTTTCCTTCCAAGGAGTAAACGTCTTTTAATTTCATGGCTGCAATCACCATCTGCAGTGATTTTGGAGCCCACAAAAGTAAATTCAGCCACTGTTTCCATTGTTTCCCCATCTATTTGCCATGAAGTGATGGGACCAGATGCCATGATCTTAGTTTTCTGAATGTTGAGCTTTAAGTCAAATTTTCTACTCTCCTCTTTTACTTTCATCAAGAGGCTCTTTAGTTCCTCTTCATCCACTTTCTGCCATCCTCTTTCATTTCACTTTCTGGTGGTGTCATCTGCATATCTGAGGTTATTGATATTTCTCCTGGCAGTCTTGATTCCAGCTTCTGCTTCCTCCAGCCCAGCGTTTCTCATGATGTACTCTGCATAAATAGGGTGACAACATACAGCTTTGATATACTCCTTTTTCTATTTGGAACCAGTCTGTTGTTCCATGTCCAGTTCTAACTGTTGCTTCCTGACCTACATACAGATTTCTCAAGAGGCAGGTCAGGTGGTCTAGTATTCCCATCTCTTTCAGAATTTTCCACATTTTATTGTGATACACACAGTCAACAGCTTTGGCATAGTCAGTAAAGCAGAAATAGATGTTTTTCTGGAACTCTCTTGCTTTTCCTATGATCCAGCAGATGGTGGCAATTTGACCTGTTGTTCCTCTGCCTTTTCTAAAACCAGCTTGAACATGTGGAAATTCATGGTTCAAGATGGGCTCAATATAGGACAGAAATGGTAAGGACCTAAAAGAAGCAGAAGGTATTAAGAAGAGGTGGCAAGAATACACAGAAAAACTATACAAAAACAAAACAAAACAAAACAAAACAAAAAACTTCACCACCCAGATAATCATGATGGTGTGGTGATTCATCTAGAGCCAGACATCCTGGAATGTGAAGTCACGTGGGCCTTAGGAAGTGGGCCTACTACATACACTGGTAAAGTAATGTTCAAAATTCTCCAAGCCAGGCTTCAGCAATACGTGAACTGTGAACTAGTGTGTAAGGTGAGTGCAATTGTGTGGTATTTTGAGCATTCTTTGGCATTGCTTTTCTTTGGGACTACAACGAAAACTGACCCTTTTTAGTCCTGTGGCCACTGCTGAGTTTTCCAAATTTACTGGCATATTGAGTGGAACACTTTCACAGCATTGTCCTTTAGGATTTGAAATAGCTCAACTGGAATTCCATCACCTCCACTAGCTTTGTTCGTAGTGATGCTTCCTAAGGCCCATATGACTGCACAGTCCAGAATGTCTGGCTCTACATGAGTGATCACACCATCATGGTTATCTGGATCGTGAAGATATTTTTTGAATAGTTCTGTGTATTGTTGCCACCTCTTTTTAATATCTTCTTCTGTTAAAACTACAGGGAGGGAAAGCAGCCCTATCCATCAATAGAAAATTGGATTAATTTACTGAGCATGACCCTTCCCTTCAGAGCAAGACCCAGATTACCCCACAGCCAGTCCCTCCCATTAGGAAGCTTCAACAAGCCTCTTTTCCTTATCCATCAAAGGAGAGAGAGAATGGAAACCACAATCACAGAAAACTAATCAAACTGATAACATGGACCACAGCCTTGTCTAACTCAATGAAACTATGAGCCATGCTGCATAGGGCCACCCAAGATGGACGGGTCATGTTGGAGAGTTCTGACAAAACATGGTCCACTGGAGAAGGTAATGGCAAACCACTTCAGTATTCTTGCTTTGAGAACCCCATGAACAGTACGAAAAGGGAAAAATGTAGGCACTGAAAGATGAACTTCCCAGGTCAGTAGATGCCCAATATGCTGCTTGATAAAAGCAAAGAAATAGCTCCAGAAGGAATGAAGAGGCTCAGCCAAAGCAAAAACAATACCCTTTTGTGGATATGACCGGTGATGGAAGTAAAGTGCTATACTGTAAAGAACAATAAAGCATAGGAACCTGGAATGTTAGGTCCATGAATCAAGGTAAATTTGAAGTGATCAAACAGGAGATGGCTAGAGTTGACATTGACATTATAGGAATCAGTGAAGTAAAATGGACCAGAATGGGTAAATTTAATTCAGATGACCATTATATCTACTACTGTGGGCAAGAATCCCTTAGAAGAAACACAGTAGCACTCATAGTCAACAAAAGAGTCTGACATGTATTATTTGGGTACAATCTCAAAAAGGACAGAAATATCTCTGTTTGTTTCCAAGGCAAACCACTCAATATTCCAGTAATCCAAGTCTATGCCCTGACTAGTAATGCTGAAAAAGCTTAAGTTGAACAGTTCTATGAAGACCTACAAGAGCTTCTAGAACTAACATCAATAAAGATGTCCTTTTCATCATAGGGAACTGGAATGCAAATGTAGGAAGTCAAGGGGTACCTGATGTAACAGGCAAGTTTGCTCTTGGAGTACAAAATGAAGCAGGGCAAAAGTTAACAGAATTTTGCCAAGAGAACTTGCTAGTCATAGCAAACACCCCCTTCCAACACCAGAGATGACTCTACACATGGACATCACCAGTTGGTAAATACTGAAATCAGAGTGATCATATTCTTTGCAGCCAAAGATGCAGAAGCTCTGTACAGTCAGCAAAACAAGAGTGGGAGCTAATTGTAGCTCAGATCATGAATCCTAATTGCCAAATTCAGACATAAATAAAGAAAATAGGGAAAACCACTGGACCATTCAGTTCAGTTCAGTTCAGTTCAGTTCAGTTCAGTCGCTCAGTCGTGTCCGACTCTTTGCGACCCCATGAATCACAGCACGCCAAGCCTCCCTGTCCATCACCAACTCCCGGAGTTCACTCAGACTCACGTCCATCGAGTCAGTGATGCCATCCAGCCATCTCATCCTCGGTTGTCCCCTTCTTCTCCTGCCCCCAATCCCTCCCAGCATCAAAGTATTTTCCAGTGACTCAACTCTTCACATGAGGTGGCCAAAGTACTGGAGTTTCAGCTTCAGCATCATTCCTTCCAAAGAAATCCCAGGGTTGATCTCCTTCAGAATGGACTGGTTGGATCTCCTTGCAGTCCAAGGGACTCTCAAGAGTCTTCTCCAACACCACAGTTCAAAAGCATCAATTCTTCAGTGCTCAGCCTTCTTCACAGTTCAACTCTCACATCCATACATGACTACTGAAAAAACCATAGCCTTGACTAGACGGACCTTAGTTGGCAAAGTAATGTCTCTGCTTTTGAATATGCTATCTAGGTTGGACAAAACTTTTCTTCCAAGGAATAAGCGTCTTTTAATTTCATGGCTGCAGTCACCATCTGCAGTGATTTTAGAGCCAAAACAAATAAAGTCTGACACTGTTTCCACTGTTTCCCCATCTATTTCCCATGGAGTGATGGGACCAGATGCCAATCAGGTATGACCCTAATCAAATTCCTTATGATTATAAAGTGGAAGTGGCAATAGATTCAAGGGAGTAGATCTGCTAGACAGATTGCTAAAAGAACTATTGATGGAGGTTCATATCATTGTACAGAAGGTGGTGATCAAAACTATCCCTAAGAAAAAGAAGTGCAAAAATGCAAAATGGTTGTCTGAGGAGACATTACAAGTAGCTGAGAAAAGAAGAGAAGCAAAAAGTACAGGAGAAAAGGAAAGATATACCATCTGAATGCAGAGTTACAAAAAATAGCAAGTAGAGATAAAACAGCCTTCCTAAGTGATCAATATAAAGAAATAGAGAAAAGAATAGGATGGGAAAGACTAGAGATCTCTTCAAGTAAATTAGAGCTACCAAAGGAAAATTTCACGCAAATATGGGCACAATTAAGGACATAAATGGTGTGGACTTAACAGAAACAACAGATATTAAGAAGAGGTGGCAAGAATACACAGAAGAACTATACTAAAAAGATCTTCATGAACCAGATAATTATGATGGTGTAATCACTCACCAGAGCCACACACCCTGGGTTTTAGGCAGTATCACTGTGATCAAAGCTAGTGCAGGTGATGGAATTCCAGCTGAGCTACTTCAAATCCTAAAAGATGATGCTGTGAAAGTGCTGCACTCAGTGTGCCAGCAAATTTGGAAAACGCCACAAGATTGGAAAAGGTTAGTTTTCATTCCAATCCCAAAGAAAGGCATTGCCAAAGAATGTTCAAACTACTGCACAATTGCACTCATTTCACACACTAGTAAAGAATTGCTCAAAATTCTCCAAGCTGGGCTTCAACAGTACATGAACTGAGAACATCCAGATGTTCAAGCTGGGTTTAGAAAAAGCAGAGGAACTAGAGGTCAGATTGCCACCATCAGTTGGATCATTGAAAAAGCAAGAGTTCCACGAAAATATCTACTTCTGTTTCATTGATTATGCTAAAGCCTTTGATTTTGTGGACCACAACAAACTGAAAAATTCTTAAAGAGAGGGGAATATCAGACCACCTTACCTGTCTCTTGAGAAATCTATTTACAGGTCAAGAAGTGAAGAGTTAGAATGGGACATGGAACAACAGACTGGTTCCACATTGGGGAAAGAGTATGTCAAGGCTGTATATTGTCATCCTCCTTATTTAACCTATATGCAGAGTATATCAAGTGAAATCAGGGCTGGATGAAGCACAAGCTGGAATCAAGATTGCTGGGAGAAATCTCAATAACCTCAGATATGCAAATGACACCACCCTTATGCCAGAAATTGAAGAGGAACTAAAGAGCTTTTTGATGAAAATGAAAGAGGAGTGTGAAGAGCTGGCCTAAAACTCAGCAATAAGAAAACTAAGATCATGGCATACGTTCTCTTCTCTTCATGGCAAATAAAAGGGGAAACAATGGAAAGAGTGACACACTATTTTCTTAGGCTCCAAAATCACTTGCAGATGGTGACTGTTGTCATGAAATTAAAGGAGGCTCCTTGTAAGAAAATCTATGACCAACATAGACAGCATATTAAAAGGCAGAGACATTATTTTGTTGACAAAGTTCCAGTAGTCATGTATAGATGGTTTTTCCAGTAATCATGTATAGATGTGAGATCAACCATAATGAAAGCTGAGTGCAGAAGAATTGATGCTTTTCAACTGCAGTGTTAAAGAAGACTCTTGAGAGTCCTTTGGACTGCAAGGAGATCCAACCAGTAAATCCTAAAGGAAATCAGTCCTGAATATTCATTGAAAGGATTAATTCTGAAGCTGAAACTCCAATACTTTGGCCACCTGATGCAAAGAGCTGACTCATTAGAAAAGACCCTGATGCTGGGAAAGATTGAAGGCAAGAGGAGACGGGGACAACAGAGCATGAGATGGTTGGATGGCATCACCGATTTTATGTACATGAGTTTGAGCAAGCTCCAGGAGTTGGTGATGCATAGGGAAGTCTAGTGTGTTACAGTCCATGAGGTTTCCAGGAGTCAGACACAGCTCTTGACTGAACTGAACTTATATATCTTGAATCTAGGCTCCTGGGCTGGGCAAACATAGACATTCCTATCATGGATGATGTTTTAAAGGGTTAGAGATTTCCTTTCAGAAGCCAAGGGCAATGGCCAGGCCTCTCTGGTCAAAATTAAATTAGTCACTACAAGTCCTTGTTTGAACCCAACTCCTGTAGTTAAACAATCTCTTTTTTTCTCTTCCTGTACTTTTTTCATACAAATGGCCAGATACTATGTATCAGTATTTTCTTAAATCTAATATTTTTCATAATTGATAGGATAGTAGGCTTTACAAAGGGTAGCTTTTGAAGCTGAACAGCAGTAATGCAGGACAGAAAGCTCCAGCACACACTGTATTTCTGAAAATCATTCTGTATCATTTCATATACAGAAATCTTTCTCATCTGGTTTTTACTGCTGCATAGTTCTTCACTGTATGAATGCCCTACATCTTACCATTTATAGCTGGAAAATATGGAAAATAACCTATGTGATCATACATAGAGGCAGCTGAATAAATTAAGGTACATCATAACCTTGTTTAGATGCATAATAAGTCCCTTCCGTAGTGTCCGACTCTTTTCGACCCTATGAACTGTAGCCCAACAGGCTCCTCTGTCCACAGGATTCTCCAGGCAAAAATACTGGAGTAGATTGCCATTCCCTTCTCCAGCGGATCTCCCTGACCCAGGGATTGAACTCATGTCTCCTGAGAGTCCTATATTGCATGCAGATTCTTCACCACTGAGTTACCAGGGAAGCCCTTTTATAATAAACTTAAGTATCTGTATATTGCTATTTTTGGTGTTGGCCATTGCCAGCATTTGGTCTGGCCATTGCCCTTGGCTTCTGGAAGGAAATCTCTAACCCTTTAAAACGTCATCCCTGATAGGAATGTCTATGTTTGCCCAGGAGCCTAGATTCAAGATATATAAGTTCAGTTCAGTTGAGAGTTGTGTCCGACTCCTTGAAACCCCATGGACTGTAACACACTAGACTTCCCTGTGCATCCCCGACTCCTTGAGCTTGCACAAACTCATGTACATAAAGTCGGTGATGCCATGCAACCATCTTGCAAGCTGATGCCTGGAATGAGATTTGAGGATAAAAATATGTGTCTATGCAGGTTACATTTTGCTCAGTATTGTGAAACTAGAGAATGAAAAACTAAAAAAAAACTCCAGAAAATGCAAAATAATAATGTAGAATTTGCTACTTAATGCAAATACGAGATTGCATTGAGTGTGGACATGATAGGAAAAGACATTTCAGGAGATGCTTAAAGCAATGACATGCATAGTCTTTGTGATATGACAGAGAAGAAAATTAAGGTACCTGAAAGAAAGGAATTAGGTGCCAATTAAGAAAGCTGTCGGCCTTCTTTGGTGGCTCAGATAGTAAGAATCTACTCCAGTATTCTTGCCTGGAGAATTCCATGGACAGACAAGCCTGGTGGACTACAGCCTGTGGGGTCACAAGGAGTCAGACAAAACAACTGAGCCACTAACACTTTCACTTTATTATGCTTTCCTGGTGGCTCAGACGGTGAAGAATCTGCCTGCAGTATGGGAAACCTAGGTTCAGCCCCGGGGTCGGGAAGATCCCCTGAAGAAGGGAATGGCAACCCACTCCAGTATTCTTACCTGGAGAATTCTATGGGCAGAGGAGCTTGGTGGGCTTAGTTCACGTGGTCGCAAAGAGTCAGACATGACTGAGCAACTAACATGCAAGAAGGCTACTAAGATCACAGAGGAATGAGTTCTAGAAGCAAAGAATGAGGATCCAATCTCAAAGACCAGTGTGAAGAAATAGAATGTGCAACCCTAAAAAGACTATGTATGGAGGTAAAGCGAGGCTCCTTCCTCAGGGAAAGTTAGGCCAAGAAGTAAGAATTTGAAACATAGATTTAAATGGAGAGAAAGCAAGTGTCTAGTATGATTCTAAAACTGGAGTACAAAATGAAATACTGGTTAGAAACAAGAAAAAATAAATGTCAAGTTTAAAAAGGGTTGAAAATACATTGCAGAGACAGCAGCAACATAGATATCTAAATGTTGAATATAGTCTTAGGAATTATCTAGTTTTTCATCTTCATTTTTCAAAGGTTAGATCCAGAAATGTGCTTGAACCTGAAAGTTGACGTTTAAATTTCTCTAGTTTGCAGTTATAAAAAAATAATAAGCCAAGGCAGGCAGGGCACTAACGTGTATCTATATTAATCCTGTGATTAAAATAATACTGATTATTAACTAAAACTTTTTTACTTAGATATATAAAACATACAATCTGTTATTTTAGTAAATCAATTACTATAACTTAAAACTCTGTATTTATCTCTATTTACTGAACCATTTTCCATTTTCAGTAAAACTAGATGTCTGTGGACATACCAGCATCACAATTTCAGGAATTTATAGAGTCCCTGTTGTTATTTGTCATCTACTAATAACTGTAAAGCAACAAAACCCACTGGAAGTTTTTAGTTTAAATTTTTCTTACTAGAAGCAAAAATATCTGGGAATCATTTTCTTCTAGAAATACATTGCATACTGTATGATATTCCACACAAATTTGGGGGTGTCAGAACAACAATTGTTCACTTATTTTTTTCTGCTAAACCAAGGCTAGATTCCAAATGGTGAAAAGCCAGCCCAGTTCAGTTCAGTCGTGTCTGACTCAGTCGTGTCTGACTCTTTGTGACCCCATGGACTGCAGCAGGCTGGGCTTCCCTGTCCGTCACCAACTCCAGGAGTTTATTCAAACTCATATCCATTGATTCGGTGAGGCCATCCAACCATCTCATCCTCTGTCGTCCCCTCTCCTCCCACCTTCTATCTTTCCCAGCATCAAGGTTTTTTCAAATCAGTCAGTGCTTCACATTGAGTGGCCAATTTATTAGAGTTTCAGCTTCAGCATTGGTCCTTCCTTCCAATGAATATTCAGGACTGATTTTCTTTCGGATGGACTGGTTGGATCTCCTTGCAGTCCAAGGGACTGTCAAGAGTCTTCTCCAACATCACACTTCAAAACCATCAATTCTTTGGCACTCAGCTTTCTTCATAGTCCAACTCTCACATTCATACATGACTGCTTGAAAAACAATAGGTTTGTTGGCAAAGTAATACTTCTGCTTTTTGGTGGGCTCCTGTCTTGGTTGGTCATAGTTTTCTTCTTTTCTTTACACAGCTTTCCTTATAGTCCAACTCTCACACTAATACATGTCTACTGGAAAAACCATAGCTTTGTTGGCAAAGACAGACTTTTGTTGGCAAAGTAATGCTTCTGTGTTTTAATATGCTGTCTAGGTTGTTCATAACTTTTCTTCCAAGGAGTAAGCATCTTTTAATTTCATGGCTGCAATCACCATGATTTTGGAACCCCCCCCCCCCAAAATAAAGTCTGTCACTGTTTCAACTCTTTCCCCATCTATTTGACATGAAATGATGAGAACAGATGCCACGGTCTTGGTTTTCTGACTGTTGAGCTTTAAGCCAACTCTACACTGTCCTCTTTCACTTTCACCACAGGGCTCTTTAGTTCTTCTTCACTTTCTGCCATAAGGGTGGTGTCATCTGCATATCTGAGGTTATTGATATTTCTCCTGGCAATCTTGATTCCAGCTATGCTTCTTCCAGTCCAGCATTTCTCATGATGTACTCTGCATATAAGTTAAATAAGCAGGGTGACAATATACAGCCTTGGCACACTCCTTTCCCTATTTGGAACCAGTTTGTTGTTCTATGTCCAGTTTTAACTGTTGCTTCCTGACCTGCATACAGATTTCTCAGGAGACAGGTGAGGTGGTCTGGTATTCCGATCTCTTTCAGAATTGTCCACAGTTTATTGTGATCCACACAGTCAAAGGCTTTGGCAAAGTTAATAAAGCAGAAATAGATGTTTTTTTCTGGAACTCTCTTGCTTTTTCCATCATCCAGAGGATGTTGGCAATTTGATCTCTGGTTCCTCTGCCTTTTCTAAATCTAGTTTGAACATCTTGAAGTTCATGGTTCATTTACTGTTGAAGCCTGGCTTGGAGAATTTTGAGCATTACTTTACTAGCATGTGAGATGAGTGTAATTGTGCAGTAGCTTGAGTATTCTTTGGCGAGCCTTTCTTTGGGATTGGAATGAAAACTGACCTTTTCTGGTCCTGTGGCCACTGCTGAGTTTTCCAGATTTGTGGGGATATTGAATGCAGCACTTTCACAACATCATCTTTTAGGATTTGAAATAGCTCAACTGGAATTCCATCATCTCCATTAGCTTTGTTTGTAGTGATGCTTCCTAAGGTCCACTTGATGTCACACTCCAGTATGTCCCCAGCATCTCCCTTTTCAGATTTCTGAAATTTCAGGGAATAGCTCTATTTATGCCATATATATATATATATATATATATATATATTAGCATATATATGTATTTTCTTTTCCATGGGTGGACACATGAAGATAGAGTGTCATTCTAAGATTCACCTCTTTCTTCTCCTCGTTCTCTTTCTTGCATCAAGTATATATTTCTCTTTGAATCTTCAAGTGTTGAAGAATCAGGTCTAGAGTTTGTGAATGGCTGAATATGTGTGTTTAAATCAGGACTGCAATATAAAAAATTTCATTTAGTACTGGTGTGGCTACTAATACCAGATGAGGTAGATTATATTCAATGTATTTTAATTAGGTATTTTAATAGGAAGTAACGAGGGAAAACTCCTAATGAGGAAACAGCAACTTTTATAGGAAATTCACCAGTTCTTTCATTCCTTCAACAAACTATTTGGTTTTAATCATATGTGCATGGCTTTTGAGTACCAAGAAATGAAGAACTAGCCTTACCAGCCCTAGACGATGTAGCACAGGCACCTGGGTCGTTAGCAACCACATTTAGAGACTATGAACATTCTTTGGCTAACTGATCCAGGTCCATTCTTTGGCTATTTGATCCAGATGTCTTCATGGAAAAGATGACATCTTGGTTTTGCTGCCCATTTAATATTACTGAAAATCTGGAATTAAATTTCTAGTACCAGGTGTGATAGAAAAAAAAATGACAATGCCAAATTTGTATTTTTTATCTTTTTTTCCTTATTTAGTGTATCTAGAAGTTAATCAACTTTATTGATCTTATCAAAAAACAACTTTGTTTTTTTTTTTAATCTGTTGTTCCTAGGATTTTATTTTTAGATTTCTACTATTATTACTACTTATTATTATAATAATTAGTAGTAGTATTAATTGTTATTTCCTTCCTTCTGACACTCTGTGCTTAGTTATTTTCCTTTATTTCGCTTTTTTTTGTATTATTATTTTTAATTTATTCTTATTTTTTTACTTTACAATATTGTATTGGTTCTGCCACACATCAACATGAATCCGCCATGGGTGTACATGTGTTCCCCATCCTGAACCCCCCTCTCACCTCCCTCCTCCGGGTCATCCCAGTGCACCAGACCCAAGCATCCTGTATCAAATCTGGACTGGTGATTCGTTTCTTATATGATATTATACATGTTTCAATGCCATTCCCCCAAATCATCCCACCCTCGCCCTCTCCCACAGAGTCCAAAAGACTGTTCTATACATCTGTGTCTCTTGCTGTCTTGCATGTGGGGTTATCATTACCATCTTTCTTTTTTTTTTAATTTTTTAATTTTATTTTTTTATTTAGCTTTTATTTAGCCTTTATTTAGCTTCTAAAGGTAAAAAATTTTATAATTGAGTTTAAATATGTCCTGCAGTTATTGAAGCTATACTCTTTCATCTAAGGACCGTTTTACTGTATCTCATAAGTTTTGAAACATTTTTATTATAATTTTTTTTTTAAATTTTCTTCATGATTTCTTTCCTTGGGCTTTGGGTCTTTTAGCTTTCTATAAGTCATTTAAGAAGGTGTGGTGTGATTAATTTTTGAATATTGAGGAGATTACAGAAATCTTGATGTTGTTTCATATCTTTAAAAATCATTGATATTTGTTTTTATATTCCAATATATGGTCTGCTCTGCTTTGTCAGTGTTTAATATGCCCTTGACAAAGAATGTGCATTCTTTAGTTCTTGGATGTAATATTCAATAAATATCAGGTCAAGGTGTTTTTAATAGTTAAAATTCATACATTATTGAGAGAGGGTTATTAAAATATTCACTTATGACTTGAATGTCTGTTTCTACTAAAGCTTTCATTAGTCTTGGCTATGTATAGTTTGAAACCATTATTATGTATATTTATGTGCTTAGACCGTTTCCATCTCCTGATAAATTCACAATTTAATCATTAGGAAATTACCTGTTTATACCCTATAATACTCTTTGTATCTGCTATTAATGCTCCTTTGCTTTCTGTTTGTATAGTATATGTCTTTCTATTTACTTTTAACTTATCTGTGTTTTTACATTTGAAAGTACTTCTTATAGAGAACAGAAAGATGAGTATTTATTTTTAAATCTAGTCCCAAAACCTGTGCACTATTAGTCCATTTAAACTTAAATTTATTTATATGGTATGTTTGAGTTTATCATTTTGCTAAAGTTTTCAGTACTTTTCATTTACTTTTACCACTCCTTTTTTCCTTTCCCTGTATTCTACCTCTCTTTTTAAATGATTTATATATATATATATATATATATATATATATATATAGAGAGAGAGAGAGAGAGAGAGAGAGAGATAAATGCCATCATCCAGTAGATTTTAAAAGTTCTCACCACTCACTCCCCCAACAAACTATTTGAGATGTTGGATGTATTAACTAACATTATTGTGGTAATCATTTTGGAATATATACATCTATAAAATCATTATACTGTACACCAGAAATATACTTCAATGTTATATGTTAATAATATTTCAATATAGCTTAAAAGAGAAAGAAACCACAGAAACTGACCACAGAGAAATCCTCAATAAATCTCCAAAAGAAAACAGTACTGATGACATTGATTTCAATGTGATGAAACTAGATTTAAAGACCACATTGGAAAACAAACAAATGAATAAAAAAAGAAATAAAAATATTTACAATAGAATTTAGTGCATAAGGGAGAGAAGTGAGGGGAGACTTATTAAAATGAAACCTTTTTTACTACTAGAAACATGAGTCATAAGAACAGTTTTAGGCATGCTTCTGCTTGACATTGTCCAAAAAAAAAAAAAAAAAAAAAAACAGGGAAAAAGATTATATTGATTTACATTATTTGATCACATCATTGTTTCATAAAATGTATTTGAT
Organism: Ovis canadensis; assembly: GCF_042477335.2. Classification (NCBI taxonomy): domain Eukaryota; kingdom Metazoa; phylum Chordata; class Mammalia; order Artiodactyla; family Bovidae; genus Ovis; species Ovis canadensis. The sequence goes on along the minus strand of NC_091261.1, from coordinate 33,598,690 downwards.
TCACTAGAGTCCATTATATGTGTTCATGATGCAAAATCTAATTTTAAATTCTGTTATATTAAATCTCTATATCATTGTAGGATCCTGGAAACAGTGACAAATATGATCTCTTTATACAGCAGTCAACATTAAGAGATAGTTCACATAAATGTGAAGACTAAAGACTGAATAACAGGTGCTGTAAATTACTCCAGAAAATGAGAAAAGAAAAAAAAAAAGGAAGAATAGGAATGGGTGTGTAGCTATGATTTCCATACATTAATGTCTTCATTTATGTTCGAGCTGATAATTTAAATGCTAGTTTCAGGCTTGATTTGAAAAAGTGAGAACTTTCCTAAGCAATTCATTAGTTTGTGAAATTGTAATAAGATTTATTTAAAATCACATTCCTATCTGAACTAATACTCTGTATTACAGACAGAGAATATGGTAATATGTTATCTGCAATGAATTGCCTTTACAATTTAGACCTCACTAAATGTGGCCATCTTTTTATCTTTTCACCTCTCCCTGATTAATTCATTGCAAGTTGTGGAACCTAAATAAGAATCTTAAAAAACTATAAGAAGTTGTTGGTTTGGTGAAAGATTAGTTAGTGACATTTTATGAAATATTTTCTTCTCTTGCATGATGAAACTTTGACTCCAATTTGAATTATAACACATAGAGGATTTCAAGACTCATACTTTAATGTAAAAGAAAATCACCTGGATTATTTATCTTATTCAAATTTGACAGATAAATTCAAATATTGACTTTCTTAATTCATATAAGTAAAGCAATCTATTTTATTCTACTTTGGAGTAATTTACTCATTTCAGATGTTGAAACACTATAGAAATATACTGTAATATATTGGTATGTAGCTTTTTTTTTTAACCTATGCTCTTATTTATAGCATAGACTATAAGTCTCCAAAAAGGTTGCTTACTTGAGAGCTAGGACTTTTTCATTTTCTTTGCTGGTCTATATTCTTATGTTTGATTTTTGACTCCATGGATTGGACATGGTACAGTCTACAAAGATCAGGCCCAATCAATGATGATGAAATTACAATAAAGCAGTAGTGTTGGCTTGATAAAGGAACTCTGTATTATGTCAGGTGCACACACTCTATCCATGCTATCACACGTCCTCTCTCCTCTTCCACTGTTTACTGTATAAGACTGAAATATAGTCAACTTATGGACTTCAGCAGGAAGACTCTGAGGCCATCTTATCACTGGACATTCATACACACCATTATTCAATGTGGATCTACTCTTTATCTTTACGCATAGCTTCTTGGTCCACCAATTACCTAAACTTCTGTGTAGCTTCACAATATTTTATTGGTTCTTCCCTCAAACACAGTCAATTGATTCTCCTCATATAAGTTAAATGTTTTTCTTAAAAAAAAAACAAATCAGAGTATGCTTTTTATGCATAAAAGTTTCCACTATCTCTAATTATACTCAGAATAAAATTCAAAATTCTCTAGGTGCCAGGCTCTATAGAAAAGGCTCCTGTCTAACTTTTACATCTTGTTTTGAACTCCCTTCCTCCTTACTAATTATTACTGAGCCATTGTGATCTTTGTTTTCACTCAGTATTCCAAATTTCTTCCTACATTAGTCTTTGAACTTGCTATCATTTCTGCCTGAAACATCCATCTTTGAACATGCCTGGTTCTCTTTCTTTTCAGGTCTGAGCACAATTGTTCTACCCTCACCAAGTAACTTCAAACATTCTATTGTATCACCTTGTTTGTGTCTATTTTTTAAAAGCACTTAAAAATTCTTGGAAATATTTTATTTATTTTATAGGATTATATTCTTTATCTGCTTACTAGAATATAAATTACAACAGAGATGAGACATAATTTTTCTTTTGTGTTATACTCCAAAACACTGAAGATGGTGACTGCACTCATAAAATTAAAAGGCACTTGCTCCTTGGAAGAAAAGTTACGACCAACCTAGATAGCATATTAAAAAGCAGAGACACTATTTTGCCAACAAAGTTCTGTCTAGACAAAGCTATTGTTTTTCCAGTAGTCATGGATGTGAGAGTTGGATGATAAAGAAAGCTGAGTGCTGAAGAATTGATGCTTTTGAACCGTGGTGTTGGAGAAGACTCTTGAGAGTCCCTTTGACAGCAAAGAGATCCAACCAGTCCATCCTAAAGGAAACCAGCCTGAATATTCATTGGAAGGACTGATGCTGAAGCTGAAACTCCAGTACTTTAGCCACCTGATGCAGAGAACTGACTCATTTGAAAAGACGCTGATGCTGAGAAGGATTGAAGGCACGAGGGAAGGAGATGACAGGATGAGATGGTTGGATGGAATCACTGACTCAATGGACAGGAGTAAGTAAACTCCAGGAGTTGGTTATGGACAGGGAGGCCTGGTGTGCTGCAGTCCATGGGATCACAATGAGTTTGACACAACTGAGTGACTGAACTGAACTGCTACTATCTCCTTAGCCTACTAGATCAAAAAATATTGAATGAGAAGTTAAATTGAAAAATAGAGGTGCTCCTTTGTTTTATTCTTAATGATTTACTTTCATGTAGTAAGGGAACTAGTTACAAGGGTCCTTCCCTCAGTTGTGTTATTCTGTTCTTACCAGCGGCCTAAACTATCTACTTGTGCATGTGGAGTAGATTCTCCTGGTAGGTGAGTGACTTAAATAAAATGATAAATACTTGAGTACAAAAATGAGCCTTAGATCTCAGTTCAGATCAGTCGCTCAGTCGTGTCTGACTCTTTGAGAACCCATGAATCAGATCACGCCAGGCTTCCTTGTCCATCACCATCTCCCGGGGTTCACTCAGACTCAGGTCCATCGAGTCAGTGATGCCATCCAGCCATCTCATCCTTTGTCATCCCGTCCCCTTCTCCTCCTACTCCCAATACCTCTCAGCATCAGAGTCTTTTACAATGAGTCAACTCCTTGCATGAGGTGGCCAGAGTACTGGAGTTTCAGCTTTAGCATCATTCCTTCTAAAGAAATCCCTAGGACTGATCTCCTTCAGAATGGACAGGTTGGATCTCCTTGCAGTCCAAGAGACTCTCAAGAGTCTTCTAAAACACCACAGTTCAAAAGCATCAATTCTTTGGCACTCAGCCTTCTTCACAGTCCAACTCTCACATCCATACATGACCACAGGAAAAACCATAGCCTTGACTAGACAGACCTTAGTCAGCAAAGTAATGTCTCTGCTTGTGAATATACTATCTATGTTGGTCATAACTTTTCTTCCAAGGAGTAAGCGTCTTTTAATTTCATGGCTGCAGTCACCATCTGCAGTGATTTTGAAGCCCCAAAAAATAAACTGTTTCCGCTGTTTCCCAACCTATTTCCCATGAAGTGATGGGACCGGGTGCCATTTATGTTTTCTGAATGTTGAGCTTTAGGCCAACTTTTTCACTCTCCACTTTCACCAAGAGGCTTTTTAGCGCCTCTTCACTTTCTGCCATAAGGGTGATGTCATCTGCATATTTGAGGTTATTGATATTTCTCCTGGCAATCTTGATTCCAGCTTGTGTTTCTTCCAGTCCAGCATTTCTCATGATGTACTCTTCATAGAAGTTAAATAAGCAGTGTGACAATATACAGCCTTGACATACTTCTTTTCCTATTTGGAACCAGTCTGTTGTTCCATGTCCAGTTCTAACTGCTGCTTCCTGACCTGCATACAGAATTCTCAAGAGGCAGGTCTGATGATCTTGTATTCCCATCTTTTTCAGAGTTTTCCACAGTTTATTGTGATTCACACAGTCAAAGGCTTTGGGATAGTCCATAAAGCAGAAACAGATGTTTTTCTGGAACTCTTGCTTTTTCCATGATCCAGCGGATGTTGGAAATTTGATCTCTTGTTCCTCTGCTATTTCTAAAACCACCTTGAACATCAGGAAGTTCACAGTTCACATATTGCTGAAGCCTGGCTTGCAGAATTTTGAGCATTACTTTACTAGCATGTGAGATGAGTGTAATTGTGTGGTAGTTTGAGCATTCTTTGGCATTCCCTTTCTTTGGGACTGGAATGAAAACTGACCTTTTCTAGTCCTGAGGCCACTGCTGAGTTTTCCAAATTTGCTGGCATATTGAGTGCAGCACTTTCACTGCATCATCTTTCAGGATTTGAAATAGCTCAACTGGAATTCCATCACCTCCACCAGTTTTGTTCGTAGCAATGCTTTCCAAGGCCCACTTGACTTCACATTCCAGGATGTCTGGCTCTAGATGAGTGATCACGCCATCATGATTATCTGCGTCTTGAAGATCTTTTTTTGTACAGTTCTTCTGTATATTCTTGCCACCTCTTCTTAATTTCTTCTGCTTCTGTTAGGTCCATACCATTTCTGTCCTTTATCGAGCCCATCTTTGCATGAAATGTTCCCTTGGTATCTCTAATTTTCTTGAAGAGACCTCTAGTCTTTCCCATTCTGTTATTTTCCTCTATTTCTTTGCACTGATCACTGAAGAAGGCTTTCTTATCTCTTCTTGCTATTCTCTGGAACTCTGCATTCAGATGCTTATATCTTTCTTTTTGTCCATTGCTTTTTACCTCTCTTCTTTTCACAGCTATTTGTAAGGCCTCCCCAGAGAGCCATTTTGCTTTTTTTTCATTTCTTTTCCATGGGGATGGTGTTGATGCCTGTCTCCTGTACAATGTCACAAACCTCATTCCATAGTTCATCAGGCACTCTATCTATCAGATCTAGGCTCTGAAATCTATTTCTCACTTCCACTGTATAATCATAAGGGATTTGATTTAGGTCATACCTGAATGGTCTAGCAGGTTTCCCTACTTTCTTCAATTCGAGTCATAATTTGGTAATGAGTTCATGATCTGAGCCACAGTCAGTTCTTGGTCTTGTTTTTGTTGACTGTATAGAGCTTCTCCATCTTTGACTGCAAAGAATATAATCAATCTGATTTTGGTGTTGACCATCTGGTGATGTCCATGTGTAGAGTCTTCTCTTGTGTTGTTGGAAGAGGGTGTTTGCTATGACTAGTGCATTTTCTTGGCAAAACTCTATTAGTCTTTGCCCCACTTCATTCCGCATTCCAAGGCCAAATTTGCCTGTTACTTCAGGTGTTTATTGACTTCCTACTTTTGCATTCCAGTTCTCTATAATGAAAAGGATATCTTTTGGGGGTGTTAGCTCTAAAAGGTTTTGTAGGCCTTCATAAAACCATCCAACTTCAGTTTCTTCAGCATTACTGTTTGGGGCATAGACTTGGATAACTGTGATTTTGAATGGTTGCCTTGGAGACGAACAGAGATCATTCTGTTGTTTTTGAGATTGCATCCAAGTACTGCATTTCAGACTCTTTTGTTGACCATGATGGCTACTCTGTTTCTTCTGAGGGATTCTTGCCTGCAGTAGTAGATATAATGGTCATCTGAGTTAAATTCATGCATTCAGTCCATTTTAGTTTGCTGTTTGCTATGACCAGTGCATTTTCTTGGCAAAACTCTATTAGTCTTTACGCTGCTTCATTCAGCATTCCAAGGCCAAAATTTGCCCGTTACTCCAGGTGTTTCCTGACTTCCTACTTTTGCATTCCAGTTTTCTATAATGAAAAGGACATCTTTTTTGGGTGTTAGTTCTAAAAGTTCTTGTAGGTCTTCATAAAACCGTTCAACTTCAGTTTCTTCAGCATTACTGTTTGGGGCATAGACTTGGATAACTGTGATTTTGAATGGTTGCCTTGGAGATGAACAGAGATCATTCTGTTGTTTTTGAGATTGCATCCAAGTACTGCATTTCGGACTTTTTTGTTGACCATGATGGCTACTCCATTTCTTCTGAGGGATTCCTGCCCACAGTAGTAGATACAATGGTCATCTGAGTTAAATTCACCCATTCCAGTCCATTTTAGTTCGCTGATTCCTAGAATGTCGACGTTCACCCTTGCCATCTCTTGTTTGACCACTTCCAGTTTGCCTTGATTCATGGACCTGACATTCCAGATTCCTAAGCAATATTGCTCTTTACAGCCTCGGATCTTGCTTCTATCACCAGTCACATCCGCAACTGGGTATTGTTTTTGCTTTGGCTCCATCCCTTCATTCTTTCTGGAGTTATTTCTCCACTGATATCCAGTAGCATATTGGGCAGCTAATGACCTGGGAGTTCCTCTTTTGGTATTCTATCATTTTGCCTTTTCATACTGTTCATGGGGTTCTCAAGGCAAGAATACTGAAGTGGCTTGCCATTCCCTTCTCCAGTGGAAATAAAGATTGAATCATCTGAGAAACTTAGAGTTAAGAGAGTATATTTTCTAAGATTCAAGAATTAAACTGTCTGGGTTTATGTAAGCTATTTGCTAGTGTTGTTACTTTGAATACATTGTTACACCATCTTCTCTGCATGCTTATATTTTTGTACACTTGGGTGAACACAATGATAGCTACCTCATAGAGTTGTTATAATAAAATGAGATACCGTATGTCAGACTCCGAGAACAAGGTTTGAAGAATTTATTAAGGTTTAGCTATTATTACTTTGCTTCCCCATATACCCCTACAATCTGGGCTGTGAATAGCTGAATTGAAAGGGCCATGCAGAGCAGAAACAGTACAAGCTACTTGTTCAGTTGCTCAATATGGAAACCCAGCTCTACAGTGGAGGAAAACCCCATTCTTAACTACTGATATACTTTGATAGAAGTGTATCCTGTATCCATTAAAAAGAAAAAGTAAACAGCTCTTCTGGATGTCAGTATGTATTAATTTGGTCTGTGCATAAAAAGATCAGGGATAAGGACATGATTACTGGTAGAATATTTGGAATGTGTAGTAATTGCCAGCAAGAGGTGGGGAAGTAATGCAGAGAAGGGAAGGAGACCAATTGACACACTTGTGATTCAACCAAAATGGCAGACAAATGGAGCTCACTCTCACAGAGAAATTCTGAGACTTTCTGTAAAATATCTCAGAAATATATTCCTGAAGAGGATAGGGAGCTGGGATATTTATACTCATTGACCGAAGGATCCTGGAGTAGGAAATGGCAACCTACTCCAGTATTCTTTCCTGGAGAATTTCATGAATTTAGGAGCTTACTGGGCTATGGTTCATGGGGTTGCAAAGAGTCAGCACACACACACAGTGAAGGGTACTTCTGGGGAAATGTTGATTTCCTGGCATTAAAGGTCTTATCATGTGGGAGTCAGAGTAGCTTTATATAGCTCCAGGGGAAAAAAATAAAACAGCAAGGGATGCAGATAAGAGAGGGAGTGATTAGCTGTAGGATATATAAAGGTCCAAGGAATACGGGCAGTCATTATGGGAAAAAAATGCTACAAAGATGTAGAAAAGTATATATTGTCAGAGCTGGGCTCTAGAGGACTCACTTAATGGTTCCAACGGACCTGCATGGTGAGGAGTTTCCAGTGATCTCTTGCTACAGTGTAACTGTTGAAGTGGAATGACACTTTCCCATCTCAGCACTAGCAAACTAGTCTTAGGTACCCTGACAGGAATCTCTCTGACTACAGCTTTGGGAATGAGCATGGGGTCGCTAAGTCGGATATGACTGAGCAACTTCACTTTCACTTTTCAATTTCATGCATTGGAGAAGGAAATGGCAACCCACTCCAGTGTTCTTGCCTGGAAAATCCCAGGGACTGGGGAGCCTGGTGGGCTACCGTCTATGGGGTCACATAGAGTCGGACACGACTGAAGTGACTTAGCAGCAGCAGCAGCAGCAGCAGCAGCAGCAGTTTATTAGTAGGTCCCATTCAAGCCAAGACAAAAACATTTATGCCTTTTGGAGCCAGCACTTGCCTCTGAAACACCTGTATTAGTCAGCTCAGGCTACTGTAATCAAACCCCACATATTGGGCAGCTTAAAAAATAGACACATTTTTCTCATGATTCTTGAGGCTGGGAAGTCCTACATTGACTTTAGTTGCTTCAGTTGAGGTGAAGGTCCTTTGCCTGGCTTGCAGACAGCTAGCTACCCTCTTGCTGTGACCTCACCTGGCAGAAAGATAAATCTCTCACTCTTGCTTTCTTATATAGCAACTCATTCCATCATGAGGACCTTACCCTCATGCTTCCATCTAACCCTAATTACATCCCAAAGGCTCCATCTCCAAATATAGCCACACCGGGGGTTAAGGTTTCAATACATGAGTTATTTCAGTCCATAGCAGTCCCTGGAAGGGAATGTTCTCCCACGAGCTGTTCAATCATTAGTTGATGAAAAGCTTACAGCCCTTTTGTATCTCTACACAGCAAGGGTATTGATGGTGTTGAGGGTCTTATTGCATACAAGGGGCTCTTTGCTCACAATCAAGTATGCAAAGGCAGCTTAAAATAATCACCCGTTCCATTGTGTACTAGAAATAAATCCATATACACAGTTCAGTTCAGTTCAGTTGCTCAGTTGTGTCCAACTCTTTGCAACTCCATGAACCACAGCACTCCAGGCCTCCCTGTCTATCACCAACTCCCGGAGTTCACTCAAGTCCATCCAGTCGATGATGTCATCCAGCCATCTCATCCTCTGTTATCCACCTCTCCTCGTTCCCCCAATCCCTCCCAACATCAGAGTCTTTTCCAATGAGTCAACACTTCACATGAGGTGGCCAAAGTACTGGAGTTTCAGCTTTAGCATCATTCCTTCCAAAGAACACTCAGGACCGATTTCCTTTAGAATGGACTGGTTGGATCTCCTTGCAGTCCAAGGGACTCTCAAGAGTCTTCTCCAACACCACAGTTCAAAAGCATCAATTCTTTGGTGCTCAGCTTTCTTTATAGTCCAACTCTCAAGCTATCCATGACCACTGGAAAAACTGTAGCCTTGACTAGATGAACCTTTGTTGGCAAAGTAATATCTCTGCTTTTTAATATGCTTTTTAGGTTGGTCATAACTTTCCTTCCAAGGAGCAAGTGTCTTTTAATTTCATGGCTGCAGTCACCATCTGCATTGATTTTGGAGCCCAGAAAAATAAAGTCAGCCACTGTTTCCATTGTTTCCACATCTATTTACCATGAAGTGATGGGACCAGATGCCATGATCTTAGTTTTTTGAACTTAGTTTTTTCAACTTTTTCACATCCTCTGTCACTTTCATCAAAGGCTCTTTAGTTCTTATTCACTTTCTTCCATAATGGTGGTGTCATCTGAGGATATTGATATTTCTCCTGGCAATCTTGATTCCAGCTTGTGCTTCCTCCAGCCCACCATTTCTCATGATGTACTCTGCATATACGTTAAATAAGCAGGGTGACAATATACAGCCTTGACATATTCCTTTCCTTATTTGGAACCAGTCTGTTGTTCCATGTCCATTTCTAACGGTTGCTTCCTGACCTGCATACAGGTTTCTCAAGAGGCAGGTCAGGCGATCTGGTATTCCCAACTCTTTTAGAATTTTTCATAGTTTATTGTGATCCACACAGTCAAAGGCTTTGGCATAGTCAATAAAGCAGAAAGAGATTTTTTTTGGAATTCTCTTGCTTTTTTGATGATCCAGTGAATGTTGGAAATTTCATCTCTGATTCTTCTGCCTTTTCTAAACCCAGCTTGACTATTTGGAAGTTCATGGTTCACATATTGTTGAAGCCTGGCTTGCAGAATTTTGAGTAATACTTTATTAGCATGTGAGATGAGGGCAATTGTGTGGTAGTTTGAGCATTCTTTGGCATTGCCTTTCTTTGGGATTGGAATGAAAACTGACCTTTTCCAGTCCTGTGGCCACTGCTGAGTTTTCCAAATTTGCTGGCATATTGAGTGCAGCACTTTCACAGCATCACATTCTAGGATTTGAAATAGTTCAACTGGAATTTGATCTCCTCCACTAGCTTTGTTCGTAGTGATGCTTCCTAAGGCCTGACTTCACATTCCAGGATGTCTGGCTCTAGGTAAGTGATCACACCATCGTGCTTATCTGGGTCGTGATCTTTTTTGTACAGTTCTGCTGTGTATTCTTGCTGCTACTGCTACTGCTAAGTCACTTCAGTTGTATCCAACTCTGTGTGACCCCATAGACGGCAGCCCACCTGGCTACGGTGTCCCTGGGATTCTCCAGGCAAGAACACTGGAGTGGGTTGCCATTTCCTTCTCCAATGCATGAAAGTGAAACGTGAAAGTCAAGTCACTCAGTTGTGATCTACTCTTAGCGATTCCATGGCCTGCAGCCTACCAGGCTCTTCCGTCCATGGGACTTGCCAGGCAAGAGTACTGGAATGGGATGCCATTGCCTTCTCCATGTATTCTTGCTACCTCTTCTTAATATCTTCTGCTTCTGTTAGGTCCCTACCATTTCTGTCCTTTATTGAGCCCATCTTTGCATAAAATTTCCCCTTGTTATCTCTAATTTTCTTGAGGAGATCTCTAGTCTTTCCCATTCTGTTGTTTTCCTCTATTTCTTTGCATTGATCGCTGAGGAAGGCTTTCTTATCTTTCCTTGCTATTCTTTGGAACTCTGCATTCAGATGTTTATATCTTTCCTTTTCTCCTTTGTTTTCATTTCCCTTCTTTTCACAGCTATTTATAAGGCCTCCTCAGACAGCCATTTTGCTTTTTTGCATTTCTTTTTCTTGGGATGATCTTGATTCCTGTCTCCTGTACAATGTCATGAATCTCCGTCCATAGTTCATCAGGCACTCTATCAGATCTAGTCCCTTAAATCTATTTCTCACTTCCACTGTATAGTCATATGCACAGTGATTAGAATAAATAAATTCCTATTATCATTTCAATATTTTCCTTTTGTAATAATATTTCTGACTTTTTGTCAAATTAATTGACCTTTTATTACTATTTTTATAGCTTTTTACTTTACTAACTTTTTGTACATTTGTTTATTGCTTCATTCAATAACTTTGTTCAATTTTCAGTGGCTTTAAATATATAAGCAGAGTATTAATTAAAAAATATGGTATGGAAAGAGTCCCAACACAAACCATGTAGGTGTTTAAAAGGTGGCAGATTACTATGACTGAGATAATGTTTGTGCTCTATTATATGCTGAAACAACTGCAAGTAGTTGAACTTTATTTGGGAAAAAATCTTAAATCTCAAAAATTTCTAACAGTATTGAAATTATTTGTCTATGTAAGTACACGTGAAGTTTATTCATCACAAAGTTTTAAAGAGAATTTATTTTTATTCTAGCAGCGCGAGTAACATTCTTAATATTTATAACATAAATGTAATGGGTTTATATGTATTATGGTCTATATAAGGACATGGAATCATTCTTACTTAGGCATGTTAAGCTAGAGATGCATGTTAGTAAGACAGTGGGTTTTATATTTTATCTCACTAAAACATTTAGAAACAAGTTGAGCACTGAAAGTATTCTGATGGCCATGGGTTTATACTGAGGACATTTCACAAGGCATCTAAAGACTGAAGTAGAATCTACATGTTAAAACTAATGGATTAGTTGACATCACTTTTCAGCCATACCAGTGCTCATATATTTCATGTTCTCAGCCACTCAGCTGTGTTTGCCTCTTTGCAGCCCCATGAACTGCAGCCGACCATACTCCTGTGCCCATGGAATTCTTGGGGCAAGAATACTGAAGTGGGTTGTCATTTCCTTCTCTAGGGTATCTTCCAGACCCAGGGATTGAACCAGTGTTTCTTGCATCAGCAGGTGAATTCTTTACCACTAGTGCCACCTAGGAAGCCCACACCCATGCTCTTGTGATTTAAACATACAAACCATGGGCACCTCAGATTTTCTAGTTTTTTGGTGAATAAGCAGTAGAAATATCCAGATGCTTATACATTTGAAACAAAACTTTTACAGTGAAAAGTTTACTGCCAAAATGAGGTGTGAGGAGGGAAAGAGGAAGTAGCTTTTTGACCAGGCCCCTTTCTTGTAACTTGTAATCAAACTTTGTTAAGTTCTAGATTGAGGTCTTCTTTTCTTTTTCTCTAAATTTTATGGTTATTGTGTTAAGAACACTTAACATGAGACCTACCCTCTTGACAAATTCTGAGGGTACAATCCAGTGTTGTTAACTATGGGCACAATTTTGTACAGCAGATCTCCTGAACTTATTCAGCTTGCACACTGACACTTTTTGCCTGGTGATGAGTAACTCCCCACTTTCACCTCCCCCAGCCCTTGGCAACCACACACCACTCCACTCTCAGATTCTATGAGTTTGACTGTTTTGACTATTTTAAATACCTCTTATATAAGGGGAAGCAGGCTGTATTTGTTTTTCTGTGAATGGATTACTTCATTTAGCCTCAAGGTTCATCAGTGTTAACACTTATTGCAGAATATCCTTCTTTTGAAAAGCTGAAGAATACGCCATTGTGTTCATATACCACCTTTTCTTCAGGCTTTCATCTGTCGGTAGGTATTTGGGCTCTTCCACACCTTGGCTATTGTGAATAGTGCTGCAATAGAGAAAAGAAACCCAACAGCTAAAGAGAACTGCTTTTCTCTTCTCCTCTTAACAGCTGTGATTAGATGTTTATTTGAGAGTGGAACTAGAGAATTCTTTCTCTTAGACTATTGATCTTAGATGTAAGATTTTTTTTTTTTAAATTTCATAAGCAGTGTCACCCTTCAGGAAATCCCACTTGCTTTCACTAAAAGATAAATTGTTTTAAATAAGTCTTTTTCTACCAGAACTATTCTCTAAATAGCTAATTAGGAAAAAGTCATGAATCCATGTCACAGTAAAACTTTCATTTATTTAAAAATTCTAGTTGTAAACAAAATGAGAATATGATCTGCTTTAGTGAGTCTTGAGCCATCATTTTTAAGGGAGCAGGCACGTTTGTAAAATGTGAAACTTGAGTTCTGTTCACAGAGCCGAAGATTGACTTCCACACACTCGCAAACACTCACATGGGCAGAGTTTACTTTAGAGGATAGAGATACAAAACTCTCAGCATAGAAACTGAAAGGGGGTGAAGTGTCCCTCAAAGTTAGGGATTACAGCAGTCTTTACTAGTATTGATCTGTACATTTGTGGTTGCCTCATGACTTTAATATATGTCATTTTTGACAAATCAATTTGAATGTTGCAATTTCCAGTTTGTCATTTTCAGGGCTTTCTTTTGGTTCCCAGTTTCTCAGTTTCCCCAGACATCACGACGCCATCACTCGACTCTTTGTCAAGACCCCAGACCATTATTTAGAGACCAGATATATGCTTAAGAGTTAAAGGTCCACCTGGAATTCCTCTCCTTGATAAACTGTACAGCAGTTAATGATTGTCCCGTCCTGGGACTGAATGTTTTATGACTTACCAGACCAGTGAGGGATTCCTCTGAATGCCTGGAAAAGAGAACCAAGAGTTTAGCTTTAGGTTAAATAAGTGAGATGCTTATTTGACAAGAAAAAAAATTGAAATTAAAAAAAAAAAAAAGAATCGAGATCTCAGAGTCCTATACTGTCTAAAAATTTCTGCTTCGTTTGGATATAGATATTGAAGTAAAGCAAGAAATCACTTCTTACTACAAAGTGATATTCTTAAATATATCTTCAACGCTCTAATAAGACATTTTTTCTTTTTGTCTCAGGGAAAAAAATCAACAAGATAAATCACATATGCCTATAGAAAAATCCTGAAATTTTTACTAGATGTCTGCTTTCCAGGAAGCTTTTGTGGATTACTGTGTGGGAGGCTGACAGACACAAGTAAATTCATGACAATCAGACACTCCCTTAGAATCTCTTGACATTTCTAGGGTTGAACAGCCACCTCACAGGCTGAGCAACTGAGGGCCAGAGTAGGGTTCATGGCCATGCTCAGAGGCCTGCCTCCAAGTTCCCAGGGTTACCAAGCTATCCTTGTGATGTAAAGGGACCAGGCCATGCCTCACATGCTTCCTGCTCTCTATATGCTCCAGAGAAAAAGTGTTGGAATGTCTATGCTTGCACAGGTGTATACAGTGGGGATTTGAAAAAAAAAAAAAAAGTGGAATATTTGTTTGAATTACTCTACCTCCTTGTGATTTAGTGGTAAACTTTCTCAGGTTCAAAACACAGATATCTTACATTTCAAATTTTAAATTCAGATGTTAGTATAGGATTTCAATGGGAATCATAAACTCAATTGTCCATCATGTTTTATATGTAGTTCAATTTTAGCCTTTGTTACTGATAAAGTTAGTTCTAAAAGGTCTTGTAGGTCTTCATAGAACCATTCAACTTCAGCTTCTTCAGCGTTACTGGTTGGGGCATAGACTTGGATTATTGCAATATTGAATGGTTTGCCTTGGAAACGAACAGATAATTCTGTCGTTTTTGAGACTGAATCTAAGTACTGCATTTCAGACTCTTTTGTTGACCATGATGGCTACTACATTTCTTCTAAGGAAGATTCCTGCCTGCAGTAGTAGATATAATGGTCATCTGAGTTAAATTCACCCATTCCAGTCCATTTTAGTTCGCTGATTCCTAGAATGTCAACATTCACTCTTGCCATCTCCTGTTTGACCACTTCCAATTTGCCTTGATTCATGGACCTAACATTCCAGGTTCCTATGCAATATAGATCTTTACAGCATCAGACCTTGTTTCTATCACCAGTCACATCCAGAGCTAGGTATTGTTTTTGCTTTGGTTCCATCCGTTCATTCTTTCTGGAACTATTTCACCACTGATTTCCAGTAGCATATTGGGCACCTACTGACCTGGGGAGTTTCTCTTTCAGTATCCTATAATTTTGCCTTTACATACTCTTCATGGTTCTCAAGGCAAGAATACTGAAGTGGTTTACCATTCCCTTCTCCAGTGGACCACATTCTCTCAGACCTCTCCGCCATGACCCGCCCGTCTTGGGTGGCCCCACACAGCATGGCTTAGTTTCATTGAGTTACACAAGGCTGTGGTCCATGTGATTAGATTCACTAGTTTTCTGTGATTATGATTTCAGTGTGTCTGCCCTCTGATGCCCTCTCACAACACCTACTGTCTTACTTGGGTTTCTCTTACCTTGGACAAGGGGTATCTTTTCACTGCCGCCCCTCCTGACCTAGAACGTGGAGTAGCTCCTCTTGGCCCTCCTGTGTCCGCACAGCCACCACTCCTTGGATGTGGGGTAGCTTCTCCTGGCCGTCGTTCCTGACCTCAGACATGGGGTTGCTCCTCTCCACCACTGAAGTTGAACGGTTCTATGAAGACCTACAAGACCTTTTAGAATTAAAACCCACAAAAGATGTTATTTTCATTATAGGGGACTTGAATGCAAAAGTAGGAAGTCAAGAACTACCTGGAGTAACAGGAAAATTTTGTCTTGGAATACAGAATGAAGCAGGGCAAAGGCTAATAGAGTTTTGCCAAAGGAACACACTGGTCATAGCAAACACCCTCTTCCAACAACACAAGAGAAGACTACACATGGACATCACCAGATGGTCAACACCGAAATGATTTTGATTATATTATTTGCACCAAAGATGGAGAAGCTCTATGCAGTCAGCAAAAACAAGAGTGGGAGCTGACTGTGGCTCAGATCATGAACTCTTTATTGCCAAATTCAGACTTAAATTGAAGAAACTAGGGAAAACCACTAGTCTATTCAGGTATGACCTAAATCAAATAACTTCTGATTATACAGTGGAAGTGAAAAAGATTTAAGGGACTAGATCTGATAGATAAGAGTGCCTGATGAGGCACTGTTGATGGAGGTTCATGACATTGTACAGGGAACAGGGCCCAAGACCATCCCCATGGAAAAGAAATGCAAAAAGGCAAAATGGCTGTCTGGGGAGGCCTTACAAATAGCTGTGAAAAGAAGAGAAGTAAAAAGCAAAGGAGAAAAGGAAAGATATAAGCATCTGAATGCAGAGTTCAAAAGAATAGCAAGAAGAGATAACAAAGCCTTCCTTAGTGATCAGTGCAAAGTAATACAGGAAAACAACAGAATTGGAAAGACTAGAGATTTCTTCAAGAAAAGTAGAGATACCAAGGGAACATTTCATGCAAAGATGGGCTCAATAAAGGACAGAAATGATATGGATCTAACAGAAGAAGAAGATATTAAGAAGAGGTAGCAAGAATACACAGAAGAATTATACAAAAAAAAAAAAAAAAAAAAGATCTTCATGACCAAGATAATCACGATGGTGTGATCACTCACCTAGAGCCAGACATCCTGGAATGTGAAGTCAAGTGGGCCTTAGAAAGCATCACTATGAAAAAACCTAGTAGAGGTGATGGAATAACAGTTGAGCTATTTCAAATCCTGAAAGATGATGTTATGAAAGTGTTGCACTTAATATGCCAGCAAATTTGGAAAACTCAGCAGTGGCCACAGGACTGGAAAAGTTCAGTTTTCATTCCAATCCCAAAGAAAGGCAATGCCAAAGAATGCTCAAACTGCAGCACAATTGCCCTTATCTCACATGCTAGTAAAGTAGTGCTCAAAATTATCTAAGCCAGGCTTCAGCAGTATGTGAACCGTAAACTTCCAGATGTTCAAGCTGGTTTTAGAAAAGGCAGAGGAACAAGAGATGAATTTGCCAACATCCACTGGATCATAGAAAAAAGCAAGAGAGTTCCAGGAAAACATCTATTTCTGCTTTATTGACTATGCCAAAGACTTTGACTGTGTGGATCACAGTAAATGATGGAAAATTCTGAAAGAGATGGGAATACCAGACCATCTAACCTGCCTCTTGAGAAATCTATATGCAGGTCAGGAAGCAGCAGTTAGAACTGGACATGGAACAACAGACTGGTTCCAAATAGGAAAAGGAGTACGTCAAGGCTGTATATTATTATCCTGCTTATTTAACTTCTATGCAGAATACATCATGAGAAATGCTAGGCTGGAGGAAGCACAAGCTGGAATCAAGGTTTCCAGGAGAAATATCAATACCCAAAGACATGCAGATGATACCAGCCTTATAGCAGAAAGTGAAGAGGAACTAAAAATCCCCTTGATGAAAGTGAAAGAGGAGAGTGAAAAAGTTGGCTTAAAGCTCAACATTCAGAAAACTAAGATCAGGGCATCTGGTCCCATCACTTCATGGGAAATAGATGGGGAAACAGTGGCAGACTTTATTTTTTTGAGCCACGAAGTCACTGCAGATGGTGATTGCAGCTATGAAATTAAAAGACTCTTACTCCTTGGAAGGAAAGTTATGACCAACATAAATAGTATATTAAAAAGCAGAGACATTACTTTGCCAACAAAGGTCCATGTAGTCAAGGCTATGGTTTTTCCTGTGGTCATGTATGGATATGAGATTTGGACTGTGAAGAAAGCTGAGTGCATAAGAATTGATGCTTTTGAACTGTTGTGTTAGAGAAGACTCTTGAGAGTCCCTTGGACTGCAAGGAGATCCAACTAGTCCATTCTAAAGGAAATCGGTCCTGGGTGTTCTTTGGAAGGAATGATGCTAAAGCTGAAACTCCAGTACTTTGGTCACCTCATGCAAAGTGTTGACTCATTGGAAAAGACTCTGATGCTGGGAGGGATTGAGGGAAGGAGGAGAAGTGGATAACAGAGGATGAGATGGCTGGATGACATCACCGACTGGATGGACTTGAGTGAACTCCGGAAGTTGGTGATGGACAGGGAGGCCTGCCGTGTTGAAATTCATGGGGTACCAAAGAGTGAGACACGACTGAGTGACTGAACTCAACTGAACCGATTAAGTAACTTTTATCTATATTAGTGTTAGTATGTGTATGATAGTTCGCATTTTACAGCCAAACATGGCAAAATTGATGCTCCTGTTTTGAAAGTACACCTATAAACACATAGAGTCATTATCTATATGTTAATTATCTTTAATGAAAAATAATTTATACAAGAAATTAAATAATCAGAACAGAAATGAAAACCAGGGAACTGCAAAAAAGTTTTCTGAGTGGATGACATAGAAAGACTGATTTGAATGATTGACTGATTGATGGATGTGAACAGATGTGATTGGTTTAACAAAAAAAAAAATCACCTTTTATGTTCTAGCCATTATGTTGTGTATTGAGGTAGTTTTGCCTCTAACTGAAAGTACAAATAAATACATAATTAACTACATTACTATATGATCAGTGCTATAATCAGTGTATGATTCACAAGTCTATTAAAGTATTTTCCAAACAAGTTATATATTATATAGGACTTTGAAAGACAGAGAAATGTACAGAAATAATTATTTTCTGAGGCTCTCGTGCAGCAATCACTATTTTAAAAATGATGAAATCATTTCAAACAGGTGTTATACTGTACTTATCTCAAAAAATATTTGAAATTAAATAGTTGGTTCTTCAAACTTGTGGCAGTAGATTGCCATTTTTATTCATAAAAATGTGTGAATATTTAAAATATAATTTGTAAAGATAAAGACACTTTTTCTACTGTTTACCCATCTATTTCCCATGAAGTGATGGGACCAGATGCCATGATCTTCGTTTTCTGAATGTTGAGCTTTCAGCCAACTTTTTCACTCTCCTCTTTCACTTTCACCAAGAGGCTTTTTAGCTCCTCTTCACTTTCTGCCATATGGGTGGTGTCATCTGCATATCTGAGGTCATTGATATTTCTCCCGGCAATCTTGATTACAGCTTGTGTTTCTTCCAGTAGAGCGTTTCTCATAATGTACTCTGCATATATGTTAAATAAGCAGGGTGACAGTATACAGCCTTGACGTATTCCTTTTCCTATTTGGAACCAGTCTGTTGTTCCATGTCCAGTTCTAACTGTTGCTTCCTGACCTGCATACAGATTTCTCAAGAGGAAGGTTAGGTGGTCTGGTATTCCCATCTCTCAGACTTTTCCACAGTTTATTGTGATCCACACAGTCAAAGGCTTTGGCATAGTCAATAAAGAAGAAATAGATGTGTTTCTGGAACTCTTGCTTTTTCCATGATCCAGCGGATATTGGCAATTTGACCTCTGGTTCCTTTGCCTTTTCTAAAACCAGCTTGAATAGCAGGGAGTTCATGGTTCACATGTTGCTGAAGCCTGGCTTGGAGAATTTTGAGCAACACTTTACTAGCATGTGAGATGAGTGCAATTGTGTGGTAGTTTGAGCATTCTTTGGCATTGCCTTTCTTTGGGATTGGAATGAAAACTGAACTTTTCCAGTCCTGTGGCCACTGCTGAGTTTTCCAAATTTGCTGGCATATTGAGTGTAGCACTTCACAGCATCATCTTTCAGGATTTGAAACAGCTCAACTGGAATTCTATCACCTCCACTAGCTTTGTTCATAGTGATGCTTTCTAAGGCCCACTTGACTTCACATTCCAAGATGTCTGGCTCTAGATTAGTGATCACATTATCATGATTATCTGGGTCGTGAAGATCTTTTTTGTATAGTTTGTCCGTGTATTCTTGCCACCTCTTCTTAATATCTTCTGCTTCTCTTAGGTCCATACCATTTCTGTCCTTTCTCGAGCCCATCTTTGCATGAAATATTCCCTTGGTATCTCTACTTTTCTTGAAGAGATCTCTAGTCTTTGCCATTCTGTTCTTTCCCTCTATTTCTTTGCATTGATTGCTAAGGAAGGCTTTGTTATCTCTTCTTGCTATTCTTTGGAACTCTGCATTCAGATGCTTGTATCTTTCTTTTTCTCCTTTGCTTTTCACCTCTCTTCTTTTCACAGCTATTTGTAAGGCCTCCCCAGACAGCCATTTTGCCTTTTTCATTTCTTTTCCATGGGGATTGTCTTGATCCCTGTCTCCTGTACAATGTCAAGAACCTCATTCCATAGTCCATCTGGCACTCTATCTATCAAATCTAGGCCCTTAAATCTATTTCTCACTTCCACTGTGTAATCATAAGGGATTTAATTTAGGTCATACCTGAATGGTCTAGTGGGTTTCCCTACTTTCTTCAATTTGAGTCATAATTTGATAATAAGGATTTCATGATCTGAGCCACAGTCAGCTCCTGGTCTTGTTTTTGTTGACTGTATAAAGGTTCTCTATCTTTGGCTGAAAAGAATATAATCAATCTGATTTCAGTGTTGACCATCTGGTGATGTCCATGTGTGGAGTCTTCTCTTGTGTTATTGGAAGTGGGTGTTTGCTATGACCAGTGCATTTTCTTGGCAAAACTCTATTAGTCTTTGCCCTGCTTCATTCCACATTCCAAGGGCAAATTCGCCTGTTACTCCAGTTGTTTCTTGACTTCCTAACAGGGTCAGACTTTATTTTTTGGGCTCCAAAATCACTGCCGATCATGACTGCAGCCACAAAATTAAAAGATGCTAACTCCTTGGAAGAAAAGTTATGACCAACCTAGATAGTATATTCAAAAGCAGACATTACTTTGCCAACTAAGTCCGTCTAGTCAAGGCCATAGTTTTTCCAGTAGTCATGAATGGATGTGAGAGTTGGACTGTGAAGAAGGCTGAGCACCGAAGACTTGATGCTTTTGAACTGTGGTGTTGGAGAAGACTCTTGAGAGTCCCTGGACTGCAAGGAGATCCAACCAGTCCATACTGAAGGAGATCAGCCCTGGGATTTCTTTGGAACGAATGATGCTGAAGCTGAAACTCCAGTACTTTGGCCACCTCATGCGAAGAGTTGACTAACTGGAAAAACTCTGATGCTGGGAGGGATTGGGGGCAGGAGGAGAAGGGGACGACCGAGGATGAGATGGCTGGATGGCATCACGACTCGATGAACCTGAATCTGAGTGAACTCTGGGAGCTGATGATGGACAGGGAGGCCTGGCGTGCTGCGATTCACAGGGTCACAGAGTCGGACACAACTGAGTGACTGAACTGAACTGAACTGAACTAAGATGCAGAAACACATATCTATTTTATAAATCTTGAAATAGGAAATGGCTATTTCAACTTCTTTTTCATGGCTCCTTTATTTGGAGTGTAATAAGGCCCATAGATATATAATGACTAACAATTATACTCCTGAAGCAGTTCAAATATTTATAGTCAGACAAACATCACTCAAGTCCATACTGTTTATCATGTAGTGTACCTCATCCTAATACTTGGTGATAAACAGAAGTAAACAAAACAGATAAAACCCTTGTCACTATCAGATTTACACTGGGATTTATAATGACATAAAATCTTTAATGCAATATACTTTAGTGATGATGATGATGATGATGATGATACTCATATGGCTCTTGACACAAGATAGGTACTTTATGAGCTATATGTAAATGAACTATAATATTGTTGGTAGATATAGTAAGTGTTATGGAGAAACATCTGACAGGGTAACGGAAAAGGAAATATCCACGTTAGAGGCATCTACTGTGAAAAGAGGACGGCCAGGGAGGTCCCCAAAGACATGGTGACTATTCTGATACCTGAGAATTTTCCAGGTAAAACTTTCAAATATCTGCATAGTCAAAAGTCTGGTGTTTTCATGGAGCATCAACAAACCCTTGGTTGGAGAAAAGAGAGAGGACATAAAAAGAAAAAAAATGGAGTGGGTTCAGAGCATGTATGAATTTATGTTGCATTAGCAGAACTATGGCATTTCTGTACAACATAGTGGGGAATTATTGTAGGTCTTTTCAGGAAGATGGTGTAGAAATTCTTTTCTGTCACTTCTGTTTTCTCAATGAAATAGGAAGATAATTCATTAGATAAGAATGAGGGTGGAGAAGTAAAAATTTTAAGGAGGGAGAGGAAGGTACAAAGCAATTGTCTAAGAGTATGAGAAGTAAACAAACAGAAAATACAGTGGTTTTAATTGTAGCATAAGCATTTACTGCAGATGTTGCTAAGTGATTAAAATTGAATGCAGTCATCATGAATAAAGGGTAAAACCAGTTAAGTGCAGAGTTGATGGTAAGATTTAACCAAACTGTTTTGTATTTGTTTTCTTCTTTTTCCAGCAAAGAATGGTGGATCCAAAAAGATCAAAGGAATTTAATAATTTATTATATTGAGGTGCTGGGATCTAATATGATTAAGCACGAAGTGCGGATATTGGTTTTTCCTACCTCATGCTTTCACATACTGATGTTGTCTTCTAAACATAGCTGCATGGAGTAAATCCTTCTTACAGTATCTCTCACCAAGACTCAAGATATTTTATAGAAGGTACACCATAATTTTAAGAAAATCCAAAAAGTATACTTTAAAATAAACTGTACTTATACTTATTTTTAAGAGAACCATATAACTTAAACCCAGAAAAATCATAAAAACTTGCAGTTTGTCAAACTGTAGAAAGCTCTTTGGTTATATCCAGTTGATATTAAACTTTTATTAAGTCTCTGGGTAAACAGATATATTTTTCTTGAGGATTCAGAGACATTTCATCAACATTTTTCCCAACAAAAATTTGATCTTGACACTTACATCAAAAAGTTTTTCTGTTTTGACATTTATTTTATATTTCTGATATTCCCTTGTATATCTATGTTTTACTTGCGTACAGAGAACCTATTTTATTTGTGTCTACTCAGATTCTCTCTTCATTCCTTGCCTCTATGGAACTGAGTCAAGTTTGGAATATCTATTGGCATCAAAGCAAGCAGCAATTGCCTAACTTCAAAAACAGTCCTAAGAAGGAATCAGTAGATACTAGCATCAGAGCAAAGATGAAAAATGAACAGAGATTTAATAATTTTCCCACCGATTTCGAGGCATTGTTATGAATACTCAAGGTATGCTTTATTATTAAGATAGTAAAGTACTCTGAAAGATTTGTACAGGATTTCTCTTCAGTATTGGGCTTCCCAGGTGGCACTAGTGGTAAAGAACATTCCTGCCAATTCAGGAGACATAAGAAACACGAATTGAATCCCTGGGCTGGGAAGATTTCCCTGAAGGAGGGCATGGCAACTCACTACAGTATTCTTGCCTGGAGAATCCCATGGACAGAGGAGCTGACAGGCTACAGTCCATAGAGTTGCAAAGAGTTGGACACAACTGAAGTGACTTAGCGCACACACATTCTTTATTATTAGCTATACCCTATCACTACCACAGACATTGTAGAGATTCTTTTCTTTCCTTTAATTCTCTTCAGCACCCATCATTCATGGTAAGTTATCAAACCATATTCACACACAGATGGTGATGAAAGATATGTTGATATTAATTCATAGTTTACTGATTCCTAGTTAAACTGATATTATCAAAATATTATGGGTTTTTTTTTCATATTATAGACTGATCCATACTAAGTAATAGAATTTGCTCATCTCCAGATTCAGTTTTGTTTACTTTATTCAGTGTCAGTTTGCCAACACATGTGAGTATCTGCCTATTCAATGTTTGTTAGTTTAATTTAACATTTTTTATGTCTCATTTCCTTAGCATGTTTTTGTTGCTGTTCTGATTGGAGAATTTCTCTTAAACAATGTAACTGCATTCTTCTGTATTGTTGCTGTTGTTCAGTCCCTAAATCCTGTCTGACTCTTTGTGACCCCAGGGATTGGAGCCCTTTAGGTGCCTCTGTTCTTCACTGTCTCCCAGGGTTTGCTCAAATTCATGTCCATTGAGTCTGTAATGCTATCTAATCATTTCATCCTCTGCTGCTCCCTTCTCCTTCAATCTTTCCCGGCATCAGGGTCTTTTTCAGTGAGTCAGTTCTTTGCATCAGGTGATCAGAGTACTGGAGCTTCAGCTTCAGCATCCGTTCTTCCATTAAATATTCAGGGTTGACATCCTTTAAGATTGACTTATTTGATCTCCTTTCTGTCCAAGGGACTATAATGAGTCTTCTCCAGCACCACAATTCAAAGGCATCAATTCTTTGGTGCTAAACCTTCTTTATGGTCCAACTCTCACTTCCATACATAACTACTGGAAAAACCACAGCTTTGATTCTATGGACTTTTGTTAGCAAAGTGGTTTCTCTACTTTTTAATATGCTGTCAAGATTTTTCATAGCTTTTCTCCCAAGGAGCAAGCATCTTTAAATTTCGTGGCTGCAGTCACTGTTTGCAGTGATTTTTGAGCCCAAAAATAAAAGGAAGAAACAAAAATCTGAAAATAAAATTAAAGAAGAAAAGAGACTCTGTCACTGCATTGACTTTTCCTCCATTTTTTTTTGCCATGAAGTGATGGGACTGGATACCATGAGCTTAGTTTTTTGAATGTTGAATTTTAAGCCAGCTTTTTCACTCTCCTCTTTCACACTTACCAAGAGGCTCTTTAATTCCTCTTCATTTTCTGCAATATACTTGAATAATTTACAGGAAAGTAAATGATATTGTGAAGAATTTCCACACATAATTCAATTTTTCAACTTGTCTTGTTTGCTCATATCTAACATAAATGCCATCATTCTCATTGTCTGTGATTAAACTTAATAGCACAATAAAAGTTCATGAGAGGAACATCTCAAACAAATATTTCATTGAATTTTAACATAACCCATCAATTGTGGGGGAAAAAAAAGCACACACTGACATTAATGCAGCCCAGATGATCTTTTATAAGCAACAGTTATGAACCATCTTCTACCTATTATACCACATTTATTATACTGCATAAAACTATATTTGTTTTCTCTCATGATATAGTACTAAAGTACATGATCGTGTGCTATGGTTACCATTGCATTTTTTTTTTTTTTAAGTATCATGAAGTAATGGGGAAATATGGATTTGGAAATAAATTTCATTATTGCTATAGAAACTTATACATTTTACTAAATATTGTTCTTCTATTTCTTATATCCATGCTCCTAGGGCAATCTTTTGTGTGCTTGCTCAGTTGTTTCTGTTGCCCAACAGGCTCCTCTGTCCATGGGATTTTCCGGGTAAGAATACTGGAGTGCTTTGCCATTCCCTTCTCCAAGGAATCTTCCTAACCCAGGAATTGAACCTGCATCTCCTGTGTCTCCTGCTTTAGCAGACATATTCTTTCACTGAGCCAAATGTGAAGCCCTATTATTTCTAAAGAAATTTTGTGAGGCAATAGAAAAGATATAAAATGACCCATACTGTTGGGCAGTCACTTTTCACTATGTATTAACTTCCCATTGTGAATATATAACAAACTAGCACAAATTTAGTGGTTTGAAACAGCATAAATTTGCTATAAGGTTAGAAATTTGACACAGGTCATGCTACGCTAAAACTAAGGTGTCAATGGAGGTATGTTCTTTTCTGGAGAGACTGGAAACATTCTTTTTTCTTGCCTTTTCTAACATCTAGAGAGCACTTCCCTTCCCTAGCACATAGCTCCCTTCTATCTTCAAAGTCAGCAAAGTTGCTTCTCTCTGACCATTCTTCCCTTGCCATATGTTTCTCTGACCACAGCCCCAAATGTTGTTTTTAAGGACCTATGTGATTAGATTAAAATCATTTGATTAATGCAGGCTAATCTCACTTCTCAAATTCTTTGATTTAGACACTTCTCTGAAGTCACTTTGGCCATGTACAGTAATATGCAACTTTGGATGATGGAACTGTGAATGTCTTTGCTGGGCAACTTTTCTGCATATCCCACTCTGTATATAAGAAAGGCATGCAGATGTCAGCATTAGATTTACCAACAAACTAACAGAAATAAAGATTTCTAAATCATAATGTGTTTCTTAAAGAAGTGTATAATTTAAAGGAACTCAATAGATAATGATTTTTATTATTTATTTATTTATTTATTTTACTTTACAATACTGTATTTGTTTTGCCATACATCAACATGAATCTGCCACAGGTGTACATAAGTTCCCACTCCTGAACCCCCCTTCCACCTCCCTCCCCATACAATCCCTCTGGGTTATCCCAGCACACCAGCCCCAAGCATCCTGTATCCTGCATCAAACCTAGACTGGCGATTCTTATCTTACATGATATTGGACATGTTTCAATGCCATTCTCCCAATCATCCCACCCTCTCTCTCCCACAGAGTCAAAAAGTCTGTTCTTTACATCTGCGTCTCTTTTGCTGTCTCACATACAGGGTTTTTGTAACCGTCTTTCTAAATTCCATATATATGTGTTAGTATACTGTATTGGTGTTTTTCTTTCTGGCTTACTTCACTTGTATAATCCACTCCAGTTTCATCCACCTCATTACAACTGATTCAAATGTATTCTTTTTGATGGCTGAGTAACACTTCATTGTGTATATGTACCACAGCTTTCTTATCCATTCGTTTGCTGATGGACATCTAGGTTGTTTCCATGTCCTGGCTATTATAAACAGTGCTGCGATGAACATTGGGGTACATGTGTCTCTTTCAGTTCTGGTTTCCTCAGTGTGTATGCCCAGAAGTGGGATTGCTGGGTCATAAGGCTGTTCTATTTCCAGTTTTTTAAGGAATCTCCACACTGTTCTCCATAGTGGCTGTACCAGTTTACATTCCCACCAACAGTGTAAGAGGGTTCCCTTTTCTCCACACCCTCTCCAACATTTATTGCTTGTAGACTTTTGGATCACAGCCATTCTGACTGGTGTGAAATGGTACCTCATTGTGGTCTTGATTTGCATTTCTCTGATAATGAGTGATGTTGAGCATCTTTTCATGTGTTTGTTAGCCATCTGTATGTCTTCCTTGGAGAAATATCTATTTAGTTCTTTGGCCCATTTTTTGATTGGGTCATTTATTTTTCTGGAATTGAGCTGCATAAGTTGCTTGTATATTTTTGTGATTAGTTGTTTGTCAGTTGCTTCACTTGCTATTATTTTCTCCCATTCAGAAGGCTGTCTTTTCACCTTGCTTATAGTTTCCTTTGTTGTGTAGAAGCTTTTAATTTTAATTAGGTCCCATTTGTTTATCTTTGCTTTTATTCCCTGTATTCTGGGGAGTGGATCATAGAGGATTCTGCTGTGATTTATGCCGGAGAGTGTTTTGCCTATGTTCTCCTCTAGAAGTTTTATAGTTTCTGGTCTTATGTTTAGATCTTTAATCCATTTTGAGTTTATTTTTGTGTATGGTGTTAGAAAGTGATCTAGTTTCATTCTTTTACAAGTGGTTGACAAGTTTTCCCAGCACCACTTGTTAAAGAGATTGTCTTTAATCCATTGTATATTCTTGCCTGTTTTGTCAAAGATAAGGTGTCCATAGGTGTGTGGATTCATCTCTGGGCTTTCCATTTTGTTCCATTGATCTATATTTATGTCTGTGCCAGTACCATACTGTCTTGATGACTGTGGCTTTGTAGTAGAGCCTGAACTCAGGCAGGTTGATTCCTCCAGTTCCATTCTTCTTTCTCAAGATTGCTTTGGCTATTCGAGGTTTTTTGTATTTCCATACGAATCTTGAAATTATTTGTTCTAGCTCTGTGAAAAATATCACTGGTAGCTTAACAGGGATTGCATTGAATCTGTAATTTGCTTTGAGTAGTATATTGATTTTCACTATATTGATTCTTCTGATCCATGAACATGGTATATTTCTCCATCAATTAGTGTCCTCTTTGATTTCTTTCACTGCTGTTTTATAGTTTTCTATATATAGGTCTTTAGTTTCTTTAGGTAGATATATTCCTAAGTATTTTATTCTTTTTGTTGCAATGGTGAATGGAATTGTTTCCTTAATTTCTCTTTCTACTTTATTTTTATTAGTGTGGAGGAATGCAAGGGATTTCTGCATGTTGATTTATATCCTGCAACTTTACTGTATTCATTGATTAGCTTTAGGAATTTTCTGGTGGGGTCTTTAGGGTTTTCTAGGTAGAGGATCATGTCATCTGCAAACAGTGAGAGTTTTACTTCTTCTTTTCCAATTTGGATTCCTTTTATTTCTTTTTCTGCTCTGATTGCTGTGGCCAAAACTTCCAGAACTATATTGAATAGTAGTGGTTAAACTGGGCACCCTTGTCTTGTTCCTGACTTTAGGGGAAATGCTTTCAATTTTTCACCATTGAGGATAATGTTTGCTGTGGGTTTGTCATATATAGCTTTTATTATGTTGAGGTATGTTCCTTCTATTCCTGCTTTCTGGAGAATTTTTTCATAAATGGATGTTGAATTTTGTCAAAGGCCTTCTCTGCATCTATTGAGATAATCATATGGCTTTTATTTTTCAATTTGTTAATGTGGTGAATTACATTGATTGAGTTGCAGATATTGAAGAATTCTTACATTCCTGGGATAAAGCCCACTTTGTCATGGTGTATGATCTTTTTAATATGTTGTTGGATTCTGATTGCTAGAATTTTGTTGAGGATTTTTGCATCTATGTTCATCAGTGAAATTGGCCTGTAGTTTTCTTTCCTTGTGTCATCTTTATCAGGTTTTGGTATTAGGGTGATGGTGGCCTCATAGAATGAGTTTGGAAGTTTACCTTCCTCTGCAATTTTCTGGAAGAGTTTGAATAGGATCAGTATTAGCTCTTCTCTAAATTTTTGGTAGAATTCAGCTGTGAAGCCATCTGGACCTGGGCTTTTGTTTGCTGGAAGATTCCTCATTACAGTTTCAATTTCCATGCTTGTGATGGGTCTGTGAAGATTTTCTATTTCTTCCTGGTTTAGTTTTGGAAAGTTGTACTTTTCTAAGAATTTGTCCATTTCTTCCACATTGTCCATTTTATTGGCATATAATTGCTGATAGTAGTCTCTTATGATCCTTTGTATTTCTGTGTTGTCTGTTGTGATCTCTCCATTTTCATTTCTAATTTTATTGATTTGATTTTTCTCTCTTTGTTTCTTGATGAGTCTGGCTAATGGTTTGTCAATTTTATTTATCCTTTCAAAGAACCAGCTTTTGGCTTTGTTGATTTTTGCTATGGTCTCTTTTGTTTCTTTTGCATTTATTTCTGCCCTAATTTTTAAGATTTCTTTCCTTCTGCTAACCCTGGGGTTCTCCATTTCTTCCTTTTCTAGTTGCTTTAGGTGTAGAGTTAGGTTATTTATTTGACTTTTTTCTTGTTTCTTGAGGTATGCCTGTAATACTATGAACTTTCCCTTTAGCATTGCTTTTACAGTGTCCCACAGGTTTTGGGTTGTTGTGTTTTCATTTTCATTTGTTTCTATGCATAATTTGATTTCTTTTTTTTTTATTTATTCTGGGATTTATTGGTTATTCAGAAGTGTGTTGTTCAGCCTCCGTATGTTGGAATTTTTAATAGTTTTTCTCCTGTAATTGAGATCTAATCTTTCTGCATTATGGTCAGAAAAGATGTTTGGAATGATTTCAATTTTTTTAAATTTATCAAGGTGAGATTTATGGCCCAGGATGTGATCTATCCTGGCAAAGGTTCCATGAACACTTGAGAAAAAGGTGAAATTCATTGTTTTGGGGTGAAATATCCTATAGATATCAATTAGGTCTAACTGGTCTATTGTATCATTTAAAGTTTGTGTTTCTTTATAAATTTTCTGTTTAGTTGATCTATCCATAGGTGTGAGTGGGGTGTTAAAGTCTCCCACTATTATTGTGTTATTGTTAATTTCCCCTTTCATACTTGTTAGCATTTGTCTTACATATTGCAGTGCTCCTATGTTGGGTGCATATATATTTATAATTGTTATATCTTCTTCTTGGATTGACCCTTTGATCATTATATAGTGGCCTTCTTTGTTTCTTTTCACAGCCTTAGTCTTAAAGTCTATTTTATCTGATATGAGTATTGCTACTCCTGCTTTCTTTTGTTCTCTATATGCATGGAATATCTTTTTCAGCCCTTCACTGTCAGTCTGTATGTGTCCCTTGCTTTGAGGTGGATGTCGTGTAGACAACATATATAGGGATCTTGTTTTTCTATCCATTCAGCCAGTCTTTGTCTTTTGGTTGGGGCATTCAATCCATTTACGTTTAAGGTAATTATTGATAAGTATGGTCCCATTGCCACTTACTTTATTGTTTTGGGTTCGGGTTTATACACTTTTTTTGGTGTTTTCTATCTAGAGAATATCCTTTAGGATTTGTTGGAGAGCTGGTTTGGTGGTGCTGAATTCTCTCAGCTTTTGCTTGTCTGTAAAGCTTTTGATTTCTCCTTCATATTTGAATAAGATCCTTGCTGGGTACAGTAATCTGGGCTGTAGGTTATTTTCTTTCATCACTTTAAGTATGTCTTGCCATTCCCTCCTGGCCTGAAGAGCTTCTATTGAAAGATCAGCTGTTATCCTTATGGGAATCCCCTTGTGTGTTATTTGTTGTTTTTCCCTTGCTGCTTTTAATATTTGTTCTTTGTGTTCGATCTTTGTTAATTTGATTAATATGTGTCTTGGGTGTTTCGCCTTGGGTTTATCTTGTTTGGAACTCTCTGGGTTTCTTGGACTTGGGTGATTATTTCAACTATTATCTCCTCAAGTTTTTTCTCATGGTCTTTTTTTGGTCTTCTTCTGGGACTCCTATAATTTGAATGTTGGAGCATTTCATATTGTCCTGGGGATCTCTGAGATTGTCCTCATTTCTTTTAATTCGTTTTTCTTTTTTCCTCTCTGCTTCACTTATTTCTACCTTTCTATTTCACTAATCCTATCTTATGCCTCCATTATTCTACTATTTGTTGCCTCTAGAGTGTTTCTGATCTCATTTATTGCATTATTCATTATATATTGACTCTTTTTTATTTCTTCTAGGTCCTTGTTAAACCTTTCTTGCATCTTCTCAATCCTTGTCTCCAGGCTATTTATCTGTGATTCCATTTTGATTTCAAGATTTTGGAACATTTTCTCTATCATTATTTGGAATTCTTTGTCTGGTAGATTCCCTATCTCTTTCTCTTTGGTTTGGTGGGCATTTATCCTGTTTCTTTACCTGCTGGGTATTCCTTTGTCTCTTCATCCTGTTTATATTGCTGCGTTTGGGGTGGCCTTTCTGTATTCTGGCAGTTTGTGGAGTTCTCTTTATTATGGACTTTCCTCATTGTGAGTGGGATTGTATCAGTGGTTTGTCAAGGTTTCTTGGTTAGGGAAGCTTGTGTTGGCGTTCTGGTGGGTTGAGCTGGATTTCTTTTCTCTGGAGTGCAATGACATGTCCAGTAATGAGTTATGAGATGTCAGTGGTTTTCGAGTAACTTTGAGTTGCCTGTATATTGAAGCTCAGGGCTGTGTTTCTGTGTTGCTCGAGAATTTACATGGTATGTCTTGCTCTGGAACTTGTTGGCCCTTGGGTGATGCTTGGTTTCAGTGTAGGGTATGGAGGCATTTGATGAGCTCCTATTGATTAATGTTCCTTGGAGTCAGGAGTTCTCTGATGTTTTCAGGACTTGGGCTTAAGCCTCCTGTTCTGGTTTTCAGTTTTATTTTTACAGTTGTCTCAAGACTTCTCCTTCTATATCACACCATTGATAAAACATCTAGGTTAAAGATGAAAAGTTTCTCCACATTGAGGGACACCCAGAGAGGTTCAGAGTTACATGGAGAAGAGAAGAGGGAGGGGGGAGTGAAGGTGACCTGAATGAGATGAGTTGGAATCAAAAGAGGAGAGAGCAAGCTAGCCAGTAATTACTTCCTTATGAGTGCTCCACAGTCTGGACTGCTCAGAGATGTTCATGGAATTATACAGAGAGGAGGAGAGGGAGGAAGGAGACAAAGGTGGTCAGGAGTATAAAAGAGGGGAATGAAAAGGAGAGAGACAGATTCAGCCAATATTCAGTTCCCAAAGAGTTCTCCACCATCTGGAACGCACAGAGATTCACAGAATTGGGTAGAGAAGAGAAGGGGGAGGGAGGAGACAGGGGCGATCTAGTGGAGAAAAAGGAGAGTCCAAAGGAGGAGAGAACAGTCAGGCCAGTAATCTCGCTCTCAAGTATAAATGCGTACTGAAGATTGGGTTTTTGAAGGTAGAAGATTGATAACAAATACCAAAAAGCAAAGATTAAAAATCTAGAGTAGAGGTTGGATTTTCAAAAATACAATATTAAAAAATAGAAGAAGAAGAAAAAAGAAAGAAAAAAGTTACAAGAATTATTTAAAAAATAATAAAAAATTAAATTAAAAAAACATATATATGAAGTTTGCTTTAAAAATAGGGTATTTTGGGGGGGAAGTAATAGTAGGTTACAAAAATGAAAACTAAAGGAAAAATAGAGGACTTAGAAATTTAAAAAATATTTAAAAAAAGAAGAAGAAAAAACAAACATCAAAAAACTAATGAACATAAAATAGGACTTTCTCTGGTGGTGTTGTGAGCAGTGTAGGGTGAGTTCATTTTAGGATAGTTCCTTGGTCCAGCTTATATTTCTCAAGATCTATTGGCCCCTTCCTATGTAGTGGGTACTAATGACATGATTTTAATCTACTGCACCTGTCACTTCCAAGGCGGTTCCCTCTGTTTTAGCTTCTTCTATTTGCTAGTCTCTTCAGTGTCCGATTCCCGCCCTGACACAAGGGGGGGCGGTGGTGGACAGTTTATTTTAGGCTCACTTGTTCAGTCGCGCTGTGGGGAGGGAGCAATGCTGCAAACAAATAACACTGGCAAGTGCTCGCAGTGTCCCAGCCACGCTGGGCTTGCCCCCGCTCATGGTGCACACAGCTCAGGCTCTAGGTTGCTCCTCTGGGAACCGTCTGAGGCCAGCCCTAGGCTGTATGTACCTCCCAGGTCTAAGCCACTCAGGCTCAGGCTCTCAGGTAGTCCCCAAAGGCGCAGACTGGTTGGGCCTGCACTTTGTGCCCTTCCCAGGTCCCAGTAGCTCAGGTGTTTGGTGAGCATGGTCGCTGTGACTTATTGCCTCTCCTGTTCCTGCAGCTCAGTTTTCTGCAGGTACAGCTGGCATACTTTCTCAGGTGGATGATGACTGTCCAGAACCCCAAGAAGTCTTAGTTAGCAAAGAAGCCTGTTTGCAGTTTCGTAGGTAATGTCTCTCTGGGGCTGTGATTGCCCCCTTCCGGCCCTTCTGGCTCTGGCTGCCTGTCACCAGAGGGGGATGGTCTGCAGCCGGATAATTCTGTTCCATCCTTTGTTCTGTGTGCAGTCCTGGTGGTGTCTTATGTTAGAGCTTTTCACGTGGTAGCTATCCCACAGCCTGGTTTGCTAGCCCAAGTTAGGTCACTCTGGTTGCACTAGGGGCATTCGGGCATGATCCTTGTAAAGCAATGCAGCCCGTGCCTCCCTGCCCAGCCCCCACTTGCTAGTGGCAGGTGCAGGTATCTACGCTGCTTCTCCACTGGGGGAGTTACCACTGGGCACGTAACCTGTGGGTTTTAATTATTTATTTATTTTTTCTCCCTGTTATGTTGCCCTCTGTGCTTCCAAGGCTCACCACAGACTCGGCAGTGAGAGTGTTTCCTGGTGTTTGGAAACTTCTCTCTTTTTAAGACTCCCTTCCCGGGACTAAGCTCCCTCCCTACCTCTTTTGTCTCTTTTTTTGTCTTTTATATTTTTTCCTACATGTTTTTGAAGACAATGAGCTGCTTTTCTGGGTGCCTGATGACCTCTGCCGGGATTGAGAAGTTTTTTTGTGGAATTTACTCAGTGTTGAAATGTTCTTTTGATGAATTTGTGGGGGAGAAAGTGGTCTCCCCATCCTATTCCTCTGCCATCTTAGGATCACCCCCCTGATAATGATTTTATAATCAAATAAGTCCTTTCATTTCTCAAGATAAATGGTGAACAGGAATGTGGATTACTAAAGAGGAAATGTTTTTCTTTCTCTTCCTTTCTCTTTCCCTCCTTCTCATTCTTCCTTCTCCCTCCTCACTCCCTCTCTCCCTCCCTTCCTTTTTCCTTCCTCCCTCTTTTCTTATCCAGAAAAAATACATTTGTGTTTGGAATATAAGCAAAAATATTTTGTTGTTTCATAATCAATTTATGACAGTTTCTTACAATTTTTATTAGTTTATATAAATTTAGCTAATTTCAACTTTTTATTTTCTGAATGTGTGTGATTTTATCAATTCCTATTTGTCTAGCTGACAATACGTGAAGATTTGCATGTGAAAAACATATGTTGTAACAAAATGCCTTAAAACTATTTTTCATGTATTGTGTTTTAGCATGCCACATTGAAGCCAGAAAGAAAGATTCATGCTATCATGAGTTAAACTTGCTTGAATAAATAGGTATCTTTTATTTCCTTAAATGTTACAAAATCATAATAATTATTGAGAAATCAGGGTCATAGGAGAAGGTCAACTGTAAGAATAGATAAAATGATATTTGAACATTGATTATTCAATTATGATTCACTAGTTAAATTACTTATTTTTTTTTCCTTCCTTCTTTGGCAAGACCCTCTTTTCACCATTCAACCATTCAGCTAATGAAGCAATGCAGTAATTTTTATGTAATATAAACCTTAATTTGCTGCCATTGGTTTTAATAGTTTTAAGCTCTGTGCAGTTTCACCGCACAGTGTTAAATACTTGATTGATATACACTTATGTCACTCCCTATTCCCTTTAGCTGCCTTAATTCTCCTATCATCATTTCAGAAAAGTATTTGTTCATTTCTGAGTGCAACATAAGGTACCTGATGAAAGGCAATTTTTCTCTTTTGTTCATCATTTTGTCCCTAGTGCCTATAGGTACTGGTGTATGGTTCAGTTCAGTTCAGTTCGGTTCAGTCGCTCGGTCATGTCCGACTCTTTGAGACCCCATGAACCACAGCACGCCAGGCCTCCTTGTCCATCACCAACTGCTGGAGTCCACGCAAATCCATGTCCATTGACTCGGTGATGCCATCCAGCCATCTCATCCTCTCTTGTATCTTCTCCTCCCACCTTAAATCTTTCCGAGCATCACGGTCTTTTCAACTGAGTCAGCTCTTTTCATCAGGTGGCCAAAGTATTGGAGTTTCAGCTTCAACATCAATCCTTCCAGTGAACACCCAGGACTGATCTCCTTTAGGATAGACTGGTTGGGTCTTCTTGCAGTCCAAGGGACTCTCAAGAGTCTTCTCCAACAGCACAATTCAAAAGCATGAATTCTTTGGCACTCAGCTTTCTTTATAGTCCAACTCTCATATCCATACACGACTACTGGAAAAATCATAGCCTTGACTAGATGGACCTTTGTTGGCAAAGTAATGTCTTTGCTTTTTAATATGCTGTCTAGGTTGGTCATAATTTTCCTTCCAAGGAGTAAGCATCTTTTAATTTCATGGCTGCAATTATCATCTGCAGTGATTTTTGGAGCCCAGAAAAATAAAGTCAGCCATTGTTTCCACTGTTTTCCCATCTATTTGCCATGAGGTAAAAGCAGAGACATTACTTTGCCGACTAAGGTCCGTCTAGTCAAGACTATGGTTTTTCCTCTGGTCATGTATGGATGTGAGAGTTGGACTGTGAAGAAGGCTGAGCGCCAAAGAATTGATGCTTTTGAACTGTGGTGTTGGAGAAGACTCTTGAGAGTTCCTTGGACTGCAAGGAGATCCAACCAGTCCATTCTAAAGGAGATCAGTCCTGGGTGTTCTTTGGAAGGAATGATGCTAAAGATGAAACTACAAAACTTTGGCCACATCATGAGAAGAGTTGATTCATTGGAAAAGGCTTTGATGCTGGGAGGGATTGGGGGCAGGAGGAGAAGGGGACGGCAGAGGATGAGATGGCTGGATGGCATCACGGAGTCGATGGACATGAATCTGAGTGAACTCCGGGAGCTGGTGATGGACAGGGAGGCCTGGCGTGCTGCGATTCATGGGGTTGCAGAGTCAGACACGACTGAGCGACTGAACTGAACTGATGGGACCGGATGCCATGATCTCAGTTATCAAATTATCACAAATCCAAAAATTGAACTGAATATTCTTCTGGTAGTCTGTGGGAATTCAAAATCATACAATTCCTGCAGAGGTGAATTTGACATTTAACAAGATTATCTTTTAGTCTCTCTATATATCAGTTTACAATTGGACCCAGCAATACTACTAATAATTTTCCTTTAATTTACACACCTGCAGATACAAATTTGTTTTGTATAGATAAATATTGTAAACAGATAAAATGCCCATAATAAAGGAAGTTTAAATAAAATGTAGCATATCTCTACAGAATGGAATACTGATTGTAACATACGAAATGAAATTAAATAGATCCTATAAACTGAAGTAAAATGATTCCAAGGATTTTTTTTTTTAAATAGACACATCTGGGTACATATTTTAATATCTGAGTAGAATATATCATTATATATATATATACACACACACACACATACTTATTTTTGCGAATAAACACTGTAAGGAATAAAGAAAAATCATCACAAATTGTTATCAGTAAGAAATAAAAGGTAGTTAGGACACAGGATAAAAGAGAATTCTCAGAGCATACGTTTTTGTGAAGAGCATATTTTATGTCTCATAAGTGTTTTATTGATCTTTAAATAAAATTAAAAATGGCACTTTATATGTCAATTTAAAGTAAAATAGAGAAGAAAGATTTTTCAGTTTAGTGAGGCAAATAGAACAAATGCAACTTTTTCCCTCCTCTTTAGCCCAATTAAAATATTGTGGGAGAAAGTCTGAGAAATATTCTAAGAGGGCAGAAGCCAGCAGAGAGCAAACCTATCTTCATTTTCCCAGAAGATCCATTCTGGAAAAACACATATGTTATAGAGACAGAGAAAGGAGACTCGAAGTGGTGGGATGGAATGCGGAGGCTTTGGGGAGTTTGTTGAACATCTGCATTGTAGAACAGCTTAATCCCAAATCAGAAAAGAACGCAACGTCCTTTTGTTTACAAATTGCTCAGTCATCAAACTGGAACCAGGTCAGATTCTTTGAGTGTTGATGTTGTTCAGTCTCTCAATAGCTGTTCAGTTGTTCAGTCGTGTCTGACTCTTTGTGACACTATGAGCTGCACGCCCAACTTCCCTGTCCATAACCAACTCCCGTAGTTTACTCAAACTGATGTCCATCAAGTCGGTGATGCCATCCAACCATCTTATCCTCTGTTGTCCCCTTCTGTTTTCAGTCTTTTCTAGAATCAGGGTATTTTCCAATGACTCAGTTGTTCACATCAACTGGCCAAAATATTAGACCTTCCAATGAATATCCAAGGTTGGTTTCCTTTAGGATTGGCTGGTTTGATCTCCTTCCTGTCTAAAAGACTCTCAAGAGTCTTCTCCAACATCACATCTCAAGAGCATCAGTTCTTTGGTGCTCAGCTTTCTCTATGGTCCAACTCTCACAACCATACATGACTACTGGAAAAACCATAGCTTTGACTAGATAGATCTTTGTTGGCAAAGTCTCTGCTTTTTGATATGCTGGCTAGGTTGGTTATAGCTTCTCTTCCAAGGAGCAAGTGCTCAGTCATGTCCAACTCTTTGCAACCCCATGGACTGCAGCACGTCAGTATTCCCTGTCCTTCACCATCTCCTGGAGCTTGCTCAAACTCATGTCCATTGAATTGGTGATGCCATCCAACCATCTCACCCTCCGTCATTTCCTTCTCCTACTGCCTTCAATCTTTCCCAGCATCAGGGTCTTTTCTAAAGAGTCAGCTCTTCGCATCAGGTGGCCAAAGCCATATCTTTGACTATACGGGTCTTTGTTGGCAAAGTAATGTCTTTGCTTTGTAATACACTGTCCTCTTATCTTCATTAAGAGGCTCTTTAGTTTCTCTTCACTTTCTGCCATAAGGGTGGTGTCATTTACATATTTGAAGTTGTTGATATTTTTTCCAGCTTGTGCTTCATCCAGCCTGGCATTTCACATGATGTAGTCTGCATATAAGTAAAATAAGCAGTGACATTATACAGCCTTGATGTGCTCCTTTCCCAATTTGTAACCAGTTCCTTTTTCCATGTCTGGTTCTGACTGTTGCCTCTTGGCTTGCATACAGGTTTCTCAGGAGGCAGGTAAGGTGGTTTGGTATTCCCATCTCTTTCCACAGTTTTTTGTGATCCACATCATCAAAGGCTTTAGCATCATCAATGAAACAGAAGTACATGTCTTTCTGGAATTCTCTTGCTTTTTCTATGATCCAGTGGATGTTGGCAATTTGATCTCTGCCTAAAAGAATCTAGCTTTAACATTTGGGAATTCTCAGTTTACATACTGTTGAAGCCTAGCTTGGAGAATTTTGAATGTTTAGATACTCAAAAAAAAAAAAAAAAGAGGAAAAGAAAGATATGGTTTATATTTAAACAAACTAAATCACAGCATGCTTGTCAGTGATTAGAGGAGTATGAGGAAAAATAATCAATTTCAATTTGATGTTAGAAAGCTTTTCCTTGAGTAGATTAGTGGTTCAGAAATGGACCTTTAGAATGAAATTTTATAATAAGACTTAGTGCAACAATAAATGATATTTGTATTATAAAATGATTTTATGCTGTTTCTTAATTTTTAACTTTTGTGACTTTAAAGGTATCAATAAATGATAGAATATTATCATAAAAAAATGTCAACTGACAGTATAAAAGTTTCTTCCTTCCCTTTCCTTTCTCCCTTCCTCTCTTTCTTTCTTTCCTTAAAGTAGAAAACTAGAATGCAAAAAGAGAGATGCAAGGAAGGGCAACCATACTTTCACTATTATTCTAAAAAATAAGGAGGGAATCATATTTTTATGATTTCTAGCAGAAACAATGGAAATTCTTGTTTGTGGTCTCACATTTGAGATGCGGTCACTGCAAATACAGTGACTTCATAAATATAGAGGTAATGTTAAAAAATAATATCTAGCTCTGATAAATAAAAAATACATATTATTTAAACATGAAATGACAACCTAAGGTGTTAAGAACAGAAATATGTAATTAATATGTAATATGTATGATATGTATGATCTTCTGCTTCTGAAGATCAAGACTAAGGTAGAGTAGAGGGAGGAAGCTTGTCTTACTGATTTAAATGTTTAAATTCTTTAAATATTGCATCTATAATTTGCTTAAAATTTTGATTATACAGGGTTCAATAATGTGAAAAAATACACTGGAGTAGTAAATTTGAATGCAATATATAATTTTAGATCTCATACCAAATATACAGTTTATTTTATTCAGAATAATTTATAATCAGTATTAAAAATTTTAGACAGCTATCTGCACAAACACATATATAATGATTATGAGGTTTAGGAAGAAATTCTGTGTAGTTATCTATCAGCAGGATAAAAATTATCAAGAAAATGTAATTGTCATTTGAGAAATAAATGGCAAGTTCTAGCATATGTCAGTTGACATTTTTTCACCTTGTCTTACTGTTCTGTTTTGCTGTACATTGAATTCTAAAGGTGCTTGCATCTCCACATGCCTTTTCTCCACTTAGTCTTATTTTTCAATAACATGGAAAACAAGCTGCTAGCAGGGTGCATTTTTACTTTGAGAATGTCTAAGTCTTTACTGCCCTTCTATTATTTATGTTTCCTGTGATGCCAATATATATCAATAAAGGGCATGAGAAGATGACTTCTGCAGAGACATTTATGTTTCCAGCATTGCCTGTGTGTTAAAAGCCCATGGTACTTAAAAAAAAAAAAAAAAAAAAAAAAAAGGAGAGAGTTGTTCTTTTGTAGTATCAGTTCAAAAAAGAAATAATCACTT
Source organism: Ovis canadensis (assembly GCF_042477335.2). Classification (NCBI taxonomy): domain Eukaryota; kingdom Metazoa; phylum Chordata; class Mammalia; order Artiodactyla; family Bovidae; genus Ovis; species Ovis canadensis. The sequence goes on along the minus strand of NC_091261.1, from coordinate 33,559,484 downwards.
GGGAAATTTTACTCTGTATATGCTGCAAAGACATCCAGCAGAGAAGAAAGACTTGCAAAACCATAGAAGGCAGTAAATGTCAGAAAAGGTGGGTCATTCTTGCTTGTAACCATAAGGGCATTTCACTTATACTCAAGCTTATTGTTATTCTTAGTCAACTATAACCTTATGTCAAGCTGATCTTTGCTCCCTGGAACTCTGGAAGTAGCTACAGGTAACAAACTTTGAAATAATATACTGCCCCCAATTTAAACTAGAACTTTGCAGTAGTTTAACACTAAATAAACATTAATTGCAGTTAAAATATAACAATATCAATGACTTCTTAGAGTTCCTTGATGTATAAATGTTATTAACTGTGAATTTTTCACATGCTTGTTTTACTTTAATTATTATTTTGTTAAATTTTGCAAACTCAAGACTTTATATATATTCTGATATACTAAATAAATCTAAATAACTCTTAAATCTAATATGTTTTCAACTGCAAAGTATCAAAGTGTGTTTATCTACCATAGAGCATAGCAATGAAAATGAAAAACTGTGAAAATCTAATAGGAACAAGAGAATGTACTGTTTGTTTTGAAAAATGTTTTCTTTAATTTCCTTAGTTCCATGAAAAAGTCAGCATTTGATAAACTCAACAATTTAAGTGAAGTAATAAAAATGAAAGGTGAAATATATAAACATTTCCATTTTGTTTTACTGAATCTGAATCAATAATTGTAAGACAAACTAGATTTAGTTTAAACGTAAAAGTTGCTCAGAAAATACAGACATCAGGACCTCTCAGAATGTGAAACTAAATCAACTGGATGACACTTATAATTTACATCAAATTCTGTCAAGAAATTAAATTGTACAAATGTTTATACATATATGTATATATAATGTGGGAACGAACTTCACTCTACTGCTAAGAAGATGCTTTGGTTTGCTTTCAAAAACTTTTCAGAAATCAGTTGTGTAGAAGACATTTTTCTGTTCTAGAGATAACTTAAAATGAAGCAATAATTACACAGTGAGAAAATTCAGTTGTTGGTTCACATGTTTGTTCTGACATCTGCCTATGTTCCATGAGGTACGTGTATATGAGTGTCATCCTGCAATTGATATATACAGCAACTTAATGATGCCCTTATTTATACTATTGACCTCTAATATAGTTTAAGAAAATCTGAGTCTAAATTTTACTGTTTCATTTTATAATATGTTCCATTCCTAAATTTCTGGGAAAGTTCTTTCTGCTGACACAAAAGAGACAAGATAGTCTTGACAAAATAAAAACATTAATTAATGAGTATAAAAGTAAACCTAGGATTATATACCATTACATACATGTGCCTTCTTTTCAGCATAGCATTGTCCTAAACCCAAGTCATTCACTATTTTCATTCATTCCTTAAGTTAGAGATATTTCTTGAGGATGTACTAGGTGTTACAAATGATTTCAAGTGCTGAGGGTACAAGAATAAACAAAACAGACAAAATCCTTTGTTCTTATGAAATTTACATTTATTTTGAAAGACAAACAAATTAAAAAAAAGCTAAAGTAAGTAAACTTTAGTAGTCAAGGATAGGAAGGATGCAATGAAGAGATAAAAAGAAACGACTATTGAAGTAGAAAGAAAATGAAACTGAATATTGTTGGATATATTATCTGGTGACCTAACAATGAATTTGTAGAGTGATGTGACTCAAAACACAATTTGATTGAATTCGAGAAGGTCTTGGAGGAATGGAATGAGAACAAATGACGCGAACAGTTCTTTCAAGGAATTTTCCTTGAAGAGAATCAGAAAATGAGTGTGGTAGCTGAATGAAGAACAGAGCTATCTGTACATATATCTATACACAGAAGAATTGTATCCTGTAAGTATGACAAAAATAATAAACAATTGTTTGAAATGATTCTACCATTTGCAACAGCTTTAATATGGTAACGAATCTGCTGGCAATGCAGGAGATCCAGGTTCAATCCCTGGGTCAAGAAGATCCTCTGGAGCAGGAAATGGCAACTCACTCCAATATTCTTGCCTGGAGAATTCCATAGACAGAGTTTCCTGGTGGGCTATAGTACACGGGGTCACAAAGAATTGGGCACAACTAAACGACTAACACACACACACAGAAAAAAGTTACAATGGAGATTTTCAGTATAAGAAATCTATTTTATGCCTATTAATTAATGAAATTGGTATGTATAATGATGTTTGTATACAAAAGATTTATGATATTATTTCTATTTGATTAATCTTCAAATTGCTAATCAATTTTGAAAAGTAATGAATTTACTTCCAATAAAACTCAAATATGCAGAGGAAATGTTTAAGTTTTTATTTTATTTTCCCTCAGACTTATTTCATCCCTTTCAAAAACTGAAACTAGGTGGAAAATTCAAAACAATTTGAATTTAGGTAGAATTCAAACCAATATGTCGTTGGATGGGTTGAGGGAACCCTTAATCCATTGTGCTTCCCATTCAGCAATTAAACAATCTAATTTCTATTAGAATCTTTAGTCTTTCTGGTATCTGATCTCCAGTACAATGTGACCTTCTTTTCAAGATAGTATCTGAGTGTGAGGTAGGAGTAGGTTTGCTGGCCTACTGTGACTTGTGAGTTTTCTATTCTCCTCTGATTAAAACTCTCATAGATTATGTTATTTAGAATAAGATAAGGGTACTGTCTTTGCACTGTGAAAATATTACTTGTTTTACTCAGTTGATATTTGTTCACCGTACTGATGACAGTGGCTAAGTTCTATGGCTGATATGATCTTCATCTTGTCTATCTCTCAACTTGGTCAGTTATTGGTGGGTACTGCGTGATTAACCTGAACTCATCTGGGTTATCACTGCAGATGTAAACACTAGGGTTTTGCTAGGTACTCTCCAGGAACCCTGGATTGGGAGAGTTATCCTAACCATCTGTGCTCTTGGGGCATCTCTCATCTTAGAAGAGAATAGCAGTCCTCCTGGCACTCAGTCCAGTTGCCTCCAATGTACCCCCTGTAATACCCTAATTCATCTTACACAAAGTAAAAGATATGAACCTTGCTACCTTGTTATTTAAACTGTAGAAGCAGACTACCATTCTTGGCAACATCTGAGCTCTTTTTCAGTTCAGTTCAATTCAGTCGCTCAGTCGTGTCCGACTCTTTGCAACCCCATGAATCGCAGCATGCCAGGCCTCCCTGTATATCACCAACTTCCGGAGTTCACTCAGACTCATGTCCATCGAGTCCGTGATGCCATCTAGCCATCCCATCCTCTGTAGTCCCCTTCTCCTACTTCCCTCAGTCCCTCCCAGCATCAGAGTCTTTTCCAATGAGTCAACTCTTCGCATGAGGTGGCCAAAGTACTGGAGTTTCAGCTTCAGCATCATTCCCTCCAAAGAAATCCCAGGGTTGAACTCCTTCAGAATGGACTGGTTGGATCTCCTTGCAGTCCAAGGAACTCTCAAGAGTCTTCTCCAACACCACAGTTCAAAAGCATCAATTCTTCAGTGCTCAGCCTTCTTCACAGTCCAACTCTCACATCCATACATGACCACAGGAAAAACCATAGCCTTAACTAGACAGACCTTAGTCGGCAAAGTAATGTCCTTGCTTTTGAACATGCTATCTAGGTTGGTCATAACTTTCCTTCCAAGGAGTAAGTGTCTTTTAATTTCATGGCTGCAGTCACCATCTGCGGTGGGTTTTGTCAGACAAAAATAAAGTCTGACACTGTTTCCACTCTTTCCCCATCTATTTCCCATGAAGCGATGGGACCAGATGCCATGATCTTCGTTTTCTGAATGTTGAGCTTTAAGCCAACTTTTTCACTCTCCTCGTTCACTTTCATCAAGAGGCTTTTTAGCTCCTCTTCACTTTCTGCCGTAAGGGTGGTGTCATCTGCATATCTGAGCAGAAACTCAATTTCTCTGCACAAGCTACTGTTTTAATGTCTGTATCATAATACAGTGTGTTGACACTAACCTAGAGCATTAACCCTATATCTCAGAGTACCAACTCCAGTCTGTCTTTGAGATGATGAATAGAATTCAAAGAGACTATTGCATCCTTAGGCAGACTGTGAAGAATATAGCTGGGCCTGGGTAAAATATCTCATGAATGAATCTAAATAAGAAGCCAGAATGAAACAATTTAGTGTGAACAATAGAATGTATTTGTTTAATAGTTATTGAACATTTATAAAATATTAAAATCATTAAAGTTATTTCCAATAGAGGAATGCTATAATGCAGTTTTCAGACAGTCAACATCCTAACTCATTGCTCAATATCAGCATCATTTTTGGTTGATTATTCTAATGTATGTGACTCCTTATGTGGTGAAAGATGAACTCCACAATTTATCTGTAGAATATTTTAACCAAAAATATATACCTTCAATGGTCAGTCTGTTGAGCTAATTTCTCATTTATAGGATATCAAGAGGATAGAAAGTAACTAAAGAACACTATAAAGAAGCTATAAAAACAATCCAGAAGACAATAACTGCCTGAAATTCTTTGAGAAGTCAGTGAAACAGAATAAAAATAAGAGGTGGCTGGGGGTCAGGGAGAGGGCTTTATAAGATTAAATGAGACAAAGGCTCAGCTCAATGATTTATAACTATTCTCATTATTCACATTTAAGTTAAATAAAACCATTTCTAATAGACACATTTTTTAAAAAAAAGATGGAATATGTCTAATAAATCAGGAAGTGAAAATGTTACCAATCTCTGACTCACATATACTTCTTTGGAGATGGATGTGGTTCACAGAAAGTCTAGTGTTACCCTCTATCCTAAAGTTCAGTTGATTTAATGGCCATGATTCCTAAATTTAAAAATATTTTTTACAAGTTTATTGACCCATACTAATCAAGTGTGTTCTCTCTTGCTTTCTCTCACTAGATCCTATTTAGACACAATAAGAGTTCTGAGAGATGTTATGGGGAGGGAGGTGGGAGGGGGGTTCATGTTTGGGAACGCATGCAAGAATTAAAGACTTTAAAATTTAAAAAATAAAAAAAACTATTAAAAAAAAGCACAAATGGATGATAGGGAGATCAAAGAACACTTGGTATCATTTTACTTAGGAAGTAAATATATTAGAGTTTTCTTTTAACTAGTACTTAACTAATGACTTCTGACTAGTGTTTCTAACTAGTATTGACTGATATGAGATTATCTTTTTTTAACTCGCTAAATATTTTTATTACTATAATAGTTTAATACAATTTGAAATAGGACATCTGATGCCTCCAGCTTTGTTCTTTATTCTCAGAATTGCTTTGGCTATTCAAGGTATTTTGTGGTTTCATATAAACTCACTCACTCCTTAGAAGAAAAGTTATGACAAGCCTAGACAGCATGTTAAAAAGCAAAGATGGGAAAGATAAAAGGCAGAAGGAGAAGGGGATGACAGAGGATAAGATGGTTGGATGGCATCATTGACTCAATGGACATGAGTTTGAACAAGCTCCCAGAGATGGTAAAGGACAGGGAAGCCTGACATGCTACAGTCCATGGGGTCATGAAAAGTTGGACATGACTGAGTGACTGAACAACAAAATAAACTTGAGAGATTATTCTACTTCTGTGAAAAATGTCATTGGGATTTTGATAGGGATTGCATTTCTAGATTTTAGAATAAATTTAGATTTATAGAAAAGTTACAAAGATAGCTAAGAGTTTTCTCATGCATGCCATGTCCACTTTCCCTACTTTTAACTTACTAATTTATAACATTCATCATAATTAAGTGTTAGTCACTCAGTCGTGTCCGACTCTTTGTGACCCCATGTACTATAGCCCAACAGGCTCCTCTGTCCATGGGTTTCTTCAGGCAAGAACACTGGAGTGGGTTGTCATTTCCTTCTCCAGCATTACTGATATTTATACATTATTATTAACTAAAGTCTATATTCAGATTTCCTAAGATTTTTCTTAATCTTCTTTTTCTGTTCTATTTTCATCCAGGATAACGCTTTACATTTATTAGTCATGTCTCAGTAGACTTCCCCTTGAGTTTTTCAGTCTCTTCTTGTTTTTGAAGACTTTAATTGTTTTGAAGAGATAAGTCAGATACTTTATAAACTGTCTCTTAATTGGGTGTGCTCGATATTTTTCTTTTGATTAGACTAGGTTTTGGAGTTTTGGAGAAGAGACAATAAAAGTAAACAGCCATTTTCATCACATTGTGTCAAGAGTACATGCTATCAACATGACTTATCCCTGTTAATGATATCCTTAATCACCTGACTGAGAAAGTATTTGTCAGATTTCTCCACTGCGATGATACTCTTTTTCCCTTATTCTATATTATACTCTTTGAAAAGAAGCCATTATGTATGGCTCACACTTAAGAATGAGAAAATTATACCCCACTTCATTGAGGGCAGCGTGTGTACATAAAGTATTTCAAATTCTTCTGCATGAGATATTGTCTATCCTTCTCACTGATTTATTTATTTAGTCACCTAGAAGTTTTTCTTTTTCAAATTTAATTTGAACATTTTTAGAGGAATTGTCCAATACTAATGGATTCAAGAAAGGGAATAATACACTTTTCAATAGAAAGAAGATGATTTATTTAACTAATGTCCTATTTTTAGATATTTGCTTTCATTTATACAAAATTATATACAATTATCTAGGAAATTTACCATACTTATTTTTATTCTCATATAATTAATTATGGGAATAAATTCTTGCATTCAATTGCAGTTGCAAAATTTAGGAAATGTCGTAAATTTTGTTTCACTGTAGAAATCTATAAATTCAATTCCACTCTAGAAAGAACAAAGAAACTACTATCTATAAGAAGTCAACTAAATATAACTACCTGTTCTTATATACAATCTCTTTAACAGAAAGTATAGGTTGACTACCTATTAGCCATTTACTCTTTTTCCTCATTGCAGTAATTCTTGAGTCTGTTCAAGTAAACTGTCCTCAACCACAGGTCAAGAACCCTAAACTGTCATGTTCAATCAGTTCAGTCGTGATGCCTGTGGCTAATGATTAGTCTGGATCGAGCACACAACTCGGTTCTATTAAGACGTAAGGGAAAGTTTGATGTGGCACTTCTGGGAAAAGTCGTTTTCTTTAAAAAAAAAAAAAGAGAGAGAGAGACTTTCTGGGAAAGAGGAGACTTTTATGATAAACATTCATTTGTTTTTGGTTTTTGTTGGTCTATTTATTACTGATCTGTATTTTAAATACAGCTCATTGAAATGGCTACAACCATTTTACAGGAAAAAAAAAAAAAATAGGCCCAAATAATCAAAGATGTTTAATGAAGTTTTCTGGAATCAAACTTCAAAACCCAACCCTTAGAACTGGCTAAATCCAGATGTATGTTTGTATGAAGTAATTAAATGAATTATCTGGGTAGCTGCTATTATTTCAGTATTCTGTCACACAGCGCAAAACAGCAGAACCATTAAACCATTAAACATTAAATAGCTTAGTACATGTTTATGAGAGCAAGTTAATTAGAAAAAAAGGTTGTTAGAAAATATGAGATATCTGTTACTTCTGACTATTTTATGCTATGTCACAGTGGTATACACTTTTGTAAACACATTCAATTCATAAAGGTTCTTCTGCGTATATATAATATGTATAGTCAAGATATTTGAATGATAGATTCAAAATATTTGGAGTTCCCTCTTCAATCGTTCTTCACCTGCAGGGTTAAGAGAACACCATATATTAGGTTCTCTCCCTTTACTGTTTTGGACATACACTCCCATTAGCTAGTGTATTAGGCCAGCATCCTGTGCTTGGTGTACCCATACGGTACTTTCAGAGACCCACCTCCAGGCCCTCCTGACTGTAATCTTCATTATACCACTATCCCCATTACTCCTGCCCTTAATACATCTAATCAAATCATTTAAAGTCCTTGACTTATGATTATTTTTTTCTCCTGATTTTGCCAGGTATGGAAAATAAGATAAACTCATTATTATTATTAGAGAACTGGAAAGCTGCTGTTCATAAAATATTTCTATGACATTTGCCGTCGCTAAGGTAATGTCTTTTTCATTATAGGGGACTGGAATGCAAAAGTAGGAAGTCAATAAACACCTGGAGTAACAGGCAAATTTGGCCTTGGAATGCGGAATGAAGCAGGGCAAAGACTAATAGTGTTCTGCCAAGAAAGTGCACTGGTCATAGCAAACACCCTCTTCCAACAACACAAGAGAAGACTCTACACATGGACATCACCAGATGGTCAACACCAAAATCAGATTGATTATATTCTTTGCAGCCAAAGATGGAGAAGCTCTATAGAGTCAACAAAAACAAGACCAGGAGCTGACTGTGGCTCAGATCATGAACTCCTTATTGACAAATTCAGACTTAAATTGAAGAAAGTAGGGAAACCTGCTAGACCATTCAGGTATGACCTAAATTAAATCCCTTATGATTATACAGTGGAAGTGATAGATAGATTCAAGAGATTAGATCTGATAGATAGAGTGCCTGATGAACTATGGAATGAGGTTTGTGACATTGTACAGGAGACAGGGATCAAGATCATCCCCATGGAAAAGAAATGCAAAAAATCAAAATGGCTGTCTGGGGAGGCCTTACAAATAGCTGTGAAAAGAAGAGAGGCGTAAAGCAAAGGAGAAAAGGAAAGATATAAGAACCTGAATGAAGAGTTCCAAAGAATAGCAAGAAGAGATAAGAAAGCCTTCTTCAGAGATCAATGCAAAGAAATAGAGGAAAACAACAGAATGGAAAGACTAGAGATCTCTTCAAGAAAAGTAGAGATACCAAGGGAATATTTCAGGCAAAGATGGGCTCGATAAAGGACAGAAATGGTATGGACCTAACAGAAGCAGAAGATATTAAGAAGAGATGGCAAGAATACACGGAAGAACTGTTCAAAAAAGATCTTCATAACCCAGATAATCATGATGCTGTGATCACTCATCTAGAGCCAGACATCTTGGAATGTGAAGTCAAGTGGGCCTTAGAAAGCATCACTACGAACAAAGCTAGTGGAGGTGATGGCATTCCAGTAGAGCTATTTCAAATCCTGAAAGATGATGCAGTGAAAGTGCTGCACTCAATATGCCAGCAAGTTTGGAAAACTCAGCAGTGGCCACAGGACTGGAAAAGGTCAGTTTTCATTCCAATCCCAAAGAAAGGCAATGCCAAAGAATGCTCAAACTACTGCACAATTACACTCATCTCACATGCTAGTAAAGTAATGCTCAAAATTCTCCAAGCCAGACTTCAGCAATATGTGAACCGTGAACTCCCTGATATTCAAGCTTTAGAATAGGTTTTAGAAAAGGCAGAGGAACCAAAGATCAAATTGCCCACATCCGCTGGATCATGGAAAAAGCAAGAGAGTTCCAGAAAAACATCTCTTTCTGCTTTATTGACTATGCCAAAGCCTTTGACTGTGTGGATCACAATAAACTGTGGAAAATTCTGAGAGAGATGGGAATACCAGACCACCTGACCTGCCTCTTGAGAAATCTGTATGCAGGTCAGGAAGCAACAGTTAGAACTGGAGATGGAACAATAGACTGGTTCCAAATAGGAAAAGGAGTATGTCAAGGCTGTATATTGTCACCCTGCTTATTTAACTTATATGCAGAGTATATCATGAGAAACGCTGAACTGGAAGAAACACAAACTGGAATCAAGATTGCTGGTAGAAATATCAATCACCTCAGATATGCAGATGACATCACCCTTATGGCAGAAAGTGAAGAGGAACTAAAAAGCCTCTTGATGAAAGTGAAAGAGGAGAGTGAAAAAGTTGGCTGAAAGCTCAACATTCAGAAAATGAAGATCATGGCATCTGGTTCCATCACTTCATGGGAAATAGATGGGGAAACAGTGGGAACAGTGTCAGACTTTATTTTTTGGGGCTCCAAAATCACTGCAGATGATGACTGCAGCCATGAAAGTAAAAGATGTTTACTCCTTGGAAGGAAAGTTATGACCAAGCTAGATAGCGTATTCAAAAGCAGAGACATTACTTGGCTGACTAAGTTCCGCCTAGTCAAGGCTATGGTTTTTCCTGTGGTCACATATGGATGTGAGAGTTGGACTGTGAAGAAGGCTGAGCGCTGAAGAATTCATGCGTTTGAACTGTGGTGTTGGAGAAGACTCTTGAGAGTCCCTTGGACTGCAAGGAGACCCGACCAGTCCATTCTGAAGGAGATCAGCCCTGGGATTTCTTTGAAAGGAATGATGCTAAAGCTGAAGCTCCAGTACTTTGGACACCTCATGTGAAGAGTCGACTCATTAGAAAAGACTCTGATACTGGGAGAGATTGGGGGCAGGAGGAGAAGGGGACGACTGAGGATGAGATGGCTGGATGGCATCACGGTCTCGATGGACGTGAGTCTGAGTGAACTCCGGGAGATGGTGATGGACAGGGAGGCCTGGCGTGCTGTGTGTGATTCATGGGGTCGCAAAGAGTCTGACTTACTGAGTGACTGAACTGAACTGAACTGAAGGTTATGGCACAGCTTATAAACCATCATCTTAGAGACTTACTGTTTTTGCTGCTCTCTGATTAAAATTCAAAAGTGTTTTCCAGTGGATGCTATTGCCTTGAGTTACTTAGGAAAAATAAGGAAGTTAGTTGTATTCCCCTCAAAATAATCAAATTCAAATAATTTACTGATATGGATGACTGAAATAATAACCAATTAAAACTACTGGTCTATTCTTACAAAAGTTAAGTGTATCTGTTAAAAACCTAAATATCATAGAATATTGTTAAAGATAGAGATATATTTGAATTCAGAAAATAGAATTTTTAAAAGACATTTAGAATAGAAAAATTTAAGGTAAGTTTAAGTATTAGTAATATTAGAACTTTCTTAGTTCATAGTATTTTTAGCAAAACTTGTCTAGATTAGGATAAGAAAAAGCTGATTTATCTATAAATAACATCTTTGTTAAATTAATGTAAATAATATCTGGTTATATTTTAAACAAATAATGGTATGTTTACATAAAAACATGATTACATTCTAAATAAAATTCTGGCTAAGTGTCACAGAACTTATCAGAGGATAAAACAAGGAAAAGATACAGTAATGTGTATTTCAAATGTGCTGTTTTCCTTAGTGCAAGAGTAGCTTGATGACATTAAACCTTCCTTAAAATAAAATGCTGACATGGTAGAAAATGCTCTTATCTCTTAGGATTAATTTTTGTCTTTTAAAGAAGATCAGGATAAATCAAATTAATTTCAAGACTAAACCTAAAAGCTTGAGTCTTTACTGCATACTGATGGGAAGGAACTGGCTCTCATCTAGCCTGTCATACAGACAAGTGCAGTAAACCTCAGACTGATCCATCATGGCAAATCTCTCACAATGTGTCTCCTTGCACTGATAGTGGCTTTCTCAGGTCTCCATATGTTAGTTTCCTTCACTTTTCTTTACATCTAGAACATAAGATTGACCATATAACATCTGTTGTTACCCTGCTGTAGCTTTTTTTTTTTTTAACTTTCTTTCAGCTGTTAGCTATATTTAATGCACATTATGATTGTGTTTCTGATGGCATCAATTTGGACTTGGATAGTTTTGGTTTGTTCAGTTAGATAGTGTTAGGATTGCATCAACAAAGATAATCTGTAATTTTGAATGACCTCTATGTCCAGACATTTATTCTGTAGCTAATCAGGCAAGTTTATATTCAAAGATACATAGCTTATTAGGGCAACATAATGGGATTAAAATAAACATTTAGAATTATGTTAATTAATATTCTGTTCACTTGTTCCTTTATGTTATAAACAGTCAAATAGACTTACTTCATTATTATAATATAAAAATTAATGATTCTCCAAAAAAATGAATGATACTCCAAAGAAACTTGGTTAAGTCACTCTGATACTTAAGCCTGAGCTTTATCACTGGTAAACTGCATATGACTGAGATAAAAATGTCTCTATTTTCCTTCCTATCTAGTTTCTAATAAAAGTAAAGGGATTCTTGGCTAGTGAAAATAAACATGATCTGCCAAGTATATTTTTTAGATTTTACATTAAATATTTTCTATCCTTAGAGATGAAAGACTTACAGATTTATTAAATTTCTATAGAAATAGAGACATGTGGGATAGCTCTCACTACTCTATTTTATAAACAACATTCCTAAAAGAATTTTTTTTTAGTTTTTTATTTTTTAAATTTTAAAATCTTTAATTCTTACATGTGTTCCCAAACATGAACCCCCCTCCCACCTCCCTCCCCATAACATCTCTCTGGGTCATCCCCATGCACCAGCCCCAAGCATGCTGCATCCTGTGTCAGACATAGACTGGCGATTCAATTCTTACATGATAGTATACATGTTAGAATGTCATTCTCCCAAATCATCCCACCCTCTCCCTCTCCCTCTGAGTCCAAAAGTCCATTATACACATCTGTGTCTCTTTCCCTGTCTTGCATACAGGGTCATCATTGCCATCTTCCTAAATTCCATATATATGTGTTAGTATACTGTATTGGTGTTTTTCTTTCTGGCTTACTTCACTCTGTATAATTGGCTCCAGTTTCATCCATCTCATCAGAACTGATTCAAATGAATTCTTTTTAATGGCTGAGTAATGCTCCATTGTGTATATGTACCACAGCTTTCTTATCCATTCATCTGCGGATGGACATCTAGGTTGTTTCCATGTCCTGGCTATGACCCAGCAATCCCACTTCTGGGCATACACACCGAGGAAACCAGAATTGAAAGAATTTTTAGAATTAAGAAAAATAGCTAGTTATTGCATATAAACACAGAGAAGATATAACCAATATTTCAGGAACTCCCATTACTAGTACTTCTATGGGAGGCATACATATCCGCCTAATTTTCTTTATGACTTTATTCCCCAATGTCTAGCTGAATAGATGGCACACGGTGTTCATTTATCTATTATTTGTCACATAAATGTGTGATGTATACCAAATAGATTGCTTGTGAAAAATATATGATGCAGCAGATGAAAAATCTGCTATCTGGAGGTTAAGGAAGTCTGAAAGTCTTTGTCCAGCATTCAAATCAATAGCTAACTTCAATTAAGTAAATACAATTCTGAAATTAGTTGGAAGCTATCTCACCCACTTCACTACCACCCTCAACTTTCCATGAGCATAAAAGGCTACTTTCTGCCAATTTCCATTTCAGTATGACCCACAGGAAGGGTAACTTGGTTCTAACATTTCTGTATCTTTTCCAAAATTATCTCCAAATTCCCCATCTTCCCAGCACATACTCTCTTCTCCAGCGTTCTGTCTACTTTGGTTATTTAAATATTGTGTTATGTGTTAATGCTTGTTACTTATAGAGGGTAAATAATTTGGATAATATTAATGAAATAATGATTTTTAATGTACATCACATGTGATCTAGAGGATGCCCAAGATATCTACATGTAATGATTTATTTTCATTAATGCTACCAACTAAAATTTTATATTATTTGTCTTCTTCTAAGAGGTAAATAAAACTCTTTTGCTATCTTGTTCATAAACACACATGCTTTGCTATAGATATCAAGATCCAAGTGAAAGAATATCATATCTAATAAGCAGAATTGAGAAACAAGTTTATTCCCTTTTTTAAAATTTCAAGAAGTCTTCCATAAGCTAACAAAGCACTCAATCCTTCTCCTGAGCTCAAACTCAGGGTACAATAGATCACAGGATATGAAATTCCATCCTTACACTCTAATGTAACCATTTTGGCATCACTGAAGCATTTCAGATTGGGCACCCCTCCTGTTAAATTCCGTAGCTGTGTAAAAGCAATGTTGAAGGATACTTAAAGTTGATGATCTGTTCTGTGTCTCTCAGCCCTGTCCAACTCTGAAACCCCATGGACCATAGCCTGCTAAGCTCCTCTGTCCCTGGGGATTCTCCAGGCAAGAATACCCAGGTGAGCTGCCATGCCCTCCTCCAGGGGATCTTCCAATCTAGGGATTGAACCCAGGTCTCCCACATTGCACGCGGATTCTTTACAGTCTGAGCCACGAGGGATGCCCAAGAATATTGGAGTGGGTAGCTTATCCTTTGGAGGAGGCAATGGCACCCCACTCCAATACTCTTGCCTGGAAAATCCCATAGATGGAGGGGCCTGATGGGCTGCAGTCTATGGGATCGCTGAGTCGGACACGACTTCACTTTCACTTTTCATTTTCACGCATTGGAGAAAGAAATGGCAACCCACTCCAGTGTTCTTGCCTGGAGAATCCCAGGGACTGGGAAGCCTGGTGGGCTGCCTTCTATGGGGTCGCTTAAAGTCAGATACGACTGAAGCAACTTAGCAACAGCTGCCTATCCTTTCTCCATTGGATCTTCCTGACCCAGGGATCAAACCAGGGTCTCTTTCATTGCAGGCAGATTCTTTACCAGATGAGCTACCAGGGAAGGCTACTACAACTTTTTAATATAAATAAATTATTTATTTGTTGCACTGGGTCTTCGTTGCTGCACACTGTCTGTAGTTGGGAGTGAGGGGCTACTCTGTTGTGGGGCAGGGGCTTCACATTTCAGTGGCTTCTGTTTTTGCAGAGCAAGGTCTCAACATTCATAGGCTTCATAGTTAGAGCACACAAGCTCAGTAGTTGCAGTGTGCAGCTCTAGGATCAAAATCATGTCCCCTGCATTAGCAGGTGGATTCTTATCCACTGTGCGACCAGGGAAGTTCAGGCTACTAAAATTACTTTTTACCTTTAATATATTCTTTATATGAAACTAAAATTTTGTTAGATACAAGTTGAAGAACTAAAATCTTAATAATTTTGTGCAGTTTAACATTGAATGGTGACAAGCTGTGGGAGCTGTATGCTTCAGCACAATAGAAAAAAAAATCAATAAAACCCTTTATATATTTTATCTTAGTTCATTATGAAATTTCAAGGGAAACTTGGACAGAGATATCTACAAATATATTGCACTCAATATTTTCTTTCTTATAAAACTAACCAACATATTCTCTGTTTCAAAACAGTATATTTTACTAGAAAATTCTTGACTCAAAAGTTTAAATTATTTGTGCAGATTAAACATTCAATAGTGAGCATAGCATTCCTAACCAAGTCCCTCCTTTGAGAACTACACAAATTATATAAAGTACAGTAGGACTTAACATTAATTGAAGAAATGTTTAAATGACAGTTTAGTAAATGAAGATAAAAATACCTAATTATTTTACAAGCTCAATATTCCACTTTTAATACGTAAAGAACAAGTTTTTGTCAAAAATTAAAATAACATACATTTTAGTTCCACAAAACAGCTAGAAATAGAACAGCACAAACATAGTAAACTCATTTTATCTCTTCTGGAATTTAAATATAAAAATATTCTTAACAGTATATATACAAGTGCACTTTAATTTCAATTTCATTACTTTTCTGCTGTTATGAAATTTCAAACACCATATACACCTGTTGGAAATATTGAATCTGAAATCCTTTGAGATAGCTATTCTTTTTAGCTCTCTTGGTACTTTGAGAAACTGAATTTAAAAAATAATAATTTGGCAGTTTTTAATCTTACTTTATGAACATATGATGACTACAGTGCCTTCTAATGTTTGTTTGTATCAACAATTTCTAGGGCAGATAAAAAACATTTTTATCCATCAGGAGCAATCTATATTTGATTTCATTTAGTGTTACTGCATTTTCCATTTAATATTCAAAGAGATCATAATAATTTTGTGTAGTATCTATTCAAACAGATGTTTAACAATTTAAGTTTAATTACAGGATAATCAGCAATTATAATTCAGCACTCGATATCTTCTTATGCTTTCTTCTCTGTATTCTTGAAACTGAAGTATATAATTTTTTTTCTGTATACATAATGCATGAATGTATCTTCCTCAAATTAACACTAAATATCTTAGCCATAACTCTGGTGGAATCATATGCTATTCATTCTTGATCTAGCTTTGCATGAGGTAGAAACATGTACATCCTCGAGGTCTCTAGAATGCCATTAGATTTCTGAATATTCATGCCAGCAATGCAGTTTTGACAGTAACTTTGACTGTTTGTAATTTTTGTATCTCTTCTGTAGGGAGTCTTCAGTCAGAGGTTGAGGTTACTTCATTAATTCACAGTAAGACACTGGGTTTTTTTGAGGGTTAAATGCAGTTTGCTTCTCAAGGGTTTAATATGAGAAATGCAATATTAATTTACGTTAGGAAATCAGAATTTAAATTGAACATTAATAAAACACATAAATGTGCGTTTAAAAAGGATAAAAAAGTGCTTAAGTTGCTAATCTTCTACACATTTAATTTAAATTTAAACAAAGAAAAATTTCAGATGTGTTAGACTAACAAATATTTTCCAGTACAGTGCTTAAGTAAGCAGAGAGAGAGAAGTGAGACTCTTTTCTGTTTATTTATGAAGAAAGACTCATACTGATACAGACATGAACTTTTCAATAACTTGTGATGTTACTTGCTTAAAATTCTTTCTTTGTTAACTGTTTTGAAAATTCAGTCAGTTCAGTTGAGTCACTCAGTCGTGTCCGACTTTTTGAGACCCCATGAACTGCAGCACACCAGGCCTCCCTGCTGCTGCTAAGTCACTTCAGTCATGTCCGACTCTGTGCGACCCCATAGATGGCAGCCCACCAGGCTCCCCCGTCCCTGGGATTCTCCAGGCAAGAACACTGGAGTGGGTTGCCATTTCCTTCTCCAGTGCATGAAAGTGAAAAGTGAAAGTGAAGTCGCACAGCCTTGTCCAACTCTTAGCAATCCCATGGACTGCAGCCTACCAGGGTCCTCCATCCATGGGATTTTCCAGGCAAGAGTACTGGAGTGGGGTGCCATTGCCTTTTCTCTGTCCATCACCAACTCCAGGAGTTCACCCAGGCCCACGTCCATTGAGTTGGTGATGCCATCCAACCATCTCATCCTCTGTCGTCCCCTTCTCCTCCTGCCCTCAATCTTTCCCAGCATCAGGGTCTTTCCAAATGATTCAGCTCTTCCCATCAGGTGGCCAAAGTATTGGATTTTCAGCTTCAGCATCAGTACTTTTTCAGTGAATATACAGGACTGATTTCCTTTAGGATGGACTGGTTGGATTTCCTTGCAGTCCAAGGGACTCTCAAGAGTCTTCACCAACATCAAAGTTCAAAAGCATTAATTCTTCAGCACTCAGCTTTCTTTATAATCCAACCCTCACATCCATACACGACCACTGGAAAAGCCATAGCCTTGACTAGACAAACATTTGTTGACAAAGTAATGTCTCTGCTTTTCAATATGCTGTCTAGGTTGGTCATGACTTTCCTTCCAAGAAGTAAGCATCTTTTAATTTAATGGTTGCAATCACCATCTGCAGTGATTTTAGACCCCAGAAAAATAAAGTCAGCCACTGTTTTCAATGTTTCCCCATCTATTCATCATGAAGTGATGGGACCGGATGTCATGATCTTAGTTTTCTGAATGCTGAGCTTTAAGCGAACTTTTTCACTCTCCTCTTTCACCTTCATCAAGAGGCTCTTTAGTTCTTCTTCACTTTCTGCCATAAGGGTGGTGCCATATGCATATCTGAGGATATTGATATTTCTCCCAGCAACCTTGATACCAGCCTGCGCTTCCTCTAGCATACAAGCTAAATAAGCACGGTGATATAGCCTTGACCTACTCCTATTCCTATTTGGAACCAGTCTGTTGTTCCATGTCCAGTTCTAACTGTTGCTTCCTGACCTGCATACAGGTTTCTCAAGAGGCTGGTGAGGTGATCTGATATTCCCATTTCTTTCAGAATTTTCCACAGTGTATTATGATCCACACAGTCAAAGGCTTTGGCATAGTCAATAAAGCAGAAAGAGATGTTTTTCTGGAACTCTTGCTTTTCCATGATCCATCAAATGTTGGTAATTTGATCTCTGGTTCCTCTGCCTTTTCTAAAACCAGCTTGAACATCTGGAAGTTCATGGTTCACGTATTGGTGAAGCCTGGCTTGGGGAATGTTGAGCGTTACTTTACTAGAGTGTGAGATGAGTGTAATTGTGCAGTAGTTTGAGCATTCTTTGGCACTGACTTTCTTTGGGGTTGGAATGAAGACTGACCTTTTCCAGTCCTGTGGCCACTGCTGAGTTTTCAAATTTGCTGGCATATTGAGTGCATGTGTGATACACTTTCACATCATCATCTTTTAAGATTTGAAATCGCTCAACTGGAATTCCATCACCTCCAATAGTTTTGTTCATAGTGATGCTTCCTTAGGCCCATTTGACTTCACATTCCAGGATATCTGGCTCTAGGTAAGTGATCACACCATCATGATTTTCTGGGTCATAAAGATGTTTTTTATACAGTTCTTCTGTGTATTCTTGCCATCTCTTCTTAATATCTTCTGCTTCTGTTAGGTTCATACCATTTTTGTCCTTTATTGAGCCCATCTTTGCATGAAATGTTCCCTTAGTATCTCTAATTTTCTTGAAGAGATCTCTAGTCTTTCCCATTCTGTTCTTTTCCTCTGTTTCTTTGCCTTGATCCCTGAGGAAGGCTTTCTTATCTCTCCTTGCTATTCTTTGGAATTCTGCATTCAGATGCTTATATCTTCCCTTTTCTCCTTTGCTTTTTGCTTCTCTTCTTTGCACAACTATTTGTAAGGCCTCCCCAGATAGCCATGTCGCTTTTTTGCATTTCTTTTTCTTGGGGATGGTCTTGATTCCTGTCTCATGTACAGTGTCACAAACCTCTGTCCATAGTTCATCAGGCACTCTATCTATTAGATCTAGTCCCTTAAATCTATTTCTCACTTCCACTGTGATTTAGGTCATAGCTTAATGGTCTAGTGGTTTTCCCTTCTTTCTTCAATTTCAGTCTGAATTTGGCAATAAGGAGTTCATGATCTGAGCCACCGTCAGCTCCTGGTCTTGCTTTTGCTGACTATATGGAGCGTCTCCATCTTTGGCTACAAAGAATATAATCAATCTGATTTTGGTGTCAACCATCTGGTGATTCCATGTGAAGAGTCTTCTCTTGTGTTATTGGAAGATGGTGTTTGCTCTGACCAGTGTGTTCTCTTGGCAGAACTCTATTAGTCTTTGCCCTGATTCATTCTGTACTCGAAGGCCAAATTTGCCTGTTACTCCATGTGTTTCTTAACATCCTCCTTTTGCATTCCAGTCCCATATAATCTTTTGTTAAAAAGACTGTTAACCAAGGAACTAAATTTTCACTGCCACAATTCTTATTTTGTTTAAATTCCTTTTTAGGATATTGAATAACTAGTAATCACTGTGTCAGAAATGCACACTGTTCTCAGTTGCTTCAATGATAGTGAAAATGTTTGTTTCACTTAACAAAACAAATGCATAAAATTGATCCAGTTATTCAAATAAAATTTATGATATTGGATACTTTCTGCTCTTTTAAGCAGTTACTCTGGATGAAATTTATGATTATGTCCATATTCACACATGCACACACTCAGGTTATTTTCCATAAGTGCTGCATTCCTGAAAATCCTCTCCTACAACTTCACAGTATGGAAGGCCAATGACTACTGATCTCAAAGATTTGTCCTGATATGTGGCAAACTACATGCCTGCTCTATCATTCAAATGACCTGTTTTATAAATGGATTTATTTTGTGGTTTTTCAGCTTGAGATACAAACATGCACACATATATTCATAAATATATGGATTCCATCAGGCTCCTGGTGATTGTTTACACCATTTTAATGAGTCATAAGACATTGTTAGATAAGAAAGCTATTTGAGAATAAAATGTTCTCAATTTATTTTATGAAAATGACCTAGTATCACCATTAATATTATTACATAATATTTATACTATAATTTAACTCAGAATTAAGCTGAAATTCTCATCACATTATCTCATGAAAAGCATCTAACAGTGTTAGTATGGAATATAGACAACATTGAACACCAAGCAGTGATTACAGACTCTCTTAACTGTGGCTTTGCCTCTTGATTGGAGCATAAGCAATTATAAGAATCTTCCCTTCCCTTTATTACTTATAATGGCATTCTATTAAAATTGTGTCTGCAGATAAATATATTTACATTGAATACATACCATCTAAGGCTGGGGAGTTTAATTTCTTTCTCACTTAAGATGGCTGAAAAGCATTGCATCAAAATAAAACTCTTGGTATCTTGGTATAGAATTTAAAACATGACTTTTTCTTTTTTTCAGAAGTTTTTGGTATACATGTTGGTCTTACGAATTATAAAGCTATTAATCTTGAGCATATTATTCAAATTTATATGTCTTGGTCATATTTATTTAATACAGCATACAAACTACATGTTGGGAACTTATGGTGGTGATTTAATAAACATATTAGTATTTATCATATGCTATTGACTCCATAACTGGTATTTATTCCTTTTCTTGATTTTCTAGAGCATCTAAAGGCCAAGCTCAAAAAATCAAGGATGAAAGCAGGCAGAAAATAATCAGAAATTTAAAGAGCAGTCTCCAGGATATAAGAAGGTAGAGTAATCCAGTAACAAAATTTCCAAAATCTCAGCCCCAGTTTCCCAGCCTGGCCTCAGCCCCCTGTGCTTTTTCCTTGATGGTAGTGCCACCACAATGGCTTATGCTGTGTCCTATAGCGGTAAAGTCTAGCTGCCACATATGCTGCCTCATCTCTGAACATTGCCAATTGTTTAACATTCCCTACCAAACTGTATGGCTTTGATGTAACTTCTACTGGGCCATAGGAGAAGAGTAGCTTCCACCATAGGTCTGATTTTCCTACTAAAACAGAAACTCTGGCTTTGTTCAGATTCTGTCCACAAAGGCCTATTAATGTCTTTCAGAATTGTTAGGAAATTAATTCCCCATGAGACAGAATTAGGAGCCAGGAGATTAGAGAAGAGCTGGGGAAAAATTTTCTCATTCCTACTATTTTCATTAACTTTTCTGAAACATTTTGGCTTCATACGGCCTTCCTAAGGATGGTTTGTGTCACTGAAGCAGTTTTTCTCCTTCCTCTGCCTCATTTTCCTTTTTTAATTGAATTTTGCTTCACTAGGGCTGCACTTCTACTCCAAGTAAGTAATGGTTCATAAACATTGCCTCTGGCAATTTTTTTTAAATTGTTTTAGTTAACCTGTATTAAGAAAAGAAAAAAAAATAGAAACCTTGGCTTAATTCAAAAATTAAAGTTAATGTGTCACTTTTTTAAAAAAATATTTATTTTGTTTATTTTCAGCTGTGCTGGGTCTTCATTGCTGTACTGGCTTTCCCTAGGTTTTGGTTGTGCACAGGCTTCTCATTGTGGTGGCTTCTCTTGTTGTGGAGCACAGGCTCTATGGCATACAGGCTTCAGTAGTTGAAACTCACAGAGTCCAAAGCACAGGTTCAATAGTAGAGGTACACAGACTTAATGGCCCTGGGGCATGTGGGATCTTCTCAGATCAGGGATCGAACCCGTGTCCACTATATTGCAAGGCAAACTCTTAACCACTGAACCACCAGGGAAGCCCAAGAGTATCACAATTATATGGCTAATTTTTCTAACAAGTTTATGGAAGTGGATTGAACAATCCTGATACATAAGTGATATGTTTATTTTAAAAGACAAATATCAGATTTAAAAGACATCAAGTTGCAAATATTTGTTTGTGATTCTAATATGTAATCTTCCAGGTACATTTTCCCACAAAATAATACACACAGTGATTAAGCCATAAGATGATCCAAGATAAAAGCAAATCTATTTTTGTGGGTAATTTTATTGGGGACTTCAATAATTTGAGATGGAAAAGAAATCATCTCATTACAAACACAATAAAAAAGCAAGACTTCTCTCTTTATGATCCATCTAATTGCCAGCCAATAGATCATGGATTTATCATGATTTCATAGATCATGGTTTCCCCAAGGTTGTGATAGATTGAGCAATGATTTATAAAGAAATTATAAGCATCATAATCTACTAGATTTGCAAAACATAAAACATTAGAATATTTGTTTCAATTTCTTCAATATCTTTTTTACATGCAGTTGTTAATATATATATATATATATACATAAAAACATTTAATGTGCAAACATTGTTTAATCACATATAATAATGTGTATACTAGTATCATCTGTAGACTAAAACATATTTTACTACGTTGTGACTGCTTAATTTATTTATTTTTTGTTTTGTTTGTACATAGCATATGGAATAAAAAAGACAAGAGTTTATATATTCCTTATGTAGGAGATCTTGGGCCAAACATTTCCAAAGAAACTGCAGTCACAAAATTTCTAACAACTGGATTATTGATGCCAGTGGTTACCACTGGGTTGAAGCCAAAAATATTTAAGTGGGCTCTAGCTTCCTTAGTGAGACACAATTGACAATGACATTAAGCCCTATTTTTTATTTGTTGTTTGTTCTGGCTTTCATGAAATGAAAGATTTTGTAGGAATATATAGTAGATGAATAGAACACACTGAAGGCAGGTTAGCAACTTGAGTATACCAGATAACAAGCTTTGGGTTTATAGGACAGCATTCCAGCCAATATCTGCTTTTTAAATATTTCATGCAAAGAAAGAACAGAAAAAAAAAATAGCATATTTACCACTATCTTCCCTCTGCATAGCAAACTGATACTGTAGGTAGCCCCCAGAAAGCCATCTGAAAACCAGTCCCGCAAGTAATATATGTATATAATCCTTGAAAAGCCTTTGTCAAACATATTGTCCTTGAGATTTCTATTCGAACAGAAGAAGAAGAAAAAAGCTCATTTGTATCAGTCCAGTAGAGGCACGGATTGCATTCACTAGATTTATCTTGATAAGCTCCACCGATTTTAGGTTGACAGATATTTAAAACTGCTTTGGGACCATTTATTGAAGAACATTTTAGGAGGAGATATCTTATGCAGCCCATATATTCAGTTTATGACTGTATAGTTACATATTCTGATTCTTTGAGCAAAACGAATTAAAATATTTAAGCTGCTTTGCATTTCTATCTCATCTACCAGGTGTTTAGGCATCCTGCAGGGGTTTGAGGACTCTACTTATATGTGTTATAAAGTTTAAGAATTAAACAGCTGTGGATTCATTTGCTTTCTTCTTACTCATCCAACTAGATTTCTATCCTTTTCTTACATGCAGTAATTGCATCAGG
This sequence comes from Ovis canadensis, assembly GCF_042477335.2. NCBI lineage: Eukaryota > Metazoa > Chordata > Mammalia > Artiodactyla > Bovidae > Ovis > Ovis canadensis. The sequence goes on along the minus strand of NC_091261.1, from coordinate 33,536,357 downwards.
CAGAAAGAATATCAGCACTAGAACTTTGGATGAAGCAATACTCTGTATATTTGTAAGTGTAAAACAGATGTGCAGTAAATATTGTGAGCTTTGAATCAGAAGGACACTACGTAAATACAATGGAATGAAAGAAGAGATATAGTTTGTCAGTGATTTTTGCTAAGTATCTCAGCAATAATGGAAAAGCGGCAGCTTCCTTACAGGACTTAATAGTCATCTGTGCATGGTTTTCCTATGACTTCAGTGAGCAATTAGTCTGCAAACTGTAAATGCAAGCCATTTTAGCCAATAAGAGGTATGCACATTCATGAAAATACACATATCAAAATATTTCAAAGGATATTTAAGATCCAAGGTAAAACTAAGAAAGTATTTTTTATAAAAGAAATTCACAATTTTCAAAATATATTATTAATTCAAGTTCAGAACAGCTACAAACTAAGACCAAATCAATGTATTATATTTGAGAGAAAAAGAGAAGTTAAGTTTTTCATATTTCCTAAAACCTTTTCTCATCACTTATTTCTCAAAATATGATAATAGCATTTCCTTTCATTGATTAACTCAAGTTCAAAGGCCACTTTTTTCATTATTTTCATTTAGTCACGTGGACCTATTGAAGAAACACTCAAATAATTTATGTCAAAATCTGCATTCCTTTTGCATTGGTTGAGATACCTGAAAACAATTGCCTGGCTTATTGCAATAATTTTAGAATTATTTCTGCACGTTTGTTTTATTTCTATACTATATGTGAGTGTACATGAAAGTCACTCTGCTGCTGCTGCTGCTGCTAAGTTGCTTCAGTCGTGTCCAACTCTGTGCGACCCCATAGATGGCAGCGTACCAGGCTCCACCATCCTGGGATTCTTCAGGCAAGAACACTGGAGTGGGTTGCCATTTCCTTCTCCAATGCATGAAGTCGTGTCAAATTCTTTGTGACCCCATGGATTGTAGCCTGCCAGGCTCCTCTGTCCATGGAATTATAAAGGCCAGAATACTGGAGTAGGTAGCTGTTGCCTTTTCCAGGGGATCTTCCCTTCCCAGGGATCAAACCCAGGTCTCCCACATTGCAGGCTGATTCTTTACCATGTGAGCCACCAGGGAAGCCCAAAAGTACTGGAGTTAGTAGCCTATCCCTTCTCCAGTGTATCTTCCTGACCCAGGAATCAAAGTGGGGTCTCCTGTGTTGCAGGCAGATTCTTTACCAGCTGAGCTACCAGAGAAGTCCTCTTTCTATACTAATTCACCCTAAAGAGCATCATGTGATTAACATTCTTGAACACACACTGACCAATGCTCTCTGCTTAAACATATTTATTTGTTCTCTATTTCTATATGAGTAAGTAACGCCCTTGATCTGAATTAACACACATCCTCTAACCATTCTGAAATGTTTCCAGTATCATAAGGTAACACATAAATTTGACATTCTGTGTAAAGTGACGTAGATATTATTCTCTAATTAAGTCTTTTCTTATGGCCTTTAAATTATTTCTGTATCAAATTTCTATATAGCTCTTCTACTGAATCATCACTACTTAATTTTCCACTCTTCTTTTTCTGGCTGATTTTGTCAAATTATGTATTCTAAATTTATCAAGTTTTGCTATAGTTTTAAAATGAGATAAAAGATACCCCAAGTGACTTTAAGCTTGAGTTAAATATATATGTGTGTACTATTATTTGTACTGTAGGAGCAGTTAGAAATTTACAAATCACAAATAAGGCTGTCATTGTTCTAAGTTTTTCTGATTCACTATATCTGGATAATCAGCTACTCCAAAATTTAGTACTTGAAAGCAATAGCTATTCTATTATCTGTCACTATTTGGAGTTGTGAGTCAGGAATATGGGCAAAGCTCTCCTGCATGAGGCTTTTGTTCCATGTGACAGCTTTGAAAGTCACACGGTGAAGTCTAACTGGCTGATGGTCTGACCTGAAATCCTAAGGAAGGACGTACATGTATACATAGAAGGAAATCTAAGCATGCCCATTCACACATGGCACTCTCAGGGTAGTTGGACATCTGTTTTTATCTGAGGCTGAGAGTGTCAACAAATCCATTTAGAACATGAAAATCTTCTTGAGATATATAAATTTGAAGTTCCAAAAGATGATATCTGCAACATTTTTTGGTAAAAACAAATTTCTCATGCCAAATGAGCTTCAAGGGGAGAATGAGACTCCACCTCTCAATAGGAAGAGCACCAAAATGTTGAGTTACCATTAACCATATTATAGCTATATTAAGCCCAACATAAAATATTTACATTTCTCTCACACATAAACTTCCCCTTTTGTGGCTTCCCTGGTGGGTCAGATGGTAAAGAATACTTCTGCAATGCAGGAGATCTTGGTTCAGTTCCTTGGTTGGGAAGATCCTCTGGAGAAGGGAATGGCTACACACTCCAGTATTCTTGCCTGGAGAATTCCATGGCCAGGGGAGCTTGGTGGGCTACAGTCCATGGGGTCTCAAAGAGATGGACATGACTGAGAGACAGACAATTTCACTTTCACATGCAAATTTCACCTCTTGCAAAGCACAGAGTCTTTCATTCTATTAGAGCATTTGCTCAAAGTCCTGTATCTTAGCATCTATATCAGGTCAGATCCAGATATAAATGAGATGATCCATGGCCACACTTTCCCAAGTACAATGTCTCTTAATCCTCCGAACTATTAAGTAAAGAGACCAATTGCCTGCACCCTATCTCCAATTGCATTTGTGGCTATAACATGGAATTATCATACAGGAGATGATAGCTTTCACTGATAACATGACTCAAAAGTGGGAAAATTGTAATCATATAACTGTTACTGATACACAGCAATTTTGAAATTCTGTTGAGCACATGATGCCAGTTACTTTATTAAGGCACTCTGGGAATAATTCTTCAAGATTTTTGGCTCTACTGTTTGGGTTCTTTGTTCTATTTTCTAAGATATTCTTATTTTTATCCAAAAGAAATAACTCAAACTTGTAGCTGAATAGACCTCTTATATCACTTCCTGTCTTTAGATGTTTGGGGGCTTCCGTGCTGCTTTTAATTTTGAAGTGTCTATGACTCAGTAAAAATTGATGGTATTTTTACCAATGAAATTCTCTTAAAAACATAGAGAATTACTCTGAATCTTATAGGGTTTCATTAAATTAGACAACGACACATACACAGATCTCTTTGGCATAGGTCTTTTTCTAGGTAAAATGAAGAATTAGATTATTATGGCACAGTGAATGATCATAAAATACTTTATTTTTCATTTATGTATAGTGTCTATAGTCTTTTACATTTTTTGAGGTCTTATAAAGAGTTTTTGAAGCAACACTTTTGACATGATTTTAGCTTGAATCTATTTCTTATTCTGAGGTGATTTTTGCCATATAAATAATTTGAAACTAAGAAAACCTTTTTTTCATAAAATCTACTAAGTTCTATTTCAGTTATTTTCTAAATTCTGATTTAAAGCTGAATTGTCCAATTTTAATATCATCTTTTTTCATATGTTTTCACACACAGCTTAGAAATACATTAAACCCTACAGCTTGAATGTCTCCTTTGCCAAATCCACCAGCTCTTTAGATTCAACTTTTTTGGAAGGGTAGGGCTATGAATAATAATTTTTTTATGTCAACATTTCTAATAGTGTCTGTGGTAATTTTTCATCTTTCACTATCAGTCTTCTTCTTCTTCTTTTTTTTTTTTAACTTTATTTTACTTTACAATACTGTATTGGTTTTGCCATACATTAACATTAATCCACCACGGGTGTATACAAGCTCCCAATCCTGAATCCCCCTCCCACCTCCCACCCCATATCATCTCTCTGGATCATTCCCATGCACCAGCCCCAAGCATTCTGTGTCCTGTATCGAACATAGACTGGCACTTCATTTCTTACATGATAGTATACATGTTTCAATGCCATTCTCCCAAATCATCCCACCCTCTCCCTCTCCCTCAGAGTCCAAAAGTCTGCTCTACACATCTGTGTCTCTTTTGCTGTTTCACATACAGGGTCATCATTACCATCTTTCTAAATTCTGTATATATGTGTTAGTATACTCTATTGGTGTTTTTCTTCCTGGCTTACTTCACTCTGTATAATAGGCTCCAGTTTCATCCATCTCATTAGAACTGATTCAAATGTATTCTTTTTACATACTCATCTTTACTTACAGTTACTTCAAAGTGTTTTAGCTTTTTCCTACTACTGGGTCTCAGAGGCAATTTTACATTTTTAAAGTTTATTAAAAAGCATTCTTCTTCTGCTACCGAAATACATTTGTTTTCTTTTTCTCTATAACAATGTAAAAATGTTTGTTTTTAGCAATGTTACTATGTGTCACAATTTAATTGTCAGGAGCCGCATTACTGACAAAATGGAGGCATGGACCCAACCCCTCTCCTCATCTCACAGGCACGGTCCTGGGATGAAGGAGTTAGGCCTTGTGATTCTGACTTGTTCTTTCCTTTCTTCGGTTGAGTTGGCTGGAAAGAATGCTAAGGTGCTTGAGAGAAGCATGAGAAAGAACAAAGTCTTCTACAATTGTGCACAGAAAATAATCTATAAAATAACCATTGACATTTGTTCAAGGATCTTTACAAAGGATGTCCCAGGATGAGCATGTTAGCCACAACTTGAGGTCATGGGAAGAATAATTATCTGACACTTGTTTGTGAGGAGAGTGTTTATGGTAAAAGAAGTTTGCTGAGTTTAGGGTTTAGGATTAATTAAGGATAGCTACATTGTACATTGACATTGTACAGGAGACAGGGATGAAGACAATCCCCATGGAAAAGAAAGCAAAAAAGCAAAATGGCTGTCTGGGGAGGTCTTACAAATGGCTATGAAAAGAAGAGAGGTGAAAAACAAAGGAGAAAAGGAAAGATATAAGCATCTGAATGCAGAATTCCAAAGAATAGCAAGAAGAGATAAGAAAGCCTTCTTCAGTGATCAATACAAACAAATAGAGGAAAAGAACAGAATGGAAAAGACAAGAGATCTCTTCAAGAAAATTAGAGATACCAAGGGAACATTTCATGCAAAGATGGGCTCGATAAAGGACAGAAATGGTATGGACCTAACAGAAGCAGAAGATATTAAGAAGAGGTGGCAAGAATACAGGGAAGAACTGAACAAAAAAGATCTTCATGACCCAGATAATCACGATGGTGTGATCACTCATCTAGAGCCAGACATCCTGGAATGTGAAGTCAAGTGGGCCTTAGGAAGCATCACTACAAACAAAGCTAGTGGAGGTGATGGAATTCCAGTTGAGCTATTTTAAATTCTGAAAAATGATGCTGTGAAAGTGCTGCACTCAATATGCCAGCAAATTTGGAAAACTCAGCAGTGTCCACAAGACTGGAAAAATTCAGTTTTCATTCCAATCGCAAAGAAAAGCAATGCCAAAGAATGCTCAAAGTACTGCACAATTGCACTCATCTCTCATGCTAGTAAAGTAATGCTCAAAAATCTACAAGCCAGGCTTCAGCAATATGTGAACTGTGAAGTTCCAGATGTTCAAGCTGGTTATAGAAAAGGCAGAGGAACCAGAGATCAAATTGCCAACATCCGCTGGATCATGGACAAAGCAAGAGAGTTCCAGAAAAACATCTATTTTTGCTTTATTGACTATGCCAAAGCCTTCGACTATCTGGATCACAATAAACTGTAGAAAATTCTGAGAGAGATGGGAATACAAGACCACCTGACCTGCCTCTTGAGAAATCTGTATGCAGGTCAGGAAGCAACAGTTAGAACTGGACATGGAACAACAGACTCGTTCCAAATAGGAAAAGGAGTGTGTCAAGGCTGTATATTGTCACCCTGTTTATTTAACTTATATGCAGAGTACATCATGAGAAAGGCTGAACTGGAAGAAACACAAGCTGTAATCAAGATTGCTGGGAGAAGTATCAATAACCTTAGATATGCAGATGACACCACCCTTATGGCAGAAAGAGGAACTAAAAAGCCTCTTGATGAAAGTGAAAGAGGAGAGTGAAAAAGTTGGCTTAAAGCTCAACATTCAGAAAACGAAGATCATGACATCTGGTCCCATCACTTCATGGGAAATAGATGGGGAAACAATGGAAACAGTGTCAAACTTTATTTTTGGGGGCTCCAAAATCACTGCAGATGATTATTGCAGCCATGAAATTAAAAGATGTTTACTCCTTGAAAGAAAAGTTATGACCAACCTAGATAGCATATTCAAAAGCCGACATTACTTTGCCAACTAAAGTCCATCTAGTCAGGACTATGGTTTTTCCTGTGGTCATGTATGGATGTGAGAGTTGGATGGTGAAGAAGGCTGAGCACTGAAGAATTGATGCTTTAGAACCTTGGTGCTGGAGAAGACTCTTGAGAGTTCCTTGGACTGCAAGGAGATCCAACCAGTCCATTCTGAAGGAGATGAGCCCTGGGATTTCTTTGGAAGGAATGATGCTAAAGCTGAAGCTCCAGTACTTTGGCCACCTCATGTGAAGAGTTGACTCATTGGAAAAGTCTCTGATGGTGGGAGGGATTGGGGGTAGAAGGGGAAGGGGACAACAGAGGATGAGATGGCTGGATGGCATCACTGACTTGATGGACTTGAGTCTGAGTGAACTCCAGGAGTTGGTGATGGACAGGGAGGCCCGTTGTGCTGTGATTCATGGGGTCACAAAGAGTAGGACAGAACTGAGTGACTGAACTGAAATGAACTGTAGAATAGCTAGAAGCCTTTATAGGAGATAATGATCTTAAGGTTCTAGGGGCAAACAGGATTTAGAAAGATAAGAAATAAATTGCGGAATGTAGCATGAATTACAATGTAATCACAAGTTAAGTACAGTAAATCTGGGTGGGGGAAACTTAAAAGGTCAAACCTCTGACCTAATGTTTTCATCAAAGTATAAAAGAGAACCTGAAGCTTGAAATAAACATGTAGCTCCGTACTGTGAGTCAGAGGCTACATCATCATCACCGGCACTGTCCGTCTCTTCAGGTAGAATCCCTGGCTGCTGGAGCTGGAGTCTGGCATTTAATAAATTAGGATATGGTCAGGGTTCAGTAGTATGATTCTTCTGTTTAATGTAGCATCAACAAAGGTCACTCAATGCTATTCAGCTGACCTATGGTCTCTTCTGGTGTGTCCAAGATAGTTTCATTCAAATGTCTGGTCTCTAGGCAGGAAAACACAGCTGGCTGGCCTACCTGGAACTACAGTGCAAAACATTTGCACACGTCCTTTCAGGTTTAGTAACTTGGGAATAATTGGACTTATTATACCATGGATTAAGAATCTCAGAGAATGCTCGAAGAGACTAAGGTTAAACCACAGTTTTCTTCTAACCCAGTCTTTGAATTTCTAGAACATTCCCACTTTCACATTCTCTGTTCAAGCAAGTAATGAACTTTTGCCAGGAAGCAAGAGAATGGAATTACAATCTACTTCTCAAATAAGACAGGACATAAAGTGTTGCTGCCAATTTTATTTACAATGTGAGCTATGGTTCAAATATTTGAAAACTTTTTATTGCTCTTCACATAGTCTCACTGGTTGAAATCCCCAAGAATCAGATTATGAGATGAAAATAGAAAGATTATTAGGGAGTTCCTTTGGAATAAAATTCCATGAAGGAAAACGAAAGAAGCAAAAATTAGCAGCTAGAAAAGTTGAACTGTGATGTAACTTCATTTTACATCTCAGCTAGCTGACTCTATGGGATTTCAGAAAATGGGTTGAGTATATAGAGCTGTGTGAGTTGAGGAAACAAAGTCAAGGATTATCTTTCAGAAGCCCTTCTGGTAACAGTGGTAATAAGCTATTCATTCCTGAAGAATCACAATCTACCATATGTCCACATTCAGAACATATCAACTGCATAATTCCTCTACAGAGATAAAAATGCAACTCTATAGAACACTCAGCAACCATGAGTGAACAAGTAATAACAGACTAGGTATGCAGGTATTAAAAAGAGCTGTCTTTTTTTATTCCCCCCTTCCCCCACCCCACCGTGGGCTTCCCTGGTAGTTCAATGATAAAGAATCCACCTGAGATGTAGGAGATGTGGGTTACATCCCTGGGTCAGGAAGATCCCCTGAAAAAAGAAAAGGGTACCCACTCCAGTATATTCTTGCCTAGGAAATCTCATGGACAGAGGAGCCTGGTGGGCTACAGTCCATTGGGTTGCAAAGAGTAGTACACAAGTTAACAACTATAACAACAACGATCTTTTTTCTAAATAAGTAAAATGAAAAATAAGTTAAGATTTATAGATTCAAATGCCAAAATTTACTAACTAAAACCATGTGCTTGACTTGCTTCTTAATCTATCATACAAGTTGTAATCAGTTACCATAATGTACCTAATCCATCTAAAACTCCTTTATTTATGAATTTTATTTAAGTAAGGAATATTGGATTATTTCTCTTTGTTTTATAAAACTGCATTAAGAATTATTCTATATTTATTTTGCTAATTCATTTTCTAGAATATAAAGATGCTGACAAGAATATAAATAAAAAAATTTCTTAATACATTCCTTGTGCTCAGCCATGTCTTACTCTTTGCTACCCTACTGAAGTGGGGTGCTATTTTCTCCTCCAGAGAATCTTCCCAACCCAGAGACCTAACCTGTATCTCTTGCATCAGTGGCATTGGCAGACAGATTCTTTACCATTAACACCACACAGGAAGCCCCATCTTAATACATTATTTGCTTCAATATGTAATTTCTATTCATCAAGTTAGTGTTCTGCAATGTGAAGTTGCTAGACAGTAAGCAAATAACACGAAATATGAAAGACAACAGTAGATGAACTGCCATATTGATCAGTTTGTTTGGTATCTGAGGAAAAAGAATAGGTTTAGTTGTCAAACTGCATATATGCATGCCATAAATTCCTGGAAAAATAAGGTTACAATATGGAAATTACATTATCATTTTTCATTGCAGAGAAATAATTTTTTAAAGAAAAGTACCAGTATAATTTCATATTTAACTTTACTGCAGCCAAAGTCTCTTCCTTACAAATTTATATAAAAGACTGAAATAAATTTGGGCAAGGAAACTTTTTTAAAAATTCAATATGATATACTTCTTGCAAAGGAATAAAAAATAACTTGATTTATGCAATCAAATAGTAATTTCCTTTTTATGAATCTGTGTATGTGTGTGTTAAAATTAGAAGGCAAGGGTATTTTAAAATACTAGAAATGTTATAACTAATCAACTAGTTTTTCTTTGCCATGTCATTTTTTTAATGTTTTCCATTTTCAAATGCAATCAATTTGTTAATGTCATTATACATGTTAATTTTCACTATGATAACTGATTTAATGTTAAAAATACAAAAAGTATGTTGTGGTTAGATCCAGAGAGAAATATACCTGAAACATCTGAGTCATTCTCTTCAAAAAGAGAGACAGAGAGTGATGGATGGGATACTGGACTTTATATTCAGCTAGAACCACTGGGCTCTTACTCTTCCCTCCACTCTACCCTCTCTAGGCAACTTACTCTGCTTCAATGCAGAGTGGATCATTTCATTCGTGTAAAGATTCGGCCACCAATTCCACCATTGTTCTACAGATCTAGGAGAACCTATTCCTGCTGCTGCTGCTAAGTCGCTTCAGTCGTGTCCGACTCTGTGCGACCCCATAGACAGCAGCCCACCAGGCTCCTCCGTCCCTGAGATTCTCCAGGTAAGAACACTGGGGTGGGTTGACATTTCCTTTTCCAGTGCATGAAAGTGAAAAGTGAAAGTGAAGTCGTCAGTCATGTCCCACTCTTCTTTTTTTTTTTTTCCATTGTGTGTGTGTGTGTGTTTTAATATAAATTTATTTAGCGACCCCAGGGACTGCAGCCTACCAGGCTCCTCCATCCATGGGATTTTCCAGGCAAGAGTACTGGAGTGGGGTGCCATTGCCTTCTCCGGAACCTATTCCTAGTGCTAAGTAAAAAGGGAGACCATGGTGTAAACCATGGCTGGTTGAGAGCTCTTGGAGAACGCTCTGATTTCCCTAAAGTTGCCAAGACGGGTCAGAACAAGAACCTTGAAATTCAGGAAATTAGCATCTTGCAGAGACACCCACAGTGAGATTCTGCATTCATGAAGGAGTCAGAAGATGATTTTCTTGTCCTTCTTAATTCCAACCAAATATTTGGAGATTCAGGGATATCACGTGGTCTAGATGGAGATGTCATCTGACATGACCTACACAGATGGTGTTTTGTGAAGTTGTGGACAGTTCACTAGCTTGTCACCCTGTTTTTTTTATTTTTCTCCTTCCCTGATTCATTTCCATTTTTTTCTCATGCTCGCCTATTGTCTTGGGAATGCAGACTAACAGAGGAGAATAATCAGAATATTTATATATTAATGAAAATGACCCATTTAGGGTAAAACACTCCTTAAAATTTTAAAATTTTGACTATTTTACTTAAAAAATGTTGCCATTTCCTTGCAGCAATACTTCATATACATGAAAATTTGTACTGTATTAAATAGCAAGTGCACATTTCAAGCTTTCTCAGTTTTCAAAACAAATTCATAATAATAATTTTATAATAATTATTGTGAGATCTAAAATAAGAAATTATCTTCATTACATATAGGAAACTAAATATTTACAAGAATAGCAAAAGTGTTAGTTGCTCAGTCATGTCCAACCCTTTGCTACCCCATGGACCTCAGCCTGCCAGGCTCCTCTGTCCTTGGAATTCCCCAGGCAAGAATACTGGAGTGGGTTGCCATTTCCTTCTCCAGGGGATCTTCCTGATACAGGGATCAAACCTGGGTCTCCTGCATTACAGATGGATACTTTACTGTCTGAGCTCTTTAATTTGTGATTGAAACCAACATGCATGGATTTCTAACCTACATGAGGATAAAGAAACTGTTTATTTTAGTCACTCTCTTTAATGCTTAATGTGTTGGGCATTTGGAGAGACAATACATTAACTCAATAAACTGAGCATCTTAAAGATTTGATATCAAATAAATGAACTCAGTTCTCATTTCCGTTAGCCAAAATTCTGTTCTGAAAAGTCAAAACAAATTATTTCTCTGTAATTCTCAGTTTTGCAGGTGGGTAATTTATATTAAGGTAAATAGAAATGTGAAATACATTGAATAAGCTAATCACAACACACTAATCACATACTTACAATACTGATTTTTAAAATAGTAGTATTGAAAATTTCTATAAAATTAGTCCCTCTGTGCTAAGGAATGCCACATCCAGGCATTACTTACTTTCCAGGCTAGTTATTTTCTTGGATTTTTGTTCTTGTATTCCAATACTCCTACTCAATCCTGAATTTGTGACTTTATAAACAAGGTCACTAAAATATTTAACATGCATTTATCACCATGTTTAATGATATTTAGCTTTTTCAAAAATTAAAAGTGAATGCAACTGATCTAAATTTGTTTGTTTCATAAAATATGACTTTTTAACTTAGCAGTTTAATAAATGACAGTGAAAAAAGAAGCATGCATTTTTATTTCCCCAAACAATGCACTGACACTTTTATGTTTAATATCTTGTTATTTGATATGATTCAATTTCTGTATTGAATTTATACCCATAAAATAGAGAACAAATTTAGGCAAAAAGTACAATGCATATATATTCAAAACTTTCAGTGTTAATGTTACTTCATAGTTTGGAAAACAATTGCTTTTTCATGAATGTTACTAAGAATCACTCTTTAAATTTGTATTCCATTAAATAAAAGGAATTATATGTAGATATCATACACAAAAATCATCTTTAGTTGTAACACATAAAGTATTTCATTAAAGCTCAGGATTATTTATAAGGTATGTGAAATTATTACAAGGATTCACTTTTTAAGTGAAAATTACTGAGCAAAAGGAAATAATAAGTGACAATCTTCATCTGAAGATATTATTTTCTTGAAACTTATTATGATCCTGCTTTTAATATTTTATTTAAAAAATTATGAAACAGAGCAAATTATATATATTTGTGACTTATCCTGCCTACACAATTAAAACAGAAGTAAAAGGTTATTACCTTTTTAAGAAATAAAAGAGGTTATTGTGAAACCTACAAGAACAAAAGGAATGAGAAAAGAGACATGATCAGACAATGAGTGTCAATAAATTTTATAGAAGACAATATCAGCTAGAGGATGGTTAATTGACAGCAGAGTTTAGGTACTTAAAACTCAATAAAGAGATTTGTTCTTGAGAAAGAATTATTTTAGCCCAAATGGAATCTAGAAAGGCACAAATAGAACTTAAAGAAATGGGACCAGAGATATTTTGGAGCCTGGTAGTGACGTCTGAACCTGAGGAATTTAGTAAAAGTAATTACTGCAAGCCATGAAATTAAGAGACGCTTACTCCTTGGAAGAAAAGTTATGACCAACCTAGACAGCATATACAAAAGGAGAGACATCACTTTGCCGACTATGGTCCATCTAGTAAAGGCTATGGTTTTTCCAGTAGTCATGTATGGATGTGAGAGTTGGACTGTGAAGAAGGCTGAGCGTGGAAGAATTGATGCTTTTGAACTGTGGTGTTGGAGAAGACTCTTGAGAGTTCCTTGGACTGCAAGGAGATCCAACCAGTCCATTCTGAAGGAGATGAGCCCTGGGATTTCTTTGGAAGGAATGATGCTAAAGCTGAAACTCCAGTACTTTGGCCACCTCAAGCGAAGAGTTGACTCATTGGAAAAGACTTTGATGCTGGGAGGGATTGGGGGCAGGAGGAGAAGGGGACAACAGAGGATGAGATGGCTGGATGGCATCACGGACTCAATGGACATGAATCTGAGTGAACTCCAGGAGTTGGTAATGGACAGGGAAGCCTGGGATGCTGCGATTCATGGGGTTGCAAAGAGTCAGACACGATTGAATGACTGAACTGAACTGAACTGAACTGAACTGAATTTTGCAGAGTGGATACAACAACTGATCCTTCTGGTCACAGAGACTAATGAACTGGAATTCTTTACAAAACAAAGGACTAGACTAACTCTTCTCTGTGTTAGTTTCACTCTTCTGTGAAACCACATGCATCCTTGTATGGGTGAAGCATAGGGCTATAGAGAGAGAAGACTGGAAATTGACATACTTCTCGGTGGGTTCACCTCTGTCAGTTGATCTTTCCTATTTCCAGAATACTGAGAGCCAGAGACATTCCTTCCTCAAAGAAGGTACTCAGTTAAGTTCACTTCAGTCGCTCAGTCATGTCTGACTCTTTGCAACCCCATGAATCAGACACTCCAGGCTTCCCTGTCCATCACCAACTCCGAGAGTTCACTCAGACTCACATCCATCGAGTCAGTGATGCCATCCAGCCATCTCATCCTCTGCCGTCCCCTTCTCCTCCTGCCCCCAATCCCTCCCAGCATCAGAGTCTGTTCCAATGAGTCAACTCTTCGCTTGAGGTGGCCAAAGTACTGGAGTTTCAGCTTTAGCATCATTCCTTCCAAAGAACACCCAGGGCTGATCTCCTTCAGAATGGACTGGTTGGATCTCCTTGCAGTCCAAGGGACTCTCAAGAGTCTTCTCCAACACCACAGTTCAAAAGCATCAATTCTTCAGCACTCAGATTTCGTCACAGTCCAACTTTCACATCCATACCTGACCACTGGAAAAACCATAGCCTTGACTAGATGGACCTTAGTTGGCAAAGTATTGTCTCTGCTTTTGAATATGCTATCTAGGTTGGTCATAACTTTTCTTCCAAGGAATAAGCATCTTTTAATTTCATGGCTGCAGTCACCATCTGCAGGGATTTTAGATTCCCCCGAAAATAAAGTCTGACACTGTTTCCACTGTATCCCCATCTATTTCCCATGAAGTGATGGGACCAGATGCCATGATCTTCGTTTTTTGAAAGTTGAGCTTTAAGCTAACTTTTTCACTCTCCTCTTTCACTTTCATCAAGAGACTTTGTAGTTCCTCTTGACTTTCTGCCACAAAGGTGGTGTCCTCTGCATATCTGAGATTATTGATACTTCTCCCGGCAATCCTGATTCCAACTTGTGCTTCTTCCAGCCCAATGGTTCTCATGATGTACTCTGCATATAAGTTAAATAAGCAGGTGACAATATACAGCTTTAATGTACTCCTTTTCCTATTTGGAACCAGTCTGTTGTTCCATGTCCAGTTCTAACTGCTGCTTCCTGACCTGCATACAGTTCTCCCATGAGGCAGAACAGGTGGTCTGATATTCCCATCTCTTTCAGAATTTTCCAGTTTATTGTGATCCACACAGTCAAAGGCTTTGGCAGAGTCAATAAAGCAGAAATAGATATTTTTCTTTAACTCACTTGCTTTTTCCATGATCCAGCAGATGTTGGCAATTTGATCTCTGGTTCCTCTGCCTTTTCTAAAACCAGCTTGAACATCAGGGAGTTCGCGGTTCACATGTTGCTGAAGGCTGGCTTGGAGAATTTTGAGCATACTTTACTAACGTGAGAGATGAGTGCAATTGTGCAGTAGTTTGAGGATTCTTTGACATTGCCTTTCTTTGGGATTGGAATGAAAACTGATCTTTTCCAGTCCTCTGGAAAAGTGGCCACTGCTGAGTTTTCCAAATTTGCTGGCATTTGAGTGCAGCACTTTCACAGCATCATCTTTCAGGATTTGAAATAGCTTAACTGGAGTTTGATCACCTCCACTAGCTTTGTTCATAATGATGCTTTCTAAGGCCCACTTGACTTCATATTCCAGGATGTCTGGCTCTAGGTGAGTGATCATACCATCATGGTTATCGGGGTCATGAAGATCTTTTCTGTACAGTTCTTCTGTGTATTCTTGCTACTTCTTTTTTAATATCTTCTGCTTCTGTTAGGTCCATACTATTTCTGTCCTTTATCGAGCCTATCTTTGCATGAAATGTTCCCTTGGCATCTCTAATTTTCTTGAAGAGATCTCTAGTCCTTCTCATTTTGTTGTTTTCCTCTATTTCTTTGCATTGATTGCTGAGGAAGGCTTTCTTATTTCTTCTTGCTATTCTTTGGAACTCTGCATTCAGATGCTTATGTCTTTCCTTTTCTCCTTTGCTTCTGCTTCTCTTCTTTTCACAGCTATTTTTAATGCCTCCCCAGACAGCCATTTTGCTTTTTTGCATTTCTTTTCCATGGGGATGGTCTTGATCCCTTTCTCCTGCACAATGTCATGATCCTCAGTCCATAGTTAATCAGGCACTCTATCTATCAGATCTAGTCCTTTAAATCTATTTCTCACTTCTACTGTATAATCATAAGGGAATTGATTTAGGTCGTTCCTGAATGGTCTAGTGGTTTTCCCTACTTTTTTTTTAATTTAAGTCTGAATTTGGCAATAAGGATCTCATGATCTGACCCACAGTCAGCTCCCAGTCTTGTTTTTGCTGACTGTATAGAACTTCTCCATCTTTGCATACAAAGAATATAATCAATCAATCTGATTTTGGTGTTGACTGTCTGGTGATGTCCATGTGTAGAGTCTTCTCTTGTGTTGTTGGAAGAGGGTGTTTACTATGACTAGTGCTTTCTCTTGGCAAAATTCTATTAGCCTTTGCCCTGCTTCATTCCATAATCCAAGGCCAAATTTGCCTGTTACTCCAGGTGTTTCTTGACTTCCTACTTTTGCATTCCAGTCCCCTGTAATGAAGAGGACATCTTTTTTTTGGGTGTTGGTTCTAGAAGGTCTTGTAGGTCTTCTTGTAGAACCATTCAACTTCAGCTTCTTCAGCATTACTGCTTGAGGCACAGACTGGGATTACTGTGATATTGAATGTTTTCCTTGGAAATGAACAGAGATCATTCTGTTGTTTTTGAGATTGCATCCAAGTACTGCATTTTAGACTCTTTTGTTGACCTTGATGGCTACGCCATTTCTTCTGAGGGATTTCTGCCTGCAGTAGTAGACAAAATGGTCATTTGAGTTAAATTCACCCATTCCAGTCCATTTTAGTTTGCTGATTCCTAGAATGTAAACGTTCACTGTTGCCATCTCCTGTTTGACCACTTCCAATTTGCCTTGATTCATGGACCTAACATTCCAGGTTCTTATGCAATATAGATCTTACAGCATCAGACCTTGCTTCTATCACCAGTCATTTCCACAGCTGGGTATTGTTTTTGCTTTGGCTCTATCCCTTCATTCTTTCTGGAGTTATTTCTCCACTGATCTCCAGAAGCATATTGGGCACCTACTGACCTGGGGAATTCCTCTTTCAGTATCCTATCATTTTGCCTTTTCATACTGTTCATGGGGTTCTCAAGGCAAGAATACTGAAGTGGTTTGCCATTCCCTTCTCCAGTGGGCCACATTCTGTCAGACCTCTCCACCATGACTCGCCCATCTTGGGTAGCCCCACAGGGCATGGCTTAGTTTCATTGAGTTGTGGCTCTGGTCTTAATGTGATTAGATTGACTAAAGTTTTCTGTGATTATGGTTTCAGTGTGTCTGCCCTCTGTTGCCCTCTTGCAACACTTACCGTCTTACTTGGGTTTCTCTTACCTTGGACATGGGGTTTCTCTACACGGCTGCTCCAATAAAGCGCAGACGCTGCTCCTTACCTTGGATGAGGGGTATCTCCTCACCGCCACGCCTCCTGACCTTGAATGTGGAGTAGCTTCTCTAGGCCCTCCTGAATCCACGTAGCCACCGCTCCTTGGATGTGGGGTAGCTCCTCTTGGCTGCTGCCCCTTGGGCATGGGGTCCCCCTGGCTTCTGCCCCTGACCTCGGACGTTGGGTAGCTCCTTTCGGCCACACTTGTGGGCCTTCGCAGCCACCCGTGCTTGTGCGGGCAATACTTAAGAAGGTATTATGCATATTAAGATACCTACTTACCTTTGAGGATGTGGGGCACATAGCAAAATGGCCTGCTTGCTATCTGATTATTATTACATTCAAAAAAGTTACACCAAAGGCAAGGATTGTGTAGAGATTATTCAACTTGCATATTAATCATTAAAATATTTCTTTAGAAACTATAGTACATATTATGTGATCCTCTCTTCCCATCACTGTTCAACTCTATATTATCCTGCTTTATTCTTTTAAGTGTTTAACCAAAAATCTGAAATTGTTTTTCTTATTTATTTGATCATTAGTTTATGTCTCTACCTCAATGTGATAAAACATCCATGAAGTAAGGGGCTCCATCTGCCCTTGTTCAATGCAATAGTATCAGATGGAGTTCACTTGGGGTGGAGAGGACATAATTTATTATGGAGTTTCTAGGTTTTTCTAGTAGTCATGTATGGATGTGACAGTTGGACCATAAAGAAGACTGAGCGCCAAAGAATTGATGCTTGTGGTGTTGGAGAAGACTCTTGAGAGTCACTTGAACAGCAAGGAGATCAAACCAGTCAATCCTAAAGGAAATCAACCTTGAATATACATTGGAAGGACTGATGCTGAAGCTGAAGTTCCAATACTTTGGCCACCTGATGCAAAGAGCCAGTTCATTAGAAAAGACCCTGATGCTGGGAAAGACCAAAGGCAGGAGGAGAAGGGGATGACAGAGGACAAGATGGTTGTATGGCATCACCAAATCAATGGACATGGGTTTGAGCAAGCTCCAGGAATTGTTGAAGGACAGGGCAGCCTGGCATGTTGCAGTCCATAGGGTCACAAAGAGTTGGACACAACTGAGTGACTAAACAACAACAGCAAGATGAAATATTCTGGATGTAATATGAATGAAGAAGAGAGTCTGCTCTTGTAGCAGAGGATTCAGGAATAAAAAGGAGAGTAAACACAACTGTTCTATTCTGGGGCATGATCTATCAGATAAAAGGATTGTGCACCGGACATAAATTGAAGAAAGTAGAAAATAGTTGGAAGCAAGTAGAAGAGAGGTAACCATAGCCCATGGAATCTGGAAAGAAATTTCATGACACCAGAAGTCTTCAACATTGACCTAGTTTATTCCCATTTCCTTAAAAAATATATTATTACATATATCATTATGTTTGTTACAGCACTTGACATGTCTTAATCATACATTTAAACAATCCAGAAAATCATCTTCCAGCTTCATTTAAGAAAGTAAGCATAGGGTTTTCCCTATAGTCTTTGCTTTTGTTCCCTCCAAGCTTGCAGTGTGTTCTACTCCCTCTTCTAACATCTCCGGGCATAAAATAAATTAGCAGTAAAAACATACTTCAAGAGGTTATTATCTCATTGAGGAAGCACCAATAACAAACGTGTCCCTCTCTAATTTTTAATAAAATACAGTAATCAGTCAGTTCAGTTCAGTCTCTCATTCACCTCCAACTCTTTGCAACTGAATGGACGGCAGAAAGCCAGGCTTCCCTATCCATCATCAACTCCCGGAGCTTGCTCAAACTCATGTCCATTGAGTCGGTGTTGCCATCCAACCATCTAATCCTCTGTTGTTCCTTTCTCCTCATGTTTTCAATCTTTTCACCATAAGGTTTTTTTTCCAATGAGTCAGTTCTTTAGATCAAGTGGCCAAAGTATTGGAGTTTCAGCTTCAGCATCAGCCCTTCCAATGGTATTTCAGAGTTGATTTCCTTCAGGATTGACTGGTTTGATCTCCTTGCTGTCCAAGGGACTCTCAAGAGTTGTCTCCAAAACCACAGTTCAGGAGCATCAATTTTTGGTACTCAGATTTCTTTATGGTCCAAAGCTTACATGCATACCTGACTACTGGAAAAACCATAGCTTTGACTGGACTGACCTTTGTTTGCAAAGTAATGTCTGCTTTTTCATATGCTGTCTAGGTTGATCATAGTTTTTCTTCCAAGGAGCAAGCATCTTTTAATTTCATGTCTACAGTGACCATCTGCAGTGATTTTGGAGCCCAGGAAAATAAAGGGTGTCACTGTTTCCATTGTTTCCCCATCTATTTGCCATGAAGTGACAGGATTAGTTGTTATAATTTTCATTGTTTGGGTGTTGAGTTTTAAGCCAACTTTTCCATTCTCCTTTTGCACTTTCATTAAGAGGCTCTTCAGTTCCTCTTCATTTTCTGCCATAAAGGTGGTATCATCTGCATATCAGAGGCTACTGATATATCTCCTGGCAATTTTGATTCCAGTCTGTGCTTCATCCAGCCCAGCATTTCACATGATGTACTCTACATATAAGTTTAGTAAGCAGGGTGGCAATATACAGCCTTGACAGACTCCTTTTCCAATTTGGAACAAGTTTGTTGTTCCAGGTCCAGTTCTAACTGTTGTTTCTTTACCTGCATACATATTTCTCAGGAGGCAAGTCAGGTGCTCTAGTATTTGCATCACTTTAAAAATTTTGCACTGTTTGTTGTGATCCACACAGTCAAAGGCTTTGGCATAGTCAATGAAGCAGAAATAGATGATTTTTTGGAACTCTCTTGGCTTTTCTATGATCCAACGGATGTTGCCAATTTGATCTCTGGTTCCACTGCCTTTTCTAAATCTGGCTTGAACATCTGGAATTTCTCAGTTCAGGCACTGTTGAAGCCTGGCTTGGAAAATTTTCAGCATTACTTTGCTAAAATGTGAGATGAATGCAATTGTGCAGTAGTTTGAATATTCTAGAACATTCTAGACAAAGAACATTCTAGACAAAGAACATTCTAGACAAAGAACATTGGCATTGTCTTTCTTGGGATTCGATTGAAAATTGACCTTTTCCAGTCCTGTGGCCACTGCTGAGTTTTCCAAATTTGCTGCCTTATTGAGTGCAGCATTTTGACATCATCTTCTTAATATTTTCTGGTTCATTTAGGGCTATATTGTTTCTGTTCTTTATTGTGCCCATCTTTGAATGAAACGTTCCCTTAGTATCTCTAATTTTATTGAAGCGATCTCCAGTCTTTCCCATTCTGTTGTTTTCCTCTATTTCTTTGCATTGATCACATAGGAAGTCTTTCTTATCTCTCCTTGCTATTCTTTCAGTTCAGTTCAGTTCAGTCGCTCAGTCATGTCCAACTCTTTGTGACCCCATGAATCGCAGCACGCCAGGCCTCCCTGTCCATCACCAACTCCCAGAGTTTACTCAAAGTCGTGTCCATCGAGTCGGTGATACCATCCAGCCATCTCATCCTCTGTCATCCCCTTCTCCTCCTGCCCCCAATTCTTCCTAGCATCAGAGTCTTTTCTAATGAGTCAACTCTTCGCTTGAGGTGGCCAAAGTACTGGAGTTTCAGCTTTGGCCTCATTCCTTCCAATGAACACCCAGGACTTGTCTCCTTTAGAATAGACTGGTTGGATCTCCTTGCTGTCCAAGGGACTCTCAAGAGTCTTCTCCAGCACCATAGTTCAAAAGCATCAATTCTTTGTGCTCAGCTTTCTTCACTGCTATTCTTTAGAACTCTGCATATAGATGGATATATCTCTCCTTCTCTCCTTTGCCCCTTTCACTCCTCTTCTCAGCTATTTGCAAGGCCTCCTCAGGCAGCCATTTTGCCTTTTTGCATTTCTTCATCTTGGGGATGGTTTTGGTCACAACCTCCTGTACAATGTTATGAACCTCTGTCCATAGTTCTTCAGGCATTTTGTCTATCAGATCTAATCCCTTGAATCTATTTCTCACTTCCACTGTATAATCATAAGGGATTTGATTTAGGTCATACCTGAATGATCTAGTGGTTTTCCCCATTTTCTTCCATTTAAGTCTGAATTTGACAATAAGGAGTTCATGATCTGAGCCACAGTCAGCTGCTGGTCTTGTTTTTGCTGACTATATAGAGCTTCTCCATCTTTGACTGCAAATATAATCAATCTAATTTCGGTGTTGACCATCTGATGATGTCCAAGATTCATCTCTTGTACTGTTGAAAGAGAGTGTTTGCTATGTGCAGTGCATTCTCTTGGCAAAACCTGTTAGCCTTTGTCCTGCTTCATTTTATACTCCAATGTCAAACATGCCTGTTACTCCTCCAGGTATCTCTTGACTTCCTACTTTTGCGTTCTAGTCCCCTGTGATATGAAGGACATCTTTTTTGTCTGTTAGTTCTAAAAGGTCTTGTAGGCTTTCATAGAACCGTTCAGCTTCACCTGCTTTGACATTATTGTTTGGGGTATAGACTTGGATTTCTGTGATATTGAATAGCAAACACATACTTTTTGAACAAAATGTATTACTGTAATTTACCAAGATTTATAAGATTCTATTTGTTCCAACAACATGAAATTTATACTTAAAGGGATATGCACACACACATGGTGCATATCTACATGGGACTTATGAACACTGGCAGTTTATATTTGCATTTGTTTTTCTAAAAAGGGAGAACATAATTAAACATATCATGGCTGTTAAGGAGTCTATAAGTTTATAAAGCTAAATATAGCCAATGGCCATCTCGGCCAATGAATTGCCATTGTCTGCAGTGTGATAATTAGATATGGTTATCATGATAACATTCTGTGTATTGTACTAAACTATAGCTCGTAGATTCTTATTGTAGTAATAAAAGTGAGTCTACAGAGTATGGTGTGAACTTTACCTGAAACTAGGAATCTGGAAATATCACTCAAGGACAGAATTTCTGTGTCCAGTTCTCACACCTAAAGTCCAATCATTACTCTGATAGACAGCATGTTGATCTCTAGAGCAGAATCTGCCCTGAAGGCAATAAGCATAATAGTTTCATTTTGTTGCATCTCTCTGGAGCCAAATTTTAGCGATTCCTAACGTGCAATTCTACAGACTCAAGTACTGAAAAGGTTGACAAAGTGACAGGAAATAAAAGAGCTCACATCAAAGCCCTTATCTGATGATTTGAGATTTACCCTGAGGACTTGCTTGCCTTCAAGGTAGAACACCGGAGCAACTGGAAGATTTTTTTGAGGTGTACTATAATGAAAATAAGAGACTGATCTACATCAGTGCAATGCTTGAGTTTTTTACTTGGGGAATCCTTTTTCTAACACTGCATACTAATGTACAAATTTGTCCAGAGTACAATTTTCCCATTACACATTTTTACGCTAGTTGGAAATTTATAAAACAGATTTTGATTTGTGGAAGTAGCTCCCTTACACAAATTTTGATTTTAGAAACTGAGCTAGAAGGGGGGGGGGGGGGGGGGGAAAGTGCTCCATGGCTGAGTTGTCCACTTTCAACAATAAAAGTCTTAGTCTATCTGTCCATTTCAGAATTTGAAATTTTTAGTTTCCTGACCTTAAATGAAGTCTTTCAAAAATAGAATAGTATGGAGGGCAACTCACAAGGGTTTCTAGGTTGAAAAGTCAAATTTCAACCAACTTAAATTGATCATTTATGATAGTACTATATTTATTCATTTAGTTCTTAGAACTTCATAAAATGTATACTGTGTTCTCAACTCTGGTTGTTGTTTTGTTGTTAAAGTCCTGTCTGACAGTTTTGTGATCCCCAGGCTCCTCTGTCCATGGGATTTTCCAGGTAAGAGTACTGGAATGGGTTGTCATTTCCTTCTCCAGGTAATTGTCCCACCCTAGGGACTGAACCTGCAGTTTGTGCTTTGGTAGGCAGATTCTTTACCACTGAGCCACCAGGGAAGCCCCTCTCAACTCTTAAGGAACTGGTAAATTAAACAAATAAAGAGTATTAGTATATATCCAAATAATTGCAAAACATAATGGAAAAAGATAGCAGTAAGAGAAATACAATGCAGACTTATGACATTCCAGTATTTGTACACATTATTTGACCTAGGGAATGAGAGACACTTTATGAAATATGTAGACAATGTTATTCATTAGGCAAAGTCATTACTAACTTTGAAGCACTACACACATAAGCAGATAAGCAATGAAGCTCATACGTGGCCAGCGCAATTCAATCAAGAGAATATTTCCCTATCTCTGTTGAAACTTGCATAGTAGTTAGCTTGTATGTTTACTTTGCAATAGTGTAAGGTATAGAATAGGTACTCAATCTTTGTTTAGTGAATATGTATGTACACATCTTCCCCCACTCCTGTTCCTCTATTTTTTTTTCTTTTGCTCCTGAATTTTCCACTTTTCAGTTTTGTCCATGCATAAAAGACCTTTCTTTTCCAAAATACAGGTTTTGATAAGAGTATCAGTTTAAAAATTATTTTTGAACAATGAAACATGAGAAGGCAAATGAACCAAATGTGAAGCTGATGAGTGAGTTCTACACCTATCCCTGAACTGTGAAATGTTCACAACAGTACAAGAGAATGGTCTTTGTCATCAAGCATACTAGGTATGGATTTTACTTTTGTGTATGATTTGCAAAGTTGTACTCTTTGAAATTCTGTCTCTCATATGAAAATTGAGAAGTGTATAATAACATCTTTACCAGCTGGGAGAATCAAATGAATTAACTTACATGAAAGGATATATCAAAACGCTTTTGACACATAGTTGATATTTAATAAATATTTCCTTCTTTCTTTCCCCTTTTGCCTTACTCCCTCAGGCTAATTAAAATTCCAAACTCAACTAGAGTCAGAATTCTAATTTGCATTAGGTCTATAGGGTAATGCTGAATGAGCCTGAAGGTAAACCATTTTTCCTTGGGCTTCCCAGGCAAGTATCACTTTAAACGATTGCCTTAGAAATGGTGGGAGTGTAAATACAACTGGTAGAGTGGATGTTCATTAAATTACTGTCCATAACTTAATTTAAGAAAGTTAATTGATTTGAGGAGAAACAAGATACTCTTTGAATGTCTGGTTCTAGAAGATATAATGCAGGTATAAAATGGTTAAAGAAATTGTCAATATCCTTGAAATTTCAAATTTATTTTACACAATAGAAAATATATTTTCAGAAATTCCCTGGTAAATCAGTGATTAGGAATCAGTGTTTACACTGCCAGGACCTGGGTAGAGTACCTAGTAGGGTAACAAAATGCTGCAGCCATTTGTAGCCAAATGTGAGCTTGTAAGTATATATAAATATATATAATATATTATATAATTATATAATATTAATAATATCAATGAATAATATTATCAGTTCAGTTCAGTTCAGTCACTCAGTCATATCCGGTTCTTTGTGACCCCATGAATCACAGCACGCCAGGCCTCCCTGTCCATCACCCACTCCCGGAGTTCACTCAGACTAACATCCATAAGTCAGTGATGCCACCCAGCCATCTCATCCTCTGTCGTCCCCTTCTCCTCCTACCTTCAATCGCTCCAGCATCAGAGTCTTTTCCAATGAGTCAACACTTCACATGAGGTGGCCAAAGTACTGGAATTTCAGCTTTAGCATCATTCCTTCCAAAGAACACCCAGGGATGATCTCCTTCAGAATGGACTGGTTGGATCTCCTTGAACTCCAAGGGACCCTCAAGAGTCTTCTCCAACACCACAGTTCAAATGCATCAATTCTTCTGTGCTCAGCCTTCTTCACAGTCCAACTCTCACATCCATACATGACCACAGGAAAAACCATAGCTTTGACTAGACGGATCTTTGTTGGCAAAGTAATGTCTCTGCTTTTCAATATGCTATCTAGGTTGGGCATAACTTTTCTTCCAAGGAGTAAGTGTCTTTTAATTTCATGGCTGTAATCACCATCTGCAGTGATTTTGGAGCTCAAAAGTAAAGTCTGACACTGTTTCCACTATTTCCCCATCTATATCCCATGAAGTGATGGGACTGGATGCCATGGTCTTTGTTTTCTGAATGATGAGCTTTCAGCCAACTTTTTCACTCTCCTCTTTCACTTTCATCAAGAGGCTTTTTAGTTCCTCTTCACTTTCTGCCATAAGGGTGGTGTCATCTGCATATCTGAGGTTATTGATATTTCTCCCAGCTATCTTGATTCCAGCTTGTGCTTCTTCCAGCCCAGTGTTTCTCATGATGTACTCTGCATAGAAGTTAAATAAGCAAGGTGACAATATACAGCCTTGACGTACTCCTTTTCTTATTTGGAACCAGTCTGGTGTTCCATGTCCAGTTCTAACTGTTGCTTCCTGACCTGCATACAGATTTCTCAAGAGGCAGGTCAGGTGGTCTGGTATTCCCATCTCTTTCAGAATTTTCCACATTTTATTGTGATCCACACAGTCAAAGGCTTTGGCATAGTCAACAAAGCAGAAATATATGTTTTTCTGGAACTCTCTTGCTTTTTCTATGATCCATTGGATGTTGGCAATTTGATCTCTGGTTCCTCTGCCTTTTCTAAAACCAGCTTGAACATCTAGAAGTTCATGGTTCATGTACTGCTGAAGCCTGTTATATATAATTATGTATATTATATATAAATTATTTTATCGTTTTCCATATGTTTAAATATGTTGCATTTTTCTTTTAGTCTAAATTTTTCTTTTTCTTTCTTTTTTGTTATCAGTTTTAGAAGACATTTATTCATTCTTCATATCAAAGACTGTACTTTATGATCTGTTTCAAATTCAGTTATTTATTTTCTATTTCATTAATTTAAGCTTTTATTTCTATTGTTTTCCTTTCTTACTTTTAGTTTTCTCTACTTGTTACTTGTTTTGTTGAATTTATTAAGATGCATAATAAGATCTTCCTATTAATAATGTATTGAAATAAAATTAAAAACAATGTCTCCTTACAACTTAGAAAGCATGTCCACAGAAGTAAAACAGAAAGAAAATAACTTTTTTATTGAATATGCATTAAACCAGAATGCACTGCTCATCAAAAGCAATGCACTAAGGGACTAGCAAAATAACGATCTCACACCAAGTCAGCAGATAGGACCCATGACATACCACTTCTTAAGAAAACTAGTGAGTGGTTCTCAAGTAGAAAGGTTTTGACAGCACAATTGGTTACATACAGTTCACCACAATTCACCTGGCAATTTGGATGTCCATTCTTGTTTGCTAGTAGATTTAGTTCAGAGAAATAAACGTTTATTTCTTTTATAATAAGAGTTAGTTTACAGCTCGGAGGGAGGTACTTAGAGAAGTTAGGCTCCAATCCTCCCTTAGAAAGTGGAAGATAGGTTTCTCTTCTTTGATGATTACAGCACAAGGAGATGGTCATTGAGAAAGACACTTTCTGGGTTTTTAATTAGGCAAGAGATTGATTTAGCCCTTGAAAAGATTTCCATATACATTTCAGAGACAAAGTAATTACCATGACAAGTTTTCTAAAGTAAACACTTTAAGAAAAGGAGTTAGAATGTCTTTTCCCTTATTTTCAACAGGCTTATTTTCAATTTGGATTTGCCCTGGCAAATCAAAGATTTCTTAGGCTGCAGAGCTTCTGCTGAGATTCAGCTTTGCCAGAGGATTTCCATGCTGCCTCTAACCTCCAGCATTTCTACCTTCAGGTGGTAACATTAACTATAAGTGTAAGTCGCCTAGTCATGCCCGACTCCTTGTGATGCCATGGACTACAGCCCACCAGGCTCCTCTGTCCATGAGATTTTCCAGGCAAAGATACTGGAGTGGGTTGCCATTTCCTTCTCCAGGGGGTCTTCCCAACCCAGGGATCAAACCCGGGTCTTAAACCCAGATCTTCTGCACTGCAGGCAGATTCTTTATTGACTTAGCTACAAAGGAAGCCCAAACTTTAACTAGACGAACTCTAAGAACACAGTAGTATGGATTTACTGGACTTCCATTTTCCCAGCATTAGTAGAATGGACCCATGGGAAAGAAGAAATGTGATACAAATTACAATGGTGGGAAAGATCAGGGAAGATTTTATAGAGTTATCATTAAAACAAAAGACATAAGGACATGCCCCATAATCTAATATACTGGGTAAGTGGAGAACTCAGTACAGTTCCATCTCTCAGTTGTATCCGACTCTTTGTGACCCCATGGACTGTAGCACGCCAGGCTTCCCTGTCCATCACCAACTCCTGGAACTTGCTCAAACTCATGTCCATCAAGTTGCTGATGCCATCCAATCATTTCATCCTCTGTCGTCCCCTTCTCCTACTGCCTTCAATCTTTCTCAGCATCAGTGTCTGGGACCAAGAAATTCAAGAACCAAGGAGTCAGTTCATCAGGTGGCCAAAGTATTGGAGTTTCAGCTTCAGCGTTAGTCCTTCCAATGAATATTCAGGACTGATTTCCTTTAGGATTGACTGGTTTGATCTCCTTGCAGTCCAAGGGTCTCTCAAGAGTCTTCTCCAACACCACAGTTCAAAACATCAGTTCTTCAGCACTCAACTTTCTTTATATTCCAGCTGTAACATCCATACCTGACTATTGGAAAAACTATAGCTTTGACTAGATGGACCTTTGTTGGCAAAGCAATGTCTGCAGAGGGATGTTGTGGGGAGGGAGGTGGGAGGGTGGTTCATGTTTGGGATCGCATGTACACCTGTGGTGGATTCATGTCAATGTATGGCAAAACCAATACAGTATTGTAAAGTAAAATAAAGTAAAAATAAAAATTGAAAAAAAAATAAAAAATAATAAATGCATACAAAAAAAATAAAATAAAATGCTGTCTAGGTTGTTCATAGCACTTCTTCCAAGGAGAAAGTATCTTTTAATTTCATGGCTACAGTCATCATCTGCAGTGATTCAGGAGACTCCCCCTAAAATAAAGTTTGTAACTGTTGCCATTGTTTCCCCATCTATTTGCCATGAAGTGATAGGACCAGATGCTATAATCTTCATTTCTTGAATCTTGAAGCTGGCTTGAATGAGTTTAAGCCAGATTTTTTACTCTCCTCTTTCAATTTTATCAAGATGCTCTTTAGTTCTTCTTCACTTTCTGCCATAAGGATGGTGTCACCTGCATATCTGAGATGATGTATTGTTGATATTTCTCCCAGGAATTTTGATTCCAGCTTGTGGTTCATCCAGCCTGGCATTTCACATGATGTACTCTACATATAAGTTAAATAAGCAGGGTGACAATATACAGCCTTTACATACTTCTTTCCTGATTTGGAATCAGTCTGTTGCTCCATGTCCAGTTCTAACTGTTGCTTCTTGAACTGAATATGTATTTCTCAGGAGGCAGGTAAGGTGGTCTGTTATGTGCATTTCTTGAAGAATTTTCCACAGTTTGTTGTAATCTACACAGTCAAAGGCTTTAGCGTAATCAATAAAGCAGAAGTAAATGTTTTCCTGGAATTTTCTTGCTTTTTCAATGATCCAGCAGATATTGGCAATTTGATCTCTGGTTCCTCTGCCTTTTCTAAATCCAGCGTGAACTTCTGAAAGTCCATGGTTCCACGTATTGTTGACTCCTAGCTTGGAGAATTTTGTCCATTACTTTACTAGCATGTGAGATGAGATTGTGTGATTGTGCAGAGCAATTGTACCATGCAATTGTGTGGTAGTTTGAACATCCTTTGGCATTGCCTTTATTTGGAATTGGAATGAAAACTGACCTTTTCTATTCCTGTGGCCACTGCTGAATTTTCCAAATTTGCTGGCATATTAAGTACAGAACTTTAACAGCATGATCTTTTAGTATTTGAAATAGCTTGACTGGAATTCCATCACCTCCACTAGCTGTGTTCCTAGTGATGCTTCCTAAGGCCCTCTTGACTTTGCATTCCAGGATTCTGGCTCTAGGTGATTGATCACATCATCATGGTTATCTGTGTTATGATTTTGGGGGGTGGTATAGTTTTTTGTATTGTATAGGGAAAAGCTGGTATTTGAATTTTTAAGCAAGGACCACACCTTGGTGGATTCTCATACAAGTGTTCTGAGGTACACACTTTGAGAAATACTCCATGAAATCACTGAGAACCTGAGTAAAATTAAATGTGAAAAACTATCTCAAAGATATGAATCTGCTAGCTGAACACACATGCAATGCTGAAATGAAAAGGCAAATTTGATGCTAAAGCGAGAAAAATTTAGATTTAAAAGCTGGTAAAATAGGCACAAGTCCATGGCCTAAGAGAATCAAAAATATGATAAAATGACCCATATAAAAGTTTAACCCTCTTTATCTCTGTATCTTTTGACAAGGCTTAATATAATTTCAAATACCCACCCTCCTCAACTTTGAATTCTTTAATGATGTATTTGCCTTTTCATAGTTTCTCTAGTATATTTGGGCTTTTAAAATTACTTTGTTTTAGTCCTTGTCCAGAAACATAGGGACTGATGACTGCCCCCCACCTCCCCTGCCAACTCACCATGGTTAACTGGCTACTTCTATTCTCCTTCTAAATCTCATCCTGAGAAATGACAATATCCATTCATAAGTTAATTTCTCGCCAATAACTTTTATGGTGCCTTTCACCAATGCCCTTGTCATTAGTGTCAGATGTCCTCTGCTCTTTTAACTCCAGCTAATAATGCACAGTGGTGATTCAAGAGTGCCCAGGTAGGCAAATATATCAATGATGTAGGACTGGTAGAGGATTGAATGAGAACACCAAAAACCTTGGTGAAGTGAAAACTAATGTGAGTTGATTTCGGAGGTGTTTTCAAGCACTGAGGAAGAAAATGTGTCCTAGACTAAGGATTCAAGAGAAAAGTCACAGAAGAGAGGATATTGCATGGGAGGGAAATATGAATAATGTAAGAAAGCAGGAGTCTGGAAGTTCAAATACCAAAGCTTGTCAGTGCCTAAACTGCAAAGAGGTGATCTGTAACTTGTCATTTGATAAGGTTTAGACCAGATTTTCACAAAATTTTATACAACAGCAACAAATTCTAAGAAATTTTTAAAAAGTCTTAATAACAGGGACTTTTGTTTATTTCCTGAAGGCATGTAAATATTAATAATTTAATTTAAATTTACTATATTGTGTAGATTCTCAATTTGATTATGCCCACACAGTAGTAACTTGAAATGATTCGATATATATGGAAGAATAGTCATATTTTATATTTTACCACTTACTTTCAACACCGATTCTCTGGGAGTCAGTGCCCCAGAATGAAGCAGAATAGCATTTTCCCATTACCCCATCATGGTTCTTACATATCAGGAGCACAGAATAAAGCATTCAGGTGAACCAAGGGTCACATTTTAACTTTTGTACTAACTTTAAAGAGTACATATTGCAAATGCCTATGACTAGATCTGAAAAAAAAAAAACTTACTATATCTTTCTATTTTAATCACAATATGATCAATAAATGATTATAGGGTTGGCTCATCTGCCTGCTTGCTTTTACTTTGGTCTCTTTGTTCTTTTATTCTCTTTCCACTCCTTTACCTTCACGTAGTTTTGCCTTTCAAATTTGTGAAATTTACTTAGAAACTGATAAATTTCAGTTTCTATACTAATGAAATCTTCCATTTTTTAATATGCTATTAGCACAACTCAGCACATGAGTGCTTTCAATCTGTCCCAGAAAAAAGAAACCACTGGGAAAAAAAAAATCATTTTGCAGTTTTCAAAATATGTAATACTTTAGGATAATGTGCTATGTTGTGAGAAAACATAGAGGAGGGCTTGGTTAAGAAAGAGAAAAAAATCTGTGGTGTCAGTACCTAGAATCTGTATTGTCCTTGAGGTAATTTGGGTGCTACTGTGATGACCAGGACCTAAACCACAATTACTATAAACAAGGCAAGTGGGTATCAGTCTTAGTGATTGGTACTTGTATCAGAAGAGAATGACAACGTGAAAAAATGTGTATTCAAATAAGAAACAGCGAATATAAAATTAAATCTGTACTTTGATTACAGAAAATGTTCAATCACTATTAAATCAAAGGCAAGGAATATGAGGACTTGCAAACAATTGTTTTTTAATGGTTTTAGATTGGGCCTCTCTATTTGTTGTTGCTGTTTATTCTCTGTACAAAAAGAGACTTATGCCACTTTATGAAGCATGTCGGTATGGGCATTTGACTTTCTTTTCCTTTTGGTAACCTGAGTCACCATTTTTGAGGAGTTAGTATTCAGTGCTTTATTTTCCCCCTGCCTTGTCACTCTTTAATGTTACCCTGTTTTCCTATGTTTACACTTTAACTTTTCCTCTGTTCAACAGAAAGCACTTTAATCTTCCAATATGCCTTAAATTAGCATGAGTAATTAATTTATTATTTCATAAATATTTATTGAACTTTTTCTCTGCACCAGTTCTTGTGCTAAGTGGTGAGGATACAGATTGAGCAAGACTCACCTGATCTCTGCTCTAAGAAGCTTTGAGTTCTTTAGAAAACAGATAATATTAAGCTATAATAGTCATAAAGTGTGATGCATATCAGGATGAGGAAAGCGCATGCATCTTAGTGACATACAGCATGAGGACCTCATCTTGTCAAGAAATCAAGGAAAGCCTCCTGAAAAAATTAAATATTTAAGGTGAGATATTAAAGATACATTGGATAAAAGATGTGGAAAAGAAGAACAAGTGTAGAAAACCTATGAAAATGCCTTCCAATGAGGCATTCCAGTTAGTTTAGTATATTTAATGATTTAAAACAAGAGTGATTGCACTTTATTCTAAAATAGATAAGAAGCTGTTAACTGTTAACAATTAAAATGCAGATAAAAACCAATATGTTGCAGATCCTCATGTAGCATCTGCATACACATACCTCAAGTTCTTGCTCCCACTGACTTTTAGATCACTATTCTCCCACCCTTTTGTGACTCTGAAACAATTTCTTAGAAACTTAAGGTATTGCCTATATGTCTTTACAACCCTTTTCATTCACATTCTTTACCCACTTTCAATCCCTTAATTTCAGTGAGACTTCACACTTGCCACAGTCTTCTTCCCGGTTACAAATTCTGCCATTGTTCTATGTGACATCAACATCCACACAGGGATCCAAACAACACCCTAGTCACCCAGCATGTGGAGCTAAACTTCCTGCAGGATGCTCCTCCATTCTCCTCAGACACTCAGATATCGTAGTAGGTTTTAAAATCGTTCCCAAACTACAAAATCTCACATCTTAAACAGCTGCAATAATTTATAATTCTCTTGTAACATGGAAGAAAAGACTAAGCAAGCTGTTGTGATGTCTTAATGAAGAAGGAGGACTTCCCCAGTGGTGCCAGTAGTAAAGAATCCACCTGCCAATAAAGGAAGCACAAGAGACATGGGTTCAATTCTTGGGTTGGGAAGATTCCCTGGAGTAGAAAATGGCCACCTGCTCCAGTATAGTTGCCTGGAAAATTCCATGGACAGTGGAGCCTGGCAGACAATAGTCAGACATGAATGAGTGACTGAGTACACTCACAAACTGGTAAAAATAAAGCAATTATATATTGAACAATGCCAGCATTATTACTTTTAATCCTGATGGAAAACAAATACAATAAACATATTTTTCCCTTCTTTTGACATATTTGAACAATGGTTTAGGGTAATTAAATAATATCCCTAAGGTCATATGAACAGATCATAACAAATTTGAGTTTTGAAGCCAAGTTATTGTCCAGAACGCAGAGATCAAGCCTTTAACCACTATTGTTTATCCAGAAGCTAGGTTATCTGCACAGAAAAATAAGTTCTATTCTTCCAATAAAGAGAAATATAATAATAAAACCTCAAATATGTATTATAAATCAGTGAACTCATTGCTTATATGACATTTATTTTTATATGACTCCAATCTTCCAACACAATAAAATTAAAGAAAATATCTTAAGATAGAATTTAAAAGAAAACACATATAATGCATAACTTGGTAGTGACAGAGAATGGGGGTCAAAACTGAACAAATAAAGGCATCTTGAACATATTTGTTAGTTTGATTTACCATCTCTTTATACTTCTACAGAAGATACAGGTTTTGCTAATTGCAGTTGGCCATTTACAACCTCCTGGACTTGACTGCAACACTTATCAATATTAATCCTTTTCCTTCATGAAAATCTCCTCCCATTGAATTCGATGTTAATGAATTCTGTAAGTTTGCTTACCATTCTGATCATACTTTCTCCAATCTTTCTTTTTCTCACTCCATAGTTGACACAACTTCTGTTTTCAAAACTTTCATTAATTTATCTTTGTGGGAAAGTACAGCATAATAATATCATTGAAAGTGAAGTCACTTAGTCATGTCCGACTCTGCAAACCCGTGGACTGTAGCCCACCAGGCTCCTCTGTCCATGGGATTCTCCAGGCAAGAATATTGGAGTGGGTTGCCATTTCCCTCTCCAGGGGATCTTCCCAACCCAGGCATCGAACCCAGGTCTCCCGCATTGCTGGCAAACGCTTTAACCTCTGAGCCACCAGGGAAGCCCCAATATCATTAGCTGACAAAAAATATTGATCTCTTCATTAGCATAATGTACATCTGATTATTTGCATAAATGTTATGTATTGGTTCTGGAACCCATGGATAGAATTGAGTCTGTATATGAATCCCTATCGGAGAAGGCAATGGCACCCTACTCCAGTACTCTTGCCTGGAAAATCCATGGATGGAGGAGCCTGGTAGGCTGCAGTCCATGGAGTCGCTAGGAGTCGGACACGACTGAGTGACTTCACTTTCCAGTTTCATGCATTGGAGAAGGAAATGGCAACTCACTCCAGTATTCTTGCCTGGAGAATCCCATGGACTGAGGAGCCTGGTAGGCTGCCGTGGGACACGACTGAGCGGCTTAACTTTCACTTTTCACTTTCCTGTATTGGAGAAGGAAAAGGCAACCCACTCCAGTGTTCTTGCCTGGAGAATCCCAGGGGTGGGAAAGCCTGGTGGGCTGCCATCTATGGGGTCGCACAGAGACAGACATGACTGAAGCGACTTAGCAGCAGCAGCAGCAGTATGAATCCCTATGAAGTCAGCCATCCTAGGTTAAAAGCACCAAATTTATTATTTCCCTTGAAATTACTTTGGTTTCACCTAATATGATCCACACTGCATTGGGCATTGCAAGACAGGCTTTGTCTCCAGTCCATCTCTGGCATAGTGCTTATATTATATAGTACAAAGGCAGTCATTAAAAGCTGTTAACTGAAAACAAATTATGTTTGTTTTAAAATCATGATTTTCCTAATTTCTCGTGTCTTCTTAGCTCTAGTTCTATATTGCAACTCTATTTCTCTATAATGCTGAATTTGAAAATCACTGTGTTCATAATTATAGAAGCATAGATTCTACAAAAATTTTTAAATTTTTGTTTTCTTAAAATAATCTAGGCCTGATACTTCAGAATCACTTTCTCATCTTATTCTCTCTGCTATTCTCATTCCAGGCCTCCTTAATCTAACTCAAGAACATTTCATTACTTCTCTAACCTGTTTGCTTTGATTCTTCCCATAATATGGAATGTTGAGTCCATATTTATTAGCATATTAATAATTTACAGCATTTTATGCTTCTCATGCTCAATAAATCTTGATGTGCTCATAGTTAGATACAGGATGAATAAAATAGTTTAAATATCATTGAAGATATCTAATCTAACCATATCTATTCAACAACATCCAAATAATGATTAGTACTTTTCTATGTTCTAAGATCTGAATATTGTTCCATATTTTAGGTTTTACTTTCCCATAACTTGAAATTCTCTCCTTATTTCACCTCTGCATATCTAAATAGAGCTTAACTTTACACACAGCACCCAAACACTGCCTTATACCAGATTCTCAAAACCAGCATATGATGTGATAAAATTAAATCAGTAAGAGAAAAATATAATTACATGCAAAGTATTGTGAAGAAATTCTTCAAGAAATCACTGGAAAACAATATAGCTGTTAGTAAGTGGGACATAACAAAAACAGAGAGAATGCTATAAATATATTTAATGTTTTCAGTAATTCTGTCCTTCATGCTGAGTTTTAGAGAGTTGCTTCAGTAAATATGAGATAAAAATCAAATCAATAGATACACAAAATTAAAACATTCAGTCTGAATAGATATAAGAATACTAGAAACGTCTAGTTATTTTTGCTTATTTGAATTGTAAAAGATCTTAAATAAGGAAAAAATACAGAACTATATTAAGTACTTACATTTTTGAGAGTAAAAATATAATGAGGGAACAGAGAAAAGAAGGAGATGGGTTTGGATTGTTAGGAAAACGCAATGATGAAAATTCAAGGAAACTTTAAAAAGATTAAAAGTCTAATACAAACTATACAGTCTAACCAAAATCAGAGTTAATTCATTTTTGTAGGAAAAACTGAGTCACTGTTGTCAGGTTTTGCATGTTAGTGGGGCCAGGATGTCTTAAAGTTGATCCTTAGTGCAGTAAACCATTTATTTTGGGCAAGATGAAATGGTTTTCTGAATTTCTGCAACAGACATTAGTAGCTCTGGAAAACTGCTGAGACATATGTATGTGTATATATATATAGAGAGAAAGAGAGATTCATAATATATATATAGATAGATATCTATAATATATCTATAATATATATAATTATACTAAAATAAACCTACATATTATATATGCATGCTCATTAAGTCAAATTTTTAAAATATTTTTTACATGTGAATACATCTTAATTATGGCAAGGTAAACTAATTTTGTTTTGTTTGTGACCAGGAAAAATTTGCTAAATAATTAAAAAAAATAAATTGTAATTTTGAAAATAATAATAGCATAGCTATTTGAAAAACTCTTTAAAATATATTCTACAAGTCATTTAATATTTTATGTTGTATTTAATACTTTCAGAGATGTTTAGAGATATTACAACTTACTTTTTTGTATGAGGAAATGCTATAAAATAATAGACATTTCTAGAAGTTCTTCAGTAGTTAAGTATAATTAAATAATTCACTGTACTAGGATACATTTCAGAAAAAAATGTCTGGAGAGGCTTTCTGTCTTATAAATTTATTCTAATGCCTTTTTTGGGAAGTGTTCTCTAATTTTGAAGGCTGTTGGCAGTTAAAACACTTGAAAAAATTTAAACATGAGAATTCACAATGTAATCATGGCTACTTAAGATCTTGTATAATCATGCTGTCAATCATCACAATAAATACTCATTTCAGATTTTAATATCAGAGCCTTGAGGTAAGAA
The DNA here is from genome assembly GCF_042477335.2 of Ovis canadensis. Lineage (NCBI taxonomy): Eukaryota > Metazoa > Chordata > Mammalia > Artiodactyla > Bovidae > Ovis > Ovis canadensis. The sequence continues at coordinate 33,500,599 of NC_091261.1, read as the reverse complement.
TTGGTCTAATTTTCCTCTTTACCACCAGATATAAATAACAATCCACACAAATCTAGGAGAAATAAGAAATCTCAAGTACTTCCTCTTGTAGTCTCTTGAGCTAGATTTCTCTTGGCAACTACTCAAGGTAACAAAAAGGAGAGTGGGATTCTGTCTTTAAGAAAAATTCTCGATTGTCAGTTTTATATTATTAGTAGGTTTTGGTATGAAGCATTGTAAATGGAAAACATTTTAAAATAAAGAATGAAATAGAGACATACAGGTTGCATTGGAATGTTTGTGTGGGATGAACCATTCTAAAAAGGTCATTTATTTGATTAAGCATATTTCTTAACATCACTTTCACAGAGCAGTGGTATTAATTGTTTAGATCTAAAGAGGTTATAAATGAAAAAAATTATTTATAATAAATGCAATGATAGACCAATCTGTTAGAGAAATCTATATGGTTCTGAATGTATCCCACACATATTTATTCAGCATCTGCTATCAGATTCTGTACTATATGCTGAGAAATAATTAAACAATTACAAATATGTATATATAATACAAATTACAATCAAGATTGCTGGGAGATATCATAACCTCAGGTAGGCAGATAATACCTCTTTAATGGCAAAAAGTGAAGAGGAATTAAAGAGCCTCTTGATGAAGGTGAAAGAGGAGAATGAACAAACTGGCTTAAAACTCAGCATTCAAAAAAATATCATGGCATTTGGTCCTATCACTTCATGGCAAATAGAAGGGTAAAATGTGTAAACAGGGTCAGATTTCATTTTCTTGGTTGGGCTCCAAAATCAAGGCAGACTGATGGTGACTGCAGCCATGAAATTAAGACACTTGCTTCTTGGAAGAATAGCTATGTCAAACCTAGACAGTGTTTTGAAAAGCAGATATATTACTTTCCCAACAAAGGTCTGTGTAGGCAAAGCTATGGTTTTTCCAGTAGTCATGTATGGATGTGAGAGTTGGACCATAAAGTAGGCTGAACATCAAAGAATTGATGCTTTCAAACTGTGGTGTTGGAAAAGACTCTTGAGAGTCCCATGGACAGCAAGGAATTCAAAGCAGTCAATTATAAAGGAACTCAACCCTGAATATTCATTGGAAGGACTGATGCTGAAGCTCTAATATTTTGATCACCTGATGCGAAGAGCTGACTCACTGGAAAAGACCCTGATGCTGGGAAAAATTGAGAGCAAGAGGAGATGGGGGAGACAGAGGATGAGATGCTTGTTTGGCATCACTGACTCAATGGACATGAGTTTGAACAAACTCAGGGAGATAGTGATAGACAGAGAAGCCTGGTAGGCTGTAGTTTATGGGGACACAAAGAGTTGGACATGACTTAGTGACTAAACAACAAAAACAATATATTCATAGGTAAATTATCTATATATGTAAAATATCTAAGATATGTTTGTAAAAAGCCTCCAGAATTTTCAATATTATGGTAATTTTCAATACCATAGTTATAACACTCATGTGCACACAGACAAATTTGTGACCAAGGACAACACATGACCAGTTACTTTCAAGTCAAAATGTGACTGGTGTACTTATTCGCATTAGTCCTTTACTACGATATAACCCTATTTGTGATGGATCCTATAAGCAAACAATAAAAATAAAATTATTATTCTGAAATGGCTCACCCAGCACCTCTCTTCTCTTCTACTGTATCTCGCTGTTAGAAAAATCTGAACAGGTAATACAAAGTGTACATAAATGTATATGCTGCTATTGCTAAGTTGCTTCAGTCGTGTCCGACTCTGTGTGACCCCATAGAGGGCAGCCTACCAGGCTCCCCCGTCCCTGGGATTCTGCAGGCAAGAACATTGGAGTGGGTTGCCATTTCCTTCTGCAGTATGAAAGTGAAAAGTCAAAGTGAAGTCGCTCAGTCGTGTCCGACTGTTCGCAACCCCACGGACTGCAGCCTACCAGGCTCCTACATCCGTGGGATTTTCCAGGCAAGAGTACTGGAATGGATTGCCGTTGCCTTCTCCAATATATGTATATACTTATATATAAAATAGGGAAAGTTTGGGGAAAAAAAGCTTTTTTTTTTTCCTTTCTCAGACGCACATGTAGCTAGGATTTTGGATGTAACTAGGCTTCCCATATTAATGCACTTGTAGAAAATCCAGACACAGAAAGTGAGGTGTTCTCTCTGCTCCTTCTGCTGACACCACTAGCAAAACTGTTACAGAGTCCTTGCATGTTTAAAAGCAGTGTCCCCTCGTGAGCTTCCTGAATGACCAAAGTTGTTCTGCTAAATGAGGCCTGATCCAGCAAGCAGTTTTCCCAATTTCAATTGTCTTCTTATCAAGAATTTCTGATAAGTCTAACAGAAACAGCTTCTTAATTGTTGAATCACAATTTCTGCAGTGTTTTCTTGAAATCAGAGTTATACATGCTTCTCCCTTGGGCCCATTCTAAACAGTAGTCTCAAAGCCCTTGTAATAAATTGGTATGTATCAAATTACCAATGTCAAATCACTTGCTAATTAAGGTAGTTGAGATTGGTGCAGTTATTTTTATCTTGCTTTACCTGATAAACCAACCATCCAATAAACATTCTTCAATGTGTGCAATAATAGAAATACTGACAAAATGTATCCCCAATTATGGTTTAACTAGTGATTTAAGAAAAGAATTAAAAGTGAAAAGCTTGACTTAGATGTTCTGAATATAGAAATGTCAGATTACACAAATGAGCAATGGTTTAGCTTTTTATGTTCAGAGGGGAAAAAAGATTGCCAACTTAATAAATGCAAAAAAAAAATAAAACCTTAAAAACATATATGTATCTACTTATACATATAAAAACAAAAACCTGTCTCATGAATTTACTCTTGACAACTTACCTTTGAAATTTAGTAAAATTAAGTATTCAAGGAAAGCATGTTATTTTGATAGCATCCTAGGAAGTCTATTGATACAGATATTGATATAAACATCAACATCGAATCAGATTGATTATATTCTTTGCAGCCAAAGAGGGAGAAGCTCTATACAGTCAAAAAAACAAGACCAGGAGCTGACTGTGGCTCAGATCATGAACTCCTTATTACCAAATTCAGACTTAAATTGAAGAAAGTAGGGAAAACCGCTAGACCATTCTGGTATGACCTAAATCAAATCCCTTATGATTGTGCAGTGAAAGTCAGAAATAGATTTAAGGGCCTAGATCTGATAGAAAGAGTGCCTGAGGCATTATGGAATGAGGTTCGTGACATTGTACAGGAGACAGGGATCAAGACCATCCCCATGGAAAAGAAAGGCAAAAAGGAAAAATGGCTGTCTAGGGAGGCCTTACAAATAGCTGTGAAAAGAAGAGAGGTGAAAAGCAAAGGAGAAAAGGAAAGATATAAGCATCTGAATACAGAGTTCCAAAGAATAGCAAGAAGAGATAAGAAAGCCTTCAGCGATCAATGCAAAGAAATAGAGGAAAACAACAGATTGGCAAAGACTAGAGATCTCTTCAAGAAAATTAGAGATACCAAGAGAACATTTCATGCAAAGATGGGATCGATAAAGGACAGAAATGGTCTGGACCTAACAGAAGCAGAAGAAATTAAGAAGAGGTGGCGAGAATACACAGAAGAACTGTACGAAAAAGATCTTCCCGACCCAGATAATCATGATGATGTGATCACTAATCTAGAGCCAGACATCTTGGAATGTGAAGCCAAATGGGGCTTAGAAAGCATCACTACGAACAAAGCTAGTGGAGGTGATGGAATTCCAGTTGAGCTGTTTCAAATCCTGAAAGATGATGCTGTGACAGTGCTGCACTCAATATGCCAGCAAGTTTGGAAAACTCAGCAGTGGCCACAGGGCTGGAATAGGTCAGCTTTCATTCCAATCCCAAAGAAAGGCAATGCAAAAAAATGCTCAAACAACCACACAATTGCCCTCATCTCACATCTTAGTAAATAATCCCCCAAATTCTCCAAGCCAGGCTTTAGCAATACGTGAACTGTGTACTTCCAGAGGTTCAAGCTTGTTTTAGAAAAGGCAGAGGAACCAGAGATCAAATTGCCAACATTCGCTGGATCATGGAAAAAGCAAGAGAGTTCCAGAAAAACATTTATGTCTGCTTTATTGACTATGCCAAAGCCTTTGACTGTGTGGATCACAATAAACTGTGGAAAATTCTGAGAGAGATGGGAATACCAGACCACCTGACCTGCCTCTTGAGAAATCTGTATGCAGGTCAGGAAGCAACAGTTAGAAGTGGACATGGAACAACAGACTGGTTCCAAATAGGAAAAGGAGTACGTCAAGGCTGTATATTGTCACCCTGCTTATTTAACTTCTATGCAGAGTACATCATGAGAAACGCTGGACTGGGAGAAATACAAGCTGGAATCAAGATTGCTGGCAGAAATAGCAATACCTTCAGATATGCAAATGATACCAACCTTATAGCAGAAAGTGAAGAGGAACTAAAAAGCCTCTTGATGAGAGTGAAAGAGGAGAGCGAAAAAGTTGGCTTAAAGCTCAACATTCAGAAAATGAAGATCATGGCATTTGGCCCCATCACTTCATGGGAAATAGATGGGGAAATAGTGGAAACAGTGTCAGACTTTATTTTGGGGGGCTCCAAATTCACTGCAGATGGTGATTGCAGCCATGAAATTAAAAGACTCTTACTCCTTGGAAGAAAAGTCACGACCAACCTAGACAGTATATTCAAAAGCAGAGACATTACTTGGCTGACTAAGGTCCGTCTAGTCAAGGCTATGATTTTTCCTGTGGTCATGTATGGATGTGAGAGTTGGACTGGGAAGAAGGCTGAGTGCTGAAGAATTGATGTGTTTGAACTGTGGTGTTGGAGAAAACTCTTGAGAGTTCCTTGGACTTCAAAGAGATCCAGCCAGTCCATTCTGAAGGAGATCAGCCCTGGGATTTCCTTGGATGGAGAGATGCTAAAGCTGAAACTCCAGTACTTTTGCCACCTCATGCGAAGAGTTGACTCATTGGAAAAGACTCTGATATTGGGAGGTATTGGGGGCAGGAAGAGAAGGGGATGACAGAGGATGAGATGGCTGAATGGCATCACGGACTCAATGGATGTGAGTCTGAGTGAACTCCGGGAGATGGTGATGAACAGGGAGGCCTGGCATGCTGCGATTCATGGTGTTGCAAAGGGTCGGACACGACTGAGCGACTGAACTGAACTGAACTGATGGCTTAAAATTCCATCTGCCTGCCAAATGTATAACTCAAGCTTCAAACTGTCCTCCAAGTGCCAGACTTGCTTATTCCAATGTCTGTTTGATATCTCCTTGGATGTTTGGTTGAGTTCAGTTCAGTTCAGTCACTCAGTTGTGTCCAACTCTTTGTGACCCCATGAATTGCAGCATGCCAGGCCTCCCTGTCCATCAGCAACTCCCGGAGTTCACTCAAACTCATGTCCATCAAGTCGGTGATGCCATCCAGCCATCTCATCCTCTGTTGTCCCCTTTTCCTCCTGCCCCCAACCCCTTCCTGCATCAGAGTCTTTTCCAGTGAGTCAGCTCTCCACATGAGGTGGCCAACGTACTGGATGTTTGATAGGCATCTCAAATTTATCTAAAGCAACTATGCATCCCTGATTCTTCTTTTTTCCACATGGTCTCTACTTCAGGAAATATCACTACCATTTGCCATCTGGAGTTATCCTCCTTTATCTTTTGCCTCTTTTATTTTCACCAGAAATATCCATCTTAGAAAAATATATGTTTATATATTCTAAATTTATGCACATTTAGTCATATTCACCATTGTTACTCTTATCTACTAAGCATCATCATCTCTCTCTTGAATATTTCCCAAGCCTCCTAAATAACCTCTCTACTTTTGCTCTTTACCTTGACAAACCTAACCTCCTTTCAGAAACTGGAACAATCATCTGAAGTATAATCACATCACATTATTTCTCTGATCAATAATCTCCAGTCACTAGGAATGAAATAACACTTTGAATATAATTCAACAGCCTTCCTGTGACCTGCAGGATCCATCTGCTTTGCTAATTATAAATAAAGTTGAACATATTTTCATATCCTTAGTTATATTACGTACTCTTGGGTGAACTATTTGTTTAGATATTTTGCCTATTTTTTGTTTGGGTTTTTTATTTACTTAATGTTGAGTTTTAAGCATTCTTGTTTAAATTTTGGTTACAAGTCTTTTATCAAAATTTTTGCAAATACTTATTTTTTGCCAGCCTGCATCTTGTCTTTTCTTTTCATTCTTCTTTCACAGGGCAAACACTTTAATTTTAATAAAGTCCAACATACCAGGTTTTTATTTCATGGATATTTCTGATATAATGGAAAAATCATTAATCCTAATGACACAAAGCATCTGTCCTATGTTGTCTTCTATATAGTTCAAAGTTTTGTATTGATACTTAGGTTTATGAACCACTTAGAGTTAATTTTGTAAAAATTGTAAATTCTGTATTTAGATTTATTTCTTTTTGCAGCACCATTTGTTAAAAACACCATTTATCTCCATTAAATTACCTTTGTGTCTTTGACAAAGTATTTTTGACTATATTTGTATGGATCTACTCCTGTGCTGTCTACCATGTTCCATTGATCTATGTGCCTATTTTTTTTTAATATCTTGGTGTCATAATTACTTTATAATAAATTCTGAAATTAGATGGATCAAGCCTTCCACCTTTTCTTCTTCCTTGTTGTAATGGCTACTCTAGGTCTTTTTTCTTTCCCAATAAACTTTAGAATCAGTTTGTTGATTAGGTCTTTATTTATTGAACATGAGATATGTATGTAAATATTCTTACAAGTTGTTATAGGGATCAGTCATTTCACACACAAAGATTCATATTCAGATTGCTAACTTAAAACTTGCAGTGTTTGTAAATAAGGCATCTTGAGAGTACCTAGTTTATCACCATTAAGTAGGATGTTAACTGCACATTTTTGGAGATGTTGAAGCTGAAACTCCGATACTTTGGCCACCTGATGAGAAAAGCTGACTCATTTGAAAAGACCCTGATGCTGGGAAAGATTGAGGGCAAAAGGAGAAGGAGATGACAGAGGATGAGATGGTTGGATGGCATCACCAACTCGATGGACATGGGTTTGAGTAAACTCCAGGAGTTGGTGATGGACAGGGAGGCCTGGTGTGCTGTGGTTCATGGGGTCGAAAAGAGTTGGACATGACTGAGCGAACTGAGCTGAACTCTATCAAAAATTTTCTTAAACACGGCCCAAACAACACAGACCACAATCTATATTGATAAAAGGGCTATTTTAAAGTTAAAAATATGTGTTAATTAAGAAATTAAAAACAAGTTCAGAGTGTAGAAGATATTTGCAAACTATATCAAGCATATATACAAATCTTATAAGTCAATAAGAAAAAGATAGATACTGTAATAGAAAATATGTGTGGCAGGAGCAGATATGACTAGCATGGGGAAGTTGTGAAATCCGCATTGATATTAGAACCACAGCCTACAGAAGGCCCATTGCAACTTCCAGCTGAACTGCTTCCTAATTTTTTTAAAAAATTTTTTTCAATAGGATTTAAATAAAACTAATAGACACAAAACAAATATGCAAACTGTGCTAGACACAAACATAACTGATGAAGTACCACAGAAACAAATGACTTTTTAGAAATGAGGGAGCTGTTATATGGATTGTGAATAATTTAAGATGCTTCTTGCTTATTTCCTCAGAACATACAGCTCATCATGTCAAAACACTAAATAAGGATTGTTTGTATCATTGTTGTTTATAAAATTTTAGAATCTAGTCCTTGATAATGTTACATATCAGGTCATTTTTCCCTCCAAATCTTCCCTTTCTTTCTCAGCTCTCATTAGATCATATTCTTCCAGTTTTTTTTCAGATGAACCAAAATATTTCTCATAGCTTCATCTTTGAACATGATATGATTCCTGCTGGAATCATTATTTATGTTCCCTCCTAAATCTTCTAGTAATTCCCCTCCTCCTCTCTTGTTTGTCCATCTACTTTCCTATAATTCTTCTTAGACATCATTTTTATAGACAGTGTTGAGGGACCCATTCTAGACCAGTCTTAGTTACCACTTTTTGCACACTCACAGTGGATAATATGGACTTCCCTAGTGGCTCAGATGCCTGCAATGCAGGAAACCCAAGTTTGGTCCCTGGGTTGAAGGATACCCTGAAGATAGGAATGACTACCCACTCCAGTATTCTTGCCTCAAGAATTCCATGAACAGAAGAGCCTGGTGGGCTATACAGTCCATGGGGTTGCAAAGAGTCAGACACCACTGAGCAACTAACACATTAATGGATAATATACTTCCATTTCAGAGAAGGAAATGGCAACCCACTCCAGTATTCTTGCCTAGAGAATCCTGTGGAGGGAGAAGCCTGATGGGCTGCTGTCCACAGGGTCACAGAGTCAGACATGACTGAAGCGACTTAGCATGCATGCACGCATTGGAGAGGGAAATGGCAACCCACTCCAGAATTCTTGCCTGGAGAATCCCAGGGACAGAGGAGCCTAGTGGGCTGCCATCTATGGGGTCGCACAGAGTCGGACATGACTGAAGCGACGTAGCAGCAGCAGCAGCTGCTGCATGCTTCCATTTCATCCTGTTAGCATAGTGTTAGACACATAATAGCCGTGTAATCAGTAAATAAATGATCAAGAAGCAGAAATAATAATGCCAATTGCCAACATTTAAACTACTTTAGAAGCAGATTTTATGATATATACATAAAAATAATAATGTGATGTATTACCCATTTTAATATGTTTTCTGAACATAGATATAACAACAACCTGTTGAAGATGTTGGCAAAGCAGAGCAGAATTATCTGCTCCTTCACTTAAAATTTATTTTAAAATTTGATCTTTATCATTGAAAGTCAAACACATTTGATCTGATATTCCAGAGATGTAAAAATGTCTATTGTCAGCTTTCAATACAAAACATTATTTCTCCTATTTTCTAAAGAATTCCAAGGTTATTAAAATGTTAAAAGATATAGCATGTTTGTTTGTAAAATGCTATAGGCCAAGATATATTCATATTAAGAAAAGCTGTTTTAAAGAAATGATAAATTTTCACTTAGAGGAAATGTCAAAAACCCAAAGATCAATACATAAACTTTTCCCCGAGAGTTAGTAATTCATAGTGTGGCTTATAGAGTCTTCTTTTTTTTTTTTTTTTTAAACTAATGATAGAAATACTGAATCATACTTACAGAAAACGTCAAGTGAAAGAAAATGCAAGATAAATTTTGAATACTTATGATGCTAAGAAATCAGTTATACTTGTCAAGTAAAAACACTATGTAGATCAATGAACATATGTTTTTATATCCATAAGGTACCATTTGTACCTCATCATCCTTAACTCTCCCAAATCTTAATTTGCTAATTTTTCCATCATGTCAGAGGTTAAATTTCTTTATGCTATTTGATTCTGCCTCTTTTCTCTGTTCCTTCATCAGATATAGCCTAGAAAATTGTGTTCAAATATTTTATCTTTATCATCCAGTTAAAATTATAGACATATATGCTACAATATATTGCTTTTGGTTTAAATATTCTTTTATTCTGTGATTTTACAATATCTTTCCTAATTTGCACAACCTCACAAAACACATGTACACACATGCAAATTAAAAATAACAGAAAAATGACAAAGTTATTTTTCTTCGCATTGGTGATTTACCTTTCTTTGCTGGCATAATTTTCACGTAGCTGTAAGGGAGATTTACATAGCTATGATAAGTCAAAACTGTTACATTTGAGTTAATGGATAGAATCATGTTAGGATGAAAAACAGTACTTATGAAAGCTAAGTTAAAAAAACGGGATTTATAAACCAAGAGCCACATATTTCATAGCCCCAAAGTACCACAGAAATCAGAGCATCATGAAGGGCAGATTTCCAGAAACTAGTATTACTTATGAGTCTCTCTTCATTCCTGATTTTTCCTTTTCACCACGCGGGAAGCTTCTTTCACCTTCACCAATTTTTTTCCCAGTTAATTAGCATCATCACTCATTTGCATGCTTGTGTTTGCTCAGTCACTCCCATGTCTGACTCTTTGTGACCCTATGCACTGTAGTCTACCAGGCTTCTCTGTCTGTGAGTTTTCCCAGGCAAGAATACTGGAGCGGACTGCCATTTTTACTACAGGGGATCTTTCTGACCCAGGGATTCAACACATGGATACTGCATCTCCTGCTTTGCAGGTGCAATCTTAACTACTGAGACACTGGGGAAGCCATTTGCATGCTTAGCAAACAGAAATAGAGGGACACTTAGTTTTTGTTTTGTTTTGTTTTGTTTTTCCTTTTTCCCCCAAAAAACAATTTTAAAAGTGCAAGAGAAAGACTACAGTTTCTTAGCTTTGATTTTTTTTCACCTTTTAGCAGAATGAGAGTGAAGGTTTATCAACTTTCACTGTACTTCTAGTTGCAGGTAGAGAGTTTGAACAAAGAGAAGGAAGTAATAGGTTCTAGGAAGAGCAAAAAAAATAAATATCAACTTTTGAATTAAATAAAAGGATAATGAGTGTTGACTGCTCATCTTCCAATGTGTAGTTAAAATCACAAATCCTCATATTAAGAAAAGTAATACAAAAAAATATGTGTATGTTTAATTTAGAACATATTTTTTAATGTTAAATTTACCAGTAACTCCCCTGGTTTAGTCTGTCCTCTTTATCCATGAAAACTTGTGTAGCACATAATTGGCACTCTGTAATGGATGCTATTCTTATTGCTAAGCATCTTATACATCTTTCTGAAATTTCTAAAATAGGAAACATCACAAAATTTAATCATCTTGAGATTATAGTCATTGTTATTATGCAAACTTTGATACAAAGAAATAGAAATTTTCAGTTTTACCAGTATTTCAAAATATAGAGCTAGCTATACTCTAGCTCCCTGGAGAAGGGAATGGTAACCCACTCCAGTGTTCTAGCCTGGAAAATCCCATGGATGGAGGAGCCTGGTGGGCCCCAATCCATGAGGTCACAAAGAGTCAGCCACAACTGAGGGACTAACACACTCATATACATCTTCTAGCTGTCGTCTAATTTTAGATATTTTTTTGCAATGTTAGCCATTAAGGTGTGCCTTCTCTTCTTACAAATCTTCTGAGAAAGGAAAACTGACAAGTGTACATCTTGGAAAAGAGACTGGGCCCATATAGTGCCTTTTCCCTGCTTTGTTTCATAAAGATTTCTGATATAGTACAGACTGAAATCCTTGTTGACTGTGCAAAGTCAGTGACTCTACCATTTTATGTGTCTTTAGAATCATTCCTGTTGCATTTGGTTGCTTCTTTACCATAAGGGTAACCTGAGATAGCTTTATGTTAAATGAAACTTTCAATGTTTTTAAATATTTTGTAAAAAAAAAAATGTATTGAGATAACTATTGGGGAAAATATTACATTTAGAAAGATAAAAAGAAAGATTAGGATTGGATTAATTGGCATAATAAAGATATTTTTAATTAATGGAAGTCATGGCTTTACACTATAATGTAAATAGGCAAAGTGGAATTTTTCAAAGGAGAGAGATGAATCAAAGAAAAAGAAACTACAAAAATAAAGGTAAAGCTGTATAGAACCAGGAAAATATTTTTGTCACAAGAAATATAGTAATTCTAGCAGATTAAGTGAAGGCACAGATTTAAAAAATAGAAGAGGATACATTGTTACTACATAACATCTTCTTGAGTACAATTTAATAAGTTCTACAAAAGCTTTGCTGTTTATTAAAAATATATTATTTATTGACATTATATAAAAATGTTGATGAAAAATAAAATGCCATAGTTAAGCTACTTGCCAAGATAATCACTTTTTGATGGGATTTAGAGATACCTAGAATATTCATTTATTTATGTATTTATTTGTGAATGAGTTCATTTATTTATTCTTTCAACAAATATTCATAGGATTCATACAATGTGCTTGGGATTATACTGAGATTAATACCAGGGTTACTGGTATAGTAGCAAAAATAATCAACACAAATTTCAAGCACTATGAAGTTTATAATCACTCAAAAAGGGACTCAATAAAATATACAGAATATGAAATATTACTAAGTACTGTAGTAAAAGATAGATGAGCATCAAGAAATAGCATTTGTGAAAGTTTTAGAAATTAAATGGGGAGATCAGTGAAGAAATCATGGATAAGGTTGAAATATCAATAAGAACTGGAGATTGTAGGGGTAAAAACATCCAAGGCAAAGAGATTTATTTCTGCAAAGGTCCTGAGGCAGAATTACCCAGGAAGGCCAGAGCTACCCAGAGCAGCTTCAAGTTTTACTCTGGATGTGAAAGGAAGTAGTTAAAGGATTTATAACAATGGAGTGGCATGATCTAAATTCTATTTTAATGTAAAGAAAGAGTAAAAGCAAGGAGATCACTTAAAAGGCTATTCACAACAATCCAGTTTAGGTGTATTTATGGTATTAAAAGCAGGGGTTATGAAAAGTGGTCAAATTTTGGAGAAATTTTGAAGTTATATCAGCATAAGTCCCTCACCATTTGGATATGCTGGCAATTGAGGAAGAGATTATTTTGAAAAGCAGAGATGTGCTTTTATTCTGAAAAGCAACATATATGTGCACAATATTCTCTATTCAACGCTTGGTAATAAATAAAAAAAAAACATAAGTATATAGTTCAGTTCAGTTCAGTTCATTTCAGTCGCTCAGTCGTGTCCGATGCTTTGCGACCGCATGAATTGCAGCACGCCAGGCCTCCCTGTCCATCACGATCTCCCTGAGTTCACCCAGACTCACGTCCATCGAGTCCATGATGCCATCCAGCCATCTCATCCTTGGTCGTCCCCTTCTCCTCCTGCCCCAAATCCCTCCCAGCATCAGAGTTTTTTCCAATGAGTCAACTCTTCGCATCAGGTGGCCAAAGTTTCAGCTTTAGCATCATTCCTTCCAAAGAAATCTGAGGTCTGATCTCCTTCAGAATGGACTGGTTGGATCTCCTTGCAGTCCAAGGAACTCTCAAGAGTCTTCTCCAACACCACAGTTCAAATGCATCAATTGTTTGGCGCTCAGCCTTCTTCACAGTCCAACTCTCACATCCATACATGACCACTGGAAAATCCATAGCCTTGACTAGATGGACCTTTGTTGACAAAGTAATGTCTCTGCTTTTGATATGCTATCTAGGTTGGTCATAACTTTTCTTCCAAGGAGCAAGCGTCTTTTAATTTCATGGCTGCAGTCACCATCTGCAGTGATTCTGGAGCCCCCAAAAATAAAGTCTGACACTGTTCCCACTGTTTTCCCATCTATTTCCCATGAAGTGATGGGTTCGGATGCCATGATCTTCGTTTTCTGAATGTTGAGCTTTAAGTCAACTTTTTCACTCTCTTCTTTCACTTTCATCAAGAGGCTTTTTAGCTCCTCTTCACTTTCTGCCATAAGGGTGGTGTCATCTGCATATCCGAGCTTATTGATATTTCTCCCGGCAATCTTGATTCCAGCTTGTGTTTCATCCAGTCTAGCTTTTCTCATTATGTACTCTGCATATAAGTTAAATAAGCAGGGTGACGATATACAGTCTTGACGTACTCCTTTTCCTATTTGGAACAAGTCTGTTGTTCCATGTCCAGTTCTAACTGTTGCTTCCTGACGTGCATACAGATTTCTCAAGAGGCAGGTTAGGTGGTCTGGTATTCCCATTTCTTTCAGAATTTTCCACAGTTTGTTGTGATCCACACAGTCAAAGGCTTTGACCTGGTCAATAAAGCATAAATAGATGTTTTCCTGGAGTCTCTTCCTTTTTCCATGATCCAGCAGATGTTGGCAATTTGATCTCTGATTACTCTGCCTTTTCTAAAACCAGCTTGAACATCAGGGAGTTCACAGTTCATGTATTGCTGAAGCCTGGCTTGGAGAATTTTGACCATTATTTTACTAGCATGTGAGGTGAGTGTAATTGTGCGGTAGTTTGAGCATTCTTTGGCATTGCCTTTCTTTGGGATTGGAATGAAAGCTGACCTTTTCCAGTTCTGTGGCCACTGCTAAGTTTTCCAAATTTGCTGGCATATTGAGTGCAGCACTTTCACAGCATCATCTTTCAGGATTTGAAACAGCTCCACTGGAATTCCATCACTTCCACTAGCTTTGTTCGTAGTGATGCTTTCTAAGGCCCACTTGACTTCACATTCCAAGTTATCTGGCTCTAGATTACAGATCACATCAGCATGACTATCTGGGTCATGAAGATCTTTTTTGTACAGTTCTTCCATGTATTCTTGCCACCGGTTCTTAATATCTTCTGCTTCTGTTAGGTCCATACCATTTCTGTCCTTTACTGAGCCCATCTTTGCATGAAATGTCCCCTTGGTATCTCTAATTTTCTTGAAGAGCTCTCTAGTCTTTCCCAATCTGTTGTTTTCCTCTATTTCTTTGCATTGATCACTGAAGAAGGCTTTCTTATCTCTTCTTGCTATTTTTTGGAACTCTGCATTTAGATACCTATATCTTTCCTTTTCTCCTTTGCTTTTCACCTCTCTTCTTTTCACAGCTACTTGTAAGGCCTCCACAGACAGCCATTTTGCTTTTTTGCCTTTCTTTTCCGTGGGGATGATCTTGATCCCTGTCTCCTGCACAATGTCACAAACTGCATTCCATAGTTCATCAGGCACTCTATCTATCATATCTAGGCCCTTAAATCTATTTCTGACTTCCACTGTATAATCATAAGGGATTTGATTTAGGTCATACCAGAATGTTCTAGCAGTTTTCCCTACTTTCTTCAATTTAAGTCTGAATTTGGTAATAAGGAGTTCATGATCTGAGCCACAGTCAGCTCCTGGTCTTGTTTTTGTTGAGCTTCTCCATCTTTGGCTGCAAAGAATATAATCAGTCCAATTTCGGTGTTGACAATCTGGTGATGTCCATGTGTAGAGTCTTCTCTTGTGTTGTTGGAAGAGGGTGTTTGCTCTGACCAGTGCATTTTCTTGGCAAAACTCTATTAGTCTTTGGCCTGCTTCATTCCGTATTCCAAGGCTAAATTTGCCCGTTACTCCAGGTGTTTCTTGACTTCCTACTTTTGCATTCCAGTCCCCTATAAGTATATAAATGTATATAAAATTAAGAGATATGTTACAGATAGGAAAAGTAAATACTTTAATGAAGCATAAAATGTTAAGTTCTATAAGAAACAAGATAGCCTGATTCTAAAAGTTATATGGAAGGAAAGAAGATAACAAAAGTCAACATATTTGGAATGTTAGATCAATGGTGAAATACACTGTAAGATATCAAGATATAAAGTAAAATAATAGAAATTAATAGGAAGGAGTATTAGTACATGAACATAACATATACTAACATAACAAATATACATGACTATTGGGAATTTTGAGATAGAAGTGGTATCCAATCTAAGTAGGAAATTCAGTAACAATTGATAGATGGTCTGTGGGAAATATTTATAGAAATACAAATTAAATTGTATTCCTCCTTTGTACCAGATGCAAAGCTCAATTAAAAATTAAATAAGAAAATCAAACTAGGTAAATATATCTTTACTTAGGTAAGGAAATGTTTTATTTTAAATTAAGATGCAAAAAAGAAAAAAGTAAAACCATAAAAGAACTGATGAATTCCACTACATTCGAATTTAAAATATATGCTTATCATGAAAACATAATAAAATCCTGACAAGTCAAAAAATAAAGAAGATATATGAAATAAAAATAATTCACAGAGAATTAATATTCAATTTATATAAAGAACAACAAATAAAAGAGAAGACAGAAACTTAATATAATGGAATCATGGTCAAGAGAAATGAACAGGTGATTGAGACATGACAGCATGACAGGCCATTAGATATATTAAAATATATTTAATCTCATTCAGTTCAGTTCAGTTGCTCAGTCGTGTGCAACTCTTTGAAACCCCATGCATGCCAGGCCTCCTGGTCCATCACCAACTCATAGAGTTGACTCAAACTCAAGTTTATTGAGTCGGTGATGCCATCCAACCATCTTATCCTCTGTCGTTCCCTTCTTCTCCTGCCCTCAATCTTTCCCAGCATCAGGGTCTTTTCAACTCAGTGCTTCGCATCAGGTGGCCAAAATATTGGAGTTTCAGCTTCAACATCAGTCCTTCGAATGAATATTCAGGACTTATTTCCTTTAGGATGGACTGGTTGGATCTCCTTGCAGTTCAGGGGACTCTCAACAGTCTTCTCCAACACCACAGTTCAAAAGCATCAATTCTTTGGTGCTCAGCCTTCTTTATAGCCCAGCTCTCACATCAGTACATGACTATTGGGAAAACCATAGCCTTGACTAGATGGACCTTTGTTGACAAAGGAATGTCTCTGCTTTTTAATAAGCTGTCTAGGTTGGTCATAACTTTCCTTCCAAGGAGTAAGCGTCTTTTAATTCCATGGCTGCAATCACCATTTGCAGTGATTCTGGAGCCCAGAAAAATAAAGTCAGCCACCGTTTCCCCATTTATTTGCCATGAAATGGCAGGATACCATGATCTTAGTTTTCTGAATGTTGAGCTTTAAGTCAACTTTTGCACTCTCCTCCTTCACTTTCATCAAGTGGCTCTTTAGTTCTTCTTCACTTTCTGCCAAAGGGTGGTGTCATCTGCATATCTGAGGTTATTGATATTTCTCTAGGAGATCTTGATTCCAACTTGTGCTTCATTCAGCCCAGCATTTCTCATGATATACTCTGCATATAAGTTAAGTAAACACGGTGATGAAATACAGTCTTGACATACTCCTTTCGCTATTTGGAACCAGTCTGTTGTTCCATGTCCATTTCTAATTGTTTCTTCCTGACATGCATACAGATTTCTCAAGGGGAAGGTCAGGTGGTCTAGTATTCCCATCTCTTTCAGAATTTTCCACAGTTTGTTGTGATTCACACAGTTAAAGGCTTTGGCATACTCAATTAAGCAGAAATATATGATTTTCTGGAACTCTCTTGTTTTTCCAATGATCCAGCGGGTGTTGGCAATTTGATCTCTGGTTCCTCAACCTTTTCTGAATCCAGCTTGAACATCTGGAATTTCATGGTTCACACACTGCTGAAGCCTGGCTTGGAGAATTTTGAGCATTATTCTACTAGTGTGTGAGATGAGTGCAACTGTGCAGTAGTTTGAGCAATCTTTGGCATTGCCTTTCTTTGGGATTGGAATGAAAACTGACCTTTTCCAGTCCTGTGGCCACTGCTGAGTTTTCCAAATTTGCTGGCATATTAAGTGTAGCACTTTCATGTCACAAAGCATTTAACAGGCGGCTTCCTGTGTGCTCTTTTGGATATGTCTGGAATCCTCTGTTCCTTATTAATTCCTGAATACTCAGGAATTAATAGGAGAGGCAAGACTCTTCCAGAGTTGAGGAATCCAGGCATTTCCTTCATTAGTTTTTCAGTACCATGATAAGTACCCTCTTTCTTCTTATGAACCACATGGTAAAAGTGGTTGTTTACCCTCTCTCTTTAATATGGATGGTCTATGTTTTGTAAGTCTGGGATTTTATTCTTTATTTTTGCTGAGAATAAATACCACACCATGTTGATTAAAACACCTGTGCTCCATCAGAGCTTTGGTTCCCATGTCTTCTCTCTCCCTCTGTCTCTGTCTCTGTCTCTTTCTCTTTCTCTCTCTCTCTCTCTCTGTCTCTCAGGCTATTTCTTTGGAGTGCACAGAACCTCTGGGTTCACTTTCCTGCCTTTTCTTCTAAGACCCTCTCAAGAAGGCTCTCTGCGCTTTCACCGCATCAAAAGGGCACCTGAGGCCTTCGTGAACAGAGCAAGCCCCGTGTCAGGGACTTTATTGGTTTTCTGCATAAACCAAGGAATATCAGCCTCTTTCTCTCTCCTTTACTTTCTTATCATTGACTCTGGACCACCAGGTTCCGGTCCATTAAAGGACCTCAACACTTTCACAGTATCATCTTTTCGGATTTGAAATAGTTCAACTGGAATTTCATCACCTCCACTAGCTGTGTTACTAGTGATGCTTCCTAAAGCCCACTTGACTTCACATTCAAGGATGTATGGCTCTAGGTGAGTGATAACACCATCATGGTTATTTGGGTCATGATGATCTTTTTTGTACAGTTCTTCTGTGTATTCTTGCCACCTCTTTTTAATATCTTCTGCTTCTGCTGGGTCCATACCATTTCTGTCCTTTATTGTGCCCATCTTTGCATGAAATATTCCCTTGTTATCTCTAATTTTCTTGAAGAGATCTTTAGTCTTTCCTATTTTATTATTTTTCTCTATTTCTTTGCACTGATAACCGAGGAAGGCTTTCTTATCTCTCCTTGCTATTCTTTGGAACTCTGCATTCAAATGGGCATATCTTTCCTTTTCTCCTTTGCTTTTTGCTTCTCTTCTCACAGCTATTTTCAAGACCTCCTAGGATAGCCATTTTGCTTTAACGCATTTCTTTTTCTTGGGGATGATCTTGATCCCTTCACCTGTACAGTGTCACAAATCTCCATCGATAGTGCATCAGGCACTCTGTCTATCATATCTAGTTCCTTAAATCTATTTCTCACTTCCTTTGTATAATCTTAAGGGATTTGATTTGGGTCATACCTGACTGATCTAGTCGTTTTCCCTACTTTCTTCAATTTAATCTGAATTTGGCAATAAGGAGTTCATGATCTGAGCCACAGTCATCTTCTGGTCTTGTTTTTGCTGACCTTATAAAGTTTCTCCATCCTTGGCGGTGAGGAGATATCCCAAGTTCAAGTTCAGAGAAACCCCAGTAAGTTGGTAGGTGCTGAGTGACTGTCGGGAGATACTCCATGCCAAAGGACAAAGGAGAAGCCCCAGCAAGATGGTAGGATGGGCAAATTCATGTTTAGAATCAAACCCCATGCCAGTCAGAGACACTCAGGGGGCTCAAACAAACCTTGTGCACACCAGAACCCAGGGACCCCTCAGAGACTAAGACAAAACTGTTTTTGAGCATCTCCTGTGGTGGTACATGTCAGCAGTGGACTGTCACAGGGAAAGGGAGTCTGGGTGCAGCAGACTTGGTTATGGCATAAGCTCTCTTGGAGGAGGTCACCATTAACCCCACCAGAGAGCTACCACAACTTACACAGGACTGCAAAATAGACTCTTGGAGGGCATAAACCAAAGCTTGTTCACACCAGGATCCCAGAGAAAGGAGCAATGACCCCACAAGAAACTGATCCAGACTTGCCTGTGAGTGTCCAGGAGTGTTCATGAACTGAGGCATGCATTGGTGGTGGCCTGCTGCACGGTTGGGGGCACTGAGTGTACCAGCACATGCATGGGATCTTCTGAAAGATGTCACCATTATCTTCATTACCTCCACCATAGTTTGGCACAAAGTAAACAGCATGGAGGTATCATAGATCCTCCCATCAACAGAAAATTAGATTGAAGGTTTACTGAGCATGGCCCCACCCATCAGAACAAGACCCAGTTTCCCGTCAGTCAGTCTCTCTCATCAGAAGGCTTCCATAAGCATCTTATCCTTTTCCGTCAGAGGGCAGACAGAATGAAAACCACAGTCACAGAAAACTAACCAATCTAATCACATGGACCACAGCCTTGTCTAACTCAATCAAACTATGAGCCATGCTGTGTAGGGCCACCCAAATGGATGGTTCATGGTGGAGAGTTCTGACAAAATGTGGTCCACTGGAGAATGGAATGCAAACTGCGTCAGTATTCTTGCCTTGAGAAGGCCATGAAGAGTATGAAAAGGCCAAAAGACAGGACAATGTAAGATGACCTAACATTCCTGGACCTAACATTCCAGGTTCCTTTGCAGTATTGCTCTTTAGAGCATCAAACCTTCCCTCCATCACTAGTCAAATCCACAGCTAGGTGATGTTTTTGTTTTGGCTCTGTATCCATTCTTTCTGGAGTTATATCTCCACTGATCTCCAGTAGCATATGGGGCATCTACCGACCTGGGGACTGATTGGATAAAATTAAAAGATGCTTACTCCTTGGAAGAAAAGTTTGACCAACCTAGATGGCATATTTAAAAGCAGAGACATTACTTTGCCAACAAAGGTCCGTCTAGTAAAGGCTATGGTTTTTCCAGTAGTCACGTATGGATGTGAGAGTTGGACTGTGAAGAAAGCTGAGTGCCAAAGAATTGATGCTTTTGAACTGTGGTGTTGAAGAAGACTCCTGAGAGCCCCTTGGACTGCGAGGAGATCCAACCAGTCCATTCTGAAGGAGATCAGCCCTGGAATTTCTTTGGAGGGAATGATGCTGAAGCTGAAACTCCAGTACTTTGGCCACCTCATGCAAAGAGTTGACTCATTGGAAAAGACTCTGATGCTGGGAGGGTTTAGGGGCAGGAGGAGAAGGGGATGACAGAGGATGAGATGGCTGGATGGCATCACTGACTCAATGGACGTGAGTCTGAGTGAACTCCGGGAGTTGGTGATGGACAGGGAGGCCTGGCATGCTGCGATTCACGGGGTCTCAAAGAGTCGGACATGACTGAGCGACTGAACTGAACTGAACTGAACTGAAAAATGGAAACACATGTTAAATAAATACACCGTATTTTAAAATATCATTTGCTTGTATATTAAAAATGTATACGATGTGAAAATAGCAAAACAACAACAAAAGCAAAATTTGGAAAAATACTGTAAAGAATTAAATGCCACAAATGTCATAAATTATAAAATGAATTCTTACACAACTATCAAAAATGAATAAACGAGAGCAAGTGTTAACATAAATTCTCTGTAAAGGGCCAAAAAGCAAGAATTTTAGTTTTGAGTTCCTCATGTTTCTGCTGTATATACTTTTAAAAATAAATCCTTTTGTACCACCTGTGAAGACCTTAAAATATATTAAAAGACAAAAAGGTTTTTAGCATATGGGTGAAAAAAAAAAAAAAAGCAGGTTCCAGATTTATTCCATTGGTCATAGTTTGCTGAGTCATGAACTAAAGATATAAAAGTTAGGAAAGTGAATCCCAGAATCCCAGAAATGTATCTGAGAGATCAACAAAGCAAGTCAATTATGTCAGAATAAATGTAATATATTCAGTATATTGTTTGCAATGTATACCGTAATGTATACAATGTATACTATTGCATAGTATAAGAATAAATATATGAATATTTAAAGTTGAGAAATAAGTAAAACTAAATAAATTATTGCCTAGGATTCCATAGACAGATCTTTTTAAAAAGGCATATCAATGATAAACAAAATTTAAAACAAAGCATACTTCCGAAGAGAAAAATGCAATTGTCTTTAGAATTGGCACCCAGAACATTTTTAACAGCACTAGAAATGTTCCTTTTGTAGGGGGATCTTTTCGGTACATAGGTATGCATCTTACTTGTATATTAAAACCATTATATAGAAATTTTATGGTTTTGTATGTGTTTAATATTTAGCTTAATAAAATATTCATGTAAATATGAATGGGAAATGGTTGATAAATATCAGAAATACTATAGCTTAGAAACAGATATTTACAAATGATTGAACTATTTGAGGCCCTCTTCTGCCCTTTGATCCTGGGCTTCCCTGGTAGATGTTAGTAAAGAACCCACATGCAATTCAGGAGACCCAGGTTTGATTCCTAGGTCTGGAAGATCTGCTGGAGAAGGGATAGGCTACCCACTCCAATATTCTTGGGCTTCCCTGGTGGCTCAGATGGTGAAGAATCTGCCTGCAAAGCAGAGACCTGGGTTCGATCCCTGGGTTGGGAAGATCCTCTGGAGGAGGGCATGGCAACCTATGCCAGTATTCTTGCCTGGAGAATCCCCATGTACAGAGGAGCCTGTCTGGTTACAGTGTGTGGGGTCGCAGAGTCTGGACACGACTGAGCGACTAAGCACAGCACACCTTACCCACATATGAATGCAAACTAATATGCAAATATACTCAGATCTCTACATTCAAAAAAAGTGAGTAATGAAAATTACACAAATTTAGAAGAAACATACAATTAATGCTTCCAACTAGTATTACATTTAGAATTGTTATCAAACAACCAAGGATCATGAGATATTTGAGAATAACATTAAAGAGATAACGGCATTAAAGACAAAAACTCTAATGAGAAGAAAAATCTGACAGTGTAGAAACATTCTTTTGTTACACTGAGAGCATTTGCAGAATAAATTACAGTTCTAAATACAGAACAGATTTGCTATGAGAATGAAATAATCAGAAAATTTAGTATTTTTATTGAAATTTAAACTATTATATTAATAAACAGATTTGACTATAGATTTAGGATTTTAGAGGAAGATAAAATTGATTACTTTTTTTATTGTAGAGGCAAAATATCATTGAGATGAAAACCAGTTGAGAAAAATTGGATTCTAGCTGAGGAGGTGCTCATTTTCATTTTACAGCAGTGTTAGTAGCAGAGGAAAAAGACAACGGATGGGGGGAATTATCTAGGATATAATTAAGAATAATCTCAATTCCCAATTCATATTTTTTTAGTCATGGTGACCTGATTTCCCTTTAAAAGAGTCTACTGTAATTGTTAATCATGATGACAGGCCCCTCCAACTCAGGTTGGTGTTAGATATATGATTTAAAGAAAGCTAATTAAGTATTTCTCCTGTTTTTAAATAGTTCAGTTTTTAAGCCTTCCTTTATATCCTTTGAGTTGCTAAGTATCCACTGTGCTGTGCATAGTCCCTCAGTTGTGTCTGACTGTTAGCAATCCCTTGGACTGTAGCCTACCAGCCTCCTCTGTCCATGGAATTTTTCAGGTGAGAATACTGGAGTGGGTAGCTGTTCCCTTCTCCAGGGGATCTTCCTAACCCAGGGATTCAACCCAGGTCCCTGGCATTGCAGACGGAACCACCAAGGAAGCCCACGGTTGCTGTTTTGTTTTGTTTTTTATTTTTCCTTTTGAGTAAGTTCAGTACTTAACATTACTGAAGAATATATTTAGGGAAATTTCCTCAAAAATAATTATTTGAAATGGGACAATATGTATGTATTCTAACAAAGGCCAAAGAACCTCATTTTCATGGTAACACTGGTTTTCACAGTACTCTCTGATTATATTTTAAGACCAGCTGCTTTAATATGGAAATAAATTATTATTCAGGGGATTTAATCTTTCCATTAATGTAAAATGTGGCTCATTTACCTAGATTCATTCTGATTATCCTGCTGAAAGTGAACGTGAAGTCGCTCAGTCGTGTCCGACTCTTTGCGACCCCATGGACTGTAGCCTACCAGGCTTCTCAGTCCATGGAATTTTCTAGGCAAGAGTACTGGAGTGGGTTGCCATTTCCTTCTCCAGGGGATCTTCCCGACCCCGGAATCGAACCCGGGTCTCTCGCACTGCAGGCAGACGCTTTACCGTCTGAGATTATCCTGCTAGCTCCACAATAATTCTCAGTCTCTGTATTTGTTGCAGTTACAAGTATATGGCTCGCATTATCCATCATTTCCTTGATCTCAAATGAGTGCTTGGTTGGATCTCTTTTCTTTTTTAGTTCCACCAACTGTCCAAATGATCTCGTTTAGTCACATGCTTTGAATAGCATATATGCATTGATAAAAACTAAATTGCATCCTCAGATTATACCTTTCTTCTGAACTTAGACTGAATCTCAGATGCAGACTTGAGACTCTACTTATGAAATATATAATGAGCATCCACACTCCACATGTCTAAAATCAAACTGCTGGTATGTCTTCTTTCAAAGCTGAAATCAACCACTCTCTTATGTAATTGCTCTGCCCAAATCTTGGAGTCACTCTTGACTCTAGTGTTTCTTATACATCTCCACATTTTACATACATCAAACCCTACACACACAGCCATAAGCCACCTTTTTCACACTCCTAGGTACCATCATATCTTGCCAGAATTTTTAAAAAGCTGATCTTCCTGCTTCTAACTCTCCCTTGCCAGTTACAATACAGCAGATAGGCGCTATTTTAAAAACATAACAAGATTTTGTTATTCAAGAGCTTAAAACTCACCATTAGCTTCACATTAAAAAAAAAAGAAAGAAAAAAAAAAAGTTCTTACAAATGGCAATTAAATCCCAAAGGATTTGCCCACTACTTCCATCACCTACCATTATTGCCTGAGCATACTCTACTCTAGGCACTGGGTTCTTTACTCTTTTACTACTTTTGACCTAATCTCTTTACTATGGCTACCTTTATGGATAACTCCCTCACTTTTGAAAAGTCTCTCCTCAAATACTTTGCTTTCAGTGATCATTAGAAAACAGTAATAACTTCCATGTCCTTTTCCAGGAGGTCTCCAAACCCTTTACCTCCAAAACCCTTATTATTGTTTATTTAATGTATAATTACTCATTTTCTTTTTGATTATGTTTCCTCATTCTAAAATTCAATTTTTAAATTATGTTGAATTTTTGTCTGTTCTATTCATTGTTCTTTCTGGACATTTAATACAACCACTTCATTGTGGAATGAGTAGTGTAGGAATAGGTAGGTTGCTCTATCATCATTTTCCATTATCTGCATTTCAGTCTGTCAGAAATAATGAATAAAAGTTTAAATTTACAATACTATCTTTTCCAAAAAAAGAACTGAAAAGTGGCATCATTGTAATAATTAAGTGTATATTTTATTGGTCAACTGTTTTTAAGCATTAGTAAATTACTTAGAAATATAGGTGGAGATTTTTTATGCAAAATAAAGAAAAAGACAAGGCAATTTTTTATAAATGAAAAATGCATGGAAATTCAATACAATCTCATAACAAAATTCATTACAAGCTGTGATTTTCATCTGAGTTACAGGACCTTAGTCAGTGGTATTTAATGATATAGATTTTCAGTTTGAAAATTAATTCATATTTTTATCTAATTACTGACTCCTTGAGGGATCCTGATCATTTTATTTAGCCTAATCATTATCAGATTTATCATGAACAAAGACAGTTAATTTTTCTTCCAACAGGTAATATATAAATGATGATATTATATGTTTTTGAGATATACAGATTTTTTTTGGGGGGGGGCTCTCTAAATAATTTGAAGAAAGATGGCTGGGCATATGTTCTAGCAAAAAAACAGGCTTGTCACAACTCCATAAAGGAGGACAAGGTCCTGACTTTCCCAAGTCAGCACTCTTCCAAAACATCATTTTAGCTCCTGTCACCAGGGGCTTCCCTTGTAGCTATGCTGGTAAAGAATCTGCCTGCAATGCAGGAGACCTAGGTTCAGTCCCTGGGTTGGGAAGATCCCCTGGAGAAGGGAAGGGCTCTCCGCTCCAGTGTTCTGTCCTGGAGAATTCCATGGACTATATAGTCCATGGGGTTGCAAAGTGCCAGGCATGACAGGGCAACTTTCACTTTACCTCACTATTGTCACTGAGCAACCCCTGAATAAGTGACTGCAGTTGAGTAGTAAGATAAGAAATAACCACACTTCTATGTCTCCTGTTTTCCCTATGCAACTTGTTGCCTAGAATTCAACACATAAAAATCCCACAATCAGTATAAAAATATAGAGATCCAGACTATTTTTAAAAAGTCATAAGTGAAGAAGCAAATTTAGTTGCTAATATTTTGCTGTCTCATTATTTAAAATTGGTGTGGAAAATAATAATATTCAGTCCCAGGAGCCTATAACACTTTCCCAAGTCATTATTACTAGAGAAATAAAATTCTTTTGTCTCTTTCATAAAAATGGCTATTTTAATACTACAAATAATGATAGTATTAATACTAAAATAAAATGAATTAAATAGTATGAATATAAAGAATAATATAACTATTTAAAGTGATCACAAGTCCATTATTGCAAATAAATTTAGTAATAATTGGTCCTAGTCATAACATTTCTTAAACTAAACCTGATAATTGGCAATATTTTGCACAAGGAAAAATAAAATACTAAGAAAATATGCCTCTACATATAAACAGTTAAGTGAAAAATTCAGATGGTTCTGGAATATTTCTGATATGTTTTTAAGTCTATATTCTCTTTATTGTGGCGCCTTTTGCCATAATGGACTACATAACAGAGCATTTAACTTTATTTTAGGTGAAACTCACATTGTTTGAATAAATATATAAATGATAGCCTAGCCATACTGATGGCCAGAGATATTTTGATTATCTCGCTGAAACTATAAAAGTTGAACATTACAAAAATGTCACTAAGTAGAGAAACAACAAAAAAATACTTTCATCTATGTTTTCTTCAACTATTTATGAATTTCTTCAAGTGGATTCTGGAGGAAAGACCCATAATTTTACTTGAGGACACAAAGCTTCAGTCAATATACTATACTTCTAGTTCAAAGCATGCAAGAAAACCAAACCAGCAAAGTAAAGTTATTTGATGTTGCTTTGTGTTAGAATCCAGGAAAAATAACTGCTTTGATCAATTTGGTGCCTTGAAAATGTCCTCTAGTCAAACAGCTCAAGAATGATCTTTGATTACAATTGCATAGCATATGTGCCCATCCTTAGCTGAATTTGGTGTATAGGTTTTGAAAAAGGAAAACAAGATGGAATTGTTCAACATGTATATATTTTATTAATTTCTATCTCATTAAATAAGGAAAATTTCTTTCCCTTTTGTCTCATGACCCCAATTGAAAATAATTGTAATATTTACTCAAGATTCATAAAAGAAATAATATGTGAAAGAAATATAAGTTTTTAAAAATGCAAAATATGGCCCAACTGATGAAAGAACGTGGCCTGAAGTTAAACAATTTCATTATATATCATACATTGAGAAAGAAATGTTTATGTCAAAAACTTCTTTGCAATTGTAATATAATACCTGTCTTATAATCATTAAAGAACAAGTACATGGATTCAAAAGCAAATTTTTTAGTATATATTAACAGGGAAGGATATGAAAATTATTCTCTTAAGATATGTTTTATTGCGTGTCCATTCCATTTTAATACTCTTATTAAAAATACTTTTAATTAATCCTCAAGTAAGTTGAGAAGGATATTATTATTCCAGTTATACAAATGAGAGAAACGATTTTCAGAGATTCTAGAGAATAGTCGAAAGGCTAGCAAGTGACTGGTGAAATTTGAAACAATATCTTTAGCACAAAGGATATCACATAAAAATATAACACCTTGTTATTCATGGGTGACCCTCTCCCCAAAATAGATTCTATGATGTAGAAAATAGAATGATAACTTGGAGGTAACACCAACTGCATCTTACTTACACTGAGTTTTATATAATAAAATTATCCAAAGTCATCTCACCCAATACTGGAGACACTTCTACAGTATAACAGTAGGAATCAGACTCAGTCTTGAAGTTTTGAACACAAAACACAAAGCAATGTGTATTACCAAACCAGTGCCCTGTGATTTGCTAAATGTCTGTAAACACTGATGTCCAAATACACAATGGTTTTTTTGTTTTGTTTTGTTTTGCTTGTATAGATGTTATCTAACTTCCAAATAAAGTATACATTCATGAAAAATAGACATTCAAAAGCCTTTTAAAAATGTACAACTAATTTTCATAACAATAAAGTTTTCAAACAATTCAGTGTGATTGTTAAGAAAAATCTATCTTTTTTATTGTTTGTATGAAATTGTGATTTTAGTATAGAAGGAAAATGCAATCTTTTAAACTCTCTCGTGTTACTAAAATGCAAGTCAATTACTTCTATGCCTTCTTAAAATATCTTCTTATTTCATGCTAATAGTATTTCAGTATATTTGAAAAGATAGAGTGTATTTGAAAACTAAAAATGCAAATGTCTTCATTTCAAAACCTGTTCAAAATAGCACAGAGTAATGTTTTAGTTTATATCCATCAAGTACAATTTTACATCTTTGTTCAATATGGATTATTAACTATCTTTGACATCTATAAGAGAGTTTTGTAGGATATTTAAAAAAACCAAAGTGAGGAAAAGATGCCAAGCATATTTGCCAGCAATCTCCCATAATGTCAGCTGCAAAATATACAACTAATAAAAATCACATGTGAGAGTTGAACTGTGAAGAAGGCTGAGCGCCGAAGAATTGATGCGTTTGAACCGTGGTGTTGGAGAAGACTCTTGAGAGTCCCTTGGACTGCAAGGAGATCCAACCAGTCCATTCTGAAGGAGATCAACCGTGGGATTTCTTTGGAAGGAATGATGCTAAAGCTGAAGCTCCTGTACTTTGGCCACCTCATGCGAAGATCTGACTCATTGGAAAAAACTCTGATGTTGGGAGGGATTGGGGGCAGGAGGAGAAGGGGACGATGGAGGATGAGATGGCTGGATGGCATCACGGACTCGATGGATGTGAGTCTGAGTGAACTTTGGGAGATGGTGATGGACAGGGAGGCCTGGCGTGCTGTGGTTCATGGGGTCGCAAAGCGTCGGACACGACTGAGCGACTGAACTGAACTGAACTGAATAATCACAATTTCTATTGACAATTTTTTTTTAATTGGTGTGTAAGTTAGTATGTATCCTAACTTCTCTTGAGATCATTAAAACCACCAGTACTATATAAAGTCTAAAAATTGGCTAAATGAAAAAAATTCTTTGAGTAAACTTTAAAGGTCTTTGGAAAACTTTGTATGCTCAAAGTAATTACCTAAAGGTATTTATAAACAACATTCCATAAGGTTTTCTCCAAAACTTTCACTTTAAAATGCAAATTACCTTATCCAATGTTTAGTTGTATAGATTAAAAAAAAAAAAAAAAGGCACACAGGCTTTCATCACCCTTAACTAACATTGTCTCAAAATTTATATCACCCTTTCACTGATTTTGGTTCATGTTTTACACTTTATTGAAGTAGAATGAGGAAGTATAATATGAAAAAGTTTCAAAGAACATAGTGGGATAATCATGATTCTAAATAGACAGTAGATTTTCCTATTGGAATATATTAGGAAACTTTTGATGGAAAGAAAATTAGAAGAATCAAAGTTAGCTGATTCAGTATGTAACTGAAGTTGAGCAGCATTATAGAAGCAAAAATAGAGTCATATTTTCATCAATATTTCTTTTTTATTTCATTTAACATATTATTGATAATAAAGTGTATTTTGGGACTTAAATCATACCCAATATACATATTTGGTTTATTTTATTGACTTTTTGATTCTAGGTAACTCTAAATACAGTGGGAAAATGTACAAAATTTAGCAGAGAATTATTGTATGTGTAAAAAGTAGTGAATTCCACTTAGGGGTCTAAAGAAGAAAATTTTGAGAGTTCATGCTGCTTACACAAAAGTACGTTGTCTGCAAGGACACTTTAAGTGAATTTGTAGTAATATTAAAACATCATCAAATGTAAAGATTCAAATAAATTAATAAATTTAATAAGATGCAATTATTATATTCAACAAGGTGAAATTCTATCCAATAAATATTAAAGTTTGGCGCACAGAAGCTCTAATTTCTCATTGCCTAGCTCTCTAAAAATGGGCACAAAGTTATTTAGATTTCCTAGATCTCAATTTATAAATATTTTAAAATCAAAGTTGCAGACTAAGATTTGCAAGCATGTCACAATGCCTACAGGTGAAGCCAAGAGGTGTTTATAGTGAAGCCACCACATTGTACCTGTGTTGTTTGTGGTATGGACTGTACAGAGTATGCCTTTTCCTGAGGTAAAGGAGGAAGCTGGCACTCAGGCCCCTGTCAGTCACTCACTTATGGAAATACATGTCCTATGTAGCCGGAATCTTTGATTTTAGGAGATAATCTAGAAATTGCCATTAAACATAATGCCCAAATTATTAAACATTTTATTGAAAAACAGAAGTTATTGTTCAGTCCAACTCTTTGTAACCCCATGTACTGCAGCAAGCCAGGCTCCTTGTCTTTCACCATCTCTTGGAGTCTGCTCAAATTCATGTGTATTGTGTCAATGATGCCATCCAACCATCAACATGGCCAACAAATAAGGGTCAAACAAATCACAGAAAAGGGCCTATTGGAAAGCAGATTAAAAACCTCTGCCCAAGAATGCCTTTTAAAATAACAAAAGAGGAGCATCTTCCTCCAGATCTGTCTTTATTAATGGTTTATGACGAGGAATAATTTGGGAAATATGTTTGGATAAGTGGGATGAGTTTATAAGGCTTGAAACTGAAATCTTTCCACTTACATGCAAGTATTCTTTTATTATTTTCACACACAAAAATTCAAATATTTCCTCAAATCTTCTTTTCTACTACAAAAGGTTAGGATTTGCAAGCTGGGATTTGAAACTTTGGAGAAAATAGTGAAAAAACAACAACAACAACAAAAATGAGTGTGAAGATGCTTGCATGTAAGTGAGAAGCCATGAAAAATTACAGAAATCCAATATCCTGCTTAGAAACAAATCTAAAAACTGTCATTTCATTGCAATTTTACTATCCTTATAAAATTAATTTTAATCACAGTATTATTGTCATGCATTTATTTTAATTGCATGTTTGGGGGCTTTCCTGATAGCTCAATTGGTAAAGAATCGACCTGTACTGAAGCAGACCCGGGTTTGATTCCTGGGCTGGGAAGATCCACTGGAGAAGGGATAGGCTACCCACTCCAGTATTCTTGGGCTTCCATTTTGGCTCAATTGGTAAAGAATCTGCTGTCAATGCAGGAGACCCCAGTTTGATTCCTGGCTTGGGAAGATCCACTGGAGAAGGGAAAGGCTATTTTGCAGTGCAGTATTTTGGCCTGGACATAAAGAGTCGAACATGACTCAGTGACTTTTGCTTTCACTTCAAAAAATAAGCCATATTCTTAAATCTAAATTTTTTGTTTTGGTAGCTATATTAACTTTCCAAATGAGTATTATGTTTATTTCATACAAAATGTGTTTTCTTTAAATATCTTACAAAAAGTTATTTGAATATGTTTTTATCATTTCTCAGAATCTTTTCTTTTGAAACCCAAGGAAGGACACCTAGAGACCTCAAAAGCATCATGAAACACCGATGGAGGAGGCAAGTCTGTGAAAGAGAATACCAGATTCCTATCCCCATCAGAGCCAGGATACTGCTTGAAAACTGGTGGTTTGTAGTTATTTAACTTTTATTCATAATCTGCTTATTATTTCTCCATAGTTTGAACAAGATGATTTTTAAAGAAATATTCAGAGAATAAAAACAACTCCTGGGGGAAAATTGCATCAGAAATTTATTAAAAGTTTACTAGAAATTTAAATTGAAAGATATAATTATTTATGCCACAGAAAGAAGCAAACTAAATAAAAAGGTAGTGGTAAAAACAGTGTCCACATTTAAAGTCAGTAAATAATACCTAAAGTTGCAAAGCCAAAAAAGGAAAGATCTAAAACTGCCATTTAGTATTATTTAGGTAAGTGAGGATAAACAAGAAATATCATAAAATAATTTTTGAAATAATATCCTCTGGGGAAGTGGAAATAGTCCAGACAGTAGTGTGTGTGTAATTAAGAAGTCACACAGAATTATTTAAGGTGATTTAGAAACATCCTTAAAAATATAACCCCTACAAATAAAAACAAATGCAAACCAAGTTAGATTTAGAACTATTAACATCAGAATGCTATTCATTCCTCTACTTTATATCTTTATATTATTTATTGAGCATTTACTATATCCTAGACATATTCTGGAATTTGTGAAAACAACCAACCCACAAATTTGCCTTCATGGGACTTATATTCCAATATAAGGATTAAAGAATATACATGTTAGTAAAATACATTGCATTTTAATGAAGGTAGGTGGGCTGAAAGAAGACCAAGCAGGACTGGAGAATAACAAGCAAGCAGAGGCTTCAGACACGAAGTTTATGATTTTCTGCAATAGTTTCTAATGTTAGCATTACTTCACCACTTCTCATATATAGCTTATCTCTGTGCACTTATTTTCTGACTACTAAAATGGCCACCCTTTGCGGTGTGTTTTCTTTACATAATTGCTTCTGCTTCTTGAAATCTGATTTAGTCAGTACTTTGGATACTACCTGTTCCTGATGTGTTTTCTGCTTCATGATTTTTGCAGTTTAATCTTCACTGTGAAATCTGCGATAGTATCCATTCAAATTTTTAAGAGTAATTTTCAAAATGGCCCTGCTGCTCACTCTTCTTTCAAAGCTATTCAAATCAGATTTCTCTTTAGTGATGATTTCATGCTTTATGGACTGGCTGCCCTTGGGTCAAATGTCCTTCCATGAGCTAATCAAATGTGGCTGTGGTACATGTACAATTTATTATTAATAAGACTGTGCCTCAACAGGCTCACAGGCAAATAGGATTACTACATGGCATGACTGTATGGCACGGATTACTGCGGGGTCTCTATGGAAGTTTGATACTCAAATAGAGTCTTAAAAGAAAATGGATTGAAAGCAGAAAATGTTCTGCTTGGAATATAAATCAGCATTAATATAGAGATAAATTTATATATTTGTCTTACTCTGGTACTAATTTTTGGTTTTCGAAGTAAAATCAAACCAATTGTGAACATAATATCTGAAGATTTCCCTGCATAAACTCAATATAGATTGTTAAAACATTTCCACTTAGAAATTGTTTAAGCTGAAATTAATTTCACCTTTCTCTTAGCTTTTTCCCTACGCTGCCCCCCCCCATCTCTCCCTCCCTTTCTCTCTCTCTCTCTCTCTGATTGGTGTGAATTTATTACATATTCCTACTTCTTGATCAGTTTTATTTTAATTCCTCTTTTACTAAAAAGAGAGAAGTTTACAAAATTATTTACTTACTTTTCATATGACTGAATGCCTCATTGCTCAAAATACTTAAAAGTTGTTTCACAAAATAACAGTTCATGATGCTTTTTGAAATGGATATTCTAGAAAATGGATAGATAGAGAAGTATTCTAACCCAATTACTTACACTGCTGATAAATCTTAATACTTCACCCTGTTTTCATGATAATAGTAATCTTTTCTTTAAAACAGGTTTCAATAACTATCATAAACTAGTAAGAGTGTGAATTTGGCCCTGCTGAGATAAATCATAGTGAGTATATCAGAAATTCTATGCATTTTCTTCTCAAATAATTTTCCCAGAAAGTGTTTCAACTACTTTAAATGTATTTTATAAAAACACACTTTTATAGCTACATTGTGTTAGAAACGAACCGATTTTATGTAAATGAACATTCTGCATTCTGCAGATAAAACATGCTAATTTTAACAATTTCAGACATCTGTGACAGAATTTCTAAACTACCCAACTGGATTAAGCTGACAAATATGAAAAAGTAATACATGGTTAGTCACCTTTTAATTCTTACATTTACATTAAACTACCACTTCAAAGGGCAAGGGTAATTTCACAGTTTTAAAGTTTTAAATAGCTTTTATTTCAACTTAAACAAAATATGCCAATATTAAAACACAGTTATAATGATTGTTTTATTCTCTTTTATGACTTCTCTTTAAAATATATTGAATAATATAGCTTCCTCCTCCCAAATAACTAACATTCATACAGTTTTGTGAACATTATTGTCTTATAATTCTTTATTTCCAAGATTTTCTGTGGTGGAAATGTGTACATCTAGGAGCAGATATTCAATGCTATACCTATAAACTTTCCCTAAATTTATTGTTTTTGCGCTATAATGCTTAATTACATAAAATTTGCATATTTGAACATATAATTATGCTGTGCACTGGAATCATAGAATATAAGAATACAGTAGTCACATATTTATAACATTCTATTACGTGCTAGACCTTTTGGAAACAGTTTTTTCATATGTGAAATCATTTAACCCTCACCACCACTCAAAAGCAGAGATATTACTTTGCCGACTAAGGTTCGTCTAGTAAATGCTATGGTTTTTCCAGTAGTCATGTATGGATGGGAGAGTTGGACTATGAAGAAGGCTGAGCACCAAAGAATTGATGCGTTGAATTGTGGTGTTGGGGAAGACTCTTGAGAGTCCCTTGGACTGCAAGGAGATCCAACCAGTCCATTCTGAAGGAGATCAGCCCTGGGATTTCTTTGGAAGGAATGATGCTAAAGCTGAAACTCCAGTATTCTGGCCACCTCACGCAAATTGCTGACTCATTGAAAAAGACTCTGATGCTGGGAGGGATTGGGGGCAGGAGGAGAAGGGGACGGCAGAGGATGAGATGGCTGGATGGCATCATGGACTCGATGGACGTGAGTCTGAGTGAACTCCGGGAGTTGGTGATGGACAGGGAGGCCTGGAGTGCTGCGATTCATGGGGTTGTAAAGAGTTGGACACGACTGAATGACTGAATTGAACTGAACTGAACCACTCTATGAATTAGATCCTATTCGTTTCATATTTAATTTACAGTAAATAAACAGAGGAATGGGCTTCTCTGGTGGCTCAGTGGTAAAGAATCCAACTGCAATGCAGGAGACTCAGGTTCATTGTCTGGGTCAGGAAGATCCCCCGGGGAAGGAAATGGCAACACACTCCAGTATTCTTGACTGGGAAATCCCATGGACAGAGGAGCCTGATGAGCTACAGCCCATGGTGTCTCAAAAGAGGGGACACAACTTAACAACTAAACAACAATAATAAACAGAGGAAGTAAGCTTATGTAATTTGTTAAGTTCACCCAATTTATATGCTTTCAAAGGTTCAAAACAGGCAGTCTACTGGCAAAATCTTATAGATGCTTTAGGAACACTAAAGGAAGGCATTTTGTAATAACAAGTTTTACGTTTCAGCTCAGATCTTGCAGTTTGTGGTGTATTTGAATGTTAATATTATGAATGATTCAGGTAATATTAACTTTTTCTTTTACATGTGACATTTCAGCATCATCATGTCTATGCCTTAAGAGAAAAGTACTTCCCTTTATAGACAGCTCTCAAGTATTATTATTGAAAGTCAATGCCAAAATAGATTTAAAATATTTACCTTCAGTATCATACATAATGATTTGTACTATTTGGTACGATGAATCTTAAACAGAACATGAGATCTATCTCAGAAGCTATTTTTCATTAAGTTCAAAAGACTTTCCTTTCCTGATTTCGTTTCACAAACTCCTGCACATTTGTCCACTTGAATAACAAGCTTAATTTCCAGCTTTCTAGTTAGTGTTAGTAGTGTCAGCACTTGAAGGATACTGCTTTCTTGCCCCTAGTTACTATAGGGAAACTGTAGAATTGACTGGGGTGCATGGATTTTAGGAAGTAAAAAAAATTAGTCTATGAGAACATGTTGGCTAAATGTAGTAGTATCTTTTAGCCGTTCATACCAGCCAGAGATAGCTGAGAGAGAAGCAAAACCTTACAACTAGACCCACTGTAATGAACTCTAAGAAAAACAAATACAAGGAGTACACTCCTTAAAATATTAATAATACAAAATAAAAGAGTAGACTAAACTGCCTAGAACCAAAATTGTATCATTTAAAATTTTTAAGAATCAAATTGATATTAACCTGTTCAACAGTATTGCTAGATGCATACAAGAGCACAATTTTTATTTAGCTATGTACCCCACAAAGACATTAGCAAAAAAGATTGTGGAGTGTCTCCAGTAGAATACTATGAACTGATTCAAGGCCATCCTTTTTGATTAATTGATCCTAGACTTTGATTGCCTTTAATTTACAACTTGGTTTTTCCTGTGGTCATGTATGGATGTGAGAGTTGGACTGTGAAGAAGCCTGAATGCTGAAGAATTGATGCTTTTGAACTGTGGTGTTGGAGAAGACTCTTGAGAGTCCCTTGGACTGCAAGGAGATCCAACCAGTCCATTCTGAAGGAGATCAACCGTGGGATTTCTTTGGAAGGAAAGCTGCTAAAGCTGAAGCTTTAGTACTTTGGCCACCTCATACAAAGAGTTGACTCATTGGAAAAGACTCTGATGCTGGGAGGGATTGGGGGCAGGAGGAGAAGGGGATGACCGAGGATGAGATGGCTGGATGGCATCACGGACTCGATGGACGTGAGTCTGAGTGAACTCCAGGAGATGATGATGGACAGGGAGGCCTGGCATGCTGCAATTCATGGGGTTGCAAAGAGTCAGACATGACTGAGCAACTGAACTGAACTGAACTGAACTGAATCTGTAGGTAACTGAAAGTTATGCAAAATAATTCTTATCTTTGAAAATGCAAATGAGTTTTGTTCAGTGGAGATTCAGTTGATTTTCTCTACCTCGTTCCCTGCTATTCTTGAAAAAAGCCAGTTTTTAGTTCATTTGTAAATTCAATTCAATATTCTTTACTCAAAATAAAGTTATGTTTCTTGAATTCTCTTTTTAACTGACTGCAAAAGCTCCCTGGCTGTTTTGTTTAATACTGAGTTAAATTTTTAATAAGAGTTCATCATCTATATCCATATGAAAGTCATAATTTTATTTATTTTTTTAAATATATTTTTTAAAAATTTTAGAAGTCTGCCACTGAGATGCCCAGTGGATTCGTTCACCTGCTAGAACTAGATTGCCTCCTATGGGCTACTAAGCTGAGACACCTTTTTTCCTTGAGGTGAATCCGAATAGTGACAGAATTTTGTTGTTTGTCCAATTTCCATTTCCTTTACCATGTATTTTCTCTCTCTCTCTCTCTCTCTCTCTCTCTCTCTCTCTCTCTCTCTCTCTCTCTCTCTCTCTCTCTTTTTATGGTCAGTAAGTTATAAGCAGTGATTAGGAATCTGGGTCTATAGCTTTCTATTTTATGATTTCTGTAAAAATGTGTTAATGGTTTATAGAGGTCTATTACGTGCTTGATAGAAGTGGGAGAGAATTGGCTTGTTAGCCCTTTTTGTTGGGCTAATAGAATCAAACATGTCTAGTTTGAGTTCAAATTCATCAAAAATTTTGATTACTGTGGGCTATAGTCCATGGGGTTGCAAAAAAGTCAGACATGACTTAGCAACTAAATAACAACAAAAAATAAAAATGAACATTTTTTTCATATCTTAATTGGTGAACATCTGTGTTTGTGTGCTTGCTATTGACTCAAGGCTGAAAGTATAAAATTACAACTATATGTTTATCTTTTTGTCTGTAAGCATCTCTGTAATTCAGAAAGATTTTAGCATCTCATAGTGTAAATATGTAATATTTTCTTATGTCTGGAAAGTATTAAGCAGCTAGCCTATATGTTCTCTTAAAGTAAAGGAGAGCTGTTTTAATGGACTTACCAAGAAAAATAAGCACTCATATAAGCATTACACTTCTAAATTTGCAGATAATAAAATTCTACTTCTATAGTATAAAAATATACTATAATTAAAAGATAAAGAAAGAAATTTTATATAAACTAACCCAGAAACCTTAAGGACTGCAAATTCATCTTCCCAACCCAGGACTCAAACCAGGGTGTTCTGCATTGCAGGCAGAGTCTTTACTAGCTGAACTACCAGGGAGGCCCCAAATTGGGTAAAACTGACCAAAAAGTTTACTAATTCTGGCTTAATAAAAATAACTATGCCTTCTATAATTAGTTTAAGGTAAAAACATTTTTATTCTACTTAATATGATTATTCTAGTTGGATGTGGTTTTACTAAATGTATACTAAATGTTTACTGATCAAATAAGTAACATTATTCTTATAAACTGCCTTTTATGAGAATGTGGGGGTATACTATTTCCCTGTACTTCTTGGTGCTCCTAAAAGTACACTAGACTCCTGAAACATGAAATGTATATGATATGAAGCTAGAGAATGCTTACTTTCACTTCTCCCAGAAATCTTTTCGTGTTCATATACCATGAGAGATTAGATCTTTAGTCATTAATCTCTGAGTTATCTTTTATGCTCTGTCTATGATCTGTCATTTATGATCTGTCTATGCTCTGATAGGAAAGGATAATAAACTTCTGTTATATCCCCTAGATAGTCCTGTGATGACAGCTTGTACTAGGTCTTATGTTAAGGGCCAAGAAGGACTGAAACATATAGATACTTACATCTCAGAAGGGATGAAGCTCAGAATTAGGAATCTGCAACTTGGAAAATCTTGTTATAGTCTTGTTTACCTAGATCTTAGAAAGATTTATCTACATATCTTAAAAAGATTAGGGTGAAAATCCTTTCCTTCAAGCATCAAACAGTAATAGCTCTGGGTTTGTTTTGTTTTGTTTTGTTTTGTTTTTTGTTTGGTTTGTTTTTTTTTTTTTCCATCTCCTTTTGGAAGTAGTGCTTGTCCTAGTCTTGAGTTGTGTTTGGCTCTTTGTATGTAACCACATGGATTGTAGCCTGCAAGGTTCCTTTTTCCATGGGATTATCCCATCAAGAATACTGGAGTGGGTGGCAATTTTCCCCTCCAGAGGATCTTCCCCATCCAGGAATTGAATCCCTGAACCCTGTGTCTCCTGGATTGGCAGTTCAGTTCAGTTCAGTTCAGTTGCTCACTCATGTCTGACTCTTTGCGACCCCATGTATTGCAGCACGCCAGGCCTCCCTGTCCATCACCATCTCCCGGAGTTCACTCAGATTCACGTCCATCGAGTCCGGGATGCCATCCAGCCATCTTATCCTCAGTCGTCCCCTTCTCCTCCTGCCCCCAATCCCTCCCAGCATCAGAGTCTTTTCCAATGAGTCAACTCTTCGCAGGAGGTGGCCAAAGTACTGGAGCTTCAGCTTCAGCATCATTCCTTCCATAGAAATCCCAGGGCTGATCTTCAGAATGGACTGGTTGGATCTCCTTGCAGTCCAAGGGACTCTCAAGAGTCTTCTCCAACACCACAGTTCAAACGCATCAATTCTTCAGCAATCAGCCTTCTTCACAGTCCAACTCTCACATCTATACATGACCACAGGAAAAACCATAGCCTTGACTAGACGGACCTTAGTCGGCAAAGTAATGTCTCTGCTTTTGAATATACTATCTAGGTTGGTCATAACTT
This sequence comes from Ovis canadensis, assembly GCF_042477335.2. Classification (NCBI taxonomy): domain Eukaryota; kingdom Metazoa; phylum Chordata; class Mammalia; order Artiodactyla; family Bovidae; genus Ovis; species Ovis canadensis. Next base: position 33,461,812 of record NC_091261.1, on the reverse strand, counting down.
TTCTTCCAAGGAGTAAGTGTCTTTTAATTTCATGGCTGCAGTCACCATCTGCAGTGATTTTGGAGCCCCCCCAAAAATAAAGTCTAACACTGTTTCTACTGTTTACCCATCTATTTCCCATGAAGTGATGTGACTGGATGCCATGATCTTCATTTTCTGAATGTTGAGCTTTAAGCCAACTTTTTCACTCTCCTCTTTCACTTTCATCAAGAGGCTTTTTAGCTCCTCTTCACTTTCTGCCATAAGGGTGGTGTCATCTGCATATCTGAGCTTATTGATATTTCTCCCGGCAATCTTGATTCCAGCTTGTTTTTCTTTCAGTCCAGCATTTCTCATGATGTACTCTGCATAGAAGTTAAATAAGCAGGGTGACAATATACAGCCTTGACATACTTCTTTTCCTATTTGGAACCAGTCTGTTGTTCCATGTCCAGTTCTAACTGTTGCTTCCTGACCTGCATACAGATTTCTCAAGAGGCAGGTTAGGAGGTCTGGTATTCCCATCTCTTTCAGAATTTTCCACAGTTTATTGTAATCCATACAGTCAAAGGCTTTGGCATAGTCAATAAAGCAGAAATAGATGTTTTTCTGGAACTCTCTTGCTTTTTCCATGATCCAGAGGGTGTTGACAATTTGATCTCTGGTTCCTCTGTCTTTTCTAAAACCAGCTTGAACATCAGGGAGTTCACAGTTCACGTATTGCTGAAGCCTGGATTGGAGAATTTTGAGCATGAATTACTAGCATGTGAGATGAGTGCAATTGTGCAGTAGTTTGAGCATTCTTTGGCATTGCCTTTCTTTGGAATTGAAATCAAAACTGACCTTTTCCAGTCCTGTGGCCACTGCTGAGTTTTCCAAATTTGCTGGCATATTGAGGGCAGCACTTTCACAGCATCATCTTTCAGGATTTGAAATGGCTCCACTGGAATTCCATCACCTCCACTAGCTTTGTTCATAGTGATGCTTTCTAAGGCCCACTTGACTTCACATTCCAAGATGTCTGGCTCTAGATTAGTGATCACATCATCATTATTATCTGGGTCGTGAAGATCTTTTTTGTACAGTTCTTCTGTGTATTCTTGCCACCTCTTCTTAATATTTTCTACTTCTGTTAGGCCCATACCATTTCTGTCCTTTATCGAGCCCATCTTTGCATTGGCAAGCAGACTCTTTATCGCTGTTCCCTGGAGGGGCAGAAATCTCTCTTCTGTATAAAAATAAAGAGGAGGTTTTCAGTCCCTCATCTTCATTCTGTAATACTCTCATACATGACCTTTGGAACTAAGGGGTGGGGGACTGAGGCCATTGTGTCACTAGGCTGTTGATCTGTTTGAATCAATATATAACTTTTTCTCCAGGTATAGCGTGCAAGTAGGATAACATATCACATCCTTCACTATTATTAACAAAACAGAGAATTTCTCAGAAACTATCAGTGTTCATAATCTTTCTGTTTAGTAGTCCTGGTGGTTGGTTGCTTGATTTTAGAGAATGATTCAAATGTTACCAGGCATAATATCAGTTGTTCTTAAAAATGATATCTTGATCTAAACCTTATTTTCTAATATAAATGTAGCCTTTTCTAAGGACAGGACTGAGCGACTTCACTTTCACTTTTCATTTTCATACATTGGAGAAGGAAATGGCAACCCATTCCAGTATTTTTTCCTGGAGAATCCCAGGGATGGAGGAGCCTGTTGGGCTGCTGTCTATGGGGTCACACAGAGCTGGACACGACTGACATGACTTAGGAGCAGCAGCAAGCTAGTTCTTTCTCATTAGGAATGCAGGTCTAAATTATCTAAAGTATTTTATAAAAATTCAGATCTTTGGGTATCCAGACTTACTGAATTACTTTTGATATTTTCTTGGTATATTCTCTCTCTTTTTTGTTATGTTCTTGATATTTTATATTTTTAATGTTACAGGATTATTTTACATTATATGTCAACAATTTTCCTCTCCATTGAAATATTCATTGACTTTGAAAATAAATTTAATCATTACCCTTAATGATATCTTGTCAGATTTTGAGGAAATCACTATTTTACCTGATTTTGCATTCTACAGAAATACTGATTTCCTTGTCATTTGCATTATTTTTGTTGTGAAGATTTTTCATAGTGTTCACAAAAAAATTATCAGTGATTGATTAGCAATGACTGTTTAACATCTGCCATTTACACATGAATTTTATCTTACTCTGATGCTGACTAAAGGCCCTGCAATCAACTACAGATCAGAGTTTCTTTCTTCCTCAAAGAAAGACCATGTCAAAGCCCTGTGAAAAGGACCCTATCAGGTACCTTAAACCAAGAAATTTCAAAGAATAGATTCTGGATATACACTCCTGATGTTACTGCATAGACAGCATTCAGATCATACCACTATGCTTTCAGGGTTTCCAGCTCTCTTTAGAGTTAGTGTTAACCCAAGAATCAAGAATCAGTCACATAGTCTAACGAACTGATGAAGGAAATTTGATTATGTAATTTATTTGGAATAGTTTTGGCATTGTTCTAATGTTCTATATTCTGAATATATAAGAAAGTTCTTTCTCTTTCTTTTTAAGCTATCTCCAACCCATCACTATTTAATAGATCTTGCTTTTGAAAATTGAAATGAAACATTTACAATTTATATATGACTATGATGCTTTTGAACTGTGGTGTTGGAAAAGACTCTTGAGAGTCCCCTGGACTGCAAGGAGATCCAACCAGTCCATTCTGAAGGAGATCAGCCCTGGGTGTTCTTTGGAAGGATAATGCTAAAGCTGAAACTCCAGTACTCTGGCCAACTCATGCGAAGAGTTGACTCATTGGAAAAGACTCTGATGGTGGGAGGGATTGGGGGCAGGAGGAGAAGGGGACGACAGAGGATAAGATGGTTGGGTGGCATCACGGACTCTATGGACATGAGTCTGAGTGAACTCCGGGAGTTGGTGATGGACAGGGAGGCCTGGCGTGCTGCGATTCACGGGGTCGCAAAGAGTTAGACACGACTGAGCTACTGAACTGAACTGAACTGAGGCTGCTGTCCATGCGGTCACGAAGAGTTGGACACTTACTGAGCGACTTCACTTTCACTTTTCAGTTTCATGCATTGGAGAAGGAAATGGCAACCCACTCCAGTGTTCTTGCTTGGAGAATCCCAGGGACGGGGAAGCCTGGTGGGCTGTAGTCCATGGGGTTGCACAGAGTCAGATACTGCTGAACTGACTTAGCAGCAGCAGCAGCAGACAAACCCTACAGCTAGCATCATGTTTAATGGTGAGAAACTTGAAGCTTTCCATTAAGATAGGTACAAGACAAGGGTGTCTCTTTTCATTCCTAGAGGAACATCATGCTAGGTGTTGTCTTTGCAAATGCAATAATTCAAGGAAGAGAAACAAAAGTACACAGAGTGGGGAAGGAGAAATGAAACTGTTTTTTGTTCATAGGTGGCAAGATCATCTTTGGTGCTAAAACAAATGGACATCAACAGGTCAAAAAATAAATAAATCTAGCTGCAGACCTTGCATCCTTCCCCAAAATTAGCTCAAATTGGATCATAGATCTAAATGTAAATGCAAAACTATAAAACTCCTAGAAGTTAAGAGAAAACCTAGATAATCTGGGTATGGTCATCCTTTTTACCAAAAATGTAAATCATGAAGTAAAATAATTGATAAGCTACTGATGCTCAGTAGTATCTGATTCTTTGTGACCCCAGGCACTAGAGCCCATCAGGCTGCTCTGTCCATGGTATTTCTGAGACAAGAATATTGGAGTGTGTTTCCATATTCTCCTCCAGCAGATTTTCCCAACCACTCAGGATTGAACCACTCAGCTACCTGCAAAACCCGTTAAATGGGATGCATAGAGATTATGTTTGGCAAGGATTGGTACTCCCACCTCCTAAAAAAAATATGAAGAGAAGCCATTGGAGGTCATGTGGGATTTCAACAATATGTACAAATTAGGTACATTCATAGGTTGAGATCTTCATACAAGGACCTTGAAAACAATGGAAGCAAACATGAAAGTTTATCCAAACGTCTGTTGGTTTTTCTTGTCCATTATTGTTTAATCACTAAGTCGTGTCTGACTCTTTTGTGACCCCATGAACTATAACCCACCCACCAGGCTCCTCTGTCCATGGAATTTCTCAGGCAAGAATACTGGAGAGGGTGGCAAATTTCCTTCACCAATCGATAAAGTGGATATCATTAAAATTATTTTATCTCCCCCTGCAAAGACACTGTCAAGAGCATGAGACAAGCCACACTGGGAGAAAATATTTGCAAAAGACTTATCCAATAAAGGGCTTCCCTGGTAGGTCAGATGGTAAAGAATGTGCCTTCAGTGCAGGAGACCTGGGTCAGGAAGATCCACAGAAGAAGGGAATGGCAACCCACGCCAGTATTCTTGCCGGGAGAATCCCATGGACAGACCATGGGATTGCAAAAAGTCAGGTGGCTGAGCGGCTTTCACTATCCAATAAAAGACTGTTATTCAAAATAACCCTTAAAACCCAGCAATAAGAAGAAAAATAACTAAAAATAAATAAAGAGCCAAAAATTTTAACACACACTTTATCAAATAGATACACAGATGGAAAATAAGTGAAAAGATGTTCCACTTTATATATCATCAGGCATATGCAAATTAAAGATACTCAGCCTTGTAGATGGTAAGAGAGATTACTTCCTGGCAAGTAAGGATCTTAAGAACATTTTTGAGATTTCAAGAAAAGAGAGATTTACACAAATTACAAACTCTGCAGGTGAAATCTGAAGTCTATTGAGCTTGGCTTCCTAGTTTTGTGAAAGCAAATAGAGGTTTTTAAAAGTCAAACATGAGAGCCCTTATGAAAACATTCAGTATAGCAAATATAAGGCACACAGGTAAATTAATGCTCTTGCTGCATCTATTTAAATATGCAATGCATGCATAATAAAGTCTTATTTATTTTGCAATCAAGGATAATATTTGTTTGGAATTACTTTGATTTTTAACAAAGAGGAAATATTTTTAAGGCAGAATAAACAAAAAAGTAGCTGAGCATCTCTAATGAAAAATGTATTAATAGAGCTCATTGTTTTGGAGCTATCTGATTAGTCAGTTGCCTTTGAGTTAGTTTACAATGATGTGAGTTGTAGATAACCAACAGCAATGCAAAATAATCCTTGTTTATACACATGCAAATGACAGTGGAGCTTCAATTGACACTTCTCTTCACAAGAAGAAAGTCTCCCTTGCATCCATGTGTGAATTTATTTCAACATAACTGGTTTTCTCATTTAAAATGTAATCATCTATGTCCCTTTATTACTTGTGTATCAGTTAGTGAGTTGAGGTGTTTTTCCTTTCCACTTTCTCCTTCTATTTGTGTTAGTTGTGTTATTTGATACCACAGAACATACACAGTTTACTATGCTATTATTACTTGTCCTAAACTTTGCTTTACTCTTACATTTGCAAGATTATGTACTCACAGTTTATCACAAATTATTTGCCAAAAATTCTTCAGTCAGCTCTTGCTTGGATAAAGCTTATTCTCTCATAGATTCCCCAGGAATTGCTCATTTGTTACTCCTGAGTTGTCCCATGATTAAATAATGATTTTTGTATTTAGTATTGATTTTTGAAAAGCCCCTTGACTGAATATAAAATCACAGCTCACACATTCTTCTCGTCACTCTCTTGAAAGTGTTGTTCCATTGTTGTTACTATCTGTTCTTTATGAAAATGTTTATCTCAGATTAATATTGTTTAAATTATAAGTGAACTCTATTAATTTGCCTGGGTGTTTATAAAAGGAAATATATATCTTTATATTGAAAAGAAAAACAATCTCTCAATATATGCTCTTATCAAGGGAGAGAAAAAAGACAGTTTTCAAACATTATTTAGTTTTCTTTCTAGGAGCGCCAATTATATAAATGATGAATATCTGCATTCTCAATGACTTTCTCACATAATTGTTACCTATTTATTTTGTTTTTGTAAAACTCTCTGCTTTTTGTATATTTGCTGTGTGCTTAATGTGCTTAGCCATTCAGTAGTGTCTGACACTTGCAACCCCATAGACTGTAGCCTGCCAGGTTCCTCTGTCCATGGGATTCTCCAGGCAAGAATACTGGAGTGGGTTGCCATTTACTTCTCTAGGGGATCTTCCTGACCCAAGGATCAAACCCACGTCTCCTGCATTGCAGTCAGACTCTTTACCAACTAAGCTACGAGGGTATATCTGCAGTTGTATCTAATTATCTTGAACTTCTTGTATTAATTTTTGGAAATTTTTATTGGAGTATAGTTGCTTTAAAATGTTGTGTCAGTTTCTGCTATACAGGAAAGTAAATTGGTTATACATATACATTTATCCACTTTTTTTTTAGATTTCTTTCCCATTTAGATCACCACAGATCATTGATTAGAGTTCCCAGTGCTAAATTTAGGTTCTCACTAGGTATCTATTTTATACATATAAAAGTGTTAGTTGCTAAGTCATGCCTGATTCTGCGACCCCATGGACTTTAGCCCACCAGGTTCCTTTGTCCATGGAATTCTCCAGGCAAGAATATTGGAATGGGTAGCCATTTCTTTCTCAAGGGAATCTTCCTGACACAGGAACTGAACCTGAACTTGGGTCTCCCACATTGCAGATAGATCCTTTACTAGGGAGGGATACCAGGCTCTATTTGAGCCACCAGGGAAACCCATTTTATATATATCTATATATATATATATATATATATATCAGTCTCTCAATTCATCCTACCCTTCTGTTGTATTTAGTTTTAATTTCTGAGAGAACTTTTGTCTTTTTCTTCAATTTTTTAAATTTAATAAATTTATTCATCAATCCCAAGTTTTTGTTCATTTGTCTACAAATTTGAATTTCAAATTAGAATTATTCTCTATCTACAAATGCTAATTTTTAGTAACATTTAATTCATAATCAGTATTAGGTTTTTGAGGAATTACTTCATTAACTGAATTATTTTAATTCAAATTTTCATTTAAAACTAGAATTATATGGATAATGCCTGATTTTTTTTCTTGTTTATTTTGAAATATTGGAGTTTTCCTAGGTCATCAAAACACTTCTCTATGTGTAAAAGGCTTGGGGGTTTGGGAGGATTTCTAGATTTCAAAGTTTCAAAGTCCTTTTTTTTTTTTTTAAATTTATGGACAAGACGTGCAAAATGTAAAGGCTTTGGCGGTACTTCTTAAGATTCTCTTTTTGTTTCTTTTCTTTCTTATTTTTTGGTGGTTAATGGACCTTTATTGTTCTTAGTTTGGTGGCCTCTTCTAGGTTACTTGGCAAAAGTCTGACAAATTACTTTTCCATGACTAAATAATAGGTAAACTTTAACAGGCAGTTAAAGATGATAACCTTTAAGATCAAGAAAGGTAAATTGACTCATTACTTAAGAAATGACAAATCTATGGGCTTCCCCGGTGGCTCAGTGGTAAAGAATCTGCCTGCCAATGCAGGAGACATGGTTCAAGCCCTGATCAGAGAAGATCCCACATACCTTGGAGTAACTAAGCCTATGCACCACAACTATTGCGCCTGTGCTCTAGAGCCCAGGAGCCACAACTACTGGGCCCATGTGCTGCAACTGCTGAAGCCTGCTTGCCTTACAGCATGTCATCTGCAACAATAGAAACCACTACAATGAAAAGTCCATGCACTGCAGCTACAAAATAGCTCCCGCTCACTGCAACTAGAGAAAGTCCAAGCAGCAACAAAGTCTCAGCACAGCCAAAAATACATAAATAAATGACAGATCTAAGCAAACTGTAAGTAATGACCAAGATTGCTTTTTCCTAGACTTTAATAAATATTTGTGTTTTATCTTTTGCTTATACCAATACCAAGTCTTTAAAAGGTGCTCCTCAGAAAGAGGAGCCTCTCTCAAGGTAGAAGTGTTTCAGGAAAATAGGGTGTGAGAGGATGGTCCTGTCCTAGTTCTCAGATGTGTCCCTGGGATGGCCACCAAGTGAGGATCCTGACTTTGCACAGGAAATAATTCACCAGCAGCCATAGTAAAGCAAAAGCAGGTTTATTTAGAGATACACATTCAGAGAGTGGATCTTCTCAGAATGCAAAAGGCCATGGGGTTCAGGGTTGTCAGTTTTTATGGACTGGGTAATTTCATAGGCTAACAACTGGAGAATTATTCCAATTCTTTTGGTTAAGTGGTGGGGATTTCCACTTTCTACTTTTTGGACTTTTATGATCATGGCATCTGTGGGTGCGTCATTTAGCATATGCTAATATATTACAATGAATGCATAATAATACTCAAGGACTACTGGGAGTTGAATCTTCCACCATCTTGAGCCTAGCGAGTTCTAAGCAGTTTTGCATTCTGTTCTACTTAAGGGGTAGGTGTTTCATTCTTTTAACAGTTATACCCTGCCATCTTTCTTCCTGCCTCAAAAGCAATGCCTTCCAAGGCTCTTCCTCTGCTTCTGTACATGGTAAAACTCTTTCCAATTTAAATTTATTGATTTTAATTGTATGCTAATGACTTTACAATAGTGTATTCTGTGATATCTACATCAAAAATTAAATAAAATAAAAAATAAAACTCTTTCTGTTTGATTTCCATCATGGCAGTGCTCAAATGAGACTTTCTTCAGTTAGGTTAGTGCCTTGCTTTCTGGCAATGATTTTTTGTTTCCTAACTTTGTACCCAGTCCTGGTTTTCACTCAACTTCCAATGAACTTCCAACTGATGCTTCTGATTTCAGGTATTTACTTGCAAACTTTGTATGTAAATTGAGAGTTTTAAGCTTGTTTTATTACTCTTTATGCTGTAGCCAGGGGTATTACATAGCCTTACTTGCCTTACTTATTTGCTTTTTTTGCTTACTTGCATAATTGTCAGAAAAGACATGGAAAATAGACATGTAAGATGGTACAATTATTTTATAGAAATCTCTCATGTTAAATGTTAATAATATTGATAAATTTGAGTATTAGATTGCCCATAATTTTCCAGTTCCCGACCCAGGGATCGAACCCAGGTCTCCTGCATTCCAGGCAGACGCTTTAACCTCTGAGCCATCAGGGAAGCCCCTTACCTTATGTAGAGGGATCTTACTGAGAAAATATTTATTTTAACATGATCATGGAAAAAGCAAGAGAGTTCCAGAAAAACATCTATTTTTGCTTTATTGACTATACCAAAGCCTTTGACTGTGTGGCTCACAATAAACTGCGGAAAATTCTGAAAGAGATGGGAATACCAGACCACCTAATCTGCCTCGTGAGAAACCTATATGCAGGTCAGGAAGCAACAGTTAGAACTGGACATGGACAACAGACTGGTTCCAAATAGGAAAAGGAGTACATCTTATTTAACTTACATGCAGAGTACACCATGAGAAATGCTGGGCTGGATGAAGCACAAGCTGGAATCAAGATTGCTGGGAAAGATATCAATAACCTCAGATATGCAGATGACACCACCCTTATGGCAGAAAGTGAAGAGGAGCTAAAAAGCCTCTTGATGAAAGTGAAAGAGGAGAGTGAACAAGTTGGCTTAAAGCTCAACATTCAGAAAACTAATATCATGGCATCAGGTCCCATCACTTCATGGGAAATAGATGGGGAAACAGTGGAAACAGTGTCAGACTTTATTTTTTTGGGCTCCAAAACCACTGCAGATTGTGACTGCAGCCATTAAATTAAAAGACGCTTACGCCTTGGAAGAAAAGTTATGACCAACCTAGATAGCATATTGAAAAGCAGAGACATTACTTTGCCAATAAAGCTTCGTCTAGTCAAGGCCATGGTTTTTCCAGTGGTCATGTATGGATGTGAGAGTTGGACTGTGAAGAAGGCTGAGCACCAAAGAATTGATGCGTTTGAACTGTGGTGTTGGAGAAGACTCTTGAGAGTCCCTTGGACTGAAAGGAGATCCAACCAGTCCATTCTGAAGGAGATCAACCCTGGGTGTTCTTTGGAAGGAATGATGCTAAAGCTGAAATCTCCAGTACTTTGACCACCTCATGCAAAGAGCTGACTCATTGAAAAAGACTCTGATCCTGGGAGGGATTGGGGGCAGGAGGAAAAGGGGACGACAGAGGATGAGATGGCTGGATGGCATCACTGACTCGATGGGTGTGAGTTTGAGTGAACTCCGGGAGATGGTGATCGACAGGGAGGCCTGGCGTGCTGTGATTCATGGGGTCACAAAGAGTCAGACACGACTGAGTGACTGAACTGAACTGAAGTTTAGTCTTACGGCTATTGCAGGTAATGGAGCAATTATAATTTACTTATTTGATAAAGAAAATAAACATCTTACTTATTCCTGAAAATAAAATGAAGCACATTTGTAAGAGAAAGATTTCAATATATAGCTTCTGTCTTCTTAGTAAGAATAGCTAATATAGCAGCATTTCAATCATGTCTATTTATTATTTTTGGAGATAAATTTTGAAAATAAATTTTGTTTATTTATTTGTTTATACTTGGCTGTGCTTGGTCCTCACTACTGTGTACAGGCTTTCTCTAGTTGCAGCGAGTGAGAGATACTCTCTAGTTGCACTGTGCAAGCTTCTCATTGTGGTGGCTTCTTGTTGCAGAGGGGAGACTCTAGGGGGCACAAACTTCAGTAGCTGTGGTGCACAGGCTCAGAAGTTACTACTCTCAAGCTCTAGAGCATGGGGTTAGTAGTTGTAGTGCACAGGCTTAGCTGCTCTGTGGTATATGGAATTCTTCTGGACAAGGGATCAAACTTGTGTCCCCTGAATTGGCAGGCAGATTCTTAGCCACTGGACCATTAGGGAAGTCCTCTGCAGACATATTAATATTTATTGTAAATAGAAATTTTGAAAGTGACAAGAATATATAAAAATTCTGTCTGAATTTTGATCTCTTCCCAAAGAGAAAAAAAAAAAAAAAACAAATATACTTCTCTGGCACATTCTTATTCATTCCAGAAAATCATTTAAGCTGTAATTAAATTAGTCTAATGTTATTATTCAATGCAGTCAGAGTGAAAATAGTGAAATTTGCTTCTTTTCTTCTCTCTGGCCCCACTTCTAAGGAAACTAGCTTTTCCCTGCTTGAAAACTCTGGAGCACCTCTCCTAAGCCTATTTCCTTCCAATGGACCACCCATCTTCCCCAATATACACTTCATCTCCTCATTGCCTCCAGGCTTGTAACCACAGGTCAGACACCAGTATGAGTGGAGGTAAGAGAAGAATTACATGTTCTTTCTAGGAAGAATAGTGAATAAAATAAATGTGTTCCATGATTTTAATTTGTATCATGCAAGGATGTAGAGAAACAGTTGTTCAGTGTAGTAAAACAAAACTTGGCCAATAACTCACCAATATCAGTTGAAGAGTAGGTATCACATTTGAATTATTGCAATTGAAATTAAAATTAAATTGAAAATTAAAGCCTTGCAAAAGTTTCAAAATTCATAGGCCCAAAGCTCTTTGAAAGAAATCCTAGTTTCAGTTAAAGAAGAATCTGACTTTAAATATATATAAACATTAATATATACTGTAAATCTTTCTTTAAATCTTCCTCAGAGGGCCTGAGCAGATATCAGTTGACTTTATATTGGGGAAATGTAATATCCATGTTTTAGGGAGATTATTAGACCTGGCTTTCTGTGTTGACACTGAACAGTCCATACTTCAGCATTTGGTCCAATGACCATCTGGTGATCCATGAAGATTTAGAGTGTTTGGGGTTTAGGGTAGGTACGTTAGATTCATTCATAAACCTTCTGCTTTTCCCCTAGTTTCTAAGAGGGATTATACACAAGAAGTATAATCCTCAACACTGAGTATTTCGTCTTCATTATTGTTAGAGTCATTTGAAAACCCCTAGCCCTGACCCTTCCTAAGAGAAAAGCAAAGTAAAAGCAGTACTGTGTTCAGTATTTGAGAGTGATGTTATCTACTGCATTGAAGGTTAGCTGGAAGATGGCTGTGGATCATCTTAAAGTTAATGAAATGATAAATCCAGTTGCAGCTACTATTTTAATTTTGCTACCTTGGAGTGAATGAATATGGTCTATTGATTTGGCAATTATATCACTTTCTGTATATATTAGCAAGAACTTCCAGAAGTGGCTTACATTCACTGAAAGGCAGAGCAATAGATCATCATGATAACAATTTAGAGCTATGTCAACTGTTCTAGTCTGTTAAAACATGATGCATGAAGTTAGTGATTACCTAGACAAACTGTTAAACAATACTCCTGCCAATTTCATTAGTGATGTCATGATATTTTCATGTGGTAAGTAGTTGTAGAGGAAGTAAGTAACTGAGATATTTTAGAGAAACATGTAAATGCTAAGGGTTAAACTTAAAACATCAAAATTTAGTGTTTTTTTTTTTTTTTACAATAGTGAATTCCAATTAATGGGTGAGTGCAATGCTTCTTAATTCCAAAGGTACATGCACACAACTCATCTGAGGATTTTGTTAACAGGCATATTGTGACTCAATAAGTTTGCACTAGGGCTTGAGATGGCTTTCCAGGTGGTTCAGTGGTAAAGAATCCGCCTGCCATGAAAGTGGCATGGGGTTCGATCTCTGGATGGGGAAGATCCCCTGGAGGAGGGAATGGCAACCTATACCAGTATTCTTGTCTGGGAAATCCCATGGACAGAGGATCATGGCAGACGACAGTCCATGGGGTCCAAAAGCATCAGACATAACTGAGTGACTAAACAACAAGTGCCTGAAATATTGCATTATTCACCAACTTCTAGGTCATGCTCGTGCTGCATTTGGTGAACCATACTTTTAGGAGGAAGGGGCTACATTCTAAATTTGAAAACAATTGGCTGCATCTTGCACTAGTTACCAATTATAAGTACAAGGTTAGTTAAGGAAGCCTTTCAAGATTTTGAAGGCAAAATGTATCATATCTAGGTGGGCTTCTTCAAACAATTCACCCAGTAACTTGAGAGGTTCCTAGGATTGTTAAAAATCAAAGAAGCTGTGTATCAAATCCAGGCTGCAGTGCAAGCTTCCTGTCATGTAGACCATAAGTACAGCATAGCCAGTGGTATCCTGCATGTCTCTGGAGAGTACAAAGTAGCAGTCAACTCCTAAGAGGAGAATCACAGCACACAACACAGGAGTTTTTATGTAATTTTTCCCTTGATAAATAATCTCCTTTGGCATGATCTTGGGGCCTTATTAATGATTTTAGGATTTATTTGGGACTCCAAATGATATTTGATCAAAGCACTCTCTAATGAGCTACCTCCATTTTCTTCCACAAACCTGGATATGAATAACAGCTTTACATTCTGAGATGCAGGTGAGGTTGTACACAAACAAGGTGTAAATAAACTTTGAGCAGACAACTCAGACTCTCACAACAACACCTGCTGGTGCAGAGCTGCCCTCGTCTTTTCCCACACTACTACCTCATGAACTATTCACTATAAACAGTTGAGAGAAGTTAAATATTTCATGTGTCAGTATGAAACCCTGGAATTCGACATAAATGAGCAGTTTCTACTCTTCAGCCCCTCTCATATCATGCCCTGAAGAATAATGATAAGGGAAAATACTTCTGTATGCGTTATTTTATTTTATTTATTTTTTTGTATGCATTATTTTAGCAGGCTGTTCAGTTGTACATTTCAGGAAGAAGGAGAAATGATTAGAGTTTAAAATTTATACTAAATAATGTGCAATGCCTAGTGACTTGGCTAGTTTTACTGGTAAGGGACTAGAAAGAAAATTATTGTAAGCTTGATAAGAGGATGAGAAGAAGGGCTCTGTTGTTGGGTTTTTCGGACTGAGGGCCAAGTGTGAAGAGATTTGTGGCCCTTGTGAAAGTTCATATACATTTCTCCATTGCAGAGGGATACATAAGTTGCCAGGTGGGCAACATGGTTGACTCATTTTGGATATTAGCTAGCTTTTATTATCAGCCTTCTTGGTGCTTATCCAATGAATCCAGGTACAAAGTGGCCATGGTAGCAGAGTTGAGGTTAGACATGAGCTCAACCAACAAGAGTTGCCCACATCAAGATCTGCTTTACTGCTCTGGCAGAATGCCAAACTTGCTAAAAGCAGAAGCCAGATCTGTGTTCTACTATGACACCATTCTTCTGAAGATCATTCATCCACCTGGTGGCAAGTTGATTATGCTGAACTCTTGCTGTTGGAAGTTTTCCATCATGAAAAAAAGTAATCACTTTTCCTGTCTAGTATAGGCATCTATTTTAGTAAGTATCTTCTTGCCCTGATGACAATGATTCTGTCAGCATTTCCATATAAGCTTTATTGAATGTCTTGTACATTGTTGTGGTTTTCTATACATGTTTCCAAACAAAGAACAGATTTCAAAACATTATGCATCTTTTTCACAGCACCCTGTGATTTTTGGACTAGGCTCCAGTTATAACATTCAGAATTCCTGAAATGACCTATGGTAAAACTAGTTATAAAAATTATGTTAATTCAAGGATCACACTGTTATCTTAAGCCCTATATAATATTGTAACTTCCTTACAACTAACCCTGAGTTTGGGTCAAAATACTCGATGATTTTCCCACTGACAATGGAGAATGGTTTGTTAGTTGTATAGTGTCCGAAGAAGAACATTACTATGTTAATTTTGCAATATACTATGTTTGCTGGTGCTATTTTTATACAGTGAAGCAACAGCCTTACAGGAAAATTGAGTTTAATAATAACATATTTAACTTCTATGCTAAAAAAAAAATCATAGCAAAAAAGGGATAGCAGTGTACTCATGCCCATGGAATTCACTGCTCACAAAACACATTTCAATGCTTATTTACATCACACTGGCGTGAATGGAGATGAAAAAGATTCATAAAGTTAAAGATATCATAAAAAGACTTTGGAATAAGAAAACAAACCAAAGCTGAAGATCTGTTTCTTTTTTTCTTTTCTTTTTCCTTTTTTGCATATATACCCCAAAGTTGTAATTGGTTCATTGACATTTTATTCTCAAATTACCAGTATACAAAAAAGATCTTTTAGGAATACTAATATTTATTCAGGTTATTTTACATATCTAAATAATTTCTTAAGAAAATTGGACCAGGCTAAGAGGTAAGACTTTATTTTGGGGGGGGGGGTGGCTCTAAAATCACTGCACATGGTGATTGCAACCATGAAATTAAAAGACGTTTACTCCTTGGAAGGAAAGTTATGACCAACCAAGATAGCATATTAAAAACCAAAGACATTACTTTGCCAACTAAAGTCCATCTAGTCAAGGCTATGGTTTTTCCAGTGGTCATGTATGGATGTGAGAGTTGGACTGTGAAGAAAGCTGAGCACTGAAGAATTGATGCTTTTGAACTGTGGTGTTGGAGAAGACTCTTGAGAGTCCCTTGGACTGCAAGGATATCCAACCAACGGTATTTTTCACAGAGCTGGAACAAATAACTTCAAGATTTCTATGGAAATAAAAAAAAAAAAAAAAAAAAAAAACCTCAAATAGCCAAAACAATCTTGAGAAAGAAGAATGGAACTGGAGGAATCAACCTGCTTGACTTCAGGCTCTACTACAAAGCCACAGTAATCAAGACAGTATGGTACTGGCACAGAGACAGAAATATAAATCAATGGAACAAAATAGAAAGCCCAGAGATAAATCCACACACCTATGGACACCTTATCTTCGACAAAGGAGGCAAGAATATACAAGGGAGTAAAGACAATCTCTTTAAGAAGTGGTGCTGGGAAAACTGTTCAGCCACTTGTAAAAGAATTAAACTAGATCACTTTCTAACACCATACACAAAAGTAAACTCAAAATGGATTAAAAATCTAAATGTAAGACCAGAAACTATAAAAATCCTAGAGGAGAACATAGGCAAAACACTCTCCGACATAAATCACAGCAAGATCCTCTATGATCCACCTCCCAGAATGCTGGAAATAAAAGCAAAGATAAACAAATGGGACTTAATTAAAATTAAAAGCTTCTGCACAACAAAGGAACCTATAAGTAAGGTGAAAAGACAGCCTTCTGAATGGGAGAAAATAATAGCAAATGAAGCAACTGACAAACAACTAATCTCAAAAATATACAAGCAACTTATGCAGCTCAATTCCAGAAAAATAAACGACTCAATCAAAAAATGGACCAAAGAACTAAATAGACATTTCTCAAAAGAAGACATACAGATGGCTAAGAAACACATGAAAAAATGCTCAACATCACTCATTATCAGAGAAATGCAAATCAAGACCACAATGAGGTACCATTTCATACCAGTCAGAATGGCAGTGATCCAAAAGTCTTCAAGCAATAAATGTGGGAGAGGGTGTGGAGAAAAGGGAACCTTCCTACACTGTTGGTGGGAATGCAAACTAGTACAGCCACTATGGAGAACATTGTGGAGATTCCTTAAAAAATTGCAAATAGAACTGCCTTATGACCCAGCAATCCCACTGCTGGGCATACACACCGAGGAAACCAGAACTGAAAGAGACATGTGTACCCCAATGTTCATCGCAGCACTGTTTATAATAGCCAGGACATGGAAACAACCTAGATGTCCATCAGCAGATGAATGGATAAGAAAGCTGTGGTACATATACACAATGGAATATTACTCAGCCATTAAAAAGAATACATTGGAATCAGTGCTAATGAGGTGGATGAAACTGGAGCCGATTATACAGAGTGAAATAAGCCAGAAAGAAAAACACCAATACAGTATACTAACACATATATATGGAATTTAGAAAGATGGTAATGATAATCCTCTATGTGTTACAGCAAAAGAGACACAGCTGTATAGAACAGACTTTTAGACTCTGGGAGAAGGAGAGGGTGGGATGATTTGGGAGAATGGCATTGAAACATGTATACTATCAGGTAAGAAATAAATTGCCAGTCTATGTTCGATACAGGATACAGGATGCTTGGGGCTGGTGCACAGGGATGATCCAGAGAGATGTTATGGGGTGGGAGGGGGGTTCAGGATTGGGAACTCTTGTACACCCGTGACTGATTCATGTTAATGTATGGCAAAACCAATACAGTATTGTAAAGCAAAATAAAGTAAAAATAAAAATAAAATAACAGAGATCAGTCCTCGGTGTTCATTGGAAGGACTGAGGCTGAAGCTGAAACTCCAATACTTTGGCCACCTCATGCAAAGAATTGACTCATTGGAAAAGACCCTGATGCTCAGAGGATTGGGGGCAGGAGGAGAAGGGGACGACAGAGGATGAGATGGCTGGATGGCTTCACGAACTCGATGGACATGAATTTGGGTGAATTCCAGGAGTTGGTGATGGACAGAAAGGCCTGGCGTGCTGCAATTCATGAGGTTGCAAAAAGTCTGACACAACTGAGAGACTGAACTGAACTGAATTGAACTAAACTGAAGAGGTAAGAGTAGTCATGTATGGATGTGACAGTTGGACTATAAAGAAAGCTGAGCACTGAAAAATTGATGCTTTTGAACTATGGTGTTGGAGAAGACTCTTGAGAGTCCCTTGGACTTCAAGGAGATCCAACCAGTCCATTCTGAAGTAAATCAGTCCTGAATATTCATTGGAAGGACTGATGCTGCAGCTGAAACTCCTTTGACCACCTGATGTGAAGAACTGACTCATTGGAAAAGACTCTGATGCTGGGAAAGATTGAAGGCAGGAGAAGGGGACAACAGAGGATGAGAAGGATGGATGGCATCACCAACACAATGGACATGAGTTTGAGGAGGCTCCAGGAGTTGGTGATGGATAGTGAAGCCTGGAGTGCTGCAGTCCATGGGGTTGCAAACATTCGGACATGACTACACAACTGAACTGAACTGAAGAGGTGGTGGTTACGAGGTGAACCTCTGCAGTACAAAACATACAGATTAATGAACTCAAGTTCTTTTAATTACTGATATCATGTAAGAGGGGCTTCCTTTGTGGCTCAGATGGTAAAGAATCTGCCTACAATGCAACAGACCCAGTTCCAGTCCCTGGTTGAGAAGATCCCCTGGAGAAGGGAATGGCATCCATTCCAGTATTCTTGCCTGGAGAACTCCATGGAGAGAGGAGCCTGGCAGGCTACAGCCCGTGGAGTTGCAAGTAGTCAGACATGACTGAGTAACAGTACATAAAAGCATAATGCAGTTCATTATGCATATTAATTGTTTTATATCTATAAATGTCTCTTCAGGATTCAAATGTGGAAATAGTGACATAATTTACTCCATTCACTAAATGATTTAAAATATTTATTAATGTCCACATTGAGGCAGTGTTTTGCTCAATGTTGGATATGTAAATTAACACAAATTATTAAGCTCAAATTTATTACCTTGACTCTCATTTCCTAGTCAGCACTCTTCTCAAATATAGTTCACTGACAGTACTGTCAATATTTTCTAGAATTGTAAATATCAATACCACAATAATCGCAGACAGCCATAAAACACTGATCCAAAATATATATTTTGCATCAATAACAAATTCACAGACCAAATATACATAAAAATCACATTATCATCATTCTTTTGTAATATTAAGATATTTTCCTTTTAAAGATATTTGAAATGCATTGCTTTACATTATATTCACTATATCTTATCTATTAAAAAAACAAAAACAAAACAAAACCTCTTTGCTGATCTATTCATGATTTGTTCACCAAAGCAGAGTCCTCACTTTATGAGGGTTCCTTAGTGTTTATCTTGTTTTCCCTACTTTTCTACTACATACACGTGGCATTTGATCTGTTATCAAACTTTCCAGGTGATTTTTTTAAAGCACTAACAGTATTCTTTAACTTCCATTGTGAATTTATTTTGTTTGTTATGCTTTCTAATCAGGTCATAATTATTTGATGTCCTCAGTCATCATAGTTACCACCAGAAAATGCAGAACTATTAAAATTTAAAAAATAAATTTAAAAGGTAAGAAAAAAGACAGTTAAACCACTATTTCTTTTGTGGTCTCATTGTAGTCTCTTTTTGGACTATATGACTGTTACCCTTGCCAATTATACTACTTTTCTTTTTCTTCTTTTCTTTTCTCTTCATTATGATCATAAGCAATATAAAAAAGCACTCTCAATTTACTTTGTCAGCTTATAGCAGCAGAGCCTTTCCAGAGATGTTTCATTTGCTTTTCTCTAGTTTTCTTAGTCAGCAGGTATTTTCTTTGCATTGTTCCAGTTCTACTCTGCACCCTTGATCGGTTAAATGTTCTTTCTATGGAACAGCCTATGGCTAATGTGAGTCACCTCTGCAGTCCTCATGCCATTTTTCCCTTCATATCTGTAAACCCTCTTTTGTACCCCAACCTTTTGTAGTTCTTTGAAGTCTTCTCATTTTGTGGCCAACTAACTCAATTCATGGTGCTGACATGGTGGGGAAGGTAGAGGATTCTACTTCAGTTTGAACCTTTCTTTGAGAATAAATTTTTGATACTTTTTCTAGATCTGTACTAATTGCAATCAAGAGGGGATCACAGAAAAGAATGTTAGTGTTTAAATTGTCTGCTAGTGCCACTGAAATGGTTTTTACTTACCTAACTCATATTACATATGGGGTTTTTTTGTGATGAAGAATTATATATTTTTTATTTTTACTTTATTTTACTTTAAAATACTGTATTGATTTTGCCATTCATTGACATGAATTTACCATGGGTGTATACAATCTCTCAATCCTGTATCCCCCTCCCACCTCTCACCCCATATCATCTCTCTGGATCATCCCCATGCACCAGCCCAAAGCATCCTGTATCCTGTATTGAACATAGCCTGGCACTTCGTTTCTTACATGATGGTATACATGTTTCAATGCCAATCTCCCAAATCATCCCACCCTCTCCCTCTCCCTCAGAGTACAAAATCCGTTCTATACATCTGTGTCTCTTTTGCTATCTCACATACAGGATCATCATTACCATCTTTCTAAATTCCGTATATATGTGTCAGTATACTGTATTGGTATTTCTCTTTCTGGCTTACTTCACTCTGTATAATTGGCTCCAGTTTCACCCATCTCATTAGAACTGATTCAAATGTATTCTTTTTAATGGCTGAGTAATACTCCATTGTGTATATGTACCACAGCTTTCTTATCCATTCATCTGCTGATGGACATCTAGGTTGTTTCCATGTCCTGGCTATTATAAACAGTGCTGCAATGAACATTGGGGTACATGTGTCTCTTTCAATTCTGGTTTCCTTGGTGTGTATGCCCAGCAGTGGGATTGCTGGGTCATAAGGCAGTTCTATTTGCAAATTTTTAAGGAATCTCCACAATGTTCTCCATAGTGGCTGTACTAGTTTGCATTCCCACCAACAGTGTAAGAGGGTTCCCTTTTCACTACATCCTCTTCAGTATTTATTGCTTGAAGACTTTTGAATCACAGCCATTCTGACTGGTATGAAATGGTACCTCATTGTGGTCTTGATTTGCATTTCTCTAATAATGAGTGATGTTGAGCATCTTTTCATGTGTTTGTTAGCCATCTGTATGTCTTCTTTGGAGAAATGTCTATTTAGTTCTTTGGTCCATTTTTTGATTGAGTCGTTTATTTTTCTGGAGTTGAGCTGCATAAGTTGCTTGTATATTTTTGAGATTAGCTGTTTGTCAGTTGCTTCATTTGCTATTGTTTTCTCCAATTCAGAAGGCTGTCTTTTCACCTTACTTATAGTTTCCTTTGTTGTGCAGAAGCTTTTAATTTTAATTAGGCCCCATTTGTTTATCTTAGCTTTTATTTCCAGCATTCTGGGAGGTGGATCATAGAGGATCTTGCTGTAATTTATGTCGGAGAATGTATTGCCTATGTTCTCCTCTTGGAGTTTTATAGTTTCTGGTCTTACATTTAGATCTTTAATCCATTTTGAGTTTATTTTTGTGTATGGTGTTAGAAAGTGATCTAGTTTAATTCTTTTACAAGTGGTTGAACAGTTTTCCCAGCACCACTTGTTAAAGAGATTGTCTTTACTCCCTTGTATATTCTTGCCTCCTTTGTCAAAGATAAGGTGTCCATAGGTATGTGGATTTATCTCTGGGCTTTCTATTTTGTTCCATTGATCTATATTTCTGTCTTTGTGCCAGTACCATACTGTCTTATTCAGCATTGCAACGAAAAGAATAAAATACTTAGGAATATACCTACCTAAAGAAACTAAAGACCTATATATCAAAAACTATAAAACACTGATGAAAGCAATCAAAGAGGACACTAATAGATGGAGAAATATACCATGTTCATGGATTGGAATAATCAATATAGTGAAAATGAGGATAATGCCCAAAGCAGTCTACAGATTCAATACAATCCCTATCAAGAATTATATTTTAAAGTTTCCAATGTTAGTAGCCAGAAGATACTTTAAATTAGGAAAAAGAAAATTCATTCTTTATATAAATATGTAACCTCTTTTAGGACTACTACTTTACATCAAAATAGTAATAAACAGATTCAGTAAAGTACCATATCTATTTATTTCTATAAGATATTGATGTGCAAACTCTCAATAGAAAACATAAAATTACATTTAAAATAGTCTTAGTCTGTTTACTATGTATAAATATACAAACAGGTATCAATAATTCTACAAATTCAATTAAACCATGTGCTTATGTAGAGAAATTTGAATGTTGGGAAAATGACTAAACCTGAAGATATTTTAAACTTCTGATTCAAATGTATATAATTACAATAATGATAAATTACCATTTCTTCCTCAAATGTCTCCATGGTATTTTATATGTAGATATATATATGAAGTGAAGTGAAAGGAAGTCACTCAGTCGTGTCCAACTTTTTGTGACCCCATGGACTGTAGTATACCATGCTCTTCCATCCATGGGAATTTCCAGGCAACGGAACTGGAATGGGTTGCTCTTTCCTTCTCCAGGGGATCTTCCCTAACCCAGGAATCGAACCCAGGTCTCCCACATTGTAGGCAGATGCTTTACCACCCTGCGCCACCAGGGAAGTCAGATATATATATATATATATATATATATATATATATATATATATATATATGCATTTTTCAAATGATTTACAGCTGTTCTATTTATTGCTGCCTTCTTCATTTAAAAAAGATCAAATGCAAAATTCTACCTTCTTATCTTTGGAAATATTTCTTTGCAAAAATAGATTTCTCTCTAATCTCACATCCAAATGCAATTCTAAAAGATTTTCTCAGTTCAGCTCACTTCAGTCACTCAGTCGTGTCCGACTTTTTGCCACCCCATGAACTACAGCACGCCAGGCCTCCCTGTCCATCACCAACTCCCAGAGTTTACCCAAACTCATGTCCATCGAGTTGGTGATGCCATCCAGCCATCTCATCCTCTGTCGTCCCCTTCTCTTCCTGCCCCCAGTACCTCCCAGGATCAGGGTCTTTTCCAGTGGGTCATTCTTCGCATGAGGTGGCCAAAGAATTGGAGTTTCAGCTTCAGCATCATTCCTTCCAAGGAACACCCAGGGCTGATCTCCTCTAGAATGAACTGGTTGGATCTCCTTGCAGTCCAAGGGACTCTCAAGAGTCTTCTCCAACATGGCAGTTCAAAAGCCTCAATTCTTCAGTGCTCAGCTTTCTTCTAATCCCACTCTCACATCCATACATGATCACTGGAAAAAACATAGCCTTGACTAGACGAAACTTTGTTGGCAAAATAATGTCTCTGCTTTTTAATATGCTATCTAGGTTGATCATAACTTTCAAGAGAAGGCAATGGCACGCCACTCTTGCCTGGAAAATCCAATGGATGGAGGAGCTTGGTGGGCTGCAGTCGATGGGGTCGCTAAGAGTCGAACATGACTGAGCGACTTCACTTTCACTTTTCACTTTCATGCATTGGAGAAGGAAATGGCAACCCACTCCAGTGTTCTTGCCTGGAGAATCCGAGGGATGGGGGAGCCTGGTGGGCTGCCGTCTATACGGTCGTACAGAGTCAGACACGACTGAAGCAACTTAGCAGCAGTAGCAGCAGCAGCATAACTTTCCCTTCAAGGAGTAAATGTCTTTTAATTTCATGGCTGCATTCACCATCTGAAGTGATTTAGGAGCCAAAAAAAATATATAGTCTGCCACTGTTTCCAATGTTTCCCCATCTACTTCCTATGAAGTGATGGGGCCAGATGCCACGATCTTAGTTTTCTGAATGTTGAGCCATAAGCCAACTTTTTCCCTCTCCTCTTTCACTTTCATCAAGAGGTGTTTTAGTTCCTCTTCATTTTCTGCCATAAGGGTGGTATCATCTGCATATCTAAGGTTACTGATCTTTCTCCCAGCAATCTTGATTCCAGCTTGTGCTTCTTCCAGCCCAGCGTTTCTCATGATGTACTCTGCATGTAAGTTAAATAAGCAGGGTGATAATATACAGCCTTGACATACTCCTTTTCCTATTTGGAACCAGTCTGTTGTTCCATGTCCAGTTCTAACTGTTGCATCCTGACCTGTATGTAGGTTTCTCAAGAGGCAGGTCAGGTGGTCTGTTATTTCCATCTCTTTCAGAATTTTCCGCAGTTTATTGTGAGCCACACAGTCAAAGGCTTTGGCATAGTCAGTAAAGCAGAAATAGATATTTTTTGGAACTCTCTTGCTTGCAGATGTTGGCAATTTGATATCTTGTTCCTCTGCCTTTTCTAACACTTCCAGCTTGAACATCCGGAAGTTCATGGTTCACGTATTGCTGAAGCCTGGCTTGCAGAATTTTGAGCATTACTTTACTAGTGTGTGAGATGGGTGCAATTTTGTGGTAATTTGAGCATTGTTTGGCATTGCCTTTCTTTGGGATTGGAATGAAAACTGACCTTTTCCAGTCCTGTGGCCACTGCTGAGTTTTCCAAATTTGCTGGCATATTGAGTGCAGCACTTTCACAGCATCAGCTTTCAGGATTTGAAATAGCTCCACTGGAATTTCATCACCTTCACTCGATTTGTTTGTAGTGATGCTTTCTAAGGCCCACTTGACTTCACAGTCCAGAATGCTCTAGGTGAGTGGTCACACCATCGTCTTATCTGGGTAGTGAAGCTCTTTTTTGTACAGTTCTTCTGTGTATTCCTGTCACCTCTTCTTAATATCTTCTGCTTCTGTTAGGTCCATACCATTTCTGTCCTTTATCAAGCCCATCTTTGCATGAAATGTTCCCTTGGTATCTCTAATTTTCTTGAAGAGATCTCTAGTCTTTCCCATTCTGTTGTTTTCCTCTATTTCTTTGCATTGATCACTGAGGAAGGCTTCTTATCTCTCCTTGCTATTCTTTGGAACTCTGCTTTTAGATGCTTATATCATTCCTTTTCTCCTTTGCTTTTCACTTAACTCTTATTTTCACAGCTATTTTTAAGGCGTCCTCATACAGCCATTTTGCTTTTTTGCATTTCTTTTCCATGGGGATGGTCTTGATCCCTGTCTCCTGTACAATGTCACAAACCTCATTCCATAGTTCATCAGGTACTCTGTCTATCAGATCTAGCCCCTTAACTCTATTTCTCACTTCTACTGTATAATTATTGGGGATTTGATTTAGGTCATACTTGAATGGGGTTTTCCCCACTTTCTTCAATTTCAGTTTGAATTTGGCAATAAGGAGTTCATAATCTGAGCCACAGTCAGCTCCTGGTCTTGTTTTTGCTCATTATATAGAGCTTCTCCATCTTTGGTAACAAAAAATATAATCAATCTGATTTTGGTGTTGACAATCTGGTGATGTCCATATGTAGAGTCTTCTCTTGTGTTTTTGGAAGAGGGTGTTTGCTATGACCAGTGCATTTTCTTGGCAAAAATCTATTAGCCTTTGCCCTGCCTCATTCCGTATTCCAAGGCCAAATTTGCCTGTTACTCCAGGTGTTTCTTGACTTCCTACTTCTGCATTCCAGTCCCCTCTAATGAAAAGGACATCTTTTTTGGGTGTTAGTTCTAAAAGTTCTTGTAGGTCTTCACAGAACCATTCAACTTCAGCTTCTTCCATGTTACTGGTTGGGGCATAGGCTTGGATAACTGTGATATTGAATGGTTTGCCTTGGAAATGAACAGAGATCATTCTATCGTTTTTGAGATTGCATTCAATTACTGCATTTCAGATTTTTATCTTGACCATGATGGTTACTGCATTTCTTCTAAGGGATTCCTGCCCACAGTAGTAGATATAATGGTCATCTGAGTAAAATTCATCCGTTCCATTCTATTTTAAGTTACTGATTCCTAGGATGTCGACATTCACTCTTGCCATCTCTTCTTTGACCACTTTCAATTTGCCTTGATTTATGGACACTCATAACATTCCGAGTTCCTATGCAATATTGCTCTTTACAGCATTGGACCTTGCTTCTATCACCAGTCACATCCACAACTAGGTATTGCTTTTGCTTTGGCTCCATCCCTTCATTCTTTCTGGAGTTATTTCTCCACTGATTTCCAGTAACGTATTTGGCACCTACCAACCTGAAGAGTTCCTCTTTCAGTATCCTATCATTTTGCCTTCTCATGCTGTTCATGAGGTTCTCAAGGCAAGAATACTGAAGTGGTTTGCCATTCCCTTCTCCAGTGGACCACATTCTGTCAGACCTCTCCACCATGACCCACCGTCGTGGGTGGCCCCAACCAGCATTGCTTAGTTTTATTGAGTTAGACAAGGCTGTGGTCCATGTGATCACATTGGCTAGTTTTCTATCATTATGATTTCAGTGTGTCTGCCTCTGACGACCTCTCGCAACACCTACCATCTTACTTGGTTTTCTCTTACCTTGGACGTGGGGTATCTCTTGCTCCTTACCTTGAACAAGGGGTATCTCCTCTCGGCAGCCCCTCCTGACCTTGAATGTGGAGTAGTTCCTCCTGACACTCTTGCGTCTGCGGACTTTCCTCACTTCAATTATTCAGAGCTAATTCTTAGGTAGGAGGAAGAGGTCCAGGGCCTTCGAGGAGAGATTTTCTAGCACTGTTTTATTCACTGAATTCTAAGCTCATAAACTTAACTCAGTACCTAATATCTTTATCTAGACATTTAAAAGACTTTTAAAACTTAGCAGGACAAAAGATAATTTCTGATTTCTCCTGACAAAGTATTTTCCCTTAGTTATCCCCATATGAGTAATTGAAATCATCATATACTAAATTGCTCACAATATCCTACATCTTCTGCCCTTAATTCATCTGCTCTACCTGTTGGTTTTGTTTCCAAATACATGTCAAATGTGTCCATTGTCTATTTCCACTACTTGCTCAAATTATCTGTACAATTTACATCAACTATTATATTACACTAACAAGTCTCTGTGCTTTCTTTCCTGCCCCCTATAGTTTACTCTTCTTAAGGTGGCCAGAATGCTTTTTAAAATATAAGTAACACATGCACTATTCTGCTTGAAACCAATCAGTGATTTTCCATGGCAAGTAGAAACATATAATTGTAATTTGGCCTGAAAAAAAACACAAATGAAGTCAGCTCACCTCCATGAGGCTCCATACTCCTGTGTTCTCTATATCCACAGTGGCTTTTTTCTTCAGTCAGAACATGTCTGTTTTCCTTTCCCTTCCACATAACTCTAGATTTGCACCCTGATTCAGACATCATGCTTTGTCTATTAACCATTTGAATGAGCAAATCTTGGAAAATTATCCAGATAATCAAGAACTTCCTTAAAATCAGATATTTAATTGTGTTATTCTGTAATAGTTGAATTATCTAGCCTGTTGAAGAGAATAGTAATCTATCTTCAATGAATATAAAATTCTATAAAATGCTCAAATATAGTTCAGTGTATAAGTAAAGATGATGTTGGCCAAGAAGAAAAGGCAGATATCAATATATTCTTAGAAACTGCTATGCACCAGTTAATCTGCTTGACACTCAAAAAGCAACATTAGCATAATAATTATAAATATCATAAGTGTTAGTCGCTCAGTAGTGCTCGACTCTTTTTGACCCCATGGACTGCAGCCCACCAAGCTCCTCTGTCCATGAGATTTTCCAGGCAAGGATACTGGAATGGGTTTCCATTTCCTTCTCCAGGGGATCTTCCCAACGAAAGGATCTAACCCGGGTCTCCTACACTGCAGGCAGATTTTTTACCAACTGAGCTACAAGGGAAGCAAATCTTTAATTAAATACAATATCATATTCTGTTACACGTTTCTTGATTTTTCTGATTTAATGTTTGAGTTATGAATATAATTTCTTACAAGTTCTTAGTATCACTACATATGCACCGATCATATATTTCATTTTCCACTCCTCTCACAAAAACTTGTCGGTCAGTGTGTACTTTGGTGTCTCACTTCCCTTTAGTTTCTCTCATGGTCGTGTTCTGTTGCCCTTTCACCAGTTTTTTAGAGCTGTTCATTTTAAAATATGCATTCCATGCAGATGGTATAATTTATTAGATCCCAGATCACCACCAAAATAACTCTAACTTTATCTTAAATGTGACTATTATTATAGTTCTATCTCTGTCTCTTGCATAAAATGGAAGGTCACTTAGAACCTTTAACTCAATCATATCCTTGTCAACATTTCCTCTTTCTGCAGTCCCCCTCTATGTCCCCTGTCCTTTAAAACAAAACAACAAAAAAAGAAACACCATAAATATTTTGTATTGGGGGTCACAAAAAGTCAGATATAACTAACACATGCACATAGCTGCTTAACAATATTATGGTAGTTTCAGGTGATCACCAAAGGGACTCAGACATGTATATACATGTATCAATTCTCCCCCCAAAGCCCTCCCATCCAGGCTGGCCCATTGCACTGAGCAGAGTTCCATGTGCTATACGATAGGTCTTTGTTGGTTATCCATTTTAAACAGCACATATGACCTTCCCAATGTCCTTTCTCCTTTTAACATTAATGTGTTGTTCTGGTGTAGATAGAGAAAAAGCCCCCTTTCTTTTCACTTTTTTATTTTCACATGTACTTTCTGAATTTCAACAATCTTATAGTCCAGGATATTTTGTTTGATACATGCTCGGGCTAAAGTCTATACAGTTGCAAAGTCAGACATGAATGGAGTGACTTAGTGAATGTGGGCAAATAAATATTTCCTGACCTAGACTTCAGTACCTAGGAAATCTTACTTGTTAACTTTCTGTGTCTCTAATACTACAGACAGTTTTATTGCATCTTAGATTAATTCTCTAATAAATTGGGAAGAAACTTGACCTTTATAGTCACTGCTAATCAAGCAAAACAAATTATCTGTATAGTTCCCTGTGTAAACTGCAGTTATGCTGTAGTTAATTCCCATGTTGCTCAAAGTTCCATCTCTCTCTCTCTCTCTGCCTCTTCAGAGTTAAAATTGTTTTGATTTCCAAATACCTGAAATATCTGTCTTCTTATTAAGAAATGAATCTTCTATTAAGTGAAAACTATCAAAGTTAAATAAATAAATAACTAGGTTAAGCATAGGTCTGGCACTTAGGAATTATGGCTTTGGATTATTTAATAACAAACTTCCACTTGTTTCTCTATTATATTTTATGACTGTTTCCTGCCATACACTTTCATGATGTTGGTGAAATACTTTGCATTCTGTAGCACAACTGTTAGTACCTTAAACATATTTTTAATTTTTTGTCAAATTTATTAGAATCTAGGAAGACTTTTATATTTATATTTATTTTTACTTACTTTGAACATAGACATATTTCTTGTAGTTTCAGTGAATATGAAGAAATATTTATTTAAATTTGATTTTATTTAGCCCAAACCTCTCACTGTCCTGAACAGCAAAATAAATCTAAATTCTCTCAAATGTCTTGCTATAAAGCTGAAATGTATCTTCTTATGAGTTGTAATGACATATGTGATTACAGGGTCATCTTACTTTAGAAATAAATGAAATAAAGCCGCTTAAATAACATATTTCTAAAATTACTACAAAATTATATTAGGTAGTTTTAAAAATCCATTTCATTAATAAAAATGATATACCTTATATAACTAAGGTATGCATACATTTTAAGAATGCTTAGCAATAAAATTTATAATTTCAGTTTCTATATTTCTATTAAGATTTAGGATCAAACTTTTTTTCCTAAGGGGAAATATTTTTATAAAACCTTTTAGAAAACATTGATATGGCATTATTTTACTGCTCACTGATCCTTTAGGATATATGAATGTTTGGTAGTATGCTAAATTTATGATCAAATATGTTTCTTTATGTAAATTTAAAATAAATCATAACCCAGATTTTGTAGGGTTTTATGCATCTAATATACTCCTGTGTACACGCATATATGGGTAAGTTTCTATTTTGGTTTGCAAATTGCTTCAACTTTTAATATTTATATATTGTGAATCATTTAACTAGTACAAGCATTTACATTTTAAGCCTCAACTATCAGCTGGATGACTACTTGAACCACAGAAATGATTCTACAGTTAGAAGCTCAGTTTCATAATTGTTTTAGAATCTATATTTTATGACTTAATCATAAATCATACAGTCAATAAAGAAGTGTAGGATAACTGCTTGCATTTCTTCCAACTATCATTACTTTGCTTGTTAAACAAATTTGACCATAATTTCCTTTTACGATTAGCTGCTAGTGAATACAATATACTCACATCAAATTTTGAACTGGTAAAACTATTTAGCAGAAGCTCCAGTGACTAATGTTGAGTAAAATTTGGCCATTAAAAATATTTTTTACATTTGTAATTCTTAATTTTGTAGGATAGTATGAACATATTTAAAGAAAATGCTTTGTCTCCTAATATAGAAAATACCATTATTTATCAGACTAAATTTTAAAATATAACACTAAAACTAATTTATTTTTAAAATCAGTTATATGAGAAATATATTTCAAATTGCTTTAAAAATAAAATTAAAATGATAGGAGTACTGTATCTACAAAGTTAAAATTTTATTTTTGATACCAATATTAATATATCTTGACAGTTATAAATCTATTCATTATTTTCTATAATTAGTATATATAAAACTTATTAAGGGAAATTTTGATGAAGTCTTTATATTAAAGAAGCATCTTGCTAGTGTATATTGGTAACCTTCTCCTACATATTGTGACTTATTTATGAAATAATGGAGCCTGCTGGAAAAAGTCCACATTTCATCAACAAAGCCAAGAATACAGGTGTCATATAAACTTTGGACATTAAAAATAAATAAGTAAGTAATATGACTTTATCAAAAGAAACAGTAGTTTTCATCAAAATAGTGATAGTAAGCTGAATAAGCCTTGCTCTTAAATTCAAATTGTATGCCCTTAAAATAATTATATTTTATATTGTATCCAGAAATGTGTCATATTTTTTAATATCAATGTGTCTTGGGTATCAAATAATTCATTAATTTTTAAGATGTCTATGAGATAAGGCAATTCTCCTTTTACTTCAGTGGAACATGAGGTTCAGAAAAGTTAAGTAAAATCCAATACAAGTTTAGGAGTGGTAGAGTCAGGATCAGATCCAGATGTGACTTGTTCCAAAGTCCATGTGCTTTTTATTAGTTATTTATTTGGCATTCACTGTTCTGAACTCTACCTCAGATTCACAAAATAAGCTTGCTTACATTTAAGCAATATTTGAAAATATCAGCATCTCTAGCTCTACTCAAGTGTTTCCATCATCTTCACTGGTGAGCAGCAGTACAGATGTCAGTTAAGTTCAGTTCAGTCACTCAGTCCTGTCTGGCTCTTAGCAACCCCATGGACTGCAGCAGGCCAGGTTTCCCTGTCCATCACTACCTCCTGGACTTTACTGAAACTCATGTCCATTGAGTCGGTGATGCCATCCAACGATTTCATCCTCTGCCCTCCCCTTCTCTTCCCACCTTCAATCTTTCCCAGCATCAGGGTTTTTTCAAATGAGTCAGTTCTTTGCATCAGGTGAACAAAGTATTGGAGTTTCGGCTTTAGCATCAGTCCTTCCAATGAATATCTGAAACTGATTTCCTTTAAGATGGACTGATTGGATCTCCTTTCAATCCAAGAGACTCTCAAGAGTCTTCTCCAACACCACAGTTCAAAATATCAGTTCTTTGATGCTCAGCTTTCTTTATAGTCCAACTCTCACATATATATGTGACTACAGGACAAACCATAGCTTTGACTAGATGGAACATAGTTGACAAAGTAATGTCTCTGCTTTTGAATATGTTGTCTAGGTTGGTCATAATTTTTCTTCAAGGAGCAGGTGTCTTTTAATTTCATGGCTGCAGTCACAATCTGAAGTGATTTTGGAGCCCCAAAAGATAATGTTTATCATTGTTTTCACTGTTTCCCCATTTATTTGCCATGAAGTGATGGGATCAGATGCCACGATCTCAGTTTTCTGAATGTGGAGTTTTAAGCCAGCTTTTTCACTCTGCTGTTTCACATTCATCAAGAAGCTCTTTAGTTCTTTGCTGTCTGCGATAAGGGTGGTGTCATCTGCATATCTGAGGTTATTGATATTCCTCCCAGCAATCTCGATTCCAGCTTGTGCTTCATCCAGCCCAGCATTTCTCATGATGTACTCTGCATATAAGTTAAATAAGCAGGGTGAAAATATACAGCCATATCTGTTGTTCCATGTCTAGTTCTAACTGTTGCTTCCTGACCTGAATACAGATTTCTCTGGAGCCTAGTTAGGTGGTCTAGTATACCCATCTCTTAAAGAATTTTCCTGTTTGTTGTGATCCACACAGTCAAGGCTCTGGCATAGTCAATAAAGCAGAAGTAGATGTTTTTCTTTAACTCTCTTTCTTTTATCATGAGCCAGCAGATGTTGGCAATTTGATCTCTGGTTCCTCTGCCTTTTCTAAATCCAACTTGAACATCTGGAAGTTCACAGTTCACATACTGTTGAAGCTTGGCTGGGATAATTTTGAGCATTACTTTGTTAGCATCTGAGATGAGTGCAATTATGAGGTATTTGAGCATTCTTTGGAATTGCATTTCCTTGGAATTGGAATGAAAACTGACTTTTCCCAGTCTTATGGCCACTGCTGAGTTTTCCAAATTTGCTGGCATATTGAGTGCACCACATTCACAACATCATCTTTTAGAATTTGAAATAGCTCTGCTGGAATTCCATCACCTCCACTAGCTTTGTTGATAGTGACGCTTCCAAGACCTACTTGACTTCACATTCCAGGCTGTCTGGCTCTAGGTGAGTGATCACACCATTATGGTTATCTGGGTCATGTGGATCTTTTTTGTATAATTCTTCTGTGTATTCTTGCTACCTTTTCTTAGTATCTTCTGCTTCTATTGTGTCCATATCATTTCTGTCCTTTATTGTGCCCATCTTTGCATGAAATATTCCCTTGGTATCTCTAATTTTCTTGAAGAGATCTCGTCTCTCCCATTGATTGTTTCCCTCTATTTCTTTGCATTGATCATCGAGGAAGGCTTTCTCTCCTTGCTATTCTTTGGAACTCTGCATTCAAATGGGTATGTTTTTCCTTTTCTCCTTTGCTTTTTGCTTCTCTTCTTTTCACAGCTATTTGTAAGGCCTCTTGAGAAAATCTTTTTGCCTTTTTGCATTTCTTTTTCTTGGGGATGGTCCTAATCACTGTCTCCTGTACAATGCCGTGAACCTCTGTCCATTGATCTTCAGGCCCTCTATCAGATCTAATCCACTGAATTTATTTCTCACTTCCACTGTATAATCATAAGGGATTTGATTTAGATCATATCTGAATGGTCTAGTGGTTTTCCCTACTTTCTTCAATTAAGTCTGTTTTTGGCAATAAGGAGTTCATGATCTGAGCCATAGTTCAGCTCCTGGTCTTGTTTTGGCTGACTGTATAGAGCTTCTCCATCTTTGACTGCAAATAATATAGTCAATCTGATTTCAGTATTGACCATCTGGTGACGTCCATATGAGGAGATGCTCCATGTCCAAGCGCAAAGGAGAAGCCCCAGCAAGACAGTAGGAGTGTTGAAAGTGCATTTAGAATCAAACCTCATATCTGCCAGAGATGCTCAGATGGCTCAAACATACCTTATATGCACCAAGACCCAGAGACCCCACAGGGACTAAGACAGAACTGTGTTTGAGTTCTCTTGTGGAGGTATGGGTCAGCAGTGGACTGGTGCAGGGGCATGGGGTCTGGGTGCTGTAGACCTCGGTATGGCATAAGTCCTCTTGGAGGAGGTCACCATTAACCCCATCACAGAGCCACCAGAACTTACACAGGATTGGGAAACAGACTCCTGGAGGGCACAAACAAAACCTTGTGTGCACCTGGACCCAGGAGAAAGGAGCCAAAGCAAAAACAACACCCAGCTGTGGATGTGGCTGGTGATTGAAATAAAGTCCAATATTGTAAATAGCAATATTGCATAGGAATCTGTAATGTTAGGTCCATGAATCAAGGCAAATTGGAAGTGGTCAAACAGGACATGGCAAGAGTGAACATAGACATTTTAGGAATCCACCAACTAAAATGGACTGGAATGAGTGAATTTAACTCAGATGACCATTATATCTACTATTGTGGGCAGGAACCCCTTAGAAGAAATGGAGTAGCCATCAGAGTCAACAAAAAAATCTGAAATGCAGTATTTAGATGCAATCTCAAAAATAACAGGATGAGCTCTGTTTGTTTCCAAGACAAACCATTCAATATTATAGTCATCCAAGTCTATGCTCTGACCAGTAATGCTGAAGAAGCTGAAGTTGGACTGCTCTATGAAGACCTACAAGACCTAGAACTAGCATCCAAAAAACAATGTCTTTTTCATTATAGGGGACTGGAATGCAGAAGTAGGAAGTCAAGAAATACTTGGAGTAACAGGGAAATTTGGCCTAGGAGTACAGAATGAAGAAGGGCAAAGGCTAATAGAGTTTTGCCAAGAGAATGTACTGGTCATAAAAACACCCTCCTCCAACAACACAAATACAGATGTCAGCAGCAACAAAAAACAACCAAATATAAAATCAGATATTTACCAAGTGGTTACTATACTCTCAGTTCAGTTAGTTCAGTTCAGTCGCTCAGTCATGTCCGACTCTTTGCAACCCCATGAATCACAGCACGCCAGGCCTCCCTGTCCATCATCATCTCCCAGAGTTCACTCAAACTCATGTCCATCGAGTTGGTGATGCCATCCAGCTATCTCATCCTCTGTCATTCCCTTCTCCTCCTGCCCCAATCCCTCCCAACATCAGAGTCTTTTCCAATGAGTCAACTCTTCGCATGAGGTGGCCAAAGTACTGGAGCTTCAGCTTTAGCATCATTCCTTCCAAAGAACACCCAGGGCTGATCTCCTTTAGAGACTGGTTGGATCTCCTTCTCTACCACTGTTCTAATTCCAATGCATATGATTTTGATATTCTGAGGAAGATACTACTGTATCATCATTTTAGAAAAAAAAAATTGAGACACATAATGTTAATATGTCCCAAATTACACAATAAATTAAAAACAAATTTTAATATCATATGTGGCTTTGGAGTTCATCTAATTCAATATAATTATGGAATAATATAAATTGAGAATGACAAAACTCACAGACTATAAAATAGAGAATAATTATATTAATTTTAAATTAGAGATAATAATACAAACATATATTTTTGCATTGTTGGTAAATATGCATATTTAATTATGAGATAAGAATTAAAATAATGATTTTAGATTATAAAAACATCCCATCCATTTCCACATATGGAAATCAATTTCTCAAAGATTCAGTAAAGAGCTTAAAGGACAACATTGAGGTTGTACCAGAGTAGGGGTTAAAATTACTTTTTCAACTTCCAGTTGCTTTTTTTTTCCTTTCTGTATAATACCTCATTTTAAAACACATACAATTATTGATATTTTCTTATTGTTTTTTTCTTCTTCTTATCTAAAAAAACCCACACTTATTGTGTACTGATTGCTGTACTAAATGGTAAATTTTGTAATTTTCTTTTTACTGTAATGCAGTGTAAATGTTATTATCCCAATTATTAAGACAGAGAAATTAAAGTCTTGCCCAAAGTCTATAGAATTAAAACTACGAAATCCGTGGACTCAGTGTTAATGTTGTATTGCTTCTTCCTATATAAATTATTTTACTAACAAGGGAATTTTAAGTAGGTTATGGTATCTTCTCAACTGCTTTCTGTTTGTCTTCTGAATCAATATTTAAATACATATCATTTTTAAAATGACTGACTTTCATTGATCTGTGAAACTCTCCCCCTATTCCTCTTCTCTTTCTTTTCCTTGTTTACATTAGTTTTGTGTCTTGCTTTTCTTCTCCTCCTCTTCCTTCTCTTCTTTCTTCTTGCATTTAATTTCTTTAGTCACCTCCATCTTATTATTTTATCCTCCTTCTACAGCTTTCTCTTTTTTTCTCTCTCTTGAGATTCTTTCCATCCATCTGTTCGAATTGGTAGTTGCAGGAGTTCTTCCACAATGCATTTTCAAAACACCATTCACATATAGAAATATTGAGAATTTTTTAAAAAAATGTCATAGAATGAAGCTGTGTCATTGATTGGGGACAGAAAAATTAATATTTTGGCTCTTTTATCTCATGAATGGGCAACATGACAGCATAAACAAATGAATTTTCTTCCCAGGTATACTCCAGAGAAAACTTCTTTTATCAGCTTCCAACATGCACCTGAGAAGTTTCCAAATTAAGTATGTATTCCAATATGTTTAGTAGAAAATATACAAACTAGTGTTCTAAGAGAAAATTATGACTTTAATTCAATTCAGAAATATTAATTGAACAGCTTCAACTTATGAAAAAACTGTTACAGTTGGAATATAAGATTTTAAGACTAATTTTAAACACTGGCAATCTTTATTTCCTTATTAAGAGAACATGTAAGTTTTAGCTGAGTATTCAGCTTTGAAACTGAATGTTGCTATCTTCTCTCTCACCATTTTGCTAAGTTATATTTTTCTGAAGATGAAAATGGAATTCTTTTTCTGAGTATCAGCTCATAAATACTTCTTCCCTTATAACAGACTTATAAATAAAAAGTACTTAAGATGAGAAACAGATGTTTATTCCAAAATGAATAAGAAATACAGATTCTGTATTTTTTTCAAATCATATATACATGCACATATATGACACGAATCTATCTACTCTCTATCTGTCTATCATTTATCAATTTATCTATCAAATTTAGCCTTTAGCTATATAATGTGTAAATCTTTGGCACTTGTACTCATTTATAAAAGCATCATTTTACTATTTGATGGTATTCTAACATTGCTTTATATTTCATCATGTCAACATTGAAATCCACAATTTTATATACATTTGAACACCCAAATAGTGCAGAGATTTGTTTGTAAAAAATGATAGCCATCATACATGATATACATGTTTATGAAGGAACATCAGTGTGGAACCTTGTTATGCGTGGTGTTGGAGCAGGAAAGTGCAGTATGCCAAGTAGAGAAATTGATTTGAAAGTAAAAATAAAAATGTTAGACATTTGCCTGAATTTTTAGCACCTGCTTGTGTCCTGGCAGGCTCCAAATGGAGCCCTTTATTGTTTTCCTTTAATTCATCCTGGCGCTGACAGAGGTGCAAGTTACAAGTCCCAGCTTGCATATCATGCTTTAGAACGACAAAGCTCAATAAAAACAATTATCTCGAAACCCGTATCTCATCCATTATTAAATATATGAAAAGAGTTTTAATTTCCTGTGCAATTACATAGTGAAATGTCATACTCTGGATGAAGAAAGATTAATTGCTTTTGATAAAATACTGTGTATTTTTGTTTGACTTTTTGGACATCCATTTAATGTAGAAATATCATTTCAATCTAATGTGCTTCATATCACACAGAACTATTATAATTTTGCAGAGGAAATATTGTTTAATTATTTTCTTTTCTCATAAAGGAGTAAGAATAAAATATTAATTCTTCTTGGCTCAAGAGCACCACAAGCCACATTTTATTTTTTACATCACATTGGAGACTCTTACAAATGAGCAATAGAAAAATATGATTAATGTGTTTCACAAAAGATTCATAAGATTACTTCAAGGAACATTTGTATGTCATGTGTAGGCACAAATTACAATTTCTATCATCTGTATTTGTTTTCTATTTACCAATGATTATTAAGCAATCCATAAAAATGACCAGTCACTTTCTTCCTGTCATATAATATAGCATCAATTTATTCTCTCATCAAGACTCAACTAATAGCAAATTAATCTTCAGGAAAATAAACTTTCCAAATGCTGTTAGCTATACTTTACATAGTGACAGAACCGGGAAGCGTCTATGAGAGTGAAAATAGCATTTCATAAATAGTGGACTAGTAGGTAGCCATGACATTTTGACCTGTTTCGTCTAATCCACTAAAGCCTTGGCTATTATAGAATTTAATTGTTTTTCCGAAAAAACAAAAAATACTGGAGCAGGCATTTGATAAAAAATTAATATTTTAACAATTTCATCTTTGTACAGAGAAAATATAAATTTATATTGGGTAGTGTTCACTTTTCAAGTGCCTATTATATTCACTTATTTTAAATAGCTAGCAATAAATATAAAGCATAACATATAAGACAACACTAAAAGTAGTTATAATACAGGGAAGAGACAACGTTTTATTTGTAGCCGTTTACTACGATTGACAGTCTGGGTCCTGGCAAAATGTGTTGTAGGTCAGGAATGAATTTGATTGGCACATATGTTTTGGAAAGCTTACAGAGGCCCTCATCTATTCAAAAACTAATATGGAAAATTGTAACCCTTAAAATTAGCTCATTAATTTTTTGCCAGTATTACAAATCAACTAGAGTCATTTCATATCCAATATTTTATTTCCTTTGCTGATTTGTGGAAAAGTTGGAAAAAGGTAAACAGTAGAAGATTACATTCTCAGGACTGATAAGGGAAAAAATATTTCAGAGAAAGCATATTGAGCATCAGAAATTAAATTTCCATATTTGCTTATAATTCTGAAATAACTTTTTAGGTAAAATGTGAAAATAAAATTTTCACATCACATTACTTTTCATATATCAATCATTATTTGTCAGTAATAAAATACTGGTCATCTCTCCATTGCAGCAATTTAAGGAAATGTCAATAAACCTATATCTACCCTGAAATGTGAACTGGAAAACTACACATTCAATTTGATATTTATGAAAATTTAACCTTTCAACTCATAGTATAAATATAAAAGATGTAAACTTAGGTAACTTCTAAGTAATACATTCAATTCCTCTTGTGATTAATAGACTCCTGCAACAAATATTATAGGCTTATTAATTGATAGGCTACAGTTCAGATATCTTAGTTCATTTTAATACAATGTTTAAAAGATTTTAACATGTAATTATTCATAAGTAAAAAGAATGAAATAAGTATTTTACTTTCTTGTCTATCTCCAAGACATTTCTATATAGACACATGCTAGTAAGTAAGTAATCTAATCTTACTTAAAACACATCCATAAATCAATAGTTTCTTAATTTTAAGCATACAGAAATACAATAAATATATAAAGCCATATCACACAATTGCTATTTAATTTATACCTTATGACTGGCAATTTGCTTAGCCCTTAGGAGACATCTCTGTAAATACTAAGAATGAAAGAACTAAAGA
Source organism: Ovis canadensis (assembly GCF_042477335.2). Classification (NCBI taxonomy): domain Eukaryota; kingdom Metazoa; phylum Chordata; class Mammalia; order Artiodactyla; family Bovidae; genus Ovis; species Ovis canadensis. The sequence continues at coordinate 33,423,302 of NC_091261.1, read as the reverse complement.
AAACATGATATTTCAACAGATGCACATTATTTTTAAAGTCAACCCCCACCTCTGCCTAATGGTCTACAAGACATTGCATAATCAAATCATGCCATCTTTCCATTTTACTCCTACAATTGTCCCTCTTTCTCATTAGATACATCCACACTAAATTTTTTGATGTTCTTCACAAATTTCAAATTCATTTTTTAATTAAGAGCTTTATGTTAGCTGTTGACTGATCATTTTCAGCCTGAAAAATAGGCAGGTGAAACAGTATAGACGAAATGAATTAAATTCACTGACCCTTCAGTTTGCAATTCTGAAAATTTATGGAGTATGTGTTAGATAAGTGTATAGCTTAATTTAGATATAGCTAGCATGGTTCATATGCTAATTCCATGAAAACTGTCTTCTCAACAAGCTCATTACTAAGAAATCCTAATTTTATATGTTTTTTAATCCTATTAGAGCCTCTGCAACATTTAAAAACATGGACAACTCTTCCCTTTTTGTGTAAGCTTCTCTGTTTCTTCCTATTTCCAATGTTAGCAAGTATTCCCAGACCACAAAAGTATGTAGGTAAAAATAAAATAACAGTAATAGTGAGACTCGAGTATCACTGGCTTACAAACTATATTAATTGTTTAAGAGACTCTAGTTTAAGCTAGTTCATGCAAAGAGAAAAGGGATAAATTGGCTTATGTGAAAGAAAAGCCTGACTGTGACACCAGTAACAGATTCAATTGGATCTCGATAGCTGAATGCCATCAGGATATTGTCATTTGGACTCCATTTCTTTTTTTTCCCTCTGCTGTATATTTTTATATTTTTTATTTTTTAATATGTTTATTTACTTTAATTGGAAGTTAATTACTTTACAATATTGTATTGGTTTTGCCATACATTGACATGAATCCACCACAGCTATACACGTGTTCCCCATCCTGAACCCTCTCCCTCCTCCCTCCCCCTCCCATCCCTCTGGGTCATCCCAGTGCACCAGCCCCAAGCATCCAGTATCATACATTGAACCTGGACTGGCAATTCATTTCATATATGATATTATACATGTTTCAATACCATTCTCCCAAATCATCCCACCCTCTCCCTCTCCCACAGAGTCCAAAAGACTGTTCTATACATTTTTGTCTATCTTTTAGTTTTTCCTTTCTTGTGTATTATCTTTATCCTCAGGGTATTCTTCTTGATAGGAAGATGGCTACTAGTACTCCAAGCTTATGAGGTCCTATAATTTCTGGCACTTAATTATTTTAAAAAATTAAGAAAAGAAAAAAAAAGTAAAAATTTTAAAAAATAAAAATAAGATTGAGAGAGACCTCAGCAGATAGAAAGGGAAAAGAGTTGGAACTCTTACCAGTTAAGAGAATAGTTCTAAAATATAGTCAGCCTCTTGAATGCTAAACATTGATCCATAACTTTATTGTAATGCTTTAAAATTCTACTTAGCAAAGTATCACTATCCCAGATGAAACCAAATATGTTCTTTTATTATATCATGGGGGACAACCCAAAACCAGTCTAATCACTATATCAAGCTCCAACCACGGGATTTCTGAATGTTGTGCATTCCTATTTATCAGCTCTGGATATACTTCCTTGTTATTCTGCTACTTTCTCAAAGTGGTAAATTATATGACATCAGCAACATCCTATAATTGTATAAGAGGTATAATTATTTGAAAATTATCCAAATCATTTTCAAAGATGGAGAAATAAACCTCATTTTCAAAAAAAGAAATAAAAAAATAAAATTTAAAAAAAAAATCAGGAAATCCTAAGTGTGACAATGCAATGAGTCAGTAAGGCACTCTATCTGCTCTCAGCTTTGTTTCTGGGAGATTATTTTTGCCAATGTCAATTTGTATGATGACTCTTGAAGAGGATTTTCTTTAACCTGTGAATTGTCTCAAATACTTTCAAAGGTTGACCTTAATTCATCAGTTTAGGTGTATAGCATCTTCAAGTTAAGCTGTAGTTAACTAGCATTTCTTTGAGTTAGGAACACTAAATACATATTTTCATATCTTGCCTCTTAAAATTAGGCCTTGCACTTGAAGTCTGTGTCTGGGTAGCAGGCTTCAGGGCTAGAGGGAGATTTATGATGATGGTGTGGAGCATCCTACTGCCCGAGACTAGTTCCCCAGGGGTTGATAATCAACTTTGACAGAGGTAAGTGTCTAAACTGGACCTGGAACAACAGACTGGTTCCAAATAGGAAAAGAAGTACGTCAAGGCTGTATATTGTTACCCTGCTTATTTAACTTCTATGCAGAGTACATCATGAGGACCGCTGGGCCGGAGGAAGCACAAGCTGGAATCAAGATTGCTGGGAGAAATATCAATAACCTCAGATATGCAGATGACACCACCCTTATGGCAGAAAGCGAAGAAGAACTAAAGAGCCTCTTAATGAAAGTGAAAGAGGAGAGTGAAAAAGTTGGCTTAAAGCTCAACATTCAGAAAATGAAGATCATGGCATCTGGTCCCATCACTTCACGGGAAATAGATGGGGAAACATTGGAAACAGTGGCTGACTACTTTTTTGGACTCCAAAATCACCGCAGATGGTGATTGAAGCCATGAAATTAAAAGACGCTTACTCCTTGGAAGGAAAGTTATGACCAACCTAAAAAGCATTTTAAAAAGCAGAGATATTACTTTGCCAACAAAGGTCCATCTAGTCAAGGCTATGGTTTTCCCAGTGGTCATGTATCGATGTGAGAGTTGGACTATAAAGAAGGCTGAACACTGAAGAATTGATGTTTTTGAACTATGCTTTTGGAGAAGACTCTTGAGAGTCCCTTGGACTCCAAGGAGATCCAACCAGTCCATCCTAAAGGAGATCAGTCCTGGGTGTTCATTGGTAGGACTGATTTTGAAACTGAAACTCCAATACTTTGGCCACCTGATATGAAGAGCTGACTCATTTGAAAAGACCCTGATGCTGGGAATGATTGAGGGCAGGAGGAGAAGGGGATGACAGAAGATGAGATGGTTGGATGGCATCACCAACTCAATGGAAATGGGTTTGGGTGGACTCCGGGAGATGGTGATGGACAGAGAGGCCTGGCGTGCTGCAGTTTATGGGGTCGCAAAGAGTCAGACACAACTGAGCAACTGAACTGTACCGAAGTGTCTAATTTCTTGTCCAGCTAGATCTCCTGCTTCCCTGCTTATGCTCAGATTGTATTTGAGCAGAGAATATGGCTTTTATATAATCTCAAAGTTCATGACTGTCTGATGATTCCTGCCAATTATACTATATATTTCTTGAATATAATGGGCATAGCCTAGGAAGGCTGTACTTTTTGGATTGAGACTTAATTAATACAACATATCTGTTGGATGGCCACAAGAGGGAGCCAACAAAATCTAGCATCCTTAAAATTTTTCAATCTCAATGTGCTCATTGTTTCAGTCCCTAAATATAAAGTACCCCTCTTAGCAAGGTGTGTGCCATCCCAAAATACAGATTGACAGATTCCAAGCTAAGGAATGGATTATAGTCCCTATATTGTTGTCCCACCTTGACTCAATCAATCCTGCATATGTGTGTGTGTGTGTGTGTGTGTGTGTGTGAAGTCACTCAGTCGTGTCCGACTCTTTGCAACCCTATGGACTATAGCCCACCAGGCTCCTCTGTCCATGGGATTCTCCCAGCAAGAATACTGGAGTGGGTTGCCATTTCCTTCTCCAGGGGATCTTCCCAACCCAGGGATCGAACCCAGGTCTCCTGCATTGCAGACAGATGCTTTATCCTCTGAGCCACCAGGGAAGCCAAACAATACTTCCAGTGCTTCATAATTTTTCTACTGATTGTGATTTCTTCATGTGCAAAAGAGGAAAAGTCATGACCAACTTTCTTTAGCCCAAAATTGCAATTGCACTTTCATCCTGAATTGGATAGCATGAAGTTGAAGTGGTTCTGTTCTTTCCAATGTTTTTCTGGAAATCTCTCTCATTCATTCTGTCTCTCAGAACTCAGTTTTACAACAAATGTGTTGGCTTTATTTTCAGATAGCTTTTCTGTACCTGGTAACTAAGATGAGCAATCGTTCCATGCCATACACTTTCAGGCAGGACATAAGAAGGAAACATTGACCCCTGGGTAATGCAAATTGGCGGCTGATTAGGCACTGAAGATTAGGCAGAAAACAGAAAGGTACAAATTCATGACCAAAAGGAGCTGAAGTTCCCAGGAAAGTAAGACAAACACTAAATAAATGCTTGTGTATAATGTGTAGCATCTCATATGATGATAAATATGGCACGTTATCAAATACTCTGTAGAGTAGGAAATGCTCTTAGGGAGTATCAAGTGTAACATTAAAAAAAAAAGAGCTTAAATTCTTGCAAGAGGAGACAACAATCAATCGATAAATGGGGAAATCTTACGTATTGTTTCAGCTAATGATTAGTTCTATAGAAGAGAAGATTTAAAGCATGTTTGTATGGAAAGAAAGCTCTTAGGGAGTGCTGGTGGTAACACTAGAAGGAAATAAATTATCTTTCTCAGAACATAAAATAGTTCCGATATTTGTTCTGGATCAACAGTTGTCTCTCAGGAATATATACTCTGTTTATCCCACCACTATTTCTGATGGAAAATAGTGTTCCTTGAATACCTGTCACTCAAGGAAGGATGAACGAGGGAGAAAAAGTCTGTTCCTAAAGGAAAAGATAACTTTTGTTTCTACACCGAATGGTCTAGGATTCTGGCGAGAAAAGACTAAAAGAAGTTGCATACCAACTATGTCCTTAGAATCATTTAAGAGTGGTACTTCTCAAGACTTTTTCATTCTGTTGATATTAGGCAACACTGCATCTGTATTGAATTAGTTTCAAAATTCTCCTAATGCTGCAAACACTTATGATGACAAAATAATGCTGCAACTTCATTGAGCTCAAGTTACTCTTTATTTCATCAAAAAGGCTATAAGTCCTTATTTTCCAAGATCTCTGTTATACTTCCTCTTTTGGAACTTGAAGGAGAGCATGTCTGTTTTTGTTCTTGTTCAGTCTCCAAATCATGGACTGAAGCACGCCATGCTCTTCTATCCTCCACTATCTCCTGGAGTTTGCTCAAATTCATGTCCATTGAGTCAGTGATGCTATCTAACCATCATATTCTCTGCCATCCCCTTTGCCTTTAGCCTTTAATATTTCCCAGCATCAGGGTCTTTTCCAATGAGTCAATTCTTTACATCAGGTGGCCAAAGTATAGGAGCTTCAGCTTCAGCATCAGTCCTTCCAATGAATATTCAAGGTTGATTTCCCTTAGGATTGTCCTGTTTGATCACTTTGTTGTCCAAGGGACTCCCTTGAGTCTTCTCCAATACTACAGTTTGAAAGCATCAGTTCTTCAGCGCTCAGCCTTCATTATGATCCAATTCTCACATCCATACAGGATTGCTGAAAAAGTCATAGTTTTGACTACATGAATGTTTGTCAGCAAAGTGATGTCTCTGCTTTTTAATATGCTAACTAGGTTTGTCATAGCATTTCTTTCAAGGAGTAAATTACTTTTAATTTCATGGCTACAGTCACCATCTGAAGTAATTTTGGAGCCCAAGAAAATAAACTCTGCCACTATTTTCTACATTTTCCCCTTCTATTTGCATAAAGTGATGGAACGGGATACCATGATTTTAATTTTTTATTATGTATTTTTTGTAGCTCAAACAGGCAGTATTTTATTAAGCAGGCAGCAGGCTGCTTTTGTAATGACAAACTAGTTACAGATCAAGCAGGAAGCAGGCAGTAGGCAGCAGGCTGCTGGCTCCCAAAACACAAGGACAGGCCGACCCTCAAAGTGGCCAATCATAGTTTTCTGAATGTTGAATTTCAAGCCAACTTTTTCACTCTCATCATTCACCAACATCAAGAGGCTCTTTAGTTCCTCTTCACTTCTGCCATTAGTGGTATCATCTCCTTATCTGAGATTGTTGGTATTTCTCCCTGCAATCTTGATTCCAGTTTGTAATTCATACAGCCAGGATTTTGCATGATGTACTCTGCATAGAAGTTAAATAAGCAAAGTGACAAAATACAGCCTTGCCATATTCCTTTACCAATTTTGAACCAGTCATTTTTTCCATATCTGGTTTTAACTGTTGCTTCTTAACCTGCATAACAGGCTTCTCATGAGACAGGTTGGGTGGTCTGGTATTCCCATATCTTTAGAGTTTTCCATAGTTTGTTGTAATCCACACAGTCAAAGGCTTTAATTTAGTCAGTGAGACCTAAGTGGATATTTTTCTGGAACTCCCTTGCTTTTTCCATGATACTGCAAATGTTGACAATTTGATCTCTGGTTCCTCTGCCTCTTCAAAACTCAGCTTGTACATCTCAAAGTTCTTGGTTCACATACTGTTGAAGCCTAGCTTGAAGGATTTTGAGCATAACCTTGCTAGCATATGAAATGAAATTAATCGTATGGTAGTTTGAACATTTTTTTGGTATTCCGGTATTTGGGATTGAAATGAAAACTATCCTTTTCCAGTCCTAAGGCTGCTTCTGAATTTTCCAAATTTGTTAGCATACTGAGTGCAACACTTTCACAGCATCATCTCTTAGGATTTGAAATAGCTCAGCTGGAATTCCATCACCTTCACTAGCTTTGTTGATAATAATGTTTCCTAAGGCCCAGGTGACTTCATATTCGAGGATGTCTGACTCTAGATGACTGACCACACCATTGTGGTCATCCCAGTCATTAAGACATTTTTGTATAGTTCTGTGTATTCTTGCCACCTTTTCTTTTTATCACTTCCGCTTCTCTTAGAACCTTATCATTTTTTTTTAATTTTTTTAAATTAAATTTTTATTTTTACTTTATTTTACTTTACAATACTGTATTGATTTTGCCATACATTGACATGAATCAGCCACGGGTGTACATGAGTTCCCAAACATGAACGCCCCTCCCACCTCCCACCCCATATCATCTCTCTGGATCATCCCCATGCACCAGCCCCAAGCATCCTGTATCCTGCATCGAACATAGACTGGCGAGTTGTTTCTTACATGACAGTATACATGATTCAATGCCATTCTCCCAAATCATCCCACCCTCTCCCTCTCCCTCAGAGTCCAAAAGTCCGCTCTACACATCTGTATCTCTTTTGCTGTCTCACATACAGGGTCATCATTACCATCTTTTTAAACTCCATATATATGTGTCAGTATACTGTATTGGTGTTTTTTTTTTTTTTTCTGGCTTACTTCACTCTGTATAATCGGCTCCAGTTTCATCCATCTCATTAGAACTGATTCAAATGTATTCTTTTTAATGGCTGAGTAATACTCCATTGTGTATATGTACCACATCTTTCTTATCCATTCATCTGCTGATGGACATTCCATGTCCTGGCTATTATAAACAGTGCTGCGATGAACATTGGGGTACATTTGTCTCTTTCAGTTCTGGTTTCCTTGGTGTGTATGCCCAGCAGTGGAATTGCTGGGTCATATGGCAGTTCTATTTGCAGTTTTTTAAGGAATCTCCACACTGTTCTCCATAGTGGTTGTACTAGTTTGCATTCCCACCAACAGTGTAGGAGGGTTCCCTTTTCTCCACACCCTCTCCAGCATTTATTGCTTGCAGATTTTTGGATCACAGACATTCTGACTGGTGTGAAGTGGTACCTCATTGTGGTTTTGATTTGCATTTCTCTAATAATGAGTGATGTTGAGCATCTTTTCATGTGTTTCTTAGCCATCCATATGTCTTCTTTGAAGAAATGTCTATTTAGTTCTTTGGCCCATTTTTTGATTGGGTCATTTAGAACCTTATCATTTTTGTCTTTTATGATGCCCATCCTTGCATGAAATGTTCCCTTGACACCTCTGATTTCTTGAAGAGATCTCTAGTCTCTCCTGTTCTATTTTTCCCCCTCTATTTCTTTGTATTGTTCATTTAAGAAGGCCTTCTTATCTCTCCTTGCTATTCTTTGAAACTCTGTATTCAGTTTGGTATATCTTTCTCTCTTGCTTTTTGTTTCTCTTTTTTCTGCAGCTGTTTGTAAAGTCTCTTCAGACAACCACTTTGGCTTCTTGCATTTCTTTTTCTTTGCAATGGTTTTGGTCACTGTTTCCTGTATAATGTTAGGAACTTCCATTCATTGTTCTTCAGGCACTCTGTCTATCAGATTTCATCCCTTGAATCTATTTGTCATCTCCAGTGTACAATCATGAGGGATTTGATTTAGGTCATGCCAGAATGGTCTACTGGTTTTCCCTCCTTGCTTCAATTTAAGCCTGAATTTTGCAGTAAGGGATTCATGATCTGAGCCACAGACAGCTCCAGTTCTTGTTTTTGCTGACTGCATAGTGCTTCTCCATTTTTGGCTGCAAAGAATATGAACAATCTGGTGATGTCCATGTAGAGTCATCTCTCTGGTTGTTGGGAAAGGATGTCTGCTAAAATCAGGACAACACTCTCTTGATCATTGCCCTGCTCCATTTTTGTACTACTAGGCCAAACTTTCCTGTTAAGCCAGGCTTCTCTTGACTTCTTAACTTTGAATTCCAATCATCTATGATGAAAGGGACATCTTTTTTGGTGTTAGTTCTAGAAGGTTTTGTTCATCTTCATGCAACTAGTCTTCACAGAAGCAGTGATGCTTATTCAGCATCAATGGTTGGGGCATAGACTGAGATTACTGTGATGTTGGGTGATTTGCCTTGGAATCAAACCGAGATAATTCTGTCATTTTTGAAACTGCACTCAAGTGCTGCATTTCAAACTCTTGTTGACTATGAGGGCTACTCTATTTATTCTAAGGAATTTTTGCCCAAAGTAGTAGATATAATGGTCATATGCTTTAAATTTGCCCATTCTCATCCGTTTTAGTTTACTAATTCCTAAGATGTCAGTGTTCACTCTTGCCCCCTCCTACTTGGCCACATCCAATTTACCTTGATTCTGGACCTAACATTTTATTTTCCTACGTAATATTGTTCTTTACAGCATTGGACTTTACTTTCATCACCCCACACATCCACAACTGAGCATCATTTCTGCTTTGAACCAGCCACTTTGCAGTGCTATTTGTAGCACTTCATTATTTGTAGAGCTATGTGTAATTCTCCTCTGCTTTTCCCCATTAGCAAATTGGATATCTTCCAACCTTGGGGGCTCATCTTCTGGTGTCATATCTTCACTATAACCCATCCATCTTTGGTGGCCCTATGTGGTGTGAGGCCCATACATTCATTGAGTTATGCAAGCCCCTTTGCCATGACAAAACTGTGATCCATGAAGGGAGAGCTTATCTTACCCCATTACGTAGATGATAGTCACTTCAGTTTCTATCTCTTTTTCTCCATAGGACTCACATTTATGAGTCATGTCAGAAAATAAATGCATGTTGTCCTCAAAACCCTAAAGTCATTTTCCTAAGACTGGCATTCATCTGAAGGGAAGTAAACTTTCATTTTAGGCTGTGTCCTCAACATGAACCAACTCAAGCCAAAATTGATTATGGGTTCGGGACACATGATTGCTACTGAATCAAACTTTAGGGCTTTCTCAGCCATCTCTGCCTCCCTAACTAAAATTTTCTTTTCACCTCTCTCATCATACTATTTCTATATGATTTCAGGAACTTCCATGGCCTCAGTTAAAAAAAAAATTATGATTCTTAAAATAATTATTTTTCTTCATCATTTACTTAAATCCTATGGCTTTCCATTTCTATTAATGGTTGCAAACCAGTCAACTTTTGTCTAAACAGATCTGTTTCTGATTATACTTTATTTTACATGACTCATCATAAGAAATTATCACAATTATCTCACTCTTTAATTCCCTAAAAGTTCTCGTGGAGCATTGTTGCTGAATATTTGACTATGAAATAAACAGATTTTCTGTTTCTTTGCTAACTGCAATTAAATGCTAACCCAGTCACTCTTGCTTCCTCTTTTCCTCTTTCTTTCTTTCCCATTGTTTCTTTCTTTTCTTTAATACTCTCCTTTCTTTCTTCTACTTTTCTATGAGATAATTTCATGTACCATATAATTTCTATATTATTCAGGATAAGATTAGGGCTGAAACAATTTATTTCATATCTTGCATAATATAATAACATAAAAGTTTTTTTTTTTAATTTGCTCATATTAAACTTGATGGTTTACAAGCTGGAATCAAGATAGACAGGAGAAACATCAGCAACCTCATTTAGGCAGATGATACCATTTTAATGGCAGAAAGCAAAGAGGAACTAAAGAGACTCTTGATGAGGCTGTAGGAGGAGATTGAAAAAGCCAGCTTAAAACTAAATATTAAAAAAACCAAGATCATGTCATCTGACCCCATCACTTCATGACAAATAGAAGGGTAAAAGGTGGCTGTAGTGACAGATTTCCTCTTCTTGGGCTCTAAAATCACTGTAGATGGTGACTGCAGCTGTGAAATCACAAGACAATTGCTTCTTGGCAGGAAAGTGATAACAAACCTAGACAGTGTGTTGAAAAACAGATATTACTCTACCAACAAAGGTCCTTATAGTCAATGCTATGGTCTTCTCAGTGGTCATATATGTTAGTGAGAGCTGGACTGTAAGTAATGCAGAGCACCAAGTATTGATGCCTTTGAACTGTGGTGCTGGAGAAGACTTCTGAGAGTCCCTTGGACAGCAAGGAGATCAAACCAGTTAATCTTAAGGGAAATCAACCCTGAATACTCATTGAAATGACTGATGCGGAAGCTCCAGTATTTTGGTCATCTGATAGGAGCAGCTGACTCATTGGAAAAGTCCCTAATGATGGGAAAGATTGAGGGCAGAAGGAAAAGAAGAGATCAGAGGATAAGATTGCTGGATAGCATCACTGATGGAATTGACATGAACTTTGACAAACTTTGGGAGATGGTGAGGGACAGAGAGGCCTGGCGTGCTGCAGTCCATGGGATTGTAGAGTCAAACACTACTGAGCAACTGAACAACAATATTAAAGTGCAGTATAGATTAGCTGATGGTGTGGGGGAGGCTACTGCTTAATGCAATTATACAGAATTGAGGCTTCGTCTAACTTGTTCCTCCTTAGAATCCTCTCTACTAAGCTAATGTACGGAGAACTGAGTCATGATAGTTAGGGATTTACATTCTATAATCCAATCACAGAAGTAGCATGTCTACACCATTGACCAGAACTTAGCCACAAGTTCATACCTAACTGTGGCAGTAGACTTGTTACCTATTGCTTGCAACAAACTACCCCAAAATTAGTAACTAGAAGTAATTTTGTTTTACTCGAAATTTTGTGGATCAAAACTCTGGGCACGGATTATGTGTCTCTCTATTTGTGTTCCACACAGTATTAGTTGATATAGGGGCTCACCCTCCCTAATAGCTCAACCAATAGCTGATAAATTGGTCCTGTCAGTCTCCTGGTAGGTCAGTAGCACAGTTGGATGGAGACCCCATTCCTTCTCCATTTGGTCCTTTCAATGGTGCCTCTTGGGATTCCTCTGAAGATGGTGGCTGACTTCCAGGATGGCTGACTTTTTCAAGATACTAATGTAGAAGTTGCAAGGACCTAATTAATACAGTCTCAGAATCACACAGATTCACTTCTGACACTATTTGTCAAGCACGTCACTAAGACCAGTCCTTTTTTGACAGGAGGGGGAGTAGTTTGAGAAGTAGCAAAACATCCTTATTTTAACCACAGAAGGGTAGAAAATATAGTTTGGCAGTATTCTCAAGGATGAAATAAAAATGTGAATCTTGGTGAACACAGCTAGGATGAAGAAAAAAGAAGCTTACCTTCAGCTAATTACACACATTCTACAATGCCTACTCGGTATATACACTTAAAAAATCAAAAGGAGCTACTCAACATGTATAGATCTTGAATTTCCTTGATGTGTCTTATTTCAAAGAAAGTCAATCAATCACTATATTGTGAAGCCAAAGAACAGAGCCATCCTTGACTACTCATTTTTCTTAATTCTCCACGTCTAGTCCAGTTCCAAGAACTGATAATATTATCACTTTGAGTCTTACATCTTTCATACCTTATGACTCTCTTCTCATGAGTCTATTTATGCTAAAGTTAAATTTTATACAAGTCAGAATAAAAAGATTTATCCTGGATTATCAGAAAAACTCCCAACTGATGTATTAGTGTTCTAATTTCTCTTATTCTAATCGATTCCACAAACTAGAACTGCGTTCAGAATGATTTTTCTAAAGTTTTTCTAAAATTCAGTTCAGTGTATTGAAAGCCTGTTTTAAAATATTTCAGTAGCTCCTCATTGCTATGAAAATAAAACACAAGCTACTAAACCTGGCCTAGGCCTTTCTTGATCTTGTCTCTGTTACTCTCCCAGGCTCCATGATATAATACTCCTCCTAGGAACTCTGAACTTCCTCCTTACTTATCTCCATCACTTTTATTAAGTGGTGTCATCTTTCTTGTTGCTGTCCTTTGCCCATTCTTCTTCTGCCTGGTAAGTCATGTTTCCTATGACTTACTCCCATGCATGCTCAGCACTCAGTTGTATCTGACTCTTTGTGACCCCATGGACTGTAGCCCCCTCAGTCCTCTCTCCTTGGAATTTTCCAGGCAAGAATACTGGAATAGGTTGTCATTTCCTCCTCCAGGAGATCTTCCTGACCCAGAAATCAAACCCCTGTCTACTGCATCTCCTACACCACTGAGCCACTTGGGAAGCCCATGATTCTGTAAAAGTAGTTATACTGTTTATATTGCTTCTAAAAGTTAACTCTAAGCTTTATGTGATCAAGAACATACCATGCTTGCTGTAGTACTCTTCCATCTTCTGTATTCTGATTAACACATGGAAAAACCTCAATAAGTATTTTAAAATATGTGAATGAATGAGGAAATATAATCCTCCTAGTGAAGCCATATCTACTTTGCTTCAAGTCAATGGTAATTAATTTCAAATTTTCAGAGTTATTGTAAAATTCTTTATTTGAAAATAAGTCCTAACTAATAGGTAAATTTCAAAAGTACAAATATTGCAGAATTGAGCATATACATGTTAAAATTTTGAGAAGATTGAGAGTCACTGATTTATACAAGTGAAATTCCATTTCAAGGTCTGGTTTTCAGTACTACAATTTCCAGGACCTGTTTTCTTGCTTATTGCTAAGAAAATATCCACTAGGCTTTCAAATACTGTGATAAGACTATATTTTATTTATTACTATCTTACTACAATGTCTGCAGCTTAATCATATAATAACATTTGATTTTCTATAAGTAAATAATTTTTTACCTAGTAATACTAATTTTTATCTGCAATCCTATGTATACTGAACCAGTCTTGAACTTTTAGTATTTTGCTGCTTAAAAAAAATAAACCTCCCACCTATATATTTTTTTAATTTTTATTTTTACTTTATTATACTTTACAATACTGTATTGGTTTACATTGACATGAATCTGCCACGGGTGTACATGAGTTCCCAATCCTGAATCCCCCTAGTGGCTAGAATTTGGCGCCTCCACCTATAAGTGAGGACATATCTTTTTTTTTTTTTTCCCAAGTTTTTTCTTTTTGTTTTTTTAATGATTCTGTAACTTGAAGTCCAGGCCTTCCACAGATTCTTAACTGATTGTATCTTATTTACATTCAACTGTATAAGTAGGGTTATATAGAAATTAACAAGAAAGGACATAAGTACATTATATTTTTTCTTTATCCATTCATGAAGCAATTTTCAGTTAATATGTGCAGAATCAATAAATATGAGAATAAATGAATGGATAGATGATTGAAGCAAACTCAAATTTCCAAAGGGTAATTCATAGGTATGGAACTTATCTCAGGAACAGCATGGAGAATATTTTAAGATTTGCTTTTTTCCCTTAAACCTGAGGGCTTCCCTGGTGGCTCAGATAGTAAAGAATCTGGCTGCAAAGCATGAGACCCGCGTTCAATACCTAGTTAGGGAATATCCCCTCGAGAAGGCAATGGCACTCCACTCAAGTATTCTTGCTTGGATAATTCCATGGACAGAGGAGCCTGGTGGGCTACAGTCCATATGGTCACAAAGAGTTGGACACAACTGAGCAGCTAACACTTTTAAAGTGAAATTCAGTTCCATGGATTAACAATTTGATTTATGAAACACTAATCAATCCCTTTTTATGCTGCAAGTTTCTCTCTTTTGAAATTCAACAGATAACTTATTTTTTCCATAATATCATTAGATAGGGAATTTTATATCCTGCAATATCTTGCCAGCATTATTTAGAATAATTTATAATAGTCTGATATTACAAAATCTTTAACCAAAAATTTATCATTTTCTAGAAAAATTATATGTATTCTTTAAACATACAGTCTTCTTCTGGTTATATTTTACTTAAAAGAAAAGATGTGTGCTTAGAAATTTCAAGGAAACTCTTTGACTTTCAACATCACATGTGATTGACTTTCTTTTTCCCTTAACTTTTGATACAAAAGAAGTCAGTTTAACACATACACTTTCCAGTGGGTAACTTTATGCATCGTCTCAGGTTAAGAATAATTATGAAAATCAAATACTTGATGTTTAGTAAAAATGGAACTTTAATTTACCCCACTAATTAGGGTATATACTTCTTTTATTTTTATAAAAAGTGTGAGCATCTCATGCCAAGTTTTATGTAGTTGAGAAAAGGAAAATGTTAGTGTTGGAGTATACTTGATTAGAGAAAGAATATATTTCACATGGACAGTGGCTTAGTCATCAAAATGGCTCAGACCAGACTCTACAGTAATTCACATACTTACGGGTGTGTGCGCTAAGTCACTTCAGTCTGGTGGAACTCTTAACAACCCTATGGACTGTAGCCTACCAGGCTCCTTTGTCCATGGGATTCTCCAGGCAAGAATACTGGAATGAACTGCTATGACCTTCTCCAGGGAATCTTCTTGATCTTATACCTCCTGCTTTGGCAGGCAGGTTCTTTACCACTAGTGCCTCACTAGTCCCAAATCCGTTTCCTCATGTGGATACAGAGTAAGAAGTGTGGATTATGAACATGACTGAAATACAATTACAACACAACAGTTGTTCAAGTTTCACAAATTATTCAGAGTTTTTGAGTCCATTTGACATTGATGAAATATGATTAGTCTTCTTGGATTTTTACAATTAATAATTTTCTGTTTACCTTATATTATTACGCAAATTTCTCAGATCCAAACTCCCTATCAAATAGGATAAACTGCTGTGCTTCTGATTAACATATCTAATGGCCTGGAGGAAGGTAATATAGATAGACTGCTCTGCTTGGAAAGGTGGTAAAATCCTTGTTGCTTATCTGTTTTATGTATGCGTATATGATTGCTCAGTCACTCTGTAGTGTCTGACTCTGTGCCACCCCCATGGACTGTAGACCGCCTGGCACCTCTGTCTTTGGAATTTTCCAGACAAGAATACTGAAGTAGGTTTCCATTTCCTATTCTATGGGATCTTCTCAACGCAGGAATAGAACCTGCATCTCTTGAATTAGCAGATGGATTCTTTACCACTGAGTCACCTGGGAAGCCCCATTTTATGCATAATGGCTTACTAAGCTCATACTCCTCATTTATCCATCCTCCTTCCCTTTACCCTTTGGTAACTGTAAGTTTGGTTTCTATGTTTGTGTTTTGGTTCTGTGTATAGATCATTTGTATTGTTTTTAGATTCCACATATGCACAATATTATATAATGTTCGTCTTTCTCTCTGACTTCCTTCAGTGAGGGTGATGGTCTCTATGTCCATCCATACTGCTGCAAATGACAATATTTCTTTCTTTATGGCTGAGTAAATTCCATTATACACACATAAACCCCTAACATTGTTGCCTTTATTAAACTAAAAAGTCATTTGATATTTGCTGAATATTTAGAATTCTGTTTTATTATCACATTTAAATTTTATCCCATTTCCATTCCATGTACAAAATTTAGAAATATATTTAAAGTAAAACAATCTAAGACTTGACTCCCCAGATCCACTGTCCAATTTGTTTCACATAATTCCCTTCTCCAAATAAGTTAAAAATTTAAATAATATCAGAGTTTTATACTTTAAAAAAAAAAAACTCTTTAATAGCTTCTCTTTATACTTTAACATAAATTCTAAATAGTTTGTCAGATAGGCGTTTAAAAAAAATTCTAGATATTCCAAGCTCAGAGCTTTTACACATGTGGTTTTCTCTGCTCATAACTTTTTCCCTCTCTTTCCAAAACTATAAGTTTCCATTATTCAGATCTAAATTTAAAAAACACTTCCTCACAAAGTCTGTCTTAGTACTTATGTTTATTCGACCACCATGTCCCTAGATTTCATATCATTGCCTGACACATAGATAATCATTAAATACTTTCAAGTCAGTACATTTAGGTGCAAGCATGAACCTCCCAAGAGTAGAGAAATGGGAGTCATCTTCCTAAGTGCAGACAGTAAGTGGGAACAGAATCCACATATAGCTTAAAAATAATAATAAAACTAACTTGTTATAACTATATTACATAAGTAACTCTAAGCAACTTTGGTGATAGAATTCTCCTCCATGGGAAAGTTTTCTAATGATTTAAGTTGCAGGTAAATGCTGTAGTTTATGTTTAATTTTAATATTATTTTTGTAACCTCAAATTAGTAATGCTTATTTTCCTTAAATAAACCTTGCATTCTAGAGAGTAATTTGTAGAATTACAATTATATAGTCATCCTAATACACCAAGAGTCAGCTACAGACATTTATTTCAAGAGTAAGTTTGTAATGATTTAGAACATTCAAATTCACGTTGAGTAGCCATCATGTTTCCAGACTCTATGGTGCTTTAGTAGTCTTGAAATAAATGCAGAGAATGTGTGCATGAAGTAAAATATGTATATGATACTTCAATTCTCTTACTCTATGTGACAATTAGAATTTGTACTGATGTTTAGTATTTAAAATGGAAAAGATGGAAGAAAACACTTTTTTCTTAAAAAAAATAGAAACTAAGTGATAGAAGATGTCATTTGATTACTTTTTCCCTTTGTATCATCAATTTTGTTTTATTTTTTCTTAAAGGTAGTGGCTGTTGTACATACAAAGTTCAAGAAAAAGAATTTGCACCATTTACATTTCTTTTGAGGCTGTTATTAATATTAATCATTTACTTTTATTACAACAAAAACTCTATCCATAGAGGAATTAGATGTTTAAAATGATGTGCTCTGAGTTTTACTATTATTATACCTTGGGGATGGCATTTAATGTTTGCTCCTCATATTATCATCTATACAATGTGGCTACAGAATATTTTCCTTTCTTTCTGGAACTATTGTGGAAATCAACCAAATCAAAGAATTCTTTAAAGCTATGTAAATGCCATCCATTAAATGTGTTTAATAAATTTAGGAACTCTTAGCCCTATCTACATCAATTGTTAAATTGTATGTAATTCCCTCCTGATAATGGAGGAGACAACCATATCTATTGATTGTACATGCAAATATTATTCTGCTTTATTTAAGGGAATTATTGGGTGAATTAAAATCTGGATGCAGAATTTCATGTTGTTTAAGATGAGCATTTCTCACTAAAAAAAAAAAACAAAAAACTGTTTTTGCTACTTTCTGCTACTTGCTACCCACTAACACTGAAACAGAGAGATTTTATCTAAACACTTTTTGTCTCTATTTCCTCATTTACACTAGGGAGATAGAAATAATAGTTACCTTGTATGGTTGTTTTGATGATTAAATAAGCCCAGGCATATAAAGCATTGATGTAAAATGACCAATCATAAATGATTCATATGATTTTCATTTTCACTATCAGTTATCATTATCAAAATAATTTTTAAAAAAGAAAATTTGTTAAGGAAACTTTGATACCAAAACCAGCATATATAAGAAAGTAAATTAGTCTCAATCATAGGCAACAAGAGTCCAACATGCAGTACTTGGGCGCCATCTCAAAAGCAAGAGAATGATCTTTGTTCATTTCCAAGGAAAACCATTCAGTACCACAGTAATCCAAGTCTATGCTTCAACCGCTAATGCCGAAGAAGCTAAAGTCAAACGGTTCTATGAAGACCTACAAGACCTTCTAGAACTAACACCAAAAAAAAAAAAGATGTCCTTTTGATCATAGGGGACTGGAATGCAAAAGTAGGAAGTCAAGAGATATCTGAATTAACAGGAAAGTCCGGCCTTGGAGTACAAAATTAAGCAGAGAAAATGCTAAAAGAGTTTTGCCACGAAAATGCATTGGTAATAGAAAACACCCTCTTCCAAGAACACAAATGACAACTCTATATACATGGACATCACCAGATGGACATACCAAAATCAGATTGGTTATATTCTTTGCAGCCAGACTTTAAAAAAAAGAAAGTAGGGAAACCACTAGACTATTCAGGCATGACCTAAATCAAATCCTTTACGATTAAACAACAGAAGTGACAAACAGATTCAAGGAATTAGATCTGATAAACAGAGTGCCTGAAGAACTATAGACGGATGTTCTTAACATTGTTCAGGAGATGGTGATCAAAACCATCCTCTAAGGAAAAGAAATGGGAAAAGGCAAAATGATTAACTGAGGAACCCTTACAAATAGATGAGAAATGAATAGAAGCAAAAGGCAAAGGAGAGAAGGAACAATATATATATATATATATGAATGCAGAGTTGCAAAGAATAGCAAGGAGAGATAAGAAAGCTTTCTTAAGTGAACAATGCAGAAAAATAGAGGATAACAACAGAATGGGAAAGACTAGAGATCTCTTCAAGAAAATTAGAGATACTGAGGGGGGATATTTCATGCAAAGATCAGCACAAAAAGTACAGAAACAGTATGACCTAATAGAAGCTGAAGAGTTTGAGAAGAGGTTACAAGAATACCCAGAAGAACTATACTCAAAGGTGACCTAGATAACCACAATGATGTGTTCCCTCACCTAGAGCCAGACGTCCTGGAAGGCGAAGTCAAGTGGGCCTTAGGAAGCATCACTATGAACAAAGCTAGTGGAGGTGATGGAATTTCAGTTGAGCTATTTCAAATCCTAAAAGACAATGCTGTGGAAGAGCTGGACTCAGTATGCCAGCAAATTTGGAAAACTCAGCAGTGGCCACAGGACTGGAAAAGGTCACTTTCCATTCCAATCCCAAAGAAAGGCAATGCCAAAAAATGTTCAAACTACCACACAATGGCACTTATTTCACATGCTAGCAAAGTAATGCTCAAAATTCACCAAGCAATGTTTCAATAGTATGTGAACTGAGAACTTCCAGATGTTCAAACTGGATTTAGAAAAGGCAGAGGAACCAGAGATCAAATTGCCAACATCCGCTGGATCATTGAAAAAGCAAGCAATTCCAGAAAAAACATCTGGAAAAATATCTAGCATTCATTGACAATGCTAAAGCTATTTTGACTGTGTGGATCGTACTACCTATGGAAAATTCTTAATGAGATGGGAATACTAGACCACCTTTCCTGCCTCCTGAGAAACCTGTATGTAGGCCAAGAAACAACAATTAGAACTGGACATGGAACAATGAGCTGGTTCCATATTGGGAAAGGAGTTTGTCAAGGCTGTATATTGTCACCTTGTTTATTTAACTTATATGCAGAGTACATCATGCAAATTGCCAAGCTGGATGAAGCAAAAGCTGGAATCAAGATTGACAGGAAATATCAGTAACCTCAGATATGCAGATGACACCACCCTTATGGCAGAAAGTGAAGAAGAACTAAAGAGCCTCTTGATGAAGGTGAAAGGGAACAGTTATAAAGCTAGCTTAAAATCCAACATTCAAAAAACTAAGATCATGCCATCTGGCCCCTACATCTCATGACAAATAGATGGTGAAACAATGGAAACAGTGACAGACTTTATTTTCTTCGGCTCCAGAATTGCTGTGAGTGGTGAATGCAGCCATGAAATTAAAGGATGTTTTCTCCTTGGAAGGAAAGCTATGAGAAACCTAGACAGCATATTAAAAAGCAGAGACATCACTTCACCAACAAAGGTCCAAATTGTCATCCTATGATTTTTTCAATAGTCATGTACAGATGTGACAGTTGGACCATAAAAAAGGCTGAGCACCAAAGAACTGATGCTTTCAAACTGTGGTGCTAGAGAAGACTTGAGAGTTCCTTAGAGAGCAAGGACATCATACAGGTCAATCCTAAAGGAGATCAACCCTGAATATTTTTTGCAAGGACTGTTGCTGCAGCTGAAGTTCCAATACTTTGGCCACCTGATGTAAAGAGTCAACTTATTGAAAAAGACTCTGATGCTAGGAAAGATTGAGGGCCAGAAGAGAAGGGAGAGACAAAGGACAAGATAGCAGGATGGCATCATCAACTCAATGGACACGAGTCTGAGCATTCTCTGGGAGGTGGTGAAGGACAGGAAAGCCTGGTGTGCTGCAGTCCATGGGGTTGCAGAGTCAGACACGACTGAGTGACTGAACAATTGGTGTTACTCTAAGCCTATAATGATTGCATTTCAACTAAAAAGAAACTTGAAGAAAAAATTGCATACAGTGAATCATAAATTTATTCTGTTCTAGTATTTTTTTTCTATTCAGAATTATTTTTAGATAGCTGTGAATATAAGATTGTGCACAAATTTGTCTATTAAAAGGAATATGTATGCATATAATACATTTCATTTTCATTTATATGTATGAAAAGAATATTTCAATTTAAAATATAAATTATTGCACTAGCTTTTCAGGAATTATTAACATAGAATACTTTTATTTTATGAGTAACTAAGATGAAGCAAAATGTAATATATAAGTTTAGAATTTTTGTTTCTAGAATGAGAGAAACCTATAGTTTATTCAGAGATCATATGACATTACTTTTTAGCTTAGTGTAGTATTATTGAATGTAAAACACAGAGGTTCATGGAAGATAAGTCTGCAAAATTAGTTTTGGGTTTCTTGTAAAATTTGTAAGTATGTACAGAGAATATAATAAAAAGGCTATGATTAACTCCTGAACTTAAACATATAAACTCTTGGGAAATCAGTGTTTGATTTTGTAAAATGGATATAACCATCTTTTCTAATTTCTTAGAAAGACTCTAAGCAAGTAAAATATTTTTAAACTACTTAGTGAGGTTAAAAGGGCAACCAAACCCTAGTGTTAATATTACTAGGCAACATAATAATAAGGAAATTTAAAAATAGCTGAATTTGCAAACTAAGCATCAATCTTTTCTTTTTCTTCCTTACTCACATTATCATGTTGTAAATCCAAAGAGTAATAATAATAACCTGCAGATTTTTAAATTGCAAAATTAGCCCTTGCCTGTCATGCTTTTTCTGAGTAGGTGTCTTGGAGATGGGTATTGCCATACAACAGGGCAAGTTATAAAACTTTAAGATGTTTCATGCATTTGTTGATAACTGATTAATTTATCTCACTTGGCTCTTGATCCATTCCCTCTAATAAAGTCACATGCAATGCTTTGCAGTGTGGACAACCACATAAAGATGCTGTAGAACATCTCAGCAGCATCTGCTGTTATTATGAGTCAGAGAGCAGAAATAAAAGCTTCAGCAGCAGGCCTAATAGAAGCCAGCATTTTGTATTTAGCAATGATAGATGATAATAAAAGTAAAAATTGTGTTTTAAATCATCATAGGCTGTTACTCAGAGACTTTCAGTCAGGGGTTTGTGTGTGGGTTTGGGTCATGGATTTCTGGTCCACTTTGCTGTACTTGGCAAGTGAATTATTTTAGCATCTGAATACTAAAAGCTCCACTAAATGCACAGAGATGCCTACAAGAGGGAGGCAGTGTTTTAGGACAATGCATTTGTGATCATGTATAGATTATAAACAGAAATAAAAAACTTCACAATTTTAAACATTCTCTGAAATGTATTCTAGATCTGGCTAAAGTATTTCATTATACACCTTAGTAAGCCCGGACACATTAAACAATTTTGCTAAAATGATAATATATATTTGAGATGAAAAAGTGATTACATGGTAGGATAAACTTAATGGAATGAATTGTTTCAAGGTATAATTTAGTAGCACTATTTAGATACATTTAACCTAATGTTCAACAACTTTATACACTTTGCATCTAGAATAGCTAGTTAAGCATTTGTAAAAGCATAAGAATGATAGTTATGAAAATCCCTCTTCATTGTTGAAGATAAATTACTTACTTTTCTACACAGGGTCAGATGTCCTTATGCATGCATTCACTTTTATTCTCTGGGGACAGAAGATGAATCTTTCTTCTCATGGATTTGACCTGTATTTTCTTTTCACTCCTTTTATGTCAGAAGAGCATGTAGTGTGAAATCAAGCATTCAGTGATTTCCTAACATGTTCACTTAGTAATTGGACATAGAAAAAAAGTGTTTGCTCATTATTCACCAAAAAAAAGAAAAAAATCTGAGTTTAGTGGCAGCCAAGGAAATATATGATTTCCTAGGAATAATTTACTTAAAGAAAGTACATATTCACCAATAATATCCCTCAAATGTCAAGTCTGTATATATGTAATGTATGGGAAAAAAATATGTTTGCCCCATTATGTGGCAGAAATCAGTGTGATGTGCTTTTCTTTGGGATACTTACACTATTTCACTTTTCAAATAGCTGAGCCACATTTCCAAATGTCTGCTCTTGAAAAATCCAAGCAGATTCAATAAAATGTCTCAAAATGTTCCTTCTTCAGCTGCTAGCAAGAAACCCAAGGATATCTTTAGTCAGTATGCAAAATAAGTAATAATATGCCTTATTCTATGGAGGGTTCTCTGTACTCCTATAGAAGGGTGAACCTATGGGAGAGAGGTCTCCTTGACTGTAAGAATTTCCTGCAGTGAGAAGTCAGTGGAATTCTATAAGTATTTAGCTCCACAGACTGACACACAGTGAATCTATAGGGGAGAGATGCTAGCAGAGGTCTCAATGTGAGAATCTCCTAATAGGGCTACTTCAGTAATACACAACAAAACCTGGTGTCATGAATAGCAGGAAAGTATTATTTTAGATTTCCAATGCCTAATTTTAAAGACAGATGTCTTTTATTCCATATTTCATATGGGAATTGTCTCACTCAGTATTTTATGGTTTTATCATATACCCCCCTCCCCCAATCTGGGAACCTTATATGATGAGGTTAACTGTTGTCATGTTCTTAGGAAGCTGAAGGAAAGACTTGAAATTGGTGAAATTGGACCCTTTACAAGATTTTTTTTTAAATCTCTTATGGATGATACTAATGTTCAAATTTCTTTAGAAAATAAAAGTATTTCATATATTAATATTAATTATTTCAAAAATGCTTTTCCTATCAATCCTTTCCCCTGAGTCTGCCTGTCCTTTCCCACTGTTAAATTACCTTGCATGTGTTTGGCAGAGATGCTTGCAAGTGAAAGATCATGATGATGCCTGACAAAGATGAGGAAATTGAAAGCTTTCAAAGCTCAGTGTTTATTAGCTCAATATATGTAGTTATTCAATTAATACTTTAGTGCTATTACTGATAGCAATGATATCACTTCATGAACACTCTAAAACAAATACTGTTGAAATTTTAAAATTATAGTTTCTCATTTTTTATACATGCTTTCTTTTCATGAACATAGTTCTTTCAAATAATTATTATTTTCCAATCATACAGTCATATAGATATATCTTGAAAATTAATCACAATCAAACTTATTTTTTCTACAAGAAATGTATTATTTCAAGATTTTGAAATATGTGGCCTTTTCAGTTTATCTTTTTTAAAATATAGATTTATTTATTTTAATTGGAGGTTAATTACTTTACAATATTGTATTGGTTTTGCCACACATCAACATGAATCTGCCACAGGTATACAAGTGTTCTCCATCCTGAAACCCCCTAGCACCTCCCTCCCTGTACCATCCCTCTGGGTCACCTCAGTGCACCAGCCCCAAGCATCCAGTATCATGCATTGAACCTGGACTGGCAATTCGTTTCATATATGATATTATATATATTTCAATGCCATTCTCCCAATCATCCCACCCTCTCCCTCTCCCTCTCCCACAGAGTCCAAAAGACTGTTCTATACATCTCTGTCTCTTTTGATGTCTTGCATACGGGGTTATCGTTACCATCTTTCTAAATTACATATATATGCGTTAGTATACTGTATTGGTGTTTTTCTTTCTGGCTTACTTCACTCTGTATAATAGGCCCCAGTTTCATCCACCTCATTAGAACTGATTCAAATGTATTCTTTTTAATGGCTGTGTAATACTCCATTGTGTATATGTACCACAGCTTTCTTATCCATTCATCTGCTGATGGACATCTAGGTTGCTTCCATGTCCTGGTTATTATAAGCAGTGCTATGATGAACATTGGGGTACATGTGTCTCTTTCAATTCTAGTTTCCTCAGTGTATATGCCCAGCAATGGGATTACTGGGACATAAGGCAGTTTTCTTTCCAGTTTTCAGTTTATCTTATGTTTTTCACACAGAAAATATATGAGAAATCATTTCCTGGTATGATATTCAATTAAGAAAAAACTCTGAAATAAGTTATTGAAGGATGGCTAAAATTTTCTTTTTATAAATATCAGTATTTATAGGTATGGATGACAGCTGTAAATCCTAGTCCTACACCTGCAGCAGCCCATAGGTCTATAAAAGACAAGAAATCTATGCTCTGTGTACCTCCAACCTAGTAGAATCTTCACTTTGCTACATATTTTGAATATATACCATTTTTGACCTTTGTGTCCTTTGTGACCAGTGGACTCAAAGCAGTGATATCCACCTACCTTGTTATTCATAGTCACAAGAGATCAAACACCTATATTCTAATTTAGGCTTCTGTACAGAGCAAAGGCTAATAGAGTTTTGCCAAGAGAACACACTGGTCATTGCAAACACCCTCTTCCAACAACACAAGAGAATACTCTAACACATGGAGCTCATTAGATAGTCAACACTGAAATCAGATTGATTATATTCTTTGTGGTCAAATGTGGAGAAGCTCTATACAGTCAGCAAAAACAAGATTGGAAGCTCACTGTGGCTCAGATCATGAACTCCTTATTGCCAAATTCAGATTAAATTGAAGAAAGTAGGGAAGGCCACTAGATCATTAAGGTATGACCCAAATCAAATTCATTATGATTATACAATGGAAGTGAGAAATAGATTCAAGGGACTAGATCTGATAGACAGAGGGCCTAATGGCACTATGGATGGAGGTTCATGACATTGCACAGGAGACAGGGATCAAGACCATCACCGAGAAAAAGAAATGCAAAAAACAAATTGGCTGTCTGAGGAGGCCTTTAAAATAGCTGTGAAAGAAGAGAAGTGAAAAGCAAAGGAGAAAAGGAAATATATGCCTATTTGAATGCAGAGTTCCAGAGAATAGCAAGGAGAGATAAGAAAGCCTTCCTCAGTGATTAGTGCAAAGAAATAGAAGAAAACAATAGAATGGGAAAGGCTAGACATCTCTTCAAGAAAATTAGAGATACCAAGAGAATATTCCATGCAATGATGGGCTGAATAAAGGACAGCAATGTTACGGACCTAACAGAAACAGAAGATATTAAGAAGAGGTGACAAGAATACAAAGAAGACCTGTACTAAAGGGATCTTCCTCACCCAGATAATCACAAAGGTGTGATCACTCACCTAGAGCCAGAGATCCTGCAATATGAAGTCAAGGGGGCCTTAGGAAGAATCACTACAAACAAAGCTAGTGGAGGTGATAAAATTCCAGTTAGCTATTTCAAGTGATAAAATATAATGCTGTGAAAGTGCTGCACTCAATATGCCAGCAAGTCTGTAAAACTCAGCACTGGTCACAGAACTGAAAAATGTCAGTTTTCATTCCAATCCCTAAGAAAGACAATGCCAGAGAAGGCTCAAACTACCACACAATTGCACTAATCTCACATGCTAGTAAAATAATGCTCAAAATTCTCCAAGTCAAGCTTCAACAATATGGAACCATGAAATTCCAGATGTTAAAGCTGGTTTTAGAAATGGCAGAAGAACCATTGCCAAAGATCAAATTGCCAACATCTGCTGGATCATCAAAAAAGCAAGATAGTTCCAGAAAAACATCTTTCTTTTTTATTGACTATGCCAAAGCCTTTGACTGTGTGGATCACAATAAACTGTGGAAAATTCTGAAAGAGATGGGAATACCAGACCACCTGACCTGCCTCCTGAGAAATCTGTATGCAGGTCTGGAAGCACAGTTAGAACTGGACATGGAACAACAGACTGGTTCCAAATAGGAAAAGGAGTGTGTCAAGGCTGTATAATGTCACCCTGCTTATTTAACTTCTATGCAGAGCACATCATGAGAAACTCTGGGTTGGATAAGCACAGGCTGGAATCAAGATTGCTGGAAGAAATATCAATAAGCTCAGATATGCAGATGACACCACCCTTACGGCAGAAAGTGAAGAACTAAAGAGCCTCTTGATGAAAGTGAAAGAGGAGACTGAAAAAGTTGGCTTAAAGCTCAACATTCAGAAAATGAAGATCATGGCATCCGGTCCCATCACTTCATGGCAAATAGATGGAGAAACAGTGGAAATAGCGGCAGACTATTTTTGGGGGGCCTCTAAAATCACTGCAGAATGTGACTGCAGCCATGAACTTAAAAGACTCTTAGTCCTTGGCAGGAAAGTTATGACCGACCTAGACAGTATATTAAAAAGCAGAGACATTACTTTGCCAACAAAGGTCCATCCAGTCAAGGCTATGGTTTTTTCAGTAGTCATGTATGGATGTGAGTTGGACTGTGAAGAAAGCTGAGCACCAAACAATTGATGGTTTTGAACTGTGGTGTTGGAGAAGACCCTTGAGAGTCCCTTGGACTGCAAAGAAATTCAACCAGTTCATCCTAAAGGAGATCAGTTTTGAGTGTTCACTTGTAGGATTGATGTTGAAGTTAAAACTCCAATACTTTGGCCACCTGATATGAACAACTGACTCATTTGGAAAGACCCTGATACTAGGAAAGATTGAACGTGGGAGAAGTGGACGACAGAGAATGAGATGGTTGAATGGCATCACTGACTCAGTGGACATGAGTTTGTGTAAACCCCAGGAGCTTGTGATGGACAAGGAGGCCTGGCATGCTACAGTCCATGAGGTCGCCAAGAGTTGGACATGACTGAGTAACTGAACTGAACTGAACCTTCAACCCTATAGAATCTGCACTTTGCTAGGTATTTTGAATATATGTCATTTTTTTAAAAGATATGTCTATTGTGACCAATAGACTCAAAGCAATGATATCCATCTATCTTTTATTTTTTCGTAGTTGTAGGAAACTAATAGCTAGTGTAATTTAGAAACCCTTAAGGCTCTATATTCCTAAATTCTCTGTATATGATATGTGATAGAGCATACTACACTAATGATGAGTTAGGAACAAAAATGTTTGTCCCTCAAGTCTTGAGTATTATTTCAGTTCTAGCTACAATCAAATTGTAAGGATGGTGCTAGAACAAGAGAAGCATTTCATAAATCTCTTTTCATCTATAAATCTCTCTAATTCGATGAAAGCATCTCTAAATATTAATTTTAGTAACAGGCAGAAAAGAGAGTGGGCTTCCTCCATTGCTCAGTGGTAAAGAATCCACCTGAAATACAGGAGCAACAGGAGATGCAGGTTTGAGACTTGGATCAGATGGAGCTCTTGGAGGAGGGCATGGCAACCCACTCCAGTACTCTTGCCTGGACAATTCCATGGACAGAGAGCCTGGAGGATTACAGTCCATAAGGTTGCAAAGAGCAGGACAGGACAGGACTGAAGCAGCTTAGCACACAGGCAGAAAAGTGAGCATTAAAGCACCACAATATGGTAGTTAAAGATACTGATAGTTGCTCAGTCATGCTTAACTCTGCAACCCCATGGACTGTAGCCTGCCTGGCTCCTCTGTCCATGGAATTCTCCAGGCAAGATTACTGGAGTGGGTTGCCATTTCCTTCTCCAGGGGATCTTCCAGACCCAGAGATCCTGCATTGCAGGAGAGTCTTTACCATCTGAGCCCCCAGGGAATCCTACTATTAAGAGACATTTCTAAGTGTAAAGACAGGTCAGCTTAAAAAGTATCAGCAGATACATACTTGACTTTATCTTATCATTTATAGACAATACATTAGAATATGTAATGAGTCCATACACCTTTTCCAAAAGAAACCCAAGACAGAAGTAGCAATAAAGTTATAAATGATAGTCATCAATCATATGAAATAATTTAGATGAATCTTTTCTCTCTTGAAGAGATGGGGACTGGTCAAGTTGTCAGGAAGGAAGTACAATGTGTTTTTAACTTTTTGTGAAAAATAATGTTCAGTTCCACATTGCTGAACATAGTTCTGTTTTTGCCAAATAACAATGGTAGTTAGAGATGGGGCAAATAATTTGGCTTAAGAAATCTGAAAGCCACATCTGGGCTATGTCTTAATTAGACTCCATGTTTAACCAGTGCCCTCTTTGGACTTCTAAAGAGGGAAGAGAGAACACTAGTTTTGGATGAGATAATGTCTTTATTTTTCTCTCCAGTAGCCAGTCTTATGAAATTGATTTTTATTTGGCAAATAGCAAAGAAAAGTTGATTTTTGTAATTTATCACTCAGAACAAATGACATTCTGATTTTTTAAATTAGAAACTGTTATAATATATTAAGAATAATGTTTTATACAATTGAGTATATGTTTCCAAGGAGAATATCGAGTAAGTTTAAATTTTTTTTAACAGTAAAACCTGGTTACTTCTTTCCTCTGTGACTGAAAGGGAACTGCTATAAAATGAAAATGAAACTACATGCTTCAGAAACTTGGATTTAACAAGGAGTGCTAAAATTCAACCTTGCATTAGTCATTATAATTTTTTGACACTGTCTTAATGTGTGAAGGAAGAATTGAACTCTAGAGTTAGAAAGGGCATCATTAAAAGACAAGATTGCCTTTCTGTATGACAGATATTAATATTAGATCATTTGCTTGGCTAGGAGCAGATCTTACGAGGTGTATGGAGGCCAGACAAATTTGGCTGAGATTGAAAACCTTTCCTGCTATATTTCTTCCTCCTTCCTCTATACTTTAGCAATGAATTAAAAGAAATATGACTGGGGATTAATTGGTTTTGCTGCTGTATTTCACATATGTTACAGAAAAAGATATTCCACTGAAATGCTTGATTCAAATAGGACCATTCTGCCTTATCCTGAAGGCTTTGAAGACAAAATATTTTGTTTTATGTTTTAAGAAAACTCAACTTATATAGAACCTGAGAAATTCCCTTATTTGCAATGTCTCTTTTCCACGAATATATACACCAGCCAGACATAATTCAAACCAGCCAGTTATTTTCCTTCCAAGTAAAAGAAGACAGTTTCTGATTTTGTGTATTATTTTAACCATCAAAATATAAATTTAATTAAATTGAGAATTGAAATGAGGCAGCTCAGAAAAATATACGCCTTTTCTTTTCCAAGTACAATTAAGAAAAAAAAAATAAGGAAATAAAAAAGGAGAGAGGAGCGATTTTAAGCAAATATGTGGTCACTAGCTTGTCACAGTCCCTGTACATAGACAGAGGACAATTCCAGTTAAGACTAAGGAGGACAGAACCCAACTTCCTGGGTTCAAAACCAGGCTCTACTCCTTGTTAGACACGTGGCCTGGCATAAGTTATATATTAATACTATTTCTGTGTTTCACTTTACTTTTCTGTTAGATGGAATGATACTAGTTCCTCTCTCCTAGAGTTATATGGAGTTGAACTAACATTTCTATAGCACCCAATACTACGCAACTTTTTAATTGTAAGTAACTCTTCTCTGTTGTGTCACATATGGATTGATTTATGGTTTTTTGTAACTTTCCTAGCTTCTAAGGTCATTTGAGTTTGTAATTTCTAAAGCAAATTCTGACTTGAAATGGTATAGACCTTGATATCAAATACAGACATTTTCTTAATACTGCTGACTCTTATTGGGAGATAATTCTTTATGGTCACTACCATTTTTTGAGTAAAAATCCTGAAGGTAGGGGGTGGATGTTATATGTTTGAAGCAAGACAGAGATTTAAAACCAGCAATTTCTGATGTCAAATCTAGAAGCAACAGCTTATCAGAAGCACTCACTAGTTAACTATGTTATGCAGAAAAATATAAAAGAATATGCAAATTTTTGATTTTATCTGTCTAATCAGTGCTATGAAGCACAAATACACCATGTTCTCTCTGCTGCTACTAAGTCACTTCAGTCATGTCCAACCGTGTGCTATCCCATAGATGGCAGCCCACCAGGCTCCCCTGTTCCTGGAATTCTCCAGGCAAGAACACTGGAGTGGGTTGCCATTTATTTCTCCAATGCATGAAAGTGGAAGGTGAAAGTGAAGTCGCTCAGTCATGCCCGAGTCTTAGCGACCCCATGGACTGCAGCCTACCAAGCTCCTCCATCCATGAGATTTTCTAGGCAAGAGTACTGGAGTGGCTTGCCATTGCCTTCTCCGTTGTTTTCTCTACTTCTGGCCAAATATTCACTTTCCACATAGAATGATAGACACAAAGCAGAGGATTCTAAGGAGGTAATTGCCATCTAGTTTATCTGATCCTCATCTTCAAAAATTAAGCATCCAGGTGTTTAAATGATTTTAAAAATTAATTGTCATTTAGGTAGACCTCAATACAGTTGTTACATGCATTTTTGGATTATCTATAACTAAGAGTCTAATGGGCTTCCCTTGTGGCTCATCTGGTAAAGAATTTGCCTGCAATGCTGGAGACCTGGGTTCGATCCCTGCATTGGGAAGATCCCCTTGAGAAGGGAAAAGCTACCCACTCCAGTATTCTGGTCTGGAGAATTCCGTGGATTCTATAGTCCATGGGGTCATTTCATACAAAGATGGGCATGATAAAGGACAGAAATGGTATATACCTAACAGAAGCAGAGGATATTAAGAGGAGGTGGCAAGAATACACAGAACTATACAAAAAAAAAAAAAAAAAAATCTTCATGACTCAGATAAGCATGATGGTGTGATCACTGACCTAGAGCAAGGCATCCTGGAATGGGAAGTCAAGTAGGCCTTAGGAATCATCACTACAAACAATGCTAGTGGAGATGATGGAATTCCAGCAGAGCTATTTCAAATCCTAAAAGATGATACTGTGAAAGTGCTGCACTCAATATGCCAGCAAATTTGGAAAATTCCAATTTTCCACACTGGAAAACTATGGCAACTCATCAGTAGCCACAGGACTTGAAAAAGTCAGTTTTAATTTCAAGAAGGGCAATGCTAAAGAATGTTCAAGTTCAGTTCAGTCGTTTAGTCATGTCCGACTCTTTGTGACCCCATGAATCGCAGCAGGCCAGGCCTCCCTGTCCATCACCAACTCCCGGGATTCACTCAGACTCAGTTCCATCGAGTCAGAGATGCTATCCAGCCATCTCATCCTCTGTTGTCCCCTTCTCCTCCTGCCCCCAATCCCTCCCAGCATCAAAGTCTTTTCCAATGAGTCAACTCTTCACATGAGGTGGCCAAAGTACTGGAGTTTCAGCTTTAGCATCATTCCTTCCAAAGAAATCCCAGGGCTGATCTCCTTCAGAATAGACTGGTTGGATCTCCTTGGAGTCCAAGGGACTCTCAAGAGTCTTCTCCAACACCACAGTTCAAAAGCATCAATTCTTCAGTGCTCAGCCTTCTTCACAGTCCAACTCTCACATCCATACATGACTACTGGAAAAAAGAATATTCAAAGTACCGCATAATTGCACTCATCTCACACACTAGCAAAGTAATACTCAAAGTTCTCCAATCCAAGTCAGGCTTCAATAGTATGTGAACCATGAACTTTCAGATGTTCATTCTGGATTTAGGAAAAGCAGAGGAACCAGAGATCAAATTGCCAACATCTGTTGGATCACCAAAAAAGCAAGAACATTCCAGTAAAAAACATCTACTTCTGCTTCATTGACAATGCTAAAGTTACTTTGACTGTGTGGATCATAACAATCTGTGAAAGATTCTTAATAATAGGGGAATACCATACCACCTTACCTGCCTCCTGATAAATCTGTATGCAGGTCAGGAAGTAACAGTTAGAATCAGATATGGAACAACAGACTGGTTCCAAATTGCAAAAGGAGTTCTTCAAAGCTGTATATTGTCACCTTGTTTATTTAACTTATATACAGAGTACATCATGCAAAATGCCAGGCTGGATGGGAGAAATATCAATAACCTCAGAAATGCATTGGCACCACCCTTATGACAGAAAATGAAGAGGAACCGAAGAGCCTCTTGATGAAAGTGAACGAAGAAATTGAAAAAGCTGGCTTGAAACTCCATTGAGAAAACTAAGATTATGGCATGCAGTCCCATCACTTCATGGCAAATAGATGGAGAAACAGTGGAAACAGTGACAGACTTTATTTTCTTGGGCTCCAAAATCACTGCAGATGGTGATCGCAGACATGAAATTATAAGACACTTACTCCTTGGAAAGAAAGTTATGACCAACTTAGACAGCATATTGAAAAGCAGAGACATTACTTTGCCAACAAATGTCCATCTAGTCAAGGCTATGGTTTGTCCAGTGGTCATGTATGGATGTGAGAGTTGGACTGTGAAGAAAGCTGAGCACCAAAGAATTGATGCTTTTGAACTGTGTTGTTGGAGAAGACTCTTGAGAGTCCCTTGGACTCCAAAGAGATCCAACCAGTCCATCCTAAAGTAAATCAGTCCTGAATATTCATTGGCAGGACTGATACTGAGACTGAAACTCTAATACTTTGGCCACCTGATACAAAGAACTGACTCATTTGAAAAGACCATGGTGCTGGGAAAGATTGAAGGCAGGAGAAGAAGGGGAGGAGAGAGGATGAAATGGTTGGAGGGCATCACTGACTAAATGGACATAAGTTTCAGCAAGCTCTGGAAGTTGGTTGTGGACAGGGAAGCCTGGTGTGCTGCAGTCGATGGGGTCACCAAGAGGGACATGACTGAGCGACTGGACTGAACTGAAGGCTCTAGTTCCTATCACCTGATTTCTTACAACTGACTCACTTTATTTCCCTTGTTGGGAGAAATGGCTAGAGATTTTCTGCAAAGAGGGAAGAAATTAAAACTACTTACAAATATGGAAACCATTTTGATGGTTATTACAGACGCTATACCCTAAAGGATACTTTTATTGTTGTTAAGTTGTTAATTCATGTCCAACTCTTTTTGCAACCCCATGGATTGTGGCCCACCAGGCTCCTCTGTCCTTAGGATTTTCAAGGCAAGAATGCTCAAGTGGGTTGCCATTTCCTTCTCCAGGGGATCAAACCCATGTCTCCTGTTTGATAGGCAGATTGTTTACCACTAAGATTGTTTACACCAGAGAGGCCCAAGTGAAATTTAGCAGACACTGAAAATGCAGAAAGAAATATGACAGCTGCTGTCAGATGGGAGGAGCACCACGAGCTCTCCTAAATGGTTCATATGTGTTACCTGTTGGCTGGTTTATTTATGGTCTTTTGGCTCCAGCTGGTTCTCTTTGAAGTGGTCATAATGATGCCTAACCCGCCATGTGATTATTCAAGGGGTTACATAAAATCATATGCATAAGGTGTGTGAAGTAGTGCCTAATTCCAGAATTTGCATATAATGTATTTAATGGCAATTATTTTATATGATGGAGTTTTCCCAGGTGGCTCAGAGGGTAAAGAATCCAATCCAATCCAATGCAGAAGACTGAGGTTCAATCCCTGGGTTGGGAAGAGACAGAGGATCCTGGCGGGTTAAAGTCCATGGGGTCGTAAAAGAGTTGGATACAACTGAGCAACTTCCTGCTCTCCCTCTATTTTATATTATGAATTATTTATATTAATCCTATGAACACAGATAATACTATATTCTTTCAATTTTCAAAAAACAAAATTTGAAGTTGCAGAGTAAGTAACTTGCCCAGAGCTAAGCAGCTTGCACGTGGTGGAGCTGAGATTCAGAGTACAGTGGCTCAAAGTGACTATAACATGTAATCCTGAAAAGTTTGCAAATGCCTTGGGGTGTGAAGCTGAGATACTTTCTAATAATGTGTTGCTTGGCAATTACTCTGGCATCCAAAGTATTTTCCACAATACGTTCTTATTTACTTTACTATTATATAAACACTATATGTTATATCATTTTTTATATTTTCCTTTGATATTTTTGGAAAATATAAGAAGCAAAGTATAAGATGAGGTCATTTTTCTCTATATTTATCCCTGCTATGGTATGGTCATTATATCTTTTCTTAACATCTGTAGAAACTATATAATTAGATATTAATTTGAAATTCCATGTGACTACAATTCCGTTGTTATGACAAATCACAGTTCCCTAGTGTAAATCTGCTCAAGTTAAAATTTTGCCACAGGAAATTATGACTAATCACTATTGATTTCCTTTAAAATCAATTGTAATGGCTTCTTATTAGGTTCTGGATAACAAACACTGATCCTTAAGAAGGCATGGCAGTTATCTAAGTGATAGATGTTAAGATGCAAAATGCAGTTACTACTAATCTCTAAAGTCTTATTTAGAAGTAATGATTTAAGCCACACATTTATGTATGCCTAAAGGCTCACAATTTAAATAAATTCTATCCTTTACTTTCTTGTAACCATGTACTTGCTGTTCTTTTCAATTTTTGAGCCAACTCTCACACATCTTCCAAAATCAACACCCAAGTTGAATCACATCTTCTCTGTGCACAAATGTGGTAGCTTTCAAATATCACAACCAGGAAAAAAAAAAATGAAAGAAAGAAAGAAGAAACAAAACACTGTAAATGAAGGAGTGTTTCTTTGCTACTATGATTTCAAAATATATTTTAATTCCATAGTGTCAGTACTGTATAGTCAGTATATGTAATATGAATAAACTTAAAAATGCCATGTAAAATATCTACTAACTAGTCAACTAATCAAGTTTTGTCTTCAATATGCCATATATGTATATATAAAGAAAGCGACACTAGTGATAAACAGTCTGCCTGCTAAATAAAGTAGGAGACTTCAGAGACACGTGTGCAAACCCTGAGTCAAGAAGTTCCCCTGGAGGAAGACATGGCAACCCATGCCAATAGTCTTGCCTGGAAAATCCCATGGACAGAGAAGCCTGGTGGGCTACAGTCCATACGGTCACATAGAGTTGGATATGACTGAAGTGACTTAGCATGAATGCCAAAAGAAAGTGAAGGTTTAATAGATAATTGAAAATTTTAAATAATTCCAAATTAAGTGAGATTTCATTTCATAATGCCTTGGAGGATTTTGGTGTCTCTAATTATTTTTCCTGTTAGCTATGGTCTTTACTAGGCTCAGAAACCAAGGGGCTGATTACTTGTGGATAAGTTTTCCATTTGCGCCTGTCTGAATGGAAAATTGTTTACTAGATTTATTTGCGTTGTTTCCTAATGATTTTGTGCTTCAGTTATATCAAATCAGTTTTGAGTTTCTGAATATACTGGGAGGTAGGGAAAGCCACAACCAGCAAAGTTGACTCAATATATGATATAGTCTCATTTTACTGATTTAAAAAACAACTGTTAATATTTAGTGGGCTATACAATACATAAATTTTAAGTTATAAATGACTATGAAAAATTTATCATTGCTCTAACTACAGATATTATTCTTTGGTATTCTCTAGGATGTTATTCTTCTTAAAATGATGAATGCTTTTTAATTGGTGTTAGTTCTGAATACAATTACTAACAATATATTATTTACTGTTGTACTATGTGTTCAGGCACTAAGCTAAATACCTTATAATATTCTCTCATTAAATTAAAATCTCATATTACATACCATAGTAATCTTTATTCATCAGGCTACATGATATCTATTCTGTAAAGAAAATTGGAGTTTGTGACTTTTTGACTGAATTCCTGGGAGATAGCTATGTAAACTATACTACCTAAAACAAATCTTAGAGTGTTTTTATACGTTTGAAGGATAATAATTTCCTCAAATGTTTCCTCATTTATTTTCTTAATTAACTCATCGTTTTTAACTTAATTTCCTTTTTATCCTAATTTCCTGGTAGAATTTGATAGCAAAATATCCCAACTCACACAAAAGGCTGACAATGTCTGCTAAAATGTATGATTACCAACCTCCTGTGGTTCTTAAACACTGTCTGACTATCCAACTAAATTTTTCACCCTAGCTCCCTCCCTTAGTTTTTGTGAACATTTAAGCCCTTTCCTTCTGAAATATACAGCCTCTTTTGCTTTTTCTCACACATGCTGACAATTGTGCCTCCTGCTTTGGAGAGAAAATGAAAACCAACTAATGACAATGTCTTCCAAAATTAAAGATACAAGCCTACCAGTATCTCCATTCATTTTTTACCTCCTTCCTTCCAGATATGCCAAGAAGCTTCCTCCTCCTATCTAATTCCAGTTCACCCAAACCTTCAAATATTTCCTGAAATGTTGAAAAATGGGCAGTTCTCTTTCTCTCATTTCATTTGTATTCACTTTGAAATACTGAAGTTGACTATTAAGTCAGTGGCCTCCAGATGAATCTGTCTTCCCATAGCACACCCTTGTATAGTCCTCATTCTCACCAACTCTGCATTGGGCTTGTGATTTGCTTTGGCCAGTGGTACACTGGCAAATAAGAGACAAACAGAAGCTTGCTAAGCACTTTTACATTAAAGCTTCTTCTTTTAGAAAGCTTCCTCTTGGAATCTACCTGCTAAGCTGTAAGAGGACCTGTTAAACCCTATGTTGAGACAGAGCTCATGAGGAGGAAAGCAGAGGTACCAGGCATGGCAGATAAAGCCTTCCTGGACCTTCCAGCTAGCTCTGTCACCAGTTGTGTGTAGTTGTGAATGACCCCACTCATGTGTCATGTGGAGCACATACATCATTCAGCCAAGTCCTGCCCAAATTAAGACCCACAGAAACATGAAAAATTAATTATTGTTGTCTTAAAGCTACTTCATTTTGAGATGGCTGGTTATGCAGCAATAAATAACTAAAGCAAATATGCTCAAGAAGAATTGATGCTTTTGAACTGTGGTGTTGGAGAAGACTCTTGAGAGTCCCTTGGACTGCAAGGAGATCCAACCAGTCCATTGTAAAGGAGATCAGTCCTGGGTGTTCTTTGGAAGGAATGATGCTAAAGCTGAAACTCCAGTACTTTAGCCACCTCATGTGAAGAGTTGACTCATTGGAAAAGGCTCGGATGCTGGGAGGGATTGGGGGCAGGAGGAGAAGTGGACGACAGAGGATGAGATGGCTGGATGGCATCACCGAGTTATGGATGTGAGTTTGAATGAACTCTGGGAGTTGGTGATGGACAGGGAGGCCTGGTGTGCTGTGATTCATGGGGTCGCAAAGAGTGGGACACGACTGAGCGACTGAACTGAACTGAACTGAACTGATCTTCTCTTGAAAGATTAAACAGAAAAATATAATAGAAAAACAATTATAGAGCTGAGACCTGACAATCTCTTATTTTTTTCTAAGTATCGAATGTAGTTTCTGTTACAAAGGAAAGTTCTCAAAACAGTTTTCATTACTCACTGAATCTCACGACTTAATCTTCATTTATCTACATAGATATGTTTATTGTCCCATCCCTCTAAGAACACAGCTCTACTGCTAGAGAATCAGTGGTTCTCTTCTATTGAACTTTCTATTTCTTTTCCGATTATTATTTTTTATTTTATTTATTTTTGGCTAGGCTGGGTCTTTGATGCTTTGCATGGGCTTTCTCTAGTTACAGTGAGTGGAAACTACTCTTTGTTGGTGTACAAGCTTCTCATTGTGGTGTTTCTCTTGTTCTGGAGCATAGGCTCTAGGTATGTGGGCTTCAGTAGTTGCAGAATGTGAGTTCAGTTGTTGCGACATGTGGGTTCAGTAGTTGCGAGACGCGGGCTTAGTATTTGTGAGATGCAGGCTTAGTAGTTGCAGCTCACAGGCTCTGGAATGTGCTCAGTAGTTGTGGTGCATGGGCTTCGTTGCTCCGTGGCATGCAGAATCCTTCAGGACCAGGGATTCAACCTATATCCCCTGCATTGGCAGGTGGATTATTATCCACTGCAGCACTAGCAGAATCCCTTTACTGAATTTTAATTGATCTCCTAAAAGCACTGAACTCTTTTACAAAATCCCTCCCTCCTTGAGAAACTTCGTTGCCTTCCTTGATGTTTCTTGATCTCCTTCTTCTCTGACAGGTTTGAGAGTATCTTTTTAAAGTATATCCTCTCTTATTCTATAATTAAGTGTTAAATTTTCTATAAGAATCCATCCTGGGTCCTGCTGTCTTTTCCTTCTTGAATCACTGTTTAGAATCTATTTCCTTGCCTGACATTTAGTTTACCAGTTGTATTTAAATTGCTTTAAAGTGTCTTCCGGTGTTTACTATTTAAAAGAAAATAACCACCATTCACCTTGTTAGGCAGACTGAACTTGATTCTTCACACCTCTATCTGAAACTTGATATAAAATAAGCCCAGATTTTTTTTTATTTTTCTCCTTAAATATTTTTAAAGTGTTTTTTTTTTTTTTTTACTTCTTAAATATTTTAAAGCCATTCACTTTATCCACAACCAGAACCCAGAGTGATATGTGTGTGTATCTATTCATGATTTTTAATTAATATTTGGTATGCTACCTTGGCTCACTTGTGCCAATTTTGCTAGATATATGCAAAAATTAAATTTAATGTAAGATTAAGTTTAAGCATTCAAAATTTTAAAATGGTGAGGAAGAAATAAGTGATGAAATGTATATTTATGATATTGAGCATGACATTTGACCCCCACCCTCAGATAAAATAAAGGTGAAGTTCTACTCTTAACAAATATTTTCCAGTGTATATTTTAGCAGTCAATTTATAGATTGCCTATTTTATGTCTCACTCTCTGGAAAGTTAGGTGTCTATTACTTCTTAAACTTTTCCTTTATACCCATCCTGTGGTAAAGTTGCTAATATAGAATAGAAGTCCAGTGACTAATGGTTATTTTCTGAAGTAGGCAGAGGGATTTCTTCAAAAGTGAGAATTCAGAAAAAGGAGGAAGTATTCCTTCTGTTTCTATGTGTGTATGTGCATTATGAACCTGCATCATTGAAAATCTACCTTTTTACAAAGTAAAACAAAACAAAAAATGAAAAAAAAATGGCTTCCCCAAATTACTGATATTCTTATAGACACGATATGAGTTTACACAATCATAACTTCTTCTCCTTGCCTAATTTCCTTTCTCAGAATTCTGTGTTTCTAGCATTGGAATAACTATTAAACTATCTGATCATAAAGCAATTGATTGTCAACATAGAGTTGTTTGGCCTTCTATTTTTTCAAGTAGAGATACTGATTGCAAAATACGGTTTTAAAATTACCCTTTCCTAAGATTGACAGCTATGTGAAACCTCATTAAATTTGTTTGTAATATTGATGAGAGAATGCATGCATGAGAAAATCTTTTGTTAATGCCATGTATATAGTGAGGCCTACAAGAAAACCTGTCCCTTCGGATATAAATATTGTCAAGTATACTAACAAAAAAAGAGTACTGTGACAGTAAATCTCTGCTATGATTATAGTTTATAGAACTCTAAATCACATAAAAAATGACATGCTTATTCTTGACCTACTCTTTAAACCGTGATTCACATATATTTCCCTTTCCATCATGTGAGGGAAAGATGAGATTATGGTTGAGCCTCAGTCCCTGTTTTATGTTTTTTGCAGCACAGAAATGAAGATAGAAAAAATTAGAGTTCTGATTAATGTGTTTAAGGTGAACCATAAGTTATACAGGTTTAATAGAAATTACTGTAAAATTTGAAAAATTAAAACTCAAATGCTAGAAAAATTTTCATAAATAATCTTTTTTTTTTCAAAGAAAGACTCCTACTCTTATTTTATATCAGACTACAGATGACAATGAATTTAGTTCTTTAAAGAATACAATTGAATATTTATTCAGTAGAAAGAGGAA
The DNA here is from genome assembly GCF_042477335.2 of Ovis canadensis. NCBI lineage: Eukaryota > Metazoa > Chordata > Mammalia > Artiodactyla > Bovidae > Ovis > Ovis canadensis. The sequence continues at coordinate 33,383,344 of NC_091261.1, read as the reverse complement.
CAATTGACTCCAGAAAGAGTTTTACTTTTGTGACTTTTATAGCCCAAGTTTATAAAGTTTTTGCAAATGTTTATTTAATATCAGTAGCAATATTTTAAAAGACTTTTAAGAATGCTGACTCTAACGTTCCACTCTCGGCTATTAAAAAATAGTTTTTTTTTTAAGACTTCAACAAACTGTTTTTTTTATTATTCTTAAAACATTTTGATGCATAATCTTTGTACATATTTACATACAGACTTTTTTTTAAATGTACATATTGTATTTCCCTGTATGAATCTGTTAATGCCTGTTCATTTCAGTTCAGTTCAGTCGCTCAGTCATGTCCAACTCTTTGCGACCCCATGAACTGTAGTACACCGGGCCTCACTGTCCATCAGCAACTCAGAGTCCAACTAAGCCCATGTTCATCGAGTCAACTCTTTGCATGAGGGGGCCAAAGTATTGGAGTTTCAGGTTCAGCATCAGTCCTTCCAATGTAAACCCAGGACTGATCTCCTTTAGGATGGACTAGTTGGATCTCTTTGCAGTCCAAGGAACTCTCAAAAGTCTTCTCCAACACCACAGTTCCAAAGCATCATTTCTTTGGCGCTCAGCTTTCCTTGTAGTCCAGCTCTCACATCCATACATGACCACTGGAAAAACCATAGCCTTGACTAGACACACCACTGTTGACAAACTAATGTCTCTGCTTTTAATATACTAAGAGCCCCCAAAACAAAGTCAGGCACTGTTTCCACTGTTTCCCCATCTATTTCCCATGAAGTGATGGGACCAGATGCCATGATCTTAGTTTTCTGAATATTGAACTTTAATCCAGCTTTTTCACTCTTCTCTTTCATTTTTATCAATAGGCTCTTGAGTTCCTCTTCACTTTCTGCCATAAGGGTGGTGTCTTCTGCATATCTGAGGTTATTGATATTTATCGCAGCAATCTTGATTCCAGTGTGTGCTTCGTCCAGCCCAGTATTTCTCATGATGTACTCTGCATATAAGTTAAATAAGCAGGGTGACAATATATATCCTTGACGTACTCCTTTTCCTATTTGGAACCAGTCTGTTGTTCCATGTCCAGTTCTAACTGTTGATTCTTGACCTGCACATAGATATCATAAGAGGCAAGTCAGGTGGTCTGGTATTCCCATCTCTTTCAGAATTTTCCACAGTTTATTGTGATCCACACTGTCAAAGGCTTTGGCATAGTCAATAAAACAGAAAGAGATGTTTTTCTGGAACTCTTTTTTTGGATGATCCAGAGGATGTTGGCAATTTGATCTCTTGTTCCTCTGCCTTTTCTAAAACCACCTTGAACATCAGGAAGTTCATGGTTCATGTATTGCTGAAGCCTGTCTTGGAGACTTTTGAGCATTACTTTACTAGCATGTGAGATGAGTGCAATTGTGTGGTAGTTTGAGTATTCCTTGGCATCGCCTTTCTTAGGGACTGGAATGAAAACTGACATTTCCCAGTCCTATGACCACTGCTGGATTTTCCAAATTTGATGACATATTAAGTGCAGCACTTTCACAGCATCATCTTTTATGATTTGAAATAGCTCAACTGGAATTCCATCACCTCCAGTAGCTTCTTACAAAGTGCCATCATAACAAATTTGTGAACCAACTAAGGCAAAATATAAAGCAAAAATTTTGTATGTCCAATTTCCACAAAGTAGAGAAGTGTGATAATGTATGGTATAGATTTTACATGGAGAATTATTTCACTGGATTCCTGCACACATTCATACCTGTAAAATCTGAGTCTCATCTCAGAGTTTGTTTATCAGCAACGTTAAGAGGGTGAAATTCAGTTTTTTAATTCACTAATACTATGAATGTCTCCAGTGTCAGAAATCTGGTTAGTCCAACCCACAAATGGTAAACCTTTCTTTTTGAAATAGAGACACATGATTAAGCCCCTAGATATTGTATGTGACACTTTATTATTTTTAATGTATATTATAATGCTGTGTGCTCAATTGCTACAGTTGTATCCAACTGTGACTCATGGACTGTAGCCAACCAGGGTCCTCTGTCCATGGGATTTCCCAGGCAAGAATGGAGTGTGCTGCCATTTCCTTCCACAGAAATGGACTATAATGCTAAACAGATTTAAAGACAAATTCTCTGGAAGTGGATTATTTCTCTATAAGAAAATTATAATAAGAGGAATACAATTTTATTAAATTTGTAAAAATAGGCTTGGGATATGGAAGTTTGACCTTTGCCACAAAAGTTACTCTTGCCTGAAACCAAAGTCAATTTTTGAGAAGATTTTTGATTATGATTTAATCTGAGCAATTGACTTTCATAATTAAATTTTGATAGATGGAATCATGTCTATAAATTCATGTTTGGGGTAGAACCTCAGTGAAATTCTAATAATTCTGCCTCCTCATTTTCTATACCTCACACATAATTGGCATGTATTACATTTTGTATTAAGGGATTAAGTAGACAGTGGCTTTCTCATCTAAATATCTAATCTTCAGAAAACATTCTCCATGACATAGGTCACCAAATTGTCTGATTACTAATATGTAGCTGTCCAAAGCTTTTTGCCTTAATTAAAGTGTGATCCATATATTCATTTACCACCTGGACTCTCGTTTTCTTAGTATAAGGTATAGATACGTATATGAATTTAATATCATCAGTCATGCAATGTGATGGAAGCATTCAGTTCCTTAAACTTCAAGCACCCAAATAGTCAAACTGGGCATTTCATACAATTCAATATTACAGTTAACTAAATACAAGTTGATTTGCACATAAACACAAATAGAAAAGAGAAATAATATAATTAGATATTACTCATAATTAAATGTAGACTTTCATTCAGAGTTAATATTGTAAAAACTTTAATATCATATTCTTATATGGATTAATTTTTATTTAATTTTTATTGTGTCATATAATCATCACAGAGAATGTGTGAGGTAAATTTTGCTTTTATGTTAAGTTTTCAGATGTAGAAAATGATCAAGTCACTTGATCTCCATAATAGCACAGAGAACTCATTGGAAGACATTTCCAAAATGCCGGGACCTCTCAGTTATTAACTTTAATGTATGAGACTATGTTCAACAGATTGTACAATCTACTCACTCTGTCTCTTCTTCTCTTTTACGCAAATGCAAACACATAGGCAGAAACACCGCTGCCAAACTGAAGTACATATGGCTATACCCTCTCTCTCTCTCTCCCCCTCTCTTTTCCCGCTAAAACTTTTATCTAACCATAACCATTCCTCTTACAAATATATGGAAAGGGCAGATGCTACCTGACCATTATAGGCAATATTCAGGTGTTCCTCACAGAAAGCCATAGTACACATCGCACATAACATTTCCTCTCATTTGTACTGTTTCACATACCACATAAGCAAACAAAAAACTTGTGTGCTATATTAAATGAGTAGCGGCTTAGCAGAAAGTTAACCTGAAGACAAGTTTAGTTACCAATGCAGTTGTTGTTGTTGTTGTTGTTGTTGTTGTTGTTTTCTGTTTTCTCGCACCAACTTAATAAAAGATGTAAAACCACTATATAGAAAGTAGAATAAATTATAAAATTTTTAATCATTAACACAGCAAAATCAATGGGTTCCCTACCATCAAAGTACATCCATTTTTTTTAACAGTCGCTATGTTCACCATAAAGTACACACAGGGCAGACTATAGAGCACTGAGTCTTCATCCAGAAGATCAGTTCTGGGATGTGTCATAAAGGTTCCTATAGAAACATACCTCCTTTTATTTCTATCTTATTCATCTCTCAGACCACAGATATATCTGTGAAGTAAACAGATTTCCTTACAATTTCAGAAGACTGATTCTTTGTTCATTGTCATCCTGAAAGAAGAGTGAAAAGTGTTAACATATCAAAGAATTTATCTAACTGTTCAGTTTTTCAGTTAATTTAATGGCCTAAGACTTCATACAGGGATGTTGGCAGTGGTTTGGCATTAATATGTATTTCAAGTGCCTATGTAAGATGCACCAACATGATTACCTTGAATTATAGTGCAAGGAGAACACTCTATTGGGAACATTTTAGTATCCTACATGAAGAAAATTCATGAATACTCTTCATAAAATTAGCTTTATTTCTCCATTCTAGAATAAATGATAGAACATTCTAAAGAATATGTCCTAAATCAATAGCAATCTGTCCCTCCTAAATCTCAATAACTGTCTAGGGTAATCTTCGACAGCTGGGTGCTATTAGGATTTGTTCTAATGGTGACAATGTGGAATTCGCTAACACAGGGCTTATTGCCACTTATCCAGCAGGGGCATGAAATGAGGTGACATGGTAATGAGTTGATACAAATGACTTTTGTAACTTTCACACTGTTACCAGGCTGAGGCAGGCAATCAGAGGGAAACTATTGTCTGCCTTTAGTGATGGTTTTAATGTGTTCCATTTGATTTAATACTGCTAGTAGGCAAAATGTGAAAGGAAAGTAGGTCACTGCCTCTTTGCTTTGCTCAGATAACAGGGCACTACTTACCTGGTTTATCCTAAGAATTATATTTACTTTCACTGATGAGAAAGAGATATAGTTTGAGCTAGGACTTAAGCCATTCTGTGTAAATATACTATCAAATACTATTGAGAGTAATTATGAAGCAATAAAAGAAAAAAATCTCATTTAAAGATTATTCATATTTATAAAAATAAAATTTAGCTACTTCCATACTCATACAGAATCAAGGCTGTCATATGAATAATCAGCATTTCAGTTTTGGAATTTCTTAGGTTATGAGACATAATTTGTGAATATATATAAAGTCATCCTTTTTACAAGTGCACCATTATCACAGATAAACATCTAAATTAGAAAATTTGGTATGTTTGAACATAGCATTTGCTAAAAGTTTTACTACAAAAACTAAAAAAGACTTTTTTTGGATAGTTTTCCATTTTCTTTTAATTGTCCTTTTAATAAAGACTTACTGGCTTAGACATTAAAGAATCTGCCTGCAATGCAGGAGACCTAGGTTCAATCCCTGGGTCAGAAAGATCCCCTGGAGAAGGAAATGGCTACTTAGTCCAATATTCTTACCTAGAGAATCCCGTGGATTGAGCAGTCTGGCAGGCTACAGTTCATAGGGTTGCAAAGACTTGGACATGACTGAGCAACTAACACTTTTACTTTCACTTTAATGAAAACTTAGAAGTATTAAACAGGCAAATGTATAAAATGCTGACCACATTATTGCAATATGTTACATTTGTTAGCCTAATTCTTTCTGTTTGCAGAGCTTTTATTGAATTTTATTTTAAATGTCATTTTATATTAAAGTAAGTGAAGAGTTAAAAATCATATAGAGGTTTAGATGTTTCTATATGGGTAAATAGTGTATGATGAAAAAGGAATGCTTATACTTTGCAACAATGCCATAGTCTTTTCATAAGTTTCATTTATCATAGAAACTTGATGAATTTCAAGAAAATAGCTTAAAAGCAGCTTCCATAAGCAATTTTGATGTGTACAATCTTAATTTATATATATGTCATTTAAATGACAACTTTTTTACACTTCCTTCCTACCTAGCACAGAAAGGCAGATCTTTGTGAAATTAGTTAGATAGAAGCTACACAGTCCTTCGTGAAGGAAAAACCATGTCTTGCCATATGCATTAGATGTTGTGGGGAGTGGCAAGCTTGCTTCTGAATTTGTACCCTCCAAGAGAGGCGGCAAGTCAAAGGAAGCACAGCCTGGGACAAATTGGGGGCAGAAGCACTGCCGCTGCCCAGCAACTTCTCTGACCCATTGCTCTCCTGGGGAGAAATTATTTTTTCTTTAAAAAGAGCTTTAGCTATTCACCTTCCATTGGCAGCTTCTCAGTCAGGGACAGCCAGGCTTTATGCAGTCACCATAATGAGAAAGACTTTTGTTTGATATAACAGCCTGGCTGGAGACTGAAGAGACGGGATAGAGGCAGGGGAGTTCAATCCTCTTCACTTTTGTGTGAAGGACAATTGAAGCACTTTTTTTAGGATGAAAAAGGTAATTTCCTATATAGTAAAATTCAGGAAAAGAATTTGTTTCTGAGAGTCTACAGAGCATGTAAGTGAAAAGCAGTATATAAAATACTGAAGATGCTAGAATGAATGTTATGCAAACAAAAACTCTAAAGTCAAGCTTCAAAAGTCAAAAGAAAACTCTCTGAAGAATTTCAAATTAACCTCATGCCTTTTGGGGAGTTTAAGCATTGTTGGAGAAATTGTCTACAAAAGTTGAAGGTATGGTAGTGATAATTTGATTTAAAAAACAGGGTAAAGGGTATATTCAACTTCCATTTGTACTCGGGGAGCTTTGAGTGACATGCTAGACCTCCTATCATATGACGCCCTCTAGAGCAAAGTTTCACAAAACGCCAAGTGCATCTTGCTATTTAATGATGAATTTTAATGATTCAGAGCCAACAATTGCAAAAATATTAAAATATAAAAAAGAAAATAATGTTATAGTAGATAAATGAGAGCTAGTATATTAAAAAAGAAAAAAAAAAATAAAGTGTATCTGAGAGAGTAAAGTTAATTGTACTTCCTGAACTTTTGCTTCAGTTGTGTGTGTGAGAGAGATGTTTGTCACAATTTTAATTGTGTATTTTAATACGTTATTTTCTTCTCTGTGGCTTATGGTGAAAAAGTTTGAAAAGTCTTTGCTCTAAAGTGGCAGTAGATGGAAGATAACAAGTAAAATATTTGCTAATGACTAGGATCTATATGTATGTGTTATGATGCCAAAGATGGAGAATTTAAGCCAAAGCCTGGCTTAGATTTGTACCCCAAAGTGAAAGTCACAGGTTTTGAATAGGCAGGCTTGACTTCAACAGTAGATCCACTCAGTGAGCTGACAGGTACGTAACTGCAGGGATCCACTCATTTTACCAGGGATAATAATTCCCCTGGGCAATATACTGGAAACTAGTGAGGATGAAATATATTATACTTTTTTCCTCAATACAATGTATATTTATAAAACACTACTCTGGGCTCAGCGCTTCAGTTGGAGGCAGTGATAGAATAAATATTATATATTAATCATTTTTCAGTACCTTAATAATGTATAATATGTAAGGGAGGATATTTATTGAACAGTAAAATTTTAAAGCCATATATTAAGATAGTTTTACAGTTTCAAAGAGGTCATGATGTATAGATAAATATAAATCAACTATTAAATAAATCATGATGCAATTTTAAAGTATAAATATAGCATATCTAAAAGAAAGTACAAAGAATAAATCAGAGAAGACTTATAAAGCATCATTTGAAATCAATATTATAGAATTATTAGAATATGAATGATAAAATAAAGAAAATTATAAAAACTGGAAGTGGTAAAGGCACTGAAGTATAACTGTATCAGGAGAGCTTGTAAGTTACCTAGTTCAAACAATAAATACGCATGTGAATATATGAACATTACTTATACTAAGTCATGTCCGATTCTCCTCGGACAGGTCCAGGCTCCTCAGTACATGGGGTTTCCCAGGCAAGAATACTGAAGTAGGTTGCCATTTCCTTCTCCAGGAGATCTCCCTAGACTAGGGATCAAACCTAGGTCTCCTGCATCTTCTGCATTGGCAGGTGGATTCTTTACCGCTGAGCCACCAGGGAAGCCCATATTCATTATACTATGTATTATTATTATTATAAATTATGGACTCTAAAATACTACTGTTAAATACCAATAAAGCATGTCCAAAATTATGATTTTCAATTAATTTACTGAGCAGTTTCTTATAATGTGCCAAGTATTTGCATATAATAATCCTCCACAATATTATCTCTACAATATTATCCCAATTTCATCTGATAAAACTGGGACCAGAGAATGTAACTAACCTGCACAAAGCCACAGAGTTAATAAACTGAAAGTCTAGCCTGGGATAAGTAATCTGAGTCAATTTACTATTTTGTCCTTGTTCATGATCTGTTACATTTATCTTTATCAAATATTTTTTATCCTTTAATTTTGTGCCTAAATACACTTACAATTTATTGTATGCATTTAGGCAGTAGTAACATACATTTCCATTGACTCAAAAACAGGTATGTATCCAAATGTATCCAAGGAGCAATTCAAATCCATGAAATTCCGAATAAGCATACTATTACAAAACTTCTTTCACAGCGAAAGGTTGGATGCAGACTAAATTTGATTTTGCATCAGGCTAGCAGACACATTTCAGATGATGAAACAATTTAATAACTGATACATATAGTATCTCTAAAAGGTAGTTTATTTTTATTCATAGCTGTCAACTACCAAAGTCCACAAACAATAAATTCAAAAGAATATTAAAAATTAGACCTTGATAGAGGACTAGGCAAATATTTGCAAGATTAATAATAGATTATTAAATTCCTATAGAATGTACATTATGGAAACGATTATCCTAAATATAACAGCATTTTTAAAACTTACAAACAATTCTGTGGGCATACTGATACAAGTAACCAAGCTCATGATTATTTACCTAATGTTTCTGATTTCTTATTTTGTTGTCGCTTTTCAATATTTGAACTTTACTGATTCCCTCTTTTTACCTTATTGTACACTAAGTACTTTCTTTTTCTCCTCTTGATCTTTTCTATGAATCTATCACTACTTTTTTTCCCCATGTAAAAATGGAGTTTAATCAAATTTGTACACTCTGTAAATGTATATTGTGCTTTTTATAATGTCCTACAAGTCTTAGTTTTTCTCAGTTCCTACCTTCTTAGACACACAGTAAATATAAAGCATCTTCCCTTATGCTTACGTTTTTCCATTTAGATGCAGAAACCAACTCTACTATGGTAGAAATCACATATGCTTTTAATTGAGCAACTAAAATCCAAGTAAAATCAGTTCCTAAGGTGATAAAACTGTTTAAACAATTTCTGTAGGAACTTTTCAGCTCTTTTCTGAAATTGACAGCAGATTCTAAAAATATCCTGAATATTTCCAGAAAATATCATAAATTTTGGAAAACTGTGTCACAACGTGAAACTTTAATTTATAGATTTAAGCACAGAGTCTTGAACTTTCTATAATAAGTTCTGTTACTTTGCCAATAAAGGGGCCAGGATAGATGGGATACAGTTAAAGGTTAATGTTTACATGTCTCTCAGGTCACAAATAAACATTTTATTTTGGGGGGAACTTTCATTGCTATAAATAATTGCAAGCACTAGATGATAGTTGTTAAAGGTCATAATGGAGACAGGATTTTAATGTTCCTATTAATAAAGAATTGTGCAGAAGACTCAGAAATAGAGGTACTACTCAAGCATTGGTTCTATACCAACAATTAAACTGAAGAGTGGCTAGGAGAGAAAAGTTATTTTTGAATTCTTTGTTGCATAAGTGTAATTCATAAAACACTACATTAGGAGTTTCTTTGTAAATGTTCATGACTTCATATGTGTAATTTTTTTTAATTGGTGCTGCATTTTTATTGTATTTTTCCCCTGTGTTTCCTAGTTCAGTTTTCTTTATACCTACTTTTTAAAATTTATTTTTTATTGAAGTATAGTTAATTTACAGCATTTTGTTAATTTCTGATATACAAAAATGTAATACAGTTATATACATACAGATATATACATACATTTTCATATTCTTTTCCATTATGGTTTGTCGCAGGATATTGAATATAGTGTCCTGTGCTATACGGTAGGACCTTGTTGTTTATCCATTCTATATATAACTGTTTGCATCTGCTAACCCCAAACTTCCAGTCCATCCCTGCCCCATTCCCCTTTTGGCAACCACATTTGTCCTCTATGTCTTTGAGCCTGTTTCATAGATAAGTTCATTTGTGTCATATTGTAGATTCCACATGTAAGTGATATCATATGGTATTTGTCTTTCTCTTTCTGACTTACTTCACTTGGTATGATAATCTCTAGGTCCAACCATGTTGCTGCAGATGGAATTATTTTATTCTTTTTTATGGCTGAGTAGTATTCCATCACATATATGTATATTTATCCATTCATCTGTCAGTGGACATTTAGGTTGTCTGCATGTCTTGGCTATTGTAAATAATGTTACTATAAACAGAGGGGCATATATCTTTTTGAATTATAGTTTTGTGGATATATGTATATGTACGTGTATACATATATATGTATACATATATATGTGGATATATGTATATGTGAATTATAGTGTGGATATATGTCCAGAAGTAGGATTGCTGGATTGTGCTGTAACTCTATTTTTTGTTTTGTAAGGAGCTCCATACCGTTTTTTTAGTGACTACACCAATTTACATTCCCATCAAAACCCCTGTTGACTCTTTATTTTAAAACTTATTTTATTAAGGCAATTATTTATTTATTTATTTTTAATTGGAGGATAGTTGCTCTACCATGCTGTATTTACTTATTTTTATTGCTGTATAGTTGACTTTTGACTTGCGTCAGTTTCTTCTGCACAGCAAAGTAATTCTGTTATATATATGTTCCATTATGGGTTACCACAGGATACTGAATATAGTTCCCTGTGGTATATTGGAGAAGGCAATGGCAACCCACTCCAGTACTCTTGCCTGGAAAATCCCATGGGTAGAGGAGCCTGGTAGGCTACAGTCCATGGGGTCGCTATGAGTCGGACACGACTGAGCGACTTCACTTTCACTTTTCACTTTCATGCATTGGAGAAGGAAATGGCAACCCACTCCAGTGTTCTTGCCTGGAGAATCCCAGGGACGGGGAAGTCTGGTGGGTTGCCGTCTTTGGGGTCGCACGGAGTCGGACAAAACTGAAGCGACTTAGCAGTAGCAGCAGCAGTGGTATATAATAGGACTTTGTTTTTTTACACCTTACTTTTGAAGTGCTCTTCCTACACCCATGGATCCTCTGTCTGGCTTCTAGGGCGTAACACTAAAACCTCATAGGCTACAAGAACTTCATTGCTCCTGTGTTTACCTAAACTCTACCCAGCCTCCAGAAGTTAATTTAATACTAAAATATTCACAGTAAGAGAGGATTATAAGGAAAAAAAAAATGTGTGTTTTATTGTTTGCTCTTTGCAAATCAACTGTGGCTACTATGCAAATTATAATTGCTTTATGGAATACAATTCTTTATTCTGTTTTTCAAATCCAGAGGAGTGATAGGAATTTATAATTTTAGGCTAGTTATGAAAGGCTTAACTGTTCAGGTGACCAACATACTTGCTAAATCTCTTGGTTGATGGGTATAATTAAGGTTCTATTCCTTGGGGAGGAAAAATCTTTCATTTTTCCAGGCTTATGTAGGGAGGTAGTTGTCATATTACTTCATAGAGAAAATAGCCCTCACAAGAGCAGTCATTTTCAGAGAAATTTAATACCAGTTTAAGAACTTTCACAACAGCTAATTATTACTATTTTAAAGAGATTTGGACATTTTCAATGAGTAGACTTTAGGATACATTTTTATTTTGGGAGATGATGACTATGGTCAAGATTTTTAATGGCATTAAGGCAATAATTTTCTCCTAAGTTTAAAATCAAGAACTTCCAACAGGCACACAGTGTTTATTTGCTTGATTTTTAATATTTATTTAACATTTACCTGTCTTAATTAATGTTTATTTTCAATATAAATAATAATGTGTTAAATGTTTACATGGAGAAGGAAATGGCAACCCACTCCAGTATTCTTGCCTAGAGAATTCAATGGACAGAGGAGCTTGCTGGGCTACAGGCCATGGGATCACAAAGAGTCAGATGTGACTGAAGCGACTTAGCACAAATGTTTACATATATAAAGCTTAGATGTATCTCTGATAGTTTACTTAAGTTAGACTATGAGCTATAACACAAAAAAATTCTATATCTATAGAATCATAGATGTGAAGGGAACTAAACAATTTGAAGATTCTTAAATAATCTGACAAAATTAACATCCAGAAATATTATTACTTAAATTATACGTAAATCTGAATTTTTTAGGATTGCAATTTTTTTTACAGTTGATTGGGAGAAGGTAGTATTGAAATACTCTTTGTAGTTTTAAATTGAGGAGTAATAGAAAAAATTATATCCTCTAGATTCCAAAGTTTTGCATCTGTCTAAAATCATCTACTATTTGTGTGTGACCTTACAAAAAATGACTCAATTTTCTAAGCCCCAGTTTATGCATCAAAAAAATCAGATAATATTTTATCTTATTCAGTTTGGTGACTATTAACATTCATAATTTTTATATAAGCAATCACATCATCTAAAATAATTACACTTACATCTTTATTCTAGCATTAATATCATTTGATATTTTTTCTGATTATGACATTGATTCATCCAACCATTGGCAATCTTGCTCTTTCTCTCTGTTCACAATCCATTTGCCATTTTACTATCTCTCACCTGCATGTCAGCTACCATCTGCCAACCTACTGCTCCATCTTTCCTGGAGTATCATCAGTTCAGTTCAGTTCAGTTGCTCAGTCATTTCAGACACTTGGTGCCCCATGAAGAGCAGCATGCCAGGCTTCCCTGTCCATCACCAACTCCTGGAGCTTTGTCAAACTCATGGCCATCAAGTCAGTGATGACATCCAACCATCTCATTCTCTGTTGCCCCCTTCTCCTCCTGCTTTCAATATTTCCCAGCATCAGGGTCTTTTCCAAAGAGTCAGTTCTTCACATCAGGTGACCAAGTATTGGAGCTTCAGCATCAGTCCTTTCAGTGAATATCCAGGATCACTTCATGGGAAATAGATGGGGAAATAGTGGAAACAGTGTCAGACTTTATATTTTGGGGCTCCAAAATCACCACAGATGGTGATTGCAACCATGAAATTAAAAGACGCTTACTCCTTGGAAGGAAAGTTATGACCAATCTAGATAGCATATTCAAAAGCAGAGACATTACTTTGCCAACAAAGGTCCATCTAGTCAAGGCTATGGTTTGTCCAGTGGTCTTGTATGCATGTGAGAGTTGGACTGTGAGGAAAGCTGAGCACCAAAGAATTTATGTTTTTGAACTGTGGTGTTGGAGAAGACTCTTGAGAATCCCTTGGACTCCAAGGAGATCCAACCAGTCCATCCTAGAGGAGATCAGGCCTGGGTGTTCATTGAAAGGACTGATGCTGAAGCTGAAACTCCAATACTTTGGCCACCTCATGCAAAGAGTTGACTCATTGGAAAAGACTCTGATGCTGGGAGGGATTGGGGGCAGGAGTAGAAGGGGACAACAGAGGATGAGATGGCTGGATGGCATCACCGACTCGATGGACATGAGTTTGAATGAACTTCAGGAATTTGTGATGGACAGTGTATGCTTGCTAATATGCTGTCTAGATTTGTCATAGCTTTTCTTCCAAGGAGTAAGCATCTTTTAATTTCATGGCTGCAGTCACCATCTACAGTGATTTTGTAGCCCAAGAAATAAAGTCTGTCACTGTTTTCATTCTTTTCCCATCTATTTTCCATGAAGTGATAGAATCTAGGTATCATAGTGATCAATTTACAGGTCACTACTACAGTTACTGCACTCCTAGATTCTATTTTTCCCACAAAGACCAGAGTTGTAATTTTCATATTAGTTGTGTTCTCAAATTTATGCAATACATTTAAAATTTGTTAAATAATACTATGCCAGTTGTTTGTCCTAAACATTTTAAAGTCTTCTCATTGCATTTAGAATAAGTTTCAGTGTGTGTATTAATTGGGATATAGGTCACTCACGGTCAAGGAATTATCTTGCCAAGACATTTTTCTATCTACCCTTCCTCTTTCTCACTCTACTCCACTCATACTGATATCCTTCTTTGTTCTTAAACATTCTTTCTTCCCTTTGCCTGTAGCGTTTTATTCCAGATATTAAAGTGACTCGCTTCCTGATTTTTTCCTTGTCTCTTCTGAAATGTCACACCTCAGAGATGATTCCTTTCAGCACTCTATCTAAAATGATATCACCCTGTCACATACTGTCTCTCTCTACTTACCTTTTCTTCTTCCTTCTAACACTCACAGCTGCTGAACATTATACCTTTTCTATCTCTGCTTCTGATATATACCTTCAATGGGGGAAGGAAAATTTTTTCAGTATTCACTGATGTATTTCCTGCAGTGCCTCAAACTGCACCCAGCATTGGTAGCTAGGCAATACATATTCGTTGAATTAATAAACTAATGCATGAATGAACTGGGGGAAAAACTTACTGGACAATATTGAGTGATGTCAGTGATAGCTTTGTTTTTCAGTTATGCATTGCTGCGTAACAAAATCTATTGTCTCAAAATAACATCACACATTTAGAATTTCGGCAGGACCTAGCAAGGTTATCACTGCTTTTTACCTGGTATTGGCTGAGAGAGCTTGAAGCCTGAAATAATTCACTCACTCTCACATCTCTGGAGGTTGACGCTGATTGTCAGCTTGGACATCAGCTAGGATCTGGGGCACAACACCTACAACCCACCATTTCATGTGACTGCTTGGCTTCCTTATACTGTGATGGGTTCCCAGTAAAATTATCACAATGAAGAGAAGAGAAAGTCAGGTTAAATGTGTATTGCCTTTTATCATTTTGTCTGGGAAGACAAGCAATGGCACTTCTACCCATTCTATTCATGAAAAAGCATGGCTAGAGCTGGCCCATATTCAAGAGATAAGATATTAGACTCTAGTTTCTGATGGAAGAAGTGTCAAGTATTTTGCTGATATATTTTAAAGTTATTGTAGACCGTGTTGTTATTTTAGTCCTCATTTTAATGGAATTGCCTCTAGGGTTTTCCTATTATATATATATTTCCTGTTCAGCAGTAGCAAAGGCAAGATTGATAGGCCAGCTTATTACAAATGAATAAATGAGTACAATTTTGTAATGTATTTTCCTGCTTCTTCAAAGAAAAATTGCATCTAAATTCTTATCAATAAATATTAAATTGGTTAAAAAAAACTAGTAAGATGTTTTTAATATTTTGAAACACAGAGATTTATTTAGTAAAATATACTAAGTATAATCTGTCCTTACTGGCTTACTGCATGTATACATTCCCATCCCAGCTACACTGGCTTCTCTTCATCTGCCATTTTTACTGTCAGCTTGACAGCATCCATGAATTTAGTGAACATTATCAGGACTCAGAATGGTTTCAGTGTGATGGCAAAATTCATACCTGAAAATTTTTTTCAGGGTATTATTTGGTGCTTCTTTTCAAGAAGCCAACCTCTTAGCAAAGTAAATCTGAACTAAGTTAAAGGTATTCATATTTCAGAAGTAAAAATGAGTAATATTTTCTACTATCACTGAATATTGGGCTGCTCACATTGACTATTTAGTTACAATGTTAATTTTTATGCAAAATCTCTTCTTTCCTCTTCCAGTAGTGACTTCCATCTGACATCAGTTACTGTCTCTTTTTACTTAGTTCAACAGTGCTGACGTATATAGGTTTTTACATAGAGAGGTACCTATATCTACTTTGTAAATGAAAAGAAAGCCTGACATTATTTCTTTTCTTTAAGGATAAACAGTTTCATTAAATAAGAAATATTATTATATCCAGTAGTATATCTTTTCATTAAAAAATAAAAAAACACTCCCTGAAAAATAAAATAGTTACAAAATTAGACTAGCAAAAATTAAAACACAATTAAAGAATCTTACCACAAGTCTGAGACAAATCTCAAACTGTGGAGAAAATGCTACCATCAATGTTTTGATAGTTTTGAATACATTTATCTTTTATAGTATACATAATAGATGGTCTCAAAGAATACTGTAATATCTTTTCATGATATTTCCTTATCACATTCTCAAAAACAAGATAAAAATTAACATATTGAAAGAAGGATTTGATTCTCTCAGGTAATTGAAGAACACTTGTCTTTCTTTTGAGTGCATGCATGCTCAGTCACTCAATTGTGTCTAATTATTTGTGACCCCATGGACGGTAGCCTGCCAGGATCTTCTGTCCATGGGATTTTTCAGGCAAGAATACTGGAGTGGGTTGCCATTTCCTCCTCCAAGGGATCTTCCTGACCCAGAAATTGAACCTGTAACTCCTACATTGGCAAGTGGTTCTTTAACACTGAGCCACCTGGGAAGTCCTTCTTTCAAGCAGTTAAATGTAAACTTCTATTATAAAAGAGAGATTTTTATCATTAAATTTTTAGCATACAAAGGATGTGTACAGCTCCAAAAAGCCAACATGATTTTAGCTTCAAATTATTTTTCCTCCTCAAATATTAAAGGTATTTGCAGATCCTTAGGCCTGTTTGTCTACTTAGCCAAGTTAAATTAAAATGCAAGATGATAATCTATTGTTAGATTATTTTTCCAATATTGACAATCAGTTCCCATTCATAATGAACTTTTCTCTGTGCTATCTACTTCAAATCTTTTTATCCCGTACCCATAGGATTGAACATGATTATGAAAGATAAACCTGAGTAATAAAAGATGAAAAGAGGTTATGACATTCTTATTAAACAGAAAAGGCAACTTCTTTTGATTCTAATCTTATAGTTACCAGCATTATTAGAACATTATTAGAAGTAAAGGAAACAGGCATATTTATTCATAAGTCCTGCTCTCATAAATTATACTTTGTAAAGACTAGATTTTATAAAAACTAGATTATCATGACTCTCTTTTTTGTCTTATAAAATATGTACTGTAAATTTTATTTTTCTATAGAGGAAATGTTAAAAATATGAATATATGTTCATAAATAGACTAAAATATTACTGTAATTCACAAATATCTTCAAGAAGGTAATTAATAGAAAAGAAAATTAATCATTCCAGATGATTTACTTTTATGTTTTTCTTTTATTGTTTTGTCTTCTCGAGAATTTAAAGAAGAGGTCAAGTTACTTATTTGTAGGCAGCAGATTCCAAGCTAGTTAATTTAAGTGGAAATGGATTTATTACATTGCTGAGAAAGGTGACTTAATTGTTGGGAGGAATAAAGAGACTCTAGGCTTAGCTTTTGTGATTACAGAATTGGGCCACCATAAAAGCCATCGTTAGGAATCTAAACTCAGAAAACTATTCATGCTGCAAATTCCAGAATGAATGCCTTTCTGTGAAAAACCCAAAACATCAAACTGGAAAGTCTTCTGAAAAATTAAGAAGTTATCACTATAATTACAGTCTAAAACTATATTGCTCTGATTCAATTACTGAATTCCTAAGTCCAGGGCTTCCTTGGTAGCTCAGCTGGTAAAGAATCCAGCTGAAATGCAGGAGACCCTGGTTCAGTTCCTGGTTTGGGAAGATCCCCTGGAGAAGGGATAGGCTGCCCACTCCACTATTCTTGAGGTTCGCTGGTGGCTCAGCTGGTACAGAATCTGCCTGCAATGCAGGACACCTGGATTTGATCCCTGGGTTGGCAAGATTCCCTGGAGGAGGGCATGGCAACCCACTCCAGTATTCTTTTCTGGAGAATCCCCATGGACAGAAGATCCTGGCATGCTACAGTCCAATGGGATTGCAAAGGGTCAGACATGACTAAGCACACACACAAAGTAAGTCCATCATGAATCTAATTTCAGGAAACAAAATTACACCTGGTGCCTAGCTTCAAGATAATGCAGGGATTCTAAGTAGAGTCCAGACTCTGTATGCTTAAAGGCATTAGAGTGAATATTGTGAAATGTGTTAACTATTCCCATGGAGGTCACCCTTCCACTTGGTTGCAGAGCACCAGTAAAGATCCTGTCCAGTTATGGTGGTAGAAAAACAATGTATCTCACAGCTTAGCTTCATATACCATCTTATTTTTCTCAAAGTTCTCTTTGGGTCTCTTTAGGGCTTCAGTCATCCAAATACTCTGCTGGGCTAAAAATCCATGATGGCCCCATTGCATGACAGGGCATTTAGGACCTCTGTTATAGAATAAAACCCATAAGGTGGCCTGGGCTTGCCCACAGTATAGGAATTCAGCACTCAAAGCATAAAAGATCTATTGTACAGTGTAGATGCTCCATAACTTGTATGACAGTATCAAAAATCACACATCATCCCTTCTGATTTTTTCTATTTGTCTCAACCATCTATACACACATGCATATACATTATAAATACAAATAGGCATATATATAGTATATACTTAAATCTTTATGAGCTTCTCTAACTCAGGAGACCCAGGTTTGATCCTTGGGTTGGGAAGATTCCCTGGAGAAGGAAATGGCAACCCATTCCAGTATTCTTGCCTGGAGAATTTCATGGACAGAGGATCCTGGCAGTCTACAGTCCACAGGGATGAAAGAGTCAAACATGACTGATTGACAATGCACACAAAGAAAGAGAGAAAATATATATATAATTACAAATATTCTCATTCTTTTAAGATTTCTCAAGACTTGATTGGCATTCTTAACATTCATTTTATTTACCCAGTCCATGTTCCTTTTATCCTTTCTGAGCCCCTCACCTTGTCAATATTCTTTATTTAAAGATGGAGAGGCAATTACTGAAATGTTTGTTCTTGATAATTCAGGTTTCTTGCTTGTATGCCAGTTTGAATATTTCTAAATCTACCAAATGACAGGACTAAGATGTGTTTAAGATGATTCACTGAATTTGAGAAATACTATTACATCTCTTGAGTTTGTTGTGGCAAACATATAAACTTTGATTTTAAAAACCAAGCACTGAAACACCAGAATAATGCCATCTTCTTAGTTATTGTTCTGATGGCATGCGATTTCCAAAATTGCATGGTGCAAGTTTTAGTTTTCAGTTTAGTGATCTCATTCTTCAGTCCCTGTGGAAGCATGACATCCTTGGGTTCAAATTATTAAAATATGATACTAATAATTTTCTGGTGGAGTCTTTAGGGTTTTCCATGTAGAGGATCATGTCATCTGCAAACAATGAGAGTTTTACTTCTTCTTTTCCAATTTGGATTCCTTTTATTTCTTTTTCTGCTCTGATTGCTGTGGCCAAAACTTCCAGAACTATGTTGAATAGTAGCGGTGAAAGTGGACACCCTTGTCTTGTTCCTGACTTTAGGGGAAATGCTTTCAATTTTTCACCATTGAGGATAATGTTTGCTGTGGGTTTGTCATAGATAGCTTTTATTATGTTGAGGTATGTTCCTTCTATCCCTGCTTTCTGGAGAGTTTTTATCATAAATGGATGTTGAATTTTGTCAAAGGCCTTCTCTGCATCTATTGAGATAATCATATGGTTTTTATTTTTCAATTTGTTAATGTGGTGAATTGCATTGATTGATTTGCGGATATTGAAGAATCCTTGCATCCCTGGGATAAAGCCCACTTGGTCATGGTGTATGATCTTTTTAGTGTGTTGCTGGATTTAACATCACTCATTACTAGAGAAATGCAAATCAAAACCACAATGAGGTACCACTTCACACCAGTCAGAATGTCTGCGATCCAAAAATCTGCAAGCAATAAATGCTGGAGAGGGTGTGGAGAAAAGGGAACCCTCCTACACTGTTGGTGGGAATGCAAACTAGTACAGCCACTATGGAGAACAGTGTGGAGATTCCTTAAAAAATTGCAAATAGAACTACCTTATGACCCAGCAATCCCACTGCTGGGCATACACACCAAGGAAACCAGAATGGAAAGAGACACATGTACCCCAATGTTCATCACAGCACTGTTTATAATAGCCAGGACATGGAAACAACCTAGATGTCCATCAGCAGATGAATGGATAAGAAAGCGGTGGTACATATACACAATGGAGTATTACTCAGCTGTTAAAAAGAATTCATTTGAATCAGTTCTGATGAGATGGATGAAACTGGAGCTGATTATACAGAGTGAAGTAAGCCAGAAAGAAAAACACCAATACAGTACACTAACACATATATATGGAATTTAGGAAGATGGCAATGACGACCCTGTATGCAAGACAGGAAAAAAGACACAGATGTGTATAACGGACTTTTGGACTCAGAGGGAGAGGGAGAGGGTGGGATGATTTGGGAGAATGGCATTCTAACATGTATACTATCATGTAAGAATTGAATCGCCAGTCTATGTCTGACACAGGATACAGCATGCTTGGGGCTGGTGCATGGGGGTGACCCAGAGAGATGTTATGGGGAGGGAAGTGGGAGGGGGGTTCATGTTTGGGAACGCATGTAAGAATTAAAGATTTTAAAATTTAAAAAACAAAAAACTAAAATAAAAAAATAAAATAAAATATGATACTAAAATTGAAGAGATAAGAAGTAAACTTTTCTGATTAATCATTTATTATTTATATTGTTTTAAAATAATATAATTATACATGTGCTGTGCTAAGTCACTTCAGTTGTGTCTGAGACCCCATGTTTCTTTGATACCCTGTGGACTATATCCCGCCAGGCTCTTCTGTCCATGGGGATTTTCCATCAAGAATACTGGAGTACATTGCCATTCCCTTCTCCAGGGGATCTTCCCAACCCAGGGATCAAATCTATATCTGTTATGTCTCCTGCATTGGCAGATGCGTTCTTTACCCCTAGCACCACCTGGGAATGTAATTATAAAAATTGTATAATTTTGAAAGCTGCCACCATTAAGTATATCCCTTAGTACCTGAACATAAAGACTCTGGCCATAGAGATTATCACTCTGTAATACAAAGCCCCCAAAGTACCAGGATTTTCCCCCCACTTATTTGAGACTAGTTAGTTCTTCAGTATTTCTCCCATTCTTAAAGAGCAGTGAATCTTGTACAACAGTAGATGCCTTATTTTTTTGTGTGGTAAAAATGAATTCCTGGATAAGAATAGGTATTGGATATGAAAACCTGGTGATAAATAAAGTATTTGTTAGATAAGTTAAAGATGTGTACAACAGGTTGGCGGACAGAAAAGACATAATTCTTTTTAAGCAAAAATGTATTACAGTCAAGAAGAATGAATTTTCTCCCTGAAAAAATGATGTCCAATATATTCATTGAGTTACTAGATGGCTGACTGACTCCCCCAAGATATAGCATCATGTTAACATTTCTAGGCAATTTGCAGATCAGGGACTGGCACTGAGAGTATTAAGTATGTCTTATTGTAAGGAAATTCAAGCTATTGAGCCTATTCATAACCTCTATCCCTGACACTGTGACCACATTTTATATTTATTGAACAAGAGCTGGGACAGATATGGAAAGAAAATTGTTGATGGCTTTTAGATAGGATATTTTGTTCATCCAATTATTGACAACCTTCTGTATGGAATATTCATGTCATCCACAAATATTCTCTCTTTCTAGGCCCATTTAGTGAAGTCTGTCCACATGCCTCCTCCGTAGGCTGCTTTGTAATTAATCCTCCAATTTTGTTCTTTCCAAATTCCTTATCCAAATTGAACAAACCATTAGATACCAGCCAAGAATGACTACCTATTCATATTTCTAGTAATTTCTCATAATTTCTAATTCCAGACCAAAAGAAAAACAATATATAACTCTTGAAGCTTTGCTTGCTGCCAAGATTGTCTTTTCTCATTCTCCTCGCAGCTGTCTTATCTTACTGTAACTTCCTCCTTTTGGGTCAAAATTGTCCTCCTCAGTTATCGCCATAGGGAAATCCTATGACTGTAAATGTGTGTTCTGAAAGAAATGGCAGGATTAAGCACACAGGGAAATTACAACCTCCTCAATCTGTCTTGGATATAACATGTTCCATTTTAGGAAAATGCTTCTGAGTGTTACTGGCTTTTTGTTTTGGGAATCAAGCAACACCAAGTTTACAATGGTAAATTCAGGACTTACAGTCATTTGCTCCATCATCAGGTGTTCAGTAGCCACCATGGCACAATAACAAACTAGAAATCATTGCTGGTCATTTCAAAGAGAGCCTGGATTTGCTCCAAACCTAAGCACCCTCCACTCTGATTTTGCCATCCAGGCCTATGATGGGCTTGGTAGGCCTCATGAATAATCCTGACCAGACAGCTATTTTAAGTACCAACATATTCAGAACCTAAGAAGGCTCAGGCAAAAGTCTGAGACAGCTGAAGAGCCTTTTCTTGCTTTCAGTGCAACTCAAAATTGGGCCACTTGGAAAATGTGTCACAAATATATAGACTATCAATTCCTTCTAAAATCCAGGGAGGTCCATTAATGCCTATTATTCAGTGATATAGAATGTAAATTGCATCAACTTTTCCTTTCTTCTGAACAAAGTATCCTAACATGTCTAGATCTATAGGTTCCAGAAACTATCAGGTGCCTATACTGTTATTTCATGCCCATATTGTGGCATCCGTCAAATGCTACTCCCTGGTCAGTAGGTATTATCATTAAGTAAGGTATGGTAAGGTAGTTCATTAAGGTTTCTAAGGGCTAAATTATGGCCAAGCAGTGTTGCATAGCTTTAAGCAAACCAGAGATTTGCTCTTGCACTTGTTGGAGAAAAGCATAATGTTTCCTCTGTTCTTCTAATTATTAGAATAGGGGGAAAAAAAGTAATAATGTTTAACAAAGCAAAAGCTGCATAATTGGCATTAGGGGCCATGTTAATATGTTGCAATAAAAATTAAAATAAATATAGATGATATTCACCTAATTAAGTTTGAAATACTCTTTCATTATTTTCTGAGATTCTTTTTTTTTTTTTTTGTACAAGTCAAGAAGGTAAGATAAATAAAGGTGTGACAGAGGCAAATTCTACTCTTCCTTGATGCTGTTGTTAATGACTCTACATTTTATAAATCCTTCAGGGATTCACTAGCTTCCAATTAGCTTTTAACCAATAACCCTCACTCTACCGGGAAGTACTAGGGGAATTTTACCAGTGTCTGAATATTTTATTCTAACCAACCATTCAAAAACTGAGAAATAAGCACAGTCTGAGTTTATCAACAGGGTAAATTTTATTTATCATCCGACCCTCATAAGCTCTCACTCTGACCAATGAATCACTAAGACATTCTAGAACCAAAAGAACAGAATTGGTTTAGAGCCAGTGTTGAATTACACCAGAGAAGTATATATATATATATATATATATATATATATATATATATATATATATATATTTGCTTTTCTCCCCAGTGCAAGTTGCTCCAGGAAATCAAAGTATATCTTTTAGGGGAAGACTGGGAAATAGATAATATGGTATGTATTTAAGATGTCTTTGTAAAGTCCTTTATCCAAATATATGGTTATCTCTTCCTTCAAAAGATTTCATTTTAAGAGAAATTAATATATGGAAATTTGATGAGATATACTAAAACTCCATCTGATGATTTAATTCAGAACTCTGTCTTCACCAGACATGGAAGGGTTTTGTTGTTTTTTGTTGTTGTTGTTAAGAAGATAAAGTATAACCTTAATGGTCTGATGCATTTTCTTTGTGAACATATGATCTAATACCTACTGACAAAATCTCTGTCAGTCATATGATTCTGATTACAGTCCTTCCTCGATATCTGCAGGGGCATAGGTTCCAGGACTCCTGCATATTCCCAAATCCAAGGGTGCTGAGTTCTTTATATGAAATAGTGTTGTACAGTTGGCCTCTGTATCTAAGGGCTCTGCATCTACAATGGAAGCGGGGTCTTACTCTATCTGCTTCCTGGCTAAATAATCCCTGCTTCTATGGTTAATTGGTGATAAGTGTTGTGTTTTTCCCTTTTGCAATCTTGAGAATTCTATAATTACTCCTAGATAGAACATTAGTGTCAACAGAAATATCTCCCACTTGTATTCTCTATCCACAGAAGACATCATAGTGTATCTCAAATGTGCTCATTCTCCCTTTAGCAGTGACATTTTCTATGGTTTTGTAAAGAAGTTATCATCTTGAATAAGATCTGAGGATTTAATATATAACATGATGAATGTAGTTGACAGTGATATACTGTATAATTGAAATTTGCTAGGAGAGTATACGGAGAAGGCAGTGGCACCCCACTCCAGTACTTTTGCCTGGAAAATCCCATGGATGGAGGAGCCTGGTAGGCTGCAGTCCATGGGGTCGCTAGAGTCGAACACGACTGAGCAACTTTACTTCTACCTTTCACTTTCATGCATTGGAAAAGGAAATGGCAACCCACTCCAGTGTTCTTGCCTGGAGAATCCCAGGGACGGGGGAGCCTGGTGGGCTGCTGTCTATGGGGTCGCACAGAGTCGGACATGACTGAAGTGACTTAGCAATAGCAGTAGCAGCAGGAGAGTATAACTTAAAAATTCTCTCACATCACTCATTATTAGAGAAATGCAAATCAAAACCACAATGAGGTACCACTTCACACCAGTCAGAATGGCTGCGATCCAAAAATCTGCAAGCAAGAAATGCTGGAGAGGGTGTGGAGAAAAGGGAACCCTCATACACTGTTGGTGGGAATCCAAACTAGTACAACCACTATGGAGAACAGTGTGGAGATTCCTTAAAAAATTGCAAATAGAACTACCTTATGACCCAGCAATCCCACTGCTGGGCATACACACCGAGGAAACCAGAATTGAAAGAGACACATGTACCCCAATGTTCATCGCAGCACTGTTTATAATAGCCAGGACATGGAAACAACCTAGATGTCCATCAGCAGATGATTGGATAAGAAAGCTGTGGTACATATACACAATGGAGTATTACTCAGCCATTAAAAAGAATTCATTTGAATCAGTTCTGATGAGATGGATGAAACTGGAGCCAATTATACAGAGTGAAGTAAGCCAGAAAGAAAAACACCAATACAGTATACTAACACATATATATGGAATTTAGGAAGATGACAATGACGACCCTGTATGCAAGACAGGAAAAAAGACACAGATGTGTATAACGGACTTTTGGACTCAGAGGGAGAGGGAGAGGGTGGGATGATTTGGGAGAATGGCATTCTAACATGTATACTATCATGTAAGATTTGAATCGCCAGTCCATGTCTGACGTAGGGTGCAGCATGCTTGGGGTTGGTGCATGGGGATGACCCAGAGAGATGTTGTGGGGAAGGAGGTGGGAGGGGGGGTCATGTTTGGGAACGCATGTAAGAATTAAAGATTTTAAAATAAAAAAAAAATGCATTCCTGAAGTTAAAAAAAAAAATTCTCTCACAAACATCCAAAACAACAACAACAACAACAACAACTCACAATTATGTAAGGTGATAGGTATTAGTGAGAGAATCTTTTCACAATGTATATGTTCAGCCAATAATCATATTTATGTTTTAAATATCTTATAATTTTATTTGTCAATTATACCTCAATAAAGCTGAGAAAAGAGAAGTGGTCCTCAGGACTTACTTCAAAAGCATACTCAGAATAAATATCATGAATATTACCTTATTATATTCTTAATAGTAACCATGCAATAGCACATTTAAATTTGATGAGTTTTTTAACTGTTTGCAAGGAATTTTAAAAATTAATAAACAATGAAAAATGATATATTTATTTTAAATTTGATTCCAAAACACAACTTTGAAACTTTGTATTTAATATAAATATTCCAACCTACCCAATTATATGGGTCCAATATTCTAGATTTGAAATTAATCAATAGTCTTTTAATAAATTATAATAGTTACACATCAGCTTTGAAATAATGTCATTTAAACTACTTGACAAAATGGCAACTCAATCCGGTATTCTTGCCTGGAGAATACCCATGGACAGAGGAGTCTGGTGGGCTATAGTCAATGGCTTGCACAGAGTTGGACATGGCTGAGCATCTAAGCACAGCATAGCACAGCACCTACAACAAGGTAATTCTCTTGTTTGCCTCTTCCCTCTCCTGAACTCCACTGCCCAAATAGCCTCATAGTATTCACCTCTGGGAAACAATTTTATCTATGATCCAAAAAGACTCCATCACCAAGGTTAAAAAGAAGGCTGTTAACTTTATTTTTTGGAAAAGTAATACAATTAAAGGAAAAGCTAAGTGATTATCATCACTATGTATGATTGGCTCTGTATGCAAGAATTCCTTTATCAAATATTAGATATTATTAGTCCACTGTTTACTTCATTGGGAAAACAGTTTAGAAATAACTTTGTTCATAAACTTTCCTTGAGGGTTAAGTTTTCCTTATGGACATTAAGATCCTAATCACCATGAAATTCAGAGGCAGATCACTATTAAAAGACAAATGAAAACATGACTAAAGAAGAAATCAGGTTATCTATGATTTATGCATTGAACATGCATTTTTTGACAGCTACAATGTCTATATTTAGAAACCTTGAATAAATGTAGAAGCTTGGTACAATACGTTCTACTCCATGAAAACTGTTTTATGATTTCCAATTAATTTAATCATTCCCTTCCTATCAAGCATACATATATAATTTAGTCATTTCATTACAATTTACTTACAGCTCTTTTATTAGGTTTTGCATTCTAAATTTTTTTAGTGTGAGATAAAAAGTAGCTTTAAGATCTATTGCCTCTCTAATCTCATACCCTGATATCATGTTGTAGAGATTTTAATCTATTAAAAACTATTTCTACTATTCTTGTACTTATTTTAGATTTTAAGAACTATATATAAACAATAACATAATTCCATCATAGTGAAAACCTCTATAGCACAAGACTTTCCTTCATCAACTTACTGACCTTTACTCAAGGCTGATTCACTGATACCTGAATTTCAGAATGATGATGATATCTGACCCCTTCTGCAACAGTGAACTAGTCTTAGAATGGACACTGTGTCATATTCTCTATGAGGCTTTATTTGGATAGCAGAGGAAAAGATTCTTAGAGAAATTAAGGAAACAATTCCATTCACCATTGCAATGAAAAGAATAAATACTTAGGAATATATCTACCTAAAGAAACAAAAGACCTATATGTAGAAAACTATAAAACACTGATGAAAGAAATCAAAGAGGACACAAATAGATGGAGAAATATATCGTGTTCATGGATCAGAAGAATCAATACAGTGAAAACGAGTATACTACTCGAAGCAATCTACAGATTCAATGCAATCCCTATCAAGCTACCAACAGTATTTTTCACAGAACTAGAACAAATAATTTCACAATTTGTATGACCAAAGCAATCTTGAGAAAGAAGAATGGAACTGGAGGAATCAACCTGCCTGACCTCAGGCTCTACTACAAAGCTACAGTCATCAAGACAGTATGGTACTGGCACAAAGACAGAATTATAGATCAACAGAACAAAATAGAAAGCCCAGAGATAAATCCACACAGCTATGGACACCTTATCTTTGACAAAGGAGGCAAGAATATACAATGGAGAAAAGACAATCTCTGTAACAAGTGGTGCTGGGAAAACTGGTCAACCACTTGTAAAAGAATGAAACTAGATCACTTTCTAACACCATACACAAAAATAAACTCAAAATGAATTAAAGATCTAAATGTAAGACCAGAAACTATAAAACTCCTAGAGGAAAACAGGTAAAACAGTCTCCAACATAAATTATAGCAGGGTCCTCTATGACCCACCTCCCACAATATTGGAAATAAAAGCAAAAATAAACAAATGGGACGTAATTAAATTTAAAAACTTTTGCACAACAAAGGAAACTATAAGCAAGGTGAAAAGACAGCATTCAGAATGGGAGAAAATGATAGCAAATGAAGCAACTGACAAAGAATTAATCTCAAAAATATACAGGCAGCTCCTGCAGCTCAATTCCAGAAAAATAAATGATCCAACCAAAAAATGGGCCAAAGAACTAAACAGACATTTCTCCAAAGAAGACATACAGATGGCTAACAAACACATGAAAAGATGCTCAACATCACTCATTATCAGAGAAATGCAAATCAAAACCACAGTGAGGTACCATTTCATGTCAGTCAGAATGGCTGCTATCCAAAAGTCTACAAGCAATAAATGCTGCAGAGGGTGTGGAGAAAAGGGAACCCTCTTACACTGTTGGTGGGAATGCAAACTGGTACAGCCACTGTGGAGAACAGTGTGGAGATTCCATAAAGAACTGGAAATAGAACTGCCTTATGATCCAGCAACCCCACTGCTGAGCAAATAAACTGAGGAAACCAGAATTGAAAGAGACACGTGTACCCCAATGTTCATCACAGCACTGTTTATAATAGCCAGGACATGGAAGCAACCTAGATGTCCATCAGCAGATGAATGGATAAGAAAGCTGTGGTACATATACACAAAGGAGTATTACTCAGCCATTAAAAAGAATGCATTTGAATCAGTTTTAAAGAGATGGATGAAACTGGAGCCTATTATACAGAGTGAAGTAAGCCAGAAAGAAAAACACCAATATAGTATACTAATGCCATATATGGAATTTAGAAAGATGATAACTATAATCCTGTATGTGAGGCAGCAAAAAAAGACACAGATATATAGAACAGTCTTTTAGACTCTGTGGGAGAGGGCAAGGATGGGATGATTTGAGAGACTGGCATTGAAACATGTATATTATCATATGTGAAACAGACCACCAATCCAGGTTCTATGTATGATACTGGACGCTTGGGGCTGGTGCACTGGGATAACCCAGATGGATGGGATGGGGAGGAAGGTGGAAGGGGGCTTCAGGATGTGGAACACATGCACACCTGTGGCAGATTCATGTCAATATATGGCAAAACCACTACAATATTGTAAAGTAATTAGCCTTCTATGAAAATAAATAAATTTATATTTAAAAATAAATAAATAAATAATAAAAAGTTCTCATTATTGGATTTAAGCAAAGTACCAGAGAAAATACCCAGATGCTTTGGCTTGAGATAATTATATGAAGTACTCTTTATTATTTTTTCTTTTTCATCTTTTTTTTAAATATGAGATGTTATTCTTTTCTTCTATTTGAAATCTACTTAGTAAACATCAGAAGGTAGCTACATATGCCAAAAAAGTTTTCTTCAAAGTTATGCCGCTGTTTCTTTACATACCTATGCTGTTTGTCCTCATCCATAATTCATTTCCTAGAGAAAAAAGAAGAGGAAACAAAGCAAAAAATGAATGGTGACATGATGTCAAAGATCCATGGGGAGTCTGACATAAGAGCTCAGTACATTTTGCATCTTGTGATCATCTTGTCATATAAACACATATTCTCAATGTTTCCTTATTCACTTTAAAAAATCTAAAGAGTTATATTACTTTATTTTTTTTTGAGTGATAGTGAAAACATTATTTTTACTCTTGTCAAAGAGAAACATATCCAAAACTCTCATACTATTACAGGTGGTAAAGACATACAGGAAATAGAGTTCACAGTTTCTTTGTTCTACAAGTATTCAGCATCCCTAATTTGGACCTGGACAAATGTCTCTAAATGTAGAAATATGTTTTTAAAAATTTCTGTTAATTTTCAGAAGATAATTTATAAAATGATGGCATGTCATAGAAATGATGTCAGCTAACATATCAATTCTTTTCCATTCATACAAGACTCCTTGCCAGAAGACTTGACCCCGGTCAGGAAATAGATTGTTTATATTTTCTTCTATTTCATGGAACTGTTTTCAAATATCCACAAACTTAAGCAAGTAGATGGGTTAAACATAAGTATTCACAGTTTAAATGGAGAGAAAGTCACAGAATAACAAAATGGTAACATTTCGAAGATGACAAACTATGTAGACACAGAAGCTTCGTCCACCATGATTGTTTAGGATAAAGACTTGAAGTTTGGGGAAAAACTACCTAGTTTTTATTATACAATTCCAATTTAATGACTGTGTAACCCTGTACAAGTTAAACTGCTCTGTGCCTCAGTTTCTTCATTTAAAGTGATCAAATGATCACATCTACCTGCTTGTTAGGGTCATTAAGATTTAAGGAGTATGAAGTATTTGGAGTGCCAGGTGCAAATTAACTATACATACTATAGTTTTTGGTGTGTTAGTTGCTTGGTCGTGTCCGACTGTTTGCGACCCAATGGGCTGTAGCCTGCCAGGCTCCTATGTCTGTGGACTTCTCCAGGCAAGAATACTGGAGTGGTTGCCATTCTCTTCTCCAGGGGTTTCCTGACCAAGGAATTGAACCCAGGTCTCCTGCACTGTAGATGGATTTTTTACCACCTGAATTATCAGGGAAGACCCCATAAATCTTGGCTATTTCTTTTTTTTTTTAACTATCCTTCTAATGTAGTATCTAATTATCCATAAAACCTGATAAATTCCAAAGACTCCACGAGAAAAATGGAAAGAAGAAAATGAGAAATCTGATAAATTTACATGTTAAATATTTTCTAAGTAGGACAATGAAAAGATACTGGAAGTTTCTAGATGTTTATGTAAAAATATCTCGCTTATGCAGAGACATTACTTTGCCGAATAAGGTCCTTCTATTCAAGGCTATGGTTTTTCCTGAGGTCATGTATGGATGTGAGAGTTGGACTGTGAAGAAGACTGAGCACTGAAGAATTGATGCGTTTGAACTGTGGTGTTGGAGAAGACTCTTGAGAGTCCCTTGGACTGCAAGGAGATCCAATCAGTCCATTCTGAAGGAGATCAACCCTGGGATTTCTTTGGAAGGAATGATGCTAAAGCTGAAGCTCCAATACTTTGGACACCTCATGCGAAGAGTTGACTCATTGGAAAAGACTCTGATGCTGGGAGGGATTGGGGGCAGGAGGAGAAGGGGATGACAGAGGATGAGATGGCTGGATGGCATCCCGGACTCGATGGACGTGAGTCTGGGTGAACTCGGGGAGATGGTGATGGACAGGGAGGCCTGGCGTGCTGCAGTTCATGGGGTCGCAAAGAGTAGGACACAACTGAGCAACTGAACTGAACTGAACTATGATTCAGTCTTTGCTGTTGTCTCACTCCTTTCCTTGTGATTTTTTTTTTTTTCAGGAACCTAGAAACAGAAACTTTAAATCTTCCCCTTCTCTTGGGACACAAAGGAGAACCTGCCATTATTTCAACATTGTAGTCCCTGAAGCAAACTATGCAAATGGCGAAAGAGAAAACCAAGCATGTTTCCTCTTGAAAAGAAAAAAGAAATAAGTAAGCTATATCTAATTTAGTAAAATAAAAGACAAAAGTGATTATTTGAATATATTAAAAAAGTGGCTTCACAAATAATTGCTGTAATAATTTAAATGATAAATAACTTGAGCTTTTGTTTTTCTTAATATATGCCTAAATTATTTAAATTTTACAGTGCTGATCTTTGTTAAACCTGCACTATTTAAAGTGGATTTATGTTTTTATTTGTTTAGATGTCTTCTTGAATTAGCTTTAAATTTTTATGATAACCCTTTAAGGTAAATTCCAGAGAAAAGAAGCTGTATCAGATATGTTGCAATCAATGCCTTTTAAATCTTAAGTTAGTATGGTGGATTTGGTAAAACAGATACAGAAACACCAATATTAAATTAGTCTCCTAGACTAAATAATTCCTTCACTTTGAGTTTAATCTGATCATTTTTATATAAACTAGTTTAAGTATTCATAAGGTTAAATTCTTGGAGATATCTTTTTTCAATGGATAAAATGTCAATAGTTTAGCATCACTTGACCCCAAGAAAATTAAACTGAACAGTTAGTTCAGCAAAACTAAGTTAATTATTCAAAAATTATAGAAGTAAGTTTCCTAATTTAACATTTTAGTCACTCTCTGAAAGCTCCAGATGAAAAAGCAGAATGCAATAAAAAAAATTGTAGAATATTTTGTATGGTCCAGAACATAAAAATAAATCAATATATTTATGAAGATAAATCATTTTAATTCTCTTTCAGTTAAGCACATACAACATACAATGATTTTATTAGGACTTGTGGATAATAGTGAAAAACTGGAGAATAATATATTTAGAAAGATACGGAAATCATTCTATAATTATGTCAGAGTAAAATGCAATTTAATAATAACTAAAATATATTAATAACATTTCTTATACATTGAGATAGACATAAAAAGATGAGGATTTAGATTCTCTATTACTGTCTTAACAGATTAATGAATAAGCAGTGCTATACTAAATTAGTTTAAAAAGAAAGACTATCATGATTCAATTTTTCAAAATGACAAAGTAGTAGAATTTCAGCTTTTAACTTAGCTGTTCAATTTGTTCTTTTTGAATTTATTAAAAAATGTGAAGCATGCATAATTACTCAGAGATAACAATATTTGAAACCAAAACTTAGAGAGTGTCTGTTTTTTTCAAATATGTTCTTGTTTTACTTAAAAATAAGAACAAATAGAGCTTCCAGAAGTTGTCTTGGAAATTTTATACAAGAAATATGAAAATAATGGCATAAAGTGAAGTGAAGTGGCTCAGTCGTGTCCGACTCTTTGCGACCCCGTGGACTGTAGCCTACCAGGCTCCTCCATCCATGGGATTTTCCAAGGAAGAATACTGGAGTGGATTGCCATTTCCTTCTTCAGGAGATCTTCCCAATCCAGGGATTGAACCCAGGTCTCCTACATTGCAGGCAGATTCTTTACCATCTGAGCCACCAGGGAAGGAATCAATTAAGAAAAGTAATGTAAAAATCAGATTCAATGTTGAATTTAAACTCATGCATTATAATTTATTATCTATTAAATATAATATTTAAGAAATATTTCAGCTGGAAAACTTTAAATTGAATAATTTTTCTATGTGTTTAAATTTAATGATAATTGAAAGTTGTGGAGAGAAGTGTAAAGTCATTACAAAGAAGATTAGTAGAGATTATATTTAGGTGACTGGACTAGTAACTGTATTATTTTGGAAGTTTGTGTATTTATTACCTACATTTTCTCTATGGCCATTGTTCTTTTCTTACTTATTTTAAAAATATAAGAAAATGAATTATTAACATATTTTGATCACATTAAAATACTTCCATGCCTCTGGTCTCTAGTGGAAACTGATTGACTCAGCACAAGCCACCAAGTGACTGCAACTGGAACATTTATTAAATCTAATGAGGAAATGGTGTCAATCAGGTGTGTATAACAGTGATCTATAGAAAAAAGAATATAATACAAAAAACTGGCCTGAGTAGATTAATAAACCAATAAAATATGGCATTCTCCAAAATATGGCTCTCCAAAACCCATTTTACAGATGACTTTCCTTGTGTATATCACCTCTGTACTCTGTCACCAGTGTTTTCATAGTCAGCTCCTGGATGGAGTCACCTTGATGGCTAGAACTGAGAGTATGCATAAGCCCAAAAGTATGTTCTTGAGACTGAGGTATCTATGTTCACTCAATTCAGTTCAGTTCAGTCGCGCAGTCATGTCTGACTCTTTGCAACCCCAAGAACTGCAGCACGCCAGGCCTCCCTGTCCATCACCAAATTCCAGGGTCCACCCAAACCCATGTCCATTGAGTCAGTGATCCCATCCAACTATTTCATCCTCTGTCATCCCCTTCTGCTCCTTCCCTCAATCTTTCCCAGCATCAGGGTCTTTTCAAATGAGTCAGCTCTTCGCATCAGGTGGCCAAAGTATTGGAGTTTTAGCTTCAGCATCGGTTCTTCCAATGAACACCCAGGACTGATCTCCTTTAGGATGCACTGGTTGGATCTCCTTGCAGTCCAAGGGACTCTCAAGAGTCTTCTCCAACACCACAGTTTAAAAGCATCAATTCTTCGGCGCTCAGCTTTCCTTATAGTCCAACTCTCACATCCATACATGACCACAGGAAAAACCATAGCCTTGACTAGATGGACTTTTGTTGGAAAAGTAATGTCTCTGATTTTGAATATGCTGTCTAGGTTGGTCATAACTTTCCTTCAAGGAGTAAGTGTTTTAATTTCATGGCTGCAATCACCATCTGCAGTGATTTTGGAGCGCCCCCAAAATAAAGTCTGACACTGTTTCCACTGTTTCTCCATCTATTTCCCTTGAAGTGTTGGGACTGGATGCCATGATCTTAGTTTTCTGAATGTTGAGCTTTAAGCCAACTTTTTCACTCTCTTCTTTCACTTTCATCAAGAGGCTTTTTAGTTCTTCACTTTCTGCCATAAGGGTGGTGTCATCTG
This sequence comes from Ovis canadensis, assembly GCF_042477335.2. NCBI lineage: Eukaryota > Metazoa > Chordata > Mammalia > Artiodactyla > Bovidae > Ovis > Ovis canadensis. The sequence goes on along the minus strand of NC_091261.1, from coordinate 33,349,520 downwards.
CATATCTGAGGTTATAGATATTTCTCCTGGCAATCTTGATTCCAGGTTGTGCTTCCTTCAGTGCAACGTTTCTCATGGTGTACTCTGCATATTAGTTAAATAAGCAGGGTGACAATATACAGCCTTGATGTACTCCTTTTCCTTTTTGGAACCAGTCTGTTGTCTATATTCGCTGAAAACTATCAATCTGTCAAGAGCAGAGACCGAGACTGAGTTCTTAATATTGTTCCCACCCTCAGGGGGATGCATTAGGCCAGGTGCTGGCAGGTATATAGTAGTTGACTACTATCTCCTGTTGGATAGTGATTTAGGCTAATGATATTTCATACTTTTTGCACATATGGAATTACCTTCTCTCCCCACTGTGTCTTTTCCACACAATAGCTCAAGAATGCTCAATCTAATCCTTAAATATCCCACACCCTGTCTTCAGCCAAGATTCAGTTTACATTTGAGTGGATATGAAAACAAAATGATGGAACCCAATTTTCTCCCCATGGACTCTGTGGCAAATTTACAAGTATTTCCCTTTGGGGATTAAGTTTCATTACTCAGAGTTGATGAATAGATAACCTACTCTCTTTTGTCTGTCTTCTTTTCTTTGACACAATTCATTCATCCCATACCAATCTTTGCTTCATTTTTCAAATGGCACATTTATACTTGAAACATCTCAAGATAACTTGGACAGAATCCACTGAATATGGCATGTGTAAACCAAGGAGGAAATTCTGGGCAGAGATCTTGGCTCCTAGCAGATAACTTCTCCCAGGAGAAATATTCAGATACACAATTATCACCTGGTCACATAAGGTCTTTTTTTTTTCTTTTCCTACAGTGGAGCCATAAGAAAGGACTATCCTGTTAAGGGTATCATCCCTGAAAGGATGCACAATGGAGAACAGAGAAAATACAATTGGATCTCAGGTTATTTACTAAGAAATCCTTTTTTTTTTTTTTTGGTTCAACACCCATTGATAATGGCAGACTGAAGCAACTGCAAGTGACACAGGGATAAATCAATTAAAACCTCATCTCTTGGTTCCAAAGGTCCTGGATACTCTACCATGTCAAAAATAAAGAAATGAAAAGAAACTAAACAAACCCTGTCCCCAAACTAAGAAGAAATCATGAGTCACCAGTTCAAATAAAACTTAATCTTGGGTTTAAGAAAATCTAGAATGAGTAGTAGAAGAAGGAAATGATGAACATCATTCACCATCTTCAATAATGAAGACTGTTCTCAGCTATTTCTGAATAAAGTTGGGGAAAAAAAGAACAGTTTGGACTGTTAATTGTTTACCTATACTGTAAATGACCTAGTTAATTTTAAGAACTGAGTGGCTGGTTAGATTTGAAAATATCTTCTCAAGAAAAAAGAGAGGGTTTTCTGCTTTCAGAGATATGGAGTTCCTGAAGTGCAATATGAAACGGAGCACACCTGCAATGTGTTATGTGCATGTTCTTTCCTACCTAATATGTACCTTCTGCTATTCTCAACTCCCATCCTAATACTTTCTTTCTGAGACTAACTCTGGGGCTACTATAGGTCTCATTTAATACTTGTACATCCATAACTTAGAAATGCAGACAAGTTAATTCATTTTAAGGGAAACTTTGACACAGGGGAGATTCTCCCAACACAATTTGTCCTAAGATACAGGACAAACAGCCTCTAAAAAAGTGGTGAAATCAAACAGAATCACCTAATATCAAATTGAGACAAGCTTGTATTGTTTTCCTCATATTGATTTCCTTCCTGCTTGCCTCATATTTCCATCATTCTTGTTTCCCCAGGATTAAAGAACTTCCCCAGTTCTTTAACAATGAGTTAAAAACTTTAGAACTTTTCTTCAAACTGTTTGCTGGGTAACTTAGGCTGAGACAGAAAGCACTGAAAACCATTATCTTTGGAGTCTTGTTGCTGTCATTGTTGTTTAGTTGCTGAGTCATGTCTAACTGTTTGTGACCCAGTGGACTGTACCCACAAGGCTGCTTTGTCGATGGGATTTCCCAGGACAGAATACTTCAGTTCAGTTCGGTCGATCAGTCGTGTCTGACTTTGCAACCCCATGAATCACAGCACACAAGGCCTCCCTGTCCATCGCCAACTCCTGAAACTTACCCTAACTCATGTCCATCAAGTCAGTGATGCCATCCAACCATCTCATCCTCTGTCATCCCCTTCTCCTCCTGCCCCCAATCCCTCCCAACATCAGAGTCTTTTCCAATGAGTCAACTCTTCGAATGAGGTGGCCAAAGTATTGGAGTTTCAGCCTCAGCATCAATTCTTCCAACGAACACCCAGGACTGACCTCCTTTAGGATGGACTGGTTGGATCTCCTTGCAGTCCAAGGGACTCTCAAGAGTCTTCTCCAACACCACAGTTCAAAAGTATCAATTCTTCGGTGCTCAGCTTTCTTCACAGTCCAACTCTCACATCCATACATGACCACTGGAAAAACCATAGCCTTGACTAGACGGACCTTTGTTGGCAAAGTAGTGTCTCTGCTGTTGGCAAAGTAGTGTCTCTGCTTTTGAATATGCTATCTAGGTTGGTCATAATTTTCCTTCCAAGGAGTGAGTGTCTTTTAATTTCATGGCACAACCACCATCTGCAGTGATTTTGGAGCCCCCAAAAAACAAAGTCTGACACTGTTTCCACTGTTTCCCCATCTATTTGCCATGAAGTAATGAGACCAGATGCCATGATCTTCATTGTCTGAATGTTAAGCTTTAAGCCAACTTGTTCACTCTCCTCTTTCACTTTCATCAAGAGGCTTTTTAGTTCCTCTTCACTTTCTGCCATAAGGGTGGTGTCATCTGCATATCTAGGGTTATTGATATTTCTCCTGGCAATCTTGATTCCAGCTTGTGCTTCTTCCAGCCCAGCGTTTCTCATGATGTACTCTGCATATAACTTAAATAAGCAGAGTGACAATATACAGCCCTAACGTACTCCTTTTCCTATTTAGAAGCAGTCTGTTGTTCCACGTCCAGTTCTAATTGTTGCTTCCTGACCTGCATATAAGTTTCTCAAAAGGCAGGTTAGGTGGTCTGGTATTCCCATCTCTTTCAGAATTTTCCACAGCTTATTGTGATCCACACAGAATACTTAGTGAGTTGCCATTTCCTTCTCTGATAACCTTTGTGACCCAGGTATTGAACCCATATCTCCTGCATTGGCTGTCAGTTTCTTTCCCATGACCCATCAGGGAAGCCCTTTTAATCTTATAGTAGATGATATGTGATTCAGTAAACTGAAGAAGAGTAATCTACATATTATTAATAAGAATCTTTCTCATTCATTTTCTAAAATGAAATAGTGTATGTAACATAGAGGCTTAAAATGAGGTAATTTAAGTCACTAATAATTTATAATGCTAATTATTATATGTATTATAAATTACATGTTATATATGATTAATAATGATGTCACTAATAAATATGATTAATTTTTTAAAATTTGAAATGTCTCACTTTAAGCCAATAATTCTTTTTTTTAAGTTTAATTATATTATGCTTATTTTTGACAGAAAGATCAGGGAAGTGAGTGATGACTGCCATTTTAAGGAATGAAAAAAAGTAGTAAAAAAGGGAATTGAAGGGAAACAACGATTTTGAGAAAAGTTGATCATCATCTTGGTAGATTTTTAATTACTTATAAGAATGTGATTTATATATTCGGACTTATTGTAAGCTTACTTAAAAGGAAACTCCTAAATGTGTTCTATTTCTATTTACACTTACACCTATACCTATGTCTTCTGTATCTTCAATTTCTTTATTTTATCAAAAATATATATATCAACATGAGAACATAATGAATTAAAATATATACTGTATTATTTTGATAATTTTATCACTTCAGTGGATGAGTTAAAAATGAGTTAAAATTTTTTCATGAATACCTAAATATTTCATAATATTCACATTATATTATTTAAATTTAGCATTAATATAACACAACTAAAATATGAAAATAATGAAACTTAGGGCACAATACCAGACTCCATATGTTACTTACTAGCTAATCTTAAACATCATTCAAACTATGAGATACATATTCTTCACTTTCAGAATGATAAGAACAATAGCTGGGTTATAAGGTTATGATGATATTGAATATTATAACCTACATAAATCACCTCACGTAGTGTTTGGTGCATATAGGGTAATCAACATTTGATCTGCTGTTTTATCAGCTACCATTTTCTCAAGTGTTACCAACACTTTATCAATTCTCTTTTACTGCCACTACTATTAAAACCTTTATCTACCAAGTCAGTTTTGAAATGACTTTCTAAAATTATCTTTATATATATCCTGTCATTAAAAAATAATGACACTGTTAAGCTCCATTTTTTCCATGAGTTTGACATTATTAAAATTGGGTTTATGTCAAAGTGCACTTTGCTAATTGTTCTCACCTTGAATTTTTCCATAATTTCTTTAATGTTTTCACATGTATAGGATGCCAATTATGAGGTAGGACCCTGTTGTTGTAAGTCATTTTCAGATTTCACTTTAATGCTAAGTACTGATTTGTTTTTCTCCCTTTATTTCCATGTGTTTCGAAACCTCTGCCATACTTTAAGCACAATCAAATAGTAACAAAATATTTTACAGTATATATACAAATTCACAGTAACAAAAGAAAATCTCCAGGGACCAGAGATGAAAAACAAACTCTGCTGCAGAGTATTTAGCAGTTATTAAATTCAAACAGTGCAGACAGGTATTAGAATCATTCCTAAAAACTGAGATTCTTACACCGATACTATGCTAGCCTTGGGTGAAAATGAGCTCCCTTCTAAAACAACCTTGTTTTCCTATGGCTGAGGGACTTACAGCTGGAGCAAACAGACCTCCTTGGGCCATGGATAGGAAAAGAATCACTAGGAATAATTTGGAACCACAAGATTGTGCCTTTTACAATGAGTGATCTGAATTCACACCATTCAAATTGTGTGGGAATCTGTAGCTGGAAAAGTATCAAAAATCTCAGACATCCCTGGAACTCAAGTAAATGTGAAATTTCCCCATATATGTGCCTTTCAGACTTTCACAGATTTAAAAAGTCTTTCTGGCCACTAAGCCCCTGGTTAATTTTTAAAATATCTGTGGAAGAAACCTCCCACAGAGACAACCAAAGCATAAAGATGTAAATTTTAACACTAAGTTTTAGAAAATTATAAAGTTAACCAAAGAAAAAAAACTAGAGTAATAATATTTTTCAGACAAAATAGATTTTTAAACAGAAAATATTTTTAGGCAAAAAAGTTATTACTTAAAATGAAACATTCCAAAGATTTATCAATTCTCAATCTCTATGTACTTAGAAATATATTTTCAATATCCATAAAAAAAACATAAACAGAATTATAAAACCAAGTCCATAAATTTTTAATTGTGGTTCAATTTTTTAATAATGCTTTTGAAGAAACTGAAAGATGAAACATGGACATTAATGCAAAGAATATCTGATTCTTTGCATTATTTTACAGCTAAAAAATGGATATGATGGCAATTTACAAATGTTAAAAATATGTACAGGTGTAAATTGACTCTCATGTTAGCTTTTATAAGTAGAGAAACCCTTAAAGCATGTATTAGTGAAAGCATAAATAAGTTGTTCATTAATAACTGTTTAAAATTACAAAACACTTAAGTCAAGTAATAGGAAATAAATAAAACACAATGAAAAACATACAGAATTTAAAATGAATTAGTTCCACATTTTAAGTTCTGATTATAAAAATCAGAATCTCAAAAACAAGTATTAAGATAAGCATTTAGAAATATATTTAATGACACCAGCATGCTGTGATTCATGGTGTCTCAAACAGTCAGACACGACTGAGCAACTGAACTGAAAATATAAAAAAAGCTCAATTTAAGGTTTATATTATTTATAGCTAGACATATATCATAAAGTCATAAAAATATGGATAGGTTAGGAACTCATGAACCTGAACATTGTCTGTGGAAAGGAAAAGAGGTGAATGGGTTGTGAAAAGTGAAAGTGAAGTCGTGTCCGCCTGACTCTTTGCGACCCCATGGACTGTAGCCTACCAGGCTCCTCTGTCCTTGGGATTTTCCAGGCAACAGTACTGGAGTGGATTGCCATTTCCTTCTCCAGGGGATCTTCCCATCGGAGGGATCGAACCCGGGTCTCCCACATTGTAAACAGATGCTTTACTGTCTGAGCCACCAGGGAAGAATGGGTTGTACAAGCACTTAAAATGTATAATATTATCACTATTATTTATAAATCTTAAGGCGGAGTTAAATCTAAATAGTTACTGAGAATTATATTTTCTATACATATCTGTAAGTTTTAATCATTTCAAAAATTTTTTAAATGTTTAAAAAAATAAAACTTTAGTGTCCATTTGTGATGTAATCTTTTTTGTGTTTTGCTGAAAGTATCAGATATAGAATCATTAGTTTAAATCATTCATTTACTCATTTAATGAGCATGTCCTCCAGTGCCAGGCACTGTACAAAATGTTATTTTATAGAGCAGTAATTAAAATCAAAGTGGTTCCCTTTTGCCATCAATTTATTCACCTAATAGAGAAGGCAGATACATAATCGCAGAAATACTGTGGTATGAGATGACTGTTATACTGAAGAACTGTGTGACATTAGAATGCGGGATAGACAGATGTCCCTCTTAGGGGGAAAGGTAGGGGATTTTAATCTGGTCCTTAAAGAATGGGCCAGATTTAGAAAAAACTTGTTGAAAGCTTGGTTGATTGGTAGGAAACAAGGATATCTTCCAGCCACAAAGAGGATCCTAACACAAATGAATCTAGCACTTTGCTGAGCTAGTCTAGCATGACTAATGCATATATGAATTCGAACAGCACAATTAGATAAGATCTGATAAGCACAGATAAGCAGTTTTAGAGATCTTGGAGGGTCTGAAAAGAGTGGTAAGGATCCAGCTTCTAAAGGAAAAAGTTACATTAGAATTTCTTTTCTGAATGAGTAGAGTGAGGATAGATAATATGTGAGAAGAATCTATTTGAATTAGGTGGATTGACTATTATCCAAAAAACAATGTTTATTAGATTCAGCTAGGACAGAGTCAGAAACAATGAGTGAATTTTCCACAAACATACACATTAGTAATGACAAGACTTGGTAATTGAACAATAATGTGGTTTTGGATAATGAGATATTAACGATGCCTACATTTATGAATTGAAAAACTGGGTGATTTGTAGTGTCATAACAAGATAGGAAACAGGGCAAATAAACAGTGTTTAAAATTCTTATTCAAGAAGACCATCCACTCCAGTGTCCATGAGGAACTATTTATAGTAGCAAAGACATGGAAACAATCCAAGTGTCCATCAGCAGATGATGGGTTTAAGAAGATATGGAGCACATTTATCATGTTCCTGCTCACTCAGTTGTGTTAGACTCTTCGCTACCTCATAGACTGTAGCTCCTCTGTCAATGGGATTTTCCAGGCAAGAATATTGGAGTTGGTTACTATTTCCTTCTCCAGGGGTCTTCTTGATCCAGGGATTGAACCTGCATCCCCTGTGTCTCCTGCATTGGCAGGTGGATTCTTTACTCCTGAGTCATCCATATTTATATACATAATGGAATATTAACAACATAAAGAAATGAAATATTGCCATTTGCAGCATCATAGTTGGACCTAGACATTATCATACTAAATGAAGTCAGAGAAAGACAAATATTGTATGATATCACTTATATGTGGAATCTAAAAAGTAACACAAATGAATCTATACCCCCCCCCAAAAAAAAGCATAGAAAACAAACTTATGGTTACCCAAGGGGAAAGGAAAGGGGTAAATTAGGAGTATGGAACTAACAGATATTTACACACTGCTATATATAAAATGGCTTCCCTGGTAGCTCAGATGGTAAAGAATCTCCCTGCAATTCAGGAGACCTGGTTTTTATCCTGGGTCAGGAAGATCCCCGGGGTAGGGAATGACTACCCACTCCAGTATTCTTGCCTGGAGAATTCTATGGACAAAGGAGACTGATGAGCTACAATCCATGAGGTCACAAAGAGTCGGGCATGACTGAGTGACTAACACACATACATATAAAATAGAACATGTTTCTACCATACAGCACAGAGAACTATATTCTATATAATATAATGGAGAATAATCTAAAAAAAATAAATATAATTGAATCAGTTTGCTGTTTCCCTGGGACTAACACAATATTATAAGTCAACTATATTTTAATAAGCAAAGAGTAGCATTCAGTAAAGGAGATTCTGAGTTTTAGTTGCATATGAAACATTGAGGAAGTCATTAGTCTACTAGGAAATCATAAGGATGAATCTGACATTGATGAGAGAATCTGTGCTGCTGAAATATCAGACTATGAAAGTCTTCACTGGTGTTTCATGTGTGAATGGGATCACCTAGGAAATTGGTATAGTTGGGTAATAAGAACATAGTAATGAATGCTGAGTATGAGTTTTTATGGAATTACTGGTAAGACTCATTGCATTGGGTTAATGAAAGTTAAAGATACAGGAAATTAGGCTAAAATTCTTTAAAAAGTTTATGATAGTCTGAAGAAAATCAGGGTTATAACTAGAGTGTGCACCAAAGAAAATAATTTTTAATAATTTGTATCTCTAAATGCTGATGAAAACAAAAATCAAAAGAAAAAAAAATGATGGACTTTTCTCTCTTCTTCAAATCATTGTGCAAGAATTATGTTTTCTATACAGAATGTTCTTCCACCAAATGTCCCTGTGGCCGAGGCTTTTCCTTACCTTAAATATAACCAACCTCTTCAGCGAGGCTTTTTCTAAATTTCAAACAATACTCTGTTCTCTTGTGCTGAAGTTCCGATCACATCCCCCTATTTCATTCTAATCAACTGAATTATCACCACCTACTAATCTTGTTCAGTTATTGTTTCTTTTCTTCAAGCAGTGAGAAATTAAACGGTTGACTTTCAAATGACATTTAATCTTTGCTTTCTTAGAATAGACACAAAATTATCTGATTATAATATATTTATATATACCCTGCTTAATTCAGTGTGCTAACGTTTTGTGGATGATATGAATTTAGAAAGTTAAAGATACAGGAGAGTAGGCTAAAATTCTTTAAGAAGTTTGTGATAGTCTGAAAAATCCAGACTACTATTTTTCTCAAGAATTTAGAGTCTTGAGAAAAATCCCTCTCCAGTTCATTTATAAAATTTTTGTTAGGTTTGTGTGGTGCTAATAAAAAGTAAAAATGTTTAATATTATATTCTAAGGATTGAGTAGGATTGGTCCTGTTGACTCCTTAACATGTTTAGAAGCTCTCACTGGAGAGCCCATCTCATTTTTTCCATATGGATAATGAACATAATATATATATATATATATAGGACAAGGTAGATTCTTCAGGTCTTTTTGTGTGTCAGTTTGGTAAACTGTGTTTATTAAGAAATTTATTTTTTATACAAATTTAAAATATTATTATCACAAGCTTTTTCTAAACCATTTTTTTTTAAATGTTTGCAGTATAGGGAGTGACATCACTTTTTTTTCTTTTTTTTTTTTTTAATATTTATTACTCTGCCTTTCTCAGTTTTGTGATCTTCCTTGGTTTTTCCAGGAGTATTTCAGTTTTATTAGACCTCTCAAATTCCAAATTTGCCTTTCAAAGTCCACTTCTGTTGTACTGTTTTCTCTATCACTTATTAATGCTTTTATCTTTATTATTCTTGAGTATAATCAGACAATACTTTTTAATTTCTGTAGTTGTACACTTTATTTTTATTTTCTTTTCTATTATATGAAATGAAGTTTAAATATTTCTTTTTGTGAAAAACTTTACAGAACACAAGTTTACGGTATGTCTTGTTTCTATTACTATTTGGTTCAAAATATTTTCTACAAATTCATGAATTAATAAAATACACAGTATTTAGTTTTCTTCTCCATCTTTGGCTGCAAAGAATATAATCAATCTGATTTCAAACCTTTGAAGATCTTCAGTTATTTTTGTATTGAATTCTATCCTAATTCTCCATGAAGTCAGAGAATATATTCTCTACGATTTTCATGATTTAATATTTGTTGATTTTTATGCTAACAATTTGTCCTAAATGCAACAAAATGTGTTTTCTAGCAGAGAGTTGGCTTTTTCTCCCTATGGTACAAAACAGTGGTGTTCGAACCAGGTTAAAATATCTATTTTATGTATGCAATAAAATTACATTATCTCTCCAGGGACTTGTGGCTTAGGCATAATAAGGTAATAGATATGTAGAAAAATACAGTAGAGGACTCTGACTCTCTGTGTAATTGTTTTTTCTCAGTAATTGCTATGAAGACGACCATTCCAGGCAGCACCAAGTCCCAAGTGTATTCATCTCTTTACCTGTATTATAATCCAGCCAAGAGCTAATTTCAACAATGCATAAACATTATCTCTCTTATCGCCAATCTTCTTTCTACTTATCTTCTATTTTTTTTTTTTAATTCAGAAAAGAATGCTCAACGCCTGAATTAGTGAGAAGAATTAAGGTTTAGGGAGAGAAAACACTTTTACTTCCAATTTTAGCAAATGCACCATCATAGATCTGATCTTGAATTGAATTGAATCAATGTTGGGTTTTTTAAAACAAAAATAGAGCTATGTATTTGAAAGCAGAAATGAGCAAGTAAGTAAAGTCACCAAATAGTCATTCCCCTAAATTTGGTCCCAGTGAAGAATATGCTTAATTTTCTGATAACTTATCTGTGGTGTATATGGCTGGTGACAGATACAATTAAAGTGATGCCTCTTAGAACGTGTCTGCTGCTGACACTGATCCTTAATTTGGCTTTTTAAAGTGGGAGAACTGAGTCCATTGTCAAAGTTGCACCCTGAAGCAGGCCTTTCTAAAGTACATGCAATTACTACTTGTACCTTCCTCCAAGTTTTAAGATATCCTGAAGTGGCCTCTGAATCACCAACATATGATCTCAAATTTTATTAATAAAAAGTGGAAACAACATTTCCTATTACCTTTTTTGCTTTAAGTTTTGAGTACTTCATCTTGCTCAATGAAAACCAAGTTTTGTGTGTGTTTTTTTTTTTTTTTTTTTTTTCTGCTATGCCATGCAGCTTATGGGATCTTAGCTCCCAGATTAGGGATTGAGCCCTAGCCCTCAGCTGTGAAATCACAAAGTTCTAACCACTGGACCACCAAGGAATTCCCTTCAGGAAGCCAAGTTTAAATCATTGGGAATAAATTAACTCTTGCAAGCAATTGTTACTGTCTAGTAAAGAGAGAAAACTTCCTGTTTCTTATTAAATGACTTTCTATTGATTACCAGAGCTTTTTTTTCATTTTGCAAGCATGACAATCACAAAATGTCATTCAAGACACTTATGTAGGGTAAGTACAAGTAAATTATTGCCTATAGGCAATAATTTTAAGGACAAAATGGAGTAGTTAACTAATTTAAAACATACAATATTTGAAATACTTATTGATCTATAAATTTGTTGACTTGTATTCATTGGCCTAAACTCTCTATGAATAAACTATTTCAAAATTAGAATTATCTCATATGTATATACATATTGCACACTAAATAGAAGAAAATGTTAAATCCTAGTTTATGGCAATTTTCTGAATATTAATACAAAACATAAACAAAATTATTATCTTTACATATAATCTTGTAGTTAAATTAGTCTCATCCATATTTGTCCATATTACATTATCATTGCCATTTTTGAAAGGGCCACATTTTTATAAATAGTCTCTTCATTTAAAAAAATTTACCTGCAATATTTTTCAAACTTACATTTTGTGGCTAAAGTTTGAAATTATAGAATCTTCAGTTTACTCTTCCTTGTCTGACATAATACTTTTAATTGAGGAAAAATTTCATCAGAGTTATTGAGATAAGGTCAGAGCAAATTCTGCTACATCTTGTTAGGTGGATGTTATCAATTTTATTTTTTTCAATATTGAAATAAATATTTTAGCCCTATTATTTACTCAAGTATTGTCTTTATTTTCATTCAGCAAAATTTCTAAGACAAATTTTTACAATGAAAAATTTATTAAAACTCCTGTCTATACTTAAGGTATCTTGAGTATTTCCCAAACTTAAGTGCTTCAAAATCATGAGTTTTCTCAATTTAATTCCATTCTGGTACAGACTATAAATATACCCAGTTAAATGGGGCTGCATCCAAATACTCTTCTCAAAAGCTAAGATATTATTAAAATATATATGCATAGTTTAAATAGGAAAGCTTATATATGGTTGCAGATTTTACCATTTTGCTTTTCTGTAAAAAGCTGTTAATCCCTTCCTGTTTGAAAGCTTTGTTTCCAACATTGCAGTTCTCTAAGGACTCCCCTGGTGGCTCAGACAGTAAAGAATATGTCCACAGTGCAGGAGACCCAGGTTTGATCCCTGGATTAGAAAGATCTCCTCAAGAAGGGAGATCTCCACTCCAGTATTCTTGCCTGGAGAATTCCATGGACAGAGGAGCCTGGTCAATTCTAACAGTAATTTTTTTTTTTTTTTGGTATTGCATCCATTGACTGCTTTGTTATAATTTTCCAACTCATTTTGAGTAAAATTTCTATATTTTCAAGACATTAAAAAATCAGTATCTGATGACAACACCCTTATGGCAGAAAGCGAAGAACTAAAGGACCTCTTGAAAGTGAAAGAGGAGAGTGAAAAAGTTGGCTTAAAGCTCAACATTCAGAAAACTAAGATCATGGCATCCGGTCCCATCACTTCATGGCAAATAGATGGGGAAACAGCAGAAACAGTGGCAGACTTTATTTTGGGGGGCTCCAAAATCACTACAGATGGTGACTGCAGCCAGGAAATTAAAAGACTCTTGCTCCTTGGAAGGAAAGTTATGACCAACATAGACAGCATGTTAAAAAGCAGAGACATTACTTTGCCAACAAAGGTCCACCTAGTCAAGGCTATGGTTTTTCCAGTAGTTATGTATGGATGTGATAGTTGGACTATAAAGAAAGCTGAGAACTGCAGAATTGATGCTTTTGAGCTGTGGTGTTGGAGAAGACTCTTGAGAGTCCCTTGGACTGCAAGGCGATCCAACCAGTCCATCCTAAGGGAAATCAGTCCTGGGTATTCATTAGAAGGACTGATGTTGAAGCTGAAACTCCAATACTTCGGCCACCTGATGCGAAGAGCTGACTCATTTGAAAAGACCTTGATGTTGGGAAAGATTGAAGGCAGGAGGAGAAGGGGTGGGCAGAGGATGAGATGGTTAGATGGTATCACTGACTCAATGGACATGAGTTTGAGTAAACTCCAGAAGTTGGTGATGGACAGGGAGGCTTGGCATGCTGCAGTTCATGGGATCACAAAGAGTCAGACATGACTGAGCGGCTGAACTGAACTGAACTGAATATGTATGTAAGTTTACTGAAGAAATGGTTATTCAAATGATTAAACACTTCTAGTCCAACTAATGTTGGCAGTAAAGAAAATATAATTTATATTAAGCTTCAGCTTCATCCAAAATTTTGCAGTTTAGTTATCCTGTCTACTTATAAATTATGTGTATATTTTGACTACTGTAGCTTCTAATTGTTTGTTAGAATGTTGTATTTTATAGAGATGCACATTTGTTTATGACAACTCCAAGTATATATCTGTTCCATGTTTCTTAATTTAGTAACAACAGGGTTTTTTTAATCTTTATGCTGTGCTATACTAATATTTGTTCTCTAATTATCATCTCAAAGAGAAGTAATTTTGTCTTCAATGTTAAACCTGAGATTTCCCTGAAACTGAGATTACAATACTGTTTACAATAATAACAAAAGCTTCACCTTTGAAGAATGAACTTCCAAATGAGCATTGTATAACAATACAAACCATTATTGAAATTAAGTTAACTGATTTTGTATTTGAAGCATCTGTCATATAATATGTTATAAAACTGGCAACATTTAGTTATTCTGCTAATGATGCCAAGATGTTAAGAGCTATTGTTTTACCTTTCATATGTGCATAAAAAAATCTGGAATTAAAAAAGAGCAAAATTAATTGTAGCAGTAATGGAGATGTGCCATTTTGATTTGCCTTCAAAAATAAAAAATGCATTTCTTTCTGAAAGGAATGTATCCTTAGAAAACAGCCGCCAGCTGCACCATTTGGGACCTCCTGCAGCATTTGAGCTAAGGCCCTGCTCCTTTTCAGGGAGGCCACAGACAATGATTGAACACAGTGGCAATAATAGGGCCTGACAATTTCTGCTCAACTAGAGACTCCTTGGGCAATCTTTATTCTGGGCAATTGGTTTTACTGAGACTTCATCAGAGTCTACATTACAATCTGTCTTGCTTTCTGCCAGTTCTCCTTCTTCCCTGTTATGGAATTAATAATGTGTTTCTCAAATCCATATATCAATGCCCAAACTCTCATACATCAGAGTGTGTCTTTAATTTAGAGATAGAACCTTTAAAGAAGTGATTAAGTTAAATGAGGCCATTACAGTGGGGTTTTAATTCAGTATGTTGTTGTTTAGTCGCTAAGTTGTGTCCAACACTTTTGTAGCCCCATGGATTGAAGCCCACCAGGCTCTTCTGTCCATGGGATTCTCCAGGCAAGCATACTGGAGTGGGTTGCCATGCCCTCCTCCAGGGAATCTTTTCAACACAAGGATCAAACCCAGGTCTCTTATGTCTCGTGCATTGGCAGGTGAGTTCTTTACCATTAGCACAACCTGGGAAGCCATAGCAAGAGAGTAAACATCTGCAAGCCAGGGAGAGGGACCTCAGAGGAAGCCAGCCCAACCAGCACTTTGATCTTGGATTTATAACCTCCAGAACTGTGTGAAAAAAAATTTTATTTTTTCAGTTAGGTCACCAAATCTGGGATATTTTGCTATGATAGCCTCAGTAAACTAATACTACTTTTTTTTCACAGGTGTCATATCTGCCTTAAAATCTGAAGCCTTTCTCTACCAGATCCTACATTCTCCTCCCTGTTATCTTTCACAGACTCCATTAGGGTCCTATAGCTTCTGTAACAAATCTCCAAACTTAGTGGCTTAAGATAACATCAAATGATTATCTTACAGTTCTGGAAGTTAGAAATAGAAAATGGTTTTGACTAGCCTAAAAATCAGTGTTGACAGAACTGCATTCTTTCTGGAGCCTTGTCAGGAGAATCCATTTCCTTGTCTCCTCAATTTGCTACAGACTGCCTGCATTTGTTTGCTTGTGTCCTCTTCCTTTATCTCTAAACTAAAAGCACAGCATTTTAAAGTCTTTCTAACTCTGACCACTGTCTCTGTCTTTCTACAGATAGGGATCTAAGATGTTTAGTCATATCTGTAAAGTTCCATTTGCAAGATACAGTAGTGTATTTCAGAATATTCAAAATTTCCAAGGATTAGCATTAGCACGTGCCCATTTTTTTTTGGCAGGGGGTAGTATTAGTATTGGTCTTCCCTTGTGGCTCAGCTGGCAAAAAGTCCACCTGCAATGACGGAGACCTGGGTTTGATCCCTGTGTTGGGAAGATCCCCTGAAGAAGGGAAAGGCTAGTATTAGTATGCTTACCGTTCAGTCATTACATCTCTACTCCCCAAATAAACCATTTCTACCCCTAATTCTTTTTCTGTATAAGGACAAAACAGACATATTAATAACTGTATTTTATTTAAATAAAAATTATGCTTTATATAATCATATGTCAGTGCAACTTCAGCAACTATATACTGTACAGTGATCTCTAGACAATCATTAAAATAGTAGAAACTTTTGAAGTAGATACTGATGCATCTTCAAACATTTATAGAATCAATATTACTGGAATCTCTGGGGTAGTTTACAAATGCCAATAAAATTATGTGCAAAATTATATGTTAAAATTAACTCTCTTAAGAAACAGAATTTTAGTAAATAAACATACACTTCCCTATATTTTAATTTATCGCTGCTCAAAGGGTTTGTTGCAAAATAAGAGTGCTACCCAACAATAAAATAAATTTTAAAATCTCAGTTTATCCATAGAACAAGATATTACGAACAACAGAAAATACTGCTACATGAGATGTAGATTATCTTAAGTTTCTCTACTGGTTTCCTGCTCTAATTTCACATTCACCCTAAACAATTATTTCTAACATTCTCACTGATTCCTCCTATAGATTACCAGATCACCTAGAAGCTTTGCATGTCTCACAAACTACAGTGCAGAAATATTGGCCGCTGCAACAGAGAGCTGGCAGGAGCCAGAGCACTGACTACTCCTACCACCAGCTGTCCCTAGCAGATCACGTTCATTTTATCAGTGAATACCCTGAACAGAATGCTGCTAGTTATATTACAACCAAAAAGCAAAGAATTATCACGTATTATTTTTTCAAATTAACTCCATTTAAAGTGAGAAATCGGTTCACTACAAATTCTCAGATATAACCTTGCAAGGATTGAAAGTCTACTAAATTCATGCTGACTTATTGTAATGTAATCACTAATAAAAATATCCAATTGAAAATTTAAAAAAATCTGGGACAAATTTAAGCTGAGTAGGCTTTACTGAATTTCCTTTGAGTGGGATCTCTAGGTGAAAAGACTAGGAACAAATGCAGGAATTCAGCTCAACTTCCACGTGATCTATGTCACAGGAAGGAGATAACACTTTTAGAGTGCTATATTAAAGCTGCATGGAGGTATAATGGGATGATAATCTCTAAATGATGTTAAGGAATAACAGTGATAAAAAAGCAGTATTGTAAACCTTCCTTATCTTTGACAAGGAATTGATATCACTGGCTTAAAGAAGCAGAAATTAATAGCCTATTTGATAGTTAAGAAGCTTCCTTTTTGTGATTCTTAGGACATCCAGAGGCAAAGGATAAAAACAACAACAATGAAACCACTAATTTAGTGTAAATCATGACATAATCTCCTAACTCTTTGGGAAATTAAGTGACAGTTTCTGAGAAATAAGGTCAGGATTTTAAAAGACAAAACCCACATGAAGTTAATCTTGAAATATCTCGCTTTTCAGAAATGTTTTATCAAGTGATGACAGAGAGCACGCTAAGATTTATCAAACCTGTCAACCTCTACCCCCTTTTGACTGGTGAAGGAACAAGTGATCTTGCTAAAATAAACCTGCAGTCCTATCTAGTAAATTGAATTAATTTTCAGGGTGAAACAGATGGTGTTTTTATCTCATTTTCCCATTGAATACTATGACTTTGAAAGTGAAAAGAGCCTGTGAAAAATGAAGTGTTGGCTTGGTGGATCATGCTGAAGAAATGAATTTGGTTTGGGAGACTTGGCAGAGATTGGGCATTTCTCACACAGCCCAGGAAGAATGGATCTTGCATGAATTTGGTAATCTGATTAAAAGCAATTTTATTAAAATGTAGAGAGAAAGGAGAATGTATGAAACTAATATGAAGGTGTTCTTGGTTAAGAATCAGAACTGTGTTCAAGTGGCCCATGAATTAGTCAAAAAGTTATTCAGAGAAGATTATGAAGTGATAACTGTGATTTCAGATGCTTATAAACAATGCAGTGTATTAAGAGTGACAAATAATACATAAAACTTTCTTAGTTAAAACTAATTTATTAGTCTTCATTACTGTGTTTGAGGTCAGGCCCCTGGATCTATTACTTCAAGATTTGCAATCCTCTCCAGTCTAGTTCATGTTAAATTCATCCATCAACCGTATGCAAGAACAATGATGCTCCCAGACTTCGTTTTGTTTTAATTTGTCGGTTGGTTGTTTTTTTTTTTTTTTAATTTTAAAATCTTTAATTCTTACATGCGTTCCCAAACATGAACCCCCCTCCCACCTCCCTCCCCATAACATCTCTCTGGGTCATCCCCATGCACCAGCCCCAAGCATGCTGTATCCTGCGTCAGACATAGACTGGCGATTCAATTCTTACATGATAGAATACATGTTACAATGCCATTCTCCCAAATCATCCCACCCTCTCCCTCTCCTTCTGAGTCCAAAAGTCCGTTATACACATCTGTGTCTTCTTTGCTGTCTTGCATACAGGGTCGTCATTGCCATCTTTCTAAATTCCATATATATGTGTTAGTATACTGTATTGGTGTTTTTCTTTCTGGCCTACTTCTGTTAGACTTCTGATGATATCATCAATTGTGTTGGGAGAACCACTCATCTTCCCTCACTAAGTCCAGGTAGTTTGATTGGGCCATACTGCAGAACTAAGAATGAGGTTGTCATTTAAGCTTAGAAAAATCTACATATTTCATCCCACATCTCACATTGATTCATTCAGGAATATGCATGAACCCCAAATAGATCTAAATAGAGATAAATCAAAAAAATGATCATGAAATAAATCATTGTTTCTTCTTGAATTTAAGGTATATAAATCTGTGTTTTCTAGTACCTTGCTGGATTTTCTAGTACCTCTAGTATCTCAAAGAGCAAGATTATCTGAGAATGAAGCAGTGCAGAGAAAAGGTATGCTGAACTCAGAGGTGGGTGATCTGTACTGAGGTCCTAGGGCTTACTTACATAAGCCAATTTTTATGCCTGTGGATTCTGTAGACAGTCTCTCATTACTGATTCCCTATACGTCTTTCTTCTATATCTCTGACGTCAGATGTACTCCGAATTCCTCACTTCACACACTCTCACAGGCACACACACATAAAACCTTCAATATCTTCTCCCTCTTCTGTTTCTTTTTCATGCTGTGCCTATCTTTTTACTATGATAGTGTGTACTAATTTGCAGATGTTTCTGATTCCCACATGTGCATTGCTACTTAAAGGGTCAGGATACTACAATATTCATCTCATAATTTTACTTGACTTTACTGCCTCCACAAGGTAGGTATCCATTAAATTCTTTTGAACTAATTTCTATAAATCATGTATCCACTGTAGGAAAATTTTAGGAGCCTGTATCTCAAGTGCATGTTTATACATTGATAGAACTATATTTTAGTAAGGTTTCATTCTTTGACTTAATTTCACAAAATTAGGGGAAAAGAAGACATATTTACTTCATTGTGATATGGTTCACATAAAGGAAAGCAACAGCTAATATTTGTTTAATATTTATGATGCAATAAGCCCTACTCTATATGCTTTTTCATCTAGTTCTTTAAACAAATTTATGATTTAGAAACTATTTCACAGTTATACAGATAAAAAGACAAATTTTTGTGTGCATGTGTGCAGAGTCATGTCTGACCCTTTTTTGACCCATGGACTATAGCTGGCCAGGCTCTTCTGTCCATGGGATTTTCCAGGCAAGAATACTGCAGTGGGGTGCAGTTTCCTCTTTCAGGGGATCTTCAGTAAATTAAGTGAAAATCACACAGTAAATTAGAAGCAGAGGGAATGGTGAAACTCAGACACTTGGACTGGAACACATTTTTTTAACAACTACGCTGAATACAAATACCATTGTTTTGTTCTCTTGAGACAGACTTTTCTAGTTGTGAATAAATTTAGCAAGTTTAGCAGAGTTTTAATTGAACTCAATCTAAACCAGAATTTCCAGTTGACTGCACTGTATGTCAAATCAGCTATCACATTTCTTGATGCCTACAAGGTAGGTAAGCAGTGGTAGTTCCCATTGACTCACGCTACCAGCACAGAGCTTTGATTCTCTGTTCAGCTCTTTTCTAGTTAGAAAAGCTGTCTAATTTATTTTTCCATGTGTCAGTTACTTAATCTGTTAAAATGAGATCTCACCACAAAGTTCTTTAACAAGTCAAATAAATTGGATTATGTATAAATAAGTCAAATTAGAGGCATTTAGTAAAGTTTCTTTAAAAGAAAAATACTGAAAGTAACACAGATAATAGAATGCATTTGGGAAAAAATGATGCACCATCTTGAAGGCATGAGAAATTTGATAGTTTTGAAAATAATAATCATTGCCTCTGGGATTTCAGATTTGTGTCTTTGCTTAAAGGTGGCATATGGCCCCCTTCTCTGGTCAAGTGTCCTAAGAATGAATCTTGTGAATTTAAACTTAACTATGAAGCCTAGAGGAGCCAAAATATTATAATTTTTGGCCAGGTTCCTAACCATTAGTTTCTGTCTCTCTTGGATACTAAGTAACTTCAGTCGTGTCTGACTTTTTGTGACCCTATGGACTATGGCCCACCAGGCTCCTCTGTCCAAGAAATTCTCCAGGCAAGAATACTGGAGTGGGTTGCCATTTTCTTCTTCACTCTTTCTCTTAGCTCAAGTATAAAAGATAAGTCTATCTGAAACATTAACAATCGTAAAAGCAGAAAACTTAGGTTATGAGTGGAGAGGGCTGATGGAGAGAGAAAATAACACTGTTATGAGATTGAGAGAAATATAATATTTATAAATTACAAAATTGAACTATAAGTTGGTATAGATTTAAAAACAAGCAGAAAAAATAAATTGAATATGAGATAAATAAGAAAATAGTTAAAATGAAAAAAACACCAAAAATCATTAAGAGAAGTAGAGATTTGGGTATGATGTTTTAAGAATCCTTTCAATGGAATTAAGGGTCCTTTTGGATAAACCTCAAAAACACAGAACTTTTTATTTACCTTCCTCTTCCCAGTGTTTTCTCAGCTTCTTGCACAGTCAACCTTCATGTTTAACAAATGAAAGAGTGAGCCCTGTGCTTGTATAGAAACACAACAAAATTCAGTGGGGTTAAACTCACTAGCTTCTCTAATAAAAAGTTATTCACATGTCTTTATTCGAATAATCAAATAATTTTATAGTAAGTTGATGATTTTAGAGTTTCTTTTAAGATTGTACTTGCCAGATGCAAAATTTGGCAATTGATTAAGACTCACTATCTGTGCTGAGCACAAAAAGAAAACTACAATAATTAAAAGTTGCAACTAAAAAATGGAAATATTCATTCTGCTTCCTCATCGCTATTTTCAGTATCTGAAATTGAAAAGTTATTCTCTTTACTCTTTAAACATATTGAAACATACTCATTTATTCATGTTCTTTTATTTATTCAGGACTCTTTTTCTAATACTTGTATAATATTTGACTGCTAGAGCGATTATAAATACAAACAGACATTATAGTATTTTTTCTTTTGTGATTCAGGAACAGTTAACTATTCATTTCAATGAAAGTCAACATATATGTGAAGCTAAAAAGAAATATGAATAAAGACACATTGTTATCTAACTCATGAACAAAAGGTTCAGGTCCTACCAAAACATACTCTGTACAGTAAATTAACTCTCTGTCAGTGAAACCTCCTCGGATGGAAAAGGTAGTGAGAATGGTTTTAAGCATGTCCATAAGTGTACAGACTTCTGATAAACATCGTGATCCAATAATCTTCAAAAACCCTCTGACTGCCAAATTTGAAACTCACTCACAAGGTGACTGAGTTTTTATTTCTCTTATAGACTCATGATAGAAAAACTATTAGCTCTCACATGTATTAGAAGAAATACTTATTCTGTACAGTGCAAAGCATTTAAAAGCATCAGAAACACTTAGAGATGTTTAATTAAAGATCATATTTAACTTAGGTGGAGACTTGCTTCCTAAACCTATATGAGACTATACTAAATTGGAAGTAGTAAACTATTTTTCTGGATTTATAAAATGGAAAAATAGTACAGTGTAAAATTTGGACAGTTATATATAAGAGTGAATTAACATTTTATTGTTAGAATTGAGTTTTAGCTCTATTAAATAAAACTGAGTAGTCCAATAATATTTAATAAATAGCTCAATAGCAAAAAAAAATCTTGAATAAATGAAATCAATTATTCCAGTTTTCATAAAGTCCAAATAACTTCAAGCAAACATTAATATTTGAGGTGACTAGTCTTTTACAAGCCACACAGTACTAACCAGGAATACTACAGCACTTACAGTTTTTTCAGCTAACTGAAACAAAACTCAGGTGATGCTCATGAATGAATAAATAAATAAATAAATTTCTTAATATTTGTTTTTATAGCTCAGTAGTATATTATCTAAAGTCTTGTTTTTCATACAGGTTTATGATGCTTGCAGGCCTAAGTAGACTCAGAGCAATTAGGATTAGTTGACCAAATTGATGATTAGGCAGCTGTCCAAGTTAGATCATTTCAGTATTGGAAACAGCTCTCAAAAGCTTACCATCAAAGTAATCTCAAGTTGAAATACAAACATGACAGGCTCTTCTGCCTCCTTTGAATTCTTAAGCAAGTTCGTTTTTTGTTTGTTTGTTGAAGAGAAAGAAAATATGTACACCTGTATATTTTGGTTCCTGTGAAGACAGTGCCAGTCTTCACAGGCTGCTGGCTCCTTCCCTCAAAATCAATACTGACGAGAATGTAGAGGCAAGAGGGAAAATAAATGAGAATTCCAGGAACTCCAGCAGCATCTCAAAACTTGAAAACTCCCTGGGGATATTAAAGGCTGTTTTGAATTAATATATTTGTAGGAATGGAGTTGCTATAATATAGATGAGAGATTTCAGGGGTCCATGTAACAGAATAGTTTAGAGGAAAACATTAATATGGTTTTCTTGCCTCTCACCATGTTCCCCTTGACAAGCTTTCTGGTTTCCTCCAGGTAATATCAATGTAACACAAAAATCTGTGCTTGGATGACAGGTTGAAGACAGCACTTAATGACCAGTTGCCCTCAGGCATTCACTGTCACTGCTCCTGAAATAAGGTGGCAGGATTATTGGAAGATACACTGTGGAGGCAGCCTCCTCCCATTGGGCAGCTTCTCCCTAAGTGCTTAGAAGTTAAACCAGCCCTAGGATGCTGCCCTCATCCACATGGACTATGATGCTTCCATCCTTAAGGAGAGAGGGAGGAAGAAGTCTCGTATCCTGACTTGAAAAGGAATTACAGATTTTATACCTAACAGAGGTTATGTCACGTCCCACTGGAAAGAATTCAATCACATCATGCACATAACCACGTACAGCTGCAAGGGAAGCTGGGAAAAGTAATATTATTACTACCTTATTAATATATAAGGTATTATATTTTTTCTGTGAACATATGCCTTATAAAACATTTAAGGACTTACTTACCAAATAAAGTGGAATGTGTTTATTGGGTTATAGCTAGAAGCTTTTCTCAAAGTCCAATCCATTCCCTTCACCAGTATTTCCGTACACTCATCTCACCTTTTTTAAAGAATATAAAACCTCTCACTCCAGATGTATGCATGACTCCCACCTTCCCAATATTCATGACGGAACTCAAGGTAGTATCCTCAGAAAGGCCTTCCCTGCCTGCCTGAACAAAATCAGCCTTGTTCTAGCTCATTTTTGCCTCTTATTTTCTCCATGTATTTACTAACAACTACAATTATATAGTTGTATAATTATCATACACATTTATTTGTCACATATAATTTTTATTATACATGTACATGAACAAATATATCTATAAAAATAAACATATATACTTTTATTTACATATATTTATACATACTTCTGGGTTTCCACAATGGCTCAGTGATAAAGAATCTGCCTGTAATGCAGAAGACACAGTGGATGCAGATTTGATCCCTCAGTCGGGAACATCCCCTGGAGGAGAAAACGGCAACCCTGTCTAATATTCTTGCCTGGAAAATCCCATGGACGGAGGAGCCTGGTGGATTACAGTCCACAGGATCATGAGGAGTATATCATGACTTAGAAACTGGTGCACATATACACATATTATTTTTTATATATATGAACAAATATATTGACACAAACATTTATATATTACCATCCAAATATAATCCCCTCTGTCCATGGAGTTCTCCAGGCAAGATACTGGAGTGGGCTGTCATGCCTTCCTCTGGGGGATCTTCCCAACTCAGGGGTTGAACCCATGTTTCTTACATCTCCTGCTTTGGCAGGTGGATTCTTTAACACTAGCACTACTGAAGAAGCCCATATGTAATTTTGACCCATTTAATTTTTTAAATTTACTTTTTCTCCTAGAAGTTAAGCTCACTTAAAGTTTAAACAGATTCATCTTGATTATTTGGTTCACTGTATCTTCCAGTCCAAGACATAAAAGTCATGAGTAGGTGTTCGGTTTAGAAGATCTACAGTTTTATTCTGAGTTAATACACATTCAACTAATATATATGGTGTGTACATACATATACATATATATATATATATTCACTAGCCGTTCTCAAATTCCCTTAGATCTTGTGACTAAGATCTTGCCAAAGAAGTATAAAGTGTTTGTGCAGCGTCCAGGCCAGTTGCCCAAAGAGAGTTGATTCAAGTGAGTAAGATCAGGGCTTTTCGTTGTGCTTGTTGCTCTTTTTCTCCCTTGCTTCATTTCACAGAGTGGAATGTGTGCATAATTAAACATCGCAGTCATCTTGAACATAGCTGACTTTGATAAGAGAAACCGTATGCTAGGTTGGTAAAGGAAGAGGAGGTCCCCAATGATTATCAAGCTCAGTTTATCACACAGGGCTACTCACTCCAGAAAGTTTTTCTTCCTAAGACAGGAATAAATTCCTATCTTAAGACATGGCTATTTTGTTATTCTTTGCTGGATAAAATTCTTAACTAGTATATTAAATTATTATTATTATAACAATAAAAATCTAAGATAGAAGATAGAAAGCATAGTTCCAATACATATTTTAAATTAACACATTTTATTTTTTAGAGGAATTTTGGATGTTAAAAAAGTCAGGGTGAGTTCCCAAATGTTCCTTCTCCTCTTCATCCCTCCACAGTTTCTCTAATATTAACATCTTACCTTAATATAGTATATTTGTTAAAGTTGATGAACCAATATTGACACATTATTAACTGAAGTCCACAGATTATATCAGGGTTTACACCAGGGTTCACACTTTGTGTTGTACATTCTGTGGGTTTTGAGAAGTATATAATGGCATGGTAAAAACATTTTACATTATAGAGTTAAACAAAAATAGTAAAAGTATGAGTGAGATTGATTTTTATATTTATTTGGTTATGTGTTTGAAGCATGTTTCTCCCTGCTAGAATATAAGCCCCCAGGCATACATTTTTATATGTTTTGTTCATTATGATATTTGTAATTTCCAGAGTAGATTCTTGCCTGGACTAGATGCTCAGTAAATATTTGTTGATTATACAAATGCAAATATGGATATACATGTTGAATATTCTTGAAACAGAGCTGAAATTCTCTAATGCAAAACAAAATGAAAAGCTAGGACAAAAAAAAAACTGCAAACCATATTTGAAAATCTCAGGAATTTTGAAATGGTTTGGAGGGAAAGGAGGAGATAAAATAATTTGAGGGGAATTAAAGAATTTACAAGGGTGTGGAACAGAGTTATAAAAACAAAGGTTAACTCAGTAACAAAGTATTATAACAACGGCTGGAGTTATTTCCAGCTATAATACTTAATGTACTAGGAAAGGAAAGCCAGAAAAACGGAGAGAGAAAAGATGAGGGTGTATGTATGTGTGAGACAGAGAAGCAGAGAGATGGAGAGTGCCAGCTAGCAAGAATTCTCCTTTTGATAGTCACAACCAAAGAAAAGAGATCTGACATGATATGAGTTAGAGAACCAGTACCTCTAATTCTGTTTTCATTCTGTGGATCTCCTATCAGCATTTTTTTGGGGTGAAAGCTTCTGTATTCTTGACACAGAGGATACAAAAATTCTCCTTAGCTACCATATTTTGTGGGGTGTTGGCAACTGAGTTGTATTCTCCAACTGAAACCACAAATATTCAATCATGTAAAGCAGTAAATAAAAAGAGAAGAAATGAGTAAAGAAATAGAACAAAACTTCTATGGCTGGTTATAAATGTAAATTGATATTCGTGGCCTAATTTTTAATTTTTTAAAATTTTAAATTAATGTATTATTTATTTATTCTTTTGGCTGTGCTGGGTCTTTATTTCTGTGCACAGGCTTTCTCTAGTTGCAGCTCGTGAACTCTAGAGTGCGCCCTTCAGCAGCTGTGGTGGATGGGCTTAGTTATTCTGCAAGCATGTGAAGCCTACTTGGACCAGGGATGGAATCCATGTGTCCTGTATTGGCAGGTAGATTCCTAACCACTGAACCACCAGAGAAGCCCTCATAGCTGCTTCTTCTGGCACACATTCTGCTTTCTTTACCCTCAGCCAGCACCTAGCAGACCTGGATCTTCTTTCTTTCGTATTAAGTCGCTCAGTCGTGTCCGACTCTTTGCGACCCCATGGACGGTAGCCTACCAGGCTCCACGGTCCATAGGATTTTCCAGGCAAGAATACTGGAGTGGGCTGCCATTTCCTTCTCCAGGGGATCTTCCCAGCCGAGGGATTGAACCTGGGTCTCCTACATTGCAGACAGACGCTTTACCGTCTGAGCCACTAGGGAAGCCCATTAATTTTATTAGTAATTATAAAATAAAACCAATTTATGAACATAGTTCCCTTTTCAAGATATAGAGGCTACAGTCTTTGAAAAGACCTGTTTCTTTATCTCACTAAATAACTCAAACTCTTCTAATATCTGAGTCCTCTTCACTAGCATGTTTTTTATGTGGTCTCAGTACTTTTCCACCAAAAGACTGCTCGGCAAGAGACTATAATGGGTGCCCTAGTGAACCCCTTGGGTTCCATTTATGGTCATCTTGGTACTACTAGAGAGCAGAGTCACTAATTTTCTGCTTAAAAATTAGTTGCCACCCAATTTAACAATCCTCTTCTTTATGTATTTGTTCAGTGGCATGAGAAAGCTTTTATGGCCAAAATGTTGACTTAGCTTCCAGCTGACTGAGGTCACTGCTCTATTCCATGGTGGAAGCAATTTTTCCTTGTACAATAGAACCTCAAAAGCCGTGGAGTCTGGAGGGTTATCTGACAGTAATAAGAAGGGCCATTTCCCCCCCTTGGTGTGTGGATCTATGTTTCTGGCTATGGAAGAGACAGCCCTTGGTTCTGTTATAAACTGCATTATTTAGGATATTATGTAGGTGGTTGTCTGCCAGCCGGCATTAAAACAGCATTCTGTGGGTTATAACATAATTCTGTCAAACCAGTTGCTTCTGGACTACCTAGCACACAGTAAAAATATTCTGTGAGTGTGACTCCTTGTCCAGACTCTCTTTGTCAAATAGTCTATCCCTTCACCTGACATGATATTCAATGAGAAATCATGGCAATGGATAAGATCTTCTAGCAAAAGCCTTGTGAGCAGAGTCTTTACATATCTTTTTCCCAAGGAGGTAGAGAAATCATTGTATTCTTCATGGCAGAAAGTGCCCTATGTAATAATGAAAGTGTATGGTCAGGCCATTCAAGGTAACTATTCTCTTCCTTATTATACACCCCATCCTCTACCAGGCCTTGCTTCTCGCACATGACTATCTGATCTACTAATTATAGGGCTTAATAGAAATTGCCTGGGTGCTTGCCCCCTGCCCCAGCTGCTGGTTTCCCTGGTACATGATGAGATGGCCTGGCACCAGTTCCCCTAGTAGCCTCCCTCTTCCCCAAGTAGTGAAGACTGTTACTATATCCTTGTTATTGGGTGCCTCACATAGTGGGAGAACACTCCATGACCCTTTTTTTTCTGGACATGTAAGTTCCCCTACACAGTGAACCATTAGTGTCTCTGTAGTGATCTCTAGGCTCTTTCTTCAGTCTCCAGGCTGGGCAAGTTACAAGGCTTGCAGGTCTGCAGGGGCAGCCCAGCAGCCAGGTATCTCTTTTCCCTATTGAAGAGACACAAGGGAGATAGCCACAAGTTAGTCTAGAAAAATATAATATATGCAGTTATGGTTATATCCTAGACCTCTATTTCAGAGACATGGAATAGGAGTTGCTCAGTGGATTGCTTCTATGTTATGGACTACTTATGTCTACATTTGTTACTGTGCTAATAAACAATAGTAAAACAACTACCTAAAAGAAAGCTCTGTTTGAGTATATAATTTTCAGTAAATTGGCTTAGGGCTGAGAAGTAACTTTGAGGTGTTAGGTTTCTGCAAAACAAATGTGGATGTTTTCCCCATGTAAGTTTAGCACCGCTTTACAAGGATATCCATCTGTTATGCTTTCAGGGACATCATGTCAATTAGTCATCAACATTGATAAAACCCAAGGCTGAAGATCAAAGAGCACAACTGTATTCAATGACAGTTTTTTTGTATGTTTTGTTGTTTTTGTTGCTGTAGTAATGAAAAAAAAAATTGAAGGGATCATGAGCTGTTTCTATAAAGAAAGGGAATTCTAGAATCCCCTTTAAGGAGCTAATAGAGGGTGGGGAGGACACACAATTATTTTAATAGGAGACACCAGGGTCAGGCCTAGTCTGGGTGTTTCCCAGAAAGGCAAACAAAGTGAAATTGAATCCCACAGGGTGTGCTATATGGCTTCAGGTGTGTGAGGTTAGTAAATGCAGGTCCTGATGGAGGGACAGAGGAGGATGGGTTAGAATGCCTTTGAGTGTCAGGAGAAGTTCAGATATTAGCAAAATCCAATGAGGCTCCTCTCCCCATAGGAACCAGATCAGCGATTTCTCAAGAGTTCTGTGGAGGTGGACAGGGTAGTCCTGGGATGAGAACCATCAGGCTATGCAGGTGCTGGAGGCACCTCAACTCTGACTTGCCCTAGGGAATCTAATTCAGGCCCCCTATAAAGCAAACCCCAGTTCTCCTTGACCTCCTCTCCTAACTTGGAATCACAAGGCCATGGTTTCTCCCACAAGGGGTCCAGCCAGGTTGGGTGGGAACCAGTCTCTGGACCAATAACTGTGTGGGAGCAAGACCTCCTAAGGCCAGAATAGGACAGTGAATTGCTTGTTCATGCCCAGGTGGTAAATCTGTATCCTTCCAGGAGGCCGCAAGCCCTGGGGCAGTGACATTGGCTTCTGGTAAGAAACACTGAGACTCCAAAATGATGTCTTTCAAAGTCTGAGGCCACCTCATATATATGGTGAAAGTGAAGTCATTCAGTTTTGTCTGACTCTTTGTGAACCCATGGACTGTAGCCTACCAGGTTCCTCTGTCCATGGGATTCTCCAGGCAATAGTACTGGAGGGGGTTGCCATTTCCTTCTCCAGGGGATCTTCCTGACCCCGGGATTGAACCTGGGTCTCCTGCATTGCAGATAGACACTTTACCCTCTGAGCCATCAGGAAAGTCTCCCATATATATGGTAGATGCTACATAAGATATGAGAAATGCTATGTATTTATACCCAGTAGTAGTGTTTAGGAGTATGTGTATGTATGAGAGAGAAAGAGAGGAAGTGTATTTATCTCCAGTGGAAGGAATGCAAGTAGAATACAATTATTTGGTATTTTGTTTTGTTTTGTTTTGTTTTGTAGTGAGAACATTTATGGTTTATTCTTTTAGCAACTTTCATGTATATAATACAATGTTGATTATCACCATGCTGAACATTAGAGTCCTCAGAACTTATGTATTGTACTACTCTAAGTATGTACCTTTGAACAACATCTCCCCATTTCACCCATCCCCTCACCCTGGCAACCGGCAGTCTCCTGTTTCTATGAGTTTGGCTTTTTTTTATATTCCATAAATAAGTGATATCAGAGTGTTTCTCTTTCTCTGACTTATTTCACTTAATGTAAGGTTCTCAAGTTCCATGCCAGGCCTTGCAAATAGCAGGATTTCCTTTTACCTCATGGCTAAATAATGTTATTTTATATATATATATATATACACACACATACACACATATATATATATATATATGCATCACATCTTCTTTATACATTCATCCATAGTTTGGACAATATTATTTCCATCTCTTGGCCACTGTGAAAAATGCTGCAATGAATGTATGAATGCCAATATCTATATAGGATTCTGTTTTCATTTCCCTTGGATATGTACCCAGAAGTAGAATTGCTGGATCATTTGATAGTTCTAATTTTAATTTTTGAGTAACCGCCATACTGTTTTCCATAGTAGCTGCACTAATTTACACTTGTGCTAACAGTGAACAGGAATTTCCATTTATCCACACCCTAGTCAACATTTATTTCTTGTCTTTTTGATGATAGTCATTCTAACAGGTGTGAGGTGATGTCTCATTGTAGTTTTAAAAAAAAATTTTGAGTATAGTCTCTTTTTTACCATGTTGTTAGTTTCTACTGTACAGCAAAGTGAGATATACATATATCTCCTGTTTTTTGTTTTTTTTTTTTTAATTTCCTTTCCATTTAGGTCCCCACAGAGCACTGAGTAGGACTCCCTGAGCTATGTATTAGCTTCTCATTAGTTATCTATTTTATACATAGTATCAATAGTGTATATAGGTTGACCCCAGTCTACCAATTCATTCCACCCCTCATCCTTACCTGCTTGGTATCCATACATTTGTTCTCTACACCTATGCCTCTATTTCTATTTTCCAAAGAATATCATCTGTACTATTTTCTAGAGTCCACTTATCAGCGTTAATACATAATGTGTGTTTGTCTCTTTCTGACTTACTTCATTCTGTATGACATTCTCTAGGTCCATCCACATCAATGAATGACCCCATTTTTTTTTTCCTTCTTATGGCTAGCATTCATTTGTATATATTTACCACATCATCTTTATCCATTCCTCTGTTGATTCACATTGAAATGCATTCCATATCCTGGCTGTTGTAAACAGTGCTGCAGTGAACATTGGGGTGCATATGATTTTTGAATTATGTTTTTCTCTGGATATATACCCAGTAGTGGGGTTTTTGGGTCATATGGTAATTCTGGTAATTCTATTCTTAGTTTTTAAAGGAACCTCCATACTGTTCTCCATACTGTACATTCCCACCAACAGTGCATTAGGATTCCCTTTTCTCCACACCCTCTCCAGCATTTTGTACCCTTGTATCTGACTATTTTCAAATATACTTGCAATGACTTTAGAATGGTCTCGTTTCAGTCTTGAAGTGTCCTCATCTGATGTTGATACTGTAGGAAACTTTTCGTGTCCAGTATGAAACAGTGCACACTAGTTATCTTCTAACTACTACCAGCTGGATCCTCTGAGGGCCTTTTTTCTTTCTTTCTCAGTCACTCCTTTGGCCAAGGGCTGTTGAAGTTTCAGACTAAAGAGTATTTATCTATTCAACCAGATCCACAGTTCTCAAGATTTCATTGACCAGAAGGTTGTTGTTGTCTTTAGTAAAAAGGATTTGTTTTTACTATTCTGCGGCACATTGTTTTATTATTTTGATAGAACAGTGGCATCCCATTATTTTTGCTGCTTTGAACAGGATTCATTGGCCAGTTGCATTACCTGCAGTTAAAATAATGTTTATTTGTATGTGTAAGAGGCTGTGAAGCCAGGACCTTGACCACAAATCCCAATCATGGAAATATCTTCACACTTGGAGCTGAGTCTTTTGTAGAATTGTTTGGTCTCTTGTTGTAGAAAAGTCACATATTTACATCAGTGTAGTAAAAATATTATATAACACACATTTTTCCTTGACAAGGAATAAAAGGACATGAGCTGGTTTATGACAACCCAGTTAATCAATGTAAACTAATTTGGGGGATTGGCAAAACAGATACCATTATTGGTGACTTTTCCTAGGGTCAGACAGAATTTGGACAATTTTTTCCAGCTATATTATTAAAATCAGAGGATGCTCAAATCACTTATATAAAATGATGTAGTAGAGTTGACCCTCCCTATGGGAGAGTTCTCCCTCTGGGGAGTCCACCAACTGGAGATGCGGAAACCCTAGATAGGGGGGCTGACTGTAGTTCTCTCTTTGGTTTTATGGGGTTGTCTTTTTCAGGAAAACATACTACATAGGTTTTAGATGTATGAAATACTCTAACAGTTACCCAAATACACAGGATAGATGTGTATTCAGTAGATAAGCTATATGCCTGGTTTTCACCAGGTAGTATCCTGGTGGGCCCAGAAAGAACTGGGAATGTAAGTGTTGTTTACTACCATGAGAAGAAGAAAGTGTTAGTAGCTCCTACCAACTCTTTAGGAACCTATGGACTATAGCCTGCCAGTCTCCTTCATCTGTGGAATTCTCCAGGCAAGAATACTGGAGTGGGTTGCCATTTCCTTCTCCAGGGGATCTTCCCAATCCAGAGATTGAACCCAGATCTCCTGCATGGCAGGCGGATTCTTTACCATCTAAGCCACAGGGAAACTTCTTACTATGAGAGTAAGTCAATTACTAGTATCTGAATGCAGGCTGACTTTCTGAGTGGATATAAATAGCATGTACAAATCAGGCTAAAATGTCTCTAAAGAGAACAGATTAGATACAACAGCAAGGATAGCCTCCATATTTGTTTCCTCTGAGTTTTTCAATTGACAATTCTAATATTATTTCAGTAAAAGCATTCTCTTGATTGGGAGAGGAGGTGAAAATCAATTTTTATAAGGTTGAAGATTGAGGTGAATAGTGATAGGACAATTTATTTATCACAAGGAACCTGTTAAAGAAAAGATGCTTTATGAGTGGTAAAGGAAGAGCTGTTAAATTTGTGTCATCAGAATCATATGGAGAATGACAAATTGGGCACCAGTAAGATTTAGAGCATGAATTATATTGTGAGAAACACTGAGAAAGCTTTGTTTTCGCTCGGGTGACAGAAGAAAGCCCAATGAGATGAGGAATAATATGGTGAAGATATAGAAGAACAATAGAGGCCACATGATCACAGAGAGGCACCAAAATACAGTAATTATAATATGTAGTAAATCAAAGGGGAATAAGCAAAGTGACTCAGAAAACTGTTTCATAGTTCTGTATGGAAGCTGTCTGCTTTGTCTAATTATATGGTTGATCCGAGAATCTTTTCCTCTGGCTTTATTGATACATAATTGACATATGACATTGTGTAAGTGTAAGATATACAGTGTGATGACTTTATGTGTTTATTGTACAGTATTTACAAATAAGGTTAATTAAACAGCCTTCACCTCATAATTTCCATTTGTAGTTATAGTGAGAACATTTAAGATTTGCTTTTACAGCAACTTTGTTAACCATAGTCACCATGCTGTTTGTTAGATCTCTAAAAGCTATCACTTACAAGTTTGTACCCTTTGACCAATATCTCCCCATTTCCCCCACCCCGCAAATCCCAGCAATGACTAATCTACTCTCTGTTTCTATGGTTCACCTTTTGGATTCCACATGTATCATAAGCATTTCTCTTTCTCACTCTTTCCTTCACACAATGCCCTCAAGGTTCATTCATGTTGTTACAAACGGTAGGATTTCCTTCCTTTTTACGGATAAATACTACATTTGTGTGTGTATATGTATATGTGTGTGGGTGAGATTTCTGTGTCCATTGATCTATCAACAGACATTTACATTGTTTCCATATTTTTGTGGATAATTCTATAATGAACATGGAGATGCAGGTATCTTTAAAAGATAGTGACTTCATTTCTGTCAGATAAATGTCAGGAAGGAGGATTGCTAAATTATATTGTAGTTTTATTTTTAATTTTGGACGAACCCCTATAGTGTTTTCCACAGTGGAAATGCATCAACAGTGTATAAGTGTTCCCCTTTTGCCACATCCTCACCAACATTTGTTATCTCTCATCTTTTTGATAAAACCATGATAATAGATAAGATCTCATTGTGGTTTTGATTTCCATTTCCCTGATTGGTGATGTTGAGTGACACTTCATGTAACTGAGTCCGTGGGAAACTGTCAATTCACTTTTTGCCCACTTTTATTTTTTTTATTTTTTTTTTATTTTTTTAATTTTAAAATCTTTAATTCTTACATGCGTTCCCAAACATGAACCCCCCTCTCACCTCCCTCCCCATAACATCTCTCTGGGTCAATTAGAGTATTTTATTTGCTAATAAACTGTATGAGCTTCTAACATATTTTGGATATTAACTCCTTATCAAAATATGATTTGTAAATATTTTCTCACATTCTGTAGATTGCCTTTTCATTTTGTTGAAAGCTTATTTTGCTATGCAGAAGGTTTTTAATTTGAAGTTTCACTTTTTTATTTTTGCTTCTGTTGCTTATGCTTTTGATGTCATGTCTAAAAAAAAAAAATCATTGCCAAGACCAATGTCAAGAAGCATTTTCCCTTGTTTTTTCTTTGGTGTTTTATAGTTTCAGGTCTTAGCATTAAGCCCTTAATCCATTTCAAGTTAACTTTTGTAAGGTAAATTCAAATTTTGCTATTTTGCCTATGAATATTCAATTTTCTAAACATCCTTTACTGACTGGACTATCCCAGTTGTGTATTCCTGTATTATTTGTCAAATATTACTTGATCTTATACGCATATGTTAATTTCTGAGTTCTCAACTCTGTTCCATTAGTCTGTATGTCTGTTTTCTGCCACTATTATACCATTTTATTTACTATCTGTTTGTAAGATAATCTGAAATCAGGAAGTGTGATGCCTCCAGTTTTTTGGCTCTGTCTCAATTGTTGTGGTTATTCATGGTCTTTTGTGGTTCCATTCTAATTTTATGACTTTTTTTTTCCTATTTCTGTGCAAAAATGCTCTTGGTATTAGGAATGGTGTTGAATTTATAGATGGTTTTGGTTAGTATGGACATTTTAACAATATTAACTATTCTGATCCACTAACATAACTATCTTTCCATTTGTGTCTTCATTTCTTTGTCAATATTTTATTGGTTTGAGTATATGTGTCTTTCACTTCCTTGGTTAAATTTATTCCTAAGTACTTTATTGTTTTTGATGGTTTTGGTTTGATTTCCTTTACTACTTTTTCAGATTGTTAATGTATAGAAGCTCAATGCATGTTGATTATATGTATGTTGTATGTTGATTATGTATCCTGAAACTTACTGAACTTGGTTAGATCTGTGTCGGGTTTTTTTGCTGGAGTCTTTTTAGTATTTTCTAGAAATAAGATGATGTAATTTGCAAACAGAGACAGTTTCTGGTTTGGATGGCTTTTAGTTCTTTTCCTAATTGCTCTAGCTAAGACTTCCATTACTGTGTTGATTAAGAGTGGTGAAAGTGGTACCCTTTTCTTGTTCCTTATTTTAGAGGGAAAGCTTTCAGCATTTGCCATTGAGTATGATGATATCTGTGGATTTGTTATATATGGGCTTTCTTATTTTGAGGTATGTTTATTCTATCCCACTTTGAGAGGTCTTCTGTTAAATTATAAATTTATGTTGAATTTTTTTTCTTTATCTATCGAAGGGATCATATGATTTTTATCATTCATCCTGTTAATGTGGTATATCATATTTTAAAATTCATATCTATTCATTTTTGACTGGAGGATAATTGCTTTACGATGTTTTTGGTTTCTGCCATATAACAATTTGAATCAGTCATAAGTATATATATATCCCCTCCCTCATGAGCCTTCCTCCAATCCTTCCATCCCACTTGTCTAGGTCATCACAGAGCATCAGGTTCAGCTCCCTGTGCTATACTGCGACCTCCCTCTAGCTATTTTACACATAGTAATGTATATATTTCAATACTACAATCGCATTTATTGGGCTTCCCTGGTGGCTCAGAGCTGCAGGAGATCCAGGTTCAGTCCCTGGGCATTTATTTGCATATGTTGAAATATCCTTGCATCTCAGGGATACATCTCATCTGATTGAGGTATAACGTTGAATCATAATAATGTGCTGTTGAATTAGGTATATAATACAGATATTATGCTGTTAAATTTGGTTTGCTAGTATTCTGAGAATTAGCATTATATTCATCAGGGATATTGGCCTGTAGTTTTCTTGTAGTATCTTTGCATGACCTTGGTATCAAGGTAATGATGACCTTGTAAAATGAATATGGAAGTGTGCCTTTTTCTTAAGCTTTTTGGAAGCATTTGAGAAGGATTGATATTAATAATTTTTAAATGTCTGATAGAAATCACCTGTGAAGCCATTTGGCTCTGGGCTTTTCTTCACTGAAGGGTGTTTGATTACTGCTTTTACTCTCTTTACTCATTCGTGTGTTCAGATTTTCTGTTTCTTCATGACTCAGTCTTGGTAGATTGTTTCTAGAAATTTATCCTACTTTATGTCACCCATTGTTTCCATATGATCATAGTAGTCTCTTCGGTTCGGTTCAGTCCCTCAGTCGTGACCGACTCTTTGTGACCCCATGAATCGCAGCACGCCAGGCCTCCCTGTCCATCACCATCTCCCGGAATTCACTTAGACTCACGTCCATCGAGTCAGTGATGCCATCCAGCCATCTCATCCTCTGTCGTCCCCTTCTCCTCCTGCCCTCAATCCCTCCCAGCATCAAAGTCTTTTCCTTAGATCCTTTTTATTTCTATGGTATCATTTTTAATCTCTTTCAATTATAATTTCAATTATCTGGGTCCTCTTTTTTTTTTTTTTCTTGGTAAGTCTTGGTAAAGGTTTGTCAATTTTGTTTCAAAAAACTTATTCTTCGTTTATTCATCTTTTCTATTTTTTTATTCTCTATTTCTGCTTTGATCTTTGTAATCCTCCTTTTGCTAACTTCTTTGTTTTCCTTTTTCTAATTCCTTGAGGTGTAAAGTTATGTTTATGTAAAATTTTTATTTTTTTAAGAGAGGTATTTATCACTATAAGTGTTTCTTTTAGAACTGCTTTAGTTACACCCTTCAGACTTTGGTATGTTTTAACTTGTGTCTCAAGATATTTTCTGATAATAGGATCTTGAGTCAGCTCTCCCATCTGAATTTAATCTACTTATAGAGGATTCCTAAGAATTCTCAACTTTAGTGTTCCAAAGGAAGAGAAGTACAATAGTTCAGACAAAGTAGCAATTTTTAAAAATAAGAATAAATAAATTTAAGGATTAGAAAGTTGAAGTTGCATAGTTACTCTAGTTGATGACAGTGCAATTAAAAAGTCATGTCCACAGATGATAAAGGGAGGTTTTTCCTTCTTGTCTGTCTCTGAAAATAAGCCCATGTGTTTTAGGGCATGCAGAGACTTCTTAGGTGGATAATTTGGGAAAGCTGGTAAAACCTGTTGGTGATGGGACTGAGTGTCTTTTGCAATATATAGTCATATTATCTTGCAAATAGGTAAGAACATGTATCAGAGTTGAAGCTCTCAAATGAATAAGCTATCCTATTAGTAACTAAAAACTAGTAAGCTTCTGGGTCTCAGAGGGAGGAACCAGTAAGTATAAATGTTAGTGATAAAATAGTCTTCCTGGGAAAATTGTTTTCTTGTTTTGCATTAGTCACTCAGTCGTGTCTGATTCTTTGCAACCCCATGGACTGTAGCCTGTCAGGCTCTTCTATCCATGGAATTCTCCAGGCAAGAATACTGGAGTGAGTTGCCATTCCTTTCTCCAGGGGATCTTCCCAACCCAGGTGTCCAACACATGTCTCCTTCATTGTAGGCAATTCTTTACTGTCTGAGCTACCAGGGAAGCTCTAATTTATTTTCTTTTTGTGCTCTAAATACTAAATAATTGCTATTGTTTGGTGTGTATATATATATATATATATATATGTATATACATGCATACATACATTTATAATGTATATATATAAATACATATTTATGTTTAAATATACATGAATATATACTAACAAACGTGTTCCTTAAAATATTCTTAAAATATTATATGTGAAAAATTCAAACTAGTTCATATTAGTTTTTATCCATTAATCAGGTTCTGTTCTTCATGGAAGTTAATGCACATAATTCCAACTATGGAGTACTAAATAGCCTATGTTTACACAGTAGATTCAAAATGAGAATAATAGCACATTTATTCATTTGTGGAGGTCACTCTTTTGAGGTACTTCTTTTGTGACCTTTGTTTAACTTTGCAAGGAAAAAAAAAATCATCCTGTTTAGTTTTACCTAATCAATGAAAAATGCTGCAGCAAAATGTAAGAATATCTGAAAATATTTTGTTAAACTGGAGGTAATGATCAGTATAAAGCTGTGTTCAAATAAAGGTATGTTTTGAATATCTCAGTGTTTAAAGTATCATCTGATCTTTTTAAAAATGCAGATGCAAGAGGATCAGCTTCAATTTTAGTTTCTGCTATATATAATTGTTTGTTTCTAAGATCTTTTTTCTGGTGTGAAATTTTAGATGATATTAACTAGACACAAAACTATTTGTCAATAGCCAAATTTAATCTTGAATAATGCACTGTGAGACACAAGTTTTAAATGGTTTCTTGTGCACTGATGCATAGAAATCATCCAGAGTACCATTAGCTATACAAAGTAGCATATAAAGAAAAGAAAATTTGCTCAGATAAAAAACAGAATCAAAAAGCATAGTTGCAAAAAAAAAGTTTGTGTCAGTCTTTGGATGCTTTATACCAAGCATATATACTTGTTCTAAAGCAAATAAAGGAATGCCAAAGTTCACTCTTATTTGGCCATTTTATCTTTTGCAGAATAATAAAATCTTTAGAAGCTTTTAATAAGATAAATACAAGTTCATTATACATTTTCTGCTGAATCTATTTTCATAGAAAATTTTTCAATTAAGATATTTGAAAACTGCTAGAAGTAACTCCTAGAAAGTATATGCATGGAAAATACTGCAATTTCATAAATTTATTGTCCAACAGAATTTTTAGAAACACCAAACTTATTTCCAGGTTTGAGACTTTTCCTATCTGGGTACCTGTTGTTTTATATGGAAATAAATCTGTGAGAAATAAAATTTATAAAACATACATTTCAATCAATCATGAGAGAGCACAGAAAGACTACTCTGGCTATATTTTCTGTTGAATATGGATGTGCAAATACAATTAGTTTTGAAAATGCCATTTACAAATTTGTGGAAATTAAGTTATAAAAAAAATTTTTATGCATTACCACAACAGGCCAATATATAGATATGTCTCCCACCTTTTGCAAAAAGAGAGTAATATTAAGTTTTTCTTGTAACAGTAAGTTTCATTTTGTCCATGTTTCTTTTCATAATTTACTGGTTTTATTATGTATATAAACATACGTAAAAAGACTATTACTGTCTACATTTCTGTGCACTATTATAATCACTCCATTATTGTTAAAGATTTTTTTTTAGGGTTTTTTATGCTTATTTGTTTTCTTTTAGGAACAAAATATGTTACATATGCCAATGGCTGTAGGGCCTTCTTCAGGAAACAAATCATCTTGTTTTCCTAGAATTAAACTTCTTTAACAGAAAACTGATTGATTACACAAACAGGTTGTGACCTCAGAAAAGTTGGCACTCACAAGCTGTAATTCTCAGCTAGTCTCAGGCATCCAAAGTTAAAAAAAAAAATTTTTGTTCATTGACCTAGGAAAATTTTGAATAACTTTTGAATAATCTTTTAGGATTATATATTTTTTGGGGGAATATATCAGTTCAGTTCAATTCAATCACTCAGTCATGTCCGACTCTTTGCGACCCCATGAACTGCAGCACACTAGGCCTCCCTGTCCATCACCAACTCCTGGAGTCCACCCAAACCCGTGGGGGAGATATATATATATATATATACTGTTTCAAATAATGAATTTTTTCTTGGCGGGATTTCAACTTCTCTTTTGAGTTTTTGCTTTCTTTCTGAGATAAAGTATCTAACAAAAAGTTAGTAGTAGAACTTGCTCATTTTTTGAGGTTAGCAATGGGTAGTTTATGTAGCATACTATAGAGTCATAGGGCTTCCTAGATGGTGCTAGTTGTAAAGAACCCACCTGCCAATCAGGAGACCCAGGAGATGAAGTTCGATCTCTGAGTTGGGAAGATAGATGATCTGGAGGAGGGCATAGCAACCCACCTCAGCATCATGGCCTGGAAAGTCCCATGGACAGAGGAGCCTGGCAGGCTACAGTCCATAGGGTCACATAAAGTCAGAAAAGATTGAAGCAACTTGATACGCACAAAGAGTCATAAGAGAATGTTAAATTCTTAGATCTTGATTAGGGACTTGATAGAATAAAAGGTAGTTTCAGTAAATGCTGGAGGCATTTCGGTCCAAGAATATTGTTTATTCTCTTTGGAATGGGCAAATACTGATCCAAGTGAAAGCTAAGGAAAAGCAAAAGTCTACCAGTCCACCAAAAGTGTGTGGGTATGAGAACTACTGAAGACAAAGTTGTATTTGCTTAGGACCCACCAAAACATGAAAGATTTCAAGCTTTTTCATATCTCAGAAACCTGTCAACTTTTTTGACAGCCCACATAGGTGTGTTGATTTAATGGAAAGCATTATAAGTCCCCATTTTAATGAAATCTTTCACAATAGGAGCAGTCCTTTCTGTTTGGGTCCAGTTGATGTACTAATGATTCACGTATGAAAGAGTCCTCATGTATTTGTAGAAAGAGTCTGTGATGACTGTTGATTTACTGAGCCTATGATTTCATGTTGATATCTCCATTGAAGTTTCTCCCTATCACATTTTCTAGAGCAGTATTACACAGAAGAAACTTATGCTGGTGAGTGAGAGGGACAAGAGTTAAAGTTGCAGGTTTTTTGAGGGGAGAGTTTTAGGGGCACTTTAATCTTTACCATCTGAAGTGTTCTTCTGACTCACAGGAAGTGGTACAAAGAATAAGAAAGTTTATTGTTGTTAGAGAATCAGTGGACTTTTGAGAACTATAGTCCTGCTTAGAATGCATTCATATTCCATCAGGATTAGGAGTTGTTACTATTTTCTTTTTTTAACCTAGCTAGAAAGAGTCAATTTTCCTTTAGCTTTTTTTATTGATAATGTCAGCAAGTTTTCCTATAAAGA
The DNA here is from genome assembly GCF_042477335.2 of Ovis canadensis. Taxonomy (NCBI): domain Eukaryota; kingdom Metazoa; phylum Chordata; class Mammalia; order Artiodactyla; family Bovidae; genus Ovis; species Ovis canadensis. Next base: position 33,308,899 of record NC_091261.1, on the reverse strand, counting down.
GCTTTGTTATGTGTTGTCCCTTAAGGGCAGGGTTCCAAAAACTGATCCATTATGCTGCTTTATTATAAAGTATCTTGCTATTAGCCTATCATTTGTTTACATTCCAGAACTGTTCTGTTAGTAAGCTATCAACCAAGGAGTGGAAAGGGCCACTAAAATATCATCACAGGCTATCCCTAAAGACTGTCTTAAGGTTATGATGAATTCTGTTAACTTGTCCTTTTGCCTTTTTCAGGACTGGATTAATCTCCATTCTATTTTTAACAACAACAACAAAATGCAGTAGAGTTCCTTAAAGTTGTTCTACTTAATATCCTCTGAGACGTACTAATTCAGTAAAACTTACTTACCTTCAACTGTTGTCGGTTATTTACTATTGCTACGTTGAAGGGTTTCATTGGCTGTGTTAAGCATCCCAGCTGGAAACATTACCTGATAAAGCCCTGGGATCAAAGACCATTAAGGACATGCCTGTAATTTAACAAATGTGATTCATCAATTCACTGTAGCAAAGGAGAACACACCAGAGGAAATATGGAGTATCTTAGTAAGGATGACTTGAAACCAGTACAGTTGATTTACTAGTTTATCTTATTAACTATTTTTTTCCCCTAGGAAGTAGGAGGAACCAAAACAGAGTAAGAATTTTTACTGGAGAAGCAGTAACTAAAAAGAGATGATTGTTTTTCTGTGGCTATGTAATGTAGTTGCAATTGTCCATGTTCAGATAAGATTGTGGTATGATATTGTTTTTGTCTAGCTTTGTCATGGTCATAGAGTAATCTTGTCTGATATTATTGAATGCTTAATTTTTTTTCTGTTCATAGTGAATACAACTATTGGTTTAGCTGTCAAATGAATGGAAATTATTTTCCAGTCTCACCACAGATCCCTTCTGGTCAAATGCTGTGCTTATAACTACATCTTACTGAAGTTACAGGGCCCACTTTGAATCTGATTATTATTACCAGCTGTGCTCTGCCACTTTGAGTTTGAAATGCTCTCTTCTGAAATCACGGAAATGAACTCATTTGGTCTCCTCCATGGTAACTGCTGTTGTTTTTCAGTTGCTCAGTTGTGCCCTACTCATTGTGACCCCAAGGACTGCAGCACACTAGGATTCCCTGTCCTTCACCATTGCCCAGAATTTGCTCAAACTCTTGTCCAATGATTCAATGTACCATCCAAACATCTCATCCTCTGTTGTCCCATTCTCCTCCTGCCCTGAATCTTTCCCAGTATCAGGATCTTTTCCAATGATTTGGCTCTTTGCCTCAGGTGGCCAAAGTTTTGGAGCTTCAGTTTCAGCATCAGGCCTTCCAATGAATATTCAGGGTTGATTTCTTTTAGGATCGACTGGTTTGACCTCCTTGCTGTTCAAAGGATTCTCACGAATCTTCTCCAGCACATCTTTCCTAAATTATAAGCTCCTGTCACAGCTTTCCAAAATGCAGATGTTTATTCATTACCTCAATAAATTTATTAATTACTTGACAAAAGGAATGTTTTCCATGTCCTTTCAAAGGGTATAGTTCAGTTCAGTCACTCAGTCGTGTCCTACTTTTTGCGACCCCATGAATTGCAGTATGACAGGCCTCCCTGTCCATCACCAACTCCCGTAGTTCACCCAAACTCCTGTGCTTCGAGGCAGTGATGCCATCCAGCCATCGATCCTCTGGCGTCCCCTTCTCCTTTGGCCCTCAATCCCTCCCAGCATCAGGGTCTTTTCCAATGAGTCAACTCTTCTCATGAGGTGGCCAAAGTATTGCAGTTTCAGACTCAGCATCAGTCCTTCTAACGAACACCCAGGACTGGTCTCCTTCAAAATGGACTGGTTGGATCTCCTTGCAGTCCAAGGGACTCTCAAGAGTCTTCTCCAGCACCACAGTTCAAAAGCATCAATTCTTCAGCACTCAGCTTTCTTCATAGTCCGATTCTCACATCCATACATGACCACTGGAAAAACCATAGCCTTGACTAGATGGACCTTTGTTGGCAAAGTAATGACTGCTTTTGAATATGCTATCTAAGTTGGTCATAATGTTCCTTCCAAAGACTAAGCGTCTTTTAATTTCATCGCTGCAATCACCATCTGCAGTGATTTTGGAGCTCCCAAAAATAAAGCCTGACACTGTTTCCACTGTTTCCCCATCTATTTGCCGTGAAGTGATGGGACCGGATGCCATGATCTTAGTTTTCTGAATGTTGAGCTTTAAGCCAACATTTTCACTCTCCTCTTTCATTTTCATCAAGAGGCTTTTTAGTCCCTCTTCACTTTCTGCCATAAGGGTGGTGTCATCTGCCTATCTGAGGTTTTTGATATTTCTCCCAGCAATCTTGATTCCAGCTAGTGCTTCCTTCAGCCCAGCATTTCTCATGGTATACTCTGCATATAAGTTAAATAAGCAGGGTGACAATGTACAGCCTTGACGTACTCCTTTTCCTATTTGGAACCATTCTGTTGTTCATGTCCAGTTCTAACTGTTACTTCCTGACCTGCATATAGGTTTCTTAAGAGACAGGTCAGGTTTTCTGGTATTCCCATCACTTTCAGAATTTTCCACAGTTTATTGTGACCCACAGAGTCAAAGGCTTTGGCATAGTCAATAAAGCAGAAATAGATGTTTCTCTGGAACTCTCCTGCTTTTTCCATGATCCAGCGGATGTTGGCAATTTGATCTCTGGTTCCTCTGCCTTTTCTAAAACCAGCTTGAACATCTGGAAGTTCATGGCTCACATATTGCTGAAGCCTGGCTTGGAGAATTTAGAGCGTTACTTTGCTAGTGTGAGATGAGTGCAATTGTGTGGTAGTTTGAGCATTTTTTGGCATTAGTATCAAGAGTAGATTTGGGTCTTCGTGAGTATCTGAATCCCTTTGATAGGGAAATGAACTTGGTAAAGCTTAAGAAGATTTTTATATGGAAAAAGGCTAACCTGTTCAAAATAGGTAATATGAACTGCTTCCACTGATAAGGCAGGTTGAAAGGGATTCAGAGTTCTTATGCTAATACATGTAATTCCAAATACTCCCATAATAATTCTCCTTTATTACTAGATCATTTACCTTAGAGCAAAAGATCTGGAGATGTTAACATTTTAACTTTACAGTAATTAACCCAGGCTCTGGGTTTGATCTTTTGACTATAGGAGGCAAGAGACACCTTGAATATGTCATTCAAGGCTTATTATTTTTCAATGTTTGGAGTCAGAAATTCATAGCCTGCAATTTCTTGTCAATTTATCTTTTCTTCATGTGCATTCATAGTTTTAATCAAAAGAATCATCTGACAGTTCAATCCACATAATCTGTTTCAGTCAAGTTCAGTCACTCTTTGCAACCCCATGAACTGCAGCATGCCAGGCCTCCCTGTCCATCACCAACTCCCGGATTCCACCTAAACCCATGTCCATTTTGTCGGTGATGCCATCCAACCATCTCATCCTCTATCATCCCCTTCTCCTCCTGCCCTCAATCTTTCCCAGCATCAGTGTCTTTTCAAATGAGTCAGCTCTTTGCATGAGGTGGCCAAAGTATAGGAGTTTCACCTTCAACATCCCTCCAATGAACACACAGGACTGATCTCCTTAAGGATGGACTGGTTGGATCTCCTTACAGTCCAAGGGACTCTCAAGAGTCTTCTCCAACACCATAGTTCAAAAGCATCAGTTCTTCAGTGCTCAGCCTTCTTTATACTCCAACTCTCACATACATACATGACCACTGGAAAACCCATAGCCTTGCCTAGATGGACCTTTGTTGGCAAAGTGATGTCTCTGCTTTTTAACATGCTGTCTAGGTTGGTCATAACTTTCCTTCCAAGGAGTAAGTGTCTTTTAATTTCATCACTGCAATCACCATCTGCATTGATTTTAGAGCCCAGAAAAATAAAGTCAGCCACTATTTCCACTGTTTCCCCATCTATCTGCCATGAAGTGATGGGACCGGATGCCATGATCTTCGTTTTCTGAATGTTGAGCTTTAAGCCAACTTTTTCACTCTCCTCTTTCACTTCCATCAAGAGGCTCTTTAGTTCTTCTTCACTTCCTGCCATAAGGTTGGTGTCATCTGCTTATCTGAGGTTGTTGATATTTCTCCCAGCAATTTTGATTCTAGCTGTGCTTCCTCCAGCTCAGCATTTCTCATGATGTACTCTGCAGACATCTTCCCTGTCTACATACGTAGAGACTTCCCTGGTGGCTCAGACAGTAAAGCATCTGCCTACAATGCAGGAGACCTGGGTTCAATCCCTGGGAAGATCTCCTGGAGAAGGAAATGGTAACTCACTCTAGTATTCTTGCCTGGAAAATCCCAAGGACTGAGAAGCCTGGTAGGCTATAGGCCATGGGGTGCAAAGAGTCAGGCACAACTGAATAACTTTACTTTCACTGTGCATATAAGTTAAATAAGCAGAGTGGCAATAATCTGTTTAACCCATAACAACTAAGAGCCACAGATTCTTGACCACCAAAGGCTGTTTCCTCCATCTGTACTTTATTCTGGGCTTCTCCCGCCATTTTTTTCTCGCGGCAGGAGAAGTAGATCGAAGGCAGTTGTTTAGGGTATTTAGCTGTTAACTAAATCAACACTACTATTGATAATTTGAATAATTCTTTTGCAATAGATGATTAATGCCAATTTCCTTCCTGAGAAATGAAACATCCTGAGGCTCTTCAAACATATAAGCTGAAACATGTTTCAGCATTTATTTTGAGAAAGTAACCATTATAGTCATTAAAAGAATGAATAACAACAAAAAATTAAAATGTAAAGCATAAATTAAAAAGTAATAAACTCTGTATGTCAATTACTTCATTAAAAGTGCCTGTAGCCCTCCTCTGTATTCATCTCTCTAAAGAATAAAATCCTCAAATTACTGAAAATGCAAATCAAGCTCTGTATCATTCATAAGAAGAAAAATAAAGGAAAAAAGAATGAAAAGAGTTATGTTAAAAACAAATGAAAAAACAGAAAATTCCAAAACAAAACCACTAGAGTCAAAAATACAATACAGATTTAATGGACAAAAGCACTAGATAAAAACCAAGCAGGAAAAGATGTAGAGATTGAAAAATTATTAAGGAAGAAGATGGAACACACATAGTATCTATGAACAAGGCAAAATGGCACCTAAATTTGTACAGCAAACTCCTAGAAATAGAGGATTTTAATTAAACTTCATCAAGATAAAGATAATCAGAAAATTATAATGGAAAAAATATTTATTCATCTTTCAGACCCTCATGTCAATGTATGGGAAAACCAATATAGTATTGTAAAGTAAAATAAAGTAAAAATAAAAATAAAAAAAAAAAACTAAAAAAAAAATGAAAACAGACAAGAAATGTAGAGGCATGTATATGCATAATATTTAACCCTCTCAGAATAATTTTTTGTGTTCATGGATGGTTTATAAAAATTATACAGTTGCCAAGAAGAAATTGTTAATAAGTTACTCCAAAAAGCAATTTACAGGCTGTATGTATAAAATTAGCTTTTCATAAGTAACCACTTATGAGAAAATAATTATACATTACTTTATGGAAATTAGGAAATATTACCAATGGGAAAATTAGAACTAAAATGTCAAATTTTCTAGAAAGTAATAAAACGGAAAACATTTCATAAGAAAACCTTATGAAAATATTGTCTTTTTCTAGAGGAAATACAAATATTTATGTCTTCAACAATTTTAATAAACAATAAATGAACTGCTATTATTAACAGTAAGAGATTAGTAACCACAAATTAAGGATTTTGGGTGAAAATTAATGAACTAGAAAATAATTATTCAACATAATCATTCATTTACTCAGCAAATGTTTTTAGAGTGCTGACTATATGTTAGACATTCTTCTGGGCTTTGAAAAATAGCTTTGAAGAGAAAAAAGAAAAACTCAACCCTCATACAGTTTAGATTTTAGAGAGTAATGATTGGGTCAAGATGATTAAACATCAATAATTGTTTTGTAGAAGTTGAATAGGAAAAAGAACTAGGAATAAGTTTAGAATTGAAAAAAATAAAAATAAAAAGGTCAGTGAATGTCTCAAGAAGTGGAATAGATTGAAGTAAAATCGAACTATTTGGAAGAGCCATGCAACTATTTGGAGAAAGTCCATTCCATCAATCAACGGTGTTTTAAAGAATAGCTAGTAGAAAGCTCATTATTTTAAAATACCTTTAAAATTTCAAGTAATGTCTTTAAAGAATTAAAATTTTGAAATTAAAACCAAAACTGCACATAATCAGATTAGGAAAAATACTGTATAGTCATTCATAGTGAAAATATTGTAAAGTAATTAACCTCCAACTAAAACAAATAAATTTATATTAAAAAATAAAACCAGCTTGAACATCAAAAAAAAAGAGAAAGTATGAAAACATTTATAAAATGATGTGTATATTTATGGCAATAAATTCAAAATAAATGAGTGATTTTTTCAAAAAATACAAATTACTTACATTGTTACTATAAGAATAGACAATAAAGAAAAAAATATACAGAAAGTATTATAAAGTTGAACTATTACCAGTATTTTAGAAAGTGAAAATTGGTTATTCATTTGAAAATCCAAGAATAATCCACTTAAATATGATAATTTTACTAAAATCAATATAAGTGAGTATAGATTATTCATATAAAATTATACCGTTAGTTTTTTCTATTTAAATTAGTATTTAAAATACTAATTTATAAATACTAATTTAAATAGCTACCTTCCCTAGTGGCTCAGATGGTAAAAGAATATGCCTGCAATGCAGGAGACCCAGGTTTGATCCCTGGGTCAGGAAGATCCCCTGGGGAAAGGAACGGTTACCCACTCCAGTATTCTTACCTGGAAAATCCCATGTACAGAGCAGCCTGACAGGCACAGTTTCATGAGGACACATAGAGTCAGACATGACTGAGCGACTAATACACATGTTTATAAATTAATACAAATGTTTAAAATTCAGAAAATTCTACAAAATTTAAATAGAACATAGCTTAGTGGAGGTGGAGAGTAAAATAATCTATAAGTCTTAATTTTTAGGTTTTTCTACTTGCATTTTTAAATGTTTTATATAAGAATTGTATAACTGAGAATGATAATTTTAAAGGAAAAGCAAAGACCTATAAGCTAATGCAAATTCAAATTGCAGAAATGATCCAGAGAAGTTTGCTAAATATATCTAGCAAAAAATACCATGCAACCTTGTGCTTTTAAGTATATATATGGTAAAGAAATTGCTGTTTAATTGAAAACTACTGGCATAAATATTCCAACTTAAGGCTGATTTGAAAGAAAGCTCATTTCTGTCCAAATGAGCAAGATGAGCAATTAAATGCTGGGCATGACTCAGGAATAACTGCTTAGCATATGCTGTGATCACATAAAAATATCATTTGTATAATAACAAATGAAAGCATTACTGTTGCCATTATGATAACATCTCAGTTCAGAGCTTAGTGAAATATTTTGTCCTTCCTGTTTGTCTTTTATCAAATACTTTGCAAATTATTTTAATTTAATGTGAAAGTTTTATAAACAGTAGTGGTCAACAACTGAAGAGAATTTTAAACAGTCTAAGTGATTGTGAATATATCAAGCTAACTATCAAATGAAAAACCAAACTTCACAAGTAGTATTTTTTTTCAAATGACTTTGTTCCTATGAACTTCGATGTACAAATTAGATCAAGGTATCAGAAAGTATCAAAATGCCATAGGATGATAGTAAGGTAACATTATTACATGGCTAATACTGAATAATATGAATTTTACAAGTAATATCTGAATCTAGCAATAGTCATGTAGTTTACCATTTGTTATTTAAGATTTATATCTGTTCCTATTACCACAAAAAATTATAAACAAAAATTGTAGAAGATAGAAATTTCATTTTCCTCTCTTTCCTGTATAACAAGGACTAGAATAAATCCATGATGATAACTGAGTATTCATGATGCACTCCAACTCTTCCAGTTTGTAGTTCTACCTTCCCTAAAGTGCTGCTCAGATTCACATAGTTAATCATGTCCTTAATCAAGGGACAAAAGAGGAGTGTATGCTTGTTCTTGTTAAAGGCACAAAGGAAATTACGTAAATCTTTTTTTCCCCTCATCTCCTTTTAGTACAATGTAGTTAAAGAGATTAGTTATAGTACAGCTTCTGGAGATTCTGAGAATATAACTAGAGGCTGTGGTTTTAGGTAGCTATCTACTTTCAGGGCTTTTATTACTAAAAAATGGTAGAAGGGATATTAAAGATAATGTAGTCTTCCAAAATTTTTTGTAAAAAAAAAATTGTTTCACATCACAAAAGAGAAAACAAAACTGCACTACTGGGATTATAACAAGGAAGTTAAATTAGCAGACATACAAGAAAAAAAAAAGTTAGAATAGCTGTCAAAATATAATAATACAGATAAAATGTACATAAAAATGATCTCTTTCTTTCTCCCTAGCTATTGCTTTGCCCTCCTTATTTCCCAAGGCTTTTAATCTAAATATTTTAAATTAAGTTTTCTGCTGAGATAAATAGGCAGATAACACTATATAATAGATAGTTTTGCTGCTTTACCATGGGGAAACTTTCATGCTTCCTTTCTCTTTTTAATCAAAACAGATAACTTACCTTTATAGTTGAATACTTCAATTTAGAACATAACTCAATTAACTATCCTGAAGAAAGTACTGTGTGCCTGTTGCATTCTGTGTAGCCAATCTAGCTTTCTTTTGACAGGTATTTGCATGGTATGCATTTTTGCAAACTTTTTCTTTGAACATGCTGTGTATTGTGCTTAGTTGCTCAGTGGTGTCCGATTCTTTGCGACCCCATGGGCTGGAAAACATATCTGTAACCTTATATCTGGTTGACAATTCAGTTTTCACTTTTCTCTGTGCTTTCCTCGTTTTCCTTCTTCCTCCCCTTCCTTCTCTTCCTCCTCCTCCACAATCTAATCTTGCCCTTTCTATGGTTCAGTCTGGCAATCTCTGCCATTTAAATGTACATGGACCTTTATATTTAATGTAGTTATTGATATGGTTGGCTTTAAGTCTGCCAATTTGTTATTTGCTTTCTGTATGTTCCCCATCTTTTTGTTCCTTCTACGTGTCCTGTCTCAATAGTTTCTTTAGATTTTTATTTAATATCATGTTTTCAGTGAGAATTACTCCATATTTAGATGCATATCTGATGTATTTACAAGTGGAAGTGAGTGAAGTGTCTTCCTACTCTGCCAGCTTGATCTCCCTCTTACAATGGTTTTTTTAACATAGCAATATGTCTTCCTTATACAAGTATTCTTTGGTTATTCCTTCTAATCCTTTGTACTGTTTAGTAATTTTACCTCTGAATGTGTCATCATTTTTGCTCTAAAGAATTAATTATTTTTTTGAGAAATATTTAGAGGGAAAAAGTTAAATTTATTCATGTTTACTAACTCCATTACTCTTCATTACTGTACAACTGCTGAATTTTCAACTTGTATCATTTTATTTCATTCTGAAAAAAACTTTGCTTAAAATCTATTTGGTATCTTTTTGAGTATTTAGAATTTATCACCTGGTAAATTCTTTAATTTTGTTTTTGTTTTTGACTGTTCTGTTTGAAATAGTATTTTTACTTATTCTGTGCAAAATAATTTTACTGGCTATATAATTGGAAATTGAAGAACAGTCCCATCCCTTTCCCCAACACTTTAAAGATTTTTGTTCCTTCTTGTGGTGGGTAAGTGGGAGGGACACCTCTGTCTTAATTTCATTCCAACAAGAAGAGTTTGATCATATCTATCTTTGTTTCCTAGTATTCACTGTGCCTTTTATTCCCCATCTAACTTTTTATAAGATATCTCTTTTCGATGTTTTACTGTAGTTTGATTAGTGTATAATTTAATTTGTTTTTTCCTTTGTTACTTGAGATTTACTGATGACCTTAGGAAGTTTGGGTTTTCATCAAATTTATACATGTATTCCAACATTTAAAAAATATATTTATATATTTAAATGCAATTTATATATTAGTGAAAGTGAAAGTCATTCAGTTGTGTCTGACTCATTGCAACTCCATGGAGCCTGCCAGGCTCCTCTGTCATGGAATTCTCCAGGCAAAAATACTGGAGTAGGCAGCCATTCCCTTTTCCTGGGGATCTTCCCAACCCAGGGATTGAACCCTGTCTGCATTATAGACAGACTTTTTTACCATCTGAGCCACAAGGGAAGCTCAATTTATACATCAAATGTGTGTTTTATATATATATATATATGTAAAACATATATATATGTTTTATATATATATATATAATGCTTTATACATATTTTATATAAAGAATATGCATATTATTTCATTTTCCCATTTCAAGGGCTCCAATTTTACTTATGTTAGATATTTGCTATTAATTATTGTCACTGTTTTATTTTTTAGTTCATTTGAAACTATCTTTGCTATGTCCTCAAATTCACTGATCTGCTGTTAATCTAATTTAAACGAAGGTTTCATCTGTGACAGTGTAATTTTTGACTCTAAAAATTCATTTGGTTTTTTGCATGTGTTTGATTTTTCTCCTCATTATGCTTATATTTATCTCTACATCCTTGAGCATATTTGTTATAGCTGTTTTAAAAATCTAACCTTTCATTTTCTTGTTTCTTTGCGTGTGTTCAGTTCAGTCACTCAGTCGTGTCCAACTCTTTGCGACCCCATGAACCTCAGCACGCCAGGCCTCCCTGTTCATCACCACCTTCCAGAGATCACTCAGACTCACGTCCATCGAGTCTGTGATGCCATCCAGCTATCTCATTTTCAGTCGTCCCCTTCTCCTCCTGCCCCCAGTCCCTCCCAGCATCAGAATCTTTTCCAATGAGTCAACTCTTCTCATTAGGTGGCCAGAGTACTGGACTTTCAGCTTTAGCATCATTCCTTCCAAAGAAATCCCAGGGTTGATCTCCTTCAGATTGGACTGATTGGATCTCCTTGCAGTCCAAGGGACTCTCAAGAGTCTTCTCCAACACCACAGCTCAAAAGCATCAATTCTTCGGCATTCAGCCTTCTTTACAGTCCAACTCTCACATCCATACGTGACCACAGGAAAAACCATAGCCTTGACTAGATGGACCTTAGTTGGCAAAGTAATGTCTCTGCTTTTGAACATACTATCTAGGTTGGTCATAACTTGTCTTCCAAGGAGTAAGCGTCTTTTAATTTCATGGCTGCAATCACCATCTGCAGTCATTTTGGAGTCCCCAAAAATAAAGTCTGACACTATTTCCACTGTTTCCCCATCTATTTCCCATGAAGTGATGGGACCAGATGCCATGATCTTAGTTTTCTGAATGTTGAACTTTAAGCCAACTTTTTCGCTGTCCTCTTTCACTTTCATCACGAGGCTTTTTAACTCCTCTTCATTTTCTGCCATAAGGGTGGAATCATCTGCATATCTGAGTTTATTGATATTTCTCCTGGCAATCTTGATTCCAGCTTTTGTTTCTTCCAGTCCAGCATTTCTCATGATGTACTCTGCATAGAAGTTAAATAAGCAGGGTGACAATATACAGCCTCGACGTGCTCCTTTTCCTATTTGGAACCAGTCTGTTGTTCCATGTCCAGTTCTAACTGTTGCTTCCTGACCTGCATACAGATTTCTCAAGAGGCAGGTCAGATGGTCTGGTATTCCCATCTTTTTCAGAATTTTCTATAGTTTATTGTGATCCACACAGTCAAAGGCTTTGGAATAGTCAATAAACCAAAAAGAGATGTTTTTCTGGAACTCTCTTGCTTTTTCCATGATCCAGCTGTGAGAGCCGGCGCGGCGCACTAAGCGCAGGCGGCTGCGAGAGCCGGCATCTCATGTCTGAGGTCAGGGGCAGCGGCTTAGAGTGCCAGGCTGCGATGGCGCAGGAACGGCCGGGAGGAGCTTCGTCTGAGGTCAGGGGCGGCGGCCGAGAGGAGCTACCCTGCCTCCGAGGTCAGTGCCAGCCGGGAGAAGACACCCAGCTTCCGAGGTCAGGGGCTGTGGCCGGGAGGAGCTACCCCATGTCCGAGGTCAGTGGCGGCCGGGAGGAGGCACCTGGTATCGGAGGTCAGGGGCGGCAGCCAGGAGGAGCTATCCTTCGTCTGAGGTCAGGGGCAGCCGGGAGGAGATACCCCATCAGGGGCTGCCGAGATAAGCCACCTTTCACCTGAGGCCAAGGGCGGTGACCCTGAGGAGCCACCCTGAGCCTGAGGCCAAGGGCAGCAGCTGGGAGGATCCACCCACCCCCAAGGTCAGGTCCTGAGGCTGGGAGGAGCATCCAGAGGAGTGGTGGCTGCGCTTGCACAGGAGGGCCTAGAGGAGCTATCCCAGGTCAGCAGTTAAGGAGATTTGCATGTGTAGTAATACAAAATTAGATCCTGATATTGTGAATATTATATTTTTGTGTCCCTGGATTTTGTCTTTTCCTTAAAGAGGGCCAAAGTTTACTTTTGCAGGCAGTTAAGCATTTTGTAATTTAGCTTTATCCACTGTAGACTTGTTTTTGAAAGTTTGGTTAGTGTATATCCATGGCTGAGTTTTTACCAGGGACAATTTAGTCCAATTACTATGGCATGAATCTTCTGTGGTCTCTATTTCATCTTTCAGTGAAATCTCTAGTATATATGGTGAAAACCTGAGTATCTTCTAGCCCTGTGTAAGCTCTGAAAATTATTTAGCTTATTCCTTCCTGATAATTCTTTTCCTCAGTGTGTTAGTTTTAGCCTGTGCAAGCACAGATTATTGTTTTGCAGTATTCTTTTAGGGGATTCCCTGGTGGCTCAGCCAGTAAAGAGACTGTCTGCAATGTGGGAGACCCGAGTTCAGTCCCTGGGTTAGTAAGATCCTCTGAAGAAGGAAATGGCAACCCACTCCAGTAATCTTGCCTGGAAAATCCCAAGGACAGGCTACAGTCCATGGGGTCACAAAGAGTTGGACATAACTGAGCAAATTCATTGCACTTCACATTCTTTTAGATCTCTTCTTCATGTTAATTCCCTCTACTTAGGAACTCTGATCTGAAAATGCCAGCTTTACTCTTTCAGTTGTACCCTCTGTCTTCTCAACTCAGAAACCCTTATATATTTTCTCTAAGACTCTTCCTCTATGCACTATAATTGGAAAGTAACTTGAATTGGAAGGAAAGTGCCATTGTAAGGCTTATATTATTTAATTATAATTCAATTGTTTACTATTTTTTTAGAGAACATTTTCTACAATTTGGAAATTAAGAAAATATGAGTCTAAGGTTATATTTTCTAAATTACAGACTAATTTTCTGATTTGAATATAATTTACTACTGGAAATAGTAAAGACGCTTGTAGTACATAGCCAAAAATGAAGGAAAGAAAAGAAAAAAAAGGAGAAATGTTAGCCAGGTAATACAAAAATTATTTTCTAGATTTTATATTGCCATTTTTGAAATTTAATGTTTGTGAGTTTATCTTTCAATTAGCTACATATTTTGATTTTAATTTTGTAGCATAATATTGTATTAAGAATGTCATTAAATGATAATATTTAGTCCTATTTTTCACTTGGTTACTTGTGTCTAACTCTTTACAACCCCATTGATTACAGCATGTTAGGCTTCCCTGCCCTTCACCATCTTCCAGAGTTTGCTCAAACTCTTGTGCATTGAATCATTGATAATATCCAACCATCTCATCTTCTGTCATCCCCTTCTCCTCCTGCCTTCAGTCTTTCCCAGCATCACTGGTATTTTCCTGTGTGTCAGGTCTTCCCATCAGGTGGCCAAAGTATTGGAGTTTTAGCTTCAGCATCAGTCCTTCCAATGAATATTCAAAGTTGATTTCTTTTAGGATTGACTCGCTTGATCTCCTTGCTGTCCAGGGGACTCTCATAAGTTTCCTTCAGCACCACTGTTCAAAGGCATCAGTTCTTTGGCACTCAGGCTTTTTTATTGTCCAGCTCTCATATCTGTACATGACTACTGGAAAAATGATAGCTTTGACGAGATGGACCTTTGTAGGTCCACTACACTTTTAATGCACTGTCTAGGTTTGTCATTGCTTTTCTTCCAAGGGAGCAAGTGGCTTCCAATTTCATGACTGCAGTCACTATCCACAGTGATTTTGGAGCCCAAGAAAATAAAGTCTGTCATTATTTCTATTGTTTCCCCATCTATTTCCCAAGAAGTGATGGGACTAGATGCCATGATTTTAGTTTTTTGAATGTTGAGTTTTAAGCCAACTTTTTCACTTCCTCTTTCACTTTCGTCAAGAGGCTCTTTAATTCCTCTTCACTTTCTAAAATAAGGATGTGTCATCTGTGTATGTGAGATTATTTATGTTTCTCCCTGCAGTCTTTATTCTAGCGTATTCCACATCCAGCCTGGCATTTCACATGATGTACTCACTCTGTATATAAGTTAAATAAGCAGGGACAATACATAGCGTTGTCATACTCCTTTCCCAATTTGGAACAAGTCCAATGTTCCTTGTCTGGTTCTAACTGTTTTCTTCTTGACCTGCATACAGGTTTTGCAGGAGGCAGGTAAGGTGATCTGGCATTCCATTCTCTTATAATTTTCCATAGTTTGTTGTGATCTACAAACTCAAACTATGGACAGATGTTCATGACATTATATAGGAGACAGGGATCAAGACCATTTGCAAGGAAAAGAAAGGCAAAAAGCAAAATGGCTGTCTGAGGAGGCCTTACAAATAGGTGAGAAAAGAAGGTAAGCGAAAAGAAAAGGAGAAAAGCAAAGATATAAGTATCTGAATGCAGAGTTCCAAAGAATAGCAAGATGAGATAAGAAAGCCTTCTTCAGCGATCAAATAAAGGAAAACAACAGAATGGGAAAGACTAGAGATCTCTTCAAGAAAATTAGAGATACCAAGGGAACATTTTATGCAAAGATGAGCTCGATAAAAGACGGAAATGGTATGGACCTAACAGAAGCAGAAGATATTAAGAAGAGATGGTAAGAATACACAGAAAAACTGTACAAAAAAGATCTCCATGACCCAGATAATCACGATGGTGTGATCACTCACCTAGAGCCAGACATCCTGGAATGTGAAGTCAAGTGGGTCTTAGGAAGGATCACTATGAACAAAGCTAGTGGAGGTGATGGAATTCCATTTGAGCTATTTCAAGTTCTGAAAGATGATGCTGTGAAAGTGATGCACTCAATATGCCAACAAATTTGGAAAACTCAGCATTGGCCACAGGACTGGAAAAGGTCAGTTTTCATCCTAATCCCAAAGAAAGGCAATGCCAAAGAATGCTCAAACTACCTCACAATTGCACTCATCTAACATGCTAGTAAAGTAATGCTGAAAATTCTCCAAGCCAGGTTTCAGTAATACATGAACCATGAGCTTCCAGATGTTCAAGCTGGTTTTAGAAAAGACAGAGGAACCAGAGATCAAATCGCTCGATCATGGAAAAAGCAAGAGAGTTCCAGAAGAACATAAATTTCTGCTTTATTGGCTATGGCAAAGCCTTTGACTGTGTGGATCACAATAAACTGTGGAAAATTCTGAAAGAGATGGGAATACCAGACCATCTGATCTGTCTCTTGAGAAATCTGTATGCAGGTCAGGAAGCAACAGTTAGAACTGGACATGGAACAACAGACTGGTTCCAAATAGGAAAAGGAGAACGTCAAGGCTGTATATTGTCACCCTCCTTATTTAACTTCTCTGCAGAGCACATCATGAGAAATGCTGAGCTAGAAGAAGCAGAAGCTGGAATCAAGATTGCTGGGAGAAATATCAATAACCTCAGATATGCAGATGACACCACCCTTATGGCAGAGAGTGAAGAGGAACTAAAAAGCCTCTTGATGAAAGTGAAAGAGGAGAGTGAAAAAGTTGGCTTAAAGCTCAACATTCAGAAAATGAAGATCATGGCATCTGGTCCCATTCCTTCATGGCAAATGATGGGGAAACAGTGTCAGACTTTATTTTTGGGGGCTCCAAAATGACTGCAGATGGTGATTGCAGCCATGAAATGAAAAGTCGCTTACTCCTTGGAAAGAAAGTTATGACCAACCTAGATAGCATATTAAAAAGCAGAGACATTACTTTGCCAACAAAGGTCTGTCTAGTCAAGGTTTTTCCAGTGATCATGTATGGATGTGAGAGTTGGTCTGTGAAGAAAGCTGAGCACTGACGAATTGATGCTTTTGAACTGTGGTGTTGGAGAAGACTCTTGAGAGCCCCTTGGACTGCAAGGAGATCCAAACAGTCCATCCTAAAAGAGAAAAGTCCTGGGTGTTCATTGGAAGGACTGATGCTGAGTCTGAAACTTCAGTACTTTGGACACCTCATGAGAAGAGTTGACTCATTGGAAAAGACCCTGATGCTGGGAGGGACTGGGGGCAGGAGGAGAAGGGGACGACCGAGGATGAGATGGCTGATGGCATCAGCAACTTGATGGACATGATTTTGGGTAAACTCCGGGAGTTCATGTGGACAAGGATGCCTGGCGTGCTGCAATTCATGTGGTTGCAAGGAGTTGGACATGACTGAGTTACTTAACTGAACTGAACACAATTGAAAGCTTTAGTATTGTCAGTGAAGCAGAAGTGAAGTTTTCTCTGGAATTTCCTATCTTTTTCTATGATCCAGTGGATGTTGGCATGATCCAGTCGATCATCCATCAGAACCAGTCCTGTAATCCTGGACTTATAATCTCCTGGGATGCACACTCATACTGAGGGAGAAGTACCAGGGAATAACCTTGCTGGCAATGAAGACTAGGAAAAAAAGACCAACAAACATCCTGAACATACATCACAATTTACTATAGTGTTAAATTTTAAGTGAATATATTATGAAAATCTCATTGAAGTTTTTATCCTTTTTTAGTGAAACAGATTTTCATCATACTTCTTGACATAGCATTTCTCACAATGGCTGTAATTTATATGTATAGATAAATGTATTATTTCTGGCAGCATAATTATCTTTGTACATTTTTAAAACTTGTTACAGTTCATGGTGGTAGTGGTGATTAAGGCATTAAGTCATGTCCAACTCTTGCAACCCCATGGACTGTAGCTTGCCAGGCTCCTCTATGAGATTCTGCAGGCAAGAATACTGGAGTGGATTGCCGCTTGCTTCTCCAGGGGATCTTCCTGACTCAGGAATTGAACTCAGGTCTCCTGCATTGCAGGCAGATTCTTTACTGACTGAGCTATGAGGGAAGCCCACATTTGCCCTCAAAAGAGCTCAACATTATTATTTTTTTTAATCTGTGGCTTAATTGATGTCTCCTTCAGTTATCTAATTAAGTAAATATATTAATAAGATATATTTATTTCTTTTTACCCTTCATCAAGAAATATAATAAACTTTGATGAGAAATGTAAAAACACAGTAATCTTCACTGTCAGTAAGGTTATTGGGTTGTGGTGAGGGCTATTGTGAACTGAGCCTTGAAGCTCCAAATTGGCTGGAGCTCTAGCCATTGTCACCATAAGAGATTAAGGGTTGGATTTCAAACCTTTTCTCATTAGAAGCTGAAAGACTAGATTTTTATGTTACATGTGCTAATTTTTATGAAGACTCTAAGTCTTTAATTATTTATGTTTATTGAAGTATAGTTCACTTAACAATGTTTTCAGATGTACAGTAAAGTGATTCAGTTTATATATATATATATATATATATATATACACACACACATACACACACACAAACACACTTTTTATGAGATTCTTTTCTGTTATAGATCTTTACAAGATACTGAATTTAGTTCCATGTGCTATACAGTAGGTCTTTATCAGTTATCTGTATTATATATATATAGTGATAGTGAAGTTGCTCAGGCATGTCTGACTCTTTGAAATCCCATGGACTGTAGACTGCCAGGCTCCTCTGACCATAGGATTTTCCAGACAAGGATACTGGAGTGGGTTGTCATTTCCTTCTCCAGGGGATATTCCTGACCCAGGGATCGAACCCAGTTCTCCCCCATTGCAGGCAGTCTCTTTACCATCTGAGCCACTAGGGAGGCCCATAGTATGTATATGTTAATCCAAAATTCCTGGTTCATCCCTCCCCCCTTGCCCTTTGGTAATGTTCATTTTCTATGTTTATAAGTCTATTTCTTTTTGCAAATAAGTTCATTTGTATCATGTGTGCTAATAGATGTTTTTCTATTAAACATTATCTGCTATATAATCATTCTCAACACTGAATTCATTCTAAGGCCTCCAGACTGACTTTGCTGTTCATATGTCAGTCTTTTTAGATGTTTATCTTGTCATAGTTTTTTTCTTAATTGATAATATTTAGTTTGAAGTGAAATATAATTGAAGAGGAAAGTTTTCTGCTAAGTGATAAATATTTGTACAACATAGTTTCAGAAACTTGCAAACTTTTACTTTCTCATTTCTCATTCAATTAATGCTAGTCTAATCACTGCTATTCCAATAGCTGCTATGATTTAAGTAGTGCTAAATAATTGTCAAAATCTAATGAACTCAATTGCTTTGTTGACAGATAGAAATGATCAATAGTGTCTCATATTGGAACATAACTTCCTTTTGATGATTTCCTAATCTCAGAATGTTGTTATTACCAACTAGCAGCCAAGACACTCCATCAAGATATAAAAAGAAAGTTCTGTTAATTATGCAGCAAGTGTTGCTATACATCACTGACCTTTTCAAAATTCTTTTTTTGTCAGTGTTTCATAAGGCATTTCTGTAAAGGCATTAAAAATAAACAACAAAAGGTCATTGTTTTAGGCTTTTTTTTTAAATAAATGATTAAGGGAAAGAGACATATTTCAGCATTTTTGCAATATTTTACAAATGGTATTTTTCAGCTAAACTTTTGTGGAAACCTTGTATTAAGTCTAAAGCTAATTAAATATACAGAATAACAGTGGCTTAGTTCTAAAGCCCTTTGAATTAGCCACTAGGATAACATAAACCTTTGATGGGTTTATATGGTAAAAGAAATCTGCTTTTTCTTTTAGATGTGAGGACTAGATTTTTCAGAACAGATTTTTGTACTTTCTCTTACTGGTTAAGCAAACTTCAGGTGAATAATTTATATGGAAGTCTATAGAAAACCAAAATATTTACTTTACAGTTTAATTATAAAATATGCCTCATCTCATAGACATGTTGCTATGTAACATTCGTGTTTCAATAAGTTTTTATTGTATGTCTGTTAACCAACAGACACTGTTCTTGGCACTAGAAATAGTGTCGTGAGCTGAGATAAAGAGAATTATCCTGCAATAAGGATCCATTCTATGGTTGGGAGACAGAAAATTTATGTATATGTAATTTAAAACTACATTAAAAACCCAGAGGAATTAAAAAATAAATTTCAGAGTGAACAATTATAAATGCTTTGAGGTGAATGAGATCAAACCTGGAATGTTTGAGAAACAAGACTGATGCAGTCACAGAATGACAAATAATAAAGGCCAGATTATATAGGGTTTCTTAATTCACAGAGAGAACTTTGATTTCTGTTCTGACATTCTAATCTGATTTACATCTTAACTAAACCACTGGAAGTGCTATTTGCAAATACATGAAAGACAGGGGTAGAGGCAGTGTGCTAATTAGAGAACTATATAACCCCAGTGTGTGATGTACATGTAGCTTTGTCCAGGATAGTGACAGGTGGTTGCTAAGTTCTGGATATATGTATAGGGATCACCTGAGAAATTAAATCAAGACAGAAGCAAAGTGAAAAAGCTTGCTGTGTAAATGTCTGAGGAAGGAGTATTTCAAGGAGATGGAATTTCAGTGGTCAATGCCTTGAGGAGGGAATGTGCATGGAGTACAGGAACAGGAGCCTGTGTGGTCAGAGCAGAGTGAATGGATGAATGTTGGTAGTTTAGGAGGAGATGAGGGCAGAGAAATAACAGGGACCAAGTAAAGCAGGAGAGGGTTTGTGGCAGGAGAGAGAAAGAGAAAATAAGGTCTGAGGGCCTAAGTAACAAGAATAATGGAGTTAATAAAAACTGAAATGAGTAAGGCTAGAAGTGACATTAGTTTGGAGAAGAATACCAGCCTAGCTGTTTTTGTTCAGTCACTAAGTCATGTCCAACTCTTTGTGATCCCATAGACTGCAGCATGCCAGGCTTCCCTGTCCTTCAGTATGTCCCACAGTTTGCGCAAACTCATGTCCTTGAATCATTGATGCCATCCAACCATCTTATCCTCTATCACCTCCTTTTCCACATGACCTCAATCTTTCCCAGAGTCTTTTCCAATAAGTTGGCTCTTTGCACTGGTTGGCCAAAGAATTGGAGCTTCAGCATGAGTCCTTCCAATGAATATTCAAGGTTGATTTCCTTTAGGACTGACTAGTTTTATCTTCTTGCTGTCTAAGGGACTCTCAAGAGTCTTCCCGAGCATCACAATTTGAAAGCATTAATTTTTCAGTGCTCAGCCTTCCTTATGATCCAACTCTCACATCTGTACTGAACACTGGGAAAAATAATGACAGCTTTGACTGTACAGAACTTCGTTGGCAAGTGATATCTCTGTTTTTCAAATATGCTATCTAGGTTTCTCATTGCTTTTCTTCCAAGGAGCAAGTGTCTTTAATTTCACTGCTGTAGTCACGGTCCACAGTGATTTTGGAGCCCATGAAAATAAAAGCTGCCTCTGTTTCCACTTTTCTCCCATCTACTCACCATGAAGTGATGGAATCAGATGCCATGACCTCAATTTTTTGAATGTTGAGTTTTAAGCCAGCCTTTTCACTCTCCTCTTTCACTTTCATCAAGAGGCTCTTTGGTTCCTCTTTGCTTTCTGCCATAAGGGTGGCATCATCTGCATATCTTAGGTTGTTGATATTTCTCTCAACAATCTTAATTCCAAAATTTAGAGCCATGATTATATTCTTAATGTTAACAATAGCTGATCTTATAAGGCTTGTTTTTCTGGTAGTGTTATACTAAAAATGAAGCCCTGCTGCTGCTGCTAAGTTGCCTCAATCCTGTCCAACTCTGTGCGACCCCACAGATGGCAGCCCACTAGGCTCCACCATCCTGGGATTATTCAGGCAAGAACACTGGAGTGGGTTGCCATTTCCTTCTCCAATGCATGAAAGTGAAAAGTGAAAGTGAAGTCGCTCAGTAAGTGTCCTACTCTTGGTGACCCCATGGACTACAGCCTACCAGGCTCCTCTGTCCGTGGGATTTCCCAGGCAAGAGTACTGGAGTGGGTTGCCATTGCCTTCTCCAAATGAAGCCCAGTTCTATTAAAAAAAAAAATTTATGAATTTAAGAGACAATCTGCATAAAGTTGTGCAAATAGATTTCAAGTTTAAATGATTTCTCACATTTTTCTATACTGTATATTCAACATTTAAAGATTTATGAATTTAAAGATGGTTTAGCAAACTTTTCATTCTCTGTAAAGAAAAGCTCAGTTATCTTTTCTAGTCATGTATTTTCTATTGGTTTTGATTCCTTGGAACGGTAGTAGAAATGCATTTTAAATGCTTGGTCTTTTCTACATGAGTTGTTTTTAAAGTTAACAGACTTTCTGTTTCTATTTTGCATGCTTTCCACACTTATAAACTTACTGCTAACTATTTTGTTGTTTAAATGAAAGACTGTACTGACAATCAAATGGAGGCTCATGCATGCTCCACTGCCATATCTTATTATCATCAACGTGAGAGGAAGCAGAATGCTGAAATTACTGGTTTTAGCCTGCATCTGCATGGCCTTATTATGCCTACCAAGGTGAAAATGTCGACTTGAAGAATGTAATTATATAACTTCAACTGCAGTGGTGGCAAGGTTAAATCCTTGCTTTACTGATCTTAAAAGCAAGTTTAACTTCTAGGTTTGAAAGTGCATTTTGTTTATGAATATGACCTCTCACTTTTCCTTCCTCTGTTCCTCTTAGATAAGATCTTCCACACAGGTATGAATTCAATATAGATTTCTGGATGTTTTTTAATGGCATCTCACTCTAGTGTTCTTTCCTGGAGAATCCCAGGAATGGGGAAGCCTGGTGGGTTGCCATCCATGGGGTTGCTCAGAGTCAGACACGACTGAGGCGACAGCAGCAGCAGCAGCAGCAGCAATCTTGCTGTATAGGCCACTCAGGATGTAGGGAATGGGAATAATAAAGATACAGGAAAATCTATTAGAGGGTTGCTTGTTATATCTCTAGTTATACCCATAGGGCAGGAAGCATTTGCAAGAAATATTTGACCAAAATACACTTTTGAATACAAAAATGTGTAGAATAGTATTCCCTCAGGATATATAAGTTAGAATGAAATTTATGTACGTAGCCAAAATATGGTCTAACATATGTGTGCATTGCAATAAAAATATGATTAATCATTTAATGTTTTTTATTTACCTTATGATATAACAAACACATTTTAAAATCTATTTTAAAGAAAAATATTCAAAAATAAAAATCAACTTTTAAATTTAATTTACTTTTAAATGATAGTATGTATATTTATTTAAAAGGTAAACTTTTTAAATATTTAATGTGTATTTTACATATTTTATATTGTATCCCTATTCAGTTAACAATGCTTTCTGTCTTAAGGAATATTGAAATGCAGAGATAAAAACTATGTATTTTAAGTTCTCTATTTCAAAAATAAGGATTTGAAATGAAACCATTTCTGACTACATACTTATACCTAGAATTCTGGTTATGTCCATACCTGTGTCTGTGACAAAGTGTGTCTTTACATCACCTATACATCATTATTCTACAGGACATAATGTGTTATAGAATACCAACAAACTTAGAGAGAGCCAGAAATATTCTTCCAGCCGGTGAATGGAGGGAGTGATTTAGAGGGAAAAGAATGGAGGCAGATGCTCTCTGAGTTTCTCATAATGTGGCACATGTGTGCTCATAAACTTAGATGTGAGTGTGTGTGGTGATGGTGGTGGTGGGGCACCAGGAAAAGGAAAAATAAACTGCAACCCCATTAGTTATAGGGAACCTGCAAACAGAAAGGGCTTCTGTTCTGTCTCCTATTATGCAGAAGGTACTGAGCCTGTTTGCTCATGGCCTTTCATTAGTAAAATTAAATGTATAATTCTTCCACATCTCCCATGAATCCCACCTGCACCACCAGCAGTAGGATACAAAGCTTTAGAAAGCGAAGGAAAGCACTTTTTTTGCATTTCTAAATTGAAATATAAACACAGTATCTTTTCAGCAATGCTATTTCTATTCATCATATAGTTCTTAATATAGAAAAATGTTGTTCAATCAGATACTCATTTTTAAAGGCAGCAGTAGGTCATTGACTATATATAACCTTTTCTTGTGGGGAAAAAAAAATCAAAGTGCAAGCATGTAGTTCTATGCAGTGAATATTCATTGTGGACACATTGTGGTTAGGAACATTTCTCTCTTCCCCAGAAAAAAGTAATGCATTAAAGGAGGGTCATATCCCCTTTACGCGAATTTTTTCCTTTGACCATGATAATAGGCTAGATAGAACTCTCTCCCATGTAAATCTAAAATCTGTAATTTAGCAACACAAGAGATGACAGTTGATGAAACTGACATTAATGGCAGCTAGAAGAAAACTTGATTTATTTAATAGATACTTATTACTGTATTATATACCTTCAATGAATTGCAACTAGGTTTATATTGTTTTTAGGAAGAATATATGTTCTACACTTGTGTGTTTTACAATATAATGTTCATAAAATACTAATAAAACATAATATGAATTCAAGTTACAGTAAACGCTGAAGGATTTGGTTAAAGAACAATGACAAATAAGGAAAAAATATATCTACATTTTTCTATGGTGATTAAGGACTCTCTGTGGTGCCTGAAATACAAGCTCAATATAAAGTTTGAGAAAGAACCTCCACATAATGTTCATTCTAGATAGAGTGAGAAAACATATTCTGATATATTAGGGAAAACAAACAAGTTTAGTGTATTTGATTTGGAAGGGACAGGAAAGAAGATGGGATGAAGGTTGAGGTTGGGAATTTAATTGAGAGCTAGATACTCCAATATTTTATCTTGGCAATATTGAAGTAATTGGTGATTTTGACAAATAGTTTCAATGGAGTGGTGGTGGTACAGGCCAGATTGTATTCAGTTGTATGGTAATTGGAGATTTGAAAGTAGGTATATGTGCTGAAAAAATATTTTTCTTAGTTTAACTATGAAGAGAGCTAAAGAAATGGTTCATGAAGTAGAAAGTCACATGGGGTCAAGAGAATATACTTTATGTTGTGAGGTACTAGAGAACATTTATAACTTACAGCTCTTAACTCTCCACAATTCCTCTTCTTCTTTCCATTTCTACATCTTGATTCTTTGATTTGATGAGATATTGTAAGTAAGAGACACATTTATTTGTCCTGCCAAGCATCTTTTTAGAAACTACCCATAGCTAGAACAGCAAAATATAACCCCACCTGAAATATCCCAAGCATACAATGAGTAAGGTAAACATGTAATCATAGTGGTTAAGTCATGGATAAGCAAGAGGCCAGGCTGCATTTACTAAGACCCTTTGCAAGCTTCACAGAAACATGACAGTAAAGAGAAAAGTCATAGTAACTCACAGAGAAATTTGAACTGATTTTTAAAAAAATATTTTTAAGTAGAGAATAATTGCTTTACACAATTGCACTTGCTTCTGCCATACAACATGAATCAGAAATATATATATCCCCTCACTCTTGAACCTCTTGCTTACTCCAGTCACCCCTCTAGATTGTCACAGAGTATAGCATTGTGCTCCCTGTTTTATACAGCAACTTCCCATTAGGTATCTATTTTGCCTATGGTATTGAGAGAGTCATTTCCTAGGCAGATTGATAAGAAATCTAGGGGTCCCCAAGGAGAGAGGGGTCTGGAATTCTCAAGGAGGAAGAAAGGACAAACATTTTTTTTTCCCTCTACATTCCTTAGGATTATATAACAATAATGTAACCTGCCTGAGGACAGTCTCTGTATTAAACCTTCTGGCTAACCCTGTTATCTTAAAATGTAAATTATGGGAATAAGTCTAGTGAGGTCTTTACAACCTCCAGACATTCTTTTGATTCATTGGAGAGTATATAACTCCATTGCTAACATTAGCAAGCAGGTACTCTTTCTACCCCCTTCTGATGTCTATGTCAGAAGCTTTCTCTATCTCCTTTATACTTTAATAAAACTTTATTACACAAAAGCTCTGAGTGATCAAGCCTCTTCTCTGGCCCCAGATTGAATTCTTCTCCTCCAGAGGCCAAGAATCCCAGCATCTTTGCATGGTTCAGCAACAAACTTTCAGTATTATATGTTTCAGAGCTAGTCTCTCAATTTTTCCCACCCTCTCCTTCCACTGCTGTGTGCAAAATCTATTCTTTATGTCTGCATCTCAATTCCTTCCCTGTAAATATGTTCACCAGTACCATTTTTTTTAGATTCCATATATTTGCATTAATATATGATATGTGTTTTTCTCTTTCTGACTTACTTCAATCTGTGTAACAGGCTGTAGGTTCATCTACCTCATTAGAACTGACTCAAATGCATTCCTTTTTATGGCTGAGTAATATTCCATTGTATATATGTACTATATCTTTATCCATTCATCTGTTGATGGACATTTAGGTTGCTTCCACATCTTAGCTATTATAAATAGGGCTAATATGAACATTGAGATTCACGTGTCTTTTTAAATTATGTTTTTTTTCAGGGAATATATATGTCCCTGGGATTGCTGGGTAATATGGTAGTTTTATTTCTAGTTGTTTAAGGAATTTCCATATTGTTCTCCAGAGTGGCTGTTTAATTCACATACTCAGCAATAGTACAAGAAGGTCCCCTTTACTTCACACTCTCTCCAGCATTTATAGTTTGAAGATTTTTGGTGTTGGCTGTTCTGACCAGTGTGAGGTGATACCTCATTGTAGTTTTGATTTGCATTTCTCTAATAATGAGTGATGTTGCACATCTTTTTATGTGTCTGTTGGCTCTCTGTACCTCTTCTTTGGAGACATGTCTGATTAGGTCTTCACCCTCTTTGATTGGATTGTTTGCTTTTCTGTTATTAAGCTTCATGTGTTGCTTCTATATTTTGTACTTTAATCCCTGTCAAGGGATTTGTTGTTTTCATTAACAATTATTTTCTCCCACCCTGAGGGTTGCCTTTTCATCTTGTTTACAGTTTCCTTTGCTGTGCACAAGATTTTAAGTTTAATTATGTGCTTGGTCACTCAGTCATGTCTGACTCTGCAACCCCCTGGACTGTAGCCCACAAGGCTTCTCTGTCCATGGAATTTTCCAGGCAAGAATACTGAAGCAGGTTGCCATTTCCTATCCCAGAGGATCTTCTTGACCCAGGGACTGAACTTGCATCTTCTGCATCTGCTACACTGGCAAGCAGATTCTTAACCAGTAGCACCACTAATTAGGTTCCACTTGTTTATTTTTGTTTTTATTTCCATTACTCTGGAAGGTGGGTCATATATTGCTGTAATGTATGTCAAAGAGTGTTTTACCTATGTTTCCCTCTAAGAGCTTTATAGTTTCTGGCTTACATTTTGGTCTTTAATCCATTTTGAGTTTATTTTTGTGTATGATATTAGGAGTATTCTAATTTTATTCTTTTACATGTAGCTGTCCAATTTTCCCACACCCATTATTGAAGAGGCTGTCTCTTCTCCTTTGTATATTCTTGCCTCTTTTGTTCAAGATTAAGTGCCCATAGGTGCATGGGTTTATTCCTGAGCTTTCTATCTTGTTTCATTGATATATATATGTTTCTGATTTTGTGCCAGTACCATACTGTCCTGATTCTCTAGCTTTGTGAAATATGCTTTCAGTTTAGGTACTTTCAAAAGCCTTTAATGTTTACATCTTAAACAGTTTAGTTCAAGTTGTGTTTACTAATCAAAAAGTATGATTTTTCACTATTGTCATAGGGAGGTTCTCTTTGACCTCTTTATTAGTTTACTCAGACTTCTGTGTAACAAGTAACTTCATTGTCTCACAGTTCAAGAGGCTAGAAATCCACTATCAAGGTGTAGACAGTGCCACACTCCCTCTGAAGGTGATAGGGAAGGATCCTTCCTTGCTTTTCAGCTTCTGGAAGCCCCAGACATTCTTTGGTTTGTGTTAGCATAACATGAATCTTTATGTGACATTTTGTGTCTCTTTGCATAGTCTTCTTTCTGCGCATGTCTATTTCTATGTCCAAATTTTCCTGTTTTAAAAAGGACCCAGTCATATTGGCTTAGGGACCACACTAATGACCACACTTCAACTTGATTACCTCTGTAAAGATTATATCAATATAGGTTATATTTAAATGTACTAGGAATTAGGACTTCAACATATTTTGGGGGGTGGGGACACAGACCTCTAACATCCTTTTATTTCCATATACACAGATATCTCTAGTGTTAAGTGTCCCTGGCCTATGCCTATTCCCGACTCATTTTCCGCCCAAAAGGAGGAATAAGATACCTGCTTAGTGGCAGTAGACTCTGGTTCATGTTCTCCTGGGCCTGTGCTGTATGCTTCATCACTCAGATATGTCTGACTCTGTGACCCCATGGACTGTATGGGGAGTCCAAGGACTGCCAGGCTCCTCTGTCCCTGGGGATTCTCAATGCAAGAATACTAGAGTGGGTTGCCATGCCCTCCTCCAGGCGATCTTCCTAACCCAGGGACTGAACCCAGATCTCCTACATTACAGGCAGATTCCTCACCATCTGAGCCACCAGGGAAGCCCAGGAATGCTAGAGTGAGTAGCCTATCCCTTTTCCAGGGGAACTTCC
The DNA here is from genome assembly GCF_042477335.2 of Ovis canadensis. Taxonomy (NCBI): domain Eukaryota; kingdom Metazoa; phylum Chordata; class Mammalia; order Artiodactyla; family Bovidae; genus Ovis; species Ovis canadensis. The sequence continues at coordinate 33,281,159 of NC_091261.1, read as the reverse complement.
CAGCCCAGGAATTGAACTGGTGTCTCCTGCATTGCAGGCAGGTTCTTTGCCAGCTGAGCTACCACTGTGGATGTTCCATTTAAAAGCATACATCCTGTGATTTTATTTTATTTTCTGTGATTTCTTCTTATCATTGAGCAAGTAAAAAGAAGTGTAAATCCCAACTTCCCTGTAGATGGGATCTTGCAATCCAGCTCAGTGAGGAACTTCACAGGCAGGACACATTAATAACCCCATTAACCCCTCAGAAGCCATTGTCTTTAAAGAATTTTGCAATAATAATGATTTACATTTGGCTCTCCTATGCCTGATGCCTGTCTATCTATCGATTAAGATTGCATTTATACAATGTCAGTTATTTCAGGCTCCTTTCCTTACTATATATTAGGGCATAACACCTAATGCAGACTCACACTCTGTGACTCTAATGAGTATCATCATTTTAGGAGCCACATGATATATTTTTTGTGGTTGTTCAGTTGATAAGTCATATCCGACTTTTTGTGATGCCCCTGGATTGCAGCACTCCATGCTCCTCTGTCCTCCACTATCTCTCAGAGTTTGATCAGACTCTTGTCAGCTGAGTCAATGATGCTATTTAACCATCTCATCCTCTACCACCACCTTCTCCTTTTGCCTTCTATCTTTCCAATGAGTCGGCTTTTTGCATCAGGTGGCCAAAGTATTAGAGCATTAGAGCTTCAGCTTCAGCATCAGTCCTTCCAATGAATATTCAGGGTTGTTTCCCCTAGCATTGACTGGTTTGATCTCACAGACCTAGGGACTTTCAGGACTCTTCTCCAGCATCAATTCTTTGGTGCTCAAACTTCTTTATGGTCCAACTCACACATGCTTACATTGGAAAAATGATATCTTTGACTATATGGACCTTTGTTGGCAAAGTGATGTCTCTGCTTTTTAATACATTGTCAAGGTTTGTCATAGCGCTACTTCCAAGGAGGAAATGTATTTTAATTTCATGGCTGCAGTCATCTTCTGCAGTGATTTTGGAGCCAAAGAAAATAAAATCTGTCACTGTTTCCACTTTTCCCCTTTCTATTTGCCATGAAGTGATGGTACCAGATGTCATTATCTTAGTTTTCAAATGTTGAGTTTTAAGCCAGCTTCTTTACTCTCTTCTTTTTCCCTCACCAAGTAGCTATTTAGTTCCTCTTCACTTTATGCTATTAGAGTCATATCATCTGTATATCTGAGGATATTGATGTTTCTCCCAGCAATCTCAGCAATTCCAGCTTGAGTCAAATTCCAGCATGTCGTTTTGCATGATGTACTCTGCATATAAGTTAAATAAACAGGGTGATAATATAGAGCCTTGTTGTACTCCTTTCCCAATTTTGAAGCACTCAATTGTTCCATGCCCAGTTCTAAATCTTCCTTCTTGACCCACATACAGGTTTTTTCTTAGGAGAGACAGGCAAGGGGATCTGATAGTCCCATCTCCTGAAGAATTTTCCACAGTTTGTTGTTATCCACACAGTCAAAATCTTTAGCATTGTCAATGAAAAAGAAGTAGATGTATTTCTATAATTCCTTTTTTCCCATGATCCAATGGATGTTGACAATTTGATCTCTAGTTCCTCTGACTTTTCTAAACCTAATTTGTACATCTGGAAGTACTTGGTTCACATACTGCTGACGACTAGCTTGAAGGATTTTAAGCAAATCTTGCTAGCATGTGAAATGAGCTCAATTATACCATAGTTGGAACATTCTTTGGCATTATCCTTCTTAGGGGTTGGAATAAAAACACGTTTTCCAGTCCTGGGACCACTACTGTTTTCCAAATTTGTGGACTTACTGGTTGCAACACTTTAACATCATCATCTTTCATTATTTTTAATAGCTCTTCTTTAATTTCTGTCACCACCAGTAATTTTTTTTTTTTTTTGTGGTAATTCTTCCTAAGGCCCACTTGACTTCATACTCCAAGATGTCTGGTTCTGAGTGAATGACCACACTATTGTGATATATTAGTTCTTTAACAGTAAGGATGGCCAAAAACACCTGCAGCTGTTCTGGATGTGTGGTAAGGTATAATGAGATGTGTAAGTTTTCTAAGGGAAACATGACATAGTGTATTTTGTTTTCCTAAAGCATAAATTAACATTCTTTTAGATGAAATAGATTAATACCATTCTCTTTGAAGAATTAAGGATATAAAAATGTAGACCACAGAAAGAAAAGAGACATTTAGGTCACAGAGAATGTTGTCCAATCGATCAGTTGTGTCTGACTCTTCATGAACCCATGGACTGCAGCACGCCAGGTTTCCCTGTCCTTCACTGTCTCCAAGAGTTTGCTCACACTCATGTCCATTGAGTCAATGATACCATTTAACCATAATATTCTCTGTCATCCCCTTCTCTTTCCCTCAACCTTTAGAGCATCAGGGTCTTTTCCAATGAGTCAGCACTTCACATCAGGTGGCCACAGTATTGAGCTTCAGCTTCAGCATCAGTCCTTCCAATGAGTATTCAGGGTTGATTTCCTTTAGGGCTGATTGATTTCATTTCCTTGCTGTCCAAGGGACTTTCAAGAGTCTTCTCCAACATCACAGTTTGAAAGTATCAGTTCTTTGGCACTCACCCTTCTTTATGGTCCAACTCTCACGTATGTACATGACTACTGACAAAACCATAGCTTTGACCATATGCAAATTTGTCAGCAAAGTATGCCTCTACTTTTAATACACTGTCTAGATTTTTCATTGCTTTTCTTTGAAGAGTAAGTTTCTTTTAATTTCATGATTACAGTCACCATCTTCAGTGATTTTGTGCTATGCTTAATTGCTCAGTCATTCCCGACTCTGTGACCTCATGGTCTGTAGACCACCGGCCTCCCCTATCTTTGGGAAGTCTCCAGTCAAGAACACTGGAGTGGGTTGCCATGCCCTCCTCAGTGATTCTGTAGCCCAAGAAAACAAAGTCTGTCATTGTTTCCATTTTTCCACAACTATTTGCCATGATGGAATGGAACCAGAGGTAGTACTCTTTATTTTTTGAATGTTATAAGCGAGCGTTTTCACTCTCCTCTTTCACCTTCATCAAAGTGCTCTTTAGTTCCTCTTCACTGTTCTGCCATAGGGGTGGTGTCATCTGTATATCTAAGATTATTGATATTTCTTCCAGCAATCTTGATTCCAGTTGAGCTTCATCCAGCTCTGCATTTCACATGATGTATTCTTCATGTGAGTTAAGTATGCAGGGTGACAATACACAACCTTGACATTCTCCTTTCTCAATTTTGAACCAGTTTGTTGTTCCGTGTCTGGTTCAAACTGTTGCTCCTTGACCTGCGTACAGGTTTCTCAGGAGGCAGATAAAGTGGTCTGGTACTCCTTCTCTTTAAGAATTTTCCATGGGTTTTTGTGATCCACACAGTCAAAGGCTTTAGTGTAGTTAATTAATTAGAAATAGATGTTTTCTTAGAATCCCTTTGCCTTATCTATGATCTGGCAGATGTTGGTAATTTGATCTCTGGTTCCTTTGCCTTTTCTAAATCTAGCTTGTATATCAGGAAGTTCTTGGTTCAGATACTGCTGAAGCCTAGCTTGGAGGATTTTAAGCATAATCTTGCTGGCATGTGAAATGAGTGAGTGCAATTGTGCGGTAGTTTGAACATTCTTTGCATTGCCTTTCTTTGGGATTGGAATGAAAACTGACCTGACTTTTCCAGTCCTGTGGCCACTGCTGAGTTTTCCAAATTTGCTGGTGTATTTAGTGCAGCACTTTAATACCATCGTCTTTTAGGATTTGAAATAGCTCAGCTGGAATTCCATAACTTATACTCGCTTTATTCTTAGCAATACTTACTAAGGCCCACTTGACTTCACACTCCAAGTAGTCTTGCTCTAGGTAAATGATCACACCACTGTGGGTATCTAGGTAATTAAGACCTTTTTTGCACAGTTATTTGATGTATTCTTGAAACCTCCTCTTAATATCTTCTGATTCTTTTAGGTTTATACCATTTCGGTCCTTTATTGTGCACATCATTGAATGAAATGATTGCTATCTCTAATTTTCTTGAATAGATCTCTAGTCTTTCCCATTCTATTGTTGTCCTCTATTTCTTTGCATTGATCACTGAGGAAGGCTTTCTTATCTCTCCTTGCTATTCTTTGGAATTCTGCATTCAAATGGGTATATCTTTCCTTTTCTCCTTTACTTTTCAATTACTTCAGTCTCTCAGTCGTGTCCAACTCTTTGCGACCCCATGAATCGCAGCACACCAGGTCTCCCTGTCCATCACCATCTCACGGAGTTCACTCAGATTCACATCCATCGAGTCTGTGATACCATCCAGCCATCTCATCCTCGGTCGTCCCCTTCTCCTCCTGCCCCCAATCCCTTCCAGCATCAGAGTCTTTTCCAGTGAATCAACTCTTCACATGAGGTGGCCAAAGTACTGGAACTTCAGCTTTAGCATCATTCCTTCCAAAGAAATCCCAGGACTGATCTCCTTCAGAATGGACTGGTTGGATCTCCTTGCAGTCCAAGGGACCCTCAAGAGTCTTCTCCAACACCACAGTTCAAAAGCATCAATTCTTTGGCACTCAGCCTTCTCACAGTGCAACTCTCACATCCATACATGACCACAGGAAAAACCATAGCCTTGACTAGACGGACCTTAGTCAGCAAAGTAATGTCTCTGCTTTTGAATATATTATCTAGGTTGGTCATAACTTTTCTTCCTAGGAGTAAATGTCTTTTAATTTCATGGCTGCAGTCACCATCTGCAGTGATTTTTGGAGTCCCCCAAAATAAATTCAGCCACTGTTTCCACTGTTTCCCCATCTATTTCCCATGAAGTGGTGGGACCGGATGCCATGATCTTCGTTTTCTGAATGTTGAGCTTTAAGCCAACTTTTTCACTTTCCTCTTTCACTTTCATCAAGAGGCTTTTTAGCTCCTCTTCACCTTCTGCCATAAGGGTGGTGTCATCTGCATATCTGAGGGTATTGTTATTTCTTCCGGCAGTCTTGATTACAGCTTGTGCTTCTTCCAGTCCAGTGTTTCTCATGATGTACTCTGCATAGAAGTTAAATAAGTAGGGTGACAATATACAGCCTTGACGTACCAGACCACCTAACCTGCCTCTTGAGAAATCTGTATGCAGGTTAGGAAGCAACAGTTAGAACTGGACATGGAAGACCAGACTGGTTCCTTTACTTTTAGCTTCTCTTTTCTCAGCTACCTGTAAGGCCTCAGGCAACCATTTTACCTTTTTACAGTTCATTTTTTTGGAGATGGTTTTGATCACCACTTGCTATACAATGTTACAAACCTCTACCCATAGTTCTTCTGGCACTCTATCAACTCTAATCCCTTGAATCTCTCTTCCACTATATAATCATAAAGGATTTTATTAAGGTCCTAACTGATTGGCCTAGTGGTTTGACCTACCTTCTTCGATTTAAGTCTGAATTTTTCAATAAGGAGCTCGTGATCTGAACCACAGTCAGCTCCAGTCTTGTTTTTGTAGACTGTATAAAGCTTCTCCATCTTTGGCTGCAAAAAATATAATCATTCTGATTTCAGCATTGACCGTCTGGTGAAGTCTATGTGTAGAGGCTTCTTCTTGTGCTGTTGGAAAAGGGGGTTTGCTATGACGCATGCAATCTCTTGGCAAAACTGTTAGCCTTTGCCTTGCTTCATTTTGTACTCCAAGGCCAAACTTGCCTGTTACTCCAGGTATCTCTTAACTTCCTACTTTTGTATTCCAGACTCCTATGATTAAAAGGACACCTTTTACTGATGTTAGTTCTAGAAGGTCTTTAGGTCTTCATAGAACTGTTCAGCTTCTCAGGCATTAACGGTTCAGGCATAGTCTTAGATTGCTGTGATACTGAATAGTTTGCCTTTGAAACAAACGGAGATCATTCTGTCATTTTTGAGATTGCATCCAAGTACTGCATTTTGGACTCTGTTTTTGACTCTGAGGGCTGGCTCCTCCATTTCTTCTGAGGGATTGCTGCCCTCAGTAGTACATAAAATGGTTTTCTGAATTTAATTTTCTCATTCCTGTCTATTTTAGTGCACTGATTCCTAAAATGTCAATGTTCACACTTGCCATGTCCTGTTTGACCACTTCCAATTTACCTTGATTCATGGATTTAACCTTCCAGGTTCCTACGGAATATTTTTCTTTACATCACTGGACTTTGACCATCAGACACATACATTATTGAGTGTTGTTTCTGCTTTGGCTCAGACTCTTCATTCCTTTTGGAACAATTTTTCCTCTCTTCTCTTGTAAGGGACAACTACCAAACTGGGAGTTCATCATTCAGTGTCTGTTTGCCTTTGCATACTATTCATGAATTCTCAAGTAAGAATACTGAAATGGTTTGCCATTCCCTTCTCCAGTGGCTCATTTTTTTCAGAACTCTCCATCATGAGCTGTCTGTCTTGAGTGGCCCTATACTGCATGGCTCATGGTTTCATTAAGCTACACAAAACTGTCATCTATGTGATCATTTTGGCTAGTTTTCTGTGATTATAGTTTTCATTCTGTCTTCCCTCTGATGGATGACAATAAGAGGCTTGTGGAAGCTTCCTGATGGGAGGGACTGCCTATGAGGAAAACTGGGTCTAGCTCTGCTGGGCAAGTTCATGCTCAGTGGTCGCAGCTGCCTGCGCTTAGTCAGGGGAGGCGGGTAGGAGGAGCTACCCCACGTCTGAGGTCAGGGGTGACAGCTGAGAGGAGCTACTCTGCGTCCAAGGCCAGGCACAGCAGCTGAGAGGAGCCACCCCATGCCCGAGGCCAGGGGTGGCAGCCGGGTGGAGCAACCCTATGTCCAAGGAACAGTGGCTGCCCGGGCGCAGGAGGGGCTAGAGGAGCCATCCCACATTGAAGGCCAGGCAGGGTGGCAGTGAGGAGATACTCGTCATCCAAGGTAAGGAGCAGCAGCTACACTGGAGCAGCCATGAAGAGATATCCCACGCCTGAGGTAAGAGAAACACAAGTAAGATGGTAGGTGTTGCAAAAGGGCATCAGAGGGCAGAAACACTGAAGCCATACTCACAGAAAACTAGTCAATCTAATCACACTAGGACCACAGCCTTGTCTAACTCAATGAAACAGCCATGCCTGCAGGGCCACCCAAGATGGGCGGGTCATGGTGGAGAGATCTGACAGAATGTGGTCCACTGGAGAAGGGAATGGCAAACCACTTCACTATTCTTGCCTTGAGAACCCCATGAACAGCATGAAAAGGCCAAATGATAGGATACTGAAAGTGGAGCTCCCCAGGTCAGTAGGAGCCCAATATGCTACTGGAGATCAGTGGAGAAATAACTCCAGAAAGAATGAAGGGATAGAGCCAAAGCAAAAACAATACCCAGCTGTGGACGTGCCTGGTGATAGAAACGAGGTCTGATGCTGTAAAGAGCAATATTGCATAGGAACCTGGAATGTCAGGGCCATGAATCAAGGCAAATTGGGAGTGGTCAAACAAGAGATGGCAAGAGTGAACATCGACATTCTAGGAATCAACGAACTAAAATGGACTGGAATGGGTGAATTTAACTCAGATGACCATTATATCTACTACTGCAGGCAGGAATCCCTCAGAAGAAATGGAGTAGCCATCATGGTCAACAAAAGAGTCCAAGATGCAGTACTTCGATGCAATCTCAAAAACGACAGAATGAACTCTGTTCGTCTCCAAGGCAAACCATTAAATATCACAGTAATCGAAGTCTATGCCCCAACCAGTAACGCTGAAGAAGCTGAAGTTGAATGGTTCTATGAAGACCTACAAGACCTTTAAGAACTAACACCCAAAAAAGATGTCCTTGTCATTATATGGGGAATGGAATGCAAAAGTAGGAAGTCAAGAAACACCTGGAGTAACAGGCAAATTTGGCCTTGGAATGAGGAATGAGGCAGGGCAAAGACTAATAGAGTTTTGCCAAGAAAAGGCACTGGTCACAGAAAACACCCTCTTCCAAAAACACAAGAGAAGACTCTACACATGGACATCACCACATGGTCAACATAGAAATCAGATTGATTATATTCTTTGCAGCCAAAGATGGAGAAGCTCTATACGGTCAACAAAAACAAGACCAGGAGCTGACTGTGGCTCAGATCATGAACTCCTTATTACCAAATTCAGACTTAAATTGAAGAAAGTAGGGAAAACCACTAGACCATTCAGGTATGACCTAAATCAAATCCCTTATGATAATACAGTGGAAGTGAGAAATAGATTTAAGGGCCTAGATCTGATAGATAGAGTGCCTGATGAACTGTGGAATCAGGGTCATGACATTGTACAGGAGAAAGGGATCAAGACCATCCCCATGGAAAACAAATGAATAAAAGCAAAATGGCTGTGTGGGGAGGCCTTACAAATAGCTGTGAAAAGAAGAGAGGCAAAAAGCAAAGGAGAAAAGGAAAGATATAGCATCTGAATTCCCATAGCAGAGTTCCCAAGAATAGCAAGAAGAGATAAGAAAGCCTTCTTCAGCGATCAATGCAAAGAAATAGAGGGAAACAACAGAATGGGAAAGACTAGCGATCTCTCAAGAAAATTAGAGATACCAAGGGAACATTTCATGCAAAGATGGGCTTGATCAAGGACAGAAATGGTATGGACTTAGCAGAAGAAGAAAATATTAAGAAGAGGTGGCTAGAATACACGGAAGAGCTGTACAAAAAAGCTCTTCATGACCCAGATAATCACGATGATGTGATCACTCATCTAGAGCCAGACATCATGGAATGTGAAGTCAAGTGGGCCTTAGAAAGCATCACTATGAACAACGCTAGTGGAGGTCATGGTATTCCAGTTGAGCTATTTCAACTCCTTAAAGATGATGCTGTGAAAGTGCTGCCCTCAATATGCCAGCAAATTTGGAAAACTCAGCAGTGGCCACAGGACTGGAAAAGGTCAGTTTTCATTCCGATCCCAAAGAAAGGCAATGCCAAAGAATGCCCAAACTACTGCACAATTGCACTTATCTCACATGCTAGTAAAGTAATGCTCAAAATTCTCGAAGCCAGACTTCAGCAATACGTGAACCATGAACTTCCTGATGTTCAAGCTGGTTTTAGAAAAGGCAGAGGAACCAGAGCTCAAATTGCCAACATCCACTGGATCATGGAAAAAGCAAGAGAGTTCCAGAAAAACATCAATTTCTGCTTTATTGGCTATGGCTAAGCCTTTGACTGTGTGGACAGTTCTGAGAGAGATGGGAATATCAGACCACCTGACCTGCCTCTTGAGAAATCTGTATGCAGGTCAGGAAGCAACAGTTAGAACTGGACATGGAACAACAGACTGGTTCCAAACAGGAAAAGGAGTACATCAAGGCTGTATATTGTTATCCTGCTTATTTAACTTATATGTAGAGTATATCATGAGAAACACTAGACTGGACGAAACACAAGCTGGAATCATGATTGCCAGGAGAAATGTCAATAGGCTCAGTTATGCAGATGACACCACCCTTATGGCAGAAAGTAAAGAGGAACTAAAAAGCCTCTTGATGAAAGTGAAAGAGGATTGTGAAAAAGTTGGCTTAAAGCTCAACGTTCAGAAAACGAAGATCATGGCATCCGGTTCCATCACTTCATGGGAAGTTGATGGGGAAACAGAGTCAGACTTCATTTTTGGGGGCTCCAAAATCACTACAGATGGTGACTGCAGCCATAAAATTAAAAGACGTTTACTCCTTGTAAGGAAAGTTATGACCAACGTAGATAGCATATTCAAAAGCAGAGACATTACTTTGCCAACTAAGGTCCGTCTAGTCAAGGCTATGGTTTTTCCTGTGGTCACGTATGGATGTGAGAGTTGGACTGTGAAGAAGGCTGAGCACCAAAGAATTGATGCTTTTGAACTGTGGTGTTGGAGAAGACTCTTGAGAGTCCCTTGGACTGCAAGGAGATCCAACCAGTTCATTCTGAAGGAGATCAGTCCTGGGATTTCTTTGGAAGGAATGATGCTAAAGCTGAAGCTCCAGTACTTTGCCCACCTGATGCGAAGTGTTGACTCATTGGAAAAGACTTTGATGCTGAGAGGGATTGGGGGCGGTAGGAGAAGGGGACGACCGAGGATGGCATCATGGACTCAGTGGGCGTGAGTCTAAGTGAACTCCTGGTATTGGTGATGGACAAGGAGGCCTGACGTGATGCGATTCATAGGATGGCAAAGAGTGGGACAGGACTGAGGACTGAACTGAACTGAACTAATCTTTAATCTAATTTTCTGCTGGTTGGTGGGGCTGTGTTCCCTGCCTATAGTTTAGCCTGAGGCCTTGGTAGGGACTCACCTCCCAGGAGAGAATGAATGAGTGAGTGAGTGAGTGAGTGAAGCTGCTCAGTCATGTCCAACTCTTTGTGACCCAGTGGACTGTGGCCTGCCAGGCTCCTCTATCCATGGGATTCTCGAGGCAAGAATACTGGAGTGGGTTGCCATTTCCTTCTCCAGGGCATCTTCCCAACCCAGTGATTGAACCCAGGTCTCCTGCATTGCATTCAGAGGCTTTAACCTCTGAGCCACCAGGGAAGCCCCAGGAGAGAATAGTTGGACAAATAAAATTTATTTTTACCTAAACCACTAACTTTACAAAGACTATATTGCAAGAGAACCATACTGTGATTAATAGGCAAATGTAAACTTTTGTTAAGACTAAGGGCTTTCCATGTCTATATCAAAGGATCTAAAATGGTGAAGTAGAAGGATATGTGCTCATTTTCTCCTGCAGGAACTCCAAAATTACAACTTTCTGCTGAACAACCATCGACAAGAGAATGTTGGATCCCACCAAAAAAAATACATTGCAAATCCAAGGGCAAAGGAAAAGCCCCAGAAAGATGATAGGAGGGGCACAATTATGTTTAGAATCAAACCCCATACCTGCCAGAGATGCTCAGAGGGCTAAAACAACCAGAGACCCAAGGGAGACTGACCCAGATCTGTGTTTGAGTTTCATCTATGAAGGTATGGGTCAGCAGTTGCCTGCAGCAGGAGCAGGAGTTCTGGGTCAAGCAGACCTGGGTATCGCATAAGTCCTCTTGGAGGAGGTCGCCATTAACCCTACAACAGAGCTGCCAGAACTTACACAGGCCTGGGGAAACAGACACTTGGAGTGCACAATCAAAACCTTGTGCACCCTAGGACCCAGGAGAAAGGGGCAGCGACCCCACAGGAGACTGACCCAGACTTGCCTGCGAGTGTCCAGGAGTCTCTGGCAGATGCATGAGTCTGTGGTAGCCTGGCTCAGGGTCTAAGGCAATGAATGCAGCAGAGCATGCATGGGACCTTTTGAAGGAGGTCAGCATTATCTTCATTACCTCTACCGTAGTTTAGCCTCAGGTCAAACAACAGGGAGGGAAAGCAGCCTTGTCAATCAACAGAAAATTGGATTAAAGATTACTGAGCTTGGCCCTGCCCATCTGAACAAGACCCAGTTGTTCAGACTCAGTCAGTGTCTCCCATCAGGAAGCTTCCATAAGCCTATTATCCATTTCCATCAGAGGACAGACAGAATGAAAATGACAATCACAGAAAATAACCAAACTGATCACATTAATCAGTCTTGTCTAACTCAATGAAATTATAAGCTATGCTATGTAGAGCCATGCAAAATGGATGGGTCATGGTGAAGAATTGTAACAAAATATGGTCGGTCCACTGAAGAAGTGAATGACAAAATCACTTCAGTATTTTTGTCATGAGAACCCCATGAACAGTATGAAAAGGCAAAAAGATAAGAAACTGAAAGATGAACTCCCCGAGTCAGCAGGTGTCCAATATGCTACTGGGGATCAGTGGAGAAATAGCTGCAGAAAGAATGAAGAGATGGAACCAAAGCAAAAAACAACTCCCAGGTGTTGATGTGACTGGTGATGAAAAGTAAAGTCCAATGCTGTAAAGAGCAATATTGCCCAGGAATCTGCAATGTTAGGTCCATGAATCAAGGTAAGTTGAAAGTGGTCAAAAAGGAGATGGCAAGAGTGAGAATTTACATTTTAGGAACCAGCAAACTAAAATGAACAGAAATGGGTGAATTTAACTCAGATGACCATTGTATCTACTACTCTGGGCAAGAATCCCTTAGTAGAAATGGAGTAGCCATCATAGTCAACGGACGAGTAGTAATTGGAGGTGATTGCAGTAATTGGAGGCAATCTCAAAAATGACAAAATTATCTGTTTATTTCCAAGGCAAACCATTCAATATCACAGTAATCCAAGCCTATGCCCCAACCAGTAATGCTGAAGAAGCTGAAGTTGAATGGTTCTATGAAGACCTAAAAGACCTTCTAGAACTAGCACCCCAAAGAAGATGTCCTTTTAATTATAGGGGAGCGGAATGCAAAAGTAGGAGGTCAAGAGATACCTGGAGTAACAGGCAAATTTGACCTTGGAGTACAAAATGAAACAGGGAAAAGGATAACAGAGTTTTGTAAAGAGAACCCACTGGTCATAGCAAACATCCTTTTCCAACAATACAAAAGAAGATTCTACACATGGACATCACCATATGGTCAATGCCAAAATCAGATTGATTATATTCCTTGCAGCCAAAGATCGAGAAGCTCTATACAGTCAGCAAAAACAAGACCACCTGACGTGCCTCCTGAAAAATCTACATGCAGGTCAAGAAACTACAGTTAGAACTAGACATGGAACAACAGACTGGTTCCAAATCGGGAAAGGAGTATATCAAGGCTGTATATTGTCACCATGCTTATTTAACTTATATGTGGAGTACATCATGCTAAATTCCAGGCTGGATGAAACACAAGCTGGAATCAAGATGGCCAGGAGAAATATCAATATCCTCAGATACACAGATGACACCACCCTTAGGGCAGAAAGTGAAGAACTAAAGAATCTCTTGATGAAAGTGAAAGAGGAGAGTGAAAAAATTGGCATAAAACTCAACATTCATGAAACTAAGATCATGATATCTGATCCAATCACTTCATGGCAAATAGATGCTTAAAATAGGGAAACAGAGACTTTATTTTGGGGGTTTCCAAAAACCAGTGCTTATGATGACTACAGCCATGAAATTAAGACACTTCATCCTTGGAAGGAAAGCTATGGTCAACCTAGACAGCATATTAAAAAGCAAAAACATTATTTGCCAACAAAGTTCCATCTAGTCAAAGCTATGGTTTTTCCAGTAGTCATGTATGGATATGAGAGTTTGGACTATAACGAAAGCTGAGAGCCAAAGAATTGATGCTTTTGAACTATGATGTTGGAGAAGACTCTTGAGAGCCCCTTGGACTGCAAGGAGATTCAACCAGTTTATCCTAAAGTAAATCAGTCCTGAATATTCATTGGAAGGACTGATGCTGCAGCTGAAACTCCAATACTTTGGCCATCTGATGCAAAGAACTGTCTCACTAGAAGAGACCCTGATGCTGGCAAAGATTGAAGGCGGGAAGAGAAGGGGACAACAGAAAATTAGATGGTTGGATGGCATCACTGACTCGATGGACATGAGTTTGAGTAGTTGGGAGTTGGTTTGGGACAGAGAAGCCTGGCCCCTGCAGTCCTTGTGGTTGCAGAGAGTTAGACATGACTGAGCAACTTAACTGAACTGACTGATATCAGAGGATTCAAAAAGACATTGATATCTAAGGGAAAGATGGATAGTTACAGAAGATTTCATATAGCACAGAGAAGATGAAATTGAATTAGAAAGAGCCAAAAGAAGAGAAATTTATATGGATCATTATAAACTTGCCATTATTATCTGATATTTAATTCAAGAAACTTGATGTTTATTCAATAATAAATTAGTTAATATATCACATCTTTGCCTCTGTAATACTGTGTTTTAAGTTAATGTGTGATAACATCTATATATTTTTGCTACAATGTTTTAATAATTCTCAACAAATTATATAATTTTATAAAAGTGAGTAAATTTCCTGATATATCCCCACATAATTATTATAGGAGAGTGAGCTATACTTTGTTATTAAAAAGTAAAAATTTTCCTCTTAAACAGGAAATGCTGACCCTTTCCTAATATTTTTCAGAAAATGACTATTCCTTTGTGGTATACTATGATATATCATGCTACAGATGTGTTCAGTGCAATAAATCTTACCAAAGTACTTAGTTTTGGGTGTCAGGGACTGTGTTTTGAATTTTGGCTGTGCTATTTGCTACCAATCTGACCTTTGGAAATGACTTCAATTCCCTAAAACCCAATTGCTCATCTATAAAATAATGATAATATTGCTATCTAATTATAATATTTGGATAAGATGATTTTAAATCACTTAGAAAATATTCTGCTACCAGTAAACACTAATAATTTTTGAAAATAGCACTACGTCAGTTCAGTTCAGTTGTTCAGTCGTGTCCAAATCTTTGTGACCCCATGAATTGCAGCACGCCAGGCCTCCCTGTCCATCACCAACTCCTGGAGTTCACTCAGACTCACGTCCATCGAGTCAGTGATGCCATCCAGCCATCTCATCCTATGTCGTCCCCTTCTCCTCCTGCCCTCAATCCCTCCCAGCATCAGTCTTTTCCAATGAGTCAACTCTTCGCATAGCTCTACATACAATGTTCTAAATTTAAAATATTGAAGAGACACATTTATTTATGCTAAAGTTATCACTCATGTTTTAGTTTGCAGCAATTATAGCAAAACATTCTGTGTGACATTAGTTATTTGGGAAGGAATTCTTCTGGGACTTTGAAGGGAGTGTCTTGTTGCATTTCTTGTCTTGACCCACACTGACAGATGAATCAGGTATTCTTTATTCTCTCAAGGTCGTTACTTCCAATTGTACATTCCATGTGGCATTCCGGTTTGCATGCCATCCTTTGAAGTTGTAGACTTGTCTTATTCCTTATAGATCTTAAGCTTCCTTTAAATTGGAGTGAAGTTTAGATAACAGTTCTAATCACCAAAGAATTCCTTCCAAATAGTATCATTTTTCTCCCTAATATTCCATAGGCCTTATCTTATCTTATAAGGGAAGAATAGATGACTTTAAAATATTTCACTGATATGAAACTAAATTTGTAGACTTTTGATCATTCTAGTCATTGTTATATAATGATTTTTGGAGGAAAAAATAAAACTCTAGGTCTTAGGATTTATGTGATGTATATAAAGATGTTTTTAGAATATTTTGTTTCATATATCATTAAAGGAAATTAATTTTTCTCTAATCTTTGTACTCTAAGAATACTGATGATAAGATCCTGTCTGTACTTTTGCTTAGTTATAGGTTGCATTTATATTAGCCAGGAAACTCTTCAAAACATTGTTATAGGACACAATTTTAAAGCACAAACAATTTTTTAAATATTTCAGCCACTTTAATTTATGGAGGAGAAGAACAGAAACTTGGTGAGGGTTATTTAAGGACTATGCTTAAGCTAGGATTTGGATCTGTTATCAGGCTGGGGGCATATGTGAGCATACAGGTGTCTGCCACTCTCACAAAAAGCAGTACAGTAAATATGTCACATATTGATTTTATACTTAACAAATTATAAACATATATATCCTGATATTACTGCATATCTGTCACATATATATTCATTTTATGCTGTCATTATACTTCCTTTTAAATGTGTTCTATTTATATTTATTCACAGGTAGCTTAAGTTTCTTTTTATTCAAGCCACCAATAGATGATTATTTAAGAGATTTCCAGTGGTTTTCTATTACAAATGATGCCGCAATAGAAAAATCTGCTAATATATTATTTCACTTGTATAGCAATGATTCTTCAGAGCAGGTTACTAGAATTGAGATTTTAATTGGCTCCTCTGGCAGATAAGCCCTGTACAGGGGAAAAATACCAAGGAGAATCAATTTTATGCTATAGAAGTTCCACATGGTACATTGGAAACCCCTCCTTTGAGAATGGTTTCCAGTTCTACTTAAGGTAAGTACTGGATGCTCAATGGATAGTATCTGAGTCATCTGAATAAGAATTTGCTGACCCTAACATCCTTATTTATCCATGAAATCTATGTATGGAAAAAAGTTATTATTTACCAGACCATGAAAAAAATAAGTAAAAATGAAAATTTTATATATTCTGATAACAAGAGTATGTTTTGCTTATTGACAAACTGATGATGAAGCAGGCCTTTTATATAAATAGAAATTCCTGTACAGTTCAATAAAAGCTAAACCTATCTATAATAAACATAATCCTCTTCAGTTGCTTAATAATGGCTTCTGATATTGACATTCATGGTTTCATAACCTCTCATCTTGAAGATTCCAACAAGCCTTGTAATATTTTTTAAGCATGTTCTGAAAGACAAACCAAACAAAGGGATTACTGCAACACACTCAGAAATAAAAAGCTCAACACTATACAACCATACACTACAGAAAGTAAAGAAGCATGTGACATCTGACTGAAACTGCATTAAAAATTTAGGGGAACAGGATTAACCAGCTTGGAATGCAGTCAGGAGAATTTAGAATTATCACAGAGGAATAATGTAGAAATTCCAACTGCTAATCCAAAACATCAATTTCTGTTATCAAAGTAACTTTTGAAAGTGAAGGTAAATGTTATATATGTATATACAAATTATATACATACACATATGGGCTTCTCAGGCAGAGATAGTTGTAAGGAAACTGCCTGCCAATGCAGAAGACATAAGAGACGTGGGTTTGATTCCTGGGTCAAGAAGAGTCTCTGAGGAGAGCATGGCAGCCCACTGCAGCATTGTTGCCTGGAGAATCTTATGGACAGAGAAGCCTGGCAGGCACAGTCCATGGGGTCACAAAGAGTCAGACATAACTGAAGCAACTTACTACAGTATACAATATACATTTGCTGTTGTTTAATCACTAAGCTGTGTCCAACTCTTTGTGATCCCATGAACTGCAGCACACCAGGCTTCTCTGTCCATCACTATCTCCCTGAGTTTGCTCAAACTCATGTCCATTGAGTTGGTGATGCCATCCAACCATCTCATCTTCGGTTGCCCCCTTCTCCTCTTGCCCTCAATTTTTCCCAGCATCTGTCTTTTCCAGTGAGTCAGCTCTTCACATCAGGCGGCCAAATATTGGAGCTTCAGTTTCAGCATCAGTCCTTACAATGAATATTCAAGGTTGATTTCCTTTAGGATTGACTAGCTGATCTCCTTGCAGTCCAAGGGACTCTCAAGAGTCTTATCCAACATCACAGTTTGAAAGCACAAATTCTTCAGCAGTTAGACTTCTTAATGGTCCAGCTCACATATGTACATGACTACTGACAAAACCATAGCTTTGAAAAATACAGATTTATGTCAGCAAACTGATGTCTCTGCCTTTTAATACACTGTCTAGGTTTGCCATAGCTATTCTTCCAAGGAGCAAACGTCTTTTATTTTCGTGACTGCTGTCACCATCCACACTAATTTTGGAGCCCAAGAAAATGAAATCTGACACTGTTTCCATATTTTCCCCATCTATTTGCCATGAAGTGATAGGACCCTGAGCCATGATCTCAGTTTTTTGAATGCTGAGTTTCAAAACATCTTGTTTACCCTCATCTTTCACCTTCATCAAGAGGCTTTTTAGTTCCTCGCTGCCATAAGGGTGGTGTCATCTGCATATCTGAGGTGGTTGACATTTCTCCCAGAAATCTTGATTTCAGCATGTGATTCTCAAGCATAGCATTTGGCATAATGTACTCTGCATATAAGTTAAATAAGCAAGGGGACAATATACAAACTTAACACACTCCTTTCCGAATTTGGAACCAGTCTGTTGTTCCATGTTCGGTTCTAACTGTTGCTTTTTGACCTGCATACAAGTTTCACTGGAAGCAGGTAAGCAGGTCTGTATTCCCTTTTCTTATTATTATATATTTGTTTATTTTAGTTCAATTCACTCGCTCAGTCGTGTCTGACTCTTTGCGACCCCATGAATCGCAGCACGCCAGGCTTCCCTATCCATCGCCATCTCCCAGAGTTCGCTCAGATTCATGTCCATGGAGTCAGTGATGCCATCCAGCCATCTCATCCTTTGTCATCCCCTTCTCCTCCTGCTTCCAATCCCTCCCAGCATCAGGGTCTTTTCCAATGAGTCAACTCTTTGCATGAGGTGGCCAAAGTACTACAGTTTCAGCTTTAGCATCATTCCTCCCAAAGATCCCAGGGTTGATCTCCTTCAGAATGGACTGGTTGGATCTCCTTGCAGTCCAAGGGACTGTCAAGAGCCTTCTCCAACACCACAGCTCAAAAGCATCAATTCTTCAGTGCTCAGCCTTCTTCACAGTCCAACTCTCACATCCATACATGACTACTGTAAAAACCATAGCCTTGACTAGATGCACCTTAGTTGGCAAAGTAATGTCTCTGCTTTTGAATATGCTATCTAGGTTGGTCATAACTTTTCTTCCAAGGAGTAAGCATCCTTTAATTTATGGCTGAAGTCCCAATCTTCAGTGATTTTGGAGCCCCAAAAAATAAATTCAGCCCCTGTTTCCCCATCTATTTCCCATGAAGTGATGGGACCAGATGCCATGATCTTCATTTTCTGAATGTGGAACTTTAAGACAACTTTTTCACTCTCCTCTTTCACTTTCATCAAGAGGCTTTTTAGCTCCTTTTCACTTTCTGCCATAAGGGTTGTGTCATCTGCATATCTGAGCTTATTGATATTTCTCCCAGCAATCTTGATTCCAGCTTGTGCTTCATCCAGCCCAGCGTTTGTCATCGTGTACTCTGCATAAAAGTTAAATAAGCAGGGTGACAATATACAGCCTTGATGCACTCCTTTTCCTATTTGGAACCAGTCTGTTGTTCCATGTCCAGTTCTAACTGCTGCTTCCTGACCTGCATACAGATTTCTCAAGAGGCAGATCAGGTGGTCTGGTATTCCCATCTCTTTCAGAATTTCCCACAGTTTATTGTGATCCACACAGTCAAAGGCTTTGGCATAGTCAATAAAGCAGAAATTGATGTTTTTCTGGAACTCTCTTGCTTTTTCCATGATCCAGCGGATGTTGGCAATTTGATCTCCAGTTCATCTTCCTTTTCTAAAACCAGCTTGAACATCGCGAAGTTCATGGTTCACCTATTGCTGAAGCCTGGCTTGGAGAATTTTGAGCATTACTTTACTAGCATGTGAGATGAGTACAATTGTGCAGTAGTTAGAGCATTCTTTGGCATTGCCTTTCTTTGGGATTGGAATGAAAACTGATCTTTTCCAGTCCTGTGGCCACTGCTGAGTTTTCCAAATTTGCTGGCATATTGAGTGCAGCACGTTCACAGCATCATCTTATAAGGAGTTGAAATAGCTCAACTGGAATTCCGTCACCTCCACTAGGTTGGTTCCTAGTGATATTTTCTAAGGCCCACTTGATTTCACATTCCAGGATGTCTGGCTCTAAGTGAGTGATCACACCATCGTGATTATCTGGGTCATGAAGATCTTTTTTGTACACTTCTTCTGTGTATTCTTGCCACCTCTTCTTAATATCTTCTGCTTCTGTTAGGTCCATACCATTTCTGTTCTTGATCGAGCCCATCTTTGCATGAAATATTCCCTTGGTATCTCTAATTTTCTTGAAGACATCTCTAGTCTTTCCCATTCTGTTGTTTTTCTCTATTTCTTTGCATTGATCACTGAAGAAGGGTTTCTTATCTCTTCTTGCTATTCTTTGGAACTGTACATTCAGATGCTTATATCTTTCCTTTTCTCCTTCGCTTTTTGCCTCTCTTCTTTTCACAGCTATTTGTAAGGCCTCCCCAGACAGTCATTTTGCTTTTTTTGCATTTCTTTTCCATGGGGATGGTCTTGATCCCAGTCTCCTATACAATGTCATGAACCTCATTCCATAGTTTATCAGGCACTCTATCTATCAGATCTAGGCCCTTAAATCTATTTCTCACTTCCACTGTGTAATCATAAGGGTTTTGATTTAGGTCATACCTGAATGGTCTAGTGATTATCCTTACTTTCTTCAGTTTGAGTCTGAATCTGGTAATAAGGAGTTCATGATCTGAGCCACAGTCAGCTCCTGGTCTTGTTTTTGTTGACTGTATAGAGCTTCTCCATCTTTGGGTACAAAAAATGTAATCAATCTGATTTCAGTGTTGACCATCTGGTGATGTCCATGGGTAGAGTCTTCCCTTGTGTTTTTGGAAGAGGGTGTTTACTGTGACCAGTGCATTTTCTTGGCAAAATCTATTAGTCTTTGCCCTACTTCATTCTGCATTCCAAGGCCGAATTTTTCTGTTACTCCAGGTCTTTCCTGACTTCCTACTTTTGCATTGCAGTCCCCTATAATGAAAAGGACATCTTTTTTGGGTGTTAGTTCTAAAAAGTTTTGTAGGTCTTCATAAAACCGTTTAACTTCAGCTTCTTCAGCATTACTGGTTGGGGCATAGACTTGGATTACCATGATATTGAATGGTTTCCCTTGGAGACGAACAGAGTTCATTCTTTCGTTTTTGAGATTGCATCCAAATACTGCATTTTGGACTCTTTTGTTGACCATGATGGCCACTCCATTTCTTCTGAGGGATTCCTGCCTGCACTAGTATATATTATGGTGATCTGAATTAAATTCACCCATTCCAGTCCATTTTAATTCGCTGATTCCTAGAATGTCGATGTTCACTCTTGCCATCTCGTTTGACTACTTCCAATTTGCCTTGATTTATGGACCTGACATTCCAGGTTCCTATGCAATATTGCTCTTTACAGCATCGGACCTTACTTCTATCACCAGTCACATCCACAGCTGAGTATTATTTTTGCTTTGGCTCCATCCCTTCATTCTTTCTGGAGTTATTTCTCCACTGATCACCAGTAGCATATTGGGTACCTACTGACCTGGGGAGTTCGCCTTTCAGTATCCTATCGTTTTGCCATTTCATACTGTTCATGGGGTTTTCAAGGCAAGAATACTGAAGTGGCTTGCCATTCCCTTCTCCAATGGACCACATTCTGTCAGACCTCTCCACCATGACCCGTCCATCTTGGGTTGCCCCGCAGGGATGGCTTAGTTTCATTGAGTTAGACAAGGCTATGTTCCTAGTGTGATAAGATTGACTAGTTTTCTGTGAGTATGGTTAATTGGAGGCTAATTACAATATTTTGTGGTTTTACCATACATTGACATGAATCAGCCATGGGTGTACGTGTGTCCCCCATCCTGAAACCCCCTCTCACCTCCCTCCTCATCCCACACCTCAGGGTCATCCCGGTGCACTAGCCCTGAGCACCCTGTGTCATGCATCAAAGCCAGACTGGCAATCTGTTTCACATATCGTAATATACATGTTTCAATGCTATTCTCTCAAACCATCCCTCCCTTACCTTCTCCCATGGAGTCCAAAAGTCTGTTCTTTATCTCTGTGTCTGTTGGTGTCTCGCATATAGGGTCATTGTTGCCATCTTTCTAAATTCCATATATATGCGTTAACATACTATATTGGTGTTTTGCTTTCTGATTTATTTCACTCTATGTCATAGGCTCCAGTTTCATCTACCATATTAGAACTGACTCAAATACATTGTTTTTAGTAGCTAAGAAATATTCCATTGTGTATATGTACCACAGCTTTTTTATCCATTCCTCTGCCACTGGATATCTAGGTTTCTCCCAGTAAACAGTGGGTTAGCTATTGTAAACAGTGCTGCAGTGAACATTGGGGTATACATGTCTCTTTCATTTCTGGTTTTCTCGGTGTGTATGTCCAGCAGTGGGATTGCTGGGTTGTATGGCAGTTCTATTTCCAGGTTTTTAAGGAATATCCACACTGTTCTCCATAGTGGCTGTACTAGTTTGCATTCCCACCAACAGTGGAATAGGATTCCCTTTTCTCTGCACCCTTTCCAACATTTGTTGTTTGTAGACTTTTGGATAGCAGCCATTCTGACTGGCATGAGATGATACCTCATTGTGGTTTTGATCTGCATTTCTCTGATAATGAGTGATGTTGAGCATCTTTTCATGTGTTTGTTAGCCATCTGTATGTCTTCTTTAGAGAAATGTCTGTTTACTTCTTTGGCCCATTTTTTGATTGGGTCTTTTATTTTTCTGGTATTAAGTTGCATGTGCTGCAACTCAATAGCTGCAAAATAATAGCAAATGAAGCAACTGACAAAGAACTTGCTATTATTTTCTCCCATTCTGAAGGCTGTCTTTTCATCTTGATTATAGTTTCCTTCGTTGTGCAAAAATTTTTAACTTTAACTTGGTCCCATTTGTTTATTTTTGCTTTTATTTCCAATATTGTGGGAGGTGGGTCATAGAGGATCCTGCTGTGATTTATGTCAGAGACTGCTTTGCCTATGCTTTCCTCTAGGAGTTTTATAGTTTCTGGTCTTACTTTAGGTCTTTAATCCATTTTGAGTTTATTTTTGTGGATGGTGTTAGAACATGTTCTACTTTCATTCCTTTAAAAGTGGTTGACCAGTTTTCCAGTGCCACTTTTTAAAGAGATATTCTTTTCTCCATTGTATATTCTTGCTTCCTTTGTCAAAGGTAAGGTGTCCATAGGTGGATGGATATATCTCTGGGCTTTCGATTTTGTTTCATTGATCTATATTTCTGTCTTTGTGCCAGTACCATACTCTCTTGATGACTGCAGCTTTGTA
The DNA here is from genome assembly GCF_042477335.2 of Ovis canadensis. Taxonomy (NCBI): domain Eukaryota; kingdom Metazoa; phylum Chordata; class Mammalia; order Artiodactyla; family Bovidae; genus Ovis; species Ovis canadensis. The sequence goes on along the minus strand of NC_091261.1, from coordinate 33,258,568 downwards.
GTATAGTTTGAAGTCAGGCAGGTTGATTCCTCCAGTTCCATTCTTCTTTCTCAAGATTGCTTTGAATATTCGAGGTTTTTTGTATTTCCATACAAATTGTGAAATTATTTGTTCTAGTTTTGTGAAAAAGAGCATTGGTGGCTTGATAGGGATTGTGCTAAATCTCTAGATTGTTTTGGGTAGTATACTCATTTTCACTATATTGAATCTTCTGATCAATGAACATGGTATATTTCTTCATTTATTTGTGTCATGATTGATTTCTTTCATCAGTGTTGTATAGTTTTCTATATATAGGTCTTTTGTTCCTTTAGATAGATTTATTCCTGTGTGTTTTATTCTTTTTATTGCAATAGTAAATGGAATTGTTTCCTTAATTTTCTGTTTTCTCATTGTTAGTGTGTAAGAATGCAAGAGATTTCTGTGTTTTTTAAATATCCTGCAGCTTTATTATCTTTATTGATTAGCTCTAGTAATTTTCTGATGTTGTCTTTAGGGTTTTCTATGTAGGGGATCGTGTCATCTGCAAACAGTGAGAGCTTTACTTCTTTTCCAATCTGGATTCCTTTTATTTCTTTTTCTTCCCTGATTGCTGTGGCTAAAACTTCCAAAACCATGTTGAATAGTAGTGATGAGAGTTGGCATCCTTGTCTTGTTCGTGACTTTAGGGGAAATGCTTTAAATTCTTCACCATTGAGGATAATGTTTGCTATGGGTTTATCATATATGGCTTTATTATGTTGAGGTTTGTTCCTTGTATTCCTGCTTTCTGGAGGGTTTTTATCATAAATGGATGTTGAATTTTGTCAAAGACTTTCTCTGAATCTAGAGATAATCACATGGTTTTTATCTTTGAATTTGTTAATGTGGTGTATCACATTGATGAATTTGCAAATATCAAAGAATCTTGAATCCCTGGGATAAAGCCCAATTGGTCATGGTGTATGATCTTTTTAATATGTTTTTTTTTTTTTTTTAATTCTGTTTGCTAGAATTTTGTTGAGGATTTTTGTGTCTATGTTCATCAGTCACATTGGCCTGTAGTTTTGTGTGTGTGTGTGTGTGTGTGTGTGTAAATTTGTCTGGTTTTGGTGTTAGGGTGATGGTGGCCTCATAGAATGAGTTTGGCAGTTTACCTTCGTCTGTAATTTTCTGGAAGAGTTTGAATAGGATAGGTGCTAGCTCTTCTCTAAATTGTTGGTAGAATTCAGCTGTGAAGCCATCTGGTCCTGGGCTTTTGTTTGTTGGAAGATTTTTTATTACAGTTTTGAATTCTGTGCTTGTGATGCGTCTGTTAAGATTTTCTATTTCTTCCTGATTTTTTGAAAGCTTTTACTTTTCTAAGAATTTATCCATTTCTTCCAAGTTGTCCATTTTATTGTCATATAGTTGCTGTTATTAGTCTCTTATGATCCTTTATATTTCTGTATTGTCTGTTGAGATTTCTCCATTTCCATTTCTAATTTTGTTGATTTGATTTTTCTCCCTTTATTTCTTGATGGCTCTGGCTAATGGTTTGTCTATTTTATTTATCTTTTCAAAGAACTAGATTTTAGTTTTGTTGATTTTTGCTATAGTCTCCTTTGTTTCTTTTTCAAATATTTCTGCCCTTTTATGATTTATTTCCTTCTACTAACCCTGGGAGTCTTAATTTCTTCTTATTCTAGTACCTTTAGGTGTAAAGTTAGGCTAGTTATTTGATTTTTCTCTTATTTCTTGAGGTAAGCTTGTATTGCTATGAGCCACCCCCTTGGCACTACTTTTACTGAATCCCATAGGTTTTGGGTCATGTTCACGTGTTTTCATTTTCGTTTGTTTCTATGCATCTTTGATTTCTTTTTTGATTTCTTCTGTGATTTGGTGGTTATTCAGAAGCATGGTGTTTAGCCTCCATGTTTGTATTTTTAATTTTTTTTTTCCCTGTAGTTGAAGTCTAATCTTCCCACGTTGTGATCAGAAAAGATGCTTGAAATGACTTTAGTTTTTTGAATTTACCAAGTCTAGATTTATGGCCCAGGACATGATCTATCCTGGGTAATGTTCTGTGAGCACTTGAGGAAAAAGTGAAATTCATTGTTTTGGGTGAAATGTCCTATAGATATCAATTAGGTCTGACTGGTCCATTGTATCACTTAGAGTTTGTGTTTACTTTGCTAATTTTCTGTTTGACTGATCTATCCATAGGTGTGAGTGGGGTATTAAAGTCTCCCACTATTATTTGCCTTACATATTGCAGTGCTCCTATGATAGGTGCATATATATTTATAATTGTTATATCTTCTTCTTGGATTGATCCTTTGATAATTATGTAGTATCCTTCTTTGTCTCTTTTCACAGCCTTTATTTCAAAGTCTATTTTATCTGATATGAGTAGAACTACTCCTGCTTTCCTTTGGTCCCCATTTTCATGAAATATCTTATTTCAGCCCTTCACGTTCAGTCTGTATGTGCCCCTTGTTTTGAGGTGGGTCTCTTGTAGACAGCATATATAGGGGTCTTTGCTGGTGTCCAGCCCCAGTGGATCCATGGAATTTGAAGCGGGGATGGAGTTGGCATCTAGGAAAGGACTATTTAATTAGAACTATAAAGAGAGACTAGAAAAGAATAGTGTAGTAGGAAAATTAGTGGAGAAAAGAGGCTGAATAACTTGGTATACATGGAAAACAAATAAAACTCCAAGACAAGAAGTCTGCACCACCTATGTAGGCCACAGGCGTCTTCCCATTCTCCCGAAGGAGAGGAGACACAGAGGCCTCCCCAGTCAGATCTTAGAAGCCCCAGCAAAATTAGTATGCTTGGTGAGCCTCCATGCTCCAGATGGAAATTCAGCCAGAAAAGAAGAGAACGAGAAAAGACCACATGGAGGAGACCAATCTTTCCAGGAATTGGTCCATTTCTTTATTTTTCAGGTCCACTGTTATACTTTTAGTTATACTTTTAGTTATAGAGATAAATGTAAGAAACAGAGTGATGCAGGGTCAGCTGCTCCAACCCTTATCAGCATATCTTTGTTCTTACAAGGGTCTTACATTTGTTCACAATATTTTCTGGTCTGGGGACCGATTAACATTTTATGGCCCCACCTTTCTTTCTATTGATAAAGGTTAATCGATCAGAAAACTTGTTTCCCCTTAAGATCTATTTAGTCTTAAGATAGTGATAAAGTTACATTTTTACATAGCAAGGACACAATGATTTATAACAAAGAAAGAGAAATACAGTGATTTATAACGAAGAGAAAATTCATGAACTCAAAAGTCTAGTATTGCTAACATCAAAACTATTATACTTCTTTTTCTACATTCCAATTACATTGATTAACATACTCCCAGGTGCCTAAGGATATGGAGGCCTGGAGCCAATCATTAACTCAGCAATGAAACCCTTCACCAACATGGTTTTTATCTTTAGAAAAACCCTATGCTAACTAAGACTTCCAAAATACTCCAGACTCTCTGTGCTGTTTATGGTTGAGGGGTTGTAAACAATCATGTAGTAGCAAGAGTGTGGATAATCCTGTCACACAAGCTAGTCTGCCAGCAGAGAGGTTTTTGGACTGAAACATCCTTGTCACGCCCCGGAGATTTATTAACTGGAGTCCTAAGTTAACTCCTTTTCAGAGAGAGATGGTGGGGGATAGCCCCCCGTATAATGTCAGAAGAGTAGGCAAAAAGCACAATGCAGTAAGGCAGGCAGACTCTGGTTTTGGGAAGATGCACAAGCAGATCCAGTGAGGCTCCCTTAAGGCCTGACTCGCCTTTGCCTGTTCGGCCCCTTAACATCATGACCTTTGCCATGGGCGGGTCTCCTGGTGCTGGCTCCCAGCAGGTCTTGTTTTTGTGTTTATTCATCTGCTCTTTGTCTTTTGGTTGGGACATTCAACCTATTTACATTTAAGGTAGATCTTGATAAGTATGATCCCATTGCCATTTACTTTGTTGTTTTTTGTTTGAGTTTATAAACCTTTTCTTTGTTTCCTGTCTAGAGAAGATCTTTTAGTATTTGTTGAAGCGCTGGTTAGGCAGTGCTGAATTCTCTCAGCTTTTGTTTGTCTGTAAAGCTTTTGATTTCTCCTTCATATTTGAATGAGATCCTTGCTGGGTATAGTAATTTGGGTTGTAGGTTTTTCTCTTTCATCACTTTAAGTATGTCCTGACATTCCCTTCTGGCCTGAAGAGTTTCTATTCTAAGATCAACTGTTATGCTTATGGGAATCCCTTTGTGTGTTATTTGTTGCTTTTCCCTTGCTGCTTTTATAATATTTGCTCTTTGTGTTTGATCTTCATTAATTTGATTAATATGTATCTTGGGGTGTTTCACCTTGAGTTTATCCTGCTTGAGACTCTCTGGGTTTCTTGGACTTGGATGGCTATTTCCTTTCCCATTTTAGGCAAGTTTTCAACTATTATCTCCTCAAGTATTTTCTCATGTCCTTTCTTTTTGTCTTCTGGGACTCCTATGATTTGAATGTTGGGGCATTTAACATTGCCCCAGAGGTCTCTGAGGTTGTTCTCATTTCTTTTCATTCTTTTTTCCTCTCTGCATCATTTATTTCTGCCATTCTATCTTCCACCTCACTTATCCTATCTGCTGCCTCAGTTATTCTACTGTTGGTTCCCTCCAGAGTGCTTTCGATCTCAGTTATTGCATTATTCATTATTGATTGACTCTTTTTTATTTCTTCTAGGTCCTTGTTAAACATTTCTTGCATTTTTCTCAGTTCTCATCTCTAATCTATTTATCTGTAACTCCATTTTGTTTTCAGGATTTTGGATATCTTGACTATCATTATTCTGAATTATTTTTCAGGTAGATTCCCTATCTCCTCTTTTGTTTGGTTTGGTGGGCATTTATCATGTTCCTTTATCTGCTGAATATTTCTCTGCCTTTTCATTTTGTTTAGATTACTGTGTTTGGGGTGGCTTTTATGTAGGCTGGAAGTTTGTGGTTCCTCTTCATTGTGGAGGTTGCTCCCTGTGGGTGGGGTTAGACTAGTGTCTTTTCAAGATTTCCTGATTAGGGAGGCTTGCATCTGTGTTCTCTTGGGTGGAGTTGGATCTCTTTTCTGTGGAGTGCAATGAAGTGTCCAGTAATGAGTTTTGGGGTGTCTGTGGGTTTGGTGTGACTTTGGGTAGCCTGTATTTTAATGCTCAGGGCTGTGTTCCTGCATTGCTGGAGAATTAAGGTGGTGTGTCTTGCTCTGGAAATTGTTGGCTCTTGGGTGGAGCTTGGTTTCAATGTATGTATGGAGGCTTTTGGATGAGCTCTTGTCAATTAATGTTCCTTGTAGTCAGGAGTGTTCTGCTGTTCTCAAGTTTTGAATTTAAGCCGCCTCCCTCTGGCTTTCAGTCTTAGTCTTACAGTAGCCTCAAGACTTCTCCATCTATATAGCACAGATGATAAAACATCTAGGTTAATGGTGAAAAGGTTCTCCATAGTGAGGGACACCCAGAGAGGTTCACAGAGTTACATGGAAAAGAGAAGAGAGAGAGGGAGATAGAGATGACCAGGAGGAAAAGAGGGAGAAACAAAAGGGGAGAGACCAATCTAGTCAGTAATCAGACCCCTAAGTAAAAATGGGTACTGAAGATTAAAGGTACAAAATTGATAACAAATATCAAAAAGTAAAGATTTAAAATCTAGAGTAGAGGTTAGACTCTCAAAAATACAATATTAAAACTACAAAGCAGAATCAATCACAGAAATTATAAATATATATATATATATGAAATTTGCTTTAAAAATAGTCTCTCTTTTGCAAGGTAATAGTAGGTTATAAAAATGAAAATTAAAGGAGAAATAAAGAACTTAAAATTTAAAATGATAATAGTAAAAATATATCTAGGAATTTCTCTGGATCTATTGAGGGCAGTGTGGGGTCAGTTCAGTTTCAGATAGTTCCTTGTTACAGCTTATACTTCTTCTCAAGGTCCATAGGCCCCTTCCAATGCTTAGTCAATGCTAACTGCAGGGCTTTAATCTATCGTACCTGTCACTTCCAGAGCAGTTCCCTCTTCTTTGTTTATTTTGGCTTCCTCTATTTGCAAGTCACTTCAGTGTCTAATATCTGCCCTGACACAAAGGGGAGAAGGTGGTCACTTATTTAGGCTCACTTGCTCAGTTGTACTGTGGAAAGGGAGGAACACTGGAAACAAATATCACTGGCATGTGTGGGGAGTGCTCGCAGTGTATGGACCACTCTGGGTTTGCCCCAGCTCACTGTGGTGTGTGCTTTACCAGTCTTCAGTGCCCAGTCTCCAGGTTTCTCTGCATGGGTACTGTCCAAAGCGGGCCCTGCATTTCATGCGCTTTGCAGGTCTAAGCTGCTCAGGTTCAAGTTCTTGGTACTCCACAAAGGCACAGACTCAGTTGGGTGTGGTTTTTGTGCCCTTCCCAGGTCCGAGCAGCTCAGGCGACAAGGTGCTTGGTGAGCACACTGTCCCAGGTGGCCTGTGCATCTTAATCACCTCCCTGGTCTCAGGCATTCAGTTTCCTGAGAGCAGCTTCTCAGGTGTGCTGTATGACTGCCCTGAGGAGCCGATTTCAAGGCTGTGACTCTCCTGGCAGATGTCAACCATCCAGGATCCCAGGAAGAGTTGGTTAGCAACTGGAGCCTGCTCACAGTTGGTAAAGGATGCCATCTCTGGGGTCGAGATTGCCCCTTGCTTTCGGCTCTGGCTTTACCCATCTCCCTCTCTGCCTCCAGTGGGGGAAGGGGCCAGTCCACAGCCAGCTATCTATCCTTTTCTATTTTCTCAGTCTTTTGTTCTGTGAGTGGGCCAGGCTGTGCCTTAGATTAGAGCTTTTCATAGGAAAGTTCTCTCTCTCTCTCTTTTTTTTTTCTCTCTCTCTGGCTATTCCACGGTTTGGGTTGCTATCTCACATTAACTCCCTCAGAATCTCCTCAGGGCATTCAGACCCGGTCCTTACCCTAAGCATGAAACCTGTGACTTCCTATCCAGCCTCCTCTCACTCTTGGTGGACGTGAGCACCTGGGATACTTCTCCACTGGAAGTTGCAGTTAGGCGAGTAGTCTGTATCCCCCCCCCCCCGCCCCGCCCCCCCCGGTTATGTTGCATTCTTTCAGAATTTTCCACAGTTTATTGTGATCCACACAGTCAAAGGCTTTGGCATAGTCAATAAAGGAGAAATAGATGTTTTTCTGGAACTCCCTTGCTTTTTCGATGATGCAACGGATGTTGGCAATTTGATTTCTAGTTTCTCTGCCTTTTCTAAATCAAGCTTGAACACCTGGAAGCTCACAGTTCACGTATTGTTGAAGCCTGGATTGGAGAATTTTGAGCATTACTTTACTAGCGTGTGATATGAGTGGAACTGTGAGGTAGTTTGAGCACACTTTGACATTGCCTTTCTTAGGGATTGGAATGAAACCTGACCTTTTCCAGTCCTATGCTGAATTTTTAAAATTTGCTGGCATATTGAGTTCAGCACTTTCACAGCATCATCTTCCAGGATTTGAAATAGCTTAACTGGAATTCCATCACCTCCACTAGCTTTGTTACTAGTGATGCTTCCTAAAGCCCACTTGAATTCACATTCCAGGATGTCTGGCTCCAGGTGATTGATCACACCATTGTGATTATCTGGGTCGTGAAGGTCTTTTTTGTACAGTCCTTCTGTGTATTCTTGCCACCTCTTCTTAATATCATCTACTTCTGTTAGGTCCCTACCATTTCTGTCCTTTATTGAGCCCATCTTTGCATGAAATGTTCCCTTGGTATCTCTAATTTTCTTGAAGAGATCTGTAGTCTTTCCTATTCTGTTGTTTTCCTCTATTTCTTTGCACTGATCACTGAGGAAAGCTTTCTTATATCTCCTTGATATTCTTTGGAACTCCGCATTCAAATGGGTATATCTTTCCTTTTTGCCTTTGCTTTTTCCTGCTCGTCTTTTCACAGCTATTTGTAAGGCCTCCTCAGACAGCCATTTTTCTTTTTTGCATTTCTTTTTCTTGGGGATGGTTTTCATCCCTGCTCCTATATACAATGTCATGAACCTCCATCCAGGCACTCTGTCTATCAGATCTAGTCCCTTAAATCTATTTCTCACTTCCACTATATAGTCATAAGGGATTTGATTTAGGTCATACTTGAATGGTCTAAGGGTTTTCCTTACCTTCTTCACTTTAAGTCGGAATTTAATAATAAGGAGTTCATGATCTGAGCCACAGCCAGCTCTTGGTCTTGTTTTTGCTGTATAAAGCTTCTCCATCTTTGGCTGCAGAGAATATAAGAAGTCTCTTGAGAAGACTCTTGAGAGTCCTTTGGAATGCAAGGAAATCCAACCAGTCAATCCTAAAGGAAATCAGTCCTGAATATTCATTGGAAGGACTGATGTTGAAACTGAATCTCCAATATTTTGGCCACCTGATGTGAAGTGCTGACTCATTTGAAAAGTCCCTGATGCTGGGAAAGATTGAAGGTGGGAGGAAAAGTGATGACAGAGGATGAGATTGTTGAATGGCATCACTGACTCAATGGACATGATTTTGAGTAATCTCCAGAAGTTGGTGACGGACAGGGAGGCCTGGCATACTACAGTCCATGGGGTTGCAAAGAATTGGACATGACTGAGCAACTGAACTGAATTATCTTGCTTTCTGAGATTCCAACCCCCACCACAGACCCACCAGTGAGAGGGTTTCGTGCTGTTTGGAAACTTCTTCACTACACCCTCCCCAGGGTGGTCTCTGTCCCTAACTTTTTTGTCTCCCTTTTTGTCTTTTATATTTTACCCTACCTCCTTTCAAGGAGAATGGGCTAACTTTCTGGGTGCCTAGTGTCCTCTGCCAGCATTTAGAAGTTGTTTTGTGAAAGTTGCTCAGCATTCAAATGATCTTTTGATGAATTTGTGGGGGAGAAAGTGGTTTCCCTGTCCTATTCCTCTGCTATCTTAGGACCACCCCCTGTGTATTCCCATCTTTTTAATAATAATCCACAATTTGTTTGATGTGATGTACCCATTCAAAGGCTTTAGCATAGTCAATGAAGCAATGGTAGATGTGTTTTGAAAAGTATTTTGTTACTTTATATATAATTTAACATATATGTCTGTTTAAATTATTTCAAGACTCTGGAGAGTATGAAGAATTTACTTTTCATTATAGCTGTAACCACAGTTAAAAAATATTTTGGAAACTGCCTGGTGGTGCAGTGGTTAGGACTCTGCATTTCCACTGCAAGGGGCATGGGTTTGATCCTTTGTTGGGAAACTAAAATCCCACATGCCACAATGTGGCCAAAATAATTCAAAAATTAAAAACCAAAAAGCATTACTTATGAAGACAAAGTACCTGAGATTAACTTGTATTCTTTCTTTTAATACAATTCATTTTGTTTCTTTGGTGATTGGTTTAAAATTGGATAACACATTTTATTATAAAAATAAAAAATGATGTGAAAAATGACATGCAGTAACATAATTTTTAAAAAGTGAGCATTGATGATCTTAACATTCTAACAAATGATTTTTATTGCTTACTTTCTTATATATATAGGGTAGTTTATATCATTTCCCATATTGTGAACTAAAGTTTTGAACCTCAATGTATTTTTATTCAAATATTTTATGTAAATTTTATATAATCATATAAACTTTAATAGGGACTCTGGATTCCTATTTTGTTCAAACCATTTAATTTGCTCAGATTTTGAAAGATTTTTTGGTTATTTTCATCGTACTGAATAATGCAGAACTACATATGATCTCTAATAAAGAAGGTATATAATGTTTATTTATCTAAATTCAAAGTGTTAAATTATAAATAAAGATCTATCCTGACATAAATTGTTTGACAGCTGTGTCTCAAGGGAATTATGTGATTACCTTAGCATTAGCTAATGGCAAAATCAGGAGTTGAATCTCCACCATACACTGGTTTCTATCTATTATAACACATTTCAAAAGAAATAAAATTCTATTAAATAATAAATAATTATGTTATCCATTGAATTACTCTAGTATAAGATTCAGCAGAGGAGAAAGGTGTTTAACAAAGGCTTCATACTATTTGTTGTACAGCAAAAGCCATACTAAGTAGGTGCTAGGTTCACAAATGAGAGTACTGTTTTTAGTGGAAGATGCTATTTTTCTTTTCTTCAGTTAAGTGAAAGTAAATATTGCCATATTTACAATATTAAGTAAATATTTGTAATATGTAAATACTTACAATATGAAGTGAATATTAACATAAATATAATATTTCTAAATTTATAAATGCTATCCTCAAAGATTAAACACCATGAATACTAAGGAAATACTGTCAGGGGCCGCATTAGGCATTACTGACAAAATGGAGGCACGGCCCAAACCCCGTCTTCTCATCTCTCAGGCACAGCCCTGGGATGAAGGAGTTAGGCCTTGTAATTCTGACTTGTTCTTTCTTTTCTTCAGTTGAGTTGGCTGGAAAGAATTTTAAGGTGCTTGAGAGAAGCATGAGAAAGCATAAAGCCTTCTACAGTTATGCCCAGAAAATAACCTATAAAATAACCATTGACATTTGTTCAAGGATCTTTACAAAGAATGTCCCAGGATGAGTATGTAGGCTGCAGCTTGAGGCCATGGGAAGGATTGTTTTCTGACACCTGTTTGTGAGGGAAATATTTATAGCAAAAGAAGTTTGCTGAATTTAGGGTTTAGGATTTAAGAATAGCTAGATTACTACCAAATTCAGACTCAAATTGAAGAACGTAGGGAAAACCGCTAGACCATTTAGGTATGACCTAAATCAAATCCCTTATGATTATACAGTGGAAGTGAGAAAATAGATTTAAGGGCCTATATCTGATGGATAGAGTGCCTGACAAACTATGGAATGAGGTTCGGGGCATTGTACAGGAGACAGGGATTAAGACCATTCCCATGGAAAAAAAATGCAAAAAAGCAAAATGGCTGTCTGGGGAGGCCTTACAAATAGCTGTGAAAAGAAGAGAGGTGAAAAGCAAAGGAGAAAAGGAAAGATATAAGCATCTGAATGCAGAGTTCCAGAGAATAACAAGAAGAGATAAGAAAGCCTTCTTCAGTGATCAATGCAAAAAAATAGAGGAAAACAACAGAATGGGAAAGACTAGAGATCTCTTCAAGAAAATTAGAGATACCAAGGGAATATTTCATGCAAAGATGGGTTCGATCAAGGACAGAAATGGTATGGACCTAACAGAAGCAGAAGATACTAAGAAGAGGTGGCAAGAATACACGGAAGAACTGTACGAAAAAGATCTTCACGACCCAGATAATCATGACGATGTGATCACTAATCTAGAGCCAAACATCTTGGAATGTGAAGTCAAATGGGCCTTGATGCTTAGAAAGCATCACTAAGAACAAAGCTAGTGCAGGTGATGGAATTCCAGTTGAGCTGTTTCAAATCCTGAAAGATGATGCTGTGAAAGTGCTGCACTCAATATGCCAGCAAATTTGGAAAACTCAGCAGTGGCCACTGGACTGGAAAAGGTCAGTTTTCATTCCAGTTCCAAAGAAAGGCAATGCAAAAGAGTGCTCAAACTACCACACAATTGCACTCATCTCACATGCTAGTAAAGTAATGCTCAAGATTCTCCAAGCCAGGTTTCAGCAATATGTGAACCATGAACTTCCTGATGTTCAAGCTGGTTTTAGAAAAGGTAGAGGAACCAGAGATCAAATTGCCAACATCCAGTGGACCATGGAAAAAGCAAGAGAGTTCCAGAAAAACATCAATTTCTGCTTTATTGACTATGCCAAAGCCTTTGACTGTGGGGATCACAATAAACTGTGGAAAATTCTGAAAGAGTTGGGAATACCAGACCACCTGACCTGCCTCTTGAGAAATCTGTATGCAGGTCAGGAAGCAAGAGTTAGAACTGGACATGGAACAACAGACTGTTTCCAAATAGGAAAAGGAGTACATCAAGGCTGTATATTGTCACCCACGCTGGACTGGAAGAAACACAAGCTGGAATCAAGATTGCTGGGAGAAATATCAATAATCTCAGATATGCAGATGACTCCTCCCTTATGGCAGAAAGTGAAGAGGGACTAAAAAGCCTCTTGATGAAAGTGAAAGAGGAGGGTGACAAGTTGGTTTAAAGCTCAACATTCAGAAAATGAAGATTATGGCATCCGGTCCCATCACTTCATGGCAAATAGATGGGGAAACAGTGAAAACAGTGTCAGACTTTATTTTTGAGAGCTCCAAAGTCACTGCAGATGGTGATTGCAGCCATGAAATTAAAAGACGTTTACCCCTTGGAAGAAAAGTCATGACCATCCTAGATAGCATATTTAAAAGCAGAGACATTACTTTACCGACTAAGGTCTGTCTAGTCAAGGGTATGGTTTTTCCAGTGGTCATGTATGGATGTGAGAGTTGGACTGTGAAGAAGGCTGAGCGCCAAATAATTGATGCTTTTGAACTGTGGTGTTGGAGAAGACTCTTGAGAGTCCCTTGGACTGCAAGGAGATCCAATCAGTCCATTCTGAAGGAGATCAGCCCTGGGGTTTCTTTGGAAGGAATGATGCTAAAGCTGAAACTGCAGTACTTTGGCCACCTCATGAGAAGAGTTGGCTCATTGGAAAAGACTCTGATGCTGGGAGGGATTAGGGGCAGGAGGAGGTAAGGGGACGACAGAGGATGAGATGGCTGGATGACATCACTGACTATGGACGTGAGTCTGAGTGAACTCTGGGAATTGGTGATGGACAGGGAGGCCTGGCGTGCTGCTATTCATGGGGTTGCAAAGAGTTGGACAAGACTGAGTTACTGAACTGAACTGAGAAGCCTTTTTAGGAGATAATGATCTTAAGATGCTAGGGGCAAACAGGATTTAGAAAGGTAAGAAATAAACTGTGGAATGTGGCCTGAGTTACAATGTAATCACAAGTTACGTACAGTAAATCTGGGTGGGGGAAACTAAAAACATTAAACCTCTGACCTAATGCTTTTGTCAAAGTATAAAAGAGAACCTGAAGCTTGACATAAACATGTAGTTCTATGTAGTACTATGAGTCAGAGATGACATCGTCGTCCGCTGGCACCGCTCACCTCTTCAGGCTGATTCCCTGCTGCTGGAGTTGGACTCTAACAAAATACAAAAGCTAGCTATTTTAGCAAATTATAAATGAGTGGTGGAAGCAGGGAGGGAGACAAGTATTTATGAAACAGGTCAACAGCATTGCAGTTCAATGTAGTTACTTAATATGACATTACATAGGATTTTGTAGTTAAAGGGTTTTTTCATATTAACTCAAATTTGTGGTTACTCTTAAGAGAGAGGAGTCAGAAGAATCACAGAGAGCAAGATAGCCCATTGTTAGAGTTCATAAAATTTAGTCTACCAACACTGAGAGCTACAGGGAACAGGTAGAGTACAGACCTAAGATATTGTAGTCCACAGTATTTAACTGATAAATTCCAGCTGTGATAATTTCTTGCAGTAATTATAATTCATCTGTGAGATGATATTAGGCCACCTACTTTATTAGAAAAAAGGATTATAAAATGTGAACTCCCATGGGTTTTGTATCAATGCATTATAATTCAAAAAGACATCATGGTTATTGTAAAACAGTCCACAGAATGAATTGATTTAGGAAAGGATAGATAATAAATATCTTTTTCAACCCAGAAATAATCTAGCCTTTTATTCACAAAGCTCTTCTCTTGGTGAATTGTATGTTTTGGATCTTACTCTTGTTCACTACCTTTGTGTAGTAATGTTCTTGAAAATGCCTACTGCCATCAGTAGGCATATGAAATGAAGTGAAAGTCACTCAGTCATGTCTGATTGTTTGCGACCCCATGGACTGTAGCCCACCAGGCTCCTCTGTCCATGGAATTCTCTAGTCAAGAAAACTGACATGGGTAGCCGTTCCCTTCTCTAGGAGTTCTTCCCAATCTAGGGATTAAACTCAGGTCTTCTGAAGGGCAGGCAGATTCTTTACTGTCTGAAACACAAGGAAAGCCTAAGAATACTGGAGTGGGTAGCCTATCCCTTCTCCAGGGGATCTTTCTGACCCAGGGATGGAACTGGGATCCCCTGCATTGCAGGCAGATTCTTTACCAGCTGAGCTACCAGGGAAGTTCCTGTAGGCATACATACAATGTCAAATCCAATATAGAACGAGAACAACTGTTTTCTACTGGCCTGTAAACTGTGAAGAGGTTTCAGTAGACTGTTAAATAAAATATACCTTATTTTATAGGCCCATCATACCATAAAATCCTGCATGTAATATCTAGCACTACTTGGTACATGGTAAACACTAAGTCTTGCTTTCCCAGCATGTTAAATTATGCATACTATTCCAGATCTGTAGCCCTGATGTTTCTTATTTACCTTTTCTATAGGTTTATAAGGTTGCTTTATTAACATTGTTAATGAGATAAATCCTTGCCTACTTAGATGGAGTGACATGAAAACTCAATTTGTGAAATAGATATTAAGAAAAATGGGTATCACCACCCAGCTTAAATCATCTCTAACGTTTAATTTTAAATGTATGGCTTACTCTAGATATGTTCAGTGAAGGAAAGGAAGCTATATAAATATGTTTCATTCAATGAACAAGCATATTCAGCAAGTGTGATAGTTAAAAAAAAATCCAACTGTAGGGAGAATGAGATCAACAAAGAAAAACTGATACTATAATGTTAAAAATTTAAATACCAGTATGTAAGAAATAGTGGAAATTAGGAGTAAAATCTTTTCAGGTTGTACAATTATGTGAAGGAATAAGGAAGAACCAAAAGAAATAGACTACCTTTATATTTCTTCACAGATCATAAATTATGACATAGAAGTTGGATTTTTCCCTAATAAAAATATTTTTGAAAATGAATTCTAATTTCCCTTTATCACCCATCTGTTCCATGGCAAGTTGCTTGGATTACACAGAATTCTGTCTTTCACAGAGCAAAAATCGTGCCATGACCCAATTAGCTTTTACAAATTGAGAAACAATAAGCCGCATTCCTGCTTTGGTTCAAAAAATGTTTTTGAAAGTCCTATGTTCTTGATGATTCTATTTAATGATCTAATCATATTTAAAAATCTCATGGTTTTATAGAGTCACCATTTGCACTGTGACAGAATGTTATTAAAAGAAGAAAGTTTTGAGAAAGACTTTTAGTATAGGTTTGGAACACATGACCAATAAAAACAAAACTTTCTCACTATCTAACTAAAATTATATTGATTCTCACTATAGAATAATATTTCAGTTTTTGAAGTGAAGTCACTCAGGCATGTCCGACTCTTTGCAATCCCGTGGACTCTAGCCCATCAGGCTCCTCCGTCCATGGGATTCTCCAGGCAAGAACACTGGAATGGTTTACCGTTTCCTTCTCCAGGGGAATCTTCCTGACCCAGGGATCAAACTGAGGTATCCTGTATTGCGGGCAGACACTTGAACCTCTGAGCCACCTTTGAAATAATTTCCTAAAATCAATAATGAAAAACCTACTTCTGAATAGTGTATAAGATATATTTTCAAGTCCCATCAACTCCAGAACATGCTTGGTAGAATGCAATATAAATTCGCATATGATATATAGAATGCTTGTATGGCTTAGTCTCTAGTAATAAATGCAATATTGTTCTTTGGATGTTCAAAACAAAACTTAAGAGTTCATGACCATGAACAGTGTATCAAAATAAAAACAATAACCCATGTCATGTGATAATAAGCAATGCCAACAGCAATACTGATTCTTTAACAACATTAGCTGGGTAAAATGTTTTAGGAATGCTACATAGAAAGGATTTTTCAACATAGTTTAGGTAAGTGTTTTCATAGACATTAATTCCAAGTTCTGCCAAGGGGGGACTGACACAGCCTTCTACTTTTAAACTACTCTGTGATTCATAACTGCCTTATCTAGATTTATTGTCCTCTAAACTTTTAGTCCTCTAAATTGAGGTAAAAGAAGATAGTGGATGATTGACAGGTATGATCTTGGAGGTAGAATAGAGATTTGCTCAGGCAACTATCAAAGTGACCTGGAGATATGACCAATGAAAGTTATAAAATGAAGTGATTTATCCAGCATTTAAATCCATTCATCCATGTCTACACATTTTTCTATTTGTTTTTAAAATTCCTTTGATTCAAATAATAACTATACTAACAGCAAAATTATTAAATTACCAAGTTAGTGATATTAAGCTATCCCGATATTGAGATTTTAAGTAAGAAATAATTTGAGAAGAAAACTAAATGTTCAAAATTGCACTTTCTTTTATTCATCTTCATTATATACCATATAATATGGAAAAAATGTTTTGGAAAAGTATTATGAAATACTTGTCCTGATTTCTATGAATAATCTAGGAATTTAAAATACTAATATTTAGTAGTATTAAAGTATTTGCATATTATATTATCTTAATTTATGACTGTCAAACAGCCTATCCTTAATCTGTAATCTATACTCCCCTACTTTTCTTAAAATGAATTTTTATTGGAGTATAGTTGTTTTAGAATGTTGTGTTAGCCTCTACTATACAGCAAGGTGAATAGATACATATATAAACATACAGTCCCTCTTTTTTTTGTATTTCCTTCTTGTTTAGGTCACCACAGAGAATTGAGTCGAATTCTTTGAGCTATTCAATAGGTTCTCATTAGTTATCTGTTTTATGTGTAGTATAAACATTTATATTTCAGTATTTTTATATTGAAATTATTTTATTTATATATTAAATATGTAATATATAAAATAAGTACATAAATATTAAGCAAAACTTATTAAATATTAATAAATGTATTAAATATGGGCTATATTATTTGTATAATTTATGCAATAATAATATAATTGTATTGTATCTATTATATTAATAAGTATATTAATATCAATAAATATATATATTATTGTATTTATATTAATGGAATATGATGACATTTATATATTAAATATAGGTATATAATATAGATCCAACTAGTCCATTCTGAAGGAGATCAACCCTGGGATTTCTTTGGAAGGAATGATGCTAAAGCTGAAGCTCCAGTATTTCAGCCATGTCATGCGAAGAGTTGACTCATTGGAAAAGACTCTGATGCTGTGAGGGATTGGGGGCAGGAGGAGAAGGGGACGACCGAGGATGAGATGGCTTGATGGCATCACGGACTTGATGGACGTGAGTCTGAGTGAACTCCGGGAGATGGTGATGGACAGGGAGGCCTGGCATGCTGCAATTCATGCGGTCGCAAAGTCGGACACAACTGAGTGACTGAACTGAACTGAATGATATAATAGAAATATATAAAAAATATATTTATATTTCAATCCCAAGCCCCCTAACTCATCCTTTCCTCCGTGGGTATCCATATATTTGTTCTCTACATCACTGTCTCTACTTCTGCTTTTCAAATAAGATCCTCTATACCATTTTCCCCTTGGTATCTCCAGTTTTCTTGAAGAGATCTCTAGTCTTTCCCATTCTGTTATTTTCCTCTATTTCTTTGCATTGATCACTGAGGAAGGCTTCCTAATCTCTTCTTGCTATTTTTGGAACTCTGCATTCAGATGCTTATCTCTCTCCTTTTCTCCTTTGCTTTTTGCTTCTCTTCTTTTCACAGCTATTTGTAAGGCCTCCTCAGACAGCCTTTTTGCTTTTTTGCATTACTTTTCCATGGGGATGGTCTTGATCCCTGTCTCCTGTGGAATGTCATGAACCTCAGTCCATAGTTCATCAGGCATTCTACCTATCAGATCTATGGCATGATTTGGGAGAATGGCATTGAAACATGTATACTATCATATAAGAATCGAATCGCCAGTCTGTGTCTGATGCAGGATACACCATGCTTGGGGCTGGTGCATGGGGATGACCCAGAGAGAGGTTATGGGGAGGGAGGTGGGAGGGGGGTTCATGTTTGGGAACGCATGTAAACCTGGGGTGGATTCATGTCAATGTATGGCAAAACCAATACAGTATTGTAAAGTAAAATAAGTAAAAATAAAAATAAAAAATAAATAAAAAATAAAAATACCTAACTAGAAAAAAAAAAAAAAGCTACAATCCAAACTAAAAAAAAAAAAAAAAAAGATATAGTCCCTTAAATCTATTTCTCACTTCCACTGTATAATCATAAGGGATTTGATTTAGGTCACACCTGAATGGTCTAGTGGTTTTCCCTACTTTCTTCAATTTAAGTCCGAATTTGGCAATAAGGAGTTCATGATCTGAGCCACAATCATTTCCTGGTTTTGTTTATTTGACTATATAGAGCTTCTCCATCTTTGGCTGCAAAGAATATAATCAATCTGATTTTGGTGTTGACTATCTGGTGATGTCCATGGGTAGAGTCTTCTCTTGTGTTGTTGGAAGAGGGTGTCTGCTATGACCAGTGCATTCTCTTGGCAAAACTCTATTAGCCTTTGCCCTGCTTCATTCCATACTCCAAGGCCAAATTTGCCTGTTACTCCAGGTGTTTCTTCACTTTATACTTTTAAATTCCCGTCCCCTATAATGAAAAGAACATCTTTTTCGGGTGTTAGTTCTTAAAGGTCTTGTAGGTCTTCATAGAACTGTTCAGCTTCAGCTTCTTCAGCATTACTGGTTGGGCATAGGCTTGGATAACGGTGATATTGAATAGTTTGCCTTGGAAACGAGCAGAGATCATTTGGTCATTTTTGAGATTGCATCCAAGTACTGTATTTCAGACACTTTTGTTCACCATGATGCCTACTCCATTTTTACTAAGGGATTCCTGCCCACAGTAGTGTTATGGACCTAACAGAAGCAGAAGATATTAAGAAGAGGTAGCAAGAATACACGGAAGAACTGTACAAAAGGATCTTCACAATCCAGATAATCACGATGGTGTGATCACTCATCTAGAGCCAGACGTCCTGGAATGTGAAGTCAAGTGGGCCTTACAAAGCATCAGTATGAACAAAGCTAGTGGAGGTGACGGAATTCCAGTTGAGCTATTTGAAATCCTGAACAATGATGCTGTGAAATTACTGCACTCAATACGCCAGCAAATTTGGAAAACTCAGCAGTGGCCACAGGACTGGAAAAGGTCAGTTTTTATTCAAATCCCAAAGAAAGGCAATGTCAAAGCACGCTCAAACTACTGCACAATTGCACTCATCTCACATGCTAGTAAAGTAATGCTCAAAATTCTCCAAGCCAGGTTTCAGCAATATGTGAACCATGAACTTCGTGATGTTCAAGTTGGTTTTAGAAAAGGCAGAGGAACAGAGTCCAAATTGCCAACATCTGCTGGCCCATGGAAAAAGCAAGAGAGTTCCAGAAAAACATCTATTTCTGCTTTATTGACTATGCCAAAGCCTTTGACTCTGCGGATCACAATAAACTGTGGAACATTCTGAAAGAGATGGGAATACCAGACCACCTGACCAGCCTCTTGAGAAATTTGTAGGCAGGTCAGGAAGCCACAGTTAGAACTGGACATGGAACAACAGACTGGTTCCAAATAGGAAAAGGAGTGTGTTAAGGCTGTATATTGTCACCCTGCTTATTTAACTTCTATGCAGAGTACATCATGAGAAACACTGGGCTGGAAGAAGCACAAGCTGGAATCAAGATTGCCGGGAGAAATAACAATAACTCCAGATACGCAGATGACACCATCCTTATGGTAGAAAATGAAGAGGAACTAAAAAGCCTCTTGATGAATGTGAAAGAGGGGAGTGAAAAAGTTGACTTAAAGCTCAACATTCAGAAAGGAAGACCATGGCATCTGGTCCCATCACGTCATGGGAAATAGATGGGGAAACAGTGGAAACAGTGTCAGACTTTATTTTGGGGGGCTCCAAAATCACTGTAGATGGTGACTGCAGCCATGAAATTAAAAGACGCTTACTCCTTGGAAGAAAAGTTATGACCAACCTAGATAGCATATTGAAAAGCAGAGACATTACTTTGCCAACAAAGGTCTGTCTAGTCAAGGCTATGGTTTTCCCAGTAGTCATGTATTGATGTGAGAGTTGGACTGTGAAGAAAGCTGAGCGCTGAATAATTGATGCTTTTGAACTGTGGTGTTGGAGAGGACTCTCAAGAATCCCTTGGACTGCAAGGAGATCCAACCAGTCCATTCTGAAGGAGATCAGCCCTGGGATTTCTTTGGAAGGAATGATGATAAAGCTGAAACTGCAGTACTTTGGCCACCTCATGCGAAGAGTTGACTCATTGAAAAAGACTCTGATGCTGGGAGGAACTGGGGGCAGGAAGAGAAGGGGACGACAGAGGATGAGATAGCTGAATGGCATCACTGACTCAATGGATATGAGTGAGTGAACTCCAGGAGATGGTGATGGACAGGGAGGCCTGGCGTGCTGCGATTCATGGGGTCACAAAGAGTCGGACACGACTGAGTGACTGAACTGAATTTATACCATTTTTCTAAATTCTATATATATGTGTTAATGTATGATATTTCTTTTTCTATTTCTGACTTACTTCATCTTATTTGACAGTCTCTAGTTCCAGCCATGTCTCTTCAAATTACCTGATTTTATTCCTTAATGTGGCTGAGTAACATTCCATTTCAGCATTCAGAAAATTAAGATCACGGCTTCCAGTCCTATCACTTCATGTGAAATAGATGGGAAAACAGTGGCTGACTTTATTTTGGGGAGCCTCTCTGTCCATCACCAACTCCTGGAGCCTACCCAAACCCATGTCCATTGAGTTGGTGATGCCATATAACCATCTCATCCTCTGTCCCCTTCCCCTCCTGCCCACAGTCCCTCCCAGTATCAAGGTCTTTTCAAATGAGTCAGTTCTTCACACCAGGTGGCCAAAGTATTGGAGTTTCAGCTTCAACATCAGTCCTTCCAATGAATACCCAGGATGATCTCCTTTAGAATGGACTGGTTTGATATCCTTGCAGTCCAAGAGACTCTCAAGAGTCTTCTCCAACACCACAGTTCAAAAGCATCCATTCTTCAGTGCTGAGCTTTCTTCACAGTCCAACTGTCACATCCATACATGACTACTGGAAAAATCATAGCCTTGACTAGACAGACCTTTGTTGGCTAAGTGACGTCTCTGCTCTTTAGTATGCTCTCTAGGTTGCTCATAACGTTCCCTCCAAGGAGTAAATGTCTTTTAGTTTCATGTCTGAAATCACCATCTGCAGTGATTTTGCAGCCCCAAAAATAATGTCAGTATTATATTTGTGTGTGTGTATATATATATATATATTTTTTTTTTCCTTTAGTTCACATCTAATCTTACCGCATTGTGATCAGAAAAGATGCTTGAAATGATTTCAATTTTTTTTTTTTTTTTTACTTACCAAGTCTGGATTTATGACTCAGGATGTGATCTATCCTGGAGAATGTTCCATTTGCACTTGATAAAAAGGTGAAAGCCATTGTTTTTAAGTGAAATGTCCTGAAGATATCAATTAGGTCTAACTGGTCCACTGTATTATTTAAACTTGTTTTTCCTTGCTAATTTTCTGTTCTGTTGATTTATCCATAGATATGATAGATGGCATATTAAAGTCCCTTAAGATTTTCGTGTTATTGTTAATTTTCCCTTTCACATGTGCTAGCAATTGCCTTATGTATTAAAGTGCTCCTATGTTGGGTTATATGTATTTATAATTGTTATGTCTTCTTGGATTGATCCTTTGATCATTACGTAGTGTCCCTCTTTGTCCCTTATCAAGGTCTTTATTTTCAAAGTCTAATTTATCTGATATGAGTATTGCTACTCCTGCTTTCTTTTGTTATCGACTTGCATGAAATCTCTTTTTCCAGTTCCTCACTTTCAGTCTGTATGTGTCCCTAGGTTTGAGGTGGATCTCTTGTAGACTGTTTTGCTTTTGTATCCATTTGGCCAGTCTTTGTCTTTTTGTCACAGCATCTAACCATTTACATTTTAGGTAATTTTTGATAAACTTGATCCTGTTACTATTTATTTATTGTTTTGTTTTGAGTTCATTTTCATAAACCATGTCTTTGTTTCCTGTCTTGAGAAGATCCTTTTGCATTTATTGAAGAGCCGGTTTAGTGCTGCTGAATTCTCTCTGCTTTTGTTTGTTTGTAAAGCTTTTGATTTCTCCTTCATATCTGAATGAGACCCTTGCTAATTAGAGTTATCTTGGTTGAGGTTTTTCTCTTTCATCACTTTAAGTATGTCCTGCCATTCCCTTGTGGCTGAAAAATTTCTATTGAAAGGTCAGCTGTTATCCTTATGGGGATCCACTTGTATGTTGTTTGTTGCTTTTCCCTTGCTGCTTTTAATATTTGCTCTTTGTGTTGAATTTTTGTTAGTTTGATTAATTTGTGTCTTGAGTTTTTTGCTTTTGGGTTATCCTGCTTAGGCCTCTGGATTTCTTGGACTTGGACAACTATTTCCTTCCCATTTTTAGGGAAGTTTTGAGCTATTATCTCTTCAAGTATTCTTTCATGCCTTCTTTTTGTCTTTTTCTTCTGGGACACTTATGATTCGAACGTTGGGGCATTTAACATTGTCCCAGAGGTCTCTGAGATTGTTCTCATTTCTTTTAATTCTTTTTTCCTCTCTGCTTCATTTATTTCTACCATTCTATCTTCCATCTCACTTATCCTCTCTTCTGCCTCACTTATTCTACTGTTGGTTCCCTCTGGAGTGCTTTTAATCTCAGTTATTTCATTGTTCATTATTGATTGACTCTTCTTTATTTTTCTAGGTTCTTGTTAAACATGTCTTGCATTTTCTCAATCCTTATCTCTAGTCTATTTATCTGTAACTCCATTTTGTTTTCAAGATTTTTGATCATTTTTGATCATTATTGTGAATTCTTTTTCAGGTAGACTCCCTATCTCCTCCTCTTTTGTTTGGTTTGGTGAGTTTTTCTCATGTTCCTTCACCTGCTGAATATTTCTCTGCCTTTTCATTTTGTTTAGATTGCTGTGTTTGGAGTGCCCTTTCTGCAGGCTGGAAGTTCATAGTTCATAGTTCTTAATTGCAGAGTCTGCTCCCTGTGGGTAGGATTGGACCAGTGACTTGTCAAGATTCCCTGGTTGAGAGAACTTGTGTCAATCTAATCACACTAGGACCACAGCCTTGTCTATCTCAGTGAAACTAAGCCATGTCCGTGGGGCAACCCAAGACGGGTGGATCATGGTGGAGAGGTCTGACAGAATGTGGTCCACTGGAAAAGGGAATGGCAAACCACTTCAGTATTCTTGCCTTGAGAACCCCATGAACAGTATGAAAAGGCAAAATGATAGGATACTGAAAGAGGAACTCCTCAAGTCAGTAGGTGCCCAACACGCTACTGGAGATCAGTGGAGAAATAACTCCAGAAAGAATGAAGGGATGGAGCCAAAGCAAAAACAATACCCAGCTGTGGATGTGACTGGTGATAGAAACGAGTTCCGATGCTGTAAAGAGCAATATTGCATAGGAACCTGGAATGTCAGATCCATGAATCAAGGCAAATTGGAAGTGGTCAAACAAGAGATGGCAAGAGTGAACGTTGACATTCTAGGAATCAGCAAACTAAAATGGACTGGAATGGGTGAATTTAACTCAGATGACCGTTATATCTACTACTGAGGTCAGGAATCCCTCAGAAGAAATGGACTAGCCATCATGGTCAACAAAAGACTCCGAAATGCAATACTTGGATGCAATCTCAAAAATGACAGAATAATATCTGTTCATTTCCAAGGCAAACCATTCAATATCACCGTAATCCAAGTCTATGCCCCAACCAGTAACGCTGAAGAAGCTGAAGTTGAACGGTTCTTTAAGACCTATAAGACCTTTTAGAACTAACACCCAAAAAAGTGGTCCTTTCTCATTATCCAAAAAAATATGTCCTTTTCATTATAGGGGAGTGGAATGCAAAAGTAGGAAGTCAAGAAACACCTGGAATAACAGGCAAATTTGGCCTTGAAATGCAGAATGAAGCAGGACAAAGACTAATAGAGTTTTGCCAAGAAAATGCACTGGTCATAGCAAACACCGTCTTCCAAGAACACAAGAGAAGACTCTACCCATGGACATCACCAGATGGTCAACAGCAAAATCAGATTGATTATATTCTTTGTAGCCAAAGATGGAGAAGCTCTATACAGTCAACAAAAACAAGACCAGGAGCTGACTGTGGCTCAGATCATGAACTCCTTATTGCCAAATTCGGACTTAAATTGAAGAAAGTAGGGAAAACCACTAGACCATTCATATGACCTAAATCAAATCCCTTATGATTATACAGTGGAAGTGAGAAATATAAGGGACTAGATCTGATAGGTAGAGTGCCTGATGAATATGGACTCAGGTTCATGACACTGTACAGGAGACAGGGATCAAGACCATCCCCATGGAAAAGAAATGCAAAAAAAAAAAAAAAAAGGCTGCCTGAGAGGGTTTACAAATAGCTGTGAAAAGAAGAGAGGTGAAAAACAAAGGAGAAAAAGAAATTACAAGCATCTGAATGCAGAGTTCCAAAGAATAGCAAGAAGAGATAAGAAAGCCTTCAGTGAGCAATGCAAAGAAATAGAGGAAAACAACAGAATGGGAAAGACTTGCGATCTCTTCAAGAAAATTAGAGATACCAAGGGAATATTTCATGCAAAGATGGGCTCGATCGAGGGCATAAATGGTATGGACCTAACAGAAGAAGATACTAAGAAGAGGTGGCAAGAATACACGGAAGAACAGTACGAAAAAGATCTTCACGACCCAGATAATAATGATGATGTGATCACTAATCTAGAGCCAGATATCTTGGAATGTGAAGTCAAGTGGACCTTAGAAAATATCACTAGAAACCAAAGCTAGTGGAGGTGATGGAATTCCAGTTGAGCTATTTCAAATCCTGAAAGATGATGCTGTGAAAGTGCTGCACTCAATATGCCAGCAAATTTGGAAAACTCAGCAGTGGCCACAGGACTGGAAAAGGTCAGTTTTTATTCCAATCCCAAAGAAAAGCCATGCCAAAGAATGCTCAAACTACCACACAATTGCACTCATCTCACACACTAGTAAAGTAATGCTCAAAATTCTCCAAGCCAGGTTTCAGCAATATGTGAACCGTGAACTTCGCGATGTTCAAGCTGATTTTAGAAAAGGCACAGGAACCAGAGATCAAATTGCTAACATCCACTCGATCATGGAATAAGCAAGAGAGTTCCAGAAAAAACATCTATTTCTGCTTTATTGACTATGGCAAAGCCTTTGACTGTGGGGATCACAATAAACTGTGGAAAATTCTGAAAGAGATGGGAATACCAGACCACCTGACCTGCCTCTTGAGAAATCCATATGCAGGTCAAGAAGCAACAGTTAGAACTGGGCATGGAACAGCAGAATGGTTCCAAATAGGAAAAGGAGTACGTCAAGGCTGTATATTGTCACCCTGCTTATTTAACTTCTATGGAGAGTACATCATGAGAAACACTGGACTGGAATAAGCACAAGCTGGAGTCAAGATTGCCAGGAGAAATATCAATACCTTCAGATATGCAGATGACACCACCCTTATGGCAGAAAGTGAAGAGGAGCTAAAAAGCCTCTTGATGAAAGTGAAAGAGGAGAGTGAAAAAGTTGGCTTAAAGCTCAACATTCAGAAAATGAAGATCATGGCATCTGGTCTCATCACTTCATGGGAAATAGATGGGGAAACAGTGGAAACAGTGTCAGACTTTAGATTTTTTGGCTCCAAAATGACTGCAGATGGTGATTGCAGCCATGAAATTAAAAGGCGCCTACTCCTTGGAAGAAAAGTTATGATCAGCCTAGATAGCATATTCAAAAGCAGAGACATTATTTGCCGACTGATGTCCGTCTAGTCAAGGCTATGGTTTTTCCAGTAATCATGTATGAATGTGAGATTTGGACTGTGAAGAAAGCTGAGCACCGAAGAATTGATGCCTTTGAACTGTGGTGTTGGAGAAGACTCTCGAGAGTCCCTTGGACTGCAAGGAGATCCAACCAGTCCATTCTGAAGAAGATCAGCCCTGGGATATCTTGGGAAGGAATGATGCTAAAGCTGAAACCCCTGTACTCTGGCCACCTCATGGGAAGAGTTGATTCATTGGAAAAGACTCTGATGCTGGGAGGGACTGGGGGCAGGAGGAGAAGGGGACGACCAAGGATGAGATGACTGGGTGGCATCACTGACTCAATGGACGTGAGTCTAAGTGAAATCCAGGAGTTGTTGATGGACAGGGAGGCCTGGTGTGCTGCAATTCATGGGGTTGCAAAGCGTCGGACATGACTGAGCAACTGAAATGAACTGAACCTTGGAGAGGAAGGGACATTGCAAACAAATACCACTGGCACATGTGGGGAGTGCTTGCAGTGGATGGACCACAGTGGGTTTGCCACAGCTCAGGGCAGTGGGCTTCCCAGGTCCACACTTCTCAGGCTCCAGGGTGCTCTGCAAGGGCACTGTCCGGGTGAGCACTGCATTTTGTGCACTTTCCTAGTCTAAGCCACTTAGGTTCTTGGGTACTCTGGAAGGGTACAGACCTCTGGGCCTTTCCCAGGTTCAAGCCACTCAGGTGACTAGGTGCTTGGCGAGGTCACTGTCTCAGGTGGACCATGCATCTTATGCACCTTCCTGGTCCCAGCCTTCAATTTCCCAGGTGTGCTGTGAAGGTATAGTCCAAGGTGTGCTGTGTGTCTCCTCTGGTGAGCTAATCTCGGGCTGTGACATTCCTGGCCATCCAGGATCCCAGGAAGACATGATTAGCAACTGGCAGCCTGCTCCCAGTTTGGTGGAAGATGCAGTCTCTGGGACGAGATTGCAGCAGTCCCTAGCCTTCAGGTTCTGGCTGTCTCACACCTGCCTCTCTGCCTCTAGGGAGGGAGGGGCCTAAATGGCAGCCAGCTTGCTCTCCTTTGGTAGCAATGGCGACCCACTCCAGTGCTCTTGTCTGGAAAATCCCATGGATGGAGGAGCCTGGTAGGCTTCAGTCCATGGGGTCGCTAAGAGTCGGACATAACTGAGCATCTTCACTTTCATGCATTGGAGAAGGAAATGGCAGCCCACTCCAGTGTTTTTGCCTGCAGAATCCCAGGGACAGGGGAGCCTGGTGGGCTACTGTCTATGGGGTCGCAGAGAATCGGACACAACTAAAGTGACTTAGCAGCAGCAGCAGCAGCAGCAGGGCACAATCCTTTGTTCGGTGAGCTATGCCAGCAGTCACCATGTAGTATTAAAATCTTCTGCAAAATAGTTCCTTTAAAAAAAAAAAATTGTCTCTTTGGTGATCCCATGGTTTGGGATGCTATCTCACATTAGCCCCTTCAGATTGTCCTCAGGGCATTCAAGCCTGGTCTTTACCCTAAGGATGATGCAAGCCACACCTCCCTGCCCAGCCCCTACTCACTGGTGATGGACACGAGCATCTGAGCCACTTCTCTGCTAGTAGGTAGTTGTGGTTAGGTGTGTATTCCATGGGCTTACTTGGAGGCTCAGCTGGTAAAGAATCTGCCTGCAACATGGGAGACCTGGGTTTGCTCCCTGGATTGGGAAGATCCCCTGGAGAAGAGAATGGATATCCACTTCAGTTACCCACTTCAGTTTTCTGGCCTGGAGAATCCATGGACTGTATAGTCCATTTGGTCACAAAGAATCAGACAAGACTGAGTATATTTTCTCTTTCTGTGTGTGTGTCTGTGTGTTTTCCTCCCAATTATATTGCCCTCTGAGATTCCAAAGCAGATATGCCTATGAGAGGGCCTCCTATGGTGTGGAAACTTCTCCTCCTTCACAGCTCCCTCCCCAGGACACGGCTCTATCTCTAGATATTTTGTCTCCGTTTACCTCTTTTGTGTTTTGTCCTACATCCTTTTGAAGAGTTTGGCTGACTTTCTGGGTGCCTGGTGTTCTCCTCTAGTGTTAAGAAGTTGTTTTGTGAAAGTTGTTTAACATTCAAATGATCTTTTGATGAATTTGTAGGGGAGAAAGTGGTCCCTGTCCTATACTTCTGCCATCTTGGGACCCTCCCCCCTCCCCACCAATTATGGTTTTCATTCTGTCTGCCCTCTGATGGTAAAGGATAAGAGGTTTGTGGAAGCTTCCTGATGGAAGGGACTGGCTGTGGGGGAATCTGGGTCTTGCTCTGATGGGTCCAAGCTCAGTAAATCTTTAATCCAATTTTCTGCTGATGGGCAAGGCAATTTCCCTTCCCTCCTACTATGGTAGGAGTAATGGTGACCTCATTCAAAAGGACTTATGCCAGTTCCCAGGACCCTTGTATTCAGTGACCCTGACCCCACAGCAGACCATCTTTGACCCAAGACTCCACCGGAGATTCCTGGACATTAGTTAACATTATTTGCTACATTTTTTTTTTCCCCCGCATGGAAGGAGATATCTCCTTTCACAATAAAAGCCTGTCACCTTCTTACAGATTGAGGTCAGTATGAGGATGTTATTCCAATTTGTCTTCTAAAAACATCACTTTAAAAGCCAGGTTTTTGAAAAAATTTATTTTCCTTTTACAAAGTATCAATTAGGAATAGTACCTTCTCCTGATTGCTAGCTTAACAGTTTTACTCACCCTATCTGCATTATATTCTTAAGGGCGAAGTTTTTAAACAACTTGACTAGTATACTTGCTTTGTAAAGATTTATCCTTCTTTTGAATTTAATTCTGAAGGCATATCCTGAGTTTCAGCAATGAGCAATGGATACTTGATGATAGGAGCAGATAATAGTGTCCTGGAAATTTGACCTTGTCTCCCAGAGTTGCCTTTAACCTAGCACCAGACAAGGTAAGATTCAGAGACAAAACAGAATAAAAGACAAAAGGGAAGGTTACATAATGAGTCACATATACACACAGAAAATTAGTAAAATGAATAAACCCACCTCTTCCATATTTGGCCAAAGTTTCAATTTGTTAAAGCATTCTTATAAGTAGATTTTCTTTTTCTTGGCATATATGTATGCTGTTCAGATAAACATGATTGGCAAATACTAGATTTATTGTCAATTTCTTTGTAATCATGGCTGGATTTAACCTTGATTACAAATAAATTTTTACCTTTAATTAAGTTATGTTCAGATTTTACGAATTTGGAATATTATCCTTTTAACTACATTGAAGCTATTAATGACATTCAAGATTTCATTATAAGAGTTTGGGTAATAAGGAGGTTTACTGTAACTGACTTGGATACTTATTTTTCTAAGCCATACTTTTTACTGTCGAATTTATTAAGAACTTCATTTTCTAAGCTAAAATGGTCTTATTTGTTCGCTTGGTTATTGTTTTAATGCAATTGAAATTGTGCCATTGTCCAAGGGCCAGGGGAGGAAAAACACAGAAAAAAGTCTTTTTTAAACAAAAATTAAGGGTAATATTGGTTGATAAATTCTGCATAATTCTCGTGAGAAATGTTTGCTGTCCTAAAGGTAAAATTTACTATTCTTTGGAATTTTTCATTTCCTTGACAAGGCTCAGTATATACACTGAGGAATATATCTGATAGTAAACATTGTAATGCAACTGCTTGCAAGTTACTGCAAAAATATTGTTGATTAATGGCTACTAAAAGTTATATCTTTCTAATCCCATTTATGAATAACTTGGGAGTTGTAGCCTGAACCATTGATTCAGAATAGGAAAATATCCAAAACTTCTGATGTGCTTCTCTGCTCTTTGTACTTGAAGGTGGTAAGTTGGTTATTCAGTAAAACCCTACACCGACAGAACAGTGAACTGACAATCATTCAACTAAATTAAGAAAACACATTGCTCTCAACTCTGTAAATACACTGTACCCACCCCCACCACTACCAAATATCCTCTCTATGGTCACTAGAATTTATTTCCTCATTATAGGTTCTGAAATCCCTTGTTTAATAAAGTTGAGATCTGAGGACCTTGTTAATCCATGAAGGGCAAAACAAAAATGAAGTATTCTCCTAGCACTCTTAACACAGAATAAAAATCTGAAAACAGAGTTGGCTAGAGGTTTAGACTGCATCACAAAGTCTATAGGTTGTCATCAAATAAAAACAAAATGAGGCAGAAGAAAACAAACCTAGGAGTCAGGATTTGAAGTTGGGTGAAGAAAATTCAGAATGATAAATACATTTTTCTCAGTCTGAGACAAAGGACTGCTCTATGCTTTTTAAAAGCATTTGTTACTTTTATATCAAATACTTAAGGGTCATGACTTGGTGTGTGAGAGAAGAAAACAAAACTTGATTATTTGGTTATTGTATCCATAGATTCCCTTATTACCATAATCACTCAGTGAAGAGAAGCAGATTGTCTTAATGATTAAAGATTAAAAATATAGACCTTAATTTGTGCTTTTTTGGGGGGGGCTGCACTGGGTCTTTGTTGCTGTGCATGGGCTTTCTCCAGTTGTGATGAGTGGGGCTACTTTCTGGTCGCAGCTTCCCATTGCGCTGGGTTCTCTTGTTGCAGAGCACACGCTTTAGGGCACCTGGGCTCAGCAGTTGTGGCAAATGGAATCTCTCCAGATCAAGGATAAACCCCATGTTCCCTGCATTGGTAGCTGAATTCTTAACCAATGGACCACTAGGGAAGTCCCATACATTCATTATTTATACCAATTATGGAGCCATTTCTTTTGGTGATGTGACTTTCCAAAACACCTAGGGATTAGTATAACCTATTACATCGTAGTTACCTCAAACAATTATCATCAGGTTAAACGTGTAAAATCATACAAAACCACTATAACCCCTGATTATTTTATGCAATGAGACATACAATTCCTTAAATTAAAAGAAAAAGTAAAATTTAAAAGGATAGAATTAAAGTGAATTTTTCTTGAGTTTTTTTCAGAAATTTCCTACTACCTGAACAATGCTTAAAGCCTTGTTTTAAATATTTTCTAAAGAAAAAAAAAAGTATACTACTTCAATTCCTATAAAATGAGTGTTAAACCAAAACTTTACCCTTATTTTGGAAAATAATGCTCTATGGTCTCTGCACATTTTTAAAATATATGATTGTTAGAGAATCTGGATCACTCACCTATTCCTAAATGAAAATGGTACAGCTACTCTGGAAAATAAGACAAAGGTTTCTTACAAAGCTAAATGTACATTTTCCATCTGACCCAGCAATTGCACTATTGAGTGTTTATACTAGAGGAACAAAAAATGATGCTAACATAAAATCTGTATAATTAATGTTACTAACAGGTTTATAATAGCTAATACTATAGAAAATATTGCCCTTTTATAGATGAATAGTTAAACAGACTGTGACATCATGCCACAGAATACCATTTATCAATAAAAATTTATTGATACATATAACAGCTGGGATAGATATCACATAATTATTGTAAGTGAAAAAAGCCAATCTCAAAGTCTGTATACTGTGTGAATCCATTTATATAGCATTATTAAACAGATAAAATTACAGAAATGGAGAACCAGATAATAGTTGCCAGGAGCTGGTAGGGAACAAGATGTCTGTGGCTATACAAGGATAACACAAGAAATCCCTGTAATGGAACTATTATTCTATATCTTGTTGTGATATGTCCATATGAATCTACACATAAAATTGCATATATATATTATATATATATATATATATAGACATACATACATATGACTGCATATAAAACTGGCAAAATCTGAATAAGGTTGTTGAGTAATATAATGTCATTTAATTGTGATATTACACTGAAATTTTGCAAGATGTAAATTACCTTTGGAAGAAAATGGATAAAGGTATGTGGAATCTTTTTGTATTGTCTCATAAATATCTTTATCTAAATATCTCAAAATTTTAAATAATGTCTTTTCGAGAGCAAAAATGCATTCTCTGAAGTCTTATTTATGATTCATTAAAAATGTTACACAGTTTAGGCTGCCCAGATACTTATACTTTTCAATTTGTTGCAGTAATAGTTGGGAACATATAAGGACAGTATAATATAGGTTGTAAAATATATGAAATATTTGGAACAGATCATTAGCCAGGCTGTTAGATTCTGTGGTAGATTAGATCATTGTTCCACAAATATTTTTTCCTTTCCTCTTACCTCTGTGGACTTGGCCATGTGACTTGGCCTGTTAAATAGATTGACAGAAGAAATGTGGTAAGAAGCTTGAAGTACTTGTATGATTGGGCTTGTCCTATTCCTACTTCTATCTTTGCCATGAGAAGAGCATACCCAAGCAAACCCACTGGTTCCAAAAGAATAAGAAAAACAAGGAATAGATTTGAATCAAATCCTTGGTTCAGAGTTAATCACAGCCTTAGATCAACTGAAGTCCAGCCAAACCACATGCGCAAGAGTGAGAAATTGAAACTTGATTTGTATGCTACTTCTTTTAGAGTGGTTTCTTATACAGCTTCGTTGTGGCTATAGTTGACTAATGCAAAACAAATAATTAATGAGAATAGATTTCAAGACACTCTTACTGAGATTAAGGCTTAGGTAAAACGGAATGTGGTATAGAAGTGTATATTATAACTGACAGTTCTCAAATATCTGTCTTTTGAGTTGAAACTGACAGTTTAAGTATAGATCTTGGTATTCTTTATTTTTTTTCCTCATACTTATCAATGCTTTATTTCCTCTCTGCCCCAAAGTATATAGAGTTAAAAAAGTCTTAAAGGAATGAGGCTACACTTTTACTTTTCATTGAAAGTGGAAAAGCAATAAGTACATTAACAGCCTCTGCACCTCAACATTTTTAATCTTGATTTTTCTGCTAATATGTTAGCAGAAAAGCTTTGTCAACTTTTGTTTACTGAAGTGTCACTAGTACTTAATTGTTTAATACATAAATAGTTATTGAATTATTCAACTTTCTTAGTTTCCTGTTCCCCTATAATTGTTCACTAAGTTGTTTTTAGTGGTTTTTACTAAGCTGTTTTCACTCCATGCTTTTGTAGTCTGTATCAGCGACATGAAAACTGTTTGGTCTTTCTGGAAAACATTGTCAAAATTTTTTAATACTGTGCTAGTATGTATAAACTAGCTAGTATGTATAATCAGGGAAAACCGCTAGACCATTCAGGTATGACCTAAATCAAATCCCTTATGATTATACAGTGGAAGGGAGAAATAGATTTAAGGGTCTAGATCTGATAGATAGCGTGCCTGATGAACTATGGAATGAGGTTCATGACATTGTACAGGAGACAGGGATCAAGACCATCCCCATGGAAAAGAAATGCAAAAAAGCAAAATGGCTGTCTGGGGAGGCCTTACAAATAGCTGTGAAATGTCCACGGTTGGAGCCATTTTCAAGGACGCAGCTTGAGGTGTTGAGCCCATCTCTACCGCTTAGGTGGCTGAACGCAGTTTACATACAGAGAGGAAGGAAAGATGGCAGAGGAATAGGACGGGAAGACCACTTTCTCTCTCACAAATTCCTCAAAAGAACATTTCAACGCTGAGCAAACTTCACAAAACAACTTCTGTAGGCTGGCAGAGGACATCAGGCAACCAGAAAAGCAGACCATTGTCTTCAAAAACAGTCTTCTATTTCTCCTCTAATTTTTATTTCTATAACCTATTATTACTATTTTTTTTAAAGACTTTTTTTTTTTTTTTTTTTAAGGCAAACACCATATATAGTCTTTGGAAGGTTGTTGATGGTTTTTTTTTTTTTTTTTTTTTTGATTGTTTGTCTGTCTGTTTGTTTGTTTTTTAATAATTCTTTTTCTTTCTTCCTTTTTCCTTCTGCTTCTCTTTAATATTGTATCTTTGAAAATCCGACCTCTACTCTAGATTTTTAATCTTTGCTCTTAGGAGTTTATTGCCAATTTTGTACATTTAAAAACCCAAACTTCACTACCCCAGTTTACCTGAGAGCGAGATTACTGGCTTGACCACTCTCTCCTCCTCTGGACTCTCCTTTTTCTCCACCAGGTGGCCTCTGTCTCTTTTCTCCCCCATCTCTCCTCTATCCAACTCTGTGAATCTCTGTGTGTTCCAGACAGTGGGGAACACCTAAGGAACAGGTTACTGGCAGGATTTGTCTCTCTCCTACTCATTCCTCTCTCTGATCCTCCTGGTCACCTCTGTCTACTTCCTCCCTCTCCTCTTCCCCGTATAACTCTGTAAATACCTCTGAGCGGTCCAGACTATAGAGCGCACATAAGGAAGTGACTACTGGCTAGCTTGCTCTCTTCTCTTTTGATCTCACCGCATCTCATTCCAGTTACCTCTAACTACCTCCTCCATCTTCTCTTCTCCTTATAACCCAGTGAACCTCTCTGAGTGTCCCTCAATGTGGAGAAACTTTTCATCTTTAACCTAGATGTTTTATCATCGGTGCTGTATAGATGGAGAAGTCTAGAGGCTACTGTAAAAATAAAACTGAAAACCAGAAGCAGGAGGCTTAAATCCAAAGCCTGAAAACATTAGAGAACTCTTGAATTCAGGGAACATTAAGCAATAGGAGCCCATCTAATGCCTTCATACCTACACCAAAACCAAGCTCCACCCAAGGGCCAACAAGTTCCAAAACAAGACATACCACACAAATTCTCCAGCAACACAGGAACACTCCCCTGAGCTTCAATATACAGGCAGCTCAAAATTATCTCAAAACCATTGATGTCTCGTAACCCATTACGGGTTACTCCACTGCACTGCAGACAGAAGAAACCCAGCTCCACCCACCAAAACTCCAACAGAAGCCTCCCTAACCAGGAAACCTTGACAAGCCACTGATAGAACCCCACCCAAAGTGAGGAAGCTCCATAATAAAGAGAACTCCACAAATTACCAGAATATAAAAAGGCCACCCCAAACGCAGCAATATACCCAAGATGAAGAGACAGAGGAATACACAGCAGGTAAAGGAACAGGAGAGTTGCCCACCAAACCAAACAAAAGAGGAAGAAGTAGGGAATCTACCGGAGAAGGAATTCCAAATATTGATAGTGAAAATGATCCAAAATCTTGAAATCAAAATGGAATCACAGATAAATAGGCTAGAGACAAAGATTGAGAAGATGCAAGAAAGGTTTAACAAGGACCTAGAAGAAATAAAAAAGAGTCAAAATATAATGAATAATGCAATAAATGAGATCAGAAACACTCTGGAGGCAATAATTAGTAGAATAACGGAGGCAGAAGATAGGGTTAGTGAAATAGAAGATAGAATGGTAGAAATAAATGAATCAGAGAGGAAACAAGAAAAACAAATTAAAAGAAATGAGGACAATCTCAGAGACCTCCAGGACAATATGAAACGCTCCAACATTCGAATTATAGGAGTCCCAGAAGAAGAAGACAGAAAGAAAGATCATGAGAAAATCCTTGAGGAGATAATAGTTGAAAACTTCCCTAAAATGGGGAAGGAAATAATCACCCAAGTCCAAGAAACACAGAGAGTTCCAAATAGGATAAACCCAAGGTGAAACACCCCAAGACTCATATTAATCAAATTAACAAAGATCAAACACAAAGAACAAATATTAAAAGCAGCAAGGGAAAAACAACAAATAACACACAAGGGCATTCCCATAAGGATAACAGCTGATCTTTCAATAGAAACTCTTCAGGCCAGGAGGGAATGGCAAGACATACTTAAAGTGATGAAAGACAATAACCTACAGCCCAGATTACTGTACCCAGCAAGGATCTCATTCAAATATGAAGGAGAAATCAAAAGCTTTACAGACAAGCAAAAGCTGAGAGAATTCAGCACCACCAAACCAGCTCTCCAACAAATCTAAAGGATATTCTCTAGACAGGAAACACGAAAAGGGTGTATAAACCCGAACCCAAAACAATAAAGTAAATGGTAACGGGATCATACTTATCAATAATTGCCTTAAACGTAAATGGGTTGAACGCCCCAACCAAAAGACAAAGACTGGCTGAATGGATACAAAAACAAGACCCCTCTATATGCTGCTTACAAGAGACCCACCTCAAAACAAGGGACACATACAGACTGAAAGTGAAGGGCTGGAAAAAGATATACCACGCAAATAGAGACCAAAAGAAAGCAGGAGTGGCAATACTCATATCCGATAAAATAGACTTTAAAACAAAGGCTGTGAAAAGAGACAAAGAAGGCCACTACATAATGATCAAAGGAACAATCCAAGAAGAAGATATAACAATTATAAATATATATGCACCCAACATAGGAGCACTGCAATATGTAAGACAAATGCTAACAAGTATGAAAGGGGAAATCAACAATAACACAATAATAGTGGGAGACTTTAATACCCCACTCACACCTATGGACAGATCAACTAAACAGAAAATTAACAAAGAAATGCAAACTTTAAACGATACATTAGATTAGTTAGACCTAATTGATATCTACAGGACATTTCACCCCAAAACAATGAATTTCACCTGTTTTTCAAGTGCTCATGGAACCTTCTCCAGGATAGATCACATCCTGGGCCATAAATCTAAACTTGATAAATTCAAAAAAATCGAAATCATTCCAAGCATCTTTTCTGACCATAATGCATTAAGATTAGATCTCAATTACAGGAGAAAAACTATTAAAAATTCCAACATATGGAGGTTGAACAACACACTTCTGAATAACCAACAAATCACAGAAGAAATCAAAAAAGAAATCAAAATATGCATAGAAACGAATGAAAATGAAAACACAACAACCCAAAACCTGTGGTACACTATAAAAGCAGTGCTAAGAGGAAAGTTCATAGCAATACAGGCATACCTCAAGAAACAAGAAAAAAGTCAAATAAATAACCTAACTCTGCAACTAAAGCAACTAGAAAAGGAAGAGTTGGAGAACCCCAGAGTTAGCAGAAGGAAAGAAATCTTAAAAATTAGGGCAGAAATAAATGCAAAAGAAACAAAAGAGACCATAGCAAAAATCAACAAAGCCAAAAGCTGGTTCTTTGAAAGGATAAATAAAATTGACCATTAGCCAGACTCATCAAGAAGCAAAGAGAGAAAAATCAAATCAATAAAATTAGAAATGAAAATGGAGAGATCACAACAGACAACACAGAAATACAAAGGATCATAAGAGACTACTATCAGCAGGTGTATGCCAATAAAATGGACAACGTGGAAGAAATGGACAAATTCTTAGAAAAGTACAATTTTCCAAAACTGAACCAGGAAGAAATAGAAAATCTTAACAGACCCCTCACAAGCACGGAAATTGAAACGGTAATCAGAAATCTTCCAGCAAACAAAAGCCCAGGTCCAGACGGCTTCGCAGCTGAATTCTACCAAAAATTTAGAGAAGAGCTAACACCTATCCTCCTCAAACTCTTCCAGAAAATTGCAGAGGAAGGTAAACTTCCAAACTCATTCTATGAGGCCACCATCACCCTAATACCAAAACCTGACAAAGATGTCACAAAAAAAGAAAACTACAGGCCAATATCACCGATGAACATAGATGCAAAAATCCTCAACAAAATTCTAGCAATCAGAATCCAACAACACATTAAAAAGATCATACACCATGACCAAGTGGGCTTTATCCCAGGGATGCAAGGATTCTTCAATATCCGCAAATCAATCAATGTAATTCACCACATTAACAAATTGAAAAATAAAAACCATATGATTATCTCAATAGATGTAGAGAAGGCCTTTGACAAAATTCAACATCCATTTATGATAAAAACTCTCCAGAAAGCAGGAATAGAAGGAACATACCTCAACATAATCAAAGCTATATATGACAAACCCACAGCAAACATTATCCTCAATGGTGAAAAATTGAAAGCATTTCCCCTAAAGTCAGGAACAAGACAAGGGTGTCCACTTTCACCGCTACTATTCAACATAGTTCTGGAAGTTTTGGCCACAGCAATCAGAACAGAAAAAGAAATAAAAGGAATCCAAATTGGAAAAGAAGAAGTAAAACTCTCACTATTTGCAGATGACATGATCCTCTACATGGAAAACCCTAAAGACTCCACCAGAAAATTACTAGAGCTAATCAATGAATATAGTAAAGTTGCAGGATATAAAATCAACACACAGAAATCCCTTGCATTCCTATACACGAATAATGAGAAAGTAGAAAAAGAAATTAAGGAAACAATTCCATTCACCATTGCCACGAAAAGAATAAAATACTTAGGAATATATCTACCTAAAGAAACTAAAGACCTATATATAGAAAACTATAAAACACTGATGAAAGAAATCAAAGAGGACACTAATAGATGGAGAAATATACCATGTTCATGGATCAGAAGAATCAATATAGTGAAAATGAGTATACTACCCAAAGCAATTTACAAATTCAATGCAATCCCTGTCAAGCTACCAGCCACATTTTTCACAGAACTAGAACAAATAATTTCAAGATTGTATGGAAATACAAAAAACCTCGAATAGCCAAAGCAATCTTGAGAAAGAAGAATGGAACTGGAGGAATCAACTTGCCTGACTTCAGGCTCTACTACAAAGCCACAGTCATCAAGACAGTATGGTACTGGCACAAAGACAGACACATAGATCAATGGAACAAAATAGAAAGCCCAGAGATAAATCCACACACATATGGACACCTTATCTTTGACAAAGGAGGCAAGAATATACAATGGAGTAAAGACAATCTCTTTAACAAGTGGTGCTGGGAAAACTGGTCAACCACTTGTAAAAGAATGAAGCTAGATCACTTTCTAACACCGTACACAAAAATAAACTCAAAATGGATTAAAGATCTAAATGTAAGATCAGAAACTATAAAACTCCTAGAGGAGAATATAGGCAAAACACTCTCAGAAAGGAATCACAGCAGGATCCTCTATGATCCACCTCCCAGAATACTGGAAATAAAAGCAAAAATAAACAAATGGGATCTAATTAAAATTAAAAGCTTCTGCACAACAAAGGAAAATATAAGCAAGGTGAAAAGACAGCCTTCTGAATGGGAGAAAATAATAGCAAATGAAGCAACTGACAAACAACTAATCTCAAAAATATACAAGCAACTAATGCAGCTCAATTCCAGAAAAATAAACGACCCAATTAGAAAATGGGCCAAAGAACTAAATAGACATTTCTCCAAAGAAGACATACAGATGGCTAACAAACACATGAAAAGATGCTCAATATCACTCATTATTAGAGAAATGCAAATCAGAACCACAATGAGGTACCACTTCACACCAGTCAGAATGGCTGCGATCCAAAAATCTGCAAGCAATAAATGCTGGAGAGGGTGTGGAGAAAAGGGAACCCTCCTACACTGTTGGTGGGAATGCAAACTAGTACAACCACTATGGAGAACAGTGTGGAGATTCCTTAAAAAATTGCAAATAGAACTGCCATATGACCCAGCAATCCCACTGCTGGGCATACACACCGAGGAAACCAGAATTGAAAGAGACACATGTACCCCAATGTTCATCGCAGCACTGTTTATAATAGCCAGGACATGGAAACAACTTAGATGTCCTTCAGCAGATGAATGGATAAGAAAGCTGTGGTACATATACACAATGGAGTATTACCCAGCTGTTAAAAAGAATTCATTTGAATCAGTTCTGATGAGATGGATGAAACTGGAGCCAATTATACAGAGTGAAGTAAGCCAGAAAGAAAAACACCAATACAGTATACTAACACATATATATGGAATTTAGGAAGATGGCAATGACGACCCTGTATGCAAGACAGGAAAAAAGACACAGATGTGTATAATGGACTTTTGGACTCAGAGGGAGAGGGAGAGGGTGGGATGATTTGGGAGAATGGGAATTCTAACATGTATACTATCATGTAAGAATTGAATCGCCAGTCCATGTCTGACATAGGGTGCAGCATGCTTGGGGCTGGTGCATGGGGATGACCCAGAGAGATGTTGTGGGGAGGGAGGTGGGAGGGGGGGTCATGTTTGGGAACACATGTAAGAATTAAAGATTTTAAAATTAAAAAAAAAATAGCTGTGAAAAGAAGAGAGGTGAAAAGCAAAGCAGAAAAGAAAAGATATAAGCCTCTGAATGCAGAGTTCCAGAGAATAGCAAGAAGAGATAAGAAAGCCTTCTTCAGTGATCAATGCAAAGAAATAGAGGAAAAGAACAGAATGGGAAAGACTAGAGATCTCTTCAAGAAAATTAGAGATACCAAGGGAACATTTCATGCAAAGATGGGCTCGGTAAAGGACAGAAATGGTCTGGACCTAACAGAAGCAGAAGATATTAAGAAGAGGTGACAAGAATACACAAAAGAACTGTACCAAAAAGATCTTCACGACCCAGATAATCATGATGATGTGATCACTAATCTAGAGCCAGACATCTTGGAAAGTGAAGTCAAGTGGGCCTTAGAAAGCATCACTACAAACAAAGCTAGTGCAGGTGATGGCATTCCAGTTGAGCTCTTTCAAATCCTGAAAGATAATGCTGTGAAAGTGCTACACTCAATATGCCAGCAAATTTGGAAAACTCAGCAGTGGCCACTGGACTGGAAAAGGTCAGTTTTCATTCCAGTTCCAAAGAAAGGCAATGCAAAAGAATGCTCAAACTACCACACAATTGCACTCATCTCACACGCTAGTAAAGTAATGCTCAAGATTCTCCAAGCCAGGCTTCAGCAATACATGAACCGTGAACTCCCTGATGTTCAAGCTGGTTTTAGAAAAGGCAGAGGAACCAGAGATCAAATTGCCAACATCCGCTGGATCATGGAAAAAGCAAGAGAGTTCCATAAAAACATCAATTCTGCTTTATTGACTATGCCAAAGCCTTTGACTGTGTGAATCACAACAAACTGATGAAAATTCTGAAAGAGATGGGAATACCATACCACCTGACCTGCCTCTTCAGAAATCTGTATGCAGGTCAGGAAACAACAGTTAGAACTGGACATGGAACAACAGATTGGTTCCAAATAGGAAAAGGAGAACGTCAAGGCTGTATATGCAGAGTACATCATGAGAAATGCTGGACTGGAAGAAACACAAGCTGGAATCAAGATTGCCGGGAAAAATATCAATAAGCTTAGATATGCAGATGACATCACCCTTATGGCAGAAAGTGAAGAGGAACTAAAAAGCCTCTTAATGAACGTGGAAGAGGAGAGTGAAAAAGTTGGCTTAAAGCTCAACATTCAGAAAATGAAGATCATGGCATCTGGTCCCATCACTTCATGGGAAATAGATGGGGAAACAGTAGAAACAGTGTCAGACTTTATTTTTTGGGGCTCCAAAATCACTGTAGATGTTGACTGCAGCCATGAAATTAAAGGACGCTTACTCCTTGGAAGAGAAGTTATGACCAACCTAGATAGATATTCAAAAGCAGAGACATTATTTTGCCGACTAAGGTCCGTCTAGTCAAGGCTATGGTTTTTCCTGTGGTCATGTATGAATGTGAGAGTTGAACTGTGAAGAAGGCTGAACGCTGAAGAATTGATGCATTTGAGCTGTGGTGTTAGAGGAGACTCTTGAGGGTCCCTTGGACAGCAAGGAGATCCGACCAGTCCATTCTGAAGGAGATCAACCCTGGGATTTCTTTGAAAGGAATGATGCTAAAGTTGAAACTGCCGTACTTGTGCCACCTCATGCAAAGAGTTGACTCATTGGAAAAGACTCTGATGCTGGGAGAGATTGGGGGCTGAAGAAGGGGACGACTGAGGATCGATGGCTGGATGGCATCACAGACTCGATGGACGTGAGTATGAGTGAAACCCGGGAAATGGTGATGGACAGGGAGGCCTGGCATGCTGTGATTCATGGGGTCGCAAAGAGTCGGACATGACTGAGCGACTGAACTGAACTGAGTATGTATAATCACCAATATGGAAATTTTTATCAAGTTGATTTGAAAAATTATAAGTACTTCTTACTATGATGAATTGACATCATTTTATCCATGGATAAAAGAAACAAAAATCATAACATTTTCTAGTTTGTTTTGGCTTCCATAAATATGAATCCAACTTAGGCTCAATAATATTGTCTGTAGTGCCACTGAATACATAAGAAACCTCATTTTAATAATCTTCATTTCCTTTAACTAAATGAAATAAAATACTATTCTATCAACTATACTTACAAATAAATCAAAATCTAATTATTGAAATTTATGACCTTGAATAAGTGATAAGATAAACAACAGTAAATAAAAATATTAAATTGTATATTCTAATCCGTGAGGTTAAAGTTTTAAAATAGTTTATGATGATTAATTCTAAATATATATTTTAAACCCCAGCTAAATTTAAAAAAATGATAATAATGCAAAAATCTACTTCAATGAAGTCTGAAACAATTATCAGGAAATTTTAATTGAAAGACAACAAGTTAATGAATATGTCAATTAATAAACAGCTGGTTAATATTGGAAAGTGATGGTAATCAACTGAATAATGTTGTTATAATAAGCACTTGATTTTATCTGTATTGTACAACTCCAAATAAATCTTTGATTCATTCAAAAATTATTGGCAAAACAAAATGTACATAGATATAGTAAGACATATATTTTAAAAGAAAAGTACTGGTATGTTTTTAAAGCTTTCTTGAATTTATCTGATGAAGGCAATAAAGGGTAAAATTAATAACATCTAAGGAAACATTTATAATTTAGACCTTTGGGGATATTTTTGCCTCAGGATTTAGATGTAAAGAGAAACACTGGCTGAAAGTAAATATGTTGAGCTAATAGATATTTAGTGAAGAGAAAAATATTGTGGTAAATAATCAAGCCTTTTGGTTTAGTCAAATAGACTGATTAAAGTAGCTCCAAATTACAAAGCAAGTGTTGGTATCTTCCATCAAGTGCTTACTCGTTCAGTTGTGTCCAACTTTTTGTGACCCCATAGACTATAGTCCACCAGACTCCTGTGTCCATAGAATTCTCCAGGCAAGAATACTGGAATATGTTGCCATTCCCTTTTCCAGGGGATGTTCCTAACCCAGGGATCATACCTGGGTCTTCCACATTGCAGGTAGATTCTTTACCATCTGAGCCACCAGGGAAGCCCTAATATTTTCCATTAAGAGGTTCTAAAAGAGGGAACTCTTCAATAGGATTTCTACATGATTTGTGTTTAAGATTCAGATTATTTTCTATAAAGGAGAAATTATTTAACCTGCTCTGTAACCTAAAACTCAAGGCTTTATTTTTTTCTAGTAAATGGGAAAAGCTGATAGATTTAGAATCATACCCTCAAGATCAAAATAAAGTGCTTAAAAATGTATTCCCCATGCCACCATATTTAAGTGCTTCAATAATCACACTGAAAATATTTATAATGAAGGGAATAGGTGAAGTATCATAAAAAACATAATTTATTTAGAACAAATTATCAATTTTGGCAACTAGGTGAATACAGGATTGCTATATTTAAAACTATTGTGCCTAGTTTGAAGTTCACAATTATTTCTTCAAAGTATGTGTAATTTTAATTTTCTAAATATATTTGCTATTTGGAAACAAATGTAAGACTTTTGAGTATATATCAAAAGACTCAGAGTGGCTTTTAATAGTAACTAGCTGTATCTTTATTTATAGAAATTTCCCTTCTGTAACTGAACTTAAGATTTTAACTTCTAGCCTAAATAATATTAAATACTGACTAGAATTTTTTTACAGGTTTGTCAACTTATATTGCTACATAAAATGAAATACAGAATTGTTCAAAGAGGTGAAGAATATCTGGAGTAAACTGAAAATATATGTAAAGAAGTTTCCTTATTACCTAGGCAGAAAAAGCAGTAGAATTATGTAATGGTTACTTTTATGTTTTCTTAACTGTCTGTATATACATGTGAATGTATATAAAAAATATATACAGTGCATAGTATATAATGTGTATATATTTTATATGTATATAAATGTTTATCATCTAATAAACTTTACTTTTAAAATAACAATTCATCTAGGAAATTAAGCCCTTTTAATTTTTATCTTGGGCTTCCCAGGTGGCTCAGACGGTAATGAAAATGAGACCTGGGTTCAATCCCTTTAGAAAGGAATGGCTACCCACTCTAGTATTCTTGCCTGGAGAATTCCATGGACAGGGGAGCCTGGAGGGCTTCAGTCAAAGAGGTCTTCATGTGCTTCAGTCCACAGAGTCCATGGGGTCTGCTATAGTCCATGGAGTTGTGAAGAGTCAGATATGACTGAGCGACTAACACTATCAGTTTTCACTTACTGTCTATATAATGGTTATTGAATACAATATATTAAGATGTTACAGTACATGTATACACTTTCAGGCTGTATATACCCACTGTCACTAACACACAAATGAGGGGAGAGGAAGCTATGAAACTGTATAGGGCTGTATTTATACTTGTTTCAGTTTCATGCAAGAAACTGTTTTAATTTCCAGCATTTTGTCTAAACTGTTACAAAAAAAAAAAAGCTATTCACAGAATTCAAATAAAGGATTATTTTAAAAAGAAATTTTCTAAAGTATAAAGTGTAGTAATTTTTTACCTATCACAA
Organism: Ovis canadensis; assembly: GCF_042477335.2. NCBI lineage: Eukaryota > Metazoa > Chordata > Mammalia > Artiodactyla > Bovidae > Ovis > Ovis canadensis. Next base: position 33,214,251 of record NC_091261.1, on the reverse strand, counting down.
AATTGGGTTACAAAATATTTTTGTTTTATAGTACATTCTTTCCTAGGAAATCTCATTAAAACACCCACATACACATGTATGTTTTTAATATATATCTTTAAATTTTTAATGAATTATAGTTGATTGACAATGTTGTATTAGTTTCAGATGAACAGTAAAATGAATCAGATATATATATATATATGTATATATATATATATATATATACTCTTTTTTTAGGTTCTTTCCCAATATAGGTTACTAGAGTATTAAAATTGTTTCCTGTGCAGTAGAGTAGGTCCTTATCAGTTATCTATTAGTAAGTGTATATATGTTAATCCCAATCTCCTGATGTATCCATCTCTCCCCTCCTTACTACCTGGTGACCATAACTTTGATTTCTACATCTGCAATTCTAATTCTCTTTTGTAGATAAGTTTATTTTTACTCTTTTTAAAGATACCACATATAAGCCATACTATAATTGTTTTTCTCTGACTTACTTCACTCAGTATGAGAATCTCTAGGTCCATCTATGTTGCTGCAAGTGGCATTATTTTGTTCTTTCTTATAACTGAGTAATATTTCTTTGTATTTATGTACCATATCTTGCATGCATCTGTCAATGGACATTTATATTCTTTCCATGTTCTGGCTATTGTAAACAGTGCTGCAATGAACACTGGGGTGCATGTATCTCTTTGAATTATGGTGTTCTCTGGATATATGTCCAGGAGTGGGATTACTAGATCATATGGTTGCTCTATTTATATATAATATACTGGAGAAGGAAATGGCAACCCAATCCATTATTCTTGCCTGGAATATCCCATGGACGGGGAACCCTGGTCGACTACAGTCCATGGGGTCACAAAGAATCTGACACAACTTAGTGACTAAACAACAACATAATATGTGTGTGTGTATAGTGTGTGTGTGTATGTGTGTGCATATATATGTGTGTGTGTGTGTGTGTGTGTGTGTGTGTGTGTGTGTGTGTGTATGTATATAAAACCCTTTGTGACCCTATGGGCTGCAGCCCATCAGGTTTCTCTGTTCACGGGATTCTCCAGTCAAGAATACTGGAATGCATTGCCATTTCCTACTCCAGGGGATCTTCCTGACTCAGAGATTGAATTTACATCACTTAGGTCTTCTGCATTGGCAGGCAGGTTCTTTACCACTAGCAGCACCTGGGAAGCATACACACACACACACACACACACACACACACACAGTATGTGAGTATACACACTCATATACTATTGGTTCTTTTTCTCCAGAAAACTGATTAATACTAGTTCTCTTTTTCTCTTGGAATTGGGAAACAATATTATGTGAAGTAATGTTAAAAATGGATAACAACTGATAAACAAAAAGTTGTTTATTGAAGTCTTGAACCTTGCTGTTTTGCTTTTTTATTTTTTGACTAGTTTATTCAGTCCCTGATGTATCTGTGTTGATTCCTAGTACTTCTTGTAATTTCAAAAGAAAGTATTTCAGATGAAATGAATTTTTATCTCCTATGAACTTATTCATGTGTCATTTTATTGTGTGGATGCTACATATTCACAGTATACCTTATGTGAAATATGGACTCTTTGAAGTATACCCTGTTATACTCTATACAAACAACATCTCTTTAGAACTTTTAAAACTATAACAATTTATAAAATCTTCAGTATTTTATCTTATTCTCCTCATAATTTCAACTCTAAAGTTCAATTATAATTTAAAATACTTGCCACATTTAATTCAACCTAAAATGTGTACAACTTTTTCGGTGGTGTCCAGTTACCCTGATGAATATATCAATATACAAATGAGTGAAAACATTTATATTTTTATATACACGTTATTCAACATTTGGGTTTTTTTTTCTTATTACTATTAATATACCTGGGAAAAATCATTTTTTTATTGGAGTACATTTGGTTTACGATATTGTGTTTAGTTTCTACTGTACAGCAAAGTGAATTAGTTACACATGTATCAACTCATTTTTAGATTTTTTTTTACCTAAACAGAGAAACACGCATACCTATATGTAGTTATACATGCATTTGCTCTTTTAGATTCTTTTCCCATATATATCAATACATAATATTAAGTAGAGTTCCCTGTACTATAGCATGGATCCTTGTTAGTTATCTATTTTACATATATTAGTGTATATATGTCAATCCCAATCTCAAGATTTACACCCCCATTGTTTTCTACAACTATGTTTCTATTTGTTTTGCAAATAATTTCTATGTCAATTTTTTTTCCACATATAACGGATATTATGATATTTGACTTTCTCTGTCTGACACAACAATATTCCACTGTATGAATGTACCACATCTTCTTTATCCATTCTTCTGTCAGCGGATATTTAGAATAATTCCATTAACTGGCTATTGTAAATGGGGCTGCAGTGAACATTGACGTGCATGTGTCATTTCAAAATATGGTTTTCTCAAGATATATGCCCATATCTGTGATTACTGGATCACATGTTAGCTCTATTTTCAGTTTTCTAAGAGGTCTTTTCATAAAAACTAGAGATACCAAGGTAAAATTTCATGCAAAGATTGACTCAATAAAGGACAGAAATGGTAAGAACCTAACAGAAGCAGAAGACATTAAGAAGTGGCAAGAATACACAAACTGTACAGAAAAGATCTTCACGACCCAGATAATCATAATGGTGTGATCACTCACCTAGAGCCAGACATCCTGGAATGTGAAGTCAAGTGGGCCTTAGAAAGCATCACTATGAACAAAGCTAGTGCAGGTGATGGAATTCCAATGGAGCTATTTCAAATCCTGAAAGATGATGCTGTGAAAGTATTGCACTCAATATGTCAGCAAATTTGGAAAACTCAGCAGTGGCCGCAGGACTGGAAAAGGTCAGTTTTCATTCCAATCCTAAAGAAAGGCAAAGCCAAAGAAAGCTTAAACTACTGCAAAATTGCACTCATCTCACATGCTAGTAAAGTAATGCTCAAAATTCTCCAAGCCAAGCTTCAACAATACGTGAACTGTGAACTTCCAGATGTTCAAGCTGGTTTTAGAAAAGGCAGAGGAACCAGAGATCAAATCGTCAACATTCGCTGGATCATCGAAAAAGCAAGAGAGTTCCAGAAAAACATCTATTTCTGCTTTATTGACTATTCCAAAGCCTTTGACTATGGATCACAACAAACTGTGGAACGTTCTGAAAGAGATGGGAATACCAGACCACTTGACCTGCCTCTTGAGAAACCTGTATGCAGGTCAGGAAGCAAGAGTTAGAACTGGACATGGAACAACAGACTGTTTCCAAATAGGAAAAGGAGTACATCAAGGTTGTATATTGTCACCCTGCTTATTTAACTTCTATGCAGAGTACATCATGAGAAACGCTGGGCTGGAAGAAGCACAAGCTGGAATCAAGAATGCTGGGAGAAATATCAATAACCTCAGATATGCAGATGACATCAGAAAGACACTATGGCAGAAAGTGAAGAAAACTATAGAGCCTCTTGATGAAAGTGAAAGAGGAGAGTGAAAAACTTTGCTTAAAAGCTCAACATTCAGAAAACAAAGACAATGGCATCTGGTCCCATCACTTCATGGCAAATAGATGGGGAAACAGTGGAAACAGTGTCAGACTTTATTTTTGGGGGCTCCAGAATCACTGTAGATGGTGACTGCAGCCATGAAATTAAAAGACGCTTACTCCTTGAAAGGAAAGTTATGACCAACCTGGATAGCATATTGAAAAGCAGAGACATTACTTTGCCAACAAAGGTCTGTCTAGTCAAGGCTATGGTTTTTCCTGTGGTCATGTATAGATGTGAGACTTGGACTATAAAGAAAGCTGAGCACTGAAGAATAGATGCTTTTGAACTGTGGTGTTGGAGAAGACTCTTGAGAGTTCATTGGACTGCAAGGAGATCCAACCAGTCCATCCTAAAGGAAATCAGTCCTGAATATTCATTGGAAGGACTGATGCTGATGCTGATGCTGAAGCTCCAATACTTAAGCTATCTGTGAAGAGCCAACTCATTGGAAAAGACCCTGATCCTATGAAAGACTGAAGGAAGGATTAGGAAGGGACGACAGAAGATGAGATGGTTGGATGGCATCGCGGACTCGATGGACATGGATTAGAGCAACTCTGAGAGTTGGTGATGGACTGGGAGCCTGGCGTGCTGCTGTCCATGGGGTCACAGAATCAGACATGACTGAGCGACAAACTGAACTGAATTTTTTGTCAGTTGCTTTTCTTACAAATATTTTCTCATTTGCTCTAAGTTTTCATTTTGTTTGTGATTTCCTTTGCTGTGCAAAAGCGTTTTTATGTCCCATTTGTTTATTTTTATTTTAATTATTTTAGGAGGTGGATCTAAAAAGATATTGCTGCATTGTATGTCAAAGGGTGTTCTGCCTATGTTTTCCTCAGAGTTTTATAGTGTTGGGCCTTACATTTAGGCCTTTAATCTAGAGTTTTATTTTTGTGTATGGTGTTAGAGAGTTTTCTAATTTCATTCTTTTACAGGTATCTGTCCAGTTTTCTCAGCGCCACTTATTGGAACAATTGTATTTTCTTCTTTGTATTTTCTTGCCTTCTTTGTCGTAGATTAGTTGATCATAGCTGCATGAGTTCATCTCTGGATTTTCTATCTTGTTCCATTCATCTATATTTCTGCTTTTGTGCCAGTATCATACTATCTTGATTACTGTAGCTTTATAGTATAGTGTGAATTCAAGGAGCCTGATTCCTCCAGCTCCATTTTTCTTAAGATTTCTTTGGCTGTTAGGAGTAATTTGTTTTTCCATACAAATTGTAAAAAATTTTGTCCTTACTGTGTGAAAAATGCCATTGATAATTAGATAAGTATTGAATTGAATCTGTAGATTGCTTTGGGTAGTGTAGTAATTTTCACAATATTTATTCTCCCAGTCCAAGAACGTGGTATATCTCTTCATCCATTTGTGTCATCTTTGATTTTTTTCAGCAGCATCTAATACTTTTCTGAGTACAGGTCTTTTGCTTCCTAGTAGGTTTATTCCTAGATATTTTATTCTGCTTTGGTGTAATGATAAAATCATTGCTTTTTAAAATTATATTAACACTCCTTTGAGTTTTTTTGTTTGTTTTTAATTGAAGTATAGTTGATATCTTGTGAGACTTTAAAGCATCAACCCTAAAGTAAATAAATTGAGTCATAAAGATGTTTTATTATTACCTGAGTGAGGTTTACAAATTTAAAATTTCTTTCAGTTATAAATTATTCTTGATATTATTTTATTACTATTATGTACATTTTTTAGAACCCAATTTTTCAATTCTGAGTGAACTACAGCCATATTAGCAATGATCTATATGCTATTTCAGTTCAGTTCAGTTCAGTTCAGTCGCTCAGTCGTGTCCGACTCTTTGCGACCCCATGAACCACAGCACGCCAGGCCTCCCTGTTCATCACCATCTCCCGGAGTTCACTCAGACTCATGTCCATCGAGTCCGTGATGCCATCCAGCCATCTCATCCTCTGTCGCCCCCTTCTCCTCCTGCCCCCAATCCCTCCCAGCATCAGAGTATTTTGCATCAATGCTGTTGAAATCATTTTTTCATATGTTACCTGTAGATTGGTCTCTTGTTATTCGGACATTCACAATTATTGAAAGTATAAATCAATAAGTGAATGTGTATTCTTGTTTTTCTCAATGACTGATTCATGAAGTAACTTGGAAACCTTTGGAACATCAAATTGAAGTAATGAATTTTTCATTCGATGTCCTACTAAAACCTTTTTTTATCTCTTGAGTAAATACCTAAGTTAAAATCTAGCATTCACCAAGCTAACCTTCTTATGTTAATGAGGAGACTAATTGTAAATTTCCCTAGGTAATCTCAGTGTCAATTATTCATGAATCACTGACAACAGACATGACATTTCCAAATGACTCCTCTAAATCCTTTCACTTACAAGTTTTTAAATGCACAGGGTGATTTAAAAGATTTTAAACGTAAAAGTTGCCAAAATGAAGTTGAAAGGGGGAAAAAAAAAAACTTCTGAAACGTGGAAACCTGAGATGTTACTTTAGAATTTAGTTAAGGCTAACATTTTAGAATTTGAAAACCTTTAAGAAAAAAGAAACATTATTTCTAACTTCTCTTTAATTATATGTTAAATTGATGTTCTTGAATAGAAAATATGCCATTCCAAAAGAATTTAATCTAATTGATGTATATAATTACAGCTTTGTTCTGAATCACCAGTAAAATTAAAAACATATAAAAGAATAACAAAACAAGATAGAAGTCCCCAAGGAAAAATGTAATTCGGTTCCAAGAAGTACGGTACATGTTAGATAATGAAGATTTGGGCGGTGAAATGAGTTTTTCAAGTTTTTTCTATTGTAGTGTTAGTCTTTTTGTTTTTGATATTTTATTTTAAAAAATTCACAAATCATGATAGTAAGCATTTTATTATAAATGTCAAATATTTTGTCATAAATATTGTAAATATATTTCTGACCTCAATTTTGGCTTTTTCACTTATTAAAGAAAATTTTAAACTCTTCTCTAAAATTTTTAGGTCATTACTGTGCAGTTCCTGCTACATTTGCATTTTAAAAGAAATTCTCCTTCCACTGTCATACAAATATTAATGTATAGTTTTTCATGTTCCATTTAACCTTAGGTATTGTCATTATAACATATAGATGTATTTAAATATGTGGTTTTGAATAAAATTTTAGTTGTTCTCAATACCTAACAAATTTAGATAGCACAATTCACTGAATAGTCTTTTCATTCCATAATGATTGAATGAATGCTAAGTCACTTCAGTCCTGTCTGACTCTTCCCTATGGTCTGTAGCCAAACAGACTCCTCTGTGCACGGGGTTCTCCAGGCAAGAATACTGGAGTGGGTTGCCATGCTGTCCTCCAGGGTATCTTCCCTACACAAAGATCAAACTGCATCTCTCACATCTCCTGCATTTGCAGGCAGGTTCTTTACCACGAGTGCCATCTGGGAAGCCCTCCATAATGATTAGAAATATAAAAAATAATTTTCTTCAAAGACATAATATGTTTTGAGTTTTTAAAATATTCTCCATTTATATGACTTTAGAGAATTTTGTGAACACAAGTATAGAGACATAGGATATCATTTCTGCCCCCCTGCAATTAGATTTTTATTTTACTGTTTTTGTTTTTGTTGTTTGAGTATTGTAGGTACCTTTCTTTTTCCTAGAAGGAAATGTCTCTAATCATATCACAAGTATCAAGTATAATTATATTCAAATTTTCATTTACTTAATTAGATCATCATTCTCATCTCATTTTTGAGCTGTTTGTTTTTCCTAAAGGCTAAGGAGTCTAGATTTTTTTTGTTCAGATTTGTGTTTAGTGGATGGTGTGAGTTTTCTCTTCAGTTGAACAGGTCTATTTCTCATGAAATAGTCAAAGTTATTGAGAACTTGTGTATATTTATAGGATTGTGTATGTTGTACGTGGTTTACAAGTATCACTTAACAGAGAAAAGGTTGTGGTAAGGCATTCATATTGCCTCTGTATGCCATCATGTAAAAAATAAGGGGATTTTCTCCAGGAAAATGATATCCATTGTAGAAAGCCTAGTCCTCTAGAGAAAGAGAGCACTCAGTGCTTCAGCATGCATCCTTCTCCTTACTGTGGGGAAAAGAATAAGCACTGACATTCTTCTTATAGAGGAAGGCAGGAGGAAAAGGAGAGACAAAAAGGGAGGGTACAACCAGAACAGCTGTCTCAGGGACATTCCATATATTTATTTCCATGATGCCTTCATTTTCTTACTTTTAGAAGTGACGTGTTGTTGCTGTTCATTTGCTCAGTTGTGTCTGACTCGTTGCAATCCCATGGACTTCAGTATGCCAGGCTTACCTGTCCATATCCTGGAGTTTGCTCAAACTCATGTCCATTGAGTCGCTGATGCCATCCAACCATCCCGTCCTTTGTTGTCCCCTTTTTCTCCTGCCTTCAGTCTTTGCCAGCCTCATGGTCTTTTCCAATGAGTTGGCTCTTCACATAGGTAGCTGAATTATTGCAGCTTCAGCAGCAGTCCTTCCAATGAATATTCAGGACTGATTTCCTTTAGGATTGACTGGTTTGATCTCCTTGCAGTCCAAAGGATTCTCAAGAGTCTTCTGCAGCACCACAGTATGAAAACATCAATTCTTCGGTGCTCAGCCTTCTTTATGGTCAAATCCTCACATCCATTCATGACTACTGAAAAAACCATAGATTTAACTCTATAGATCTTTGTTGGCAAAGTGGTGTCTCTGCTTTTTAATACATCTAGGTTTGTCATAGCTTTTCTTCCAAGGAGATGTGCGTCTTTTAATTTCATAGCTGCAGTCACCATCTGCAGCGATTTTGGAGCCTCAGAAAATAAAGTATATCACTGTTTCCACTGTTTCCCTATCTATTGCCATTAAATGGTGGAACTGGATGCCATGATTTTAATTTTTTAAATGTTGAGCTTTAGCTAGCTCTTTCACTCTCCTCTTTCATCAAAAGGCTCTTTAGTTCTTCTTCGCTTTCTGCCTTAAGGGTGGTGTCATCTGCATATTTGAGGTTACTGATATTTTTCCTGACAATTTTGATTCCAGCTTGTGCTTCATCCAGCCCAGCACTTTGCATGATGTACTCTGCATATAAGTTAACTAAACAGGGTCAAGCAGCCTTGATATTCTCCTTTCCAAGTTTTGAACCATTCCATTGTTCCATGTCCACTTTTAACTGTTGCTTCTTGACCTGTATATAGGTTTCTCAGGAGGCAGGTAAGGTGGTCTGGTATTCCCGTCTCTTTAAGAATTCTCCACAGTTTCTTGTGATCCACACAAAGGCTTTAGTGTAGACAATGCAGTAGAGGTAGATGTTTTTCTGGAATTATCTTGCTTTTTCTATGATGCAACCAATGTTGACAATTTGATTTCTGGTTCCTCTGCCATTTCTAAATCCAGGTTGTATATCCAGAAGTTCTTGGTTCATGTTCTTTTGAATCCTAGCTTGAAGGATTTTGAGCATTACTTTGCAAGCATGTGAAATGACTGAAATTGTGCAGTACTTTGAGCATTCTTTGTCATTGTCCTTCTTTGAGATTGGAATGAAAATTGACCTTTTCCAATCCTGTGGCCACTGGTGAGTTTTTGAAATTTGCTGACATATTAAGTTTGCAGCACTTTTCAGCACTATCTTTTGGGATATCAAATAGCTCAGCTGGAATTCCATCACCCCCACTAGCTTTGTTTGTAGTGATGCTTCCTAAGACCCACCTGACTTTACACGCCATGATGTCTGGCTCTAGGTGAGTAATCAGACCATTGTGGTCATCCAGGTCATTGAGATCTTTTTTGTATAGTTCTTCTGTGTATTCTTGTCACCTCTTCTTAATATCTTCTGCTTCTGTTAGATCCATACTGTTTCTGTCCTTTTTTGTGTCCATCTTTGCATGAAATATTTCCTTGGTATCTCTAAAAATTGAAGTAGGAATTTCAAAATTGAAGCCTCAGTAGTCTCAGCCTGAAAGACCCACTTCTACATGTTTGTAGAGTTTTTTAGAATTGTTCTTGAATGCATATATAAACACATTCATATGCACATACACATCCATTTATATCTTCAGTCCTGATTTGAACTATGAAGTCCTTCAGAGATCCTGAAGAGCTTCATTCACCTTGAGGCCTTTTAATATCTTGGCTATTATGAAAATACTCCCTTTGGAAATCTCTTTTGCCATATTGAAGGGATTTGGAGAAGGGAGTGGGGGGTGCTGAGGTAGCAGTTTTATTCTGTAATGGTTTCTATTCACTTCCAAAGGAGCAAGGCCATATTCATGATTGTTCTCTTTATTCACTTTTTTTTTTCCTTATCCAAAAGAATGAATGTGGAAAATATTTACATTTATAAGCCTAATTTTTTCCTTTGCTCTTCTTAACTACATTTGGGTGAAAGGAGCTGATATAAGATGATTGAATTAGCAGTAAACAAATGAGATGATTTACCCAAGTCCAGGTAATCACTACAGGTACACACAAACACACACCTTTGTGTTTTAAATATAGATTTTGGAAACAAATAAGAAATATGTTTGGGTGAATATACCTATGTAAGTGTTACAAGGATGGGTAGTGATTGGAGAGACGTAACATCACTTTGGATAAACTGTATAAAACTGCATTAAACGCTGACCCACATCTAAAATGACTGCCAAATCCTCAATTAACTAATAAAATTCACCATTTGAATAGCTAATTTTAATTAACCCAATCCACCATTTCAACACAATGCTTTTTTTTTATTTCAGTTACCAAGCTATTTGTAAGTTCTTATTCATGTCATAAAGTTTCACATTTGAGTTTTTATAGAAGAACCTCTTCCAAAAAGACATTTGGCTCTCTAATATCTAATTGAACTCAGCTTTAAATGTCTGGGATGTCACCAAAAATAAACATACTCTCCAAAAAATATACATTTTTTTAAAAGTATATTGGCCAGTGTCTTAGAGTTACCTGCATCCCCCCCGCCCCCCGCCATTCACCCATTCTTAGAAAGGCCCATGTCTTGATTGATTTTGCAACACTAGTCCCCACATGATACTTGCGTATGAAGTACTTCATACATTCTTCAATAAATTTGTGTTGAATAAATGTGTCAACTGTGCTGTTTTTCTTTATCATTCACTTCTATTTTTATTCCCTTTTGTAGGTTCTTTCAGTCTTTGTCACTGTCCCTGTTATCCCATGCACCTAACGCCTGCATTTGCCAACCACCTGATAAATCTCCTGATTAGAGTAATGCTGCAACATTAATCTGGCATTGTTCTGGTTCTCTTTGCCTCTTGTTTCAATGTTATACTCTCACTTTGCCTAACGACTCACTTAATAATTCTCAAGGCTTTGGTGAATTTAACCTTTAGCCACAGAACCGCAGCTTTAATTACCTCACTCTTCACATTAATGATTTTCCAGGGAGTACTCTATGATCACAGAGTTCCAAGGTCTTGCACTTTCCAGTTTATATACTTATCTGGATTTGTGAAACACCTTGACTATCCAGACCAAAAATCTAAATGGCTACTGTGGTTACTATAGTCTCTATCATAGAAAAATACTGAGGCAAAAAGTCTTCAAGTGAACACTTAAAGACAGTTTCTCATCCAATTCTCCCTAGCTTCTTTCTCCTTAGATATTGCAGCATATGCATACCCACACACGTAAGCACACTGTCTTTCCTATATTGCACTTTGAAAAAAGAATACAAATAAGTGATGTATGTTTGTGGATATGCATTTGTTACTGTTTAATGACAAAAGAAAATGTGCCCTGCAGAAGGGTGATGGACTCATTCTGATTGCTACACCTTGTTTATCTTTCAAATTGTGTTCCCATTGTCCCACTCTTTTCACAAGTGTTACTAATTTAAATATTGATTAATAACAGTAGTACTAAGTGTCTTTTAACTCTTTAATGAATCTGTGGTAGAGTAGCATTATTAGTGTTGGGTAAGAATCAATAAATTTTAGTGGTTAAGGGCATGGTTTAGTGGTCAGATACACATTAATTCATATATCGATTTGAATATTCAAATGTGTATCTTTGGGAAATTTTTCTAAGCTCGACTTCCCTGGTAGCTCAGACGGTAAAGCATCTGTCTACGATGAAGGAGACCCAGGTTCGATCCATGGGTTGGGAAGATCCCTTGGAGAAGGAAATGGCAATCCACTCCAGTACTATTGCCTGGAAAATCCCATGGGCAGAGGAGCCTGGTAGGCTATAGTCCATGGGGTCGCAAGGAGTCGGACACGACTGAGCAACTTCACGTTCACATTCACCTGTTTCCTCATCTGACAAATTGAAATGATAATCATAGCAATCTACATACTTAGTAACCCTCAGTTCAGTTCAGTTCAGTCGCTCAGTTGTGTCCAACTCTTTGTGACCCCATGAATCGCAGCACGCCAGGCCTCCCTGTCCATCACCAACTCCCGGAGTTCACTCAGACTCACATCCATCGAGTCTGTGATGCCATCCAGCCATCTCATCCTCTGTCATCCCCTTCTCCTCCTGCCCCCAATCCCTACCAGCATCAGAGTCTTTTCCAATGAGTTAACTCTTTGCATGGCCAAAGTACTGGAGTTTCAGCTTTAGCATCATTCCTTCCAAAGGAATCCCAGGGCTGATCTCCTTCAGAATGGACTTGCTGGATCTCCTTGCAGTCCAAGGGACTCTCAAGAGTCTTCTCCAGCACCACAGTTCAAAAGCATCAATTCTTTGGTGCTCAGCCTTCTTCACAGTCCAACTCTCACATTCATACATGACCACAGGAAAAACCATAGCCTTGACTAGATGGACCTTAGTTGGCAAAGTAACCCTAGGGAGACACAAAGTCATTCCAAGGGAAACACAGCTAGGAATTCTTGCAAAGAAGGCAGTTTCTAAATGCTGATCCCCTGAAATACTCTTTCCTAAAAGTGACCTGGCTAAGAAAATGCGTATGATTAAAGCCCCTTATAGGTTCTTCCTTATCTCCTGTTTCACAATATCCTTTCTTACTCCTTAGAATAGAAATTCAAACTCCTCAGCCACATGGAATTGTACCTACATGCAATACCCTGGGTGCAGAAAATTCAGGTCATTAAGGCACCATATCTGTTGCCATTTATTCTCATTAAGAGATGTAATGAGAATAAAATTTGTACACCTTATTTAAAAAAATCATTTATACAAATTTGTAATATATGTATACATGTTTGAATGATTATATACTCACAGTTATTATAAAATTAAGTCTGATAGGAAAACTTTATTTTACTGGAAATTAGATATGAATTGTAACTTGGGTATGTTGAGTTTCAGAGAAGCATGGTAGTTCATAAGGCTTTCAATCAAATAGAGTAGAGTAGAATAAAATTCTGTGAGAAAAAAATAACAGTATGATTTAAGGAGAAAACTAAAACTTACTATGTTTCCAATTATTTAATAAAAACTTCATTCTTATATCCATGATGATTGACATCAAATTGCTTTGGTGTTTATAGTTCCTTGGATACATTTAAAAAATTGATATCAAGATCTGTTTAATGTGCTCAAAATTTGCTGTTATGGTTACATGATGTAATGCATATAAAGTGAATAGCACAGAACTTAGCACTTATTTATACCCATATAAAATTATAATTTTAGTCTATCAAAATACAACTATATTAAATTTAGAAGAAAACATGACATTTAAAAGGACATACATATATAAGTACCATCTAATAATATCAATAAATGCATGACAGCTTCTTTCCTTAATTAACTGAACATGTTTTAGAAATTATGTGAATTGTGTGTATTTAAGAATAATGTTCATCTTCAAAGTGGCATTAATCATTTCTATTTAATAACTTTTGAACATAAAAATTAAAGATGAATGCTGTAGCAAATAAGTATGTTTTGATCTTACTCCATTTAACTTAAAATTCTTAAATAAGTTCCCTTTCCTTGAATAACTGACCTACCCCACCCCTTCCAGAAGTTTGAGGTATGGCTGCTTATTACAGCACCATGACAGTGAAGGGTGATTGGGGATCTATCCCTGCTTTACTAATCTGTCTCTATAATATTTTTAGGCCAAGGCTATAAAGATAATCAAAGTCATATTAATATGAATTCCTCCCTAAGATTTTTCAAGTGGGGCTGGTGAGAAAATTTCACTTCCTTACTGATAGTATAGCTGAAGAACCAGTTCCAGAAGAACTTCAAAAGGGGAAAGTCAGAAACCAAAGCTGGATGATATTGAAAGATTCAAATGCAAACCAATAAACTGAGTGAGAGGAACAGACAGAAATCAGACTGGTCTTGGTAAATTAAGGAATTTCATGCAGATGACATAATTATGAACAGAGAAAAAAGGTTAGTGACATTCTATCCCCATTATAACATTTTCTTTGTTGTGTGTAGTGTTTTGTGCTTTGTGGTGGCAGTCAAGAGGGTCAGTATCACTTCTAGTCCTGACTTCTGACAGAGGGGACCTAGTCCCAAGAGGAGAACTGTGGCAGTAACCCAGTAATGAAATCAGTATTGGATATTTGAAATAGTTTACAATTTACTCACCTTTGAAATGTGAACACAGCGTACAAAGAATAATATTGAACAAAATGATTTGATAGATTAGCAGTCTGCTCATTGGTATTCAAGTAATTCATTATATAATTTTATTTAAATTAATGTCTAAGTATAGTATACTTAATAGCTAGGAATTGTCAACAGATTATAGGTAAACAATTAGTTACTGAATAATCAACATAATTTTTCCATATTTCAGTTTATAATTCAGATATTTTATAAATAAAAAGCACAATAAAATATATGTAAAATATTGAAATTATTACAAGAATAACCATAGGTTGTACTCCATCCAATTTGAAAATTCTACTCATGAATTGACAATAAATGATGCTTCAAAATCTCAACTTGAAATTCTAAAATATTTGGAAATTTTTGTCCATGTGGAAATAGGGAGTAATTTAGTTAGGTCAGAATATTCTAATTCTAATAGAACAGTATTGTGAGATCAAATGTATTCCTCAGTGAAAGTAGTTGATTGAAATATTTAGCCTCTATGCATTCAGAATATAGTGAGGAAACTAAACCAGTGGCTAAGGATTCTAAAGTATGTGTAGGATACACAATGAAGTAGTGAGTAAAAGCAGTATTGTTTACTTATCCGTCAATGCCACTTAACAAGAAGGAGCCTATGAGGCTTAAATTGTGCTACATTCATATCTGTCAACTTCAGAGGCTACTTAATCGTATTAGCAATTGAGAGAGTCTAAAAGAGATGAAAAATGTACCAACAGCCCAACCTGACTAGACTGTTTAATAATATCATCCATTTTCACTGCTAACTCACACAATAGATATGGTGAATTAACTTATTCAAGGTTGTTACTAAAAATGTTGCCTTTTATACAATCTCTGCATCACAACTTAATTTTGTCTCATTTTAATTTTTTTTTTTTTTTTTAATGTGGCAGAATCATGTAGCTTTAAAAATTTTGTTAGGTAGTTCTGTATAAGAGTTTTTGTAACTACCTCTAAGTAATTAAATACAGTAAGAGACAGACATGTGTTGGAAATTATTTAAAAGAAAGATCATTTGGTCACTAAATTATATTTGAATCCACATATTATGAACTAATGAAGGCACTAAGTTTGAATCTGCTCAGTTATCATGTTTAAAGAACAGGACTTTTCAAATTACATAGTCAAAGAAAAAGTGTGGGTTTTTTGGGGGACAGTTGGGTGCAAACTAAAATTGTAGGTGTGTAAATACTATTTTCATAAATAAAAATATTCTCCACACAGTAACAACATTACTGCCATATCATGTAGCTAATGTCACTGTTATAATCTTTTAAATCATCATATTTTGTTCTAAATTTTATTTTTAATTTAAAAACAGTATTACTGGTTTAAAGTCAATTATGCTTTTTATAATATTTTCTTTTTGGCAATTTCTTAGAAACAAGTGTGAATTTATTACGCCATTTTTACTTACTAAACATTGCTACAAATACTCCTTATATAAGTCTTTTAAATATAATATACTTATGTAAGCAACACTACTTTACTCAACAAGGGAACAACACATATGAATTTTATTTTGTCCATAGAAGGAAGCTATGTTCTGACTTTCAGAGAAGTTTGCAATTTCCTTGGTTCTGTCTCATCTCAACAAAAATTTGAAGCAACAGATGGACCAGTGTTATAGCCCCATGTAATTTCCTCAGATGAACCAGTATTACAGCTCAATGTTACAGCTCAGTTTTATTTAGAAAGAAAAGGAAAATACATCCTTGTGGCATGAGGGTGGGCCAACCCCAAAGAGTTTTTTCTCCTCCCCCTGAGCCTGCCCTATGTAAATTGGGCTAGCCAGGAGGGCTGTTTGTTTTACCTGAGGTCCTGACTCCAGTCCTCCGACCTTCCTTTATTCTATTTTCCTGGACTTTCCCCTTTTTGTCTTCTAGCCAGGGCCATTCTGGACTCTTTTTTCTTATTCTAACTACCTAACATGGCTATCCTAACTGCCTAAAACAAAAGTTGTTCTAATTATATTATATTTAAAAGAAATATCTGCCTAATCTCACAATCAGTTGGAAATCATTATCTACGTTGTCAGGAGTAAACAACAGCAAATGTCTGTCTGTCGGGATGCAATCAAATGTGAAAAAAGATTTCACAATTTGGATGCCAAATACTTAAATTTGGTGGTAACACATTCTTCAAACCTCTGTAATTATCTGGATATTGTTTAAGTGAACTTGACAAATAAAGAAAAGTTGTTGCAAAAAACAAGGAAAGACATGGAAATAAAATAAAATAAAATAAAAGACTTGGCCAAATTAAAATTTGAAATGAGAACACTCATCTGTCAATTAAATATAACCAAACAAAAAGAAATCTTTGTTCAAATAAAAAGGTTAAACCTAAGAATGACCCTTGAAGGATTGTGAATGTCTAGAATGGTTGATTGTTTGGTCTAGTTGAAAAATAAACAGTCAGTAGAAATCCGTCTACTTTATAGGGCATCTTAGTCAGAGGAAAAATAATTTAGTAGCCAAATTCTAAAGTGCTTTTTAGGCACTTCTAAACCAGTACTTTGGCCACCTCTTGCGAAGAGTTGACTCATTGGAAAAGACTCTGATGTTTGGCGGGATTGGGGGCAGGAGAAGGGGACGACAGAGGATGAGATGGCTGGATGGCTGGATGGCATCACGGACTCGATGGACGTGAGTCTGAGTGAACTCCGGGAGTTGGTGATAGACAGGGAGGCCTGGCGTGCTGGGATTCATGGGGTCGCAGAGTCAGACACGGCTTAGCGACTGAACTGAACTGAACTGAAAGTATCTTTTTTGTTCTATGATTCAAGTTACAGTATTTAAAAGTGCATTAATCTACAGGATAATTTTTGTATTTACCACCATTGCAAATCCAGATAAATAAAGTTGTTTTTCTGCACAGAATCAATTTCAACAAAGGACAGGCTACTTACTACATAGATGAATACTACTAAAACTGTCAATCAAGTAAGAAAATTTGCAGCCACAATTCGTATGCTGTTAGGAATAGACAGAAACGTGAAATGAAATGTGTTGAATTTTACTGATTAAGCAGAAGCAATGAAGAAAAACACTGTACTTTCTTTACCCTTCTGAGGTTTTTTTTTTTTTTTTTCAAAACTCTGCAGAAGTCATAGAAGTTGGTACAAAACATTTTAAAGTCTCTACAAATTTTATTCTGAAATTTTAATACTAAAATAGGACAGTGTTTTTTTTATTTTTTAATAAATGATTTGACATATATTTTACCTGAAGCAAATGTTAAGATCATGTATTTTTATTGGTAATAATAGGAAGTATTTATAATCTGAATTACCTTTTTAAATACTGGCTATCTAAACATTTGCCGTATTTTTATTTTATCTCTTATAATGCAGTCAAGTATTCTTCATATTTTACTGTGTTTAGCAATATTCTTTATCCTTTTGCATAAAAATACAATATCATGGATATAATATCTGGAACAACAACAATGGTGATGCTCTTGTGAGATATTGAAAACAATCAATAAAAAAGAGTATAAGATATTCACCATTCCTAAAGAAATATTTATCTTTAGTACTTGATCTGAGTAGTAATCCCCCACTATATGGAAGAACTGCTGAGGATGAGAATATAAGAAGGATTTCAAAATAATCCTATATGTTAAAATTCTAGCAAGAGCCTCTTAGGGTTGAAGAATCTCAGAATTATAGCTACAAAATGACCATGAATTTCCAATTATAGTTGCCATAGTTAAAGGTAAAAATATATCTGTCAGAGTTTGTTAGATTGTCATAACAAAGTACCACAGACTGAGTGGCTTAAACAACAGAAATTTGTTTTCACCCAGTTCTGGAGAATAAAATTAAAGGTCTAGATGCCAGTTATGGTCTCTTTTGAGCCCTCTCTTCTTGACTTGAAGGCAAATGCCTTCTCTGTGTCCTCTGATAGCATCTCTTCTGTGTGAGGGTATCCCTGGAATCTCTATCTCAATGATCTCATTTCTTCTTATAAAGACACCAGTCAGAGTGTAATAGGGCCAGCCTGATGACCTTATTTAACTTAATCACCTTTTTAAAGTCCCTGTATCTAAATACAATCACTTTCTGAGGTAATGGAGGTGAGAGCTTCAATATAGGAATTTTTGGGGACACGATTCAGTGCATAACAACATCATGTTCTTTATATTAAGGAAATGCAAATTACCTCAATTGTTTTCTTAGATATACTTTACAACTTGAGAGAACAGGAAAAATAGAACAGTTAGGGAATATTTGTATGTATCTTCAGAGAGTACTTACATTACTGTAAATTTTGTTTTAAAAGAATTGATCTCAGCCTAAGACTTTGAGAAGCTTGGAACTAGCAGATGTCAGTCGTTAAGAAAAAACCTATAAAACCTGAATTTTTTTTCACCAAATAGCAAACTAAAGGAAGTGTGCTCAGATGCCAGTGATCTTACAGGAAGGTAGATGAGTAAATTTGCCAGAGCGCTGTAAGACAGAAAGAGGAAAGAAAGCCAGGTTTGTCTCCATGATTCTTCTCCAAGGTATCTCTAAATGGGCTTAGGAGTTTCATACCCTTCATTTCCTGGAGAAGGCAATGGCAACACACTCGAGTACTCTTTTTTTATTTTTATTTTTATTTTTTATTTTTTAAAATTTTAAAATCTTTAATTCTTACATGCGTTCCCAAACATGAACCCCCCTCCCCCCTCCCTCCCCATAACATCTCTCTGGTACTCTTTACACTGGTAAATCCCGTGGACAGAGGAGCCTGGTAGGCTGCAGTCCATGGGGTCACGAAGAGTCTGACATGACTGAGCGACTTCACTTTCACTTTTCACTTTTATTCATTAGAGAAGGAAATGGCAACCCACTCCAATGTTCTTGCCTGGAGAATCCCAGGAACAGGGGAGCCTGGTGGGCTGCCGTCTACGGGGTCGCACAGAGTCAGACATGACTGAAGCGACTTAGCAACAGCAGCAGCATAATTCCCAGAACGTTTCTGCAGAAATTCATGGAGCAAGCCTGAGCCTTTGGAGTGGGAGCAGTGACTCCAAGACCCTAGACTACCAGAGAATTAACCCTAGGAAGTACCAAATGGTGAGAACTCACACAAAGGAAACCACTTGAATACAAGACCCAGCATCACCCAACCAGTAGCACCCTGTGCAGGACGCCTCATCTAAACAACACAAATAAAACAAAACAAAAATACAAACCCAATCACCAGCAGACAAGATTACCACCTCACTCAGCCTTGCCCATCAGAAGAAAAACAGACAAACAAAAATAGCACAAATCTCACCCTATAAGCTTACACAAACCACTGGACCAACCTTAGGAAGGCAGAAACTAAAAGGAAGAAAGAATTCAACCTTGAAGCCTGGGAAAATAGACCTCAAACACAATAAGTTAAAAAAAAAAAAGAAAAGGCAGAGCAATACAAATGAAAGAACAAACCAGAAACACAGAAGTCCAAATAAATGAAGAGGAAATAGGCAAACTACCTGACAAATAATTCAGAATATTGATAGTAAACATGATCACAACCTTAAAAACACAGAGAATACAAGAATCAATTAACAAAGACCTAGAAGAATTAAAGAATACACATACAGGGACAAACAACACAATTACTGAAATTAAAAATACTCTAGAAGGAATCAATAGCATAATATCTGAAGCAGAAAACAAATCAGTGAGGTGGAAGATAAAATGGTGGAAATAACATCCATAGAGCAGGATAAAGTAAAAAGAATGAAAAGAACTGAGGATAGTCTCAGAGACCTCTTGGACAATATCAAACACACCAACATTCAAATTTTATGGGTCCCAGAAGAAGAAAAGAAGAAGGGTATGAGAAAATTTTTGAAGATTATAGTTGAAAATTTCCCCAACATGGAAAAAGAAATAGTCAATCAAGTCCAAGAGGCACGAAGAGTCCCATACAGGATAAACCCAGGAAGAAACATACCAAAATATATACTAACTAAACTAACAAAAACTAACAAAAACTAAACACAAAGAATATTAAAAGAAACAAGAGAGAATCAACAAGTAACATAGAAGGGAAACCCCATACGCATAATGGCTGATCTTTCAGCGGAAACTCTGCAGGCCAGAAAAGAATGGCAGGATATATTTAAAGTTAGTCAGTTCAGTCTCTCAGTCGTGTCTGACTCTTTGTAACCCCATGAACCACAGCACACCAGGCCTCCCTGTCCATCACCAACTCCCGAAGTTTACCCAAACTCATATCCATTGAGTTGGTGATGCCATCCAACCATCTCATCTTCTGTCGTCCCCTTCTCCTCCTGCCCTCAATCTTTCCCAGCATCAGGGTCTTTTCATATAAGTAAGCTCTTCACATCAGGTGGCCAAAGTATTGGAGTTTCAGCTTCAACATCAGTCCTTGCAATGAACACCCAGGACTTATCTCCTTTAGGATGGACCAGTTGGATCTCCTTGAAATCCAAGGAATTCTCAAGAGTCTTTTCCAACACCACAGTCCAAAAGCATCAGTTCTTTGGTGCTCAGCTTTCATTATAGTCCACCTCTCACATCCATACATGACCACTGGAAAAACCATATTTAAAGTACTGAAATGGAAAAATCTACAACCAAGGTTACTGTCCCTGGAAAGGATCTCATTCAAAATGGATGGAGAAATAAAAAGTTTTTCAGACAAGCAAAAGTTAAGAGAATTCAGTACCACCAAACCACCTTTACAGCAAATGTTAAAGGGACTTTATAGTCAAGAAATACAAAAGAAGGAAAAAGATCTACAAAATAAACTCCAAACAATTAAGGAAATGCCAACAGGAACATATATATTAATCATTATTTTAAATGTAAGTGGATTAAATGCTCCAACCAAAGGACACAGACCAGCTGAATGGATATAAAAACAAGATCCATGTATATGCTGTCTAAAAGAAACCCACTTCAGATCTAAAGAAACATATAGACTGAAAGTGAGAGGATGCAAAAATATATTCCATGCAAATATGAAGCAAAAGAAAGCTGGAGTAGCAATCCTTTTATCAGATAAAATAGACCTTAAAGAAGATTGCAGAATATAGGGAAAGGCACTACCTGATGATCAAGGGATCAATCTGAGGAAGACATAACATACATTTACATAACAATTGTAAATATCTATGCACCCAACATAGGAGCACCTCAATACATAAGGCAAACACTAACAGACATGAAAGGAAAAATTGATAGTAACACAATAATAGTAGGAGACTTTAACACCCCACTCACATCAATGGGCAGATTATCAAAACAGAAAACTAATAAGGAGGCACAAGTCTTAAATGATACATTGGATGAGATGGATCTCATTGATATCTTCAGGACATTCCATCCAAATGCAGAAGAATACACATTCTTCTCAAGTGCACATGAAACATTCTCCAGGATAGACCACATCTTGGGTCACAAATCAAACCTAAGTAAGTTTAAGAAAATTAAAATCATATCAAGCATCTTCTCCAACCACAACACTATGAGACTAGATAACAATTACAAGAAAAAAAAAAAAAAGAAACTGTAAGAAACAAACACATGGAGACTAAACAACATATTTCTAAATAACCAATAGGTTACTGAAGAAATCAAAGGGAAATAAAAATTTTCTAGAAACAAATGGGAATGGAAATACGACAACTCAAAACCTATGCGATGCAGCAAAAGCAGTTCTAAGAGGAAAGTTTATAGCAATACAATCCTACCTTACGAAACAAGAAAAACATTGAATAGACAACCTAACTTTACACCTAGAATAACTGGAAAAAGAGGAAAAAAAAAAAACCACCCAAAGTTACTAGAAGGAAAGAAATCATAAAGATACAAGCAGATATAAATGAAAAAGAAATGTAAGAAATGATAGCTAGAATCAAGATTGCCGGGAGAAATATCAATAACCTCAGATATGCAGATGATATCTTATGGCAGAAAGTGGAGGAGCTAAAAAGCCTCTTGATGAAAGTAAAGAGGAGAGTGAAAAAGTTGGCTTAAAGCTCAACATTCAGAAAACTAAGATCATGGCATCCGGTCCCATCGCTTCATGGGAAATAGATGGGGAAACAGTGGAAACAGTGTCAGACTTTATTTTTTGGGGCTCCAAAATCACTGCAGATGGTGACTACAGCCATGAAATTAAAAGACACTTACTCCTTGGAAGAAAAGTTATGGCCAACCTAGACAGCATATTCAAAAGCAGAGACATTACTTTGCCGACTAAAGTCCGTCTAGTCAAGGCTATGGTTTTCCCTGTGGTCATGTATGGATGTGAGAGTTGGACTGTGAAGAAAGCTGAGCACTGAAGAATTGATGATTTTGAACTGTGGTGTTAGAGAAGACTCTTGAGAGTCCCTTGAACTGCAAGGAGATCCAACCAGTCCATTCTGAAGGAGATCAACCCTCGGATTTCTTTGGAGGGAATGATGCTAAAGCTGAAGCTCCAGTACTTTGTCCACCTCATGCGAAGATTTGACTCATTGGAAAAGACTCTGATGCTGGGAGGGATTGGAGGCAGGAGGAGAAGGGGACGACAGAGGGTGAAATGGCTGGATGGCATCACAGACTCGATGGACGTGAGTCTGAGTGAACTTTGTGAGATGGTGATGGACAGGGAGACCTGGCGTGCTGCGATTCATGGGATCACAAAGAGTCAGACACGACTGAGCGACTGAACTGAACTGAATAAATCTAAAAGCTTGTTCTTTGAGAAGATAAACTAAATTAACAAGCCTTTAGCCAGACTCTCCAAGAAAAAAAAAGAGAGAAGAATCAAATCAACAAAATTAGAAATGAAAAAGGAGAGGTTACCACAAACAATGGAGAAATACAAAGGATTATGAGAATATTATGAACAACTATATGGCAATAAAATGGATAACCTGGAACAAATGAACAGATTCTTAGAAAACTTCAATCTTCCAAGACTGAACTAGGAAGAAATAGAAATTTATGAATAACCCAATTACAAGCACTGAAATTGACGTCGTGATCAAAGCTCTCCACAAAAACAAAAGCCCAGACCAGATAGCTTCACAGGAAAAAATTCTATCAAGCATTTAAAGGAGAGCTAATTCCTATCTTTCTAAAATTCTTTCAAAAAATTGCAGGGGAAGGAACACTTCCAAACTCATTCTACAAGGCCACCATCACACTGATACCAAAACCAAAAACAACACGAAAAAAAGAAAACTACAGGCCAATATCACTGATGAACATAGATGCAAAAATCCTCAACAAAAATTTAGCAAAAAGAATTCAGCAACACATCAAAAAGCTCATATACCATGATCAAGTTGGGTTTATTCCAGGGATGCAAGCATTCTTCAATATATGGAAATTAATCAATGTGATACACCATATTAACAAATTGAAAGATAAAAACTATATGATAATCTCAGTAGATGCTGAAAAAGCCTTTGACAAAATTCAGCACCCATTTAGGATTAAAACTCTTTAAAAATTGGCATAGAAAGAACTAACCTCAATATAGTAAAGTCCACATATGATGAACCTACAGCCAAAATTATGCTCAATGGTAAAAAAAAAATTGAAAGCATTCCCCCTAAGATCAGGAACAAGACAAGGATGTGCAGTTTCACCACTATTTTTCAACATATTTCTGGAAGTATTAGCTACAGCAATTAGAGAAGAAAAATAAATAAAAGGAATCCAGATAGGAAAAGAAGTAAAGCAGATGACATGATACTATACATAGAAAACCCTAAAAATAGTATCAGAAAATTACTACAGCTAATCAGTGAATTTAGCAAAGTTGCAGGATACAAAATCAATACACAGAAATCACTTGCATATCTATATACTAACAATGAAAATCAGAGAGATTAAGGAATCCTAGTCACCATTGCAACAAAAATAATTAAATATCTAGGAATAAACTTACCTAAGGAGATAAAAGAACTGTATACAGAAAATTATAAGGCACTCATGTAAGAAATCAAAGATGACATAAGCAGGTGGAGAGATATTCCATGTTCCTGGGTAGGAAGAGTCAACATTGTGAAAATGACTATACTACTTAACACAATCTACAGATTCAATGTGGTCCCTATGAAATTACCAATGGCATTTTTCACAGAGACAGAACAAAATTTTCAGAATTCATATGGAAACACAAAAGACCCCGAAGCCAAAGCAGTCCTGAGAAAGAAGAATGGAGTTAGAGGAATCAACCTTCCTGACTTCAGATTATACTACAAAGCTACCGTCATTAAGACAGGATAGTACTGGTCCCCAAACAGAAATATAGATGGATGGAACAAGATAGAAAGCCCAGAAATAAACCCATGCACCTATGGGTAACTTATTTTTGACAAAGGTGGCAAGAATATACAATAAGGCAAAGACAGCCTCTTCAATAAATGGTGCTGGGAAAACTAGACAGCTACATGTACAAGAATGAAATTAGAACACTTTTTAACAGCATACACAAAGATAAACTCAAAATGGATTAAAGACCTAAATGTATAACCAGAAAATATAAAACTCTATAGAGGAAAACAAAGGCAGAACACTCGATGACATAAATCAAAGCAAGATCCTCTATGACCCACCATCTAGAATGATGGAAATAAAAACAAAAGTAAACAAATGGGACCTGATTAAACTTAAAAACTCCTGCACAGCAAAGGAAACTATAAGCAAGGTGAAGAGATAACCCTCAGAATTGTAGAGAATAATAGCTAATGAAACAACTGACAAAGGATTAATTTAAAAAATATTATGTATGACTTGCTTTCAAAGAGTAGCTCATACAACTCAATGCTACTCCACCTTGAAGGTCAGGAGGGGCGGCCATGAGGAGATACCCCTAGTCCAATGTAAGGACCAGCGGCTGTACGTTCTGGAGCAGCTGTGAAGAGGTACCCCACGTCCAAGGTAAGAGAAACCCGAGTAAGATGGTAGGTGTTGCAAGAGGGCATCAGAGGGCAGACACACTGAAACCATAACCAAAGAAAATTAGCCAATCTGATCACATGGACCACAGCCTTGTCTAACTCAATGAAACTAAGCCATGCTGTGTGGGGCCACCCAAGACAGGAGGGTCATGGTGGAGAGGTCTGACAGAATGTGATCTACTGGAGAAGGGAATGGCAAACCATTTCAGTATTCTTGCCTTGAGAATCCCATGAACAGAATCAAAAGGCAAAATGATAGGATACTGAAAGGGGAACTCCCTGGGAAAACTGGACAGCTACATGTAAAAAAATGAAATTAGAACACTTCCTAACACCATACACAAAGAAAAACTGAAAATGAATTAAAGACCTAAATGTAAGACCAGAAACGATAAAACTCCTAGAAGAAAACATAGGCAGAACACTCAATGACATAAATCAAAGCAAGATCTTCTATGATCCACCTCCTAGTGTAATTGAAACAAAATAAAAATAAACAAATAGGACCTCATTAAATTTAAAACCACAGCAAAATAAACTATAAGCAAGGTGAAAAAAAAAAACCCTCAGAATGGGAGAAAATAATAGCAAGTGAAACAACTGACAAAGGATTAATTCCCAAAATATACAAGCAGCTCATCCAACTCAATGCCAGAAAAGCCAACCAACCAATCAAAAAATGGGAAAAGAACTAAACAGACATTTCTCCAAAGAAGACATACAAATGGCTAACAAACAGGAAAAGATGCTCAACATCATTCATTATTCAGTTCAGTTCAGTTCAGTCGCTCAGTCATGTCTGACTCTTTGTGACCCCATGAATTGCAGCACACCAGGCCTCCCTGTCCATCACCAACTCCCGGAGTTCACTCAGACTCATGTCCATCGAGTTGGTGATGCCATCCAGCCATCTCATCCTCTGCTGTCCCCTTCTCCTCCTGCCCCCAATCCCTCCCAGCATCAGTCTTTTCCAATGAGTCAACTCTTCCCATGAAGTGGCCAAAGTACTGGAGTTTCAGCTTCAGCATCATTCCCTCCAAAGAAATCCCAGGGTTGATCTCCTTCAGAATGGACTAGTTGGATCTCCTTGCAGTCCAAGGGACTCTCAGCGTTCATTATTAGAGAAATGCAAATCAAAACTAAAATGAGATATCACCTCACATCAGTCAGAATGGCCATCATCAAAAAGTCTACAAACAATAAATGCTGGAGAAAGTGTGGAGAAAAGGGTATGCTCTTGCACTGTTGGTGGGAATGTAAATTGAAACAGCAACTATGGAAGGCAGTATGAGATTCCTTTAAAACCTAGGAATAAATTCACCATTTGTCCCAGTAATCCCACTCACACACATATACCCTGAGGAAACCAAAATTGAAAAAGACACGTACCCGAATGTTCATTGCAGCAGTATTTACAATAGCTAGAATATAGAAGCAAGCTAGATGTCCATCAACAGATGAATGGATAAAGAAGTTGTGGCATATATACACAGTGGAATATTACTCAGCCATAAAAAGGAATGCATTTGAGTCAGTTCTGATGAGGTATATGAACCTAGAGCCTATTATACAGAGTGAATTGAGTCAGAAAGACAAAGATAAACATTGTATTCTAATGAATATATATGGAATCT
Source organism: Ovis canadensis (assembly GCF_042477335.2). Classification (NCBI taxonomy): domain Eukaryota; kingdom Metazoa; phylum Chordata; class Mammalia; order Artiodactyla; family Bovidae; genus Ovis; species Ovis canadensis. Next base: position 33,187,577 of record NC_091261.1, on the reverse strand, counting down.
AGAAAAATGGTACTGAAGAGTTTATTTACAGGGCAGCAATGGAGAAACAGAGAGAGAATAGACTTACAGATGTGGGGAGAGGGGAAGAGAGGTTGAGATGTATGGAAAGAGTAACATGGAAGCTTACATTAACATATGTAAAATACATAGCCAACGGGAATTTGCTTTATGGCTCAGGAAACTCAAATAGGGGATCTGTATCAACCTAGAGGGGTAGGATGGGGAGGGAGATGGGAGGGAGGTTCAAAAGTGCAGAGATATAGAAGAGCAACCCCACGTCCAAGGAGCAGTGGCTGCATGGGCACAGCAGGGCTGAGAGGAGCTAGTCCACCCTGAAGGTCAGGAGGGGCGGCCATGAGGAGATACCCTTCATCCAATGTAAGGACCAGCGGCTGCTCTTCCTGGAGCAGCCGTGAAGAGGTAACCCACATGCAAGGTAAGAGAAACCCATGTAAGAAGGATAGGTGTTGCAAAAGGGCATCAGAGAGCAGACACACTGAAACCATAACCAAAGAAAACAGCCAGTCTGATCACATGGACCACAGCCTTGTCTAACTCAATGAAACTAAGCCATGCTGTGTGGGGCCACCCAAGGCAGGAGGGTCATAGTGGAGAGGTCTGACAGAATGTGATCTACTGGAGAAGGGAATGGCAAACCACTTCAGTATTCTTGCCTTGAGAACCCCATGAACAGTATGAAAAGGCAAAATGATAGGATACTGAAAGGCGAACTCCCTGGGTCGGTAGGTTCCCAATATGCTACTGGAGATCAGTGGAGAAATAGCTACAGAAAGAATGAAGGGATGGAGCCAAAGCAAAAGCAACACCCAGTGGTGGATGTGACTGGTGATAGAAGCAAGGTCCGATGCCGTAAAGAGCAATATTGCATAGGAACCTGGAATGTCAGGTCCATGAATTAGGGCAAATTGGAAGTGGTCAAACAGGAGATGACAAGAGTGAACGTCGACAGTCTAGGAATCAGTGAACTAAAACATACTGGAATGGGTGAATTTAACTCATATGACCATTATATCTAGTACTGTGGGCAGGAGTCCCTTCGAAGAAATGGAGTAGCCATCATGGTCAACAAAAGAGTCTGAAATGCAGTACTTGGATGCAATCTCAAAAACGACAGAATGAACTCTGTTCATTTCCAAGGGAAACCATTCAATATCATGGTAATCCAAGCCTATGCCCCAACCAGTAATGTTACAGAAGCTGAAGTTGAAAGGTTCTATGAAGACCTACAAGAACTTTTAGAACTAACACCCCCCAAAATATGTCCTTTTCATTATAGGGGACTGGAATGCAAAAGTAGGAAGTCAAGAAACACCTGGAGTAACAGGCAAATTTGGCCATGGACTACGGAATGAAGCAGGGCAAAGACTAATAGAGTTTTGCCAGGAGAACACACTGGTCATAACAAACACTCTCGTCTAACAACGCAAGAGAAAACTCTACACGTGGACATCATCTGATAGTTAACACTCAAATCAGATTGATTATATTTTTTGCAGCCGAAGATGGAGAAGCTCTGTACAGTCAGCAAAAACAAGACCAGTAGCTGACTGTGGCTCAGATCATGAACTCCTTATTGCCAAATTCAGACTTAAATTGAAGAAAGTGGGGAAAACTACTAGACTATCCAGGTATGACCTAAATCAAATCCTTTATGATTATACAGTGGAAGTGAGAAATAAATTTAAGGGACTAGATCTGATAGATAGAGTGCCTGATGAATGATGGATGGAGGTTCATGACATTGTATAGGAGACAGGGATCAAGACCATCCTTATGCAAAGGACAGAAATGGTATGGACCAAACAGAAGCAGAATATATTAAGAAGAAGTGGCAATAATACACAGAAGAACTGTACAAAAAAGAGCTTCACGACCCAGATAATCACATCAGTCACCTTCAGCCAGACATTCTGGAATGTGAAGTCAAGTGGGCCTTAGAAAGCATCACTACAAACAAAGCTAGTGGAGGTGATGGAATTCCAGTGGAGCTATTTCAAATCCTGAAAGACGATGCTGTGAAAATACTGCACTCAGTATGCCAGCAAACTGGAAAACTCAGCATGGCCACAGGACTGGAAAAGGTCAGTTTTCATTCCAATCCCAAAGAAAGGCCATGCGAAAGAATACTCAAACTACTGCAAAATTGCACTCAAATCACACGCTAGTAAAGTAATGCTCAAAATTCTCCAATACAGGCTTCAGCAATACGTGAACTGTGAATTTCCAGATGTTCAAGCTGGTTATAGAAAAGGCAGAGGAACCAGAGATCAAATTGCCAACATCTGCTGGATCTTCAAAAAAGCAAGTGAGTTCCAGAAAAACATCTATTTCTGCTTTATTGACTGTGCCAAAACCTTCGGCTGTTTGGATCACAATAAACTGTGGAAGGAGATGGGAATACCAGACCACCTGACCTGCCTCTTGAGAAACCTATATGCAGGTCAGGAAGCAACAGTTAGAACTGGACATGGACAAGAGACTGTTCCAAATAGGAAAAGGAGTACATCAAGGCTGTATATTGGTACCCTGCTTATTTAATTTACATGCAGAGTACACGAGGAGAAACGCTGGGCTGGATGAAGCACAAGCTGGAATCAAGATTGCTGGGAGAAATATCAATAACCTCAGATAGACAGATGACACCACCCTTATGGCAGAAAGTGAAGAAGAACTAAAAAGCCTCTTGATGAAAGTGAAAGAGGAGAGTGAAAAAGTTGGCTTAAAGCTCAACATTCAGAAAACGAAGACAATGGCATCTGGTCCCATCACTTCATGGGAAATAGATGGGGAAACAGTGGAAACAGTGTCAGACTTTATTTCTGAGGGCTCCAAAATCACTGCAGATGGTGACTGCAGCCATGAAATTAAAAGACTCTTACTCCTTGGAAGGAAAAGTTATGACCAACCTATATAGTATATTGAAAAGCAGAGACATTTCTTTGCCAACAAAGGTCCGTCTAGTCAAGGCTATGGTTTTTCCAATGGTCATTTATGGATGTGAAATTTGGACTGTGAAGAAAGCTGAGTGCCGAAGAACCGATGCTTTTGAACTGTGGTTTTGGAAAAGACTCTTGAGAGTCCCTTGGACTACAAGGAGATCCAACCAGTCCATACTAAAGGAGATCAGTCCTCGATGTTCGTTGGAATGGCTAATGCTGACGCTGAAACTCCAGTACTTTGGCCACCTCATGCGAAGAGTTGACTCATTGGAAAAGACTCTGACCCTTGGATGGATTAAGGGAAGGAGTAGAAGGGGATGACAGAGGATGAGATGGCTGGATGACATCACCGACTCAGTGCACATGAGTTTGAGTGAATTCAGGGATTTGATGATGGACAGGGAGCCTTGGCGTGCTGTGATTCATGGGGTGGCAAAGATAGGACATGATTGAGTGACTGAACTCAACTGAACTGACTGATGGCTGATTCATGTTGTGGTTTGACAGAAACAATATTCTGTAAGGCAATTATCCTTCAATAAAAAAAATAATTTTAAAAATCTGATCTCTTACTTAAATATATTATTATAATAAAAGACAGAGTAAAAAGAACATCAGAAATAAGCTGGTAAAGCTTTGTGAAAAGAGACGATAGCAGAAAAACTCCCCAGTCATTCCACAAAATTGTCTGGAATTCTCCTCTAAGCATCTTTTAGAGATATCTAAACTTATCTCCACGTATCATTTACAGTCTATAAATATTTGTTTTAATTGTGATTGAAAAATGCAAAATACGTAGTTTTAGTTCTGAAAATTAGCAAAATTATACAAGTATTAGCACAGAAGACCCACTTAAACCATTGTATCTTTTCCAGTGTGTTCCACAGTATTTGTAATTTTACTGCAATAGACAAGATGTTTTAAAATTTTTATTTTATTGAAGTATAGTTGATTTACAATGTTGTGTTAATTTGGCCTGGACAGAAAAATTATTTGGTTATACATATAGTATATTGTTTCCTATTCCTTTCCATTATGGTTTATTACAGGATACTGAATGTAGTTCCCTGTGCTGTATAGTAGTATCTTGTTTGGAGTGTCCCTGGTAGCTTGGGATCTTGTTGTTTTTATTTTCTATATATCATAGTTTGGATCTGTTAATCTCAAACTCCCAATTCATCAGTCCCCAACTCTCTTCCTCCTTTGCAACCACAAGTCTGTTTTCAATGTCTGTGTGTCTGTTTCTGTTTTGTAGATATGTTAATTTGTTTCATATTTTAGATTCTGCATATAAGTGATATGATATTTGTCTTTCTTTTTTTAACCTACTTCATTTAGTCTTATAATCTTTAGGTCCATCCATGTTGCTGCACATGGCACCATTTCATTTTTTTTTATACTGAATAATATTCCATTGTATTTGTGTATATGGTGTGTATGTGTGTGTGTGTTTGTATGTATGTACTTCTTTATCCATTCACCTGTTGTTTCCATTTCTTGGTTATTTTGAATAGTGCTGCTATAAACCTAGGGATGTATGTATCATTTTGAATTATGACTTTTGTCTAGATACATGCACAAGAGTGGGATTGTTGGATTATAAGACAAATCTGTTTTTGGTTTGTTAAAGAAACTCCATACTGTTTTCCATAGTGTTGTACCAATTTACATTCCCACCAACAATGCAGGAGGGTTCCCTTTCCTCTACACTCCTCCAAGCATTTGTTATTTGCAGACTTCAAAAAAAATTATTAGAGTATAGATGATTTACAGTGTTGTGTTAGTTTCAAGTGTACAGCAAACTGAATCAATTATGCATGTGCATACACTCACTTTAAAAAAAATTATTTTCCCAGGTAGGCTGTTACAGAATATTTAGCAGAGTTCTCTGTTCTATACAGCAGACTATTAGTTATCTATTGTATATATACATATAATATGTATGTATACATACAGTAGTGTGTATATCTCAGTACAAATCTCCAAATTTATCCCTCCTACCCTTCTTATTCCCAGTAACCATAAGTTTTCTTTCTACATCTGTGACACTACTTTTGTAAAGAAATTCACTTGTACCCTTTTTTCCCTTAGATTCCATATATAAATATATTTGTCTTTCTGTGTGTGACTTATGTCGCTCATTATGACAATCTTTAGGTTCATCCAATTTGTAGACCCTTTAATGATGGCTATTCTAACCAGTGTAAGGTGGTACCTCACTATAATTTTGGTTTGAATTTCTCTAATAATTAGTGATGTTGAACATCTTTTCATGTGCCTGTTGACCATTTGTATGTCTTTTTGGAGAAATGTCTATTTGAATCTTCTGCCCATTTTTTGGTTGGGTTTTTTGCTATTGTATGAACTGTTTATATATTTTGGAAATTAAGTCCTTATTGGCTGCATCATTTACAAATGTTTTCTCTGAATCTGTAGGTTGTCTTTTTATTTTGTTAATGGTTTTCTTTTTTGTGCAAAAGTTTAATAAGTTTAAGTACGTCTCATTTGTTTATTTTTGCTTTTAATTCTATTGTCTTGGAAGACTGACCTAAGGAAACTTTGATACAATTTATGTCAGATAATGTTTTGCCTATGGTCAATGAGGATAAGGTTTTGAGAGCTAAAATATCTTAGGAGAGGGCAGCTGGGTAGATCAGAGTGAATTCAGATGTCATGAAGACACTATGAACAGAAAAGTTTGGGCAAGAGAATCCAAAGTCAAATTATTGTACTCTACAAGTGCATATATTTCAGGGTGTTTATTACCATCTACTTAGAGTGCTAATTTCAATTCCTCTGTTTGTTTAAGAAAAATAAGTGGCTACATAGAAGTCTAAGATCCAAAGTTGACATTTTTTGCAAAGTCAGTTGCTTTTCTGCATAAAAAGGAAATAAAAGAAGTTACAGAAATTCTTCATACCCTTGTAGTTAAAAATGTAGGAGTCAGGGCTCTGAAGTAAGATAAAGACTACAAGTTTTGTTTGTTTTAAATTGTATTAAAATAATACATTTATATATTTACATATATTTAAATTAGAGTAATCTCAAAATTTATATAGAAATGGTTGTTACAGACAGTCTTAGTGGTTGATTCAAAATAATATGAAATGCAATAAAAAGGTTATGTAATAAGCTCAGCTCTTGAAAACAGTGGTACATAATGGTTACAAATGAATGCTATTACAATCACTGTAATATGGATGAAAAAGTGATTTTTTTTCCTTCAATACAGAAAGTAAAGCATGAAAAGGTATTTGTTTCTAGAATAAAGCAAAAAGATAAAAAGTAAAGCAATCTTAGAAATAGGATTATGTAGGTTACTTAAAATTGATGAAATAATATTTATCTGGTATTATATATATAATATATATATTTTAAACTTTTTATTTTGTATTACAATATAGCTGATTAACAATGCTGTGATAATTTCAGGTGAATATTTATCATATTTAACAAATGCTACTACATACACTTAGTATATTTATCATAGCAGCTTTTTAACCTAATTTTCACACATTAGAATTGTATGATCATACTTTTGAGAGGATGTATTATTAAAATTAATATGTTATAAAAATATTTTCAGATAGAATGCGATGATTACTGCTTAGGGTAAATGTAGGTAATACATTCACAATAATCAAACTGTAGCTGTTATAGTTAATATATAGAATACTTAAGAAAACCTCCAGAAGCAATAGAATGCCTTCTGCCATATTAAATCTTGCACATTTCAGAACTGGGTAGAACCTTGTTTATGGCATTATAAAATGAAAATAACATAAAACTTTCACTAAATGTATATATATGCTTTTACTTTCTTAGAGAAAATGGAAGAATATCACTTCTATTTCTTTTTCAAGCATCTAAGTCTCCACATAAATTTTTTAAAGAGAAAGTACAAGAAGAGTCAAGTTGCAGAGAAAGCTGATTGAAATTTTGCACTAGTTTCTTACATGTGAGAGACGGAAAAAAAGGGTAGAAAATTAGGCAGACACATAAATAGATCTCGGATTGAAGAAAAACATGCATAACAATGAAAAATGGTCCTTTTAAAGCAGTGAGTTAATGTCAACTTATTACATACATGATGTCAGAGAAGATTTACAAGTTAATATGATTTTAAAACTTAAATGCATTTAGCACTTGTAATATCCTGTATTTATCAGATATCCGCTACCACAATAAAGCTACACTTTAAAGGACTACAAAATCTCAGTGGTACATGGTACTAAACATTTATTAACTCCTGAGTCCCATTAGTCTGGGCTTAATTAATCAGGCTGGCCTCACTCATGTATGTCTATGTGGTTCTCAGCTGTGTTTGACTCTTTGTGACCCCATGGACTGTAGCCTGCCAGACTCCTCTGTCTATGGGAATTTTCAGGCAAGAATCCTGGAATGGGTTGTCATTTCCTTTTCCAGGCGATCTTCCCGACCCAGGGATCAAGCCTGTGTCTCCTGCATGTCTCCTTTTGCAGACTGTTTACCGCTGACACACATGGGAAACTGTTCACTTATATATCACTGGTCAGCTGTGGGTCATCTAGGCAGTTCTGCTAATTGTAAATGGCTGTTAGGTTTTGGGGAAAACCTGCAGCATGGCTAAGGCATTCTTGCTGGAATCCATACCAACCAGGTTTCTTAGCCTTCGTCGATCAATAGAAATTGACTAGAGGCCAGACAAACTTAGGAAAGGCTTTATTGGGGTTCCTATGCAGGCTGCAGAAAGGAGTGAAAACAAGTAGCAAGTTCCCTTGCTTGCTCGTTCCCTGATGGGGAATGAGCTCTTTTCTTATTTGGGGTGAGTGTAGGAATGTGTCCAGGGTTTGTGCTGCAGGGGAGCTTAGGTTCTTTGCCCACCCCTTTGTGACACTGAGGGCAGGGGGCATGCACAGTACCCTGCTTTTGCTTCCAACACTATTTTAGCTCCATACTCTCCAGAAGTGGTAGTTGGGATTTTTTATTTCCTTTTGTTCTAGAATTTGCCCGACTGTGCATGTACACATTTATTTTTAAGTCCCATACAGTTTCTTTGTATTTTATAAATTGAGGAGAGGTGTCTTCAGGTGCAAGCATTGCAGAGCTGTAGAAAGGGGTCCCAGGCTTTTCTCAGAATAACTACAGGAATTCAGCACCTTGTCACATATCCTTACTGTCCTACAGATTAGGAGGTACAAGTTTTCCAATAACTACAGAAAAACAAGAGTGGCAAAATCAATCAGGAAGGTCCTTTTGAACATCCTCTGTATTACATGGGCTAATATATTATAAGCTAAAACATGTCTCAAGGATTAATTCAAAATTAAGGAGCAAGAAGATAAATTTTTCTTTTTTGGTTGTTTTTGGTAAACAATAGCATTGCCATAGGACAACTGGCATGGATACAGTATGGGGTGAAGAACTGGAGCCAGTAACATAATCAATCTACCACACCACATTATTCTGATAATTTGGAATTTCTTTGGAAAGCCAAAAGACATAAAAATAGTATCTACTAACTAACTGATACATGGTGAACTCATTAGGTTTCTAAAATAGGACATTTTTTTTAGTATATGAGTATGAGTATTAAGTATGTTTACAATAGAAAGTAAATGATCTGAGATTGAGTAGATATAATGTAGGTCCAAGTTACCTGCTTTTTTTCCCCCAGTTGTTAAATGTAATTTTTAAGTAGCTAAGGCTATAAAAAGGAAAAAACAATACAGAATTTATTTTTTTAACATTTCCTCAAGTTAAGTCACCCTAAAATGATGGCATTTAACCTTTCATAAAAAAATTGTAAATTTTCACTTATGCTTATTTGCTGCTGGAAATTAGAAGGTGAATGTATGGATAAATAAATAAAAGTAAGTCCTAAATTTGGAATCACACCATAGCTAGCACATCTTTTAAAATCATTTCAGTGAAGTTTACATTTAATAAAAAGAAAAATGAATTTATATCATGTACTAAATCATACTAAACTTTGGTATAAAGTTTTCTTTACTATAATTTGCCTTTAAAGATTACTTAAGATTAAATAAGAATAGATATATACATGAGTAAATAGAGATAGACACAGAGAAACATACATGATAATCTGCTGTAAGACATAATTTTTTAGAACAGTTTCAGGTTTACAACAAAATCGAGTAGAGATTTCCCATATGCTCTGCTCCCACATGTGCATAGTCTCCTCTATTATCAACATCATGCACCAGAGCAATGCAATTTTTTACCAAGAATCAAACTAAATAGTACATAGTTCACCTTGGGGAATATTCTCGGTGTTGTACATGTTTAGGTTTGGACAAATATAAATTCATCATCATAATATGCAGAATATTTTTGTTGCCCTACAGATCCTCTGTATTCTACCTATTCATCTCTCCATCTGACCCTAGGTATCCACTTATCTTTTCATTAACTTTATAGTTTTGCCTTTTCTAGAATGCCATTTAGTTGAAATTATACACTCTGTAGTCTTTTCAGATTAATTTGTTTTACCTCCTAGTAACATGACAAAAAATGCTCAAACTACCACACAGTTGCACTCATCTCACATGATAGTAGGAGAAGGCAATGGCACCCCACTCCAGTACTCTTGCCTGGAAGATCCCATGGATGGCGGAGCCTGGAAGGCTGCACTCCATCAGGTCACTGAGGGTCGGACAAGACTGAGCGACTTCACTTTCACTTTTCACTTTCATGCATTGGAGAAGGAACTGGCAACCCACTCCAGTGTTCTTGCCCGGAGAATCCCAGGGATGGGCGAGCCTGGTGGGCTGCCGTCTGTGGGGTCACACAGAGTCGTTCACAACTGAAATGACTTACCAGCAGCAGCAGCACATACTAGTAAAATAATGCTCAAAATTCTCCAAGCCAGGCTTCAGCAATACGTGAACCATGAACTTCCTGATGTTCAAGCTGGTTTTAGAAAAGGCAGAGGAACCAGAGATCAAATTGCCAACATCCACCGGATCATGGAAAAAGCAAGAGAGTTCCAGAAAAACATCTATTTCTGTTTTATTTACTATGCCAAAGCCTTTGACTGTGTGGATCACAATAAACTGTGGACAGTTCTTCAAGAGATGAGAATACCAGACCACCTGACCAGCCTCTTGAGAAATCTGTATGCAGGTCAGGAAGCAACAGTTAGAACTGGACATGGAACAATAGACTGGTTCCAAATAGGAAAAGGAGTAAGTCAAGGCTGTATATTGTCACCTTGCTTATTTAAACTATATGCAGAGTACATCATGAGAAATGCTGGACTGGAAGAAACACAAGCTGGAATCGAGATTGCCAGGAGAGATATCAATAACCTCAGATGTGCAGATAACAGCACCCTTATGGCAGAAAGTGAAGAGGAACTAAAAAGCCTCTTGATGAAAGTGAAAGTAGAGAGTGAAATAGTTGGCCTAAAGCTCAACATTCAGAAAATGAAGATTATGGCTTCCGGTCCCATCACTTCATGGGAAATAGATGGGGAAACAGTGGAAACAGTGTCAGACTTTATTTTGGGGGGCTCCAGAATCACTGCAGATGGTGATTGCAGCCGTGAAATTAAAAGATGCTTACTCCTTGGAAGAAAAGTTATGACCAACTTAGATAGCATATTCCAAAGCAGAGACATTACTTTGCTGACTAAGATCCATCTAGTCAAGGCTATGGTTTTTCCTGTAGTCATGTATGGATGTGAGAGCTGGACTGTGAAGAAGGCTGATCGCCAAAGAATTGATGCTTTTGAACTGTGGTGTTGGAGAAGACTCTTGAGAGTCCCTTAGGCTGCAAGGAGAATCCAGCCAGTCCATTCTGAAGGAAATCACTCCTGGGATTTCTTTGGAAGGAATGATGCTAAAGCTGAAGCTCCATTACTTTGGCTACCATGTGTGAAGAGTTGACTCTTTGGCAAAGACTGATGCTGGTAGGGATTGGGGGCAGGAGGAGAAGGGGACGACAGAAGATGAGATGGCTTGATGGCATCACTGACTCGATGGACGTGAATCTGAGTGAATTCCGGGAGTTGGTGATGGACAAGGAGGCCTGGCGTGCTGCAGTTCATAGGGTCGCAAAGAGTCGGACACGACTGAGTGACTGAACTGAACTGAACATACATGAAGGTTTCTCCAAGTTTTTCATGGTTAAATAGCTTATCTTCCTTAGTGTTGAATTATATCCCATTGCCTGATGTCTGGTTTTTTTTATTTTTTTATTTTTTTTCTTTTTCTTTTTTTTTTTTTTTTAGTTCTCTGAGGGTCATGGGTTTTTTTTTTTTTTTTTCAATTTCCCTTTTACTTTATTTTTTATTTTTAAAAATACTCTTATGGACATATACACATTCAGAAAAGTACACCTCATAATTTGATAGCTTAATGAATTTCCACAAATTGAGCCCACTCATGCAGTCAGCACTTAACGGAATATTACCATTACTGTACTCATGTTCCCTTCTGGCCATTATCCTTTAGGTTTTTTTTTTTTTTTTTAAGTTTTTTATTTTTTAAATTTTAAAATCTTTAATTCTTACATGCATTCCCAAACATGAAACCCCCTCCCACCTCCCTCCCCATAACATCTCTCTGGGTCATCCCCATGCACCAGCCCCAAGCATGCTGTATCCTGTGTCAGACATAGACTGGCGATTTAATTCTTACATGATAGTATACAAGTTTCAATGCCATTCTCCCAAATCATCCCACCCTCTCCCTCTCCCTCTGAGTCCAAAAGTCCGTTATACACATCTGTGTCTTTTTTGCTGTCTTGCATACAGGGTCGTCATTGCCATCTTCCTAAATTCCATATATATGTGTTAGTATACTGTATTGGTATTTTTCTTTCTGGCTTACTTCACTCTGTATAATCGGCTCCAGTTTCATCCATCTCATCAGAACTGATTCAAATGAGTTCTTTTTTACGGCTGAGTAATACTCCATTGTGTATATGTACCACAGCTTTCTTATCCATTCATCTGCTGATGGACATCTAGGTTGTTTCCATGTCCTGGCTATTATAAACAGTGCTGCGATGAACATTGGGGTACATGTGTCTCTTTCAATTCTGGTTTCCTTGGTGTGTATGCCCAGCAGTGGGATTGCTGGGTCATAAGGTAGTTCTATTTGCAATTTTTTAAGGAATCTCCACACTGTTCTCCATAGTGGCTGTACTAGTTTGCATTCCCACCAACAGTGTAGGAGGGTTCCCTTTTCTCCACACCCTCTCCAGCATTTATTGCTTGCAGATTTTTGGATCGCAGCCATTCTGACTGGTGTGAAGTGGTACCTCATTGTGGTTTTGATTTGCATTTCTCTAATAATGAGTGATGTTGAGCATCTTTTCATGTGTTTGTTAGCCATCCATATGTCTTCTTTGGAGAAATGTCTACTGAAGGAACAGTTAGTTGCTTCTAACTTTTGGCAGTTGTGAATAAAGCTGATGTAAACATTCATGTGTAGGTTTCTGTGTGGAGATAAAACTTCACCTCCTTTGAGAAAATACAAAGGAGCTCAATTTCACGGTAAGAGTATGCAGAGTTTTGTAAGAAACTGCTGAACTGCCTTCCGAAGTGGCTGTGCCATTTTGCCTTTGACCAGCAATAAAGCAATAAATGAGAATCGCTTTTGTCTACATCCTTGTCAGCATTTGGTGTTATCAGTGTGCTAGACTTTGACCATTTAAATAGGTGTATAGTGGTATTTCACTGTTGCTTTAATTTGCATTTCCCTGATGACATATGATTGGAACATCTTTTCATATGTTTATCTGCCATCTGTATCTCTTTGCCGAAATAATTTTTAAAGTCTTTGGTCCATTTTTTGATTGGATAATTTGTTTTCTGGAAGTTGAGTTTTAACAGTTGTTTGTATATTTTGGAAAATAGTCCTCTATCTAATGTCTTTGGCAAATATTTTCTCACAGATTGTGGCTTTCCTTATTCTTTCAACACTATCTTTTGTAGAATGGCATATATTAATTTTATGAAGTCTGCTCATCAATTATTTCATTTTTGGTTGTGTCTTTGATGTGTTAAAAAAAAAGGTATCACTATATCTAAGTCACCTAGATTTTGTCTTACGTTATCCTCTAGGAATTCATAGATTTTGTTTCATAGCACCCATGGTTCATAGCATCTATGTTGAATCAATTTCTGAAAAGGGAATAGGTAAATATATGTAATAAGTTTTTTTTTTTTTTTTTGCATGTGGATGTCAAGTTGTTTCAGCAACATGTGTTGAAGAGACTGCCTTTACTCTATTATACTACTTTTGCTCCTTTGTCACAGATCAGTTTTCAGTGTTTACAGGGATCAATTTCTGGGTTCTTTCTTTTGTTCCACTGATCTACTTGCCTGTTTTTTTTTTTTTCCCCAGTACAATATTGTCTCTATTACTGTAGTTTTCTAAGAAATCTTTAAGTTTGACACAGTCCTTCAATTTCATTCTTCTCCTTTAAATATTGTGTTGGCTATCTGTATCTTTTACCTCTTTAAGTAAATTTTAGAATCTATGAATATATCCAGTATAATAACTTCTTGGGATTTTTAATAGGATTGCATTGAATGATCAGATGGTGAGATTTGACATATCGACAGTGTTGAGTCTTCCTATCCATGGACATAGCATATGTCTCCATTTATTTAGTTGTTTTCTGATTTCATTCATCAGTGTTTTATACTTTTTTGCTGTAGATAGATAGTGTAATATTTTGTTAGATTTATATCAGTTTCATTTTTGTGGGTGCTAATATAAATGTGATTGTGTTTTATTCCACTTGTTTATTGTCACTATATTGGAAAGCATTTGACTTGTGTATACTTTGTATCCTGCAGCCTTGCTATGATTGCTTATTTAATTCCATAAGGATTTTTTCAATCTTTGGGATTTCTCCATAGATGAGCTGTCATTTGTAAATAAAGACATTTTTAAAAATGCATTTTTAAAAATTTTTGTTGATTTACAATGTTGTTAATTCCTGCTGTACAGCAAACTGGTTCAGTTATATATGTATATAATTTTTCATATTCTTTTCCATTATAGTTTTTTACAGGATATTGAATATAGTTCCCTGTGCTATACAGTTGGACATTGCTGTTTATCCATTCTATATATAAGAGTTTGCTTCTGCTAATCCCAAATTCCCAATCCATCCCTCATCTGCCTTCCCTTCTTGACAACTGTATCTTCTCTATCTGTGAAGTGACTTTGTTTCATAGATAAGTTCATTTGTGTCATATTTTAGATTCCACACATAAGTTATATGGTATTAGTCTAACTTCACTTAGTGTGATAATCTCTGTTTCTATCCATGTTGCTGCATTGTTTTTGTTTTTGTTTGTTTGTTTGTTTGTTTTTCCTATGGCCAAGTAGTATTTCATTGTATTGGAGAAGGAAATGGCAACCCACTCCAGTGTTCTTGCCTGGAAAATCCTAGTGACAGGGGAGCCTGATGGGCTGCCATCTATGGGGTCATACAGAGTCGGACACGACTGGAGTTATTTAGCAGCAGCAGCAGTATTTCATTGTATATACAGACTACATCTGAACAACAACAAAAAAATTTATTTCTTCCTTCCCAGTCTATATACCTTTCATTTCATTTTCTTGCATAATTGCTTAAGCAAAGACTTTCACTATGAAATTGAAAAAGATGAAGGAAAACATCACTGCCTTGTGCCAGATCTTTGTAGAAAAGCTTCAAGTTTCTCACTATAAACTTGGCTGAAGTTTGTTTTGTGGATAGTGTTTATAAAATGAGAAGCCTCCCTCTATTCCAAGTTTACTGAGTGCTTTCATCATGAACAGGAGTTGAATTTTGTCATATGATTTTTCTGCATCTATTGATATGATCATGTGATTTTTCTTTATCTTGATGTGATGCTTGCAATGCTGAAACAGCCTGGCACACCAGGGATAATTTCTATTTAATCAAAGTTTATAATTCTTTTTATAATTTTTGGATTTGATTTTCTAATATTGTTGATGATTCTGGTGTCTATGTTCAAGAGAGACATTTGTCTGTAGTTTCTTTTTTATAATGCCTTTGTTTCTGGTTGTAGGGTAATGCTGACCTCACCAAATAAGAAAGTTGTTCTCTCTGCTTCTATTCTCTGAAATGTATCGTAGAAAACTGATACAATATCTCCTTTAAATGTTTGATAGTATGGCAACCCACTCCAGTATTCTTTCCTGGAGAATCCCAGAGACAGAGGAGCCTAGTGGGCTGCCGTCTATGGGGTCGCACAGAGTCAGACATGACTGAAGCGAGTTAGCAGCAGCAGTATTCAATAGAGAATCCATACGAACCTCGTGCTTTCTGTTTTGGAAGCTTATTAATTACTGACTCAACTTTCAAATAGTTATAGTGCCCTCTAAGCACTGCTTCATTGCATCCCACAAATTTTGATAAATTGTTTTAGTAAATTATTTTCATGTAGTTCAAAATGTTTTTTAATTTTCTCTTGAGATTTCTTATACCTAAGTGTCATTTTAAAGGTGTGTCGTTTAATACCAACGTGTTTTATTATTTTTTTATTTTTATTTTTATTTTTTTTTAATTTTAGTTTTTTATTTTTTAAATTTTAAAATCTTTAATTCTTACATGCATTCCCAAACATGAACCCCCCTCCCACCTTCCTCCCCATAACAACTTTCTGGGTCATCCCCATGCACCAGCCCCAAGCATGCTGCATCCTGCGTCAGACATAGACTGGCGATTCAATTCACATGATAGTATACATGTTAGAATGTCATTCTCCCAAATCATCCCACCCTCTCCCTCTCCCTCTGAGTCCAAAAGTCCGTTATACACAACGTGTTTTAGAATCTCTCAATATCTTTCTGTTAATTGCTTTTG
Source organism: Ovis canadensis (assembly GCF_042477335.2). Taxonomy (NCBI): domain Eukaryota; kingdom Metazoa; phylum Chordata; class Mammalia; order Artiodactyla; family Bovidae; genus Ovis; species Ovis canadensis. The sequence goes on along the minus strand of NC_091261.1, from coordinate 33,171,780 downwards.
AATTTAATCATGTGGCCTGAGGACAAATGTCCTATGTTTCTGTTCTCCTCAATGTGTTAGATTATATTCAAGGCTATAAAACACACGATCTTGGTGAAAGTTTCATGTGAGCTTGAAAAATATGTATTCTGCTTTCACTTTCATGAATTGGAGAAGGAAATGGCAACCTACTCCAGTATTCTTGCCCAGAGAATCCCAGGGACAGGGGAGCCTCGTGGGCTGCCGTCTATGGGGTCGCACAGAGTTGGACACGACAGAAGCGCTTTAGCAAGAGATGTACTATAAAGAAAGCTGAGTGCAGAATAATTCATTCAAGAAGACTCTTGAGAGTCCCTCAGTCTGCAAGGAGATCCGACCAGTCCATCCTAAAGGAGATCAATCCTGGGTGTTCATTGGAAGGACTGATGCTGAGGCTGAAACTCCAATACTTTGGCTGCCTCATGTGAAGAGTTGACTCATTGGAAAAGACCCTGATGCTGGGAAAGATTGAGGGCAGGAGGAGAAGGGGACGACAGAGGATGAGATGGTTGGATGGCATTACCGACTCAATGGACATGGGTTTGGGTAGACTCCGGGAGTTGGTGATGGACAGGGAGGCCTGGCGTGCTGCGGTTCATGGGGTCACAGAGTCAGACACCACGGAGTAGCTGAACTGAACTGATGGTTGGATGAAGTAGTCTATAGATGTCAATTACATCCAGTTGATTAATGGCATTGTTGAGTTAAACTGTATCCTGATTTTCTGCCTATTGGATATGTCCATTTCTGTTAGAGGGGTATTGACATTCCTACTGTGGTAGTGGACTATCAGTTTCAGGTCTAGTCTACTTTTGCCTTATGTAGTATTGTTTTGTTTTAGGCATACACACATTAATAATTGTTAGGTCTTTTGAAGAAAAAAAAAACAGAATGTTACCCCTCTGTGATTGGTATTATACAAGAATACACATTTGTTGAAAGTCATTAAATGGAAAATTTAAAATTTGTGTATGTTATTGTATGTAAATTCTCACCTAAAAGATGATAAACTAGTTGGGAAAAAATTACCTGGTGGCTTGATCAGTAAAGTATCTGCCTGCAATGTAGGAGACATCAGAGAAGTGGGTTCGATCCCTGGGTCAGGGAGATCCCTTGAAGGAGGGTGCGGCAACCCACTCCAGTATTCTTGCCTGGAGAATCCCATGGACAGAGAAGCCTGGCAGGCTACAGTCCACAGGGTCTCAAAGAGTCAGACATGACTGAAGCGACTGAGTACACTTGCATATCTTCTTGGATAAATGACTGGTTTATTATTATAAAATGCTCTTCTTTATCCCTGTAACCTTTATTTTGAAATCGTCTATGTTTGAAATTAATATAGCCATTCCTGTTTTATTTTTGTTAATGGTGGTATGGTATGTTTTTCTGTACCATTTACTTTTTAAAAAATTTTTATTTTTACTTTATTTTACTTTACAATACTGTATTGGTTTTGCCATACATTGACATGAATCCACCATGGGTGTACATGCGATCCCAAACATGAACCCCTCTCCCATCTCCCTCCCCACAACATCCCTCTGGGTCATCCCCATGCACCAGCCCCAAGCATGCTGTATCCTGTATCAGACATAGATTGGCAATTCGATTCTTACATGATAGTATACAAGTTTCAATGCCATTCTCCCAAATCATCCCACCCTCTCCCTCTCCCTCTGAGTCCAAAAGTCCGCTATACACATCTGTGTCTTTTTTGCTGTCTTGCATACAGGGTCATCATTGCCATCTTTCTAAATTCCATATATATGTGTTAGTATACTGTATTGGTGTTTTTCTTTCTGGCTTACTTCACTCTGTAAAATCGGCTCCAGTTTCATCCATCTCATCAGAACTGATTCAAATTTATTCTTTTTAATGGTTGAGTAATACTCCATTGTGTATATGTACCACAGCTTTCTTATCTATTCATCTGCTGATGGACATCTAGGTTGCTTCCATGTCCTGGCTATTATAAACAGTGCTACGATGAACATTGGGGTACATGTCTCTTTCAGTTCTGGTTTCCTTGGTGTGTATGCCCAGCAGTGGAATTGCTGGGTCATATGGCAGTTCTATTTGCAATTTTTTAAGGAATCTCCACACTGTTCTCCATAGTGGTTGTACTAGTTTGCATTCCCACCAACAGTGTAGGAGGGTTCCCTTTTCTCCACACCCTCTCCAGCATTTATTGCTTGCAGATTTTTGGATCACAGACATTCTGACTGGTGTGAAGTGGTACCTCACTGTGATTTTGATTTGCATTTCTCTAATAATGAGTGATGTTGAGCATCTTTTCATGTGTTTGTTAGCCATCCATATGTGTTCTTTGGAGAAATGTCTATTTAGTTCTTTGGCCCATTTTATCACTGGGTCGTTTATTTTTCTGGAATTGAGCTGCATAAGTTGCTTGTATATTTTTGAGATTAGTTGTTTGTCAGTTGTTTCATTTGCTATTATTTTCTCCCATTCAGAAGGCTGTCTTTTCACCTTGCTTATATGTTCCTTTGTTGTGCAGAAGCTTTTAATTTTAATTAGATCCCATTTGTTTATTTTTGCCAGAATTATGGGAGGTGGATCATAGAGGATCCTGCTGTGATTTATGTCGGAGAGTGTTTTGCCTATGTTCTCCTCTAGGAGTTTTATAGTTTTTGGTCTTACATTAAGATCTTTAATCTATTTTGAGTTTATTTTTGTGTGCGGTGTTAGAAAGTGATCTAGTTTCATTCTTTTACAAGTGATTGACCAGTTTTCCCTTCAGGCTCTACTACAAAGCCACAGTCATCAAGACAGTATGGTACTGGCACAAAGACAGAAATATAGATCAATGGAACAAAATAGAAAGCCCAGAGATAAATCCACACACATATGGACACCTTATCTTTGACAAAGGAGGCAAGAATATACAATGGGGTAAAGACAATCTCTAAACCATTTAGTTTTAATCTTTAAACTCTATGTGTTTATTTTTACTTAAAGTAGATTTTCTGTAGAAAACATAGTTGGGGAGCAATTTTTCTTTTTTTTCCTCTCAGTTTTTCATATATAAACTAGGCCTTCACTTTTTCTTCTTTAATCAATGTGTCCTATGAAATTCAAATTAAGGTTATAGGTGTGAGTTACAAAGAACACTGTAGCTAGGGATGTTATGAGATTGTGGGAAATTTCTCCTAGAAGTAACATGTGCCTTCAGAAACTTCCCAGTACTGATCTGGTATGTACTATTTTTATTTGATAATTTTTTGTGTTCACTCTCATATATAAAAATTATGGTTTGATTCATGAAACTTCTGTTTCCAATATAGATGAAAATTGTTTCCTCATACACGACTCAAGTTTGTATTGAGCTGTGTATGAGAAGTTTGCCAGTTTATTTCACTCTCAGGAACAATTAGCAACTGACAGAGATCTGTTTCACACCAATCTGATTACTCCTTTGGGGTGCTTTTCACCGTGGTAACCACTCAGGTGTCTGGTGGTTATTTGCTATGTTATGGCTTCCTTTGCTCCAGAATCTCACCATTAACATGTTATTAGGAAAGTCTGTTTCAATGTGTATGTCACAGAGAGAAATTTTAGACAAAGGGCAGGTGTATATAAAATATTAAGGCAAGAGATTATGTGATTTTGTTTAACTGTACAATCCATTGCCATTAAGTACATTCAAACATTGTATAACTATCACCATTTCCAGAAAACTTTCCTTTTCTGAAACAGAAACTTTGTATCCATTAGGCAATAACTCCCCATTCCTCTCTCCTCTCAGTCACTGATACTCCAAACATTTATTCCAAAAATATTTAAACATATACAGAGTGATCAAAAGACTTTTACAATGATCACCATACACTTACCATTAATATTCTACAATTAATATTTTTCTGTATTTGTTTCAACACACTACCTATCTATCCCCCCATTCACCAATCCATCTTTTGTTAATACATTTCAAAGTTGCAGACAATAGTACATTTCACATCGAAACACTTCAACATGTAAAATTAACTAGTTTATGCTTACTGTACTAATGTAAACTTTATATATAAGGAAATGCACAAGTCTTGCAGTTATTGTGCAAGTTTTGACAAATGCAGCCCAAACCCTTATCAGGATATAGAACAAATATAGGACATTTCCTTCACTGTGCAAAGTTTTTGAATATTACCATCACCAAGAAAGTTCTGTCATGTTTCTTCCAATCATGCACAAACCTCAGGCAACCCCTGATAATCTCTTTTAATTGGTACATTTAAATGATTGATATTCAATATGGTTATTGATTTAATTGGATTAATATCTACCATATCATTACTGTTTTTTATTTTTTGCTCTTGTTCTCATAATTGATTCAGTTATCTATTGATTTTATGCTCATATTTTCAAGCTCTCTCCCACTGAATCATTATTCCTAATTGTTATGTCAATCCCTGATAGCTCAGTTGATAAAGAATCTGCCTGCAATGCAGGAGACCCTGGTTCAATTCCTGAGTTGGAAAGATCCACTAGAGAAGGAAGTGGATCCTTCCTTCCAGGTATACCCACTCCAGTATACCTGGGCTTCCATTGTGGCTCAGTGGGTAAAGAATCTGCCTGCAATGCGGGAGACCTGGGTTTGATCCCTGGTTTGGGAGGATCCCCTGGAGAAGGGCAAGGCTACCCACTTCAGTACTCTAGCCTGGAGAATTCCATGGACTGTAGTCCATGTGGTTGCCATGAATCGGACATGACTGAGCGACTTTCAAATAAATAGTTACATTATTACAGTTGCAAAATTACACTATCTTGGAGAAAACTTCCTTTTCTGAAGATATTCTAGAAATTTACTAATTCTTAATATTTAATTAAAAAATAAATGATCGATACAAATCTCTTAATTTTCAGATTTCTTATATAAGTTTTCTAATGTGTGCTTCAGCATGGTATATTGAAAGAGACACATGTACCCCAGTGTTCATCGCAGCACTGTTTATAATAGCCAGGACATGGAAGCAACCTAGATGTCCATCAGCAGATGAATGGATAAGAAAGCTGTGGTACATATACACAATGGAGTATTACTCAGCCATTAAAAAGAATACATTTGAATCAGTTCCAATGAGGTGGATGAAAGTGGAGCCTATTATACAGAGTGAAGTAAGCCAGAAAGAAAAACACCAATACAGTATACTAACACATATATATGGAATTTAGAAAGATGGTAATGATAACCCTGTATGCGAGACAGCAAAAGAGACACAGATATATAGAACAGTCTTTTGGACTCTGTGAGAGAGGGAGAGGGTGGGATGATTTGGGAGAATTGCATTGAAACATGTATAATATCATATATGAAATGAGTCACCAGCCCAGGTTCAATGCATGATATTGGATGCTTGGAGCTGGTGCATTGGGATGACCCAGAGGGATGGTATGGGGAGGGAGGAGGGAGAGGAGTTCAGGATGGGGAACACTTGTATACCTGTGGTGGATACATGTTGATGTATGGCAAAACCAATACAATATTGTAAAGTAATTAACCTCCAATTAAAATAAACAAATTTATATTTTTAAAAAAATAGATAAATAAATAAAATGCTTTAATTCCCCAACAACATATCTTTCACTCATCCTGAATTGTGTTGATATTCTTAAAGTTTACTACTACATTTTATTTTATAGTATGACAATTCTTTAAAAACCTTACTAAAAACACACTTCATTCAGATTATAATTATTTGCTTCACAGAGAAGAAAACAATTTCACTGCACTCCTACTATGCATCATGTTGGTGCCAGCTTCCCACACATTACTGACACAACTTGCTGATAAGACAGTCTGTTATTTACCATAATGATGAACAATACCACTTCTCAGAGCTTTGGCAGTGTTTCAGAGTGAGGAGGAAAGGTTAATATTTGTTTAAAATGCATTTAAAAATTAAATATTAAAATAAATATAAAGCTTTATATTATAGAAAAACTCAGACATATAAAAAATAACTTAGCTGTGCTGTGCTTAGTTGCTCAGTTATATCTGACTCTTTGTGAACCCATGACTGTAATCCACCAGTCTCCTCTGTCCATGAGGATTCTCCAGGCAAGAACACTGGAGTGGGTTACCACTTCCTTCTCCAGGGGATCTTCCCAACCCAGGGACTGAACTCAGGTCTCCTGCATTACAGACGAATTCTTTACCATCTGAGCCACCAGGTAAGCCAAAAAAATAACTAAATAAATACAATCAACCCACATATACCCATCTCTTATCAACCTGTCAATTATCATTTGCCTTTCTTGTATCTCCTATAACTTCACCTTACCTCTTCTTGTTACTGTTTAGTCACTAAGTTGTGTCCAACTCTTTTGTGACCCACAGACTGTAGCCTGCCAGGCTCCTGTGTTAACGGGATTTATCAGGCAAGAATACTGGAGTGGGGTGCCATTTTCCTTCTCCAAGGGAACTTCCTGACCCAGGGATCAAATCTCATCTCTTCACTGGCAAGTGGATTCTTTACCACTGTGCCACTGTGGAAGCCCCATCTTATTCCTAAGTCTTCATAATTTTTTTTATGTTTTTCACATATATATCTGTATCTATAATGAAATATACATATCATAACTGTTTAATTATACAAATGGACAGAACAATCTGAATCCCACCCCTATTAAGGCATATGTCTCATGCTGAAACAGAATAGTCCCTTTAATAAGTGAATTCAGTCACTGTGGCATGCCATTCCCTTACCAACCTCTTGCCTATGAAATAGCTAAAAATTTTCTGTTCATTATTGATCAGCTTCACTTATATAAGTTCATGTAATAGAGTTATTCAGTCTGTATTTCTTTGTGTCCAACTACTTTCCATCAGCGTGTTTGTCAAATCTGTCCAAGTTGTTGTGTGTGCCACTGATTTTTGTTTCGAATATATTCCATTAAAAATACAATTTTATGAGCCAAATGGTAAAATTATTGTTAATTACTTCCAATTTTGCATGTGATTTGTTTTATTTTCTATTTAGTCATTGTATAGATTCATAATTTTCTAGGTAGGACACGACTATCTGTACGTATAATGAGAATAGTTTGATTATTTTGAAATCTTAAAAATTTGAATACTTTTATTTTGTGCACTCTAACTACCAAATTATCTGTATCATATGATTTAGACTGTCATAATTGTGTAAAGAACATAACTCCCTTGCTATCAGAGTTAGTGTAGATAAGTTAATGTGTTTTACTATATGATGAATAGTTGCTACTTCCTACCACAAAAGTTATACTTTTGCTTATACAATAATTTTTTTTTTAATATGGACTACTGGTTTATATTATGCATTTCAAAATACATTTTAAAAAGTAAATATACCTTTAGTTCACTGCTCGAAAACAACAAATATGTCTTGGTTACTCAGAAATGGTTAGAATAAAGCAATTGGTCCTCTAGGATCATCATATTAGTTAAACTCCTTTTGTTTTCTCAAATATTCCATTACTGGAATTGGGGAATGCTAAAGTATCTTCCTACTCAAGAAAATCTATTTAGTAGTACATACTGATTAAACTAGAAGTTTTACCTAACAACATTTAAAATGATAAATGAAATACTAATAGAACCACTCTTTCTTTAATCGTTTATTAAGCTTCTTGTTTGTAAAGAAGTTATAGAACAAGAAATGTTGATTTAAGTTGTCTAAAACTAGATTCCCATAAACTATGGTATAGGTAGTGAGGAAAGTAGATGTATGTGTAAAATGGTGTTATACAGTCTAAAAATGCAGTAGAAAAACACTAGAGCACAAGTAACATAATCTAGTTTCTTATATGATATTTGCTGGAAGTAGTGGGAATGGAAAAGTCAAGACATTTGTAAGAGGGAATCCAAACTTTTAAGGTAAATTTTACAGTAAAAATAGGGTTTGCCAGATAAGGACTCTATCTGTATATAGGTATATCTTTATGTATATATTGTAGGGATGTGAGTTTTGTGGTCATTTTTAGTAAAGTCAAAATTATATTTAGATGAGAAAATATACTAGTACATAATTACCGATAGTCTAAATAATCTAGAGGCTTAATCTTTGGGAACTTTGTCCATAATAACATGATAGACTTTAACCAAAGTAATGGTGATTAATCATTAATGAGTAGAACTAGAGAGGCAATAGTTCAAGGCTCACTGTAAACTTAATACCAGGATATTCTTGATCCTGAAGTTTGGTATAAAAATATGGAACAAGGTAGGGTTGAGCATACCAGTAATGTTGAGTCCTTTACCCTGAAGATTGCAATGATTCAGAAGGAAAGATTCAAGCAGGTTCACATTTAAAATTTGTAAGTAAACAGCATGTTTGAACTGAGTAGATATGAGACATTTGTTTTTATCCAGAAAATTGGGAAAATGTTATTAGAAAGAGTAAAATTTAAATGTTAATTTACAAACATGATACCTAAAAAGTGTTTTTCTCTATAATAGCAGGCCTTATACATGCCAAGTAAGGATAAAATTAAAGTCCATAATGTTTATAAGTACAATTTCTTGAAAGCTGAAATAAAAGCTGTTGAAAATATTTAAGGACCGTTGTCTAGAACTGATATGTCAGATACTGAAATAGGCATTCCATGCATTTTTATTAATTCATTTACAGAATAAATTAAAGGAGATATAGTTAATATTTATAGCATTGCAGATATGAGAACTGAATTGGAAAAGGTCGTTTATTCACCAGTAGCACACAGCTTTTTTCCCAGCAATGGGAATCTATCCTTGAGATTTCAACCTTAAAATATAAAGTAAAAATGAAGATGTAATATTGCCACAATAAAAGCTAATTTACTGGGTACATTAAACATGGCCACAGTTTCTTTGCAGATCTACCCACAAATAAGTGAAAACTATTTCCAGGCTTCTTCAGTCTGGCTTATCATGGTAACTTACTTTGGCCAATAATGACAGACAAGTGACACTGCATGAGTTTTAGAGACTAAGCCTCAGAAAGTTTCACCTTATATCTATTTGCAACACTGCCTTACATCCGTCTTGCCATGAAGAACCAAAGATAAAGAGACCCAGTTGCACAAGCTCATCTAACAAGCTCCCAGTCTAACTGAAAACAAGATAAGACAGTACTCAAAAGTCCTCCCTCAGAATCATGAGAAATAGTAAATTATTATAGAGCTCAAAATTTGAGGATGGTTGGCTGGCAGTTATTGATAACTGAAACAGCCAATTTTTAAAGAAGTTAGGTATTTAAATAAAATAGTGAAGAAATTTAAATATGTTCTCAATAGAGATAATCTTAGTTACGTTTTGTAATTTCTTTCTCTTTTTAAAATTTATTAACTATTTCAGGTTGGTTGGGGGAATTAACAGTGAAGTTTAAAGTTTAACAGTGAAGTTTAAGTTAAAAGTGAAGTTTACCTACCTTCACTTTTTTTTAATGGCATATAATGGCTTTATACTGTTATGCTAGTCTTTGCTGTGCACTGAAGTGAATCAGCTGGATGCATGCATTTATCTCCTCTCTCTTTGACCACTCCCCACTCAATCCCACCCATCTGGGTCATCACAGAGCACCAAGCTGAGCTTCCTGTGCTTTATTGCAGGTTCCCACTAGCTACATGGTCGCGTATACACGTCAATTCTAACCTCCAAATTCGGCCCACCCTCCCCTTCCTCCACTTCGCATGTCTGTTCTCTATATCTTCATCTCTATTCCTGCCCTTCAAATAGGTTCATCAGTAACATTTTTCTAGATTCCACATATATGGGTTAATATACGAAGAATATTGAGGAACTAAAAGTCATATCACATCATTGTAGACTGCTGTCTTATTCATTCTTTACTCATCTGACATTTGTTAGAAAAAATATTAAATACTTAAAATCACAAATGGGTTAAAATTATTTTTATAACCAAAAGTAATTATTTAGAGTACATATAAAAATATATTAATTACTAAGAACTTCAAATATCACCTGTGTGTTCTTTTTGGGTATCAAATCTGATATCCAAAATGCTGGCAAATGTTTTTTAAAGAACTGCTTACCAGAACTATGAAAACTAAGCTGTGGCAGAATGTTAAAATTTGTATTTTTTTTTTCAATGAGTTGACTAAAACATAGGATCTTTTAATTACTCAAATTATGAAAATGATGTCTATCATTGTGTTTGAAAATTAGTACACAAGATGAACATTTTAGTAATGACAAACATTTAAATATATTTAGTTAATTAAGTCATACTAATGAGCTAACATCTAATGTGCTTGCTGTGTAATCTTACTAAGCAGTGCATCTGTTTAATCTCCCTTTAAGAGAATTTATTGATTTCCCCTCTAGAAAAAAAGAGAAAATCATATTTTAACATGGTATAGAATTTATTATATATATATATATGTGTGTGTGTGTGTGTGTGTGTGTGTGTATACACACCAGGCTTCCCTGGTGGCTAAGCTGGTAAAGAATCTGCCTCCTATATGGGAGACTTGGGTTGGGAAGATCCCCTGGAGAAGGGAATGCCTATCCACTCCAGTATTTTGGCCTGGAGAATTCCATGGATGCTATAGTCCATGGGGTCACAAAGAGTAAGACACGATTGAATTACTTTCACTCTCTCACACACACACACACACACACACATATATATATATATATATAATGCTACATAGATATCTGTTATAAATTTACAGTTGTAAATTATATGTATTATCTAATATACATAATTATATATAATTACATATAATCATGTATAATTGATGTACAACTGGTTAATCTCTTGTATCTTAATCAAACAATCCTATATGAACATTTAATTTTAATTTGTGCATTTCTGATATATCATCCTCTAACCCTCAATATATATGTTATATATATATATATGTATGTATATGTATACATTACACAGTTACTGATACAAATGAATTGATATATACATCTGCTAGATAAATAATTCCAGAACAATAAATAGAGCTAGTAGGAAATGAAATGTTTAAGGAAGCTATCCTGAAATATAAGCAATAAAATGTAAGTATATAGACTTTTTCATGATCCAATTATGATGTAAAACAATATATTCAATTAGATAATATCCCTTATTATAAGAAACTACCTTAAAGTTCAATTAGAATGATTTAGAATTCCAAGTAAATGTTGGTTTAAGTAAAAAGTAAATTTTGAATTATTAAAAAAATTGGACAATAGGTAAAATATTGAATTATGTAATGAAACACTAAAATTAAGTTAATGTTAGATATAATTGATTTGCTGACTATTGCTATTAATAGTTGCATATCACAAAAACAGGGCTTCTGTGTGCTCAGTCTCAGTCATGTCTGACTCTTTGCAACTGCACGGACTGTAGCCCACGAGGCTCTTCTGTCCTTGGGATTCTCCAAGGAAAGAATAGTGGAGTGAGTTGCCATTTCCCACTCCAGAGGATCTTCCCAACCCAGGGATCGAACCCATGTATCCTCCATTGGTAAGTGGATTCTTTACCACTAGTACCACCTGGGAAGCCCAAAGACAGGGACAACCTGCTAATTAAAGGTAAAGAAATTATAGGTCACAAGCTGGAAAAATTCAAGCAAATAATTATAATTTTGCTATTACTTGAAAATCTTATTTTAAGATTTAAAGTCTCTTATTAGGAAGCACAGATGAAAGTAATGATAACATGTAAAATTTTACCCTTGAATAAGATTAAGTTCAGCAATCATATTGGACTTCTAATGAGAACAAACATGTTTTCTAACCAATAGAGGCTGCCTGCCTGCCTCTTAGTGATAAATGCTCTGATTTTGTGTCACTGCATCTCATTTCAAAAGTTGGCAGGATGTAGTCTAGTCAAGGCTATGGTTTTTCCAGTGGTCGTGTATAGATGTGAGAGTTGGACTATGAAGAAAGCAGAGCACTGAAGAATTGATGCTTTTGAACTGTGGTGTTGGAGAAGACTCCTGAGAGTCCCTTGGACTGCAAGGAGATCAACCAGTCCATTCTGAAGGAGATCAACCCTGGAATTTCTTTGGAAGGAATGATGCTAAAGCTGAAACTCCAGTACTTTGGCCACCTCACGCAAAGAGTTGACTCATTGGAAAAGACTTTGATGCTGGGAGGGATTGGGGGCAGGAGGAGAAGGGATGACAGAGGATGAGATGGCTGGATGGCATCACTGACCCAATGGACGTGATTCTGAGTGAACTCCAGGAGTTGGTGATGAACAGGGAGGCCTGGCATGCTGCGATTCATGGGGTCACAAACAGTCGAACACGACTCAGCAACTGAACTGAAATGAATAATCTGATCACTGACTGGTCATGTAATCTATGATAAAAGAGGCAAGAATATACAATGGAGAAGACAGCCTCCCCAATAAGTGGTGCTGGGAAAGTTAGACAGCTACATGTAAAAAAAATAAAATTAGGACACTGCCTAACACTAAACGCAAAAATAAAGAACTAAATGTAAGGCCATACACTATAAAACATTTAGAGTAAAACAATGGCAGAACACTCTTTGACATAAATCACAGCATACTTTTTGATCCACCTCATAGACAAATGAAAATAAAAACAGAAATTAAAAAGTGGGACCAAATTAAAAGCTTTGACACAGCAAAGGACACCATAAACAAAATGAAAAGATGACCCTCAGGACTGAGAAAATATTAGCAAATCAAGCAAATTTAGAGATTAATGTCCAACAAGGGATTCATGTCTACAATATACAAATAGCTCAAGCAGTTCAATATCAAACAAAAAAACTCAATCAAAAAATGGGTGGAAGATCTAAATAGACGTTTATCCAAAAAAATATATGGCTAAAAAGCATTTGGAAAGATTCTCAACATCAATAACTATTACAGAAATGCATATCAACACTACAAAGAGGTTTCATTCCACAATGGTTAGAATGATCCTCATCAAAAAATCTACAAACAATAAATACTGGAGACAGAGTGTGGAGAAAAGGGAACCCTCCCACAGTATTGGTGGAAATATAATTTGGTGCAGTACCGTGGAGAATAGTATGGAGGTTCCTTAAAATACTAAAAACAGAGCTACCATGTGATCAGCAATCCCACTCCTGGTCATATATCTAGAGAAAACCATAATTCAAAAAAATGCAGTCACTCCACTTTCACAACAGCACTATTTACAGTAGCCAGTATGTGGTGTGTGTGTGTGCTCAGTCATGTCCAACTCTTTGCAACCCCATGGACTGTAGCTTGCCAGGCTCAGCTATCCATGGAATCTTCCAGGCAAGAATACTAGGGTGGGTTTCCATTTCCTACTCCAGGGGATCTTCCTGACCCAATGGCACCCCACTCCAGTACTCTTGCCTGGAAAGTCCCATGGACGGAGGAGCCTGGTAGGCTGCAGTCCATGGGGTCGCTAAGAGTCAGGCACAACTGAGAGACTTCACTTTCACTTTTCACTTTCCACTTTCATGCATTGGAGAAGGAAATGGCAACCCACTCCGGTATTCTTGCCTGGAGAATCCCAGGGACAGAGGAGCCTAGTGGGCTGCCATCTATGGGGGTCACACAGAGTCGGACACGACTGAAGTGACTTAGCAGCAGCAGTAGCAGCAGCAGGGATCAAATCCACATCTCTTGCATCTACTGCATTGGCAGGCAGGCTCTTTATCACACATGGAAGCAACCTAAATGCCCATCAAAAGAAGAATGGTTCAAGAAGACATGGTATTAGGGAAGCAGCAATATAGCTACACTAATATAAACAGGAAGAATATTTGCTGTAAATGTATCTATTTTAGAGTTCCCTCAGCTTGCTAGGGGGAAGCGCTGTCCTTCACAAAGGCATTTCATAGTATATTGTTTATTCTTAAATAGGAAAAATGTTACTATTTTTTCTCCTAGTATCCTTATATGTAAAGATTCACAATATATGTTTTGCTATGTGTAATGTTTACTTAGTTGAAGTATTTGTGTCTCATGATTCCAGAAGGAGTTTTAAGTTTAAGAAACATACCAAATTTGGTTTTTTTTTTTTTGTATGAAAAGAAATTTAACTGGAAATGTACTCAGTGAGTAACAAACTCTATAAATAATTTGTTACATATTGCCCCATTATTTTGTTAGCAATGAGACAAAACTGATTATCACATATAAAGTATCCAACACATAAAAAGCCCACAGGTATATATTCAATGAATGAATAACTATATCTACTTTACAACTGAAGAAACTGAGGTCAAAAGAAAAATGTTAACCATAATTACATATAACTCAAGAAATTCTCTGAAAATTTGATTCAAATATTCTTTTTCTATATTTCCTTAAAAGATAAATGAAAGTCCTAATAATGGACATTTCCTCTTTGAAAAGGAAATCTGAGAGTAACATTTTACAGATAAAAAGCCTCAGATTATAATAGCCAGGACATGGAAGCAACCTAGATGTCCATTGGCAGACAAATGGATAAGAAAGCTGTGGTACATATACCCAATGGAATATTACTCAGCCATTAAAAAGAATACATTTGAATCAGTTCTAATGAGGTGGATGAAACTGGAGCCTATTATACCAAGTGACTGAATTAAGTCAGAAAGAAAAACACCAATACAGTATACTCAGTCCTGGGTGTTCATTGGAAGGACTGATGCTAAAGCTGAAACTCTAGTACTTTGGCCACCTCATGCAAAGAGTTGGCTCAATGGAAAAGACCCTGATGCTGGGAGGGATTGGGGGCAGAAGGAGAAGGGGATGACAGAGGATGAGATGGCTGGATGGTATCACTGACTTGATGGACATGAGTTTGGGTAAACTCCGGGAATTGGTGATGGACAGGGTGGCCTGGCGTGCTGCGATTCATGGGGTTGCAAAGAGTTGGACACAACTGAGTGACTGAACTGAACTGAACACATATTTATGGAATTTAGAAAGATGGTAAGGATGACCCTTTATGAGAGACAGCAAAAGAAACACAGATGTATAGAACAGTTTTTGGATTCTGTGGGAGAAGGTGAGAGTGGAATGATTGGAGAGAATAGCACTGAAACATGTACATTATCATATGTGAAACAGGTCGGCAGTTCAGGCTCAATGCATGAGACAGGGTGCTCAGGGTTGGTGCACTGGGATGACCCTGAGGGATGGGGTGGGGAAGGAGGTGGGAGAGGGGTTCGAGATAGGGAACAGATGTACACCCATGGCTGATTCATGTCAATGTATGGCAAAACCCACTAAAATATTGTAAAGTAATTAGCCTCCAAATAAAATAGATAAATATATATATATATATATATATATATATATATATATATATATATAAAATTTAAAAGCCTCAGATTAAGATTTCAGAATAAAAATAAGGAAGAAAATTATTTAATCTAAACACCACATCTGTGTTTCTTTTGCTGTTAATTGTAAAAGCCTGGGGGGGAAAAAAGTTTAAATACTATGAATTTACAGAGTCTCATCAATTAAAATGCGGAATGAAGCAGGACAAAGACAAATAGAGTTTTGCCAAGAAAATGCACTGGTCATAGCAAACACCCTCTTCCAACAACACAAGAGAAGACTCTACATATGGACGTCACCAGATGGTCAACACCTAAATCAGATTGATTATATTCTTTTCAGCCAAAGATGGAGAAGCTCTATACAGCCAACAAAAACAAGACCAGGAGCTGACTGTGGCTCACATCGTGAACTCCTTATTACCAAATTCAGACTGAAATTGAAGAAAGTAGGGAAAACCGCTAGACCATTCAGGTATGACCTAAATCAAATCCCTTATGATTATACAGTGTTAGTGAGAGATAGATTTAAGGGCTTGGATCTGATAGATAGAGTGCCTAATGAACTATGGAATGAGGTTCGTGACATTGTACAGGAGACAGGGATCAAGACCATCCCCATGGAAAAGAAATGAATAAAAGCAAAATGGCTGTCTGGGGAGACCTTACAAATAGCTGTGAAAAGAAGAGAGGCAAAAAGCAAAGGAGAAAAGGACAGATATAAGCATCTGAATGCAGAGTTTCAAAGAATAGCAAGAAGAGATAAGAAAGTCTTCTTCAGCAATCAATGCAAAGAATTAGAGGAAAACAACAGAATGGGAAAGACTAAGATCTCTTCAATAAAATTAGACATACCAAGGGAACATTTCATGCAAAGATGGGCTCGATAAAAGACAGAAATGGTATGGACCTAACAGAAGCAGAAGATATTAAGAAGAGGTGGCAGGAATACATAGAAAAACTATAAAAATGATCTTCACGACCCAGATAATCATGATGATGTGATCACTAATCTAGAGCCAGACATCTTGGAAAGTGAAGTCAAGTGGGCCTTAGAAAACATCACTAGGAACAAAGCTAGTGGAGGTGATGGAATTCCAGTTGAGCTATTTCAAATCCTGAAAGATGATGCTGTGAAAGTGTTGCACTCAATATGCCAGCACATTTGGAAAACTCAGCAGTGGCCACAGGACTGGAAAAGGTCAGTTTTCATTCCAATCCTAAAGAAAGGCAAAGCCAAAGAGTGCTCAAACTACTGCACAATTGCACTCATCTCACATGCAGGTAAAGTAATGCTCAAAATGCTCCAAGCCAGGATTCAGTAATACATGAACTGTGAACTCCCTGATGTTCAAGCTGGTTTTAGAAAAGGCAAAGGAACCAGATATCAAATTGCCAACATCCGCTGGATCATGGAAAAAGCAAGAGAGTTCCAGAAAAACATCTATTTCTGCTTTATTGACTATGCCAAAACCTTTGAGTGTGTGGATCACAATAAACTGTGGAAAATTCTGAAAGAGATGGGAATACCAGACCACCTGACCTGCCTCTTGAGAAATCTGTATGCAGGTCAGGAAGCAGCAGTTAGAACTGGACATGGAACTACAGACTGATTCCAAATAGGAAAAGGAGTACATCAAGGCTATATATTGTCACCCTGCTTATTTAACTTATATACAGAGTACATCGTGAGAAATGCTGGACTGGGAGAAACACAAGCTGGAATCAAGATTGCCAGGAGAAATATCAATAAATTCAGATATACAGATGACACAGCCCTTATGGCAGAAAGTGAAGAGGAGCCAAAAGCCTCTTGATGAAATTGAAAGAGGAGAGTGAAAAAGTTGGCTTAAAGCTCAACATTCAGAAAACGAAGATCATAGCATCTGGTCCCATCACTTCATGGGAAATAGAATTGGAAACAGTGGAAACAGTGTCAGACTTTATTTTTGGGGGCTCCAAAATCACTGCAGATGGTGATTGCAGCCATGAAATTAGAAGATGCTTACTCCTTGGAAGAAAAATTATGACCAACCTAAATAGTATATTCAAAAGCAGAGACATTACTTTGCCGACTAAGATCCATCTAGTCAAGACTATGGTTTTTCCTGTGGTCATGTATGGATGTTAGCATTGGACTGTGAAGAAGGCTGAGCACCGAAGAATTGATGCTTTTGAACTGTGGTGTTGGAGAAGACTCTTGAGAGTCCCTTGGACTGCAATGAGCTCCAACCAGTCCATTCTGAAGGAGATCAGCCCTGGAATTTCTTTGGAAGGAATGATGCTAAAGCTGAAACTCTAGTACTTTGGCCACCTCATGTGAAGAATTGACTCATTGGAAAAGACTTTGATGCTGGGAGGGATTGGGGGAAGGAGGAGAAGGGGATGACTGAGGATGAGATAGCTGGATGGCATCAGTGACTCGATGGGCGTGAGTCTGAGTGAACTCCAGGAGTTGGTGATGGACAGGGAGGCCTGGCGTGCTGTGATTCATGGGGTCGCAAAGAGTCGGACATGACTGAGCGACTGAACTGAACTGAATGGATAAGACAAAGCTGGAAATCTTAGCAAAGTTCTAACTTTTTAAAATTTGCATATATCACCTTGTTTGTATTTTCCAAATGACTACTGCAATTATGAAAGAAAATCAGAAATATAGCCCTATCTTTACCTGCTACCAACACAGCAGTTCTAATCTGAAAAACTGTATTTTACAGCTGTTTTACTGTTTAGTTGCTTAGTTGCATCTGACTCTTCTGTGACTGCATGGACGATAGCCTGCCAAGCTCCTCTGTCTATGAGGTTTCCCAGATGGGAATACTGGATTGGGTTGCCATTCTCCAGGGGATCTCCCTGATGCAGGGACTGAACCTGCATCTCTTGATTGTCAGGAGGATTCTTTACCACTATGCCACCTGGGAAGCCCACATTTTATGACACTTAAGTCCAAAATTTATTTTCTCCACCTTCTTCATTATAGAATCTTGATAAATGTGCCCAATTTAAAAACAAAACAAGAAAGCAAAATCCCAGCCATTTTGCAACTAGAGATGTAGCCCATCAGATGCTACTACAAGTTGTTAGGTGGGGCTTCTGGGGAAGTCCTCTGCCCTCTCCTTCCTTCTCTTCTAAGTAAAACACAGTTCAGCTGCCTGGCATTCCAACCCCCACCTTCGACTCCTGAGGAAAACCTGAAAATAGAAGTCACACCCTGGGATGACTAAAGAAGGAAAATAGATGAGCCCAAGTCTCTAGGATTTGTGGGGCTTCCATTGTAGCCTTAGACTATCTGCCTTCCATCTTCTTTATCACAAGAGAAGATTAAACTCTAACTGGTTTAAACCACACACACACACACAAAGGATATGGTGTGTATGTATGTGGAATGGAATATTACTCAACTGTAAAAGAATAAAATAATGCTATTTGCAGTAACGTGGATGGACCTAGAGATTGTCATATTGAATGAAGTAAGTCAGAAATTCAAATATCCTATGATATTGTTTATATGTGGAATCCAGAAAAATGGTACAAATGAAATTATTTACAAAACAGAGTTCACAGATATAGAAAACAAAACTCATAGTTACCAAGGAGGACAGGGAGGGATGGATAAATTGGAAGACTGGGGTTGACATACACATACGACTACAGATAATTAATAAGGACCTACTGTAGAGAACAGGAAACTCTATTCAACACTCTATAATGGCCTATATGGGAATAGAATTATAAAAGAATACATATATGTTTATGTATAACTGATTCACTTTGCTGTACAGCAGAAACTAATGCAACATGATAAATCAACTATACTCCAATAAAAATTAATTTAAAAATATTAGAAGCCACTAATCAAGTGAGAATTCTGTTTAAATGTGTTTCTAAAAAATACATTATATTTAATACACTTTCAGTCAGTAAAATTGATCAAAATCTACTGGAAATGTTAAATAAAAAGTTAATTTACCAAAATGTAAATCTGAGGCAAATAGTATCATGAATGACTTTTATTCAAAATACTCTTGAAATATGCTTCTAGCTACATAAAATGAATGCACTAATATAGAAGATAGCAAACTATTCAACATTTCTCTAAGATACAAAATGTTATGGAAATAGAATGTCATAAAACAAGGCACTTAATCAGTGTAAATTATGAATACCAAATATTAACCCTAATTACAGTTCTTATGTCCTGTTAGAGGCTATGTTCTGTCTTCCTGAAATGTATTGCTACTACTGCTCTTTTACTTGGAACCAATTTGAATAAAAACACATTGTGCTTAATTGAGCAGCTAATTATATGAAAGTGGCTGTCAGTCAAGCAATAGCAAGTGGCTATTTTCAAAATAAACAATGGGTTGGTGAATTTGACTACCTTCTTTTTCCACTACAGTTTGTATGTAGACAATTTCATAATTGCTGTCATTTATACCTGTATGAAATACAGTCTCTATAAGTCAGGAATTTGAAATAAAAGCTCAATTTTTCTATTTACTAAAGTATAGGCCATGAAGAGTAAATACTTCATAAATACCATATTTAGCTCAGGAGAGATTATTGTAACAGATATCTATTTGTACTAAATACTTGACATTGTCAATATTTATAATCTCCAATGATTTTATTTCCTTGGAGAGCTACAGATTTAGTAAAAGTCTAAGCATTTCATTTTACCCCAAAGAACAGAAACCACAAGTATAGTGAAATACATATTCCTACAAGTCTAGAATTTAGATAAATTGCTATTGTTGAGAGAAATTTTCACAAAGAGTATTTCCTCTCTTCTAATCAATATATATTCCATGGGATTTCTCTTACTCTGTGTTGAAAAATATGGTAATTTTTCCTATGTATATCTGGCATCATGATTCTAAAATTTAAGAACCTTGAACAGTTTTAAGTCTAGCGCATGAGGCTCTTCAAGATATACTCATGTCTGCTTCCAGCATCATGCCCCATCACTCTTTTTATGTACTTTCAACAGAATGATTTAATGTAAGTAGAAAACTACTTTTACTTCCTTATATCATATTATCTCTTGCCTTAATATTTTGTATACCCCTGCCCTTTGTCTAAAATTTCTCTCTGTGACATACACATTGAAACAGACTTTCCTAATAACATGTTAATGGTGAGATTCTGGAGCAGTGGAAGCCATAACATAGCAAATAACCACCAGACACCTGAGTGGTTACCACGATGAAAAGCACCCCAAAGAAGTAATCAGATTGGTGTGAAACAGATCTCTGGCAGTTGCTAATTATTCCTGAGAGTGAAATAAACTGGCAAACTTCTCATACACAGCTGAATACAAATTTGAGTTATATATGAGGAAATAATTTTCTTCTATATTGGAAACAGAAGTTTCATGAATCAAACCATAATTTTTATACATGAGAGTGAACACAAAAAATTATCAAATAAAAATAGTACATACCAGATCAGTACTGAGAAGTTTCTGAAGGCACATGTTACTTCTAGGAGAAATTTCCCGCAATCTCATAACATCCCCAGCTACAGTTGATGTTCTTTGTAACTCACGCCTATAACCTTAATTTGAATTTCACAGGACTCATTGATTAAAGAAGAAAAACTGAAGGCCTAGTTTATATATGAATTAAAACACTATGTTGTCATGACCTGAATGTGAATAGTATGACATTACAGCTTTGCTTAAGGATGGTTCAGAACACCTTTAGGGAAAAAAAAAAAAAATCCTACCAGTGGGCAAGTCTTCTTGAAGTTCACGTAGTAGTTCCCTTTGCCTAAATAGAAAAGTGACCAGAAGCAAAGATCTACATCTGACTGATGGATGTAGCCAAAAGTTTGTCTATAGGTTTAAGGAAGAAATAAATTTGTAAATAGATGAAAAAACAGATCTGGGGATGGCTGGACATAGAACTCTGAAAAGAAGCTGAGAGAGTGAGGATATATGTGATTATGTGAATATTCACATAATTTTTTATCAAGGGCCACCACCCTAGAAGAGTCTGTCCTTAATGTATCAAAAAAGATAATCCATTCTGATTATTTCAGTACAACCTCATTTACTATTTACCCTAGCCCTTACTCAATAAGCCTAAGAAGTAAAGAATGAAGGTAGTGAAAGACAAGGGCTTTTACTTAACAATTAGAAAGACTAACACTAATTTTGTAATACTGCTTTCCTTGGGAATAAACTACTCGGATGACAGATTAATTCCATTGCATCCCATCCATCATGGAAGGAACAGTGGTTGGTCTTGATTGGAATAAATAATTTTGATTTGGATTTCCATTCTTTGCCTAAAATTCTCTGCCAGAAATAGTATCTGCAGTTTAAGGGACATTTTATTTAACTCCCTAGGATATTACCTTCTCTGTATGTGTGTGTTAATCACTCACCCATGTCTGACTCTGTGCGACCCCATGGACTGCAGACTTCCAGGCTATTCTGTCCATAGGATTCTCCAGAAAAGAACACTGGAGTGGGTGCCGTGTCCTTCTCCAGGGGATCTTCCTGACCCAGGGATTGAACCTAGGTCTCCTGCATTTCAGGCAGATTCTTTACCATCTGAGCTACTAGGGATACTTTTATATTTAAAATCATCCCTGGTAGCTCAGATGGTAATATATATACTATATATATATATATATATATATATATATATATATAATTATCTTACTTCCTAGGGTAGAGTCATTTATGACCATTTTACAAAGAAAAAATTATGTCAATATTCTCATGCCCAAGAAATTCAACTGTCTTACCCCACTCCAATCATTCTGAAGCAACTGTCTTCATACAACAATTGGAACAGCCAATAGAAGACTCAATTACAGAGCCAGCAATGCCTCTGACATTATCATATGAAGTTTATGTCCTCTGAGATGTTTTATGCTCTAATACACACATGTGCACACACACACACACACATAGAATACACAATTGACACCATTTAGTTATAGATCTAAAAATTAAGGGGTAAAAGATAAAATGATTCTTCTCATTATTACTCCTAATTTCCTACTAGAAAATTGGCTCAGATGTCCTAATTCTCAAAGGAAGAATAATTCATCACAGGACAAAACAGAGTGTTCATTGAGATGGAAATAGAAACTACCTTGGGGCCACTTTAAGTTACACATGCCAATGAACCCCAAAGAATGGATCTGCTTTATTGACCTGGTGATTGGTTCTAATTATCACTGGAAATTGGGTACTCCTCCATAATGAAGGTAAGTAAGTGTCAGTAAATAAACATGTATAACATCATATATGAAATGAATCGCCAGTCCAGGTTCGTTGCATGCTACTGGATGCTTGGGGCTGGTGCACTAAGATGACCCAGAGGGATGGTACAGGGAGGGAGGAGGGAGGGGGGGTTCAGGATGGGGAACACGTATAAACTTGTGGCAGATTCATGTTGATGTATGGAAAAACCAACACAATATTGTAAAGTAATTAACCTCCAATTAAAATAAATAAATTTGTATTAAAAACAAAACAAAAAAATATAAGAAGAAAAAAAATCCAGGGGAATCCTGAGTTGCTTCTTAGCACCCCCAATTGTCAGCAGTTAAAGTTTTTGGAAAACTACAATTCAAAACAACCATTAATGCATAAGATACTTTGGGAATAAACATTTTATTTAATCTGAAAAAATAAAGAGCTATAAATGGATTAGGGACTGACTAAGAAAAAAGGGAGTCTAGAAGTATGGTGATGGAATAGAGAAATAATGCCAGCTTCTGATAAGTGCATGAAAAGTAGAGAAATGAGAACTGCTTATTATCTTCCTTCCCTTCCTTCGTTTATTACGGGACTTCCCTTCCTTTATGGCTCAGCTGTTAAAGAATCCGCCTGCAATGTGGGAGACCTGGATTCGATCCCTGGGTTTGGAAGATCCCCTGGAGAAGGGAAAGGCTACCCACGCCAGTATTGTGGCCTGGAGAATTCCATTTACTATACAGTCCATGGGGTCGCAAAGACTCGGACATGACTGAACGACTTTCACTTTCACTATTGTCTTCTTAGCTTTGATATGTATTGGGTTGGCCTAAAAGTTTGCTCAGGTTTTGTGTTACACTAATAAATATATGCAATATTAATATAGGAATGTGCATGCTATTCCTGAATTGTTATTCAGTTCAGTTCAGTCGTGCAGTCGTGTCCGACTCTTTGCGACCCCATGAATCACAGCACGCCAGGCCTCCCTGTCCATCACCAAGTCCCGGAGTTCACTCAGACTCACATCCAACGAGTCACAGTTGCCATCCAGCCATCTCTTCATATGTGGTCCCCTTCTCCTTGGGCCCCCAATCCCTCCCAGCATCAGAGTATTTTCCAATGAGTCAGGTCTTTGCATGAGGTGGCCAAAGTATTGGAGTTTCAGCTTTAGCATCATTCCTTCCAAAGAAATCCTAGGGCTGGTCTGTTCAGAATGGACCGGTTAGATCTCTTTGCAGTCCAAGGGACTGTCAAGAGTCTTCTCCAACACCACAGTTCGAAAGCATCAATTCTTTGGCGCTCAGCTTTCTTCACAGTCCAACTCTCACATCCATACATGACCACTGGAAGAACCATAGCCTTGACTACACGGATCTTTGTTGGCAAAGAAATGTCTCTGCTTTTGAATATGCTATCCAGGTTGGTCATAACTTTTCTTCCAAGGAGTAAGCGTCTTTTAATTTCATGGCTACAGTCAACATCTGCAGTGATTTTGGAGCCCCCAAAAATAAAGTTTGACACTGTTTCCACTGTTTCCCCATCTATTTGCCATGAAGTGATGGGACCAGATGCCATGATCTTTGTTTTCTGAATGTTGAGCTATAAGCCAGCTTTTTCACTCTACTCTTTCACTTTCATCAAGAAGCTTTTTAGTTCCTCTTCATTTTCTGCCATAAGGATGATATCATCTGCATATTTGAGCTTATTGAGATTTCTCCCGGCAATCTTGGTTCCAGCATGTGCTTCTTCCAGCCCAGCATTTCTCATTATTTACTCTGCATAGAAGTTAAATAAGCAGGGTGACAATATACAGCCTTGACGTGCTCCTTTTCCTATTTAGAACCAGTCTGTTGTTCCATGTCCAGGTCTAACAGTTGCTTCCTCACCTGCATATAGGTTGCTCAAGAGGCAGGTCAGGTGGTCTGGTATTCCCATCACTTTCAAAAATTTCCACAGTTTATTGTGATCCACACAGTCAAAGGCTTTGGCATAGTCAGTAAAGCAGAAATAGTTGTTTATCTGGAACTCTCTTGCTTTTTCCATGATCAGGCGGATGTTGGCAATTTGATTTCTGGTTCCTCTGCCTTTTCTAAAACCAGCTTGAACATCAGGAAGTTCATGGTTCATGTATTGCTGAAGCCTGGCTTGGAGAATTTTGAGCATTACTTTACTAGCGCATGAGATGAGTGCAATTGTGCTGTAGTTTGAGCATTCTTTGGCATTGACTTTCTTTGGGATTGGAATGAAAACTGACCTTTTCCAGCCCTGTGGCCACTGCTGAATTTTCCAAATTTGCTGATATAATGAGTGCAGCACTTTCACAGCATCATCTTTCAGGATTTGAAATAGCTCTACTGGAACTCCGTCACTTCCACTAGCTTTGTTCGTAGTGATGCTTTCTAAGGCCCACTTGACTTCACATTTCAGGATGTCTGACTCTAGGTGAGTGATCACACTATCGTGATTATCTTGGTCTTGAAGATCCTTTTTGTACAGTTCTTCTGTGTATTCTTGCCACTTCTTCTTAATATCTTCTACTTCTGTTAAGTCCATACCATTTCTGTCCTTTATCAAGCCCATCTTTGCATGTGTTCTCTTGGTATCTCTAATTTTCTTGAAGAGATCTTAGTCTTTCCCATTCTGTTCTTTTCCTCTATTTCTTTGTATTGATCACTGAGGAAGAGTTTCTTTTCTTGCTATTCTTTGGACCTCTGCATTGAGATGCTTATATCTTTCCTTTTCTCCTTTGCTTTCCACTTCTCTTCTTTCACAGCTATTTGTAAGGCCTCCGCAGACAGCCATTTTGCTTTTTTGCATTTTTTCTACATGGGGATGGTCTTGATCCCTGTCTCCTGTACAATGTCATGAACCTCCATCCATAGTTCATCAGGCACTCTATCTATCAGATCTAGGCCCTTAAATCTATTTCTCACTTCCACTGTATTATCATAAGGGATTTGATTTAGGTCATACCTGAATGGTCTAGCGGTTTTCCCTACTTTTTCGATTGAAGTCTGAATTTGGTAATAAGCAGTTGATGATCTGAGCCACAGTCAGCTCCTTGTCTTGTTTTTGTTGACTGTATAGAGCTTCTCCAACTTTGGCTGAAAAGAATATAATCAATCTGACTTTGATGTTGACCATCTGGTGATGTCCATATGTAGAGTCTTCTCTTGTATTGTTGGAAGAGGGTGTTTGCTATGACCAGTGCATTTTCTTGGCAAACTCTATTAGGCTTTGCCCTGCTTCATTCTGTATTCCAAGGCCAAATTTGCCTGTTACTCCAGGTGTTACTTGACTTCCTACTTTTGCATTCCAGTCCCCTATAATGAAAGGACTTCTTTTTTGGATGTTAGTTCTAAAAGGTCTTCATAGAACCATTCAACTTCAGCTTCTTCAGCATGACTGGTTGGGGCATAGACTTGGATTACTTTGATATTAATGGTTTGCCTTGGAAATGAACAGAGATCATTCTGTCGTTTTTTGAGATCACATCCAAGTAGTGCCTTTCAGACTCATTTGTTGACCATGATGGCTACTCCATTTCTTCTGAGGGATTCCTGCCCACAGTAGTAGATATAATGGTCATCTGAGTTAAATTCACCCATTCCAGTCCATTTTAGTTTGCTGATTCCTAGAATGTCGATATTCACTCTTGTCATCTCTTGTTTGACCACTTCCAATTTGCCTTGATTAATGAACCTGACATTCCATGTTCCAATGCAATATTGCTCTTTACAGCATCGAGCCTTGCTTCTGTCACCAAGCACATCCATAATTGGGTATTGTTTTTCCTTTGGCTCCATCCCTTCATTCCTTCTGGAGTTTTTTCTCCACTGATCTCCAGTAGCATATTGGGCACCTACTGACCTGGGGAGTCCCTCTTTCAGTATCCTATCATTTTGCTTTTTCATACTGTTCATGGGGTTCTCAAGGCAAGAATACTGAAGTGGTTTGCCATTCCCTTCTCCAGTGGACCACATTCTGTCAGACCTCTCGACCATGACCCGCCCGTCTTGGGTGGCCCCAGGGGCATGGCTTAGTTTCTTTGAGTTAGACAAGGCTGTTGTCCCAGTGTGATTAGATTGACTAGTTTTCTGTGATTATGGTTTCAGTGTGTCTGCTCTCTGATATCCTCTTGCAACACCTACCATCTTACTTGGGTTTCCCTTACCTTGGACGTGGGGTATCTCTTCATGACTGCTCCAGGAAAGCACAGCTGCTACTCCTTACCTTGAACAAGGGGTATCTCCTCACTGTCACCCCTCCTGACCTTGAACGTGGAATCTTGTATATAAATACTAAATGTAGATACTTATATTTTATATGTAATGCCATTGTGTATATGATATATAATATTTCCTTAGTATTCATATCATTGCTAACATATCCAAATGCATTAATGATAAATTACCTATAGATTTGTGAGTTTATATTTCACAAGGATGTTATAAAAGATCACAGTAGCTGATTAGTGGGAGGCAGAAAGAAAAATTGCAGGCACATAATTTTAGGTACATAAATCCATTTTACTAAAATAATCTCACTAGGAAAATGATTTTTGTTAAGAAAATTATAATTTATCTTTGAAAATAGTATTGGTTTTCCAGTTTTTTCTTTTTTTTGTTTTTAACCAAATAACATTTATTGTTCTACTTTGAATTCTTTTACTGAATATATTATTTCTTAAATCTTGGCCTCAAGATTCTACTGAATTTTCAGTATCAATAATCTCTGAATGACAGATTTCATTCTTTCCTGTGGATTTACATGTAAATGTTTTATTGAAGCACTAATATAAAATTAGACATTTTTGAGGATAAAATCACTGACTAGCAAATAGCAATTAGCCTGGAGATAATAGTTTAGATGGTATAGATGCTACTTCTTAGGTTTTTAAATGGACTTGATTTCCTTTAATCAACACAAGTGTTCTGTTTTAAAGTTTTTTCTTTACTATTATTTATCCTATGATTTTTTGGGGCTCCAAAATCACTGCAGATGGTGATTGCAGCCAGGAAATTAAAAGACACTTACTCCTTCGAAGGAAAGTTGTGACCAACCTAGATAGCACATTTAAAAGCAGAGACATAACTTTGCCAACAAAGGTCCTTCTAGTCAAGGCTATGGGTTTTAGTGGTCATGTATGGATGTGAGAGTTGAACTGTGAAGAAAGCTGTGTGCCGAAGAATTGATGCTTTTGAAATGTGGTGCTGGAGAAGACTCTTGAGAGTCCCTTGGACTGCAAGGAGATCCAACCAGTCCATCCTAAAGGAGATTAGTCCCAGGTGTTCATTGGAAGAACTGATGCTGAGGCTGAAACTCCAATACTTTGGCCACCTGATGCGAAGATTTGACTCGTTGGAAAAGACCCTGATGCTTGGAGGGACTGGGGGCAGGAGGAGAAGGGGATAACAGAGGATAAGATGGCTGGATGGCATCACCAACTCGATGCACATGAGCTTGGGTGAACTCTGGGAGTTGGTGGTGGACAGGGAGGCCTGGTGTGCTGTGATTCATGGGGTCGCCGAGTCGGACACGACTGAGCAACTGAACTGAACTGAATTGAATTGATCCCCTGATTAATACACTAATTTTCTTTGCTTAAGTAATTAGAAAAGCGACCTATCTCAATACTTTTAATACATTTCTTATTTTGGAAGCTCAATCCAGTGTACAGTTATATAATTCTTTGTGTGTGATTGGTTCTTGGCCAGATATTGAACTGAAGGTCAGGTGACTAAAATGGGAAACAATCCTCTCTTTATAGCATATGTTGGAAATAACAATAAGAATAACAAAGGAACAGAACTGGTAGAATAAAAGAAAAGAACTGGTCTACAACAGCATTTTTGGGGAAATTAATGGATATAGAAGCATATAAAATAATGCTATATTATTACATTGGGCTTCCCAGGTGCCACACAAGTAAAGAATCTGCCTGCCAATACAGGAGATGCAGGAGCCACAGGTTCAATCCCTGGGTTGGGAAGATATCTTGGAGAAGGAAATGGCAACTCACTCAGGTATTCTTGTCTGGGAAATCCCATGGACAGAGGAGCATGGTGGGCTATAATCTCTGGAGTCACAGAGTTAGACACAACTTAGTGACTGAGTATGCATGCAGGCAGGCATGTTTTTATTGACTTACTAGTCAATAATAGTGACTTAATAAGTATTCCTTCAGTCACAATGAGCTAAGAGAAAAGAATCACCAGAATACCTGAACTGGCATTCATTAAATATATATATATATATATATATATATATATATATATACACATATATATATATATATATATTTAATGAAAAATTTCTTTCCTTAATACACTGAGGGGACAGACTGAGTACCAATCAGTGGTAATGAGGGGAAAAAAAAAAGACTTGATATTAGAAACAGTGAAAAATTTTCTAAACCTTAAATTTATAAACCAAGTTATACACAAAGATAAGTAAGTTTATAAAGCAAGTAAAACACAGAGTCCAAGTAAAACCCTTGGACTGCACGAATATCCAACCTGTCTATCCTAAAGGAAATCAGTCCTGAATATTCATTGGAAGGACTGATGCTGAAGTTGAAATTCCAATTACTATGGCCTGATGCGTAGAACTAACTCATTGGAGAAGACCCTGATGGTGGGAAAGATTGAAGGCAGGAGTATAAGGGGACACAGAGGATGAGATGATTGGATGGCATCACCGACTCTTTGGACATGAGTTTGAGTAAACTCCAGAAGTTGGTGATGGACAGGGAAGACTGGCGTGCTGCAGTCCATGGGGTCACAAAGAGTCAGACAAGATTAAGTGATTGAACAGAACTGAACTGAAAACACAGAGATACCCACAGTGGGAAGAGAGATGAAATAGAAAAAGTTTTGCCTGCAATGAAAAAAAAAAAACCAAAACAGAAATTTATGATAGTTCTTTTCTAACACTGATTGCTAATACATAGGAACAGACATTCAGATATCCTACGGAAAAGAATTGTGGCTCAAGATATACACTGCCAGGTGAGGATATATTACCAATTTATACATATTGATTATATTAATAAATAAATCCATAGTATTTGTAAAATTCTCATAAAGATCAATGTAACATAAAAATGTTCCAATACGTTTAAGCAATACATCAAGAATTTCAGTTCGAATCATGACTTTTTTTTTTTGATTTGTTTTGAATTGAGATAGTTGATTTATAGTTTTATGTTAGTTTGGAGGTTACACAATATTTTATAGATTACACACCACTTACACTTATTTTTTAAAGCCTCCATTTCCCTATGCTGTACAATATATCCTTACTACCTATCTATCTAATAAAATTTAATTTTGTCTCTTCCAGTTAAGCTATTTCAAATCCCAAAAGATGATGCTGTGAAAGTGCTGCATTCAATATGCTAGCAAATTTGGAAAACTCAGCAGTGGCCACTGGACTGGAAAAGGTCAGTTTTCATTCCAATTCCAAAGAAAGGCAATGCTAAAGGATGCTTAAACTATTGCATGATTGCACTCATCTCACACGCTAGCAAACTAACGTTCAAAATTTTCCAAGCCAGACTTCAGCAATATATGAACCGTGAACTTCCAGATGTTCAAGCTGGCTTTAGAAAAGGCAGAGGAACCAGAGATCAAATTGCCAATATCCGCTGGATCACTGAAAAAGCAAGAGAGTTCCAGAAAAACATCTACTTCTGTTTTATTGACTATGCCAAAGTCTTTGACTGTGTGGATCACAATAAACTGCAGAAAATTTGAAAGAGATGGGAATACCAGACCACTTGACCTGCCTCTTGAGAAATCTGTATGCAGGTCAGGAAGCAACAGTTAGAACTAGACATGGAACAAAGGACTGGTTCCACATAGGAAAAGGAGTACATCAAGGCTGTATATTGTCACCCTGCTTATTTAACTTATATGCAGAGCACAACATGAAAACTGCTGGTCTGGATGAAGCACAAGCTGGAATCTAGATTGCCAGGAGAAATATCAATATCCTCAGATATGCAGATGACACCACCCTTATGGCAGAAAGTGAAGAGGAACTAAAAAGCCTCTTGATGAAAGTGAAAGAGGACAGAGAAAAAGTTGGCTTAAAGCTAGACATTCAGAAAACGAAGATTATGGCATCCGGTCCCATCACTTCATGGCAAATAGATGGGGAAACCGTGGAAACAGTGACAGATTACTTTCTTGGTCTCCAAAATCACTGCAGATGTTGACTGTAGCCATGAAATTAAAAGACATTTATTCCTTGGAAGGAAAGTTATGACCAACCTAGACAGTATATTAAAAAACAGAGACATTACTTTGCCAACAAAGTACATCTAGCCAAGGCTATGATTTTTCCAGTGGTCATGTATTGATGTGCAAGTTGGACTATAAAGAAAGCTGAGCGCTGAAGAATTGATCCTTTTGTACTGTGGTGTTGAAGACTCTTGAGAGTCCCTTGGACTGCAAGGAGATCCAACCAGTCCACCTAAAGTGTTCATTGGAAGGAATGATGTTGAAGCTGAAACTACAATACTTTGGCCACCTGATGTGAAGAGCTGACTCATTTGAAAAGACCCTCATTCTGGGAAAGATTGAAGGCAGTAGAAGGGGATGACAGAGGATTAGATGGATGGATGCATCACTGACACGATGGACATAAGTTTGGTTAAACTCCGGGAGTTGGTGATGCACGGGGAGGCCTGGTGTGCTGTGGTCCATGGGGTCACAATATGTCGGATGCGATTGAAGTGAACTGAACTGAACTGAATCTCATATTCTGATTTGTTCCTCTCCTCTTTCTGCCCACTGGTAACAACTAGCCTGTTCTTTGTATCTCTGAGTTTGTTTCTCACTTGTTATGTATATTCATTTCTATTATATTTTGGATTTCTTGTGTAAGTGATAACAGTATTTATCTTTCTCTGTTTGACTTACTTCACTAAACATGATACTCCCTATGTCCATCCACATTGTTACAAATGGTAGTATTTCATTCATTTTATGACTAATATTCCATTGTATATATATTTCTATATATCACAATCTTACA
Organism: Ovis canadensis; assembly: GCF_042477335.2. NCBI lineage: Eukaryota > Metazoa > Chordata > Mammalia > Artiodactyla > Bovidae > Ovis > Ovis canadensis. The sequence continues at coordinate 33,140,269 of NC_091261.1, read as the reverse complement.
TATTTGTCTGTTGATGGACACTTAGGTTGCTTCCATATATTGGCTTTTATAAATAATGCTTTATGAATATTACTATGCATGAATATTTTTAAATTAGTGTTTTCATATTTTCTGGACATATACCCAGGAGGGGAATTAATGGGTCATACAGTAGGTCTATTTTCAGTTTTTTGAGGAAATTTCATACTCTTTTCCTTAGTGGTTGTACTAATTACATTCACACCTATGGTTCAGATTCCCTTTTCTTCACAATCTCATGAAATTTTATATTTGTAGACTTCTGATGATAGCCATTCTGACTGCTGTGAAATGATAACAATGAGGTTTTAACATGCATTTCTCTGATGAACAGCTACATGCAAAAGAATGAGATGAAAATATTTTCTTTTACCATATTAAAATTAAAATAGAATAAAGGCCTAAATGTAAGAACTAAAATCATAAAACAGCTGCAGAGAACACAGGCAAAATGCTCTTTGACATAGACTATGTCATAGATATGTCATAGATATGTCTCTTAAGGAAAGTTAAAGCAAAAAATGAAATGGACCTAATTAAAATTAAAAGCTTTGGAGGTGAGTTATTTAAAATCCTAAAGATGATGCTATTAAAGTGCTTAACAAATTATGCAGGCAAGTTTGGAAAACTCAGCAATTTCCATAAGACTGGAAAAGGTCAGTTTTCATTCCAGTCCCAAAGAATGGCAATGACAAAGAACACTCAAACAATTGTGCTTCTTTCACATGCTAGCAAGGTAATGCTCAAAATCCTTCAAACTAGATTTCAACAGTACATGAGCTGAGTACTTCCTGATGTAAAAGCTGAATTTACATCCAGAGACCAGAGATCAAAGATCAAAGCAGAGGAACCAGAGACCAAATTGTGAACATTCATTGCATCAAAAAAAAAAAAAAAAGACAGGAAATTCCAGCAAAAGTATCTACTTCTACTTCATTAACTACACTAAAGCCTTTGACAGTGTGGATCACAACAAACTATGGAAAATACTTTACAAGATAGGAATACCAGACCACCTTACCTACCTCCTGCAAAACCTATATTCAGGCCAAGAAGCAACAGTTAGAACTGGACATGGAACAACAGACTAGTTCAAAATTGGGAAAGGAGTCATAAGGTTTGAATATTGTAACCCCGTTTATTTAACTTTCAGAGTATATCATGCGAAATGCTGGGCTGGATGAAGCTCAAGCTGGAATCAAGATTGCCAGGAGAAATATCAATAACTTCACATATTCAGATGACACCACTCTAATGGCAGAAAACAAAGAGTAACTGAAGCACCTCTTGCTGAAGATAAAAGAGGAGAGTGAAAAAGCTAGCTTAATATTCAACATTCAAAAAGCTAATAAGGTCATGGTATCCAGTTCCATCACTTTGTGGCAAATAGATGGGAAAAGAATGGAAACAGTGACAGACTTTATTTTCCTGGTCTCTAAAATCACTGAAGATGGTGACTGCAGCCATGACATTAAAAGATGTCTGCCACTTGCAAGAAAAGCTATGACAAATCTAGACAGCACATTAAAAAGCAGACACATTACTTTGCTGACAAAGGTCCATCTAGTCAAAGCCATGGTTTTGCCATTAGACATATATAGATGTAAGAGTTAGACCATCAAGAAGGTTAAGGACTGAAGAACGGATGCTTTTGAACTTTGGTGCTAGAGAAGACTTGAGATTCCCTTGGACTGCAAGAAGATCAAGCCAGTCAATCTTAAGGGAAATCAACACTGAATCCTCAATTGGAGAGACTGATGCTGAAACTCCAGTACTTTGACCATCTGATGTAGAGAGCCGATTCATTGGAAAATACCCAATGAATGGGTAATACCCAATGATGCTGGGAAAGACTGAAACCAGGAGGAGAAGGAGATGACAGAGAATGAGATGGTTGGTTGGCATCACCAGCTCAACGAACATGAGTTTGAGCAAACTCTGAGAGATGGTGAAGGACAGGGAAGCCCAGATTATTGCAGTCTATGAAGTCATGAAGCATCAGACATAATTTACCAATTGAACAACCACCACCACAGAATATAAACCACTGCCAAAAATAAAGACAATTTTTAAAAATGATATGACTAGTAAGAGTTACTATCCAAAATATATAAACACCTCATACAACTCAATACCAAAAAAAAACAAACAAAAAAAACCCCTCATTTAAGAAATGGACAGAAGACCTGAACAGACATTTTCCCAAAGAAGACATAATACCCTACAAACACATGAAAAGATGTTCAAAAGGGACTTCCCTGGTGGTCCAGAGGCTGACTCTGAGTTCCTACTGAAGAAAGCCTGGGATGGATCTCTGGTCAGGGAATAAAATCCCACATGTTGCAACTAAGACCTGGCACAGTGAAATAAATCAATATTAATAAACATTAAGAAAAAGATTTTCAGCACTGTTAGACATCATCCAGTTTTCACTGAGAAATTTACAGGATTTTTTTTTTTTAACATTAGCCACACTACTAGTGCCTGAACTCTCACAAAGTAGCTCTGAACATTTACAATAAATGTAACTAAGGTAAATAAATGTATTTTGCAATCTTTAGTGCTTTCCCTTAATAAAGTAAAAGCAAAAATAGAAGCATATATTAAACAGCTTCAGTTCAGTTCAGTTCAGTTCAATTCAGTCGCTCAGTTGTGTCCAACTCTTTGTGACCCCATGAATCACAGCATGCCAGGCCTCCCTGTCCATCATCAACTCCTGGAGTTCACCCAAACTCACATCCATTGGGTCGGTGATGCCATCCAGCCATCTCATCCTCTGTTGTTCCCTTCTCCTCCTGCCCCAATCCCTCCCAGCAGCAGAGTCTTTTCCAATGAGTCAACTCTTCGCATGAGGTGGCCAAAGGACTGGAGTTTCAGCTTTAGCATCATTCCTTCCAAAGAACACCCAGGACTGATCTCCTTTAGAATGGACTGGTTGGATCTCCTTGCAGTCCAAGGGACTCTCAAGAGTCTTCTCCAACACCATATTTCAAAAGCATCAATTCTTCGGCGCTCAGCTTTCTTCACAGTTCAACTCTCGCATACATACATGAGTACTGGAAAAACCATAGCCTTGATTAGACACACCTTTGTTGGCAAAGTAATATCTCTGCTTTTCAATATGCTATCTAGGTTGGTCATAACTTTCCTTCCAAGGAGTAAGCATCTTTTAATTTCATGGCTGCAATCACCATCTTAAGTTAACTCAAAATATTACTTACATGTATGCTACAGAAACATCTCCTTGAAGAAATATCTAGAGAAAGGGGTTTGATATTTTTCCAGAATCTAACATTCTTCCTCATAGTCTCTGAGATGCAGCATTATCAATAGTTGACTAAAATTTTTGAAAACTCTAATTGTCCCATAATTCCTACCACTGCCTGTATTTATTTTAAATAATCTGCTTTACACAGACTAACCTGCATAAACTTTTCATACATAAAAACACCTAAAATTGCACATATCAGAAAAAGAAAACTGTATTCCTGAGATAGTTTTTAAAATAATATTTCTCTTTCTTCCACAGGAATAGGCACAAGATCTGCAGAATATACAATCATCAAATACTGTTTTTGGAATATATTTGTGAGTGAGGAAAATGCAGAATACATTAGCGGTATTTCAAAGGAATTAACTGGGAAGACAAAACAAACAAAGCATGCCATTATATAATCTCCTAACAATTCAGAGCTGATCTGTATTGAGAAATGACATCAGATCCCTCCCTGGTAAGGAAATGAAGCAAGAGAAAGAGGTGTAGATTAATAAAGTATTATCATATTGCAGTGCAATTTTGTTTAATAATGGGCTCTCTCACTAACCCACATTTAAATTAAAATCACTGAGTAAATGTTGAACAGTACTGCATGCATGAATGATGGGGCTACTGTAAAAGAAATTATCAGTTAGTTCATGTTATAATTGAGGAAGGAAGACTCTACAGTGTAATTTGGAATATTGTGTACAGTGAAAGTGGGAGATAATGTCCTCTGAATAGGGTAAAGTACAATTAAATGGTGCCAAACCTTCAGTAAATCAGGTTTGTGGTAAACATTGTCACTGAAAAGAAACAAACACACCTCAGCAAAGTCAAGACTCCATCATTTTCTACACTGGCTACATATGCCTCTTCACCACAATCTGATTTTCACTATTTTAAAATTCTTTTTCTTAAAATTATACATTAAAAATAATTGGCAAAAGGAAATAATTGAAAATGTCATTCAAATTTAGCCTAAACTCATTTCATTGTAGAATTTTATGTAAAGTTTTCATTAATATTTATCAATCCACCTAGTATTGAAATCAATATTGTACCAGTTTACTTCTGAAATGACTTACCAACATTCTTCACCTCACAGTAAATTTTTGTACTTCTTTCTTATCTGCTTAATCAAACAGCACTGAAACTTAACCACTTCCTTACTATTAGAGCAGTTTTACTGAAACTTTTGACTCTATCATCAATTATGCTTAAGAATATAGTTGAAATTCTCACTGTATATTTTCTGCAGTTAACAACCTATGTCCTTCAGAGCTTAAAGTTCACAGCTGAAAAGACTGCATAGACTCTTCTAGGGTATACAAAAAAATATAAACGTGTAATGAATTTCACAGAAACTGAAATATAAAAAATTCAGAAAGACCTAATGTTTCCTTCTTAAACATTCATTGCCATTAACTATTCCTCTTTGCATTAAAAATAATTCAATAGAATGCCAATATGATGTACTCAATATTTTATTACTCTTTCCTTTTCTCTGATTTCTTTTCCCTTTGAAGATAAAAGAGGTATTTTAATTAGGATGCAATGGGAATAAATTCAGAATTAGCATATGTTGGTGTTCAATAAATGTAATTTTAATTATAACCTTTTCCTGTTTGTTTCAAAGATTTAGGGAAAGAAAAAACACATCAGAGAAGAAACAAATATTTCTTAACATTTTATATTAATGATATACTGCCTGGAACTTAATTCTGATATGTGTATGTGTATCTTTTAATTTAAAAAGCTTGCTTATCCTTCTATATAGGAAATTCAAAGAATATATGGAAGTCTTGCTTTAAATGGAGAATGTTTCTCTACCTAGGCATTGGCAGAACTGGCCTGGAAAATACTGTTTCATGAAGAAGATTCAGAAATAATCACAATGCCAGGCATACTCATAGCAAAAAAAAAATTAAAAAAATAAGAAATAACAAGGCCAGCTATCAAACTCAGAAGACTATAATTGATTATATTTACCTAGTAATTTAGGGTTGTCTCTAAAAGTTACCTGGAGAAGACAATAGCACCCCACTCTGGTATTTTTGCCTGGAAAATCTCATGGATGGAGGAGCCTGGTAGGCTGCAGTCCATGGGGTCACAAAGAGTCAGACACGGCTAAGCGCCCTCACTTTCACTTTTCACTTTCATGCATTGGAAAAGGAAATGGAAACCCACTCCAGTGTTCTTGCTTGGAGAATCCCAGGGACGGGGGAGCCTGGTGGGCTGCCATCTATGGGGTCACACAGAGTCTAACACAACTGAAGCAACCTAGCAGCAGCTATAAGTTACCTGAAATCTATCGGATATAGAAAAGCCTTTGTTCAAACATTGCGTAGAGGGAAACAAAGTGAGTTCAAGCATTTCTAGAAACTTTAAAATAACTCAAGGAAGAATTTTCTTCACCATTTTGAAAGGTAGAATTGAAGTTAACAAGTAGAGAAAAACGGTCAAATATTAGGACAAACAATTCTATTAGATAAAACTAAAATTTCAGATAAATTACCCAAAGATATTTTTATGTAGAAATCTACGCAATGTAGATATATCTCCTTAGTTTCAAAATGCAGGCAAACATCTCATCTGGGAGACAAGGTGGCAGAGTAGAAAGACTTTTAGCTTGCCTCTTCCCACAAAAACAGCAACATCACAACTAACCGCTGAACAACCATGGACGAAAAGACCCAAAACTACCAAAAATGATATTCTACACATAAAGACAAAGAAGAAACAAAAAGACAGTAGGAGGGGCACCTTCACAAAATAGTCAAATCCCATACCCACTGGGTGATGACAGACAAACTGGAAAATAATTATATGCAGAGGTTCTTCCACAGGAACGTGAGTACTAAGCTTCATATCAGGCTCCCGAGACAGGGGGTAAGGCATTGGGAGGGGGGCCATCAGAGCATTTGGCTTTGAAGGCCAGAGAGGTTTGAGTGCAGGAGCTCCACAAGACTAGGGGAAACAGAAATCCACTCTTGGAAGTTCCACACAAGGTTTCAAGTGCACTGGAACCAGAGAAAAGCAGCGATTCCATAGACGTTAGGGCTAGATCTATCTGTGAGTCTTAGAGGGTCTCCAGAGGAAGCAGAAGTTGGTTGTTACTCACAATGGGAGCAAACACTAATGATGACTGCCCCAGGGAATACTCATCAGTGTGAGCTCTCCTGGAGGTGGCCATTTTAGCATCCACCCAATGCAGACTCCAGTACTGGGATGCCTCAGGACAAAACCAACAGGGTGAAAACAGTCTCACCCATCAGCATACAAGTTGCCTAAAGTCCTCTTGACCCAACAGTCACCTATAAACACACCACTTGAGATCCTCCTGCTCATCAGAAAGACAAAATCCCACTCCACCTACCAGTGGGAAGTAACCAGTCCCACCCACCAGGAAGCCTACACAAGCCCCTGGACCAACTTTATCCACCAGGAGAGAAATACCAGGACCAAGAAGAATTGCAATGCTTCAGCCTGAGGACTGGGGGCCACGAACATAGAAAGTCAGACAAAATCAGATGGCAGAGAAATTTGTTCCAGATAAAAGAACTAGAAAACAAACAAACAAACAAACATAGAAGACTAAATGGAGATAGGCAATACAGCAGAAAAAGAATTCAGAGTAATGACAATAAAAATCATTCAAGATCTCAATAAAAGAATGGAGGCACAGACTGAAAGGATACAAGAAACATTTAATAAACAGCTAGAAGCTTTAAAGATTAAAGAACTGAAATGAAAAACACACTAGAAGCAATCATAACAGAATAAATGAGGCAGAAGGATGAATAACAGCTGGAAGACAAATTGGTGGAAACTACTGCTACAGAAGAGAATAAGGGAAAAAAGGATGAAAATGAGCATAATCTGAGAGAATACGGGGACAACATTAATGCACTAACATTTTCATTATAGGGGTTCTAGAAGAAGAAGAAGAGAGAAAAGGGGACTGAGAAAATTATTGAATAGATAACAGTTAAAAACTTTACTAACATGGAAAAGGAAACAGGCACTCAAGTCCAAGAAGCACATAAAGTCCCTTATAGGATAAACACAAGAAGAATACACTAAGACACAAACTAATCAAATTGGCCAAAATTAAACAAAAACAATATTGAAAGCAACAAGAGAAAAGCAAAAAATAGCATATGAAGGATTTTTTCAGCAGAGACTATGAAGGCCAGAAGGGAGTGACACCATATATTTAAAGAGATGAAAGAAAAAACTTTCAACCAAGAATATACTACCCAGAAAGTCTCTCTTCAGATTTGATGAAGAAATCAAATGCTTTACAGACAAGAAACAGCTAAGAAAATTCAACACCAAACCAGTTTTACAAGAAATGCTGAAGGCACTGTTCTAGATGAAAAAGAAAAGGCCACAACTAGGAACAAGAGGATTATAAAATGGGGAAGCTCACTGCTTAAGGCAAAGAGACAGTAAAGGTAGAAAATCATCAACACACAAATATAATATCAAAAGCAGAAATTTTGAGAAGAGCAGAGTACAAATGCAAAATATTTGAAGTGCATAATATATATATCAAAACCTAATGGCAACTGCAAACCAAAAATCTATAATGAAGTGTGTTACAAGATATGAAGAAGGACACTACATCATGATCAAAGTGTCAATCCAAAAAGAAAATAAAAAGATTGTAAATATACATGCACTCAACATAGGAGCACCTCAATATATAAAGCAAAATCTAACAGCCATAAAGGAGAAATTCACAGTAACACAATAATAGTGGGAGGGGAGTTTAGCACCCCATTTGCATTGTGAGTAAATCATCCAGATAGAAAGTCATTAAGGAAAAAATGGGGCCTTAAAATGATACATTAGGGCAGATGGACTTAACTGGTATTTATAGGGCCTGCCATCAAAAAGCAACAGAACACAAATTATTCCCAAGTGCACAGGGAACATTCTCCAAGATAGATCACACACTGAACCACAAAAAACTTTTGTTAATTTCAGGAAATTGAAATCATATCAAGTGTCTTCTCAAACCACAACACTATGAGATTAGAAATCAATTAGAAGGGGGAAAAAGTTGTATAAAACACGCAAAAAAATGGAAGCTAGACAGTATGCTACTAAACAACCAATGGATCAATGAAGAAATCAAATATGAAATTAAAAATACCTAGAAACAAATGAAAATGAAAATATGATGATCTAAAACTTACAGGATGCAGCAAAAACAGCCCTAAAGCAGAAGTATACAGAAATATCATCTTAGGGAACAAGAAAAAAACTCAGGTAGACAACATCACCTTGCACTTAAGGCAACTAGAGAAAAAAGAACAAAATAAACCCAAAGTTAGTAGAAGAAAAAAATCACAAGTATCAGAGCAGAAATAAATGAAATGCAGACAAAAACAGTAGAAAAGATCAGTGAAAATAAAATCTGGTTCTTTGAAATGATAAATTTAATAAGTCTTTAGTTAGAATCATTAAGTAAAAAAAGACTCATAATAAAATTAGAAATGAAAGAGAAGTTATCACTGACACTGTAAAAACACAAAGAACCTTACAATGAGCAACTATTTGCTAATAAAATGGACCATCTAGAAGAAATGGGAAAATTCTAAGAAATGTACAAGCTTCTAATGCTAAACCAGAAAGAAATAGAAAATATAAACAAACCAATCACAATTACTGATATTGAATCTGTGATTCAAAAACTTCCAACAAAAGTCTAAGACCAGATGGCTTCACAACTGAAATCTGTCATTTAGAAAAGAGATAGCATCCACCTTTCTGAAACTATTCCAAAAAACTGCAGAGTAAGGAACACTCTGAAACTCATTTTATGGTGCCGCCATCATCCTGATAACAAAATTAGGCAATGAAGTAACGGAAAATTATAGGCCAATATCAATGATGAACATATACACAAAAATCCTCAACAAAATACTAGGAACCCAACAATACATTAAACGGATCATACACCATGGTCAAGTGGAATTTATCCCACGGATGCACAGATATTCAATATCTGCACGTCATTATTATACATCATATTAACATATGGAAATATAACAACTGTATGATAACCTCAATAGATGTAGAAAAAACTTTTGACAAAATTCAACACCCATTTATGATAAAAACTCTCCAGAAAGTGGGCACAGAGGGAATAGACCTCAACATAATTAAGGCCCTATGTGACAAACTTATTAGAAAAGATCTTGATGCTGGGAAAGATTGAAGGCAGGAGGAGAAGGGAATGACAGAGGACGAGATGATGGCATGGCATCACCTACTCAATGGATATGAGTTTGAGCAATCTCCAGGAGATGGTGAAGGACAAGGAAGACTGGCATGCTGTAGTCCATGGGGTCACAAAGAGTTGGACACGACTGAGCAACTGAACAGCAGCAGATGACAAATTCACATCTAAAATCTTATTCAGTGGTGAAAATCTGAGCATTATCTCTAAGATCAGGGAAAAGACAAGGATATAAATTCTAGCCACTTTTATTCAACATGGTTTTAGAAGTTCTAGCCTTGGCAATTAGAGGAGAAATAAGAGGAATCCAAATTGAAAAAGAAATAAAACTGTGATTGTTTAGAGATGACACAATAACATAGGATTATATGATGACACAGGAAATCCTAAAGACACTACCAGAAAACCATTAGAGCTCATCAATGAATCTGGTAAAGTTGCAGGATAGAAAACACATTTCTGTACATTTCTATACATTAACATTGAAATATCAGAAAGAGAAATGAAGTAAACAGTTTCATTCACCATTGCATCAAAAAGAATAAAATACCTAGAATTAAACCTACCTAAGAAGGTGAAAAACTTGTACTCAGTAAATCATAAGACATTGATGAAAGAAATTGAAGATGATGCAAAAAGATGGAAAGATACAACTTTTTCCTGGATTGGAAGAATCGATATGGTGAAAATGTCTGTACTGCCTAAAGCAAACTACAGATTCAATGCCATCTCTAACAAATTACCAATGGCAATTTTCACAGAACTAGAGTAAAAGACTTTACAGTGTGCATGGAAACACAGAAGACCCTGAAGAGCCAAAGCAATACTGACGAAGAAGTATGGAGTTGAAGAAATCAGACTCCTTGACTTCAGATTGTTCTACAGAGCTACAGTAATCAAGACAGCATGGAACTGGCACAAAAACAGAAACATAGATCAATGGAACAGGACAGAAAGCCCAGAAATTAACCCACACATGTGTGCTCAACTAACCGATGACGAGACAAGAATATACAATGAAGAAAAGGCAGTGTCTTCAACAAGTGGTGCAGGGAATACTGTGAAAGTACATGTAAAAGAATGAAATAGCAGAGTCACTAAAACCTTACACAAAAATAAACTCCAAATGGATTAGATAACTAAATGTAAGACTCGATACTATAAAACTCTTAGAGGAAAACATAGGCATGACACTGACATAAATTGCAGCAATATCTCTTTGGATCCACCTCCTAGGGTAATGAAAAATTTAAAAAAAAAAGTAACAAATGGGATATATTTAAAACATTTGCACAGCAAAGAAAACTATAAACAAAACAAAAAGAAAGTGCTCAGAATGGGAGAAAATATCTGCAAATAAAATAATCAACAAAGGATTAATATCCACAATACAGAAACAGCTCATGCAGCTCAGTATCAAAAAACCCAATCAAAATGTGGGTGAAAGATCTAAACAGACATTTCTCCAAAGAAGATGTACAGATGGCTAAAAGCACATTAAAAGATGTTCAACATCAGCACTTATTACAGAAATGCAAATCAAAACTACAATGAGGTAGCACTCCACTTGTCAGATTAGTTGTTGCAAAATTCTACAAATAATAGAGGGTATAGAGAAAAGGGAACTCTCCTACACTGTTGGTGGGAATGTAAATAGGTACAATCATTATGGAGAACGGTATGGAGATTCCTTCAGTTCAGTTCAGTTGCTCAGTCCTGTCTGCCTCTGCAACCCTGTGGACCACAGCACTCCAGGCCTCCCTGTTCATCTCCAATTCCCGGAGTTTACCCAAAGTCAGGTCCATAGAGTCAGTGATGCCATCCAACATATCATCCTCTGTCATCCCCTTCTCCTTCTGCCCTCAATCTTTCCCAGCATCAGAGTCTTTTCAAATGAGTCAGCTCCTCACATCAGGTGGCCAAAGTATTGGAGTTTCAGCTTCAACAATGAACACTCAGGACTGATCTCCTATAGGATGGACTGGTTGGACATCCTTGCAGTCCAAGGGACTCTCAAGAGTCTTCTCCAACACCACAGTTCAAAAGCATCAGTTCTTCAGCACTCAGCTTTCTTCACAGTCCAACTCTCACATCCATACATGACTATTGGAAAAACCATTGCCTTAACTAGATGGACCTTTGTTGGCAAAGTAATGTCTCTGCTTTTTAATATGCTGTCTATTTAATTTCCTTCCAAGGAGCATGTGTCTTTTAATTTCTTGGCTGCAATAAAGTCAGCCACTGTTTCCACAGTTTCCCCATCTATTTGCCATGAAGTGATGGGACCAGATGCCATCAACCTTAGTTTTCTGAATGTTGAGCTTTAAGCCAACTTTTTCACTCTCCTCTTTCACTTTCATCAAGAGGCTCTTTAGTTCTTCTTCACTTTCTGCCATAAGAGTAGTGTCATCTGAATATCTGAAGTTATTGATATTTCTCCCAGCAATCTTGATTTCAGCTTGTGCTTCATCCAGCCCAGAATTCCTCATGATGTACTCTGTGTAGAACTACCACAGGATCAAGCAATCTCACTCCTGGGAGTATATCCAGAGAAAAACATAATTCAAAAAGACACATGCACCCCAATGTTTGGGTGAACTCTGGGAGTTGGTGTTGGACAGGGAGGCCTGGCTGCTGCAATTCATGGGGTTGCAAAGAGTCGGACATGACTGAGTGACTGAACTGAACTGAAGACATGGAAGCAACCTAAATATCCAATGACATATAAATCAATAAAGAAGAAGTGTATACACACAAACATGCAACATACACACAATGGAGTATTACTCAGCCATATAAAAGAATCGAATACTGGCATTTGCAGCAACATGGATGGACCTAGAGATTATCATACTAAGTGAAGTAAGTCACAGAAAGGAAATATTATATGATATCACTTATATGTGGAATCTAAATAGATACAAATGAACTTATTTACAATACAGAAACAGATTTACAGATTTCAGAAACAAACGTATGGTTTGTTACCAAGGGGGAGACATGGGGGTGATAAATTAGGGGATTGGGATTAATGTATGCACTACTATATATAAAACAATCAATAAGGACCTACTGTATAGCACAGAAAACTCTCGATATTCTATAATAAACTCTATGGAAACAATCTAAAAAGGAATGGATAGTTGTAAATGTATAATTGAATAATTGAATATGTAAATGTACAACTGATTGCCAGGAGAAATATCAATAACTCCAGATATGCAGATGACAGAAGAACTGAAGAACCACTTGATGAAAGTGAAAGAGGAGAGTGAAAAGTTGGCTTAAAACTCAATATTCAGAAAACTAAGATCATGGCATCTGGTCCCATCACTTCATGGGAAATAGATGGGGAAAGAGTGGAAACACTGGCTGACTTTATTTGGGGGGGGCTCCAAGATCACTGCAGATTGTGACTGCAAACCATGAAATTAAAAGATGCCTGCTCCTTGAAAGAAAAGCTATGGCCAACCTAGAAAGCATATTAAAAAGCAGAGACATTATTTTGCCAACAAAGGTCCATCTAGTCAAGGCTATGGTTTTTCCAGTAGTCAGGTATGGATGTGAGAGTTGGACTATAAAGAAAGCTGAGCACGAAGAACTGATGCTTTTGAACTGTGATGTTGGAGAAGAATCTTGAGAGTCATTGGATTGCAAGGAGATCCAACTAGTCTATTCATTTTTAAAATTAATTAATTTATTTTAACTGGAGGCTAATTAATTTACAATATTGTAGTGGTTTTTGCCATACATGGACATGAATCAGCCATCCAACCAGTTCATTCTAAAGGAAATTAGTCCTGAATATTCATTCGAACGACTGATGCTGAAGTTGAAATTCCAATACTTTGGCCACCTGATGCAAAAAACTGACTCAACTGAAACGACCCTGATGCTGGGAAAGATTGAAGGCAGGAGAAGGGGACAACAAAGGATGAGATGGTTGGATGGCATCACCGACTTAATGGACATGAGTTTGAGTAAACTCCAGGAGTTGGCAATGGACAAGGAGGCCTGGCATGCTGCAGTCCATCGGGTCATGAAGAGTCGGACATGACTGAGTGACTGAACTGACTGACTGATAATTGAATCACTTTTTATATATATCTGAAACTATCAACACTGTAAAATAAATGTATTCTAATAGAAAATAAAGACTTAAAAAGCAAAATACATGCAAACATCTAGGTTTTGCACTTCTATTTCCTCTTAATTATAACTATTTCACTCTGAACAGTCTTCAAATATCTTTATGGTAGTCATCTATGAGTTTGTTGATGATGAAGGGAAAGTTCAAGTCATTTAAAGAAAACCATTAGCACACACTTTTAATAAGCTATGATGGTTTGAGCAAAGTTTTGGTCTCAGCCAATTATGTTGTATCTAAAACTATAGGTCCAATATATCTACATACACACTAAGGCAAATAATTTCAGCTTAAATTTGTATAGTCATGCAGTAATAAAAATCTTGCCATATGATTAACAGATAATTTATTTCTAACTATATTCAAGAATTAGGTGATTGGATCTGAAGATACATTTTGACATAAAGATAAGATGATTTCTAGGTTTCCTACTTTGATAATTTATCAAGAAGGTGTCTAAAATACCATATATTTATATTTTCAATTAAAATGAACAAAGGAAACAAATACAGTACAGATTAAAGAAAAAACATTGCAATTAAATTAGGAAAATAAAAGTTTACTAGATATGAATTCAATGTTTTGAAGATTCTTAAGAGTATTTTATGTGTTCTTTAAGAGCTTCAAAAATTGATGATACTTTGTGGAAAATTTAACTAAACTTCAAAATATCTAGCTTTTATGTAGCTAAAATTAAGCTCTATCTCTAGAGTTATTATAAATCTCATTTATAATAATCATTGTATTTTTTTTTTTACTTTATAAATGCACTTTCCTATTAAGAGGAGAAAAGCAATTACAGAATATGTATTTTCACATATGATATCAGGTTGCCTGAGAGATAATTAAAATATGTTCAATTTTGTGGAAAGGGAAGTGTACAGCATCGTGTTTGCACCCTCCAAGGAGGAAATTACATTTCTAAATAAGCTTTCTATTTACCATATGGTATCACTAGCTAAGGACAATCTTATTTTTATAGACAAAAAAAACAAAACAGAAAGTGTTGTGAGAGCCTGTTGGAATACTGTCTATGAAAACTGATCTTGCTTTTCCAAAAGGCAAAATTCCAAAGAGAATGTAACATCTCTTTGTCAGTTCATTAGTACTTGTTCCTTTTCTTTCTTTCTTTCTTTTTTTTTTTTTTTTAACATCGGAGACTATCCACTCCCCTAACTCTTTCTCAGATATTTCCACATTACGAAATATGAATTTCCTAAATAAGAAAACACTAAGAATAAAATATTTTCTCCATGCACCAACTTTTATTACTCTGACCCAGTGTCCTATGAAAGTGTTTTATCATCTTGTTTCCTGAATAAATCAGGAAAACCTAAGGTGAGTGATAACATATTAAAAATGCAGTAACAAAGACTCAACACCATGGGAGCTTATTTCTCAGACTGCAGTTCGTTTGGTGCTTCTGGGCTGCTTTTCTTCAACCTTAGACCAGGGATGCTTCATCTTACTGTTACAATTCTTGATCTATTTTGTTTTCAAGATAATCTCAGGAAGAATATGAACAGACTGGAGCATTGTACAAGATATCTAGAAGGAGAAGCCAAGCCATTTGCATAAGTTTGTTCACATTTTATTGGTATAAGTCAAGCAAAAAGCTGGCATAAATGCAAGGAGAAATTGAAAAGAAAATCTTTCAGAGTGTGAGTACAGGAAACAGAAATATCATAGTACAGATAGGATATTGTCACTGCCATTTCTCCAGAGAAATAAACTTATTTGAGAAATAGAGAGCAACTAAATTTTCAATGTCTGTATACGGATTTCTTTGGAAGGAATGATGCTAAAACTGAAATTCCAGTACTTTGGCCACCTCATGCGAAGAGTTGACTCATTGGAAAAGACTCTGCTGCTGGGAGGGATTGGGGGCAGGAGGAGAAGGGGACAACAGAGGATGAGATAGCTGGATGGCATCACTGACTCAATGGACGTGAGTCTGAGTGAACTCCGGGAGTTGGTGATGGACAGGGAGGCCTGGCGTGCTGTGATTCATGGGGTTGCAAAGAGTTGGACACGACTGAGCGACTGAACTGAACTGAACTGAACTGAACTGATAGGCTATATGATGACTTTCAGAATAATTTCAGAAAATCATAAATAGAATTGAGACAATGTTTCAGGTGCATCATGTGTTTCTGGTCATTTCAAACGCAATTTAGAAAATAAGTAAGGATTGAGGACAAGCTGCCACCTCTTCTTAATATCCTCTGCATCTATTAGGTCCATACTATTTCTGTCCTTTATTGAGCCCATCTTTGCATAAAATGTTCCCTTGGTATCTCTAATTTTCTTGAAGAGATCTCTAGTCTTTCCAATTCTATTGTTTCCCTTTATTTCTTTGCATTGATCACTGAGGAAGGCTTTCTTATCTCTCTTTGTTATTCTTTGGAAGTCTGCATTCATATGGGTATATTTTTCCTTTTCTCCTTTGCCTTTAACTTCTCTTGTTTTCTCAGCTATTTGTAAGGTCTCCTCAGACAACCATTTTGCCTTTTTGCATTTGTTTCTCTTTTGGATGGTGTTGATCACTGCCTCCTGCACAATGTCATGAACTTCCGTCCGCAGTTCTTCAGGCACTCTGTCTATCAGATCCAATCCCTCCTATCTATTTATCACTTCTACTGTATAATTATAAGGGATGTGATTTTGGTTGTACCTTAATGGTCTAGTAGTATTTTCCACTTTATTCAATTTAAGTTTGAATTTTTCAATAAGGAGTTCATGATGTGAGCAAGTCAGCTCCTAGTCTAGTTTTCTGATGTCAGTATCGACCATCTGGTGATTATAGAAGATTGAATAATGTAGATTCAAAGGCAACACATAGAAGATTGAATAATGCAGAAGAATGAATAAGTTTTCTAGAAAACAAAATATGGAAATCACACAATGAGAACAGCAGACAGAACACCAAATGACAAACAATAAAAACAGTATGAGACCTATGGAATAATACTATATAAAGCATGGCAATCTATACATAATATGGATCCCAGAAGAAAAAAGAGAAAAAGGGATTGAAAAATTTATTGCTAAAAACTTCCAAAATCTAAAGAAAGAGACTGATATCCACGTTCAGAAAGCACAGAGTCCCAAATTAGAAGAACCAAACAAACATATGGCAAAAGTTAAAGAGAAGAGTTTAAAGGCAGCAAGAGAGAAACAGTTAATTACAAGGGAAGTTTGGTTGATTTATCTACAGAAAGGCTGTGTGCCGGCAGGAATGGTAAGACATATTTAATGTCCTGAAAGGAAAATATCTGCAAACTAAAAGCAAAATGGCTGTCTGAGGAGGCCTTACAAATAGCTGTGAAAAGAAGAGAAGCAAAAAGCAAAGGAGAAAAGGAAAGATATAAGCATCTGAATGCAGAGTTCCAAAGAATAGCAAGGAGAGAAAAGAAAGCTTTCCTCAGCAATCAATGTAAAGAAACAGAGGAAAACAATAGAATGGGAAAGACTAGAGATCTATTCAAGAAAATTAGAGATACCAAGGGAACATTTCATGCAAAGATGTGCTCGATAAAGGACAAAGGTGGTATGGACCTAATAGAAGCCAAAGATATTAAGAAGATGCGGCAAGAATACACAAAAGAACTGTACCAAAAAGATCTTCATGACCCAGATATTCATGATGGTGCCATCACTCGCACTCATCTAGAGCCAGACATCCTGGAAAGTCAAGTCAAGTGGGCCTTAGGAAGCATCACTATGAACAAAGCTAGTGGAGGTGATGGAATTCCAATGGAGCTATTTCAAATCCTGAAAGATGATGCTGTGAAAGTGCTGCACTTAGTATGCCAGCAAATTTGGAAAACTCAGCATTGGCCACAGGACTGGAAAAGGTCAGTTTTCATTCCAATCACAAAGTAAGGCCATGCCAAAGAATGCTCAAACTACTGCAAAATTGTAGTCATCTCACACACTAGTAAAGTAATGCTCAAAATTCTCCAAGCCAGGCTTCAGCAATATGTGACCCGTGAACTTCCAGATGTTCAAGCTGCATTTAGAAAAGGCAGAGGAACCATGGATCAAATTGCCAATATCTGCTGGATCGTGGAAAAAGCAAGAGAGTTCCAGAAAAAACATCTATTTCTGTGTTATTGACTATGCCAAAGCCTTTGACTGTGTGGGTCACAATAAATTGTGGAAAATTCTTAAAAAGATGGCAATACCAGATCACCTGTCTGCCTCTTGAGAAACCTGTATGCAGGTCAGGAAGCAACAGTTAGAACTGAACATAAAACAACAGACTGGTTCCAAATAGGAAAAGGAGTACATCAAGGTTGTATATTGTCACCCTGCTTATTTAACTTCTATGCAGAGTACATCATGAGAAACGCTGGGCTGGTGGAAGCACAAGCTGGAATCAAGATTGCCAGGAGAAATATCAATAACCTCAGATATGCAGATCACACCTCCCTTATGGCAGAAAGTGAAGAGGAACTAAAAAGCCTCATGATGAAAGTGAAAGAGGAGAGTAAAAAAGTTAGCTTAAAGCTCAACATTCAGAAAACTAAGGTTGATGGCATCTGGTCCCATCACTTCATTGCAAATAGATGGGGAAACGGTGGAAAGATTGGCTGACTCTATTTTGGAGGGGCTCCAAAATCACGACTGAGTGACTGAACTGACCTGAAGATACTCTAGCCAACAAGATTAGAAGGAGAGGTAAAAATTTGGAACAGAAGGAAAGGTAAACTTTTTCTCATAAAAACGAAAACTACAAGAATACAGCAATACCAAACCTGCCCTAAAATAAATATTCAAGGGTAAAACAAGTGAGAATCTATAGGAAAGAAAAATCATATTTAGAAAGTAAATCAGGTAAAAAATCCAATAAAGAGATTATTCAAAAGTTCTGTGAAAGGGATAATAACCACAATGAACAACAAAATGATAATCATTAAGATGTAAAAGAGCATACCAAAATTATAAAATATGAGGAACGAGAGTAAGAAAATGTAGAATTTATTTTCAGAATGTGTTTTAGCCTATATGACTATCTGTCTAAAGCAAGTAGATATACTGGAAGGGGTTAACATACTTGGAAAACAGGGTACCCACAGATCAAAAACAGATGCAGAAAAAGCATTTGATAAATTCAACATCCAGGCTCAGGTATGTTCACAACCATCCTGTCAGCAACGGCTGCTGACTGGCAGGCACACTTTGGCCTCTGGTACTGGCCATGGTGCCTGCCACCTAGGAGTTATCAGTGATGTCCATGAAGTGGTCCTGGTTATGGGAGTCACTGAGTGGTCACACCATGGGCTGGCCTTTAGTTGCCTCCATGGGCCTCAAAGTTTCTGCTTCTGTTTATTATTCCCAAACAGGCACATAACGTGCCTGACTTTTTCAAACGGGAGTAGTGAGGCTAGAAAAGGTTTCTCCTTAGACAACTGCAGCATCTATTGTATATGTGTTATATATGCTGTCAAGAATGTTATCTCTCAGTTTGTTTCTAGCATGAGTGCTTAGCTGATGTGTTGGCCATGTCAAACACTGATATCAAGTCACCTGACATTCCAGAGAACAAGAACAAGGCTCTCAAATGGAGAGGCAAACCCCTGTTTATGCCCAATAGAATCAGGAAGAAGATTGACTTGTGCCCCTAATACTAATCATGCATAAATATATAGGTCTGTCTATCCCTTTAGAACTGAGGTAGAGGGCTCAGATTCACTGGGCTTTCCTGGTGGTTCCAGTGGCTTCCCTCATATCTCAGTTGGAAAGAATCTGCCTGCAATGCAGGAATGCAAGTTTGATTCCTGGATTAGGAAGATTCCCTGGAGGAGGAAATTGGAACTCACTCCAGTATTCTTGCCTGAGAATCCCACGGACAAAGGAGCTTGGCAGGCTGCAGTCCATGGGGTCACAAGAGTCAGACACAACTTATAGACTAAACCACCTGGTGGTTCCATCCCTGGGTTGGGAAGATGCCTTAAAGAAAGAAATGGCAACACACTCCAGTGTTCTTGCTTGGAGAATCCCATGGACAGAGGAGCCAAGTGGGCTACCACAATGGAGTCACAAAGAGTCAGATGTGATGGAGTATGCAAGTGCATGACATTGTAATAAAATACATCTTCACTACAATTTGATTTTTCTTATTTTTTTAAGTGAAAAGATGATAAGTTTGATTTTTGACCCTTCTCTAATGAAGAAATTGAATCACAGGATGGTTAAGTTATTGTTCAGTGGCTCACTTGTGTCTGACACTTTGCAACCCCATGGACTGCAGGACTCCAGGTTTTCCTGTCTTTCACCATCTCTGGAGCTTGCTCAAACCCATGTTCATTGAGTCAGTGATACCATCCAACCATCTCATCCTCTGTTGGCCCCTTCTCCTCCTGTCTTCAATCTTTCCCAGCATCAGGGTCTTTTCAAATAAGTTGGCTCTTTGTATCAGGTCAAAGTATTAGAGATCCAGCCTCAGCATCAGTCCGTCCAATGATTTTTCAGGATTGATTTCCTTTAGAATTTACTGGTTTGTTCTCCTTGCAGTCAAAGGGACCTTCAAGAGTCTTCTCCAACACTGTAGTTCAAAAGCACCAATTCTTCTGCCTTCAGCCTTTTTTATAGTCCCACTCTCACATCCATAAATGACTACTGGAAAAACCATAGCTTTGACTAGATAGACCTTTATCAGCAAAGTAATGTCTCTGCTTTTTAATATACTGTCTAGGTTTGTCATAGCTTTTCTTCCAAGGAGCAAGTGTCTTTTAGTTTCATGGCTACAGGCACAATCTTCAGCGATTTTAGAGCCCAAGAAAATAAAGTCTGTCACTGTTTCCATTGTTTTCCCACCTATTTACCATAACGTGATGAGACTGGATGCCATGATATTCGTTTTTTTGGATGTTAAGTTTTAAGCCAGCTTTTTCACTCTCCTCTTTCATTTTCATCAAGAGGCTCTTCAGTTCCTCTTTGCTTTCTGCTATAAGGATGGAGTCATCTGCATATCTGAGGTTATTGATATTTCTCCCAGAAAACTTAATTCCAGCTTGTGCTCATCCAACCTGGATTTTGCATGATGTACTCTGCATATACAGAGAAGGCAATGGCAACCCACTCCATTACTCTTGCCTGGAAAATCCCACTGACAGAGGAGCCTGGAAGGCTGCAGTCCATGGGGTCCCTGAGGGTCAGACACGACTGAGCGACTTCACTTTCACTTTTCACTTTCATGCATTGGAGAAGGAAATGGAAACCCACTCCAGTGTTCTTGCCTGGAAAATCCCAGGAACGGGTGACAATATATAGCCTTGAGAGACTCCTTTCCCAATTTTCAACCAGTCCATTGTTCCATGTCTTATTCTAATTATTGCTTCTTGACCTGCATACAGGTTTCCCAGAAGGCAGGTAAGATAGTCTGGTATTCATATCTCTTTAAGAATTTTCCAGTTTGTTTTCATCCACACAGTCAAAGGTTTTAGTGTAGTCAATGAAATAGATTTTTTCTGGAATTCTCTTGCTTTTTCTATGTTCCAGTGGAAGTTGGAAACTTGATCTTTGGTTCCTTTGCCTTTTCAAAATCCAGGTTGAACATCTGGAAGTTCTCAGTTCACTTAGTGCTGAAGCCTGGCTTGAAGAATTTTGAGCATTACTTTGCTAGCATGTGAAGTGAGTGCAATTGTTTGGTAATTTGAGCATTCTTTGGCATTGCCATTCTTTGGAATCAGAATAAAACTGACCTTTTCTAGTCCAGTGGCCACTGCTGAGTTTTCCAATTTTCTGGCATATTGAGTGCAGCTCTTTTGATCACTAGCTTCTGCACAGTGTCACGAATCTCCATCCATAGTTCTTCAGGCACTGGCTATCAGATCTAATCCCTTTAATCTATTTGTCACTTCCACTATATAATCATAAGGATCTGATTTAGATCATCCCTGAATGGCCTATTGGTTTCCCCTGCTGCTGCTGCTAAGTCACTTCAGTCGTGTCCAACTCTGTGCGACTCCATAGATGGCAGCCCACCAGGCTCTGCTGTCTGGGATTCTCCAGGAAAGAATACTGGAGTGGGTTGTCATTTCCTTCTACAATGCATGAAAGTGGAAAGTGAAAATTGAAAGTGAAGTCTCTCAGTCGTGTCCAACTCTTAGCTACCCCGTGGACTGCAGCCTACCAGGCTCCTCCATCCATGGGATTTTACAGCAAGAGTACTGGAGTGGGGGTGCCATTGCCTTCTCCGATTGGTTTCCCCTACTCTCTTCAATGGACTAAATCTCTTCAATTTCAGTCTGAATTTGGCAATAAGGAATTTATGATCTGAGCTAGAGTTAGCTCCCAGTTTTGTTTTTGTTGCCTGTATAGAACTTTTCCATCTTCAACTGAAAAGAGTATAATCAATCTGATTTCGGTGTTAACCATCTGGTGATGTCCATGTGTACAGTTTTCTCTTGTGCTTTTGGAAGATGGTGCTAGCTATGACCACTGCATTCTCTTGGCAAAACTCTTATTAATCCTGCCCTGCTTCATTTTGTACTCCAAGGCCAAACATGCCTGTTACAGCAGATATCTGTTGACTTCCTATATTTAAGTATCTCCTCCAAAGTGACACAGCCAATTCAGTTCAGTTCAGTCACTAAGTCGTGTTTGACCATTTGCAACCTCATGAATTGCAGCACGCCAGGCCTCCCTGTCTGTCACCATCTCCCAGAGTTCACTCAGACTCACGTCCATCCAGCCATCTCATCCTCGGTCATCCCCTTGTCCTTCTGCCCCCAATCCCTCCCAGCATCAAAGTCTTTTCCAATGAGTCAACTCTTCGCATGAGGTGGCCAAAGTACTGGAGGTTCAGCTTTAGCATCATTCCTTCCAAAGAAATCCCAGGGCTGATCTCCTTCAGAATGGACTGGTTGGATCTCCTTGCAGTCCAAGGGACTCTCAAGAGTCTTCCCAACACCACAGTTCAAAAGCATCAATTCTTCGGGGCTCAGCCTTCTTCACAGTCCAACTCTCACATCCATACATGACCACAGGAAAAATCATAGACTTGACTAGATGGACCTTAGTCGGCAAAGTAATGTCTCTGCTTTTGAATATACCATCTAGGTTGGTCATAACTTTTCTTCCAAGGAGTAAGAGTCTTCTAATTTCATGCTGCAGTCACCAATTGCAGCACAAAAAAACAAAGTCTGACACTCTTTCTACTGTTTCCCCATCTATTTCCCATGAAGTGATGGGACCAGATGCCACGATCTTCGTTTTCTGAATGTTGAGCTTTCAGCCAACTTTTTCACACTCCTTTTTCACTTTCATCAAGAGGCTTTTTAGCTCCTCTTCACTTTCTGCCATAAGGGTGGTGTCATCTGCATGTCTGAGGTGATTGATATTTCTCCTGGCAATCTTGATTCCAGCTTGTGTTTCTTCCAGCCCAGCGTTTCTCATGATGTACTCTGCATAGAAGTTAAATAAGCAGGGTGACAATATACAGCTTTGATGTACTCCTTTTCCTATTTGGAATCAGTCTGTTGTTCCATGTCCAGTTCTAACTGTTGCTTCCTGACCTGCATACCGATTTCTCAAGAGGCAGGTTAAGTGGTGTGGTATTCCCATCTCTTTCAGAATTTTCCACAATTTATTGCGATCCCCATAGTCAAAGGCTTTGGCGTAGTCAATAAAGCAGAAATAGATGTTTTTCTGTAACTCTCTTGCTTTTTCCATGATCCAGCAGATGCTGGCAATTTGATCGGTGGTTCCTCTGGCTTTTCTAAAACCAGCTTGAACATCACGAAGTTCATGGTTCACGTATTGCTGAAGCCTGGCTTGGAGAATTTTGATCATTACTTTACTAGCATGTGAGATGAGTGCAATTGTGCAGTAGTTTGAGCATTCTTTGGCATTGCCTTTCTTTGGGATTGGAATGAAAACTGACCTTTTCCAGTCCTGTGGCCACTGCTGAGTTTTCCAAATTTGCTGGCATATTGAGTGCAACACTTTCACAGCATCATCTTCCAGGATTTGAAAGAGCTCAACTGGAATGCCATCACCTCCACTAGCTTTGTTTGTAGTGATGCTTTCTAAGGCCCACTTGACTTCACATTCCAAGATATCTGGCTCTAGATTAGTGATCACATCATCATGATTACCTGGGTCGTGAAGATCTTTTTTTGTACAGTTCTTCTGTGTATTCTTGACACCTTTTCTTAATATCTTCTGCTTCTGTTAGGTCCAGACCATTTCTGTCCTTTATCGAGCACATCTTTGCATAAAATATTCCCTTGGTATCTCTAATTTTCTTGAAGAGATCTCTAGTCTTTCCCATTCTGTTGTTTTCCTCTATTTCTTTGTATCGATTGCTGAAGAAGGCTTTCTTATCTCTTCTTGCTATTCTTTGGAACTCTACATTCAGATGCTATATCTTACCTTTTCTCCTTTGCTTTTTGCCTCTCTTCTTTTCACAGCTATTCATAAGGCCTCCCCAGACAGCCATTTTGCTTTTTTGCATTTCTTTTCCATGGGTATGGTCTTATCCCTGTCTCTTGTACAGTGTCATGAACCCCATTCCATAGTTCATCAGGCACTCTATCTATCAGATCTAGGCCCTTAACTTTATTTCTCACTTCCACTGTATAATCATAAGGGATTTGATTTAGGTCATACATGAATGGTCTAGTGGTTTTCCCTACTTTCTTCAATTTGAGTTCGAATTTGGTAATAAGGAGTTCATGATCTGAGCCACAGTCAGCTTCTGTTCTTGCTTTTGTTGACTGTATAGAGCTTCTCCATCTTTGGTTACAAATAATATAATCAATCTGATTTTGGTGTTGACCATCTGGTAATGTCCATGTGTAGAGTCTTCTCTTGTATTGTTGCAAGAGGGTGTTTGCTATGACCAGTGCATTTTCTTGGCAGAACTCTATTTGTCTTTGCCCTGCTTCATTCTGCTTTCCAAGGCCAAATTTGCCTGTTACTCCAGATCTTTCTTGACTTCCTACTTTTGCATTCCATTTCCCTATAATGAAAAGGACATCTTTTTTGGGTGTTAGCTCTAAAAGGTCTTGTAGGTCTTCACAGAACCGTTCAACTTCAGCTTCTTCAGCATTACTGGTTGGGGCATAGACTTGAATTACTTTGATATTAAATGGGTTGCCTTAGAGATGAACAGAGATCATTCTGTCGTTTTTGAGATTGCATCCAAGTACTGCATTTTCGACTCTTTTGGTGACCAAAATGGCTACTCCATTTCTTCTGAGGGATTCCTGCCCACAGAAGTAGATACAATGGTCATCTGAGTTAAATTCACCCATTCCAGTCCATTTTAGTTCGCTGATTCCTAGAATGTCAACGTTCACCCCTGCCATCTCTTGTTTGACGACTTTCAATTTGCCTTGATTCATGGACCTGACATTCCAGGTTCCTAAGAAATATTGCTCTTTACAGCACCGGATCTTGCTTCTATCACCAGTCACATCCACAACTGGGTATTGTTTTTGCTTTGGCTCCATCCCTTCATCCTTTCTGGAGTTATTCCTCCACTGATCTCCAGTAGCATATTGGGTACCTAATGACCTGGGGAGTTCCTCTTTTGGTATCCTATCATTTTGCCTTTTCATACTGTTCATGGGGTTCTCAAGGCAAGAATACTGAAGTGGTTTGCCATTCCCTTCTCCAATGGACCACATTCTGTCAGACCTCTCCACCATGACCCGCCCATCTTGGGTTGTCCCTCTGGCATGGTTTGGTTTCATTGAGTTAGACAAGGCTGTGGTCCTAGTGTGATTAGATTGACTAGTTTTCTCTGAGTATGGTTTCAGTGTGTCTGCCCTCTGATGCCCTCTTGCAACACCTACCATTTTACTTGGGTTTCTTTTAAATTGGGCGTGGCGTATCTCTTCACGGCTGCTCCAGCAAAGCACAGCCACTGCTCCTTACCTTGGACGAGGGGTATCTGTTTACTGCAGCCATTTCTGACCTTCAACATAGGATGGCTCCTCTAGGCCCTCCTGTGCATGTGCAGCCACCACTCCTCGGGTTGCTCCTCCCTGCCGTCAGCCCTGGCCTCAGGTGTGGGTGACTCCTCCCAGGTGCCGCCCCTGGCATCCGGCTCAGGGTGTCTCCTCAGGGTCACCGCCCCTGGCCTCAGGCATGAGGTTGCTTCTCCTGGCCGCCCCTGACCTCGGACACAGGGTAGCTCCTCTCCGCCGTTCCTGCACCGTCTCAGCCTGGCACTCTAGGCCACTGCCTCTGACCTCGGACGTGGGGTAGCTCCTCTTGGCCACGCTTAGTGCGCCGGCTTGCAGCCGCCTGCAGCCGCTTATGCTCAGTTAGCTCTCTAAAAAATCTCACTGCAAACATTGGTTTGCTACTGCTTCTGAGAAGTAGACCTTCTTGACTGTTAAAGTAGTTTTGGATGTCATGGAACAGAAAAGTGATATTAAATATTTCCATTTCTTCCCTCTACTTACCAAGCCCATACTGGAGGCCAGAATCTACATTCATACCATTATTCTATAGCACCAAACAAATGTTTTCCTACTGTGAGCATTTTAGGAAGGTGTGTGACTTAGTGGAGAGAAAACTAAGTGATGAATTGGATAACTCATGTCTAACTCCAATACTTTGGCCACCTCATGCAAAGAGTTGACTCATTGGAAAACACTCTGATGCTGGGAGGTATTGGGAGCAGGAGGAGAAGGGGATGACAGAGGATGAGATGGCTGGATGGCATCACCAACTCAATGGACATGAGTTTGGGAAAAATCCAGGAGCTGGTGATGGACAGGGAGGCCTGGCATGCCGCAATTCATGGGGTCACAAAGAGTCAGACACGACTTCGCGACTGAACTGAACTGAACCTTAACATTTTATTAAGTAGCTTTGTGATTTTATAAAACCAAATCACTTGATCCAGTTAATTATTTGGATATCAATTCCTCTTATTATAGAATAAGGCATTTAGATTAGATTACCTTTAAGGTCACTTCTAAATTTATGATTTTGTGCATTTATGATATTAAGATCATTGAATACACAAGCACTGTGGACTCATATAATAGAATTAGGTAATAAGAACACTGTCAGTTATAGCATTTATCAATATACAGTTTCTCCAGAGAACAGATTTGATTGTTAACAGGATAATCTTATAGTAATAAACAGCAATAAAATGCCTCTCTTTCCTTAGTATTGCTCAAAGTTATAATAACTTAAATGAATTAACCAGCTTTGGAAAGGTCACTTTTCCAATAAATGGCAAAATAAAAAAGGTTAATAAAATGAATCAGACTCATTTATTGTTACTTACAAGGGTGATCTTGTCTGACATCTTATATGTGCATAATTATAGCCAAAGCTCTAAAATTGTATAAAAAACTTTTTTTTCGTCCAGTCAGCAGAGCAAAGATTATATCTAACTGCTGCATTTTCCTGTGTCTGAAAGCAACCTCTCTCATAAATGTGCAACTGTTTTGGTTGGAAACAGTTGCTAGCGGTTTTCTGCCTAGAGATACATAATAGGTAGAGAGAATAAAAAATTTACAGTGATTTCCACATTGGGAAGAAAAATCCAGCTTGGGGTTGAGACTGGGATGCTGAAAAGAGAATCCTATGACAGTAGGTAAAAAGAAACAAACCCTGGTATAACCAATATCCAGACCAGGACACAGATTCAAAATTTATAGAATCTGATTCAAAGAAAGAGAAGTGGTGTTACCTATTATCTCTTTCTGTTTCCTTGCTACCACCTGGATACTTGCATTAGGGACTGACTCCACAACAAAATCTATATTAATACTATACTACTTTAAAGTGTGCATTGGGCTGTGAAGAAAGCTGAGCACTGAAGAATTGGTGTTTGAGAAGACTCTTGAGATTCCCTTGGACTGCAAGGAGATCCAACCAGTCCATCCTAAAGGAGATCAGTCCTGAGTTTTCACTGGAAGGAATGATGCTAAAACTGAAACTCCAGTACTTTGGCCACCTCATGTGAAGAGTTGACTCATTAGAAAAGACTCTGATGCTGGGAGGGATTGGGGGCAGGCGGAGAAGGGGACGACAGAGGATGAGATGATTGGATGGCATCACCAAGTCGAATGATGGGAGTTTGGGTGAACTCCAGGAGTTGGTAATGGACAGGGAGTCCTGGCCTGCTGCAGTTCATGGGGTTGCAAGGAGTTGGACGTGACTGAGCAACTGAACTGAACTGAACTGATCTAGAAGAAATACCCAACTCTAGCCTTCCTTAGTTATCTGGTTCCACAAAGGAAAGGAAAGGAAAAAACAAAAACTCAGCAATACTTGTGTAGTTCACAGTTCAGAGCAACCTTACTTCCAGAAATTTATACTGTGGATATAGTTCTACTTATGAGGCAGAATTGGGCATTATTTAATGTTATACTGTTAGTAATAGCAAAATGAGAAATAATGAGAATGCTTATTTGGGAAAATAGTAGAACAAACTGTGATATAGCCACACAATTGATTTATATTAAGCCATAAAAAAGAATGGCATGTCTTTGAACTGACATAAAGCAGTTTCCATAAATTTTAAGCAAAAGAAATTTTTTTTCAAGGAAAAAATGGTATATAGTATATTATCTTTTGCACAAAAGAAAAGGAAAGATAGGAATAGACACCATCTATTTGCTTATTTTTGCAAAAAAAAAAAAAAAGAAAAAAAGAAAAAGAAAAAGCCAATAACATAGGAAAGAGAAACTCCTGAAAATGGTTGCCAATTGGGTGTAAATGGGAATAGCTAAAAGGGTAAAGAATTCTTAACTATAAATTATTTGAACTGTATAAATGTTACATATACTAAAAACAAATTAAATTTTAAAAGATCAAAAAGAGCAAACCATAAAGTTAAATACAAAAAGAAATGTGACTGTGTTTATTAAATTGATAACATAACATAACACAGAATAGCACATAACGACAGATAACAACAACACAGAAAGAGGAAAACTCAAACACCTTTGAAAACAGTGTCTTAACTAGGAGGGTCAATTCTAAGAAGAAAGAGGATGGGGAAAAAATGCTGAACTTTAATGTTTACTGTTAGTTTTGATGCTATTTTAATTCTTAAACTGTAGAATTTACAATATAAGATGACAAGTAAATATATTATTGTAAGGGATTAAGATTTTCACCATGAGAGAAAAAGAAATAGAAATAAAGTATTTAAAGAGCTAAGGAAAATGATAGAATGTTAAATTTGAGTTGGAAATACCAACATGATTTTTTAAAAATTCTTCCAAATTCTATCCATTATAGAAGACTAGTAGTACTTTGCCAAGATGGGGGGGTGGGGGTGGTAGAAGGATGTGTGCTCATCTTCTCCTATGAGAAAACCAAAATCACAACTAGCTGCTGAACAACCATCAACAGGAGAATGTTGGAATTTATCAAGAAAAGATACCCCATGTCCATGGGTAAAGAAGCTGCAAAAAAATCATAGGAAGGGCACAATCACATTTAAAATCAAACCTCATACCCCACAGAGAATCTTGGAGAAGACAAACAAAACCCTGTGGCACCAGGATCCACCAGAGAAGGGAGCAGTGACCCCTCACAAGACACTGAGCCAGACCTACCTGTGAGAGTTTGAGGGTCTCCTGCAGAGACAAGGGTCAGCAGTGGCTTGCTGCAAGGACTAGGGCTTTGGCAACAACAGTCCTGGCAAGCTCAGTGTACTGGCATAAGTCATTTTTGAGAAGGTCACCATTAGTCCCACTTACAGAATCACCTTGTGGGCAATCCACAAACTGGAGAACAATTATATCAAAGAAGTTCTCTCACTATTGTGAAAGTTCTAGGCCCCATAAGCAGACTCCCCAACCTGGGGATCCAGCAAAGGGACTGAGAAGCCCCAGGGAATTTGACTTTGAAGGTCAGCAGGATTTGATTACAGAACTTCCACAGGACTGGCAAAACAAATTATTGGAGAGCACAAACAAAACCTTGTGTTCCCCAGAAGAAAGGAGCAGTGACCCCATGCGAGACTGAGTCAGACTTGTCTATGAGTGCTCAGGAGTCTGAGGCGGAGGCATAGGTTGACTCTGGCCTATTGCAGGGTCAGGGGCACTTACAGCAGTCCTGAGAGGTTCCTTGTGCTTCCATAAGTCCTTCCCTGGTGGCTCAGACAGTAAAGCATCTGTCTACAATGCAGGAGACCTGGGTTCAAGCCCTGGGTTGGGAAGATACCCTGGGGAAGGAAATGGAAATCCACTCCATGACTATTGCCTGGAAAATCCCATGGACAGAGGAGCCTGGTAGGCTACAGTCCATGGGGTCGCAAAGAGTCGGACACGACTAAGCAACTTCACCATCACCATCACCATCAGGCCAAATTAGAGGCCAAACAAAGCCCCACCCATCAACAGAAAATTGGATTAAAGATTTATTGAGCATGGCCTTGCCCATCAGAGTAAAATCCAGTTTTCCCCACAGCCAGTCCCTCCAAGCAGGAAGACTGCACAAGTCTCATCCTCATCAATCAGAGGGCAGACAGAATAAAAACCACAGAAAACTAACCAAAATGATCACATGGATCACAGCTTTGTGTAACTTAATGAAACTATGAGCCATGCCTGTAGGGGCATGCAAGACAAACAGTTCATGATGGAGAATTCTGACAAAACATGGTCCACTGGAGAAGGGAATGGAAAACCACTTCAGCAATCTTGCCTTGAGAACCCCATGAACAACACAAAAAGGCAAAAAAGATATGACACAAAGATGACCCCCTCAGGTCAATAGGTATCCAATAAGCTACTGGAGAAGAGCAGAGAAATAGCTCCAGAAGGAATGAAGAGGTTGAACCAAAGTGAAAATGATACCCAGTTGTGAGTGTATCTGGTGGTAAAAGTAAAGTCCGATGTTGTAAAGAACAATATTGCATAGGAACCTGAAATGTTAGATCCATGATTCAAGGTAAACTGGAAGTGGTCAACCAAAGATAGCAAGAGTGAACATCGACATTCTGGGAATCGGTGAACTAAAATTGATGGGAATGGGTGAATTTAACTCAAATGACCCTTATATCTACTGCTGTGGGAAAGAAAACCTTAGAAGAAATGGAGTAGCCCTCATAGTCAACAAAAGAATCCAAAATGCACTATTTGGGTACAATATCAAAACGGAAGAATGATCTCTTCATTTCCAAGGCAAACCGTTCAATATCACAATAATCAAAGTTTATGCCTCAACCATTAATGTTACTAATGCCAAAGAAGCTGAAGTTGAACGGTTCAATGAAGACCTATAAGACCTCCTAGAACAAACACCAAAAAAAAAAAAAAAAAAAAAGATATCCTTTTCATCATAGGGTACTGGAAGGCAAAAGTAGGAAGTCAAGAGTTACCTGGAGTAACAGGAATCTTTGGCCATGGAGTAGAAAATGAAGCAGGACAAAGGCTAACAGTGTTTTGCCAAGAGAACACACTGATCATGGCAAAAGCCTGCCTCCAACAACACAAGAGACGACTCTGCACATGGATATCACCAGATGGTCAATACTTCATCAGATTGATTACATTCTTTGAAACTGAAGATTGACAGCTTACAGTGAATGGTGTCAGATTTGGTGTTGGATTTCTGAAGAAGATCCAACTTCGGGATCAGGGCTTGATTACTCGGAGCTTTTGTGGGGCAGACGTTTTATGACTGTGAGAAAGGACAGAGAAAGCTTCTGACATAGACATCAGAAGGGGGACAGAGAGTCCCCCGTCCCCCATGATAGTCCTATCAAGGAATTATATAGTTTTACTAGACCCACTCCTACAACAGGCATCTTAAGTTAACAAGATTAGAACTAACATAGAAAGATTTAACCAGGCCTATATGCTCAAAATTCTCCAAGCCAGCCTTCAACATTTGTGAACCCTGAACTTGCAGATGTTCAAGCTGGTTTTAGAAAAGGCAGAGGAACCAGATATCAAATTGCCAACAACAGTGGATCGTTGAAAAAGCAAGAGTTCCAGAAAAACATCTATTTCTGCTTCACTGACTATGCCAAAGCCTTTGACTGTGCGGACCACCACAAACTGTGAAAAAAAATTCTGAAAGAGATGGGAATACCAGACCACCTGACCTGCCTTTTGAGAAACTTATATGCAGGACAGGTAGCAACAGTTAGAACTGTACATGGAACAACAGACTGGTTCCAAATAGGAAAAGGAGTACGTCAAGGCTGTATAGTGTAGTTCTGCTTATTTAACTTCTATGCAGAGTACATCATGAGAAATGCTGGACTGGAAGAAACACAAGCTGGAATCAAGATTGCCAGGGAAAATATCAATAACCTCAGACATGCAGATGACACCACCTTTATGGCAGAAAGTGAAGAGGAGCTAACAAGCCTCTTGATGAAAGTGAAAGAGGAGAGTGAAAAAGCTGGCTTAAAGCTCAGCATTCAGAAAATGAAGACCATGGTATCTGGTCCCATCACTTCATGGCAAATAGATGGGAAAACAGTGGAAACAGTGTCAGACTTTATTTTGGGATGCTCCAAAATCACTGCAGATGGTGACTGCAGCCATGAAATTAAAAGACGCTTACTCCTTGGAAGAAAAGTTATGACCGACCTAGACAGCATATTCAAAAGCGGAGACATTACTTTGCCAACAAAGGTCCGTCTAGTCAAGGCTATGGCTTTTCCAGTGGTCATGTTTTGATGTGAGATTTGGACTGTGAAGAAAGCTGAGCAGTGAAGAATTGATGCATTTGAACTGTGGTGTTGAAGAAGACTCTTGAGAGTCCCTTGGACTGCAAGGAGATCCAACCAGTCCATTCTGAAGGAGATCAGCCCTAGGATTTCTTTGGAAGGAATGATGCTACAGCTGAAACTCCAGTACTTTGGCTACCTCATGTGAAGAGTTGACTCATTGGAAAAGACTGTGATGCTGGGAGGGATTGGGGGCAGGAGGAGAAGGGGACGACAGAGGATCAGATGGCAGGATGGTATCACTGACTTGATGAACATGAGTGTGTGTGAACTCCAGGAGTTGGTGATGGACAGGGAGGCCTGGAGTGCTGCAATTCATGGGGTCGCAAAGAGTCGGATACAACAGAGGGACTGAACTGAACTGAACTTCTACATAAGATAATAGGATTAGTCAGAAGGTTCCTGTTAAGAAGGATAAACAGTAGTACAGAGGTTAAGGGAAAACACCCTTGAGCCCTTAGCTCTGGGCTTAAAGAAAAAAACATTAATGTGATTAAGATGAAATGAAGGAATGTGGAAAAGCAAGTTTGTCCTTTTCTCCTCCTCAAGAGCCCGAAATCCCTTTCTCCTTGAGGGTCCCATAATCCTTATCAGGCTACTTAAATTCAGAATTGGCTCTCCCAAGATTAAGAAGTTCTATACAGTCAGCTTATATCTTTCCTTTTCTCTTTTGCTTTTAACTTCTCTTCTTTCACAGCTATTTGTAAGCACTCCTCAGAAAGCCATTCTGCTTTTTTGTATTTCTGTTCCATGGGGATGGTCTTGATCCCTGTCTCCTGTATAATGTCATGAACCTCCGTCCATAGTTCATCAGGCACTCTATCTATCAGATCTAGGCCCTTAAATCTATTTCTCACTTCCACTGTAAAATCATAGGGGATTTGATATAGAACATACCTGAATGGTCTCATGGTTTTCCCTACTTTCTTCAATGTAAGTCTGAATTTGGCTATAAGGAGTTCATGATCTGAGCCACAGTCAGCTCATGGTCTTGTTTTTGTTGACTGTATAGAGCTTCTCCATCTTTGGCTACAAAGAATATAATCAATCTGATTTCGGTGTTGACCATCTGGTGATGTCTATGTGTAGAGTCTTCTCTTCTGTTATTGGAAGAGGGTGTTTGCTATGACCAGTGCATTTTCTTGGCAAAACTCTATTACTTTGCCTTGCTTCATTCCGTACTCCAAGGCCAAATTGCCTGTTACTCCAGGTGTTTCTTCACTTCCTACTTTTGCATTCCAGTTCCCTATAATGAAAAGGACATCTTTTTGGGGTGTTAGCTCTAAAAGATCTTGTAGGTCTTCATAGAACTGTTCAACTTCAGCTTCTTCAATGTTACTGGTTGGGGCATAGACTTGGATTACCGTGATATTGAATGGCTTGCCTTAGAAATGAACAGAGATCATTTTGTCATTTTTGAGATTGCATCCAAGTACTTCATTTTGGAATCTTTTGTTGAGCATGATGGCTACTCCATTCCTTCTAAGGAATTTCTGACCACAGAAGTAGATATAATGGTCATCTGAGTTAAAATCACCTGTTCCAGTCCATTTTAGTTCACTGATTCCTAGAATGTCGGTGTTCACTCTTGCCATCTCTTGTTCGACCACCTCCAAATTGCCTTGATTCATGGACCTGACATTCCAGGTTCCTATGCTATATTGCTCACTTCTATCATCAGTCACATCCACAACTGGGTATTGTTTTTGCTTTGGCTCCATCCCTTCATTCTTTCTGGAGTTATTTCTCCACTGATCTCCAGTAGCATATTGGGCACCTAATGATGTGGGGAGTTCCTCTTTCAATATCCTATCATTTTGCCTGTTCATACTATTCATGGGATTCTCAAGGCAAGAATACTGAAGTGGTTTGCCATTCCCTTCTCCAGTGGACCACATTCTGTCAGACCTCTCCACCATGACCCTCCCATGTGGGGTGGCCCCACAGGCATGGCTTAGTTTCATTGAGTTAGACAAGGCTGTGGTCCTAGTGTGATTAGATTGACTAGTTTTCTGTGATTATGGTTTCAGTGTGTATGCCCTCTGATGGCCTCTTGCAACACCTACTGTCTTACTTGGGTTTCTCTTACCTTGGAAGTGGGGTATCTCTTCACTGCTCCAGCAAAGCTCAGCCACTGCTCCTTACCTTGGATGAGGGATATCTCCTCACGGCAGCACCTCCTAACCTTGAACATGGAATAGCTCCTCTAGGCCCTCCTGCGCCCGTGCAGCCACTGCTTCTTAGACGTGGGGTAGCTCCTCCCAGCCACCGCCCCTGACCTCGAATGTGGGGTAGGTCCTCTCAGCAGCGCTATGTGCACCATCGCAGCTGCCTGCATTGTTGTGCTGTGTACCAAGTCCTGTCCAACTCTTTTCAATCCTGTGGCCTGTAGCCTGCCAGGCTTCTCTGTCCATGGAATGTTGGTCTCCTACATCCCTTGCTTCTGCCTCCTCAACCAGACTCTTTCTACCTAGAAATAGGAAGGGGGCTCAGAGCCCCATTGCATGCCTCAGCCTCAGGGATGAAAAACAAAATCTCTTTTGAAATTTGTTGAGCAATGCCCATCACACTGCAAGAGGGCCACTCGGCAGGATAGTCTCCTCTTTGGGTGCATGACCTGACCTCCAAATGGGGGCCCTGAGGACACCATCAGATCCAGAAAAGCAAAGGAGAAAAGGAACGATATAAGCATCTGAATACAGACTTCCAAAGAATAGCAAGGAGAGATAAGAAAGCCTTCCTCAGGGACCAATGCAAAGAAATAGAGGAAAACAACAGAATGGGGAAGACTAGAGACCTCTTTAAGAAAATGGAAGATACCAAGAGAACATTTCATGCAAAGATGGGCTCGATAAAGGACAGAAATGGTATGGGCCTAACAGAAGTAGAAGATATTAAGAAGAGATGGCAAGAATACACAGAAGAACTGTACAAAAAGGATCTTCACGACCAAGATAATCACAATGATGTGATCACTCACCTAGAGCAAGACATCCTGGAATGTGAAGTCAAATGGGCCTTAGAAAGCATCACTATGAACAAAGCTAGTGGAGCTGATGGAATTCCAGATGAGCTATTCCAAGCCCTGAAAGATGATGCTGTGAAAATACTGTACTCAATATGCCAGCAAATTTGGAAAACTCAGTGGTGGCCACAGGACTGGAAAAGATCAGTTTTCATTTCAATCCCAAAGAAAGGCAATGCCAAAGAATGCTCAAACTACCTCACGATTGAACTCATCTCCCACGCTAGTAAAGTAATGGTTAAAATTCTCCAAGCCAGGCTTCAGTAATACGTGAACTGTGAAGTTCCAGATTTTCAAGCTGGTTTTAGAAAAAGCAGAGGAACCAGATATCAAATTGCCAGCATCTGCTGAATCATGGAGCAAGGAAGAGAGTTCCAGAAAAACATCTATTTCTGCTTCACTGACTATGCCAAAGCCTTTGACTGTGTGGATCACAAGAAACTGTGGAAAATTCTGAAAGAGATGGGAATACCAGACCACCTGACCTGCCTCTTGAGAAACCTATATGCAGGTCAGGAAGCAACAGCTAGAACTGTACATGGAACAACAGACTGGTTCCAAATAGGAAAAGGAGTACATCAAGGCTGTATATTGTCCCTCTGCTTATTTAACTTCTATGCAGAGTACATCATGAGAAACGCTGGGCTGGAAGAAACACAAGCTGGAATCAAGATTGCTGGGAGAAATATCAATAATCTCGAATATGCAGATGATGCCACTCTTACGGCAGAAAGTGAAGAGGAACTAAAAAGCCTCTTGATGAAAGTGAAAGTGGAGAGTGAAAAAGTTGGCTTAAAGCTCAACATTCAGAAAACGAAGATCATGGCATCTGGTCCCATCACTTCATGGGAAGTAGATGGGGAAACAGTGGGAACAGTGTCAGACTTTATTTTGGGGGCTCCAAAATCCCTGCAGATGGTGACTGCAGCCATGAAATTAAAAGACGCTTACTCCTTGGAAGAAAAGTTATGACCCACCTGGATAGCATATTCAAAAGCAGAGACATTTCTTTGCCAACAAAGGTTCGTCTAGTAAAGGCTATGGTTTTTCCAGTGATCATGTATGGATGTGATAGTTGGATTGTAAAGAAAGCTGAGTGCTGAAGAATTGATGCTTTTGAACTGTGGTGTTGGAGAAGACTCTTGAGTGTCCCTTGGACTGCAAGGAGATCCAACCAGTCCATTCTGAAGGAGATCAGCCCTGGGATTTCTTTGGAAGGAATGATGCCAAAGCTGAAACTCCAGTACTTTGGCCATCTCATGCGAAGAGTTGATTCACTGGAAAAGACTCTCATGCTGGGAGGCACTGGAGGCAGGGGGAGAAGGGATCGACAGAGGATGAGATGGCTGGATGGCATCATCGGCTCGATGGACGTGAGTCTGAGTGAACTGCGGGAGTTAGTGATGGACAGGGAGGCTGGCGTGCTGCAATTCATGGGGTCGCAAAGGGTCGGACACAGCTGAACCACTGAACTGAACAGATAGAGTCATCAAAAAGAAAATTGGGAGCTGATATTTGCAAAGAGCCTGATGCTGGGAAAGACTGAAGGCAGGAGGAGAAGGGGCAGACAGAGGATGAGATGGTTGGATGGTATCACCGACACAGTGGAAATAAGTTTGAGCATACTCCAGAAGATAGCAGTGAAGAACAGGGAATCTGGTGTGCTGCAGTGCACAGGGTCTTGAAAAGTCAGACACGACTGAGTGGCTGAAACACAACAACATAGTAAACTAGAAAAGTGGCACCCTACTAGCAAAGAGTTTCAGTTCAGTTCAGTTCAATTCAGTGGCTCAGTCATGTCCGAATCTTTGCGACCCCATGAATCGCAGCACGCCAGGCCTCCGTGTCCATCACCAACTCCCAGAGTTTACCCAAACTCATGTCCATCGAGTCAGTGATGCTGTTCATAATCTCATCCTCTGTCATCCCCTTCTCCTCCTGCCCCCAATCCCTCCCAGCATCAAGGTATTTTCCAATGAGTCAACTCTTCGCAGGAGGTGGCCAAAGTATTGGAGTTTCAGCTTTAGCCTCAGTCCTTCCAATGAACACACAGGACTGATCTACTTTAGAATGAACTGTTTGGATCTCCTTGCAGTCCATGGGACTCTCAAGAGTCTTCTCCAACACCACAGTTCAAAAACATCAATTACTCAGTGCTCAGCTTTCTTCACAGTCCAACTCTCACATCCATACATGACAACTGAAAAAACCATAGCCTTGACTAGATGGACCTTTGTTGCCAAAATAATGTCCTTGCTCTTTACTATGCTATCTAGGTTGGTCATAACTTTCCTTCCAAGGAGTGTCTTTTAATTTCATGGCTGCAGTCACCATCTGCAGTGATTTTGGAGCCCCCCCAAATACAGTCTGACACTGTTTCCACTGTTTCCCATCAATTTCCCACGAAGTGATGGTACCAGATGCCATGATCTTCATTTTCTGAATGTTGAGTTTTAAGCCAACTTTTTCACTCTCCTCTTTCACTTTCATCAAGAGGCTCTTTAGTTCCTCTTCACTTTCTCCCATAAGGTGATGTCATCTGCATATCTGAGGTTATTGATATTTCTGCCCGCAATCTTGATTCCAGTTTGTGCTTCCTCCAGCCCAGCGGTTCTCATGATGTACTCTGCATAGAAGTTAAAAAAGCAAGGTGACTATATACAGCCTTGACGTACTCCTTTTCCTATTTGGAACCAGTCTGTTGTTCATGTCCAGTTCTAACTGTTGCTTCCTGATCTGCATATAGCTATCTCAAGAGGCAGGTCAGGTGCTCTGGTATTCCCATCCCTTTCAGGATTTTTCACACTTTATTGTGATCCACACAGTCAAAGGCTTTGGCACAGTCAATAAAGCAGAAATAGTTGTTTCTCTGGAACTCTCTTGCTTTTTGATGATCCAGTGGATGTTGGCAATTTGATCTCTGGTTCCTCTGCCTTTTCTAAATTCAACTTGAACATCTGGAAGTTTACGGTTCATGTATTGCTGAAGCCTGGCTTGGAGAATTTTGAGCACTAGTTTACTAGAGTGTGAGATGAGTGCAATATTGTAGTCGTTTGAGCATTCTTTGGCATTGCCTTTCTTTGAGATTGGAATGAAAACACCTTTTCCAGTCCTGTGGCCACTGCTGAGTTTTCCAAAGTTTAGCAAAGAGGTATTCAGTACTAATGGGGCTATATTAGGACAGGGAAGCATATTTAAGGGGCTCCTCTTGACAAAATTTGATAGTATTTTTTTTTTTCCAGAAACTGATCCAATTTCTTTATTTTTCAGGTTTGTTTATATACCTTTTGTTATACATAGGGATGAATACAGAGTCACGCGGGGGTCAGTAGACCTGACCCTTGTCACAATCAGGTGCTTCATATAAAATTATACAAAGGTCTTATGGGTTTTATATCATCTTCTGGCCATTGAGGCCTGCTGACATTTTATGGCCCTTTCTTTTAGAGCATTGTAAAGTTTAAAGATAGTAATAGATTGTAAGACATTAAGTTTAAAAATAAGTCCTTTGTGATAACCAGAAAGAGCAGGAATAGGAGGAAAGAGTGGTTCTTCTTTTGATAAAAATTCCAGTTAACAGATAGTATTAGACATTTGCCATCTCCAGTGTAATAAATATCACCAGTGAATGCTACAATTACTATATGGGATTGTAGGGAAAGATGACATTTACATAGTTGCAAAATGTCACTCATAATTTACTTACTGCTTATAACTGGGAACTATGACTTTAGATACAAAGCAATGGCATTGCCTTAACCAAGTAAATTAAATTTAGCATTGAGAGTAGTTGTTCAACCTGGCATTATATGTCCTCTGATATGATGCATTAACCACACAATATCTCTTATAAATTAATCTTGCCAGAAATGTTTAACCTGAAACTAAGCATAAGAACACAATTAGATGAATTCAAAATGTCTACAAGACAGCTGGCCTAGACTCTTTCTTTTCTTAAGTCAGTATCATTAAAAATAAAATAAAGAAGGAGGACTACTTTAAATTGAAAGAAATTTAAAAGGCAAAAACTCTTAAATATAATTTTCACACTGGGTTGAATCTTTGAAGAAACTAGATGTAAAAATTGAATTATGACTATTTTTTATAACAGCCTTAATTTTAACAAGGCCATGTTAAAATTTTAGGGATGAAGGGTTATGCACTGTGCAAGGAACTTTCAAGCAGTTTGGAGAGAGATTGAGAAACAGAGGAGTGAGAAAGGAAGAGACAGACTACGAATGTTTCAGACTGTTATATCTAAACAGAGTATTTGAATGCTCATTGCATGATTGGTCTGCCCACATTTTTGTAAATTCAAATGTTTTCCAAATACAGAGTTGGAGAAAAGTAAAACAAAGACAAAAACAAAAAACTATATTAATGGGTAATTTACATTATAATCCCTAGGAATGCCTTGAAGTTTACTTTGTGGAGACCCCTCAGTTTAATTTTTTCAGGAAAATCATATATATATATATATATATTTTATATATATACACACACACACATGGTTGGATATATATATATATATATATATATATATATATATATATATGTATGTATGTATTATCTATCTATCTATCTATATAGTTGAAGCCTAGCTTGAGAGTAGCTGTATTTAAGATTTATATATATATTTTTGTAAATCCCAGATTTAGTATCAAAGTTCTGTCTCAAGACTGTCTGTGAGAAAATCTTGTTAGTTACATGGAAAAGTTCTATCATTTATGGAAAAATAAAAATATAAGGTACATGATTTATTTTAAAAAATAAATAAATAAAAGGCCTCAGAGGCAGTGAGAAGAGACAGACTTGAACACCAACCACCATGATGTCAGCCATCCTGCTGTTCCCATTATGGAAAGGTAGGAAAGTGGCAACAGGAAATTTCAGATAAAATGAGAGACAGAGAGTGATGAGAGAAACTAACATAGTCTAAGTTACATAGTAGGCAATGGGAATCAAAGACAAGTAAGACCTAAGCCCTACAGTATTCATAGCAAATGCTGTGTAAAATAGATGGATAAATGAAATCACTGGTTGGCTGTATTTGGGGAAACTAAAAAGGCTATAGGATCCAGACTGGCTGGAATCTGATGTAGTATCAGCATGACTTCTGAAAGATAGTTTAAAGTATTTCAGCTAAAATGTGAGAGAAATTTATGAATTAAAAGTTCCTGTAGGATTTCCTTCCTCTTCCCACAATAGCTAATTAATATCAACTATAAAAGAAAATGGAGATTATTCCAGTTGAATAAATCATGTAAGAGTAACATATAAGAGCTGAGAACACAGAAGAGAGGAACAACTCTAGTCTATTTCCATACATCAGAGCCTATACTAGTAAGTCAGCACAGTACTCAGAATTCTCATCTGTACCTCCAAAATGGTAAATCTAAAATCTAAGTAGTTACATGCATGTGTTTTCACAAAGGAAAAGTAAAAAAACAAAACAAAACAAAACAAACCTCTAGGGAGAAATAGTGAAATTAAAAAACAGAGAATGTGGACAAAGGAGGTGATTCCAAAGTTACAGAATAAAATGATAAAATGATTTTAACCCTGAGTATTCTCACAAAAAAATTATTTATTCATCCACAAAATTACTTCTGTGAATATGTGTACCTTTAAGAAACCTTTAATAAAATTTCAAACAGCAGAAATAAAGGACAGCACACTTCTCCCCCCAAATTTTCTCCTCTACCATTCCTCAGACAAGAAAACTGGTAGAATTGGAATATAATGTTCTTATTCTACCAGTGGGATGAGGATGTTCCCAGATGTTTAAGGGAAAAGTTAAAGATGAGCAAGATGAAAAGCATGAGGCGAAAGAGAAGAGGGCGCCAGAGGATGAGATGGCTGGATGGCATCGCTGATCCTCTGGACATGATACTTGGGCAAACTCTGGGAGATGGTTAGAGACAGGGAGGCCTGGAGTGCTGTGGTCTATGGGGTCTCAAAGAGTCAGACAAGACTGGGCAAATGAACAACAAGATGAAAATAAACAGCTTGGTAGTGTCACGTGCCTTCTACAGGAAGAAAGTAGCCTACTCTGCCTGCAATAAATAATGAAAACTAGACCAAAACATCTCAATCTAGAGAAGATAATCGTACATCATTTCATGAAACAAAGAATGAAATCATCAGAACATTATCTTATTAATAAAATGAAGAACAATTAGAGGAGATGATAAGACAGTAGAATGAGATAAGAAAGGGGACTGCAAGCAAAACAGAGGGCCAAAACAGTATTGTGCATTTATTTAATAAACTGAAAATAGTAGTACAATTGAATCATATAGGAAAATATTAAGATGCTAATAACATATACATGAAAAAGATAAAAGGTTAAAGGTTTTAGAGATACCATATAATATGAACATAACTAGTACCCTGTATTAGGGAATCAACAAATAGCATACAGATCTATTCAAAAACATAGTGCAGGAGAACTTATAGAGTGTAAGGAAACAATGGATTCACAGAGAGTAGGACGATCCTAATTCCACAATAAAAGGAGCTATGTTTACAGATCAACTATTGATTTCTAAAAATCAAAGACTAATTTCTGTCAAATATATATACTAAAAAAGGAAATAAATAGAATGTGTGTTTGGAGTGGGAAATGGTATGATAGAACAATTTCAGCTTGACTTCAACTTTCTTAACCATGTGTAATGAAATAATATGGAATTAGTAGTATACATGAGAGAATCTGTCAAAATTAGGCTGTCATCAATCCGTTCCTTGTGCATGAACACTACTAGCTCCTCTAAGTGGATGTGTTCACTCCTTAAGTGATACCATGTCAGATTTAAACTTTGCCTACATCAGGACCAACATTGTCACCTCTTCTCTTTCGAGCATTCTGCTGAAATGTAAGGAGTCCAGGCTATCTTGGAGAGAGAAAAAATGTGAGGTGTCACTGAAGTACGAGACATGTGAATGAATAGCTGTCTTAGATGTTCCAGCCTCAGCAGTTACTAGCAGTTACTCAGTAGATACTAGCTTCACCTCGGTGAAGCCCCAGATACCCATCCTGCCAGACTCTATCCACATTTCTGGTCCACAAAAAAGTGAGGGAAAAATGAATATTTATTGCTTTAAATCACTAAGTTTTAAGGTTGTTTATACCATAATAGATCTTTAGGACAGTTTACTCAATCAAAATCCATTTAAAAATAAGTAATGAGCAGACATTCTCAACTATTTTCTTTTAAATGAAGGAACACAAAATCTATTAATCATTCTTGGTAAATGATTATCCAATCAAGATTAAATTAAAGCACCTAGAGATGGAAAAACAGTGCTAAAAAGTGACTAACTTTGAGCATTAAATTCATTCAGAAATAATGATGCTACTGAAAATTTATTTCTTATATAAAACAGAATTTAAATGGTATGAACTTGGACAATGTTAAAGTAATAACATAACCAAGCAAAATGACAGTGTGAGTAGAGGACACTAGAGAATTAGCCAATGACTATTATCATCACATTTCTCAGTAAGGAGTCATTAAAACACAGTTTACACAAACTTGACTAGAGTGTGTTAATGCCTTTCAAACATTAATAACCTTAGTGAGATTTGTCAGAAAATGGTATTCCTTATTTAGTAGACACATTTATTTGAATATCGAAAATGATCCCCCTTTTCATTTTAGCAAACATAAATTGTATGCTATAATATTTATGATAATATCTACAACATTTCTTTTGGAAATGTTTCTTTGTTTTTATATATGTATATACATTAAATAATATCTCTATAGCTAAATCTCTCCAATGTAATAGACATAAGTCACATTTGGCTATTTAAGTTAAAATTAATGAAATTAAATAAATTTAGAAATGCTATTTTTCAGTTTCACTAGCCACAAATCAAGTGCTCAATAGTCATACAGGGCTGCTGCTGCTGCTGCTGCTGCTGCTGCTGCTGCTAAGTCGCTTCAGTTGTGTCTGACTCTATATGACCACATAGACGGCCGCCCACCCGGTTCCACTGTCCCTAAGATTCTCCAGGCAGGGATACTGGAGTGGGTTGCCATTTCCTTCTCCAATGCATGAAAGTGAAAAGTGAAAGTGAAGTCCCTCAGTCGTGTCTGCCTCTTCGCGACCCCATGGACTGTTGCCCACCAGGCTCCTCCGTTTATGGGATTTTCCAGGCAAGAGTGCTGGATTGGGTTGCCATTTTCTTCTCCACATACAGGGCTAGAACCTAGTATATTGGAAGTAAAAGAAATGAAGCAAAGTCTACTTAATGTTAATAGTGGTTGTCACTTGCACAGCAGTTTGGGGTTTCATTTTATGTTTATTTATGCTTTAATTTTGTGTATTTGTATTTTATGAATTTCTTGAATAATTGTCAATAACTTTCTACCATATTTACAAAATAAGCTGAAACTAAAATGACATTTCTTTTTAAAATATCTAGAGGAAAATAACAAAGTTTCAATACAGGTTAATTCTGGATTGTGGAGATTCAGAAGACTATAATAATCATTTTTTTTATTTATAGCATTTAAAATTTTTTTAGAATATCATGGAATAATAATATAATAAACTTTCTGTGCTTTCTGATTGATTTTTCTGTAAACTTAAAAAAAACCTCTAAAATAAAATATATTGAACAAAAATATGAAAAAAATTGAGAAAATGTTATTATTAAAAGTTACCATCTTTGAAAAACTTGGAGATAAAAAGATCATGGTGAAAAAAAAAAAAGATCATGGTGTATATGACAGATTACAATTATTCAGTATATTTGCCCTAATAAACATAGTTAGATAGAAGACTAAGAGCTAGGAAGAAATTCTTT
The DNA here is from genome assembly GCF_042477335.2 of Ovis canadensis. Classification (NCBI taxonomy): domain Eukaryota; kingdom Metazoa; phylum Chordata; class Mammalia; order Artiodactyla; family Bovidae; genus Ovis; species Ovis canadensis. Next base: position 33,096,070 of record NC_091261.1, on the reverse strand, counting down.
TAGAGTTCTGTGAATTCTAAATTATTTGGATTTTATAAATTTAAGTACAAGAAAGAAATGAGTGAAACATAATAATCAGAATTCCTTCTCTTGAGAAATTGAGTGTATGATAAAGCACACTATACTGTACAAATTTTACTAAGGGTTCTAGAGAACTCAGTTCAGTTAAATTCAGTTCAGTCACTCAGTCACGTCTACTCCTTGCGACCCCATGAATTGCAGCACACTAGTCCTCCCTGTCCATCACCAACATCTGGAGTTCACCCAAACTCATGTCCATCGAGTCAGTGATGCCATCCAACCATCTCATCCTCTGTTATCCCCTTCTCCTCCTGCCCCCAATCCCTCCCAGCATCAGAGTCTTTTTCAATGAATCAACACTTCGCATGAGGTAGCCAAAGTATTGAAGTTTCAGCTTTAGCATCAGTCCTTCCAATGAACACCCAGGACTGATCTCATTTAGGATGGACTGGTTGGATCTCCTTGCAGTTCAAGGGATTCTCAAGAGTCTTCTCTAACACCACAGTTCAAACGCATCAATTCTTCAGTGCTCACCTTTCTTCATAGCCCAACTTTCACATCCATATTTGACCACTGGAAAAACCATATCCTTCTCTAGATGGACGTTTGTTGGCAAAGTACTGTCTCTGCTTTTGAATATACTATCTAGGTTAGTCATAACTTTCCTTCCAAGGAGTAAGCATCTTTTAATTTCATGGCTGCAACCATCATCTGCAGTGATTTTGAAGTCCCCAAAAATAAAGTCTGACACTGTTTCCACTGTTTCCCCATCTATTTGCCATGAAGTGATGGGACCAGATACCATGATCTTAGTTTTCTGAATGTTGAGTCTTATTTTATTTTATTTTTATTTTTTGAATGTTGAGTTTTAAGATAACTCTTTCACTCTCCTCTTTCGTTTCATCAAGAGGCTTGTTAGTTCCTCTTCACATTCTGCCATAAGGGTGGTGTCATCTGCATATATGAGGTTATTGATATTTCTCCCGGCAATCTTAATTCCAGCTCGTGCTTCTTCCAGCCCAGCAGTTCTCATGATGTACTCTGCATAGAAGTTAAATAAGCAGGGGGACAATATACAGCCTTGACGTACTCCTTTTCCTATTTGGAACCAGTCTGTTGTTCCATGTACAGTTCTAACTGTTGCTTCCTGACCTGCATATAGGTTTCTCAAGAGGCAGGTCAGGTGGTCTGGTATTCCCATCTCTTTCAGAATTTTCCACAGTTTATTGTGATCCACACAGTCAAAGGCTTTGGCATAGTCAATAAAACAGAAAGAGATGTTTTTCTGCAATTCTTTTGTTTTTTTTTTCCATGATCCAGCGGAGGTTGGCATTTTGATCTCTGGTTCCCCTGCCTATTCTAAAACAGTTTGAACATATGGATGTTCACGGTTCACGTATTGCTGAAGCCTGGCTTGGAGAATTTTAAGCATTACTTTACTAGCGTGGGAGATGAGTGCAACTGTGCAGTAGTTTGAGCATTCTTTGGCATTGCCTTTCTTTGGGATGGAATGAAAACTGACCTTTTCCATTCCTGTGGCCACTGCTGAGTTTTCCAAATTTGCTGGCATATTGAGTGCAGCACTTTCACAGCATCGTCTTTCAGGATTTGAAAGAGCTCAACTGGAATTCCATCACCTCCACTAGCTTTGTTCATAGTGATGCTTTCTAAGGTCCACTTGACTTCACATTCCAGGATGTCTTGCTCTAGGTGAGTGATCATACCATCGTGATTATCTTGGTCATGAAGATCTTTTTTGTACAGTTCTTCCATGTATTCTTGCCACCTCCTCTTAATATCTTCTGCTTCTCTTAGGTCCATACCATTTCTGTCCTTTATTGAACCCATCTTTGCATGAAATGTCCCCTTGGTATCTCTAATTTTCTAGAAGAGATCTCCAGTCTTTCTCATTCTATTCTTTTCCTCTATTTCTTTGCATTGATCACTGAAGAAGGCTCTCTTATCTCTTCTTGCTATCCTTTGGAACTCTGCATTCAGATGATATATCTTTTCTTTTCTGCTTTGCTTTTCGCCTCTTTTCTTTTCACAGCTATTTGTAAGGCCTCCCCAGACAGCCATTTTGATTTTTTTGCATTTCTTTTCCATGGGGATGGTCTTGATCCCTGTCTCCTGGACAATGTCATGAACCTCCATCCATAAGTCATTAGGCACCCTATCAGATCTAGTCTCTTAAATCTATTTTTCACTTCCACTGTATAATCATAAGGGATTTGATTTAGGTCATATGTGAATGGTCTAGTGGTTTTCCCTATTTTCTTCAATTTCAGTCTGAATTTGGCAATAATGAGTTCATGAGCTGAGCCACAGTCAGCTCCTGGTCTTGTTTTTGCTGACTGTATAGAGCTTCTCCATCTTTGGCTTCCCTGGTGGCTCAGAGGATAAAGCATCTGCTTGCAATGTACGAGACCCAGTTTTGATCCCTGGGTTGGGAAAATCTGCTCAAGAAGTAAATGGAAACCCACTCCAGTATTCTTGCCTGGGGAATCCCATGGAAAGAGGAGCCTGGTGGCCTACAGTCCACCCTGTCGCAAAGAGTCATACATGAATGAGCGACTTCACACACACATAGAACTTCTCCTTCTTTGGCTGCAAAGAATATAATCAATCTGATTTCAGTGTTGACCATCCGGTGATGTCCATGTGTAGAGTCTTCCCTTGTGTTGTTGGAAGAGGATGTTTGCTATGACCAGTACATTCTCTTGGCAAAACTGTATTAGCCTTTGCCCTGCTCCATTCCATATTCCAAGGCCAAATTTGCCTGTTAATCCAGGTGTTTCTTGACTTCCTACTTTTGTATTCCAGTCCCCTATAATGAAAAAGACATCTTTTTTGGGTGTTGGTTCTAAAAGGTCTTCATAGAACCATTGAACTTCAGCTTCTTCAGCGTTACTGGTTGGAGCATAGACTTGGATTACTTGATATTGAATGGTTTGCCTTGGAAAAGAACAGAGATCATTCCGTCGTTTTTGATATTGCATCCAAGTACTGCATTTTGGACTCTTGTTGACCATGATGGCTACTCCATTTCTTCTAAGGGATTCCTGCCCACATCCGAAGTCAAGGGCAGCGGCTGACAGGAGCCCATGAACAGTAGGATTCAGTTCAGTTCCAGTTTAACAGTATCACAGGTTTGGAAATTCATTTACCAAATTAGCTCAACTTCAAGGCAGCATCTGGCTAGCACAGTCTCTCTTTAAAAGCAGCAACAGCTTTCGCAAAATGAGACTAACCTGCATCAGCACCATGGATGTTGACATTAGATTCCCTCAAGCCACAAGAAAAGAGAAGAAAATGAGTGACTATCATTTAATAACTAAGAAGGCTGATTATGAATGCCATTACAACACCACTGAGTATAGATTAGACATGGGGTTAGGAGTGTATTTTGAAGAATGGCTGTCACTCCTATAAGAATTAAAGATGACAAAGATAAAGCAGTACTTTCTATTTATATTCTACTATGCACCATAAAATTTACCCTCAGAGTTGTGTAATATAGAACAGCACAAGCTACATCAAATCATTCAAAAATGTGTGGGGACAATCAGTTCTTCATTTAAAATACTACAAAACACAAGAATTTGATTCTCTGGATTCTCCACTCCTTCAGCCCCATTCTGGTCCAACCAACATTCCTGAGTGGATTTCAAATCCTTTTGGACTAGAGTAATGAAATAGGAGTCATTTAATCTTGAGATAACCTGCTTATTTCCCATTTCTGCCCCTGCCACTCACATGCACAAGAGAATGATCTACAATTTCCCAGATGATGCTTCTGGGCAGTCAGTGATACAGGCCAGTTGATTACTCCTTTTTCTTTGATACAGTTTCATCATTGATTTTCTCTGCACATGCCAAATTTCCTCTCTGAAAATAGCCCCTCTGCTATTCAATACTGCCCACTCAATCATTTGTTATTGATAATGACTTCTTACATTTATTATTATTATTATTGTCATATCATTATTATTATATATTTTCTCTCATAAAGGACAGTGTTCTTTGGAAAGGAGACTAGCTCATATGTTGCAATTTTAACCCTAATTGTTCTCATGTGAACATGTTAACATTATCAGCAGTATTATTTTTTAATAGAAAATATGGGCTATATGGCTTTCAATGAGTTTGCATTTGTATTTCTTATTCTACTAGATTAAAAGTCTCTGGCCATTATGTGTGTGCTTGCATCAAGCACATTATTTCAGTGCATGAGTATAATGGTAATAACATGATAATAATGGTAATAACAATGATAACAGCAACAGTATACAATATAACTTTAAAGACAGGAAAGGAAGTACAAGGTGGAAACTCTCAAAGTTCAATTTACTAGCAGTTAAAATTACTTGGGAAAAAGAAAGTCTAGTAAAGTTAGATTCAGAGTTCTGAGAAAGACATTATTTTTTTTTAATATTGATTTACAATCAATATTATGAAATAATTTTTATGATCCCCGATTAGCCTACATCATGTACACTTGAAAGTGAAAGCTGCTCAGTCGTGTCTAACTCTTTGCAACCTCATGGACTATACAGTACTTGGAATTCTCCAGGCCAGAATACTGGAGTGGGGAGCCTTTCCCTTCTCCAGGCGATCTTCCAAGCCCAGGGATAAAACCCAGGTCTCGCACATTGCAGGCAGATCCTTTTACCAGCTGAGCCACAAAGGAAGCCTGTTATGTATTCTTAGTGTTTTGTAATTGGAACACAAAGAAACACAACCTCTATATTTGTGTTTCATTAAACATGCATATGAGGCAGTAGAAATGGATACCTTTATAAACTTAATCTAGTTTTAGAAAAAGGTTCAAGATACTCAGAATTAATATAAGTTCTTGGAGGAACTCATCCAAGCCCTGAAAAGTATTGTTAAAAAAAGTAAACTGAAAAATAAATATTCTCTTTAACCTATTTACTAAATGAAAGAACAATATTGAAGAGTGACTTCATGGAATTAAATGTTCTAGATTTCATTTATCTTTTTTCTCTTTAAATCTGCAATAAATTCAACTTGCCCATTACTCTAAATAAAATGCAACCAGGGAAAGTTGTCAAAGCCTGCACTTAAAAAACATAGATATCCTTCATATTTATTAGAACACAGTACACTTTCCATTTTGGGTTGAATATGCTATCTTTAGCCTGAACTATGATGAATGTTGCCAAATGCATTTTCTACATATCTCTGGCATGAAGCAATATTGCTAAATGTAAAGAACAATCTAAGAGACATACTATAGAATCACTTTGGGTGTGTACTTGCTCTTCCACTTCTTCTCTAGTCAAAGCCTTAACAAGAAGTAAATTTTACATTCATACATAAGTCAAATAGAATTGAGTACAGTTTCTACCTTTGCTGTTACAGTGCTGCTTTTAGATGAGATCTGTGATCTTTGTCACTGTGGTGTCTTTTATTCTGCTAAATAGAAAAATTTGCAAAAAATTCATTTAAATTCTCATTAAATTGCCCTTAATCATTCAAATTTGAATATATATGATTAAACTTCTAAGACTCAATTAAGCAAAGATGAAATTTACACAGCACTTAAAAATTTTTCAGCCTTCTTTGTGATAAACAAGACAGACTCCAACCTGATCAACTCTGCTCCAATAAAAGTTATTATTAACAGAATTGCAATAAGAAAGGTTGTGAGCACAGCTTCTTTCAAGTTCAGCAGGAGAGAATATGAAGAATAATTAATGTAAAAGGGTTCAATAGGGTTTTGACTTTGTTATCCTTATAAACTATCAATTAGGACAAATTGCTTTCTGTATTTTCTTTCGCAGTTCAATTCAGCTGCTTAGTCATGTCTAACTTTTTGCAACCCCATGGACTGCAGCAGGCCAGGCCTCCTTGTCCATCAGCAACTCCTGGAGTTTACTCAAACTTGTGTCCATTGAATCAGTGATGCAATCCAACCATCTCATCCTCTGGTGCCCCCTTTTCCTCCTGCCCTCAAGCTTTCCCAGCATCAGGGTCATTTCAAATGAGTCAGTTCTTCACATCAGTTGGCCAAAGTATTGGAGTTTTAGCTTCAGCATCAGTCTTTCCAATGAATATTCAGGACTGATTTCTTTAGACGGACTGGGTGGATCTCCTTGCACTTTAAGGGGCTCTCAAGAGTCTTCTCCACACCACAGTTCAAAAGCATCAATTCTTCAGCATGAATATATGGGTTTTGAAGATCTTCTTTATGTAGTTCTTCTGGGTATCAACACATGGTTGCCTGTGTATTACACAAGTTCAGTTTGGGGCAGCAAAAATAATAGTAATAGTAATTAATCTAAAACTATAAATACTAATTGATTTAATGCTTGTTGGTCCTTTTTTAATTTCAAAAATCACGTCAAAATACCTATTTACATTACTGTTATCAGTTCAGTTAAGCTGCTCAGCCGTGTCCAACCTTTTGCAACCCCATGGACTGGAGCATGCCAGGCCTCCCTGTCCATCACTAACTCCCGGAGTTCACCCAAACCCACGTCCATTGTGTAGGTGATTTCATCCAATCATCTCATCCTCTGTCATCCCCTTCTCCTCCTGCCCTCAATCTTTCCCAGGATCAGGGTCTTTTAAACTAAGTCAGCTCTTCACATCAGGTGGCCAAATTACTGGAGTTTCAGCTTCAACATCAGTCCTTTCAATGGACACCCAGGACTGATATCCTTTAGGATGGACAGATTGGATCTCCTTGCAGTTCAAGGGACTCTCAAGAGTCTTCTCCAACACCACAGTTCAACAACATCAATTGTTTGGCGTTCAGCTTTCTTCACAGGCCAGCTCTCACATTGACACATGGCCACTGGAAAAACCATAGCCTTGACTAGATGGACCTTTGTAGGCGAAGTAATATCTGTGCCTTTTAATATGCTATCTAGGTTGGTCATAACTTCCAACTTCATAACTTCCAAAGAGTAAGCGTCTCTTAATTTCATGGCTGCAATCAGCATCTGCAGTAATTTTAAAGCCCTCCAAAAATAAAGTCTGACACTGTTTCCACTGTTTCCCTATCTATTTCCCATGAAGTGATGAGACCAGATGCCATGATCTTCATTTTCTGAATGTTAAGCTTTAAGCCAGCTTTTTCACTCTCCTCTTTCACTTTCATCAAGAAGCTTTTTAGCTCCTCTTCACTTTCTGCCATAAGGGTGGTATTATCTGCATATCTGAGGTTATTGATATTTCTCCCAGCAATCTTGATTCCAGCTTGTGTTTCTTCCAGCCCTGCATTTCTCATGATGTAGTCAGTATATAAGTTAAATAAGCAGGGTGACAATATATAGCCTTGCCATGCTCTTTTTTCCTATTTGGAACCAGTCTGTTGTTCCATGTCCAGTTCTAACTGTTGCTTCCTGACCTGCATATAGGTTACTCAAGAGACAGGTCAGGTGGTCTGGTGTTCCCATTTCTTTCAGAATTTTCCAGAGTTTCTTGTGATCCACACAGTCAAAGGCTTTGGAATAGTCAATAAAGCAGAAACAGATGCTTTTCTGGAACTCTCTTGCTTTCTCCATGATCCAGCAGATGTTGGCAATTTGATCTCTGGTTCCTCTGGCTTTTCTAAAACCAGCTTGAACATCTGGAAGTTCACCATTCATGTATTGCTGAAGCCTGGCTTGGAGAATTTTGAGCATTACTTTACTAGCATGTGAGATGAGTGCAATTGAGCATTGTTTGGCATTGCCTTTCTTTGAGATTGGAATGAAAACTGACCTTTTCCAGTCCTGTGGCCACTGCTGAGTTTTCCAAATTTGCCTCGTCAAAGGTAAGGAGCAGCGCCCGTGCTTTGCTGGAGCAGATGTGAAGAGATACCACACGTCCAAATAAGAGAAACCCAAGTAAATGGTGGATGTTGCAAGAGGACATTCACACTGAAACCATAATCACAGAAAACTAGTCAATCTGATCACACAGACCGTAGTCTTGTCTAACTCAATGAAACTAAGCCATGCTATGTGGGGCCACCCAAGATGGGAGGGTCATGGTAGAGAGGTCTGACAGAATGTGGTCCACTGGAAAAGGGAATGGCAAGCCACCAGTATTCTTGCCTTGAGAATCCCATGAACAGTATGAAAAGGCAAAATGCTAGGATACTGAAAGGGGGACACCCCAGGTCAGTAAATGCCCAATATGCTACTGAAGACCAGCGGAGAAATAACTCCAGAAAGAATGAAGACATGGATCCAAAGCAAAAACAATACCCAGTTGTGGATATGACTGGCGATAGAAGCAAGGTCCAATGCTATAAAACCTGGAAAGTCAGCTCCATGAATCAAGGCACATTTTAAAGTGGTCAAATCGGAGATGGCAAGAGTGAACATTGACATTCTTGGAATCAGAGAACTAAAATGGACTGGAATGGGTGAATTTAACTTAGATAACCTTTATATCTACTACTGTGGGCAGGAATCCCTTAGAAGAAATGGAGTAGCCATCATGGTCAACAAAAGAGTCCGAATGAAGTACTTGGATGCATGATCTCTGTTCATTTCCAAGGCAAACCATTCAATATCACGCTAATTGAAGCCTATGCCCCAACCAGTAACGCTGAAGAAGCTAAAGTTGAACTGTTCTATGAAGACCTTTTAGAACTCACATACAAAAAAGATGTCCTTTTCATTATAGGGGACTGGAATGCAAAAGTAGGAAGTCAAGAGAAACCTGGAGTAACAGGCAAATTTGACCTTGGAATACAAAATGAAACAGGCCAAAGGCTAATAGAGTTTTGCCAAGAGAACACACTGGTCTTAATAAACACTCTCTTCCTACAACTAAAAACAAAACAAAACAAAACAAAACAAAAAAACTCTACATATGGACATCACCTGATGGTCAACATCAAAATCACATTGATTATATTCTTTGCAGCCAAAGATGGACAAGCTCTATACAGTCAGCAAAAACAAGACCAGGAGCTGACTGTGGCTCAGATTATAAACTCTTTATTGCCAAATTCAGACTGAAATTGAAGAAAGTAAGGTAAACCACTAGACCATTCACATATGACCTACATCAAATCACTTATGATTATACAGTGGAAGTGAAAAATAGATTTAAGGGACTAGATCTGATAGACAGAGTGCCTGATGTACTACAGATGAAAGTTCATGACATTGTACAGGAGACAGGGATCAAGACCATCCCCATGGAAAAGAAATGCAAAAAAGCAAAATGGCTGTCTGGGGAGGCCTTACAGATAGCTATGAAAAGAAGAGAGGTGAAAAATAAAGGAGAAAAGGAAAGATATAAGCATCTGAATGCAGAGTTCCAAAGAATAGCAAGAAGAGATAAAAAAGCCTTCCTCAGCAATCAATTCAAAGAAATAGAGGAAAAGAATACAATGGGCAGAAGCAGAAGATATTAAGAAGAGGTGGCAAGAATACACGGAAGAACTGTACCAAAAAGATCTTCACGACCCAGATAGTCATGATGATGTGATCACTAATTTAGAACCTGACATCTTGGAATGTGAAGTCAAGTGGGCCTTAGAAAGCATCACTATGAACAAAGCTAGTGGAGGTGATGGAATTCCCATTGAGCTATTTCAAATTCTGAAAGATGATGCTGTGAAAGTGCTGCACTCAATATGCCAGCAAATTTGGAAAACTCAGCAGTGGCCACAGGACTGGAAAAGGTCAGTTTTCATTCCAATTCCAAAGAAAGGCAATGCCAAACAATGCTCAAACTACCACACAATTGCATTCATCTCAGATGCTTGTAAAGTAATGTTCAAAATTCTCCAAGCCAGGCTTCAGCAATGCATGAACGTGAACTCTCTGATGTTCAAGCTGGTTTTAGAAAGGCAAAGGAACCACCGATCAAATTGCCAACATCTGCTGGATCATGGAAAAAGCAAGAGAGTTCCAGAAAAACATCTATTTCTACTTTATTGACTATGCCAAAGCCTTTGACTGTGTGGATCACAATAAACTGTGGAAAATTCTGAGAGAGATGGGAATACCAGACCACCTGACCTGCCTCTTGAGAAATCTGTATGCAGGTCAGGAAGCAACAGTTAGAACTGGACATGGAACAACAGACTGCTTCCAAATAGGAAAAGGAATACGTCAAGGCTGTATATTGTCACCCTGCTTATTTAACTTATATGCAGAGTACATCATGAGAAACGCTGGGCTGGAAGAAACACAAGCTGGAATCAAGATTGCCAGGAGAAACATCAATAACCTCAGAAATGTAGATGACACCACCCTTATGGCAGAAAGTGAAAAGGAGCTAAAAAGCCTCTTGATGAAAGTGAAAGAGGAGAATGAAAAAGTTGGCTTAAAGCTCAACATTCAGAAAATGAAGATCATGGCATCCGGTCCCATCACTTCATGGTAAATAGATGGGGAAACAGTGGAAACAGTGTCAGACTTTATTTTTGGGGGCTCCAGAATCACTGCAGAGGGTGACTGCATCCATGAAATTAAAAGACGCTTACCCCTTGGAAGAAAAGTTATGACCAATCTAGATAGCCTATTGAAAAGCAGAGACATTACTTTGCCGACTAAGGTCCGTCTAGTCAAGGCTAAGGTTTTTCCTGTGGTCACGTGTAGATGTGACTGTTGGACTGTGAAGTAGACTGAGCACCGAAGAATTGATGCTTTTGAACTGTGGTGTTGGAGAAGACTCTTGAGGGTCCCTTGGACTGCAAGGAGATCCAACCAGTCCATTCTGAAGGAGAGCAACCCTGGGATTTCTTTGGAAGGAATGATGCTAGAGCTGAAGCTCCAGTACTTTGGCCACCTCATGCGAAGATTTGACTCATTGGAAAAGACTCTGATGCTGGGAGGGATTGGGGGCAGGAGGGGAAGGGGATGACCAAGGATGAGATGGCTGGATGGCATCACAGACTCGATGGACATGAATCTGAGTGAACTCCGGGGGATGGTGATGAACAGGGAGGCCTGGCATGCTGCGATTCATGGGGTCGCAAACAGTCGGACACGATTGAGCGACTGAACTGAACTGAACTGAACTGAGAGATCTCTTCAAGAAAATTAGAGCTACCAAGAGAAGATTTCATGCAAAAATGGGCTCGTAAAAGACAGAAATGATATGGACTTAACAGAAGCAGTAGATATTAAGAAGAGGTGGCAAGTATACACAGAAGAACTGCACACAAAAAAAATCTTCATAACCCAGATAATCACCACGGTGTGATCACTCACCTAGAGCCAGACATCCTGGAATGTGAAGGCAAATGGGCCTTAGAAAGCATCATCACGAACAAAGCTAGCGGAGTTGATGGAATTTCAGTTGAGCTCTTACTGGTATAGCATATAAATAATATACTTTATGTGAAGCACTATGTCAGTTATAACTTATTGCCGCAACATTACACATTCTTTATTTTATTACACACACCATATTTAGACTCTAAGCTTATATTTAGCATGAGACACAATTTGAGTGTTTTTTTTTTTTTTTTGCAAGTGATATATGTAGGCCGTTTTGATGAATTGCAGTTTTCCACTCTTTGAGATCACTTACTTCTCAAACCATTATAGCATTTCAGTAAAAATAATTCTTCTTAAAAATGAACAGGGAAAATATTTACCTGATCACAATTGTGATTACAATGGGCATAGTTACTATTAAAAGAATAAGTCAAACATTTACAAATCTTTCATTCGTATTTGAATGCCATTTGTAAGCTAATTAATACCTTTTTTTCCCTTGGTTCTTTTTGATTGTATATCAAAAGCATTTCTCCTTTCATTTTTAGATAATTGATTTTCAACTTCTTCATGCCTAAAGGAATCAAATATATTGTCTATATGAAAATGTGTGTCATGTACACCCATGGTGGATTCATGTCAATGTATGGCAAAACCAATACAGAATTGTAAAGTAAAATAAAGTAAAAATAAAAATATATTAAAAAGTCTAATTATCACAATTACAAATGTATATTTCATGTTGGACATCCTGTAGTAAAGGTAAGAAGCAAAAAAAAAAAAAAGAAAGAAAAGAAAGAAAATGGGTGTCCATGTATGGCAAAACCAATACAGTATTGTAAAGTAAAATAATGCAAAAATAAAAATTTAATAAAAAAAAAGAAAAAAGAAAATGTGTGTCCAATGTCCCAAAGTTCATATAACAAGAACACATTTTAATCCTTATTTTAAAATATGGGGAAATTGTACCAGTACTTAAGTTTATACCTTAAAAAGGATGCCACACCTGAGTATCCTCTCTCATAATTATCCCCCCTTCCCAGCCCCCTGTACTGCATCACTTAAGATTATTCTCTCTTTTGCACTCTAAATACAACTCATTAGCAAATAACAACTTATGCCTCCTCAATATCTCAACCTATTCATTTTTTCCCATACTTAGTACCTGTGACCCAGTCCCCAAATAACCATCACCCCTTTCCTGGACTATTGCAATAACCTCCTAAAGCAGTTATCAATATTCCCTCCAGCCACTTTCTTAATCCATTTTCCACAGTGAAGTCAGATTAATCATTCCAATAAATCAAATCTGATCTTGGCACACCTCTCCCACTGGAAATGGCATGTTTTGGGTCTTTCTTATTTCTGTACCCTCTAGTCTTCTTCGGAGAAGGCAATGGCACCCTACTCCAGTACTCTTGACTGGAAAATCCATGGTTGGAGGAGCCTGGTGGGCTGCAGTCCATGAGGTCACTAAGAGTCAGATACGACTGAGCAACTTCACTTTCACTTTTCACTTTCATGCATTGGAGAAGGAAATGGCAACCCACTCCAGTATTCTTGCCTGGAGAATCCCAGGGACAGGGGGAAGCCTGGTGGGTTGCTGTCTATGGGGTCACACAGAGTCGGACACGACTGAAGCGACTTAGCAGTCTTCCTATAGTTTCTCATCTATCTCTGTCTCATCACAGTTCATTTTCTTATAATCTCACCTCTCTGTGGAATGTTAATCCTTTCCTCACCATCAAATGAAATCTCAGGGCATTCATATTTTTCTCAGAGAAACATTTTTGGATTTCAATTAACTCTCTCTTGCCTTAATATTAGCTTTCATAGAACTATGTTCTCTTTTTCAACTGAAATAATGACATTGAAAGTGAAAGTGAAAGTGAAATTGAAGTCACTCAGTCCTGTCTGACTCTTTGTGACCCCATGGACTGTAGCCTATCAGGCTCCTGCGTCCATGGGATCTTCCAGGCAAGAGTGCTGGAGTGGATTGCCTTTGCCTTCTACAGGGAATCTTCCCGATGTGCAAATATGTTATTACTCTCTGTTCTAACTTTAGGGCATGTAGTACACGAAAGCTGGATTTTTTCAGGATACCCGTACCCTAGAACAATCCAAGCCAAGTACAAAAAAGCTAGTACGTTACCGAGTCCAAGCCCATGTGGAACTCTGCACAACAGACCAATGCATTGAAAACTAAATTCTTAGATCAAGGAATAGTGACCTTATTTGGAAAGCAAGCAGACTGAGAAGATGGTAGACTAGTATCCCTAAGAACCATCCTGCCTGAGGTAGAATTCAGGCCTCTTCTATACACAAAAAGGGGAGAGAGTAAAGTCAAATACCTCCTGGTTCCAGTCAACCTCTAAAAGTGATGTGTTAGTTTCTCCCTGCCCAAAGCCATTCAGAGCTTGGCTGGGTTGGGATGTTTCCTATGAGACGAACAAAAGTTTTAGCTTAATACTTATAGCTCAGTCAGTTAAGAATCAGCCTGCAATGCAGGAGTCTGCCTGTTATGCAGGAGATGTGCTTTTGATCCCTGGATTGGGAAGATCCCCTGGAGAAAGAAACAGCAACACACTCCAATATTCTTGCCTTGGAATCCCATGGACAGAGGAGACTGGTGGTCTACAGTCCACAGGGTCGCAAGAGTTGGACATAACTTAGTGACTAAACCACCACCACCACTGGGAAGCAAGGTTCTCAGAGACTGGCCATTATATAAAATTTAAGTTTATAGGCAATATCCCTTTAGTGAATGAATTGTAATAGAACACAAAGTATTTTTTTTCTATTGCAACTATGTGGCAGCCATGTGATCTGCACTATAGAAGTATAATTTTATTTAACCCACATAATAATTTTAAAAATTAAGTATTGGCATTATTTTTTTTATGAGGAACTAGAGGCAAAAAGAAGGCAACTAACTTGTGGAGGCCACAGAGCTGGTAAATGAGAGATTTGGGTTTTGAGCCAAAAATCTGTAGGACTTAGTAGATGCTTGCTAAGAATCTATATGATACACTGCCTCACAGGATAGACAGTTACTGAACATGAGTAAAATGAATAGTTGCCATACTCAGGACAACCTTGATGACATAAATAGGTATTTCTATTCATGTATTCAAAAATTGGATTTGAATAATTTATTCAATATATAGTTTAAGTAAAGCAATATCAAATATAGCCCCCACATTTAGTGAAATTCATTTGGTGTCTTTTCTGTGACATAGCACAGACAAAGAGAATATAATTGTGTTTACATAAATTAGGTTGAAACTTATGCAGCTTCTGTATGTAGGCTAAAAACTGAAAACAAATATTTGAGTGTTTTCTTACAAAGTGAATAGTCCTCATATGTGTAGTGAAGCATTTTGATGGTATTCTCTGAACATTGTTTATTCAGACAAAAATTAAATTAATAATCTAATAGTTGATTAATGAAAGGCAGATCAAGATTTCTTCTGCTTAACCTGTTTTAGACCATGATATCTTTCTTTAAACAGAATGCATCTATCTTGTTATAAGCACTTAGGTGCTTTACATTTAAATATAAATAAAGCAAATGCTCTACTTTCTGCATGCTTGGTCTATTGGGAGAAACAAAAGAGATAACATTGCAGACTGGTAAGTGTGTACATAGAAAGGAGTAATTTACCCATGGGAAAACTTCAGGACCAACAAGAGCCAACTGAACATTGAAAAGGATTGTTTCCTTCCTTTGGAAAATCAGAGTCATAAACTTGCATTTTGGGGCATAAGAGTGGCTTACTATGAGTAGTACAGGATGCGATTGATTAGATTTTGCAGAGGCAGACAAGATGGTTATGGAAATAGTGAAAAATGAAGCTAAACATGCTAACATCAGCCAGATCATGAAGAGTCTTGATTTGTTAAGGAATGTCAACATTTTCCTAAATGTTAATGGACATAAAACGTGCAGCAGAAGACTAACAAATTCATGTTGTCATTTAAACAAAATCATCTTTGGGAAAAGAGTAAATATATATAGGGATGATGAGGAAGTTTTCATCCAGTAGAAATAGTAGTTAGAAGGCTATTTTCTTAAACCAAAAATTATGAGCACCATACTAAGACTGTTGCATTAGATCTGAAAAGAAATGGAAGAATCAACCTGATATGGTGACTTATTGAAAATGGTTGAAGAAGAAGAGAAGAAGCAAAGATTAATCTTAGATTTTGAACTTTCACAATTGATGGGATGGGAATGTCTTATTTTTCTGTCTCAGTGTCCCATGGAGACCATCTTGAATATAACAAGATCCCCATTTAGGGAATATTTAGGCATGCTCTCTAGGGTAGATGATTTCATTTAAAAATTTCAAAATAAATAAAACATTAATCATGACACAAGGTACAAGCTTAATTTTCAGGTAAGAACATCAGAAATGAAGTAATCTCTGAGTGTTACATGGCTAATAAATGTGTAAACTGAGAGGTAAATCTAGATCCATCATTCTCCATGGAAATTAATCACTATTGATTGTATAGTGTGTGAAAGATGAAAAGCATCAAACAATTAAGGAGATGACTATTCAAGCTGTTAAAATAGGAAGTACTCTTGATATTAAGTATCATTTCAAAGAAAAGGAGGAAGGACTGGAGTCTATAGAGAAGCTAAACAAGGGAGTTATCAGTGAGTCTAATGGGAGTGATAATGAATGATGAAGAGCAAAGTTTAATTGAAGGGTGAAGGCAGTTATTTTGCAGAATATGCCAGGGTAGGATGGTCCTTTTATTGGTTAGTTTCCAGAACACAAAAGGGTAGGACAATTCTTGACTATCATTGCTTTCCACAAACACCAGACTCAGATGAAGTTCAACACTGGAACTTGTTTTAAATTAAAATTCTTTGTTAAAGTAAAATAACTATGCAGTGGGGATAATTTGGCAGTTCATGTTTAATAGAAGGTACTTTTTTTTAGTCATGCCAATTAATAGAGTTACTTTATGTGACACAACAGTTATGTACATAATAGGTCATTTATTCTAAAATCACAACCATTTTTTAGTTTCCCCTAAAAGACGCTTACTCCTTGGAAGGAAAGTTGTGACCAACCTAGATAGCATATTCAAAAGCAGAGACATTACTTTGCCAACAAGGTCTGTCTAGTCAAGGCTGTGGTTTTTCCAGTGGTCATGTATAGATGTGAA
Organism: Ovis canadensis; assembly: GCF_042477335.2. Classification (NCBI taxonomy): domain Eukaryota; kingdom Metazoa; phylum Chordata; class Mammalia; order Artiodactyla; family Bovidae; genus Ovis; species Ovis canadensis. Next base: position 33,079,667 of record NC_091261.1, on the reverse strand, counting down.
AGTTGGACTGTGAAGAAAGCTGAGCACCTAAGAATTGATGCTTTTGAACTATGGTGTTGGAGAAGACTCTTGAGAGTCCCTTGGACTGCAAGGAGATCCAACTAGTCCATTCTGAAGGAGATCAGCCCTGGGATTTCTTTGGAAGGACTGATGCTAAAGCTGAAGCTCCAGTACTTTGGCCACCTCATGAGAAGAGTTGACTCATTGGAAAAGACTCTGATGCTGGAAGAGATTAGGGGCAAGAGGAGAAGGAGACGACAGAGAATGAGATGGCTGGATGGCATCACCGACTCGATGGACGTGAGTTTGGGTGAACTCCGGGAGTTGGTGATAGACAGGGAGGCCTGGCATGCTGTAGTTCATTGAGTCACAAAGAGTCGGACACGACTGAGCAACTGAACTGAACTCAGGCCTCAAAACTCTTTCCTGTTACTACTCGATGTTACCATATTTATATTCTCTTGAAATTTAAGCTTCTAAAAGCTCAAAATCTAACATTATTATTCCTTCTACAAATATCCATTCAACCATTAGTACTAGACAGAGGGCAAAAGAAGTAATTTGATAGGAGTCCAGCCAGATCTACCTGCTGGTCTTGGATAGTCTCTAAAGAGGGAGGAGGAAGTGGCTGTGGCTCACCCTGAAATGCAGACACATATTAGGGAGCTTCAGCAGCAGCTGACATTTTGGTCCATTAGCCCAAGGCCAGGCCCCAGCAAACAGCCTGTAAGTTATGGTACTGGGACACCTCGGGCCAAACAACTAACTAGATGGGAACACAGTCCTACCCATCAGCGAACAGGCTGCCTAAAGACAAAAGAGCCCACCACTGGCTCTGGGCTCACTCCTAGACCATGGCGCAGTCTACTAGAGGGCCAAGATACAGACCCATCCACCAGAGGACAGGCATGAGCCCCTCCCACCAAGAAGACAGAACAAACCACTAGACCAGCCTCATCCACCAAGGAGCAAGACACCAGAGAGAAAAGTATGATCATGCAACACAGGCCAGACTCCTCCCTAGGACCAGTTAGGCCTGAGGCCAGCCTGCTAGCAGGCTAATGCAACGTTCAGAACACCCTGGAACCCATACTCAACTGTGTCTTGAACCTCACCTTATCACAAACTATCTGAAACAAATTCTGGGATCCCTGGCCCTGAAGCCAGACTCTAGGAACCATCTCTTCTGCCTGTGTACTGGCTCTACACTCAGATTTAGCTTTATCTGTCAGTGAATGGGAAACAGCCTCAGAAGCTTCCAGACCCTGGGACTTAACCCACCAGTTAGCCAACACTAGCCCTGTGGTCCCCCAAGGATTCTTCAACCAGAATCCTTGTGGCCAGACTCCAATAAACAGGAGCCAGCAGCATCCACACAGGGCAGGGCCTAGCAACAGACCAGACTAGGAGCTTAAAAAACTGCCCACATAGATAGCCCACCACCACAGCAGGAACTACACAGCCCTGTGAGAGGGAACACCTAGAATCTAGAGCTTGGTTGATGAAGGGGTGTGTGCTACCAGGACAAATACAATGTCTCCTAAAGAAGGCCACTTCTCCAAGGTTGAAAATGATAACTAAGTTACCATGTACATAAAAATACAAATAGCAACTAAGCCAAAATGAAGTAAGAGAAGGATATGTTTCAGATGAAGGAACCAGATAAAACTTCAGAAGAAGAACTAAGTGAAGTGGAGACAGGCAATCTACTTGAGAAAGAGTTAAGAGTAATTATCATAAAGATGATGAAAGAATTCAGGAGGACAATGGGTGCACAGACAGAGGTTAGAAATTTTCAACAAAGAGTTAGAAAATATAAAGAGCAACCAGAGATGAAGAATAACTAAGATGAGTGAACTATCAAGTGAAGTTTTAGTTCAGTTCAATCAGTTGCTCAGTCATGTCCGACTCTTTGCGACTCCATGAACCACAGCATGCCAGGCCTCCCTGTCTATCACCAACACCCGGAATTTAACCAAACTCATGTCCATTGAGTCATTGATGCCATCCAACCATCTCATCCTCTGTCATCCCGTACTCCTCCTTCCCCCAATCGTTCCTAGCATCAGGGTCTTTTCAAATAAGTCAGCTCTTTGCATGAGGTGGGCAAAGTATTGGAGTTTCAGCTTTAGCATCAGTCTTTCCAATGAACACCCAGGAGTCATTTCCTTTAGGATGGACTGGTTGGATTTCCTTGCAGTCCAAGGGACTCTCAAGAGTCTTCTCCAACACCACAGTTCAAAAGCATCAATTCTTCAGCACTCAGCTTTCTTTATAATCCAACTATCACATCCATACATGACCACTGGAAAAACCACAGCCTTGACTAGATTGATCTTTGTTGGCAAAGTAATGTCTCTTCTTTTTAATATGCTGTCTAGTTTGGTCATAACATTCCTTCCAAGAAGTAAGCATCTTTTAATTTCATGGCTGCAGTCACCATCTGCAGTGATTTTGGAGCCCCCCAAAATAAAGTCAGACACTGTTTCCACTATTTCCCCAACTATTTGCCATGAAGTTATTGGACCAGATGCCATGATCTTAGTTTTCTGAATGTTGAGCTTTCTGAAGGGTTAATGCAGCCATAATAGGGTAACAGAGATGTGCCTGCAAATGGGTCTCTCTGCCCAGGCTGAACGTGCTTGCAAATGAGGCATTCTGCCAAGGAGTCTTGACACAGCCTTGAGTTTAATGGTCCCTTGCAAATGAGGGAGCATTCCCTTCTTGTGATAAGAAGGGAAAAAAGGGCCCTGGACAGACTCTGCAGTAGACAGGGATTTCACTCCCCTTGCTGTACGATAACATGTATGCACTTGTGCTGTACTGAAAAGGCTTATTCTTGCAGTCTGGAATTCTGCCTAGGGGGCTTTATAAAAATAAATCGCAATTAGTTTTGTGTAGTTTTTTTTTTTTTTTTCCTCCAGCTGGAGTGGTGTATTGTCTGTCTCCTGTGTGTCTCATGTGTTGTATTTGTGTCATTTCACTCACAACACTTTCAACCAACTTTTTCACTCTCCTCTTCCACTTTCATCAAGAGGCTCTTTAGTTCTTCTTCACTTTCTGCCATAAGGGTGGTGTTATCTGCATATCTGAGGTTATTGATATTTATCCCAGCAATCTTGATTCCAGCTTGTGTTTCTTCCAGTCCAGCGTTTCTCATGATGTACTCTGCATGTAAGTTAAATAAGCAGGGTGACAATATACAACCTTGACATACTTCTTTTCCTATTTGGAAACAGTCTGTTGTTCCATGTACAGTTCTAACTGTTGTTTCCTGACTTGCATACAGGTTTCTCAAGAGGCAGGTCAGGTGGTCTGGTATTCCTATCTCTTGAAGAACTGTCCACAGTTTATTGTGATCCACACAGTCAAAGGCTTTGGCATAGTCAATAAAGCAAAAGTAGATGTTTTTCTGGAACTCTCTTGCTTTTTTGATAATCCAGCAGATGTTACCAATTTGATCTCTGGTTCCTCTGGCTTTTCTAAAAGCAGCTTGAACATCTGGAAGTTCACCATTCACATACTGCTGAAGCCTGGCTTGGAGAATTTTGAGCATTACTTTTTATATTACATTACACCATCAATTGTGTAGTAGTTTGAGTCAATTATGAAGGAAATCAGTCCTGAATGTTCATTGGAAGGACTGATGCTGAAGCTGAAGCTCCAATACTTTCAACATTTGATGAGAAGTGTTGAGTCCTTGGAAAAGACTCTCATGCTGGGAAATACTGAGGACAGGAAAAGAATGGGATTACAGAGAATGAGATGCTTTGTGCAATTGTGCAGTAGTTTAAGCATTGTTCGGCATTGCCTTTCTTTGGGGTTGGAATGAAAACTGACCTTTTCCATTCCTGTGGCCACTGTTGAGTTTTCCAAATTTTCTGGCATATTGAGTGCAGAACTTTCACAGCATCATCTTTTAAGATTTGAAATAGCTCAACTAGAGTTCCATCACCTCCACTAGCTTTGTTTTCAGTGATGCTTCCTAAGGCCCACTTGACTTTACATTCCAGCATGTCTGGGTCTAGGTGAGTGCTCACACCACCGTGATTTTCTGGGTCAGGAAGATATTTTTTGCATAAGTGAAATTTAAATAACATAAAAAATTAATGTATCTAACTCATCACCTAAACTGCAATTGTTAAGATTTTAGTTCACAATACAAAATTAAGATTATTGACCCTAATAGAGGCTATAATTATACATATACACTGATTTGAGCCTAATTTATTAGATTAAATACATAGGTTGGATCAAACAAGAATTTAAGGTATATAGGGAAGCAGATCAATTACAACCACTTAGTATATAGCGAGTCCTATAAGGTCCTTGTGATAATAGACCTAGGGTATTGGTCACTTGGTATGTGAAGCAGGTATCTTCTATGAAAGACAAATCATCAAATTTGAGAAATTACACTATTTCAGAAAATTGAATTAGTTTTTTCAAAAAGTAATTTTTTGGAAATGGTGTTTTGCCCACTCTAAATCTGAAAATGTTTTAAATAGGATACAGTTTAATGATTTCATCTCTTCATTATAATAATGTATATTATCCATTATAATGATCTGAATGCAATACTTTTAGCACAAATCATCTTTACAAATCTTATTGAGGCAAGGCTTCATGAAGGTAATTTTTCATTTTATGACTGTATTTTAAATATATTTTTCATAGAACAATGTCTAAACCATACCCTTACTTTTAAATGGTATACCCGATTCCTCATATGAGACATTTGTGCAGCAAAGTTCAGTTGCCCAGGCATGTGCGACTCTTTGCCACCCAACAGACTGCAGCACACCAGGCTTCCCTGTCCATCACTAACTCCCAGAGCTGGTTCAGATTCATGTACATTGAGCCTGTAATGCCATTCTAAGCATCTCATTCTCTGTAATCCCATTCCTTTCCTGTCCTCAATATTTCCCAGCATGAGAGTCTTTTCCAATGACTCAACACTTCTCATCAAATGTTGAAAGTATTGGAGCTTCAGCTTCAGCATCAGTCCTTCCAATGAACATTCAGGACTGATTTCCTTTATAATTGACTGATTTGATCTCCTTGTAGTCCAAGGGACTCTCAAGAGTCTTCACCAACATCACAGTTCAAAAGCATGAATTTTTCAGCACTCAGATTTCTTTATGGTCCAATTCTCACATCTATACATGGCTACTGGATAAACCATAGCTTTGACTACACAAACCTTTGTTGGAAAACTAATGTCTCTGCTTTTCAAAATGCTGTCTAAGTTTGTCATAGCTTTTCTTCCAAGGAACAAAGGACTTTTAATTTCATGGCTGCAGTCATCATCTGCAGTGATTTGGGGCCCAGAAAATAAAGATTGTCACTCTTTCCATTGTTTCCTATCTATTTGCCATGAAGAGATGGGACCAGATGCCATGATCTTTGTTTTTTGAATATTGAGTTTTAAATCAGCTTTCTTATTCCCCTCTTTCACTTTCATCAAAAGACTCTTTAGTTCCTCTTCACTTTCTGCAATAAGTGTCATCTACATATCTGAAGTTATTGATATTTTTCTCAGCAATCTTGATTCCAGCTTGTGCTTCATCCTTCCCAGCATTTCACATGATGTACACTGCATATAAGTTAAATAACCAGGGTGCCAATAGAAAGCCTTTACGTACTCCTTTTCCAATTTGGAACCAGTCCATGTCTTCTTCTAACTGTTGCTTCTTGACCTGCATACACGTTTTTTGGAAGCAGGTAAGGTGGTCGGTATTCCCAAATTTTTAAGAATATTTCACAGTTTGTTTGTTGTGATGCACATAGTCAAAGGTCTTGGCATAGTCAGTTAAGCAGAAGTAGATGATTTTTTTGAACTCTCTTCGTTTTTCTATGATCCAGCAGAGGTTGGCAATTTGATCTCTGGTTCCTCTGACTTTTCTAAATCCAGCTTGAACATCTGGAAACTCTCGGTTCACGTACTCTTTAAGCCTAGTTGAAGAATTTTCAGCATTACTTTACTTGCATATGAGATGAGTGCAATTGTGTGGTAGTTTGAGCATTCTTTGACATTGCCTTTCTTAGGGATTGGAATTAAAACTAACCTTTTCCAGTCCTATGGCCACTGCTGAGTTTCCCACATTTGCTGGCATATTGAGTGCAGCACTTTCACAGCATCATCTTTTAGGATCTGAAATAGCTCAGCTGGAATTCCACCTTTGTTGGTTTTGATGCTTCCTAAGGCCCACTTGACTTCACATTCCAGGATATCTGGCTCTAGATGAGTGATCACACCATCACGGTTATCTGGGTCATTAAGTTTGTTTGTTTGTTTTGTATAGTTCTTCTGTGTACTTTTGCCACCTCTTCTTAATATCTTCTGCTTCTGTTAGGTCCATACCATTTCTGTCCTAACTGTGCCCATCTTTGTATGAAATACTCCCTTGGTGCCTCAAATTTTCTTGAAGAGATCTCTAGTCTTTCCCTTTATGTTGTTTTCTTTATTTCTTTGCATTGTTCACTTAGCCAACTCATTGAAAGAGACCCCAATGCTTGAAAAGATTGAAGGCAGGAAAAGGGGATGACAGAAGATGAGACTGTTGGATGGCATCACTGACTCAATGGACATGAGTTTGAGCAAGTTCCAGGAGATGGTGAAGGACAAGAAGCCTGGTATGCTACAGCCCATAGGGTCACAGAGAGTTGGACATGACTGAGGAATGGAACAATAACCATTTCAATTATTACTAAATAAATACCATCTTACTTACGTTAAATAGATTGTTAAAATAAAGATAACTAGTTTGTATCTTTTCTGACAGAATGGATAGTAATTCTGGGTCATGAAATCTTAAATAATAAAATGATCATTTCACAGAACATCCATAAAGGTCTCCTATTATCTATATTGGCCAACTTGTGGCACTGGAATCTTGACTAGTTGAGATGAAGAAAAATATTGGTATTTCTAGTACTTGGATGTCTTTTTCTTTAATTCATCCCTTCATTCAAGTGTTTTTTTTTTTTTAATTTATTCCATATATATATATATATATTTGAATATATGTTATAGGTTAGGCATTCTGTTTGAGGTACTCAGTGCTGAAAAGACTAACATGGCTTCTTGGCTCTATGTGATCTTTATTTCATATCTTCGTAGAAAGGAAACAGGTTATTTAAAATTGACAGGAAAGGCATTTTTGAAATTTGTAACTACTGTTGAATTGTTGTTGTGAGGAATAGTAATGTTCAGCTTCTGTCCAACTTTTTTTTTCCTTTATGACCTCAGCTCTTGGTCTTTTCCTCCTGTTCTGTTGCATTTCCCACAATTTTAATGACTGCAGTGTTACTGAGCTACTATGCAAAATGAAAGAAGTGCCATTCCCTATATGAAGTGCTCAAAGTTTCTATTTTAAGCTCAAGAATGTATTTTAGAGATATATTCTTTAAATACATACCTACCTCTCTGCTCAATTTCAATTTTACCTGTTTTCAGGGATTTCTCTCTAATATGCATACTGTCTGCCCTCGATTTTGCTGTTTTAAGAACTTTCTGATACTTCCCCAAAAGAGAAGAGCTTCTTAATCATGAATTACAAGGAAAGCTTCTCATCCTAAAGGCTCTGTACAAATATAACTGCTCTTAGAGAAGTTAGGAATTTGTTATTGTTCAACTATCTCCCAATGCACTTAGGTTATAACAGAACACAAATTTATGAGAAAAAAATACAAATATGTATTTATAGATGAAAATTATATTGTTATTAAACCACAGGGGTCAAAATTTTCAATGATTATTTTAGTGTCAGAAAATATTAATATTTTAATATAAGAAGGAAATTTATAATCAGACATGGAAATGCTTTTTTTTTAACCAACTTATAATTAAATGTTGTAAATTACCCTTGAAATTACAAAACACACACACAGAAAAGAGCCCCACTATGTATGTTCAGGTGAGGTCACCTATCCCCATTTGAGGCCCCAGTCCCTCACTCTCCTCTAGAACACTTTCTTATGTGCTTAGACAATAAATCATGTCCTGAGTAACTACTGAGTCTCAGGTACTTCCAAATGATAGGGATACAAAGTGTATATCATCCCTTTCCTCATGAAGTTACTATTTTGGGAGGTCAGAACAGAAAGTATATAAATATTAAAGATCATTTCAGACAGAAAAAAGCATAATGAAGAAAATTAGAGGTGAGAGAAACTGGCAGGGGCTCCCTGTGAAGGTGACATATGAAGTAAGAATTAAATGATAAGTAGAAGGATGCATATGAATATCATACAGAAGAATATTTCAAGTTTGATAATTTTAAAGAGAAAACTCTGGAGGAAGAAAATTGAGATAAGGTAAGCCAGTGTGGCTGAAATTAAATAACTGAGAGGTAGGTGGCTGAAAGTTAGAAAAGACAGAGACACAATCTGTGGGCATCTACAAACAAACAAAACAATGATAAACCATGATGTCCTAGTTGGAGTGAAAAATTACCTCTTAAATTAACATATGATCTGGCAATTCCATTCCTGGGCATATATCCATACAAAACTGTATTTTAAAAAGATATATGCACCTTTCACTTTCTTTAAGAAAGTGAAAGAGGAGAGTGGAAAAACTGGCTTAAAACTCAACATTCAAAAAACAAAAATCATGGCATTCTGTCCCATCACTTAATGGAAAATAGTTGCGGAAAAAGATTAAGTGTTAAATTACTTAAAATTTAAGTGACAGACTTAATTTTCTTGGGCTCCAAAAATCACTGCAGATGGTAACTGTGGCCACGAAATTAAAAGATGCTTGCTTCAGAGAAGAAAAGCTATGACAAGCCTAGACAGCATATTAAAAGCAGAGACATTACTTTGCTAACAAATGTCCATCTTAGTCAAAGCTATGTTTTTTTCAGTAGTCACGTATGGATGTAAAATTTGGACCATAAGAAAGCTGAGCACAGAAGAATTGATGCTTTTAATGCTTTTGAACTATAGTGTTGGAGAAGACTCTTGAGAGTCCATTGGACTGCAAGGAGATCAAACACGTCAATCCTAAAGGAAATCAACCCTGAATATTCTTTGGAAGAACTGATGCTGAAGTTGAAGCTCCAATACTTTGGCCACCTCACGCAAAGAACTGACTCACTGGAAAAGACCTCAATGCTGGGAAAGATTGAAGGGAGGAGAAAGGGACAACAAAGGATGAGATGGTTGGATGACATCACTGACTCAATGGACATAAGTTTGAGCAAGCTCTGGAATTTGGTGATGGACAAGGAAGCCTGGCATGCTGCAGTCCATGGGGTTACAGAGAGCTGGACATGATTTAGTGACTGAACTGATGCACCTTTATGTTCATTACAGTACTATTCACAATAGTCAAGAAATGGAAACAACCTAAATGCCCATCAATAGATGAATGGATGAAGGAGATGTGGTATATATATGCAATGGAATACTACTCAGCAATAAAAAAAGAATGAAATAATGTCATTTGTAGCAACATGGATACAACTAGAGATTATCAAACTAAATGGATTAAGTCAGAAAGAGAATGACAAGTATCATATGATAGCACATATAGGTAGACTTTAAAATATGATACAAACAAACCTATCTATGAAATAGAATCACAGACACAGAGAAAAGACTGGTGGTTGCCAAGGGGAGAGGGGGTTGAAGGAAGGATGGAGTGGGAGTTTGGAGTTAGTAGATGTAGGCTTTTATATATAGGATGGATAAATAAGGTCCTATTGTATAGCACAGAAAGCTATATTCAATATCCTATGATAAATGATAATGGAAAATAATATTTAAAAAAGAATGTGTATATATGTGTGTAACTGAACTACTTTTCTGTACATTAGTAATTAACTCAACATTGTAAATCAATTATAACTCAATAAAACATTGAAAAAGAATCTCAAAAGAACTTAAGTTCTTAAAGACTATCTTTTCTCCAGTATATCTCAGGATGAAGGAACTCTTCATTTTCCCAGTTATCCATTCCCACACCAACATACCCACCTGCTAGTATACAAAATGTAGCTATATGTGTACACATAATATGCATGTTGAAAATCCAGTGTGCATCTGGGATTACGCTCAAAGGAGTTGTTCTTCTGAAAATTCCATGCAAACAAGTTGTGGCTAAAGAGCTAATGCCACTTACAATCACAATCACTGAGCTATGTGATAGAGCGCCAGCCAAGTTTTTTCCACAAAGTACTGCCAGTGCCCAGGTTCTCAACCAAAATAGGAGAGAAGCTGGGTCATAGCTCCACTGTTCACATTGTTTAAGTACTAGCCCAATTCCTAAGCATCCCTCTTCCAAAGTCCTAGTAGCCAGGCTCAACTAGACTTCTGTGCGATCCCTTAGAATGCAGTGGGAAGAGAGAGAGCCTCATACCTGGGACCATTTATACCTCCCAGTGTTTCTTTCAAGGACCACAGTAGGCCTGGTGTGAGTCCTACTTAGCCATTATCCTTGCTTTCCCAGTATGGATGCATCTATGAAATGGCTGGCAAAACAGAATCATGGTGAGACACTGATGGAATTTTAACCTTCATAAGCATGGTTTACCTGTAGACTGTTATTGATTTAGCAATCACTTTGACTATTGAAGGCTAAATATACACAACAGAATTTTTTTTTTAATCAAAGAATTTTTTTAACCCCCCCCCCAGGGGAAAGTCTGTTAACTTCTAAAAATTGGAAGAATTAGAAAGAACCTAAAATTGCAAGCTATAAACAGGTGTTTTGGTCACTCAGGCACTAAGCAACTTCAGAGAAGTATTGAATTTTGCAACAGCTGGTAACTTTACAAAAAATGTATTTTGATCCTTCAGCTTGCCTGATTATGGTTGGAATTGAAGACAGTAAATGCTTTGCCAAGCTTACAAAGGGATACATTGAGGAAAGAAGTCAGATCTCCTAATACCCAGGGTTTCTGGTTTTTTTTTTTTTTCTTCCAATCCTCAATAATCTTTTACAGAGTTCTATCCTGTATCACACCCTTAGAGCTAAAGTTAGATGTGTGAAATGCTTATGGTATTTTCAGCTATATAAACACTGAATTAACTTTTTAAGCAAATGAAATGTTTAGTTACAAAACTCTTTACATATTCTGCTACATAGATGAGTGTCAAATAAGTTACATAGACACAAATGCTTATTAATCTCATTTAAATTATAATCAAACTGCCTGAAAATGTCTCTATTTGGCTGGAAAACTCATGAAATTTCCTTGAAAATATTCATGCTGCCCTAAGTTTTTGCCACCTTTCACTGTAATGTACAATCTGCATTGCTAATTTGTTCACATATGATTTTCAGAAGATAACTATCTAAATCACTATCTCTTTTCAGGTAAATTTTTTTTGTGTATATATATATATAGTTTTATTTTAATTATAATTTTTGTGATTATTTTTGGAAACAAATAGCATCATTGATAGATTAGTTGGATATTTCTATTAGATCTCTGAATTTGTGATTGGTTTATAGCATCTCTGTATTTATTTAAAAATATTTCTTATGTATTAATCTTTCTTCTAATTCTCTTCTCAGTGCCTTGCACACAAAGACTTTTTCCGTGTTAAAAGAACTTGGGGACATTTTTTCCCCCAACAATTTCTGGGAAGTTTTTTAATTTTTTTTCTTGTATTTAGAAGTGTAATGGGGTGATGTTAACATAAGTATCCACTGTTTCTTCCCTCAACAAATGAAATTACTAATTATGAGAGTTTTGCTATTTCAGTATGCCATCCTCACTTAAGGACTTCCCTGAAAGCTCAGTTGGCAAAGAATCCACCTGCAGTGCAGGAGACCTCGATTCAATTCCTTGGCTGGGAGGATCAACTGGAGAAGGGATAGGCTACCCACTCCAGTATTCTGGCTGGAGAATTCCATGCACTGTATAGTCCATGGGGTTGCAAAGTGTTGGACATGACTGAGTGATTTTCACTTCACTTCACTTCATCCTCACTTAATGTTTTTAAAATGATATATTGATGATAAACTGAATTCTTACATATAATTAATTCCATTTCTTGATTTCTTCTTCTGTTACACTTAGTTGTTATTTTACTTACCACGTTATTTTAGGTATTTTCTTCCCCTGTTTCACTTTCTATGCTTCTCAAGCTGAACCAAGGCAAATTCAGCACACTTCCTGCAAATTCCCAGCCCCCAGCAGAGCCTTCCACTCTGCTGGGTAGATGGTCGCTTCTGGAACAGATCACAGTATTTGATGCAAGAGCAGATTTTTCGTAGGCTGCATTATTCAGACACACATCTCTCATTCACGTCCAAAATCCAGTGCACTGTCAAGTCAACTAAAAGTAGCTCTGACTTGTCTCCCTATCTCTTCATCTCCATTGTGAAGTCAAACTTCACCATTCAGTGATCTACTACAATGGCCTTCTACCTGAGTCTCGGCACATATTGTGAACCTCTCCAAACTAGATGCCATTCAGTGATTCAGTAATCTCATCAAGATGCAAATTTGAGCATCATTCATCCTTCTTCAAGTTCTTCATGGCTCTGAGGATAAAGGCAAAACTAATTTAATAAGAACCATGGAGGCCTAACATGCTCCGTTTCTTGCTCACTTTGCTGCTTTATCTGATAACTCACTTTACTCCAGTCTTCCACCAGCTCCTCAGATTTGTTTGCTGCTCCTCAGATATATTTGTATGTTTGTTCCAGCCTAGGAGCTTATACCTGTACCTCTTTCTTTCCGACTGTAAAGACTCTGCATCTTTTCCCTTAAGTTACTATTTGCCTTTCAGATATGAATGAAAGTGCTTCTGAGACTCTGTATTCTGAGTCAGGTGCTTTTGTTATCTCTTGTCGTTTAACTAGGTTCCATTCTTCTGTAGCTCTTTTATCATTTTGAAAGTATACACTGTGATTTGTCACTTATTAATGATCATCGCCCCAGTTCAACACTGTGGTCCATGAAATACAATACTCACCACATCATCCTGACATAGCACAGTACTGAACACAGTGTAAAAGCTAAAAACAAAACAAAACAAAAACAAAGTAAACAAATATACAACAAATACAAAGTAAACACTTTATAGTGTTGCTATTTTTTATTTCTGAATCCATTATTAAACATTGAAGGAGGCAAATAAGTTTTACTTTAACTTGTTATTTCATTTAGTTTTTCTTTCATTTACACTTGAAAACTATTTATATAAATATTTGGTATGTTGCATATATTTGGGGCTTCCCAGGTTGTGCACTGATAAAGAATCTACCTGCCAGCGCAGGAACTGCAAGCTTGATGCCTGGTCAGGAAGATCCCCTGGAGGAGGAAATGGCACCCCATTTCAGTATTATTGCCTGGGAACTCTTGTGGACAACAGAGCCTAGTGGGCTACTGTCCACGGGTTTGCAAAGAATTGGACACAACTGAGAATACACGCATAGAGAATATATTTACCATATAATCAGAAAAAGTTACATTCATGGTCTATCATATTTTCTATCATTATAAAGTAACTTTCTTTGCCCCCATAAACTTTCCCTTCTCTTTGAATTCAAATATTTCTTATTTTAAAGCTTGATTTATTTTTCTTGATTTTGCATTTCATTGTTGAACATTGTCCATTGTACAATTTCAACATTTTGAGGCACTTTGTTCCAAGCAGGGCTCTGAGTTAAATTTCTGTTTATCTTTCATCATATGAGTTTATTTTTTCTGTTAAAAGCAAGCATATTTAATTGGTTTAATTAACTTTGAGATATATTATCTGCATTATATTATTAAGATGATAATGATACCCCTGTATGTGAGACAGCAAAAGAGACACAGACGTATAGACCAGTCTTTTGGACTCTGTGGGAGAGGGTGAGGGTGGGATGATTTGGGAGAATGGAATTAAAACATGTATAATATCATCTGTGAAACGAATCCCCAGTCCAGGTTCGATGCATGATACAGGATGCTAGGGGCTGGTGCACTGGGATGACCCAGAGGGATGGTATGGGAAGGGAAGTGGGAGGGGGGTTCAGGGTGGGGAACACATGTACACCTGTGGCAGATTCATGTTGATGTATGGCAAAACCAATACAATATTGTAAAGTAATTAGCTTCCAATTAAAATTAATGAATTTATATTAAAAATAAATATTGACAACAGATTTCTATTTCCTTTTTGTAAAAATATATTTTACTTCAATAGATTCCTATATTCTATATTAAATATAAGTTGGGGTTTTTTGCTTGTTTGTTTTTTAAATGCTGCCTGATTGACTGAAAACATTGTTTTCATCAGTTCTAGAAATGCTAACATGTTTAACATTATATAGTATGCTTAGACCTGTTTTCCACATGCAAGTGTCTAAATCCAATCTGTTGATCCCATGTGAATAAGAAAAATGGTACACCATCACTACATTTTTTTCCTTCCTTTCAAAACCCCTAACATCTTTTTTCATATTTTTTTGTGATTTTTTATCTTGGTTTACTATTTAACAAGTGATATTATTACATAATATCATTATATTTAATTAGCAAGAGCAAATTTGTTAGTTAATAACTATATTAATTTCAATAATTTAGTTACACATTTAACTGGTGCCCCACCCATTGTTGGTATTTTATTTATTTCTAGTCTATTTTGTGAATTCCTTATTTTAATTTATCTTTAATTAGTTAGTAGGCATCTTCAAATGGATTTTTGCCAAGAGAGTAAATCAGAAATTTTTGAGTCTTTGTGTACTTGAAAATGTGTCTTGGTTTCCAATTTAGTTTCAGTTTATTATGAAATTCTTGTGTCATACTCTCTCTTACATGTGCAATTACAGATGTTGCTTCACTGTTTTCTGGTTTAAATTATAGCACTGAAGAAGATCAAGGCTTCCTCACAACCACCTTCTAAATTACTTGCTTAGTCTTCTGGAATGCTTGCATTGTTCTCTTTAATCATTGAAATTCAGGGTGGCTAAGAAATTCAGGGTGTTCTCTTTAATCATTGAAATTCAGGGTGGCTAAGAAGGCTAGGCTCTGCTCACATCTGTTTTCCTATCTTTTAGAAGCCCATCTAATGTAATTTTCTACTCTCTTACAGTTTGGCTAAACCAGAAGACTGGGCTGTATCAAACAGAATGGACATGTAAATGATGCATCCACTTTTTGGCTTAGAGAACATTTCCTTTCAGGGTTCTCCATTCCCTGATTTCATTTAGGAATGATTTTGCAAGTCTTGTCATTAAAGATAAAGATGGAAGGAGTCTGGGTCCATGAATCCCTATGTGGAAACTGCTTGATGCATACTGGGCAAATTGTTTTGTATAACTATTACCTGCAATACTTGGGAAAACAGATCAAATGCTTATCAACCTGGTGTTCTAAAGAAAATGATAAGGATTGAAAGAAGGCTAAGAAAGATTTATGGAATAAAGGATGTTCAAATACATTGAAAGACATTTTCCAACTCATCTTGAAAGTTTTTAATAAATAGGAAAAGAGTACATATAAAACTATGCACCACACACACACACACACACACACACACACCAATACACACACTTAATTGTAATATAAGCAAAAAGATCCACAAGAGAGAAAATGGAATATTATAGCTCAGTAAAGAATCTGCCTGCAATGCAGGAGACCCAGGTTTGATTCCTGGGTTGGGAAGATCCCCTGGAGAAGGGAAAGGTACCCACTCTAATATTCTGACCTGGAGAATTCCATGGACTGGATTCACAAAGAGTCAGATACAACTGAGAGACTTTCACTTTCACTCAGCAATAAGCAGAATTTGCATAATCATAATAATATAAGTAAAGGATATTTGATGACACATTGAAATGTAACAATAATCATAATATGTGAAAGAAGTGTTAGGTAGGTAGAATAGGATAAAGGAGTCCAGAATGGCAGTGGCTAAAAGACAAAGTAAGGAAAAGCCCATGAAAATAGAACAAAGGAAGGTCCAAAGACTGGAGTGAGGACCTCAGGTAAAACAAAGAGTACTCCTAGCTAGCCCAATTTACACAGGGCAAGCCCGGGAAAGAGAAAAAAGATACAAGAAGAGGAGCCAAAATTGGGCTGGGTGCCTGTCTTCTCTGCATCTCTTGGGTCAGCATGCCCTCACACCTTGAGGATATATTTTCCTTTACTTTCTAAGTAAAACTGAGCTGTAACACGGAGCTGTAACACTGGTCCATCCATTGCTTCAAATTTTTGTTTTGACAAGACAGAACCGAGGAAATTACAAACTCCCCAACAGAAGAACCATATGTCTGAGAGTGAAAATGAGAAAGAGAGAAGTCAACATAAAACAACAAATTTTAGGAAAAGGTAAGAGCAAGATAGGACTATAGCATGCAGTTTAGAAATATTAAAGTAGAATACAGAAGTAACATAACTGCTAATAGTTGCTATTAAGTAGTAGGGATAACCTGGTAAAGAGAATGAGAAAGTAGCTGTTGGTATGCCTATTTTTATTGTTTTACTTTTCACAAATAAATAATGTATATGCATTGTTGCTGTTTTTTATTCACTAAATCATCTCCCACTCTGATCCCACATGGACTGTAGCTCACCAGGTTCCTGTATCCATAGGGATTTCCCAAGTAAGAATTAGGATTGGATTGTCATTTCCTTCTCCAGGGGATCTTCCCAATCCAGGGACCAAACCCATGACTTCTGCACTGGCAGGTGGATTCTTTACCACTGAGTCACTTGGGAAGCCCACATATGTATTATTGTTACAAAAATAAAATTAAATAAATCAATGTTGAACATAGTATTAGTAGTAAATTGAAGTCATGAATGCATAAATACCCTCAGATATTATGGAATGTGTGGCTCTTGAATTCATTATGTACACAACTTACTAAAAAAAAAAAAAAAAGAAAGAAAGAAATAACTCTTCAGTTTGCAAAAGTGCCTTATAATGTCTGAGAATGTTGATATTCATGTTGATATTAATTAGGAGTTTACTGTGTTCAAACATATTTAGGAAACTACTGTATTTTCCTTTTTGAGAATCACAACTCACTTCAATACATTTAAATGACTGAGTCCACAAAGAAAAAAACATTTCAATTTTGTGTGATCTATTTTTTTTTCACAAACATTGACTTTTTATACAATATTTTATGTAAAATCATTGTATCTGGAATGTAAAATATCAATCCTTAATATTCTATAAATCCATAATTCTATTTTATTCCTTATATTGCCTAGGGATAAACACAAGGACTTCTGGAAATACTACTTTCAAGCATTATTAATAAAGCAATAAGCATTATAAATAAAGCAATAATCATTATTTCAAAAGAATCTCAGTGGAGAACAGATTTGGGCTAACTAAGTACACAAATAAGAGCACTATAACACTTTATGGATAAGGACTGGAAGGTTCAGATCCAGACTGAAACAACCACACACACACACACACACAAAATCAGTGCTTTGGCATCAGGGCTACTGAAGAAAGAAAAGACAATATGGTCAAAGGATTAATATCCAATGAATATAAAATGGCTACTATGGAAATCAGATCTGCATTCCAATAGATAATCCATTTTACATTTCAAAGTTGAAATATGCATATTCATGCCCATATAAATATTCATATATTTTTGTGATAAGTGATAAAGTTCTTAAGGTCCTATTTAGGGATATCATCTTGCCTTTCTCTTCTTTAACAGTTTTATTGACATATATTTTTCATATGATATAGCACATTTATTTAAACTATGCAATACAATTTAAAAACATCCTATTCACAGAGATGTGCAACTATCACCCAGGTCTAATTTTAGGACACTGCCTCATTCCAAAATGAAACTTTATACACATTAATTTGAGAAGACACTTGAGAGTCCCTTGGCAGCAAGGAGATTAAACCAGTCAATCCTAAAGTAAATCAGCCCTGAATATTCATTGGAAGGACTTATGCTGTAGTTGAAACTCCAATATTTTGGCCACCTGATGTGTTGAAGAACTGACTCATTAGAAAAGACCCTAATGCTAGAAAAGATTGAAGGCAGGAAGAGAAGGGGACGACAGAGGATGAAATAGTTGGATGGCATCACCGACTTAATGGATATGAGCTTGAGCAAGCTCCAGGAGCTGGTGATGGACAGGGAAGCCCAGTGTGTTGCAGTCCAGGGGGTCACAAAGAGCTGGACACAACTGAGTGACTGAACTGAACTGATACACATTAGCAGACACCACATTCTCATACCCGCTACCAACCCCTGATTCCAGGAAACCAATAATATATTTTCTGTCTCAACATAAGTTGCCTATTCTGAATATCTTATATAAATGGAAAGTGGTTTTATGAGGGGCTTTCTATCATTTCGCATAATACTTTCAAGGTTCACCTATGTCGCAGCATGTACTGGTGTTTTATTATTTTCCTTCTATTGTTCTGTCAATTCACAATCTTCTGAAATGTTTAATTTTAATTGTTTTGCCAGTATTTCCTTTATTTTGTGAGAGAATGGATCACTTCTCTAAGAAAGATCATAACTTCATCATTCTGGAAGTCAATTTCTTCATTTTGTTTTCTAAAAAAAAATACGTTTACAAGTTTTAGATGTCATCAATTTTTGGTATTATTTTAATATAGTTTATCAATGCATAATGCTGCTTTTTAAACCTTTTTAATTATATAGAGGTACATACATAAAGTAGTCACAGAAAAGGAAAGACAGAGTATGCAGCACATAAAACAGTATATATCCTAACAAAACAGTATGAATTCCAGGTACATAATGTTTTTGAAAATGCTTGTAGTCTTACAAATTGTTTGCAAAAGAAAACTGCTGCAGGTTTATAATAAAATGAGCAGTATTTTAGATAGGTTTCCTATGGTTTTCTCTCAAACTCAGGGACGTTTTAAAGGTCAGCAACCAAGTGGTTTGTCATTTGATACATAGGTGACTTGAAATAAATCAAAACAAGGACTGGAAAATATTTTTAAATGAGAATTGCATAGTGGACATCCAACAGAGAAGCCTTTATATACTTTAGATCCCTGAAAATATAGGGGAAGTTAAGTGTTTTGAAAAATATCCATAGGGTTCTCAAAGATAATAAAGTACAGAAATATAATTTGTAAAATATTACACAAAAGATTTATGTAGTGTTCATAATGTAGATCTTTATCTTATGATCAATTAACCAATGCCTACAGCATTGCTCAAAAAGGAATTTGTCCGTATAATGGGACCTCCTATTGTGTTATTTGAGAGGGGAACTCTGCAAGGATCTTGAAATGAAAGAACAAAGCTACTTTAACTTAAAACCTTGAAACAACTAATTTACCTCCTAGATTAGATTTTACTTTTTTCTTGGACATGTAGCCATGGGCATGAAGATTTGAAGAGACCTTAGTTCACTGCTTGAATAAAAATTAACTTTACTATGTTAAAAGTCAAAGGCATGCCTGGAATGCAAGTCATTCATTTCTTCAGTTAAAACAAAATGAAGGAAAAACATAATGATGTCATAATATTATTTTAAATGTTTGTTTGACAAAGTTGAAATAATCAACTAATGTCACATTAGGTACTGTACTCAGAGAATACTCAGTATCTATTTTCCAAACGATATTACTAAAAAGCATTGCAAATATAAAATTCTAGTACAATTTAAAATCAGAATCTAACTGTGATTTTAATTTGCAATCTAATTTGGAATTTATTCTGATTCAAAAATATAAAACCCAATCCAAGTCCAGAAAGAGATAGGACTTTAAGGTTAAACTTATTTGATTGGATACTGTGATATGAAATATCTCCTGCCATATTAGTTAGCAAGAAATGTCACAGCTATCTGCGATTCTGGCCCACTAAATGTGTATGAAGCCTCCCAAAAGGGAACACAATGCCTGCAATCCAGCAGACGCTGCCACCCGCCATGGTGATTGCTGAGGAGCAGGGGGAGGGAGATGCAAGAAACAGCCATCCACCCCATCTGCCACCCCTTATGGTGAACACGGAATTAAGGACATAAACAATGAAGAGACAGGATTTGCACCCCTCCTTCCCCGGATAGCTGAGGTGCATATGAAAGCAATGAATCAGTGAGCCCAGAAGTTTGCATCTTCCCTTACACACAAAAAAAAACCACTAAAATTCCTTAACCTGGTATCTGGTTTTCCTTACTTAACAAAAATATTTGATGTTCAGACTGCTCCATTTGTTGCAAACTTGTATTTAGCCTGACTCCCCTCTCCTGCTTCCTCAGAGCAGTCTCTCAGGGCTACTGAGATGGTCTCTTCTGGGATCAGAGACCTTAACATTCTCCCCAAATAAAATACTCTACTTTCAGGTTGAGACTAATTTTTTAGTTGACAACATATATAAATTTATAACTATATATTATTACTTTGAATACAGGTTATTATTAAAGGCTAAATACAATTACATGAACAAAGATATATAATTATTATTACCTTTACTATATGTAGTAATATGAGATAATATGTAACAAAATTCCTTCCTTGAAAGTCAAGTCTCAGTAGGGGCGGTCCCAAGATGGCAGAGGAATAGGACAGGGAGACCACTTTCTCCCCCACAAATTCATTGAAAGATCATTTGAACATTGAGCAAATTCCACAAAACAACTTCTGAATGTTATCAGAGGACACCAGGCACCCAGAAAGGCAGCCCATTGTCTTTGAAAGGAGATGTTTCATCATGGGTGCTGTATAGATAGAGAAGTCTTCAGGCTACCATAAGAATAAGACTGAAAACCAGAGACAGGAGGCTTAAATTCAAAACCTGAGAACACCAGAAAAATCCTGACTCCAGGGAATATTAATCTATGAGAGCTCATCCAAAAGCCTCTATGCCTACACTGAAACCAAGCTTCACCCAAGAGCCAATAAGTTCTGGAGCAAGACATACACACAAATTCTCCAGCAACGCAGGAACATAGCCCTGAGCTTTAATATACAGGCTGCCCAAAGTCACACCAAACCCACAGACACCTCAAAACTCACTACCAGACACTTCTTCGCACTCCAGGGAGAAGAAATCCAGCTCCACCCACCAGAACACCAATGCAAGCTCCCTACCAGGACACCTTGACAAGCCACTCATCCAATGCCACCAACAGGGAGGAACCTCCACAATAAAGAGGAACCACAAACTTCCAGAATACAGAATAGCCACCCCAAACACAGCAATCTAAACAAGATGAAAAGACAGAGAAATACTCAGAAGGTAAAGGAACATGATAAATGCCCACCAAACCAAACAAAAGAGGAGGAGATAGGGAGTCTACCTGAAAAAGAATTCAGAATAATGATAGCAAAAATGATCCCAAATCTTGAAAACAGAATGGAGTTACAGATATATACCCTGCAGACAAGAATTGAGAAGATGCAAAAAATGTTTAACAAGGACCTAAAAGAAATGAAGAGTCAATCAATAATGAATAATGCAATAACTGAGATCAAAAGCACTCTGGAGGGAACCAACAGTAGAATAACAGGCAGAAGATAGGATAAGTGAGGTAGAAGATAGAATGGTGGAAATAAATGAAGCAGAGGAAAAAAGAAAAAATAATTAAAATAAGAGAATGACCTCAGAGACCTCTGGGACAATGTCAAAGGCCCCAACATTCGAATCATAGGAGTCTCAGAAGAAGAAGACAAAAAGAAAGGCCATGAGAAAATACTTGAGGAGATAATAGATGAAAGCTTCCCTAAAATGGGGAAGGAAATATCCACCCAAGTCCAAGAAACCCAGATAGTCCCAAACAGGATAAACCCAAAGCGAAACACCCTAAGACACATATTAATCAAATTAACAAACCTCAAACACAAAGAACAAATATTAAAGACAGCAAGGGAAAAATAACAAATAACACACAAGGGGATTCCCATAAGGATAACAGCTAGTCTTTTAATAGAAACTCTTCAGGCCAGAAGGAAATGGCAGGACATACTTAAAGTGATGAAAGAAAAAAAACCTACAACCCAGATTACTGTACCCAGCAAAGATCTCATTCAAATATGAAGGAGAAATCAAAAGCTTTACAGACAAGCAAAAGCTGAGAGAATTCAGCACCACTAAACCAGCTCTTCAACAAATGCTAAGGGATCTTCTCTAGACAGGAGAAACAGAAAGGGTGTATAAACTCGAAACCAAACAAAGTAAATGGCAACAGGATCATACTTCTCAGTAATTACATTATATGTAAATAGGTTGAATCTCCCAACCAAAAAACAAAGACTGGCTGAATGAATACAAAAGCAAGACCCCTATATATGCTGTCTACAAGAGACCCACCTCGAAAAAAGGGATACATACAGACTGAAACTGAAGGGCTGGAATAAGATATTTCATGCAAATGGAGACCAAAAGAAAGCAATAGTAGCAATACTCATATCAGATAAAATAGACTTTGAAATAAAGACTGTGAAAAGAGACAAAGAAGGACACTACCTAATGATCAAAGGATCAATCCAAGAAGTTATAACAATTAAAAATATATATGCACCCAACAAAGGAGCACCACAATATGTAAGGCAAATGTTAACAAGTATGAAAGGGGAAATTAACAGTAACATAATAATAGTGGGAGACTTTAATACCCCACTCACACCTATGGATAGATCAACTAAACAGAAAATTAGCAAGGAAACACACACTTTAAATGATACAATGGACCAGTTAGACCTAATTGATATCTACAGGACATTTCACCCCAAAACAATGAATTTCACCTTTTTCTCAAGAGCACATGGAAATTTCTCCAAGATAAATCACATTCTGGGCCATAAATCTAGCCTTGGTAAATTTAAAAAAAAAAATTGAAATCATTCCAAGCATCTTTTCTTATCACAATGAAGATTAGATGTTAACTACAGCAAAAATCTATTAAAAATACCAACATATGGACCCAACACAACACGCTTCTGAATAACCAACAAATCAAAGAAGAAATCAAAATATGCATAGAAATGAATTAAAATGAAAATACAACAACCCAAAACCTATGGGACTCAGTAAAAGCAGTGCTAAGGGGAAGGTTTATAGCAATACAAGCTTACCTCAAGAAAGAAGAGAAAAGTCAAATAAGTAATCTAACACTACACCTCAAGCAACTAGAAAAGGAAGAAATGAAGAATCCCAGGGTTAGCAGAAGGAGAGAAATCATAAAAAATTAGGGCAGAAGTAAATGCAAAAGAAACAAAAGAGACCATAGCAAAAATCAACAAAGCTAAAACCTGGTTCTTTGAGAAGATAAATAAAATAGAAAAGCTATTAGCCAGACTCATCAAGAAACAAAGGGAGAATAATCAAATCAACAAAATTAGAAATGAAAATAGAGAAATCACAACAGACAACTCAGAAATACAAAGAATCATAAGAGACTACTATCTTCAACTATATTAAATAGACAAATTCTTAGATAAGTATAACTTTCCAAAACTGAACCGGGAAGAAATAGAAAAATCTTAACAGACCCACCACAAGCATGGAAATAGAAACTGTAATCAGAAATCTTCCAGCAAACAAAAGCCCAGGACCAGACGGATTCACCACTGAATTCTACCAAAAATTTAGAGAAGAACTAACACCTATCCTACTCAAACTCTTCCAGAAAATTTCAGAGGAAGGTAAACTTCAAAACTCATTTTATGAGGCTACCATCACCCTAATACCAAAACCAGACAAAGATGCCACAAAAAAAGAAAACTACAGGCTAATATCACTGATGAACATAGATACAAAAATCCTTAACAAAATTCTAGCAATCAGAATCCAACAACATATTAGATCATACATCATGACCAATGCCAGGGATGCAAGGATTCTTTAATAGCCACAAATGAATCAATGTGATACACCACATTAACAAATTGAAAAATAAAAACCATAGGATTACCTCAATTGATGCAGAGAAAGCCTTTGACAAAACTCAACATCCATTTATGATTAAAAAAAAAAAAAATCCCTCCAGGAAGCAGGACTAGAAGGAACATACCTCAACATAATAAAAGCCACATATGATAAACCCACAACAAACATTGAAAACTGAAAGAATTTCCCCTAAAATCAGGAAAAAGACAAGGGTGACCACTCTTACCACTACTATTCAACATAGTTTTGGAAGTTTTAGCAACAGCTATCAGAGAAGAAAAAGAAATAAAAGGAATCCAGATTGGAAAAGAAGTAAAACTCTCACTGTTTGCAGATGACATGATCCTCTACATAGAAAACCCTGAAGACTCCACCAGAAAATTACTAGAGCTAATCCATGAATATAGTAAAGTTGCAGGATAGAAAGAGAAATTAAGGAAACAATTCAGCATTGCAATGAAAAGAATAAAATACTTAAGAATAAATCCACCTAAAGAAACAAAAGATCTATATACAGAAAACTATAAGACACTGATGAAAGAAATCAAAGAGGACACAAATAGATGGAGAAATATACCATGTTCATGGATCAGAAGAATCAATATAGTTAAAATGAGTATACTACCCAAAGCAATCTGTAGTTTCAATGCAATCCCTATCAAGCTACCAACTGTATTTTTCAGAGAACTAGAACAAATAATTTCACAATTTGTATGGAAATACAGAAAACCTCAAATAACCAAAGAAATCTTGAGAAAGAAGAATGGAACTGGAGGAATTAACCTGCCTGACTTCAGGATATACTACAAAGCTACAGTCATCAGGACAATATGGTACTGGCACAAAGACAGAAATATAGATCAATGGAACAAAATAGAAATCCCAGAGATAAATCCACACACCCACGGGCACCTTATCTTTGACAAAGGAGGCAAGAATATACAATGGAGAAAAGACAATCTCTTTAACAAGTGCTTCTGGGAAAACTAGTCAACCACTTGTAAAAGAATGAAACTAGAACAATTTTACACCATACACAAAAATAAACTCAAAATAGGTTAAAGATCTAAATGTAAGACCAGAAACTGTAAAACTCCTAGAGGAAAACTAGGCAAAACACTCTGACTTAAATCATCGCAGGATCCTCTATGACCCACCTCCCAGAGTAATGGAAATAAAAGCGAAAATAAACAAATGGGACCTAATTAAATTTAAAAGCTTTTGCACAACGAAGGAGACTATAAGCAAGGTGAAAAGAAAGCCTTCAGAATGGGAGAAAATAACAGCAAATGAAGCAACTGACAAAGGATTAATTTCAAAAATATACAAGCAGCTCCTGTAGCTCAATTCTAGAAAAATAAACAACCCAATGAAAAAATGGGCCAAAGAACTAAACAGACATTTCTCCAAAGAAGACATACAGATGGCTAACAAACACATGAAAAGATGCTCAACAGCACTCATTATTCAGTTCAGTTCAGTTCATTTCAGTTCAGTCGCTCAGTCGTGTCCGACTGTTTGTGACCCCATGAATGACAGCATGCCAGGCCTCCCTGTCCATCACCAACTCCCGGAGTTCACTCAGATTCATGTCCATCGAGTCAGTGATGCCATCCAGCCATCTCATCCTTGGTCGTCCCCTTCCCCTCCTGCCCCCAATCCCTCCCAGCATCAGAGTCTTTTCCAATGAGTCAACTCTTTGCATGAGGTGGCCAAAGTACTGGAGTTTCAACTTTAGCATCAGTCCTTCCAAAGAAATCCCAGGGTTGCTCTCCTTCAGAATGGACTGGTTGGATCTCCTTGTGAGGAATGCAAATCAAAACCACAATGAGGTACCATTCACGCCAGTCAGAATGGCTGCTATCAAAATGTCTACAAACAATAAATGCTGGAGATGGTGTGGAGAAAAGGGAACCCATTACACTGTTGGTGGGAATGCACACTAGTACAGCCACTATGGAGAACAGTGTGGAGATTCCTTTAAAAACTGGAAATAGGACTGCCATACAACCCAGCAATCCCATCCCTGAGCATACACACTAAGGAAACCAGAACTGAAAGAGACACATTTATCCCAGTGCTCATCACAGCACTGTTTATAATAGCCAGGACATGGAAACAACCTAGATGTCCATCAGCAGATGAATGGATAAGAAAGCTGTGGTACATATACACAATGGAATATTACTCAGCCATTAAAAAGAACACATTTGAATCAGTTCTAAAGAGGTGGATAAAACTGGAGCCTATTATACAGAGTAAAGTAAGCCAGAAAGAAAAATACTGATACAGTATACTAATGCATATATATGGAATTTAGAAAGATGGTAATGATGACCCTATATGTGAGACAGCAAAAGAGACACAAATCTATAGAACAGTCTTTTGGACTCTGTGGGAGAAGGCGAGGGTGGGATGATTTGAGAGAATAGCATTGAAACATGTATATTATCATATGTGAGACAGATCGCCAGTCCAGGTTCAATGCATGAGACAGGGTGTTCAGGGGTGGTGCACTGGGATGACCCTGAGGGATGGGATGGGGAGGAAGATGGGAGGGGGGTTCATGATGTGTAACACATGTATACCTGTGGCTGATTCATGTCAATGTGGCAAAAACAACTATAATATTATAAAGTTATTAGCCTCCAATTAAAATAAATATTTTTTTTTAAAGAAAGTAAGTCAAGTCTCTCTGGCTAAATAAATAGTGTTAATTTTTAAATGTAAGTCCTTAAGGAATCGGTATAAGTACTGTTAGGTAGTTAGAATAGGAAAAAGGAGTCCAGGATGGCGGTGGCTCAAAGACAAGGAAGGGAAAAGACTGCAAAAATAGAACAAAGGAAGGTCCAAGGACCAGAATGAGGACCTCAGGTAAAATTAACCGCAGTCCTACATAGCCCAATTTACATAGGGCAGGCCCAGGGGGAGGAAAAAACATATAAAAAGAAGAGCCAAAGGGCCAGGGATCTCTCTCCCGTGTGCATGCTCTCTGTCTCTGTCTCTCTCTCTCCCCTCTTTGCATCTTTTGGGTCAGCATGCCCTCATGCCTCAAGGATGTATTTCCCTTTATTTTCTAAATAAAACTGAGCTGTAAGATGGAGCTGTAACACTGAGAGCTGTGATGTGCTGAGGGCTTTAATGTCCATCGCTTCAAATTTTTGTTGTGACGAGCAGAACCAAGGAAATTACACACTCTCCTGACAGTACCATGGGTTAAGAGGTACACGGTTGTTTTTTTTTTTTTCCATGACCCAGATCACTGCCAAGTGCCAGAAAACTGGTAACTATCTCATAAATATTTGCAGAATTTAAGAATGAATAAATCACTGAAAAAATGTTATTATAATATCAAGTGAAAACATTATAAATACTCTCTGAAACATCCAAGTTGCAGACAGAAAATATTACCTATGAGTTATTAGAGCTGAAAATATTACCAATGAATTATCAGTGATCAATTAATGATTTCTTAGTAGTCTTTGAAAGGAAAGATGCCTAAAAACACATATTTACATGAAGTGAAGTGAAATATTTCCTGCCATATTGATAAATAAGATGTTGCTGCTATTAGGGATTCATGCCTTCCAAACAATCAAGAAAGCAGGATTTGATCACAGATAGCTGAGATGCATATGAAAGGAATGAGTTCAGTGAGCCCATACATTTGTATCCTCCCATATATGAAAGTGAAAGTTGCTCAGTTGGGTCTGAATTTTTGTGACCCCATGGTCTATATAATTCATGGAATTCTCCAGGTCAGAATACTGGAGTGAGTAGCCTTTCCCATCTCCAGGGGATCTTCCCAATCTAGGGATCAAACCCAGGTTTGCCACAATGCAAGTGGATTCTTTACCAGCTGAGTCACCACAGAAGCCCCAGAATACTGGAGTGGGTATCCAATTCCTTCTCCAGGGGAATTTCCTGACCCAGAAATCAAACCAGGGTCTCCTGCATTGCAGGCCAACTGAGCCACCAGGAAAGCCCAATAGAAGAGCACTAAATCCCTTAATGTGAAAAAGTTCTCTCAGGGACACCTGGGATGCTATTTCCTGGGCCAGTTTTTGTTATTCAGTCCCTCAGTCATGTCCTGTCTTTGTGAAACCATTGGCTGCAGCACACTACACTTCCTTGTCCTCACTATCTCCCAGAGTTTGGTCAAACTCATGTGCATTGAGTCAAAGATGCTATCCAATCTTCTTATCCTCCATTGCCCCCTTCTCTTCTTGCCCTTAATCTTTCCCAGAATCAAGGTCTTTACCAATGAGTCACCAAAGGATTGTAGTTCCAGCTTAAGGATCAGTGCTCCCAAAGAGTAGTCAGTGTTGATTTCCTTTAGAATTGACTGGTTTGATCTCCTGGATGTTCAAGACTCAAGAACCTTGTCCAGCACCACAGTTAGAAACCATCAGTTCTTCGGTGCTCAGCCTTATTTATGGTCCAACTCTCACATCTGTAAATGGCTGCTTGGAAAACCATACTTTTGACTATATGGACATTTGTTGTCAAAGTGATATCTCTGATTTTTAATATGCTGTCTAGGTTTGTCAAAGATTTTCTTCCAAAGAGCAAGTGTTTTTTAATTTCATGACTGCAGTCACCATCTGCAGTGATTTTGGAGCCCAGGAAAATAAAGTCTGTCACTATTTCCAATTTTTCCCTATTTGCTATGAAGTAACGGGACTGGATGCCATCATCTTCCTTTGAATGTTGAGTTTTAAGCCAGATTTTTCACTTTCCTCTTTTTCCTTCATCAAGAGGCTCTTTAGTTCCTCTTCAAGTCCTGCCATTATGGTGATGTTATCTGCATATCTGAGGTTTTTGATATTTATCCTGGAAATCTTGATTCCAGCTTGAGCTTCATCCAGTCTAGCATTTTGCGTGATATACTGTGCATAGAAGTTAAACAAGCAGGGTGAGAATACAAAGCCTTGACGCACTCTTTTCCTAGTTTGGAACCAGTCTGTTGCTCCATGTCTGGTTCTAACTGTTGCTTCTTGAGCTGCATAAAGGTTTTTCAAGAGACAGGTAAGTTGTTCTGGTATTCCTATTGCTTTAAGAATTTTCCACAGTTGTGATCCACACAGTCAAAGGCTTTAGTGCAGTCAATGAAGCAGAAGTATGTTTTTCTGGAATTCTCTTTTTTTTTTTCTATGATCCAATGGATGCTGGAAATTTGGTTTCTGTTTCCTCTGCCTTTTCTAAATACAGCTTGTACATCTGGAAGTTCTGGTTCACCTACTGTTGAAGCTTGCTTGAAGGATTCTGAGCATTACCTTGCTAGCATATGAAATGAGTGCAATTGTGTGATAGTATGAACATTCTTTGGCATCGCCCTTCTTTGGGATTGGAATGAAAATTGACCTGTTTTAAGTTCTGTAGCCACTGCTGAGATTTCCAAATTTTTTGGCATATTGAGTGCAGCACTTTCACAGCATTATATTTTAGGATTTGAAATATCTCAGCTGGAATTCCATCACCTCCACTAGCTTTGTTTGTAGTAATGCATCTTAAGGCCAACTTGACTTCACATTCCAGGATGCCTGGCTCTAGGTGAGTGATCACATCATCGTGGTTATGCAGGCCATTAAGATCTTTTCTGTGTATTCTTGCTACCTTTTCTTTACATCTTCTGCTTCTGTTAGGTCCATACCATTTCTGTGCTTTATTGTGCCCATCCTTGTATGAAATGTTCCTTTGGTATCTCTAATTTTCTCAAAGAGATCTCTAGTCCTTCCCAGTCTATTGTTTTCCTCTATTTCTTTGCATTGTTCACTTAAGAAGGCATTTTCATCCCCAGGCTTGAAGTCCTCATAATTCCCACTGAATAAAACACTGTCTACTTTGAGGTTGTGATTGTGTTTTTTTTTTAGTCAACAATGACCACTTTCACTGTTTACTGTGTAAACATTGATTTTCATAATTTATCAGATGTTTTGATTACTTAGTATCGAAAACATTTTTAAACTGGAAGATTATATTCTATTTTTTTAAATTAGATTTCTCTCAGATAATTCTCTCTTAGGAAATGAAAGAGACATGGTATTACAACTAAGTACACTAAGAAAATACATAAAAATGATAGTATAAACTTCATTATATAAAAGCATATGATTCATCTAAGAGTTACTAGAACATAGTAATGGGGAAAATATATCAAAGGTACATCCTAAGATGTAAACTAATTTCTATTATCTTTCAGTTCAGTTCAGTTCAGTTGCTCAGTCATGTCCGACTCTTTGCGACCCCATGAATCGCAGCACGCCAGGCCTCCCTGTCCATCACCAACTCCCGGAGTTCACCCAGACTCACGTCCATCGAGTCAGTGATGTCATCCAGCTATCTCATCCTCGGTCGTCCCCTTCCCCTTCTGCCCCCAATCCCGCCAAGCATCAGAGTCTTTTCCAATGAGTCAACTCTTCGTATGACGTGGCCAAAGTGCTGGAGTTTCAGCTTTAGCATCATCCCTTCCAAAGAAATCCCAGGGCTGATCTCCTTCAGAATAGACTGGTTGGATTTCCTTGCAGTCCAAGGGACTCTCAAGAGTCTTCTCCAACACCACAATTCAAAAGCATCAATTCTTTGGCGCTCAGTCTTCTTCACAGTCCAACTCTCACATCTATACATGACCACAGGAAAAACCACAGCCTTGACTAGATGGACATTAGTCGGCAAAGTAATGTCTCTGCTTTTCAATATGCTATTTAGGTTGCTCATAACTTTTCTTCCGGGGGTAAGTGTCTTTTAATTTTATGGCTGCAGTCACCATCTACAGTGATTTTGGAGCCCCCCAAAATAAAGTCTGACACTATTTCTACTGTTTCCCCATCTATTTCCCATGAAGTGATGGGACTAGATGCCATGATCTTCGTTTTCTGAATGTTGAGCTTTAAGCCAACTTCTTCACTCTCCTCTGTCACTTTCATCAAGATCCAGTGGTTAGGACTCTGCAATCTCACTACCAAGGACACATGTTGGAACTAAGATTCCACAAGCCATACTGTATGGACTTAAAACAACAACAACAACAACAACAACAACAACAATTAATCCTAACAGACTGTCAAATTATAAGAAAAATAAACTCATATAATGACAACAAAAACAATCAATGATTTGGAATTTTTAGATTGCCTTTTGAAATATTTTAAATTAGCAGTCTTGTCTAAGCCAAATTTCTCATGCTTCTTGGTGCAGTTTACTCACCTATATGTTGGAGTACTGGATTTCAGAAATGCTGATATTCTTTCCATGTCTAATATTTTAGGTGATTTTTCAGTCATTAAGGGTAATTATATTTTGAGTTTTTTTACTTAAAATCATTGCAAAGATAATATTTGTATAAATTCTAAAAATATTTTAATTACATCTATTTTATTATTTATTTAAATTGCTTATTAAATAATTACAAAACTAATTTAAATGTATATAAACATATATTCATTGAAGGAAATCTGAATAAAAATTAAAATTTATATACTCAGAAAATGATCACTCTGGTACATAATTCTGCCTTTTTATTCTGTTCTTACTGTGTAGGTGTAAATGTATGTAAAAGAGGAGAGACAGATCCATGAATAAGAAAATACATTTTGATATTATTTTGCAATCTACTTGAAAGTGAACTTAGGAGCAGCTTTTTTTTTCTTAATTTGACTCCACATCACCTGGCCTGAATCCTTCTCTCCAGTCTTATCATTAAGCTTGTCATATTTGTCACTTAAATGATTCCTCTAAGGGAAGTTGAGCATATTTTCTTAATTACTAAATTTAGTCACAAGACTTGCTTTGGCCAGTAAGATGTTTGCAATTGTGACAGAAGCAGAAGCTTGGAAACTGTTTATCTATGTCCACTTCTTTGTGGTCACCTCTCTCTATTGTTAAAATGTGCTTGGACTAGCGTGCAGAAGGAACAAGAATGAAAATCTGAGGCCATTCTAGACAAGCAGAAAGTTAGTCCAACCTACACATGGTGTCAAGTAGACACCTGAATCTACCACAGAGCATCTAGCTGGCCCACAGCTGACCACAGATGCAGGAATGAGCCAACATGAGACCAAAAGATCCACATAGTTGGCCTATAAACTCATGACTTAAACTAAGGACCTAAATTATTGCTTTCAGCCGGTGTGTTCGAGGTGGTATTCTTGTGGCATATTAGCACATTCTTGTGGCAATGGATATTAAGTATCCAGAAGAAAAGATAACAGATTTTATTATCCAGAAAATATAAGTAACTCATTTATATGTGAGAGTCAGTAAGATTTACCACTAGTACTGGGTTTGCAGCTAAGAGCCAAGTTACAGGACAAGGGGGCTTAATACTTTCAAAACAGTAGAGCCAGATTCCATCCTGGGGCCTTCACCCTGCACCTTTACCATTACATTGCCAGTTGTCCAACTGTCCTCCTCATGTCAGTCCCCAAAACAATAGCAAAAACCATTTTTGTATTTAGTGACTTAAAGAGAACAGAGTGTATTTATTACATCAGAATGATTAATAATGATAATAATGAAATTGCTTTATCACTGAACTACCTGATTTATTATCTTGTATCAAGGGAAAATTTACTTATTAAAAACATGCTGAGGGAAGACTAGGGGGACAAAGTTAGTTCATGGTTGTACCTCATGAGTAATCTTCTTCTACAGCCTACTGACATGTGTCTTTCTACAGGGAACCTTCAACACTCAGAGAGACAACAACCATTATGGAGGGGAGTGGACAACTATGTAGATGAGACTAGGAAGCATCCCCTCAGCAAGATATGTAAGAGGATCTTTGTGTTGCCTTTTGTCCTGCTCTGCACTGCTCTAGGAAATCTGGCTAAAGCTGGGGTCTCAGATGGAGGCAAGCCCTGCCCCCATCCATCCTATATATGGCTGTGCTATGGAATCTAAAGTTAAGTAAACTCTAAAATAGATTTGGATTAGACTTTTAAGCTAGTCTGGATTAAATTTTAATAGCCAACATAACCAAAAAATAATGAAATTTAAGTATGAAGAAGACTACTTTTTGGTATAAATGAAAGGTTCGCTGTAGTACAAGAAAAAGATGATTTATGGAAAGGGGCATTTTCATGACACTTCACTAAGTTGAAACTATCCAGTGAACTGATTATACATTTTGAACTTTGAAATTCAAAGTGATTGAGTAACACTTTGGTTAACATTTGAATAACAATTTGGTCTCTGGTTAACATTGTCCTTTAACTTCACGTATGTCTGTCTGTACTCAAAACAAAAATGAACATGAAAAATAAGTATCTAATATATGGAAATAAATTCCCTGGTTGTTTTGAAGTCACACATTTCTTTTGACTTAAATGATGATGTTGGGTTTAGCTGTTCAAATCGATACTGCACTTCCTTAAATTGAAAAAATTATAAAAGATTTATAACACTTCACATATTATAAGATAGTTCACTTCAGCTTTGATTGTAATTTTTTATAGCTAAAATTTTAAATAAATACTTTATTGTACTTTGCCAAATTTATGTCTGAAGCAGTGTTTTGTGAAGATTATTTCTAGTTTTAATTATTCAGTCTGATACAACTTGCTCCATCTTATCTGCAATCAATTTTATTGAATTACTAAACCATCTAGATATGTTATGTTTGATTGTAGCTAGACAATATCTTTGTTGAAAAATATTATTTTTGCAAGCATTACTTACTGTTTTCTCAAGAACAAGCAGTACCATTTATATGATATATATGAAATAATATAAGCCAAAGTTACAAGCCTTAGGTTATCCTAGACATTTTACTACCCTCAAGACATCTTATTTTTGATTCACTGTTTTCATTAAGTTCCCTTTTCAACAATAGTGTTTAACTTTAATGCTATTTATTTTTACTTCTGTCTGCTCTGAAGGGATTAAATTCTAGTTGGTACCAAGCATACAGTCATCTGATGGCTGCTTTGTTTTTTAAAGAAGTTGAGGTTACTTTCTTTCAGTTCTATCTTGATGAAAAGTAAACATAAATATATTTTACCACTCAGAAAATTAAAAAAAAATATACACTAGAATTATAAAACTGTGGCCTACAGAAATGTCAGTGCGCAATTTCATTCTATATGAAATTATTAAAAGAAAATATTAAACACATACAAATTCTGTTTATTCATAATTAGGAGTTGTGAACTAGACTGATAGAAAGTCTTAAGACCCCTGATAAATGATAAATTGAAATTACTTTTGTTTAGAACATTTTATTTCTCCATATAAGGGAACATTTCCAAAATATATAAAATATATATTTCAATTATATTTTCTGTTACAAGAAGGGAGCCATTTTGTTGTTGTTGTTGTTGTTCAGTTGCTTAGTTCTGTCTGACTCTTTGCAACCCTGTGGACCACAGCACACCAGGCTTCCCTGTCCTTCGCTATCTCCCAGAGTTTGCTCAAAGTCACAACCTTTGAGTTGGTGATGTCATCCCATCATCTCATCCTCTGTTGACCCCTTCTCCTTCTGCCCTCAATATGTCTCAGAATCAGTTTCTTGTCCACTGAGTCAGCCCTTGTGTCAGGTGGCCAAAGTATTGGAACTTCAGCATCAGACCTTCCAGTGAATATTCAGAATTGATTTCCTCTAAGATTGACTGGTCAGAGAAGGCAATGGCATCCCACTCCAGCACTCTTGCCTGGAATATCCCATGGATGGAAGAGCCTGGTAGGCTGCAGTCCATGGGGTCGCTAAGGGTCGGACATGACTGAATGATTTCACTTTCACTTTTCACTTTCATGCATTGGAGAAGGAAATGGCAACCCACTCCATTGTTCTTGCCTGGAGAATCCCAGGGACAGGGGAGCCTGGTGGGCTGCCATCTATGGGGTTGCATAGAGTCGGACACGACTGAAGTGACTTAGCAGCAGCAGCAGCAGAATTGACTGGTGTGATCTCCTTATATTAAAAATGAATCTTTAGATGAAAATGTTTCAATTTGTAATAAAAGTGTAGTTGGAGAAAATGCTGTATTTTATGTAACAGAAAACTTGCATCCTTATATTCATGTTCATATTTTACAAAAGTTAAATATAACTTACAATATGCAATTGACAAGAATAGATGATTATTTACTATGATAAAATAAACTCTATTCAAAAATTAGGATGACACTCTCAGGCTCTCAATAGCCACTTTTTGTGTTCATTTCTTAAAAACCACTTGTGAGTAATTTGGAGGTATAGGAAACAAAAGAAAGGATCACCAATTTCATCAGACACCATTAAACTGTCATTATTACAGATGGTAAGGTAGATTCTTTGAGTTGCTGACCCAAAAGAGACCTTATAACTTCTTGCTAGCAGAACTGTAATTTTAGATGGGGAAGAGGAATCAATGTACTTAAAAGCAGAAAATGGCTCATGATTTCTAGTTACTACAAATTGTCTTTTTCCCCTTTGCTTGATCCTGGCAATTAGACTTAAGAGAAATTATACTGGAGGATCTGGCAAAGAATTTGCTTTCTCATAAAATAAGTGGGCACCCAGAGAGGCAGGAGGCCACTGGAGTTTACCCTGGAGAAACACACAGTTCTGGTACCTGTTTTGGGATGTTTCTTCTACCAGAACACTGGTCTTTGCAATTACCATTTTGGAATCCTCCCTGTAGCTTATCTGCATTAAAATGGGCCCAGCCCACCTGCCTTCCAGCATCAGTAATGGGGTACCCCAGGCCCTGCTGCTCCCTGGGCTGGGACATGGACCCTCCCACCAGCAAACCTGCTGCCTTAGGACCCCCTGAGTCCCCAGCCACTCTGAACGAGCCCAGTCTATCAGTGTCCCAGCACTTTCTGGGGCACCCTAAGGCCCTGCAAGCAGAGACCTCAGGTCTCAGCTCTGCCTGCACTAGCTCCAGGACCACCAGGACCCCAGCCCCACCCACCAGGGAGCTGATACCAGCTTCAGAATTAGCCTGTTACAGAAGCCAGAGGCTCAGGCATCTACCTTCAGGGAAGGTGGGCCACAGTCCCACCCATCAGTGGCTGACACCAGCTCTGTGACCCCAATCTCCCCATCCCCAACCCCTGCAGCCAGCAACCCCAGAACCAGTTTGTCCCTATTATCTAGCTGGTGCTAGCCCCAAACCCCAGGACACTGGCCGTGCCCAGCAGGGAGCTGATACCAGCTCCAGGATGACCACAGCCCAGAACGCTGCTGTTAGGAACTGTCCTCACTGACTAACAGGCCAACACCACACTGCAGGGCCCTGAAGCCACAGATGCCCAAATGTGGTTCTGCCTACCAGCAGGCCAACGCTGGCTGCAAGACACCTTGGACCCCTCAGTCAGCCACCTCTGGTTCTTCCCTCACTCACCAGCAGGCTGACACCAACTTAGGAAAAATTCTGATACCACAGCCAGTCATGTCAGGAATTAGGCCCTCCCACCAGCAGCCCAATGCTAGATTTGGGGCCCCTTAGACTTGGCTTCAACCAGTAGTGGGCCAGCACTAGCCCCAGGATCTCCCAGAGCTCTGTAGCTGGTGGCCTTCCCACAAGGCAGGGGATGGCAACCATTCTGATCAAAAGCCAGTCATCCTACTAGAACACTCACAGTAGTCAGACAAGTAAAAGATATAAAAGAATCCAAAATAGAAAGGAAGGAAAAATGTTGCTATTTACAGATCACATGATACTGTATATAGGAAAGCCTAAAGATGCCATCATAAAACTACTAAAGCTCATCAGTGAATTGTGGGATACAGGCTTCTCATGTGGTGCTAGTGGTAATGAATATTACTCAGCCATAGAGAAAAGAATGAAATCTTCTCATTTGAACTATGACTGGACTTAGAAAGTATTATACTGAGTGAAATGTTTGACAGAGAAAGACAAATACAATATGATTTCACTTACATATTGAATCTAAAAAACAAAATAAGCAAATAAACATAACACAACAGAAAAGTAATCATAGATTTAGAGAACAAATAGTGGTTTCCAGGCAGAAGTGGGTGGAGAAAGGAGAGAAGCACATGAGAGAGATTAAGAGGCACAAACTTGCTGTTGCACAAATGAGTCACAGGTATGAAATGTGCAGTGTGGAGAATACGGTTAATAAGTATGTAATATCTTCCTATGGTGACAGATGGTAACTAGACTTGCCATGGTGATTATTTTGAAATATATAGAAGTGTTGAGACACTATGGTTTAGAATAAGAACTAACATAGTGTTTTAGGTCAACTACACTTCAAAATCCCATGGATGGAGGAGCCCGGTAGGCTGCAGTACACGGGGTTACGTAGAGTCGGACATGACTGAGGGACTTCACTTTCACTTTTCACTTTCACGCATTGGAGAAGGAAATGGCAACCCACTCCAGTGTTCTTGCCTGGAGAATCCCAGGGACTGGGAAGCCTGGTTGGCTGCCATCTATGAGGCCAGACAGAGTAGGACACAACTGAAGTGACTTAGCAGCAGCAGCACACTTCAAAAACAAATCAACAGGCAAAGAAACCCATAGAATAAATGATCAGACTTGTGACTGCCAGAAATGGTGGGTTTCCTGGGGAAAGGGAGAACTGGCTAAAGGTAGGCAGAAGTTAAAAACTTTCCAGTTACAAGATAAACAAGTGCTATAGGTGTAATGCATAACACGTAAATATAATTAACATGGTTATATGATACCAGACCACCTAACCTGCCTCTTGAGAAATCTGTATGCAGTCAGGAAGCAACAGTTAGAACTGGACATGGAACAACAGACTGGTTCCAAATAGGAAAAGGAGTACGTCAAGGCTGTATATTGTCATCCTGCTTATATGCAGAGTACATCATGAGAAACGCTGGGTTGGAAGAAACACAAGCTGGAATCAAGACTGCCAGGAGAAATATCAATAACCTCAGATGTGCAGATGACACCACCCTTATGGCAGAAAGTGAAGAGGAACTAAAAAGCCTCTTGATGAAAGTGAAAGAGGAGAGTGACAAAATTGGCTTAAAGCTCAACATTCAGAAAACGAAGATCATGGCATCTGGTCCAATCACTTCATGGGAAATAGATGGGGAAACAGTGGAAACAGTGTCAGACTTTATTTTTGGGGGCTCCAGAATCACTGCAGATGGTGACTGCAGCCATGAAATTAAAAGACGCTTACTCTTGGAAGAAAAGTTATGACCAATCTAGATAGTGTATTGAAAAGCAGAGACATTACTTTGCCGACTAAGGTCCATCTAGTCAAGGCTATGGTTTTTCCTGTGGTCTTGTATGGATGTGAGAGTTGGACTGTGAAGAAGACTGAGGGCCAAAGAATTGATGCTTTTGAACTGTGGTGCTGGAAAAGACTCTTCGGGGTCCTTTGAACTGCAAGGAGATTCAACCAGTCCATTCTGAAGGAGATCAACCCTGGGATTTCTTTGGAAGGAATGATGCTAAAGCTGAAGCTCCAGTACTTTGGCCACCTCATGTGAAGATTTGACTCATTGGAAAAGACTCTGATGCTGGGAGGGATTGGGGGCAGGAGGGGAAGGAGATGACCGAGGATGAGATGGCTGGATGGCATCACGGACTCGATGGACATGAGTCTGAGTGAACTCCGGGAGATGGTGATGGACAGGAAGGCCTGACATGCTGCGGTTCATGGGGTCACAAAGAGTCGGACACGACTGAGCCACTGAACTGAACTGAACTATATGTTATATATGAAAGTTTAATCAAGTAAATCCTAAGAATTCTTATCACAAAGAAAATTTTCTATTTCTTTAATTTTGTATCTATATGAGATGATGAATATGCACTAAACTTATTATGGTAATCATTTCATGATGTTTGTAAGTCAAATTCTGCTATACATCTTACACAATGCTATATATCAATTATATCTCAATAATACTAAAATAAAACAAAATTTTTATAAAGTGATTATAAGACAATTTGATACTCTCTTCCATAAAGCAAACATTTTGCCTGTAGTTACAAAAACCACAGAATGAATATGAAGAAAGAAAGTAAAAAGCAAAAGTCTGTATGTTATAAGTGCCAAATGTTTAGAATGAATCAGTCTTTGGTTGCTTCATTAATATTTCAACAGAAAAAAATATAATAAACATAATTATAATTGCCATGAAATTTGGGGGCAATTGCGGTGCTATAGCTACTAAGAAAAAGATATTTGTTTGAGTTGAATTTTGTCCCCCAAAATATGTTGGAGCTCAGTCTTAGTCCATTCAGGCTTCTCTAACATTATATAATAGGGTGGAATATAGGAATAAAGAAAGGAAAACATTATCTCTTAATGTTCTGAAGGCTATAACTCCAAGGTCAAGGTGCAACTAGATTTGGTGTTCTGTGAGAGTCCATGTCATAATTCATAAGTGAACTTCTTTTGCTGTGTTCTTACATGGTAGAAGGAGCAAGGGATCTCTGCAGGGTTCCCTGTAGGAGAATTAATTCATTTCTTCAAAGCACCACCCTCATGACCTCATCACTTCCCAAAGGCCCTATATCAAAATACAATTACAATGAAGTATAGGTTTCAACTTAAGATTTTGGGGAAGATAGATTCAGTTATAGCAAGCACTAAACCCCAGTACCTCAGAATGTGACTTTTTTGGGGGGATCAAGACTTAACAGGGGTAAGCAGATTAAAATGAGGTTATTAAGATGAGCCCTAATACAATAGTTCAACATTCAGGAAACTAAGATCATGGCATCCAGTGCCATCACTTCATGGCAAATAGATGGGGAAACAGTGGAAACAATGTCAGAGTTTATTTTGGGGGGCTCAAAAATCACTGCAGATACTGATTGCAGCCATGAAATTAAAAGATGCTTACTTCTTGGAAGGAAAGTTATGACCAACTTAAATAGCATATTAAAAAGCAGAGACATTACTTTGCCAACAAAGGTCCATCTAGCCAAGGCTATGGTTTTTCCAGTGATCATGTATGGATGTGAGATTGGACTGTGAAGAAAGCTGAGCGCTGAAGTATTGATGCTTTTGAACTGTGGTGTTGGAGGAGACTCTTGAGAGTCCCTTAGACTGCAAGGAGGTCCAACCATTCCATCCTAAAAGAGATCAGTCCTGGGTGTTCATTGGAGGGACTGATGTTGAAGCTGAAACTCCAATACTTTGACCACCTGATGTGGAGAGCTGACACATTTGAAAAGACCCTGATGCTTGAAAAGATTGAGGGCAGGAGGAGAAGGGGACGACAGAGGATGAGATGGTTGGATGGCATCACTGACACAATGGACGTGGGTTTTGGGTGGACTCTAGGAGTTGGTGATGGACAGGGAGGCCTGGCTTACTGTGGTTCATGGGGTCACAAAGAGTCATACATGACTGAGCAACTGAACTGAACTGAAGTGAATACAATATGACTGATGAATTTATAAAAAGGGGAAAATGTGAAGATAAACACTGATAAGCTCATAGAGAACTCATGTGAGGACTGGAGTTATGCTGCCACAAGCCAAGGAACCACCAAAAGCTAAAACAGAGGCCTGGAAAATATCCCTTTTAGTGCCTTCAAAGGGAGATAGTCCAGCTAATGTCTTGATTTTAGATCTCTGTTTTCCAGAACAGTGAGATGATATATTTCTATTATTCTGAGACACTAGCTTTTGGTACTTTGTTACTGCAGCACTAGGAAACTAATGCAACATTTAAGTATTAAAAATGTAAAAATTTTATTTAATCAAGTAATAAAGTGAAATTGTTAAAAACAAATCTTACTAGTAAAACTTACTTAGCTGAGCATATGAGTCCATATATAATGAGAGTTAATAAATATAGCAAAATTTCTAAAATAAGACTTACATTAATTCTCAATCTTCTGAAAGTCTATAATAGAAAATCAGTATTTTTTTTCTTAGATTCCCTTAGATTTAGGTAGCAATATAATATCTTTGAATTTCAGTCCATTCACAGTGTACTCTTTGGATGAGTTTACTTTGAAATTTTTATAATGCAATCACCTAATCCATGCTTTCTTAGTCATTCAGCATAACAATATCATATGATTTATCTTTTGAATATGGTGATACTTTTCTCAGTTGTATATGAGTCACAGATTGCTTTCTTCAGCAGAGGGAAATGTGAGCTCATTTCCTGCCAAACAAAGTAACTGCATAAAAAAGGGAGGAAACATATTAAGATGGAAGATTTACTTTTTAAAGAAAAGGATATGGCATTAAAGCCATTTTTTTTTTATGAAGGTTGAAAAGCAAAGGTCTAATGTTTATTTTTCCAAGGATGACAGGTCAACAGTTAAATAATGAAGACATCATATTCTGTTCAACCTTGGCTAGAATAAATTCTGAGGGAGTTTAACAACAAATTGTCTGATTCTACATAAATCAAAACTTTGCAAAGAAATTATTTTAAGCTAGTTTTCTTAACAGTGAAAAATTCTATATTGTATTACTGTATTAAGCATATTAAATTAACAAACATGCTTTACAAATGAACTATTATGGCAAATTAAAGGTAAATAAGCAGATATATTCCCAAATTGGGATAATCAAAGTTACAATGATATTCATAATAATTTAAGAGTTTTATTCATTGGCTATATGCAATTTCAAACTGTACCAAAAGAGGGGGGAAATGGCTGAACCCTTAAAAGTTTTTACTTCCCTTATAAATTTTTTATGTCCAGTATAGTTGTTTCTCAGGCAGATTCCATAGAATACCACATAGCACAAACAAGATTTTGTGTTAAATAAAGTCAGAAATGCTATGCACAATAGCCTGCACTGAAAATTCACAAAACATATGGGCATATCAAAACCAAGGAAGCATTCTACAGTGAAAACTTCTGAAATGTCATTAAGCCCTAGGTTTTCCAATCTTACTCTATTAAGAAATACTAATTTCATGAAACACCTACCAGTATCACTAAAAACTGTTTT
The DNA here is from genome assembly GCF_042477335.2 of Ovis canadensis. Lineage (NCBI taxonomy): Eukaryota > Metazoa > Chordata > Mammalia > Artiodactyla > Bovidae > Ovis > Ovis canadensis. The sequence continues at coordinate 33,037,983 of NC_091261.1, read as the reverse complement.
CCAAAATATAAGAATGTGATATATAATACTTCAAGAAACTAGAAGTCTATTTAAAAAAAAAGTCTAGAGTCTATATAGCTGAGTCTATTAAAAAAGAAAAGTCCTTTTTTGAATAATAACAGGTCATTCCCCATAAAATGGAATTACCGAAGAAACTTAAAATTATGTATGCCATTCAATAAGAAAATAATATATATTGCCATAGTATATTGTAGGCTAAAGATCAGCAGTCTTCTTCTGTAAAGGGTCAAATGGCAAACATTTTAGACTGTAGTGGGAGCTATTCAGTTGTCAGAAGTACTCAACTTTCTCATAGACAATATGTAAATAAATGAGTTTCCCATGTTCCATTAAAACCTTATTTGTGGACAAAGACATTTGAATTTTACATCATTTTAATGTCCCCTACCAGAGAAGGCAATGGCACCCCACTCCAGTACTCTTGCCTGGAAAATCCCATGGACGGAGGAGCCTGGTGGACGGCAGTCCAAGGGGTCGCTAAGAGTCGGACACGACTGAGTGAATTCACTTTCACTTTTCACTTTCAGGCATTGGAGAAGGAAATGGCAACCCATTCCAGTGCTCTTGCCTGTAGAATCCCATGGACAGAGGAGCCTGGTGGGCTGCCGTCTATGGCGTCTCACAGAATCAGACACGACTGAAGCGACTTAGCAGCAGCAGCAGCAGCAATGTCCCCTACATTTTATTCTGATTTATTTTCAACCATTAAAAAATGTTTAGATTAAAAAAAAAAAAAACGAAAAATGGAAATAACCCAGATTTCACCTGTGGGCTAAAGTTTGCTAAATCTTATCCTAGAATATTAAATCTATGGATTTTTTTATATCCTACTTATATATGCCCTTTAGAAAGGAATGGAATGTTCTTAATATTCAGCCTTAGATTATTTGGTCCAGATTCATATTTCTTTAAAAAAAAACAAAGGAAAAAATAGGAGAAGGATGAGAATGTGGCAGATACTAACTAACTAAATAACTAACTAACTAACTATCTAACTATATATATATATATAAAACTATATATATATAAAATATATATAAAATATATATATATAACTATATATATATATATAAAATTCAGATCTTTAAATTGCAGTGCCAGGCTATGGAAATTAATGTGTACTTTAATTAATTATATTTATGTCTTCCTATTCTTTAATGTGGAGAAGGCAATGGCACCCAACTCCAGTTCTATTGCCTGGAAAATCCAATGGACGGAGGAGCCTGGTAGGCTGCAGTCCATGAGGTCGGGAAGAGTCGGACACGACTGAGTGACTTCACTTTCACTCTTTAATGGGTATGTATTTCTCTTCTTGTATTTTCTTAACATATGTGTAGTCTCACGACCATGAAAAATAATACACTGTGATGCTATCTAACCATCTCATCTTCTGCCCTCTCCCTTCTCCTTTTGCCTTCAATCTTTTCTAGCATCAGGGTCTTTTCAAGTGAGTCAGCTCTTTGCATCAGGTGGCCAACGTATTCGAGCTTCAGCTTTAGCATCAATCCTTCCAATGACTATTCAGGGTTGACCTTTGGGATTGACTGGCTTGATTTTCTTGTAGTCCAAGGGACTCTTCAAGAGTCTTCTCCAACACCACAGTTCAAAAGCATCAATTCTTTGGTGCTTAGCCCTCTTTATGGTCCAATGCTCACATCCATACATGACTACTGGAAAAAACATAGCTTTGACTATATGGACTCTTGTCAACAAAGTGATGTCTCTGCTTTTTAATATGCTGTCTAGATTTGTCATATCTTTCCTTTCAACATGTGAGCGTCTTTTAATTTCACGGCTTGCAGTCACCATCTGCAGTGATTTTGGAGCCCCCAAAATAAAAGCTGTCACTGCTACCACTTTTTAACCTTTCTATTTGCCATGAAGTGATGGGACCAGATACCATGATCATAGTTTTTTTACTGTTGAGTTTGAAGCCACTTTTTTACTCTTCTCTTTCATCCTCATTGAGAGGCTCTGTAGTTCCTCTTCACTTTCTGCTATGAGAGTAGTATCGTCTGCATATCTGTTGTTGTTCAGTTGCTAAGTTGCATCTGACTCTTTTTGCCTCCATGAACTGCAGCACGCCAGGCTTCCCTGTCCTTCACAATCTCCCTAAATTTGCTCAAACTCATGTCCCTTGAATTAGTGATGCCATCCAACTGCCTCTTCCTCTGTTGCTCTCTTCTCTTCTTGCCCTTAGTCTTCCCCAGCATCAGGGTCTTTTCCAGTGAGTCAACTCTTTGCCTCAGGTGCCCAAAGTTTTGGAGCTTCAACTTCAGCATCAGTCCTTCCAATGAATATTAATGGTTGACTTCCTTTAGGACTGACAGGTTTAATCTTGAAGTCTAAGGGACTTTTAAGAGTATTCTGAGGTTGTTGATATTTCTCCAGCAATCTTGATTCAGGCTTGTAATTCCTCCAGCCCGACATTTCACATGATGTACTCTGCTTGTAAGTTAAAGAAGCAGGGTGACAATATGCAACCTTGCCATACTCCTTTCCCTATTTGGAATTAGTTGTTCAATGTTAAGTTCTAACTGTTGCTTCTTGACCCACATACAGGTTTCTCAGGAACCAGGTAAGATGGTTTAGTACTCCCAATCTTTCTAGGACTTTTCCAGTTTGTGGTGATCCACACAGTCAAAGTCTGTAGCATAGTCAATGAAACAGAAGTAGGTGTTTTGCTGGTATTCCCTTGTTTTCTCCATTATCCAGTGAAATTTGGCAATTTGATTTCTGTTTCCTCTGACTTTTCTAAACTCAGCTTGTACATCTGGAAATTCTTATTTCACTCACTGCTGAAGCCTAGCTTAAAGGATTTTGAACATAACCTTGCTAACGTGAAATGAGCAGTTACACAGTAGTTTGAACATTTTTTGGCATTGCCTTTCTTTGAGAATGGAATAAATGAAATGATAAGATATGTATATAGTCCTAGGCTAAATTTTAAATAATTTAAAATTAAAGTTTCTAATATTTTAATGAAATTATACTTACAAGATTAGTAAATGCATCTCCCTATTTTCCCCAAATTCTCTAACAATCAATTTTTTTCAGAATTCATATTTGTAAAATTCAGAGAGTCCATCTCTCACTGTACCTTAAATTTTTCCTTGCATTTAATATGTATATAGGCATTTCCAAGGTTCCACGCACAGTTCTACCAAGAAATCTTACAAGCTTATTTCATCTCAGTAACATTGTAGTAACATTTGAACTGTAATGTCCTTAACAATTTTTACAGACATAGTTAAGAAAAATAAAATTTCATGGAGAGAGAGTGCTCAGCAATATCAGAGACTGTCTCTTGGCCTGGAAAACTGAAGTCTGAAAAGAATCCTTAGCTTTGGCAACAAAACTTTGATGATCTTTGTTAGAGCATTATGATTGCTACTGGGTAGGAGAGGGTCAAAAAGGACCCTCCCTTGTGGGCCTCAGTTCTTAGGACACAAGAAGAATCTGAGGTCTTACCTGTAGCAAAAACAAATTTATTAAGGAAAGAGCAGAAAGAACACCTCGAAGAAGAGGTGGGCAAAACCAAGAAAGGCACTGGTGCAGGAATGATGAGGTATGGGGTGTTTTCAAGACAGGGTTTTTGTATATTCATCTAGCCCGGCGTGGACTGACAATTTTGATTGACATTAGCAAGTTACATAACAACAGGCTCTACTGCACAGGTCTTTTCCAGAATTCAGTCTGCTATAACCAGATGTATAGAGTATTTATGCATCCTTCATGGGCTCCTGTCTGCCTAAGGTTACTTGGACATCAAGGGTGCATGTGGCGGAGTTAGAGAAGCCCCTGTAGTTAGTTTGTGTTCACTGTGTGCATAGTCACATGAGCTAGAGTTGGAAAGTCTCTGTGATTATTTTGTAACATACTTGTGAGTTCTCCTGGGCCACATTGGTGCAGGTCTGGCATGGGGTTTAGAGATGAGCTTGAATTAATTTTGTTTAGGCCACCCTTCATTGCTCATGCCTATCTTCCTATCCCAAAATAATGAGAGCTGATACCAGGTTTCAAGGGGTGGAAGAGGGAATAGAAAGGGAGAAACAGAGCATGAATATGATACTTTGAAGCCAGGTCACGGGGAAGAGGAAGAGAGTGAGAAGATGGACTTGAGGGGGAAAAGGAGTGGGTCTCTGTTTCTTAATTGAGCTGATTCACATACACTGTTTTATGTTTGTAAGTAGCTGTTTAACCAATACCCAGATCAATAGATTACTGCCCCCTTGCAGTCCATACCACCTTCAAGGGTAACAATTATCCTAAACTTTATCACCATAGTTTTTTGCCTTATATTTTTTTGAAACTTCATACAAAAATGAATCATAAAAATGGAAACATTTTGTCTTATTTCATTCCACATTATGTGTAAGTGATTTCTCTGTGTCTATGTACTTTTTGAATTAATAAGCTAGATTTTATTTTTAGAACAGTTTTAAAACAGGAAAATAGAACAAATAATACAGAGTTTTCTCTTATTAATCCCCCTGCCTTCCCACACACACCCATGCAGAGTTTTCCCTTTTATTAACACCTCATGTTAGTATGGTACACTTGTTACAATTAATGAGCCAATGTTATGCCTTATTATTAACTAGAATCCATCTTTTATTCAGAATTCCTTATTTTCAGTCCTTTTTCTTTTCCAGAATCCCAACCAGGAAACTGCATTACATTTAGTTGTCATGTCTTCTTAGGATAATCTTGACTGCAACAAACTCTCAGATTTTCCTTGCTTTGGATAATCTTGATAGTTTGAGTTATATTGATTAGTGATAGTGTAAGCTGCCCTTCTGTCGGAATATTATATGATTGGACTGGGCTTATGTTCTCTTGAGAGGAAGGCCACAGAGGGAAAGTGTCATTTTCATCAAGTCACATTAAGGATATATACTGTCAGTGCCACATCACTATCACTTTGATCATCTGGCTGGCTTAATGTTTGTTAGGTATCTCCCCTGTAAAATTGCATTATTTTCCCTAATTTTGATAGTATACTCTTTGAAAGTCACCCTGCACAGCTTAAGGAATGGGAAGTTACACTTCCTCTCCTTTAAAATGCATTCTCTACATAATTTATTTGGAATTCTTATGAATGGGACATGTTTTTCTCCTATTCCATTTACTAATTGATTCAGTCTTTTGTTTATATCAGGATGGACTCATGGTATAATTGTATACTTTGAGTTATAACCCAATGCTACTTTACTTATTTTGTTCCTATTGTTGCAGCTTTGGCCATTGGGAGTTCTTTTAGTTGGCTTCTATACCTTTTAATATACTTCCATTATTGTGGGTTTTTTGTTTGTTTGCTTGTTTGAAGACTTCCTTACTTACCTGTGTGAAAAGATGCTCTAGGATTATCTTGTATATTACTTGTAATTGGACATTTCTCCCAAATGTTCTGTTCCTTTTATTGGGTAACAGTATTAGAAGCCAACTTCAAGGCGGTAGGCATATTCATTGCTGTCAGTTGTCATGTTCTTTAAGCCGTCTTTGCTGACAAAGCAAGGGTATATATGTGTGCACACTAATCCGTATATGTATATATTTATAACCATCTGTATCTATATTAAGTAAAACACCAGTTCTTACTGATCTCTTCAAATCTTATCTATTACCCTATGAATAACTCCAGCTTTCTCCTATTGTTTTTCCCACACAGCAGTGAGAAACTTTATTCTTACCACCTGCCATTCAATTATTTAATTGTTCAGTTTCAGCATGCATGTATATCAGTGTCTGAATTGTTAACCCACAAGACCTTGAGAAAAATTTTATCCAGTAAAGTAAGGTTCTTGTGTGCAGTTACATTTGTCTTTAATCTTACTCCACTTATTTCTAGAGTTTACTAGGTCAGCATATTTCCCCCAGCCCCTTCAATAAGGTTGTTTCTTGTATTTATAACACAGTTAGATTCTGTCATCTTAGTGTGCATTCTTTCCTGGGATCTTGTAGCCTTCTAAACAATTTTCAATTCATATATTGAGTCATCCCTCATATTATAAAGTTCAATTGGTTTTCAGAAATTAATATTGTTATAAGTCCATAATTATAGTATCATACAGAAGAGTTACATCACCTTAAAATCCCATGGGTTCCCTCTTTTCATCTCTTCCTTCCTCCCTTCCCTTCCACTGCTTTTATAGTTCTGCTGATTATTTTCCTTTTACTGATTCTATAGTTTTGCCTTTTTTTTAAGAATGTTATATAATGAGTCATACCTTAAGTATCATTTTAATACTGATGGCTTTTAATAGAAGTATACATTTGAGATTTATCCATATTTTTTACCTGTCTTTATAGCTCATTTCTTTTATTGCTGAATGTAGTTTTGTTGTATGAATGTAACATCATTCTTTTAAACCATTCATCTATGGAGGACATCTATCTGTGGAGGTTGCTTCTAGTTTGGAGTACCTACGGAAAAAGTGGCTGCAAGCATTTATTTTAGGGTTTTTTTTTTGTGTGTGTGTGTGCGGACATAAGTTCTCAGCTCAATTGGGTAAATACCTAGGATTGTGTTTGTTGGATCATATGATGATGCTATATATAGCTTTGTAACTGTCAAACTGTCTTCCAAACTATACAAGTTTGCATTCCTACTGGCAATGGATGAAAGTTCCTGTTGCTCTGCATCCTCACTAGCATTTGGATTGTCAGAGGATTTTTGGATTTTAGCCATTCTGACAGTTGTGTAGTGATATCTCTGGTTTAATTTTCAATTTCCTAATAACAAAAGATGAACATATTTTCATATACTTATTTGATATGTACATATATTTTAGGGGAAGTTTGGTTCATTTTTAAGTTTGGCTGTATGTTTTCTTATTGCTAAGTTTTTAGAGTTTTATGTAGACGTTGAATGCAAGTCCTTTATCTGATATGTGTCTTACAAAATGTTTTTTATCTTATTATCCCATGATAAAGACTGCCTAGTACAGCAAAACATCTCTCTCTAACTTTACTTAAGTAACAGGAAGCCTCGGTACATTTTTTTTTCTAAACAAAATGGTCTATTCCAGATGATTTATAACATCCATCCCTCAACATAAAATAAGCAGCAACCATCTGATATAGAAACTAATAGAAGCGGAAGAAGAAAATGTTGGTGCAAATGAATGTTGGTGCAAATCTTTATATTGATGCACCATTTGAGTTTCTACTAAGGGAAAAAAAGCTTAGCCATTTGGGGGAAAATATTACAGGCTTCCCAGGTGGCACCACAGATAAAGAACATACCTGCCTATGTAGGAGACACAGAAATCATAGGTTAGATACTTGGGTTGGGAATATTCCCTGGAGCAGGGCACAGTAACTCATTCCAATATTCTTGCCTGGAGAATCCCATGGATAGAGGAGTGTGGCAGGCTACAGTCCACAGGGTCACACAGAGTCAGACTTGCCTGAAGCGTCTTAGCACACACTAACGCTTAGTTTTTAAGAAGATGATAGTAGATCTCTGTGAATATATTTAGGTGGCATTTAAATATAGAAATGAAGCTCACAACATGATGATAATAGAAATGTACCTTAGGGTAATCATCTCTTTAAAGGTGAAATTTTTAAACTCTTCTTTTTAAATTTTTAAGCTCTTAGTTTACATCCTGTCTTAAATTTATTTCTAAGATCTACTTAAAGAATCAACAATTAAAACTTCTCAAATAGCTTTGTATAATTTATATTTTAAACTATTTTCCATAGACTGCAAGTTAAAAATCACAAAAAATGAGTTCATCTTTTCATAAAATCCTTTTGATAATTTTCTTATTATGAATCATAATAGCATTCTATTTTTAAATGTTTCTTTTTCACAAAATAATATTCATTTTATAAAGGCTTATATGTATACTGGCATATTCATTTGAGCCAAAAGGGAATTATGTCAATTTATGCTTAGCTTACGTAATTACTTCACTTACTTTATAATTGTTATTTTGAGTATGAAATATTCATCCTCCAAGAAAAAGTTAAAGCCCATGAAATTCAATTATTATTTGAGCTTCAGATATGCTGCAGCTAGTGGATTGAAGCTGTTTTCTATTTCATGGGTTTGTGTGTGTCTAACTGAATTTTACAGAGAGGAAATACTAGCTTAGTATGTGTTGTTAATTCTCTTTGTCTCATTTTCCTAATGACAACAAATTAATATCCTCAAGGAAAGTGTATAGAAAAGTGCCAATATTTCAAAACATAAATAATAAATACAACAAATGTGAGGCATATAAAACCATACCAGTGTTTTTGAAAATGGATGTTACCTGTGTTTACTGGACCAAATTAAATAACAAGGTAGTCTCTGATTTAAGAAAGATAATTTTAATGCAGGAAGTACAGAAAGAATCATAATCAACCTCCTTTTCACTTCATATAGGGGTTCTCAGATGCCTTCAGTTATGCTTTGTTTGGCCGGGAAAGTAATGTCTAGATTCTGTTATCACTATAAAATTATTAGATGTGTTCAACAAGATTTCCAATGGCTTGAGCATTCTTCTTATCTGTGTGGCTTCTTCAGGCATAAACTTTGCCTTTTTGATGATTAGACACAACTAGGATAAATCTTACATAATCCCACATGAAAATTTTTCATCTTCCATTACCGCATTGTTTATCCCTCCTTTGCTTCCCAGGTGGTGCAGCTGGTAAAAATCTGCCTGCCAAAGCAGGGAATTTAAGAGACACAGGTTTGATTCCTGGCTCAGGAAGATCCCCTAGAGTAGGAAGTGGCAACCCACTCTGGTATTCTTGCCTGTGAAAACCCATGGACAGAGGAGTCTGGTGGGCTACAGTTCATGAGGTCACAAAGAGTCGGACACAACTGAACATGCATCCATACCTCCTTTACATTCTATTTGAGGCTACTTTTTTGTTTTAAAGGATGTCTTGGAGCAGAAAAGAAAATTATCTCTTCTAAAATTAAGATTTTATTCTTCAGTCTTCCACCGTTGAAGTGGTTTTCTTATTTTCTATTATTTCTGCATCTCCTCTTTCCTCTCAATTTCTTATGTTGAAATGAACCACAAACTTTTTTCTTACCAACTTCATACCCATCCTATCCTCTGTATTCTATTTCTCCTTGCTTTAATGAAATTGTCAAACCTTTGGGTAAATTAAAAATCTGCTCTCATTTTCTTTGCATTCCATGGGTTTTCATGATCTACAGGTGCTTTCATAATACTAGCACAAATATTTAAAACTTGAAACATTAGCAACTTTAGTTTTTCATATAACTTGAATTATAATGAATACTTTTACTTAAAATCAGTAAGGAAAAAAGGTAGGAAAGAACAGTTCATAACTTATAAGTTAACTATTTCTCTGAGGTTGTTGGTATAGTATAAGCTTCTTACTTGTGTTTACTATTGAATGATCTCTTGCCATCCATAATGTACAATGAATATAACAGTGTTTTTCCTCTTACTCATTATTAATATCAGTCTATTGAATTAGAAAAAATGATCTCCTCTTACAACCATATCCTCCCCTGGCACATCCACATTTTTCTTCAGGGGCAACCCGCACTTTATTGTGCAGAGGGCAGCTAAGATTGCACACATGACAGCACTCCACACCCTATGGTTTTGCTGCTGTTGTTCATAAGGAGAGGAGAGAGAGAGAGAGATGCCAGATTCAACGTGGGAGATTCCCTCTCACAGGAATATAAAGTCCACAGATGAAGAAAATGGGTTTGAATGCTGTAGGTTCTACACAGACAAAAATCATGCAGACTTAGGGTCTAAAGTTAACATTTTGGAGCATGCCTGGTAAATGTTTCCCCTTAAGTTGTCTATGAGACTTACTTGTCATTTCTTCCCTTATTTGGTTTGGATATTTCTTAATTACCACAAATCCTCAGGAAGAGGGGTATCTAGCAAAACAAAATTGTCTGAAATGGATTATCACAATGCTCACTTAGTTTAAAATTGAAACTGACAGTTATAAAATTGGAAATCGCTATTAAAATTTTGGAAAAAAAAATAATGTAGATGATAGTTATATTAGAATTTATTCCGTATCTCTAGTCCTGAAATATGCCCTCCTTCTGAAAAAGTGGGCACTTTACTTAAATCAGTTAGGAGATGTTCTATGTCACTCCTAGAGGCTGTAGGACTGAAACAGACATGATGAGGGATCACCACCTGGGAAAACTCCCTTTGCCTTCAATCATCTCTGCCTTTTATTTCTTTGTATATCTCCTAACATTCAGGGAATTTTGAGTTGTAACAAACCACAACACTTGCCTAAACTGTACTCAGGAAAACTCCATTCTGATGCTTATTGAGATCCTAAGCAAATAGTAATAAAACAGGGATAATCCTAAACTGTAGTTTAAAGTCAAAGATGGGTTCAGTTCAGTTCAGTTCAGTCGCTCAGTCATGTCCGACTCTTTGCGACCCCATGAATCACAGCACGCCAGGCCTCCCTGTCCATCACCATCTCTCGGAGTTCACTCAGACCCACGTCCATCAAGTCCGTGATGCCATCCAGCTATCTCATCCTCGGTCGTCCCCTTCTCCTCCTGCCCTCAGTCCCTCCCAGCATCAGAGTCTTTTCCAATGAGTCAGATCTTCGCATGAGGTGGCCAAAGTACTGGAGCTTCAGCTTTAGCATCATTCCTTCAAAGAAATCCCAGGGTTGATCTCCTTCAGAATGGACTAGTTGGATCTTCTTGCAGTCCAAGGGATTCTCAAGATGGGTACTTAAAGTAAAACTGCAAGGACATATACTCAACTCTTCCTCATCCTATGAAGACCTCGCTAAATTCACTAGTTGTTCACATTTTAATGTCTTTTACTTCGTATGTACTTATGATTTCTAAGTAACAAATGTGTCATCCAAATATATATATATATATATATATATATATATATAAAATAAATGTTTTAGTTCTTTCCCAAATTGATGTGAGGCATAAAGATAGACATTTTAATGATGAAGGAAAAGGAGTTAAATGGTTTAACAGTAAAAGGGACCTTTCTTAGTAGAAATATATAAAATATAATGACATTTTATAAAAAATATATACTGCTCTAGGAGACAACACATAAAATAATTCTTGGTGGTTTAATCGCTAAGTTGTATCTGACTCTTTGAAACTCCATGGACTGCAGTTTACCAGGTTCCTTTGTCCATGGGATTTTCCAGGCAACAGTACAAGAATGGGTTGCCATTTTCTTCTCCAGTGGATCTTCCCCACCCAGGGGTTGAACTTGGATCTCCTGCATTGCAGGCAGATTCCTTACCAACTGAGCCACCAGGGAAGCCTTTTTATTGACTCTTTATTGTGTTTATCAACCAGTGATATGCTGCTGATATCTACAAGGAGAATTCCTAGATCTATGTGGTAGTGTTTATTACTTTAAAAAGCAAACAAAAAATCATGAAATAGTAACTTCATTTAGAGCTTTTAATCTAAAAACACTTGCAGAAGTTAAGGAATTTGAGAAATAGGAAGTTGCAAATAGATCTATTTCTCATATTGGGTCACAGGTAAAAACATTCTCTTATCTATGATTCCACCATAAATAAGTTTCAAAGGGATGACTTGTTAGATAATTCTGATAGTTTCTAAGTAGACTTAAAGTTATTCCTTTTTATGGTACCACATTTGGTGGTGGAAAATGCAACTAAACTGAGAAGCAACAGGGAATGATAAGAACACTCCAAAGTCAATGAGTGATGGACTCTCCCTCCCTCACCCCATGGTATTATACTGCCCTGTTGTGAAAATATGAATTGTCTTTTCCCATTGTTGTTCAGTTGCCCAGTCGTGTTTGACTCTCTGTGACTCCATGGATTACAGCATGCCAGGCTTCCCTGTCCTTCACCATCTCCCAGAGATGTCTTTTCCCATGGGACCTTTTTTTTTTTTTTTTTAAATAGGATTTCTCTGTGAGAAAATGATTCTCTTCCCTACTGGTGTCAGGCCTGGGCATGTTACATGCTTTAGGTAATAAAAAGTGAAGACAAGTCATCATGTAGTTCAGCCCTATTGTTCTCACATTGCCATTACTCTTATATATGCTGCTCCCTGAACTCTAGGCCCAGCCTGAAGATGCTGTGAGGCAGAGCTAACAAAGAACTAGAATAACCCTTCAATGTAGAAAAGAAATACTTTTTTTATGAGTGTACCAGTAAGACTCTGAGTGTAAACTATATCAGGTAGAGTAAATAGACAGAGAGATGCCCACTTCAGTTAGTTAGCTTTGTTGTAGCAGTGGTTAGTTTATGAATCCACATCTGGGTCCATTCAGAACCACTGCTGGAAGCCTCCTGGGGAAGATCCCCTTGTTTCAGGAAAAGACACTGAAAAGAAAGGAGTCAGCCCTCTGTCCTTTTGGTGTTTTTGGTGTAGTGCCTCAAACAACTTTGACTGCCTCACAGAAAATGAAGGATGGCAAAACCAGAACCAGAGCCCTAATTTGCTGGCCCTGAGGTCCATCTTATCTCTTAACATATTTAAAGTAAAATAATCAATCTTTATTTTTTAAGCCAATTCAAGTTTGATGTTTCTTTCTTAGAGTACAATATGAGAATTACATGTATTCTAAGTCTACTAATAGAAATTTTTTTATATATGCAATAGAATACATCTTTAAAATGTCACCTTTAGGTCTATTGTTATATGTTATAATGTAAAAATAACAACAACAACAAAAACACCTGTTTTTACAAAATACCACTTTACCTCAGTTCCTATGGTTGAGGGTCTCTTGTTTGCATTGTTGTTGGGTTCATAAAATCTAATAACTAAGAGAAAGCAGCTTTCAGAGAAGTTCTGCAGCATTGCCAGACCATTTATTTCTGAAAATAGTGGGCATAGCCACTATGTCTTTCTTTTATTTTTTTTCATTCTTTTTTGAGGTAAAACACTTTAAAGGTGTTCCTATTTCATAATCAGAGCATTACAGATTTTGTTGGTAGAACTATTTGTGAGGGTTTTCAATTTTGTAGCAGCTTACATGGTGTTGGCAATGAGTCTTTCAGAGCCCTACAACTCTGAGAAGAACATACAGCCTTGCACTTGGCAGAGGTTGATGCCATACTTCAAATAAATTTCCTGAGTTAAAAATGAAAATTAGCATAATAGTTTTCTGACTTCAAATTAGTTTAACAAGTTCTTGAATATTCAAAAAACAGATAAAATGAAGAACATAGTTTTGTCTTCAACTTTTAAGCACAGACTTCATCTAAATTATGGCTTTGTATATACCATCTAATTTGTTTTATATTTGTATAACACATGGTTGCTGGTGAAGTTGGTGTTTGCATTTAATATACACATTCATGCACATTCCCTATGGGAGAATGAAATATGAGTAATTTGGGCATTGCTAAGACCCTGGAGAAATAAGATGTAGTTCTTTGTGAAAGGATGCTTGTTCCATTATATTTAGAAATGTGTTGCAAGGGATATTATGCTGGGAAATGCACCTTGGAGGGAATTAGCACCAGTCATCAGCAGGCTGGGGAACCATCAGAGAAAAGAAGCCTGCTGCTAATGGAGAATAAACCATAGGTTATGTTTGTCTTAGTCCATAACCATGGGTCTTTAATGTCAGCTTCAAGGGCATGTGAGGTGTGCTGTCACACAGGTCTCACACTCAGAAGACCCTGTGCTTGACTTACTGCCCCACAGTTACCACCTTGAAATTCTTTTTATCTTTTTAATTGTTGGCTGCATTGGGCCTTCATTGCTGTGCACAAGCTTTCTGGAGCTGCGGTGAGCGGGGCTGCTCTTCATTGCCTTGTCTAGGCTTCTCGTTGCAGTGGCTTCTCTAGTTGAGCACAGGCTCTAGGCGCTCAGGGTTCATTAGCTATTATGCTAGCCACTGCAAGGCATGTGGGATCTTCCCAGACTAGGGATGGAACCCGCATCCCCTGCACCACAAGGTGGATTCCCACCCACTGGACCACTAGGGAAGTCCAATCTTGAAATTCTTAATGCTTTTTGTCCATGGAGCCCCACATTCTCACTTGCACTGGGCCTCTAAAACTTTGTAGCTAGAGCAGTCTGATTTTGACATGCTTCAGAGTCTTAAAATGTAATGTTTAAGCAACACAGTCCAAGGTAATACTTTAAAGTCTAAAGGATAAAAAGATTAATATATTCGGTGTTGTCCATTAGGTAAGACAGAGATTAAATGATGTTTGTATTATAATGAGTGACATGAACTTCTAAGAAAGCATATGTTCCAGGTTTTTAGATGCCATTCTAGTCTAGAGGAGTGATATATTTCTGAAAACTATCCTGATTTTGTTTTACTATTACATACATTTCCAATAACATTTATTTACTTTTTTGCTGTAGATATCCTCTCAAGTAAGGAGTTTTAGTAAGCATTTTATTAGCTAAATATTTATTAAATTATTTTTGAATTAATTTTCTAGAACTGCCATGGCAAAATACCACAGATTGAATACTTTAAACATCATAAATTATTTTCTCACAGATTTAGAGGCTGCATGTCCAAGGTGAAGGTCGGGGCAGGTTTGATTTCTCCTGAGACTGCTCTCCTTGGCTTACAGAAGGCTGCCTTCTAGCTACATTCTCACATTATCTTCCCTCTCTGTGTGAGAGCCCCTTGTTTCTCTGCGTGTGTCCAAATACTTTTTATTAAAAGGACACTAGTCAAATTGAATTGGAACCCACACTACTGGCCTCTTAACACCTATTTAAAGGCCTGATTCCCTAAAACAGTTACATTCTAAGGTACAAAGATGATGGTTTCAATATATAAATTTTGGGGGAGGGGTACAGTCAGCTCATAACAACTTTATGTAGCAAATACTTTTGTATGCCCTAAAAATAGAGAATAATAGTGGAAATTGACCTATAAGATAATCATGACTACATAAAGCTTAAACACTCTGTAAATTGAGCATACAATAGAAGAAATAATTCTTTTTCTTGGTGAATCTAAACAAAATAGTTCCTGAAGATGGATGAATACAGATACATTGAATAGGAAAATCATTCATGTAGTAGAATTTATAGGAGAAAAAGTAGTGTGTGAAAACACTTGAGTTTTTAAAAGTGATACTAGATTCTCTTTGATTAAAAAAAAACACTGTAGAAATATGAATACAAATATGGTGGGATGAAAGCAAGGAATAAATAAAATATAGGTTAGAATAATTTATTAAAAATTTACCTGGAAATATGAGATTACATACTGTAGAAATAAGAGCAAGTTTGTGTAGTCAGAGCTTCCTCTATTCAAAATAAATTGTTACCACTCAGTTGTGTAAAATTGCACAAATATTTGGATATCTATGAACTTTTGTTTCCTTACTTTAAGAGAACAAAAAGTACTGTGGCAGAGGTGCCACTCCTTTCAAACATTCATTCTCCTACTTCTGAATCAAGAATTTTATTTTTTATATTAAAAAAAATCACTGCCCAAGTGAAATACTGCTTTCTCTAGGTTCTCTTGCAGCTAGTTTGATCCATGTTTAATTTTCAGCAGCTCCCATGTAAGGGAAAGTGCTTTTTGCAATTTTCTGGAAGATCTCTTAAAGAAGGGCTTATGTTCTTCACCTCTGCTTCCAATTTTATAAGGCAGATGTAATGGCTGGCACTACAGCAGTCATATTGGACTATGAGGATAAAAGCCATATTTTCAAGATTATAGATTGGAGAATTGGAAGTATAGGTGATCCTTGAATGATAGAGTTTCAATTATGTAGGTCCATTTATATGCAGTTATTTTTCTCATAGTAAATACTACACTACTGCTTGATCTACAGTTGGTTGAATTTGTGAATGTGGAACTGTAGATTTGGAGGAAAGTTGGATACAGAGGTCCCACTATTAATTATGTGTGGATTTTTAACTGTGCAGAGGCTTGGTTCTCCTCAAGTTGTTCAAGAGTTAATCATAGTTTCAGTCCTGTAGGGTTTGTGGAGCCAAGCCAATATACCACACTTGTCTACATCTACATTTCTTTTTAGTGTAAGATACAATATTTTATTTGTGTTAAGGCTGTTTTTTGCATTTTCT
Organism: Ovis canadensis; assembly: GCF_042477335.2. NCBI lineage: Eukaryota > Metazoa > Chordata > Mammalia > Artiodactyla > Bovidae > Ovis > Ovis canadensis. Next base: position 33,021,953 of record NC_091261.1, on the reverse strand, counting down.
AACACTTTCAGTAGTATTGACTCCTCTTTTGGGGTTCACAGTGTTGTTTTTAATACATGAGTGTATTAACAACAAAAATTGCTAATACATAAAGTCTTTTTTAGGGTCCTTATTGGTAAAAGGAGCCATCAAATTCTGAGTTTTATTTTGCTTTTATATTTTTTAAGGTGGGATACCAGCATGATAGCAAATTAGTTAAAGAAAATAACTTTTGTAATTGTCAAATATATATCTAGATGGAAAAATAAGAGGCAGTGATTTATTTAAAATATCTCAAACACATAAAAATATAGAATAACATTTCTAGATGGATCACTCACGAGATGAATTATTGCAACCATATTATATAGAAATAAATAGGAAAACAAATCAAGCAAGCAACAACTAAACATATAGAGTAAGTGGATGAAGGAGGGAAGGAACCAGCAACACTCCAACTCCTGTGGCAGCAGGGACAAGGACCTAGCTAGGCGAACAACGGCATTCAAGACTAGCTGCATCCATTTGGGATTCAGATTTTGTAACCATTTTTAGGTAAATTAGGAGACTTGTTTTATTTAAGGAACAGTAAGAATTTTTCTATTAACTCAGGAAAGTCTTTTGAAATATTTACAGGTTTAATTTTCTATCTGAATAATAGTTCTTTTTTGATAATCCAATATTCTAGAAGCTGGCTAAGTATCATCCTTATTACCTCTGATTATATAATATATGAGAAAAAATAATATTCAATATTTGATTGGAAATTCAAAATGAAATTTGTTGTACATTCATTTATTTAGATGCCTGGGTAATTTACTGCTACTCAAGAACCCTAAGATTGCCCTAGAAATTGAAATATTCCACAGATAACTTCACAAAATTAGTAATAGGATCAACAGAGACAGTCAGTGAAATTGCCTGGCAAACTGGAAAGTACTAAAGCAAATTCAAATATGTCTATCTATTGTCTATCTCTCTGAAGTGCGGTTTCCTCATTGTAACCATTGATTAGTCCACTTCCCAATTGGAAATTCATGATTGTCAAATTATTCAATGCTTATGAAAGTGAGATGAAATAGTATGAGATGTCACGCAAATACTTGGAATGCTTTTAGATATGTTGACTGTTATTCACTCTAGTAAAATATAAATTATTTTGTTTTTCTTTAATGCAATATGCTATACTCAATAAGCTTGAAAAGGGAGAATGTCAGCTAATCTGTTCATTGGTAATCATTTACAATATTTAGGGTAAGATAAAAATATTAATACAATAGAACTTTTAGCCCTTGGTCTAAAAGAAAGACATTTTATCAACCAGCAAAAATAAAAGGAATTGTTCTATCACTCCACAAAGGAAACTACTGATTAATCTTTCTGTATTTACTGAAAGAAGAAAGAATCATTGAGAAATTATTTGTAAAGCAAATAGAAAGATTACACTTTGCCTGTGGGATCCACATTCAGGAAACCTCTAGAAAAATAACATGAAAAAAATCAAGACATAATAGTATTAGTAAACTTTGTAAACCTAAGATTCTGCACAACTTATATTAAAATAATTTTCAAAAGTACTGAAGGAAACATATCAGTTGTTCTTCAACAAAATCAAAGAGTCCTGTGCTTCAAAAAACATAAAGAAAGTGAAAGGGCAATCTATAGATTTAGAGAAAATTTGTTTGTCATATATCTGATAAGGACCTTACATCCAGATTGTAAAAAGGACTTTTGCAACTGTCTTACAACTAAACACTAAAAAAAAAGAAAGAAAGAAAGCTCAAAGTTTTTAAATGGGTAAATGATCCAGACAGATATTTCTCCAAATAAGATATCCAGATGACCAATAAGCACGTGAAAAGACACTCTACATCAGAAGCCTCAGGAAAACGCAAGCCAGAACTATGAGAAAACACCACACAGTCTAGAATGACTGCAATCAAAAAGGCAGATAATAACAAGTTCTACAGAGAATATGGAGAGATGGGAACCCTGGTTGGATTTTTTTAAGTGGGTGAGATTAAAATTCTAAGCATTCAGTGAAAATAAACCAAGAGAATCTTATTTAAGTGTGAAAGCATGAATAGGAACACCAGTTTTAAATGACTCTAAGACTAATTGGCAGCTAGTTTGAGTTACAAAAAAAAAAAAGATTTTAATTTAGATAAATAGTGGAAATGATATATATGAAGAATATTCAAGCTAAAGATATAGCCTCCTCTCCAAAAAGTGCAGGATTGAAAAGAAAACATATTTAAGAATATATAAAAGCTTCTGCACAACAAAGGAAAATATAAGCAAGGTGAAAAGACAGCCTTCTGAACGGGAGAAAATAATAGCAAATGAAGCAACTGACAAACAACTAATCTCAAAAATATACAAGCAACGTATGCAGCTCAATTCCAGAAAAATAAACGACCCAATCAAAAAATGGGCCAAAGAACTAAATAGACATTTCTCCAAAGAAGACATACGGATGGCTAACAAACACATGAAAAGATGCTCAACATCACTCATTATTAGAGTAATGCAAATCAAAACCACAATGAGGTACCACTTCACACCAGTCAGAATGGCTGCGATCCAAAAATCTGCAAGCAATAAATGCTGGAGAGGGTATGGAGAAAAGGGAACCCTCCTACACTGTTGGTGGGAATGCAAACTAGTACAGCCACTATGGAGAACAATGTGGAGATTCCTTAAAAAATTGCAAATAGAACTACCTTATGACCCAGCCATCCCACTGCTGGGCATACACACCGAGGAAACCAGAATTGAAAGAGACACATGTACCCCAATGTTCATCGCAGCACTGTTTATAATAGCCAGGACATGGAAACAACCTAGATGTCCATCAGCAGATGAATGGATAAGAAAGCAGTGGTACATATACACAATGGAGTATTACTCAGCCATTAAAAAGAATACATTTGAATCAGTTCTGATGAGATGGATGAAACTGGAGCCGATTACACAGAGTGAAGTAAGCCAGAAAGAAAAACACCAATACAGTATACTAACACATATATATGGAATTTAGGAAGATGGCAATGACGACCGTGTATGCAAGACAGGAAAAAAGACACAGATGTGTATAACGGACTTTTGGACTCAGAGGGAGAGGAAGAGTGCTGGGAGCCAGTGTGAGGAATCCCGCCCGTGACAAGGTCATGAGGAAGGAAGCTGACATACGCAAGGCGTGCTCAGACTTCAGGGACCCCTCTGGAAATTCCTAAGCATGTACCCCAACAAAAATCTGCCGGCTTTTGTGCTCTGCTTTTCCACTCTTCTGACATTTTCTGGAAAAAGTCAATTCAGGGCTTTAGTCTTCTGCATTTAAAAGAGTGTTTCAATCCAAAAAACCCTCTGATGGCTTTCTAGCCTGCCTGCAGGACTCGTACAGCTGCGCGTGTGATTGTTTGAGGCCTCCTGACCACAGGAGGCACAGGAAGCTTAAAACATCCTAGGAATGTAGGAGCTTCCGAGGAGTCAAAATCTTTTTAGGACTGATTAAAGGTTTCATTTGTTAAGTCAATATTTGCTGCCAAATTTTCACATCTTTAGTTGTAGATATAGTTAGAAAAACAAGTAGTAGACCTTGTGTTAGCAACATTAGATCTTTGAGTTAAGTACCTTCTTTGTTATATCCCACTGCACCTTTGTTCTATAGAGATGTAACTTTAATGCTAATGCTTTAAGGAAATGTAGATTAAAGAAAAACACTTCAGGGGAAACAAGATTAACATTCATTAAGGAAGAGAGCCAAAAAGTGTTAACAAGCCTCTTGGCCAGAAGATAATGTAAATCACCTGAGACCTTTTGTATGCCAAATGATGTATAGAAAGAGCTTGAGCTGCGAACGCTACATAATCTTGTGTTACCCATTGATCTCTGTTTTATCAAAAGTATAAAAGGCCTTCTGAACAATAAAGGAGGGGGCCAGCTTCTGGGGCCAGGGGCCAGCTTCTTGGACCAGCTTCTCTAACTAGTCTCCCAGCCTGGTTTCTTGGCACTCTGGCTCCCCCCGTGTCTCTCTCTCTTTCTTCTTCTCTCTCTTTCCCTCTCTCTGCTCTTTACTTTAATTTCGGGCTGAATTTCCACCTGGAGCGCGGAGGCTCTCCACGTCTACTTACTTGCCCCGGCTGTTAAGACCCGCGAGGAAGGGAGCTTAAGGCGAGGCACCCTTAGATATTCAAGCGGGCGCCGGTGGCCCAACGTAGATGGTGCAAATTCCTTGTCTGGAATTTTATTGGCCTTCCGCGTAAACCAAGCTATTCAGCCCTCTTCTTCCACTTAATCTTCTTACTACACTATAGTTTCTTGATCTAATCTTTCATTAATAAATAAACAAGTCTTTCCACGCCGACGCCATCCACCCTTCGAATTCCCTGGATCCACCGGGGCTGGACCCCGGCAGGAGAGGGTGGGATGATTTGGGAGAATGGGAATTCTAACATGTATACTATCATGTAAGAATTGAATCGCCAGTCCATGTCTGACGTAGGGTGCAGCATGCTTGGGGCTGGTGCATGGGGATGACCCAGAGAGATGTTATGGGGAGGGAGGTGGGAGGGGGGGGTCATGTTTGGGAACGCATGTAAGAATTAAAGATTTTAAAATTTAAAAAATTAAAAAAAATTAAAAAAATAAAAAATAAAAATATATAAAAAAAAGAAAAGCAAAGGAGGAAAAAAAAAAAAAGAATTTTGTATGGACGCAAGCAATCAGTCCATAGCATCACTGTAACACTATCATTCTGAAATTTATAGAAAATCTTCTGATTTGTATGTCCTTATCATTAGGTGATTTGTACTTTATATCAACTTATGGTGTTAATATTTAAGATTCAAATTTATCTGCTTATGTTCAAACTCTCAAAGATTTCCTGCCCCCCCCAAAAAAAAAATAAAAAAATAAAAAGAATTCATTTGAATCAGTTCTGATGAGATGGATGAAACTGGAGCCAATTATACAGAGTGAAGTAAGCCAGAAAGAAAAACACCAATACAGTATACTAACACATATATATGGAATTTAGGAAGATGGCAATGACGCCCCTGTATGCAAGACAGGAAAAAGGACACAAATGTGTATAACGGACTTTTGGACTCAGAGGGAGAGGGAGAGGGTGGGATGATTTGGGAGAATGGCATTCTAACATGTATACTATCATGTAAGAATTGAATCGCCAGTCTATGTCTGACGCAGGGTGCAGCATGCCTGGGGCTGGTGCATGGGGATAACCCAGAGAGATGTTGTGGGGAGGGAGGTGGGAGGGGGGTTCATGTTTGGGAACGCATGTAAGAATTAAAGATTTTAAAATTTAAAAAATAAATTTAAAAAAATAAAAATTAAAAAATAATTTAAAAAAAAGAATATAGAAATTGGAGGTAAAATCATCTCAGATTTCTCCTATCTGTAGATGAAAGATTTGAAAATAATTAGTCAGGCAGCTGTTAAGAATTTTGTTTTCCTGAAACAAATTGTTGGTAACAGGGATATATCTGCATATTTGGTGAGGTTCTACAAGGTAAACTTCAGGAACATGGTAGCAAAGATAATGGCAGCGTACTGCTGTTTCTGTTTATTAATAGGATGTTTTAAATCAAAAATTCCAGCCCTCATTTTCCATAAACTCTCATTTGCAAGAAAGCACTGTCTTTCTCAAACTCTTCCTTGGCCAAGCTGGACCTTTTGTGGATTCATAGCTTCACAAACTATCCAGTTTCTCTGTCTGGTTCTTGATTATATGTCATGGCTCAGAGCCAAAAAATGGAATAATAAGTAATGAATCATCTTGACAAGTAGAAATGTGTATAGTGATTTATAATGATATTTGTTTATAACAAATTCTTCCCAGATTTGTCCCTTACTCGCTTGTTTTGATTGTCAAATTTCATGAAGAAAAACAGCACTGCTTAGAAACATTAAATTTCTTTGTAGAGAATGTTGATGTCATCCTGTACTTCATTATAAGACTGAAAAGATTTGGAATTTATGTTACTTATAACTTGATTAAGATGCACAGTTCAAGAAACTATCTTCAAAGGAAGGGCAACTAACAATTTTTGGTTTATTAATATATCAGGGTAATTAAGAAAAATGGAGCATTTATTATATTGCAACTCTTGTGTTATAATTAAATTTGAAATATTTTGGACCTGAGTGTTACTAGTACTAAATAAAGATGCTTTCTTCACACTTCCCAGGTGCCAAGTGAAATTAAAAATGAGATATACACATAAGGGAAATCATAAAAATGTGTTTGTAGTAACTAGAAATATTTTTGCTTGAAAAATACATCTTGAACTAAATTAAGCAATAAAAAGGAAAATTGGGTGACTCAGCAAAACTAACCCATGGAAAGGCAGAGCTGAATGAGTCTGATTCAGTTGGTTGAGAGGCTATGAATAGTTACAGAATTTCCCCTTCATTTGTTTTATTTTTTAATTTTTAATTAATTTATTTTTTAATGGAAAGATCATTGCTTTACAGAATTTCATTGGTTTCTGCCAAATATCAACATGAATCAGCCATAGGTGTACATATGTCCCCCCCTCCCCGCCTTGAACCTCCTCTCATCTCCCTCAATATCGCCCCTTTGTTTTTTATCTGTGTTGTTCTATTTTATCACCTTTCTCTCCTGTTATAGAGAGATAGTCCAGTTTTTATTTTTATTAGTAATGTGTATAACAATGGCAAGTGATAGCTCTGGATTTTATTAACACAGCTTTTTGTTGTTCAGTTGCTCAGTAGTGTCTGACTCTTTGAGACCCCATAGACTGCAGCATGCCCAGGCTTCCAGCATGTCCCATGTTTGAGTTGACATGCTCAAATTCATGTCAACTGAGTGGGCAATGCCATCCAACTATCTTGTCCTATGTTGTCTCCTTCTCCTGCTTTGAACCTTTCCCGTGAGGCTTTTTCCAATTAGTCAGCTCTTTGTATCAAGTGGGCAAGTATTGGAGCTTCAGCTTCAGCATCAGTCCTTCCAGTGAATATTCAGGACTGACTTCCATTAGGATGGACTGGTTGGATCTCCTTGCCATCCAAGGGACTCTCAAGAGTCTTATCCAACAGCATGGTTTGAAAGCATCATTTCTTCAGCACTTAGACTTCTTTGCGGTCCAATTCTCACAACCATACATGACTACTGAAAACACCATAATCTTAATATACAGACCTTTGTTGGCAAAGTATTGTCTCTGCTTTTTAATATGTTATCTAGGTTTGTCATAGCTTTTCTTCCAAAAAGAAAGTATATTTTAGTTTCATGGGTGCAGTCACTGTCGACAGTGATTTCTGAGCCCCCCAAAATAGTCTGTCACTGTTTCCATTGTTTCCCCATCTATTTGCCATGAAGTGATGGGACTGGATGCCATGATCTTTGTTTTCTGAATGTTGAGTTTTAAGACAGCTTTTTCACTCTCTTCTTTAACTTTCATCAAGACACTTTTTAGTTCTTCTTCACTTTCTGCTATAAGGGTGGTATCATCTGCATATCTGAGGTTATTGATATTTCTCTTTGCAATTTTGATTCCAGATTGTGATTCATCCAGCCCAGCATTTTGTATGATGTACTCTGAATATAAGTTAAGTAAGCAGGGTGACCTGATTAAGAGTAGGAAAGAATCTTGCATTTTTGTTCTCCCATCTACTTGTCTATATACAGTTGCTATCTTAAAATTATTTGCACTTGTTATTTTTCTTTCATTTGCCCTGTGCTTAGCTATCTTTGTGGAGCTATTTGGTTGTCAAGCTTTTTAAATTCATATCTCAACTTACTTTTTCAGTCTGAAAAGTAACCCAATAAAAGTTTGTTGAGAAAGAGAAAGCTGATTTAGGAGTCGCAGCGGGGAAAGTTTTAGATACAGAATACTGCTTGATTGTATTTCACATACTTTTGTTGAGATGATAGGAATCTGTGCAGAAAAATCTGGTGTCTTGAAAGGTGCCAAACATAGAAAGATTTGTTAGTTACTGTTAGGGTTATAAAGATGATACTGTAAATAATAGTTTCCTTCTTAATTCCTAGTGGCATGCAAGAATTAAGCTGAGAGAGTTTCCAATACCTTTGGAAATTATATAAACCGTATCATCTTACTTATTTGGCAGAGAGCATATTAGCTCCCTTGTTAAGTATAAAGATTCAGGTGAACACTTAGGATGACTTTTTGAGGCTCTTAGCAGATTTGTCAGAGAAGGCAATGGCACCCCACTCTAGTACTCTTGCCTGGAAAATCCCATGGACGGAGGAGCCTGGTGGGCTGCAGTTCATGGGGTCGCTAAGAGTCAGACACGACTGAGCGACTTCAGTTTCAGTGTTCACTTTCACGCATTGGAGAAGGAAATGGCAACCTGCTCCAGTGTTCTTGCCTGGAGAATCCCAGGGATGGGGGAGCCTGGTGGGACATGACTGAAGAGTCGAACATGACTGAAATGACTTAGCAGCAGCAGCAGCAAGCAGGGTGACAATATACAGCCTTGACATACTCCTTTCCCAATTTTGAACCAGTCTATTGTTCCATGTCCAGTTCTAACTGTTGCTTCTTGACCTGCATACAGGTTTCTCGGCAGGCAAGTAAGGTGGTCTGGTATTCCTATCTCTTTAAGAATTTTCCAGACATCATTGTGATACACACAGTTAAAGGCTTTAGCATAATCAATGAACCAAAGTAGATATTTTTTGTAAGTATCTTGCTTTTTCTATGATCCAGCAGATGTTGGCAATTTGATTGCTGGTTCCTCTGTCTTTTCTAAGTCCAGCTTGTACATCTGGAAGTTCTAAGTTCATGTAATATTGAAGTGTTGCTTGGAAGATTTTGAGCATGTGAAAGGAGTGCAATTGTGTAGTAGTTTGAACATTCTTTGGCATTGCCTTTCTTTGAGATTGGAATGAAAATTGACCGTTTCTAGTCTTGTGGCCACTGCTGAGATTTCCAAATTTGCTGGCATATTGAGTGTAGCACTTTAACAGCCTCATCTTTTAGGATTTGAAATAGCTGAGCTAGAATTCTATCACCTCCACTTGTTTTGTTCATAGTGATGCTTCCTATGGCCCACTTGACTTCACACTCCAGGATGTGTGGTCCTAGATAAGTGATCACACCATCGTGGCTATCTGGGTCATGAAGATCTTTTCTGTATAGTTCTTCTGTGTATTCTTGCCACGTCTTCTTAATCTCTTCTGCGTCTGTTAGGTCCATACCATTGCTTTAAGGTATGGACCATACCACCATTTTTGTGCCTGTCTTTGCATGAAATATTCCTCTACTATATCTAATTTTATTGAAGAGATCTCTATTTTTTCACATTCTGTTTTTTTTTTTAATCTATTTCTTTGCACTGTTCACTTAGGAAGGCTTCTGTTTTTCTCCCTATTCTTCTTTGAAACTCTGCATTTTCTTAGATATATCTTTCCTTTTCTGCTTGCCTTTTGTGTCTCTTCTTTTCTCAGATAGTTGTACTGCCTCCTAAGGTAACCATTTTGCCTCTTGGCACTTCTTTTTCTTGGGATGGTTTTGATGATCACTGCCTAATGTACAGTGTTATAAACCTCCATCCATAGTTCTTTAGGCACTCTATCAGATCTAATTCCTTGAATTTGTTTGTTGCTTCCACTGTCTAATAGCAAGGGATTTTATTTAGGTCATACTTGAATGGTCTAGTGGTTTCCCCTACTTTCTTCAATTTAAGTTTGAATTTTGCAACAAGAAGTTCATGATGTGAGCCAGTCAGCTCTTGATCTGTTTTTGCTGACTGTATAGAGCTTTTCCATCTTTGGCTGCAAAGAATATTATCAATCTTATTTTGGTATTGACCATCTGGTGATGTCGATGTGTAGAGTCCTCCCTTGTATTGTTGGAAGATGGTGACCAGTGTGTTCTCTTGGCAAAACTCTGTTAGCCTGTCTCTTGAAACATTGTAATAAAATCTGGGACTAGACTCTGATTAGTTTTGTAGGAGTCATGCTACTCAGCCTGTGCTGATCTCCATGGGTTGTATGTTTGGCTCAGACTAGATTAAATGGAATCCATCTGAAAAGGCAAAGAACTCAGAAGAAGAAAGAAAAACTAGAGGACTTTTATTTCCTAGCTGCATCACTAACTACAAAGCTGCAGTAATGAAAGTAATATGGTCATGGCATATGGACAGACATATGATCAATGATACAGAATTGAGAGCTGAAAAAGAAACCCTCACAATTATAGTCGGCTGACTTTAACAAAGATGTTAACAGAATTCCGTGGAAAAGAATGTCTTTTCAGGCAAAATATAGTAGAGATTGAAGCTGAACTTTACACTATACGAAAAAAGTTAACTCAAAGTGGATGTCAGATCTAAATACAAATGTTAAAATAATAAATCTCAGAAGAAAATATAGAAGTAAATATTTATGATCTTTGGTTTGGCAGTAGCTTCTTAAGTATGATGACAATAGTGTAAACAGTAACAGAAAAGAATGATAAAGGAGACTTCGGAAAAAAGAAATATGTTTTCCATTCTAAACAACCATCCAGAAAGTGAAAAAATGACCCACAGGCTGGGAGAGAATAATTGTACCATAAATGTATGTGTGTGTGTGTATATATATATATGTATATATATACATATATATATATATAGTTGTTGTTGTTGTTGTTGTTGTTGTTTTTCCTGAGGAAAAAAGAACTCTAGTTTTTTTATTCTCAGTAGGAACACACTAAAATCACTAACTGGAGCTGTGGAGGTGAAATACAGATAAAATGGAAAATATTTTGTTGTCATAATCTCCCCCTTTTGAATACCACTTTACTATGGAGGCTATTTTGCTTGGACAAACACAAGATTAAATACTATATGTATAATTAATTTGGAGTCCCTAGCTTTTGTAAAATAGGGAGTATAAATTTTCTAATCAGTAAACAAACCAAAAAAAGCAGCAAAAATCCCCAGTAAATCTCTACATTACCAGGAAAACAAAAACAAAAACAAAAAACTGTAAACAAAGTAAAGGGTGGCGCCTTTGGTGCTTTTATGAAACTTCTTTCATAAAATAATTTTTTCAGTATTTTTAGTATTTATAAACACTACTATAATTTTGCCTTATATCCCTAATTCATCTCTACTTTTCCATTTCTCTTCACTTCTGAGAAACGCAAGGGAAGCATACTTATATCTGATATTTGTCATATAATATGTACATATATCACATATATATCAAGTATACAACTGAAGTATATCTAGATTTAGAAATCTCTTAAAATTTAGTAATAGTCACCTTAATTAAAAATGAGACATAAATATAATTCATTAAAGTACACTATAATTTCCATAGCCTGGCACTTCTCTTTTATCTTTTCCTCTGGTTTCTTTTACTCTATAACCCACTGTACTTTTTCTTCAGTGTCTTATTCCAAAAAAAGTTATAAAACATTTCTCACAAACTCAAAAGTTAACAAATTTTTTTATGCCATTTCACATTCTCATTCCAAATTTTGGAAAAGCAATTTGCCTACATTCACTTCTTCAGAAATTCACCTTGAAATTCACCATGAAAAAATTCTTATGCAGAGAATTAAAGTGTGGTTATCAGGAAGCACTAATCATCTTTATTACATATTTTTTTACCACCTAAAATTGAAAAATTTTAAATAAACCTATAAAATAATTGTATAATAATCTAATGTAAGTCAAAATTCAAACACAAAAATAAGAATTAAGGCCTTTAGAGGTTACAACACTATTATCTTCAATTATTGTTTTTAAATATTATATTCCAATAAGCCATAAACACTAATTCTTGTGCATTATTTTACAGATTTCACTTTATATTTATAATGTTGTTGGGAAAACCTGATTTTAGTACCCCCCAAATAATGCAATTTTAAATTTTCAAATGTTATATAAACCAACAAAACTTGTTAAAAATCCCTTCACATTGTGTTTATCCATTTCACTTTTAGTACTATCAGTAAACATAAAAAAGTATTGTCTAGAAATAAATCTGCTAAAAACAGATGATGTAATAAAATACATTTATATTGACTATCTGTCCATCGAATTTCACTGCTGTATAAATCTGTAAATAAAAATCTTTTGTGCATTAAAGCATCTTCCTTTATGACAGCTATTTTTATCATGACTTTTATTAAATTTTACCAAGTACTTGATGCACATAAATATTAATATGAATTTTATGTACACTTTTTAGAGATTTGTATAGTGATTTATATTGATTTATATAGACTCTTTAAGACATTCATTTTATAGTATTTAATATGGCTAGATTTTGAGGCTAAGATGTTCTCTTTGTAGAACAATTGTTGCTGAGAAGTACTATCAAATAAATAAACTAAAGTGGATTTTTAAAGTATAACACATATATTACACATAATATGGCTCTGAACTAAAAAGAGATGGAGAGGGAATAATCAAAAGAGAGAAAATATCATAGTATCCATATTTCTGTACATTCTTGAATACAAGGATGAAACTGAGCAGGACCCTATGGGGCTCCTGGGCACAAAAGCCTGTATGTGTCCCTGTTTCTTGTTTGTAGGAAATAGGCTTCAACCTCCATTGCCTTCCCAGAGTTCCAGAGATCAGAAGCAAACATTTCCTAATCAGGGAAGGGAAGGGATGCAGAGACAATTGAGGAACAGTAAAGAAACTATAGTGCAAACTTGGGGTAATGTCCTGGTCCCCCCTTTAGGGAAACACATAACAATATGATTGGACTCCTTTCAGTTCAGTTCAGTCACTCACTCATGTTCAACTCTTTGTGACCCCATGGACTGCAGCACCCCAGACTTGCCTGTCTATCACCAACTCCCAGAGCTTCCTTAAACTCAAGTCAATCAAGTCAGTGATGCCATCCGACAATCTCATCCTCTTTCGTCCCTTTCTCCCCATGCCTTCAATCATTCCCAGCATCAGGGTCTTTTTTAGGAAGTCAGTTCTTCGCATGAGGTGGCCAAAATATTGGAGTTTCAGCTTCAGCATCAGTCCTTCCAATGAGGATTCAGGACTGATTCCTTTAGGATAGACTGGCTGAATCCTCTTCCAGTCCAAGGGACTCTCAAAAGACTCTGCTAACACTACAGTTCAAAAGCATCAATTCTTCAGTGCTAAGCTGTCGTTATAGTTCAACTTTCTTTTCATATCCATATGTGACTACTGGAAAAACCACAGCTTTGACTAGACATACCTTTACTGATGAACTAATGTCTCTGTTTTTTAATATGCTGTCTCGACTGATCATAGCTTTTCTTCCAAGGAGAAATGGTCTTTTAATTTCATGGCTGCAGTCACCATCTGCAGTGAATTTGGAGCCCAAGAAAATAGTCTCTAACTGTTTCCGTGTTTGCCCATTGATTTGCAATGAAGTGAAGGGACCAGATGCCATGATCTTAGTTTTCTGAATGTTGAGCTTTAAGCCAACTTTTTCACTCTCCTCTTTCACTTTCATCAATAGGCTATTTAGGTCTTCTATTCTCTCTACCATAAGGGTGGTGTCATCTGCATATCTGAGGTTATTGATATTTCTCCTGGCAATCTTGATTCTGGCTTGTGCTTCATCCAGCCCAGCATTTTGCATGATGTACTCTGCATACAAGTTAAATAAGCAGGGTGACAGTATATAGCCTTGGCACACTCTTTTTCTGATTTGGGGCCAGTCTGTTGTTCTATGTCTAGTTCTAACTGTTGTTTCTTGACCTGCATACAGATTTCTCAGGAGGCAGGTCAGGTGGTCTGGTATTCCCAACTCTTGAAGAATTTTCCACAGTTTATTGTGATCCACACAGGCAAAGGTTTTGGCATAGTCAATAAAGCAGAAGTAGATGTTTTTCTGGAACTCTCTAGCTTTTTCGATGATCCAGTGGATGCTGGTAATTTGATTTCTGGTTCCTCTGACTTTTCTAATTCCAACTTGAACATCTGGAAGTTCACAGTTTACATATTGTTAAAGCCTGGTTTGGAGAATTTTGAGCATTACTTTGCTAGTGTGCGAGATAGGTGCAATTGTGCAGCAGTTTGATCATTCTTTGGCATTGTTTTCTTTGGAACTGGAATGAAAAATGAAGTTTTCCAGTCCTGTGGCCACTGCTGAGTTTTCCAAATTTGATGACATATTGAGTGGAACACTTTAACAGCATCATCTTTCAGGATTTGAAATAGCTCAACTGGAATTCCATCACCTCCACTAGCTTTGTTTGTAGTGATTTTTCCTAAGGCCCATTGACTTTCTTTCCCTGATATCTGGCTCTAGGTGAGTGACTCTTCACACAATTGCACTCATCTCATAAACTAGCAAAGTAATGCTCAAAATTATCCAAGCCAGTTGTCAACAGTACGTGAACTGTAAAATTCCAGATGTTAAAGTTGAATTTAGGAAAGGCAGAGGAATCAGAGATCAAATTGCCAACCTCCATTTGATCATTGAAAAAGCTAGAGAGTTCCAGGAAAACATCTACTTCTGCTTTATTGACTACGCCAAAGTCTTTGACTGTGTGGATCATGGTTATCCGGGTTGTGAAGACCATTTTTGTATAGTTTTTCTGTGTATTCTTGCAACCTCTTCTTAATATCTTCTGCTTCTGTTAAGTCCATACAATTTCTGTCCTTTACTGTGCCCATCTTTCCGTGAAATGTTTCCTTGATATCTCTAATTTTCTGGAAGATCTCTAGTCTTTTCCATTCTATTGTTTTCCTCTATTTCTTTGCATCGATCACTGAGGAAGGCTCTCTTATCTCTCCTTGCTATTCTTTGGAACTCTGCATTCAAATGGGTTTGTCTTTCCTTTTCTCATTTGCCTTTAGCTTCTCTTCTTTTCTCAGGTATTTTTAACACCTCCTTCGACAGCAGTTTTGCATTTTTGCATTTCTTTTCCTTAGAGATGGTCTTGATCACTGCCTCCTGTACAATGTCACAAACCTCTGTCCATAATTCTTCAGCCACTCTGTCCTTGAATCTATTTGTCATTTTCACTGTATAATCATAAGGAACTTGATTTAGATCCTACCTTAATGGTCTGGTCATTTTCCCTACTTTCTTCAATTTAAGTCTGAATTTTGGCAATAAGTTCATGATCTGAGCCACAGTCAGCTCCCGGTCTTGTTTCTGCTTTCTGTATAGAGCTTCTCCATCTTTGGCTGCAAAGAATATAATTAATCTAATTTAGGGATTGACCATCTGGTGATGTCCATGTGTAGAATCTTCTCTTGTGTTGTTGGAAGAGGATGTTTGCTATGACCAGTGTGTTCTTTTGGCAAAACTGTTAGCCTTTGCCCTGCTTTATTCTGTACTCTGAGGCTATGTTTGCCTGTTACTCCAGGTATCTCTTGACTTTCTACTTTTTCATTCCAGTCCCCTCTAATGAAAAGGACATCTTTGGGGGATGTTAATTCTAGAAGGTCTTGTAGGTCTTCATAGAACCATTCAACTTCAGCTTCTTCAGCATTACTGGTAGGGGCATAGACTTGGATTACTGTGATATTGAATGGTTTGCCTTGGAAACGAACATAGATCATTCTGTCATTTTTGAGATTGCATCCAAGTATTGCAGTTCAGACTCTTTTGTTGACTATTATGGCTACTCCATTTCTTCAAAGGGTAGTAGTAGACTTAATGGGTATCTGAGTTAAATTCACCCATTCCAGTCCATTTTAGTTCACTGATTTCTAAAAGGTCGATATTCACTCTTGCCATCTCCTATTTGACCACTTTTAATTTGCCTTGATTCATGAACCTAACATTCCAGGTTCCTAGGCAATACTGCTGTTTACAGCATCAGACTTTGCTTTCATCTCCAATCACATCCACAACTTAATGTTGTTTTGCTTTGACTCCGTCTCTTCATTCTTCCTGGAATTATTTCTCCACTGATATCCAGTATCATATTGGGCACCTACCAACATGGGGAATTCATCTTTCAGTGTCCTATCTTCTTTCCTTTTCATACTTTTCATCAGGTTCTCAAGGCAAGAATACTGAAGTGGTTTGCCATTCCCTTCTCCAGTGGACACATTTTGTCAGAACTCTCCACCATGACCCATCTGTCTTGGGTGGCCCTACATGGCATGGCTCATAGTTTCATTGAGTTAGACAGGGCTGTGGTCCATGTGATCAGTTTGGTTAGTTTTCTGTGACTGTGGTTTTTATTCTGTCTGCCCTCTGATGGATAAGGAGAAGAGGCCTATGGAAGTTTCCTGATGGGAGAGACTGACTGAGGGGGAAACCAGATCTTGTCCTGATGGACTGGGCCATCTTTGCTGAACAAAAACCCTGAACAAAGGAAGATGTTAACTATTTGATGGATCATTCTTCATTCCAGAGAGAAGATCACAATTTGATAACCTGGAGAACCATAGAAGCTACTTCACTCAAAACTGTGTCTCTCAGATTTGTGTTGGCACCAGTGCACAGAGGATGAGTTTCAGCACTAGGGAGAGGAAGAAGGAAATCTCATCTTAACTGGGATTTCTATTTGGAAATTACACTCACTGTCTTGGAGGACATATAAAAAGAATTCAGAGTGAATGAATATCCCTCTTAGAGATCAGGGCCATGAACATGCAGAGTATATCAGAAACAAGGGAAAAAAAAAAAAAAACACTTTACTGAAGCAATATAGTAAAATAACTGGCAGACAGGAAGAAATATATTTCAAAGAGCATGTTAAAGAAAAGTAAAACCTGTTTAAAAATAATATTCATGATGATATCCTGGTTGAAGTGTTCTATGGGGAATTTGAAACACCCAGAATGTTTCAGTCATAACTATGAATGTCCTATTTCAAGATATCCTTTTTTACAAAAATAATTTGGTATGAGGATGAAAATGTGGGTAATATAGAAGAAGACTGACAAAAGTTAAGTAGCACAAGATAAAGAAGAATCATGGCCACACTAGAACAGAAAGATTCTCTCAGTCTCACTGGCCTCAGACTTTTCATGATTTAAATGTGAGAAGTATGTATCAAGACAATAATTCATCTGTCATTTGTAGTTGAATTTACACAATCATCTTAAGTTAAACAGATGAAAACACTTACAGATCTTTCTTCCCGAAAACACTAAGATTAAATTGATCATCTACTATGTCCCTGTTCAGCTCTCCCAGTAACAGAAGGCCCTCTCTGTGTCCCTCATTTCTTGTTTATAGAAAAAATATTTCAGCCTCCTAATCCTTCTTTGAGTTCCAAAGGTCAGATTCAAACAGTTACCAATTAGAGGAGTAAGGAGATGCAGAAACAAAGCAAAGTCTGTCAACAAACAGTGGGACAGAGACTTCCAGGTGATCCATCAGTTAAGAATCTGCCTTGCAATGCAGGATTTAATCCTGGTTGGAAAACTAAGATCCCACATGCTGTGGGGGCAATGAAACCTGTGTGCTTAGTTGCCACAACTACTGAAGCCTCTGTGCTTTGGAGCCCACAAGCCACAACTATTAAGACTGTGTTCCACAGCTAAAGAGTCTGTACTACAGCAAAAATCCTGCATGATGCAACAAAAATCCTATGTGCTACAACAAAGACCAGATGCAGCCAAGTAAACAAATATTAAAAAACAAAAAAGACCTATGGTGCAGTGATGGGGCAGGGTTCTCATTTCTTCTCCAGGGATGTGGATAAATATCTGATATATATCTCTTCTACAGGAGTAAAAGCCCCCACCCAGGGAGAAGATGGTAACTTCTGGCTGAGCATAAGCACATGGAATCCAAAAAGCTTGGAACCAGAAGGTTGATGATTGAGATTACTTGAACACCATGCTGTTAGTTCACCACTAACCAATCAGAGGAAGGTCCACACCCTGCAGACCTCTGCCAAATTTTGCTTATAAAAATTCTTCCCACAAAGCCATCCAGGAGTTCATGTTTTTTGGATACAATCCATTCTTTCTCCTTGGCTGGACCTGCAATAAACATTAATCTGCTCCAAATTCCAAAGTTCTGGTTTGCTTGGCCTCACTGCATTAGATACGCAAACTTCAGTTCAACAACAAACATTTAAATTCCACTCTCAGCAAATTTCAATTATACAACACAGTGGTATCAATTATAGTCGCTATATCATACATTAGCTCCTCAGACTTTATTCATCTCATGGCTGAAAGTTTGCACCCTTTTACCAACATCTTTCTATTTTCCCCAATGCTCAACCTCCCAGCCTAGCGCTGGCCAGTTTTCTCTATGTTCTGCAAATGTCTGGACTGCCTTTTTACAAGCTGAATTGTATTCCATTGTATGTATATACCACAATTTCTTTGTCTATTCATCTTTCCACAAACACTAAAGTTGTTTCCATATCTTGGCCATTGCAAATAACAATGCAAAAAAATACTTATGTTTCTTAATGTATTATTCTTTCTGAAGCCTAACTTCTTTGCAAATCTTTTACAAACCAATATGTTATTTTTATTGTCAGAATGTTTTGCTAAATTAGTTTTAATTTCCTAATGATCTAGGCAGCAAAGAATTCAGAACTATTCCCCTGGTGTCATGTCACCATAGCCTAATGTCCAGAGTGGCTTGAATATGTATTGAGGAAGGAGTTTGGATCAGAGGAAAAGGATTTTAGGTCTTTAGGTCTTTATACAAGCCATAATACAATGACACAGCTACTTATGGATCCGTTAAATTAAGAGAAATGTTATCAATTTTGTCTTTTCATCTCATTAATAAATCTCATGATTAAATTTTCATAAAATAATGTACTCCAAATGGTTTTTCTTTATGAGATAAAAACAGTACATACTTTTCCTTTCACTATATTGATGTGATAAGATTTTAAAATTTTATATATCCATTCTTCATGGTATTTATTATTTGATAATATTCACACCTTTACATATCATACTCCCAAGAGAATTTAAAGTTACTGATTCCAAATTCTTATTGAATACTTAATATTTAAGAAGGAATTATCATTTTTCCCTCTAACAGACTTGATTAGGAATAGTATTTTTCAAAAATAGTTTGTAATAAAGAGTTCTGGAATCAAGGTACTGAATTGTGATGAATATTTAAAAAAAATATAGAATGTGAAAGAATATATTAGATTAGAAAAATGGGAACAAACAATTCACCTGATATTTCAGTAGACAAAGAATGTTTCAGTCATAAAGCCATCAGTCAGTGCAACATTCTCCCAATAATACCCTCCCCCAAAGTGTGTGTCTGAGAGTAATTCAGGCTGGAGAAAAACATGTTACTGGACCTAGATAGTTCAGATGCATATCAAAGAAATAAAATCATTAGCAGACTCTCGCATTCTTACATCTTCCCACACAGAAAAACACTAAAATCACTAACTTGAGATGTCTATGTTTTATGATTAGCAATAATAGCTAAATTTTGATGTTCAACTGTGTGTGCTTTATTTATTTTTTAAAAAAAAAACCCTATATATTCTGGTTTCTCCCTTGCCTCATAGCTATATAAGAGGCTGTTTCCAGGCTACAGACTTCAGCAGCACCCTCAGTAAAATGTAATTATCAAATTTTAAGTTGTACATTTTTTCACAGTTTATTTCAGTTTATATATGTATACACACAAACATATACACTATACATTATACTATCAGTTCAGTTCAGTTCAGTTGCTCAGTCATGTCCGACTGTTTGTGACCCCTTGAATTGCAGCATGCCAGGCCTCCCTGTCCATCACCAACTCCCGGAGGTCACTCAAACTCATGTCCATTGAGTCGGCAATACCATCCAGCCATCTCATACTCTGTCATCCCCTTCTCCTCCTGCCCCCAATCCCTCCCATCATCGGAGTCTTCTCCAACCAGTCAACTCTTCACATGAGGTGGCCAAAGTTCTGGAGTTTCAGTTTTAGTATCATTCTTTCCAAAGAACACCCAGGGATGATCCCCTTTAGGACGGACTGGTTGGATCCCTTTGCAGTCCAAGGAACTCTCAAGAGTCTTCTCCAACATCGCAGTTTAAAAACATCAATTCTTCGGTGCTCAGCTTTCTTCACAGTCCAACTCTCACATCCATACATGACCACTGGATAAAACCTAGACTTGACTAGATGGACCTGTGTTGGCAAAGTAATGTCTCTGAATTTTAATATGTTATCTAGGTTGGTAATAACTTTCCCTCCAAGGAGTAAACGTCTTTTAATTTCATGGCTGCAATCACAATCTACAGTGATTTTGGAGCCCCCAAAATTAAAGTCTGATACCGTTTCCACTGTTTCCCCATCTATTTGCTATGAGTAAGACAGTACGTTTTGCAAGAGGGCATCAGAGGGCAGACACACTGAAGCCATAATCACAGAAAACTAGTCAATCTAATCACACTAGGACCACAGCCTTGTCTAACTCAATGAAACTAAGCCATGCCCTGTGTGGCCACCCAAGATTGACGGGTCACAGTGGAGAGGTCTGACAGAATGTGGTCCACTGGAAAAGGGGATGGCAAACCATTTCAGTATTCTTGCCTTTAGAACCCCATGAACAGTATGAAAAGGCCAAATGATAGAATACTGAAAGAGGAACTCCCCAGGTCAGTAGGTGCCCAATATGCTACTGGAAATCAGTGGAGAAATAACTCCAGAAAGAATGAAGGCATGGAGCCAAAGCAAAAACAATACCCAGCTGTGGATGTGACTGGTGATAGAAGCAAGGTCTGATGCTGTAAAGAGCAATATTGCATAGGAACCTGGAATGTCAGGTCCATGAATCAAAGCAAATTGGAAGTGGCCAAACAGGAGATGGCAAGAGTGAACGTCGACATTCTAGGAATCAGCGAACTAAAATGGACTGGAATGGGTGAATTTAACTCAGATGACCATTATATCTACTACTGTGGGCAGGAGTCCCTCAGAAGAAATGGAGTAGCCATCAAGGTCAACAAAAGAGTCCAAAATGCAGTACTTGGATGCAATCTCAAAAATGACAAAATGATCTCTGTTCGTTTCCAAGGCAAACCATTCAATATCACAGTAATCCAAATCTATGCCCCAACCAGTAATGCTGAAGAAGCTGACGTTGAACGGTTCTGTGAAGACCTACAAAACCTTTTAGAACTAACAGCCAAAAGAGATGTCCTTTTCAGTAGAGGGGACTGGAATGCAAAAGTAAGAAGTCAAGAAACACGTGGAGTAACAGGCAACTTTGGCCTTGGAGTACTGAATGAAGCATGGCAAAGGCTAATAGAATTTTGGCAAGAGAACACACTGGTCATAGCAAACACCCTCTTCCAACAACACAAGAGAAGACTTTACACATGGACATCACCAGATGGTCAACACCAAAATCAGATTGATTATATTCTTGCAGCCAAAGATGGAGAAGCTCTAACAGTCAGCAAAAACAAGACCGGGAGCTGACTGTGCCTTGAATCATGAACTCCTTATTGCCAAATTCAGACTTAAATTGAAGAAAGTAGGGAAAACCACAGGACCATTCAGGTATGATCTAAATCAAATCCCTTATGATTATACATTGGAATGAGGAATAGATTTAAGGGACTAGATCTAATAGACAGAGTGTCTGATAAACTATTGACAGAGGTTCGTGACATTGTACAGGAGACAGGGATCAAGACCATTCTCAAGAAAAAGAAATGCAATCAAGCAAAATGGCTGTCTGAGGAGGCCTTACAATACACTATACATACATACATTTGAATGTTTGCGTGGGTGAGCTTGAATAAGCATTGTGACAACATAAAATGCTTTCCTTACTATGGATAGCATTATAATTTTTTAAATGTTTGAAAATCATTTATCAAAGCCAATAACATTGTCTTTGACCACAGACAGAAAATAAAATAATCTATGTCATATTGACAGATAATTGTGTATTGACTTCAAAGATAATTTACAACAGTTCAGAATGAGCCAGTAATAACTACTATAAGTTTAGAAAAAAGGAAGAAAAAGGCAGGAAGACACAAAGCAGAAGACTAGGAAAACAAGAAGAAAACAATCTTAGATCTTGATTCTTTTGCCTGGGAAAGAGGTGTGGATTCATCAAATATAAAAATGAATAGCATGTAAATATGTGTAGGTCTCCGTCAACATTCTCATACTCTGTACAAATATTCTGAAGGTATTTCTGCATGTCTCCATCATGCCCAAGTGACTGAGCACATGATTAGAAGACGTTTTCTGGCAGCTTCTGGCCAACACCTAGAAAATTTAATCTCCAAGAGACTTAGACTAACAAGAGGAGGAAGGAACATGGTTGAGGAAAGGGGGAGAGAATAAAGACATACAGGGTGTTCATAATCAGAAAGGGTCTCACTCTGTGTGACACCCTCTTCAATAACTGCTGTCCCATCACTATGCAGCTATGCTGAAAGCTATCTGGCCCTTCAGTAAAGAACTCTGAATAATTCCCTTTGCTGTTATGTTATTCTCAGGGGTAACATGGTAAGACAAATAGGCCCAACAACAGACATTCATTGGAGATAAGGGTAAAGGGATTCTAGGAAGCAGAAAGCCAGAGTCATATGCACCTGTTTGGTTCATGAGCAGAGAAGAAACTCCAGACAAGAAAAATAATAAAAACATATTCCTGAATACTTTATGATTTAGTGAGTTCCATCTTTTGAAAAAAATTAAATAGTTTATCTGTGATTAAATACTCATTCTTTATTATCTTTACATAATAAATAATTGTGAAAACAATATTTCTCAAAGATGAGGAAAATGAAAAGAGGCTATATTCATGTTATCATATGTAAAATAAAGTCTAGGATATTGAGATACTGTTTTACATTCAATAACTCTATTACAAAAACATCTGCATACATCATTTAATATAGTTAGTGTAAATAACTGTACTTGAGTGAGTGCTCAGTTGCTTAGTAATGTTAAACTCTTTGTGACCTCATGGACTGTAGCCTGCCAGCTCCTCTGTCCATGGGATTTTCCAGGCAAGAATACTGGAGTGGGTTGCAATGCCTTCTTCCTGGAGATCTTCCTAACCCAGGGTTCAAACCCACATCTCTTGCATTGGCAGGTGGATTCTTTCCATGGAGCCACCTGAGAAGCTCTAAATCACTATACTTCAGTTCAGTTCAGTCGCTCGGTCATGTCCCCATGAACATGTGGCCCCATGAACTGCAGCACACCAGGATTCCCTGTCCATCACCAACTCCTGGAGCCTACCCAAACTCATGTCCATTGAACTGGTGATGCTATCCAACCATCTCATCTTCTGTCATCCCCTTCTCCTCCTGCCCTCAATCTTTCCTAGCATCAGGGTCTTTTCTGATGAGTCAGCTCTTTGCATAAGGTGGCCAAAGTATTGGAGTTTCAGCTTCAACATCAGTCCTTCCTTATATACTTATATGATACATTAATAAGGATTTACTAACACCTCTTCTTTACATTTTTTTTGTAATTATAAAGTATCAGGGTTCAATTCTATTTTTGGAAATTGTATATATAATACATTTTCACTGACTGTTTAAAAAGCTTTATTTTTAACATTTTAATAAATAATATTGTAAGTATTATATAACCAAGCAGTTAGTTGAGAAACTATGTAAACATTACAAAAATGCAAAGTCTTGAAGGCAGGGGAAGGTTACTGAGAGACCCAACTAATATTTTCCACTCAAGCTGCAGAAGAAACCATGAAGAGAAACTGTGTGGAAACTTGACAAATGGTAACCAAGCACCATAAATCTGTGATCTTGTGTCCAAAGGGGAGGCATGGATGCTTCCCGTAAAAGTTGGTCTATCTTTGATGAACAAAAGCAAATGCTTATTCAGGGCATACTTTTTGCAAAAAGTTTTTCTAAATACTTTACATATATTAAGCCATTAACATTAATAATATTTATCTAAAATATTTCTATTATTGTTTTCATTATAAAAATCATGGAATTGAGGCACAGAGAGGTAAAAGAAGTTGCCCAGGATCACATAGCTAATAAATGATGGGAACTACTAGGGCATTAAACATATTAAAAAAAGCACAGCACTAAATTAAAAACAAGATGTTCATCTCTAAGTCACCTTGATTTATAAAACACAATATTCCTGTTTAATTGTAATAGAAAAGAGAGCAACTCCACATATATATGATTAAAAATTCTAACAATCTAGGTCATATAAGCTAAGAGATTTAATTTAGAAGGATAAACAACTGCATTTTTTTTCTTGGACCCAAATGTCATGGAATAATTCATATACATGAGTGATATAATCCAACAAAATTTGTTATTTTAAGTGTTGAATTTGTGTATTTATACAATTGACTTACAGTGAGATATCTTTTTAAGGACAGAATCAGGGCAAAGATTTGTTGCTTAGTCACTAAGTCCTGTCCAACTCTTTTGTGACCCCCATGGACTTCAGCCTGCCAGGCTTCTCTGTCCATGGGAATTCTCCAAGCAAAAAGACTGGAGTGGATTGCCATTTCCTTCTCCAGGGGATATTCCCAAACCATGGGTTAAGCCTGTATCTCCTGCACTACAGGCAGATTCTTTACAGCTGAGTCACCAGAGAAGCCCCAGAGGGAGGCAACCTCACAATAAAATGAATGCTCATTGAGCCTAATTAAAAACTCTAGGGGATATTAGAATCCCTCACCCCCATACCCGGTGCTGTGAAAATGATCACTCCCAACAGGTTTTCTCCAAATCAAATATTCTGTAGATTTATTTACCACTATAGGACTTTTCTACTTAAGAATCTTATTGCAAGTTAATATATCATATGATAGAAACTTGCTGTAAGGTAGTGATTATAAATCTTTTGGATTTCTGTTCATAAATAAAGATATATGAGCAAGAGTTACATTTTTCTTTTCTTTCATGTATAAATTAGCCTCAGGATTTTATGAATAATTCAGTATGAAAAATACATCTTTCAAAGTTATGGTAAATAGTAAAGTTGTGTGTGATTTTGTGCAAGGGTTTCTATGTGTATACATCTAAATAAAACAAGGTAAAACACATATAAAATTAGTAAATCTTACTTTAATGCTTCCTGAATTTTTGAGTATTTTCTTAAAATATTATATGTCAAAATACATCTTCTGGTCTTAGAAAACTACCTGTAAGGTAGGATGATTTGTGAAGTAAGTATTTTAAGATATTGAAATAGTCATTTATGTGGTATGTTTCTGTTTGACATATTTTATAATCTAAAAACATTAAGCACAAACATCTTTAAAATAATATTTTTAGTTTCAGTTAAGACTGCATTTTTTGAGGTATTGATGTCAATTCTCTTGAAACAGAAAGAATATTAAGGAAAACAAAGTGGAATTAGTCCAATCAATCAAATACTTTCTTTAAAATGTCTTTTGATTTGATAGAAAACATTTATGAATCTAGGTCAGATCTGGAATACATTAAAACATTTATATAATAAATTCCTTATCCTTTGGTGAATGTGCATTAATACATTATACTAGGTTCTAAGTATACTGAATATTTTTTACCCACAAACTTAAGATATTTTAATAGAAGGTGAAAAATACTAGAGAACATTGCTAATTTCAGTTAATTCTCGACTCTAATTAACTCCAATAATAAATATTTTTAATTATTTTAGGAATTATTACTAAGTACTGTTGCAACTTAATTTCTGAGCCAGCATTGCATGTAGACTATGAGAGCACAGGATTTGAAATCCCTCAGGACTGTGTTGGGAGTTTCACTCTGGATATGGACTTAACATTTACAAGGTCAATATCTTCAATTTAAAATTAATATAACAATAATACTTATTTTGTTGGTGTTTATAGGAATTAAATGAATTAAATGAGTTAATGGAAGTAAATCGCTCTGCCTGGTTGCTGTTGGGCTGCATTTTACATGCCTGCGTGACCTGTGCTTTCTCAGTGTTAAGATAGACCAAATAGGAAAAGAAGTACGTCAAGGCTGTATATCGTCACCCTGCTTATTTAACTTATATGCAGAGTACATCATGAGAAACACTGGACTGGAAGAAACACAAGCTGGAATCAAGATTGCCGGGAGAAATATTAATAACCTCAGATATACAGATGACACCACCCTTATGGCAGAAAGTGAAGAGGAACTAAAAAAGCCTCTTGATGAAAGTAAAATAGGAGAGTGAAAAAGTTGGCTTAAAGCTCAACATTCAGAAAACGAAGATCATGGCATCCAGTCCCATCACTCCATGCCAAATAGATGGAGAAACAGTGGAAACAGTGTCAGACTTTATTTTTTTGGGCTCCAAAATCACTGCAGATGGTGATTGCAGCCATGAAATTAAAAAACGCTTACTCCTTGGAAGAAGTTATGACCAACCTAGATAGCATATTCAAAAGCAGAGACATTACTTTGCTGACTAAGGTCCATCTAGTCAAGGCTACGGTTTTTCCTGTGGTCATGTATGGATATGAGAGTTGGACTGTGAAGAAGGCTGAGAGCTGAAGAATTGATGCTTTTGAACTGTGTTGTTGGAGAAGACTCTTGAGAGTCCCTTGGACTGCAAGGAGATCCAACCAGTCCATTCTGAAGGAGACCAACCCTGGGATTTCTTTGGAAGGAATGATGTTAAAGCTGAAACTCCAGTACTCTGGCCACCTCATGAGAAGAGTTGACTCATTGGAAAAGACTCTGATGCTGGGAGGGATTGGGGGCAGGAGGGGAAGGGGACGACTGAGGATGAGATGGCTGGATGGCATCACTGACTCGATGGACGTGAGTCTGAGTGAACTCTGGGAGTTGGTGATGGACAGGGAGGCCTGGCGAGCTGCGATTCATGGGGTCGCAAAAACAGACACGACTGAGCGACTGAACTGAACTGAACTGAATAGACTAGAATCAGCAACAGAGGTATCAGTGGTTTAATGGATGGGGGAAGCTTACATGTCTGAAAATGTCCTGGGGCAACACCCCACCCTGTGCTGTTGCTAGCAGGCAGGACACGGTGTCAGTCTTCTCCCATGTCAGAAGAGGGGGAACTGACATCAGGTTGGTTCATGGGTTGCCAGGGAAACCAGCAGAGGCACTGGCCTCCTACCATCCCTTTGATAAGCTGGGGCAGAGGCAAGTATGTAGGACGTAGCCCTGTGAGTGGGACGTAGGTGAAGCAGGCGCTGGTCAAGGAGGGGCTATACAGAGAGCAGGAGAACAGGAACCTTGAGAGACCTGAAAATAGAGTGCACCATCATTACAAGATTATTAATTATTAAAATTAAATATTCATGTTATATTTAGTCTGGAAAAATTATTAAGTAAATTTTGTAACTATTGGCAGATAGAAAAATAAATTATATCCTTTATTTTTTTTGCTATTTTGTCCAGCTTTATTAAAATATAATTGTCATATAACACTGTATTAATTTAAGGTATTCAAATATTAATTAGAGAGAAAAATGCTTACCACAGTAAGTTTAATTACTCACATACTTACAATATTTTTTGTGTGATAAGAAGCTTTAATATATACTCTGGTAGCAAATTATAAACATACAATTGTTTGCTTGCTATTAATAAATAATTAGAATAATAATATCATTAATAATGAAAATTTTAACTTTTATTAAATAGCTACCTATCTCATTTCACTGAATCATTACAAGCCAACTTTGCAGATTATATTAATATTCCCATTTCACAGATAAGACTATAGGAATTTAGAGACAAATAGTAAAATGGAAAGAAATTTGAATTAAAATCTTTAGAAAGCCTTTCTTCAGGACTTGGTTTTAACAACTATATTATTCTTATTATTCTTCCTCATTCACCAGTTATATATGCCAGCGTGCGCGCGCACACACACACACACACGGAGCAGTACTGAAACTAAATGATTGTATGAGATTGAGGAGAATTTTACTAAGAATGCCTACATGGCTCCCTCTATTCATTTAATATCCATCCCCGCCTAGTACATCTGATTCCAGTGGTAAATGTTTAACAGCCTTCAGGGACTTCCCTGGTGGCTCATTTGGTAAAGAATCTTCCTGCAATGCTGGAAATCTGGGTTTGATCCCTGGGTTGAGAAGATTCCCTAGAGGAGAACATGGGAACCACTCCAATATTTTTGCCTGGAAAATCCCCATGCAGAGAAGCCTAGTGGGCTACAGTCCATGGGGTCGCAAAGAGTCAGACACTACTGAGAGACTAAGCACACAACACACAGGGAACACTAGAGGAAAGAGAAGTCCCTGATTTGTAGTTTTGCCAATTTCCAGATCTGCAAGGTGTAAAATAGTTTCACTATAACTGACTTTAAGCTACAGGTGGTTGAAATTGAAATACCTTGCAAAATTCCTGAAAATATAATAATTAATTAATAATCAATTCTAGAGAGCTGTCACAAACCACCTTCAGATTAGCACAATTATTTTATTTTTCATTAAAATATTTTGTATCATCTAACAGATATCATAATTACTGGTTAATTTTAAAATATTTTGTCTCCACACTTGCCCCTAAGTAAAATGTATGTTCTACAGAATAGCGAGAACAAAGATGTAATCTGTTTTGTCTACTGTTCAATCCTTAGATATATCTAGAAAACTTTATAGCATATAATAGGCTCTCAAAAATATTTTTGAATGAATGAATAAATTTTCAGTTATTTTAAAATTTAATTATGTAAAAATCATCACTTATCCTGATTTTCCTACTCAAACTTCCTGATGTATTTAGACTGGCACCATAATTTTATTCAAGTTCTATGTGTTTCTAATGTAATTTATTAGAATTACTAACCAATTATGCTAACATTAAAGCTAATTTATTTTCTGTACCTTTTATATAGAATCCCAGAAATTAAAAATTTAACATGGGCAATTAATGTCAGATGACTATACTTACCTCTGAATATTTGTAATATTTACATGTGTCAAACTACAGGGAAGGAACATACTCCCATCCATCAGCAAAAAATTGGATTAAAGATTTACTGAGCATGGCTAACCTGCACAACCTGAGCAAGACCTAGTTTTCTCCACAGCCAGGCTCTCCCATCAGGAAGTTTCCACAAGCCTGTTATCTTCATCTATCACAGGGCAGACAGAATGAAAAACACAGTCACAGGAAACTAACCAAACTAATCACATGGATCACAGCCATGTCTAACTTAATGAAACTATGAACCAGGTCATGGAGGGACACCCAAGATGGATGGGTCATGGGGAGAATTCTGACAAAATATGGCCCACTGGAGAAGGGAATGGCAAATCACTTCAGCATTCTTGATTGAGAACCTATGAACAGTATGAAAAAGGTAAAAAGATATGACACTGAAAGGTGAATTCTCCAGGTTGGTAGGTGTCCAATATGCTACTGGAGGAGAGTAAAGAAATAGCTACATAAGGAAGGAAGAGGCTGAGCAAAAGCAAAAACGACACCCAGTTGAGGATGTGTCTGGTGGTGAAAGTAAAGTCTGATGCTGAAAAGAACAATATTGCATAGGAACCTGGAATGTTAGGTCCATGAATCAAGGTAAGTTGGAAGTGGTCAAACAAGAGATGGCAAGAGGGAACATCGACATTTTAAAAATTAGTGAACTAAAATGAAGAGGAATAGGCAAATTTAATACAGATGACCCTTATATCTACCACTGAGGGCAAGAATCCCTTAGAAGAAATGAAGTAGGCATCATCGTCAACAAAAGAGTCTGAAGCACAATACATGGGTGCAGTCTCAAAAATGACAGAATGATCTCTGTTTGTTTCTAAGGTAAACCATTCAGTATCACAGTAATCCAAGTCTATGCCCCAATCACTAATGCCAAAGAAGTTGAAGCTGAATGGGTGCCATGAAGACCTACAAGATCTTCTAGAAGCAACACCAAAAAAGCATATACTTTTCATCATAGGGGACTGGAATCCAAAGTAGGAAGTCAAGAGATATCTGGTGTAACAGGCAAGTTTGGCCTTGGAGTACAAAATGAAGCAGAGCAAAGGCTAACAAAGTTTGGCCGAGAGAACACACTGGTCATAGCAAACACACTCTATCAACCACACAAGTGATGACTTTATACACATGGACATCACCAGATGGTCAATATCAAAATTAGACTGATTATATTCTTTGCCAAAGATGGAGAAGTTCTATACACTCAGTAAAAACAAGACCTGCAGCTGACTGTGGCTCAGGTCATGAGCTCCTTATTGCAAAATTCAGACTTAAATTGAAGAAAGTAGGGAAAACCACAATGCCATTCAGGTATGACCTAAATCAAATCCCTTATAATTATACAATGTCAAGTGAAGTCGCTCAGTTGTGTCAGACTCTTTGTGACCCCATCGACTGTAGCCTATCAGGTTCCTCCATGCATGGGATTTTCCAGGCAAGAGTGCTGGAGTGGATTGCTCTTTCCTTCTCCAGGGGATCTTCCCAACCCAGGAATCGAACCCGGGTGTCCTACATTGCAGGCAGATGCTTTACCGTCTGAACCACCAGGGAAGCCCAATTATACAATGGAAGTGACAAACAGATTCAAAAGATTAGATCTGGTAGATTGCCTTGAAGAACTATGGACAGAGGTTCATAACACTGTTCAGGAGGCGGGGATCAAAATCATCCCCAATAAAAAGAAATGCAAAATGCAAAATGCCTTCTGTATAACAGAGAAAAGTGAAAAACAAAGGAGAAAAGGAAAGATATATCCTTCTGAATGTCAAGTTCCATTCAGGAAACATAAGATAGCCTTCCTAAGTGATCAGTGCAAAGAAATAGAGGAAAACAATAGAATGGGAAAGACTAGAGATCTCTTTAAGAGAATTAGAGATACCAAGGGAACATTTCATACACAAATGGGCACAATTAAGGGCAGAAATGGTATACACCTAACAGAAGCAGAAGATCTTAAAAAAAGGTGGTGAGAATACACAGAAGAACTATACAAAAAAGATCTTCATGACTCAGATAACCACGATGGTGTACTCTCTCACCTAGAGCCAGACATCTTGGAATGCAGAGCCAAGTGGGCATTAGGAAGCATCACTAAGGACAAAGCTAGTGGAGGAGATGGAATTCCAGCTGAGCTATTTCAAATCCTAAAGATGATGCTGATAAAGTGCTGCACTCAATATGCCAGCAAATCTGGAAAACTCAGCATTGACAACAGGACTGGAAAAGTCGGTTTTCTTTCCAATCCCAAAGGACAATGCCAAAAGTGTTCAAACTACTGCATACATGCACTCATTTCCCATGCTATCAAAGTAATGCTCAAAATTCTCCAAGCTAAGCTTCAACAGTATGTGAACAGAGAACATCTAGATTTCAAGCTGGGTTTAAAAAATGCAGAGGAACCAAAACCAAATTATCAATAACCGTTTGATCACAGAAAAAGCAAGGGAATTCCAAAATAAATTCTACTTCTGCTTCATTGACTATGCTAAAGCCTTTGACTGTGTGGATCACAACAAACTGTGGGAAATTCTTAAAGAGATGGGAATACCAGACCACCTTACCTGCCTCCTGTGAAATCTTTCTGCAGGTCAAGAAAGAACAGTTAGAACAAACATGGAACAATGGACTGGTTCTAAATTGGGAAAGTACATCAACATTTATTTATATGTTACAAAAGAATTGTTCAAAGCAGAAAAATGGATTATACTACCATAAACTTTGGGGTTTCTATGGTGGCTCAGACAGTAGAAAATTTGCCTGCAATGCAAGAGACCTAGGTTTGATCCCTGGTTTGGGAAGATACCCTGGAGAAGGAAATGGCATCCACCATCATTTTTGTAGTACTGCATTAAGGAGAACATATTTATTACTGGAGACACTTATTTACAGTTTAAAAAGTTAATATTTGCCTATTTTGGGGGTACATTATATTACATTTTTTGATTCCATAACATTTCACCTAAGAATTACTTCAGTTCTTGTAACTGAATGGTGTGTTAATAAAGTCATTAGGTAAATGTTATATGTATTTGCATCTTGGTGATATAGATAATATTTACATAAATAATTTTACTTTCATCCTTGCATATTATTATGTAAATATATTCAAGTGAATTGAATAGGGACCAAATAATGCATGGATCGGTACTTTAATGAGCAGATGATCTTTTTGAAATCATTTTTCTTGGTGAATTGCTATAGTATAATATGTATGTTTGGGTTTCTTTAATGAGGATTAATTGGATAACATATAGATGAATAAATGACTCAATGCCTGGCTCACTGTAAACTTTCAGTGAGTGTTAATTCATCCATATGCTTTTTATACTTCATATCAGTCATAGATTTTGCTATTCATGATTATGATAGAAAATATTTCTTTCAATTTCTCAGTCTTTGCAAGACATTTCTGGAATTTAAAATAGTGAAATAATTTAAAATCTCACAGTCTTTTGATTGAAACAATAAATCAAATGAATAAAACAATAAGTAAATAATGAATCAAGATTAATTCAAATTGGTATTTATGTGTGGCTTCTTGCTCAATATTTGCTTGGTATTACTCTAAGAATATAAAGGAAAACTGGCTATGCATGTTTGCAAATACTTTTTAGCTACTCATATGTTTGCACATAACTGTTAGTTTAATTTTCTGTGCATATTAAATGAAATGAAGGTGAAGGTGGGATCTATAGAAGGATGAGAAATATTAAAAACGGAAACATGCAGAGTGTAAGCTCCTACACCAAGCACCATCACAAAATGCAAGAAACCGACCTAAATGCTGTATTTGACTTTTCTTCATAGTGAGTGCTGATTTGCTGAAATTCCTAAGTATACCTTCACACAAATAGCATTAATAGGGGTAGTTTCAACAGGACTGGAAAGGGTCGGTATTCATTCCAATCCCAAAGAAAGACAATGCCAAAGAAACGTTCAAACTACTGCAGAAATGCACTCATATCACACACTAGCAAAGTAATGCTCAAAGTTCTCCAAGCTAGGGTTCAACAATACAGGAACCATGAACTTCCAGATGTTTAAGCTGGATTTACAGAGGAACCAGAAATCAAATTGCCAACCTCCGTTGGATCATCAAAAAAGCAAGAGAGTTCCAGAAAAGCGTCTACTTCTGCTTTTTTGACTACATCAAAGCCTTGGACTGTGTGGATCACAACTAACTGTGGAAAATTCTTAAAGAGATGGGAATGCTAGACCACCTGACCTGCTTCCTGAAAAATCTGTATGCAGGTCAAGGAGCAACAGTTAGAACTGGACATGGAACAACAGTTCAGTTCAGTTGTTCAGTCGTGTCCAACTCTTTGCGACCCTATGAATCGCAGCACACCAGGCCTCCCTGTCCATCACCAACTCCCGGAGCTCACTCAGACTCACGTCCATCGAGTCAGTGATGTCATCCAGCCATCTCATCCTCTGTCATCCCCTTCTTTTACTGCCCCCAATCCCCCCCAGCATCAGAGTCTTTTCCTATGAGTCAACTCTTCACATGAGGTGGCCAAAGTACTGGAGTTTCAGCTTTAGCATCATTCCTTCCAAAGAAATCCCAGGGTTGATCTCCTTCAGAATGGACTGTTTGGATCTCCTTGTAGTCCAAGGGACTCTCAAGAGTTTTCTCCAACACAGACTGGCTCCAAATCAGAAAAGGAGTACGTCAAGGCTGTATATTGTCACGTTGCTTATTTAGCTTATATGCAGAGTACATCATGTGAATCATTGGGCTGGATGAAGCACAAGCTAGAATCAAGATTGCCAGGAGAAATATCAATAAACTCAGATATGCAGATGACACCCCTATCATGGCAGAAAGCAAAGAACTAAAGAGCCTCTTGATGAAAGTGAAAGAGGAGAGTGAAAAAATTGGCTTAAAACTCAATATTCAGAAAACAAAGATCATTGCATCTGGTCCCATCACTTCACGGCAAATAGATGGGGAAACAATGGAAACAGGAAGATACTTTATTTCTGGAGGCTCCAAAATAAGGGCAGATGGTGACTACAGCCATGAAATTCAAAGACACTTGCTCCTTGGAAGAAAAGCTATGACCAACCTAGACAGCATATTAAAAAGCAAAGACATTAGATTATCAACAAAGGTCCATCTAGTCAGTTATGATTTTTCCAGTAGTCACATATGGATGTGAGAGTTGGACTATACAGAAAGCTAAGCACCAAAGAATTGACACTTTTGAACTGTGGTATTGGGGAAGACTCTTGCGAGTCCCTTGGACTGCAAGGATATCTAACAAGTCCATCCTAAAGGAAATCAGCCTGAATATTCATTGGAAGGACTGATGCTGAAGCTGACACTCCAATACTTTGGTTACCCAATGCAAAGAACCAACTCACTGGAAAAAACCCTGTTGCTGGGAGATTGAAGGCAGGAAGAGAAGGGGACAACAGAGGATGAGATGTTTTGATGGCATCACTGACCTGATGGACATGAGTTTGAGTAAGTTCCAGGAGATGTTGATGGACAGGGAAGCCTGGGGGTGGTGCAGTTCATGGTGTCACAAAGAATTGAGGATGACTGAGCAACTGAACTGAACTTAGGGATGGTTTCATCATCTAGAAAAAATAAATGATAAAGAAAATCAAAGAGTTTTCTTCCTTTAGTGAATAATTTAACAATGGTATGTTAAAATATTATCTATGGTTACTCAAATATGGAAATTATCAAAATTGTACTGCTATCTTAGCTGAGACAAAATGATTAAATTATTCTATGCTATTATTCTATTATAGATGATATGGCAAAAAAAAAAAATGTTGTTGGCAGTTGAACCAAACATGAAGTCTGTAATATTCCTTATTATTCAGTAGAATACTTCTTCCCTTTCTCGAAAGTTGACAATAATACTAATTAATTCACCAATTAAACTACTCCCCTGAAATGTCAAGTTTGTAGTGAATTTCTATAATACAAACATCTTATATTTAACAATTGTATCACTATATGTTCTCAGAGGTGATATGAACAAGAAACAAGTCATTTAAGCTATGACTGTTCCATCTGCACTGGATTCACAAATGTATAATGATATAAATAAAATATTATAACATTTTAGCATTATTGGTGCCATGTCACCAACTAATTAAATAAATGACTATTTTGAAAATCCCATTTATTTGACCATCTAAGCACTGAATTCGGACCTTATATCAGTGGATTTCAACCTGTCTTGGCAAAACATTTATTTGGGCTGCTGGCTTAAAATGATTTCTAGGTTGGACCTTGAATCTCTTCTTAGTACATGTGAAGTCACTTCAAGAAACCTGCATTTTTAAGAAGACCACCCCCCCCCCCCCACCACCACCACACATAGGAGATTATGGCACAGGAGATTATGGCACAGGAGATTATGTACTCACAGCTCACACTTTGGAAAACACTGTCCTTCTCCATTGAAACTAGCGTTGTAGCAGAATAAAGATGACTGTCATGTATGAGTGACCAAATCACGTTATGAGAAATTTCCCTGGAGATTTTGTGTTTGTATCAGTGTGAAGACCATTGCATGTGTCACCACAGACATAAAGAAGATGACAAAAATATGTGAAATCTCAATATAAATGAACATCGAGGCTTAGGAATTTGTTTTAACATATGCAAATTAGCATCTAAAAGTGGCTTGAAAGACGACCAATTCATTCACATTCTGCAGAGCTGGAAAGACAGGACTATAAATTTATTCCAGAATCTTTTTGTAAGCTTGTATACTATATACAAGACAAATCATTTTGTAGCTTAAAATCACTAATTTATATAGGGTATAATAAGTCTTCATAATGCAAAAGAAAATGATAGATTGTTAATATAAATGCTTAATTGGTATTTTGGATAATTTAAACCTTAAAATATAGACTTTTTTCTTTGCAAATCTATTTTTCTCTTAATTTGCCTCCTATTGTGTTAGTTTATCCTTAGGTAGCAATCAGGTATTCTTTTAAGAAACAGTATAGCCTTTTCCTGAGAAACTGGTTAAATATAGCTACTGTGGGGCAGTCTGATTCAAGGGCTTGAAGATTCTGCATGGGTGAATACCATTGCTATGGTAGGAACATAATGACTGTTCCCACCAGCAGAGCAAATTTTAGCTACTAGATAAAAGATAAAAATTCAGGTCAGTGCTTCAGAACACACACACAAATGGTTATTAGCAAGCTATCAAGTTTTCCCTTCCCTACTTGAGATAATCGTTTCTCTCTTTTGGTAAATTTATATTTTTAAAGGACAGAATTTATCAATTTTAATTCAACACAATTATACATTAAACTTTACATATTTTTCAAATCAACATAATGAAAACAACTGGAAAGCATATCCATGAATCAGAAAATTAAGATCATTCCTTTTGTACTTTTGAAAACAGAGCCTCATTAAATTATGATCAATTACAATAATATTTACATTATTTACAATTTTTAAAAGCAGAATAGGCAAAGCTCTGGAATCAAAATCATTTAAAAATCCCCAAAGATAACATAATTCTATTTAAATATGTAGTTTTTTAAGTGAAGGAGATTCCCCAATGTAAATATATATCAGCCTCCACAATTTTACATCATGTCGACACATCTTATGACCGTTTACATTGTTTTATTCTAGACAGGAATATTCAGGGAATTTTAACGAGCCCTTCAAAAAAACCCCCAGTCCTTCTACTATTAGACCTTCATACATTTACAGCCTAAAAAAACCACAAAATCAAAATGCAAGCAGAGAGGTATTTAAACATTCACAAAGTATTGATTCATTTAACTATTTTAAGGCTATTTTCTGCATATGAATTTTCTTGTTCATAGGTAGTAAATGTAGATGAGGATTTCTAGAAGATTACAAAATAAAAAAATTTATCTAAAAGATTTTACCAAATGTAGTGGCTATGAGAATGTTCTTCTTTCATCTCTGAAACCAGGTAAGTAAACTGATCAGAGGCCCTTCTGCTGCTTTCTGTGATCTATGTTGGCCCTGAAGGCTGGGGCCAAACTTCCCACAGTGTGTTCCCCATTGACACCCAGCCAGCAGGGCTGCTGTGCAAGACTGTGCCTGGAAGAAGCAGGAGTCCTCTGATGGATGACTTTGTCTCATAGACTTCCTAATGGTTTTGCTAAATTACTTTAGAGCTGAGGGCAGTCTAAGATGCTTTCAATCAATCTTTCCCCTTCCCTTCCTCCCTCTCTCTCCCTCCCTCCTTTTTCTCCCTTACTTGGTGACCAGCTTGAATTGTGGCCTCATGGCTCCCCAGTATTCCTAGGCTCCCCTTCTATTCTCTCTTACAGATATTTCCCTTAAAACTCTTTCTGCGTATTTAATCCCGAAGTGACATCTGTTTTTAAGAGGGCCTGAAATAACACTCATAAAATAACAGTTGGTTTTGGATAATATGGACAAATAACTGTCCATGCTTTCCCAGTGTTTCACCCTAAAGGAAGCCAAAATTAACCTGAGAAGTAACAAAGCAAGCTTATCCAGATAGGCACATAAAATATGCAGTGATACTGAACGTGTAAACAACATTTTTTTTCATCTTTTGGTAATTCTGCTCCCAGATTTGAAACATAGCACCCAGGTTGTTTAAAACAGTGCTATGATATTTAGAGATATTTGCTGTAGTGATCTAGCCATCAAGAGTGTCTACTAGTTTTTACTGATTAATTTTATTGTGTGTCACCCACTAATAGCCTAACAAAACACACAAAAATTCTGGTCTTGTTAATCTTGCCTTCTGTAGTGCAAACAGTAACAGGCAATAATAAGTAAAAGTAAAGTACACAGAGTAAGTGCTATGGAGAGAATTAAAGTATAGAGAGCTCTGACAAGGGAGTGAGATGAGGTGGGATTTTTAATAGTCGGGGAAGATCTCACTGAAAAGGTGAAATTTGAGCAAAGAACTAGAAGAAGTGAAAGAGGAAGTCAAGTGGATATCTCACAGAACATTCAGGGAAAAGAAAACAAGTACAAAGACAGACAGAAGTAAATATGCAGTGCTGTAGGAAAACAAAGAACTGACTGGAGGGGTGTGAGAAAGGGGAAGTGTGGTTGTAGCTTAGAGATCTAGAGCTTCAGAAACGTCTTTTCGAGGTTTCTTACTTTCTCTAAATGGGATGGAAAGCCATTGGAATGTTTGAGTAGAGATTATAGATGTGTTCTAAAGATAAAATATTCATTCCTGTGTATTATATAAGCATTAAGTATTAGTCACTCAGTTGTGTTTGACTGTTTGTGACCCTATGGACTGTAGATAGTGAAGTTGCTCAGTCGTGTCCGACTCTTTGTGACACCACGGACAGTAGCCAACGAGACTCCTCCATCCATGGGATTTTCCAGGCAAGAATACTGGAGTGGATTGCCATTTCCTTCTCCAGGGGATCTTCCCATCCCAGGGATTGAACCCAGGTCTCCCGCATTGTAGGCAGACACTTTACCATCTGAGCCTCCAGGGAAGTATGGACTGTAGCTCACCAGGAATTCCATGGGCTACATGGAATTCTCCAGGTAAGAATACTGGAGATGGTAGCCATTCCCTTCACTGGGGGATCTTTCCGACCCAGGGATCAAACCTGGGTCTCCTGCACTGGCAGGCAGATTCTTTACCATCTGAACATTAGAGGGTAAAAAATGGAAGAAATAGAGCATAGGAAGCTACTTTTAAAACAGAGGTGAGGAGATGGAAACCTGGAAATATGTGAAAGTAGTGTTAATGATGAGAGGTTATATTGCTATATGTGTTTTGTTAGTAGAGATGACAGGATTTGTAGAACAGTAGGACATGGAATATGAAAGAAAGAGTAGGGTTAGGGATCACTCTGTTTCTGGCCTGCCCAACTATAAGACAGCATGGCCATTTATTAGGGTGGGGTAGGGGTAGGCATCTGAGTATGGGGGATGAAGGGTTAAGATAAGCAGATAAGGGTCTAGGATATTAAGTTTAATTATATGAAACATCAAAATGAAGTTTTTTAAACCAGGGAAACAAAATTTTTGGGTCATTCCTGGACAGACAACACTTAATCCTTAAGACAACCAAGCAAGTTAAGTGTGAACAAAAGATAGAAGTTCAAAGTATGAGAAGTAAAGAATCCCAATCTTTAAATATCGTAAATGGAAGAGAAACCTTTAAAAGACACTGCAAATGAGTGTATGCTGAATTAAGCCAGGAAAGTGAGGCATCTTGAATTTCAAATAAAGCAACTGTTTTCAGAAAGTGAACAACTGCAATAAACAATAAAGGGTAAATTAAGATGAGAATCACAGTGTATTCAGCTCTATGGCGAGTGGCATGGATTTTTTTTTTTTTTTTTTAGGAAAAGACTTGGTTAAAAAGCACATGAAACCACAAGGGTTGACAAGTCTTTCAAACTTTTTTTTTCCCTCTTTGAAAGAAAGAAGAGAAATGGGTGAAACTGGATTGCTAGGAAATAAAGAGAAGCTCTTTTTCTTTATGAATGAGGAACTAAAACTCAATTTATGGAAAAGGTCAGTTTTCACTGCAATCCCAAAGAAAGGCAATGGAAAAGAATGCTCAAACTACTGCACAACTGCACTCATCTCACATGCTAGTAAAGTAATGATCAAAATTCTCCAAGCCAGGCTTCAGCAATACGTGAACCGTGAACTTCCTAATGTTCAATCTGGTTTCAGAAAAGGCAGAGGAACCAGAGATCAAATTGCCAACATCCACCAGATCATCAAAAAAGCAAGAGAATTCCAGGAAAGATTGCAGCCATGGAATTAAAAGATGCTTACTCCTTGGAAGAAAAGTTATGACCAACCTAGATAGCATATTCAAAAGCAGAGATATTACTTTGCCAACAAAGGTGCATCTAATCAAGGCTATGGTTCTTCCAGTGGTCATGTATGGATGTGAGAGTTGGACTGTGAAGAATGCTGAGAGCTGAATAATTGATGCTTTTGAACTGTGGTGTTGGAGAAGGCTCTTGAGAGTCCCTTGGACTGCAAGGAGATCCAACCAGTCCATTCTGAAGGAGATCAACCCTGGAATTTCTTTGGAAGGAATGATGCTAAAGCTGAAACTCCAGTACTTTGGCCACCTCATGTGAAGAGTTGACTCATTGGAAAAGACTTTGATGGTGGGAGGGATTAGGGGCAGGAGGAGAAGGGGACAACAGAGGATGAGATGGCTGGATGGCATCACTGACTCGATGAACGTGAATCTGAGTGAACTCTTGGAGTTGATGATGGACAGGGAGGCCTGGCATGCTGCGACTCATGGGGTCGCAAAGAGTCAGACACGACTGAGCGACTGAACTGAACTGAACTGAAGGAAGATCTAATGGAAAGGAAAAAAAGTGTCTAAAAAAGAGAATATAGGGAGGATTGGAGAGACTCCTCTAGATACAAAGCAAAAGGAAGGGAGTGGGCTTGTGGCAGACTTTGTCAGGTCTCAACCCATATACCTCAGAATAACCCACCTCTATATTCAGAAGCAGAGACATTACTTTGCCGACTAAGGTCCATCTAGCCAAGGCTATGGTTTTTCCAGTGGTCATGTATTGATGTGAGAGTTGGACTGTGAAGAATGCAGAGCACTGAAGTATTGATGCTTTTGAACTGTGGTGTTGGAGAAGACTCTTGAGAGTCCCTTGGACTGCAAAGGAATCCAACCAGTCCATTCTAAAGGAGACCAGTCCTGGGTGTTCTTTGGAAGGAATGATGCTAAAGCTGAAACTCCAGTACTTTGGCCACCTCATGCAAAGAGTTGATTCATTGAAAAAGATTGATGCTGGGAGGGATTGGGGGTAGGAGGAGAAGGGGACGACAGAGGATGAGATGGCTGGATGGCATCACCAACTCGATGGACGTGAGTTTGGGGGAACTCCAGGAGTTGGTGATGGACAGGGAAGCCTGGCGTGCTGCAATTCATAGGGTTGCAAAGAGTTGGGCACGACTGAGCTACTGAGCCGAACTGAACTGATGCCCCCACTAAACAACTTTCATCTCTCCCGATATTCGTGTCTATGCCTAAAGACTTTCTCCTATGGTTACATCCAGATACTTTCATTACCAATAACTTCCCTTCCACCTTAATCTCAACTCCAAAGTATCTCATTCTCAGACTAACATCCTTAATTCCCACTCCCACCTCACTCTAGTCAGTATTCCTACTTCTGCAAGTTATTCAACACCAGAGACAATCAATCTTACCACTTTTTTTCTTTTACTATCCATCACACTTTGTTTGTCATTGTTCCTTTTCTATTTTTCTGAAATCCTATGATTCTTTACTATAATCAATTCTTTATTTGCAGCCTGAATTCTATTCTCTCTGGCAATTAGTCATGCTTAGCTTACAGGATTAGTCAAGGTAAAGAATAATAAAGAAATCCACAGATATTTTATGTGTAGGTTGATAAAGGTAAAACTATAGAATATAGTTTTCTCTGTATTAACTTGTCTACCTATATTTTAAAGAATGATTGGGTACATGCACTATCCTAAACTCTGTGATACGTAATAAATACAAGAGATAAATCTTCTAAGGAGAAGCTTGCCTTTGGTTTGTGTGTAGGTATGGGTTATTGACATATTTAAAAATTATTTTTATGAAAAACTACCTATTTACAAAACTATTCTTATGAAAAT
Source organism: Ovis canadensis (assembly GCF_042477335.2). Taxonomy (NCBI): domain Eukaryota; kingdom Metazoa; phylum Chordata; class Mammalia; order Artiodactyla; family Bovidae; genus Ovis; species Ovis canadensis. Next base: position 32,980,546 of record NC_091261.1, on the reverse strand, counting down.
GTAAAATATGAACATCTGTAATTTAGCCTGTGTATATAAGAAATGACTTTTTGAATGTTTATAGTTGGGACAAGACTGTGAATACAGAATATCACCAATATTAAAGAAAAAGCAGAGGATGAGGAATATTTTCAGTAGGCTGAGAAAGTTTCATTAGGGAAACAAGAGGAAAACGATGAAAAAGAATGGAAAAGCGAGAAAAAGCAGGGGACAGTTTTAAGAGTGAGAGAGTATTAGACATAGATGAAATGATGCACATAAATAAAGAAGAATGTGTATACATTTTAATTTTGCAGTAGGAGATCATTGATGAGTTCTGCAGAAAACTGTTGAAAGCTAATGGTGGAAGTAAAATTGTATTGAGTGATGAAAAAAATGGAAAGAAATGGGACTTGCAGACATAAACTCTTTTATCAATATATTTTCATGAGGAGGAGGATCGTATTTATGGGCAGGTAAAGAAGGATGAAGTATATTTTATGATTGGCAGGAGTGTCGGCTCAGTATCACCAAGTAGGAGCCTTGGTGAAAAGCAAGAAATTAAAGTGTAAATGTTTTTTGCTTTGCTCATTCCCTGGAAGCCAGATGATGACACTTAGTCATTTAATGTTGCTAGGGACTGCACTGTGAGACGACATTTTTTTTTTATATATGCAGACAATCCTCCTTAAATCCCAGTACTTTCACATTGCCAATGTTAAGGTTTTTAATCTTCTCCTGGGAAGACATGTGTTTGATAGGCTGTCACAGTATTTCTAGATCTTGCCACAACAAAATCCTTACAGTATTATCGCAAGAGATAATTTATATAAGTTACCACAAGGGCAAATAGTAAATAGAAACTTATAATATGCCTCAAAAATTTCTTGCCTTATTTTCTGTGTGGGAGGAGGGATACACATGGCTATTTGTAACAGCTCTTTCAGTTAAAAGATAAAATTGACCAATTGTATCCCAATGGGGAGAAAAGTTTCACTGATATGTCATAACTTCAGTCATCTACGTTATAAAGGAGAGTATCAGAGCATTCTTCAGTTTAGGAGGAATTACTAATCACATCCATATAATATGGAACTACTCATATAACACAAGCAAAATAAAGTTTTGCTTTCTTCCCCACTCCAGGTTGTATGACACAGAATTTTTATTTTGAGATTAAAAAATAATAATAAACCTGTTTAGGTGATACCTATCATTTAATATTACATTTGTTTTTACTGTTTAGTTGCTAAGCCATTTCTAACTCTTGAAACCCCATGAACTATAGCCTGCCAGTCTCCTCTGCCCATGGGATTTCCCAGGGAAGAATTCTTGAGTGGGTTACCATTTCCTTCTCCAGGGGATCTTCCTGACCCAGCGATTGAACTCAGGTCTTCTGTATTGGCAGGTGAGCCACCACAGAAGTCCCAATATTATGTTTAATAGAAAATTTAACAAGAGATTTGTCAAGTAAAATCTAATAGAAACTAAAATCTGTTTGAACTGGTCTCTGTTTCTTTTTGTTGTGGATGTCCACATCATGCTTTATATACCAACTTGTTAAATAGGTCTTAGCAAAGTAAAAGGATCTATTCTGGTACTTGAGCAAAGTTTCTAAAAATAAAATTTAGTGTGTATCAGAATCAAACAAAAATAATGTAAGTGGTCTACCAAGTGAACTAACAGCATAACTTTTTAGACAACTCTTCAGCTGATGCCTTCTTTCTTTCTTCATTGTTTCATCAAGTGTGCGACTTTAAGGAAAGAAAACTCTCAGAAGCACCATTCTCTCATCTTAAAATCAGGACTATTGCAATACCTATATCTTAGATACTATATACAACATCACCAGCTCATGGTAGGCATTTATAAATAGTTCCTATCATATTTCTTCCATCTTTTAAAGTAATTTTATAGACTTTCTTCATACATTATATATTACATTATACATTGACAAAAACCAAAATAAAATGTCCATTCAGCCAAGAAAAAAAGATGAAAGTACCATGTAGAGCAGCATGAGGAAGAATTAATAACAGCTTTCAGATCTAAGAGCTTACCCTAAGAGAACCTAAACTTATTTCTTTTTTTCAGGTTAATAGCGTTTTCATGGAGACAAAGAAGAATGCTCTAATTTAAATTCTTAGCATGCTATTCTGTATTAGATCACTAATGGTGTGGTTTGCCAATTTAGCATTGTTATTTCATAGCTTCCTTGAATAATTAAAAAGTGAGACATTGAGGACATATAAACATTTTGTTAATACACATCTTAATAGCATCTGCTGATTCTAATTGCCAAGCAACATCTTTACATACCTACTACATTTCAGAGCTCATCATCTTCAGGAAGTTTTCTGCAATTATACTCACCCACAATTTCAGTCACCAGACACATAAATCTCCAAGTTGGTTTAATAAACTAACATCATGCATATGCTCTTTCATTTCATAAAAGTAAACAAAAAATTGCTAGAAAAAATGTAAAGAAGTAAGTTAATACATTGGAAAAGAAAAAAAAAAGGTTACAAAGAAAATAGTCAGATTTTCCCTTGTCTTACCCCAGTGAATGTTGACAAGGAGCAGGTAAGAGGGGATGGAGAGGATGGAACTTTATGTAACAACCACTAAACGCCAAGCTTTTTATGAAGGGCATTTCATTTTAGCATTGCCACTCTGCTGGAAGGTATCACTTACGTCACTCCCTGTTTTAAAGATGTCAAATGTAGTGTTAGTGAGATTAAGCAGATCAAAGGGGTAAGCTTTAAGTAGTGGAGCTGAGAGTCAAACCTCAAGCTATCTGACCTTGGTGAATCTAAAGTACAATCTATTTTACTAAACTGGAAAGTGGTTGTAGGAGCAGTAATATGTCACTAATGTAGGACTTACAGATAGTATACACTCCCCAACCATTACTGCTTTATTGTGAGGGGAAAATCATGAATAAGTGGTCAGGAATAAATACATTTTAGCAGCACATTACTGAGAACAAATTATTGATCATATTTTAATGGATCTAATGTTCATTCTTCTTTTTTCTACAGGAAACTTTGCATCACTTGCAAAACCACTCTACATATCACCATTTTGTAATTATTTTTTTATCTTATTTGTCTTAAGATAAGGGATGAAAATGTGACCTCTTTATATAACTTAACACTTGGAAATTAATATACCTTAACTTATTTCAAGTTGCACTTTAATTATGTTTAACCAGGTAAATCACACTAACACTTTTTGTGTGAAACAGTATATAGCGATTTGTAATCTTATGCTCTTCAGGCAATAATATCATATGTGACAAGCATCCTAATAACTCTTTGAGTGCAGGTGTATTTTTTGTTTTAAAATATGTTCCATTCCAGCAATATAAGAGGACTAAGAAATTCCAAACCTGTAGTCAACAGAAAAGACTGAGAAAAAAGGACAATGAGTACTACTGTAGTAGGTCTTTCATTACAAAATCCAGAATACCCAAGAGAGTTAAATTCCACCTGAGATTCAATAGGTATGATTCAAATCAGATCCACATTTCAGTACAAAACAAACAACATTTTAAAATATTTTTAAAGCTTTCAGAATGGAAAGAAAAAGCAAGACAAAAAAAATTCAGCCTAATTTCATAGGAAAAATAGGCTGATTTTAAGCTTCTCATCTTCAACGGAATATCCTGAGATGTAAAGGAAAAGTAGCTTCAAATAAGAAGGAAGAAAATTACATACAAAGCCTAAAAGTTATATAAGTGTGAGACCAAAATAAAGCATATTGGCCTTTAAAGCATTTAAATATCGACATACATAGTTGGAAAAAACTTTTTAATTATTTCAACAAAGTAAAAAGGTAAAAGAGGATGATGCAGGAGATGAGAAACCATTTTGGGTGATTATTGTCCACATAAAGTAAAGCAATATTAATAAAGACTTTGTTTTCTGCAGAGCTTCCTTTAAGAAAAGATATAATTACACATGATAATATATGACAAATATAGTAAATAATAATCATACAATAATACATAAATATTGCTTTTGTATTCAATATATAGAATCAAGCTATAGTAATAAACTACTATATTGTGCATAACTAACACAAAGTAAATAAAGCTGACAAGGCAAGGCAGTAATATAGGTAACAAACTTTGTTAGTAAGAATGGATGAATTCTGGAAGAATAATCACCATGTGTTTCATATTATGTCTGTTAGAGAGCAAGATATTGACATAGTTTCCAACACAGGAAATGTCAAAAAAATTTAAACATTCTTTTTTTTTGTAAAATAAAATTGCATGGTTCAAATTTTAAAATTGAGAACTCCTTAATATTCAGCAGTTTTATTACCCATTAACCCCACTAAAGTACAAGAAATGTTATCATCACCTTTTCAATTCAATCAGTTCAGTCACTCATTTGTGTCCAACTCTTTGTGACTCCATAGACTGCAGCACGCTAAGCTTCCCTGTCCTTCACCAACTTCCAGAGCTTACTCAGATTCAAGTCCATACAGTTGGTGATGCCATCCAACTATCTCATCCTCTGTCATCCCCTTCGCTTCCTGCCTTCAATCTTTCCCGGCATCAGGGTCTTTTCTAATGAGTCAGTTCTTTGCATCAGGTGGCCAAAGTATTGGAGCTTCACTTTCAGCACCAGTCCTTCCAATGAATATTCAGGACTGATTTCCTTTAGGATGGACTGGTTGGATATCCCTGCAGTCCAAGGGACTCTCAAGAGTTTTCTCCAACACCACAGTTCAAATGCATCCCCTTTTACTTTTTAATAATAAAAGTTAACAGGAGTTGAGACCTTTCTATGGACCAGGTACTGTTCTCAGTACTGTACATGTATAAATTCATTTAGTCTTCACATCATACTAGTACTATTAGAAATAAGTACTAGTACTTATTAGTACTAGTAGAAATAAGTACTATTATCATTCCTATTTTGGAGATGAGGAAACTGAAGCACAGACAGGTATATTAACTTTCTCAAAACTGCACAAATGCCATCTGAAAGTCAATGTTTTGAACACAGGCAGTTTAGATTCCAAAGCTCATACCTCTAATCAAGATATCAATGTCTGCTATATATGGTAATTAAATTTATCTATTCAAGTAACTAGATAAAAATGGAAGAAACTGCACTGAAATTGGCTAGGAAGAATACATAAATGAGGGAACCAATGTGAATCTCCACAAATGGTAAGTGGAATCAGCGAGTGCTGGCCAGTCTTGTAATTGTGCTGTAAATAGTCTTAGGATATTTCACTAAGAATTTTATAGCTGGGCAAAGAACTGAAGGAAAGAGGGAGTTATTCACATGATATATGTGAGAAAACCTTTGTGGGCAGAAAGGAAAGCTGAAATGTGGGCCTCCAATTGGAGGATGGAACCTTCCAGACATGTTTATGAATATGGATGTTAACCTTTGGTTAGAATGAGTGGATGTGAGCTTTTATTATTATTATTATTAAAAATAGTCCATTACAAGAATTTGGAAAGAGTTGCAACATGACTTACACATTTATTTCTTAAAGACTGCTCTTGTCAAATGTTTTGAAAATAGACCATACAGAGGCAAAGATCTCAGTGAGGAACTAACACATTAATCCAGATAGGGAAGGATGGCAACTCAGAGCTAGGATACAGAGGTGAAATGCTTGAATTCTGGACAAATTTTAAAGATAGCTAATAAGAATTGCTGCTAGATTGGATGCCAAGTAAGACAAGAAGTACCTAATCAATAAGATCGTAAGGATTTTGTTCTCAGGAACCAATAGGATGGAGATGCCACTTACTGAGATGCAGAACTGGGTAAAGCAGATTTGGAGAGGATGAATGTAAGGTTTTGTATATATATATGGTTTGATATATATATATCAAACCAGTCAATCCTAAAGGAAATCAACCATCAAAATTCCTTGGAAGGACTGATGCTGAAGCTGAAGCTCCAATACTTTGGCCACCTAATGAGAAGAACTGATTCTTTGGAAAATATCCTGATGCTGGGAAAGATTGAGGGCAGAAAGAGAAGGAGGTGCAGACGATGAGATGGTTACATGGCATCACCAACTCAATGGACATGAATTTGAGCCAACTCCGGGAAATTAGTGAAGGACAGGAAAGCCTGGCATGCTGCAGTCCATGGGCTCACAAAGTCAGACGTAATTTAGCCACTGAACAACATGTGTGTGTATGCATGTATATATATATATGAATATATATGTATAATATATATGTGTGTGTATATATACTCACACTTACAGACATTCATAGATGTTTATTGTATCTACACTGTAGTTGGCTGTAGATAAAAAATCTAGAATAGAGGTAGAGTACTAGTGTCATATCTTTATCTAGCACTATCTGATGTGTTTGAAGATGATCTGGCCTAACTAAGATGGAGATGATAGCAATGGAGAGAAAGAGAAAGGAGAAAATATTTAGAAGATATAATTGATGGGTCTTATAGATAGCATATTGGAGAAGGAAATGGCAACCCACTCCAGTATTCTTGCCTGGAAAACCCCAGGGACGGGAGAGTCGGGTGGGCTGCCGTTTATGGGGTTGCACAGAGTCGGACATGACTGAAGCGATTTAGCAGCAGCAGCATAGATAGCATATTGAAAAGCAGAGACATTACTTTGCCAACAAAGGTCCATCTAGCCAAGCTATGGTTCTTCCAGTGTTCATGTATGGATGCGAGAGTTGGACTGTGAAGAAAGCTGAGCACCGCAGAATTGATAATTTTGAACTGTGGTGTTGGAGAAGACTCTTGAGAGTCCCTTGGACTGCAGGGGAATCCAACCAGTCCATTCTAAATGAGATCAGCCTTGGGTGTTCTTTGGAAGGAATGATGCTAAAGCTGAAACTCTAGTACTTTGGCCACCTCATGCGAAGAGTTGACTCATTGGAAAAGACTCTGATGCTGGGAGAGATTGGGGGCAGGAGGAGAAGGGGACAACAGAGGATGAGATGGCTGGATGGCATCACTGACTAGATGAACATGAGTTTGAGTGAACTCTGGGAGTTGGTGATGGACAGGGAGGCCTGGCGTGCTGTGATTCATGGGGTCGCAAAGAGTCGGTCAAGACTGAGCAACTAAACTGAACTGAACTGAACTGATCATTGATACTAAGAGGAGGAGGAAGGGATGAAAAAGAAATGAGGAATCATAAGTTGGATTAATTTGAGAAACATTTTTATGGCAGGTTCATAAATGACCACAAATTTTTTAGGGTGAGATCAAATTCTGTTGGTTTAATAATTTTCTTAATTTTAGTCCCAGAATACTTTGAAGAACATAAGTAGTTCTGAGACTTTGATTGCCTCAGGGAACAGCATCTCTCACTTATGAAGCCTTCACAGAAAATGTATACTGCTTACTTGTTTTATAGTATTCTGAGTAAGAAAATCATGTTCTTCTGTAATATAGATACTTATTTTTAACAGAATACAATAGAATTTATAAAATGTTAAGGTTAAGTTTTTTTATTTCAGCACATGGAGTACAATCAAACTTTCTTGGGTTTAACACAAGAAAACTAATAATTTAATCTGTACGAGTTTATTAGTATGACATATTTTATAGTTGGGACTCTCCAGGCAAGCGTACTGGAGTGGACTGCCATTGCCTTCTCCATTTTATAGTTATAAAATGCTATATTTAGATTACTCAGTATTTGTAGCCTATTTTGCTGACTCTGGCACTTGTTTTTATGCTGATTGTTTGTGGTTGTTTTTTTTTTTTTTTTTTTGGTTTGTATTTGCTACTATTCTGTTGATTGCTTATTTTGAAACTTTTCATTAATTTTTTTTTCATGGATGTATATTTCTGTTAAATACAGAATTTGGATTGCTTCTTTTCAAGTTAGTTAATGTTCTTTATGTTTACAAAGGTAATTTATGCTTGTTACAATAGCTATTTTAGCTTTTGACTGAATTCAAACATATTTATAGTGATTCAAATTAAAAACAGTCAGTATTTATATTCCACATCTGACACAGGAGATCACATGTGCTGTCAAGTTTTTAGCTTTTCTAGTTTGAAAGATTTACAAATATACACAACTTCCCCAGTAAGTGAAAAATATATATTGTAATACTTAGATGATAGGGAAGGAAGATCATTAAAATCCAAGAAAGGGTACATATTTAATGTTATGCTGCTAGAAAAGTAAATAATTTTTATGTATTCCAGCATAAATGAACAGTAAACTTAAGTTAATTTGTATATTAACTCATTTAATTCACCCAGTAGTCCTATGAGGAAGTGTGTGTGCTTAGTCACTCAGTCATGTCCGAATCTTTGCAACTTCATGGACTATAGCCCACCAGACTCCTCTGTCCATGAGGATTCTCCAGGAAAGCATACTGGAATGGGTTGCCATGCCCTCCTCCAAGGGATCTTCCCCACCCAGGGATTGAACCCAGGTCTCCTGCATTGCAGGTGGATTCTTTACTGTCTGAGCCACCAGGGAAGCCCATGAATACTATAGTGGGTAGCCTATCCCTTCTCCAGGGGATCTTCCCAGTGCAGGAATTGAACTGGGGTCTCTTGCATTGCAGATGGATTCTTTACCAGCTGAGCTACCAGGGAAACCCCTTATAACGATAGTAGTATTAAATTTGCATTGAACGACCAAAGAAAGGAGAAACCAAGTGATAGCCAAGAGCACAAAACTGAAAGATGAAAGAGCCTGGATTCACCCCATGGCCCATGTAGGACACCACTGAGCAATTCTGTCTCCAAGTAAAGGATGACAGTAAATAACCTAAAAAAATGTGATTTTTCCTCTGAAGCGGATGAACTTCTCCCATGAAAGTTTATGACTGGTGTTTGAATTTCTCAGAATCCTTAATTACTATGTCTGTGTTCTTATTTTGTCTCATGGTTAAGACAGTCAAATATCTTTTACCAGTATAGGTAAATTATATATATATATATATATATATATATATATATATATATATTATAATATATATATAATAGAAGGAAATGGCAACCCACTCCAGTATTCTTGCCTGGAGAATCCCATAGACAGAGGAGCCTGGCAGGCTATAGTCCATGCGGTCGCAAGAGTCAGACACGACTTAGTGCACTGTCTCATATATATATTCAACTTCATATTTTAAAGATTTTTGTTTAGCACTTTGACTTTTAAATCATATTGCCAATTTTTGCTACTTCTTACATATATCAAACTTTTCCATTTTAAAATAGTGAGTTAGGATTCCTGAGTCATTTGTTATTATACCATTAATATACTATGTGTTTGTTGATATGAAAATTATTTAACCTAATGATGCACTGGGTAAAACTTATCTTCTCAGGTACAATGTTCATTTTATTTCTCCTGACATTAGTACTAACTTAGTACTTCATCTTATTGAGTTTTTGTGCTGTAAATGGAGCAATACTTATTGTGGGTTTGGTAACCTTAAACACTTTGATATAAGCCAAATGATTATTGTTACAATTGAAATGAGAGAGTAGGATGATTTGTATAAAACACTAATGATATACAATTATTCACTCACAACAGGCGCGCTTTGTCTTTCTATAGATTCATTCATCATCAAGAATCATCTGCATCAGCACAACACTTCAGACTGTCAGTGCTCAAGTAATTTATGATGCTTAGAATTACATGCATTCACAGACTATTTTTATAAGTTTTCTACAGATGGTTTTATAAAAAAATTTATAAAGACATAGAACAAAAATAAGCTCTTTATAGCCAAACTGTTTTTCACTATATGAATTTCTGCATACTCAAGCATATTGAGTGTAGGTCTCTCTGAAATTCTATTTCACAACTTATAAATGTGTATATGTCAGTTTCAAAGACTGCAGTTGCATTGCACATTTTATAATGTTTATTTTTATGATAACCTTATTTGTTAAAATACATTTCATGAATTTTCAGGATAATTACTCTGTTAAAAATAGGTTGCAAGAATTTTCCTTGCAGAGAATCTATGTGCAAGCCTTACTTTTCTGACTGAATTGTAGAAAATGGATTATACTAAACCTGTGTCTTCAGTTCTGATGCTGAATGAACAGCATCTAGATGTAACCTCTCCTGGGAAATCCTACCCTACAATGGGAAAACTGTGTATATACAGAGCATTATGATGTGATAACACACTAAATAAGTAAATCAGGAAAGCTAAGGTCAATCTACATCATAGTTAAACAAAAATATTTACAAATCTACAATCTTACTCATCTCTAAAATATAAGAACTGAGCTCAAAATATTTTAAGTTGTTACCCAGCTGTAATATTCTATGATTCCTAAAGAATAAGTGTTCATAGAAAAGCTATCTGCTTCTTAGGAGCCACTCACCTTGCCTTATAAAATGCTTCACCTCCCCCCCAAAATTTTTAAGCAATTTTAGAATGTATCCAAAATCATGCTTTGAAATATTGTTCTTATGGAAGCCTGTTTGAAGCATAATGATAAAAGGTTTTCTGTCATAAAAAAGGAGAGAGTTTATAAACAAATAAAAACTTCAAAGCTTTTAAGTCATATCTACATAAAAATGAGTCACAAATAACATACTGTATGGAAATGTCTTAGATTTCTATCACCTATTCAGTATCATGAGCTTTTTATACATTAATCTGGTAAAAATATAAGGAAACACACATGCAAACATGACAAATCATTTATGCAGGCTTTCCATATAACATTGATTTCCACTAATATGCATTTAGAGGCAAATATCTGTGTGGGTGTTTGTGTATATTTTTTTCACTCTTAACAGGTGCATTATATCTTTTGAATTAGAATTGTTTGTTCCATAAATTCTAAAGCCTGTCAAACAACTGGTAAATAGAAAGAAACTAAATTTGTTTCCCCATCTTAGGTAGCATTGGGGCAGAGCAGCTGAGATGGGTATGGAATTAAGTTCTAGGATAAGTTATTGTAACATGGAGGATGGCGGTTTGTGTTAAAAGCATAAGAATGTTTATAGGAGAATCTCAGGGGATGTTTGACTGTGTGTATGAAAAAGCAATGGCAATATCAGGATCACAAGTAAATCTTCAGAATGAGACAGGGCTCTCCTAATTTGTGATTTTAATTTGACACCAAGGATATTATTAATTCATCTAGTATACTTTATAGTTCAAAAATTAATTGTTCTATTTAACATCATATTTTCAGATATTGCCAACTGATGAAAAGTTTTACTTTAGTAATTTAGATTTAATATATCAATTACTATTGTTCACAATTCCCTTTTCCCTTTAAAAGTTCCCCCTTTTTTGTATTGTCCACATATGGCTGAATAAAACATGGGATACAGACTTATAGATCCACATACAAAATGTGGCCCCAAACCATTTAGTAAGCATTGACTTTCATGAAGCTCTGTCAGTCAGTATACTAAACAAAGATGATATGAATCCTGCCATCTACATGTTTTTCCAGAAAAGTTCTCAAATGATTAAAATAATAAATGGCAATTTGTTTGCAGATAAACACTAAATATATGTGGGTTTGCAGAACTGTTCATTTGGAGAAGAAAGAATAAGTATGGGTGGTTTGAAACATTCACAATTAGTGTTCCCATGTATGGACATTTATTGATGCTGCAACACATGATGTTTAACTATGTTTACTATCTCAATATGTGGTATATTCTGAAGTAACTATTATTTTAAACAAAAGTACATCCCAGAATATGGGACATTCCTTAGTTTAAGAAACCTCTAATACCTAGGGATATATTAATTTTGTATAAAATATTTGACATTGTATATGCAAATTACATGTTTAGAACACCTCACTTTACCTCATATAAGCACTATTTTTACAAAGTTGACAAATAAGTAAAACTTGATGAGTACAAATGCCAAACTTGTGTGTTAGAGTTCACTCTAGAAAGCTGGCAGAAAATTATTAAGAAAGCAAAGTCATGACACAGTAACCAAGCAGGTAACAGTAAATGTTTACAATCCATACTGAAATTCAGAAAAGCTGAGAATCACAGTATATAGTTTTCAAGAAATTGCACATCATACAGTCATTCTTTTAACTCTCCTCCACGTTAAAATATTTAAAAAATAATATTATTGGTTTCATCGTTAGTGTCATAAATGAGGAAAATGTGGTTACTGTAGGAAATCGGTGTAGGTAAGTGAAAAGTTCACTAGAAGCAATATCATAAATATACAAATATTAAATAATAAAATTTTGTAAAAAAATGAATTTATTTTCCTAAGGAGACTAGTGTACTAAACCAGAATTTAGTGTAGTAAGTTAGAATTTAGTGTATCAAATGAGAATTGTTGAATGATGTAGGTTTAAAATAGTATTAATAATCTTATAGGATAAACAAGGTAAAGATATTTGTGAAATGAAAGTCAGTATCTTATTGCTAATTGTTAATAACATAAGTGAAGGCGTTAGTCCTTAGTCGTGTCTGATTCTTTGAGACCTCATGGACTGTTCCCTGCCAGCCTCCTCTGTTCATGGAATTATTCAGGCAAGAATGCTGGATTGGGTGCTATTTCCTTCTCCATGGGATCTTCCTGACCCAGGGATTGATCCAGGTCTCCTGTATTGCAGACAGGTTCTTTATCATCTGAACCATGAGGGAAGCCCCAATAACATACTGCTGCTAAGTCACTTCAGTCATGTCCGACTCTGTGTGACCCCATAAATGGCAGCCCACCAGGCTCCCCCATCCCTGGGATTCTCCAGGCAAGAACACCAGAGTGGGTTGCCATTTCCTTCTCCAATGCATGAAAGTGAAAAGTGAAAGTGAAGTCATTCGGTCATGTCTGACTCTCAGCGACCCCATGGACGGCAGCCTACCAGGTTCCTCTGTTCCTGGGATTTTCCAGGTAAGAGTACTGGAGTGGGGTGCCATTGCCCACAGTGGCAATAACGTAAGGTGAAGTTTATAAAATGTGTTGTGGGTAATATAATGGGATTTTGAAAATAAAAATCAACACATTTTGCTTAGACTTCTACTCAGGAAATTACATGAATGTGATATCTCTATTGTTAGAGCAAATTAATTCCCAAATTTATATATATTGCATGACATGGAGATGTTACAAGGAATAAAAACATCGATACAAAGATATTATAGGACATAAGCATTTGTAATATGAGATATCTTGCATGCCATTGTTTTTTTTTTTTTTTTTTTAATCAAGCCATGCAAGGAACTCTGAGAAGTAGGCCACCATCTAAGCACAAGGAGAATAGTATATAGTAGAACTTTAACCAGCACAGCCTTTCATTCAAGAAGACTGCTTCAGGACTTCATTTAAAATTATCAGGGGCACATTATCTGGGTACACAAGAATCAATTATTGGTTTAATTAGCCGGCATTCACCACATCATCCTCTTTCTCTTTGTTTGATTGCCAGGCAATTTTCTATAATCATTAAGCAAGGGAACTATAATTCCACAATGACCTAATCTACATTTCCTCTTGCCACGCTGGAATATTTTAAAGTTATTTATGACTGTCCTCAGTAAGAACTAAGCCCATTGGACAGAAACACTTTAGGCTTAAAAATTCAATATTCACTGATATATTTTAAACTTGATTATATTTAATGAGTTACTATGTTTTATTTGGGATAAATATTTGCCATGAATTAGGTTAAGAACACTTGACTGAGAAGGAACATATACTATCTCTATTAAAATTTGTTAAAATTCTGCAAGTAATTAATTTCCAAGTATACATGTATAAGAATGAAAATGTGGAACTAAATTTTAAGAAGTTTTAACATGGTACTGTAAGCAATAAAATAAACAAATAGACATTCTAATATATTTCTATAAGGCAGACTCTTGCAGATGATCAAGTGAAATTATTTGTTCACAATGTTAACCACTGATTCAGGTGATTTTCTCTAAAATTTGAATCTTTATGAGAAATTTCTAGTCTGGTATTACAAAACAAGACTGTTTCCTCTATTAGGCTGTAGTTAATACAGGTGTCTGGTGCGAGAACACCAAATGGAGGATCTAGAAGTGGTAAAATGAGGTTTTGTATGAAATCATTCTTAAAGCAGGGAATGGGCCAAGAACTGTATTGCCCGTAATAGGTGCTGAAGGGTTTGTCATCCATTTAACCAGTGCTCTAATTCTCATTTCACTGTGCCTCATGGTCCATAAACATTTTTTACAAGGTTCTCTAACACATACAGGCAATACTCAAAAGGTAACCACTCTCTAGAATCCCACTGTTACAGAAGCACCAATTTTGCTACATTCATCAATCTACAAAGTTGAAATGTTCTAGTTTGAGGACTGATTCTGTATCCCAGTTTCTCCTCTTCTGCCACAAAGTAAAGAGAATACCTCTTCCTAGTTCTCTCCACACTTTACTCCTGTCTTGAGGATAACAATTCTGTTCCTGCAAATCCTCCTGGAAGCTCAAATCATAGCCTATCTTGCTCACATGATGCTTTAGATTTCTATCATCTTTCACAGCAGTAATGAGCAACATATTTAGATCTGCTTCTCTTTGAATTTAAATAAAAATAGGAAAAGGGAGCAGTGAAGTGATGACGATGTAAAAATAAATATACTTCCCCCCCAAAGTCAGGTTTTTGTTACAATAAGTCATGTGATTTCCAAATATGAGTTGAGAGAACCATTTAGTAACACTGGTGTTGTCAGTCCCTACCCAGTAGCTGGAAATTACATATCTATGTGGTGCATGTGTGTGTGTGTTTTACCTTTTTAATTACTGAGTAATACACAAAGGAGTTTTGTTGTAAGAGATTAAAGCAATGTGGAAACATAGCAAAATAAATGTGAAAGTTCCCTTTCCAAGGACTTCTCTTCCACTGCCTTCTCTCTTCCCCAGGGATAACTACTATGAACTCTGGTAACTGTGCATTCTTCTAAACTCTGCTTCAGTGTGCTTTTTTACTGATAATCAAAAAATATATATCAATGTCCATTAATAAAAGCTTTACATAAAAAGCACTATACATATTTATCTGTGACATTTTTTAATATTTGCTTTGGAGATCTCTCTAAATCTGTTTGTTTATGCCTAGCCAACTGTTTTAAATGGTAAAACCGTATTCTATAAATTAGATTTTATATCTATAGTCTAAATGGAATATAATTTATTCCAACTCTCCCATATGACAAACATTTGGGTTGTTTTCACTGCTGCACTAAGCCTACTAAAACATAATTTTTAGACACAAGTGTAATAAATTATTTAAGAAATCTTACTTAATACTTAGAAACAGCCTCAAAGTTGCTCATCACTGCATATATATTTTTCAATATTTTTCTGTTAAATCCTAATTTACAGTATTATTAGAATATAAGTATTGTATTGAAACTATTTAGCATTAATTAAAGTTGAAGTTAATCAATTTTTAAATGTTTGAAAAATGTGTTTTCAGTTTGCTGAGTAATACATAATATATGTGGTTGGGTTTGTTAATTATGAACACAGATTTTAAATTATTCACATAATTTAAGTTCTTATTCACTTTCGATCTACAAAATATATTTGAGGGAGATTAAAAGTAAACCACTATGTGTTGGATTTATTAAATCTCGCCTACATTCTGACAATAATTTATCAATAAATTATCATTTATTAATTTATCATTTCTTACTTTGAGGTTTGGCACTTTTAAATAACATATGCACTTTGTTTTACTCTTAAGAATTTTGGTTACTAATGAGTTATGACATTCTTGCACTCCTATAATAGTTTTTCGTAGTTTCTATTTGCCACAGTTTCTTGATTTTTCCCCCTCCCTCTTCATCCATTCATCCCTCCCTCTCTTTCTTCCTTTCTTCCTTCTTTGTTCTTTCACTCTTTTAATATAGAACGGATTTATTGTCTTCTTGGTTGCCAGCTTCATTCATTTAATAGTTGTGCATCTTACTTGTGATCTTCTAATTGTCATCCTCAATTTTTATTATTTATATTTGGAAACAATAGGTTGGTATCTAGTGTTAATAAGTATCATTGAAAACTAAGTAAGACATTTGAAAATAATTTTATAAATGTCCTTCTATTTTTAGAGTTACAAAGAAATCTTTACAGAACTTCTATTCCTTTGTTAATTTAACCTTTAGAAATTTGGATTCTTCTCTGTGATATGGGAATAATTATACTTCTATTATAGGATTATTATAACAATTGAGATAGTAAGTGCCTATGTTAATCACCAAAAACTGACAGATGGCTAACCAAGGACATTTCTCTTATCTCTATTTCTTTTTAAATCAATATATGTATTTTATGATTACAGAGTTATAAGACATAATTGTTTTTTAATGGGGTATAGGATTATAACTGCATGATAAAGCTGAGTTTTACTGTTCAAATCAAATCATTTCAGTCTCTATTGTACAGGATGACAAGGCCATGTAAAGAAAATAGGATGATGATACACCATTGATCTTTCATAAGGATAACACCAGATTAAATGCATCAACCAAAAGACAGACTGGCTAAGCAGAAGAAAACATGTGCATGTAGGTACTTCCACTTACTACATCACTCTGCTTGACCCCTCAAATTGTAATTATTTTATACTATTTGGTTAATCCTGTTCCCATTATGGCTTGCAATTGCAATTATCTTTTTTTTTTTTCCTTTGGTCTGTCTATTGATTGCAAAAACTGATAAACATCTTTTACCCTCCTGACTATGTAACTATTACTCAATACTGTTGTATCCTGATTGGTCAACAGAAAAATTATAGAATTCTACATTACCAAAACTACCATATAATAGAAAAACCTGCAATCATTTTTTAAAATCCAGATGCATATCAAAATTATCTTGGATTTTTTTTAAATGCCTGGTATTGCTTTTTTTTTCTTCAGAGCTCCTGATATGTTTCTAATGAGCAATCATGTTTAAAAACAACTGGATTATATGATAATCTTTTACTTTTCTCTAATTTATTTCACTCTTTTTGTTTCATATTCAGTGCTCTTGTTTCATCTAGTTTACGTTTTCCAGTTTCTCCATCTCTTCTTTTTTTCTGATGTTCTTTCTTAAGCCCTTATCAAGCATACTGGAAAAGCCTTTGTACACATATATATAATAATATATATATAATATACATATATTAGAAAACATGAATTTTTGCCTAACTAAACAATTTATAATATTTGATTCTACTTGTTTGACTCAGTATGAATAAAATTCTATATTTCTAATAAAAAAATAGATTTGCAACAATCAATAAAAGTTTACTATATAGCACAGGGAACTATAGTCAATATCTTGTAATAACCTATAATGGAAAATAAGTTAAAAAATAACATGTATATGTACAACTGAATCACACACACAAAAAAGAATTCTATTTTTTGAGATTTAATAGTGTTTATCTTTCTGCCAGTTTTTCTAAACATCCTATGGACATCTAAGAACAATGTATGAGATACAAAATTTTAAATGTATTTGTGTAGAATATAATTAATATAAATCAGATATAAATATATTATATTTAAATTATTAATGACATCATTCAAGATGCTCCTATTGTTTTTTTTACACTTGATAAAATATTTTCAGAGAAATGTTAATATGTCTCACTATGATTAAACATTTTTTCTTTACCTTTATATTTCTTCTGATTTTTGCTTTATGTATCCTTCTTTCTTTGTTGTTAAGGCGTCTATTGGTTTATGATGTCTATCTTCTTTGTGAATTCTATCTGTTATCATTAAAGATATTCAGACTTGCTTTCAAAATATTAAATAAATTCTTTTCTGAAAATAAAATAATAACACCAAATTATGGAGTTATTAAAAGACGATATCAGCTACTTTGTGTGTAAACACATAGTATACAGTATATACTTGAAATTATTAAGAATAATAATATTTTATTATCATTTAATTATCTGAAATTCTGCCTTATCACCTGTTTTGGTCAGGTTTCTGAGTTGTAGATATTACCAAACATAGGATAATAATTCTCACTCCATGTTCTTACACTATAAAGTTTTGAAAGTATATAATGGAAGAATTATGAAAAAAATCAACACAAAAATGCAGTCTATGTTCCAAATGTGATGTTCCTATTAAATAATCAAGGAGAAAATAATATAAGAATGGGAGAAAAAAAGAGACAGCTAAGTCTGGAGAAGTATGGGATGAAAACAGCAAATTCCTTTCATCCAGACAACTGGATTTCTTTCATCTTATTTTCATGTTTGGTACATGACACTGATATCCTGGAGCAGAATTTTCCTTCTTAATGGCACTAGAAATGAAGGTGCCCCATGAGGCCGGTGTTTAGGGAGACATAAAGTTTTGCACTGAAGAAAAATACATTTCCACTGAGCAGTATGAAGATATTAAAATAAAAAATCCCCCAAATGAGGAAACTTTCTTGAGAACAGCATATTCTAGTCGGCATTATATTTGGATACAAATATGGTTAAAATGTAGCATCTTAAATCAGTATGGCCTGGGGAACTTAATATTATTACACATATGTGAGAACATTTCAAAATTATGTCTTCATGTAAAGTGTCTTAATTACAATGTCTGCTTTTTAAAATGTCTCTTTTTCATTTTTCACTCATTCATGTGATAATTTTCTTGTGCATTTATTTATTAACTTGATGCCAAGTACAGAATTGTACACTATGGGGAATCCTGTTATTTATCGTGTACTGCTGCTGCTACTGCTGCTAAGTCACTTATCCGACTCTGTGTGACCCCATAGATGGCAGCTCACCAGCTCCCCCATCCCTGGGATTCTCCAGGCAAGAACGCTGGAGTGGGTTGCCATTTCCTTCTCCAATGCATGAAAGTGAAAAATGAAAATGAAGTCGCTCAGTTGTGTCCAACTCCTAACGACCCCATGGACTGCAGCCCACCAGGCTCCTCTGTCCATGGGATTTTCCAGGCAAGAGTACTGGAGTGGGTCGCCATTGCCTTCTCCGTACTAGATAAGTAAAATTGAAAGCTTTTCTGAGTCTCAATTTCTTTTCTTTTAAATAGGTAGAGTAGGGTCCTAAAGGTTACAGTGAAAATAAATTAAGTAATTTGTCCAGTAGCATACCTGGCACGCATTTCTCCCAGTCCACCTGTGCTCGGCTTCTCAGTCATGTATGACTCTTTGCAACCCCGTGGACTGTAGCCTGCCAGGCTTCTCTCTCCATGGGGTTTCCCAAGCAAGAATACTGGAGTGTGTTGCCATTTCCTTCTCCAGGGAATCTTCCTGACCCAGGGATCCAACCCGTGTCTCCTGATTGACAAGTAGATTCTTTTACCTTTGAGCCACTAGGGAAACACAAATTTGGTTCACTATAAACCATAGTTTCTGCATTTCCCACTTAGAACTAGAATCTAATTAGTGACAACAATATGCACAACAAGTATGATTAGGCAGTTACTATTAAAAATGTGCAAACTCAAAATTATTTTATTTTCATAGTTACATATGTCATTCTTGGTATTGGACCAACCTGCATTTTCCTGATGCAGTCATCTTATTCTTTGCTAGATCCTATGCAAAATATGCCGGCAGCACCTCACCCACAGCCTCAGCACTCCAGTGCACACTAGCCTAATTTCCAAATGTCAGCAGTATTGTTTTGCATCTGTGCTCTCTCGCCTCTAGATTTCATCTTAACACCTGTGCAACAATGCATGTTACAGAATTAACGGCCCCCCCCCGACACTCAGACAGAACCAACAGGGTTGGTATGTGAAAACCCCCGCTTTTTAACCCATTGGATTAAATAATTCTGATCTGTGTTTCTTCACTGTCTCCAGGAGTGTCTCCAGTGAGATTGGACTCCAGTGGTCCCCACTGGCAGCTGGCTGGATAAAGTAGCCTTCTCCCAGATAAATTCCTTCCACTGAGTTTAGTCTTGGGGCCTGCTTCTGGAGAAAAACAGGCTTTCTCAGTCCAGGCTAGTGACTGCAAAGCCTAACCTTGTATTAAACTTACAGTTGCTATCAAATGTTTTAGTTGCCCAATTATTTCAACATCAAGGCTTTTCTTCAAATATAGTTAGCTTCCTCTTAAACCAGTCACCTATCCTGCATCTTTTCAAAAGGGTGTGACTCTGCCTGGCAGTAGGTACCAAAATGAAGAGTCTGATTACATGATTTAGGTCTCCTTAAGATAATTAGAGCAGTGCCAACCTGCCATCTCAGCCTGATTTAGAACTAATCAGGTGGTGTTGACATTGAGGTCTGTGCACAGTAACAGCTTGGTGTTCTACAGTACCCTCCTGCAGCTGGCTCATTATTGCTGAGGATTTCAAGCAGCAGTCTTGTATCCCTTTATATCTCTCTTGTGTCATACCAATGCTCAACTGGCCACTCCCCTGCTGCATATACTGCTGCTGTCTGTGTCCATCACTGACTACCAGGGTCCTTCAAAGATTCTCAGGAAAGGAAGACTTTCCTTTGGTGCCTGTGGTTACCATTTGGCCTGTGTGTGTTGGATATTGGACATTCCAGTAAGCCTTCATCTACAAATATTTCTATTTGAGAAGAAATAGGCAGCTGTCTTTTCTTTCCCCTCTTTAGGTAAAACTTTGAATTCTGAAGGACAAGTGTATCTTCCCTGCTTTCAAAGCCAATTCCAAGAAAATGATGGGGCAGTTGGAAGGTAAGCGAGAGGTGCTCACTAATTCAGTTCTTTCCATAACTGACTTCTATCCACTTCTGAATCTTTGTTTTCTTACACAGACAACTTTGTGTGGATTGCCATTTACAGTCCAGTAATACACAGCCCCTCAGAAACTCAGGCAATGAAATATCTAAAACCACAGCCAGTGTTGCAATTCACTGAGTGAAGGGCATTATTATTCTGAGATATGGAAAACCTGTTTTGTTTTGTTTTTTTTTTTTTTTTAATTTTTTTTTTAATTTTAAAATCTTTAATTCTTACATGCGTTCCCAAACATGACCCCCCCTCCCACCTCCCTCCCCACAACATCTCTCCGGGTCATCCCCATGCACCAGCCCCAAGCACGCTGCACCCTACGTCAGACACGGACCGGCGATCCAATTCTCACATGACAGTATACATGTTAGAATTCCCATTCTCCCAAATCATCCCACCCTCTCCCTCTCCCTCTGAGACCAAAAGTCCATTATACCCATCTGTGTCTTTTTTCCTGACTTGCATACAGGGTCGTCATTGCCATCTTCCTAAATTCCATATATATGTGTTAGTATACTGTATTGGTGTTTTTCTTTCTGGCTTACTTCACTCTGTATAATTGGCTCCAGTTTCATCCATCTCATCAGAACTGATTCAAATGAATTCTTTTTAACGGCTGAGTAATACTCCATTGTGTATATGTACCACTGCTTTCTTATCCATTCATCTGCTGATGGACATCTAGGTTGTTTCCATGTCCTGGCTATTATAAACAGTGCTGCGATGAACATTGGGGTACATGTGTCTCTTTCAATTCTGGTTTCCTCGGTGTGTATGCCCAGAAGTGGGATTGCTGGGTCATAAGGGAGTTCTATTTGCAATTTTTTAAGGAATCTCCACACTGTTCTCCATAGTGGCTGTACTAGTTTGCATTCCCACCAACAGTGTAGGAGGGTTCCCTTTTCTCCACACCCTCTCCAGCATTTATTGCTTGCAGATTTTTGGATCGCAGCCATTCTGACTGGTGTGAAGTGGTACCTCATTGTGGTTTTGATTTGCATTTCTCTAATAATGAGTGATGTTGAGCATCTTTTCATGTGTTTGTTAGCCATCCGTATGTCTTCTTTGGAGAAATGTCTATTTAGTTCTTTGGCCCATTTTTTGATTGGGTCATTTATTTTTCTTGAGTTGAGCTGCATAAGTTGGTTGTATATTTTTGAGATTAGTTGTTTGTCAGTTGCTTCATTTGCTATTATTTTCTCCCATTCCGAAGGCTGTCTTTTCACCTTGCTTATATTTTCCTGTGTTGTGCAGAAGCTTTTAATTTTAATTAGATCCCATTTGTTTATTTTTGCTTTTATTTCCAGAATTCTGGGAGGTGGATCATAGAGGATCCTGCTGTGATTTATTTCTGAGAGTGTTTTGCCTATATTCTCCTCTAGGAGTTTTATAGTTTCTGATCTTACATTTAGATCTTTAATCCATTTTGAGTTTATTTTTGTGTACGGTGTTAGAAAGTGATCTAGTTTCATTCTTTTACAAGTGGTTGACCAGTTTTCCCAGCACCACTTGTTAAAGAGATTGTCTTTACTCCATTGTATATTCTTGCCTCCTTTGTCAAAGATAAGGTGTCCATATGTGTGTGGATTTATCTCTGGGCTTTCTATTTTGTTCCATTGATCTATATGTCTGTCTTTGTGCCAGTACCATACTGTCTTGATGACTGTGGCTTTGTAGTAGAGCCTGAAGTCAGGCAAGTTGATTCCTCCCGTTCCATTCTTCTTTCTCAAGATTGCTTTGGCTATTCGAGGCTTTTTGTATTTCCATACAAATCTTGAAATTATTTGTTCTAGTTCTGTGAAAAATGTGGCTGGTAGCTTGACAGGGATTGCATTGAATTTGTAAATTGCTTTGGGTAGTATCCTCATTTTCACTATATTGATTCTTCCAATCCATGAACATGGTATATTTCTCCATCTATTAGTGTCCTCTTTGATTTCTTTCATCAGTGTTTTATAGTTTTCTATATATAGGTCTTTAGTTTCTTTAGGTAGATATATTCCTAAGTATTTTATTCTTTTCGTTGCAATGGTAAATGGATTTGTTTTCTTAATTTCTTTTTCTACTTTCTCATTATTCGTGTATAGGAATGCAAGGGATTTCTGTGTGTTGATTTTATATCCTGCAACTTTACTATATTCATTGATGAGCTCTAGTAATTTTCTGGTGGAGTCTTTAGGGTTTTCCATGTAGAGGATCATGTCATCTGCAAACAGTGAGAGTTTTACTTCTTCTTTTCCAATTTGGATTCCTTTTATTTCTTTTTCTGCTCTGATTGCTGTGGCCAAAACTTCCAGAACTATGTTGAATAGTAGCGGTGAAAGTGGACACCCTTGTCTTGTTCCTGACTTTAAGGGAAATGCTTTCAATTTTTCACCATTGAGGATAATGTTTGCTGTGGGTTTGTCATATATAGCTTTTATTATGTTGAGGTATGTTCCTTCTATTCCTGCTTTCTGGAGAGTTTTTATCATAAATGGATGTTGAATTTTGTCAAAGGCCTTCTCTGCATCTATTGAGATAATCATATGGTTTTTATTTTTCAATTTGTTAATGTGGTGAATTACATTGATTGATTTGCGGATATTGAAGAATCCTTGCATCCCTGGGATAAAGCCCACTTGGTCATGGTGTATGATCTTTTTAATGTGTTGTTGGATTCTGATTGCTAGAATTTTGTTGAGGATTTTTGCATCTATGTTCATCAGTGATATTGGCCTGTAGTTTTCTTTTTTTGTGACATCTTTGTCAGGTTTTGGTATTAGGGTGATGGTGGCCTCATAGAATGAGTTTGGAAGTTTACCTTCCTCTGCAATTTTCTGGAAGAGTTTGAGGAGGATAGGTGTTAGCTCTTCTCGAAATTTTTGGTAGAATTCAGCTGTGAAGCCGTCTGGACCTGGGCTTTTGTTTGCTGGAAGATTTCTGATTACAGTTTCAATTTCCGTGCTTGTGATGGGTCTGTTAAGGTTTTCTATTTCTTCCTGGTTCAGTTTTGGAAAATTGTACTTTTCTAAGAGTTGGTCCATTTCTTCCACGTTGTCCATTTTATTGGCATACAACTGCTGATAGTAGTCTCTTATGATCCTTTGTATTTCTGTGTTGTCAGTTGTGATCTCTCCATTTTCATTTCTAATTTTATTGATTTGATTTTTCTCTCTTTGCTTCTTGATGAGTCTGGCTAATGGTTTGTCAATTTTATTTATCCTTTCAAAGAACCAGCTTTTGGCTTTGTTGATTTTTGCTATGGTCTCTTTTGTCTCTTTTGCATTTATTTCTGCCCTAATTTTTAAGATTTCTTTCCTTCTACTCACTCTGGGGTTCTCCAACTCTTCCTTTTCTAGTTGCTTTAGTTGTAGAGTTAGGTTGTTTATTTGACTTTTTTCTTGTTTCTTGAGGTATGCCTGTATTGCTATGAACTTTCCTCTTAGCACTGCTTTTATAGTGTCCCACAGGTTTTGGGTTGTTGTGTTTTCATTTTCATTAGTTTCTATGCATATTTTGATTTCTTTTTTGATTTCTTCTGTGATTTGTTGGTTATTCAGAAGTGTGTTGTTCAACCTCCATATGTTGGAATTTTTAATAGTTTTTCTCTTGTAATTGAGATCTAACCTTAATGCATTATGGTCAGAAAAGATGCTTGGAATGATTTCGATTTTTTTGAATTTATCAAGTTTAGATTTATGGCCCAGGATGTGATCTATCCTGGAGAAGGTTCCATGAGCACTTGAAAAAAAGGTGAAATTCATTGTTTTGGGGTGAAATGTCCTGTAGATATCAATTAGATCTAACTGATCTAATGTATCATTTAAAGTTTGCGTTTCTTTGTTAATTTTCTGTTTAGTTGATCTGTCCATAGGTGTGAGTGGGGTATTAAAGTCTCCCACTATTATTGTGTTATTGTTGATTTCCCCTTTCATACTTGTTAGCATTTGTCTTACATATTGCGGTGCTCCTATATTAGGTGCATATATATTTATAATTGTTATATCTTCTTCTTGGATTGTTCCTTTGATTATTATGTAGTGGCCTTCTTTGTCTCTTTTCACAGCCTTTGTTTTAAAGTCTATTTTATCGGATATGAGTATTGCCACTCCTGCTTTCTTTTGGTCTCTATTTGCGTGGTATATCTTTTTCCAGCCCTTCACTTTCAGTCTGTATGTGTCCCTTGTTTTGAGGTGGGTCTCTTGTAAGCAGCAAATAGAGGGGTCTTGTTTTTGTATCCATTCGGTCAGTCTTTGTCTTTTGGTTGGGACGTTCAACCCATTTACGTTTAAGGTGATTATTGATAAGTATGATCCCGTTACCATTTACTTTGTTGTTTTGGGTTCGGGTTTATACACCCTTTTTGTGTTTCCTTTCTAGAGAATATCCTTTAGAATTTGTTGGAGAGCTGGTTTGGTGGTGCTGAATTCTCTCAGCTTTTGCTTGTCTGTAAAGCTTTTGATTTCTCCTTCGTATTTGAATGAGATCCTTGCTGGGTACAGTAATCTGGGCTGTAGGTTATTGTCTTTCATCACTTTAAGTATGTCTTGCCATTCTCTCCTGGCCTGAAGAGTTTCTATTGAAAGATCAGCTGTTATCCTTATGGGAATCCCCTTGTGTGTTATTTGTTTTTTTTCCCTTGCTGCTTTTAATATTTGTTCTTTGTGTTTGATCTTTGTTAATTTGATTAATATGTGTCTTGGGGTGTTTCGCCTTGGGTTAATCCTATTTGGAACTCTCTGTGTTTCTTGGACTTGAGTGATTATTTCCTTCCCCATTTTAGGGAAGTTTTCAACTATTATCTCCTCAAGGATTTTCTCATGATCTTTCTTTCTGTCTTCTTCTTCTGGGACTCCTATAATTCGAATGTTGGAGCGTTTCATATTGTCCTGGAGGTCTCTGAGATTGTCCTCATTTCTTTTAATTCGTTTTTCTTGTTTCCTCTCTGATTCATTTATTTCTACCATTCTATCTTCTATTTCACTAATCCTATCTTCTGCCTCCGTTATTCTACTATTTGTTGCCTCCAGAGTGTTTCTGATCTCATTTATTGCGTTATTCATTATATTTTGACTCTTTTTTATTTCTTCTAGGTCCTTGTTAAACCTTTCTTGCATCTTCTCAATCTTTGTCTCTAGCCTATTTATCTGTGATTCCATTTTGATTTCAAGATTTTGGATCATTTTCACTATCAATATTCGGAATTCCTTCTCCGGTAGATTCCCTACTTCTTCCTCTTTTGTTTGGTTTGGTGGGCAGCTCTCCTGTTCCTTTACCTGCTGAGTATTCCTCTGTCTCTTCATCTTGGTTATATTGCTGCGTTTGGGGTGGCCTTTTTATATTCTGGTAATTTGTGGAGTTCTCTTTATTTTGGAACTTCCTCACTTTGGGTGGGGTTCTATCAGTGGCTTGTCAAGGTTTCCTGGTTAGGGAGGCTTGTGTTGGAGTTTTGGCAGGTGGAGCTGGGTTTCTTCTCTCTCGAGTGCAGTGGAGTAACCCGTAATGGGTTACAAGACATCAAAGGTTTCGGGATAATATTGAGCTGCCTGTATATTGAGGCTCAGGGGATTGTTTCTGTGTTGCTGGAGAATTTGCGTGGTATGTCTTGTTTTGGAACTTGTTGGCCCTTGGGTGGAGCTTGGTTTTGGTGTAGGTATGAAGGCATTAGATGGGCTCCTATTGCTTAATGTTCCCTGAATTCATGAGTTCTCTAATGTTTTCAGGCTTTGGATTTAAGCCTCCTGCTTCTGGCTTTCAGTTTTATTTTTACAGTAGCCTCTAGACTTCTCCATCTATACAGCACCGATGATAAAACATCTAGGTTAAAGATGAAAAGTTTCTCCACATTGAGGGACACTCAGAGAGGTTCACTGGGTTATAAGGAGAAGAGAAGATGGAGGAGGTAGTTAGAGGTAACTGGAATGAGATGCGGTGAGATCAAAAGGGAAGAGAGCAAACTAGCCAGTAGTCACTTCCTTATGTGCGCTCTATAGTTTGGCCCGCTCAGGGGTATTTACAGAGTTATACGGGGAAGAGGAGAGGGAGGAAGTGGACAGAGGTGACCAGGAGGATCAGAGAGAGGAATGAGTGGGAGAGAGACAAATCCTGCCAGTAACCTGTTCCTTAGGTGTTCCCCACCGTCTGGAACACACAGAGATTCACAGAGTTGGATAGAGGAGAGATAGGGGGGGAAAGAGACAGAGGCCACCTGGTGGAGAAAAAGGAGAGTCCAGAGGAGGAGAGAGTGGTCAAGCCAGTAATCTCGCTCTCAGGTAAACTGGGGTAGTGAAGTTTGGGTTTTTAAATGTACAAAATTGGCAATAAACACCTAAGAGGAAAGATTAAAAATCTAGAGTAGAGTTTGGATTTTCAAAGATACAATATTAAAGAGAAGCAGAAGGAAAAAGGAAGAAAGAAAAAAAAGAATTATTAAAAAACAAACAGACAATCAAAAAAAAAAAAAACAAACCATCAACAACCATCCAAAGACTATATATGGTGTTTGCCTTAAAAAAAAAAAAAAAAAAAAAAAGGGTCTTTAAAAAAAATTAGTAATAATAGGTTATAGAAATAAAAATTTAAGGAGAAAAAGAAGACAACAATTAAAAAAAAAGTTAGAAAAAAAAGCAAAAAAAAAAAAAAAAAAGGAGTGCTTTTAAAAATATTAAAATATATATATATATATCTTGCCCTTTCTGGTATTATGGGCCATGTGGGATCACTTCCAAGGTGGT
The DNA here is from genome assembly GCF_042477335.2 of Ovis canadensis. NCBI lineage: Eukaryota > Metazoa > Chordata > Mammalia > Artiodactyla > Bovidae > Ovis > Ovis canadensis. The sequence continues at coordinate 32,953,192 of NC_091261.1, read as the reverse complement.
TCCCTCTGATTAACTTCTTCTGTTTGCTGGTTTTTTAGGATCACTAGTTCAGTCGCGCTGTGGGGAGGGGGGATGCTGCAAACAAATAGCACTGTCGTGTGCACACAGTATCTCTGCTCCGCTTGACCTGTCCTTTCTCGCGGCGCACAAACCGCTCCGGTTCTACGATGCTCAGCTGGGAACCGTCTGGGGCCGGCCCTAGGCTGCGTGCACTTCCCCGGTCCAAGCCGCTCAGGTTCGGCGCTCAGGCAGCCCTCAGAGGCACAGATTCGGCTGGAACTGCGCTTTGTGCCCTTCCCAGGTCCGAGTAGCTCAGGAGTTTGGCGAGTTTGGCGAGCGCGGTCGCCGTGGCTTGTCACCTTTTCTGCCGCTGCTGCTCAGCTTTCTGGGCGGACTGCTGGCGCACCCCGTGAGGCAAATTGTGACTGTCCAGCTCCCCCAGAAGTCTTAGCAAAGGAGCCTGCTTGCAGTTAGGTAAGCAAAGTCTCTCCGGGTCTGCAGTTGCCCCTTTCCAGACCTTACGGCTCTGGCTGCCTGTCCCCGGCGGGGGATGGTCTGCAGCCGGCTTTTTCCGTTCCGTCCTTTGTTCTGTGCTCGGTCCTGGCGGGGTCTTATGTTCGAGCTTTTCGCGTGGTAGCTATCCCACAGTCTGGTTTGCTAGCCCAAGTTAGATCATTCTGGTTGCGCGTGGGGCGTTCCTGCCCGATTCTTACAAAGCTCTGCAGCCCGCGCCTCCCGCGCGTCCCTGCCCTGCCCCCACTTCCCAATGGCGGATGCAGGCGTCTGTGCTGCTTTTCCGCTGGGGGAGTTACTGTTGGGCTTGTAATCTGTTGGTTTTAATTATTTATCTATTTTTCCTTCCTGTTATGTTGCCCTCTGTGTTTCCAAGGTTCGCCACAGACTCGGCAGGGAGAGTGTTTCCTGGTGTTTGGAAACCTCTCTTCTTAAAATTCCCTTCCCAGGACGGGCTTCCCTTCCCGGGACGGAGCTCCCTCCCCACCTCCTTTGTCTCCTTTTTCGTCTTTTATATTTTATCCTACCTGTTTTTGAAGACAAAGGTCTGCTTTTCTGGTTGCCTGATGTCCTCTGCCAGCCTACATAATTTGTTTTGTGAAGTTTGCTCAGCGTTGAAATGTTCTTTTGAGGAATTTGTGAAGGAGAAAGTGATCTTCCCGTCCTATTCCTCCGCCATCTTTCCCTCCTCCAACCTGTTTTTTTGTAAATCTCTTGAAATCATTTTGATGAAATGATACACATACATACTTGTTTATATGTTATATTTATATAGCATATATTATTTAGTACATATACATATGGTGTATCCTTGTATGAAGTCAGTCACAAGTAAAAGTCAAGATATAGTAATAAACAGAAAATATCAAAGTGATATATTGATTATGGAAGTGACACAGAGTGAGATCAGGAACAAGAAGTTACTTGTTGCCCACAGATATCTTATTTAGACAGTGTTCACAATGGCAGCCCACTCCTGTACTCTTGCCTGGAAAATCCCATGGACAGAGCAGCCTGGTAGGCTGCAGTCCATGGGGTCGCTAGGAGTTGGATACGACTGAGCAACTTCATTTTCACTTTTCACTTTCATGTATTGGAGAAGGAAATTGCAACCCACTCCAGTGTTCTTGCCTGGAGAATCCCAGGGACAGGGGAGCCTGGTGGGCTGCTGTCTGTGGGGTCACACAGAGTTGGGCACAACTGAAGTGACTTAGCAGCAGCATCATGCTTTAGGAGAGCTTGTCTCCACTCCTCAGTCCCACATCATTTAACATCTTCCTGCTTGAATTACCCTCTCCAACCTCACTGTTCTTTCTGTCCTTACAAAGAGCTGAATTATTTCTTCCTTTGCCCTTTTTCCATGTGAAAGATTTTGAATTTGCTATTGTCTCTACTTATAGTTCTCTTCCAAGATGTCTAAATAACCTTTCAATGGTCTTCTGATTCTCATCTATTAGATCTGCTTAATATTGAAGTGCAGCCAATATCACTTCACTTGGTTTATTTCATACCACTCATAATGGTCAAATATCATTCATTTGTTTATTATATTTATGTTCTCATGAGAAAAAAAACTACTTGCTGAATTACTAGTGTCTAAGATAGTGTTTGACACATAATGGAGTTTAATAAATATTTGATAAATGGAAAAAAGAGCATAAGTGAAGTAAACTTAAACTACAAGTCTTGTTAGAACTATTTTTGTACATTAGAATCATGCAAGGTTATCATCATTGTTTTAATGTGTCACTATAAGCAAGCAAGGGCTTCCCTTATAGCTCAGTCAGTAAAGAATCTGCCTGCAGTGCAGGAGACCTGGGTTCGACCCCTGGGTTGGGAAGATCCCCTGGAGAAGGAAATGGCAACCCACTCCGCTATCCTTGCCTGGAAAATCTCATGGACAGAGACTCCTGGTGGGCTGCAGTCCATGGGGTCACAAAGAATCAGGCACGACTGAGCGACTAACATTTACTGACTAACGCTTATAAGCAAGCACAAAAAGATTGAGCTTGAACAGACTAACTTTCTTAAATATATAATAAAAATAACATAATTTATATATCCTAAATAAGAATTTACATAGGAATTTAACATTTTCACTAGGCCTAATATAAAAATAAAACAATTCAAAATCTAATTTGGTATTGATAAATGGTTAATGATAAGAATTATAGTATTTTTTAACGATTTTGAAATGAGATGCCTGTCAAAATACAAATCTTTATTTCCCCAAATCTCTAAATAATTAGGTATTATTAAATAAAGTTAATAATTCTCATAAACATATAAGTTCAGTTTCCAATTTTAAGCCCCAAGAAAAATGTTTGCCTAATTTTTTGGGTTATTGAAGTAAAACTAATATGTTGAAATTAAGCCAACTTTAGCATTATGCTTTTCATGTCACTACTTAGAAAATACTAAATGTAATGAATTTTATTTGAACAACTTATATGTGAAAAAATTTGAAGTGAGTCTAAATCTTCCAGGAATAAAAGTAAATTTTACTCTTTGTCCTACCAATCTGCATAATGTTCAAGGTGGAGGCAAAACAGCACTGAATTGCTTTAGTATTTATTAAAATTTGTCTTGTACCAAGAGGAAACTTTTATCATACAAAGGGCAGGGATCAATAAATACATCTTTGGATGTAAAAAAGTAAATAAAATAATTTCTTGGAAAATTAGTATTCTTCTCATTCATTCATTCACCAGATTTTTTTTTTATATGTTAATAGCTGAAACTCTTCTAGAGACTAAGATACAATAGTGAATAGAGCAGACAAAAATCTCTTATCAAACTCACAGGTTAGAGGGGAAATCAAAGAAATATATAGTGTTAGGTAATGGTAAGCACTACAGAAAGAAGTTATAATGGAAGGATGAAATGTATAACTTGTTGGCGAGATGAAATTGTGGCAAGGGTAATTTGGCAGGTTCAGAACACATGAAATAATCAGATTTCCAGATTACACTGACCTAGGTTGCAGTCAAAAATTAGAATCATTGATAATATATTAGAATACCTTTCAGATCAAGTGATTAGATAGGTTTCTATTTATAATTTAACATCAGGAATTCAGAATATGAGATTTTTATAAGAATGACCATCTCCCCAACCCAGTGCAATCAACACAAAAAACATGTTATGGAATGCTAATATCTCATGAGTCTACAGAGGCTTTGTGATTAAAACAGTCTATGTAATAAATAATTATTTTTATAATTTACATATATGCTAGAAAAATATTTTTAAATTTAAATTTATTAAACATGAAAATATGTTTTTAAAATTTTGTACTTATAAATTGCTACTAATGACCAAGTAGTGATCATATCTAAGTGATATATATATTAATCACCTTGAAATATTATATAGAAATAAATCAATATATCATATTAATATTATTTCAATATGGGCCATACTAAACATACTGGGTTGTATAAATTTAATTTTGATAATTCCCTGTACCAACTATAATAAATTTTTCTGTTTGTCTTAAGTATTAGCTGTTATCTTGAAGGTCTTGTTAATGCAATATAATTTGAAATAAACCAAACTTCACAAAAATTACAGGGCTCAAAAAGAAAGCTACTAAATATTAAGTGTAAAGCTTGATTCTAACCACTCATTTTTTGTAAGAAATATTTCTGTACTTTTAACTGGTATACACCAGGAGAACTGAAGATGTTAAGAATGGTTGAAAAAAAGACTTTAACTACTGTGATTCAAATGAACACTGACTCGACTTTCCCCATTAATTTCTATCAACTAAACGTGAAGTATGTGTTTGCATTCTCTAGAGTTTCTTTCACTAAGCCTTATTTAGACAAGTTAAAGATTACTTTGAGTCACAAACTTATAGCTGACTAAACAAAGCACAAGACACAAAAGTAGAAGATGCACCAGTTTCGGTTCAGCTCAGTCCTTCAGTCGTGTCTAACTCTTTGCGATCCATGAACTGCAGCACGCCAGGCCTCCCTGTCCATCACCAACTCCTGGAGTTTAGCCAAACTCATGTCCATTGAGTCGGTGATGCCATCCAACTATCTCATCCTCTGTCGTCCCCTTCTCCTCCTGGCCTCAATCTTTCCCAACATCAGGATCTTTCTTTCTTTTTTTTTTTTTTTTTTGCTTTCTTTCTTTTTTTTAGTTATAAATTTATTTATTTTAATTGGAGGCTTCAAATGAGTCAGCTCTTCACATCAGGTGGCCGAAATATTGGAGTTTCAGCTTCAATATAAGTCCTTCCAATGAACACTCAGGACTGATCTCCTTTAGGATGGACTGGTTGGATCTCCTTGCCGTCCAAGGGACTCTTAAGAGTCTTCTCCAACACCACAGTTCGAAAGCATCAATTCTTCGGCACTCAGCTTTCGTTATAGTACAACTGTCACATCCATGCATGACTACTGGAAAAACCATAGCCTTGACCAGACAGACCTTTGTTGGCAAAGTAATGTCTCTGCTTTTGAATATGCTGTCTGGGTTGGTAATAACTTTCCTTCCAAGGAGTAAGCGTCTTTTAATTTCATGGCTGCAGTTACCGTCTGCAGTGATTTTGGAGCCCCTCAAAATAAAGTCAGCCACTGTTTCCACTGTTTCCCCATCTATTTCCCATGAAGTGATGGGACCAGATGCCATGATCTTAATTTTCTGAATGTTGAGCTTTAAGCCAACTTTCTCAGTCTCCTCTTTCACTTTCATCAAGAGGCTCTTTAGTTCTTCTTCACTTTCTGCCATAAGAGTGGTGTCATCTGCATATCTGAGGTTATTGATATTTCTCCCAGCAATCTTGTTTCCAGCTTGTGCTTCATCCAGCCCATCGCTGACTAAACAAAGCACAAGACACAAAGGTAGAAAATGCACCAGTTTATATACCTGCATATGGTCAAGAATATTGTAAGCTTAGAAGCATGTTTCTCTCTTGACCTCTACCACATTTTTTTTTCTAGAAAAGGCCTTTTTGTTTCCCTGTAGTATTATAAGGACAAGAGCTGCAAAGCTGTATAAGTTGGTGTAGAAAATGTTTCTATACATATTTCTAGAATTTTAGTAAATACAAATTCATGATACTAAGAGTAAAAATGTTTAAATTTGTGCAAACCTTATAATTGGGGAAGTGGTTACATATGGAAAGTCTTCTTTAATCTTCATAAAATCCTTTTCTGTAAGAAGCTTTGCTATAGGTTACAGAACTAATAAATGAAAAAGAGTGATGAATATTTGGTTCATCTCAAAATGCTTGTCTTGTCTTTCACCTATTTTTCCAATCAGTGTGCAAACTTCTGACCCCGGTACCTGAAGTCCCAACCATGCCACTCAATAAGATGATCAAAATACAATCTCATAGAGTGGATCAGTCTTTTTTATGACTGTATCTTTTGCATGGAAATCTCTATGATTAGAAAAGAATTACTTAATTCAAATTTTTGGTGATGTATCACATTTCCTATTATATAAAAATAAATGAACATTATTTAATCATAAATCATAAAATCTCAGTGTTTGATGGACATAAAGGTCAACTAATCCTATCAACCAGTAAGACTTAAGACATATGTGCAAGTAAATCCAAGTTATATTAACAAACCTGCCCTTTTGTTTAAGAAACAGCATGCTTTTATTTGACAAGAAACTGTTTAACCTTTACGAGAAGGAAGTGGATGGCTTAAATTTTTTTTTCATAAATTAAATTAATATTGCTTCAGGAAGAAAGATTAGCATTTAAAAGTAATATATAAAATGAAATATTTATCATTTATTATATTTGAGAAACTGTCAGCAGTTGGACCCTCATATATGCATGCAAAATTCGCTTTTGCTTTTCCCCTGACATTTGCTCTTTAGTGATAGATGTCAGAGCAAGGTCTGAACCTGCTGTGGAGCTTAGACATGGCATCAATTGACTGGCAAAGTATGTGAAACATGTACTAAGTCCCCCTTATCCAATTTGTGTCCATTTTATTTCCCCATCAGCATACTTCAAGCTGTACAATGTTTTGAAACTTATTCTGCCTCAATCTAACTCAACTTGTTTCTGCATCTTCCGTAAGGTATTAATTAACCATCACACCTTCTCTTAACTTTCAAAACCAGCAACTTCCTAATAAACCAATCTGAGGTGCTTTGTTACATGGAATAAGATTAGCTCACTATTCCTTCCTCCTCCAACTTAACTTATAATTTTAAAGATGAGTTTTGGTGGTTTTTTTTCCCATTTAAAAAAAGGTTTAAAAATGCGCAAAAATTTAGCTGATAAGGAAGAGGGTAATGCTTTTAGTCCTCTTTAAATCATATTTTTTAGATAACTTTGCTCTACTTCTTTGTTGTCATAATTCCAACAGAGGTTTTGTCAGGACATATGGTATATGAAGTGAAAAAAGAAACAAAAAACAGGTAAACTGTGTTTAGGACAGATGCTTAAGTATTTATTTGTTCTTCTTTTCATGTATTATTTGCTTTTCAACAAAATATTCAAAACAACAAGTCCTATCCATTCCTAATCTGAGGATTTTTTTGTTATTATTAATCTGGTATGAAAATCTAAACATTTAGGTTAATTGTGATATTTCACAGTTGTGCAATGCAGGAGGCATAAGATAGCTGGGTTCAGTCCCTGGGTTGGGAAGATCCCCTGGAGAAAGGCATGGCAACCCATTCTAGTATTCTTGTTTGAAGAATCCCATGGACAGAAGAGCCTGGCAGGTTTCCAGTCCATAGGGTCACAAAGACTTGGACACAACTGAAGCAACTTAGTACACACTCATAATTACCTGGTGCTGTCATTCTAATTGCTCAGTTGTGTTCAACTCTTTGTGACCCTATGGACTATAGCTCACCAGGTTCCTCTGTCAATAGAATTATCTAGGCAAGAATACTGGAGTGGGTAGCCATGCCCTTCTCCAGGGATCTTTCTGACCGAGGGATCTAACCCAGGTCTCCTGCATTGTGGGAAGATTCTTTACCATCTGAGCCACCAGGGAAGCCCCACCTAGGTGAAGTATCAAATATAATTTTGAAATTATTTTGAAAGTTTGCTTTGTCCTGTGTCTTACCTATTTTAATGATGCTGTTAGCTCTGAAAGTCATTAGCTTTTTTATTGTAATCATTTGATTCATTTCAGAAATTTATATATTTTTCAGTGTGATTTAAGTTTACACTAACATGATATAGATAATGTCATTTTTAAAAATTCAGTTTAATGTAAAATTTGCTGAATATACTGACTTGGATTTATTATATTTCTGTATAGAAAGGTTACACGTGCAATGTATAATTTTGTATGAATTAGTGGATGGTGATTTAAGTTCTGTAGAGACTTTGTTAAATATATTTGTATAGGTCTTAATTCAATATTTGATACAGAAAGTAATAGAGATTTTGGTAGTTAAAATACTCATGGGAGTAGATATTCATGAAAGGATAACTGATGTATATATCTCAGTAATAGAAACTGCATTAAAACTGAAAACCACTTTTAGCTAAAATAATTGCTTTATGTAATACTTTGCTATACACAAATATATTTTGATATCTTCACAATATTTATTATAGAACTCTGAATATAGTAGAGGCATCAGAGATTTGGTTCAATCTGGAGAATATTATGTCTCTTACATACCATTTTTAAAAAATTCTAAAAAGGGTGCTTTATAGCAACTAAGAATTTTTTCAGAATAATATATATTAGATAATCTGTAATTTTGGAAAAGACCAAGAATTATCTTTAAAAACTGATCTTAAAATAAGTAATAATCCAGGCATCAATGTTGAGTTTTTTAATTACTTGTACTCTGATTTTGAAGTTCCTTGATACCGTCTTCTCTGCCCTCAGTTCAGTTCAGTTCAGTCGCTCAGTCGTGTCCAACCCTTTGTAACCCCATGAATCGCAGCATGCCAGGCCTCCCTGTCCATCACCAACTCCCAGAGTTCACTCAGACTCACGTCCATCGAGTCAGTGATGCCATCCAGCCATCTCATCCTCTGTCGTCCCCTTCTCCTCCTGCCCCTAGTCCCTCCCAGCATCAAAGTCTTTTCCAATGAGTCAACTCTTCGCATGAGGTGCCCCAAGTACTGGAACTTCAGCTTTAGCATCATTCCTTCCAAAGAAATCCCAGGTTGATCTCCTTCAGAATGGACTGGTTGGATCTCCTTGCAGTCCAAGGGACCCTCAAAAGTATTCTCCAACACCACAGTTCAAAAGCATCAATTCTTCGGCGCTCAGCTTTCTTCACAGTCCAACTCTCGCATCCATACATGACCACTGGAAAAACCATAGCCTTGACTAGACGGACCTTAGTCGGCAACGTAATGTCTCTGCTTTTGAATATGCTATCTATGTTGGTCATAACTTTTCTTCCAAGGAGTAAGCGTCTTTTAATTTCATGGCTGCAGTCACCATCTGCAGTGATTTTGGAGCCCCCCAAAATAAAGTCTGACACTGTTTCCACTGTTTCCCCATCTATTTCCCATGAAGTGATGGGACCGGATGCCATGATCTTAATTTTCTGAATGTTGAGCTTTAAGCCAACTTTTTCACTCTCCTCTTTCACTTTCATCAAGAGGCTTCTCTGCCCTAAATTGGATCAAAAAGTTTGCATATATTATCTCCTGCCAGATTCTCTAATAAAAATTGGCACCTGTGCTACTTTGCATTACTATATAATCTGACTATTGTTAAAAAAATAGAAGTATAGGTCTTTAAAATACTCAAAACTTATCACTTTTTCTCCAATTCTGGTTGAAGTCTGAGTTCTTGGTAGCGTATCTAATTCCCAGAAAACATAGGCAAGATGAAGAAATTCATTAATGAATTAAGAAATGTATGAGGAAATAAAACACATGAGATACTCTTTGGAACTATACTCTTTTGACTATCATAGGAATCCTAATTCATTAAAAATACTTTCAAGTAAAATGAAATGGTAGTCCAGGTGTCAGAAAAAGCCATATGTCTGTATCAGTCTGTATCAATCAGGGTTCAGAGTCTTTGAGCCAGCAAAATTTTATCTGAGGTTCTGCATCTGCATATTTAACCCATTTGCAGATGTAGTACTCTAGTGTTTATTGAAAAAAAAAATCAGTGTGTAAGTGAACCCACACAGTTCAAATTCTGGAGGTATGATGCCTAGTAAAAAAGCCAGACAAGAATAAATGTCATGTGTTTTCACTTATCTGTGGAGTCTCAAAGACAAAACAGATGAACACAGAAATGTGAAAACAGAAAAAGGTGACACATACAGAAAACAGACTAATGGTTACTAGAGGGTAAAATGTTGGTAAGAAGAATGAAGGAGGTGAAGGGAAATAAAAAGTATGAACTACCAGTTATAAAATTAGGAAGTTAAACGGATGTAATATACAGTACAAGGAATATATTCAATATTATGTTTGCATTATATACAATCTACAAAAATACCAAATCACAATGTTGTAGGGCTGAAAATAATGCAATATTGTAAGTCAACTATACTGCAACAAATAAATAAAAATTGCAATGCTAATCAATAGTAAGCAACTCAATTTTTAAATGACTAAAAAAAAATCTAATGGGCACTTCTATTAAGAAATAGCAAGTGGCTAGTTTGAAAATTAAAATCACAAGATACAAACTAAAAAACTAAAAGGTATAATAATATCAAGTATTGGTAAGAATGCCTAGCATCTGTAAAATTATACCTCTTTGGTGAGTATAAGAATTAATTTAAAAAAACTCTTTGGAAAACTTCTTATAATTAATATCTACAGAAACTAAGCTTCTTCCTCTTTACTCTTCACTCTGCTTATTAACTTTTATGCAGAGTATATCATGAGAAATGCCAGACTGGATGAAACACAAGCAGAATCAAGACTGTCAGGAGAAATATCAGTAATCTCAGATATGCAGATGACACCTCCCTTATGGCAGAAAGCAAAGAGAAACTAAAGAACCTATTGATGAATGTGAAAGAGGAGAGTGAAAAAGTAGGCTTAACACTCAACCTTTAAAACTCTAAGATTGTGGCATCACTTCATGGCAAAGAGATGGGTAAAAAGTGGAAACAGAGACAGACTTTATTTTCTTGGGCTCCAAAATCACTGACAATGGTGACTGCAGTCATGAAATTAAAAGATGCTTGCTACTTGGAAAAAAGCTATCACAAATATAGACAGCATATTAAAAAGCAAAGACATCACTTTGCCAACAAAAGCCTGTCTAGTCAAAGCTATGCTTTTTCCAGTAGTCATGTATGAGTGTAAGAGTTGGATCATAAAGAAGGCTCAGTGCCGAATAATTGAGGCTTTCAAATTGTAGTTCTGGAGAAGGTTCTTGAAAGTCCTTTGGCCAGCAAGGAGATCAAAAGAGTCAATTCTTTTTTTTTTTTTAATTTTATTTTTACTTTATTTTACTTTACAATACTGTATTGGTTTTGCCACACATTGACATGAATTCATCACGGGTGTACATGCGTTCCCAAACATGAACCCTCCTCCCACCTCCCTCCCCATAACAAAAAGAGTCAATTCTAAAGGAAATCAATCCTGAATAATCACTGAAAAGAACTGTGCTGAAGTTGAAGCTCCAATACTTAGGTCACCTGATGCAAAGAGCCAACTCATTGGAAAAGACCCAGATGCTGGAAAAGATTGTGGGCAGGGGTAGAAGAGGGTAAGAATGGAGGAAATGGTTGGATGGCATTACCAATTTAATGGACATGAGTTTGAGCAAACTTTGGGAGATAGTGAAGGATAGGGAACCTGGTATGCTGCAGTTCATGGGGTCACAAACAGTCAGACATGATTGAGAGACTGAACAACAGCAATTCCTCACTAAGAAATTCCATACATACATATATATATATATATAATTTAGTGTATGTATTTATTATAACTCTATCATCCTATCATATATCTACAGAAATAAGCACAAACATTTACCAAAAAATGTAGAAGACTGTTCAAAGCAACCAAATTTAAAAGATTCCCTAGAACAACTGAATCACTCTTTAAAAGTAGGATCAATAATAGAACCATAATGTAGTTATACAATCAAATATGACATATCAATAAAACAGAAACAACTACTGATACACTGAACAAGGTGAATGAAGGCTATATGCATAACAATGAAAAAATAAGTAAACTCCAAAGAGAACATATTGTTTAACCCTGCCTTATGAAGTTCAAGAGACAAAGATTCTATAAATGATAGAAACCAGAATAGTGATTAACAAATAATTACATCTCAAAAAATTCTATAGCTTCTCAAACTATAGATTCATATTTTTGAAACTCTTTGCATAATCAATACTATATTTTTTCTAAGAATGCAAAGTTCCAAAGAGATAAAACAGCATGAAAGAAAAATTATGTCTCAGCACTAAATATAAAATATGGAAAAAAATACAAGTCAATAAGGCACTTTCTGTAAACTAGTAAAGTACAACATTAACTAATTCAAGTTAACTTAGGCAAAGGTAGAATTTACTTGGTATTTACCATGGAGTCTCAGATGGGTGCACAGGCTTGTGAAAATGTAAGAATTAAGAATGCTCCAAAATCTGGGCAGCAGGAGCTGTATCAAAGGCCAGGCACAGATACACTTGCTTGGAGCCTTTAAGGTCCACCATACTTTCTTCACTAAGTCCTGACATATGTGGGCACATGTGGGAGAGTGCAGTTCTGAGAAACATCAGATGGTTAACCCCAGTCATGTATCTGGCCCTCAGGTAGTGGCAGGTGGGGCTGTGGGAATGAATCTGGTCCCTTATGCTTTAGACGGTGGATATATTCTCCCTCTAAGATAATATACATATATATATATATATATATACACACATAGAAAATTTGAACCTTAGGGAGAGGATGGGGTGCTAGATGCTTGACATTAACAAATGATTAAATTGGGAAACCATATAAAATTTGAGAGAATAAGAGAAAAGGTAAAATGCATTTTCTGTGTTTGAATTTCCTTTATCTCTTAAAATGTTGAGTGGCTGAGAATAGCTTGCATGTTTCTGGGTGGAGCTAAATCAAACTATTTAGTAAGTTTACTGTGATGAGCACAATAGCCTTTGAAAAATGGAAAAAATTACCCTCTAATATAAATTGCTAGAATGATTATAAACCACTGAAGGAGAAATGATTCACCATTGAGTGAATTAACATTTGTCTCCTTAGTTTGCCTTTATAAACTATCATTTAGTTTTATGTAGTGCTGTATTTCCTGAAATAAATAATTTCAGCTGACATTAAGATAGATAGTGTTCAATGCCACAGAAAAAACATATTCATTATCTCATTTATGAAGGATAAGTATGAAATACCTAGTAATTAAGGTAAAATATAAGTAAACAATTTGGTTGAATTTATGAGTAATAACAACATTTAAAAAATTATAAATTTTCTTTAATACAAATCAACTGCATTTTGTATAAAAATACATGCATCAGTCAGTAGGAAGCAAATTAAGGCATAAAATCTTTAAGAATTGCAAACGTGCCATTAAAATGTAAGATTGTAGCCAATTTGTTTTATTACAAAAATATGTGAATATGGTTTACAAAAATCCTGAAAACATTAATATTATTGAGAAAAAGCCACTAAAATAGAATTGTGATTACAGAGTTGGGATATATGTTTTACCTCATTTAAATATAATTTCAATTTTTTTTTTTTTGGTTAAAATATTGTGACCAATTCAGATGTTTTCAACATTTTCAAGTTATTAAACACTTAAGACCAAAATTTAAAATCTCACCTCTTTTTCTTCCTAAGTAGGTAATTGAGATGTAAGTTAGCTTAATATATGAGCCAAAATATTGGGTACTGGTATAAACCTCCCTTAACCTTTCACTGTGGTATGCTGTGCTGTGCTTAGTCACTCAGTCGTGTCCAACTCTTTGTGACCCCATGGAGCCCATCAGGCTCCTCTGTCTATGGAGATTCTCCATGCAAGAATATTAGAGTGAGTTGCCATTACCTACTCTTCTATTATAAAAATAACAATGAAGTGATCCTTTCTTCATTTATAGAAAAAGGTCATTTGTTCTATGCTTCTTCTGTAGTTGAATTCAACTTAGAAATTTGAGGATAAAAAGGAAACATTTTTATCCCTTGACTACTATTTAGTACAAATTAGAAACTAGGGTGAAATGGGCAATACATTCGATATAGTCCTACTGTTCTCAAAAATTGATAAATTACTAAATGAACGAAAATATCCTAAAGCTGATCATAACCCACTCTTAAAGCAAACTTAAAATAGACAGTACCGTGCTGGTTCTCACAGGTACCAACATTTTTCTAGTAATTCTGAGTAAGAGATTTGGTTGAATTGCTAATGGCATATATGAAACTAGGTCATATTATTTGCCACTGACTTAGTTATAAAAAGAAAAATGGATTGTGTTACACTTTGTAATTCAGCAAGCTAGCATCTTGCTTATGAAAGTTTGAACTTTCAAAGATTATTTTATTTTTACCTAGAGGAAGATTTACCAAAAATTTCAAATATTAGTTTTCAAACCAAAATTCTAAAAGATGTCCTTTCACATACACAGTTTATACCTCTTCATTTTCCTTTTTTAAAAATAATACAAATTGTGATGTGTGGATTTATCTCTGGGCTTTCTATTTTGTTTCATTGATCTATATTTCTGTCTTTGTCCCAGTACCATACTGTCTTGATTACTGTGGCTTTGTAGTAGAGCCTGAAGTCAGGCAGATTGATTCCTCCAGTTCCATTCTTCTTTCTCAAGATTGCTTTGGCTATTCGAGGTTTTTTTGTTTTTTCCATACAAATTGTGAAATTATTTGTTCTAGCTCTGTGAAAAATACCGCTGGTAGCTTGATAAGGATTGCATTGAATCTGTAGATTGCTTTGGGTAGTATATTCATTTTCACTATATTGATTCTTCCAATCCATGAACATGGTATATTTCTCCATCTATTAGTGTCCTCTTTGATTTCTTTCATCAGTGTTTTATAGTTTTCTATATATAGGTCTTTAGTTTATTTAGGTAGATATATTCCTAAGTATTTTATTCTTTTCATTGCAATGGTGAATGGAATTGTTTCCTTAATTTCTTTTTCTACTTTCTCATTATTAGTGTATAGGAGTGCAAGGGATTTCTGTGTGTTGATTTTATATCCTGCAAATTTACTATATTCATTGATTAGCTCTAGTAATTTTCTGGTGGAGTCTTTAGGGTTTTCTATGTAGAGGATCATGTCATCTGCAAACAGTGAGAGTTTTACTTCTTCTTTTCTAATTTGGATTCCTTTTATTTCTTTTTCTGCTCTGATTGCTGTGGCCAAAACTTCCAGAACTATGTTGAATAGTAGCGGTGAAAGTGGGCACCCTTGTCTTGTTCCTGACCTTAGGGGAAATGCTTTCAATTTCTCACCATTGAGGATAATGTTTGCTGTGGGTTTGTCATATATAGCTTTTATTATGTTGAGGTATGTTCCTTCTATTCCTGCTTTCTGGAGAGTTTTTATCATAAATGGATGTTGATTTTTGTCAAAGGCCTTCTCTGCATCTATGGAGATAATCATATTGCTTTTATTTTTTAATTTGTTAATGTGGTGAATTACATTGATTGATATTCTTGCATCCCTGGGATAAAGCCCAGTTGGTCATTATATATGATCTTTTTAATGTGTTGTTGGATTCTGATTGCTAGGATTTTGTTAAGGATTTTTGCATCTATGTTCATCAGTGAAATTGGCCTGTAGTTTTCTTTTATTGTGGCATCTTTCTCAGGTTTTGGTACTAGGGTGAAGGTGGCCTCATGGAATGAGTTTGGAAGTTTACCTTCCTTTGCAATTTTCTGGAAGAGTTTGAATAGGATAGGTGTCAGCTCTTCTCGAAATTTTTGGTAGAATTCAGCTGGGAAGCCATCCGGACCTGGGCTTTTGTTTGCTGGAAGATTTCTGATTACAGTTTCAATTTCTGTGCTTGTGATGGGTCTGTTAAGATTTTCTATTTCTTCCTGGTTCACTTTTGGGAAGTTGTACTTTTCTAAGAATTTGTCCATTTCTTCCATGTTGTCCATTTTATTGGCATATAATTGCTGATAGTAGTCTCTTATGATCCTTTGTATTTCTGTGTTGTCTGTTGTGATCTCTCCATTTTCATTTCTAATTTTATTGATTTGATTTTTCGCCCTTTGTTTCCTGATGAGTCTGGCTAATGGTTTGTCAATTTTATTTATCCTTCAAAGAACTAGCTTTTGGCTTTGTTGATTTTTGCTATGGCCTCTTTTGTTTCTTTTGCATTTATTTCTGCCCTAATTTTTAAGATTTCTTTCCTTCTACTAACCCTGGGGCTCTCCATTACTTCCTTTTCTAGTTGCTTTAGGTGTAGAGTTAGGTTATTTCTTTGACTTTTTTCTTGTTTCTTGAGGTATGCCTGTATTGCTATGAACTTACCTCAAGTTGTGATGTGAAGGGTAAAGTCAAATTTTAGTCAGTATTAGAGAAGATGGAGAAGTGATGTGTTAATAACTACTTTAAGATGGTTTTAAGGTCATAAGGTATATCATTATTATAAACCAATTTTCACTCTCAATTTGAGAAATATATCTTATATATACATGTATAAAGACAGTTAACATTGATCAAAAATAAATAAATATAGAAGATTATTCAGAACTGTCGGAAAGTCTGTACTATGTGCTCTTTATGTCATACTCTATCAGTATGACATACTGATCCACATGGATAAGGTTTGCTCAATTCAATCTTGACAAACCAATATCCTAACTTTGAATTAAATGCTTTTTGAGTAATGCCATAGAATTTAAAAATAGGTTATTATTCATATTTGAAACACATGCATTTCAGTAATTTAATGCTCAAGCATCTCACAAAGTTAAAAAATATTTTAATTCCAATGTGGAATTCCAATTCCGTATTTTGTTGTAGAAATATGTTTTATTTTTGCCAGAGTACATTATATTCTGATAAAGAATGATAGCATTTATATTTCACACCTATAAAATGGTTACTTAAATTTTTTTTTTCTATTTTAACATTTGAAAGACATAAAAAGCATGCAAAACATAGTGATTTAAGTTTCCATGGTTAGAGCACATATTATTATTTATTTTACAAATATAATCACAAAAAATTAAAATATTAAAAAACAGATTAAGTGAAGGATATTTAAACAAATATATAGAGATTCAGATTATTAATGATTTTAAAAATTGAAATGCAATTCCTCAGTAGATATTTGAAGACAAAGATGGAAGTAAGAAAGCAAAGAGTGTATATATGTATATGTATTTGTCTCATTAAATATGAATGGTCCTCAGAAGCAGTGATTGGTTTATTATTTTGAATAAGTAAATAAAGCTAGATATTTAGTGTTCAAAATATAGCTATATTTTATGAATATTAATATAAATTAAAATTACTTTTAGGTAGGTCAGTTTTCATTACAATCCCAAACAAAGACAATGCCAAAGAATGGGCAAACTACCACACATAGCACTCACCTCACACGCTCGCAAAGTAATGCTCAGAGTTCTCCAAGTGAGGCTTCAACAGTATGTGAATTGAGAACTTCCAGATGGTCAAGCTGGATTTAGGAAAGTCAGAGGAACTAGAAATCAAATTACCAACATCTGTTGGATCATCGAAAAAGCAAGAGAATTCAAGAAAAACGTCTGCTTCTGCTTCAATGACTATGCCAAAGCTCTTGACTGTGTGGATCACAACAAACTGGAAAATTCTTCAAGAGATGGAAATACCAGATCACCTTACATGCCTCTGCGAAATGTGTATGTAGATTAAGAAGCAACAGTAAGAAAGGGACATGGCACAGTGAACTGGTTTAAAGTGAGAAAGGAGTATGTTGAGGCTGTACATTGTCAACCTGCTTATTTAACTTATATGCAGAGTACATCATGCAAAATGCAAGGCTGGATGAAACACAAGCTGGAATCAATATTGCCAGGAGAAATATCAATAACCTCAGATACACAGATGCCACGACCCTTACGGCAGAAAGTGAAGAGGAACTGAAGAGCCTCTTGATAAAAGTGAAAGAGGAGAGTGAAAAAGCAGGCTTAAAACTCAACAATCAAAAAATGAAGAACATGGCATCCAGTCCCATCATTAAATGGCAAATCAATGAGGAAAAAATAAAAACAGTGACAGACTTTACTTCCTTGGGCTCCAAAATCACTGCAGATGGTGACTGCAGTGATAAAATTAAAAGACACTTGCTCCTTGGAAAAAAAGTTATGACAAACCTATACAGCATATTAAAAAGCAGAGACATTAATTTGTTGATAAATGTCCATCTAGTCAAAGCTATGGTTTTTCCAGTAGTCATGTATGGATGTGAGAGTTGGACTATAAAGAAAGCTAAGCACTGAAGAACTGATATTTTTGAACTGTGGTGTTAGAGAAGACTCTTGAGAATCCCTTGGACTGCAAGGAGATCCAACCAGTCCATCTTAAAAGGAAATCAGTTCTGAATATTCATTGGAAGGACTGATGCTGAAGCTGAGACTCCAGTACTTTGGCCACCTGATGAAAAGAACCGACTCATTGGAAAAGACCCTGATGTTGGGAAAGATTAAAGTCAGGAGGAGAAAGGCATGACAGGATGAGATGTTTGGATTTCATCACCGACTCAATGAACATGAGTTTGAGTAAACTCTGGGAGTTGGCAATGGACAGGGAGGCCTGGCATGCTGCAGTCCATGGGGTCTCAAAGAGTCGGACACTACTGAGCAATTGAACTGAACTGAAATGATGCTGAAGCTCCAACATTTTGGTCACCTGATGTGAAGAACTGACTCATTGGAAAAAACCCTGGGAAACCCTGAGGGAAGAAGTGACGACAGAAGATGGAGATGGTTGGATGGTATCACCGACTTGATAGAAATGAGTCTGAGCAAATTCCTGGAGTTGGTGATTGACAGGGAAGCCTGGCATGCTGCAGTCCATGGAGTTGCAAACAGTCAGACATGACTGAGTGACTGAACTGAGCAATCTCCATATCTTATATAATTTGACATATATCTATATATCTACATATATGTGTATATGTTTATATATCACTTTGTAATTTTCATATAAAACTGAAAAATTAGAAATTCAAATTTTTAAGATTGAAAATAATTACAGGAAAGCTACTTCACTATGATTTTAGTTATCCAGCACAAGAACCTCCCATCAGGATTAATCCTTGCTATAATTTGAAATATTACAGATAGTAGGGGCAAAATTAAAGAAAAAAATTATTATTATATAGATATAAAAGAACTATTAAAGTCTATAAAATAAAAAATACATATGTAAATGGAGTAGATAAAGTATTTTTTAAACTTATGCAAAATTTTATAAAGAAACCAAACCTCATCACATAGATGGCTCTTATTTGTGACTTAACACTGAGAGTTTAAATGAGATTATATAACATCTACTGCAACACAATTTCTACCATTAATTTACTGTATGATCCTGAACAAATCAACTAATTTCTATGAGTATATACTGTCTCAAAAAATAACTGAAATATTATCATATAATAAAGTAACACTTAATGCATTGATATACTGAATTTAATAAAAGCTCAGTGCAATAAGGATTATGTAAACCCTTTCTTAAACAACTTATTCTCCAATTTTAACAATAATAACAGGAAAATAAAATTGCTTATAACCATCTCTCTTTTGTGCTCTCTCTACTTAGCATTTGGCAATTTAAAAAACAAAATATGCAAGATAATTCTGGCCATCACTTTTTTTCCTTTAAAGAAAATCCTATGGAAAATTATTGTTTGGAATGATCTCCTTCCACATAAATAGCTCTGATTTAAAATTTAAAATTACTAAATACTATTTTTAGGATTCTGCAAGAATCTGACTTAGTAGATACTTTTATAAGCCAGCCCGTATTCTTACCATAACTGTGAGCCGGAAAGATAGCGGCATTTTAGTCCGACAGGAGGCCCGTATTTCATGGTTTGGGTCTCCAACAACATCTTTTCTGGCTCTTTCGCAACTCTCCCCCTTTTTAGAAAACTTCCAGTCACGCTTTAATAAGAAGAGAAAGGGCCTGTATCGCAAGGCTATCACAGAGGCAGCGAAGGCTGCCAAGCAGCTGACCCCTGAAGTGCGGGCTCTGCTGACACAGTTTGAAACGTGAACATGGACAGTAAGGTAGGCAAGAACCTTTGGGAGGCGCCCCAGGGTTTGTAGTCTAGTGAGGGGTAACTTCTACGAGACAGCTTGGCTAAACCCGAGAGAGAAACTGCACTCAGTTGGCTGCTTTTTTTATACTTAATCTTATAGCCATTTTTAGACAGAGAAGCTTAAACTGAACAAGCAATCAAATTTTGTCTTTAGGAAAGGAGATTTTAGCAGTATTTTTCAGTTTTGAAGTCTAAAACCATCCCAAGGCATAGGAGCCATAGCCTCAACTGAAAATGAATTTTTGCAGGGACTGTTAATTGCCATTTGTACCTAGTACTGTGTGTATGTGTATATGTATATACACACATGTACATGTATGTGTGTGTACATAAATGCATACATATATAAAATACCGCCTGTCACTATGTGACACAGGTTGCATATCTGGGATCTTAAGGGCTGGTGAGCTGGGGGGGAATAGTGAGGATATTCAATGACTTTTGTTTTTTAATTAATCAGTACTTTCTATGTGCATAATGGCACAGGAGTTTGATATTTGGATGTCTGACAAACTGAGATGCTTGCTGTTAAGTTGCAGACTGGGGAAGCAGCCCAGTCCTGAGGATTAAGACTGTCAAGGCTGGCTAGGTCTGAATCATCGCGCCCTCTCTCTTGTCCAGTGGGGACTTAACAAAAACTTTCAAACTTCTGGTTTGGGAGTACAGATAGATTTGTCTTTGGATATGTAAATAGTTGATTGCTAAATTTGGTCAGATTTCTCCTGACTGACTGGCTGTTCCTAAATTCTTAGGATATGTCCTGGTAAATTATACTTTGTGAATTAATTGTCATATATGTAATTGTTGCATTCTGGATGTACCTAGTTTGATAATTTTAAAAAAAAATATTTCCGTTTAAGGTTATCTGTTTGCAGGTCAGAAAATGAGAAACTGTAATTGTGTAATGCTTTGAAATGTAAAAAAAAAAAAAAAAAAGCTGTAAATAAAATCGACTAAATCCAAAAAAAAAAAAAGAATCCTATTTATTTAGCTGGATGGATAAAACACCTCTTTTCAAAATCTGCTGCTGACAGAAACACTATGGTCCAGATTTCAATGAATAGCAATAGTGATGGTGATATGGATGATTATAAACAGTTACCATTTTCTGGGGAGTTTAATATAAAACAGTATCTATACTGTTACCTTTACATTTGTTAGCTCTTCAAATCCTCTAAACCACACAGATAATAAACTGAAGCTTCTAAAGGTTAGGGAATGTGTGAAATACATAGTGGCAAATGACAGACATGGCTATCCTAACCCCAGAGTTCATGCTATTTTCAGAGTATGAAACATTCTTAATCTTCTTATGAATTAACAGGAAAAAAATAAAAATGATGTTATATAATGTAAAGACCATAGTATTAAGAAGATTGCTTTTAAGCTGCAGAAAAATTATTGCATCTGATGCTGGGAGGGATTGGGGGCAGGAGGTGAAGGGGACGACAGAGGATGAGATGGCTGGATGGCATCACTGACTCACTGGACATGAGTTTGAGTGAACTCCGGGAGTTGGTGATGGACAGGGAGGCCTGGCATGATGCAATTCATGGGGTCGCAAAGAGTCGGACACGACTGAGCGACTGACCTAAACTTAACTGAAGATAAACTTTGTTAACTTTGAGTACATAACTTGCTAACATATTTTAGTTTGGTAAATAATACCTACAATTGAAATATATATATGTATACAAATACACACACTCACACACATACAAATATTTATTCCATTTCTAAAGTAAATTTATTGCCTGCTCCTTTCAAAGATTCTTAACAATTCCAAATCTGCACATAATTTGCAGTAGCCTGATTAGCCAACTTCTTTCTCTTGAATGGCCACCCGGGCCTCTGAATTGGTCTTAATATATCTTCTCCTGCTACGTATGCAGGTCTTTTTTTTCTACATGTCCAGTTCCAGAGTATAAAATAAATGGATGAAATAGGGCCAGATGTGGTCTAAATCAGCACACATCAACCTACATAAACATTCATAGTTTTCTTTTTTTTTTTTTTTAATCACTCTTAGGGTAAAATACAAATTCCATATCTTGTCTATAGCCAGTGCAACATTTTGACGTGGAAAACCTAGGACAGCTATGATTTATGCCTATTGTTAAAAATTGTCTCTGTATAGCTTTGATTTCTGTGGACAGTTAACCCCAAAGCCCATATGATCTGACCCTTGCCTTTTTCTCCATGCTTAGTATTCACCATTTTCTCCAGTGATCTCTCATGCCAACCACATGGCCAATGTCAAGATCTTTTGAACATATCAGTCAAATTTTGGTCTCATTTTTGTATCTTTAGAACATTTCTTCCCCAGATTTCATAATGGCTTTCTCCTTGACATTATCATGCCTTTGCTAAAATAACACCTCCCAAAAAGGCTTTCCTTGGTTTTAAAAATTGCTCTTATCCCTCTGGCTCACTGGCTGCTTACTCTGCTTATTCTCCCTAGCACTTACCACTACATGAGTTTTATTTATACTTTTATTAGCTGATTTTCAGCTTTGTTCATTATTACATAGGCAAGCTTTATGAGGGAATATATTTTGTCTCTTCACTTATTGCTGTATCTCAAGAATTAAATTAGGCATGTATAGTAGAAGGAGCAAACGAAAAACATTTTAAATGAGTAATGAGTGACCTGGTTAAAAAAAAAAGTCATTAATCTTTTATTTTATTCTACAAGGTAAATATCCAAAGAAAAATGTGAATTATGCACCTCTAAAATTACCTCTGAGTCTTTGATTTTAATAATATCTTCTGATTTTTCTTTTCTTTTGATTTTGTGTTTTATAGAATCATTTCTTAATGTTATGGTTATAATCAAATATCATTTAAATACTATATCTTCTGAAATTATGAAAGCTTTTCATTTTTGAAGCTCAATGTATGTAAAAATATAAACATTCCTTAATAATTAGATCATTCAAAATGAAATAATATAACAATTATGTTATACTGTTAACAGATATAAAACAAACATGGTGAAAGCTTCTGAAATAGCTGTAAAATACTTTTCCCTCATTTAATCTTTAAAATATTTCCAAAATGTTCTTTACAATTACATTTATGAATCTTTAACATTACATTCCAGCTCTCTTTATAACAGTAGCAAAAATTAAATGTCTGAGTAAATCCCCCCACAACGAAAAACCTAAAGTTGTTACATAAACATAAACATTTTAATTCAATGTTTATAAGTAAAATTCTCAAGGCTGAAAAGGAGAAGGATATAAAATCTGGGATGAGTGAGCAAGCAAGGACCCTGTTGCTCTCCTGGTAGTATCTCCTGACAGACAGACCCAAAGTCTAAAATTTTAAGCAGCTGAGGGACAGGAGTCTTTGTGTTAACACACAGAGTGGGATAGAGGATATGGAACTGAGACCCTTGCACGTTGTAAGGCCCCTTGAGGAAGTGCCCTCAGGGAAGAGTAGTACTCTGTAGAAAAATCTATTGGTCAGAAAAAATAAGCCAAGAGAAAATATGCCAAGACTAGGTTTCAAAATGGGTTCTACACTGGAGAAAAAAAGTCTCCACTAAGAACTTATAGAGTTTACTCATCAAATTCATTGGTGTATGGTTTCATACTATGCCATGGAAGATAACAGGAAAGACTTGAAAGATCCCATTTCCCAATAATACTTATGAGGGTAATATACCTGCTTATTAAAAATCAGATAAAGGTATTAAAGAAAAGTAGATTATCAGCTAGTGTTATTTATAACATGTAGTTACAACTGACAGTAAGTTCTTTTATACACACACATAGAAGCACACACATGGACATACATACACATTATTGCAAAGTTCAGTTCAGTCGCTCAGTTGTGTCCAATTCTTTGCGACCCCATGAATCGCAGCACACCAGGCCTCCCTGTCCATCACCAACTCCCAGAGTTCAGTCAGACTCACGTCCATTGAGTCCGTGATGCCATCCAGCCATCTCATCTTCTGTTGTCCCCTTCTCCTCCTGCCCCCAATCCTTCCCAGCATCAGAGTCTTTTCAAATGAGTCAACAGGACGTAAATAAAAATGAATACTCAAGCCAGACATGCAGAAACATATTTTTTGATAACATTTAAAACTGCTACTTGGTTAAAATAAATAGCTGGAATCCTTAGCAAACTAGAAACCAAGGGTACTTTTCAACCTAATAAAAAGGCATTTCAGGAGGAATCGCCTCACCAAAATAGTGATACAGGCTGTTCTTGACTTTGCTTCACTTCATGAGAACATACCTTCACCTCATGAAAACAGCAACTAACAACTATTCAAGACCAAGACAGTGCTGAGAGGATTCTAAAACATGAGGGTAAAGCTGGAACACTCCCTGCGCTGCAGAAACCAAGACAGAACATATTAGAAGGTAAGTTAAGCAGCTACATATTGACTGCATTGCCCCTCTCCCCGGCCAGTGCAGCACCCTATGATGAGGTCTCCCAAGCCTCCGTTCCTTCAGTAAGAAAGAGAACCCAGAGGGGACAACCAGTCCCTCTCCAGTCTTGTGCGTCACTTTGCAGGAGCACCTACTCTGATCCTGCACAGCTGGGACTGCAGGGGAATTTGCGGGACCCAACTGAGCATCTGATTGTGATGGAGAAGGGGGAGGGGCATGTGGAAACCAGCAAGATTAAGTTCACATCTGCAGTACCCAGCTAGTAATGCCAACCAGAGGCTTTGCTCATCTGCAGAACAAGTTGAGGGTACACTCTACCCATAGAACTCAGTGGGGTGTAGATCTGTCTTATTAGAGTCTTCAAATGAAGGCTTTTGCTAGCCCAGTTTGGCCACGTTCAAGCAAGAAGCTGAATCACAACCCCATCCTTTGTGAAGTGTCTTCCAGTCCCATCTTACCAGAAGGGTTGACAACAGCTCTAAAGCTGTGCTGTCCAGTGGCATTTGAGCCAAGAGCTGCTGAGCAGAGCTAAACATCCCCATGGCAAAGCCAGTACAAGAGTGTGGAACATTCCTTTGCTACAAACAGGCAAGGGGATTCATTCATTCATATCCAAGGCTGAGGATGACTCCTTGCCCTGCTTAACTTGAGAATCTGTTGGGAAATTGAGAGCAGCCTAAAGTGACCAACAAGAGAGCTGAGCACCACCCACTGTAGAGAGTATCTTCAGACCCATCTGACCAGGAAGGATGCAGAAAACTCCTGGAAACTGTGGAACAGGAACACTGAAAAATGAGGCAGGCAGAACTGAAAGTTTACAGTACAAAGCTAATGGGCCTGTTCAGTCAGGAAACTTGTGAGCTTGAGTTAAGGTAACAAAAAAGCTCTGCTTGAACTGCTTTTATTGTTGTGCCTGGGTAGGGAATCTAATTCACAGTCTTGTTCTTCTGAAAATTAATTGTCAATTTATAAAATAAATCTGATCAGAGAACCTAACCAGAGACACAGGAAGCTACAAGTCCCAATCAACACCCTTAGGTACAGTGGCACTAAACAGAGTATAGCCTGGACCTTCTCCCATCTGTAGAGCAAAACTGCTATCATCACCTGACCAGTGGACTCTCCTGACTAACGGTGGTTCCCAAACAATGAGCTATGCAGGCCCTGGATCTCATCCTGTTACCCAGTCAATGCAAGGAAACTAATTCATAGTCCCATCAACTACTGACCATATACTTCACCCCAACCATCTAGGAAGCCTGACCAGAGATCTCAGGCAGCTAAAGAGTCCATTCTACAGCCTGACCTGGGAGAAGGAAATGGCACCGCACTCCAGTATTCTTGCCTGGAAAATCCCATGGACAGAGGAGCCTGGTGGGCTGCAGTCCATGGGGTCGCTAAGAGTCGGACACGACTGAGTGACTTCCCTTTCACTTTTCACTTTCATGCATTGGAGAAGAAAATGGCAACTCACTCCAGTGTTCTTGCCTGGAGAGTCCCAGGGACTGGGGAGCCTGGTTGGCTGCTGTCTATGGGGTCACACAGAGTCGGACACGACTGAAGCTACTTAGCAGCAGCAGCAGCTACAGCCTGACCTGAGGATGTAACCAAGCCAGCAGCCCTATCTGAATGTTTCCATCCAGTGGCACACCTTTCCCATACCCATCCTCAGAACTTGAACAGTTGCTTCACTCCAAAATGACCATAATAGCAGGTCCCACCTTCCAAGGAACATTATCAGCAAACATATCCAGAAACCCAAACTAAGCTGACTGGTTAAGAATTCTCTCTGCCAACACAAATTTTTGAAGTTTGGAAGAGAATCTCGGTTCCTCTGAAGAGTCACAGTAATACAAAGGACGTGGTGCTGCTTCACTGATAAACAGATCAGCAGAACAGAAGAGAGAACACACAAACCGAGGCCTAATCAGTGCTTAATACACAAGTGAAGTAGCACTGCACAGAAATGGGTAAGAGATAACTAATCAACAACTTAGAAACATTTAATTATTCATGGGGGGAAAAATCCCTATCTCACACTGTACAGAAAAATCAGTTTCTATTGGATATATGCCTTGATATAGAAAAGCATAACATTACAAAGTACAAATAAATTACAAGGGAACATCTTTATAAAAAGCATTACAGAAAGATATCTAAACTTTGGCAACATTAATTTATGAACCCTGAATATCAAAAGACATCATAGAAGAGTAAAGATAGTTATGCTTAGGAAGAATATATTGTGAACAATTGGTGCTAATAATAATGATTATCAGTTCAGTTCAGTTCAGTTAAGTTGCTCAGTTGTGTCCAGCTTTTGCAACCCCATGGGCTGCAGCACGCCAGGCCAGCCTGTCCATCACCAACACCTAGAGCTTACTCAAACTGATGTCCATTGCATCACTGATGCCATCCAATAATCTCACCCTCTTGTCTTCCCCTTCTCCTCCTGCCTTCAATCTTTCCCAGAATCAGGGTCTTTTCTAGTAAGTCAGTTCTTTGCATGAGGTGGCCAAAGTACTGGAGTTTCAGCTTCAACATCAGAACTTCCAATGAATATTCAGGACTGATTTCCTTCAGAATGGACTGGTTGGATCTCCTTGCAGTCCAAGGGACTCTCAAGAGTCTTCTCCAACACCACAGTTCAAAACCATCAATTCTTTGAGGCTCAGATTTCTTAATAGTCCAACTTTCACATCCATACATGACCACTGGAAAAAAAATAACTGACTATATGGACCTTGGTTGGCAAAGCAATGTCTCTGCTTTTTAATATGCTGTCTAGGTTGATCTTAACTTTTCTTCCAAGGAGAAAGTGTCTTTTAATTTCACGGCTGCAGTCACAATCTGCTGTGATTTTGGAGCCCCCCAAAATACAGTCTGTCACTGTTTCCATTGTTTCCCCATCGATGTGCCATGAACTGATGGGACCAGATGTCATGATCTTAGTTTTCTGAATGTTGAGTTTTAAGCCAACCATTTCATTTTCCTCTTTCACTTTCATCAAGAGGATCCTTAGTTCTTAGCTTTCTGCCATAAGGGTGGTGTCATCTGTGTCTCTGAGGTTACTGATATTTCTCCCAGCAAAATTGATTCCAGCTTGTGTTTCATCTAGCCCACCATTTCTCATGATATACTCTGCATATAATTCAAATAAATATATAACTTAAATGATAAGTTAAAGGATTATACATACATATATTTAATTCACCTAATAATACATAAAGAACTATAAATCAGCAGGTAAACTATGATAGAAAAACAGATAAAAGATATGACAAAGCTATGCATAAAAAAACCCCAAATAACCAATAAACAAGTGAAATGAGTCACAATATCACATTAGCAAAATAGAAACTAGCATTACAGAGACAAAATTTTGTACCCAAGATACGGATGGCTTTTAAAAATTCAAAATAGTCTATGTGGCACTGCTTGCACAATAACGAGAAAGCTCAGTAACTGCCAATGTAAATGTCATTTAATATAGCCATCTTTGAAAACTCCTGGACAGGATAGATTGAATCTGAAAGCACCGTTTATTCTATTACCACTGAATTCTTACTCCTAAGAGTAAACACTTGGAAATTTTCACAGGTGTGCAACAGCAGAGGAATGTACACAATAGAATTCAAAATAAGTGAAATAGAATCACACATATCTATATATATAGATATATGTAGCTCAGATCAGTTTTAAATGGGAAGGGGGACACAATCTCCAGAAGGATTCACACATGGGGGATTTGAAGATTCAGCCAGTGACTATTTCTCTTCTTCACCAAAATATTTCAGTAATATATCAATTGGCACAGCTGTGCCAAAGCCTGCTGGCTAAATATAAACTTGATATAACAACAGCTAAGATTCTTATATTCCAGTTTTCTCAGGTCTTCAATCTTTCAGCTAATATTTTATAAATTGCCAATTAATTTTCAGAAAGAGTGCATATCTGTAGAATTTGTGTGCAATAGGACACTTTAAATTATTATTCTAAGCTGTATATGTGTGTGAGTGTATAGGTGAAAAGTATTTTTGTTGATTAAAGTATTTGGGTGTTATTTTACATTTTAAACTGCTTATAAAATAAGTATGTAAGTTCAAAAAATAGCTGCAAGTCTCAAATGTTATAAATGAAAAATATGCACCATATCTACTTAAATCTAATTTATATGATACTTGAGTAAGAACAAACTACTTATTAAAACTAGATTGAAATCTTCAGAGCCCTTGGGAAGACACAACTAAGCATAATTAGCATTTGTGGGGGCTGTTCTTTATTATTTTCTAAAATGCAATTGAAGCTTCATTAAAAACATTCAATTATAAAATGTATTTTATTACCAAATACTGCATAAGTCTTACACCTTGGGGAAGAAAAAAAACCTTGAAGATGTCTCTAAAGACAACTCCAAATTCTTTAGAGAATGTGTGTTATATCCAAAGGAGCATAAAGCTGCTACTTTCAACCTGATATTACTATTTTCTTACATGAGAAAAAATCTATACTTTTGACATGTGATAGTCTTTCTGTCTTGGCAGTGACTTTCCACATCACATATTTTAATTCCCTTGGCTACCATGTAACCCATTTTATTATTCATGTTCACAACTGAGATATTCTGGCTTACTGTACAAATATTAAATGATTAGGGAAAATAATTCAATAAATTCAATAAACATTTTAAAAAACAGTTATAAACTAGTTACTGCATGGACAAAGGACATATGACATGCAACAGGGTGATGTGCAACAGGGTGATCTGAAATGAAATTAACATTGATTGATTAACAAAATTAATTTTCTTTCTTCATAATCATGCTAGGAAGCCAGGGTAAAGATGCAGTTGAGAGAAAATTCAAGACTGTCCCAGAAAAAAAAAAAAAAGCTTAAGGGTAGGAGGTGGAAGCTATTGGATTTAAAAGTTGGGAAATTTTCCTCAACACTAGAAGGAGACGGTAGTTCGGCAGGATGTTATGAGCACTATATCCACAGCAGGCCTCTGGACATCTCTGCAATAGACTCCACCTGTTATCACTGCTCAGGCTTCATGTGCCCCCAAAAAAGGCACACTCAGAATTTTTATCAACAAACTCCACAGAGGCTGTAATGGCAATTCCTTCTCAGTCCCCACTCCATTTTCTGTTTTCACCATCCCAAGTCCAAACCTCTCAAGTGAGGGCTATCTATAATCATGTGCTGTGCTTAGTCACTCAGTCATGTCCAATTCTTTGCGACCCCATGGACTGTAGCCAGCCAATCATATTATCCCACAAATCTGCATGTGTCATCATCCAATTCAAGTTGTCAGGCCCAAATGTTTCATGTACACTTTGTAATTTGCAATTTGTCATTAACAATATCATCTTTTACTTCTCTTACTGTTTCCTTTACTTTCTCAGTCTTAGTGAGGTTACCTCTCCTGAGTATATGACTTTCCCTGAAACCCCTTTGGAATTAACTCTTCTCATTTCCCTATAGATAAATTAAGGCCCGGGATAAAGGTAGACATCCTCATTGCTCATAATAGCTGGTTCCATCTTTTCTTCCCTCCTCCATCAAAAAAAAAAAAAAATCCAGTTCCATTGAAAGACATGCCACTGAACCATGCATGGGATTGATCTTCACTTACCAGGTACCTACCAATCCCCAGGGCATTTACCATTAGCTGCAAGTTTCTGCCCTTACTTATGTTTCTTTCTACTTCTGCTGCCTGGTCCCAACTGCAATTCAAGCTTCTGCAACAAAATACCACAGATTGGGTGGTTTAAAACAACAGATATTTATTTCTCACAGTTCCAGAGGCAGGAAGTTCAAGATCTTGATGTTAACATGATTCAGTCAGGCTCTCTTCTGCATGACAGGCTTCTCACTGTATCCTCTTTTGGAGGAATAGACTAAGGAGCTCAGTGAAATCTTTTTTATAATGAGACTAAAGCACTAATCCCATTCATGAGGGCTCTACTCTCAGGATAAAATCATCTCCCAAGAGCCCCTGTTTTTGTATACTAAGATAACTTATGACCAACCTAGATAGCATATTCAAGAGCAGAGACATTACTTTGCTGACTAAGGTCCATCTAGTCAAGGCTATGGTTTTTCCTGTGGTCATGTATGGATGTGAGAATTGGACTGTGAAGAACGCTGAGCACCGAAGAATTGATGCTTTTGAACTGCGGCCTTGGAGAAGATTCTTGAGAGTCCCTTGGACTGCAAGGAGATTTAACCAGTCCATTCTGAAGGAAATCAGCCCTGGGATTTCTTTGAAAGGAATGATGCTAAAGCTGAAACTCCAGTACTTTGGCCACCTCATGCGAAGAGTTGACTCATTGGAAAAGACTTTGATGCTAGGAGGGATTGGGGGCAGGAGGAGAAGGGGACGACAGAGGATTAGATGGCTGGATGGCATCACTGACTCGATGAACATGAGTCTGAGCGAACTCCGGGAGTTGATGATGGACAGGGAGGCCTGGCATGCTGCGATTCATGGGGTCGCAAAGAGTCGGACACTACTGAGCAACTGAATTGAACTGAACCAGCACCTTTGGGACTTAGAATTTCAATGTATAAACTTTAGAGGACACAAACATTCAAACTATAGCAACTACTATAGCAACTAAAGTCAACATTTTCCAACGTCCTTTCTAACAATAAAAGTGACTTTACTATGCTCCTTATGAAGAATGATATTCAATATTTTGGCCTCCCAGTTCCCTGAACTATTTTCTTCTGCACTTCCTCAATAAAACTGGGTATTTTATACTCTAGACATGGTTGTTACTAATGGACCATAAATCTTTTGATGTTACCATTTTTCTCTTTCCCTTGTCTCCCTATAACTCACTTCTCTTTGTTCAACCAAGATATACTGTCTACTTATAACTATTCACTTGGAACATTCTTGATTCCTTTTTCCCTCCTTCCTTCACTCAGTGTTCTTAATAAATCTGAACATCACTTAGATTATATTTTGTTCCTATTCTACTTTTGGCCTAACATGGGTAAATATGGGTGGGACACAAAGTATTAGTTTAAACTAAAGATCACAGTATGAAGGTGGGCCATCTATACTGTCTAGGTTTCCTTGTTAACTTACTCTCCCATTCTGAAATGACTGTTCCATAATTTTCTTCTCTGTTGAACCTGATATCAACAATTTCCCACATTTTTAATTTGTTCATATACCTTTAAAAACTTTTACTTAAACAGATAACCACAATGGTGTGGTCCCTCACCTAGAGCCAAACATCTTGGAGTATGAAGTCAAGTGGACCTTAGGAAGTATTATTATGAAAAAAGCTAGTGGAGGAGATGGAATTCCAACTGAGCTATTTCAAATCTTAAGTGATTATACTATTAAAGTGCTGCACTCAATATGCCAGCAAATTTGGAAAATTCACAGTGACCACAGGATTGGAAAAAGTGAGGTGTCATTCCAATTCCAAAGAAGAACAATGTCAAACAATGTTCAAACTACCATATAATTGTACTCATTTCACATACTAGCAAGGTAATACTTACATTCCTTCAAGTCAGGCTTCAACAGAACAGGAACCAAGAACTTCCAGATGTACAAGCTAGATTTAGAAAAGGCAGAAGAGCCAGAGATAAAATTGCCAATAACTGTTTGATCATAGACAAAGCGAAGAGAATTCCAAAAGAAAATCTACTTCTGCTTCACTGACTATGCTAAAGCCTTTGGCTTTGTGGATAACAACAAACTGTGGAAAATTATAAAAGAGGTGGGAATACCAGATCATCTTACCTGCCTCCTGAGAAACCTGGACAAGAAGCAATAGTTAGAACCAGACATGGAACAACGGACTGGTTTAAACTTGGGAAAAGGGGACGTCAAGGCTGTATACGGGCACTCTGCTTATTTTCAGAGTACATCATGCAAAATGTGGGGCTAGATGAATCATAAGCTGGAATCAAGTTTGCCTGGGAAATATCAACAGTCTCAGATGTGTAGATGATACCACTCTAATGACAGAAAGTGAAGAGAGGAGGAACTAAAGAGCCTCTTGATTGCAGGTGAAAGAGGAGAGTGAAAAGTATTATTATGGCTAAAACTCAAACATTCAAAGAAGTAAGATCATGACATCCAGTCCCATCATTTCATGGCAAATAAATGGGGGAAAGTGGAAAAAGTGATAGATTTTATTTTCTTGGGCTTCAAAATCACTGTGGACAGTATCTGCAGCCATGAAATTAAAAGACACTTGCTCCTGGAGGGAAAGCTATGACTAACCTAGACAGTGTACTAAAAGGCAGAAACATCACCTTGCTGACAAACATCTGGATAGTCAAAGCTATGGTTTTTCTGGTAGTCATGTAGAGATGTGAGAGCTGGACTATAAAGAAGGCTGAGTGCTGAAGAATTGATGTTTTCAAACTGTGGTTCTGGAGAAGACTCTTGAGAATCAAATCAGTCAATCCTAAAGGACATCAACTCTGAATATTCTTTGGAATGACTGATGCTTAAGCTGAAGCTCTAATACTTTGGCCACCTGCTGTGAAGAGCCAACTCACAGGAAAAGATCCTGATGTTGGGAAAGACTGAAGCAAGAGGAAAAGGTTGGGGAGACAGAGGATGAAATGGTTGGATGCCATCACTAACTCAATGGATATGAGTTTAAGCAAACTCCAGGAGATAGAGAAGCCCAGTGTGCTATAAATCATGGGGTTGCAGAGTCAGACAGGACTTACTGAATGAAGAAAAACAAATAAAAATACAATCTAAAATTCATTAATTTTAACCTACCTACAACTTTATTCATATATTTTGCATTCCTTCTTATTATATAGGTGAATTTTCTGCTTTATCCTAAAACTGATCTCTCCAACTCTGTACTAGTTATCCTCTCTCTCTTATTCAAATTTATAAATTACTGCAATTATCTTATCCTTATCATAAATAACTCAATGTTTATTCTCTATTGCCATTCCTACCTGGAACTTTTGAAGTTCTTTTCCTACTCCTTCATAAATTTTTCTCCAAGGTCCTTGCTGCTTCACTCCTCCAGTATTCTACTCAAATGCCATATCTCCACAAAAGCAATCTCTGTAATACCACAAGGTCACATCATTCATTAGTCCTTTGTCTTATTTTATTTTCCTTTATGAAATATATTACTGCATATATGTAAGTAAGTCTATGTGCACATGTACATGTGTGGATGTGAGTATGCATATGTGTGTGTGTGTATGTGCTTCTTTCTTATCTATAGCCAACACTGGATTATAAACTCCATGAAAGATTTTTTTCTCTGTTCACAATTTTATCTCTGGAACTAAAATAGTACTCAGAACACAGGTGGGTGCTTAGTAAATATTTGCTGAATGAATAAACAAATCTCAATATCATTATTCTATATTCATTCTCAAGTAATAAAATAGGGTTGCAGAATAATCCAAACAAATTTGGCTAAACCTTTGAAGTTATTACTTCTATCTGCAACCATAAATAGCTGTTATTTTTTTTCTATGAATTTAAATGAGAATCTCGAAATGCTGGGATTTCACAGTTTCTTAAATAATAGATTGTCTGTTCTTTCTGTTTGCTACCTAACTACATAAAGAGTTCTAAGCAAGCAGAGAAAATGATTCAGCTAAGATATTTACACTGCATTAGTTATTTATGCACATGATGTATTATTAAAATAATGTTATGTGCTTTTGAAATCACCATCATCATGCTTACCTATGCCAAAACACCTTTACAGAATTAGAATTAATAATTTATGTGAAATAAATTCAGGAAAAATTGAAAGTAGGAGAACTGTTTTTTTCACATTTTTCTGATAAAAGGGTTAATATATTTTGCACATTTACTATTTTAACGATTTAAAAAGGTGAAATGATTATGCTCTTTTTACCTCCAAGCATGAGTATATTCTTAATCAATTGAGACTGCAGATGGTTTTATCAAGGGTACAAACTCCCTATCCATGGATGCTGCTGCTGCTGCTAAGTCGCTTCAGTTGTGTCCGACTCTGCGCGATCCCAGAGACCGCAGCCCACCAGGCTCCCCCTTCCCTGGGATTCTCCAGGCAAGAACACCGGAGAGGGTTGCCATTTCCTTCTCTAATGCATGAAAGTGAAAAGTGAAAGGGAAGTCGCTCAGTCGTGTCCGACTCTTAGCGACCCCATGGACTGCAGCCTACCAGGCTCCTCCATCCATGGGATTTTCCAGGCAAGAGTACTGGAGTGGTTCCCATTGCCTTCTCGGCTAAACTAGTGTAAATACTCCC
Organism: Ovis canadensis; assembly: GCF_042477335.2. NCBI lineage: Eukaryota > Metazoa > Chordata > Mammalia > Artiodactyla > Bovidae > Ovis > Ovis canadensis. Next base: position 32,918,821 of record NC_091261.1, on the reverse strand, counting down.
AAGTTTTCACACTGGTGATCCTGCTGACTATTTGCTAATGAGGGAATGGCAACCCACTCCAGTACTCTTTCTGGCAAATTCCATGGACAGAGGAGCCTGGTGAACTACACTCCATGGGGTTGCAAAAAATGGGACATGACTGGGACACAGCTTTCTTTTATATTATCCCTTTGACTTTTCTAATATTTTCCATGCTTTGTCTCCAACTATTTTCACGAGTTCCACTATTTCTTCTTTTTTCAGCTGAGAAATATTTTTTGTTCCTCAGTGTCCTTTCCCCCATTTGTTTGTCTGTCCTTCTGCTCTTATCATAAACATTCACTTTAGTTACCCTTGGCAATGTATACAAATACCATAAATTTACTTATACCAACAAAGGTCCGTCTAGTCAAGGCTATGGTTTTTCCAATAGTCATGTATGGATGTGAGAGTTGGACTGTCAAGAAAGCTGAGCACCAAAGAATTGAAGCTTTTGAACTGTGGTGTTGGAGAAGACTCTTGAGAGTCCCTTGGACTGCAAGGAGATCCAAACAGTCCATCCTTAAAGGAGATCCAACCAGTCCATCCTAAAGGAGATCAGTCCTGGGTGTTCATTGGAAGGCCTGATGCTAAAGATGAAACTCCAGTACTTTGACCACCTCATGCGAACAGTTGACTCAGAAAAGACTCTGATGCTGGGAGGGATTAGGGGTAGGAGAAGAAGGGGACAACAGAGGATGAGGTGGCTGGATGGCATCACCAACTCAATGGACGTGAGTTTGGGTGAATTCTGGGAGTTGGTGATGGACAGGGAGGCCTGGCGTGCTGCAATTCATGGGGTCGCCAAGAGTCGGACACGACTGAGTGACTGAACTGAACTGAACTGATAGAGCAGCCCACATATCAATAGCAAATTCCATCTTATCCAAATATGATCCAGCATGTTCACTAAATTGCCCTATAGTCTTTAGAAAAATCATTAAATCTAAAATTAAACCTATTCTCTTCTCTCTAAAACCATCTTCTCTTCCTTTCATTGCATTATCTGTAAATTCCATCAACAGGCATCCACTCCACCCTTTCTTTGTTTTAACTTCCCATACACAATAGTAATAATTCAAGCCTTTCATCCCATAAGTGTGTTATTAATTCAATCTGTGGTCAAGAATTTTAATGTATCACATCAGTCTGTTTTTCTTCCATTTAACTTTCTTTAATTTACATAAAGGCTCTTACACTTAACTTTCCCAACACCCATTAAAGATACTTCAGGGAGTCTTTCCAATAGTCTTAATATACATGCTTTGTTAATTGCATACCTGGAAAATATCATCTCCTGGTTTATAGCTTATCTTTTCATTTTTACATTTTACTTATTTTAAGTGATTTGGTAAACAGAATTTCTCATTCTTCATACAATCAATTTATCTAATTTTCATTATTAATGCTTCTGTTATGTATTTATAAAATATATTGTCACACCAAAGTATAAACTACTCATGAACATTATTCAAATATATAACCTACAAATAATTCATATCAAGAATATCAGACTCTTATTATACTAATAGAACAATGGACAGAAACATGAACTGTCATTACAAGAAAAAGAAAAAAAGCACCAAGAATAAGTGTTCTACCTTCGTATTTTCATAATAAGGACAACGTACCTACAACAATAAAACATCTTATATCCATTACATTTGTCAAAATTCAATAATCTGAAAATACTCAATGTTAGAATGTGAATCAATGAGATCTCTTTCTGTAACAATTATGGAAAGAACTGGGTCATTGTCATTGTACCATTGGAATATTTCCTGCCACATGACTCAACAGTTTCTACTTACAGATGCCTAGAGACATAACTGTACACGCATGCATTTTAATCTTTGTGAATGTGTTTTGTCAACACAATTTGTAACTAAAAATTTAAAATGAAACAAAGTATAACTGACATGAGAATAAACAAATATGTGGTAGTATATTCACCCCGCAAACCATGTATAGTAATGATTTTATAAGCTAACATCATGTAAAATATACAAATCGGTTGAGTAAGACAATAAGTTCTAGAGATCTGATGTATAATATTCTACTTATAGTCAATAATAATGTGTTGCATACTTAAAAACCTGTTAGGTGGGTAGATTTACAGTATTCTTATCACAATAAAATAAAATTAGATAGATTGAAATTTGCAATATAAGGTTGAATCAGTTCAGTTCAGTTCAGTTCAGTTGCTCAGTTGTGTCTGACTCTTCACGAATCCATGAATCGCAGCATGCCAGGCCTCCCTGTCCATCACCAACTCCCAGAGTTCACTCAAACTCACGTCCATAGAGTCAGTGATGCCATCTAGCCATCTCATCCTCTGTCGTCCCCTTCTCCTCCTGCCCCCAATCCCTCCCAGCATCAGAGTCTTTTCCAATGAGTCAACTCTTCGCATGAGGTGGACAAAGTACTGGAATTTCAGCTTCAGCATCATTCCCTCCAAAGAAATCCCAGGGCTGATCTCCTTCAGAATGGACTGGTTGGATCTCCTTGCAGTCCAGGGACTCTCAAGAGTCTTCTCCAACACCACAGTTCAAAAGTGTCAATTCTTTGGTGCTCAGCCTTCTTCACAGTCCAACTCTCACATCCATACATAACCACAGAAAAAAACATAGCCTTGACTAGACGGACCTTTGTTGGCAATTTAATGTCTCTGCTTTTCAATATGCTATCTAGGTTGGTAATAACTTTTCTTCCAAGGAGTAAGCGTCTTTTAATTTCATGGCTGCAGTCACCATTTGCAGTGAATTTGGAGCCCCGAAAAATAAAGTCAGCCACTGTTTCCACTGTTTCCCTATCTATTTCCCGTGAAGTGATGGGACCAGATGCCATGATCTTCATTTTCTGAATGTTGAGCTTTAAGGTTGAATATAAAAAGTAAATTACAAATGATTACAGAAAATATAGAATTATTTGAATACTGTCCAGTTGCTAGCAAAACTAAATAATATAATCTTTAATCAGATGGAAAGTAAATAGATGATAGATACTCAAATCTGACACATAAATCAGGGAAACAAATACTAGATAATTCAGGACAGAAGTTAAATCCCATTAGGTAGGTGGAATTTAGGGGGAAAGCACAGGTTAACACAAGCGATTGGTAATAATCACAGCTTTTGTTTGAATCTTGAGTTCAGAGGTATCCATTACCTTATTAAAAATGAATGAATATATGAATCATATTTAAAAGATAGGATATAACATGGCTATGCATAGAACTATGACAGCACTACATCACGAATCAAGGACTGACCATTTTGTTTGTTTCTGAGATAACTTTTGTAAAATAGTATATTCTGTGATATATTAGCATGTGTTACTATGGTGGTTTAGATGGTAAAGCATCTGCCCACAGTGCGGGAGACCCAGGTTTGATCCCCAGGTTGGGAAGATCCCCTGGAGAAGGAAATGGTAACCCACTCCAGTATTCTGCCTAGAAAATCCCATGGATGGAGGAGCCTGGTGGGCTACAGTCCACGGGGTCGCAAAGAGTCAGACACGACTGAGCGACTTCACCTCACTTTCACTATGAGGCATAGTATGCATTCTTGCCTTGTCAATCATATTAATATTTACTTTCTTAAGGACAATATGTTTTTTCATATACTATTTCACTACCCCACCCATACACACACACACACACACACACACACACACAAGCTGCTTATACCAACTTGCTTAAAAAATAAACAGACACAGTCTAATTCCATATATATGCTTATATATGCTTTCTTCACACCCTCTTCCTTGAAAGAACTGTTTTAGTACTTAATTTTTCTTAAATATTTTAATTAATTTGATTAAGTGTTTTCATGTTGTTAGTACTATTCAAAAAGTTTAAACTATGAATGGCTAATTTTTATAATCAGTATTTATTTAAAACATATCTCATTTTACCTAAGATGTTTTATTGAAAAACACTTCTAAGAAAAAACATAAAATTAGCAAATATCTGGGAAGCCATGAATTTTCATGCTTACATGGAGTACCTCTTTAAGAGGAAGCAATAATTTCATAGGTAGGAATTATAAATTAGTAATGTTATCACCATATTTTCTGATATATATGTGCTTAGATAATTAAAGCATGTTATTTAATAAGCTTGTAATTTAGTAATACATTTTAGTATGTATATAATATTGCTGATAAAATGCTTGTACCATTTGTGATTTACTGAATAAGGATAAGTGAAAACAATTTTTTTAATTACTGAATTTTTAAAAAATACTGAATTCTATTTAATAAACTTCACAAAATCAAACTTATGTAAATCATGAATTGAACATAGATATGTTTTTATTTGAAATTTAGACTATAAGCCTTCCATTTGTACCAGAATAATTCAGGAGAAATCTCTTTTTAAATTAGAATTCTATACTGAATAAGGAATCTTGCAATAATTTTTATTGAGAAAGTATTTTACTATCATAGGTGAGATCCAAATGAGTTGAAAATGGCTCAGTAATAAAATTTTGACTTCTTTTGTAAGCATTAAAGCCTCATTTACTTGCAGAAGATTAAAAATATAATTATTATAGATATTATTGTAAGGGATTTATGTTGAAATATATGGCAGCGCACCGTGTTCCCTCAAGAGAAAGTTCTTAAAAGCCAATAGTCAAAGGAAGTTTGTCAGAGAAAAACTAAAAACAGAGAAAGCCTCTGAATTGGTGAGCGATCAAGGTGTCCAAAAGCTTATTGTGTATTTTGTCTACATTGTATTACATTCAGAAGTTTAATCGTGTAATTGTTATTTTTCAAAAATAAAGATTTTATAGAAATACAAGCTAACTGGCCAGAAATTACAATGCAACAATAGCTAAAATTTGATAGAGTTCAACTATTAGTCTGTAGTACTCTTTGTCTCTTTGAGACCTACATACTAATATATTTTCTGCTAGATGTCTAACTCAGTCTCTACTATACCACATGGCAACACGATTGTTTTAATCTATACTATATATGATGATTTTAAATAATGCTTTTAATAGTTCATGTTGCCCAGAGAAAATCCTGTTCAGTTTGTGTGTGTGAGAGTTTATGTTGTTTGTATGGATGGATGGTGGAAAATGAGTTAGTTCAGAAAATGTATTTGCAAGCAATAGAAACAGACAAACCTGGTAGGAAAAAGAATGGCACATTTAGTTCAGAATCAACAGAAAAGAAAAACCAGCAATCTTTGGGGAAATCAAGAGTTAGGAAACCTCTTGGGAATCTTAAATACAAGACTTTTGTTTGATTGTTAAGGTCTAACTCCTTTGGGTCCCTTTGCCTCTTCACACAAGACTCACATTATAGTACATATTGTATAATAGCTTCAGCTTTTTACTTCACTGCCCCTACTGTGCATGGGACAAGAGCAAGGCTAAGGCAGACCCCTAAGGAAAGGATAACAGACAATCTGGATCAAGATAACTACTAAAAACAAGGCAAAACTCAAGATATTTACCAACATTTTCATGTCCCTATGCCTGAATCTATTCCTATCCTGAAACTGTTGTGAAATAACATTGTGAAACTGGCAGATGTTCTTACCTGCTCTTGGCTGAAAGACTCTTCACTGAGGAGTCTGGGGAAAGACTCTTCACTGAGGAGTTTTCTCTGTTATATTTCACTGGTTTCATCTACAGTAACTAATAACAATAATGATGATGATGATATAAAGTGTGGTGTCTCTTGAGAATCCAAATATTTCTTTTAATGTACAACAATTAGTTTTTTTTAATACATTTTGAAATTTATCAAAATGATAGCTATTTTTGTCTTCTTCAGAATGATATGCTACTATTAACTTACAGATAAAGGCTAAAGCTGTGTGTAGGCTTTTTAGAAGTGTTTTCTAAGGACTGAGGCATCAAGGTCTTTTCCTCCAGACATATTTGCAATGGAATCACATGGCATGGCTAGCCAATACCATAGTTATAGCCTGAAAGTTAATGAAAATAATTCATGGAATTTCAGCTATTTGGTCCCATATGTGTTCATGATTTTCTAACCAGCATTCACTTAATTGTATTCAGAGCATGGTACACTTAAGGATTTTTTTTCCCCCAATTTGGAGCTAAAAATTGATTATAAAATTAATAGTAATCCAAGGCCAACAGTTATGATGAATTACAGAGACAAGAAAATCATGATACATTTGCATTTCTCTAATAATGAGTGATGTTGAGCATCTTTTCATGCGTTTGTTAGCCATCTGTATGTCTTCTTTGGAGAAATGTCTATTTAGTTCTTTGGCCCATTTTTTGATTGGGTCGTTTATTTTTCTGGAATTGAGCTGCAGAAGTTGCTTGTATATTTTTGAGATTAGTTGTTTGTCAGTTGCTTCATTTGCTATTATTTTCTCCCATTCAGAAGGCTGTCTTTTCACCTTGCTTATATTTTCCTTTGTTGTGCAGAAGCTTTTAATTTTAATTAGATCCCGTTTGTTTATTTTTGCTTTTATTTCCAGCATTCTGGGAGGTGGATCATAGAGGATCCTGCTGTGATTTATGTCGGAGAGTGTTTTGCCTATGTTCTCCTCTAGGAGTTTTATAGTTTCTGATCTTACATTTAGATCTTTAATCCATTTTGAGTTTATTTTTGTGTGCGGTGTTAGAAAGTGATTTAGTTTCATTCTTTTACAAGTGGTTGACCAGTTTTCCCAGCACCATTTGTTAAAGAGATTGTCTTTACTCCATTGTATATTCTTGCCTCCTTTGTCAAAAATAAGGTGTCCATATGTGTGTGGATTTATCTCTGGGCTTCTTCACACCAGTCAGAATGGCTGCGATCCAAAAATCTACAAGCAATAAATGCTGGAGAGGGTGTGGAGTAAAGGGAACCCTCCTACACTGTTGGTGGGAATGCAAACTAGTACAGCCACTATGGAGAACAGTGTGGAGATTCCTTAAAAAATTGCAAATAGAACTACCTTATGACCCAGCCATCCCACTGCTGGGCATACACACCGAGGAAACCAGAATTGAAAGAGACACATGTACCCCAATGTTCATCGCAGCACTGTTTATAATAGCCAGGACATGGAAACAACCTAGATGTCCATCAGCAGATGAATGGATAAGAAAGCTGTGGTACATATACACAATGGAGTATTACTCAGCCATTAAAAAGAATTCATTTGAATCAGTTCTGATGAGATGGATGAAACTGGAGCCAATTATACAGAGTGAAGTAAGCCAGAAAGAAAAACACCAATACAGTATACTAACACATATATATGGAATTTAGGAAGATGGCAATGACGACCCTGTATGCAAGACAGGGAAAGAGACACAGATGTGTATAACGGACTTTTGGACTCAGAGGGAGAGGGAGAGGGTGGGATGATTTGGGGGAATGGCATTGAAACATGTATACTATCATGTAAGAATTGAATTGCCAGTCTATGTCTGACGCAGGATGCAGCATGCTTGGGGCTGGTGCATGTGGATGACCCAGAGAGATGTTACGGGGAGGGAGGTGGGAGGGGGGTTCATGTTTGGGAACGCATGTAAGAATTAAAGATATTAAAATTTAAAAAATAAAAAACTAAAAAAAATAAATAAATTTTAAAAAGTAAAAATAAAAAATAATAAAATAATAAAAAATAATAAAAAAATTAAAAAAAGAAAATCATGATACATATGATATTTTTAAGCATGCTTATTTTAATGATTACATATAGTAACACATGCTCATTGCAGTTTAAAAAAAATACTCTAATGGCATATAAAAGGATAATGAAAATCATCCATAAGTCATCACATTAATATATAATTCGTATGGGATGAAACAGAGATCAGAAGAAAGATGTTTTTGAATCTACAGTATAAGCTCCTACTCTTCTAACTATATACTTGTATGTATTACATTCCATTTATAATTTAGTACTTTTTATTTTATTGTTCCCAGGTTCTATGATATCTTTGAAATACATTTGAATTTTAAAAGTTTTTTATTTGTACATGTAGTCTTTTATATCTTAGGTGACATGGAAAAGTCTCTAAGATTCATGAAGTCTCAGTTACTTTCTCTGTAAAATGGGTATAATAATACCTTCCCCTCAGAGTTCTTATGATGATTTCAACTAACATTTAAGAAAAAATTTCATAGTAACAGACACATAGAATCAAATATTATAAAGTACTAATTGTGTATATAATAGTTTCATTTGTAAGACCTCTCCAGACAGCCTTTTTTTCATTTCATTTCCATGGGGATGGTCTTGATCCCTGTCTCCTGTATGGTGTCACTAACCACCATCCATAGTTCACCAGGTACTCTATCAGATCAAGTCCATTAAATCTATTTCTCACTTCCACTGTATAATCATAAGGGATTTGATTTAGGTCATACCTGAATGGCCTAGTGATTTTCCATACTGTCTTCAATTTCAGTCTGAATATGGCAATAGGAGCTCATGATCTGAGCCACAGTCAACTCCTGATCCTGTTTTTGCTGACTGTATAGAGCTTCTCCATCTTTGGCTGCAAATAATATAATTAATCTGATTTCGGTGTTGACCATCTGGTGATGTCCATGTATAGAGTCTTCTCTTGTGTTGTTGGAAGAGGGTGTTTGCTATGACCAGTGCGTTTTCTTGGCAAAACTCTAATAGTCTTTGTCCTGCATCATTCCTTATTCTAAGGCCAAATTTGCCTGTTACTCCTGGTGTTTCTTGACTTCCTACTTTTGCATTCCTGTCCCCTATAATGAAAAGCACATCTTTTTTGGGTATTGGTTCTAAAAAGTCTTATAGGTCTTCATAAAACCGTTCAACTTCAGCTTCTTCAGCATTACTGGTTGGAGCATAGACTTGGATTACTGTGATATTGAATGGTTTGCCTTGGAAACAAACAGAGATCATTCCATCGTTTCTGAGATTGCATCCAAGTACTGCATTTCAGACTCTTTTGTTGACCTTGATGGCTACTCCATTTCTTCTGAGGGATTCCTGCCTGCAGTAGTAGATACAATGGTCATCTGAGTTAAATTTACCCATTCCAGGCCATTTTAGTTCGCTGATTCCTAGAATGTCGATCTTCACTCTTGCCATCTCCTGTTTGACCACTTCCAATTTGCCTTGATTCATGGACCTAACATTCTAGGTTCCTATGTAATACTGCTCTTTACAGCATCGAACTTTGCTTCTATCACCAGTCACACCCACAACTGGGTATTGTTTTTGCTTTGGCTCCATGCCTTCATTCTTTCTGGAGTTATTTCTCCACTGATCTCCAGTAGCATATTGGGCACCTACTAACCTGGGGAGTTCCTCTTTCAGTATCTTATCATTTTGCCTTTTCATACTGTTCATGGGGTTCTCAAGGAAAGAATACTGAAGTGGTTCTCCATTCCTTTCTCCAGTGGACCACATTCTGTCAGACCTCTCCACCATGACCTGCCCATCTTGGGTGACCCCACAGGGCATGGCTTCGTTTCATTGAGTAGACAAGGCTGTGGTCCATGTGATCAGATTGGCTAGTTTTCTGTGATTATGGTTTCAGTGTATCTGCCCTCTGATGCCCTATTGCAACACCTACCATCTTACTTGGGTTTCTCTTAAACTTGGACATGGGGTATCACTTCACAGTTGCTCCAGCAAAGCGCAGCCACTGCCCTTTACCTTGGATGAGGGGTATCTCCTCACTGCTGCCCCTCCTGGCTTTGAACGTGGAGTAGCTTCTCTAGGCCTTCCTGCCCCTGTGCAGCCACTGCTCCTTGGACATGGAGTTGCTCCTCTCGGCCACTGCCCCTGGCCTTGGGTGGGGGGTGGGGGGGTGCGGGGGTGCGGAGCTCCTCCCGGCCGCCGCCCCTTACAAATAGCTGTGAAAAGAAGAGAAGCAAAAAGCAAAGGAGAAAAGGGAAGAGGTAAGTGTCTGAATGCAGAGTTCCAAAGAATAGCAAGAAGAAATAAGAAAGCCTTCCTCAGGGATCAATGTAAAGAAATAGAGGAAATCAAAAGATTGGGAAAGACTAGAGAACTCTTCAAGAAAATTAGAGATACCAAGGGAACATTTCATGCAAAGATGGGCTCGATCAAGGACAGAAATGGTATGGACCTAACAGAAGCTGAAGATATTAAGAAGAGGTGGCAAGAATACACAGAAGAACTGTACAAAAAAGATCTTCACAACCCAGATAATCACGATGGTGTGATCACTCACCTAGTGCCAGATATCCTGGAATGTGAAATCAAGTGGGCCTTAGAAAGCATCACTACAAACAAAGCTAGTAGAGGTGACAGCGTTCCAGGCATGCTATTTCAAATCCTGACAGACAATGCTGTCAAAGTGCTGCACTCAATATGCCAGCAAATTTGGAAAACTCAGCAGTGGCAACAAGACTGGAAAAGGTCAGTTTTCATTCCAATTCTGAAGAAAAGCAATGCCAAAGAATGCTCAAACTACCACACAATTGCACCCATCTCACATGCTAGTAAAGTAATGCTCAAAATTCTCCAAGCCAGGCCTCAGCAATACATGAACCATGAACATCCAGATGTTCAAGCTGGTTTTAGAAAAGGCAGAGGAACCAGAGATCAAATTGATAACATCCGCTGGATCATTGAAAAAGCAATAGAGTTCCAGAAAAACATCTCTTTCTGCTTTATTGACTATGCCAAAGCCTTTGACTGTGTGGATCACAATAAACTGTGGAAAATTCTGAAAGAGATGGGAATACCAGACCACCTGACCTGCCTCAAGAAATCTGTATGTAGGTCAGGAACCAACAGTTAGAACTGGACGTGGAACAACAGACTGGTTCCAAATAGGAACAGGAGTATGTCAAGGCTGTATATTGTCAGCCTGCTTATTTAACTTCTATGTAGAGTACATTATGAGAAACACTGGGCTGGAAGAAGCCCAAGTTGGAATCGAGTTTGCCGGGAGAAATACCAATAACCTCAGATATGCAGAGGACACCACCCTTATGGCAGAAAGTGAAGAGGAGCTAAAAAGCCTCTTGATGAAAGTGAAAGAGGAGAGTGAACAAGTTGGCTTAAAGCTCAACATTCAGAAAACGAAGATCATGGCATCCGGTCCCATCACTTCATGGGAAATAGATGGGGAAACAGTGGAAACAGTGTCAGACTTTATTATTTTAGGCTACAAAGTCACTGCAGATGGTGACTGCAGCCATGAAATTAAAAGACGCTTACTCCTTGGAAGAAAAGTTATGACCATCCTAGATAGCATATTCAACAGCAGAGACATTGCCAACAAAGGTCTGTCTCGTCGAGGCTATGGTTTTTCCAGTAGTCACGTATGGATGTGAGAGTTGAACTCTGAAGAAAGCTGAGCGCTGAAGAATTGATGCTTTTGAACTGTGGTGTTGGAGAAGACACTTAAGAGTCCCTTGGACTGCAAGGAGATCCAACCAGTCCATCCTAAAGGAGATCAGTCCTGGATGTTCTTTGGAAGGAATGATGCTAAGCTGAAACTCCAGTACTTTGGCCACCTTATGCGAAGAGTTAACTTATTGGAAAAGACTCTGAGTCTGGGAAGGATTGGGGGCAGGAGGAGAAGGGGACAACAGCGGATCAGGTGGCTGGATGGCATTACCTACTCTATGGACGTGAGTTTGAGTGAACTCTGGGTTAGGTGAGGGATATGGAGGCCTGGCATTCTGCAGTTCATGGGGTCTCAATTAGTCGTACACGACTGAGTCACTGAACTGAACTGATCCAGTTTTATATACTATTTTTTTAATAAATTATATTGTTGAAAGATTTTTAATTTTTGAATATGATACATCTTTTACAAAGCTTTGAATATTTCATATTCTTAGAAAAGTTTATGCATCATGGATTATTCACCTTAAAATAATTAAGGTTGTATTACATTTACAAAGGTAATAGAAAGTTAACTTTTAAAATATGGAAAATGTTTTCAAAGTGCATACAATATTGAAATTTGAGAAGCATCATTCATCAATTTCTATTTTTAAAAATATATTTTTTTCTTCATTAAAAAATATAATAAATGTTCTATTACTTGGGAAAGTATCTAAATAGTATACTTAAAATTACAATATGTGTTTTATCATGTAATAAAAACAGCATCATTAGTGGGAGATTTTAATATGTAAATATCTGCGACATAATGGGAATAGGACTCCTTTTTTATATCTGCGGTGGTGATTCTAGATTGTTATTGAGGATTGGCCCTATTGGGAACCACAAAATTTTAGCTAAGTAATGTGAACAAACAAAGTAAGTTATACTACATCCGAGGCCCTCTTTATACTTCTACAGAATCCTCTTGTGCTCTAGAGCCCATCTTAAATCCAGAAAGGACTAGTTCCCCTTCTAAACATGGGCAGCCATGTCCATAACATCCTAATGTGAAGTCATTCAAAGTTGTACAAATTTAGGATGTCTGTCTTTTGGAAAATTATTTTTGGAACTGTTATTGTGGTTGTTAACTGTACAAATTTGTAAGCGTTAGTGGAAAATATTGTCCAAAATGCTACACAGATTTGTTAATATTACCAAAAGGGAGAGGGAAGGGAAAAGGAACAAATTAGAAGCATAGGATTAATAGATATAAACCACTACATATATGGTAGATAAATAATAAGGATGTATTGTATGCATAGGGAATTACAGCCATTATCTTGTAATATTTCATAATGGAGTACAATCTGCAAAAATACTGAATTGTTACACTATATACGTAAAACTAATATAAGTCAACCATATTTAAATGAACAAATAATTTTAAGAAAAGGAAAAAATATTCCTTGAGATTGTCTACAATAATGCATTTACCCTAAGGTACACATTTAAACTTAAAAAAGATAATTTTTTTCATAGAATGTTAGACAGAGTGAAGTGAAGTCGCTCAGTCGTGTCTGACTCTTTGTGATCCCATGGACTCTAGCCTACCAGGCTCCTATGTCTATGGGATTTTCCAGGCAGTAGTACTGGAGCGGATTGCTATTTCCTTCTCCAAGGGATCTTCCTGACCCAGGATCGAACCCAGCTCTCCCGCATTGTAGACAAACGCTTAACCGTTTGAGCCACCAGGGAAGTCCTAGACAAACAGAAGGGGAGCAGAATTACTATTTTAGAGTTAAAGCCAGGAATTGAATCCTTTGTTTGCCAGAGGTGGAGGCCATGTCCCTGTTGTACCTTTTAAAGCTTAAATTAATTTAGCTTCAATCTTTAATTTGTATAACAGAATTTATGCTAGCAGTGTAATCTGCTACTTTATGGATTTTATATGATAATATGAGTAATTGCTTCCTGAACATATTATAAGGTACCTATTAAAAATTTGTTTTAGTAAAGTTATAAGAAAATATGCTAGTAACAGATTACGTAGATTTATATTTTCCTACCAGCTATACTACTTTCTCTCTGATACAGGCTCAATTTCCAGTAACTACTGAAATCATTGAAGGTAATTTAACATTCAGAAAAATATTATTATAAATCTCTCTTTTAAGCAATTTGTACTTTTTAGAAAAAACTATAAGATTTATTTAACTAACGTAACTTTTAGGTAATAAGACATTTGCAAACTTCTCTTTCATTCTGGATACGATTTTTATAATTATGATTCTTATTGATTTTCTCTGCGATACAGCTTTTTTTCTATCCTCCTTTAATATATGTTTTATTAATTTAGATTTTAAGTACTTAATATATAGTAAGTGTCAACATGTGTGTCTGTATCTGTTCTGTTGGTATTTATCCAGCTTGGTTTTCTCTGACTTTTTTTAATTTGTGTGGCTGGTGTTTTTTGCGTTGCTTGGAAAATTCCAGCCATGATCTGTTTAATGTTTTCGTCTGCTCATTCATTGTCTCCTTTGCCTGGATTTTTCTGTCTCTCTGGAAATCCAAATGCACACTTGTTAAGTTATTAAGATTCATTCTGCAGTCCATGAGACCTCTAATTTTTGTGTTTTTCATTTGTTTAACTCTTATTTCTCTTTTTAAGTTTTGGCAGTATATATTGACCTATCTTTATTTTTTTACTTTAGCCGCACTGTGCAGCTTGTGGGATCTTATTATAGTTCCCCAACGAGGGGTTGAGAGCTCAGAGTCCTAACCACTGGACCACCAGGGAATCCCCCTATGGAGCTACCTTTAAATTCAGTGATTCTCTCCTTGGCTCTTAGAGGTCTACTGGTGAATACACCAAAGTTACTCTTCTCTGTTAATGCAGCACTTTTTTTTTTTTTTTTTAACATTTCAATTTCACTCTTCCTTAAGGGTTCCAACTCTGCTTGAAATCCACCATCAGTTCATACAGAGCTTTTAACATATTAATCATAGTTTTAAATTTTCTCTCAGATATTTCCAAAATCTGGGTTACATGTGGCTTTGTTCTGTGGATTGTTTGATCTCTTTGGACAGCATTTTCATCTTATGGGTGTGTATGTACATTTTTGCTTCTTAATTTTTAGCTGAGAAGAAGATACCAGGTGGAGGGTACTTGAGACAAAGGTAAACAGTGTTTTTCTTGAAAACTGTTATTACTTTTCTTCTGTTAAGCCATAAGTATGTGAGAGTCTAACTGCGTTTCTGTTTTATTGTCGGTGTTGTTAGTTTCATTTCCATGCTTCCAATTAAAATCTTTTCAGTGTTTCCTTATGCTCAGGCTGAAGACTTGTTTTCCAGTAAGTTTTACACCTTCCTATATATCTTTTCCTTAGAAGAGGTCTCTTTTCACTCTCTTGCCTCTCCCCCTGTGTTATTTTCTCACTTTTTATTCTATGCTTGCTAGCTTGGTAAGGTAATGGGAGGGGGTGTCCTTTGTTATCTTGCAGAGTCTCAGTCTTAAACAACCACTGGGTCTCAGCAGTCAATCCTTTCCCCTCTGCAGTGATGGAATATCTCCTATATGCCTGGGCTCAGTATGGTTTCCTGTTCCTCCCTTAGTACTAGGGGTTACATTCCTTTTCTTTCCATGGTGAGTATTCCCTTGCTTTGCATGTGTGAGTTTGCTGCTCTCCAACACTTTCTTAAGTCTTTAGTTTCAAAGAGGAAAAATATCAGGTAGGGCTTTGTGCCTTTTCTATGACTGCTGCTGCACACCTCTTGCATGAACTATACTATGTACATCTCTATAAAATTCAGAAATGGAAGCTTTTTCTTGTGTCTTGTTTTACCTTCAGTCTTTCTTATAAGCAAATTCTAAATGACTGTGGGAAAGAAGCTACAATTAGATGCACACTCCTCTTAAGTCTGTGGCAATGAAGGCATAAAAACTCGTTCTAATGATACACTCTGATGCTGCTAAGTTGCTTCAGTTGTGTCTGACTCTGTGTGACCCCATAGACGGCAGCCCACCAGGCTTCCTCATCCTTGGGATTCTCCAGGCAAGAACACTGGAGTGGGTTTCCATTTCCTTCTCCAATGCATGAAAGTAAAAAGTGAAAGTGAAGTCGCTCTGTTGTGCCCAACTCTTAGCAACCCCATGGACTGCAGCCCACCAGGATCCTCCATCCATGGGATGATACACTCAGCCTTTAGCAATTTGTTGAAAAATTTAGTTGAATTTCACTACTTATATGGTAGTCCTATCTTCCTCTTGCTCTTTGTCTTACTTCCACTCTTGCTTTGAAGGCACTTGTCATTTCTTAGATTTCAGGCTGACTGGCCTGTGACCTGAGGCCATTGATGGATTAATGAAAAGTTATGATTTCACAGATATTTTTCTCTTATTGTCAGTGTGGGGTGACGCTCATTCCAACTTTTTCCTTACTAAATAGAAGTTGAATGTCTTTTGTGTGCATGTAATAACATTACTAGTATTGAATATTGTTTACTATATGTAAATGAAAGATACATTATAAATAAAAAAGGTGCATAGCTAATTCTAGTCAGGACAGTTTTATTATTATTCTAACATTAAAAGATAACAAGAGTTGAAGAATTATTTAGCAAGTGTAAATGGATTTTCAAAAATAACAGTCTTAATTAAAAGGAAGAATAAAACAAAATGTGAGTAAATTTGCCAAAGGTGTTAGTAAAGTAAACTCACAGCTTTTTTGTTTTTCAATTCACTTTCCCTCTATATTATTTAGGAAAAAAGTCAGTACGTATGATCTAATTTTTGTGAATCAAACAGCATATTTGCACATAATGCAATAGAAGTCAAGCAACAGCATCATGTAAGTAAAATAAAGAGATATGATGCTTGTCATTGGTATTGTTACTCCCCTTAGAATTATTACCATTATATGTCTTTGTGATAATCACTTGTTGTTGCTGTTTTTCAGTCACTAAGTCTTGGCTACTCTGTGACTCCGTGGACTGCAGCAATGCCAGGCTTCCCTGTCCTTTACTATCTCTGAGTTTGCTAAAACTCATGCCCATTGAGTTGGTGATGCCATCCAACCATCTCATTTTCTGTCTTCCCCTTCTCCTGCCCTTAATCTTTTCCATCATCAGGATATTTCCCAATGAGCTGGCTCTTCACATCAGGTGGCCAAATTATTGGAGCTTCAGCATCAGTCCTTCTAATAAACACCCAGGACTGGTCTCCTTTAGGATGGACTAGTTGGATCTCTGTGCTGTCCAAGGGACTCTCAAGAGTCTTCTCCTGCATCACAGTTTAAAAGCATCAATTCTTTGGTGCTCAGCATTCTTTAAGGTTCAACTCATATCTGTAAATGACTACTGGAAAAACCATAGCTTTGACTATATGGATCTTTGTTGGCAAAGTGATGTCTCTACTTTTTAATATACTTTCTAGGTTTGTCATAGATATCCTTCCAATAAGCAAGCACGTATTATTTCTGGGTAAATGCTACAAACTTAGTGGCCTAAAGCAATCCCCATTCATCATCTATAGTTTCTGTGAATCATGAATCTGGATATATATATTATTGGTTGGTTTCTCTGCTTAGGGTCTCACAAAGGTATCGTCAAAGTGATAATAGGTATGCAGTCCCATTTGAGGCTCAGAGTCCTCTTCTAAGCATATTGGTTGTTGACAGAATTAAGTTCCTTGTGCTTATAGAACTGAGATCTTCCCTCTCTTTCCTGGCTATCAACCAAGGGCAGTTATCAGCTCCTATAGGCTGCCTCTAACTCTGAGGTGGCCTTCTGCATGACAAGAACTTTGTTACTTCAAGGCTAGCGATAAAACTTCTCTCCTTTCATATTTCTTTAATCTCTTTTAAGGGTTCTTGTTAGGGCAGTCTCACTCAGGTTAATCTTCTCTAATTCACTCAAAGTCAACTGAGCAATCATAGTAGTCATATTTCATCATATCCACAAATCACACTCACATATCCAGATGGAGGAATTATGCAGGGCTCATACATGCAGTGGGTTGGAATTTTGAAGGCTATCTTAAAATGCTTTCCATCATAGCAATCTTATTTTCTAAATGGGATAACAATTATATAGAATTCAAAGCATGATTTATAATGTATTATTTTTATTATGTAAGACTTTTGTTGGTATGATGTTTATGATTGTTCAAATATTTATTGCCTGTCTCTGGGAGAGGATAATGGAATATGAGCTGATGTGACATGTATCTGTTCTGAGCAGAATCTGTAAGAGTAGCATGTAGTTTCCCATGGTCCTTTTCCAGATTCAGCATCACTAGAGATATTACCTCTTATCATTTTATAATCCAACCATATTTTCAGGGAATAAAAATGTGTCACAATATCATTTCTGTATGTTTATTTAATTGTATAAGAATATCATAGTTTATTCAATAGTCTTTAATGTTAGAATATTTATCCTTAGACTATAATACTACCTGAAATGTAATTTGAGTTAAATTGCATTATACTTTAGACTTTTTGTCACATTGCCAGTGGTTCTTGCAGGGATTATCACACTAATTACTGCCTTAAACAATAATGCCACTGTCTGTGTCAGTTTACCACTGCCAGGTCATGGGCCTTATGTAGCATAAGTACATTGGTACAATTTATTTTCTCCTATTCCAAATCCTCTGTCAGGCTGAGTTTGCATTGTACTAATACTGCTGGATTTTAAATCTAGTTCAATAATTGTTAAGTATTTTAGTGAATTGCATTTTAAGGCTGTTTTATAATTATCTTTACAATTTATATTTCTTTGCATAAACGTTTGAAGTTCTCTGCATGTATTCTCTAATAACATTATTATTTATTCTACATCTTAGAATATGTTGATTAATCAATCATTGTTGTATAGTCTTCATCTGAAATATTTGTTCAAGAATCACTAATAGATGCCATTTCTTTCTGAGTGGTTGTTTATGTGGTGGTAACTTTCTATGCACTCACAAATAAATAATATTTGGGGACATATTATTTGGTACATTGCTTAGTATAATGATTTGAACACAAAGTAGGCAACATTCCTTTATATCTTGATTTTGGAAATGTCATGAAGAACTTTTTGATTTTGTTCCTTCTGTGGAAAGTAGTTCATATTTGCTTTCTGATTGTAGGTAAGATTCTGTCTTTCATTTTTATATTGTAAAAACAAAACACAATTTTCAGACAATATGTAATAAGCATTGTATTATATAGTTCCACACTCATTCTACCTACTCTCATGTTGTAACACCTATGCCATCTGTAGGGTTCTCTCAGTTGTAAGAGAAGACCTAGATAAGTCCATACTGACCATGATAACCCCTGAGTTTAACTATTCATTGAAACATAGTCACTCGACTTATATAATTGGTTCACTAATACACATGAGATTTTTTTCAGAATTTTTTTCCCTCCCCTTTAGGACTTATTGATGAACTAACTGATATCAGTTTAAGTATGTTTGTATTCCTGGTTTTGATGTTTTGAAAAACAAATATCCTGAAGGCCCCAAATTACCAAATATCAAGATAGCTTTAAATCCATATCTGAATCTTAAGAAATTAAAACTACTCTCCAGAAACAAAAACCTAGGGAAAAAGTGTAGGAATTTATACTGCATTTATAGTTTTGCTCTTGAAAACTGTTAACCTAAAAATTGGGATTCAACACCCATATGACACACATGGGTCTGAAATTCTTCAGCCAAAATAACATAAAATGGGGCCCCAGTCCATTGGTATGCCTAGAACTCAAAAGCAACCTGGCTCTGGAGAGGCAGAGACAGAGAGACAGAGACTAATCTTATCTTTCCACAGATCTCTGGAAAGATAAGATTAGTTCATAATCCTAAACTACAAAACAGGCAAGAAAGCACATCTATAGTAAGAGAAAAACAGGAAACATAACAAGCAAGAGTATTAGATCTTCTGATCTTCCCATACTGCGATTATTAAACAGAGATAAAGAGAACATGACTATAGAGAACATGACTCTATTTGACAAGTGCCCTACAGGACTAACAGGTTACAATTTTTGCTTTAGAAAATATTTCATTGTATGAAAATAGCAAGTTGTGAGACTTCCTTATTTAGCTATGAATTAA
Organism: Ovis canadensis; assembly: GCF_042477335.2. Classification (NCBI taxonomy): domain Eukaryota; kingdom Metazoa; phylum Chordata; class Mammalia; order Artiodactyla; family Bovidae; genus Ovis; species Ovis canadensis. The sequence goes on along the minus strand of NC_091261.1, from coordinate 32,899,416 downwards.
AAGCTTCATAACTAAGTTCTCAACTCTTATTTTCTTGCGCCGCATTTATAGATATACTAGGTGAAATATAGTTGTACCTGGATTACTGATTTCTAAGTATCAGTGAAAATAATTTATGTAGTTATCACCACAACACACAACTCAAACTGGCTACCTTAAGGTGGTCAAACAACTCATTTTGAACTGGAAAGTCCAAGTTTAGGCAAACATTTAATAGTAGCTACACTACCACTTTTAAAACTTCCTCAATTTTGAGTGATATATCTTATGGCCTCCATTTTAAAATTAAAACAGGAATACAGTCTCCCATTCAGTTGAAAAAGCCTATAATGTGAGCTTCAGGGAGTGATATGCTGGAACTAGCTCTTATCAGCTACTGAGAACCATGTGTTTTCATCTGTTTCCAACACCATGTTCAGGGACATCAAGTTGGTATCTTAAAAGCAGCAATGAGAGTATTTACACTCAGGAAAAAGTAAAAAATTACAATTTAAGGCTCTTTACTTTCCCCACCCTGACCACTGGCTTTAGGAATGGTTCTATGTTTCTTGGCTGTTTTGATGTTGTTGTTGTTGTTGTTGTTCTGCAGAGTTGCAGCATTTTTTTTTCTTTTGTTCTCTTCAGTTCAGTTCAGTTCAGTCACTCAGTCGTGTCCGACTCTTTGCAACCCCATGAATCGCAGCACACCAAGCCTCCCTGTCCATCACCAACTCCCGAAGTTCACCCAAACTCATGTCCATTGAGTCGGTGATGCCATCCAACCATTTCATCCTCTATCGTCCCCTTCTCCTCCTGCCCTCAATCTTTCCCAGCATCAGGGTCTTTTCCAATGAGTCAACTTTTTTGCATGAGGTGGCCAAAGTATTGGAGTTTCAGCTTTGGCATCAGTCCTTCCAGTGAAGACCCAGGATTGATCTCCTTTCAGATGGACTGGTTGGATCTCCTTGCAGTCCAAGAGATTCTCAAGTCTTCTCCACCACCATGGTTCAAAATCATCAATTCTTCGGCACTCAGCTTTCTTCACAGTCCAACTCTCACGTCCATACATGACCACTGGATAAACCATAGCCTTGACTAGATGGACCTTTGTTGGCAAAGTAATGTCTCTGCTTTTTAATATGCTATCTAGATTGGTCATAACTTTCCTTCCAAGGAGTAAGCGTCTTTCAATTTCATAGCTACAGTCACCATCTGCAGTGGTTTTGGAGCCCCTAAAAATAAAGTCTGACACTGTTTCCACTGTTTCCCCATCTATTTCCCATGAAGTGATGGGACCAGATGCCATGATCTTTGTTTTCTGAATGTTGGGCTTTAAGCCAACTTTTTTACTCTCTTCTTTCACTTTCATCAAGAGGCTTTTTAGTTCCTCTTCACTTTCTGCCATAAGGGTGGGGTCATCTGCATAGATGTTTTCAAAGTTTTAGCTTCATTCTCATACTGTCCATCTTCATGATGCAAAATGGCTGCAGCTATTCCAGGCCCATGTTTCTTTTAATAAACTATCCAGAGAAGATTCAGGGGATTCTGACTGTATAACTGTCTGATACAAAAGAAGTGTTTTCAATCTTCCTAAGCATATCTTTATCATTTACAGCTTCTAATGGTGACCTTGCTCATTTGATATCTATATCATACTGTTTATCTGCTAACAATATTTTCTTTCCCTGATGCCTATTTTCTATGTCCTAAAATGTCTTATACGATATCTTTCATATCCCTAAATAAGCATAGAGAAAATCCTCAAGCAGCTATTGCTCACACAGATAGCAGCTAAGGCTTGTCACGACAGTTTCTTCTTCCTGATGAAAACTTCCATCTTTAAAATTGACTCTCTGAGAGTTTTTTTCTTAATTTGTTATCTACAATAAGGGGTATGATGAAGAAGAGGATGAAAAGCCAGAGGAGAATCCCTACCTAATGAATGTGAGCCAGTGACTTATAATTCCTAGAACAATCATTGTATTTCCTCAAATACACTGACTGAGCATCTTTGGACAAGATAATATGGACAGATATGTCACCTTTTGGTAACATCTAAAATGCAAAGTTATTTAGCTTCCAAGATTTTTAGCTTTGGATCTTTGAAATTTTTAGACAATCAATTTTTAACCACTAATAATACATTCAGCAGTTTCTTACACATGACAAAATAAAGTTCTGTCAAATTTCACAGATTCAATTACCCACAGATGGTAACTACCAAATGTTTTCTGTGTTGAACCCACATTCTTTTAACTTTTCTTGCCTTGCCCCCAAAGTTTCCCAGATATAGCTTCATGTCCACATCTGTGGGTTTTGACAATACAAAAGCATATCTTTACTATTGCACACTGGTTTTAAAAGAAATCCCAGAGCCTTGCAAGAGTATAAACGTCTGATTTTTTTTTTTTTTTTTAAGTCTGAATTATTCTCTTCAGGCATGGTTGTATTACCATTTCTGCTCCAATTGTTCCTATTGCTTCCTTGGGTAACTAATGTATTTAGCAGCCTAAACTTGTAGGGATACACACTTGAAACAGTTTTATATTTCTCCAATGACTACTTTCAAGCATGCTCTCCAGAATGTTAATTGCTGACCCCTAGGGCTATTTTAGTCAGATGGCACACATTTTGATTATGTTTAGAGACAAAACTTCCATCTACTTTAAAATGCCAAATTTATGACCTATTCAAAATAATCCATCTTTCTCCCCCTCCCAAGCCCAGGCTCCACTTACAACCTTGGGGACTTGGAGTTATGGAGGAGTTTGTCTCCCCTTCTCGATCCTCCTTGCCATGGAATCCTTTGAGTGTGGGATGGAGGTGTGTATAGACTGCCTCAGGAATACCTGTAATTCCTCCTTTCTCAAGGTCTTAATTATAAAAGCAAATGCTACTTCACTTAACTACTGGTTTTTGTTACATCCTTGATTGTTATGCTTGATTTTGTAGCTAAACATTAGCTGTCAGTCAATGTCTTCTGAGTATCATGTATTCAAATTCTGCTTCTCTCATGTGCCACCACAGGGTCACATAACAGCACAATTCCCTGAAAAAGAAAATAGGTCTAATTCCACTATTTATTCTCCCCTTTCACCAAACAGGCCATCTTCTTGAATTGGGTAACAAGCAAGACAACTCAATTAGACTATCTTCTGCACTATCTCTACATCCACAGGGCAACTGTCCATCTTTGCTGTGATAATAAGTAAGCAGGACATTCCAATGCAAATAAGTCTCTCTATCATGCTACCAGTCTTCAATTATCCTTCCAAACTTTCAGATAGGTAAGGAGCAGCTAATCAATGCTATTGGGTAAGTAGACTTCCAGCTGTGAAATGAGATTTCAGACTTTCATTCCTCAAGCCAACTTTAATCTCTTCAAATGGCTCTTTTTGAGAGTGGCCAGCTTCACCTGACTTGAAATTGTATCTGAAAAGTAAGCTCCTTTTACAGAAACCACAACTTTCCCAACTAGGCCAAAGAAACAGTTTCACATTGGCTCCCCCAACACCCGCCACTGAAGGGTCCTGTATATATAGAAGATGGTGATGATGACTTGGGAAGTCAATGCAAGAAACTGTGGTCCTCTAATACCTGATATTTAGCAGCTTCTTGGTGCCTTTCTCATAGATATGAGATAAGTAATGAATTTTCACCTTCAGTTTTTAATCTGCATTATCAATTTCAAGACAAAAGGTAAAATTTTATATAATTACTTACAATTATGAATGTCCACAAATTATAGTTTATATTTCTAGTTTCTACCTTCAATAGCAGTTATTTTTCATCTTTTCCATCTCTTTGCTTTTTTTTCAGATTTTTAAAATAATATGAAATTGTGTCCTTTGTGTCCCTCCTATAATATCTTACACTATTAATTTGTTCTCTAATGCTCTAGTAAGGTGTCAATTCTTCTGTAACTATTTTTCTTTTCTTGACCGTTGTTTTATATAATTTTATTCTCCCTTATTTCAGCATGTCATCTTCTCATCTTTGCATTTTTGAAGATAATTTCAATAAAAAGCTCTGTGAGAATATATATATTGAATAGAGAAAATATTTACAAGTTCAAAAATTAGGAATTACAGAAAAAGAGAGTGAAAAGACTTCCCCTAACTATTGCTTAAAAGTCACTGAGTCTCTCTTTTTGGAGGTGACAAAAGGAAAGCTGTATCAATATTTTCACAAAATAGCAGCATATCATTACACTTCTTCTTCACTGTCTCATTTACTAATGTATCTTGGAGATCCTTCTTTATCAATATATGAAATGGTTTTAAATTTCTTTTATGATTGCATTATATCCCATTATATAAAATAATAACTTGAATTAACTCCAGTTTTACAGACAGGAAAAGGATATGTGCATTTGTTATCTTACTAGACATGAATAAAGTATCCTCATTTGAGGTTACTAATACATTGCTTGTAATTCTTATGTTTTATAACATTGATAATTTAACAATGTGATAAAAGTGCTCTCAGAACATATGAATTTAATAATATATGTGCACACACTTGCACACACTCTCTATACACCAACAAACAGAATCCTTATTAATTTTTTTAACAACTGCAAAATCCATATGATACAGAAAAATAAGAAAATGAAATGTAAAAACTTTATATCAAATACATATTTTCCTATAATTGAAAGTCAGTTTTAAAAAAAGATTTTGATAAATAGAAATAAATAGAAATGTATCTTTAGGAAGAGTAATATTATTATATTAGTTTTTTTCTCAATTTGATGAGTAAATCAATATAATTTCAAATAAAATCACAACTCTAGGGAGCAAGATAAATGTATTATGAAAGTACAAAAGCCAAAATATCCCAAGGTAAAAAACAACAATATATTGGGGGCTTCTGGGGAGTGATGATATAACCTTGATCTGGATTCTATGTATGTTTATTTATTATTGTGCTTTAAAATCTTTCAGGTGTTTGTTATGGTCGCCTCATATTTCAGTACTGATTAAAGGTGCTTTTCTCATCTATAGCTGAAAGGAAACTTGTAGTGAATAATTTCTAGACTAATTTCCACTATCTAACAAAAAATCCATTCAATAAGTTGCTTTAGGACTCATGTTCCAATTTTTTCATATACCAAATGTTTTAAAGACTGCCCCTTTGAACTGGCCAAACACTTGTCAATCCATAACTCTAAGGAACATTCCTCTGTGGGCTCAGGGCTCTTTGTCTTAAAGTTTTACCCCTAGAAATTTCAAGTCCAAAGCTTATTTTTCCACAACATTTTAAGTCATTGCTGTCTCTGAATTCTGAATAGAGATAAAAATAACAACACAGGTTAAGTATGTGGAGAGGGTGATATGCAATAATGCAGTCTAAACTGAAGCAGTGTCCACAGATTAGAAATATGACAGTCTACATTTTTGGCAGCCATATGGCCAACAATGAAAGCATTAACTTAGCATTGTATTGCCTATGGAAAAAAAGTCATCAAACAGTAAAACAACTACCCATTGAATTCTCTTATATATTTATTTCTGATTGTGAGGACTATCTCTATATAGTCTAAGACATTAAAGATTTCTATGGATTGACATCGTTTGTCTTCTTTTATTAATATTTTAGTGAAAAGCTGTGATAAAAACAATATTAGGCAATTAAACAAAGGATATTCTAAACCAGAGCCTTCATAAAAATTCTAAGGTTACATTTTCATGTTTCTGCTCCATCTTCCATAAACCATATCATCTACATTGACATGTTTTCAATTAAACTTGAATCTCAGTGTTAAGTATTTTAATATCATGAGTTTGTTAGATATACCCTATCTGTTGTTATACTGCAATCATTAATTTCCCTAATTACCTATATTTGATTTTCTCTTCTTTAAAAAACAATCTTATTTTTCTTATATATTATCCTTCCATTAGAGATACATATTTAAAATTTAGAGATTTTAATATTTTACATTCTCATTAACTAAATGGAGTGAGAGTTCTTATTTACATATGTATGTAGATATGTATGTATTTACAACCATGTGTTTCTTCTCCTTCCACTATCTTTTGATCCTTATTTGGTTATAAAAGTTCAAATTCAATATGAGACAATAAGGAGGTTTTCAGGTGAAAGAACCAAAGCCCAATCACCATCCAAGTTGGGGGAGGGGGGGAAGTGATTGATTTTTGCATTTTAAAGGGCACAGTTTGAAAGAAGAGCATTTGTCTGAATTTTTATAATTATTAAATTCAGTGGTTAAATCTACCCCATTCTCTGCACTACTTTATTAAACAGAGAAAATATAATTAACAAAAAGTATGTGTGAGTGTGCATTAGGTAGTTATCACTCTAATGTCTTTTTGAAGTAAAACTTAATTTTAAAACTATATGTATTTTGATCTTACTTGAGAAAAAATTCAAAGAAAGAACACATGGCTTTATAAATTAGAGTACTTGACTCTACTTGAAAGGTACTCTCACAATGCATAATGAATTTCAGCAATAAATATCTTAAGCTTGTAGCTATGAATAAGATTGGTAATTTTATGATAAAAAGGTTAGATGGCAAAATAAAATTAATTTGTTAGCTTTTTAAAAAAATCACTTCAAGGTAATTTCAATTGAAATTTACCTCTGAATAATTTCTGGTTAGAATTAAAATATCAGGAAGGAATGAGTAAGAATTAATTGAAGCAGACAAATGAAACTGAAAACACCATTAATTACTTAACTTCTTCACCTCCTTCTAGTCCTAGTTTAAATATAAAAATATGATTTTCACAAGGAAGCCTATTTGTACCTCCCTTTTAAGAAATGCAAACTGCTCTACAATTTTCTGTGTATGTGCTTTTTTAGAATTTATGTTAGTTTTGAATACTATTGATATATACCCCCCCCCCTTTTTTTCTTGTGTCTACCAACTAAAATGTAAACTCCACACATTCAGAAATTTTGGACTATTTCTTTGGATAGATTATTTCAGGCACTTAAAATGTTGCTTAATTTATGGATGGAATTTGGTCAATATTTACTGAATAAACAAAAGATTGGAAAGGAAGGAAATGAAGAAAGGGGAAGGAAGGGAGGGAGGGAAGAAGAGAGAGAGAAGAAAGGAAAGGATTGAGAGAAAAGAGGGAGGGCAGATGAGGAAAAACAAAAGAGTATTAAAGGGGAAGACGGTGCAGGGGAGGGAGGGAAGGACATCTCTTGTTCTACTGCAGAGTATGTGAGTGAGTGAATGAAAGTTGCTCAGTTATGTCTGACTCTTTGTGACCCTATACAGTCCATGGAGTTCTCCAGGCCAGAATACTGGAGTGGGTAGCCATTTCTTCTCCAAGGTATCTTCCCAACCCAGGGATTGAATCCAGGTCTCCCACATTGCAGGCAGAATCTTTACCAGCTGAGCCACAAGGGCAGAATACAAACTCAATTTTGGTAGATTGCTCTTTCAGCATAGGCAATTTGTCAGTCTGACAGTCTGTCTCAGCATGGTTGTCCAACCTCCAGAGATATGTCCCACTTTAGTCTATTGACAGATTTGAGGCTTTTTTTTTTTTTTTTTTTAAGAATTGGAGGAAGGCACCTGAATGGTAAATGCTCAATCTATTTCTAAGTGATCTTTTAGGAATCTCAGAGAAACCACATGTGCCAGCAGAGTCAACCAAGTTTAAGCTTCCTAATGTCATTGGATATCTTCTATTTGTCCTGCCTTCCAAAGTCTAAGGGTATATTTAAATTAAGTATTTTCACAATCTGCTGAGATATCTAACATCAACAGTGCCTTCTGAGATTCCACAATCATATGTTATCTGCAGATAATTCATTGACAGGGGCCTGATGATGACTTGAGAAAGTGCACACTCCAATACCAGGTTAATAGTCCATAATAGAAAATTTCTAGCAATCACAGGTAAGTTCTCCAACTATGTCTTGATGTCAGAATCACAGGAAATTCAAAGATTTAAGGAAGGGCCCTACCGTCATCACTTAGTAATCTGAACTGGGCATCTTCGCAACTCACAGGTCCATCATGTCCAGGAACTCACCTGCATCCCCAATTCTCAAGCCTGCTTACAAGAGCACCCTTTGTAATCAGACTGCTTAGTCAGTTCCCTGAATCTTTCCCTTGCTCAAAACTACTGGACATTTTGGGAGTGCATACAATACTGATTGCACTAAGATCTTTGCTAAGTTTCCTAGTTTTTACCTACTGTGAGGATGAAGGATACAATGAACATGTGGCTTTAAAAAATGCCTCACAGGATAAAAGTGTTTATGAATTTTCAATACTGCTCTTATCAAATTTGGAATATGTAATTCTTTGCTGAAAGAACTCTCAGTAGTCTAGGATTGAATTTCCAAAGTGAAGCATGATCTGTTTGCCAGGTAACACACAAGACATCCAGATATATTTGAATTTTACTGAACAACAGATGACATTGTATTATAAGGATGTCCCAGTATAAGGACTGGGGCGTCCTTATACTAAAGATATCATCTGCTATTTATTTTGAATTCAAGTTTAATTCAAGTGTCTTGAATTAAAGAGTGTCTTGTATTTTACCTACTAAGTAGCAGGATCTCCTGCTACTTCCATGTCACTGGGATTCACAGATCTTTCTTCCTCTCCTAAGATCCTGAAATGCTCCATGTGTGTCCAAGTCACTGTGAGATATACGAGAAAGCATCCTTCTATTTTGACACTGGCTGTTACTCAACATATGAAAAGTTTTCACTTCAGATAATTGAAACTTTGTGCTTGTACAAATCTCCAAAGAGTTAAATTAGAAAGAGGGGCTAGAGCTTGAAATCACAGGCAGGGGAAAATATCAAATAGACCAAAAATTATTTTAATGCACAGTTTCTTTTTCCCCTGTATTCATGACTCTTTGCTATCACTTTTTAAAAAAAACACTTTTACTGACTAAACATGAACATTTTATACTTATTTTACAAATAATGTGGATAAAATTTAACAATTGTATTATTCAGATTAGAGAATTAGAAAATTATCTTTACATAATAAGTTATCATTAAAAGACTATAAACTACATGTATTTTATAATTTAAAAAATGATCACAACATACCAAATAATAAGTTTATGGAGGATGAATCCTTACTTCATCTGTTTTATATTCTTTTAATATACTATAGTTTATGGCACATACTGATTATTTTATGTTAACTAAATAAATAAATGAATGTTTATATTGCTCAGTCATCCACTGTGAAAATTACCATGGTTTTTTTCAAATCAATCATTAAATATCTTACTGACAGTTGAAATTAATTTTTATACAAATAAACAGTTACACTTGTTGAAAACTGGAAAAATAAAGTGTGATAAACTCTGTTGTCATTCCTACTTAATGTAGACTAAGCGCAACACCACTTAACCCAGAACATGAGTAATTCAGTCCCTTTTCCCTTCATTCTGCCCCTAACAGCAAAGATCGGTAGTTGAGTTTATTACATTTATTATATTTTTCTTTGCATTTAATAAATTATATCAGTGTTCTTCATACAAATTTCTTTATATAAAATACCTAAGTGTCTTTAGAGTATCACAGAGCCTCTTTTCCTAATGTTTAAATGAAGAGGAGCACAGGAACTTACATGGAGGTATGAACATCTTACATAAATTCAAGAAAAAATTATCCATCATGTCATTAGGCCAGAATATGTTGATCATTGATGATACAGTGCATGAGCCACAGTCCCTGAGATATAGTGGATGAGCTAAGTCTTTGACTTCCTTGACAGCAGGCTTAATAGGAGAGACCTTCTACTGGGGCTGGTTCAGAGACACACAGGGAGACAGAGATGGAGAGTCACACAAGAGATCAGCATTTTGAGAACTTCTTATGCCATATTAAAACTTTGGAAACTTATCCTAAATATATTGGGAAGCTGTTGAATTTTTTAAAAGAGAAAGGCATCAGTCATTTATTCAGCAAAGTCCTTGCCTGGCTATAATTTGAGGATGGGGTTTGATGAGAGCAGTTCCGTAAGAATGAGAACCATTTAACAGTTGTTCTAGAAATCTAGGTCACAAACCAGTTTGGTAGCAGTGAAAATGGAAATAACTTGGTGCATTTAAAATAAATATTGGATATAGAAATGATAGGACTTTTCTGTGAATACCTGGAGGCTCAAAACACTCTGGATTCAGCTATTAGGATTTATAATTCTTTTGCTGTTATCTAGGCAAGAACTTACAGGTTTCCTTTGATGAAAAAAGAAATCTCTTGTTGCCTTGAGAATTTTTAGTCTCATCCTCTAGGACTCAGCGTATAATAATTTCCTTTGTGAAACAGTCTCTGGTACCAGAAACTAAGTTAGGTTTCCCTGATGTGCAATTCATATGTATCCTATAATTCTCATAAATCTTTTGGTGGGTACTAATTTTGTCCCTAAAGTTAAGGGTAAGTAGATTTTATTTATATAATGAATTGAAATTTTTAAGACTTCATTCCATACAAATACTAGAAACTTTAGTTTGGTATAGGGGTTTCCCTTCTTTTTCACTTAAGGCCATATCTTTATTTACAAGAGTACAGGAGGGGGATAGGGATCTTTACCAATGGTTGTGTATCCATGAATCATCTTCTGAGCTATTTTACTGTGTTTTGTTTGCCATCTTTAGCCACAAGGTTAATTATGGACCTAATAACAACTAATACTTACAGAATGTTTGCATGAGATAAGTAATGGTACTAAGCTGGTTTGTTCCCTTAATTTCAAATATTAATCACTGAATCCTCATAACATCCCTATAAGCTTGTTGCTAAAGAGACTCTTGATGAAAGTGAAAGAAAAAAAATAAAAAGGCTGGCTTAAAACTCAACATTCAAAAAACTAAGATCATGGCATCCAGTCCTATCACTTCATGGCAAACATATGGAGAAACAATGGAAACAGTGACAGACTTTCTCAAGCAAGAGAAAAGCAATGCAGATAGTGACTGCAGCCTTGAAATTAGAAGATGCTTGCTCCTTAGAAGAAAATCCAGGCATTGTATTAAAAAGCAGAGACATTACTTTGCCAACAAATGTCAGTGTAGTATAAGCTATTGTTCTTCTAGCAGTCATGTGGATATGAGAGTTGGACCATGAAGAAGGCTAAGCACCAAAGAATTGATGTTTTCAAATTGTGGTGCTGAAGAAGACTCTTGAGAATCCCTTGGGCAGCAGGGAAATCAAACAGTCAATTCTAAAATATATCAACCCTGAATATTCACTGGAAGGACTGATGCTCAAGTTGAAGCATCTAATGTGAAGAGAAAACTCATTGGAAAAAAAAACCCTGATGCAGAGAAAGACTGAAGGAAGGAGAAGGGAGTGACAGAGGATAAGATGGTTGGATGGCATCACCGACTCAATGGACAGGAGTTTTAGCAAGCTCGGGGAGATAGTGAAGGACAGGGAAACTTGGCGTGCTGCAGTGCATGGCATCACAAATAGTCGGCTACAACTGAGCGACTGAACAGCAAGGTTGGTACTATTAATGATTCCATTTTAAAGTGAGAATATTGACACCCAAATCTAAAGAAACTTGCTAAAATCTCAATGATTTTGAGCAGGACAACCAGATTTGAATCACAGTCTAGAATCAGAATCTGTGATCTCAGCCTCTCCAGTGCAATGTTTCAAATTCCCATTCATGTCTCCTTTCTGCTAATTTAATGCTACCTTAGATACCTGGAAATTAATACATTTCCAAGATAACTGTGAGTTTTCTAAACTCTAAATTTTTGCTTCAACTTCTTTTCCTCTCTTTTGCTGCTATCAAATAGACAATTAGGCCTGTTTAGCAAAGTATTTTCCTTGGAATCTGGAAAATCAGGCAAAGTCCAAAGTTTGTTTCACTTGCATCTTCCCCCTGGTGGGCATATGTAGAAACTGGCTGGTTTTTGGCAGCCCTAAGCTTAGTACTCTTGCTTGGAAAATCCCATGGACAGAGGAGCCTAGTAGGCTGCATTCCATGGGGTTGTGAAGAGTCAGACACGACTGAACAACTTCACTTTCACTTTTCACTTTCATGCATTGGAGAAGGAAATGGCAACCCGCTTCAGTGTTCTTGCCTGGAGAATCCCAGAGATGTCGGAGCCTGGTGGGCTGCTGTCTCTCGGGTGGCACAGTCTCTGGGATCGCGCAGAGTCAGACACTACTGAAGCGACTTAGCAGCAGCAAGCTTAGGAACACTTCAGGAAAAGAACCTTCTAGCTGCCCATTATTTTCCAGGGTTCAAAGCATTCAGAGTGTTGTAATTATTATAAAATATGATTATATAAAAAAAACTTTGAAAGGCCAACAATTTCCTTTTGTGTATAGAGAGACTCTTCACCTATCTAATGAAGGACAAATAAACATATATTATCCTTCTTTGAGTTGGTTTTATTTTTTAGCAGTGAACGATTTCTCACCAGTTTTTAGCAATGAACTATTGTTCTTCAGTTGTTAAAAACATGATTTAGGACCCTTGAAGCTTTTATAACAACAAAATTTTGAGCTTGACTTCCAACCTAGGGTAGGGTAGGGCAGGAATGAATGGGTATCCTCTTGAACTAGTCCTCTCAAATGCACATTCTGAAGAGAGGAATCGCAGTGAGCTGAGTGCCTGCCATCACTGAACTGCGATCACCATTTACAACCTGACAAAAAGGGACACAATCCCAGGCACATTTCAACAGCAGGTGAAATGAAAAGTGGCACTGAAAAGAAGGTATGTACTGTCATTTAGAGAACCTCTTCTCTTGACAGATACCAGTGAGCTCTCTATTTTACATACATATATTACCTTATGTAACTGTCGCAAAACAACCCACTGATGATAATTAAAACAATTGAAGGCTAATTAAAACAAATCCTGTCTCATTCAAACTGAGGATTGGACAGATCACATATAGCATCAATCATCTATTGCTCTGAAGGAATTAGGAGCTGAACCAATATTTAAACTTGACACTATTTTATTTTTGCCTACATTTATTCCCAGGTACATATTCTTTGACAGTTTAATGATAAGACAAAGATTTTCTGATATTTTCTATAAAGTGAAGACAGAAAAAAGAGACTACTTGTTTACCTCTACCACTTAATTTGAAATTTGATTTTTTTATTAAATGGCTATCTTCATCACTCTTTTTTGTTTTCATAAGTTGCAACTGGTAAATGTTTAGTAATGTTGTCAACTTTAGGAAAACTTAAGCTCCTTTTACATGCCTGGTTTAAGATTTCAGTAATTTCAAGTTTACTTATGCAATCAGTTCAGTTCAGTCACTCAGTCGTATCCGACTTTTTACGGCCTCATGAACTGCAGCACACCTGGCTTCCCTGTCAATCACCAACTCCTGAAGCTTGCTCAAATTCATATCCAATCAGTCGGTGATGCCATCCAACCATCTCATCCTCTGTCATCCCCTTCTCTTCCTGCCTTCAATCTGCCTTCAATCTTTCCCAATGAGTCAGTTCTTTGAATCAGGTGGCCAAAGTATTGGAGCTTCAGCATCAGTCTTTCTAATGAATATTCAGGACTGATTTCCTTTAGGATGGACTGGTTGGATCTCGTTGCAGTCCAAGGGACTCTCAAGTGTCTTCTCCAACGCCACAGTTCAAAATCAATTCTTCAGTGCTCAGCTTTCTTTATAGTCCAACATTCACATCCATACATGACTACTGGGAAAACTATAGCTTTGACTAGATGGACCTCTGTTGGCAAAGTAATGCCTCTGCTTTTTAATACACTGTCTAGCTTGGTCATAGCTGTTTTGCCAAGGAGCAAGTGTCTTTTAATTTCATGGCTGTAGTCACCATCTTCAGTGATTTTGGAGCCTTAGAAACTCACTGTTTCCATTGTTTCCCCATTTACTTGCCATGAAGTGATGGGTCCAGATGCCATAATCTTAAATTTTTTGAATGTTGAGTTTTAATCCAGCTTTTTCACTCTCCTCTTTCACTTCCATGAAGTGCCTCTTAAGTTTCTCTTTGCTTTCTGCCCTAAAGGTGGTATCACCTGAATATCTGAGGTTATTGATACTTCTCCTGGCAATCTTGATTCTAGCTTGTGCTTCATCCAGTCTGGCATTTTGCATGATGTACTCTGCATATAACTTAATAAGCAAAGTGACAATATACAGTATTCTTTTCCCAATTTGGAACCAGTACAGTGTTTCATGTCTCGTTCTAACTGTTTCTTCTTTACGTGCATACAGGTTTCTCAGGAGGCAGGTCAGGTGGTCTGGTATTCCCAACTATTGAAGAATTTTCCACAGTTTGCTGTGATCTACAGAATCAAAGGTCCTGGCATAATCAATGAACGACAAGTTGATATTTTTCTGGAACTCTCTTGCTTTTTCTATGATCCAATGGATGTTGACAATTTGATCTCTGGTTCCTCTGACTTTTCTAAATCCAGCTTGAACATCTTAAAGTTCACAGTTCATATACTGTTGAAGCCTGGAAGTATATTTTCATATATTAGATTCATATATACGAACATATATATTCATATGTTGGAATATATGAAATGCATTCACATGCATTTAAATATATTTTATATTTATATATACTATATTATACATGAGTTCCCTACCTGTATCTCTTATCTTTAACTATGATATATATACAATACTAGTTGGCACAGTTTTATACATAAATAGTTTGCAGACTCAATAATTTTAAAAATATAAATAACTTATTTTGGATATTTGTCTATAACACTTACATTGATACCACCAGAACAACTATACTTGTTTATGCAGCAACTATGAATAAACAGTAAAATGAAAGTTTAAGTTTCAGATTCTTCGAGTTTGTGTATGATGTCTCTCTATACTGCAGCACTTTGAAGTTTATTACTAAATCCAGTGATAAACTTTTATACCTTTGAGGAAACCTATACTAAAACCAAATTTATGTACGCTTTTTTTTTTAAATTATTTGATCAATAAAATACTTAGGAGAAATGGGAAATACAGTTGGTCAGTTTACAACTTACTTCATGAATTTGAGAATGACATTTCTACGAAGAGTGTAGACAATTCATTTTGAAATTTGGGATTCTTTAAGTTGTATTCAACTAATCAAACTTGATAGTGGATCAATTACATACATCTTTTTTTCTTAATGTGCCACACCACTATGATATAGTATTAAAATACAGTTTAGAACTGCCATGTATTTATTTCTCTACTTAAATGCTCAAGATAATGTTATCTAAGAAAAATGTAATTCGTATTGATACTCAAACACTTAATTTCCCAAAAAATAATACTTAAAAATTTGAATTCTAGTACTCTAACTATAGTACAATGTATGGATAAAAAGTAATGGATACTATTTTTTCTCAAATATTGCCCAAAATGTGAAAATTTTTAATTTACATATATGGAAATGCACTGCTCTATTTACTCCTATCTAATTATATAGAAAATTAAGATATATGTTACATCATATTATAAAATATTTACTAACTTCAAGTAGTTATAAAAACCTGAATATTTTTGGAGCAGCATAAATTTAGCAATCCTACATTTAAAAATTATATTTTATATTCTTTTTACTAGAAAAAAGCATGAACATGCATATTGTTTTAGATGTAGAAGCCTTAACCTCTATATTATTAACCATGCTATTTTTAAAAAATCTGAACTAGTACCTTGATGCTTATTTAGTCTGCCTTTTTTATTCAGAATTAAAAAAATTATTTCTTGATTCTTCACTATATTATTTAGTCTTTATTAGCTTTCAGATCTTTACAATTGAATGTATCTAATTTTAGTTGTAACATAATATTTTTCATTTCCAAAATAAAAATGCCACAGATTACAGATGAAACATACTTTTAATATGCTGGACACAAAGCTTTGCAGATTTGAAGGTTTAATATTATTCTTTAACTTTATACCAGTGGGGTGCACTTTTCCACAATAATACATTTGATACAGTTATAACAATCAAACTGTTTCACTAAACTAACAGATACAATGAAACTATATTTGTATCTAGAGATTTCTGAAATTGAAAAAAGGCTTTGACTTAATCCTCAGATCTCTAGCACACAGAGAAACTAAAGCTATTTCTACACAGGTAAATTGAAGAGATGAAGCAATTACATGAATGATTTAGGCTAAAGAAATTACCTTGTCATTTTGCAATAGAGTTTTAAGCCTAAATTTAGATATTCCTATTATTTACTTTTATCAAATCTAACATCTTGCTAAACTAAAATCAATTCTGTTTAACATTTAAACATTCTTAATGAAAAATATACATTGTCAAGCAATATCTACTTAAAATTCAGTGTATATTTGGTAAATACACACTGTGTTTTTAGTGTAAACAGGTGTGCGCACATTCATGTATGACTCTTTGTGAGCCCACAGAGTGTGGCCTGGAGGCTCCTCTTCCCAAAGAATTTCCCAGGCAAGAGTACTGAAGTGGGTTGCCATTTACTTCTACAGGGAATCTTCCTGACCCAGGGACTGAATCTGCATCTCTTGTGACTCCGGCATTGGCAAGTGGATTCTTTATCACTAGGCCATCTGGGAAGCCCCCCAAAAAAGGGCTTATTAATAACTGTGGGACTATGTGCCTATCAGTACTAGCATAAAATTATAAGTTTGAATTCATACTTGAATGTCAACAATATAATCTCTTATGTTTGCAATTATGCTTTAAACAAACTGTATGGAAAAATCAAATATAAATATTGGTGTTTTATGAATTATATCCTGATTTCTATTGTCTATTATTCTCTATAGCACCCATACAGAAATGTACCTACATCCCCAGATGACCCTGCCAGTGTAGGAAATGCAGGAGATCTGGGTTTGATTCTTTGGTCAGGAAGATCCTCTGGAATAGGAAATAGCAACCCAATATGGTATTCTTACCTGGAAAATTCCACAAACAGAGGGGCCTGGTGGGCTACAGTCCATGTGGTCACAAAAGTAGGATGTGACTGAGCACACACACACATCAGTATGCTAGGGTGAAATATCTAAGCACCTCAACATAAACCATCAAGACCTCAGCATGAATGCTCACAAAATTCTTCATCCCAGTATATACAAATCATAAGTTGACATGCTCTTTAAATAGGCTTTCTTCTAAATTCTCTATCTCAATAAATGGCACACATGAATTACACCCAATTGCTTAAATAAGAAATGTATGCATTATCCATGATCCCTCCCTTTTTCCCCCTTACATCCTTAGTCTGGTTCCTACTTATCTCTAGCATGTGCTGCCCATACTTTCTGCTTCATCCAGGTAAAATGCTGAGTTTCCTTATAATTTCTGCTTTTGCTATAATTTTTATTGTGTTATGGTTAATATACAGTAATATATATTCAGTTCATATGCTACAAGGGTATAAATCCAGTGATTCACCATTTTGAAAAGTTATATTTCATTTACAGGTATTACAAAATATTAACCATATTCCCTTTGTTGTACAGTGTATCCTGGTAGCTTATTTTATACATGAGAATTTGTACATCTTAATCGCCTAACCCTATGGGGCCCCTCACCACTTTCCTCTCCCCACTGGTAATCACTAATTTGTTTTCTGTATCTATGAGTCTGCTTCTCTTTTTGTTGCTGTTATATTCACTAGTTATCCTCATATTTTAGATTCCACATACAAGCAATATTGCTCTGACTCTTTTGGTAGAAATATTCTGATCTTCTTCTAACCTATCAGCTAACCCTACTCATCTTAGATTGATCTTATTTTAGATACCACTTCCTCTCAAATGTCATTATTAACCACCAAATGGGCTTCTTGGGAGCTATGAACACTAGCAGTGTCCTGTATTGTAATTGCCTTTTTACTTCAAAACTAGACACAATTCCCCAAGTAGTTTCTAAGTTCCTTTTTGCAGGCCACACATCTAGCGTGTTGAATCTAGAAATTCCCAGTACACAGCCCACAGCTCACCAGAACAATTCTTTGCTGAATAAATGAAATCCAAATCTATAAAAGGTTCAGGATATAGAGGAACACTTCAAGCATACATGAAACATGCATTGGAGATAAGATCTAATGATCTCATGAAATGTATTGGCAATAAAATATTTATAGGAAAATTTTAGATCTTTAACTTAAGATGACTAGGTATAGAATAATCACCATAGATATCCTGTTCTTTTTCTAGCTATGTGTCTAAAGGCCCTGGTCAATTAAGGCATATGAATTCAAGTAGTGCGTGCTTAGTCACATCAGTCGTATCCGACTCTCCAACCCCATGGACCACGGCCCGCCAGGCTTCTCTGTCCACAGGATTTTCATACTGGAGTGGGTTGCCATTTCCTTCTCCAGTGATAAAGTATGAAGTGAGTGAAGTGAAGTGTCTCAGTCATGTCTGACTCTTTGCAACCCCATGGACTATAGCCTACCAGGCTCCTCCATCTATGGGATTTTCCAGGTAAGAATACTGGAGTGAGTTCCCATTTCCTTCTCCAGAATTCAAGTAGTATGAAGTTTTTTGTTTTTTTGTTTTTTTAATAATTTTTTAATTTTTATTTTAATTTTTATTTTTACTTTATTTTACTTTACAATACTGTATTGGTTTTGCCATACATTGACATGAACCCACCCCGGGTGTGCATGCAATCCCAAACATGAACCCCCCCCTCCCTCCTCCCTCCCCACAACATCCCTCTGGGTCATCCCCGTGCACCAGACCCAAGCATGCTGTATCCTGCATCGGACATAGACTGGTGATTCGATTCTTACATGATAGTATACATGTTTCAATGCCATTCCCCAAATCATCCCACCCTCTCCCTCTCCCTCTGAGTCCAAAAGTCCGCTATACACATCTGTGTCTTTGTTGCTGTCTTGCATACAGGGTCATCATTGCCATCTTTCTAAATTCCATATATATGTGTTAGTATACTGTATTGGTGTTTTTCTTTCTGGCTTACTTCACTCTGTATAATTGGCTCCAGTTTCATCCATCTCATCAGAACTGATTCAAATGTATTCTTTTTAATGGCTGAGTAATACTCCATTGTGTATATGTACCACAGCTTTCTTATCTATTTATCTGCTGATGGACATCTAGGTTGTTTCCATGTCCTGGCTGTTATAAACAGTGCTGCGATGAACATTGGGGTACATGTGTCTCTTTCAATTCTGGTTTCCTCGGTGTGTATGCCCAGCAGTGGGATTGCTGGGTCATATGGCAGTTCTATTTGCAATTTTTTAAGGAATCTCCACGCTGTTTTCCGTAGTGGTTGTACTAGTTTGCATTCCCACCAACAGTGTAGGAGGGTTCCCTTTTCTCCACACCCTCTCCAACATTTATTGCTTGCAGACTTTTGGATCGCAGACATTCTGACTGGTGTGAAGTGGTACCTCACTGTGATTTTGATTTGCATTCTCTAATAATGAGTGATGTTGAGCATCTTTTCATGTGTTTGTTAGCCATCCATATGTCTTCTTTGGAGAAATGCCTATTTAGTTCTTTGGCCCATTTTTTGATTGGGTCATTTATTTTTCTGTGATTGAGTTGCATAAGTTGCTTGTATATTTTTGAGATTAGTTGTTTGTCAGTTGTTTCATTTGCTATTATTTTCTCACAGAAGGCTGTCTTTTCACCTTGCTTATATTTTCCTTTGTTGTGCAGAAGCTTTTAATTTTAATTAGATCCCATTTGTTTATTTTTGCTTTTATTTCCAGAATTCTGGGATGTGGATCATAGAGGATCCTGCTGTGATTTAGGTCGGAGAGTGTTTTACCTAAGTTCTCCTCTAGGAGTTTTATAGTTTCTGGTCTTACATTTAGATCTTTAATCCATTTTGAGTTTATTTTCATGTGTGGTGATAGAAAGTGATCTAGTTTCATTCTTTTACAAGTGGTTGACCAGTTTTCCCAGCACCACTTGTTAAAGAGATTGTCTTTACTCCATCGTATATTCTTGCCTCCTTTGTCAAAGATAAGGTGTCCATATGTGTGTGGATTTATCTCTGGGCTTTCTATTTTGTTCCATTGGTCTATATTTCTGTCTTTGTGCCAGTACCATACTGTCTTGATGACTGTGGCTTTGTAGTAGAGCCTGCAGTCAGGCAGATTGATTCCTCCAGTTCCATTCTTCATTCTCAAGATTGCTTTGGCTATTCAAAGTTTTTTGTATTTCCATACAAATTGTGAAATAATTTGTTCTAGCTCTGTGAAAAATACCGCTGGTAGCTTGATAGGGATTGCATTGAATCTGTAAATTGCTTTGGGTAGTATACTCATTTTCACTATATTGATTCTTCTGATCCATGAACATGACATATTTCTCCATCTATTAGTGTCCTCTTTGATTTCTTTCATCAGTGTTTTATAGTTTTCTATTTATAGGTCTTTAGTTTCTTTAGGTAGATATATTCCTAAGTATTTTATTCTTTTCGTTGCAATGGTGAATGGAAATGTTTCCTTAATTTCTTTTTCTACTTTCTCATTATTAGTGTATAGGAATGGAATGGATTTCTGTGTGTTGATTTTATATCCTGCAACTTTACTATATTCATTGATTAGCTGTAGTAATTTTCTGGTGGAGTCTTTAGGGTTTTCTATGTAGAGAATCATGTCATCTGCAAACAGTGAGAGTTTTACTTCTTCTCCAATTTGGATTCCTTTCATTTCTTTTTCTGCTCTGATTGGTGTGGCCAAAACTTCCAGAACTATGTTGAATAGTAGCGGTGAAAGTGGGCACCCTTGTCTTGTTCCTGACTTTAGGGGAAATGCTTTCAATTTTTCACCATTGAGGATAATGTTTGTTGTGGGTTTGTCATATATAGCTTTTATTATGTTGAGGTATATTCCTTCTATTCCTGCTTTCTGGAGAGTTTTTATCATAAATGGATGTTGAATGTTGCCAAAGGCCTTCTCTGCATCTATTGAGGTAATCATATTGCTTTTATTTTTTAATTTGTTAATATGGTGAATTACATTGATTGATTTGCCGGTCTTGAAGAATCCTTGCATCCCTGGGATAAAGCCCACTAGGTCATGGTGTATGATCTTTTTAATGTGTTGTTGGATTCTGATTGCTAGAATTTTATTGAGGATTTTTGCATCTATGTTCATCAGTGAAATTGGCCTGTAGTTTTCTTTTTTTTGTAGTATCTTTGTCAGGTTTTGGTATTAGGGTGATAGTGGCCTCATAGAATGAGTTTGGAAGTTTACCTTCCTCTGCAATTTTCTGGAAGAGTTTGAGTAGGATAGGTGTCAGCTCTTCTCGAAATTTTTGGTAGAATTCAGCTGTGAAGCTGTCTGGACCTGGGCTTTTGTTTGCTGGAAGATTTCTGATTACAGTTTCAATTTCCGTGCTTGTGATGGGTCTGTTAAGATTTTCTATTTCTTCCTGGTTCAATTTTGGAATATTGTACTTTTCTAAGAATTTGTCCATTTCTTCCATGTTGTCCATTTTATTGGCATATAATTGCTGATAGTAGTCTCATGATCCTTTGTATTTCTGTGTTGTCTGTTGTGATCTCTCCATTTTCACTTCTAATTTTATTGATTTGATTTTTCTCTCTTTGTTTATTGATGAGTCTGGCTAATGGTTTGACAATTTTATTTATCCTTTCAAAGAACCAGCTTTTGGCTTTGTTGGGTTTTGCTATGGTCTCTTTTGTTCCTTTTGCATTTATTTCTGCCCTAATTTTTAAGATTTCTATCCTTCTACTAACTCTGGGGTCCTCCAATTCTTCCTTTTCTGGTTGCTTTAGGTGTAGAGTTAGGTTATTTCTTTGACTTTTTTCTTGTTTCTTGAGATATGCCTGTAGTGCTATGAACTTTCCTCTTAGCACTGCTTTTATAGTGTCCCACAGGTTTTGGGTTGTTGTGTTTTCATTTTCATTAGTTTCCATACATATTTTTATTTCTTTTTTGATTTCTTCTGTGATTGTTGGTTATTTAGAAGTGTGTTTTTCAACCTCCATATGTTGGAGGAATTTTTAATAGTTTTTCTTCAGTAATTGAGATCTAACAATGCATTATGGTCAAAAAAGATGGTTGGAATGATTTCGATTTTTTTGAATTTATCAAGGTTAGATTTATGGCCCAGGATGTGATCTATCCTGGAGAAGGTTCCATGAGCACTTGAGAAAAAGGTGAAATTCATTGTTTTGGGGTGAAATGTCCTATAGATATCAATTAGGTTTAACTGGTCTACTGTATCATTTAAAGTTTGTGTTTCTTTGTTGATTTTCTGTTTAGTTGATCTGTCCATAGGTGTGAGTGGGGTATTAAAGTCTCCCGCTATTATTGTGTTATTGTTAATTTCCCCTTTCATACTTGTTAGCATTTGTCTTACATATTGTGGTGCTCCTATGTTGGGTGCATATATATTTATAATTGTTATATCTTCTTCTTGGATTGATCCTTTGATCCTTATGTAGTGGCCTTCTTTGTCTCTTTTCACAGCCTTTGTTTTAAAGTCTATTTTATCGGATATGAGTATTGCCACTCCTGCTTTCTTTTGGTCTCTATTTGCGTGGAATATCTTTTTCCAGCCCTTCACTTTCAGTCTGTATGTGTCCCTTGTTTTGAGGTGGGTCTTTTGTAAGCAGCATATAGAGGGGTGTTGGTTTTGTATCCATTCGGCAAATCTTTGTCTTTTGGTTGGGGCATTCAACCCATTTATGTTTAAGGTAATTATTGATAGGTATAATCCCATTACCATTTACTTTATTGTTTTGGGTTTGGGTTTATACACCCTTTTCGTGTTTCCTGTCTAGAGAATATCTTTTAGAATTTGCTGGAGAGCTGGTTTGGTGGAGCTGAATTCTCTCAGCTTTTGCTTGTCTGTAAAGCTTTTGATTTCTCCTTCGTATTTGAATGAGATCCTTGCTGGGTACAGTAATCTGGGCTGTAGGTTATTTTCTTTCATCACTTTAAGTATGTCTTGCCATTCCCTCCTGGCCTGAAGAGTTTTTATTGAAAGATCTGCTGTTATCCTTATGGGAATCCCTTCATGTGTTATTTGTTGTTTTTCCCTTGCTGCTTTTAATATTTGTTCTTTGTATTTGATCTTTGTTAATTTGATTAATATGAGTCTTGGGGTGTTTCGCCTAGGGTTTATCCTATTTGGAACTCTCTGTGTTTCTTGGACTTGGGTGATTATTTCCTTCCCCATTTTAGGGAAGTTTTCAACTATTATCTCCTCAAGGATTTTCTCATGGTCTTTCTTTTTTCTTCTTCTTCTGGGACTCCTATAATTCGAATGTTGGAGTGTTTCATGTTGTCCTGGAGGTCTCTGAGATTGTCCTCATTTCTTTTAATTTGTTTTTCTTTTCTCCTCTCTGATTCATTTATTTCTACCGTTTTATCTTCTATTTCACTAATCCTATCTTCTGCCTCCGTTATTCTACTATTTGTTGCCTCCAGAGTGTTTCTGATCTCATTTATTGCATTATTCATTATATACTGACTCTTTTTTATTTCTTCTAGGTCCTTGTTAAACCTTTCTTGCATCTTCTCAATCCTTGTCTCTAGGCTATTTATTTGTGATTCCATTTTGATTTCAAGATTTTGGATCATTTTCACTATCAATATTTGAATTCTTTCTCAGGTAGATTCCCTATCTCTTCCTCTTTGGTTTGGTGGGCATTTCTCCTGTTCCTTCACCTGCTGTGTATTCCTCTGTCTCTTCATCTTGGTTATATTGCTGCGTTTGGGGAGGCCTTTTAATATTCTGGTAATTTGTGAAGTTCTCTTTATTATGGAATTTCCTCACTGTGGGTGGGGTTGTATCAGTGGCTTGTCAAGGTTTCCTGGTTAGGGAGGCTTGTGTTGGAGTTCTGGTGGGTGGAGCTGGGTTTCTTCTCTCTGGAGTACAGTGGAGTGACCAGTAATGGGTTATGAGACGTCAAAAGTTTTGGAGCAGCTTTGAGCTGCCTGTATATTGAAGCTCAGGGGTGTGTTCCTGTGTTGCTGGAGAATTTGCATGGTATGTCTTGCTCTAGAACTTGTTGGCCCTTGGGTGGTGCTTGGTTTCAGTGTAGGTATGGAGGCGTTTGATGAGCTCCTATTGCTTAATGTTCCCTGAATTCAGGAGTTCTCTGATGTTCTCAGGCTTTGGACTTAAGCCTCCTGCTTCTGGTTTTCAGTTTTATTTTTACAGTAGCCTCTAGATTTCTCCATCTATACAGCACTGATGATAAAACATCTAGGTTAAAGATGAAAAGTTTCTCCACATTGAGGGACACCCAGAGAGTTTCACTGAGTTACATGGAGAAGAGAAGAGGGAGGGGGTAGTTAGAGGTGACTGGAATGAGATGCGGTGAGATCAAAAGAGGAGAGAGCAAGCTAGCCAGTAGTCACTTCCTTATGTGTGCTCCACAGTCTGGACCGCTCAGAAGTATTTACAGAGTTATACAGGGAAGAGGAGAGGGAGGAAGTAGACAGAGGTGGCCAGGAGGATAAGAGAGAGGCATGAAAAGGAGAGAGATAAATCCTGCCAGTAACCATTTCCTTAGGTGTTCTCCACCGTCTGGAACACACAGAGATTCACAGAGTTGGATAGAGAAGAGATGGGGGAGGAAAGAGACAGAGGCCACCTGGTGGAGAAAAAGGAGAGTCCAAAGGAGGAGAGAGTGGTCAAGCCAGTAATCTCGCTCTCAGGTAAAATTGGGTAGTGAAGTTTGGGTTTTTAAATGTCCAAAATTGACAACAAAAACCAAAAAGCAAAGATTAAAAATCTAGAGTAGAGGTTGGATTTTCAAAAATACAATATTAAAGAAAAGAAGCAGAAGGAAAAAAAGAAAAAAAAAAGCCACAAGAATTATTAAAAAACTCCAACAACAACCACATAAAGACTATATATGGTGTTTGCCTTAAAAAATAGAGTCTTTTTTTTGAAAAGTAATAGTAGGTTATAGAAATAAAAATTAGAGGAGAAATAGAAGACTTAACAATTTAAAAAAAAGTTAGGAAAAAAAAAAGCAAGATAAAAAAGAAAAAAAAAAGGCGGGTGGGGGGAAGGAATGATTGTAAAAATAGTAAAGATATATCTAGCCCTTCTCTGATGTTGTGGGCAGTGTGAGGTCACTTCCAAGGCGGTTCCCTCTGTTTAACTTCTTCTGTTTGCTGGTTTTTTAGGCTCACTAGTTCAGACGTGTTGTGGGGAGGGGGGATGCTGCAAACAAATAGCACTGTCCTGTGCACACAGTGTCTCTGCCCCACTAGACCTGCCCCTTCTTGCGGCGCACAAACCGTTCCGGTTCTATGATGCTCAGCCGGGAACCATCTGAGGCAGGCCCTAGGCTGCGTGCACCTCCCCGGTCTAAGCCGCTCAGGTTCGGCGCTCAGGTAACCCTCAGAGGCTCAGATTCAGTTGGGACTGCTTCTTGTGCCCTTTCCAGGTCCAAGTAGCTCAGGAGTTTGGCGAGCGCGGTCGCTGCGACTTGTCGTCTTTTCTGTCTCTGCTGCTCAGTTTTCTGGGTGTACCACTGGCGCCCCTTGTGAGGCATATGGTGACTGTCCAGCACCCCCAGAAGTCTTAGAAAAGAAGCCTGCTTGCAGTTTGGTAGGTAGAGTCTCTCCAGCGCTGCAATTGCCCCTTGCCAGTCCTTACGGCTCTGGCTGCCTGTCCCCGGCAGGGGATGGTCTGCAGCCGGCTTTTTCCATTCCATCCTTTGTTCTGTGTGCAGTCTTGGCGGTGTCTTATGTTCGAGCTTTTCGTGTAGTAGTTATCCCACAGTCTTGTTTGCTAGCCCAAGTTAGATTGTTCTGTTTACGCATGGGGTGTTCCTGCCCGATTCTTAGAAATCTCTGCAGCCCACACCTCCTGCGCTTCCCTGCCCCGCCCCCACTTGCTAGTGGAGGATTCAGGCGTCTGTGCTGTTTTTCCGCTGGGGGAGTTACTGTTGGGCTTGTAATCTGTTGGGTTTAATTATTTATTTATTTTTCCTTCCTGTTATGTTGCCCTCTGTGTTTCCAAGGCTCGCCACAGACTCAGCAGGGAGAGTGTTTCCTGGTGTTTGGAAACCTCTCTTCTTAAAATTCCCTTCCCGGGACAGGCTTCCCTTCCTGGGATGGAGCTCCCTCCCCACCTCCTTTTTCTCTCTTTTTGTCTTTTATATTTTTTCCCTACCTGATTTCGAAGACAATGGTCTGCTTTTCTGGTTGCCTGATGTCCTCTGCCAGCATTCAGATGTTGTTTTGTGGAGTTTGCTTAGCGTTGAAATGTTCTTTTGAGGAATATGTGAGGGAGAAAGTGGTCTTCCCGTCCTATTCCTCCTCCATCTTAGGACTGCCCCCCTGAAGATTTTTTTTTTAATCTCTTAAAGACATTGTTGAAGGAATCAGATCATTTCCACAAAGTTACAGTAATATGTTATAAGTGATTTTTAATCTATTATAATGTAACCAAAGAATCAGCAAATTGACATCTTGACTCTGCAATCGGATTTATAATTTATGGTTCACTAAAAATTGGTCTAAGGTTTTCTCTTATTTTCAGTTACACTGAGATTCTAGTCAAGTTGTCTAACTTCTGTTGAAGCCTTGTGCTTATTTGTTTCTCCCTTAAACCAAATATCTAAATCTTGTTTGATGCTATGATTGAAATCTACTCGATTAATAAGCTCTTCCCTAGACCCCTGACTTCAGAAATATAGGTCTTATAAACAACGTGTGCACTCTTTAAGGCCAACAGAGGCTTCCTCCATCTCAGCTGTTTAGGTAGTGAATTGGTAAGTTATCCATTTCCTCCTTTTCAGCTTCTTTTATATTTTTCCATATTTTATGACACAGTCATAGCTTTCTGTTCAGCTTTATGATTTTCTTCCCCTCCAACACACACACACACACACATATTTTAGCTCTTTTTTCCAGTAACCCTGCAGAGGAATGACTTGCAAACTCTGTCTACTGCAATGAAAATTCTCAAAGTTGTGAGATTGATTTATATAAATAAAAATTTCCACTGAAGAATATCACAAAGGTAAAATCATAATTGTGAAGGCAGAATGTTTTCCAACATGGAAATAGCATGTGGCTCATTTCACTTCTGACAATAGATTCAGCATGATTCCCCCTTTTGAAGAAAACAAAATATAATAATATAATAACATATTTACGCTGTATCCCTTACACAGACTTTCACTATGTGTGTACTGTAAGAAAGGGAGCTATTCATAAACTTAGGCTTGAAGAGCTTGACAGAACAGAGTCTGTTCTCACCAAGAATGTTTAATATTTAGAGATTGAGAACAATGATTTGTTTGAGGAAGCTCAGAGGGGATAGAGCTAACATACAGAAAAGAAACTGAGGAAGAATCAGACGATAGAAAGAGAAGACTCAGAAGGAAGCTTTGCTTATAGACATGCTGTACTTTGGAAAAGGCTTCCTTCCCTGACTGTATTATTTTAACAGGCTAACCTATCCTGAAATTATGTCCCTATATAAAAGTACACTGGGTATCTTTTCTGATCTGTCCAAGAAAAAAATAATCCAGCTCTCTATCATCTGTATTCTGCCTTTAATCATATGTATTTTATTCTATTTGTCTTTGGATTGTATTCATGTTTTGAAGGCCAGGATAAATTCTCTGGCTCATTAAATTCAGCCAAATGGGATTCAGACCAGGTGAAAGATAAATGCGTTGTTCTTATCATAGATGTACTAATAAGGTACCACCTTGATCACATGTTCAGTTCAGTTCAGTTAAGTTCAGTCGCTCAGTCGTGTCCAACTCTTTGCAACCCCATGAATCACAGCATGCCAGGCCTCCCTGTCCATCACCATCTCCCAGAGTTCACTCAGACTCACGTCCATCGAGTCCGTGATGCCATCCAACCATCTCATCTTGGGTCGTCCCCTTCTCCTCCTACCCCCAATCTCTCTCAGCATCAGAGTCTTTTCCAATGAGTCAACTCTTCATGTGAGGTGGCCAAAGTACTGGAGTTTCAGCTTTAGCATCATTCCTTCCAAAGAAATCCCAGGGCTGATCTTCAGAATGGACTGGTTGGACCTCCTTGCAGTCCAAGGGACTCTCAAGAGTCTTCTCCAACACCACAGTTCAAATGCATCAATTCTTCGGCGCTCAGCCTTCTTCACAGTCCAACTCTCACATCCATATATGACCACAGGAAAAGCCATAGCCTTGACTAGACGGACCTTAGTCGGCAAAGTAATGTCTCTGCCTTTGAATATACTATCTAGATTGGTCATAACTTTTCTTCCAAGGAGTAAGCGTCTTTTAATTTCATGGCTGCAGTCACCATCTGCAATGATTTTGGAGCCCCCAAAAATAAAGTCTGACACTGTTTCTACTGTTTCCCCATCTATTTTCCACGAAGTGATGGGACCAGATGCCATGATCTTTGTTTACTGAATGTTGAGCTTTAAGCCAACTTTTTCACTCTCCTCTTTCACTGTCATCAAGATGCTTTTTAGTTCCTCTTCACTTTCTGCCACAAGGGTGGTGTCATCTGCATATCTGAGGTTATTGATATTTCTCCTGGCAATCTTGATTCCAGCTTGTGTTTCTTCCAGTCCAGCGTTTCTCATGATGTACTCTGCATATAGGTTAAATAAGCAGGGTGTAACTGAGCAGAAGGCTAAGTGACAAGCCATATCAACCTAAAAAGTGAAAATACAATTCCCTTATCTATATTCATATATTGCTCATGTTTCATACATATTCATATATATATGTTTGTATAACTATATATGCATATATGTATAAGCTTGAATTATATTATTTAATTTCATTTATTTACATAAATATTATACATTTCATGACTGTGTATACAAAATATACCCACCAACACATACATACCCTAAGCAAATAGGTCAAAATTAATTTGTTGCAAATATTTTTAAAATGTATACTTAATTATACTGTGTTTATTTAATAGAAATAATTATAGCTTTAGTTTTGTAAAGGAATACATTTTGGTAATGAAGTTCTGATATCACTAAATTTTTTTGACATCTCCCCAAAGCTAAATTTCATTGCCTGACTGAAATGAATTATGCCCTAGAAAACATCCTGTAAATCCTACAAGGATTATAACCAATTTGTAAACATTTTAGGTTTTGTTTTGTGACAACACATAAAGGAGAGTTTTAAAACCTATTAATTCCTTTTAATCATAGATGCCAAAAACACCCCAAAGAGTACCCAGAAAGGTTGTTTAAAAAAGAGAGTATAACATTTCAGTAAGAGTTACAGCTGTAGAGAGCTCTTCCACCAACATCCCCTTCACCTAAGTGTTTGGGTTCTACACTGACCTACCAGTGTGCCAGGATCAGATTTATAAAATCAGACCCAAGGAATCAAAACAGTTATACTGATATAAGCTTTTGACACAAATATGCCACAGTCCCATAGATACAGAGCATGGACACACTAAGCAAACAGCTTTACTCTTAGTACAGATTTGGTCAAGTAATCTCCTTTATTTTTTTCATTGGTAAAATGAGGATGCTGCCCAGAACATAGAGAAATGGGCCTAACGTTCGACCACTACAGAACCCTGAGTGCACTTTCTTCAAGTTGTGGACTTTAAAGTGGCATGTCCACCAAGGGATATGTAAGCTGTGTTTAAAATGAAGGAGAAAAAATTTGTATTTCTGGTAAGTTCTATATTAAAAACAAACTAATCTTTTCAACATTTAATACACAGATTTGCACTGATGTCCTCACATGACCTGTATTTCAGACAATTGTGTCTCAGGTAAGGTACGCAAGGAACTTTGAGAGGAGAATGAGAATTCTTCAAAGGGAATATTTATAATGGCATCTCTAATATTAATATATATTATATTATTTATTTTAAATTTATGAAAGCAAACCAAAAAAAAGCAAAAATTCTTATAAATAAACTCTGGGCTGAAGATAATAATATTTAAGTAATCAAGGCAATGTGGGTTTCCTTGTTTCTAAACTGTGGGTTTGTAATCAGTCTTTACAAGGTAAAAGCACTGGTGATCTACTGGGATCTGAAATGAGGGAATTAAGGAAATTTTTGATATAGAGACATATCCACTATTGTTCCTGAATCTTATTCCAAGTGTATTTTGCCTTGATAATTAGTTTATAATGACTTTAAACTTCACAACCCCCAAGTCATTTAAACATATATTTTTTTTAAGAATTTCAACTTTATGTCTTTGAAAATGATTGGGTTTGCACTATAGTTTTAACACATATATAATTTATAATAAGAAAATACATTTTAGCTGGGTGTGCTCAAACTTTATTATACTGATAGGAAAAATCTTTGAAAAAGTTCAGTCCTCTCGGAGAACTATGTACTTTGACACAAAGCACGAGAGGCCTTTGGGACAAAAACGAAATGTAATTTTACAAGGGAGCCTGAGTCACTGCCCAGAACTAGATAATTCATTTCACAGATAAAACATTAAGAAAAACAAACATATTTCACTCATTTTGATAATATTCATTGAACCTACAATATAAAGGATGTGAATGATTGTGCCGAGAATAAAAGTAGAATAACTCCAGGCAGAAGGAAAGACATTAAAAATTGGTGATAAGTTTGTTTCATGTGAGACCATTGAGAATTTGTGCCATCTCAGCCCGGTTCCCCTCTTTACTATTTCCTGGCTCTAGGGTACCAGCTTACTGAATTTACTTTATCTCAGCTGTAAAATAACAGTGATAGTAGCATACAACTCAGAGGCGTGTTACAATGACGCCTGAATTACTGTATGCAAAGCACTTAACACAAAGCCTGCCATTTTCTAATTGCTGGCCAGAATTATTTTATCATAGACGTTGCTTTTCAGTAGGAATCTCTCTGTTTTTACTCAGTATTGCATTAACAACAGCTAGCATTGTGTTTTAACATGGCAGTGACTGCTGAGCGAATAGAAGAAAAGTGAAACATTGAGTACACACAGTGTCAGCAGGAGATGGCTAGAAAGGCAAATCTAGGAGAACAGTCATAGCTTGGCTTACCTACTTATTAAGGGTAATCTCACAGTGGCATGAAGACAGTCAGGAAACAGCATGCCTGTGCCTCTGTGTCTGTGTGTATATATATATAGATAGATAGATAGACAGATAGATTTAACTTCATTTGATGCTAAATATTTGTACATATACTCTGCCGTGGAGACAGAACTTCACTAGAAAACATATTACACAAATAGAAAATTAAATATCAAATATTTTGCTCAGTGACTGAAATGTACAAGTGTTTATATATTTAATATTATTTCTTCAGATATAGTACTCAAGTCTTTGTATACTTTAAGTTATCTATTTCCATAATATGATAAATACTTTGTGGAAAAATTATGCATCAATTCATACATCAACATATTACCCTGCTAGCCATTTTCAATACTATCTGCACATGATGCATAATAAAAAAATTTATGTGATAAAATTAAGGATATCCTACAGGTGGTGCAGTGGTAAAAAAATCCACCTGCCAGTGCAGGAGATACAGGTTCAATCCCTGGGTCGGAAAATTCCCCTGGAGAAGGAAATGGCAAACCACTCCAGTATTCTTGCCTGAAAAATCTCATGGACAGAGGAGTCTAGTAGGCCACATCCCATGGAGTCAGCGAGATTTCAAGGTGGTAAAACTCAGTTTTAAGGAAACTTGATTTTACTTCCCTGGTGGTTCAGCGGCAAAGAATCCACCTGCCAATACAGAAGATTCAGGTTCAAACTCTGGGTCAGGAAGAGCCTCTGGAGATGGAATTGGCAAATTGCCTGGAAAATCCTATGAACAGAGGAGCCTGGTGGGCTACAGCCCATGGGTCAAAAAAGAGTCAGATATGATTTAGCGACTAAACAACAAATGACAATTCTACAGAAAGTTTATAATCTGATATTCTATATTTTGCTTTCTGACAACATATTTTTAAAGTTATAATAAACCTCAGTTAATGATAAGTATCTTTACTATCATGCTGTATATCTTCAATTTATTAGATATAAATTTGCTTAGTGTTATATATATTAAAGAATTAAAAAAAAACTTTAAAATTAAAAACCACTCATAAGATGAGAAATTAAAACTAATCTATGTTAGGGTATCATTTTTCTCCTATCAAATATGCAAATGCTGAAGATGTTTATGATAATATTTTGACCAGGATGTGGATATGGATGTGAACTGGAGACAAAGTAGGTATATTTATTAAAATTTAATTGTACTTCAAAAAATCATTTAAAAATATCTTTCTTTTTAATATCTCCAAAAATATATATTACAATGTGAATCTATTCCCTTACCGTAACTAAACACATTATTATAAAGCTAAAACTTCAAATGCTTCATTCTGCAAGGTTAATTTTTAATTCCATCTTGTTAAAATATGTTATTGAACATTAAGGAATTAAGATGTGTTTAGTTCAGTAATATGGCAGAATGTAGAGACTGAATGATAGAGTAAATGAAGAGAAACCATATAAGATGAAAAAGATATCATTTGCATAAAAACCTACAAATTACTGAAAATGACAGCCTTCTTGTTTAATAATACATTTAGTCTATTTTTTTGTTGTTGTTTCTCACTGAATATTCTTATAAGATTAACACTATAGTTCTCTGGAAGGATACTAGCAACAGATAACAAAACGAGGCTGATTGATTTCATTACACATTCATTGCTATTCAATCCAGAGTTTTTATTCTTAACAAATGACAATGATCTCTAATTGGCTCCCACAGATATTTTACAAATTTTACTTATAAACCATTCTCCTTGACCGTTTCCGCCTCACTCCATGCAGACAAATTTGCTTTCCACTTGTGAAGATAGCAGTGAAACTCTGTGTTCTCTTCTTAGAGCTCATGATTGCATGGATTTCATAGTCCCCTTTCTTATTTGTCCTCTTCTACAAAGCTAAGTGCCTCAGTCACACCTTTGATTACATTCCCTATTCTACACCCTAGAGTTTATTCAAATGTTCTGGATCTTCTATTTGTTTCTCCTTTGAATCATTTCTCTAGTCCACATAGCCCAAAATCAAATCCCCCTTCACAAAAACAGACAAAATTAAAACAAAATTAATTTTGACCTGTAATTGGCATTTACATATTTTCAACTCCAATTAAGGAATCATTCTCCTTTATCACAACTGACATTTGTCATCTTTCAATATAATATGGTGATAAAACACTGATTCTATAGTTTGCATGTGGCACCAGCTCTGAGATCTTAGGGAAGTTAATGAATCATGCTGTATCTTTATCTAAAACATGTCTAAAAACAAGTGATAGCAATAGTACCAACCTCCCCAATTTTGTGTGAGGATTAAATATAGATAAATCGAGGGCTAATGACTTCCATATATGAAATGCTATAGAGACAATTACAATATTCTCACTATTGAAATATTCAGAGTGTTGTTGCTGAGTCTATTATCTTACTTTCAACCTTTGTATCTAAAAATGCCAGTAATCTGACTTGCCACTGTTACTCCAATTTTTCCCTTGGTCTCCTGGATCTTCAGCTTTCACATGCTTCAATCTCAAGAACATAAGTTACTGCTGACTACTTTCATGAATCTTACTTCTTACATCTCTAGCATCTGCTTCCTTCTGTTCCTCTACCACTTAGCTACTTCTCCTGCCTGCTCTGTGCCTCTTTCCACTTTCACTTTTGCATACATACTCAGTTTCCTTGAGCTTCTATACTTTATCTTCTCTTCCTTGTCAACAAATTCTTCTTTTGTTCCATTTATGACCTTGAAGTTGACATTAAATACAAAAATAGCTGTCCTTCTGAAAAACTAGACTATTACACATGGTATAGACTAATCACTACCATTAGCTCTAGTCATCTTCTTTTTTTTTTTTTTTTTTTTTGCCTCCCAGTTCAGTTCAGTTCAGTTTAGTCACTCAGTCATGTCTGACTCTTTGCGACCCCATGAACTGCAGCACTCCAGGCCTCTCTGTCCATCACCATCTCCTGGAGTTTGCCCAAATTCATGTCCATTGAGTCAGTGATGCCATTTAACCATTTCATCCTCTGTCGTCCTATTCTCCTCCTGCCTTCAATCTTTCCCAGCATCAGGGTCTTTGCAAATGAGTCAGCTCTTTGCATCAGGTGGCCAAAGTACTGGAGTTTCAGGAGTAACATCAGTCCTTCCAACGAACACCCAGGACTGATCTCCTTTAGGATGGACTGGTTGGATCTCCTTGCAGTCCAAGGGACTCTCAAGAGTCTTCCAATACCACAGTTCAAAAGCATCAGTTCTTTGGTGCTCAGCTTTCTTTATAGTCCAAATCTCACATCCATACATGACCACTGGAAAAACCACAGCCTTGACTAGATAGACCTTTGTTGGCAAAGTAATGTCTCTGATTTTTAATATGCTGTCTAGGTTGGTCATAACTTTCCTTCCAAGGATTAAGTGTCTTTTAATATCTTGGCTGCAATCACCATCTGCAGTGATTCATACCTTGCTTTAAATTCAACAAATCATTTTGAAGATTATCTATTTTGATAGAAAGCATCTAGTACACTCCATTTTAGATTTAGAAATATCCTACATGCAATCTACATCAACATTTTACTATACTTTTCCCCTATTAATGCAAGAAGATCAAACCAGTCAATCCTAAAGGAAATCAGTCCTGAATATTCATTGGCAGGACTGATGCTGGAGCTCCAAAACTTTGGCCACCTGATACGAATAATCAACTCATTAGAAAAGTCTCTGATGCTGGGAAAGATTAAAGGCAGGGGAAGAAGGGAACAACAGAGGATCAGATGGTTGGATGGCATCACCAACTCGATGGACATGAGATTGAGCAAGCTCCAGAAGTTGTTGATGAACAAGGAAGCCTGGAATGCTGCAGTCCATGGGGTTGCAAAGAGTCGGACACAACTGAGCAACTGAACTGAACTACCTTATTAATAGGTATTCTTTAGTATATTTCATTGCAATAATTACAGGTCTATAAATCTATTTCTCTATTATAAGAAATGACTGTGTCTCAGTTCATAAACTCCTTATTGCCAAATTCATACTTAAATTGAAGAAAGTAGAAAAAACCACTAGCCCATTAAAGCATGAACCCACTCCAGTACTCTTGCCTGGAAAATCCCATGGATGGGGGAGCCTGGTGGGTTGTCATCTATGGGGTCGCACAAAGTTGGACACAACTGAAGTGACTTAGCAGCAGCAGCAGCAGCAGCATTCAAGTATGACCTAAATCAAATCCCTTATGATTATAGTGGAAGTGACAAATAGATTCAAGGGATTAGATCTCAAAGAGTGCCGGAAGAACTGTGGATAGAGGTTTGTGACATTTTACAGGAGGTAGTGATCAAAACCATCACCAAGAATACAAAAAGGCAAAATGATTGTCTGAGGTGGCCTTAAAAACTGAGAAAATAAGACAAGTGAAAGGCAAAGGAGAAAAGGAAAGATATACCCATTCGAATGAAAAGGTACTCAAATAGAAAAGAGAGATAAGAAAGTCTTCCTCAGTGATCAATGCAAAGAAATAGAGGAAAATAATAGAATGGGAAAGACTAGGGATCTTCCAGAAAATTAGAGATACCAAGGAAACATTTCATGCAAAGATGAGCATCATAAAGGAAACAAACAGTATGGACCTAACAGAGGAGAGGGTATTAAGAGGTGGCAAGAATACACAGAAGAACCGTTCAAAATATATCTTTGTTGTGGAGTCACTCAGTGATGTCTGACTCTTTGCAACCCAGATAACCACAATGGTGTGAACACGAATCTAGAGCCTGACATCCTGGAGTGTGAAGTCAAGTGGGTCTTAGGAAAAATCACTATAAACAAAGCTAGTAGAGGTGATGGAATCCCAGTTGAGCTATTTCAAATCTTAAAAGATGATGCTGTAGAAGTGCTACACTCAATATGCCAGCAATTTGGAAAACTCAGCAGTGATCATAGAACTGGAAAAGGTCAGTTTTCATTCCAATCCCAGAGAAAGGCAAAGCCAAATAATGTTCAAACTACTGCACAATTGCACTCATATCACATGCTGGCAAAGTAATGCTCAAAAATCTCCAAGCAAGGCATCCATAGTACCTGAAATGTGAACTTCCAGATGTTCAAGCTGGATTTAGAAAAGGCAGAGAGAGATCAAATTGCCAACATCCGCTGAATCATAGGAAAAGCAAGAGAATTTCAGAAAAGCTTCTGCTTCATTGACTACACTGAAGCTTTTGACTGTGTGGATCCCAACAAACTGTTGAAAATTATTCAAAAGATAGAATACCAGACCAACTTACCTGCCTTCTGAGAAACCTGTATACAGGTCAAGAAGCAATAATTAGAACTGGACATGGAAGGTTGGACTGGTTCCAAATTGAGAAAGAGTTGAAAGTCAGGAAGGGTGGCAGTGAGGAGACACCCCTCATCCAAGGTAAGGAGCAGTGGCTGTGCTTTGCTGGGGCAGCTGTGAAGAGATACCCCATGCTAAAGGTAAGAGAAAACCAAGTAATATGGTAAGTGTTGCAAGAGGGCATCAGAGGGCAGACACACTGAAACCATACTCACAGAAAACTAGTCAACATAATCACACTAGGACCACAGCCTTGTCTAACTCAATGAAACCAAGCCATGCCCGTGGAGCAACCCAAGATGGGCGGCTCATGGTAGAGAGGTCTGACAGAATGTGGTCCACTGGAGAAGGGAATGGCAAACCACTTCAGTATTCTTGCCTTGAGAACCCCATGAACAGTACAAAAAAGCAAAATAATAGGATACTGAAACAGGAACTCCCCAGGTCAGTAGGTGCCCAATATGCTACTGGAGATCAGTGGAGAAATAACTCTAGAAAGAATGAAGGGATGGAGCCAAAGCAAAACAATACCCAGCTGTGGATGTGACTGGTGATAGAAGCAAGGTCCAATGCTGTAAGAGCAATATTGCATAGGAACCTGGAATGTTAGGTCCATGAATCAAGGCAAATTGGGAGTGGTCAACAAGAGATGGAAAGAGTGAATGTTGACATTCTAGGAATCAGTGAACTAAAATCGACTGGAATGGGTGAATTTAAGTCAGATGACCATTATATCTACTACTGTGTGCAGGAATCCCTCAGAAGAAATGGAGTAGCCATCATGGTCAACAAAAGAGTCTGAAATACAGTACTTGGATGCAATCTCAAAAACGACAGAATGATCTCTGTTCGTCTCCAAGGCAAACCATTCAATATCATGGTAATCCAAGTCCATGTCCCAACCAGTAACGCTGAAGAAGCTGAAGTTGAATGGTTCTATGAAGACCTACAAGACCTTTTAGAACTAACACCCAAAAAAGATGTCCTTTTCATTACGGGGTACTGGAATGCAAAAGTAGGAAGTCAAGAAACACCTGGAGTAACAAGCAAATTTGGCCTTAGAATGCAGAATGAAGCAGGGCAAAGAATAATAGAGTTTTGCCAAGAAAATGCACTGGTCACAGCAAACACCCACTTCCAACAACACAAGAGAAGACTCTACACATGGACTTCACCA
The DNA here is from genome assembly GCF_042477335.2 of Ovis canadensis. Classification (NCBI taxonomy): domain Eukaryota; kingdom Metazoa; phylum Chordata; class Mammalia; order Artiodactyla; family Bovidae; genus Ovis; species Ovis canadensis. The sequence continues at coordinate 32,862,016 of NC_091261.1, read as the reverse complement.
GATGGTCAACACCGAAATCAGATTGATTATATTCTTTGCAGCCAAAGATGGAGAAGCTCTATACAGTCAACAAAAACAAGACCAGTAGCTGACTGTGGCTCAAATTCAGACTTAAATTGAAGAAAGTAGGGAAAACAGCTAGACCATTCAGGTATGACCTAAATAAAATCCCTTATGATTATACAGTGGAAGTGAGAAATAGATTTAAGGGCCTAGATATGATAGAGTGCCTGATGAACTATGGAATGAGGTTCCTGACATTGTACAGAAGACAGGGATCAAGATCATCCCCATGGAAAAGAAATGCAAAAAAGCAGTATGGCTGTCTGGGGAGGCCTTATGAATAGCTGTGAAAAGAAGAGAGGCTAAAAGCAAAGGAGAAAAGGAAAGATATAAGCATCTGAATGAAGAGTTCAAAACAATAGCAAGAAGAGATAGGAAAGCCTTCTTCAGCGATCAATGCAAAGAAATAGAGGAAAACAACAGAATGGGAAAGACTAGAGATCTCTTCAAGAAAATTAGAGATACCAAGGGAACATTTCATGTGAAGATGGGCTCGATAAAGGACAGAAATGGTATGGACCTAACAGAAGCAGAAGATATTAAGAAGAGGTGGCAAGAATACACAGAAGAACTATACAAAAAAGATCTTCATGACCCAGATAATCATGATGGTGTGATCACTCATCTAGAGCCAGACATCCTAGAATGTGAAGTCAAGTGGGCCTTAGAAAGCATCACTACGAACAAAGCTAGTGGAGGTGATGGAATTCCAGGTGAGCTATTTCAAATCCTGAAAGATGATGCTATCAAAGTGCTGCACTCAATATGCCAGCACATTTGGAAAACTCAGCAGTAGCCACAGGACTGGAAAAGGTCAGTTTTCATTCCAATCCCAAAGAAAGGCAATGCCAAAGAATGCTCAAACTACCACACAATTGCACTCATCTCACATGTTAGTAAAGTAATGCTCAAATTCTGCAAACCAGGCTTCAGCAATACGTGAACCGTGAAATTCCTGATGTTCAAGCTGGTTTTAGAAAAGGCAGAGGAACCAGAGATCAAATTACCTATATCTGTTGGATCATGGAAAAAGCAATAGAGTTCCAGAAAAACATCTATTTCTGCTTCATTGACTATGCCAAAGTCTTTGACTGTGTGGATCACAAGAAACTGTGGAAAATTCTGAAAGAGATGGGAATACCAGACCACCTGACCTGTCTCTTGAGAAATCTGTATGCAGGTCAGGAACCAACAGTTAGAACTGGACATGGAACAACAGACTGGGTTCCAAATAGGAAAAGGAGTATGTCAAGGCCATATATTGTCACCCATCTTATTTAACTTCTATGCAGAGTACATCATGAGAAATGCTGGACTGGAAGAAACACAAGCTGGAATCAAGATTGCCGGGAGAAATATCAATAACCTCAGATATGCAGATGAAACCACTCTTATGGCAGAAAGTGAAGAGGAATTAAAGAGCCTCTTGATGAAAGTGAAAGAGGAGAGCGAAAAAGTTGGCTTAAAGCTCAAGATTCAGAAAACGAAGATCCTGGCATCCGGTCCCATCACTTCATGGGAAATAGATGGGGAAACGGTAGAAACAGTGTCAGACTTTATTTTTGGGGGCTCCAAAATCACTGCAAATGGTGATTGTAGCCACAAAATTAAAAGACACTCCTTGGAAGAAAAGTTATGAGCAACCTAGATAGCATATTCAAAAGCAGGGACATTACTTTGCCGACTAAGGTTAGTCTAGTCAAGGCTATGGTTTTTCCAGTAGTCAAGTATGGATGTGACAGTTGGACTGAGGAAAGCTGAGTGCTGAAGAATGTCGTGTTGGATAAGACTCTTGAAATTCCCTTGGACTGCAAGGAAATTCAACCAGTCCATTCTAAAGGAGATTAGCCCTGGGATATCTTTGCAAGGAATGATGCTAAGGCTGAAAGAAACTCCAGTACTTTGGCCACCTCATATGAAGAGTTGACTCATTGGAAAAGACTCTGATGCTGGGAAGGATTGGGGGTAGGAGGAGAAGGGGATGACAGATGATAAAATGGCTGGATGGCATCAGTGACTCGATGGACGTGAATCTGAGTGAACTCTGGGAGTTGGTGATGGACAGGGAGGCCTGGCATGCTTCGATCATGAGGTCACAGTCAGACACGACTGAGCGACTGAACTGAACTGAACATCAAGGCTGTACATCATCACTCTGCTTCTTTAATTTAGATGCAGAGTGCTGCTGCCGCTGCTAAGTCGTGTCAGTCGTGTCCAATTCTGTGCGACCCCGTAGACAGCAGCCCACCAGGCTCCACCATCCCTGGCATTCTCCAGGCAGGAACACCGGAGTGAGTTGCCATTTCCCTCTCCAATGCATGAAAGTGAAAAGTGAAAGTGAAGTCACTGAGTCGTGTCCAACTCTCAGCGACCCTATGGACTGCAGCCCACCAGGCTCCTCCATCGATGAGTTTTTCCAGGCAAGAGTACTGGAGCAGGGTGCCATTGCCTTCTTTGTATATGCAGAGTACATAATGCGAAATGCTGGAGTAGATAAAGCACAAGCTGGAATCAAGTTTGCCAGGAGAAATATCAATAACCTCAGATATGCAGATGACACCACTCCTATGGCAGAAAGCTAAAAGAACTAAAGAGCTTCTTGATGTGGGTAAAAGAGGAGAAGCAAAAGGCTGCCTGAAAAATGAACGTTCAAAAAACCAAGATTATGGTATCTGGCCCCATTACTTCATAACAAATAGATGGGAAACAATGGAAACAGTGAGAGGCTTTCTTTTCTTGGGCCCAAAATCACTGCAGATGGCGATTGCAGCCATGAAATTAAAAGATGCTTTCTCCTTGGAAGAAAAGATATGACCAACCTAGACAGCACACTAAAAAGCAGAGACATTAGTTTGCCAACAAAGGTCCGTCTCATCAAAGCTATTGTTTTTCCCAGTAGTTATGGATGGAAAAGAAAGTTAAGCACCGAAGAACTGATGCCTTTGAACTGGTGTTGGAGAAGACACTTGGGAGTTCCTTGCACTGCAAGGAGATCAAATCAGTCAGTCCTAAATGAAATCAGTCCTGAATATTCATTGGAAGGACTGATGCTGAAGCTGAAACTCTAATACTTTGGATACCTGATGTGAAAAGCAGACTCACTAGAAAACACCCTGATTTTGGGAAAGATTGAAGGCAGGAGAGAAGGGCATGACAGAGGACGAGTTGGTTGGATGGCATACCGATTCAATGGACATGAGTGTCAGCAAGCTTCAGGAGATGGTGAAGGGCAGGGACGCCTGGCATGCTGCAGTCCACAGGTTCTTAAAGAGCTGGACAAGACTGAGTGACTGAACAACAAGTATTAGAAAAACTAAAGTTATTCATATTTTTATTTATATGCTTTTCTTCTAGCATTTTTATGACACAATCACAAACTGGCAGACGATTCAGTGTGTTCAGCCTACAGCTCTATCTTATTAGTCTACCAGGTATTTCTCCACTGTTTCAATTTAAAACTGAGTTGTTTTTTTTTTCCTAGATTATGACTTTAGAAATGCTAAGATAAGACCTGTTCTAATAGTGGATTTCTGTGGTTACTCTTTGCTCAGCATATTTCCCTTTTTCTGATAAAAGTATAAAATCCTGAACATATCTCTTGATTGATAATGATATTTACAATGTGAGTTATAAAAATCGATTAGTACATGAGACCAAAGATGTAATGTAGAGGGAAAGCAATAGTTGAGTTTTCTGATTGGCAGACTTTTTTTTCTTTATAATTGTTTTTCTCATTTCCTTTTCTCTTTTTCTTCATTTTGTAATTTTTAACAGCATATTTTTCAGGCATCACTGGCAGTCAGCATATGATTTAGTCTTCATAAATATGAGTATTATATTCATTGATCATAATTATTTCTTCAGAGATGGGCATATGACTTAATCCACATTAATGATACCCAACATGGAACATTTTAATTAATTGACAGAGGAGAAAATGCACATTTTTTAACTCAGGAAAACTTAAGCCTGAGTTAGAGAAAAGCTATCAAATTTAAAGCCTGCTGGAGAAGACGATGGCACCCTACTCCAGTACTCTTGCCTGGAAAATCCCATGAATGGAGGAGCCTGGTAGGCTGCAGTTCATGGGGTTGTGAAGAGTCAGACACAACTGAGCGACTTCCCTTTCACTTTTCACTTTCATACATTGGAGAAGGAAATGGCAACCCACTCCAGTGTTCTTGCCTGGAGAATCCCAGGGACAGGGGAGCCTGGTGGGCTGCCGCCTATGGGGTCAGAGTCGGACACGACTGAAGTGACTTAGCAGCAGCAGCAGAGGGAAGTCAGACCAAGAGGAGAGAGGGAGAAAGAGTCAGAGAGAGAATACCAGTTTGCTGATGCTGTGATACTGTGTGATGACAGACATCATCATATTTTATGTAAGGCAACACATGCCTTTTCACCTAAAAGTGAAAGTGTTAGTTGCTCAGTCATATTTGACTCTTTGTGAACCCATGGACTGTAGCCCACCAGACTCTTCTTCTGTCCATGGGATTTCCCAGGCAAGAATACTGCAGTGGGATGCCATTTCCTTCTCTAGAGGATCTTCCCAACCCAGAGATCAGACCTAGGTCTCCTGCATTACAGGCAGTTTCTTTACTATGTGAGCCACCAGGGGAGCCTGCTTTTTCATCTAAGAAAATCTAAACTGGGATTCTTATCCCTTTCTAAGTAGAATAGTTTCAATGCAATGCCCATCTCAGTACAGAGTAGCTATTTTCTAAGAGGACAGAAATAAACACAATAAGAGGATTAAAAAGAAATCTCATGTTATATTTTGTTTCTTGATAACTGATGTCTTCATAACCTCACCTTCTGGCTCCATCTTATGTTTTTACTGTTGCTCTAAATATTCTTAGAATAATTAGAGTAATAAAGACATATAATATAGTAGATAAATAAGAAGTTCTGAAATGTTATTTATCAAAAAGATATTGATTCCTTAAAAAGGACCATATATTTTCAAAAAGTATTTTTCTATTGGTTATTTCACACAAAATGTAAAATGTTTATTTGACTAAATTGCATATTTCCCTTGTAATTGCAAGGGATTTTGACTCATTAGTACTTAAACAGTAGTCTATGACAAACTGATTTCATAGTAGTTAATTCTTGAACTGCTAATTAACATTAGATAAGTGAGTTAATTGATATAAAAAGCATGCTATCTTATATGTTAAATGTCAAATGTGTGTCACTAACAATTAAAATTTATTAATAATAAATTAATTATTTATATAGGCCATGTCATGTATGTTAATTATATTACACTTTTGTCTCAGAAACTTACATTCATAAATAGCTTTAATAAACTATTAAATATTAAAATGTGCAGGTTATTTATTTATGAATATTTAGGCTTACTTAAACATAGAAAATTATATACTATTCCCTCTTATCAGGAGGTAACAGAATTAATTATTTTTCTATTTACCATAATGCCTGTGTTGACTGCATGTCTGTATTTCTTTGACTGAGTGAAAGTAAACATAAATTACAAGGGTGAAAGTGCAGAGAACAGACTTAGGAACTCTCATCTAGCAATCATTCCTTATATGTGAATGTAGTGTTAGAGCAGAAAATTAATATATTCTAAATAACAGAAAAGTATAGTTTGGTATGCTTGATAATACCCTATAGTTTCCTTGGGTCTGTTTTTCCTCATTCTTTTTTTCTTTCTGCTCCTCTAGTGTGCAATTTCAACTACCTTATATTTAATTTTGCTGATTTTTTCTTGTTTCTGTTTAAATTTGCTGCTGATTCCCTCTGGTAACTTTTCCATGTTTGCTATTGTAATTTTCAACTCCAGAATTTCTTTTTTGCTTCTTTTTGTAATTTCTCTTTATTAATAATCCATATAATTTTCCCTGTTTCTACCATTACCACACCTCTTTGAGTATATTTAATACAGTTACTTTTTTTTAAAATAGTAATTGGGCTTACTCATGGTTGATTTCTGCTAGCTAGTTAAAAATGAAAAAAGAGTGAAGAAACAAAAATCAAAAATAAAACTGAAGTAAAAATAGTGACCTTACACAAATAGAAGGGATAACAAAAGAATATTTCATATTGTTAAGAACTTATGACAATTTAGATAATTTAATTCCTAAAAATATAAAAATTATAAGAACTGAATCAAAACTAAATAGAAAATCTCAATAGACATTTAACAAGAAATTAAATCAGTAATTGAAAACCATCCCATAAGTAAAAGTCAAGGATCAGCTGGCTTCACTGATGAAATCTGCCAAACACCTAAGAAGAGTTAAATCCTGCTTGAATTCTTTTCAAGAAATAGAGCATGAAGGAACAATTCCTCATACAGCTTGAGGACAGCATTACCTTGATACCAAAGCCAGTGAAAGATTAGAAAGCTAAGATGACAAAACGACAAGCTAATATCTCTTATGGATATAGATGCAAAACAGTTAAACATCTAAAATATGAGGTTTATCACAAGTGGTCCAATGAAGGAAAATCAAAGTGACAAAGCACATTAACAGGATTAAGGAAGGAAACAATACATGATTATCTCAGTAGATGCAGAAAAAGCATCTAACAAAATTCAAAACCCTTCACAATAAAAACACTCAGAAAACTAGGGATAGAAGGACTTTCCTTAAGGTGATTAATGGCATTTATTAAAAACCAACACCTAACATCATGCTCAATAGTGAAAAGATTGACAGCTTTTCCCAGTAAGATTAAGAACAGGACAAAAATATCTTTCACCACTGCCTTTCAATATTGTATTGGAAATTCTAGCAGAGCAATTAGGCAAGAGAAAAAAGGAGTAGGCATCCAAATTGGAAAAGATTAAGTAAAATTATTTCTGGTTACAAATGATATGATTTTATAAAGAAAACTCCATAGAATGCAAAAGAAAGCTACTAAGGCTAATAAATTCAGCAATGTTGCAGGGTAAACAAAATCAACTCACATCAGTTGTGCTTCTATACACAAGCAATGCACTAATGTAAAGAAAATTAAGAAAATACCTTTACTTCTTACAGTATCACAAAGAATAAAATTTCTAGTAATTAATCAATAACATAAAACAGCTGCATACTAAAAACTGTACGATATTGATAAAATAAAAAACGCTTAAATGGAGAGGCATGGACTTAGTATTTTTTAAGACTGCAATATGCCCCAAAGCAATCTACACATAAAATGCAATTGCTGTGAAAATTTCAATGACTTTTTTTGTGTGTTTGTTTGTTTTAAGAAATGTAAAAGCTGATCCTACATTCATATGGAATTACAAGGAGTTCTGGTTAGTCAAAACTACTGAAAAAATAAAAAGAATTAGGAAAATACAGAGCGTGATTTTGAAACTTACTAGAGAGCTACAATCATCAAAAAAGTGTGATAGTGGTGTAAGAGCAAACATATAGAGCAACAGAATAGAATTAAGAATTTAGAATAAATCCAAGGATCTTTGGCCAATTGATTTTTTTTTTAATTCAATGGGGCAAAATAATCCTCTCTGCACAAACAGTGCTGGGACAATAAGATAGGGATATGCTTAAAAAATCATGTTGGACTCCCTGCCTCACTCCATATATAATAATTCACCCAAAATAGACTAATATCTTTAATATAAGGGCTAAAAATATAAAATAATTCAAAAGAAAATATATGGGTAAGTCTTCATGACGTCAGATTGACAATGGATTGTTAGACATCAAAAGCCCAAGACAGAACAAAACATAAATATGTTGGACTTCATAAAATTGAAGGCTCATGCATTAAACAATATTATCTTATTCCACTTAGACTGCTGCAACAGAATATCATAGACTGCATGGCATATAAACATCAGAAACTTCTTACAGTTCTAAAGGTCAGGGAGTTTAAAATAAAAACACAACAGATGAGGTGTTTGATGAGAAACTGCTTCCTAATTCAGAGGTTCATCTTCTCACTGTATGCACATATGGCAGAATGAGCAAGAGAAACTCTCTGGAATATCTTTTATAAAGGTGCTAATCTTATTCCTTAACTTATATTTTGGTTTCTGGAAAACTTACATCCAGAACTATCATATAATCCAGTAACTCAATTCCTGGGTATATACCCAATAGAAATGAAAATAAATATTCAGACAACTACAAATGTTCATAGCAATACTATTCACAATAGCAAGATGGTGGAAGCAACAAAAATATCCCCCAAATAAAGGGATTAATAAATGGGTTTCCTTGGTGGCTCAGATGGTAGAGAATCTGCCTGCGATGCAGGAGACATGGGTTCAATTCTTGGGTCAGAAGATCCTCTGGAGAGGCTACTCATTCCAGTATGTTTGCCTGGAGTATTCCATGGACAGAAGAACCTGGCAGGCTATACAGTTCAGGGGTTGCAAAGAGTCAAGCATGACTAAGTTACTAACACTTTCACTTCAGACATGTGATGAAATATTATTCAGCCATAAAAATGAAGTATTGACACACAGTGCAACTTGGCTGAACCTCACAAACAGTATGCAAAGTGAAAGAAACCAGATTTCAAAGGTTCTTATATTGCATGGTTACTGCTATATGAAATATCAAGAATAGGTAAATCCATAGACGCACAAAGTAGACTGGTGATTGTCAGAGTATGGGGAGGGGGATGAAAAATAATTGTTTAACAGGGTGTTTATGTGAGGCAGTGAAAAGTTTTAAAACTAGAGAGGCAGTGGTTGTACAATGCTGCAAAAGCACTAAATGTCACTGTACATCAAATTATAATGTGAATTTCACCTAAATAAGAAAACTATTCAAAATTAGAATAGTAATCTCATATATGAAAATGTGAAGTCATGCAATATGTAGCTACATTCTGGATCCAGATGTTCATATACTCATAACTACAGTAAATCATATTGTCACTGTAAAAGAGATTCAAAAATGCAGAGGGTATCTTTAATAAAGGCAATGTAAATATCCACAATATACAGGTTTCACCATTGAATTTTAAAAAGACATTTCATGAAGAAAATGCAAAGGATTAGGAAACTGATAAAAAATAATATCCTTTTCAAAGAGATCTGTACACAAGAATTTTATCGGGAACTCAAATAGCAATAAGAAAATATACATTGAGTTTTTAAATAAATTTACATTATGAGGGCCACATCTGACTGATGTACTTTACTCTAGAAAGGAAAAATGCAACTTTTATATATGCATGCTAAGTCGCTTCAATTGTACCTGACTCTTGGTGATCCCATGTACTGTATCCCACCAGGCTTCTCTGTCCATGGGATTCTCCAGGCAAGAATAGCGGAGGGGGTGTTCATGCCCTTCTCCGAGGGATCTTCCCAACCCAGGGATCAAACTGTGTCTCTTATGTCTCCTGCATTGGCAGGTGGGTTCTTTACCACTAGCGCCATCTGGAATTTTCACACTAGGGATTTTTGGGGTTATTGTTTTATAATGATTTCTTAGGTAATTCTAACTTGGAAATATGGTTGGGGCACTTCTGTGTTCTTTCTAGAGAAACTTTTTATGCATACATTTGTAATTTTGATTTTAAAGATTTAAATATGTTCACTATAAGAATCACTAAATAAAAACTAGTAATTAAGAATACTGAGGTTTTCAAAGTACTGATTTTGATAATGTCATATGGTCCATGCAAATAATTTAAGAAAATAGAACAATCTTTGTCTTTTTCTTCATTTTCAAATACTATTAGGCTGTCTTCAAGAGGAAGTTGTAAATAGCTGACTGTAAATTCAGTTTGTTTTCACAATAATTTATGGCCTGACATCTGTGTATTACATGCAGGAATAAAAGAAAATTTATAAGCAGAGACCACAAAACTGCTTTACTCTCACTTGTTTACTTTTCTGAATGCTGTCAAAATGCATGGCAAGTTATTAAGAAATAAAATATTAGATTTTATATAAAAACTGTTTCTCTAGTTTGTTGCCTGTGTATGTGTGTGTGTGTGTTCTGCTCAATTGTGTCTGACTCTTTGTGACTCCATGAACTGTAGTCTGGAAGGCTTCTCTGTCCATGGATTTCCCAGGCAAGAATACTGAATTGGGTGGCCACTTCTTCTCCAAGGGATCTTTCTCACCCAGGGATCAAATCCACATCTCCTGCATTGGCAGGCATATTCTTTACCACTGCACCAGCTGGGAAACCCTTGTTCCCTATAAATGATGCTGCTGCTGCTAAGTCGCTTCAGTCGTGTCCAACTCTGTGCGACCCCATAGACGGCGGCCCACCAGGCTCCCCCGTCCCTGGGATTCTCCAGGCAAGAACACTGGAGTGGGTTGCCATTTCCTTCTCCAATGCATGAAAGTGAAAAGTGAAAGTGAAGTTGCTCAGTCGTGTCCAACTAGTAGCGACCCCATGGACTGCAGCCTACCAGGCTCCTCTGTCCATGAGATTTTCCAGGCAAGAGTACTGGAGTGGGGTGTCATTGCCTTCTCCAATAAATGATGCTAAATTGCACTAAATATAACTTAAATACCAAATAATACTATAATTTTTTATTGAGCATAGTTTTGGGACTCCATATAAAGTTGTTGTAGAAAAAAATTAAAGAACAGACATTTCCATAACTGCAAATAACAAGTTCTAACTCTTAAAGTATAGAAAGTTTCAGAATAATATATCATGTTAAAAAACACCTGCACATTTCACCAATATGAGTCATATATGTATATGAATGCAAATGGTTTTATGAAACAAAATTGAATCTGTCCCTGAAGAAAAATAAACCACTTATATGTTGTCCCACAACACGTTTCTTGATATCTTTACATAATGCTTGCAAGAAACATTATTTTTTAATATAACAAGCAAAATACAAAGGGTTTTGATATAAAAATGATTTGCATGTTTTATTCTAAATAAACAATTATATCGTCAATTCAAGTGGCACACCAAAACTGTAACTATATCAAAATAAATACATAATGGATAAAGGAGAGATCTGTAGCAGTAAACCATTTCTACCTGTTTATATATAATGTACAGTGTTATGAACAGCATTTGCTTTTATCGTTTGAGTAATTCTCTAATTTACTTTACCTTTTATTTGCATATAAAAATACTTTAGTATCTTGACAATATGTCAGGTTAAATATTCTTAAAACTCTCTTTCATGAACACTTATGAATGCTGACTATGATATAACAGATATATTTTCACATTTTAGATAGAAATCATAATAAAACAATAATAGTAAATCAAAGAAAGTAAGAGAGGACTAAAACGGGTGCAAATAAAACACTTAAGCAAAAGCCAAAAGTTATCTTGCAAGGTTCTACTGATGCCAGTAATTTGGAACCTTGAGTTTTAATGATTTATTGGAGATAAAATGTTTTAATTATCATTAGTGGGGGTGCTATAGTAGCAAATATGACTACAAGCCAGGGATATTTATAGACTGAAACCCAAATGAAAAAATGAATTTTAAAAATGTATTTACAGAAAGAGAGGTCCAAATATATTATTCAAGGTGCTACTTAGAAAAAAATTGATAAAATGGAGGAGTGTGAGAAATGTACAGAACAGATTGAGACAATCAAATATGTATTTAATTGAAGCTTCAGGATGAGACAGAGACAAAAATACAAAGAGATACTGAGGACTTCAAAATTGATGGCGCCTTGGATTCGGTAAGTAAATGGCCTCATTACATGATAAACTAACAAAGGGCATGGATATGCTGGAGCTAGTTTATTTTGTCCCACCAGAGTCATTTGTTAAATGTTCAGAAATTTGCCTGCTGATGTTTGAAAGCCTGGTAACTTGAATGGGTCATGATGGAAATATTTACACAATGGAAATCAGCAAACATTACAAGTCACAGGTTTTTATCCGGAAAGTTAGTTTACCAGTATGCCACCAAAAAAATCCATAACTTCACCCAACATGTGAAATTTGCTAAACACAAAAGAGGAAGAACATTTTAAAAAGCATCCAGACAGAAAGGTCATATGATTTTCAAGGATCAGTTTAACTGACAGCAGTCAACAGAGAAGCAGCATTGAAACACATAGAACAGTAAAGTATCTTCAAAATGATGCATGAAATAGAATGTTAATTCTGGCAAATCATCATTCAAATATAGGTCAACGTGCAGAAAACGTTTCAACAACAAAATCTCACTAAATTCTACCTCTAGGATATCTAAGAAGGATGTTCTGAGATGCATGAAAAAATGGTGACAAAATAATTAGTTCAAATAGTCGTAATTTTTAAATTACTGAATAATAAAAATAGCAATAACCTGCATTTTTAAAATTTAAAATAACAACACTGCACAAAAATGATATAGTACTTAGGAAAGTATAATTGCATTAAAAGATTTTATTTAGAAAAGACATATTAAGCTTATGGAAAAACAGCAAATATTGTAAATATATCAAATTTATTGCAATATATAAAATGGTAACAGAAATTTTCCTTGAGGTTGGAAACAGATTTCTAAATTTATGTAAATAAGTACAGTCAAAATACTCTTGAAGAAGAAAAGAAAGTGAAAGTCACTCAGTCGTGTCCAACTCTTTGAGACCCCATGGACGATACAGTCCATGGAATTCTCCAGGCCAGAATACTGGAGTAGGTAGCCTTCCCCTTTCCAGGGGATCTTCCCAATCCAGGGATGAATCCAGGTCCATTTGCATTGCAGGTGGATTCTTTACCAGCTGAGCCACAAGGGGAGCCAGGTATAAATACATGCTGTACCAGATATTAATACAAAGTAGAAAACTGTTCTAAATAAGAAAGCGCACTGATGTTGCAGAGATAGACTAGAATAATGAACATGACTAGCACAGAGCTATGAAAAATTAATACGTGACAGTCAACTTTAGTGGAAAAAGAACTTAAAATTGTATATATGGTACTGAGACCAGTATTTATCCATATTCAGAAGCAATGGGAATCAGTTCCTGCTTCACAAAAATCATCCATATCCAGATATATGAATTCCTAACTGAAATAAATTTTAAGAAAATTTATTTACAAATATTTTGAAGACTTAAGATAATCTTTTGGCTGCAAAACACATGTGCCAACCACTAGAGAAAATATAAATACATTTTATCAAGGTGAAATAAATATTAGTCTTCTGTGCTAATTAAATACTTCAGACTAAAAGTCAAACCACAAAAATGAAGAAGATAATAATATCTGAAAAAAAGAAAAAAAGGATTCTAACCTAGAATATTTAGAAGCACATAAAAATCAGTAAGAATAAGACCAGAAAGGGGGAAGAGGGACATTAAACTGTGTATAGAGGCATTTCTCAGGAATACTTTTAACTCGAGTAGTAACCAGAAAAATGAAATTAATATCATAGCAAGATAGTACTACATAATATCAGAGTCACACACACCAAAAAATGAAGCCGAGACGCTGTTTGTTGTAGATGTGAAGAAATAAGCAAGCTTATTTTAACTATGAGAGTGTAACTTTTACATCATTTTTAAAAACTATTAGGAAATACAAAGTTTAACAGAAGCAAAATCTGCAATCAATAATCCCCTTCCTCTACATATCCTAGAAAAACATACCTACATATATATATATACATATATATATATATATATACACACACACACACGTGTATATACATATATATGAGTAAACATATAAATACTTTTAGATGCATTATTCCTTGTAAAAATTAATGGAAGGAATGCACACTAATGGCAAAATAGATAATAAATTACAGGGTTGTCAAAATGAAACATTACTCATCAGTGAAATGAAATACACACAGAAATACAAATTAGCATGAATTAGTCTGCATTAATTTTCTATTTTTACATAAAAATCATCACAACTTTGTGGCTTAAACAACACCCATTTATTATTTCATGATTTCTCTTGGTCAGAAGTCTAGGAGATGTAACAGGGTCCAACTGATTTAAACTCAAGTTGAGGCTAAGGCTGTAGTTCTTATCTAGTGCTTGGGATCCTCTTCCAAGATGACTGGTTTTTGACAGAATTCTCTTCCTTCTCATGCTTTCCACAAAACTCGTTATAACTTCAAAATTGCTGTGGTGCATTCACTCCTTCTCATGCTTGGCATTTCTCAATTCTCTGTCCCCATCTCTCTTATTTCAGCCAAAGAGAGTTCTCAGCATTTAAGGGCTCACAGAGTTCATTTGGGCCCACTAATAATCCTGATGATCTCTCTACTTTAAGGTCCATAAACTCCATTACATCTGTAGAGTCCCTTTTACCATGAAACATAACATACTCACCAGTTCCAGAGATCTAGGCTATAGACCTCTTTGGGGTGCCATTCTTCTTGTCACACAATCAAAGCTAATTTTGTGCATTATAATTGGCTTCACAAAAACTGCAATTCCATTTATGTGCTTGTGTCTTTAGTCGCTCAGTTGTGTCCAGCTGTTCATGACCCCTTGGATTATAGCCTACCAGGTTCCTCTGTCCAAGGGATTTCTATGCCCCAAAACGAGGAAAGCTAAACAACTGTTATTTTAAATGGTTACATACATATATGCTAATACTGCAAAACAAAATAAGGCTATATATCTGTCTAAATTTATAAAAAATTTTACTTTTTTAAGAACATGTGATTAAGAAGGACAGAAAGGTACCGCCAAAGATTTTGGCACTGATAGTCCATTTCTTTAACTGGGTGATGGGAATCATGCTGCTTATTTTCTTCTTTTCTTTTGAAAAAAAAAAAAGTATTTATTTATTTTTGACTGCACTGGATCCTTGTTGATACAAGGGCTTTTCTCTCATTGCAGAATAAGGGGCTACTCTCTAGTTGCTGTGTTTGTACTTTTCATTGCAGTAGCTTCTCTTGTTGTGGAGCACAGGTTCCAGGACACTCAGGCTTCAGTGCTTGCTGCACCTGGGCTCAGTAGTGGAGGCTCCCAGGCTAAAGAGCACAGGCTCAACAGTTGCGGCACATGAGCTTAGCTGTTCCATGGCATGTGGGATTCTCCTCCATGGGGGACTGAACCTATGTCTCCTTCATTGGCAGGCAAATTCTGTACCACCGAGTCACCAGGAAAATACTATTATTTTTCTTTAGATGATTATTTGTTGATTTCTTTCATGCACTTATGAACAACTATAATTGTTTGAAATATTTTAATTCAATACTTATGAAAAACTATATATATATATAAAATGGATAATTTCCTTTAAAAAGTCCTTTTGAGATGGAAAATAGACTAATAAAATGTAATAATAATCTAAATCCTAAAATAATCGTTAGAAACAAATCAATAAGTAAAATCCACAAGTAAAACCTGACTAAAGAGCAATTCCATTAATCTATTACATATATAAGAGTATATGAATAATTCCAATATCTATCAAGCATTTGAAGAGAAGATAGAAGGAGGAAACACTTCCAATCCTTTTATGAGGCATATGTAAACTTGCTACCAAACCTGACTAGGACAATCTCACTCAGAGGCATGGATTAAAAGGTTCTAAACAAAATTATTCAATCTTGAAATCATTTTTATTTAAATTTTAAAAAGAAACAGCATATTGCTCAAGTTGTATTTGTTCAAGGAGTGTGATGAACAATGAAAATCTATTACAGTAAGCATTTTTATTAAAGTAATCCTATGAATGTGAATATTTTACCACAAAAATAAGCATCCTAGTACTTAAAATTTCCAATGTTATTGCATGGTGGATCTCTGATTTATTCTAGGATCCAAGATCAATGCATTCTATATATTTTTAAAATCATGTAATTTCTTTTATTTTTCAAAGATTCTTTGATATGGACCATTTTAAAGACCTTTATTGAATGTGTTACAATATTGTTTCTGTTTGATGTTTTGATTTTTTGGGCACCAGGCATGTGACATCTTACCTCCCTGACCAGGGACTGAACCTAGACCCCCTGCACTGGAACTTGAAGGTTGAACCACTGAACCACCAGGGAAGTCACCTTAATGCACTCTTAATTTTTTCTGGTACCATTTTTCCTCACACGCAATTTATTGATGAAGAAACACACTGGACCCAGCCAAAGTTTTGTTTCACCTGACAAAAAATTAAAATTATATTAAATATAAAGTGATGTTTACCTGAAACAATAACAATCCAAAGAGATTCTAAGCACCTATAGGTAAAAATATTGAAGAATACAGAAAATGGAACCTAATACCATGGGAGATGATAGTTTGAAAAGCGTATCTTGAGAGAAGAAGAGTTTAAGGGAGTCAATCCAGTAATGTCCTATCTGTCCTCAATGTAGTCTCAGTGGCCAAAAATATTTTTGGACTTAGTAGTTGAAAAAGTAAGTTTTTGCTATTCCAGACTTAATTCCAAATTCGCTCACATTTGTTTATGAAAAAAATTAAGTCTTTGTCCCTGAAACTTGAGCCATCTGTGTCTCAGAGAGATGGAGAATAGAAGTAAAGATAACAAAGAAAGAGGTTTGGCTGCAAGTAGAAACTGAGCATATAAATAATGTCACTTTTTAAGCTTATTCTTTAGAAGAAAAATCACATAAATGTGCTGTGAAATTTTCTATTAATATAACTGCTGCATATAATATGTGTGTGTATATATACACACACATATTATATATATATATATATATATATATATATATATATATAAAACAAAACTGATAAAATACATGCATAGTTTGAATACAAAAAAATAAAGGTAAAATAAGTTTTAAGACAATCTTAGCGGAATCTTAGACTATTTGGGTTGTGGTTATTAAAGCATTTTTGCTGTGAGTATCTGACTACAATGATGTAGCCAAGATTGCCATAAGGCCTTTCTTTTCTTAAACATGTACATCATTTCTCCATCAAGAAACAGCATCTATTCCTCTCTTTCTCTTTAATCAGAGCTTAGGTAGGGATTTGCTTGGCCAGCTGAATGAGGTAGGTAAGATAATAGTGCTTCAGAACTTAGGGCATCAGAATCTTGCAGTTTCTCTCTACCCTTCTTGGAAAGCTCACTCTTATATTCCTGACAGGCTGTTTCAGAGGCATGAGTACCATGGAGAGAATGCACCTAGAAGCCCCAAGATCACGCTAAGAGGGACAGAGTTCCTACTGAGCCTAACTGTCCAGTCATTCCCATCAAGACGCTGGGCAGGAAGGTTAATTTGTCTTTGACCTTTTAGACCACAACAGGCACTGGCTGAATACCACAAAGTGAAGTCAGCTTTTGCTGTCGGGAGCAGAATTGTCCAGCTGAGCTCTGCTCAATTTCCTGACCCATAAAATTATGAAATATAGTAAAGTGACTGTTATTTTAATTCAAAGTTTGTGGATAGTCTGCCATGTAGCAATTAATAACCAAAACAATTACAAAGCAAAACGCATTTGATTTCATAGATATTACAATACCACATCCAAATGATAAAATTAATGGAACAATATAATGAATTGTATTAGACTCTCAAACCTGCAACTCCAGCTAATTTATGGAAGTACTGGGCTGGCCAAAAAGTTGGTTCAGGTTTTTCCATAGCATCTTGCAGAAAAACTCAACTTTTTAACCAACTCAGTAGTTTAACACAATGCTGCTGCTAAGTCGCCTCAGTCGTGTCTGACTCTATGCAACCCTATGGACAGCAGCCCACCAAGCTCCTCTGTCCACAGGATTCTCCAGGAAAGAATACTGGAGTGGGGTGCCATTTCCTTCTCCAGTTTAACACAATATCTGAGTGATGTCTTTATTTTTAATTTTAATATGTAACCATAGTCTTATATAAAATAGTTTCTAGTTCATCAATATTAATTATATATATAAATACCTGAAATGCCAGAGATAAAAGCATTAATGTGTCACAATAATTTTATGTTACAATTTAATTAGAAAAAATGGGTTTCCAGTTAATGCACAAAATTTTGCATTTCTATATGCATTTATTTATTCATAATATAGTCATTTATTGTCTGTTGGGACCCTGAGTCTTCAGAATTTCATAAAACTTAAGACATTCAGTATATAGAACTGTCAATTGCTTCAAGTAGTATTATAAATGAGAATGTATATTTCAGATGAAACTATTTTTGACCTTTGTTTACTGGCTGAAGTCATGAAGCCCTGAAACTTTCCTGGGGAAGGAACAGATCAATGTGATAGTCATTAACAAGAGTAAGTCATTTTTGTTTGTTGCTCAGTCCTTGAGTCACGTCTAACTCTTTTCCAACCCCATGGACTACAGCCCACCAAGCTGCTCTGTCCATGTGACTTATCAGGCAAGAATACTGGAGTGGGTAATTATTTCCTTTCCCAGGATCTTCCCGACCCATGGATCAAAACTGTGTCTCCTGCATTGGCAGGCGGATTCTTTACCACCGAGCCACCAGGGAAGTCCATAAGTCACCTTACAGGTTCAAAATAAAGTCACATCAGAATTAAGGTGCATATAACAATGAAATAAGGTAGATTATGAATTTGCCCAGTAAGAAATATGTCAGAAGTGGGATTTCGCCTATCCATTTTACTATGGGGAGGTCCACTAAGCTTCCTGCTTCTGAATCTTTCACCTAAAGAGCTTTTGCTCTCACTAACTGAGATTATTATGTGACTAAAATATCAAAAGTACAGTAACTCTGGTTTCCCATCTCAGCCCTGCCTCTTACTATCCAAGAGAAAATGGACAGGTTATCCAATCACTTAGGGTCAAGTTTCTTCATCTGTGAAAGGGAGATGAGAAAAGCCTCATAAGTAGTGTTGTGGATGACTCAAGACTATCCGTTTAAAGCAATTAGAACAGTGCTGCAGCCATAAGATACACTCAATAAATTTTAGGTAGGATAACAGACATTGCTTTTACTC
Organism: Ovis canadensis; assembly: GCF_042477335.2. NCBI lineage: Eukaryota > Metazoa > Chordata > Mammalia > Artiodactyla > Bovidae > Ovis > Ovis canadensis. The sequence continues at coordinate 32,843,186 of NC_091261.1, read as the reverse complement.
TGTAGTCAGTTTTTTGGTTTTGCTTTTTTTTTTTTTTGAAATTTTGTTTTTGTATTATTAAAGGCAAAAGACATGATCTAAAACAATCAGTAGACCTATAAATAAATGGGACAGATAGGGAAGATGTTAAGGAAATAGAAACAATAAGTCAACAAGGATTAGTAAGTGATTGGAGTGTAGGTATTAAAGAAGTGATTTTATAATTAATTTTTATAGTGAGTGTCTTACTCTAGTAACCAATCCAATGATGTTTTTATCAACCCAAATGGATAATATAAAATGAGGAAAATGTTTGGGTAAATTTGAGGATATTATATATATATGTTCCATATAACCTTAATTAAGTATGTGTTCAGTATCAAAGCAAGATTCTACCTGTATTCATTTATGAGTTGTGTGATAGGGCTTGGTAGAAACTTTGCTTCTTTAAGTGAACTCACATGGATGAAATAAAAACAATTAAAATGAGCAAAAACAAAAAATGGGAGAAAATAATGTTAAAAGATACCATATAAAGTTTGAGTAAAGGAAGAAATATAAAACACTAAAATGGAGGATTTGAGGAGAAGGGTGAAGTAGGAAACAATGCTGTCAGAGAAGATCAAGCAATAGGGGACTCAGAGCATTGATTGTTCTGTTTTTGGAAAGTAATCAGTATCAATAGTAAGACAACTTAGGTTATTTAGTTTCACTATTTTCAGAAAACAGAATGTTAAAACCAGAAAGAAACCAATGTTAATCTGCCAGCTCACTTCAGTTTAAATTACTGTCTTATTAGGAAGTGGAAACCTCATAGTTTATTCATATATTTAAATAATTTTAAATTGACATCCAAAAAAAGTAGGCATCAAAATTTTCAAAATGCAAGTCTGCTTAATGTAAGAAATTACAGACAAAGGTATTTTCCAAATATTACATCATGATAAATGTAGCAGTTATAACTACATATTATACATTTATTTAAAAAATGTGATTTTTTAATTTACAGATGTTCTCTCTGTTTTTTTTTTTAAGGCATAAAAAAGGGTAATCTAAAGCTGGAAATAACTGCTACCTTTATTCTATTTAAAGTTAATTTAAAGTTAAAGTTAAGTTCATTTTCTTTTGCAAAGAAAATGATCACCTTCTCCAAGTATAGATATTAGATAATTGCATACTGTTATTTTGGGAACTGTGGGATATCAAAAAGCAAGACAGTTTTGAAACCAACTATTAAAACCTAACTGGAGGAGACCCTCCATTTTTGATGCAAAAATTTGGTTTACTGATATATACCTCTAAATACAAAAAGAATTCTTTTCTCAATACAAATAATAGTTATGGCTATATTATAATATGACTATATATAGTTCTTTCCCATCTAAAATCACCTAAATTAATATCTGTAGTTTTATCTCCATTGGTATAAATGAATTATATTTTACTTTAGCTATAAAAAGGTATTAAGCTAGATTTTAATAATACAATTGTAGATATTATACAAAAATTATGCATAGTAATTTTGGTACTACATTAATCAGGAAATAAAATCTGCATATAAACTATGATTTATTGAGGAAAATGCTACTTTACATCTGGTGTGTGGTGTAAGATTTAATCCTATATGCAACACATTAAGAAACTCATACAAACCATGGATTAAAATTAAAATTAAACTAAATAATGAAGCATGTACTTAAAAATGATCTTATCTGTGATATCACTGGAAAATATCATATCTAAACTGTGGTATAAACAGCTTTCACAAATATAAATCACTATCAAACTTTATGAAAAAATCCTTTTTATGAGTCTGAAATAATTTAGTAATGCATTTTATTTTATTATCCATATATCTTAAGAGCTGCTATCATGAAAATGGCAATAATTCTATATACAAGGTATTGAAACAAGAAATATTATAGGGCATCTGAAATTTCTGTTTTCCATTTAATTTCACTTTCTTTAAAAATAAATATTTCAAATCATGCCTGCTTGGAGCATATTAATGGATTCATTGGGGTTAATGGGTTTTTTAATTTTTTCTCAGAAATAATGACATATTTCTTTGTTTTACTGTCAACAAATTTTAATGAATATAAGATTGCAAAACACCATGATAAAATAAGATCATCCATTTCATAGTAAAATGTCTCTCTCTCTCTCTATTTTTTTTTTTGCTACTAATCTATTATGAAAGAAAGTAAACTAAACTCCATTTTCCTTTAAGTTATGGCACAAACTATGTATTTGAAAGCGTATACTTTGTATACTTCTAGCATTAATATCAAACAATTACTTAATAAATGTGATCTCTAATTTAGAATGAAGGCCATTACATTTCTGAAATTGCAAAAGAAATTAAAAGTGAAGCATCTTTTATTTACTCAAATGAAAATGTACACAGTCTCATTCATTAATTTTCAAAAGTACTTCTATGTTGCATTTAAATTAACAGCAACCTTTTGAAAAGGAAAAAAGGCAAAGAATCAGTTACCACTATTTATCTTAATTTTTTCTATTCAAATATATGAGAGTATTTCTTATGTTTAAATATCATCAGCCTTCAGAAATTTTAGAATATAAATTGCTTTCAGAACTCATGTCTATACTATTTGTATATATTTCATAATATACTGGGAGAAGGAAATGGCACCCCACTCCAGTATTCTTGCCTGGAGAATCCCAGGGACAGGGGAGCCCTGTAGCCTGTCATTTTTGGGGTCGCACAGAGTTGGACATGACTGAAGCAACTTAGCAGCAGCAGCAAAATTGATTATTTACAGTTTAGAAACACAACTATTAATTAATTGTATAATGAGTTTTCCCTTATAACAAATGTTAGCAATTTAAAAGTCTCATAAATAAGAAGAGTTCAACCTAATGCACAAGGGGTACAATGGAAGAGGAGTGTGTTATGAGTTATAAAAATATAAATATAAAGAAATTTCAGGAGGAAAAGAGATTTACTATCCAATATAAAGCTATGCCAAATTACTGAATATGTTGAATATCTTAAAACAGATGATTAAATACTTTCATTTTGATAAGCTGAAACTTTTTTACATGTACACTGCATAACATTTATATTTTGAAAGTATCTTTCTATATTCTGTTACTGCATGAGACAAGTATATGCACAACAAAAACAGTCTTTTGGGTTAAGTAAGTTTCCTTAGGTGATTTTTATCATCTTAGTTATACACTGAGTCACACCATAAATAAAGTCCAGATAAAGAAATTTACCTAAATAACGTCCATTGACTCTCCATTTTAATGATCTAAAATAAATATATTTTTTCCTTTGTATGACATCTTTACATAGTCTTAAAAAATGTTATTTACATACTTTTGAAAAAGTATGTACTTAAGAAACACAAGTCAATTACAAAGCTAAAAGGTGTCAAACAATAGTAGTAATGAAATATGCTCTTTCCTATTGCCCATTTTTTCCTATCCTCTGAATAGTAATTATACAAAAAAAGTGTTGTTGTTTTTTTATCACTGATTAAAGTAAAACAGATTGTAAGAAATTTATCTGACTTGAAAATAATTTTAGTGAAAAATTAAAATTAATTTAAAATATAGATTAATAGAGTGGAACAATATGGAAGAGGAGTAGGTGGACATAGAGTACATCTTTCTCCATGGATACATCAAGAATACACCTTCAGACACAGAAGCTCCTGCATAACAGCAGCTGAGACTGGGCAAGAGTACCTGAACACCAGAAAAGAATACATAGAACCACACAAGACCCATGCTGTTTACAATGACCAAGACATGGAAGCAATATAAATGTCCATCAACAGATGAATGGATGAAGAAGATGTAGTATATACATCCAATAGCATATTATTCAACTATTAAAAAGAATGAAACAATGCCATTTGCAGCAACATGGATGAACCTAGAGATGATCATACTAAGTCAGCTAGACAGAGAAAGACAAATATCATATGATATTGCTTATATGTGGCATCTGAAAAAAAAAGATGGGAATGAATTTATTTATAAAGTGGAAATAGACTCACAGACTTAGAGAAAAGTACTTGTGGTTATCAGTGTGAGAAGGGTAAGTTGGGGAGGGATAGATTGTGAGCTTGGGATTGACATAAAGACTGCTATATTTAAAAGGGATAACCAACAAGGACCTACTGTATAGCACAGGAAATACTGCTCAATATTATGCAACAATCTAAATATGAAAGAATTTGAAAAATAGATACATATATCTGTAAAGCTGAATCACTCTGTTTTACATCTAAAACTAATGCAACATTGTTAATCAACTATACTGAAATATAAAATATAAATAATATCTATAAAAAATATATAGATTAATACAATGACAGCAGTATATCATATGAGTGTTTGTGTTAGCAGCAGCAGCAGCATATCCAACTCTTTGTGACCCCATGCACTGTAACCTCTGTTACAGGCTACATGGACAGGCTCCTCTGTCCATGGGGTTTTCCAAGAACACTGGAGTGGGTTGCCATTTCCTTCTGTAGGGCATCTTCCCAACCCAGGGACTGAACCTGGGTCTCCTACATTGTAGGCAGATTCTTTACCATCTGAACCACCAGGGAAGCGCAGTGTATCACACATATGAACACAAAATACTTGACTTGTTTTTATTTACTATCACAGTTCATTAGTACATGTATTTGTTGTAATAATATATTTACTTTGAAATTCCATGATAAAGCTAATTTGAAATGCTCTGGAACTATAGTTAACATTTCAAATATACTTTATTGAATGACCAATAAATTGCTTGATTAAACCATATAACCAAATAATAACTATTATGTCTTAATGAAAGACATTTTCTAATTTCATCATTTTTTCCACATGAAATAAAACTTTCAGTCATCACTTTCTATCTAAAGAGAGCACCTGTGGTTTGAAATCTGAAATGATACATTGGCCTTCAATTGCCATTTTAATTTATTGTTTCTTCTTTTCAAAGCATGAAATACAAAGCATCAATATAGCATTCATACTGAGCTAAGACCCAATCATTCCAGGCTCAAGTAAGGGTCTCATCACGTTATCACAAGACTGCAAACAGCTTATTATGCACTAGAGCAGTATGGACACTTTAAAAAAAAAAAAAGCTTTTAAATGGTAACCATGCTGAGCTCAAATGAGATAATTATGGATTTAAGCAGATCTTAGTAGGAATAAGAAAATTATGAATATGGCAAACAGTGAAACCAAAAAGCCTTTCCAAGGAGTGAATATGAGAAGTGTGTATTTTACTGCTAACACATTTATATACTTTAGTCTTTCTTTTATTAGATTTAGAAATTATCTGATAGGTCATTTCTCAAATATGGATAAGCAAATGCATAATGATATTTTAAAGAGAATGTGAGAAAACATGTATTGTTGACTTACTGCTCGTTCTTCTTGGAATTTTAGTATTTTGCATTTAATGATAAAGTTTATATATCTGTGATCTTATATGTATGAATGGATTTTTCATTACTTACTTTACTAGCATGGTGAAAATATTCATGCCTCTCAATAGAAAGCTAGAGTTTGGGTTTTTCAACAGAGGAAAATGAGTTCCTTTGATCCTCATGAATTTTCCAGTTTTCCACTGTTTGGTCATGTTGCATCGAATTTTATTGCTGTTTTCTGAAACATGAACTTCACAATGCTACACATTTTTAAAGTATGTTTTCTAATGAAGTTGACCATTAGATATTCATTTCTTTTTAACTTAAAATGACTGAACAAGAATGGATTTATCCTGACTTTTCTTACTAGAGTAACTAACATAAAAATTAGTTACCCTATCAGAGGAAATATAATTCAACTTTGGGCTCTTCTTCCTAACGTTTATTTATTTCCTGTCTCTTTTAAGTGTGTATCACAACAAACAGTGGAAAATACTTAAAGAGAGTGAAATACCAGAACACCTGACCTGCCTCCAGAGAAGTCTGTATGCAGGTCAGGAAGCAACAGTTAGAACTGAACATGGAACAAGAGACCAGTTCCAAATGAGGAAAGGAGTGCATCAAAGCTATATATTGTCACCCTGCTTATTTAACTTGTATGTGGAGTAGATCATGAGAAACGCTGCTGCCATATTCATAATTTTCTTATTCCTACTAAGATCTGCTTAAATCCATAATTGTCTCATTTGAGCTCAGCATGGTTACCATTTAAAATTAAAATTGTTGGGAGAAATATCAATAACCTCAGATCACAGATGACACCACCCTTAGGGCAGAAAGTGAAGAGGAACTGAAGAGCCTCTTGATGAAAGTGAAAGAGGAGAGTGGAAAAGTTGGCTTAAAACTCAACATTCAGAAAACTAAGATCATGACATCTTAGTTTTTATCTTAGCGATCATCCCATCACTTCATGGCAAATAGATGGGGAAACAATGGAAACAGTAAGATACTTTCTTTTGGGCTCCAAAATCACTGCAGATGGTGACTGCAGCCATGAAATTAAAAGATGCTTGCTCCTTAGAAGAAAAGCTATGATGAACCTAGACAGCATATTAAAAAGTGGAGACATTACTTTGCCAGTAAAGGTCCATCTAGTCAAAGCTGTGGTTTTTCCAGTATTCATGAATGGATGTGAGAGTTGGACTATAAAGAAAGCTGAACATTGAAGAACTGATGCTTGTGAACTGTGGTGTTGGAGAAGACTCTTGAGAGTCCCTTGGACTGCAAGGAGATCCAACCAGTCGATTCTAAAGGAAATCCTGAATATTCATTTGAAGGACTGATGCTGAAGCTGAAACTCCAATACTCTGGCCATCTGATGCGAAGAACTGACTCATTAGAAAAGATCCTGATGCTGGGAAAGATTGAAGGTGGGAGGAGAAGGGGACGACAGAGGATGAGATGGTTGGATGTCATCACTGACTCAATGGACATGAGTTGGTGATGGACAGGGAGGTCTGGCATGCTGCAGTCCATGGGGTCACAAAGAGTTGGACACCATTGAGTGCCTGAACTGAACTGAATTAAATTCTTCCCTGGTGGCTCAGGCAGTAAAGAATCTGCCTACAATTTGGAGAAGTGAGTTCAATCCCTGGGTCAAGAAAATCCACTAGGGAAGGGAATGGAGATTTTCATGGACTGAGGCACCTGGTGAGTGACAGTCCATGGGCCACAAAGTCTTGGACATGACTGACTGACTAACACTAAGTGCATGTGAAATGTCAGCATTTCATAAAAGTTGCTGGGAAAATTCATTACTTACGAGCACATAAAATGCATTGGGGGAGATTTGGGAAAGGGGAAAAAAGAATATGGTGCTTACGTGTTTCTTACTAAAAGAGAAGAGGAGATTCTGGAAAGGCCAAGGAGTTGTTGGCCCACTCCTGTCCTGGATCAATAGTAGATTTATGAGCAGATGGGTTTCAGGAAGCTATAGCATAGTTAATATGACCAGAAAGAAAAGCAATCTAATTTGTTTGTTTTGTTCTGCTTCAGGTCCTGTGTACCCCAGATTGTACATGGTGAGCCAATAGACCCCTCTCCAGTGAACAAAACAAGTAGAACAAGAGCCTAAGCTAAATGTAAAAGGAGAAGGATATGCTATCTAAAAATGTTGCAAGCACCACTGGCTCTCTGAGCATCAAATAAAATGCTAACTTCTGAAGCAGAGGTTGTAGTGCGTATAAAATTGTAACGATGCCTCTTATGAATCATAATTTCTTAACTAAAACTTATAGAGAATGACCCTGGAAGCCCCAATGTGCTGAATAGTCATTGCATTAATTAGTTAAGCAAGGAAAAATGTTGATTATGCTAGGAGTAGAACTGCCTAAGAATGACCTCGGGTGGTCTAGACAACACGACATTTCCCAGCTATGGCTTATTTATACAGGGATGCTAAAATGGATGGGCTGAGGCATTCCCTGGGCAACCCAGATCTAGTACTTCAGATGTACTATAGCTGGTGTTCCCAGGCAACTCCTGTAAAAAGCGAGAAATCCACACTAAATGGCACCAAGCGGCCACATAGGCCTTTTTTTTTTTTTCCCAAACTCTAAAAATTAGACTCAATGAGTGACATGGGGTTTTTCCATGGCCAGCTGTAGCTGGGAATGTGGCCTTGGCACACTGCTCCCTTCTTTGTCTTGCTGATTCTGTACTTGTGATTTTCTCCTATTTCAAAAAGTTCTACTCCTTAACCTATGTTTTCTGACTTTGCAGAAGTCTTTCTGACACCTGGTCCTAGCAGCAGCTCTTAAGGGACATGCTGAGAACAACACATTTTAAATCCCAACTAATAAAAAAGTTTCTCTAAGTAGATGAATTACTGTTTCAGTCACTGAATTTTACAAAAATCTATTTGAGGAACATTTTTTTGCAACTTTGCATCTGTTAGGGCTTATTAAAAAAGCAGAAGGCTTTTAGAAAAGAGAAAAATTAGAAGAGAAGAATGTTTTAAAATTAGTTAATTCTACAGTTCATTCTATTCATTGTGTAGCAGTGTTTTCTAAAGAAAATATCCAAAGAGGTAATTACTGACTAGTGGAAAGGCATATGTCAAAATGAACTTCACATTTATAAACAATGCCCACCCAACTTTTCCCCTCTTTTTAAATGTAACTTTTCTCCATATGCATTTGTTTGAATTTACAGGTCTGGACTTAAGAGCAACATATCTTTTAGCAGCTGTTTTTACAAGAAATAAGATATATTTTAGCTAGGGGCGGGGGGAAACACATTATGTCCACATATTAAACCTATGCCAACTCAGTTTTGAACTACATACCTCTAACCTTTATTATATCAGTTAGAAAGTTTAGGTCTGTAAATTACAAGGAGTAATGGAGAAAGCTTGAGGAATTAAAGTTTTATTCAGGATATTTTAATTCTTTTAAGTTAGGCACATTTCTCTATTCCAGAAATTGCCTGAGCCTTTAATCAAAGATGTGGTGTATTTAGATTTTTCTAATGGGAGTCAAAATAGAATAACATTATTTATGGTGTTCTCGTGAGAACTATTCATCAGTATTTTATTTCAGTCCTTCTGGTATCTAATAATATTTTTTAGGATCACATAAAACATCTACAGAGCTCATATCATAAATATAAAGATATTATCTATGTAAGTAACCATTACTAAAATATATCATCTGACTTGTTTAGGGAGAAACTGATAGTGAAAATATGTGGAGAACTCTTTCTTTATAGCTTATTTTTGAAACATCAAAAATAAAACAAGGTAAAATAAGGTGAGTCTTAAAAATAATGTTAAATTGCTTTATTTCATTTCAATAACCCAATTTAAATTGCATTTCATGACTAATTTTTAAAATTTAATTATTTTCAGGTCATACTATTAGATTTCCCACTTTAATACATGTAAAATTAAAAACCAAGATTATGAAAAGGAAAATAGCTTTTTGACTATGACATTTAGAAAATAAGTAGTATTGTACAGTGACACAGAAAAAGTATTTTTCTATAAACAATACAATGTTTTTAGAAACAAAATAAAGCATAGGATTGGTGCAAAAGTAATTGCAGTTCTTGCATTGTTGGAATTTGCCATTTGGTATTGAATACAGTCTAAATAAATGCTATGTTATACATCATTCTAATGCATATTTCTTGCTTTATGTTGTTTTGACAATGACATTATTTGCTGTATATTTTTTAGACTTATGGAAATGGTGTTAGACAAAAGGCAAATCTGAGCTATTTTTTTGAGTTCAAAATAGGTTGTAAAGTAGAGGAGACAACTTGCAACATCAACAATGCATTTGGACCAGGAAATGCTAATGAACAGTACAGTACAGTGATGGTTCAAGAAGTTTTGCGAAGACAATGAGTCCTGAAGATGAGTGCATCTGAAAGTTGACAACAACTGAGAGGCATTATCAAAGCTGATCCTCTTACAACTACCCTGAGAAGCTGACAAAAATCTCACCATCAACCATTCTATGGTCATTTGGCATTTGAAGCAAATTGGGAAGGCTCAGTAAATGGGTGCTTCATGAGAGACGGGAAATCAAAAATACTGTCATTTTGAAGTGACATCTTCTCTTATTCTATGCAACAACAATGAACCATTTCTCTATATGACTGTGATGTGCAATGAAAAGTAGGTTTTATACAATTGGTGACAACCAACTCAATGGTTGGACCCAGAAGAAGCTCCAAAACACTTCCCAAAGCCAAACTTACACCAAAAAATGGTCACTGTCTGGTGGTCTGCTGCCCATCTATCCACTAAGCTTTCTGAATCCCAGTGAAACCATCACATCTGAGAAGTATGCTTAGGAAATCAATGAGATGCACTGAAAACTGCATTGCCTATAGCCAGCATTGGTCAACAGAAGGGGCCCAAATATTTTCCAGGACAATAACCACACATTGCATACCAACACTTCAAAAACTGAACAAATTGGGCCATGAAGTTTTGCCTCAGCCATCATATTCACCTGACCTCTCGCCAAATGACAACCACTTCTTCAAGCGTCTCAGCAACTTTTTGCAAGGAAAATGCTTCCATAAACAGCAGGAGGCAGAAAATGCTTTCCAAGAGTTGATTGAATCCTAAAGCACTGATTTTCATGCTACAGAAATAAACATGCTTATTTTGGTTGCCCAAAATGTGTTGACTGTAATGGTTCCTATTTTGATTAATAAAAATGTGTTTAAACCTAGTTACAATGATTTAAAATTCACAGTCTGATACTGTAATTACATTTGTACCAACTGATTCAAGTTACAATTATTATATAATTATTGCTTACGTCAAGCTTATTACAGGCTTAAACAAACAGTAATGAAGCAAATCTTATCGAACTGTATGTATTTATTTATCTGCTTAATAAATAATATACTAATCAATATAGAAAAGAGCATGTTTAGAGATAGTATTAGCATCGAAATTCATAGAAAAATAAGTCTCAGAAAGAAAATGAAACTTTCTTGTTATACAAAGCATACATAATAAATTTTATTTAGTTACTATAGATAATTCACTGGAATATCCAAATCAGGTAATAAATAAATTGTACATTTTTCACAAAATTTTTGAATATTTATTTTCTGATGCATTCATACAAACAAGGCTTGGTGATGCCAAAATTATTTACTGATATTCTGCTGTGCAGAGCTTTCACACCTTTAAAGTGAGCTTCATTCAGTTGGAAAATGCCTGTCAGCACTGTGTTTGTGACACACAGTAATTACAAAGTTAATTTTGCAAATCTCATAAGCCTAGTGCTTTAAAGATTCATTTGAGTTTTTTAAATGATATGCTTAATAATATTCTGAGCATTTTAAACAACTTTATGAAACTCAAGTAAAATATCATATTAAATAAAAATTACATTGAGGTTCTTTAAAATCAATTTCTCCTTTTGTCATGATTCAAATAACAAATCTCTGATTTTAAAGGGAGGGCATAATCTTAAAATATCAGTAAAAAGAAAAAAAATTGCAACAGTCTAATTTAAAAAATGTATTCTTAAGTGTCAGCCATCTTTCTTTAAAGATTGGATAATTTTCAGAGAGTTACAATAGATAATGTACCAGAGATTAATTTTTAAAAAAACTTTATCAGTATCACTAATAGTCTTTTAAAACCCAGTTCACTATGGTAGTCATATACTCTCTAATATTATAATGTAATATCAATATTTGAGGAAATAAAATTACTTAAATGACTTTAAAGGTAAGCAATTCCATTGATCATTGTTGTCACAATATTCTTGAGAGAAATAAAAATGTATTAAGGAACTATTGATGAGATAGAAAGTGTTTCTAAGGACAGATTTGTCAACAAAAGGAATAAGGCTAACTTTGGAAATAAAAAAATACATAATGTAGATATTATGTATAATATACAATTATGCATTATGTCTATATAGCCAAAAGTGGAACAAGCTATTGTTTTACAAGATAAGGTTAATAAAATAAAATAACCTTCAGTTCAGTTCAGTCACTAAGTCGGGTCCATTTCTTTGCGACCCCATGAACCACAGCACGCCAGGGCCCCTGTCCACCACCAACTCCCGGAGTTCACCTAAACCCATGTCCGTTGAGTCAGTGATTCCATCCAACCATCTCATCCTCTGTCATCCCCTTCTCCTCCTACCCTAAATCTTTCCCACCATCAGGGTCTTTTCAAATGAGTCAGCTCTTCTCATCAGGTGACCAAAGTATTGGAGTTTCAGCTTCAACATCAGTCCTTCCAATGAACATCCAGGACTGATCTCCTTTAGGATGGACTGGTTCGATATCCTTGCAGTTCAAGGGAATCTCAAGAGTCTTCTCCAACACCACAGTTCAAAAGCACCAATTCTTTGGCACTCAGGTTTCTTCACAGTCCAACTCTCACATCCATAAATGACCGCTGGAAAAACCATATCCTTGACTAGACAGACCTTAGTCGGCAAACTAATGTCTCTGCTTTTTAATATGCTGTCTAGGTTGGTCATAACTTTCCTTCCAAAGAGTAAGCATCTTTTAATTTCATGGCTGCAATCATCATCTACAGCGAATTTTGGAGCCAAGAAAAATAAAGTCAGCCACTGTTTTGCTGTTTCCCCATCTATTTGCCAAGAAGTGATGGGACCGGATGCCATGATCTTAGTTTTCTGAATGTTGAGCTTTAAGCCAACTTTCTCACCCTCCTCTTTCACTTTCATCAAGAGGCTCATTAGCTCCTCTTCACTTTCTGCCATAAGGGTGGTGTCATCTGCATATCTGAGGTTATTGATATTTCTCCCAGCAATCTTGATTCCAGCTTGTGCTTCCTCCAGCCAGTGTTTCTCATGATGTACTCTTCATATAAGTTAAATAAGCTGGGTGGCAATATACAGCCGTGATGTACTCCTTTCCCAATTTGGAACCAGTTTCTTGTTCCATGTCCAGTTCTAACTGTTGCTTCCTGATCTGCATACAGATTTCTCAGGTGGTGGGTCACGTGGTCTGGTATTCCCATCTCTTTCAGAATTTTCCAGTTCGTTGTGATCCACATAGTCAAAGGATTTAACATAGTCAAGAAAGCAAAAGTAGATGTTTTTCTGGAACTCTCTTGCTTTTTCAGTGATCCAACAGATGTTGGCAATTTGATCTCTGGTTCCTCTGCCTTTTCTAAATACAGCTTGAACATCTGGAATTTCATGGTTCACATACTGTTGAAGCCTGGCTTGGAGAATTTTGAGCATTACTTTGCTAGCGTGTGAAATGAATACAATTGTGCAGTATTTGAACATTCTTTGGCATCACCTTTCTTGTGATGGGGATGAAAACTGACCTTTCCAGTCCTGTGGCCACTGCTGAGTTTTCCAAATTTGCTGGCATAGCATATTGAGTGCAGCACTTTCACAGCATCATCTTTCAGGATTTGAAATAGCACAATGGGTATTCCATCACTTCCACTAGCTTTGTTTGTAGTGATGCTTCCTAAGGCCCACTTGACTTGTCATTCCAGGATCTGGCTCTAGATGAGTGATCACACCATGGTGGTTATCTGAGTCATGAAGATCTTTTTTGTATAGTTCTTCTGTGTATTCTTGCCACCTCTTCTTAATATCTTTTGCTTCTGTTACATCCATAACATTTCTGTCCTTTATTGTGCCCATCCTTGCATGAAATGTTCCCTTGGTATCTCTAATTTTCTTGCAGAGATCTCTAGTCTTTCCCATTCTATTGTTTTCCACTTTTTCTGCATTGATCACTGAGGATGGCTTTCTTATCTTCCTTGCTATTCTTTGGAACTCTACATTTTATGGGTATATCTTTCCTTTTCTCCTTTGCCTTTGCTTCTCTTCTTTTGTCAGATATTTGTAAGACCTCCTTAGACAACCATTTTGCCTTTTTGTATTTCTTTTTCTTGGGGATGGTCTTGATCACTGCCTCATGTACAATGTCAAAAACCTCTGTCCATAGTTCTTTAGGCACTCTACCAGATCTAATCCTTCTAATCTATTTGCCACTTCCACTATGTAATCATAAGGCATTTGATTTAGGTCATACCTGAATAGTCTAGTAGTTTTCCCTCCTTCCTTCAACTTACGTCTGAATTTGGCAATAAGGAGTTCATGATTTAAACCACAGTCAGCTCCTGGTCCTGTTTTTGCTTATTGTAAAGAACTTTTCCACCTTTGGCCGCAAAGAACATAATCCATCTGATTTCGGTATTGACCATCTGGTGATGTTCATATGTATAGTTGTCTCTTGTGCTGAATTTAAATAATCATGGTAAATTAGTAACTCATCACATTTTATTAATTTTTCACATTTTATATATTGCTACTGACTCCAACATTGAAAAAGTTATTCACCTATTATTATTATTAGTTTTTACCAAAGGACCTTGATCTGACATTGAATATCTGGAACATCAGTAACATCATTACCACTAGCATTTCCAATGATTAGGTTTGTGAACTGCTGCTGCTGCTGCTGCTGCTGCTGCTGCTGCTGCTGCTGCTGCTGCTGCTGCTGCTGCTAAGTCGCTTCAGTCGTGTCCGACTCTGTGCGACCCCATAGACAGCTGCTCACCAGGCTCCCACGTCCCTGGGATTCTCCAGGCAAGAACACTGGAGTGGGTTGCCATTTCCTTCTCCAATGCATGAAAGTGAAAAGTGAAAGTGCAGTCGCTCAGTCATGTCCGACCCTCAGTGACCCCATGGACTGCAGCCTACCAGGCTCCTCCATCCATGGGATTTTCCAGGCAAGAGTACTGGAGTGGGGTGCCATTGCCTTCTCCGATGTTTGTGAGCTAAAGGTCTCTAAAACTGCAAGTTTTAGCACTTTCTAAAAAAGTTATTTTTCTTAGCATAACACACTTTGCAATCATTTTGCTCTTGTGGTTACTTTTATTTTACATAGCCTTTACTCTTTCAAGAAAAGCATTAAGTTCACAATAAAATTGAGTCGAAGTAGTGATTTTCCACATATTTCCTATCCTGCACACATGTACAACCTCTCCCATTATCAACATCGCTCACCAGAATGGTAACTTTTTAACACAAATGAGCCAACGTTGACAGATTAGAAACATTCAAAGTCCATAGTTTACAAGAGAGCCAACTCAATGTTTTATGGGTTTGGACAAATGTATAATGATATATATCCATCACTGTAATATCATATGCAGTATTTTCAACTGCCCTTAAAGTCGAC
The DNA here is from genome assembly GCF_042477335.2 of Ovis canadensis. Classification (NCBI taxonomy): domain Eukaryota; kingdom Metazoa; phylum Chordata; class Mammalia; order Artiodactyla; family Bovidae; genus Ovis; species Ovis canadensis. Next base: position 32,828,073 of record NC_091261.1, on the reverse strand, counting down.
TGCTATATGTATCCTAACCACCCTCTTAAACCTCTGGAACAACTGATTTTTTTACTGCCTTTTAGTTTTGCCTTTTCCATATCATATAGTTGAAATCATACACTATGCAGTTTTTTCAGATGCTTCTTTCACACAGAACTATGTATTTACAGTTCCTCTATGTCTTTTCATTTGCGAGATAGCTAATTTTTCTTTGTATTGTATAATATTCCATTGTCTGGTTATACCACAGTTTATACACTGACTAAACGACATCTTAATTACTTCCAGACTTTGTCAATTATGAATATAACTGCTATTAATATCTGTGTACAGTTTTTTGTGTGGACAGAAGTATTCAATTTCTGTGTGTAAATGCAATGGAGTGTGGTTGCTGGATCTTTCAGTAAGAGTATGACTAGTTTTTAAGAAAAGTCCAAACTGTCTTCCAAAGTGTATATACCATTTCGTATTCCCCACAGCAGTTCTTATTGCTCTATATCCTTGCCAGTACTTGGGTGTTGACAGCATTCTGGATTTTAGCCATTCTAATGCTTGTTTAGTGGTATCTTAATGTTAGTCACTCAGTCATGTCCAATTCTTTGTGACCCCATGGACTGTAGCCCACCAGACTCTTCTGTCCATGAGATTCTACAGGAAAGAATACTGGAGTGAGCTCACATGCCCTTCACCAAGTCGTATCTTATTATTGCTTCAATTTGCATTTTAATGACACATGATGTAGAAGTTCTTTACATATGATTATTTGCCTTTATATATTCTTTTGTGAGGTATTTGTTAGTCTTTGTCCATTTTTAAATGAGCTCTTTCTTATTTTGCAATTGAAGTATTCACTATTTTGAATAATGGTCTTTTATTAAATGTGTCTTTTGCAAATACTTTCTCCCCAACTTGTGGCTTATCAGTTTAGTTCAGTTCAGTCACTCAGTCATGTCCAACTCTTTGTGACCACATGAATCACAGCACGCCAGGCCTCCCTGTCCATCACCAACTCCCGGAGTTCACTCAAACTCACGTCCATCGAGCCATCTCATCCTCTGTCGTCCCCTTCTCCTCCTGCCCTCAATCCCTCCCAACATCAGAGTCTTTTCCAATGAGTCAACTCTTCGCATGAGGTGGCCAAAGTACTGGAATTTCAGCTTCAGCATCATTCCTTCCAAAGAAATCCCAGGGCTGATCTCCTTCAGAATGGACTGGTTGGATCTCCTTGCAGTCCAAGGGACCCTCAGGAGTCTTCTCCAACACCACAGTTCAAAAGCATCAATTCTTCAGCGCTCAGCCTTCTTCACAGTCCAACGCTCACATTCATACATGACCACTGGAAAAACCATAGCCTTGACTAGATGGACCTTTGTTGGCAAAGTAATGTCTCTGCTTTTCAATATGCCTTCTAGTTTGGTCATAACTTTTCTTCCAAGGAGTAAACGTCTTTTAATTTCATGGCCACAGTCACCATCTGCAGTGATTTTGGATTATATTCTCTTGTTAATATTTATGGAAGAGTGAAAGTTACCAATTTCAGTTAAATACAACTTATCAATTATTTATTTCATGGAGCATTCTTTTGGTATTGTATGCATTAACCCCTTTTGAAATAGTTTGGGTTTTAAAAAATCTTATTTTCCCAACAGCTAGCAATATTAAATATGGTTTTGTGTGTTTATTTACCATCCTTGGATGGTCTTTGTGGAAATGTCTGTTCAAACCTTTTCCCCATTCTTTTATTTAGTTATCTGTATTTGAGTTAGAAGGGTTCTTTATATATTATGGAAACAATTATTTTCCCAGATACACATTCCGCAAATAATCTCAGTCTGTGGCTTGTATTTACATTTTCTTACCAGTGTCATTTGAAGAGCAGCTTTGAATTTTGATTATGTCCAATATGTGTCATTTTTATGACTCATGCATTTGGTGTCATATCTAAGAAATTATAACCTAAAGCAACAAAAATTTTGACAGACATTTTGAAATATGTAAGTTCTATATGTAACATTTGGATTAGTCTATTATCAATTTGACGGTATGTATCAAGGTTTTTAACATATTAATGTCAAATAATTATAACATTAATTGTAGAAAAGATTATCCTTTCTGTGTTGAATTGCCCTTACGATTTTGTCATCAATTTACCATATATGTATGGGTTCTATTTTTAAACGATGTAGCCACATTTTCTTGATCAAAAAACCTTTTAAAAACTCTGTAAATTAGGTGGTTAGAATCCTCTAACTTTGTTACTTTCCAAAAACTATGGATGTATTTAGTTCTTTTAAATCTCTAATTTGTTTTACTCTTTAAAAATTACTTTTGATGTAATTTTAGAACTTACTTGTCTACTTCTAAAAACAAAACCTGGGATGGATATTTAAACTGCCTGCATCTACAGATCAATTTGAGAAGAATTAGCATCTTAACTATATTATATCTTCCAATTACATATGTGAATTTTTTATATTATGCTGCATTTGTTTTATCACTATTTATACGCTGCTTTTTTTTTCTTTTCACACATCTTTCACTTCTTTTGTAAGTGATTTGCACAGTCAGTGCAGGCGGCGGCGGCCGGCCGGGCGGTGCACTAAACGCGGCCAAGAGCTACCCCACGTCTGAAGTCAGGGACAGTGGCCCAGAGTGTCAGGCTGCGACGGTGCAGGAACGGCCAGGAGGAGCCACCCCGCGTCTGTGGTCAGGGGTGGCAGCTGAGAGGAGCTACCCCACATCCGAGATCAGTGGCGGCCGGGAGGAGACACCCCACGTCCGAGGTCAGGGGCGGCTGGGAGAATCCACCTCGCTCCCGAGGCCAGGAGCGGTGACCCTGAGGAGCCACCCTGAGCCCGAGGCCAGGGGCAGCAGCTGGGAGGAGCCAGCCATGCCCAAGGCCAGGGCCGGCACCAGGGAGGAGCAACCCGAGGAGCGGTGGCTGAGCAGGTACAAGAGGGCCTAGCAGAGCTATCCCACGTTGAAGGTCAGGAACAGCAGCAGTAAGGAGATACCGCTCGTCCAAGTTAAGGAACAGCGGCTGTGCTTTGCTGGAGCAGCCGTGAAGAGATACCCCACGCCCAAGTTAAGAGAAACCCAAGTGAGATGGTAGGTGCTGTGAGAGGGCATCAGAGGGCAGACACACTGAAACCATACTCACAGAAAAAGTCAATATAATCACACTAGGACCACAGCCTTTTCTAACTCAATGAAACCAAGCCATGCCTGTGGGGAAACCCAAGATGGGCGGGTCATGGTGGAGAGGTCTGACAGAATGTGGTCCACTGGAGAAGGGAATGGCAGGCCACTTCAGTATTCTTGCCTTGAGAACCCCATGAACAGTGTGAAAAGACAAAATGATAGGGTACCAAAAGAGGAACTCCCTAGGTCATTAGGTGCCCAATATGCTACTGGATATCAGTGGAGAAATAACTCCAGAAAGAATGAAGGGATGGAGCCAAAGCAAAAACAATACCCAGTTGTGGATGTAACTGGTGATAGAAGCAAGGTTCAATGCTGTGAAGAGCAATATTGCATAGGAACCTGGAATGTCAGATCCATGAATCCAGGCAAATTGGAAGTGGTCAAACAAGAGATGGCAAGAGTGAACGTCGACATTCTAGGAATCAGTGAACTAAAATGGACTGGAATGGGTGAATTTAACTCAGATGATCATTACATCTACTACTGTGGGCAGGAATCCCTCAGAAGAAATGGAGTAGCCATCATGGTCAACAAAAGAGTCTGAAATTCAGTACTTGGATGCAATCTCAAAAATGACAGAATGATCTCTGTTCGTCTCCAAGGCAAACCATTCAGTATCACAGTTATCCAAGTCTATGCCTCAACAAGTAATGCTGAAGAAACTGAAGTTGAACACTTTTATGAAGACCTAAAAGACCTTTTAGAACTAACACCCAAAAAAGATGTCCTTTTCATTATAGGGGACTGGAACGCAAAAGTAGGAAGTCAAGAAACACCTGGAGTAACAGGCAAATTTGACCTTGGAATGCAGAATGAAGCAGGGCAAAGACAAATAGAGTTTTGCCAAGAAAATGCACTGGTCATAGCAAACACCCTCTTCCAACAACACAAGAGAAGACTCTACACATGGACATCACTAGATAGTCAACACCGAAATCAGATTGATTATATTCTTTGCAGCCAAAGATGGAGAAGCTCTATACAGTCAATAAAAACAAGACCATGAGCTGACTGTGGCTCAGATCATGAACTCCTTATTACCAAATTCAGACGCAAATTGAAGAAAATAGGGAAAACAGCTAGACCATTCAGGTATGACCTAAATCAAATCCCTTATGATTATACAGTGGAAGTGAGAAATAGGTTTAAGGGCCTAGATCTGATAGATAGAGTGCCTGATGAACTATGGAATGAGCTCCATGACATTGTACAGGAGACAGGGATCAAGACCATCCCCATGGAAAAGAAATGCAAAAAAGCTAAATGGCTTCCTGGGGAGGCCTTATGAATAGCTGTGAAAAGAAGAGTGGTGAAAAGCAAAGGAGAAAAGGAAAGATATAAGCATTTGAATGTAGAGTTCCAAAGAATAGCAAGAAGATATAAGAAAGCCTCCTTCAGTGATCAATTCAAAGAAATAGAGGAAAACAACAGAATGGGAAAGACTAGAGATCTCTTCAAGAAAATTAGAGATACTAAGGGACCATTTCATGCAAAGATGGGCTTGAGAAAGGACAGAAATGGTATGGACCTAACAGAAGCAGACGATATTAAGAAGAGGTGGCAAGAATACACAGAAGAACTGTACAAAAAAGATCTTCATGACCCAGATAATCATGATGATGTGATCACTAATCTAGAGCCAGATATCTTGGAATGTGAAGTCAAGTGGGCCTTAGAAAGCATCACTAAGAACAAAGCCAGTGGAGGTGATGGAATTCCAATGGAGCTTTTTCAAATCCTGAAAGATGATGCTGTCAAAGTGCTGCACTCAATATGCCAACAAATTTGGAAAACTCAGCAGTGGCCACAGGACAGGAAAAGGTCAGTTTTCATTCCAATCCCAAAGAAAGGCAATGCCAAAGAATGTTCAAACTACTGCACAGTTGCACTCATCTCACATCCTACTAAAGTAATGCTCAAAATTCTCCAAGCCAGGCTTCAGCAATATGTGAACCGTGAACTCCCTGATGTTCAAGCTGGTTTTAGAAAAGGCAGAGGAACCAGAGATCAAATTGCCAACATCCACTGGATCATGGAAAAAGCAAGAGAGTTCCAGAAAAAAATCTATTTTTGCTTTATTGACTATGCCAAAGCCTTTGACTGTGTGGATCACAATAAACTGTGGAAAATTCTGAGAGAGATGGGAATACCAGACCACCTGACCTGCCTCTTGAGAAATCTGTATGCAGGTCAGGAAGCAACAGTTAGAACTGGATATGGAACAACAAACTGGTTCCAAATAGGAAAAGGAGTACATCAAGGCTGTATATTGTCACCCTGCTTATTTAACTTATATGCAGAGTACATCATGAGAAACGCTGGGCTGGAAGAATCACAAGCTGAAATCAAGATTGCTGGGAGAAATGTCAATAACCTTAGATATGCAGATGACACCACCCTTATGGCAGAAAGTGAAGAGGAGCTAAAAAACCTCTTGATCAAAGTGAAAGAGGAGCGCGAAAATGTTGGCTTAAAGCTCAACATTCAGAAAATGAAGATCCTGGCATCCGGTCCCATCACTTCATGGGAAATAGATGGGGAAACAGTGGAAACAGTATCAGACTTTATTTTGGGGGGCTCCAAAATCACTGCAGATGGTGACTGCAGCCATGAAATTAAAAGATGCTTACTCCTTGGAAGAAATTTATGACCAACCTAGATAGTATATTCAAAAGCAGAGACATTACTTTGCCAACTAAGGTCCGTCTCGTCAAGGCTATGGTTTTTCCTGTGATCATGTATGGATGTGAGAGTTGGATTGTGAAGAAAGCTGAGCACCGAAGAATTGCTGCTTTTGAACTGTGGTGTTGGAGAAGACTCTTGAGAGTCCCTTGGACTGCAAGGAGATCCAACCAATCCATTCTGACGGAGATCGGCCCTGGGATTTCTTTGGAAGGAATGATGCTAAAGCTGAAGCTCCAGTGCTTTTGCCACCTCATGTGAAGAGTTGACTCATTGAAAAGACTCTGATGCTGGGAGGGTTTGGGGGCAGGAGGAGAAGGGGACGACAGAGGATGATATGGCTGGATGGCATCATGGACTTGATGGACGTGAGTCTGAGTGAACTCCGGGGGATGGTGATGGACAGGGAGGCCTGGTGTGCTGCGATTCATGGGGTTGCAAAGAGTCGAACACAAATGAGTGACTGAACTGAACTGATACCTATTGATAAGTGCAAGTAGATTTCCTCTGAGTTCTGTAAGCCAATCTAGCAAATTATTGAACTCAAGGAAGGAGTTGTGGGAACCTAGATTTAGCTAGTCAGTGAAAATTACAAGCTATAACCTAAGATTGTGACTGGCATCTGAAGTGGGGTTAGTGTTGTAGAACTGACCCCTTTTTGACTTGTGAGATCTGATGCTAACTACAGGGTGATAATTACAGAGCTAAAATAAATTGTAGGAGACCCAGTTGATATTGGTCAGTGTGGAGAAAAAACAAAACATTTAGCTGCTTAAGGAGAAGAATTGACCAACTTCTGGTCAGAGACTCAAAACTATATACCAGAATGTATAATACATTATATATATATATATATATACACACACATATACATACATATGTATATGATGTTCTTTCTAAAAAAAATTCTTCCATTGGAGGATTAGACTATTGACTTGGCACCGTTATTCTCTTCTAATATGAATACAGAGTGCTGTGTATTGAGTGTTCAATTTTTGTAATTCAAACTATATTCCAATAACTCCTGTGATTTTCTCTTTTATTCATAAAATATTTAAAAGTATGTTATTAGGTTTCCAAATATTTAAAGAATTTTCAGAATTTGATTATTATTAACATATATATTAATTCTGTTTTAACTAGAGAACATTGTGTTATTTTTAAATAAATGTTATTTTTGGAATAATTTTAGATTTATATAAAATGTGACTATAATAGAGTTTTCCTGTTCTGCACACTAGTTTCTCCTATTATTAACATCTTACATGAGGAAGATAATTTTTTACAATTGCTGAAATAATGTAGATACATTATTATTATTAACTGAATGTCAAAGTTGCTCAATTCTGTCCAACTATTTGCAACCCAAGAACATGATAAAACCTAACCTCTTTCAGGTAAATTGGGTACTTAAAGGATGTGTTCTAAGATCCCATCTGTGATGACATATTACGTTTAGTCATGAATTTTTAGGCAAGCAACTGTTGACAGCAATAGTTTCTCAGACTTTTCTTGTTTTTCATGATATTTACAGTTTTGAAGAACACTGGTCAAGCATTTTTCAGGATGACCCTCCACTGGAATTTGTCTAAAGTTTTCTCATGTTCAGATCTAGGTTATAAACTTTGGAGCAGAAATAAATTGTTGTCTTTATCATGTAAAATCAAGGGTATGTACTATTCAACATCACTTATTATTGTTGATGTTAACCTTAGTTATCTAGGTGAAGTAGTGTTTTTCAGGTTTTCCACTGTAAAATTATTACTTTTATTCCCTTTCTCATAGTGAATCTTTTGAAGGGGATCACTAGACACAGTCCACACTTAAGAACTGGGGAGTTAATGTTCCATTTCCTTGAAGGTAAATATCTCCATAAATTGTTTGGAATTCTTTAGACCAGGAAGATTGTCTCTTTTCCCCTACTTGTTAACGTATTCAATAATTTCTTTGTATCAGTATGAACTCATGATTATTCTACATTTAGGGGTTATGTTAAAGGGTCATAGAGCAGACAGTTGAGCAGAACTGCTAATGTCTAGAGCCAGAAAAATATGAACAAAGAAATATTCATTCATAAGCCAATGATAAAATGAATATCCATGAGTCCACATTGACATAAATAAATGATTGAATAAATAAGTACATCACAGAAGAAGAGACAAAATCTCCCATGCAGAAGAATTCTAAATAGGTTATTTAATAACCTGCCTTCAAGGAGTTGGACCATGACTTCTCATTCCACAAATGCAGGCTACACATAGTAACTTTCTTTTAAAAAGTACACTATGGTAATGTGATATTTAACTTTCCAATGGAAGATGCAGAGTTATTTGATTCCACCATAACTTCACAGTGGAAAAATCTGTCAATCCTCAGCTAGGTGTTCAAGTCAACATATGTAGTAAAAATCACGTTGATAGTATTTATTTGTGATATGTTACAAGACTAAGGTTTTATCTTTGTGTTCTTTCTTCTGAAGACCAGTAACCCTAGTCTAAATAGAGAAAAATATCAGACAAACTATAATATAGGGCTAAACTATGAAATATCTGACCAGTATTCCTCAATACTGTCAACATTATCAAAAGCAAGGGAAGTCTGAGAAACTATCACTGCCAAGAATACTTAGCATAAGGAGACATAATAGCTACATGCAATGTGTATCCTCGATGGGATCTTGAAACAGAAGAAGGATATTATGCAAAAAATAAAGGAAATCTGAAAAAAATTATGGGCTTTAATTAATAAAAATCTTTCAACATTGGTTTAGTAATTGAAACAGATATGCTATACTAATATGCTAATAAGGGAAAACTGAGTGTGAGGTAGATGGAAACCCTCTGTACTACCTTTACATTTTTCTGTAAATCTAAACAATGCTAAATAATAAAGTTTATTTTAAACAAAATGACTTTCAAAGTACACAGTAGAAATATTTCCTTAATAATAGTAAGTTACTTACATGCTTATATGTATATGTATTGATCTACCTCTGAGAACAAAACCAATATTTAACAACTAATTAAAACAAGATGAGGGGGGACAATAGAGTGAGGCAGAAGATATGCATATGTCTCAAAGGTAGAGTGATGTATATTCTGCCGGACTGTAGCCTGAAGTTACAAATTCCTCAAGTTTCTGTAGATATGCTTACTCTGGAACATATGGAAGCCCCAGGGTTTGGTGCCCTCCAGTCTGTCAGATTACAGCTTTAAAATTGCAAGGGACTTCTACCTGCAATAAATGTTTACCCATCTTTATTTAATTACCTTTGCTTGGTAAATGTGCTTAATGATATTTGCCCTTAATAGTAGAACCTGCATTTCCATTGTGTTATATACATATGTCGTCCTCCTCACAGAAAATGATTATGGGGCCAAACCTTTGTTAACGATTCATATGTCATTCAATTACACCAAGAGTGAATCTGTCTTTGAAAACTTCTTTTGGGGTAGCAATTTGCCATAATTATACTGGTTGGGTAGCAACAGTTACATTAATTTTACATGAAATGAGAAATAAATACACTATGTATGCACAATTACAGAATTGTTATGCATAAAACAGCACACTCTACAAAACAACTCAGGTTAACTACTTTAAAATTAATCCCATTTTTGGTGTCTCTGGTAAACTACTAGTATTATTTGAACTACTATTCTTATATATTACATAGATTCTGGTGTCTACAAAATAATCAAGTGTCAAAAAAGTGTTGTTTTTGTTTTTTATTTTTCTTAAGCCTGCCTGTTTATGTTTATCTTTAATGGCATTAAAAATAAAGATTTTAGAATTTAACATGAAAAACATTTTTTCTAATGATGAACTTAAAATATGTTATTTCCAAGACAAAATAGCCACTTTAAAAAATATATACTCTTTTCTATTCCAAATGAAAACACACTGAAAGAGTATATTTGAACTAATACACAAAGACACATGAAAATAGAAATGAATTTTTTAAAAATTTATTTCTGTCTATAAATATATATCCCTTTCAAATTTTTATAAATAAATCTCTCTGAAACTACCTGAAAATAATATATTAGTGCAATCCTTGTTATGAAACTTGTGTTTGACAAACCATGAATCATTATAGATGAATGTAACTTAGATTCATGCAGAGGTAGAGTACTGATTGGTTCCCACAAATATGTTCTAAGGAAGACTAGTGAGTAAATGCAACGAACTGTAGTACAGACAGAACTGGTGTCCAATTAAATGATATTCTATGATGGTTTCATAACTTTACTGCTATCATTTCCCCATTTATTAATTTCACCAATAAATACTCAGCCTAAATGGAAAATTAATCAAATCAGTTATTTGAAAACACGTAGACACAAAAATGGGCTTCTCTGTGGGTCCAGTGGTGAAGAATTTGCCTGTAGGAAATGCAGGTTCAATCCCTGGGTCAGGAGGATCCCCTGGAGAAGGAAATGGCAACCATTCCAGTATTCTGGCCTGGGAAATCCCATTGACAGAGGAGACTGGCAGGCTACAATCCACAAGATTGCAAAGAGTCAGACATGACTTAGCGACTAAACAACAGGATGCAAAAATATCTCAAAGTTATTTCAGTGTTTAAAATACTTATTTAATTCAATTGAATAGTATTGGCTATGTGAAATAGACAAAACCAAAATCTAGATTATTTTACATGAAAAAATTATCAGTATAAAAATTGAGAGGTGGTCTAAAAAACTAATTTTGTGTTTATATATTTATGCAATGGAATATTATGCCACCATAAAAAAGAATGAACTAACACCATTTGCAGCAACATGGATGGACCTAGAGATTATTAAGTGAAATAAGACAGAAATAAAAAAATATCATGATACTGCTTATACAAGGAATCTAAAAAAATGTTTAAATGCTACAAATGAACTTATATAAAAAACAGCAACGGACCCGCAGATAAAGAAAACAAACTTATAGCTGCCTAAAGTGGAAAAGAGGGGCTAAAGTAGTAGTTTGGTATTAACATATACACACTACTATATATAAAAATAGATATTCAAGAAGGACATATTGTATAGCACAGGGAACTATACTTAATATTTTATAATAACCTATAAGGGAAAAGAATCTGAAAAAATAAATATGATATATAAATGAATTATTTTGCTATGCACCTGAAAAACAACTGTGTAAATCAACTATACTTCAATTCAAAAAAAAAAAAAGCAAAAAAAAAAAAATCTTGGTAATTCAAGGTAAACTCTTGTTTTGTCTTAGAATTTCTTATTTAATTTCTAAAGTGAAAAATATTTCCATGTGGATGCATTATCTTATATTGAAATTAGTCAGTATGAATCACTAAGGCACATTTTCCCTCAAGTTTCCAAATGATTCTAGGAGCCTATTTTATTCATACAAAATATTTGGATGAAATATTTTGTAAAACTGAACCACTTTGTATGTTATGAAATTAACACCCACTTCCATATGTTCATGTTAATTAATTTCCAAAGTGTTAGCTTGCTGTCATGTAGACAAATCCATAAAAAAGCATAGACCACTCCACCCCCTAGACAATGAATGACAAGGCTCTGGCAGCACATGGTGACTAGGTCATTTCTTTTTGCATCTAAATTTATACCTTACTAGATTAGAAAACACCAAAATAACACAAAAAATGATCTATATTCTTTGTGCTTAAGGCTGACCAACTCAAAGCAATATACAGAAATGTCTACAGAAAGGCACATATATGGCTAAAGAAGGTGATGGAAATCAATAGAATTACTATTCAACATTTTAAATTACTTCTATTAAAGCTACCATTGACTTCTGCACCACATTTTAGTTGGGCCAACTGCTAAAAATCAGATTTACTTCCTAATATTGAGGAGAAAAATCACTTACAATCTTACAGCAAATTAGGTTAAAATATAAACAGTTTTCCCACTTGTTTAAAGAGAACTAATATAATGAATGAATAGGAAAGGCAGACTCCCAGAAATTAGTAACAGGTATATTAGCAACTTGATTAACAGAATAAATATGAGAGTACCATACACATCTTGATGATCTAGATCAACAGTCAAAAATATTTATCTAAACATATAAAGTTAGTACAGCAGTGTTTGTTTATACCCAGTTCCACTAAAATAAAGGAACAAGTGAAAGGAGAGATGGATATCATTCATATTGCATATAACTGAAGACAAAATAATTTTATGCATCAATCTCCTTAAAATGAAAAGGGAGACATTACAACTGATATCACAGAAATACAAAAGAACACTGATTGTTATGAACAACTATGTACTGACAAATTATACAACCTATAAAAAATGAATAAATATCTAGAAACAGATGATTTACAAAGAATTAATCATTAAGAATAGGAAGATCTGAACACCAATTACCTATAAGGAGACTGAATCAGCAATCAGAAATTTCCCCCAAATGAAAAGTTCAGGGTTATATGGCTTTGCTGATGAGTTCTACCAAATATTTAAAGAAAAATCAACACCAAACATTCTCAAACACTGCTAAAAACAAAAGAGAAGGAAAGACTCCAAAGTTCATTTTATGAGGCTAGCATTACTCTGATACCAAAATGAGGCAAGGAAACAACAAGGAAAGAAAATTACAGGCTATTGTATCTGATAAATATAGATACAAAAATCCTCAGCAAAATACTAGCATATCAAACTCAACAATACATTAAAAGAATCAAATACCATTATCAAGTGGGATTTATACCAGCAATGCAAGGATGGTTCAACATCTGCAATTAATCAAAATGATATACCACACTAACAAAATAGAAGGATAAAAAGCCTATGAGTATCTCAACAGATGCAGAAAAAGCATCTGACAAAATTCATCAGTCTTTCATGATAGAAACTTAACAAATTGGGAATTGATGGAACATAACTCAATATATGACCCAGGCACAGCTAACATCATACTCAACAGTGAAAAACTGAAAAGTTTTTTCTCTAAGATCAGGAACCTGACAAGGATGTCTACTCTCTGCTTTTTTACTGAACATAGTATTTGTTAGTCAAAGCAATTAGATAAGAAAAAGACCCCCCCCCCAAGAAATCAATCTTCAAATTGAGAAGAAAAATTAAAACTGTCTTTATTTGCTGATGGTATAATATTATATATAGAAATCCTAAAATCTCCACCAAAAGAGGGCTAGAACTAATAAATTTAGTAAATTTTCAGGCTATCATATTAATATACAAAACCAGTTGAAGTCTATACGCAAACAATAACATATTAGAAAAAGAGATTAATTTATTATTGCATCAAATAGAATAAACTATCTAGGAATAAATGTAACCAGGAGATGAAGGATCTGTGCACTGAAAACTATTAATATGGCATTAATAAAAGAAATTGAAAAAGACACAAATGAAAATACAGCTGACCTTTGAACAACATGAGTTTGAAATGCAAAGATCCACTTAATGTGGGTTCTTTTTCGATAAATACATACCCTAGTACTAACCCAATTGGTAGAATTTCCATAAGACTCCTAGAAGAAAAATAAGGGCTAAACACCTTGACATTGGTCTTAACAATGGTATTTTGGATTTGAAACCAAAAGAAAAGTCAAGAAAAGCAAGGATGTCTACTTTCACCCCTTTTAAAAAATTTAACTATACTTAGAAAAGTTTTTATCTACCAGCTAATAAAATAACATATATTAGTTTTGCTAATTTGAGCTGTAAAATAACCTGTTACAGACCTTTCCCCATTAACACAGACAAGGTTTTTTGAATGTCATGTAACCTAAGAATATGTGATTCAGCTTTTTTTAGATATAGTGGGTCTACATCAAACTAAAAACATTCTGCACAGTAAAGGAAACCATCAAAAGTGAAAAGACAACTTATGGAATAAGAGAAAAATATTTACAAATCACATTTATGATAAACGGTTAACTTCCAAAATAACTAAGGTATTCATACTATCAAAAGGAAGACAAGCTGATTGAAAAATAGGCAGAGGAACTGAATAGACATTTATTGATGAAGACATACAAATGGCCAATAGGTACCTGAAAAGATGCTCAGTACCACTCATTATCAGAGAAATGGAAATCAGAACCACGGTGAGTTATTCCCTTATATTGTTTCAATGACTATCATAGAAAAGAAGAGGGATAACAAGTATTGTGGGGGATGTGCAGGAAAAGAAGTTAACATGCACTGTTGTTTGGTATGTAAATTAGTGCAATCACTATGGAAAACAATATGGATATCTCTCAAAATTTTAAAAATAGAACATGTGATCCAGCAATTCTACTTCTGAGTATATACCCCCAAAAATGAAAACAAGGATATCAAGAGACATCTATACACCCAAGTTCATATCCGATGATATGGAAATAACCTAAGTATTCACCAACGAATGAATAAAGAAAAAGTAAAATAATAATTCGTATTTCTTGATAGTAACAAAAATTCACAACCTAATTTGGCTATATTCTTTATCTTGGATATTCTTAAAATTTTGAAACAAAAGTGATCTAACTTCATAATTTTCAGTATCATTTTAAATGGACTACATTTGCTGGTGTCTAAGATTTAGACAGGTCATCAAACTCAGTGAAATCATAAGAAATTTGTTCCATTTTCATGAAAAATTCCACCATTATAAACACGCATTGATTATATTTAGATAAGTCTTAGCTACCAGGTAATAAAATAGCATGTATTAGTCTTGTTACTTTGAAATGTAAAATAACTTATTAAAGACCTTTCCCCATTAACACAGATAAGGATTTTTGAATTTTATGTAACCTAAGAATATGTGGTCAGCTTTTGTTTTTAAATGGTTTCGTTCTACATTCCAGAATTCAAGGGAAAATCATTTTGTACCTGAAAATCTCCTACCTCTCCTGTAATTATCTAAGAAGATTGCAATGATATTTTAATCAGTGGTTCTATATACAATAAAGTGTAAAATTATGGTGGAGTTTAATTTTTCTATATCACTTAATCAGGGCCATTCAGGTATAACATTGCTCTTTAATTGCTAATATACCGTGATTTCAAATTATTTTTATACTCTGGCAATAATACAGATCATGTTCAAAAGGTAGCTGTAATTATTACAGGTTATTTTATGGTTCAATTCATATACCTACCTGACCTTCAAAACATACTAAGTCACTTCAGTCGTGTCCGACTCTGTGCGACCCCATAGACGGCAGCCCACCAGGCTCCCCCGTCCCTGGGATTATCCAGGCAAGAACATTGGAGTGGGTTGCCATTTCCTTCTCCAATGCATGAAAGTGAAAAGTGAAAGTGAAGTCGCTCAGTCCTGTCCGACCCTTAGCGACCCTGTGGACTGCAGCCTACATATATATTATTTTAATAATGTTTTCCCATTACTATTTTTGGGGAAACAGTAAACTTCATAATAAAAATAAATAATGTATTACAACAATAATTTATTTAAATAAATTTATCTTAGATTAACTCTAGAAGATCACCTAATGATAAAAGCACAATAGCAGTAAACTTGCTGATTTGGTGTTCTAACCTCAGAAAAGCAGCTTGAGAGATTATTATGCAAATCATAAACTCTGAATTCACTAAAATGAAAAACAAGATGGAAATTTTATGCTAACTTTTGGAATTACTTCAGTACTTTCATACTTTTTCCCCTTCACATATGCATGATATTATTATGCATTTCTTTAAAAATATCTCACGCAGTTTTTCCTAAAGATAAATAAATACCATAACTTTGTTGTTTATCATCACTTCACATTAAAAAGTAATACACTTCAAGAATTCTTAAGTTTTTCATTCACTTGATGGGAATCTTATTCTTCAAAGTTACATTTCAAAGAATGTAACTAAAAATAATTTACATGACAAAATCTTCGGTGAATTCTGAAATATTCTCATTCAGTTGGAGCGCACTCAGTGGGTCTGATGTGGTGGATGCTCGCCCGGGAAGTCCTGCGCATGCGTGGCACCATCTCCCGAGAACACCCGTGGGAGGTCATGCCGGACCTCTACTTCTACAGAGATCCTGAGGAGATTGAAAAGGAAGAGCAGGCAGCAGCTGAGAAGGCTGTGACCAAGGAGGAGTTTCAGGGAGACTGAACCACTCCAGCTCCAGAGTTCACGGCTGCCCAGCTTGAGGTGGCAGACTGGTCCGAAGGCGTGCAGGTGCCTTCCATGCCCATTCAGCAGTTCCCTACTGAAGACTGGAGTGCTCAGCCTTCCACTGAAGACTGGTCTGCAGCCCCCACTGCCGAGGCCACGGAATGGGTAGGAACCACCACAGAGTGGTCGTAAGCTGTTCTTCCAAACACCTGTAGAACTTACACCAAAATGGAAATCTGGTTGATGGAAATAAACTGTTTCTAAAAAAAAAAAAAAAAATTTTCTTTGAATTTGCCATAACACAAGTCAGTCTTTCCAGTAGAAAATCAAGTTTCCTTCAGTTATAGCTACCAATCAAATCAAGTATGTAGAGCAGTGAAGTAGAGAGGAGCTTTCCACCCTGAAACCGCATGGTGTCCATTCTGTTATACGACATATGAACTCTAGATTATTCATAAATGCCTCTCAAATTAAGGTTTTGATTTGCATATGTACTTATTTGTTTAAGAAAGGATACAATGGCCTCTAGTGGTACAGAAAAAAAAGCCAACGTTTAATTCTTCAAACAGTAACTAAAAATATTTTTAATGAAAATAAAAAATAAAAATATATTTTTAATGAAAATAAAATTTATGATGCATGCTACATTGCAATTTTTGAATTGCCTTCATTTAAATTATGCAAATAAACAGTAAAATACACTCAATTGTTACATACATAAAGTGCCTACTTAAGTATAGGTTATAAAGTTACTGAACATGTTTCACTGTAGAGGATATGAATTATTGTTGAAATAATGATAATTTAATAATTTGAATATTTATTCATATTTTAAAGTATATATTCACTATAGATGTATTTGTGAACAGTCAAAATAATAACTGGTAATTTATTATGTGCAGAGAACAGTGCTGTTTTATTGGGTTGGCCAACAAAATTCGTTTGGGTTATTCTGTAATATGTTCTAGAAATACTCGAGTGAACTTTGTTGGCCAACCATACATATAAACTGGAGAAAGGAATGGCAACCTATTCTAGCATTCTTGCCTGGGAAATCCCATGGACAGAGAATCCCGGCGGGCTACAGTCCATGGTGTCCCAATAATTGGACATGACTTAGCGACTAAACCACCATGCATACATACAGTAGCATTTTAACTCTGTGGCAAGCAGATCAATTCACATTACTGTAACTCATAATGACCTCTACTACTAGAGCTTTTTCTTTCCTAAAATATGTAACTCATATTTCATAACAAAGAAATCTAACTTCACACCAAGTTTTCTGTCTCCTGAGCATAAAATCTCAACACCTATTTCATAATATATTAACACTCAATATAATGGCAATACATATAAATGTAGAATGTAAAGAACTAGCTCATCAATCAAAATGGTGAAGATGCTTTATGAGAATAAATAATATTGTGTATTATAATGGCATGAAATCTTAAAATAAAAGCTTATGTAATTTTTAAGGTTATATAAAATATTAAAAATACATTTGTTACTATATTTATAATTTAAGAATGTACATCAGTCAATTTCAAACTATTTTGATAAAATTCAAGACTTATTTGTTAATTTTTATATTGGATTTAGTTGCTAACATACTTTAGGTTTCATCAAATACGTAAAGTAAAAATGGAGATTTTGTTGCTGTCTTCTTCAGAAGAATGAACTATTTTAACCACTGGATATTGCAAATGAAGCAAGCTGGTGCTCATTTTCTTAGAAATTTTCTGGAATAGCTAAAGATTTCCACAACTTTGTCAAATTAGCATGAAACTGTTCCTTCCCATTTTCCCCTTTCTCCTTCATCTCTTTCCTTCTCTCCTCTGTTTATGTCCATTCCTTCCTTTTGTGTTATGTCTAATATTAAATTATAAGCATCAAAAATTCACTGACTTTGGTGTATAAGTCTATGAGTTTTGGTACATGTATAAGTTTATCTAAAGACCATTATAAAAAGATACAGAAGAGGTCCGTCATCCCCAAAACTCATTTGTGCTCCCTCTGTAGTCAACATTCCCTCCAAACCTAACCTCTGACATCCACTGATCTCTGTTCATATAGTGCTTCCCTTCTGTAAAAGATCATATAAAATAGCATCCTATAGTATGTAAGGTTTGGGAAATAACTTCTTCACTCAGCAAAATGCCTTTGAGAATCACCTCTAATACTGGGTTTACCAATAGTTTGTTCCTTTTTCTTGCTTGGTATTATTCCATTGAATAGATGTACTACAGTTCATCCATTCACCTGTTAAAAGACTTGTGTGAGTAGTTTACAGTGATTTAAAGATATATTCCTGCCCATTTTCATGTGAACAAAGTTTTCATTTCTCTAAGTTAGATAGCCAGCTGTTTCACTTTCTGTGTCACACTGATCTGTTTCTAATTTTCAGATTCCCCTCTGAAAATAAATTCTTCAATCTATATTATTTTTCATTTTCAGTTCATTTTCCCTATGCATCTCCACCAAAATTTTCAGCTTATATTTAGGAGATTGCTTACTTTAATGAAATTTCTAAACCTTCATCTTTTTCTCATCATGGCTTTGAGACAGTCTCTTTCTATGCTCTTAGTTTCCTCTTATATCAAGAGGAAACAGCACTGCTGTTTTCTGAGCATAGGAAAAGACTGTCTCAAAGCCATGATGAGAAAAAGATGGAGGTTTAGAAATTTCATTAAAGTTAGCAATCTCCTAAATATAAGCTGAAAATTTTGGTAGAGATGCATAGGGAAAATGAATATATATGTGCTTTTTTGGAGAAGGAAATGGCAACCCACTCCAGTACTCTTGCCTGGAAAATTCCATGGATGGAGGAGCCTATTAGACTACAATCCATGCGGTCACAAAGAGTCGGATACAACTGAACAACTTCACTTTTCATATGTGCTTTATATATATATATATATATATATATATATATATATATATATATATGTAATACATATATAATGTAGCTTTTTTCTAAATTGAATTTGGTTTTCATTAGTTTATTGGGTAGGGACAGACATGGGACAATGCAGAGAAGGAACATATAGATTATTTTGACATATTTATTGAATGGTTCTTTTGATTATTCTCACAGGTTATAGAAGGGGCCACTGGGGTGACAAGGGGGGACACATAGTGTTAAACTGATTAGAATGACAGCATTCATTGGAGAAACTGTCATATAAACAGCCTTCAGTATAGCAGTGATGATACAAACAATGTGATGCCCTAATAACCATCTCATTGGCTATTAAAATGTAGCATCACATACTTAAATTACTGTACTACTCACTACTCATTCAGATATATTCAAGAAATATGCAGTTCCTCAACAGTTTTCTGATGGTTAGTGGCAACCTATGATTTTCATATGAGTTCTAATTTTTCAAAAATCCTGCCAAAAGAATTCTTCCCCATCTGCTGCTGCTGCTGCTGCTGCTAAGTCACCTCAGTCTTGTCCGACTCTGTGTGACCTCATAGATGGCAGCCCACCAGGCTCCCCTGTCCCTGGGATTCTTCAGGCAAGAACACTGGAGTGGGTTGCCATTTCCTTCTCCAATGCGTGAAAGTGAAAAGTGAAAGTGAAGTTGCTCGGTCGTGTCCAACTCTTAGCGACTCCATGGACTGCAGCCCACCAGCCTCCTCCATCCATGGGATTTTCCAGGCAAGAGTACTGGAGTGGGGTGCCATTGCCTTCTGTGCTTCCCCATCTATCATTTATCTATTTAATTTGTCAATAATTATCAATCGACTATTTCTTATGGATCCTGTTAGAGGACTTGAAATATAATGAAACCAACAGCATAGTAACACAGTAATCTGTGCTCATTATGCTGGAATTCAGAATATTAAATTACACTGAGAAAATTGTTTTGCCCCTATAATGTGGTAAGTCATACCCTATAGCTCTGAGCTTTAATAGCCTACACAAACTACCATGAATTGGTGGATGCTATTAGTCTATGATCAGCTCCTTAGCTTCTCCCTCATTCAAGTCTCTGATTCTCAAGGGCAACAACATTTTGGAACTGGAATAATGCTTATTTTCACTATTGACTATTCAAATCTTTAAAATAACAAATATGAATATTATAGAGCCAGACATGACTGACTGACTGAACTGGACTGACTGACTGACTGAACTGAACTGATTATACTGACCTAAAATAACATATGGGCTTCCCAGGTGGCATTAGTGGTAAAGAATTCACCTACCAATGTAGGAGACACAAGAGACCCAAAAGACACAGGTTTGATCCTTGGGTTGGGAAGATTCCTTAGAGTAGGAAGTGGCACCCACTCCACTATCCTTGCCTGAGGAATCCCATGGACAGAGGAACCTGGCAGACTATATACCATGGGGGCACAAAGAGTTGGACACAACTGAGCACAAAACACTATATTAGGTCAAGTAAATCCTCAGAGTCTCCAAAATTTACATCCTAAATTAAGTCATTGCTGAGAAAGCAAAATGAGTCACATATGAAAATCTTTAAAGTTCAAGGTTAAACTATGGATCAGTTCAGCTCAGTCGCTCAAATTGTGTCCGACTTTTTGTGACTCCATGGTCTGCAGCACGCCAGGCCTCCCTGTCCATCACCAACTTCTGGAGTTCACTCAGACTCATGTCCATTGAGTCGGTGATGCCATCCAACCATCTCATCCTCTGTCATCCCCTTCTCTTCCTGCCTTCAATCTTTCCTAGCATTGGGGTCTTTTTTCAGTTGAGTCAGTTTTTCAAATCAGGTGGCCAAAGTATTGGAGTTTCAGCTTCAGCATCAGTACTTCCTATGAACATTCAGGACTGATTTCCTTTAGGATGGACTGGTTGGATCTCCTTGCAGTCCAAGGGACTGTCAAGAGTCTTCTCCAACGCCGCAGTTCAAAAGCATCAATTCTTTGGTGCTCAGTTTTCTTTATGGTTCAACTCTCACATCCATACATGATCACTGGAAAAACCATAGCCTTGACTAGACGGACCTTTGTTGGCAAAGTAATGTCTCTGCTTTTTAACGTGCTGTCTAGGTTAGTCATAACTTTCCTTCCAAGGAGTAAGTGTCTTTTAATTTCATGGCTGCAGTCACCACCTACAGTGATTTTGGAGCCCCCAAAAATAAAGTCTAACACTGTTTCCACTTTTCTCCATCAATTTGCCATGAAGTAGTGGGATCGGATGCCATGATCTTGGTTTTCTGAATGTTGAGCTTTAAGCCAACTTTTTCACTCTCCTCTTTCACTTTCATCAACAGGCTCTTTAGTTCTTCTTCACTTTCTGCATAAGGGTGGCATTATCTGCATATCTGAGCTTATTGATATTTCTCCCAGCAATCTTGATTCCAGCTTGTGCTTCTCCAGCCCAGCATTTCTCATGATGTACGCTGCATATAAATTAAATAAGTACAGTGACAATATACAGACTTGACATACTCCTTTTCCTACTTGGAACAAGTCTGTTGTTCTATGGGTAGGCAGATTAAGCTATGGATAGACAGATTAAAATCTTTATTTAATGTCTGAATTGTAGTTATGAAAGGAAATTTGCATTATAACTTTTAAGAGGTCCACTTTCACATAGAATTGATGTTCCACATCAAAGAGTTAACAACGTTGATCATATATACAATCACACAAAATAGAACTAGGAAGTATTATGAATTGTGTTCTCCCCAAATTTATACACTGAAGCCCTAACTCCCAGTGTCACTGTATTTAGAGATATAGATTTTAAGGATATAATTTAGGTTAAATGAGGCCCTATGAGTGGAACTTACGAGGAAGACATACCTACGGCGTGCATGTAGAGAAAAGGCCACATGAGGACACTTACAAGCCAAAGAGAGAGCCTTCAGAAGAAACCAAACCTTCTTTCACTTTGATCTTGGACTTCCAGCCTTCAGAACTATAAAAAATTAATTTCTTTTGATCAAGCCACCCAATCTTCTGGTATTTTATTATAAAAATGCTAGACTAGTATCAGTACAGTGGATTTTAAATCGTATCATGAACAGACCACAGTGTTAGGGCATTTATGTTTGGGGCTCTGGAAGGATTAAAGCTTTTTGTAGGGGTTTGGGTAAACGGGCTTCTGTCATTAACAAAGGAAGTAGTGTTGATATTCTAAGCAGATTATTTGTTCCTAATTTTTCTGCTGAAAGCTGTTTCTCAGACTTCTGTTTAATTTATTTCTTTGAATACTTTATTTCCCAACTTGAGAAAAATTTTGTTGAAAAAGAAATTCTGACTGGTGTAAAGAAAATTATATAATCTGTATATTGGAAGGTAAAGGTTGTTGTCTTTGGAATGAGTTTTGGTTACTGCATCTCACACTTTAATCTTTATGTTTAAAGATACAATATATGTTTAACATAGCGTATATGTTTAGTAATTTATACTGTTTCCTAATATTTACTTGTTTCTATTATTTCATGCACCTTAACTGGTCATTAACAGTTTTTAAATTTACTCCATCATTATTTAATAATTGCTTATAACAATAAGTGCTTATAACACTGTGTCAGATTGTGTAGTTCTGTTATGAATAAACATAGACAACCCTCATATACCCTGCAGCTCAGTATGAAATTTACACTTGACAACTCATTGCATATAATACAAATGTATTTTTCCTGATATATCTTTTAAAATATTTTTATTATAATTATTACTGCATCCCTGAATCTATAAACTATGATAATTATTATTAATCTCTAAAGATTTTCAACAACAAAAAAAAGCAGTTGGGATAAAGAGTATGAATAATTTTTAGTTCTTGACAAATGCAAGAAAATTATTAACAAGAAAGTACAATCTGATAAATATTATGAGAATGCCCATCTCACTGCATGATAGCCAGAAATAAAAGTCAATAAATGAACTGTTTGTCAACAAGTTGTCTCTTGACCTTTTCATTATTTCTCTAATTATCTCTGATGCATTGAATTGATTCTCCCATAATTAAAAGTCTATTTCCTTTATTGTCTACTTAGAAAATTTTCCCTTTGTTTCCTTTATTGTCTACTTAGAAATTTTACACACTTTAATTGTAGTTCTCACAATATTTACATAGATTATTTAATAACAATGTTTTTAGTTGGATGTTACCCTTATGGTAAACATAGTTCTCATTAATTTGTCATTTTCACAATTGTAGTGACATTGCTTAACTCACTTGTAACAAATTTTAATCAGCATATGAAATAGGAAATTGCTTTTATTAGCATAATTAATCCCATATTGCCTAGTCTAAACATTTCACCAGTAAAAATCATATAATATAATATAGTTTCTAATTAACATATATGTAAGTCAGGGTCTTCTAAGAAGCAGATGTCAAGACAGGATTAAAATGCACAGATTTTATGTTAGGAGAAAAGACTGTGTGAGACAAATTATGTAAATAACCAGGTAAGACTGAGAGAGCCTGAGACAGTGACATAAGTGTGATTCCAGGTGAAGGAGAGAGGAACAGATGGTTGCGAAGAATCTTCCTAGACTGTCACACAATCTTAAGTTCTAGCAAAGCACTTTGTGAGTCCTAGAACCCCCCAAAAAGGCCTATCAGGCACTGTGTCTTTCTTTGTGATAGGGAATGCAAGATTTAGCCCTTTTCTTTCCATTTGGAGGGGATATCTTAGCATACTCCTGATCACTTACAAGTTCATGGAAATGGCTTGCTATTTTTGTTTTTTAATGTGAAAGGATTTTACTAGGGAAAATATCTGTGTGAGAGCCACTAGTAAGATTGCAATGTAAGTCACACCCTGAGAATAGGAGAGGAAGAGAAGATGAAGTGGATGTGTGTGTCCTAGGCTGCTGTGCAGTCTAAAAAAGGTCCAACGAGGAAGGCAGTGGGGAATGTTCAAGCCAAGATCAGCCTTCAGAAAAGACCCATGTCTCCTAGAAATGGATTCACCTTTGTATCCTTTCTGTACTCATACTTAGACTGGCCTTAGTGTAAATGGTTTTCAGAGTGCAGTGACTGGGACCCTTGGTCAATGACACTCCTTGTAATTAAGGTCTGCCAGGCTCATTCTCTGGTGGCTCAGATGACAAAGCATCTGTCTACAATGTGGGAGACCTGGGTTTGATCCCTGGGTCGGGAAGACTCCCAGGAGAAGGAAATGGCTACCCACACCAGTACTCTTGCCTAGAAAATCCATGGATTGAGGAGCCTGGTGCAGGCTACTGTCCATGGGGTCACAAAGAGTTGGACATGACTGAGCGATTTCACTTCAGACTCATTCTCATGGACACCACAACCTACTTTACAGTAGTAGTAATGTGTTTAATATCAAAATGTATATAACATGGACTATGATGTCAGACAGAAATAAGATTAAATCCTACTTCTACTAATTTTAGTGGCAGGACCATAAGTTAGATAATTATGCTCTGAGACTGCCTCCTCAGCTGAAAAAAAGGATATAACAACAATGTAGTACATAAGGAATAAATAAATAACAAGTAAAGTACCTGGCCCTGAGTAGGTAAGCATAATAAATGTTATGTAATATTAGGTCTAAGATTTTCTCACTGCAGATGGTAATTGCAGCCATGAAATTAAAAGATGCTTACTTCTTGGAAGGAAAGTTATGACCAACCTAGATAGCATATTCAAAAGCAGAGACATTACTTTGCTGACTAAGGTCCGTCTAGTCAAGGCTATGGTTTTTCCAATAGTCATGTATGGATGTGAGAGTTGGACTGTGAAGAAGGCTGAGTGCTGAAGAATTGATGCTTTTGAACTGTGGTGTTGGAGAAGACTCTTGAGAGTCCCATGGACTTCGAGGAGATCCAATCAGTCCATTTTAAAGGAGATCAGTCCTGGGTGTTCTTTGGAAGGAATGATGCTAAAGCTGAAACTCCAGTACTTTGGGCACCTCATGCAAAGAGTTGACTCATTGGAACAGACACTGATGCTGGGAGGGATTGAGGGCAGGAGGAAAAGGGGACGACAGAGGATGAGATGGCTGGATGGCATCACCGACTCAATGGACATGAGTTTGACTAAACTCCGGGAGATGGTGATGGACAGGGAGGCCTGGCGTGCTGCAATTCATGAGGTCTTAAAGAGTCGGACATGCCTGAGCGACTGAACTGAACTGACAGAATAAGGCTAAGATAATGATCAATGACTAATTTCAATGTAGTTCAAGTATTTAAGAAAATCACCAGGACATGGAAGCAACCTAGATGTCCACTGACAGATGAATGAATAAAGAAGATGTGGTACATATAAACAGTGGAATATTACTCACACATAAAAATAAATGCATTTGACTCAGATCTAATGAAGTGGATGAACCTAGAGCCTATTATACAGAGTGAACAGACTTTTGAACACAGCAGGGGAAGGAAAGGGTGGGATGATTTGAGGCAGTAGCATTGAAACATATACATTACCATATGTAAAATAGATAGCCAGTAGGAATTTGCTGTATGATGCAAAGAATCAAAATCCAGTGCTCTGTGAGAATCTAGAGGTGTACGATTGGCTGCAAGGAGAGAGGGAGGTTCAAGAGAGAGGGAACCTATGGCTGATTCCTGTTGATATATGGCAGAAACCAATACAATATTATAAAAGAATTATCCTCCAATTAAAAATAAAACTAAATTAAAAAAAAGAAAATGGCACCTTAGAAATCACATGCATAAATATTAAAAATAAGGGCTCTGATTCCTATAATTAGGAGTCCAGGCCTTAGATACAGATGCATATTATTGTCTTTGTCTATGGATGTGAAAAATTCACTGATAACAGAGAATTTTGGCTTTGGGCAGAGCTATAAGATGATGAGTTAAATCACTCAGGGAATTAAATGTCAAGGCATTCTGAGCCTATTCAGATATTAAAGCATTCTTAGGACAAAATGAAAAAGAAAAGCATTTCATATAAGCATATTTATCAATGGTGTCTGAATTAAGCTCATAGAGATTTGCTTCCACTTCAGGTGGCATGGCTTCCATCCCTGCTCAGGGAACTAAGATCCCATAAGCTCTGCAGAAAGGCCAAAAAAGAAAAAAAAAGACAAGCTCATAAATTATGTAGATATCTGTGATTTTAACTCTAAACTTTATTTTACAGATAACTATGGACTTGTGAAACTGCTTCTACATATATTCTATTTCAGTATATTAAATAACATAGAGAAATATCTATTGCATATTCACTCATGCATCTACTTACATCTAGATCCACGCGGACTAAAAAGCAAAGAAAATAACTAACCTCATCCATTACACATAACAGTTACAATAAAGAATAGATAAAATAAAAATTACAGTACCAAAGTACCTGAAATATAGGAGGAATTTATCAAGAGGATTCTCTCTGATGAAAAAACACTTTTCTTGAATAGCAGACTCTTAATGGTAACAAGTATAAATGTTTTAAAATAAAACATGTAGATATTCTGAGTAGAATATTTAGTAGCCTGCAGTGATTTGGTTAGTATAATTTTCCAATCATTTACCATTTAAAATTGATACTCTTACTAAAACAGTTTGTGTGGGGAAATTGCCTGTGCTTTAGCTACAATTGGATTTTCACAGCTATTATTAACTAATTTATATAGAACTGAATCAGAATTAATTATATTCATCTAGTTGTTTACTAAATGTTCTTTAGTGTCTCTTGACTCTAGTAAGCTCTTATTACATGCAATAAATTGAGTATTATGAAAGCTGTTGGAACAGAGATTTTATAAAGAATGATAGAGTACTTCTCTGGTGTCTTAGTGGATAAGAATCTGTCTGCCAATGAAGGGGACATAGGTTCAATCCCTGGTCCAGAAAATTCCACATGCCGTGGAGCAAATTAGCCCCTGTGCCACAACCACTGAGCCCACACTCAAGGGCCCACAACTCATGTGTTGCAACTACTGAAGCCCTTGCACCTACAGCCTATGCTCTACAACAGAAAAAGCCACCACAATGAGAAGCCTATGCACTGCAGTTAAGAGTAGCCACCACTTGTCACAACTAAGGAAAGCCTGCACAAAGCAATGGAGACCCAATCCAGCCAAAAGTAAATAAATAAAAATGTTTTTTGAAAAAGAATGATAGAATTGTTGTTTTGAAGTTAAAAAGAGAAGGTAAAAATATACTACATGTTAACAGTTACTGAAGTAACAGGGAAAGGTACAGTCTTCTTTAGGCATGTACCCCTTTCCCTGTTTGGGGATACAGAACTGTTGTATGCTCATTTACAAACCCATTTCTATTATGAATTGTAATGTTTATTATCTGTGGTTATATTTTAGTTTCACAATGTTTTGTTTTTATTTTTCCTCACAACTGAAAAAATTACTTCTGACTATAAGCTTTTATAATTGTCTGATTTTTGTTCTTAAATATTTAACTTTTTATACTTTTATTGATTGTGATATTTGTTTGCTGGTAAAGAATTTTTAGTATTTTTCAAAGTACATATATGGGGTCCTCTTTTAATGGACAAAACACAATAAATGATCTTTTATCTTTCATAGAAAAAGACAGTGTTTGAGGAGTAGGTTCTGATATCCCTATATTCATTGTCTGCTGCTGCTGCTACTGCTAAGTTGCTGCAGTCCTGTCCAACTCTGTGGGACCCTATAGATGGTAGCCCACCAGACTCTGCCTTCCCTGGGATTCTCCAGGCAAGAACACTGGAGTGGGTTGCCATTTCCTTCTCCAATGCATGAAAGTGAAAAGTGAAAATGAAGTCGCTCAGTCATGTCCAACTCTTAGCGACCCCATGGATTGCAGCCTACCAGGCTCCTCCATCCATGGGATTTTCCAAGCCAGAGTACTGGAGTGGGTTGCCATTGCCTTCTCCACGTCCATTGTCAGATTCCCCTAATTCATTTTTTTTAATTATATGACATATAACATTGATTCAATATAAGATTGTGCTATGTACATTGTGCTTTGTCATTCAGTCATGTCTGATTCTTCGCAAATCCATGGACTGTAGCCGTCAGGCTCCTCTATCCATGGGGATTCTCCAGGCAAGAATACTGGAGTGGATTGCTATGCCCTCCCTTCCCGGGGATCTTCCCAACCCAGGGATCAAACTCAGGTCTCCTGCATTGCAGTCAGATTCTTTACCATCTGAGCCACCAAGGAAGACTACCACCAGCTGTATAAGATTATAGCATGTTAAATTTATACATTAACACATTGTAATGTGATTACCACTGGAATGATAATTAGAATCACTACTGAATTACATAAATATCATATCTTTTTAGTGGTTGAAATCATTAACTTCCAGTTTCTCAGCAAGTTTGGTGATTATAATACTGTTCTCTATGTTCATGATACTACACATTAGACCTCTAGGATATGTTTACCACTCACTGCCAAGTCTGTACATTTAAACAGCATCTGTCCTATACATCTACCCTCAATCCCTGGAAATACCATTTTACTCTCTGCTTTTATGAGTCTGGCATTTTTAGATTCCACACATAAGTGATATTGTGTATGTGTGTTTTTTTGTTTGATGGATCTCACTTTCCATAATGTGTTCAAGGTCCATCAAGAATACTAGAATACTAGGAAAGGCAGGATATCTTTCCTTCTCATGGCTGAATATGATTCCAGTGTATAGTATATACAGTGAACATTTGAAAAACATGGATTTGAAATGCCTGGGTCCACTTGTAAGCATATTTCTTTCACTAAATATATTCAAGTTTGGTTGAACCTGAGGACATAGAGCCAGGGAAATCTGTAAAGTTACCCTCCATTTTTCCATTGTAGGGAGGGTTAGCACCTCTAACCCTTATTTTTTCAAGCATCAAATACACACATACACAAACATCTTTGATCCATTCATCTGTTGATGGGCATTTAGGTTGCTTGCTTATCTTGGGCATTGTAAAAATGCTACAATAAACACGGAAATGATTATATCTCTTAGATACCCTGCTTCCATTTTCTTTGAGTATATACCCAGAAGTGAACTTGCTAGACCACATGGCAGTTCTACTTTCAATTCTTGAAGAACCTCCATATTGTTTTCCATAGTAACTGTACCAGTTTACATTCCCATCAACAATATATAAAAGTTCTCTTTTTTCCCACATCCTCACCAACACTTGCTATCTCATCTTATTGATAATAGTCATTCTAAGAGGTATGAGGTGATATCTTACTGATGATATGCATTTCCCAATAATTAGTGATGGTGAGCATCTTTTCATGTACCCATTGGCCATCTGAAGGTATTCTTTGGAAATACATCTATTTAGTTTCCCTGCTTGGTTTTTAATTGGATTTTTTGTTCCCATTGAGTTGTGTAAGTGTTTTATATATTTTGATCATCAATCTCTTAACTGAAATACTATTTGCCAAAGCTTTCTCCCATTCTGCAGGTTGTTTTTCATTTTGTTGTTTCTTTCCCTGTGCAGAAGTTTTAAGTCTGATATAGTCACATTTGTTGATTTTTGCATTTGTTGCGTTTGCTTTCAGAGTCATATCCAAAAAATCATTGCCAAGATAATGTCAAGGAGCTTCTTCCCATTCCCTGTATTCTTGAAAACAAGTCAGCTCTATGACTTTTGCCAAGATTGACTACTCTTATGGGGACAGGAGAGATAAAAAAAAAAAAAAAGGAGGAAAAGAGGGTACAAAAAACAAT
The DNA here is from genome assembly GCF_042477335.2 of Ovis canadensis. Classification (NCBI taxonomy): domain Eukaryota; kingdom Metazoa; phylum Chordata; class Mammalia; order Artiodactyla; family Bovidae; genus Ovis; species Ovis canadensis. The sequence goes on along the minus strand of NC_091261.1, from coordinate 32,798,487 downwards.
GTAAGGCCCAAATATACATGATAAAAAAGAGTAAGACTTTCAACAACATTTCATACTCTTTCAGTAAGGACAGACACATGGTCCTTCACTTTCTTATTGAGAAAAGATAAACTTGGTGAGAAGTTGACAAGATAGAGTTTCTGCATAGTGAATATTCACCCAATCAATTTGATGAAATAAGCAAAACATGATAAATTGGGCAGCTTTTTTCTTCAAAGTTCAGCCTAGTGAAAACAATCGTAAACATCATGTGGAGCAAAGCTGTCATTCTCTAGGATAGAACAGATAATTTTGTCAAACCTGAACAGTCAATGCTCTGTTGTGATTGGGTCATAGAATAATCAGAGGCCAGCTATCGTTAATAAGAAATTTAGCTTACCTATAGCGGGTTCATGTTGATGTATTACAAAACCAATACAATATTGTAAAGTAAATAATAATAATAAAGAAATTTAACTTATTTAACAAGCAAACAGAAACAGTATCACTGAACACTAACTATATATGAGCAGCTCCTTTGTACTTTTTCAAGGTGTGATTTATTCCAAAGTAGAATCTACAAAGTGGAAACCACATGTGAACACTCATGGCAGATCCACAGAATATCAAAGTAATAACTAAGATATATATAAGAATGGCCTCATGTTGGATTCTATAGCACACAAACTAAAAATCTGAAAAGATGAGCATGGCCTCATGATACAGAAAAAATGAGCATGGCCTCTGAGCAAGGATGATGTGCAAATTTGTGAACTGTTTCATATTTTTGGAGTTTGGGATTAACATACACATTAATATACATAAAGTAGATAACAAACAAGGACCACTGTATAGCACACAGAACAATATTCAATATTTTGTAATAACCTATAAGGAAAAATAATCTGAAAAAGAATACATACATAGGTATATGTGTATATACATATATATACATACACACAGAAATAACTGAATCACTTTGCTGTACCCCTGAAACTAACACAACATTGTAAACCTACTATAATTCAACTACAAAAATGGCCTCAATATTTATCTTTTAAGAACTGACTCATAATAAGCACTGAAAATTAAAAGGATAATCTGTTCATAAATAGCAGCATGTTTTATTTTAATTATTTAAGTTTACATCCAGGACAGTTGCAAGATAACCGTTTAATTCAAAAAATACCCCCTTTTGGTCTTAAATACATTCACTTTTCATTTGTTAGTTCTGGAACTGAATAGAAATAACAAAAGTGTTTACTTCTCTTAATTTCATTCACATGGTCAGTTGCATTTGCAAAAGTGAAATTTACCAGATCAAAAAATCCTGCACTGACAAGCTGTGAGCAATGACAATAATTCCACTAATGTAGTTGCCAAGTACACTAATTATCCTAATGATGATTCAGTCTTCTGATAATCACATCCCCCAAGGACCTTATACAGTCAGTCTACACAGCTGCAAAGTCCTCTCCAGGCTCATTTTGCTTATTCCTGTCTCAATTTAAAACTATATAATATTACTTTATTAGCATAAAATAATCATCATAGCTGAACATGAACTGAACACACAGACAGCTAGACTGCTGAAGGGTAATCGAGGAGACTCCTACATGAGGTGCTTAGTCCTGTCATTCATTTCTCCAATGCCTGATAGAGGCATAATTTATACCAGAAATCTGCTTCCATCTAAAGCAATGGTGTGGATTTTGAAGGAATAAAAATACTTAAGTCATCTATTCACCTAAATCAATGGGCACACTGTTTGATAAAAATATTTTGAAATCCTAAGTGATTTCTTTATAGGGTTTTGGGAACTTTTTTTACTTCTTGCATTTTCAAGTAGCAAATCAAAATGACTTTCACAGGTCAACAGAATTTTAAGGTCTAATTTTCAATAAAAAAGTATTTACCTTTCACAGAATTAAGATAGCAAAACCTGTGTTTGGGAAAAAAGACAACAGTTATTTACTCTGCATTCAGTAATTTTGTAAAATATTGTTTTATATTTTAAATTTAAAATAGATATCTTGAGTAGATTTTAACATTAGTTCCCTTTATACCCTGTGTTTCGTGAGCCAATGTGGAGCCACCAGGGTGGATGCTGTCCACACAGGTCATTTGCATCACAAGTAAGAAATAAAACTTAGAAGACTCCAGTCTTTTAAAGAATCTACTAGAAACCTGTCAAATGTTTGCGCTGGAGGGACAGATTATTACCCTGGACAGCAATCAAACCTGTTATCTGCCACCACAGGAAGAAACAATGCCTGTTTCAGCCTTGAAAAATGTAGTTCAGGAAACTCTAACAGAGTCAATTCCCTGCTTATAAGATATGTAGAAACACAAGAGGTTAATGGAAATTACCTCTCAACAGGTCTTCCAAGTTATAATCAGATAAATAATTTCCAGAAACTGCCACTCTCCAGATATGCTTTATTTTGATATTACTTTCTTTCTTTTTTGATATTACTTTTTTTATATATCTTTCTTTTTGTTTTCATTTGTTCATTTGAGTGGAATGATAACATACAACAAATGGAAAGAACAGAACAAGTAAGTTTGGTTCTCCAAAAATAGATGCCAAGACAGAATTACATATTCAAGATATTTGTTGGGAGTAAAGGTTTTTTAGATAAAAGGCAAAGAAAGCAGGGTTGGTAGAAAAACCTTTAAGAAGACAATGCACTTCTGGCTTCTATAAAAGGGCCAAGGGAGGAATAAAGGGCTGGGTAGAAAGTGACTCAGACTGCAGTGAAATTCTGGCAAACACACATCCAATCCCAAGAGGAGTCCCAGAGGACTCAGATGAGTTCAGCCACTGATGAAGAAAACATAGACTTGGCTTGTATCCTGTGTCAGGTCTCAGATATTAGCAGGAATACTGTGTCAGCTAAATATGCTCCTAGAAACAAGTTATTTCTTGAGAGATCTCATCAGAGTGTTCACAGAACTGCTGTAACAAGGACAGTAAAACTTGCAAGTGTAGATAAAAGTCACAGTTTATTTCTGTCTGGAATGTCCTCTGTCTCCTATATGTTTTAAAGGTTTCAATCCTGGAAATTATTATTAAAGATAAGTGATCTTATGTTTTGCAACTGGAGAATAAGATACAAATCCACAACTTCTGTTGAGACAACATAAAAAACTGACAGGTAGACACAAAATGAAGAACAAAAGAGATTTCAGAATTCTAGTGTAAAACAGAGATCAGCAAACTTTTTCTTTAAAAAACTAGATGTTTGGCTTTCGTGCCACATAGTCTCTGTTACAACTACCCCATTCTGCCCTTGTAGTGTGAAAGCAGCCATAAACAATATATCAATATAATCAAATGGGACTGACTATACACTAATAAAAGTTTTCCCAAAAACAGTGGTAGGCCATATTTGATCCATAGACCATAGTTCGCCAACTACTGATGTAGAATAATATATTTATGTAATCTGCATGTTTGTCACCTGTGTACATGACAAATGGCAGAAACTGACCAACAGATGACAAGTCCCATCTAAGAATTACAGAAGCCAAAATTGGAAAACATATGTTTTCTTAAAAAAATTATAATGTCCATTGAAGAAAGCATCTTTAGGACACCACAAACATGTCCACTCTGGTATGAAATTGTTCTATGCTTTAAGGGCACACAAGAAGGTTCAGTCAGATGAAGGCCATATAGTCATTTATGCTTAAGTAGAACAAGTAAGCATATGAAGAGGTGGAAAAGAGGTGGAAAAATAAAGAGGTTATATATAAACATATTCTGGTATTTTCTATTTTTAGCACATCATCTATTGAAATGAGGAGAAGGGAATGGCAAGCCACTCCAGTATTTTTGCCTGGAGAATCCCATGGACAGAGGAGCCTGGCTGGCTAAGGTCCATAGGCACACACAGGATTGGACATGATTAAAGAGACTTAGCACTATTAAAATGAAGATATTTAATAGAAAAAAGATTGCAATGTACATTTTGGTGTTCAGTTGCTAAGTCACTACTGACTCTTTGCAACCCCAAGGACTGAATCACAGCAGGCTTCCCTGTCTTTCACTATCTCCCTGAGTTTGCTCAAACTCATGTCTATTGAGTCAATGATGCAAATCAAACATCTCATTCTATGTCAATGTACTTAATGATACACAAATTTTAGACAGAAATTAGAAAATAAAATCAGTGATAATAAAGTATAAAAGTTTTCTTTATGTTACGTGAAAAATAAATTTATAAAAGAGTCATTGGTTACGCAAGTAAATATACAATACTTTGATTTAATTTGTATTCTCCTTAAACAGTGCCTTATTTGGGAAATGATCCCAAGAAGCAGGAATAAATTGAGCCAAAAAGAAAATATGCATACAAGGTTGTAGTTGTCAAAACTGCATTGGTAGATAACACAGATTCAATTCCTCTGTGACTATGGCAGGTCATTGCTTGACCCCAAAATTGTCTGACTGTCTGAAAAAAAAAATATTATTTTCTAGGCACAAATACTGTAGATTGGCTTTTTTTTACCCTTCTAGTTCTTTTAACTAGGACTAGTAAAAATTCCATAAACACTCTACCCTTTTTTTTAAAAAAAAGCATATTTTGACTTTTTTTTTTTCCTACCAGTTCAGTTCAGTTCAGTTCAGTCGCTCAGTCATGTCCGACTCTTTGTGACCCCATGAATCGCAGCACACCAGGCCTCCCTGTCCATCACCAACTCCCAGAGTCCACTCAAACTCACCTCCATCGAGTCAGTGATGCCATCCAGCCATCTCATCCTCTGTCATCCCCTTTTCCTCCTGCCCTCAATCCCTCCCAGCATCCAAGTCTTTTCCAATGAGTCAACTCTTTGCATGAGGTGGCCAAAGTACTGGAGTTTCAGCTTTAGCATCATTCCTTCCAACGAACACCCAGGACTGATCTCCTTTAGAATGAATTGGTTGGATCTTCTTGCAGTCCAAGGGACTCCCAAGAGTCTTCTCCAACACCATAGTTCAAAAGCATCAATTCAGCACTCAGCTTTCTTCACAGTCCAACTCTCACATCCATACATGACCACTGGAAAAACCATAGCCTTGACTAGACGGACCTTAGTCAGCAAAGTAATGTCTCTGCTTTTGAATATGCTATCTAGATTGGTCATACATTTTATTGTGATACTCGTTTTTATGTCTCCCTGAAGGTTGAAATTTCAGGGAAAACTGTCGTATGATTAGCTTATTTACTCCCAAGACCTGTTCAGGAAGATTTGTTGTTGTTTAGTCACTAAGTCATATCTGAGTCTTTAGCAGCCCCATGGGATGGAGCCCACAAGGGATCTCTGTCCATGGAATTTCCCAGGCAAGAATATTGAAGGGTTTACCTTTCTCTCCTCCAGGATCTTTCTGTCCAAGAGACTGAACCTACATCTTCTGCATTGGCAGGTGAATTCTTTTCTGCTGAGTCACCAGGGAAGCTTTTAGGAAGATTAGAGTTATTTATTTATCAGCTTTTTGAGAGAAAAAAATTTACTTAATTATTGTATCACAATTTGTATTGTTGCCCAATAATAACAGTAAAAAATATTTCTGACTAGTTACAAATTTTAATGTGAGCATACTTAATATCTATCTCTCTGAATGGTCAACATGGCTTTGTTTCCTTTTTTTTTCTAAAAGAAATTTCCTATAAGTTTTTCTCCTAAGAAAAATTCAAGTCATAGGCTAATACCTATATTCCTTTTTGGATAATTACAAATAGAGCTTTCAGAAACATCTTTTTCAAGCAAAATATATTAATTTTACTTATACTACTAATACAAGTTATTATTACAAGTAAAACTATGTGCATGCTTAGGATAATAGAGGTTGCCACAGTCAATAAATCATAAATCTGGATTATTTCAGCTACCCCCCAAGTTCTCAACAGTTAGTTATCTTCATTTATGTAACAGCAGTAAACATTTATTTTATTATTGCGAGGAAAGAAAGGATATAAAATTCTTTGCATAATGTCTGACACAGGTGAATGAGCCTGATGGCTTGCATGGTTGTGGTTGTTATAAATACAACAATTAGCATTTATTGATTCCTTAATTTTTGTTATATACTCTGCTAAGCAACTTATTAAGTTAGTTTCATTTATGTGCCATCCCTTCCCTGAATAAACATAAAACAAACACAAATCCTTAGGTAGGTACTAATATTTAACCCCATACTCTGTATAAATAAGCAGGCACAGCTGTGTTAATTGGCCAAGTTTACATAGCTACTTAATAGTGTAGATGGGTTCCATGATAGCCCTCATTAAAATTTCTCCAGGGCACAATGTGTGAATATCTAGCTCAGGAACAGCCATTACTCTACTTAGTGATCTTTCATATATCAATAATTAGCCAAGGAGTGTTTATTCATTTAGCCTTCAAGTGTAAATCTTCGCAACCCAGACCTCCAGGCAGCCACTACAAATTAATTGGAGTTTGTATTTAATTTGAAATATGTTTATCATCTGGCTCTAAAAGGATATAATTCTGTTAATTATCATTTTTGTCTAACTAGTAACTAGCCCACTCACTCCAGTCAATCCCATTTGTCCTATGCATTTGGACTTGTTCCAGGTGGGATTTTATTATCAAACTGCACGTGGAGTGGTAAATGAAAGAGTCAATTTCGTTATGAATAATCCTGGAATGGGAAGTCAAGTGGGCCTTAGAAAGAATCACTACGAACAAAGCTAGTGGAGGTGATGGAATTCCAGTTGAGTTCTTTCAAATTCTGAAAGATGATGCTGTGAAAGCTGCACTTAATATGTGAGCAAACTTGGAAAACTCAGCAGTGGCCACAGGACTAGAAAAGGTCAGTTTTCATTCCAATCACAAAGAAAGGCAATGCCAAAGAATGCTCAAACTACCACACAATTGCACTCATCTCACATGCTAGTAAATTAATGCTCAAAATTCTCCAAGCCAGGTTTCAGCAATACATGAACCGTGAACTTCCCGATGTTCTCAAATTGGCAACAACCGCTGGATCATGGAAAAAGCAAGAGAGTTTCAGAAAAACATCTCTTTCTGCTTTATTGACTATGCCAAAGCCTTTGACTGTGTGGGTCACAATAAAGTGTGGAAAATTCTGAAAGAGATGGGAATACCAGACCACCTGACCTGCCTCTTGAGAAATCTGTATGCAGGTCAGGAAGCAACAGTTAGAACTGGACATGGAACAACAGACTGGTTTCAAATAGGAAAAGGAGTACGTCAGGGTTGTATATTGTCACCCTGCTCTTTTAACTCTTATGCAGAGTACATCATGAGAAACGCTGGGCTGGAAGAAACACAAGCTGGAATCAAGATTGCTGGGAGAAATATCAATAACCTCAGATATGCAGATGACACCATCCTTATGGCAGAAAGTGATGAGGAACTAAAAAGCCTCTTGATGAAAGTGAAAAGGGAGAGTGAAAGAGTTGGCTTAAAGCTCAACATTCAGAAAACAAAGATCATGGCATCAGGTTCCATCACTTCATGGGAAACAGTGGAAGCAGTGTCAGACTTTATTTATTTATTTATTTATTTTGGCTCCAAAATCACTGCAGATGGTGATTGCAGCTATGAAATTAAAAGACGCTTACTTCTTGGAAGAAAAGTTATGATCAACCTAGACAGCATTATCAAAAGCAGAGATATTACTTTGCCGACTAAGGTCCATCTAGTCAAGGCTATGGTTTTTTTGTGGTCTTGTATGGATGTGGGAGTTGGACTGTGAAGAAGGCTGAGCGCTGAAGAATTGATGCTTTTGAACTGTGGTGTTGGAGAAGACTCTTGAGAGTCCCTTGGACTGCAAAGAGATCCACCAATCCATTCTGAAGGAGATCAACCCTGAGATTTCTTTGGAAGGAATGATGCTAAAGCTGAAACTCCAGTACTTTGGCTACCTCATGCAAAGAGTTGACTCATTGGAAAAGACTCGGATGCTTGGAGGGATTGGGGGCAGGAACAGAAGGGGACGACAGAGGATGAAATGGCTGAATGGCATCACCGACTCAATGGACTTGAGTTTGAGTGAACTCCGGGAGTTGGTGATGGACAGGGAGGCCTGGCGTGCTGCAGTTCATGGGATCACAAAGAGTTGGACACGACTGAGCGACTGAACTGAACTGAAGGGCAGTAGGATCAGTAATCACATATTTTACAAAACATTGCTCTCTAGTCATTGATTTGAGGTGAAGCTGATGTATTCCATGATCGTTTTTGAATTAGGAGGGTTTTAAAACGTGCTCACTCCTTGGAAGGAAAGTTATGACCAATTTAGATAGCATATTCAAAAGCAGAGACATTACTTTGCCAACAAAGGTCCGTCTAGTCAAGGCTATGGTTTTTCCTATGGTCATGTATGGATGTGAGAGTTGGACTTTGAAGAAAGCTGAGCGCTGAAGAATTGATGCTTTTGAACTGTGTGTGATGTTGGAGAAGACTTTTGAGAGTCCCTTGGACTGCAAGGAGATCCAACCAGTCCATTCTGAAGGAGATCAGCCCTGGGTGTTCTTTGGAACGAATGATGCTAAAGCTGAAACTCCAGTACTTTGGCCACCTCATGCAAAGGGTTGACTCATTGGAAAAGACTCAGATGCTGGGAGGGATTGGGGGCAGGAGGAAAAGGGGACGACAGAGGATGGGATGGCTGGATGGCATCACCGACTCGATGGATGTGAGTTTGGGTGAACTCTGGGAGTTGGTGGTAGACAGGGAGGCCCGGCGTACTGCAATTCATGGGGTCGCAAAGAACCAGACACGACTGAGTGACTGAACTGAACTGAACTGATACATTGTTAAAAGGAAACCCTTCAAATCCATATTCTATTTGAAGGTTGACTAAACAGTAATTCACCACCATGGAAGGAGTATTCTTTTCCACCATGTTATCTGATTTGACCTTGCGATTGGCTTTCATCAACAACATGCAGCCAGAAGTAGCGGTGTGCATATTCTTGTGATTTAAGAAAAGAAACAAATTAGCTTTAGCAAAAGTAGGGCCATAATGGGGACATTGACCAGAGATGAGGTCACAGAGTTAGATCTCACAGACAATTCTTTACTATTTGAAATCACTACCAGTTACAATTCTCTTTAACTATAAATATTCTCTAGAATTGAAGTTTCTTTTACACCTATTCTACAACCTCATTCCAGAATGTCCTAGCTGAAAGATTAAGAATATATAATGCGCAAACACTAGTACCCCCGATTTTGAAAGTATCTGAGCAGCTTCTTAATGAATCTTTACTCAAAATTATTCAGAACAGAAATGAAAATGTTTATTTGTACTCAGGGAAGATTTAAAACTATAAGACAATATCACTTCTCTCATCTCCATGAGACACTTGCTTTATTTTTTAATGGAAGCCCTTTTCTTTTTTGAGGGGAGGAGGAGCTTCCCTTGTAGCTCAGTTGGTAAAGAATCTGGCTGCAATGCAGGAGACCCCAGTTTGATTCCTGGGTCTGGAGGGTCCACTGATGAAGGGATAGGCTACTCACTCCAGTATCTTGGGCTTCCCTTGTGGCTGAGCTGGTAAAGAATCCGCCTGCAATGCAGGAGACCTGGGTTTGATCCCTAGGTCCCAACCCAGGGGATCATCTTCTGGAGAAGAGAAAAGCTACCTACTTCTGGAGAAGAGAAAAGCTACCTACTCTCTCAACGAGTCAGATACGACTGAGTGACTTTCACTTCACTTCATATTTTTCAGTATTTTAAAGGATATTCAAAGTATTTACTTTTCTCAGTCACCTCACCTTTAATTTTCTATCTAGTAAATATTGCACAGTTACTGTAGCTTACTTCCAGACGTGCTAACTCTTTTGTCACTTCTTTTTGCCAATGGAACCCACTCTGGATTCAGTCTTTAAAACAAAACATCTAACGCTTATTCTCTGTAGAAAATTTTGCTCAATATTCAAGGCTGAATTCAAGGGTTATATTATCAAAACAGCTGTTATAAAAAGTATAACACTGAATAATATATATCCTTGTTCTTAAAAGTCTCATGGCCCTCCCAACTACAGGGTGTGTCTGATGTGGAATTTCTTTTTGCTGTTCTTTCAGTCTGTTTTGTTCTGATTGTGTCCACAGTTGAAAGTTCCTCCCAGTTTTACTAATTTATTCTGGCCTCTCTTTGCTGTTAGTCACACACAGGTCCAGATCTTCCTTTACATATCTCAAACGCTACTAAAGAGCTTAACTATACTTTATTTCTTTACTCGTGATCATAGGCAGTTTATCTATTAGTAATACCAAAAATCTGGCAGAAACTTTGAAATAAATGTCTTTCTTTTAGTGAGAAGAGTATGGCTTCTTTCCCATCCATGTTTATAAGCATAAGAGAACACGTCATAGATTCATTTTGCCTGATACAAACCTATCCTCTTGTTTCTTTTCTGACAGCAGACATACACACAAAGGTTTTGTTTACATAGTAATACTGAAATTTGCATTTCCTTTTTTTGAATTTCAGGTTTGCAAGGGACCTTAGAGAGCTGATATAAAATAATGTCTTTCTCTTCCAAAAGAACACTGCCGAGTCTTTAAGAGGATGATAAATTTCACAGCTCTAAGTTTTCAGTTGCCTTACATGCTGACTTAATGTTCAAGTACTTCCCATTTTAGTAGATGTTTTAATTCTATTTTTGTATTTTAATAATATGCATAAGTGGCCTCTACTTATGTTTCCAAAGCAAAAATCAGGCGTAAACTAATTATTTCAGAAGTTGTAAAATCTGATTCAAATCCTGTTTCATTTCTCAGTAGAATAGCGTGGCTTTTCTATTTTCTTGGTGGCTCAGACAGTAAAGCGTCTGCCTGCAACATGGGAGACCCAGGTTCAATCTCTGGGTTGGGAAGATCTCATGGAGAAGGAAATGGCAACCCACTCCAGTATTCTTGCCTGGAAAAAATCCCATGGACAGAGGAGCCTGGTAGGCTACAGTCCATGGGGTTGCAAGGAGTCAGACACAACTGAGCGACTTCACTTTCACTTTTTCTATGTAGGTAGGTGAAAAATAATTACAAAGGAGAAAAATGTGTGCATATAATGTAAAATTACACTGAAAACTGACAGATATGAATAAGCCATATTCAGAAATGATATGTGTTGATTGGCAAAGATGTATTATAGTAGGATTAGTCACAGATGCAAACAATTTAGAAGATAATTAGAATTACTCTTTGGCATATTGACTGACCATCAGAGACTAAATTCATTTTAATAAGTCTATAATTACAGTACTGTGCTATGATGGATTTGTTTATGAGCCTCCGTCTTTTTCATCTCCCCATCCATCCACACATGTCCTTCACAGATAGAAAAACACAAAGGTGCTTTTAATTTTAGGGACTTCTTGTTTTTGATAATGCTGTTGCTTGTTACTGTCAATGTTCTAATCATTATGAGAAAAACTGGGTCATGATATGTATTCACAAGAGTATTAACTAATATTTGAAGGGAATAAAACTGTCTAAAATATTATAAGCCATTTAAAATTCATATCCATTTAAACATTTTCAGATAAGATCTATTTAAATGATATAAAATATGCAAAATTAGTCAAAATAGCCAAATATGCATAGATTTTTAACATCTTAACCTTATAATTTATTTGTTGGTCTTTTTTATAGTTCACAATAACATTTTTCCTTTAAAATTTAGAGCTAAGTTTAGAATGTTCACCAGAAGACAGATTCTTCCATCTTTTGGTTACTATTATACTCTCTGAAACTTAAAAGAATTAATTGGTCAGTTGACTATATGATGCATCTAATACGCTCAGCATAATATCCAATTACATTCAATTTCTATCTCTTCATGCCAACATGTGAATTTGTAGAATTGGTATATCAGAAACATTTTGATATTTCATTCATTTAAAAATATTTTGACACTGACTTTAGAGAGCAATATTAGTACATTTTTGAGGAATATTCAGATATGGAAACACATGTCAGAAAGTATTATGATAATTTAACATTTTTGTTTAACTAGAAATTCTAATTATTTTGCATGAATCTGTAGACTCTGTATCATCTGAATATAAAATATACCCTAATTTTTATCATACTATTACTGGTGTTCAGAAGTGTTTGTATCCATTTAAGGACTTATTTGACATATTTGAAGGTAGAATTATATTTGAAGAAACACTGAGAAAATTATTGATTGTTGATATAAAAATTCATTACATTTTCCAGGAAAGAGTTTCTTCCAGAAGAACCACAAATGATAATTTTAAAGTACATAATAAGTAACTTTATTTTTAATGGCAACTTTTTATTTTGGAATATTGATAAGGATGCGAGTAGATGATGAAAACATGAACATTCATAATACAAGGGGTTATGACTCAGAAATACACACTGCTTTGTGTGTGCACACTGTTCTTATTTCTAAGTAATTTTATATCAGACAAGTTTTCAGATATTAAAACTCTTATTGATGCCAAATGCTGCCAAGATTTAGTATTCAAAAATTTAGAGGACTCACTGTTATATTAAAGAAAAATACAAAAGAAATGGAAAAGATGACAATTTTGCTCAAAGCAATTGCACTAAATTATAAAACAGCAACCATGCAAAAGAGCCTTTGAACTGGTTCAGAAATGTTTCAGGAAGATACATTAATAAAACATTTTTTCTGCTAGTAAATTAAAGAAACCAGTATTCCATTGGAGGGACTCATATCCACTGAAACCATTTTATTACAGTGATCTTAATTGTAAACATCATATATTGGGTATTAAAATGTTTAATTATAAGCACTTGGTAGTTAAATGCAAAATATTGAAAGTTTATAGCTAGAAGAAATCTTAGCAGTCTTTTTTTAAAAAAGTACATTCACATCAGTATTACTAAACAGAAGCTTCAAGTAGGGCACATCTATTTCAGAGCTTCCTTTCCCTCCCCCTCTCTTCATAGCAATCCAACTGTGTTAAATCATGCAAAGAGAAAACGAACAAATAATTCACTCCAAGGCTGGAAATCAATGTTGCAGAATACCTGAGAGATAGAGGCCACTCATCAGCAAGCCCAACCAGGCATTAAGAAATTAATGCTGAATAACCAAGAGGATAGGAACCTGCTGTGGTTGTTTGGTTCAACGCTTCATGGGGCTTGGCTCACACAGAGCACATACACTTCAGAAATGTGAGGTAGATGATACTTTCTTACTTAGTCTTCGTTGGGTCTTTGAAGCAGTAATTGGTTGTTGAAATGAGTTGCTCACAATACACTTAGAATCCAAAGTGTAGGCTAGAGAAGCCTGGCTGTTATTTTTTGCTTTAAAATTGGTGGCTTAGTTTATGTTGTTAACATTTAAAGCTCTTGGAAAAACAGAAAATTCTAGGACTGGAACAAAGAATTACAATTTCCCTAACATTCTGGGGCTGGGGAAGGAAAGATCTAAAACTTGCAACTTGAAAATGGTTAAAGCAGACAGTGTATCTGAAAAAGCTCAGATGACTTCTTTTATTCTCTGTCCAAAACATCCCTTTCGTTTTGATTGAGCTAAGAGTCCCAGATGGGTAGAAGCTCGGCATCAATTCAAAAGAAACCACTGCTCTATTTATTTTTCAATCACTACGCAGATGCTTTTGGATTTCTTCTGAGTATGGGCATTCTTCCACAGAATGTAGAAATATTTTTAATAAGATTCTTCACAATGTAATTATCTAGAAAGAAATCCAAAGCCACTAATATTTACAAATTGTGTGTTCTTACTTATTTCACCATGCCTAAACTAAATTCACCACTGGAACGGAACTTCCTTGCACAGACCACAAGATGAATATTATTAATCTGCAGAAATTTTTTCTCAAATAATATGTATATCAGGAATAATAATATATATGCCAGTCAATACATGATATTTATTCATCATCAATATTTATTTTATCTAACTAAATTTGGTTTCAAAAATGAAAATCTTCATGATGATGTGTTCAATTTTGACAAGGTTTGAGTTATATAATACAAAAAAGTTAACTAAATTCATCTTTAGTGTTTTCAAACACTAGAAATGTCAATTTAATCAATACATAATCAACATAATTGATTGGGGATGATATTAAATCACATTCAGCTATTCATTGAGCATCTTTCAAACACACTGACTTTGATAATTCACAAACATCTAAAAAACCCTTCTGTCTTAAACAAGACATCTTTGTCCTCTGCCTGGAATTGTCTTCTCGAGAAATCTGCATACCTTTCTCCCCTAACTCCTTCCAGTCCTTACCAGGGTACTATTGAGGGCCACATAGCTTGTGGCCAGCACAACTCAGGAGGTATCATTCATGCAGATTACAGTGAAGGATGCTCTGGAGTTGTGTGGTACTGCAACCCTTGTGTTTATATTACATATAGCACCTTGTGAAACAGGCCTTCCCTAAGCAATGCTTAAACCAATATTCCCCTCCTCAATATTCCTACCCCCTTCCCTTCCTTGAATTTATCTTTGTAGTATATGCAAACTATAGGCACATGCAACATAATGCTTTTGCTTATTTCCTTTTTAGAACATAACCTGGTGGGCTATAATCCACAGGGTTGCAAAGAGTTGGACACAGTTAAAGTGACTGAGCACAGCACCTTAAGAATATATACTCCATGAAGATATGGTTATTTTATATTTTCCTATGGATGCATTTCTAGCATCTAGAACAGTGGTAAGCAATCAGTAAATAGCATTTGTTGGATAAACAATCTGTGCCATATCTTCTACTGCTTAATTGAGAGAGAAGGAGCTGGGAGGCAGACAGAAGCTGAACAGAAAGAGACAGCAAGAGAGTTTGAGGGCAAATTTAACATGAAAGATCTTATGGTTCAGGGGAGAAGAGATTAAAAGAAAAACAACAACTCTTCAAACTAGGAGGACAAAGACAACAATGGAATGAAATACATGATATGAATACAGAAATTGTTATTGATGCACCAAAAAAAAAAACAACACAGCAATATATGGGCTAATTCAGAGTTTACAAATAGAGATGCAGCGAAGAAAAAAATGAGTATAAAAATTTAGGTCATTCACATCCTTCTTAACAGAGTCACTGCAAAAAAAATTCGTTAAAATTATGGTAAAAGAGGAGGCTTGTATTTGGACAAGAATGGCAAGTTCCTTCCTTGGTCAGCTCAGGTATGTGCTAAATATCCATCCAAGTATGTTTACCATAGTGGATTCTACAGTCATGCAATTATATAAGGGATCAGTGGATAAGGACAAGTTTTAAAAAATTATTCAATTTTTTATTTCACTGATAAAAATTATTTTAGATAAAATTCTTTGCCATGGACACCTTAATGTTTAAATAATAACACAAATTTCTATTGACTTTCCTGCTTTCTACTTACAAGGCACAATGGGATAATAATATCTACATCATTTATATCTCAAATAAAAATTACTCATATGTGGTAATTATTGCAACTTTTATAACTTGGGGATAGTAGAATAAAATAATAATTTAAAAATATTTTATCTCTAATATGATTCCTAAATGCTGAATTAGCAAAAGATAACAGAACTCTTAAAGTAGCAAATTGTCTTTTAAAGCAATGAAAACAAAGTATACTCAAAATATAGTCTAATACTTCAGCAAAAATGCTTATTAGCTATAAAAATGATCATTTTGGCATTTTAATTCTTGATCTCTTTCATGCACTGTTATAATAAAAATGGTTTTAGATGATTTCAATATGCCATTTTGACTATTATAATAGTTTTTAATATACCAAAACCAGTAAACTGCTTTCATAAAACAAAGGATCAAAATACAATCTTATGAAAACTTGTTTATATAAAATGATTAGGAAGATTTTCTAATAGTTTTGTGTGGTAACTTCTCTATAATAAAAAGCTAACATGATCATAATCATTTGCTTGCATTTTAATGGTCATTATGGGAATTAAATAGGGCACGTAATCATGGTTTCTACAAATTGCCCACAGTAATTCTCTAAGGGGCTCTAAAATATAGAAGGAAGTGTTGATATCACTCACATGAGATTTTATGTTTAAAAAATTTCTGTCTTTTCCTATATGGTTTCTGCTTTAATTTTCTAATATTTTCTTTTTGATATTAAAAGAAATCTGTAACTCTCAACCACAACACATAATTTGGCCTAGAAAAATACTATCATTGTGCCAAGATAATTCTAAGTAAATAATCTCCTTATGCATAATATAGATACAGCTATTAGATATATCTTAATATAGATACAGCTTATGTATGCTTATTGATTGCACAATTAATATTTCTTTAATCACATCATTTTCCATTGTTTAATTTTTTGAGTTGCATTTCCATCAAAAGCCTCTTTCAACATATGCATTCAACCATATCATATATTTGATTGCGGTTTAATATACTGAATCTATTTTAATTACTACAAGTCCTCCCTACCTATTGCCATTAGTTATTTACTTAATGGTGCATGTCAGACAGCACACAAATGTATCCACTATTAAAATGGCTTTTAAAAGTTAAGACACATCCAATTCTTGGAGAGATTTTATAAAATCAAAATATATGTGTGCTGTGCTTGAAGATGCTTGATTCGCCAAGTCTAAGATGAGTTCATTGCTTTTGGGTTTGGTTATAGATAGTTATTCTTATGGGATTCAAAAGAAGTTATTAGAGTGTTGTTTCACAGTTAATAAATATCTGTTGAACTATGGCACTTTGTAGGCCTTCAACTTTTAAAAGTGTTTAAATATAAAAGCACAATGAGATTAAAGAAACAGAACAGAAATAAACTTGTCTAATAAAATACAAAAGAAATTTAAGTATGCAGGAAGCATTAACTGAAATTTATATTTTTTCTAAAGAAATTGAGATATATATAATAACTATTTGGTAAAGATTTAAGGAAATATACACTTTATAAACTTTTGGTGGGATTTAAATTTATATTTCCTGCTGGGCATCCAATATGAATTAAAGAACTTACAAATTCTAAATGCTTTATCAAAGTTATTATATAACTTTCTGATAAAACTCAACATTCATTTATGATAAACATTCTAAACAAAGAGGGTATAGATGGAACATAGCTCATCATAGTAAAAGTCCACAAGTCCACAGCTAATCATACTCAAAGGTGAAAAGCTGAAAGCACTTTATTCTAAGATCAGGAATAAGACAAGAACAGGAATAAATGTCCATTTGTGCCACTTTTATTCAATACAGTATTAGAAGTCCTAGCCACTGCAATCACACAAGAAAAAGAGGTAAAAGTAATCTAAATTGGAAAAGAAAGAAAGCTGTCACTGCTTGCAGATGTTGTGATGCTATACATAGAAAATCCTAAAGATACTACTAGGAAACCACTAGAGTTCATCAATGGATTTGGTAAGGTTGCAGAATACAGAATTAATGTATAGTAATCTGTTGTGTTTCTATTCATTAACCATGAACTATCAGAAAGAGAATTTAAGAAAACAAATCCATTTACCATCACATCAAAAGGAATAAGACACCCAGGAATAAATCTAACTGAGGAAGTAAAATACCTCTGTTCAGAAAACTCTATGACATTGATGAAAGAAATTAAAGATGAGATCAATACCAAAGATGGCGGAGGAATAGGACGGGGAGACCACTTTCTCCCCCACAAATTCATCAAAAGAACATTTCAACGCTGAGTAAATTCCACAAAACAACTTCTGAATGCCAGCAGAGGACAACAGGCACCCAGAAAAGCAGTTCATTGTCTTCAAAACAGATGTTTTATCAATGGTGCAGTATAGAAGGAGAAGTCTTGAGGCTACTGTAAAAATAAAACTGAAAACCAGAAGCAGGAGGCTTAAGTCCAAATCCTGAGAACATCAGAGAAATCCTGACTCCAGGGAACATTAGTCGATAGGAGCTCAACAAATGCCTCCATACCTACACTGAAACCAAGCACCACCCAAGGGCCAACAAGTTCCAGAGCAAGACATACCACGCATATTCTCCAGCAACACAGGAACACACCCCTGAGCTTCCATATACAGGCTGCCCAAAGTTACTCCAAACCCACTGACATCTCATAACTCATTACTGGACACTTCATTGCACTACAGAGAGAAGAAATCCAGCTCCACCCACCAGAACACCAACAAGCTTTCCTAACCAAGAAACCTTGACAAGCCACTGATACAACCCCGCCCACAGTGAGAAAATTCCATAATAAAGAGAACTCCACAAACTGCCAGAATACAGAAAGGCCACCCCAAACACAGCAATATAAACAAGATGAAGAGACAGAGGAATACATAGCAGGTAAAGGAACAGGATAAATGCCCACCAAACCAAACAAAAGAGGAAAAAATAGGGAATCTACTTGATAAAGAATTCTAAGCAATGATAGTGAAAATGATCCAAAATCTTGAAATCAAAATGGAATCACAAATAATAGCCTGGAGACAAGGACTGGGTAGATGCAAGAAAGGTTTAACAAGGACCTAGAAGAAATAAAAAAGAGTCAATATATAATGAATAATGCAATAAATGAGATCAGAAACACTCTGGAGGCAACAAATAGGAGAATAACGGAGGCAGAAGATAGGATTAGTGAAATAGAAGATAGAATGGTAGAAATAAATGAATCAGAGAGGAAACAAGAAAAATGAATTAAAAGAAATGAGGACAATCTCAGAGACCTCCAGGACAATATGAAACTCTCCAACATTCGAATCATAGGAATCTCAGAAGAAGAAGACAAAAAGAAAGACCATGAGAAAATGCTTGAGGAGATAGTAGTTGAAAACTTCCCTAAAATGGGGAAGGAAATAATCACCCAAATGCAAGAAACACAGAGAGCCCCAAACAGGATAAACCCAAAGTGAAACACCCCAAGACACATATTAATCAAATTAACAAAGATCAAATACAAAGAACAAATATTAAAAGCAGCAAGGGAAAAACAACAAATAACACACAAGGGGATTCCCATAAGGATAACAGCTGATCTTTCAACAGAAACTCTTCAGGCCAGGAAGGAATGGCAAGACATAGTTAAAGTGATGAAAGAAAATAACCTACAGCCCAGATTACTGTACCCAGCAAGGATCTCATTCAAATACAAAGGAGAAATCAAAAGCTTTACAGTCAAGCAAAAGCTGTGAGAATTCAGCACCATCAAACCAGCTCTCCAACAAATGCTAAAGGATATTCTCTAGACAGGAAACACAAAAAGGGTGTATAAACCAGAACCCAAAACAATAAAGGAAATGGCAACGGGATCATATTTATCAATAATTATCTTAAACGTAAGTGGGTTGAATGCCCCAACCAAAAGACAAAACTGGCTAAATGGATACAAAAACAAGACCCCTATATATGTTGTCTACAAAGACCCACCTCAAAACAAGTGACACATACAGACTGAAAGTGAAGGGCTGGAAAAAGATATTCCATGCAAATCGAGATCAAAAGAAAGCAGGAGTAGCAATACTCATATCAGATAAATAGACTTTAAAACAAAGGCTGTAAAAAGAGACAAAGAAGGACACTATATAATGATCAAAGGATCAGTCCAAGAAGATATAACAATTATAAATATATATGGACCCAACATAGGAGCACCACAATATGTAAGACAAATGCTAACAAGTATGAAAGGGGAAATTAACAATAACACAATAATAGTGGGAGACTAATACCCCACTCACACCTATGGATAGATCAAATGAACAGAAAATTAACAAAGAAACACAAACTTTTAATGATACAATAAACCAGTTAGACCTAATTGATATTATAGGAAATTTCACCCCAAAACAATGAATTTCACCTTTTACTCAAGTGCTCATGGAACCTTCTCCAGGATAGATCACATCCTGGGCCATAAATCTGGCCTTGGTAAATTCAAAAAAATTGAAAACATTCCAAGCATCTTTTCTGACCATAATGCATTAAGATTAGATCTCAATTATAGGAGAAAAACTATTAAAAATTCCAACATATGGAGGCTGAACAACACGCTTCTGAATAACCAACAAATCACAGAAGAAATAAAAAAAAGAAATAAAAATATGCATAGAAACAAAAGAAAATGAAAACACAACAACCCAAAACCTGTGGGACAGTATAAAAGCAGTGTTAAGGGGAAAATTCATAGCAATACAGGCATACCTCAAGAAACAGGAAAAAAGTCAAAGAAATAACCTAACTCTACACCTAAAGCAACTAGAAAAGGAAGAAATGGAGAACCCCAGAGTTAGTAGAAGGAAAGAAATCTTAAAAATTAGGGCAGAAATAAATGCAAAAGAAACAAAAGAGACCATAGCAAAAATCAACAAAGCCAAAAGCTGGTTCTTTGAAAGGATAGGTAAAATTGACAAAACATTAGCCAGACTCATCAAGAAACAAAGAGAGAAAAATCAAATCAATAAAATTAGAAGTGAAAAGGGAGATATCACAACAGATAACACAGAAATACAAAGGATCATAAGAGACTACTATCAGCAATTATATGCCAATAAAATGGACAACGTGGAAGAAATGGACAAATTCTTAGAGAAGTACAACTTTCCAAAACTGAACCAGGAAGAAATAGAAAATCTTAACAGACCCATCACAAGCATGGAAAATGAAACTATAATCAGGAATCTTCCAGCAAACAAAAGCCCAGGTCCAGATGGCTTCACAGCTGAATTCTACCAAAAATTTCGAGAAGAGCTAACACCTATCCTACTCAAACTCTTCCAGAAAATTGCAGAGGAAGGTAAACTTCCAAACTCATTCTATGAGGCCACTATCACCCTAATACCAAAACCTGACAAAGACACCACAGAAAAAGAAAACTACAGGCCGATATCATTGATGAACATAGATGCAAAAATACTTAACAAAATTCTAGCAATCAGAATCCAACAACACATTAAAAAGATCATACACCATGACCAAGTGGGCTTTATCCCAGGGATGCAAGGATTCTTCAATATCCGCAAATCAATCAATGTAATTCACCACATTAACAAATTGAAAAATAAAAGCCATATGATTATTACAATAGATGCAGAGAGAGCCTTTGGCAAAATTCGACATCCATTTATGATAAAAACTCTCCAGAAAGCAGGAATAGAAGGAACATACCTCAACATAATAAAAGCTATCTATGACAAACCCACAGCAAACATTATCCTCAACAGTGAAAAATTGAAAGCATTTCCCCTAAAGCCAGGAACAAGACAAGGGTGCCCACTTTCACTGCTACTATTCAACATAGTTCTAGAAGTTTTGGCCACAGCAGTCAGAACAGAAAAAGAAATAAAAGGAATCCAAATTGGAAAAGAAGCAGTAAAACTCTCACTGTTTGCAGATGACATGATCCTCTGCCTAGAAAACCCTAAAGACTCCACCAGAAAATTACTAGAGATAATCATTGAATATAGTAAAGTTGCAGGATATAAAATCAACACACAGAAATTCCTGGCATTCCTATACACTAAAAATGAGAAAGTAGAAAAAGAAATTAAAGAAAAAATTCCATTCACCATTGCAATGAAAAGAATAAAATACTTAGGAATATATCTACCTAAAGAAACTAAAAACCTATATGTATAGAAAACTACAAATCACTGGTGAAAGAAATCAAAGAGGACACTAATAGATGGAGACATATACCATGTTCATGGATTGGAAGAATCAATATAGTGAAAATGAGGATACTACCCAAAGCAATCTACAGATTCAATGCAATCCCTATCAAGCTACCAGCAGTATTTTTCACATAGCTAGAACAAATAATTTCACAATTTCTATGGAAATACAAAAAAAACCTCGAGTAGCCAAAGCAATCTTGAGAAAGAAGAATGGAACTGGAGGAATCAACCTGCCTGATTTCAGGCTCTACTACAAAGCCACAGTCATCAAGACAGTATGGTACTGGCACAAAGACAGAAATATAGATCAATGGAACAAAATAGAAAGTGCAGAGATAAATCCACACACATATGGACACCTTATCTTTGACAAAGGAGGTAAGAATACACTATGGAGTAAAGACAATCTCTTTAACAAGTGGTGCTGGGAAAACTGGTCAACCACTTGTAAAAGAATGAAACTAGAACACTTTCTAACACCATACACAATAATAAACTCAAAATGGATAAAAGATCTAAATGTAAGACCAGACTATAAAACTCCTAGAGGAGAACATAGGCAAAACACTCTCCGACATAAATCAAGCAGGATCTTCTATGACCCACCTCCCAGAATATTGGAAATAAAAGCAAAAATAAACAAATGGGATCTAATTAAAATTAAAAGCTTCTGCACAACAGAGGAAAATATAAGCAAAGTGAAAAGACGGCCTTCTGAATGGGAGAAAATAATAGCAAATGAAGCAACTGACAAACAACTAATCTCAAAAATATGCAAACAACTCATGCAGCTCAATTCCAGAAAAATAAACGACCCAATCAAAAAATGGGCCAATAACTAAATAGATATTTCTCCAAAGAAGACGTACAGATGGCTAACAAACACATGAAAAGATGCTCAACATTACTCATTATCAGAGAAATGCAAATCAAGACCACAATGAGGTACCATTTCACACCAGTCAGAATGCCTGCGATCCAAAAATCTACAAGCAATAAATGCTGGAGAGGGTGTGGAGAAAAGGGGACCCTCTTACACTGTTGGTGGGAATGCAAACTACTACAGCCACTATGGAGAACAGTGTGGAGACTCCTTTAAAAACTGGAAATAGAGCTGCCTTATGACCCAGCAATCCCACTTCTGGGCATACACACCGAGGAAACCAGAACTGAAAGAGACACGTGTACCCCAATGTTCATCACAGCACTGTTTATAATAGCCAGGACATGGAAGCAACCTAGATGTCCATCAGCAGATGAATGGATAAGAAAACAGTGGTACATATACACAATGGAGTATTAGCCATTAAAAAGAATACATTTGAATCAATTCTAATGAGGTGAATGAAACTGGAGCCTACTATACAGAGTGAAGTAAACCAGAAAGAAAAATACCAATACAGTATACTAACACATATATATGAAATTTAGAAAGATGATAATGATAACCCTGTATGTGAGACAGCAAAAGAGACACAGATGTATCAAACAGACTTTTGGACTCTGGGAGAGGGAAAGGATGGGATGACTTGGGAGAATGGCATTGAAACATGTATAATATCATGTAGGAAACGAATTGCCAGTCTAGGTGCGATGTAGGATACAGGATGCTTGGGGCTGGTGCACTGGGATGACCCAGAGAGATGATATGGGGAGGGAGGTGGGAGGTGGGTTCAGGATTGGGAACTCATGTACACCCTTGGTGGATTCACGTTGATGTATGGCAAAATCAATACAGTATTGTAAAGTATAATAAAGTAAAATTTAAAAAAAAGAATTAAAAAAAGAAATTAAATATGATACAAGCTGAAGATGGAAAGATACACTATGCTCATGGATTTGAAGAATTAATATTGTCAAAATGAGCATACTATCCAGGGCAATCTACAGATTTAATGCAATCCTTTTCAAAACAGTAATGGCATTTCCTTATGTAATTAGAATAAATAATTCTAAAATTTATTTTAGAACACAAATAACTTAAGGGAATACAAAAGATCCTAAGTTTTCCAAACAATTTTAACAAAAAAGTAAAACAGAAGATACTAAACTCCTTGATTTCAAAATATACTACAAAGTTACAGTAATCAAAATAGCATGGAATTGGCAAGAAAACAGACAGATAAATGAAACTAGACAGCCCAGAAATGAAACCATATCTATATGGGCAATTCATCTATGACAACATATACAAGAATATACAATGGGGAAAAGATAGTCTTTTAAATAACTGGTGCTGGAAACACTGTGTATCTGCATAAACAAGAATTAAAGTGGATGACTTTCTTACACCATATACAAAATCAAACTCACAACAGATTAAAGACTTAAGTGTAAGACATGAAACTATGAAAATCCTAGAGCAAAACATTGGCACTATGATCTTTGACATTAGTTTTAGCAATATTTTGGGGGGATATGTGTTCTAAGGCAAGGGAAATGAAAGTGAAAATAAACAAATGAATTACATCAATCAAACTAAAACTTTTGCATAGCAAAGAACACTCAACGTAAGTAAAATGTGCCTACTGAATGGGAAGAGATATTTGCAAATAATATATCTGATAAAGAGTTATTATCCAAGATAAACAAAGAACTCATACAACTCAAGGGCAAAAAACAAAGAACTTGATTAAAACATGGGCAGAGGACCTGTGTATAAATTTGCTAAAGAAGACACATAGAAGACCAACAGGCATGAAAAGATTTTCAGTGTCACCACTAATCATGGAAATGAAAATCAAAACCACACAATGAAATGAGATCACTACACATCTGCCCAAATGGCTGTTATAAAAAATATAAGAAATATATGTTGATTAAAATGTAGAAAAAAGGGAGCCCTTGTACATTGGGGATGTAAATTGTTATAAGCACTATGGAAAACAATATAGAGATTTCACAAAAAATTAAAAATAGAACTACCATACAATCCAACAATTCTACTCCTGGGTATTTAAAGGAAATAAAAGCACTAATTTGAAAAGATATATGCACCCCCTATGCTAATTACAGCATTATGTACGATAGCGAAGATATGGAGGCAACTTAACTGCCCATCAATAGATAAATGGGTAAAGAAGATATGAAATATATACAAACACAGACACACACACAAATATATACCATTTATATACACACAATGGGCTTCTCTGGTGTTTTAGTCATAAAGAATACATCTGTCAATGCAAGAGACATGAGTTTCATCCATGGGTTGGGAAAATTCCCTGGAGAAGGAATGGGAGGCAACCTACTCCAGTTTTCCTGCTTGGGAATTCCACAGAGAGAGGAGCCTGCAGGCTATAGTCCATGGGGCCGCAAAAGAGCTGGACATGACTTAGCAACTAAAGCACAACAAATGTCAATTATACCTCTATAACACTAGAGAAAAAAAAGTTTGAATAGTAAAGTTAGTACATAATCCTTTAGTATCATTGACATCAGTGGAATTTCCTCAAAATCATACTTACACTGCACACAAAAAAAAGGTATTTCCAATCAATGTATCTCTAAAAAATGAATAGTTAAAATGATCTTAAAGACTTACCATGCTCTATGAGACTAAATCTGGAGAAGGCAATGGCACCCCAATCCAATACTCTTGCCTGGAAAATCCCATGGATGGAGGAACCTGGTGGGCTGCAGTCCATGGGGCAACTAAGAATTGGACACAACTGAGCGACTTCACTTTCACTTTTCACTTTCATGCATTGGAGAAGGAAATGGCAACCCACTCCAGTGTTCTTGCCTGGAGAATTATAGGAACAGGGGAGCCTGATGGGTTACCGTCTATGGGGTCGCACAGAGTCAGACATGACTGAAGCGATGCAGCAGCAGCAGCAGCAGCAGCAGCAGCAGCATGAAACTAAATCAACTTTGAGTACATGAGATGTTTTCAAATAGAATACAAAAGTCACTGTTAGGTGACTTTATTAAATTGTTTACATTAGTATTGTGAGAAATAAGTGTTCAGAATGCTGTAAAAGTTGGCAATGATCATAAAATAAGAAATAACACAGAAATCCATATGTCCTGTTTGGACAATACCACTAGAAAAAAATAGCATTTTAGACGTGCATCAATATACTCAACCTTTAAAATACAGTGTTAGATCTAGGATAAAATGACATAATACCAGAAGTGGCCATGTAGAAGTCAAAACATTATTAAATTAGAATGCAACAAATTACTTGTAAGACTGTAAATGTAGAATTTGGTTGAAAAAATTTTCTAGAGTGAGAAGTACAGTTGTTTTTTTTGCACATATTAAATAGTAAATGTCTGATTCAGTTGTGAGTTGATCCTTCCCTTTGATTATTCTTCAGTGTAAATGGTAAATATCAGTAACTTTTTGTTAGGAATTTGCAGGAATATTATTTTTTAAGCTGAAGATACTTATTAAGTTGAAGATATTGCAGTCATTGTATAAGAAATTGCTTTATCTTAACCTTAAAGAACCATGTTGCGACTTTTGGCTTCTACTACTCAACCTAGACAGTATATTAAAAAACAGCGTCATTACTTTGCCAACAAAGGTCCATCTAGTCAAAGCTATGGTTTTTTCAGTATTCATGTATGGATGTGAGAGTTGAACTGTAAAGAAAGCTGAGCACCAAAGAATTGATGCTTTTGAACTGTGGTGTTGGAGAAGACTCTTGAGAGTCCTTTGGACTGCAAGGAGCTCCATCCAGTCCATCCTAAAGCAAATCAATCCTGAATATTCATTGGAACTGATGTTGAAGCTGAAACTCCAATGCTTTGGCCACCTGATGCAAAGGACCGTCTCATTGGAAAAGCCCCTGATGCTGGGAAGTATGGAACACAGTAGGAGAAAGGGATGATAGAGGATGAGATGGTTGGGTGGCATCACCAAAGCAATAGACGTGAGTTTGTGTAGGCTCCGGGAGTTGGTGATGGACAGGAAAGTCTGGTGTGCTGCAGTCGATGGTGTCGCAAAGAGTCGGACACAGCTGAGCGACTGAAAATAACTGAACAATTTACTTAAATTTAGAAGCAAGATTATAATTTTACTTCAAACATTGTGTTTTCTCTTTTACCTTTTAAGTGTATTTTAAAAAATACATTTGTAGAGCAATGCACATTATTTCTTCTATTTTAGATACATATTTTCCTAGTATGTTAAATGAGTATGTAAGTTTTTAAAACTCTCACTCTCACTTGAAGAAACACTTTTACTTCTTTAAACCTCTCAAAAGACTTTAATCATGATATTTGGTTAAATTACCCTTCAGTGTTTACATAGCACAATTCTGCAGATACTGATATTTGTACATACACACACAAGTTTTCCACTAAGAAATACTCTTGACCCTGTTATATTATAAATTTCCTTATTGGAATCACATAAGTTCTTTTTCCTTATTTCTTTCAATAAAATTTATTTCTTATTTCTTTTTTCTTATTTCTTTTACTAAAACCCTTTAGTAATTTTCAATGAACAGAAGTATGAAGCATTTTCTATGGCTGAGAATATCTTCAATCTTATCTTCCTATTTGCAAGTAGCTTTCAGTTATTATTGTGATTTTTCAAAAGTATTAATATCACAAGTAGTTTTCAAGTAGTATTTATTTCATGAAATTTCTTTCCTTTTTATACATTGTTGTTTTTATTCATGGTTACAGTATCAACCAATAACTCTAATATGAATTATAGGTTTTTTTTTTTTTTAAGTTTAACTCTGCATTTGGAATTTTGTTTGTTTTGCTCTCTGTTAATTCATGTTAAAGTCCTCCTGTTTTCTCAATATTTCCTTTTTTAACATTTTCAGTTGAGAGCCTCAAAAACTATTTCAAAGAATGAGAAGGACACAGTGGCTAGACGGTGCAATCTTGTTTTTCAAAAAAGTAGTGACTATTTCATTGGAATTCACTATAGAAGGGTGTCCTCTTAATTGGCCAGTTTTAACTGGCTGCCCATTTCTGGGGCCAGTGGAAAGAAAGGGAATAAGTATGCAGATTTAAATTTACTAAGTAATATCCTACAGGTGTTTAAAATGTTACTTAGATCTAGCTTCTCCTTTTTCTTAGTATTAAATCTAAAATATTGTTTTAACTTCCATGGATTAGTATCTCCAGAAACGTCTTACCTTAAACTAGAATTGACACAAAAGAAAATCCAAAGATCTAAGCGTTCCTTGTAATTTCAACTCTGCTGCTAACTTCATAGATCATTCACTTTTAAAGCTACACTTTAGGTCAATGTATGGCAAAACCAATACAGTATTGTAAAGTAAAATAAAGTAAAAATAAAAATAAAAAAATAAAAATAAAAAAATAAAAATAAAGCTACACTTTACCTTCATATTTTAAGCCTTCTTGACATTTTTTACTCCAGTTTACATCTTCTTGGTTTCTTTCTGTAGTACATGAAGTCACTTTTTTCATTCTGCAAAATTACTATTTGTTCCTCCAAATTATTTCTAACAATTATTGATGTTATTCATCTCATATAATTTTCTCTTCAATTTTCTTAATATTTGTGGATTTCATGTATTTTCATTGTTGGTGTATTATCAGGTATGATATTGTTGTATAATCAGTTGTTTATACAAATGTATTATCAGTTGATTAATCAGGTAACTGAAGATAATCAATTCTATTCCACATGCTAAATGACTTTTCCATATTTCATTGAATTGTACAGAGGAAGTAGAGGTAAGCAAATGTGTTCAATATACCACATATGTTTTTAAACATTTCTTTGGATTCTTTTTTGCAATATGATCTTTTCTTTAACTTTATGCATTTGTGTATTTGTGTACTATGTGTTCCTGAGTATGTTTCTCTTTTGAAACCTACAAGCTTGGTTTTCAAGATAATCTAGTGCTTGATTTTTTGCCTTTAGATTGATATCTTAAATCTCATGTTTTATTATAAGTTTCATAAAGTATCTATTGATTCCCTATAGTGAAAACCTGAGGCAATTAGCTTGTCTCCATTTCTTTCACCTCTTTCCCCAAACATGCATTTTTTAAATTTTATTTTTTTAATTAAAAGTTCAAACAATCTTTATCTTTACTCCTCTTGCTCTTTCTATATTGGCTGATTATTATCTATTTTTAAGTGAAAGTGAAAGTTGCTCATTTGTGTCCAACTCTTTGGGACCCCATTAACTATATAGTCCATGGAATTCTCCAGGCCAGAATACTGGAGTGGCTAACCTTCCATTCTCCAGGGGATCTTCCCAACCCAGGGATTGAAACCAGGGTCTCCTGAATTGCAGGGGGACTCTTTACCAACTGAGCTATCAGGGAAGCCCTTTTTTTTTTTTTTTCAATGTGGATTATTTGTCTGCTTCTTCAGACTTTTCATTGTGATACATGCAAGACAGTCTCATATCTCCAAATGGATAAATAAGAAATTGTGGGAAATTGCTGAATTCTTGTCATTGATATGATTTAATAGTCATTCATACAGCTTTGTAACTGGCTTGCTCTAGGTTACTTTCACATTTATTTGACAAGAACAAGTTAGAGAAGGTTGTGATTGATAAACCTGTATGTATCATAAGGAGAAGGAGGTCTCAACTCTCAAAAAGAATGTGATGTAGCCTCACAAATAGTATTTGTGTTCACTGTTTTTAATAATGCACTTTTCTTTTACAGTTTCAAGATTTATTGCATTAGCAATCTATTAGATAAACTATAGTGTGCCTGGGGTCCTGAAAATCAACTGTAGGTTTGATGATTGGCTAGAAAGATTCAGAGGACTCAGCATATAGTTATCCTCACGGCTAAGATTCATTACAGTGAAATGATATTATTATAAAGCCAAATCAGCAAAGACATGTGGAACAACGTCCACAGGAAATTAGAGTCAGCTTTCTCCAGCTGAGTCACAAAGGAAATGCTTAATTCTGCCAGCTAGAAGTAGTGACAACACAACAAGCGTCTGAAAGTCCAAGGTTTTTCTTGAGATCTGATCACATAGGCAATCTGCCTAGCAAGAACCAAAAATCAAGACTCCCAGAAGAAAAGCAGGTGTTCACTATAAAACCGTATTGCTTATGAACAGGTTAGACAAAGTTCAAGTATATTCCTCTGTTTGGAGAATAGTCAGAATTCTTCTGAAATGCAAGTTTTCAGTTGCCAAGGGTCAAACTGGCAAGCAGGCTTTTCTAAGACTAGTAGTCTTAAGCCTGCTATTGTAACTTCTTTCTACACAATCATTTTCAGATATTAGTCTTAGCTCTATATGTAAACATATTTAATACTATTGGTCATTACAAATCTCTCCAATCTTGAGCTGTTTTAATTCACTTTTTTATTGGATGCATTTTATCAAGTTGTTTCATCAGAAAAAAACTGGATGAATCTCTCCAGAACAGTGCTTTAGAGCACTGGCTATGGGTTTTTAACTTCATAAGATAAAATCAATCCTTTTTGTGCAATATTGAACGGCGAACTCCCTGATGTTCAAGCTGGTTTTAGAAAAGGCAGAGGAACCAGAGATCAAATTGCCAACATCCACTGGATCATGGAAAAAGCAAGAGAGTTCCAGAAAAAATCTATTTCTGCTTTATGGACTATGCCAAAGCCTTTGACTGTGTGGATAACAATAAACTGTGGAAAACTCTGAAAGAGATGGGAATACCAGACCACTTAACCTGCCTCTTGAGAAATCTGTATGCAGGTCAGGAAGCAGCAGTTAGAACTGGACATGGAACAACAGACTGGTTCCAAATAGGAAAAGGAGCACATCAAGGCTGTATATTGTCACCCTGCTTATTTAACTTCTATGCAGAGTACATCATGAGAAACGCTGGGCTGGAAGAAGCACAAGCTGGAATCAAGATAGCGGGGAGAAATATCAATAACCTCAAATATGCAGATGACACCACCCTTATGGCAGAAAGTGAAGAGGAGCTAAAAAGCCTCTTGATGAAAGTGAAAGGGGAGTGAAAAAGTTGGCTTAAAGCTAAACATTCAGAAAAAGATCATGGCATCTGGTCCCATCACTTCATGGCAAATAGATGGGGCACAGTAGAAACAGTGTCAGACTTTATTTTGGGGGGCTCCAAAATCACTGCAGATGGTGACTGCAGCCATGAAATTAAAAGATGCTTACTCCTTGGAAGAAAAGTTATGACCAATCTAGATAGTATATTCAAAAGCAGAGACATTACTTTGCCGACTAAGGTCCGTCTAGTCAAGGCTATGGTTTTTCCTGTGGTCATGTATGGATCTGAGAGTTGGACTGTGAAGAAGGCTGAGCACCGAAGAATTGCTGCTTTTGAACTGTCGTGTTGGAGAAGACTCTTGAGAGTCCCTTGGACTGCAAGGAGATCCAACCAGTCCATTCTGAAGGAGATCAACCCTGGGATTTCTTTGGAAGGAATGATGCTAAAGCTGAAGCTCCAGTACTTTGGCCACCTCATGCGAAGAGTTGACTCATTGGAAAAGACTCTGATGCTGGGAGGGATTGGGGGCAGTAGGAGAAAGGGACGACCGAGGATGAGATGGCTGGATGGCATCACAGGCTCGATGGACGTGAGTCTGAGTGAACTCCGGGGGATGATGATGGACAAGGAGGCCTGGCGTGCTGCGATTCATGGGATTGCAAAAAGTCGGACACGACTGAGTGACTGAACTGAACTGAACTGATCCTAAATTGTTTCCTTACTTATGGAATGAGGTAAACTAGTGATTTTTCTTTCATTTCTTTTTTGACTGCACCATGTCCATGAGCTAACAAATCACAATATTTCCTTGAGAATACCAAGGATTTTTGTCTGAAAAATTTTCTGCATTTTTAAGATCTCCGTGTGTGTGTGTGTGTATGTGTGTGTGTTAACCAGCATTGTTTGCTATATTCTTTTATAACTTTCATTTCCTTTTTATGGATCTATGCATGTGGCCCTTGCTGTTTCTTCTCTATCCTTCACGTTGCCTGAGGTCAAGTCTTCCTGGGCCTCTGGTTTGCTCATCATGAAGTGAAGTGCAGGACAGGGGGTTGGCAGGGTGGAGGTGGGGGAAGCAGTCTCCACAGACTTTTAGATATTTTCTAAATTTCCCTACCACAGCTGCTGAGACCTCTCTTTCAAGGGCATTATTTCTGCTCTTCTCAGTGTTTCTCCTGTTAATAATTATTAAAACATGCATCCCCCCTCCCCACCACTGACCAAGCCAGCCTTAAGGTTTTCCTCAGCTTGACCTAGTTTTACACAGTTTTGTTCCAACTAGAGGCTCTAATCTCCCTTTTCTTTTGAGCATAGAAAAACTTCATTTGTAAATTCTTTCTCTGCTCATTTGAACTATGTTTTCACCCAGACTCTCCCTAGTTTCACAGCCCAGAAACATCTTTCTCAAGGACCTAGGGGCCATCACTTTGAAAAGTGATGATCAGGAAACATAGTGACTCTACCTACCAGTCCCTGTGGGAGAATAGGAGCCTGACTTCAATCAGTGCCAATTAGTAAACACAGATGGCTTAATCACTGTGACCAACCTCCCCTCTAATATCCTCCAGCACTTTTCCAATAGCTCATCTCAGCTCTTAAAAACTCATGCTTTTTGATGCAAACTATTACATACAGAATGGATAAACAACAAGGTCCTACTGCATAGCACAAAGAACCATATTCAGTGTCCTGTGATAAACCATAATGGAAACAAATACGAGGAAGAACGTATATGTGTAACTGAATCACTTTTATGTACAGCAGAAATTAACAACACTAATTAACTATACTTCAACTAAAAAAACAACACTCTACCACTTTTTATTTCAGCACAGTTCAGTTCAATCTCCCATCACTATGAGGGATGTAATGCACAGAAATAGTTTTGAATAAAGTCTTCCTTGACCATTTTACTCCATCAGGTACAATTTCTCTTTGACACAGTTAGGAATCCCCCATCCAGTTTTACCCAGCTCTATTTTCTCTCTGTTTCACATCATTAATCATTTTATATTTTATATAATTTACTTATGTATATGTTTACTTGCATTGTTTGTCTAGCTTCAATTGAAATTCAAACTTTGCAAGCATAGGAGTCAACCTACTTTTCTCCCCCACCCCCCACCATGCTAGAAAAGCATCTCAAAGTAAGTACTGCATTATTAAATAGAAAGTATTATATTTAAAGTGTTCTAATTTGGAATCTGAGATGCTTTCTAGTTTCACTGAAGCTAGCCTTAGCCTTTACTTTGCTACGATATTCTTGTCTTCAATTGGTTTCAGAGAAGAGATTGAATAACAAATATTTTTAATATTATATTCTCAACCAAAAGGCTGTTATTGCATTTTAAAATAATTTTATTAAGCATGTTTAAGGGAAATGTGTCTAATTTACTTCTGATTCATTTACTTACTCCTACATAATAGTACTCACTCTAAATGAACACATTTTTCCATTGTTCCTTTAAAGTTTGCATACAATGTGTATGAGGTAAGAATCTTATTTATCATTCTTCATGGTCTGACTCCAAGCAACTGAATATTCAAAATAATCAACAGAATTTTTCACATTTACTTAAGGTGATGCTCTTTCATCCCTACCATACAACACCCACCAACGAATCAATGTCCAGGTTTAAAAGTGCCCAAGAAATCCCACCAGCTGAGATCAGCTAAAACTACCACTCCAGACCAGTATCACCACAGGAATGCATTCAACTCCAGAGGTGGTTATGCTTTACCTCTACATGAAAAGCATTACTCTTAGTGATACAGATGGAGTATATTCCAGTCTTTACAGCATTAAAGTCTGTATATCAGCTGGAGAAATATATATCTCATCATAAAACTTTATTAAGAGCTACTAAAGTGATACAACTAGGAAGACTCTTGTATGTCTTATGTTCAGAGAATCATATAACTCCAGAAGGAAAGCATGAGGTACCATGATAAGTTTGACATATTCCCTTCAAAGCACAAATATAAGGATGACATATATTTACTTATGGAACTATAGTGCCTCCCATCACCTCTAGAAAAAAATTGTTTAAATGTATATATCTATCCACCTATTCATCCATCCCTTTATAAACAAAGTATTGCTTCTTTTTTAAATTTTTTCTTAATTTTATCTCTCCATAGAAATGGTTAGGCCAGAGGATCCTTGCAGAAAAAACGACAAAGTTGGGGTTGGAAGAGTGTTGCATCCCCTTTTCTTTATTGGCCTAGAGCTAAGTATAAGTCCACAGTCCCTTACCCAACATCCCTAGGCCCAAATGTGTTTTGGAATTCAAAACTTTCGAGATTTTAGAAAGGTAATACAGTACGTGGCACATATACTGAATATTATTACAGCAGAGATTGGGGGAGCACACTTTAATAAAATAAATATTTCTGCAGTAAAACATGCATGTACACACTGAATGAATCTGTTCTAAATTTGAAGAGGAAATGTGTCTTTTTTTTTTTTTTTGCTTTCAGGTTTGGGAATTAAAAATAATAATCAAAACATGGTCACTACTTTTATTAAGGATATTATATGTATTTTTTCAATTCTGAAATGAAACCTAAATTAAAAATAAGTACCTTCCCTTTTTATTCCTTTTGTGGGAGGGAGATGGTGCAGGATTCATCTTTTGATTATAATTAAAATGATCTGTAACATTCTTTATACTGATATTTTGAAAGATCATTAACCTGTTCCAAAAGAACCAAAGAAGGATACAAAAACTCAATTTGGCTTTATTTTTCTTTAGCCAATTAAAAGGATAACAATTAAACTTACACGAAAGGAGATACTAAAAAGGAAGAATAGGAGAATCCATAAATCTAAATTCATAAATCCATAAATCAAGTGGTTCAAGGGCTCCTAGATTATAACAGTACCAGTGCTCTCACTTAGTGTTAGATGTCACAGACATAACCCATGGTTCATTATTTTCTTTTCCAAAATAATACAGACCATCATTTAGAAAAATATTTAACAATCCAACACCAATACAACAAAAGCAGGTTTTTGCAACCTACCTTTTTGTTATCTATGCAAAATACCCATATATATTACCTAAGTGGAATCATACAATATTTGCCCTTTTGTGTCTGGCTTGAGTAGATACAAACTATTGTATGTTTTCAATGTTTATCCATGTTATCACATATATCAGAACTTCACTTTTCATGGCCGAGTAGTATTCCATTCATTCTATGTATATACCACACTCTGTTTATACATTCATCTATTAACGGATACTTGGGGTGTTTCCACCTTTCTGCTATTATAAATAGTGCTGCTGAGAATATGGCTGTGTAAATATTCATTTTCCCTGTCTTCATTTTGGGTATATGCTTAGGAGTTGAGCTGTTAAGACTTATGGTACTTCTATGTTTGCCTTTTTCAAGAAATGTGAAACTATTAGAATTGGGGAGTGGGGGGCTTTGTAAAGAACAATTTAAAATAATTTTTGTTCCAGAGGCACAATTTTAAAAAATAAAAATTTTTATATCATCAGCTCCACAGAAGCTGAGGAATCATCACACCTGAGGCCCATGAATAGCAGCCTTCGGGCTTTTCTCACACAGAGATTCAAACACAGCTGCAAGTCATTTGGCCTGCTCACATTCTTCAGTGAGATTCTGGCTTTTTCAGGACACTTATAGCTTTAGTATTCTTGCCTTGAGAACCCCATGAACAGTATGAAAAGGCAAAAAGAATTCCCCAGGATGGTAGGTACCCAATATCATAAAGGAGATCAGTGGAGAAAGAACTTCATAAAGAATGAAGAGATGGAGCCAAAGCAAAAACATCACCCAGTTGTGGATGTGACTGGTGATGGAAGTAAAGTCCAGTGCTGTAAAGAGCAATACTGCATAGGAACCTGGAATCTTAGGTCCATGAATCAGGGCAAATTGGAAGTGGTCAAACAGCAGATGGCAAGAGTGAACACTGACATTTTAGGAATCAGTGAACTAAAATGGACTGGAATGGGTGAATTTAACTGAGATGACCATTATATCTACTACTGTGGGCAAGATTCCTTAGAAGAAATGGAGTAGCCATCATAGTCAACAAAAGAGTTTGAAATGCAGTACTAGGATGCAATCTCAAAAACAGCAGAGTGATCTCTGTTCATTTCTAAGACAAATCATTCAATATCACAGTAATTCAAGTCTATGCCCTGACCAGTTATGCTGAAGAAGCTGAACAGTTTTATGAAGACCTATAAGACCTTCTAGAACAAACACCCAGAAAAGATGTCCTTTTTATTATAGGAGACTGGAATGCAAAAGTAAAATGTCAAGAGATACCTGGAGTAACAGGCAAATTTGCCCTTGACCCAGAGAGATGTTGTGGGGAGGGAGGTGGGGGGGGGGGGGGTCATGTTTGGGAACGCATGTAAGAATTAAAGATTTTAAAATTAAAAAAAAATAAAAATAAAAATAAAAACAAAAACAAAACAAAACAAAACAAAACAAAACAAAGCAGGTCTAAAGCTAACAGAGTCTTGCCAAGAGAATGCACTGGTCATAGAAAATACCCTCTTCCAACAACACAAGAGAAGACTGTACACATGGACATCACCAGATGGTCAATACCAAAATCAGACTGATTATATTCTTTGCAGCCAAAGATGGAGAAGCTCTGCACAGTCAGCAAAAACAAGACTGTGAGATGACTGTATGAGGATGTGAACTCCTTCTAGCCAAATTCAGACTTAAATTGAAGAAAGTAGGGAAAACAATGAGACCTTTCAGGAGAGCTAAATCAAATCCCTTACAATTATACAATGGAAGTGGCAAATAGATTCAAGGGATTATATCTGATAGACAGAGTGTCTGAAGAACTATGGACTGAGGTTTGTGACACTGTACAGGAGGCAGTGATCAAGATCATTCCCAAGAAAAAGATGCAAAAAGGCAAATTGGTTCTATGAGGACAGACCTTAAAATAGCTGAGAAAAGAAGATAAGTGAAAGGCTAAGGAAAAAAGGAAAGATATCCATCTGAATGCAGAGTTCTAAAGAATAGCATGGAGAGATAAGAAAGCCTTCCTCAGTGATCAATGCAAAGAAATAGAGGAAAACAATAGAAAGGGAAAGACTAGAGATCTCTTCAAGAAAATTAGAGATACCAAGGGAACATTTCATGCAAAGATGGGCTCGATAAAGGATATGGACCTAACAAAAGCAGATGTTAAGAAGAGGTGGCAAGAATACACAGAACTATGTGAAAAAGATCTTCACGACCCAGATAACCACAATGGTGTGAACACTCACCTAGAGCCAGACATTCTGGAATGTGAAGTCAACTGGGCGTTAAGAAGCATCACTACAAACAAAGTTGGTGGTGGTGATGGAATTCCAATTGAGCTATTTCAAATCCTAAGAGATAATGCTATGAAAGTGCTGCACTCAATATGCCAGCAAATTTGGAGAACTCAGCAGTGGCCACAGGACTGGGAAAGGTCAGTTTTCATTTCAATCCCAAAGAAAGGCAGTGCCAAAGAATGTTCAAACTACCGCACAATTGTACTCATCTCACACACTAGCAAAGTAATGCTCAAAATTCTCCAAGTGTGGCTGCAATAGTATGTAAACCATGAACTTCCAGATGTTCAAGCTCGATTTAGAAAAGTCAGAGAAACCAGAGATCAAATTGCCAACAGGTTCCAAATTGCCAGACTGGTTCCAAATCAGGAAAGAAGTAAATCAAGGCTGCATATTGTCACCCTGCTTATTTAACTTATATGCAGAGTACATCATGAAAAATGCTGAGTGGATGAAGCCCAAGCTGGAATCAAGACTGCTGGGAGAATTATCAATAACCTCAGATATGCAGATGATGCCATCCTTATAGCAGGAAGCAAAGAAGAACAAAAGAGCCTCCTTATAAAAATGAAAGAGGAAGCTTTTAATTTTAATTAGATCCCATTTGTTTATTTTTGTTTTTATTTCCAGATTTCTGGGAGGTGGATCATAGAGGATCCTGCTGTGATTTAAAGGAAAATATAAGCAAGGTGAAAAGACAGCCTTCTGAATGGGAGAAAATAATAGCAAATGAAGCAACTGACAAACAACTAATCTCAAAAATATACAAGCAACTTCTGCAGCTCGATTCCAGAAAAATAAACGACCCAATCAAAAAATGGGCCAAAGAGCTAAATAGACATTTCTCCAAAGAAGACATACAGATGGCTAACAAACACATGAAAAGATGCTCAACATCACTCATTATTAGAGAAATGCAAATCAAAACCACAATGAGGTACCACTTCACACCAGTCAGAATGGCTGCGATCCAAAAATCTGCAAGCAATAAATGCTGGAGAGGGTGTGGAGAAAAGGAAACCCTCCTACACTGTTGGTGGGAATGCAAACTAGTACAGCCACTATGGAGAACAGTGTGGAGATTCCTTAAAAAATTGCAAATAGAACTACCTTATGACCCAGCAATCCCACTGCTGGGCATACACACCGAGGAAACTAGAATTGAAAGAGACACATGTACCCCAATGTTCATCACAGCACTGTTTATAATAGCCAGGACATGGAAACAACCTAGATGTCCATCAGCAGATGAATGGATAAGAAAGCAGTGGTACATATACACAATGGAGTATTACTCAGCCATTAAAAAGAATTCATTTGAATCAGTTCTGATGAGATGGATGAAACTGGAGCCGATTATACAGAGTGAAGTAAGCCAGAAAGAAAAACACCAATACAGTATACTAACACATATATATGGAATTTAGAAAGATGGCAATGACGACCCTGTATCCAAGACAGCAAAAAAGACACAGCTGTGTATAACGGACTTTTGGACTCAGAGGGAGAGGGAGAGGGTGGGATGATTTGGG
Organism: Ovis canadensis; assembly: GCF_042477335.2. Taxonomy (NCBI): domain Eukaryota; kingdom Metazoa; phylum Chordata; class Mammalia; order Artiodactyla; family Bovidae; genus Ovis; species Ovis canadensis. Next base: position 32,760,137 of record NC_091261.1, on the reverse strand, counting down.
AGAATGACATTCTAACATGTATACTATCATGTAAGAATCGAATCATCAGTCTATGTCTGACGCAGGATACAGCATGCTTGGGGCTGGTGCATGGGGATGACCCAGAGAGATGTTTTGGGGAGGGAGGTGGGAGGGGGGTTCATGTTTGGGAACGCATGTAAGAATTAAAGGTTTTAAAATTTAAAAAAAAAATTGTATAGAGAAGGGGGGAAAAGTAAAATTAAATTAAAATTAAAAAAAAAAAGAAAGTGAAAGAGGAGAGTGGATAAGTTGGTTTAAAACTCAACATTCAGAACTAAGATCATGGCTTCCAGTCCTATCACTTCATGGCAAACAGATGGGGATACTGTAGAAACAGTGACAGACTTTATTTTTTTGGGCTCCAAAATCACTGCAGATGGTGACTGCAGCCATGAAATTAAAAGAGACTTACTCCTTGGAAGAAAAGCTATGACCAACCTAGATAGCATATTAAAAAGCAGAGTCATTACTTTGCCAACAAAGGTCTGTCTAGTCAAAGCTATGGTTTTTCCAGTAGTCATGTATGGATGTGAGAGCTGGGCTATAAAGAAATCTGAGTGCCAAAGAACTGATGCTTTTGAAATGTAGTGTTGAAGTCTACTCTTGAGAGTCCCATGGACTGCAAGGAGATCCACCAGTCCATCCTAAAGGAAATCAGTCCTGGGTGTTCATTGGAAGGACTGATGTTGAAGCTGAAACTCCAATACTTTGGCCACCTGATGTGAAGAACTTACTTATTGGAAAAGATCCTGATGCTTGAGAAAGATCGAAGGCAAGAGGAGAAGGGGACAACAGAAGATAGATGGTTGTATGGCATCACCGACTGACTGGACAAGAGTCTGAGTAAGCCTCGGGAGTTGGTGATGGACAGGGAATCCTGGCGTGCTGCAGTCCACGGAGTTGCAGAGTCCAATACGACTGAGCTACTGAACTGAACTGTATCTCACAGTCTTAAGCCCTCAGGAACTGCCACACTGGCTTGTATTCCAGAAAGGATGTGGATTTTTTTTTTCCAGGTTTACTTGTAATAGCTAAAGTATTGACTTTCCAGAAGTTTCAGAAGTCTCGCGGAAACCGTCTAATCATTCAATCTATCAATGGTTTCAACAACACAGATACAATTGTCCATGTAACCACTTACCTGGCAGAGGCACCTCTGCGCCACTGTCTCTGAGTGCTGCTGCCTGCCTTGACGCAAGCCCAACAGACCTTTGGCGCCCAGGATACCGGTCAGGAAGCCCCCAAAACCCATCTCCACTCTGGCCCCATGCCAGTGCTTCAGAGGCTCCATAACCAAGAGGGATGACTACGCAGGCGTGGCCAAATATGAAGCGGGAGGACCTGTCCCCGGCCACGCCCCACCTTCCAAGGACTCTCTGACCTGCTCTCCTGCTCTTCTGCCTCTCTGCTGATTGGTCCACCTCGCGCAGCTTGTTGACACGCAGGACACCTGCCAGCTGCCTGGGGCCTGTGTCTTTCTTTGCCACATATGAGCTGCTTCCCTTTCTTATTCTTCATGATTTATAAAGTGAAACTGAAGTGAAAATTATTTGCTCAGTCTTCAGACTCTTTGAAACCCCATGGACTGTAGCCTGCCAGGCTCCTCTGTCCATGAAATTCTCCAGATAAGAATACTGGAGTGGATAACCATTCCTTTCTCCAGGGGAATCTTCCCAACCTAGGGATGGAACCTGAGTCTCCCGTCTGGCAGGCAGATTCTTTACCGCCTGAGCCAATAGGGAACCTAATTTCTAAAGATGGAATTCAAATGAAACTTCCTTTACTGCAGCTACATCCAGCTCTTTTATATCCCCCAAACATGGTGGGCTTCCCTGGTGGCTCAGCGGATAAAGAATCTGTCAGCAATGCAGGAAACGCGGGATCCATCTCTTGGTCTAGAAAATCCCCTGGAGAAGGGACTGGCGACCCACTCTTTTCTTGCCTGGAGATTTCCATGGACAGAGTAGTCTGGCAGGCTACAATACATGGGGTTGCAAAGGATACAACTAAGCGACTAATACATACAAACGTGAGGAATTCTAGGAGTACCCTGTGGGACCCTCCAGGGCCCCAAAGGCTTCTCAGGGCCCCCATTTCTTTCTTGTAACGTAAAAGTTTCAGCTTCCCAGACTGTCCCTGAGGACCAAAGCAAGGATGCAAACAGTTAGTAGTCAGGGACTTAATGCAGAAACAAAGGCAGGGCCAGTCAAGAAACAGCAGGGAAGCATTTAAAGCAGGATTCTAGTTCTTGTTCAAAGGATATAAATAACATTATCTTTTAATTCTTTTGCAGGAACTAAGCCCCCCTCTACCTTCACTACCCCGAGTGGAGGATGGTAACTTCAGGCTGAGCACAAAATTCCTAGAACACATCCCTATTAACCTTACTACCAACCAATTGGAAGAAAGTCATACTTCCTGCAGCCCTCACTCCAAATTTTGCCTTAAAAACCTCCCTGAAAACCATCTGGGAGTTCTTTTTTTTTTTTTTTTCCTCATCATAAGCCACACATTCTCCTTGCTTGACCCTACACTAAAACTTTTCTCTGCTCCAGACTCTGGTGTTTCAGTTTGTTGGCCTTGCTGTGAGTTGGGGGCATGAACTTCTGTTCTATAACTATTTCATGCTGAATAACTTCTTTATACCTCTGGAAACCAAGTTTGTCTGCCTGCTAACACCTACTACTCTGTAAAGATAAAAATTCAAATATCAACTTATCAGTAAATTATTTTCTAATTCAAAAGACTATAAGTTCTGCTCTATTTTCCAAATTTCTCTGAAAATACATTTTACCACCTGATACATTTGAATATAATTAAATGCTCATGCATGCTTAGTCATGTCCAACTCTTTGCAACCCCATGTAATGTAGCCTCCTAATATCTTCTCTCCCTGGGATTTTCCAGGCAAGAATACTGGAGTGGGTTGCCATTTCTTCTTATAGGAGATTCTCCTGACCCAAGAATCAAACCCAAATCTCCAGGAGTGGCAGGCAGGTTCCTCACTACTGAGCCAGCTGGGAAGCCCATAGAAAGAAGCAGAACTGAGTAAACCTGGCTTATGGCCAAGCTTCTTTTTTGAAAAGTTGAAGGACTGAGTTGAACTACAACTACTTGGTACTATTGTAGTCTGTCACAAGTTCTAAGCCTAAGACTTTGTGTAATCCTTGGCAAGGAGGGGATATAATAATTTTAAAATGAGAACATGGTGTTCTGTCCAGATTTCTGTAAGTGTCCATTCTATGCCCTACTTGAAGCATGGTTTTATTTGCAATTAATATTGGGCTATTTTATTCTGATAACTAAAGTCAGAAGACAACTATAACTCAGAGAACTGAGAAAGTAAAATATGGGATTGTTGATGTGCATCATGGAACTCAACTCTGATTTTGCTCAAAGCACCAGTTTTCTAAGTGATGTGCATGCCAACTATTTGAAGGTAGGTAATATGACTATAAACCTATATGCACGTCAGGAAGCAACAGTTAGAACTGGACATGGAACAACAAACTGGTTCCAAATAGGAAAAGGAATACATCAAGGCTATATAATGTCACCTTGCTTATTTAACTTCTGTGCAGAGTACATCATGAGAAACGCTGGGCTGGAAGAAGCACAAGCTGGAATCAAGATTGCTAGGAGAAACATCAGTCACCTCAGATATGCAGATGACACGACCCTTATGGCAGAAAGTGAAGAGGAACTAAAAAGCGTCTTGATGAAAGTGAAAGAGGGGAGTGAAAAAGTTGGCTTAAAGCTCAACATTCAGAAAATGAAGATCATGGCATCTAGTCCCATCACTTCATGGGAAATAGATGGGGAAACAGTGGAAACAGTGTCAGACTTTATTTGGGGGGGCTCCAAAATCACTGCAGATGGTGATTACAGTCATGAAATTAAAAGATGCTTACTCCTTGGAAGAAAAGTTATGACCAACCTAGATAGCATATTGAAAAGCCGAGACATTACTTTGCCAACAAAGTCCGTCTAGTCAAGGCTATGGTTTTTCGAAGAATTGATGCTTTTGAATTGTGGTGTTGGAGAAGACTCTTGAAAGTCCCTTGGACTGCAAGGGGATCCAACCAATCCATTCTGAAGGAGATCAACCCTGGGATTTCTTTGGAGGGAATGATGCTGAAGTTCAAAAAGTTCAAACTCCAGTACTTTGGCCACCTCATGCGAAGAGTTACTCATTGGAAAAGACTCTGATGCTAGGAGGGATTGGGGGCAGGAGAAGAAGGGGATGACCGAGGATGAGCTGGGTGGATGACATCATGGACTCGATGGACGTGAGTCTGAGTGAACTCCGGGAGATGGTGATGGACAGGGAGGCCTGGTGTGCTGCGATTCATGGGGTCGCAAAGAGTCGGACAAGACTGATCGACTGAACTGAACAGAGCTGATCTGAACTGAATATGACTATTATTTTATAATTCTCTGAGAACATAAAGATTTATTTTCAGCATATGAAATAGTGCCTCACTCACAGAAACACTTTTCTGAAAGTATGTTTTCAATGAAAAAATTAAAGTGAATTGTATATGTTCCTTATTTAAGGAACATAGTAAGTAGTTATATACTTACATAGTAGTTATATACTTACTACATAGTAAGTAGTTATAAATAATTATGTATTACTTATCGAGATCTTCCTAGGTTAGATCGATGGGTTGGGAAGATACCCTGGAGAAGGAAATGGCAACCCATTCCAGTTTTCCTGCCTGGAAAATCCCATGGACAAAGGAGCCTGGTAGGCTACAGTCCATGGGGTTGCAAAGAGTTGGCCACAGCTGAGCAACTTCACTTTCACTTTATTGAGATTTATTTCTGTAAATGTAGTACATAATTTGTACTTTGACCTAAGCTAGTGTACCTGCACAGTTACCCAAATTCAGAAAAAAATCAGGAACAATATCAGTTTATCACAATCCCATTTTTTGGCTCTTAAATAAGTGTGCATGCCATTTTTTTCTTTTATACCCACTTTTGTATTGCTAAATAACTCGAATTTGTAAATGCAAACAACACTTGAATAATTAATATTACTCCTTTCTATATGAGAAAGCATTAATTGGATATTCATTATGAAATTTGGCAGTATTTTTTTAAAGTGTGCTATAGACTGAATGTCTGTGCACCCCGAAAATTCATATTTGAAAATTCACAACGTAAGGATATAAAAGAGGTCATTAGGTCATATGAATGTAGCCCACCTGAATGATTAGTGCCCTTATAAAAGAGGCCCCACAGAATTCCCTTTTCCCGTTCACCATGTGAGAACAAAATGACCGTTTATGAACAAGGAAATGGAACTTCATCAAACACTGACTATACCACCACCATGATATTGGACTTCCAGCCTACAGAACAGTGAAAAATGCATTTCTGTTGTTTATAAGCTATCCAGTTTGTACTAAATGGACTAGTTAAGTGTAAATATGTTTTTAAAAAAAGTACTCTGGATAAGATTATATATAAATACAAGGCACTTTTACAATATTTGGAACAAACATATAATTTAAAAAACTATTTCATCATTTATAGGAAATTCAAATTAATCAACATTCTGTAATTTTTATTTGCTAAATCTGACAACCCTAATTCTGCAGCTAAAAAGCTTAATTCATATCTTTCCAATTAGTAGTATATATGAACTTGAGTATGTTACTTAAGCTCTGTACCTCAGATTTTTCATTTCTAAAATTTAGCTCATAATAGGAGCTACCTCACTAACAGGTTGAAAATATGTGCATATATTTACATACACACACACACACACATATATACATGAGTGTTATATATATATATGAGTTATGTATATGTGTGTGTAGATATATAATATACATACATATGTTAAATATGTGATGGACTATAAACAGTACCTGCTTTATAGGAAACATTATATATATGAATTATGGTATTTTTCAGCCTTTGACATAGTAATGCGATGAAATAACCAACCCCAAAACTCACTGACTTACAGCAACACATATTTACTTCTTTTTCATTGCTCTATGAATCAGTTAAAACCTCTTTAAGAATGGGCTAGCCAACCATCTATTCACATTCTTTTGGCCAAAGCAAATCATGTAACTAAACCCTGTTCCAGGAAGTAAGGAAGTATAATTTTCCTACAAAGGATGTGCTGTGGGAAAGGCGAATTATCTACCACAGTTATTATTTTTATTGTTGAGCATACACTATTTTGGAGTACTTAGACACATAGAAAAAGATATCATCCACAAGGAAAATCCCACTATGGGCCATATCACATTTATCTATGCAATGAACATATTCATAATTCCATCTAATGTAACTACTGTCTAATCAACTCTCTTCACTATGACTTTAAAATTTCCATTCTACAATGATTTTTTAAAACATACAGGTGCTCTAAATTTAGCCAATTTTGATGAAACAAAGCTAGTGGAGGTAATGGAATTCCAGCTGAGCAATTTCAAATCCTAAAAGATGATGCTGTGAAAATGCTGCACTCAATATGCCAGCAAATTTGGAGAACTCAGCAGTGGCCACAGGACTGGGAAAGGTCAGTTTTCATTCCAATCCCAAAGAAAGGCAATGCCAGAGAATTCTTAAACTACCACACAATTGCACTCATCTCACACACTAGTAAAGTAATGCTCAAAATTCTCCAAGCCAGGCTTCAGCAATACATGAACCATGAACTTCCAGATGTTCAATCTGGTTTTAGAAAACGCAGAAAAGGGAGAGGAACCAGAGATCAAATTGCCAACATCTGCTGGATTATTGAAAAAGCAAGAGAGTTCCAGAAAAAACATCTATTTCTGCTTTATTGACTATGTGAAAGCCTTTGACTCTGTGGATCACTATAAACTGTGCAAAATTCTGAAAGACATGGGAACACCAGACCACCTGACCTGCCTCTTGAGAAACCTATAGGCAGGTCAGGAAGCAAAGTTAGAACTGGGTATGGGACAACAGACTAGTTCCAGGAAGCAAAGTTAGAACTGGATATGGGACCACAGACTGGTTCCAAATAGGAAAAGGAGTACGTCAAGGCTATATACTGTCACTGCTTATTTAACTTATATGCAGAGTACATCATGAGAAACGCTGGGCTGGAGGAAGGACAAGCTAGAGTCAAGATTTCCGGGAGAAATATCAATAACTTCAAATATGCAGATGATACCACCCTTATGGCAGAAAGTGAAGAAGAACTAAAGAGCCTCTTGATAAAAATGAAAGAGGAGAGTGGAAAAGCTGGCTTAAAGCGCAACATTAAGAAAACTAAGATCATGGAATCTGGTCCCATCTCTTCATGGAAAATAGATGAGGAAACAGTGGCTGACTTTATTTGTTTATTTTTTTTGCTCTAAATTAACTGAAGATGGTGATTGCAGCCATGAAATTAAAAGATGCTTACTCCTTGGAAGGAAAGTTATGACCAAACCAGACAGCATATTAAAAAGCAGAGACATTACTTTGTCAACAAAGGTCCATCTAGTCAAGGCTATGGTTTTGCCAGTAGTCATGTATGGATGGGAGAGTTGGACTGTAAAGAAAGCTGAGCGCTGAAGAATTGATGCTTTTGAACTGTAATGTTGGAGAAGACTCTTGAGAGTCCCTTGGACTGCAAGGAGATCCAACCAGTCCATCTTAAAGGAGACCAGTCCTGGGTGTTCATTGGAAGGACTGATGTTGAAGCTGAGACTCCAATACTTTGGCCACCTGATGCAAAGAGCTGACTCATTTGCAAAGACCCTGATTCTGGGAAAGATTGAGCACAGGAGGAGAAGGGGACGACAGAGGATGAGATGGTTGGATGGCATCACTGACTCAATGGACATGGGTTTGAGTGAACTCTGGGAGTTGGTGATGGACAGGGAAGCCTGACATGCTGTGGTTCATGGAGTCGCAAAAAGTCGGACATGACTGAGTGAGTGAACTGAACTGAACTGAAAGTATAAAATATACAGCCAGAAAAAGCAATTGATACTTACATATTTTGTAAATAAGCACATTTTCCCCATGAAATGCCATAAATTTTCTTTTTTTTTATTTTTAGTTTTTTATTTTTTAATCATGTTTATAAAATGAAAAAAAAAAGCTTTATTTAGCGAGAGTGTTACTAAACAAAATGTACATTTACTGTTTAATACCTTTCAATGAGTTGACGTGCAGGAAATTGTATTTTGGCAAGTTGGCTATTAACCAGATGATTGATAGACAACCTACCATTCTTCTCCCAATGGCACATGTATATAGGCACACACTCACACACACAGTATACAGTTAAAACTGCCCAGGCATACTAAGGCAGGAAATGGGGAGACATGTTAATAATGAAACATGCAGTTTTGAAGGTGTAATGCTAACATATAGAGTTAAATTGCATGTGTGCGTGCTAAGTCGCTTCAGTTGTGTACTACTGTTCGCAACCCTATGTATTATCACCTGCCAGTCTCCTCTGTCCATGGGATTCTCCAGGCAAGAACACTGGAGTGAGTGGTCATGTCCACTTCCAGGGGATCTTCCAAATCCAGGGATAGAACCTGCATCTCTAATGTCTCCTGAATTGGCAGGTGGGATCTTTACTGCTAGCACCACCTGGGAAGCCCATTTATTTTGTTCATTTTGTTCAGTTAGGAAATTTGTGACGAAAAGTCTCTGATAGGATGCATGTCAAGAGTATGGAGCATATCAAATCATCTATCTACTCTAAATCTTCACTGAAACAGGGAGCTAGGGCAGGGAAGGACCCACAATCAATACAGCAGAACCAGACCAGATAGATGCCCCATACCCCCAAATTATAGCAGAACTTACAATATAACCCTGGAAAGAAAATTCAACTAGTATACACTGGTCAATGAATACAGCCAGAAAAAAAACCCTTTATACATTCTTGAAACATTTGTATCAGGTCGAATATTACTGAAGAAAAATAAGGTATGAATTAACAATTGAAAATGACTAATGGGCCAGTGGAAATAGAGATTCCATTCCAAAGACTTATAGGAAGACAAACAAATATCTTTAACCTGATTTGCTGTAAGAAACAAAACAAAAAGGTAATGGTTGAGATTCTAAAAAAAAAAAAAAAAACAAAAATCTTGACTATAAATTAACAATTCCAGGTTGTAGAGAAAGAAGGGAAATGAGGAAGAAACAGCAAGAAATACAAAGACAAAACTAACAAATTAAATGGAGCAGAAGTTGAAAAGGAAGCATCAAAATGTGTCTAAATTAACTAAATTAATATTAGAGATGCTCAGTATATATTTGTTATTTGAGGAAAAACTAAAGAACAAAAAGTGGCAAATTTTGAAAAATTGCTCAAAGTACGAGGGTAAGGATAAAGAGATTAAAATGAATAAGATATTCTGGGAGGTGGATCATAGAGGATCCTGCTGTGTTTTATGTCAGAGAGTGTTTTGCCTATGTTCTCCTCTAGGAGTTTTATAGTTTCTGGTCTTATATTTAGATCTTTAATCCATTTTGAGTTTATTTTTGTGTGTGGTGTTAGAAAGTGATCTAGTTTCATTTTTTTACAAGTGGTTGACCAGTTTTCCCAGCACCATTTGTTAAAGAGATTGTCTTACTCCATTGTATATTCTTGCCTCCTTTGTCGAAGATAAGGTGTCCATAGGTGAGTGGATTTATCTCTGGGCTTTCTATTTTATTCCATTGATCTAAATTTCTGTCTTTGTGCCAGTACCATACTGTCTTAATGACTGTGGCTTTGTAGTAGAGCCTGAAGTCAGGCAAGTTGATTCCTCCAGTTCCATTCTTCTTTCTCAAGATTGCTTTGGCTATTCGAGGTTTTTCGTATTTCCATACAAATCTTGAAATTATTTGTTCTAGTTCTGTGAAAAATATCACTGGTAGCTTGATAGGGATTGCATTGAATCTGTAGATTGCTTTGGGTAGTATCCTCATTTTCACTATATTGATTCTTCCAATCCATGAACATGGTCTATTTCTCCATCTATTAGTGTCCTCTTTGATTTCTTTCATCAGTGTTTTATAGTTTTCTATGTATAGGTCTTTAGTTTCTTTAGGTAGGTATATTCCTAAGTATTTTATTCTTTTCGTTGCAATGGTGAATGGAAATGTTTCCTTAATTTCTTTTTCTATTTTCTCATTATTAGTGTATAGGAATGCAAGGGATTTCTGAGTGTTGACTTTATATCCTGCAACTTTACTATATTCATTGATTAGCTGTAGCAATTTTCTGGTGGAGTCTTTAGGATTTTCTACGCAGAGGATCATGTCATCTGCAAATAGTGACAGTTTTACTTCTTCTTTTCCAATTTGGATTCTGTTTATTTCTTTTTCTGCTCTGATTGCTGTGGCCAAAACTTCCAGAACTATGTTGAATAGTAGTGGTGAAAGTGGGCACCCTTGTCTTGTTCCTGACTTTAGGGGAAATGCTTTCAATTTTTCACGGTTGAGGATAATGTTTGCTGTGGGTTTGTCATATATAGCTTTTATTATGTTGAGGTATGTTCCTTCTATTCCTGCTTTCTGGAGAGTTTTTATCATAAATGGATGTTGAATTTTGTCACAGGCCTTCTCTGCATCTATTGAGATAATCATATGGCTTTTATTTTTCAATTTGTTAATGTGGTGAATTACATTGTTTGATTTGCGGATATTGAAGAATCCTTGCATCCCTGGGATAAAGCCCACTTGGTCGTGGTATATGATTTTTTTAATGTGTTGTTGGATTCTGATTGCTAGAATTTTGTTGAGGATTTTTGCATCTATGTTCATCAGGGATATTGGCCTATAGTTTTCTTTTTCTGTGGTGTCTTTGTCAGGTTTTGGTATTAGGGTGATGGTGGCCTCATAGAATGGAAATAAAAGCAAAAATAAACAAATGGGATCTAATTAAAATTAGAAGTTCTGCACAACAAAGGAAACTGTAAGTAAGGTGAAAAGATAGCCCTCTGAATGGGAGAAAACAATAGCAAATGAAGCAACTGACAAACAACTAATCTCAAAAATATGCAAGCAACTCATGCAGCTCAACTCCAGAAAAATAAACGACCAAATCTAAAAATGGGCCAAAGAACTAAATAGACATTTCTCCAAAGAAGACATACCAATGGCTAAGAAACACATGAAAAGATGCTCAACATCACTCATTATCAGAGAAATGCAAATCAAGACCACAATGAAGTATCATTTCACACCAGTCAGAATGGCTGCAATCCAAAAGTCTGCAAGCAATAAATGCTGGAGAGGATGTGGAGAAAAGGGAACCCTCTTACACTGTTGGTGGGAATGCAAACTAGTACAGCCACTATGGAAATCAGTGTGGAGATTCCTTAAAAAATTGCAAATAGAGCTGCCTTATGACCCAGCAATCCCACTGCTGGGCATACAAACTGAGGAACCAAGAATTTAAAGAGACACATGTACCCCAATGTTCATTGCAGCACTGTTTATAATAGCCAGGACATGGAAACAACCTAGATGTCCATCAGCAGATGAATGGATAAGAAAGCTGTGGTACATATACACAATGGAGTATGACTCAGCCGTTAAAAAGAATACATTTGAATCAGTTCTAATGAGATGGATGAAACTGGAGCCGATTATACAAGTGAAGTAACCAGAAAGAAAAACACCAATACAGTATACTGACACATATATACAGAATTTAGAAAGATGGTAATGATGACCCTGTATCCAAGACAGCAAAAGAGACACAGATGTATAGAATGAACTTTTGGACTCTGAGGGAGAGGGAGAGGGTGGGATGATTTGGGAGAATGGCATTGAAATATGTTTACTATCATGTAAGAAATGAAGTGCCAGTCTATGTTCGATACAGGATACAGGATCTTGGGGCTGGTGCATGGGGATGATCCAGAGCGATGATATGGGATGGGAAGTGGGAGGGGGATTCAGAATTGGGAGCTTGTATACACCTGTGGTGGATTCATGTCAATGTATGGCAAAACCAATACAGTATTGTAATGTAAAATACAGTAAAATAAATAAATAAATATAAAAATAAAAAAATAAAAGATATGGAAAATAAATAAAATAAAATAAAACAAAATGAATAAGATAATGCTAAAAACTGATAGAGAAAAGGAAAACCCGTTTTAACACATATACACACATGACCCAGACTCTAGACTTCAGAAGACGTGTCCCTGGCTTCTGTGCTTGTAGGGATATACTGGGCCAGAGATGGGATTTTGGAGGGGAAGACACACAGTTCTCTTAAGGTCCAGCCCTCTGTCAGTCAGAATTTTGTTCCCCTGCAGCCAGACCCCAAAGGAACTCCTTAGCCCTGCCAACCAAGGCAATGCCAACAAATCCATTTATTAGATATACTTGGGAAATAGACTCCCAAGGAGACCTTGTGTATCTTTCCCGCAGAAGGCCTTAAAGGATCTGGCTCAAAGGACCTACAAAGCTCTGCATCTGGAGTGCAGTGTGCAAAATCCACATTCTCAAAAAGTGACCTTAGGGCTGGGGTGATTTCCTGTGCACAAAGGCTGCAAGGGCCTGGATGCCACAGGGCATATGCACTGCTAGTGAACTGCGCTTGCACATGCCCCACCCCCACCTCAACCTGACAGCCAGGATCCCTGGGGTCTCTGGGTCTGGGCAAGCATGGCCTGACCACACATAGACACTTCCAGGAAGCATAAAATTTTAAAGACAATAAAAGATTTATAGATAACTTTAAGAAAAGAAGACAATTGAAGTGGAAATGGCCTTCAAGCTGGAAGATTACTTCCTCACAATAAAATAATAACGTGCTGTTCATATCAGAGTAAAATCTTTCTTATCCCAGGTGTCAGTGCTCTTTAGCTAGAGATCCCCATGAACACACACTGCAAAATTTTAAAAAGTTGACTACTGACTCATTGCAAAGAAAGAAATCAAACATTGTGAAGCATTGTAAGTCTCCTTGATAAAAGGTATTGTTAGATTTATAGGTTTAGAGAAAGTGATGCTTTGCTCTGGAATAGGTATTGTCTGGAAATGGTTTTGATTCTACAATTGGGAATCTTAAAAATTGTTATTCAGAAAATGATAGGAATGACTGTAGGTAACTGTGTACAGAGAGCTATAGACAGATGGATCTTTAATTGGTAAAGAAACAGTAGTCATTCACATTAGGATAGGTGAATGGTTGGTCATTGTTGTAGTTTATTTTTATATGATTCTGGTTGTTTTATATAAGTTCACTTCATGACTGTGGAGCAGTCTTATGTTTGTCTTAATATATCAAGATCAAAGAGTGGTCTTAACTACTGTTTGTATTCTGAAAATTTTTATATTCAGTAGTACACAAAGACTAGCTATAATTACATAGCTGTGACTGACAGGTTAGCTCCTGGCAACAACAGGCCAGTTCCTGACTGTCAGAACTGTATTTTTGTATATCCTCCCCCTCCTTTTTCCACCCAGACAAATAAAGTTGGGCTGCAGGACATTAATCTATGATATAAAGAGCTCCATCATTGCTAAAATTTTGCTGATCAGGAGACTGTTCAGAAAATATTGCCTGTGGTTGTATTGATATTTGTCTCTCCTGCTTCTTTTTTGACAGGATGAGTTGATGAATGCTCCGACTTGACAATGAATGTGTGGTAGCATTTAATATTCTGAGCAGAATGTATCAGCCAACTTCAATACAGGCAATTATCAGAAACAGCAGTGCTGGCTTCAGGTAAGCAGATCTTGATTGGTCTATCTCTCTGGGTATGCTTCATCTCTCCAAATATTGGGATGGCAGCTGGCCAGGCAACCTCGATCCTTGGATGAATCCAAGAAAAATCATTGAATCTGAGTTTGTCCAACATTTGCTAATGTCAGCTTCCAGACTTTACATCTAGGAGCTGAAATTGAAAGCCCATTTAACTAATTTTTAACCTTAGGTATCTACAGTGTTTCCTAGCTTACAAGGAAATCTTAAAACTATAGAAGGAACCCAACAATTAATTTAATTTAACCTAATTTTGCAACAAGACAATTACCAATAAATGACAGTAATTTTACAAATACGTAAAGTACACCCCAATTTGTCCCTGGTACAAATAGTCATAATATCATGATTTGAGTACATCTTTATCTACTGTGTCAATTTCTGTAACTTATTCACTTCCTTCTCCATTACATTTTTTTTTTCATTTTGATTCTCTGTAGCTCTATCCTTACTTTGTTGCTTTGATTTTTCTAGTTCTGATGTGAGTATCTCTCTCTTTTTCTTAATTTCTGTTAAATGTATTTTAATTCTAATAAAACATTGAAATATATAAATATTAAAAGCTTATTTTATATTTTTGGCTCTGAAGGTTTGATTAAGATAAATGATTTAATGATGCTCCTAAATTCAGGATTTCATGTTATGTGATCTCATATACAGCCCACAAGAAATAAAATTAGCAAATGTTAATTTATTATCTTAAAGAATAACTCATATATCATTTTGTTTCCAAATATTTTATTAATTCTTGAAGGGTCTGTAATGATATTTTCTTTTGCTTCTTGCAAGGATAGAGATTTTTAAAAAAATCACACATTGTTTAAGTAAACTGATACGTCCTTTCACAAACTGGTCTCTCACACAGAGGATATGGAGAGACTTACAAAAGAGGTAACACTCCAGATTGGTATGCAGCAGTGTTAATAAGCAGGGAAATTTACCTACTAGGTTTGTCTTGAGAGGCCACAACATGAGTATCTCCATGCTCATCTGCCAGAATCTTAAAAGTTTTTATAGACACTTCAATAGGTTCAATCACCTACTCCATTCAGATATTATAAACATCACCTTCTTATGTCCTTGGAATAGCTCCTGATGTGGGAACAGTAGACAGAATATATATTCCAAGGACAGAGGAGGGAGCTTTCGATTGCCTGGGTCCAGCTGGAGGGCCAAGGGGAGGTCACATCCTCTTGATCACCTCTTCTAACACCATGTAACACACAGCAGGAGAAAAATAAGATGATGACTAAAGTTCACAAAACAAAACATCAATAAGAAATATTGAGGCCATTTATTAAGATGGTCTTTTGAGCTCTGTCAGAGAATATATATATATTTGTATTTTTTTCCAAACAGTGACAAAGGTCACAAAATATAATTTGGATATGTAATAAGGATGGTTTAACATGTTAATTTTATTCCCTTCTCCAGGGAAATAATATTCAAACTATATTTAATGTAAAATTTTTGTATGAATTATAATTTAAATATCCTTTGGACTGTTTTAAATCAATAAAAGTTAATGAAACAAAAAAATGTAAGTAATTTAAAAGACCATATTTTATCACAACAGACTAAAATATAATTAATGCATTTTAAAATGTCTTGGCTAGAATTATAAATTAATGAAAGTATTTACATTATTATGTTCCACAAATATTATGCAGATGGACATAACCTTTCTAAGTCATCCAGAGTCATTTTAATGTTTATCTTTAATCAACAGTGGAGTAGACTGTTTTAACATCTGAAGTTTGAAACATAAGACATATTATTTAATTTTATCAGAAAATCTTGCAACCTTTAGTTTATAACTGATAGTTGGTTTGCACAGATGAAAGTGCCAGAAACCAACATGACTAGATAATTAGCTAAGTTACATTATCGTGAAAATTTTGCAGTTAGCTAGTTTGATGATTCCCTTGCTTCTTAGTTCACACTTAAATACCAATTTATGATACATTGATAAAATTATTATTCAAAGATTTTTTAATTAAAAACTTTCTATAAATAGGTGTGACATATATTACACAAGTGCACCCATGTGTGTGGCATTGAAGCGGCAAGAACTAAAGAGCCTCTCGATGAAAGTGGAAGAGGAGAGTGAAAAGCTGGCTTAAAACTCAATATTCAGAAAACTAAGATCATGGCCTCTGGTCCCATCACTTCATGGCAAATAAATGGGGAAACAATGGAAACAATGACAGAGTTTATCTTTGGGGGCTCCAAAATCACTGCAGATGTGACTGCAGCCATGACATTGAAAGATGCCTGTTCCTTGAAGAAAAGTTTTGACCAACCCAGACAGCATATTAAAAAGCAGAGATATTACTTTGCCAACAAAGGTCCATCTAGTCAAAGCTATAGTTTTTCCAGTAGTCATGTATGGATGTGAGAGTTGGATTATAAAGAAAACTGTGTCAAATAATTGATGCTTTTGAAATCTGGAGGTGGCACAGTGGCAAAGAATCCACCTGCCAATGCAGGAGATGCAGGAGATTCAGGTTCAGTCCCTGGGTTGGGACGATCCCCTGGAATAGAAATGTCAACACACTCCAGTATTCTTGCCTGGAGGGATATAGTCCATGGGATTGTGAAGAGTTGGGCAGGACAACATGCATACATGTATCATATATCAGAATTCACAAGTAGAGAGCAATACCTTAGTGTTTAATACAGATACTACAGGAAGAGGGAAGATTTGGAAAAGGTAGGTGATGATGTTTGACAAACAGTACACAGGGTATCAAAGGGAGACTAAAAATATACTAGATAGAATGTTAGAAGGAAATTTGCTCAGCCATAGGTGAACACAAGTTATTTTTGTCCCACCCAAAGCCACAAAAATCAACAAAACCCTTACACCATGAATCTAGAATGCTTTGGGGGAGGTGAGCATATACCAGTAGTTTTTCTTTCTTAGTTTTGGCAAATCTTTTATATTTTAGTACTAAAACACATTAAAACAGAAAAAAAAATCTTACATAAATAACCAGCTAATAAAACTCCATTGAGGATACCTATATATAAGGATCTTTTAATTATTGATCTTTAAGTTACTAATAATACTTAAGGTAAGAATAAATGAAAAACATGATTTGGGGTACAGATATGCCAAAGAGTAACACAATATTAGAAAACTAAAAAAGGAGAGAAGAATTTGAATTTGAATTTAAATTATTTGCTAAATACTTTGTCTGAATATTGGAGAAATAGTAACTAAGAATTAAGTAAAGAGCCAATTTATAGTTATATTTTACATTGATTTGCACAATTGTACTATTGGTTTACTGAACTGTTTAGAGTGTCGTCTCTAAGATGTGCTCATTAATCATTTATTCAAAAAATATTTGCCAGATGCCTATTATGTGCCAGATATTATTTTGTGTGGTAAGCTGCAGTTAAAGTTAAGTCAGTTGACCTCAGGATGCACATATCCTAGGAGGCAGAAACAGGCAGGCAAGATTGGAAATAAGTAAATTGTGTATTGAGAGGATACAATTATATAGTGCAGCAAGCATATTATATATATATATATATATATATATATATATATATATATATATATATATATATATAATGAAAAAGGCCATAGGGTAAAGCAAACTGGGATCCCTGGCATGGGTGATGAGCAGGTTGCAGTATTCTACAGGGAATCAATGTGAAGATGGGATATGAGCAAACACTTGGAGGAGGAGTAAAATTAAATCAACAGATATATATAGGGGGAAGAGTATTCCAGGCATGGAAATAGACAATGTAAAGTCATAGAGTATGCATGGCATGTTGGAGAAATAGGATAGAGTTGAGTGTGGCTGGCATGGAGTAAGCAAGGTAGGTAATTAAGGCACTAATGCCTGGTCTGGCCTTGATTCATGATTCCAGTATTCTTAATCCCTTCTCAGCTGAGTTACCTTCAGGGGTCAAAGAAGGGCCCTGGAACTGCCACTTCTCCCAGTTAAAATTGGTGTACAGAAGCTTTGTTATGATTCATCCAGTGCAGTTTCTGTGGTTCTCTCTAGATTCAGGAGCCCCTTCTCCCTCCATAGGAATCTCTTCACAATTTTTTAAATGGTTGCTTCCTCTATACCAAAATTTAAGGTATGAAAATTGGACTTATTACTATAAAGAGGTATTTACACATTGAGCATGCCTCTCTGTTCAAATGAACATAGTGTCTCCAACTACAGGGGTTTCCCAGATGGTGCAGTGGTAAAGAATCCACCTGCCAATGAAGGGCACAAGATATGCAGGTTCAATCCCTAGGTGGGACAGATCCCTTGGAGTAGGAAATGGCAACCTAATCCAGTATTCTTGCCTCGGAGATCCCATAGACAGAGAAGCCTTGCAGGGTACAGTCCATGGGGTCATAAAGAGTTGAACATGACTGAGCCTGCATTTTTTTTCCCCCAACGATGTCTTTATTATATGTTACTTGAATTAGTCTTATCAGTTCATGTATATTTTTAAATAAGGTTTTCATTCTAAATTTTCTATATTTTAAAAACATATTTTTAAAGATCCAGGTAATAGGGTTTATATTTATTTTTCTTGCTAGGGTCCTAGTGGTCTCTCTGTGAGAACCTGCTAAATACAATGAATTTTTCAAGGTTTCAAAAATTAAATCCTATATAAAAAAACATAACTTTTGCTTGTCCCTCACTATTGTGTTTTTGTTGTTGTTGTCATTGTGTAAAATATCAGCATACAAACAGCATATAGGAAGAACATATTCTGAATTATCTTTCAAACATTACCTTACGGTTTCCTGTGTGCTTCTGACAGTGGGGAACATTTTGGCAATATAGACTCATGGTTTCCTACTTGCTCTTACACATGAGCCAAATGGGTAAACAGATTGGAGCTCCTAGCCATGGAGAAGTCTATTCAGAATCACTGACATAGAGCATAATCTTAGTAGCTCCTTAACTTTTGTTATGTAATACAGATTAAGAGAAAAATAAATAAAACATTTTAAAATTAAGAAAATAAAAATGAACGTTTTTCACAATTGCATAAAATAATTTATATGTCTCTTTGTAAACTCTAAATATGCAATGAATAGACAAAACAAAATAACTGAAAATGAAGGTATCTGACATAGGCCAAATATCTGACTATCTTTGTGTTTTACTAAGGCTTATATTGATTTTTCGGGGGTGAAAACAAATAAAAATCCTTAATACATTTTGTTGTCTTAAGTAGTAGTGAAATTATTAAAAAATCATCCACTAGGCATGACATTTCTGCCTACTACATATATCAAAACAACTTATGGAAGTCTCCCATATGGATTATGGTTCTAATTCATTTCTAAATAGTTTTTATTTTCACATTTAAATATTCCATTGTGGACACAAAATCTTTATAAAGGCCTTTTTATAACTATAATTTTATTCACATAAATACTATATATTTCTTAGAACTTGTTGCTTTAAACTTTTAAAGTACTGCTTCCAAGTCAATCAATGTGATACACCACATAACAAATTGAAAGATAAAAACCATATAGTTATCTCAATAGAGGCAGAGAAAGCCTTTAACAAAATTCAACATTCATTTATGATTAAAAAAAAAAAACCCTCAAGAAAGCAGGCTTAGAAGGAACATACCTCAAAATAATCAAAGCCATATACAATAACCCCACAGCAAACATTATCTTCAATGGTAGAAAATCAAAAGCATTTCTCCTAAAATCAGGAATAAGACAAGTGTTCCCACTTTCACCACTACTATTCACCATAGTTATGGAAGTTTTAACCCTAGCAATCAGAGAAGAAAAATAAATGAAAGGAATCCAGATTGGAAAAGAAGAAGTAAAACTCTCACTGCTTGCAGATGACATGATCCTCTACATAGAAAACCCTAAAGACATCACCAGAAAATTACTAGAGCTAATCAATGAATACAGTAAAGTTGCAGGGTATAAAATTAACACACAGAAATCCCTTGCATTCCTCTACACTAACAATGAGAAAACAGAAAGAGAAATTAAAGAAACAATCCATTCACCATTGTAATGAAAGGAATAAAATACTTAGGAATAAATCTACCTAAACAAACAAAAGACCTATATATAGAAAACTATAAAACACTGATGACAGAAATCAAAGATGACATAAATAGATGGAGAAATATACCATGTTCATGGATCAGAAGAATAAATATAGTAAAAATGAGTATACAACTCAAAGCAAATTATAGATCCAACGCAATCCCTATCAAGCTACCAGTGGTATTTTTCAGAGAACTAGAACAAATAATTTCACAATTTCTATGGAAATACAAAAAAAAAAAAAAAAAAAAACACACCTCAAATAGCCAAAGCAATCTTGAGAAAGAATGTGAAGGGTTAATAGGGTAGCAGAGATGTGCCTGCAAACGGGTCTCTCTGCTGAGGCTGAGCGTCCTGGCATACGAGGTGTTCTGCCAAAGAGTCTGGATACAGCCTTGAGTTTAATGGTCCCTTGCAAACGAGGGAGCATTCCCTTCTTCAGATAAGAGGGAGATGAGGGCTTTGTGCAGACTCTGCAGTAGACAGAGATTTCACTCCCCTTTGCTGTACGATAACATGTATGCACCTGCACTGTACTGAAAAGGCTTATTCTTACAGTCTGGAATTCTGCCTAAGGAGGGCTTTATAATAAGAAACGGCAATTAGTTTGCCCAGTTCTGTTCCTCTGGCCAGAGTGGTGTCCTGTCTGTCTCTTGTGTGTCTTGTATGTTCTGTGTCATTTCACTCGTAGTAACCAACAGAATGGAACTGGAGGAGTCAACCTGCCTGACTTCAAACTATACTACAAAGCTACAGTCATCAAGACAGTATGGTACTGGCACAAATACAGAAATATAGATCAATGGAACAAAATAGAAAGCCCAGAGATAAATCCATATTCCTATGGACATCTTATCTTAGACAAAAGAGGTAAGAATATACAATGGAGAAAAGACAATCTCTTTAACAAGTGGTTCTGGGAAAACTTGTCAACATTTATTTAGTTGTCAACATTTCATTCTAGTTTAAAAGAATGAAACTAGAACACTTTCTAACACCATACACAAGAATAAACTCAAAATAATTTAAAGCTCTAGATGTAAGACCAGAAACTATAAAACTCCTAGAAGAGAACATAGGCAAAACACTCTCTGACATAAATCATAGCAGGATCCTCTGTAACCGATCTCCCAGAGTAATGGAAATAAAAGCTAAAATAAACAAATGGGACCTAATTAAACTTAAAAGTTTTTGCACAATGAAGCAAACTATAAGCAAGGTGAAAAGACAGCCTTCAGAATGCAAGAAAATAATAGCAAACAAAGCAACTGAAAAAGAATTAATCTCAAAAATATACAAGCAGCTCCTGCAGCTCAATTCAGGAAAAATAAATGACCCAATCAAAAAATGGGCTAAAGAACTAAACAGAAATTTCTCCAAAGAAGACATAGATGGCTAACAAACACATGAAAAGATGCTCAACATCACTCATTATCAGAGAAATGCAAATCAAAACCGCAATGAGGTACCATCTCACACCAGTCAGCATGGCTGCTATCCAAAAGTCTACAAAAAATAAATGCTGAAGAGAGTGTGGAGAAAAGGGAACCCTCTTACACTGTTGGTGGGAATGCAAACTAGTACAGCCACTATGGAGAACAAAGTGGAGAAAATAATAGCAGTCCAGGTTTGATGCATGAGACAGGGTGCTCAGGGCTGGTTCACTGGGATGACCTTGAGGGATATGATTGGGAGGGAGGTGGGAGGGGGATTCAGGATGGGGAACACGTGTACACCCATGGCTGATTCATGTCAATGTATGGCAAAAAAACATTACAATATCATAAAATAATTAACCTCCAATTAAATAAATTAATTAATTGAAATAAATAAATATGGCTTCCATTGGTCATTTCTATTTTTGTTATACATTCTTGACTTTGCATTTCTCATGTATTTCTTATTTTGTGCAATTACTTGTATCAAAGACAGTTAAATATATTACTTTCTTTCATTATATTTTCACTTCTCTACTGGGCTTTAATGAAATCTATTTCACTATTATCTCCCAAATTTCCAATAAAATTATACCCTACTTGATAGGCCTGTGTAGGCAATGTTTGGTACATAAATCAAAGAAATTGGATATATCTTACATTTTAATTCATTATAGAAAGATAATAGAATGTGTGAGTAGCACCAAACATTTAGGGACAACGTATATGCAAGCAAAATGGGAAAAAATTTAGAGAAAAATATCAAATATTTCACAGAATAGGATTTGTGATGCTGATATATAAATCCCTAAGATAAGCAGTAATCTGCATTACTTTTGTGTCTTATTTATCTAGCCATTCTCAAATGGATAGTCTAGAAATTATTATCGTAATTCATCTCTTGTTAGAGCTTGTCTTTACAAATTATTTTATGAGATGCTCTAAGTCCTTGTATGTTGTAAAATATCTGTGTGTTCTCTTTAAACTTTAATAATGAACTGAAGAATATGAGACTTTCTCATTAAACATAGGGGCTTCCCTGGTGGCTCAGGGAAGCTAAAATAATTTTACATTTACTCTATTTTCTTCTACCAGTTTAGTTTCAAATAAGTGTTTTGTAGATAGCCTATTTGTTCTGCATTGGTGCTTATGAAGATATTTTCCTAAAATACCACTTCTACAATTAAAAAATAATGTATAGGTGACCTTCTGAAATATTTGTGTAAGAAGGTTGAGAAATTCTCTCTATTGTAAAGCAACAATGAAAGTGAATAAAATAATCAAAAAGTCATTTAAAATCTCTGGAAGTTCATTAGAAAGAATACAAGTTGAAAAAAAATTTATTTCCAATAAAATGCACTGATTCTCAGTAAAAGCATTTGGAGTATTTGACATGTAAACCAGGAGCTGCTTCTTTCTAGCCTCCAGCAACTAGTTGGGAGTTTATTTTCTGGGTGGTATTGCCAGTTTCCATCATCGCCCTATAACTCTGACTCTATGATGCAGCAAATCCACTCTAAGCAAGAAAAAAAGGACATGAAAAATAGCTACGCCTTCCTGCACCCAGTTGTAACACCAGTGCAATGAGATCCTATTCTGTGACTGTGAAGGTCAGAATTTCACATTATACTCAACACCAGGACTATGTCCAATAAACTGTATTTATGGATCCACCTGACATATTTGACATTATATACAGCAGAGCATGGAAAAATCCATTTCAAAGACAGGGTGTAGAAATCACTGTGGTAAATAATTTGGGATGGCTAATCTCACTATGATGCAAGGGTGGGGGCAAGAGAATTGCAGACTGTCTAGAAATCTGATGAGGAGAGCTGGGAATAGATTCAGTCATCCAGGGTTTTTCTAATGTCAAACTTCAACCCTCTTGTCCAGAAGTCTGTGCACATGAGCAGGGCTATGCCTGTTCAGGAGACACCAGAGAAATTTGTAAGCAACTGGCTCTGACTGTATATGGGACTGACTTTTAATATCCTCTACAATGAAAGTATTCCAAAGCTACAGGCAGATCTAATCCAAAGGCTTAGAGTCTTATGGCTTAAGTTTTAAGCATGGCTTCTGACCAATCACAGACTGACCACCAAGTTAAGCACACCTCCGACAATCCTGGTGAAAGACTAAGTGCTTTTCTCTTAACATCTTCAGCAATATTCTTTCTGCCCACTTAGCACAGTACTTCTAGTCAACATCTTACTGGAGATTTAGCTGGGGTTTAGGTAAGAGAGAGAAAAAAAGAGAGAGAAAGAAAATCTGGATAGATTGAAAAGGAAGCATTAAACTTGACTTTTCTCAAAGACAACATAAGCTTGTACGCTGAAAATAATAGGGAATATATACTTATGTACATGGACACACATGCATAAAACTATGAGTTCCACCAGTTTCCAGTTAAAGGATTAAATATACACTTTTAATAGAAAACCCCTCAAAATCTACACTAGTGTTTTAAATAAAATATTTAGGAATAAATTTAAGTAGTGTGCAATTCTATGCTGAAAAACAGCAAAACAATTTTAAGGAAAATATAGTCAGAACTGATAAAAATAAATGTGAAAACTTCTATGAACAAGGTTGGGAAGACATAAAGGAAAACATATGGATCTGTGAAACAGAACTGAGAATCCTGAACTTAATTATTTCATATATGATCTATTGCTTTTCAATAAAAATGCAAAATGCTAAAAATACAATGAGAAGCAGATACTCTTAAACAAATCACCAGAAGACAGTGGGATATCCAATTAGAAACAATAAATCTAGATTCTTACTTCACACTGTACAAAAGGTTTAACTCAGAATAAAGCATATACCTAAATATAAGTGATAAAACTATAAAACTCTTCCTTAGAGTCTTCAAGATTGGGATTAAGTCTTCCTGAATTAGACTTAATGTGCCAGCTTCCCTGCTGGCTCAGAGTGTAAAGAATCTGGCTGCCATGCAGGAGACCCAGATATGATCTCTGGATCAGGAAGATCCATGGAGAAGGGAATGGCTATCCACTCCAGTATTTTTGCCTGGAGAATTCCATGGACAGAGGATCCTGGCAGGCTACAGCCCATGGGTCACAAGAAATTGGACATGCCTGAGCAACTAACAATTTCAAATATTTCTTAGGTATTGCATAAACATGATAAGAAATAAAATTAAAAAATGGAAATATGGACTTTGTCAAAATTAAAAGCTTTGTTTTTTTAAAAAAACCTCCTTAAATAAAATGAAAGTGTAAGCTATATACTAGAAGAAAATATTTGCAATCATATATTCTGTAAATAACTTATATGCAGAATACATAAGGGAATTTTAGAACTCAAAAATACAAATAGCACAAAAAAATATCAGCATAAAAATCTGAATAAGCCTTTCATTAAAGTTGACATTCAGTTGGCCAAAAGACACATGAAAAAGTTCAGTAATCAATAATCTTTAGGAAAAAGCAAATTCAAACCAAAGGTGATACTACTTCATATCTATTTGAATATTTGTAGTTTAAAGTCAGACAAGTCATTAGGGACATTGAAATTAAAACAACAAGACATGCCCCTACACACCATTTGAGTGGCCAAATCCAAAACACTGACAACACCAAATGTGGGCAAGAGAACTATCATTCATTAATGATGATATTGCAAAAGGGTACAGTAACTTTAGAAGAGAGTTTGGTGGTTTCTTATACCATAAAACATGCTATTACCACACAATCAGCAATCCTTCTCCTATGTATTTACCCAAACAAATTAAAAATTTATGTCCACATAAAAGCTTGCACATGTATAAGAGCTATATTACTAATTGCCCAAACCTGGAAGCAATTAAAATGTCCTTCAGTAGTGAAAAATCTGTGGTGTAGCCAGACAATTGAATATTATTCAGTGATAAAAAATGAGCTATCAAGTCATGAAAAGACATAAAAGAAACTTAAAATCAATTACAAAGTGAAAAAAGTCTATCTCAAAAGGCTGCAATCTAGGATATCAATATCCTGGAAGAGGCAAACCAGTGGAGACAGTAGAAAGGGTCTTTGGTTGCCAGGGGTGCAGGTTGCAGAGTGGGAAAGGGTAAATAGGCAGAAAACAGAGAATACTTAGAGCAGTGACAATAGTATATATGATACTATAACGATGAATACACATCATTATACGTTGTCCAAACATATAGAATGCACAACACCAAGAGTGAAACTTATGTAGTCTATGGAGTCTAGGTGATAATGATCTGTCAGTACAAGTTTGCCTATTGTATAGATATTTCACTCTGCTGTGGAATGTTGATAATGAGAGAGGATGTGCATGCCTAGGGGAAAGGGTATATGAGAAATCTCTGTCATTTTCTCAATTTGCTGTGAACTTAAATCTGTATTTAAAAAATAAAAAAAAATTTGTAACAGTAAAACAATGACAATGTAGGTAAGTATATGGAGAAACTAGAATATTCATATATCATTAGTGAGTATATAAAATGGTGTAGCTTATTTGGAAAAACAATTTCTTAAAATCTTGAACATAGATTTACCGTATCAGCAAGCAATTGTACTTCTAAGTATATATTCAAGGTAAATAAAAATATTTGTAAATGCAAAGACTTGTATATGAATGTTCATTGCCACATTATTTGTAATAACTCAAAGAAAAACCCAAAGAAAAACAATGAATAGAATCATGTCTTTGGGAACTTTTGCTTAAAATAATTATACGTTTTGTAAAGTTATTTAGTGAGAAATAAAATGAGAGGAATATGGGGTTTCCTTAGTATACCAGTTCTAGAACTGAACTGTCTCCTAATTTATTAGGCAATAGAGTGTGACTTAAGGGAAAAATCGGAGAGGGAGAGATAATAAACAGCTGCTCTTCAGAAAAATTAATTCATAACTACATCCTTAGTTCCTTTGGCAATGTGTCCAAAATAGCCAGACAGTGCAAAGACCCAACTTTTCATTTCTTTGTAATTCTCTTTTCCTGAACACAATAGGGCAAGGACTTGAACTGAGCAATGGAGGAAAATCTCTATTGTTTTAGTTGGCAAAACTAAGGAGAGCATCTGACTTACTTTGAATGTCAGTGGTCACAGTGGTATGGACTTTCACCACCTATTTTTACAACAAAACCACCGTTTACAGACTCTAAATATATATTAGAATATTGACATATTTATGTATCTATTTGGCTGTAGCTTTTATTCTGGATCTATTAAAAAGGACAGACTGCAAAATAAATCTGATATCAAGTTTTATACTTTATGCATATAATAATAATAGAGGCTATTTGGAGAAGAGGACATTACTAGAATTTGTCAGGACTTCATTTACCAGAAAAAATTACAGTAAACTGTGTTTACTGTAGCTTGTGAGTACCATAACACTATGTACAGTAATTGGCCTGTGGCATATTTTCAAATCATTACAAAGCCCAGGGTCTTCATAAATCACCAGTTAGGAGGCACTCAGTTCAGTTCAGTTCAGTTCAGTTGCTCAGTCATGTCCGACTCTTTGCAACCCCATGAATCGCAGCATGCCAGGTCTCCCTGTCCATCACCATCTCCCGGAGTTTACTCAGATTCGCATCCATTGAGTCCGTGATGCCATCGAGCCATCTCATCTTCTGTTACGTCCTTTTCCTCCTGCCTCCAATGCATCCCTGCATCAGGGTCTTTTCCAATGAGTCAACTCTTCGCATGAGGTGGCCAAACTATTGGAGTTGCAGCTTCAGCATTATTCCTTCCAAAGAAATCCCAGGGTTGATCTCCTTCAGAATGGACTGGTTGGATCTCTTTGCAGTCCAAGGGACTCTCAAGAGTCTTCTCCAACACCACACTTCAAAAGCATCAATTCCTCAGTACTCAGCCTTCTTCACAGTCCAACTCTCACATCCATACATGACTACTGGAAAAACCATATCCTTGACTAGACGGGCCTTAGTAGGCAAAGTAATGTCTCTGCTTTTTGAATATGCTCTCTAGGTTGGTCATAACTTTTCTTTGAAGGAGTAAGCATCATCTAATTTCATGGCTACAGTCACCATCTGCAGTGATTTTGGAGCCCCCCCAAATAAAGTCTGACAGTTTCCACTGTTTCCCCATCTATTTCCCATGAAGTGATGGGACCAGATGCCATGATCTTTGTTTTCTGAATGTTGAGCTTTAAGCCAACTTTTTCACTCTCCTCTTTCACTTTCATCAAGAGGCTGTTTAGTTCCTCTTCACTTTCTGCCATAAGGGTGGTGTCATCTGCATATCTGAGGTTATTGATATTTCTCTCGGCAATCTTGATTCCAGATTGTTTTTCTTCCAGTCCAGCGTTTCTCATAATGTACTCTGCATATATGTTAAATCAGCAGGGTGACACTATACAGCCTTGACGTACTCCTTTTCCTATTTGAAACCAGTCTGATGTTCCATGTCCAGTTCTAACAGTTGCTTCCTGACCTGCATACAGATTTCTCAAGAGGCAGGTTAGGTGGTCTGGATTCCCATCTCTTTCAGAGTTTTCCACAGTTTATTGTGATCCACACAGTCAAAGGCTTTGGCATAGTCCATAAAGCAAAAATACATGTTTTTTCTGGAACTCTCTCTTTTTCCATGATCCAGCAGATGTTGGCAATTTGATCTCTGATTACTCTGCCTTTTCTAAAACCAGCTTGAACATCAGGAAGTTCACAGTTCACATGTTGCTGGAGCCTGGCTTGGAGAATTTTGAGCATTACTTTACTAGCATGTGAGATGAGTGCGATTGTGCGGTAGTTTGAGCATTCTTCGGCATTGCCTTTCTATGGGATTGGAATGAAAACTGACCTTTTCCAGTCCTGTGGCCACTGCTGAGTTTTCCAAATGTGCTGGCATATTGAGTGCAGCACTTTCAAAGCATCATCTTTCAGGATTTGAAACAGCTCAACTGGAATGCCATCACCTCCGCTAGCTTTGTCCATAGTGATGCTTTCTAAGGCCCACTTGATTTCACATTCCAAGATATCTGGATCTAAATTAGTGATCACATCATCATAATTATCTGGGTCATGAAGATCTTTCTTGTACAGTTCTTCTGTGTATTCTTGCCACCTCTTCTTAATATCTTCTGCTTCTGTTAAGCCCAGACCATTTCTGTCCTTTATCACACTCATTTTTGCATGAAATGTTCCCTTAATATCTCTCATTTTCTTAAAGAGATCTCTAGTCTTTCCCATTTTGTTGTTTTCCTCTATTTCTTTGCATTGATCGCTGAAGAAGGCTTTCTTATCTCTTCTTGCTATTCTTTCGAACTCTGCATTCAGATGCTTATATCTTTCCTTTTCTCCTTGGCTTTTTGCCTCTCTTCTTTTCACAGCAATTTGTAAGGCGTCCCCAGACAGCCATTTTGCTTTTTTGCATTTCTTTTCCATGGGATAGTCTTGATCCCTTTCTCCTGTACAATGTCAAGAACCTCATTCCATAGTTCATCAGGCACTCTATCTATCAGATCTAGGCCCTTAAATCTATTTCTCACTTCCACTGTATAATCATAAGGGATTTGATTTAGGTCATACCTGAATGGTCTAGCGGTTTTCCCTACTTTCTTCAACTTAAGTCTGAATTTAGTAATAAGGAGTTCATGATGTGAGCCACAGTCAGCTCCCGGTCTTGTTTTTGTTGACTGTATAGAGCTTCTCCATCTTTGGCTGCATAGAAAACATAATCAATCTGATTTTGATGTTGACCGTCTGGTGATGGCCATGTGTAGAGTCTTCTCTTGTGTTGTTGGAAGAGGGTGTTTGCTATGACCAGTGCATTTTCTTGGCAAAACTCTATTAGTCTTTGCCCTGCTTCATTCCGCATTCCAAGGCCAAATTTGCCTGTTACTCCAGGTGTTTCTTGACTTCCTACTTTTGTATTCCAGTCCCCTATAATGAAAAGGGCATCTTTTTGCCTGTTAGTTCTAAAAGGTCTTGTAAGTCTTCATAAAACCGTTCATCTTCAGCTTCTTCAGTGTTACTGGTTGGAGTATAGACTTGGATTACTGTGATATTGAATGGTTTGCCTTGGAGACGAAGAGAGATCATTCTGTCATTTTTGAGATTGCATCCAAGTACTGCATTTCAGACTCTTTTGTTGACCATGATGGCTACTCCATATCTTCTGAAGGATTCCTGCCTGCAGTAGTAGATATAATGGTCATCTGAGTTAAATTCACCCATTCCAGTCCATTTTAGTTCGCTGATTCCTAGAATGTCGACATTCACCCTTGCCATCTCTCGTTTGACCACTTCCACTTTGCCTTGATTCATGGACCTGACATTCCAGGTTCCTATGCAATATTGCTCTTTACAGCATTGGGTCTTGCTTCTATCACCAGTCACATCCACAATTGGGTATTGTTTTCGCTTTGGCTCCATCCCTTCATTCTTTCTGAAGTTATTTCTCCACTGGTCATGGTGGAGAGGTCTGACAGAACGTGGTCCACTGGAGAAGGGAATGGCAAGCCACTTCAGTATTCTTGCCTTGAGAACCCCATGAACAGTATGTAAAGGAAGCACTCATCCAACACTATTCTCTAGTAGCAAATATATTTAAGAAAAGTTTTATTTTAAATTACTTCTGCTGCTGCTGCTAAGTTACTTCAGTCATGTCCGACTCTGTGCGACCCCATAGACGGCAGGCCACCAGGCTCCCCCGTCCCTGGGATTCTCCAGGCAAGAACACTGGAGTGAATTGTCATTTCCTTCTCCAATGCTTGAAAGTGAAAGTGAAGTCACTCAGTCATGTCTGACTATTCGAGACCCCATGGACTGCAGCCCACCAGGCTCCTCCGTCCATGGGATTTTCCAGGCAAGAGTACTGGAGTGGGGTGCCAAATTACTTCTAAGAGTAAAGTTTTCCAATTTTTTTTAAATACCCAATTTACTTAGCTAAATCCGAAGTTAGCTTTAAAATACTTCTCAAGGAGAATACTTGAACAATATCCATACTCACCTTAACAGGACAATAAGAAGAACAGTAAAAAAGAAAGGAAAGGAAAAAAATGTGCATGTAGTTTGATGAATGCCTAACTGTAACTCTAGTTTATTGACATGTGACTACTAATAAAATATGCAAAGTTAAAGCAAAACCAAGGTTAGAATTTATGATATTCTTAAGCAAAAGAAGCAATTAGAGAAGTCATAAAATAATACTTGCAATGTTTTATTAGATTCAAAAATTACTGTTGGGCAAAAAGCAACATAAAGTTAAAAGCTAAAAAAAGAGGCAAGGAAAATATTTCAGCTGTTATGAGTCAGATGTTATAGCTCTGATGGTAATTTTAAGTGTCAAATTCTCTGGGTCACTGAGTGCCCCGATATTTGATTAAAACTTATGTCTGGGTGTGTCTGTCATGGTGTTTCTGGAGGAAATTAATATTTAAATAGTCCTTTTGCATTAACATTTATATAATTATTATTTTAATCAATAATTACCACCTAAATAAATAATTTCTAAAAGGTCTTGCAGGTCTTCATAGAACTGTTCAACTTCAGCTTCTTCAGCATTACTGGTTGGGGCATAGGCTTGGATTACTGTGATATTGAATGGTTTGCCTTGGAAATGAACAGAGATCATTCTGTCGTTTTTGAGATTGCATCCAAGTACTGCATTTTGGACTCTTTTGTTGACCATGATGGCTACTCCATGTTTTCTGAGGGATTCCTGCCTACAGTAGTAGATATAGTGGTCATCTGAGTTAAATTCATCCATTTCAGTTCACTTTAGTTCACTGATTCCTAGAATGTTGATGTTCACTCTTGCCATCTCCTATTTGACCACTTCCACTTTGCCTTGATTCATGGACCTGACATTCCAGGTTCCTATGCAATATTGCTCTTTACAGCATCGGACCTTGCTTCTATCACCAGTCACATCCATAGCTGGGTATTGTTTTTGCTTTGGCTCCATCCCTTCATTCTTTCTGGAGTTATTTCTCCACTGATCTCCAGTAGCATATTGGGCACCTACTGACCTGGGGAGTTCCTCTTTCAGTATCCTATCATTTTGCCTTTTCATACTGTTCATGGGGTTCTCAAGGCAAGAATACTGAAGTGGTTTTCCATTCCCTTCTCCAGTGGACCACATTCTGTCAGACCTCTCCACCATAACCCATGCATCTTGGGTTGCCCCACACGGCATGGCTTAGTTTCACTGAGTTAAACAAGGCTGTGGTCCATGTGATCAGATTGGCTAGTTTTCTGTGATTATGGTTTCAGTGTGGTCATGTAAGGATATGAGAGTTGGACTGTGAAGAAGGCTGAGCGCTGAAGAATTGATGCTTTTGAACTGTGGTGTTGGAGAAGATTCTTGAAAGTTGCTTGGACTGCAAGGAGATCCAACCAGTCCATCCTAAAGGAGATCAGTCCTGGGTGTTCATTGGAAGGATTGATGCTGAGGCTGAAACTCCAATACTTTGGCCACCTCATGTGAAAATTTGACTCATTGGAAAAGACCCTGATGCAGAGAGGGATTGGGGGGCAGGAGGAGAAGGGGATGACAGAGGATGAGATGGCTGGATGGCATCACAGACTCGGTGACATGAGTTTGGGTAAACTCCGGGAGTTAGTGATGGACAGGGAGGCCTGGCATGCTGTGGTTCATGGGGTCACAAAGAGTCAGGCACGACTGAGCGACTGAACTGAACTGGACTGAAATAAGTAACTTAAATATGTAAAGAAAATTGTTCTCCCCAGTGTAAGTGAGCCTCAGTCAGTCTGTTGAGGGCCTGAAAAGAATAAAAGTTTGTATAAGAAACAATTATTCCTCTCTGCCTGATTGTCTTCTAACTGGAATATCCATTTTCTGCCTTCAGGTTTAGACTCTGACTGAACTGTACCATTGGCTTTCCTGGGTCTCCAGCTTGCCAACTGCAGATCTTGTACTTCTTAGCCTTCATACTCCCATGAGGCAATTCCTTATAGTAGTTATATGTGTGTGTGTGTGCGTGTGTGTGTGTGTGTTAGTCACTCAGTTGTGCCCAACTCTTTGCGACCCCATGGACTGTAGCCCTCCAGGCTCCTCTGTCCACAAGATTTTCCAGGCAAGAATACTGGAATGTGTTGCCAT
This sequence comes from Ovis canadensis, assembly GCF_042477335.2. Taxonomy (NCBI): domain Eukaryota; kingdom Metazoa; phylum Chordata; class Mammalia; order Artiodactyla; family Bovidae; genus Ovis; species Ovis canadensis. The sequence continues at coordinate 32,727,831 of NC_091261.1, read as the reverse complement.
GCCCTTCTCCAGGGGTACTTCCTGACCCTGGAATCAGACACAGGTCTCCTGAACTACATGCAAAATCTTTGCCAGCTGAGCCACCAGAGAAATCCCTAATTATATATAAATGTATACATATATATCAGAGAAGGCAATGGCAACCACTCCAATACTCTTGCCTGGAAAATCCCACGGATGGAGGAGCCTGGTGGCTACAGTCCATGGAGTCACAAAGAATCGGACACGAAGAGCTACTTCACTTTCACTTTCACATAGGAAATAAAGAAGGAAGGAAGGAAAGAATATAGGGAAAGAATAGACAGTGGAAATCATATTCACTCAAAGCTAATAAATATTGAAAAAAAAAATAACCAGTGATTGAAAAAATACTGAGAAATGTATTGCTGTTTATCAGAAACATAATACCCAGTGCAGATATGAGGAAGATTTCTCTCATGTGTAAAAGATTTATTAGAAACAGAGGAGTAGTATTCCAGGGAATCTTCTCTCCCTCCACAGAAGGCCTGCAGGAATAAGATTAAGAACATGGACTGTCACGTTAGTGTGACTCTGTGTGTCAGAGGACAAAATGCACAGATGATAAATGGAAATTATATAATCAAAGCTGGATTTGCTTACTTTTATGGAGGAAATATATCATTCAGTTATTTTTACATTTGTGATAGACTTTACTGAATAGGTTATATATCTAATTTGCAATAGATAAGTCTGAAGGAAGATTAGAGATAGAAACATAAATCAGTGAGAGATCTTTGAGTCTGTTTCCTTGTAGAGGAGATCCCTTCAAACACATTAACTCAGCTAGAAAGAGTCTAGAAAAAAAAAAATTGCTTTTACCAGTATGCACTCAGAGGCTGTGCCATTTCAGTTTAACCTCTGGACAGTCATGGAAGAAGGTTGTGGTGGGCCTAATAGAAAAGGTTAAAATTAAGGTATAGGAATGGCCAGAAGGCAAACTTCTTTATGAAAACTTTTCTTTTAGTGAGTTAGTAAGATTTTAAATAACCCTAATGTTGCAATATAATCCATCGTAAATACATATGTAATAAATAGCTCAAATATATTCAACATGGAAGCACATAGTTTTTTAAAGATAAAAATTGTTATCATTTAAAATTTTCAAATATAGTGTGCATAGTTATTGTTTTGTTGTTGTTTAGTTGCTCAGTAATGTCTGACTCTTTGGACTCAATGTACTGTAGCCCTCCAGGATCCTTTGACCATGAGATTTCCCAGGCAAGAATACTTGAGTGAGTTGCCATTTCCTTCTCCAGGGATCCTCCCCACCCAGGGATTGAACCGGCATCTCCTGCACTGGCAGACAGATTTTTCACCACGGGCAGGTTTACCACAGCCATCAGAGAAGTTCCCCTATATTGCCCTATTTATGACCAACCTACATAGTATATTCAAAAGCGGAGACACTACTTTGCCTACTAAGTTCCGTCTAGTCAAGGCTATGGTTTTTCCTCTGGTCATGTATGGATGTGAGAGTTGGACTGTGAAGAAGGCTGAGCGCCGAAGAATTTATGCGTTTGAACTGTGGTGTTAGAGAAGACTCTTGAGAGTCCCTGGGACTGCAAGAAGATCCAACCAGTCCATTCTGAAGGAGATCAGTCCTGGTATTTCTTTGGAAGGAATGATGCTAAAGCTGAAGCTCCAGTACTTTGGCCACCTCATGCGAAGAGTTGACTCATTGGAAAAGACTCTGATGCTGGGAGGGATTGGGGGCAGGAGGAGAAGGGGACGACAGAGGATGAGATGGCTGGATGGCATCACGGACACGATGGACGTGAGTCTGAGTGAACTCCGGGAGTTGGTGATGGACAGGGAGGCCTGGCGTGCTGTGATTCGTGGGGTCGCAAAGAGTCGGACATGACTGAGGGACTGAACTGAACTGAACTGAACTGAATGAGGGACATTGCTACAGCTAGAATTATAGATGGCAAATTACCTTTATTTTTACTGGAGGAAATTCAGTAAACCTGCTTTTTAGACAAAGCTGGAAGGGAAAAGGAAAGGAAATTAAAATGTTTGCTGTTGTTACACGTATTAAAAGTGTACCATGTATGTGAAAATTATCTGACCAGTTTAAAAGAAAATCAAACTGTAGCCACAGAACAATTAAAAAAAGTAAAAACAAACTGTTGCCACAGCACAATTTAAAACATTAAGAAAAGTTTATATTTAGAAGTCCCTGTGTGTACACTCAAGAATTTCTTTAGGTTCTCTTCCTAAGGGGATAAGAACAACTATTATATCATTTATAAATAAACAAATATATTTTTTAGATCATACTTAACTGCACTGGTTAATACTGTTAAGAACCAAACTCTGCACACTGAATAAAACAAAGCAGAAAGATAAGTTTATGGCAAGGGTTTTGATCAGCACACTAGGAAATGCAAGGCTAAAAGAGCAGTGAGTTTCAAGGTGCTCACAGAGTAAGGGATTTTTATGGAGCAAACACAGAAGTCATTTGTTTTTTTCTGCTGGTTGGTTGCCCAGTGGAAGGGTAGCTGAGTCAGTGGAACAAGAAAGTCCAGAGACATCATGAGCAGCCTTGGACTTTGGAGAGTAGCTGGTATCTTCTGATTTCTGAGAAGAGTTATAAATTCCTGTAAAGTTATGTTGTTTCCTTTATGCACCTCCTTAATCTGCTTCATTTTGTCCCTGACCTAAGTGACTCCATTTTAGTTTGGTTTTGCAATTTGAAAATGAATTTTAAAATGGTTTCTCCCTGTAACAGTGGTTGAGAAACTCCAGTGTTCCATATCAGTCACAATACATTGTTTTAACTTAATTTTTAAACTTTCCAGTCTGTTATATATAAAATGCACTCATACTGTGATTTCAATTTTTGTTTCCCTGATAATTGATCAAGTTAAGCAAATAGAAAAAAGTGATTCTTAGTTAAAAGTTTTAAAATATAGTTTCAAATAAATGGTTAAAATTTAAGACATTAAATTCTATTTATCCTGTACAGAAAGGTTTTTTATTCCAAATTAAAATTTTAAAAAATTTAAATTTTCTTTAGAAACTTAAAGCTTCTTCATTAACTGAAACCTATGCTTTTCATTGTTTTCTTAGGAAAATCTGTAGAACTTTTCAGAAGAATATTTACTTAAGAATAGCAATCAAGACACTTTGTAGGACAATAAAAGCATTAATAATGCTTTGTTATTACTCCTGATATTATTCTCTCTCAAGTTTAATAGCTTACAATGTTGGTTTTTTGTTTTTCAGGTTTTTTTTTTTTTTTTTGGCAGTGTGAGGAAATTAGCTCTGCTTCCTGGCACAATTAGTTATAAGTCCTTCATTTTCATTCTGTTGTAGACTGAAGGACAAATCAGTGATAACAGAATCAAGCACTTGGGTAGTCAGCTAAGATTCTTGTCTCGCAGTAATTTATCATGTAAATGTGCCTGCTTTTTTTTTTTAATGGAAATTTGAAAACAGCTTTCTGCATGATTGAAGATTTTGTTGTAGCACATCCCAACATATAAGAAATATAACTTTTCTCTGCAAGATCGTAGGATGATCAGTGTGATAACTTTTGAAATGTCATAATTAGTTGAATATATGTATATTTTTCCAAACCATCTATTGCTCTTTCAGAATTTTCTGTGTATGTAGTATTTGCCCTCTAAATAAAGCTTAAAATATTATAAAAATCTGTGAAAAATAATATCTTGGAAAGTCAAGTTTATAAAGTATATATGTGTATATTTCTCTTCCTTTTACCTGTCTTACTTCAAGATTTTACTGCTGCTATTTATTTGCTAAGTTGTGTCCGACTGTTTGGATCCTATGCACTGTAGCAGGTCTGGCTCATCTGTCCATGGGATTTCCCAGGCAAGAATACTGGAGTGGATCACCACTTCCTATTCCAGGGGATCTTCTGGACCTAGGAATGGAACCTGTGTCTCCTGCTTGGCAGGCAGATTCTTTACCATGGAGCCGCCTGGGAAGTCCTCTTGAGGTATTAAAGCACTATTAATATATTAAGACAGCATCTACATTAACAAATGTGTCTATTGAATATATAATAACATTTTAAAAATCTAGGTGATTATTGGTTTGAATCAGATAAATAAATGTTCACAAATGTATGCTGCTGCTAAGTCGCTTCAGTCATGTCTGACTCTGTGCGACCCCATAGACAGCAGCCCACCAGGCTCCCCCATCCCTGGGATTCTCTAGGCAAGAACACTGGAGTGGGTTGCCATTTACAAATGTATAGAACACATAATTTATTTTTCTTGGGGCTTACAGCACCATATAAAGAAACTAAAGTTGTTTTCATCTAAATATATAATACATGAAGTTGATATTGCAGCTAATAGCTAAAAATATGGGTATGCTCAAATATTTGAGGCTTATCCTTAAAGAAAGAATAAGCCAATGGATCCATGTCTATGAAACTAAAATGATAACTTTCAAAGTAGTTTTTAACCCATCTTGAAGGAAACTGATTTTTTTTTTTAATTAAAGTAGTCATTCTTTACTAAAAATCATTCCACTACTATATTGAATCAACTATATGGGGGATTTAACTGTGGGATTATAATTTCATAGATTGCTTCATATTTTGTTGTCAAATTATTTCAGTTGACCTAAATATAGGGTCAATTATATTATCTAAATATAAGGTCAATTTTACTATCCAATTTTTTATTTCTTGTTTGAATATGCTTATACTTTCAATTGGGACTTCCCTGATGGCTCAGACAGTAAAGTATCTGCCTATAATGTAGGAGACCAGGGTTCAATCCCTGGATTGGGAAAATCTCCTGGAGAAGGAAATGGCAACCCATTCCATTATTCTTGCCTGGAAAATCTCATTGGTGGAGGAGCCTGGTAGGCTACAGTCCAGGGGGTTGCAAAAAGTCAGACAGAACTGGGGGAATTCACTTTCATACTTTCAATTCTAAGATAATTTGTCAATAATTTTAAAAATACTAAAATATTATTTTAATTACATTTTTGAAGAAATATACACACACATATATATTAACATATATATATGTGAACAATGTTGTCTTCAGATTTAGTATCCACAATCCATGGGATCACAAGAGTCGGACAGGATTTAGTGACTAAACCACCAGCACCTCATAATTCTCCTTGGCCATTAAAATTGACCACAGTAGGTCTATTTTTAGTATCTCTCTCTTTTTTTCTGATGTCCCCTCTGTATCTAGGATTTCTGCTGAACCATTTCATAGTTAATAATTTCAGGATGACATTGTTTACAACCATGTTTCTCTGAAGTTTTTGTTTCCATGTCACTGCAATGGCAACCTTTTGGAACTGATTGACCAACTAAGAAGCCCCGGAACTGTCACAAATATTTCCTTTGAGAGAATTAAATGCACAATGGCGGTAGTGAGTACTGTTGTAGGATCTAACAAATTCCTAGTTGTAAGATTCAATGAGACATCTGTACATTGCTGTAAAGTGTTGGAAATTATACACAGAGTGCAAAATGCTTTTTGTTATGTGTCTATCCAAAAATGTAAGGCATTTTATAATTATAATATATTAAGTTATTCCCCATTGACATATAGGTAGAGCTAAGTTTCTCTATTAATTTACTGGACAGGAAAAGTTTGCATTGTTTTACAGAAAACTTATTGTATAATCCATCTACTTTCTCTTGAAATTTTTAATCATGTTATTGCTTCCATGATTATTATGTCTCTTCTGTCCAAGATAGTCTGCTTCCCATTGCTGACATGGATATTACAGATATCCTTCAGTACAGAGTAATGTATGTGACTTTATGAAAGTATGGTTTGACCCAGTATAGCCAAAAATAAATAAATCTTTAAACAAAGAGTGGTTCATACATTTGCTATACAGTCATGGATGGGATATCCCAACATGAAGAATTGGACATGTAAATTATCCACACTGGGCATTGTGATTTCATTGATACTATGGATATGTTTGGATGTGAGTCTGAGTGAACTCCAGGAAATGGTGATGGACAGGGAGGCCTGGCGTGCTGTGATTCATGGGGTTGCAAAGAATCAGACACGACTGAGTGACTGAAATGAACTGAACTGAACTGAACTGATGGATATGTTTAAAGACTATGAGAGGTCTATAATTGTAACTTAAGATAAACCTAGTCATTCCTGAAAAAAGTCTTCAGTGTAGGTAAGTTTGTCTATCTTCTGTAAACAGAGGTGTACAACATGGACAGGATATTGAAAAAGTCCCTTTGGTCTGGAGTCAATAATATATACAATATTTTGCATTTTGAATGTAAGTTGAAGAGGAAAACCCTTGGGGCAGGAAAGACTTCTTGTAGATATTTCCTAATTAAGACAGTCATTAATTAGTTTATCTATGGAAATCTCAGAATGTATTTTACTTCATAATATGACTGATTCCACAGTTTAACTGCTGAGCTTCAGTAACTGTTGTTTTCCACCTTTTTTTTTTTTTTCCAGGAGAGACTGATAAGCAGCAAAACTGACTGCTGTGGACATTTTAATATTCAGTTCACCTCTTTCGCCCTTTGCCTTGGGGCAGCAGGCACATTTTGCACAACCTGAATGTTAGCAGGATTTGGAAAAATTCACCTCAGGGAAATTAAAACTGCACATACAGTCAAGGGACCTCTGATTATGAATAATCCAACAACAGCATTACTTGGCAATACTGAGTACAAACTCAGAGGTTTGATTCTTCGGTGTTCTTGTGTGCCCACACGCATTGTAAATTATTTTTTATGTTTGTCATCTCTTCGGCTTAAATCAAATTGCAAATGACAACAAAAACAGTATGTTTTTGTGTAACGAACAGATTCCAATAGCTATTATTAGAAATATTTGTACAATTCCTTCCCAAACACAACACACATACACATATACATACACTCACACACACACACACACACCTGCTAGTTCTTGATTGTTGTGAGTATTTAGGTGGGGGCCATGAAGATCCCTCTCAGAAATCATTTTCTTGGGTGCTGGAGTGTTTTCCACTGGTAGCTCACAGCTAAGACTCTCTCTAAGGCTATCCTCTGTAAGAGGAAGATGTCTTGTTCAAGATGACCTTTCCCTCTTCTCTCCTTTGTGGCCTTCATCCAGTGATTGATCCTTTCAAGTCAAAGGCCCATGGGCCAAGTTTCTGTTTGAGACATCTCTGAAGGGGCATCCCAGCTTACTTTCAACTTTTCCATCAGTAAATCCTTCTTTCCTTGTACTCTCACAAGTGTTTTTTTTTTCCCAAATTCCTCTCCAAGAAAAATACCTAGTGCAAATACTAGTCTGTGTCCAATGAAATGCAATAAGGGGCAAAAGATAAATCCAAGTTCTACACCTCTACTCAGCTTGTTTTATTGATGCTGAGTCATTTCAATGTAATCACTGCTCCATTTCCTAGAAGAGGAAAATTTTAAAAAATTTCTTCAAGATTGGTCTTAGAAAGCTTGGAATGGATTTCAGCTTTTTAGCTCCTATTTTATCTTAGTTGGGAAAGAATTTCAGGACTCCAGATTTTACCTGACAATAACATAGTAATAAAACTATAAATAACATACTTGATTTTTTTTTTCAGAACATTAGCTTTGCATCTTTTTTCTATTAAGAAATTTAACACTTTTCAGAATGTGTCATAGAAAAGCATTACTTCTGGTAATGACTTGGATTTCCTCTCTAGGAAACAGTCCCTGTCTCTTCAAATTACATGTGTGTGTGTATGATCAGTCATGTCTGACTCTTTGCAACCCCATGGACTATGCCCACCAGGCTCCTCTGTCCATGGGGTTTCCCAGGTAGGAATAGTGAAGTGGGTGCTATTTCCTCCTCCAGGGGATATTCGCAACCCAGGTATTGAACCCACATCTCCTGCATCTCCTGCATTACAAGTGGGTTCTTTACCACTGAGCCACTGGGGAAGCCCTTAAAATATATACGTAGAACACCAGAATCTAAGAGCTTCATTCCCAGGAGTCCAGTGCAGGATTGTGTACATTTGGCTTCTAGAAGCCAAATGAGACTTACTAAAAGCAGAGACATTACTTTGCCAACTAAAGTCCATCTAGTCAAGGCTATGGTTTTTCCTGTGGTCATGTATGGATGTGAGAGTTGGACTATGAAGAAGGCTGAGCGCCGAAGAATTGATGCTTTTGAACCGTGGTGTTGGAGAAGACTCTTGAGAGTCCCTTGGACTGCAAGGAGATCCAACCAGTCCATTCTGAAGGAGATCAACCCTGGGATTTCTTTGGAAGGAATGATGCTAAAGCTGAAGCTCCAGTACTTTGGCCACCTCATGCGAAGAGTTGACCCATTGGAAAAGACTCTGATGCTGGGAAGGATTGGGGGCAGGAGGAGAAGGGGACGACCGAGGATGAGATGACTGGACGGCATCGTGGACTCTATGGAAGTGAATCTGAGTGAACTCCTGGAGATGGTGATGGACAGGGAGGCCTGGCTTGCTGTGATTCATGGGGTCACAGAGTCGGACACGACTAAGCGACTGAACTGACTGAAAGGATCAGTATGCTGATGATACTTTGTGTTGCTGAGAAGAATATTTAGTGACCCTCATCTTTTCACTTTTGTTACTCAATAAAGGTCATGTAGGCTTCCCAAGTGACTGCTAGTGGTGAAGAACCTACCTATGCAGGAACCCACCTAATGCAGCAAATGCATGAAGACAGGGTTCAATCCCTGGATCAGGAAGATCCCCTGGAGTAGGAAATGGCTACCTACCCACCCCAGTATTCTTGCCTGGAAAATTCCATGGGCAAAGGAGCCTGGTGGGCTACAGTCCATCAGGTCAGAAAGAATTGAACACAACTGAGCAACAAGAACAGCACAAAGTCCATATACAGATTTTACATTGTCCCTCTTTATAACGTTTTCTAAATTTTCTTTGTAAGTGTCCCATATAAAAACTTCTCTTGAGGGAGGTGGGAGGGGGGTTCATGTTTGGGAATGCATGTAAGAATTAAAGATTTTAAAATTTAAAAAATAAAAAACTAAAATTAAAAAAAAAAATAAACAGATAACAAATTAAAAAAAAAAAAAGAAAAAAAAAAGTACTATTTATATGGTAAAGACCATAAAGTTTGAAATCAACCATATCTATTTTGCATTGTTGCTATGCCATTTAAAATAATAATCTAACATACATTTTCTGAGGACTTAAAGGGCCAGTATGTTTACCTATATAGTAAAAATAGTAATAAGACCTATTGTTAGGAATGACATAAAGATTTAATTACATAATTTATTCAAAACACAAAGCATAATCCTGGCATGTAGTCAGCATTACAAACTACAACAATAGTAATAAAGAATGATTATTAGCTTTATCAATTCACTGAAAGATTTTAAATCATTTTTATTATTTCTCTAAACCTTAACTACATTATTTCTTCTACCAAAGATAACATTTAAAATTGGTGTGATGTATCTTAATGAATTCAGCTCCTTTAAAATTGTGCTCTTGTTTTCATGGGTCTCCTTTATTCTGTCCTTCAGGCATCCCAGCCTCTCATATTCTTTCTTTCTCTCCCTTCTCCACTCTGTCTACTCTGAAAATGTGTTCTTACACCCATTTGATACATTATTTACACCTAGTTATGTGTTTTCAATGTATTATCTGTTACAAAGATATTTAGATTAGAAAACATCTTTATAGAGATTTAAGGCAGTTTTATTTTGCTAAAATAATTTTAGGCACCCAAAAGCAGATAGGGTGTAGTGTAAGTGCCTGACATTAAGCTTTTGATTGCCAAGGTATCCATTTCAAAGTCATCCATCTTATATAAACACATTACAAGTTACACAACTATTAATAGGTACAGAGCCTGGGCACTCCACTCTTGAAGTTCCTTTTATAGAAATCCCTAGGTGACCTCTCTAGTGACCCTTCATTTCTATCCACATGCTTTCATACTTACTCATATTTTTAATTCACCAATAGATAATAAATCCTCAAAACCTAGACATCTCACCCTCTACCCCATAAAAGGCCAGTCTACACTTTCTTTCTCTCTCCCTGTGTGGCCCCAGGTGTGTTGTGTACCCTCCAGGACTTATAAATAAATCTTATTTTTCCAAGTTGCATAAATGGTTGTTGCTAAGTCTCATAGTCACAATAAGAGCCACAAGGGCTGGTCCAGCCACAACACTAGCTCCAGGGAAGGAAATATCTGTGGGAGACTGGAAACTTGTGACAAGTACTAAAGGGCCCTGTTAAGTGCCCAGTCACTCTTTAATCAATAACATTATATTAATAGGCTGTGACCAACATAAAACATATAAGGTATAACTTTATTTAAGACCTTCAAATCACAGTGGGAAACAACAATTCAGCCTTCACATATATCACAGATACCATGGAAAGTAAAATGCTTATGAAAGCACATCTAGCCTTTAGGAGAGTACACTCATTAAGTGTTATTATTATACTGCACTAAATAGTACTCTAGTGACCTCAGAGATGCCTCCCCAAGCACTTATTTCCAAAAAATAACACTCCTTCTCAGAAGCATCTGGTTCATTATGTATGGTTAAGACTATTATTCATAAACCTCTTGGGAAACAAGAACCACTTCATTTGCACTGGTCTAAATTTACATTGGTTCAGAGTGAGAGCAATAGTAAAACAAAGAAAGTTAATAATTTACTTCTTAACAGACCCAGCCTGAATGGCATATTTTAATACATGAAGTCATTTGGGAGAAAAAGAGCAAAAGGGAAAAGGAGTAGTTCCAAAGAACTAATTCCAATGGCTATTCTTTGTATCACTTACTTATATTGGCTTTATTGTAAATATATTCTATTGCTATCTTATCTAATTTGAGATATATAAATCAAGATTTCAGCAAACTGTTTAGCTTTTGAATGCTGTTCATCAAATAAATGGATAGAAAACAATTTTAGGAATGTCATAGGCAAGATAAAGATAAACAGAAAAATTGACAGTTATAAAAGTAGAGAAAGAATGAAAAAAATCACTTAGAATTTTAGAGCATGTAAAAGGCAGTAAATTTATTGCAACCAATAGTTGTTTTTCAGATGCTCCCCATAAAAACGTTTTTCAAATTTTTTCCAACCATCATCATGCTAGGTGTCTGTCACTTATTTAGTTATATTAGGTAACTTTAGGATGGGAGAAGGATCAGAGATACGTTTGCTGTCATTAAAATGCCTCCTCAATATTTGGAGACAGAATAAGAACATGAAAGAAAAGGAGAGTTTTAAAAGCTGAATGTATTTCACATGCAATATGAGCTACAGTGTTATAGGAATTAACAGAACAGTGAGTCCAACAGGGCTGAAACAGACCAAGACCTTGAAGAGATAAAAATGAGCTGCCTCCAAAAGGTTTTGATAGAGGGGTGAGAAGAAATGACTTTGATCAAAAATGTGAAATGAAGTTGAGACTCAACTTAAAATTGAAGTGTAACAGAAACATTTAAATCATAAATAAGTAGCTGTAATAAGACCATTAAAAAAGAGTCTTAGTGAGAGTTTCTACATCCTTTGCATGAGAAATATCTTTCAAATTTTGCCTAACTTTGTAACTGACATTTTATTTCACTACTAAGATTATTAAAAATTTTAATAACCATTATAAATGAAGAGAAGATTGGATGATAGGGTTGTGAGTCAGTGATGGCTGGTTTTCTTTCTTGAATTGAAAATAATGGTGAATAAAAACTTTGGAGATAATTTAATGTCTGTGCCTGAAGACTTGTTCTGATTTTCCTTTAATTTTAAAGCATCTCTAGCTACAGATTCTTAGTAAAACATTTTCATAATTTTTGATCTTGTAGACTCTGAAGAGACATTTGAATGAATGAAATCTTTTCCCTTAGCCTCATTGCTCTTTAACAGAGAAGGCAATTGCAACCACTCCAGTACTCTTGCCTGGAAAATCCCATGAATGGAGGAGCCTGGTAGGCTGCAGTCCATCGTGTCGCTAAGAGTCGGACACGACTGAGCGACTTCACTTTCACTTTTCACTTTCATGCATTAGAGAAGGAAATGGTAACCCATTCCAATGTTTTTGCCTGGAGAATCCCAGGGATGGAGGAGCCTGGTGGGCTGCTGTCTATGTGGTCGCACAGAGTCGGACATGACTGAAGTGACTTAGCAGCAGCAGCAGTAGCAGCATTGCTCTTTAAAAAGTATCTAAGATATCAGACACTACACAAATTTTAGAAGAAGTTAATGTTAACATATTCCTTAAAAGATATGCAAATATGCTTTATAAAACAACTTTTATCTAGAAACACATAGAAGAAAGTAATCACTAGCTTCATGGCTTCTCGGCCTTAATTGGATTTGAAAGCTGAAAAATATTAATTTTATGTGATGTGTATATAAATAAAATTTCCAAGTGCAAACAGAAAAAAAAAACCCTCAAAGTTTATTCTTTCATTTAATCTTTTTTCTGGTTATATATCAGATATTATTTATATAATAGGTGCTCTAGGGGAAAATAAAGATATATGTGGTTGAAATCTTGAGTATACACTGTGGCAACATTTCTTATTCAAATTCACTTTTCAGCATGAGCAGATAAACCAATAGAGGATGCCTGGAGGAAAATATAAAATCATATTAGAATATTCCCAGTTTTAAGACATAAAAACTGAACACCAAAGCCTGATTATTCACATGAGTTTGCAACATTGTTATCAATCAATGCACATTCAAATATGCCAAATTTTTTTAAAGTTTTTACATACAAATTATTCCATTTTTGGCTTTGTTGATTTATCTCTAAAGTCCATATGCTGATATACAGTTGATATACATTTTTTGGTGCATCATATAAAAATACATAGATTTAATTCATTATTATTACTTGTTAAGAGTAAAAACTTAAGTCTATTACATGAAAAAAGAACATTTCAGTAGAAAAACTAAAAGAAATTCCCTAACTGAAGCCCTGAAATTGATGAGGGATGGAACAAAGGAGGAAGTTTGGGAGGGATTTACTCACCAGGCTGTAGAAGAACCATGTTAAGCAGTTTAGTGCTCAAACACAGCAAATATGAATCATGTTTGCATTTTAGAAATAATATGCTAAAGTGGCATGAAAGAAAAAATTCAATATTGCATAAAGAAAAATATAATATTCCTTTATCTATATGAGAGACACATTGGGCTTCAACAGTACATGAACCATGAACTACCATATGTTCAAGCTGGATTTAGAAAAGGCAGAGGAACTAGAGATCAAATTGCCAGCATCCGTTGGATCATTGGAAAAGCACAAGAGTTCCAGAAAAAACATCTATTTCTGCTTTATTGACTATGCCAAAGTATTTGACTGTGTGGATCCCAACAAAGTGTGGAAAATTATTGAAGAGATGGGATACCAAACCACCTGACCTGCCTCTTGAGAAATCTGTATGCAGGTCAGAAAGCAACAGTGAGAACTGGACTTGGAAAAACAGACTGGTTCCAAATAGGGAAAGGAGTAAGTCAAGGCTGTATATTATCACCCTGTTTATTTCACTTATATGCAGAACACATCATGAGAAATGCTGGGCTGGATGAAACACAAGCTGCAATCAAGATTGTTGCGAGAAATATCAGTAACCTCAGATAGGCAGATGACAACACCCTTATGGAAGAAAGTGAAGAACTAAAGAGCCTCTTGATGAAAGTGAGAGAGGAGAGTGAAAAAGTTGCCTTAAAGCTCAACATTCAGAAAAATAAGATCATGGCATCTGGTTCCATCACTTCATGGCAAATAGATGGGGAGGCAGTTGAAATAGTGAGAGACTTTATTTTCCTGGGCTCCAAAATCACTGCAGATGGTGACTGCAGCCATGAAATTAAAGGACACTTGCTCCTTGGAAGAAAAGTTATGAACAACCTAGGCAACATATTAAAAAGCAGACATTAGTTTGCCAAGCAAGTTCCATCTAGTCAAGGCTATGGTTTTTCCAATAGTCATGTATAGATATGAGAGTTGGACTGTAAAGAAAGGTAAACCCTGAAGAATTGATACTTTTGACCTGTGGTATTGGAGAAGACTCTTGAGAGTCCCTTGGACTGCAAAGAGATCCAACCAGTCCATCCTAAAGCAAATCAGTCCTGAATATTCATTGGAAGGACTGATGCCGTAGCTGAAACTCCAATACTTGGGCCACCTGATGTGAAGAACTGACTCATTTGAAAAGACCCTGATGCTGGGAAATATTGAGAGCAGGAGGAGAAGTGGACAGCAGAGGATGAAATGGTTGGATGGCATCACCGACTGGAGGGACATAAGTTTGAGTACCCTCCAGTAGTTGGTGATGGACAGGGAGGCCTGGCATGCTGCAGTCCATGGCGTCGCAAAGAGTTGGACATGACTGAGTGACTAAACTGAACTTATTGATTAACAAAGGTATCAGATTTGTAAATATGAGATTATCCATTTAGAATTTTATGTTGAAAAGAATCACTATAATTCATATTAATATTTTTGTGAATTAGATAAATAGTCATGCATATGGACTATCAGTTAAAATGTGTTTTGAATTAAAATGGAGAAAATTATTTATTGCCATATATCATTCCTTTGGACATTTTAATCACTATTACCTGTGGAGCCTAAAAAAATATTACTGGGCTTAAACTCAGATATTATAATTTAGTAGTTGTCAGAGTACCTAACAATTTTTATTGACTCAATGAACAGACATCTTCAATTCTGACAACAGACTTTTATCTGGAAGTCTTAGTAGTATAAGACATTATTTCCTAATTCATACTTCTTTCAATCTGAGAAACTTCCTAAGAGTAATAACATATGACTTCAAGGCACCTCTCCCAAATAGTACACAGAGCTGTTGAGTGGTGGAGGCAGACAGGGGAAAGAGATTGTATATATAAATGTGAAAAATAGTTGTTCAAGCAAAGTTAAAGCATTTTCTATTTGAGAGATTTATTTCATATAGCATTTATTGCACTATTGCCTATTATACATCTCAGAGAAGTCATAATGCACAACATTTCTCAAACTAATTTCCCAGAAATATATTTTATATAGAACATTTCCATAAGGTTAAGGTTGAGCTGAACATATTTTGGGAAATGCCACTTTAAAACGGTGTGATTTACAATTTTTTTAAAAAAGTGGCTTGCTCAACAGCTTTTAGATTCTGATGTTAGAAAATTTAATTAAAGTGTCAGATGGTTAGAAAGTGGTGACAAGGATAATTATGCTGAGAAAGAAGAGAGGAAGAGAATGGAAATGCAATGAGAACAAGTATGAGAATGAGGCAGTAGACCAAACTTTCAGTCCTCATCTGGAATAGATAAGCTAAGTGATATTGTGCAAATTATTTAACAACTTTGTCCAACATTTACAATGAAGAAGCTTAGCTGAAAGATCCCCAAGATCTCTCCTATTATCTAAAGTTAACTTGAATACTTTCAATTACTGGAACAAGCTCCTATAGAGTGATAAGAATGTCTAGATGAATATTCTTCTATTCATAGGACACAGACTTATGCAAAGTTAATTCTTTTTATGAATTATGAAGTTATATTCAAGAGGGTTCCATCTATTTAAACATAATCAAGCCAAAGATAATGAAAGGGAAAGAAGCAGGAGTCAGAATGTGATACACTCAAGTTTCTTGGGTGGCAGAGTAGTTTGATGAGTACTGGTGAGAGCTTCTCTTCTCCCATTTTCTTCTCTTTCCACACTATTGATTAAAATCACTGGTTGACTGGATGGCATCCCTAATCTTGGGACTCATGGAATTCTATAGCAGGACAATAACTTCATAATACTAACTTGTTTGTCCTTTGTCTCTTCTGCCTTTTTCTTCTCACTACTATCCCTCTCATTCAAAAAGCTATGTCATGGCTTTAGACTAAAAGAGGTCATAGGGACATCATAAGGACATAAAGTATATAAAACAGGAGTCTGATTTTGGGTCTTCAATACTCTCCTCATGATGGGAAATACCAAGGATGGGTTCCATAGAAAACTATTTGTGATAATTATCATCTGAAGATAATGTGGTTTTCTCAGAGACTAGGAAACATTCATTTTGAGCCTTAGAAAAAGAGAAGAAAGAGGGAAGAATGATGATGGAATTAGAAAAAAACACTAGTGAATTTGCCAGCGGAGCTACTAGCTTTCCACCCAAATCAGTTCTTTCTTTCATCACCATTATGGTCAGACACAGTTCTGCCAAGTCAGGCAGTTCGTATCAGCTTCCTTTGTATAATAGTTAATTTGAGTAATTAGCTATCTACCAACAAAATTTGTGCAGAAGTGATATTTGCCATTTTTTATCTGGAAATGAAGACCTCAGGAGTAAATTCTACACCCACACTTCTTTCAGCTCTGATGAGACAGAGGCAATGAAGAATCAATTGAGCAGAAGATGGCAATTCTCTCAAATGTGGCAGAGCAATGCCTTAGAAGGACGCTGAATTTTTGAAAGACTGTGAAGGCCAGAAATATTCCTGAGATGGGGAACACTCATACTGTGACTGTTATAGAAGAGAAAAAAAATAATAATTTTATTTGTACAACTATAATTTGAGGTCTCTGTTAGAGTAACTTAGATTTCCCCCAAGGTGTATAGAGAGATTCTAATTGGAATAGACAACAGGTCAAGAAATTTTGAATTTTTATTTCCAAAGATAGATATCAGGGACCTGCAGCAAAGACAAAACACAGGTGGCAGTGTTCTGGAGCTAAGTGTGGAGTCATTAACAACAGACCACTTGGCTTTCACTCCAGTGAGGATGTTTCCCTTATCAACTAGAAATTGAGAAATGTTTCCTGGAGAATTTCGAACAACATCTTGAAAGATGATCATTACATAACCTGCTCTCAGGGAACAACATAAACTTTATTTCCCATAATGAGATGATGAAACATTTTTCTTTGACAGCATCCAGCACTTTTTATCAGAAATGCTCAGAAATAGTGACATCTCTCTGTGCCCTAAGACATTACAAGAATTCCATTGGATTTGCAGATGTGATTTAAAAAAAACAAAACAACAACAACAACAACAACAAAAAACCCTTTTGCCATTCAATAGGTACCAAAAAAAATCCATGTGTCTTGTTATGCATATAGACTTCATTTTCTAAGTTACTCTTTTGGGTTGTCCTCAGCCTAAGAGAGCCAGCTGTCTCTCCAAAGGTCATGTTCCCCTCTTTGAGGGCAACCATAGAGAATGAATAGTAGATGACAAAACCCCATAGAATCCATTTCCCAATTGAGATCACTCTGTAGAGCTCTCCCAACTGATCCAAAGCTCCTTTTTGTTGTTATTCAATAGCTTAGTTGTGTCCAATTCTTTGCAACACCATGGAGTGTAGCACCCCAGGCTTCCCTGTCCTTCACCATCTCCCAGAGCTTACTCAAACTCATATCCATTGTGTCAGTGATGCAATCCAACCATCTCATCTTTTTTCCTCCTTTTATCCTCTTGCCTTCAATCTTTCCCAGCATCAGGGTCTTTTCTAATGAGTTGGCTCTTCGTATCAGGTGGCAAAACTATTGGAGCTTCCACTTCAGCATTAGTCCTTCTAATGATTATTCAGGATTGATTTCCTTTGGGATCAACTGGTTTGATTTCTTTTCAGTCCAAGGGACTCTCAAAAGTCTTCTCCAACACCACAGCTCAACAACATAAATACTTCAGCTGTCAGCCTTCCATATGGTCCAACTCTCACATCCATACATGACTACTGGATAAACCAGTAGCTTTGACAAGACATAAATTTGTTGGCAAAATAATGTCTCTTTTTTAACATGCTTTCTAGATTGGTCATAACTTTTATTCCAAGGAGGAAGTGTCCTTTAATTTCATGGCTGTAGTCACCATCTGAAGTGATTTTGGATCCCAAGAAAATAAAGTCTGTCACTGTTTCCATTGTTTCCCGATCTATTTGTCATGAAGTGATGGAACTGGATGCCATGCGCTTAATTTTTTTAATGCTGAGTTTTAAGCCAGTTTTTTCACTTTTCTCTTTCATCTTATTCAAGAAGCTGTTTAGTTCCTCTTCACTTCCTGCCATATGGGTGGTGTCATCTGCATATTTGAGGTTATTGATATTTCTTCTGGCAATCTTCATTCCAGCTTGGGCTTCATCTAGCCCAATATTTTGTATAATGTACTCTGCATATAAGTTAAATAAGCAGAGTGACAATATATAGCCTTGATATTCTTCTTTCCCAATTTGGAACCAGTCTGTTGTTCCATGTTTTTTTCTAACTATTGTTTCTTGATCGGCATACAGATTTCACAGGAGACAGATGTTCTGGTATTTTCATCTCTTTAAGAATTTTCCAGTTTGTTCTGACCATAAAGTTAAAGGCTTTAATGTAGTCAATGAAGAAGAAGTAGATGTTTTTCTGAAATTCTCTTGCTTTATTTATGATCCAGTGGATGTTGGCAATTTGTTCTCTGGTTCCTCTGCCTTTTCTAAATCCAGCTTGAACATCTGAAAGTTCTTGGTTCATATATTGTTGATGCCTGGCTTGGAGAATTTTGAGCATTACTTTGCCAGTGTGAGATGAGTGCAATTGGGTGGTATTTTGAATATTCTTTTGGCATTGCCCTTCTTTGAGACTGGAATGAAACTGATCTTTTTTCTGTGCTCTGGCCACTGGTGCATTTTCCAAATTGGCTGGCATATTGAGTGCAACACTTTAACAGCATCGTATTTTAGGATTTGAACTAGCTCAACTGGAATTTCATCACCTCCATTAGCTTCCTAGTAGTGAAGTTTTCTAGTAGTGAAGCTTCCTAAGGCCCACTTGACTTTGCACTCTGGGATGTCTGGCTGTAGATAAGTGATTACATTTTGTGATTATCTGGGTCATTAAGATATTTTTTTGTGTAGTTTTACTGTGTATTCTTACCACCTCTTCTTAATATCTTCTACATCTGTTATGCCCATACAGTTTCTGTCCTCTGCTGCGGCCATCTTTGCATGAAATGTTCCCTTGGTACCTATAATTTTCTTGAAGAGTTGTCTAGTTTTTCCCATTCAGTTGTTCTCCTTTATTTATTCTATTTCCTCTATTATTGGGCGGGCTCAGTAAATCTTTAATACAGTTTTTCCGATGGATGGGGCTGTGTTTCCTCCCTGTAGTTTGGCCTAAGGCCAAACTATGGTTGGGGTAATAGTGGTAATGGCAACCTCCTTCAAAAGAACATATGCCAGCATGCTGTAGCTCTTAGGACTCTTTTAGTCAGTGCCCCTGACCCCATAGCAGGCCACTGTTGATCCACACCTCCGCTGGAGACTCCCAAACACTCATAGGCTAATCTGGCTGAATCTCTTGTGGGGTTCCTGCTCCTTTATCCTGGGCTCTGGGCACACAAGATTTTATTCTGCCCTCCAAGAGTCTGTTTCCCTGGAGGTTCTCAGTCCTTTTGAAAGATATCCAGCTTGGGAAATCAGTTGTGGACTTTTGCTACTGTGCAAGAACTTCTTTGTTTTAACTGTTCTCCAGTTTGTGGATGGTCTGCTCGGCAGCTCTACAATGGAACTAATGGCAACCTCCTCCGAAAGGACTTATGCCACAAACCACACCTCCCAAGTCTGCTGCAGCCAGAGTCCCTGTACCCACAGCAAGTCACTGCTGACCCATGTCTCTGCAGGAGACACCCAAACACTCAAAGTCACGTCTGGCTCAGTCTCTCGTGGGGGTCACTGTTCCTTTCCCTGGATCCTGGTGCACACAAATTTTGTTTGTGCCCTCTGAGCATCTCTGGTGGGTCTGAGGTTTGATTCTAAACATGATTTCACTCCTCCTACGATCTTGCTGGGGCTTCTCCTTTGACTTGGGATGTCTTTTTGGTGGGATCCAACATTCTCCTGTCAATGGTTGTTCAGCAGCTAGTTGAAATCTTGGTGTTCTCACAGGAGAAGATGAGTGCGCATCCTTCTACTTCACCATTTTTTTTTTTTTTATGTTCCTTTTAGGTGCAACTCTATTACAGTTTAACTTCCACCTCTTTCTTCAACCGTCACAGATATTTTTCCTTAGAGAACATTCCAACTAACCTTAAGAACAAAAATCTCAGAATCCCAAATTTTGTTCCTTGGAAAGCTAACTTACAACACCAAGAAAAAGGGAATAATGGCATGTAGACTTTGGAGACAGAGGTATTAAGTTAAGCTGGTAGCTGTAATCTTATAAGGGAGTGGGGATGAACAGTACCACCTTATTGTTTCACTGATCAAAATAGTGAAAAATATCCACTCCCATTACATGTGTAACAGTTTGATTTCGTCTCATGTACATACAATTTTTACTTCTAGTAATTATCAGAATGAGCATAAATCTGGGTTTATATTTTCCTTCATTCAATCCATTCATTCTATATATAAATATTTTTAGATATCCTACATGTGGAAAACACTATGAAAGTTTCTAGGAAAATATACAAACAGACCTTGTGCTCTTTTTCATAGTTTAAAGCCTTAGATGAAACTTAATTTTCAATAAACACTTTTTTAGAAGTATTCTGCAAATCAGTTGCTGGATTAATGATGGCTCACTGGGAAATAAAGCAACAAATATAAATTATTGCAATGCTAACTGAACAAAATTTCTGAAATTCTTAGTGGATTTTCCATTAGGTGGAAAAGATCTGAAATTTCTATGAACTAGGTTCATAGAAGATAATCAGTTGAATAAATATGTGCAATTCTATTAAACTACCTCTTGGATGGTGTATAAATTTTTAACAAGGATCTGATGATAATGCATCACAACTAGGCCTAGGCTTTTATATCTACCAACACAATTTTAAGTATCTGTTGTAGTGTCTTAGAAATATATCTACTTCTACAAATGCACCTTTTAAAACTACTCCTATAGATGGAGTAGGTATAATGACATACCTAACAAAAGAATGGCTTGTGTGAAAGATGTTTGTCTTGTCATATTATCAATTTCAAAAGATTCTATTGCTATTTATTAAAAGGAGTTGTCAGGAGCCCAAATACAAATGGATAGTTGGTTTATTTCCCCCAAACTCTCAGGCTATTTGAATTAATTTTGTTACTCCTGTAAATATCATCAAATCGATTGAAATATTTATAGGATTTTATGTTGCACGAAAAAACACTAAAATTGACAAAATATGTGGGTAAGATATTTGTGCTTGATAGTATGTTCAGAATTTTATGGATGGTAACTGTTATTTATCATGAGAAGCAATGCCTTATACACTCCCTAATTTTAAGAACTGCCTGTCTTATCATGAGTATATCTAGGAGGTGATGCTCTTTTTTTCTGGCTAATAAATCTTTATTTTCAACTATCAAAATGCAAACTAATTAGTGTATCAGCTCAGACTGACTTTTCCTGTTTAATTCAATGCAAGGGCATATGCCAATGAAATGTCACTAAACTAGACTACCTACAATGCTAAAATCACTCCATGGTTATAAAGTCAGTACAAAGGAAGAGGTATTAACTTGGTTTCCTGGCAGCTATCATCTGAGGAGGCTATCATCATCCCCATGCCTGTCTAAGGCTGACTTTTGGTATTTGGAGTCTGTCTTTATCAATATAGCATATACGTGCTTACTGTTTTTACCACCACTACTACTGCTGTTATCTATGGTCATTGAGTGCTAGGATTTCCTAGGTAAGCAGATAATTGTACACGCGCATTGACTCATTTATCTCTAAACAAAGGCTCTGTTCTTTATCTTAGCCTTACTGAATTCAGAGTAGCATTGAAACTCTGTTTATCCTAAGAGGCTATATATGAGTTTACATCTGACTTAATACTGACTCAAAGAAAATTAAACAATGGACTATGCATCTCTGTGTGTTGATAAACAGAATTTAATTTTAAAGTCAACTCAGGAAAATCATGGGTCTTAACCTACATCAAGCTTTCCTACTAATTCTAAAGTTGCAGGCAGGTACTAGAAACAAATAGACATGTTTTTTCCTGGAGAAATCCCGAGTATGCTGAAGCTCCTTTAAAGAGCTGTCGTCTTATACATTATTTTTTCTTTGAGAAAAAAGCAAAGAAGCTTTAAAATTATGTACATAGATCCACTACAACAGAAAGGAGATGCTTTGGCCTTGCAATATCCTCATTTTAATCTCCATTAATTCCTATGTGACAATCCCCATTCTACATACTCTATAAATAAGTTTCATGTTTGTTTTATGTAAATGATCTAAATAGATACTTGCATATGCTGTTAAAAACATTTTATACATATGGCCATCCATTTTGTAACAACCATTACTGTGTTAAAGGATGGATGGCATTCATTTCCCAAACACTCCCGGCTATGGAAAGAATGTATATAGACGTGCTTGGGACTTTTCCTTTTTACTCTATACCCAAGAGAGTAGACATTGAAGGGAACAAAAATAATTTGACCCTCCATTATTATCTGAGTACCAAAAAACATCAAGCATTGTTTAACTTGAACTTCTTTAGATGTTGAGCTATACATATTGAGCAACTGAGACTCAAAGTTCTGGTGTGCAGGCTCAATCATGTCTGACTCTTGGGATCCCATGGACTATAGCTTGCCAGGTTCCTCTGTCCATAGGATTTCCCAGGCAAGCATACTGGAATGGGTTGCCATTTCCTCCTCAGGAGATCTTCCCACCCAGAGACTGAACCCATGTCTCCTGCATCTGTTGCTTTGGCAGGCAAATTCTTTACCACTCCGCCACCTGGGAGACTGTAAGATAGGGGGATGATCCTGAGATGAACCCAGTTATTATCTAAGGGTTAAATGTCATGATTAATAGCAGTGAAATTTAAAGCAAGATTCACCCAGAGAGGATATACAACTCAGGTTAAAAGAGCTAAATTATGAAATGTTGAGTCTTATAAAAGATTTAATTTCTTACGTACTTTGTTCTTGGATTGTGTAGATAATTTGGCATAGATTTTGTTAAAAATACATTACCATTTTTTTCTATATAGTATAATGTGCATCATGGATTAATCCTTTAGTAAAGTATTATACACTGAAACATTATCGTGCACTAATTTTGTGGGACTAAGGAGTCTGAGGGCTTCCCTTGTAGCTCAGCTGGTAAAAAGCTACCTGTAATGTAAGAGATGCTGGTTCACTTCCTGGGTCAGGAAGATACTCAGGAGAAGGGATAGGCTACCCACTCCAGTATTCACTGGCTTCCCTGGTGGCTCAGATGGTGACAAATCTGCCTGCAATTCAGGAGACCTGGGTTCAATCCCTGGGTTGGGAAGATCCCCTGGAGGAGGGCATGGCAACTCACTCCAGTATTCTTGTTTGAAGAATCCCCATGAACAGAGGAGCCTGGCTGACTACATATCATGGGGTTGCAAATAGTGGGGCAGGACTGAGTGACTAAGTACAGTGCATCAAAGAGTCTGAACAATACTGCCACTAGCAACTCAGGGCACTCACATATTCAGTTATTTGCACCTTTACTGTGAATGGAGTTATGACATTATATGCAGAAGATTTTGTTCCAGAACTCAAGATGGTGTCACAACCGATGTAATGAGCAGAGCAGGCAGAGACAAGGGGAGCCATTTCCATTGGGAAAATCAGGAGAACAACTTACCCTGGTTTCTTCAAAAAATAAATCTGTGAAGTGTGACCTGTGAAGGGGAGAGAACTGACTAAAACATGGGTTATGTATATTGTCAATATCCTCGATCTATCTGTAATAAATTAAAAATGAATTTACTATTTTTATGTCATCTACTTTATAGGACCCTTTGATTAGAGAAAGTAGTTGATACTAATGAAAGAGGGGAGGTTGTATGTATGATTAAGATATTTAAGACCTATTCTCAGGTTGTCAGTTAATTCATGGTTCCTTTCTTCTATATCTTCATTCACACTTCCATTTTCAACATTAATTTTCATGTGCAGATATATCTGTCCCATGATATGAGATAAATCAAAAAGAGCTAACTTATTGAAAACACTCAAAAAAAAAAAAAAAAGAATTTCTACTAAGAACACATGCAATGAATTAGGTAGAAGCTCTGGATGTGATGTCCAGATCCAGATTTGTAGAATTGAATGTTTCAAGGCTAAAAAAGATCTTGTAGGGTAAGCAGTGAATATACAAAAAAAAAATTAATATGAGAAATCTAAATTAAGAAAACAATTCTAACAGCAACCAAAACAAAATATTTAGGAATATGTTTAACAAAAGAATTCTAAAATTTACACTGAAAACTGGAAGCCATTATTGAAAGAAATTAAAGAAGACCTAAATAAATAGAAAGACCTTCTATTATGCTTATGGTTCATAAGACAATGTTGGTGATGGCAATACACCCCAAATTACTTACAGATTCAATCTGCCAATTTTTCATAAATTATCTAACTGGTCCTAAAATTAATATGGAAATGCAAGGGAACCAGAATAGTAAAAACAATCTTAAAAAAAGTAACAAACAAACAAACAAACAAAAACAATAGGGCCTCACACTTCTGAATTCAAAGCTACTACGCAGCTGCAGTTTTTAAAGTTGTGTGGCCTGAGAACAGACCTATAGATTAATGCAATAGAATAGAAACTTCAGAAATAAATCTTTACTTTCATGGCCAATTGATTTCTGATAAGATGTCAAAACTTCAAAGGAGGGAAATAGCCTTTCTCCACAAATGATTCTGGTACAACTGGATATCTACATATGAAAGAATAGATTTGCACCTTTAGCTTATACTCTACACACACAAAAAAAGAAAATAACTTACAATGGATCACAGTCTAAAAGGGCTAAGTTTATAAAAGCCTTAGAACAAAACATAGGAGTAAACATTTTTGACTTAGGCAAAGGTTTCTTGAAAAAAACACTAGAAGGAAAAGAATTATAGTAAAAATGTATATATACAGTGAACTTTATCAAAAGTAAAAGCAAATGTTGCAAATGGAAATTCTATGAACAGAGGAGCCTGGTGGACTACAGTCCATGTGGTCACAAACAGGTGGACATGACTGAGTAATTAACAGTACTTTCATTTTCATGCTGCAAATGGTACCATCAAAATGTGAATGACAACTCGCAGAATGGAAGAAAATATTTGCAAATCATACTATCTGCTAAGGAACTGTTGTATGGTATCTATAAAGAACACTTACAAATCAATAATAAAAAGATAAATTCCTTAATAAAATATGGAAAATGAAATGAATAAATGTTTCAACAAAGAGGTGTACAATGTGAATATACAAAGTTGCTCATCATCATTAGTCATCAGGACAATGTAAATTGAAATCACAATGAAATATCACTTGTCTCTAGCAGGAAAGCAGTAGTTAAAATGTCAGTGTTGAAAAGGATGTGTAGATTAGAACCTTATGGACTGTTAGTGAGGATGCAAAATCATGCACTTACTTTTGAAAACATAAGATTAGCCCAAGAAAAATGAAATTATATGCCCTGAAAACATATGTGCATAGATGTTCATAATAGCATTATTCATAATAGCCAAAAAATATATACTACTCAAATTATCATCAACTGATGAACTGGCAAACTGTGGCACAACCATACAATGAATATCATTTGGCAATAAAAAGGAACGAAATACTGATATATTCTTCAATATGGATGAACCGAGAAGATATTATGCTAAATAAAAGAAGCCAATTAAGGAAGATCACGTATTTTATTATTCCTTTTACATAAAATGTCCAGAAAAGGCAAATCTGTAGAGTCAGAAAATAGATATGTGTTACCTAGGACTACTGGAATGGGTAATGAGAAAGGTCTATTATTTGATAAAAAGTGTCTTGTCTTGAGATGTAAGTATTCAAAATTTAGATTGGTACAATGGTTCAAGACTCTATGAATATACTACAAGATTGTATTGTGCACTTTAAATATGTGAACTGGATGTTATATAAATTATACCTTAGTAAAGCTATTGCTTTTCCTTTTCAAAGACCGAGTATAAAAATACAAACTACATTTTGGAGAAGATATTTTAAATATAAATAACTATAAAAGAATAAAATATAACCTGGCCTCTCTGAAGATATCTATAAATCAATGAAAGAAAATTCAACAGAAAAAAATGAACAAAAGATGGGAGCAAATGGTTTATAACAGAGGATATACAAATGGTCACTAAAGATATTATAATACTGCTCAAGCTCATTGTTCATCAGGGGAATGCAAAATAATTACAATGAGATACAACTTCATGTCCACTAGAATATCCCTTGCAAAAAGCCTGGAAAATACCAAAAGTAAACAAGCAAAGATAACTTTCATATAAAGGTAGTAAGGGTATAGATTGATATAAGTATTTTGTGGAACTTTCTGGTATTATTTACTATACTAATTTTTACATATGTATACTTGAGGACTGGAGAAGAGCATGGCAACCCACTCCAGTATCCTTCCTGTAAAATCCCATGGACAGAGGAGCCTCGTGGGCTACAGTCCATGGGGTCACAGAGTTGGACACAACTGAAGTGACTTAGAGAAGCCATGTGGCACTAGTAGTAAAGAACCTATCTGTCAATGCAGATGACACAAGGGTTGAGGGTTTGATCCCTGGGTCAGGAAGATCCCCTAGAGGAGGGCATGGCAATCCACTCCAGTATTCTTGCCTGGAGAATCCTATGAACAGAGGAGTCTGGTGGGCTACAGTCCATGGGGTCTCAGTGAGGCGACTTAGCATGCATACTTGAGGAACCAGCAATTTCTTAAACAAACAAACAAAAAATGGAACGGGAATGATTATAACAAATGTCCCAGTTTGAAAACAGCATTGTCTCATCACCAAAACAAGATATAGATGATTTGTCACACATTCACAGTGTGCTGTGGTCTGAGTATTTGTCACAATAATTCAGACATTTAAACCCTGATGTCCAATGTGATAGTATTACAAGATAAGGCATTTAGACGATGTTAAGGTCATCAGGGTAGAGCCCTCATGAATGGAATGTGTGTCCTTAGGAGAGTGGCTCAGATAGCTTGCTAACCTCTTTTCACCATGTGAGGACACTGAAAGAAGGTGCTAATTATGAACACGGAAGAGTGCCTTCACCAGAATGTGACCAAGTTGGAGACTTGATATGGAATTCTTAGCCTCCAGAATTGTGAGAAATAAATTTCTGTCTATAATTTATCTGCTTGTAGTATTTTGTTTTGGCAGCCCAAACAGACTGATAGAAAATTGGTACTGAAAAGTGAAGGTGTTGTAACAAAGACCTAAAAATGTGGAACTTTGGAACTTGGTAATGGGCAGAGAATAAGAGAGTTTCGAAATCTTTGCTAGGAAAAGCCTACAGTGTCATAAATAAATGGGAAAAAAGTGAATCACATGAGAGTTAACAAGGAGAGGAAGAGAGGTGCATAGAAAACCTCAGGCTTATTAAGTGGACATGAACAGAAGACTGGTAGAAATACAGGTGGTAAAAGACATTCTGATGGGTTCTCATTGGAAATGAAATACTATGTAGGAGTGAAAAGAAATAAATCCCTGCTGTACCCCAGATCAGGTCATCACTAACTGATATGGTTCACCTGATTACTTTCAGTTCAATTCAGTTCAGTCTCTCAGTCGTGTCCAGCTCTTTGCAACCTCATGAATCGCAGCATGCCAGGCCTTGATTACTTTACACCTAACTCAGTCTAGATTTTATGAAGACCTACAAGACCTTTTAGAGCTAACACCCAAAAAAGATGTCGTTTTCATTATAAGGGACTGGAAGGCAAAAGTAGGAAGTCAAGAAACACCTGGAGTAACAGGCAAATTTGGCCTTGGAATGCAGAATGAAGCAGGGCAAAGACTAATAGAATTTTGCTGAGAAAATGCACTTGTCATAGCAAACACCCTCTTCCAACACAAGAGAAGACTCTACACATGGACATCACTAGATAGTCAACACCGAAATGGGATTGATTATATTCTTTGCACCCAAAGATGGAGAAGCTCTATACAGTCAACAAAAACAAGACCACGAGCTGACTGTGGCTCAGATAATGAACTCTTTATTACCAAATTCAGACTCAAATTGAAGAAAGTAGGGGAAACCACTAGACCATTCAGGTATGACCTAAATCAAATCCCTTATGATTATACAGTGGAAGTGAGAAATAGATTTAAGGGCCTAGATCTGATAGATAGAGTGTCTGATGAACTATGGAATGAGGTTCTTGACATTGTACAGGAGACAGGGATCAAGACCATCCCCATGGAAAAGATATGCAAAAAAGCAAAATGACTGTCTGGGGAGGCCTTACAAATAGCTGTGAAAAGAAGAGAGGTGAAAAGCCAAGGAGAAAAGGAAAGATATAAGTATCTGAATGCAGAGATCCAAAGAAGAGCAAGACGAGATAAGAAAGCTTTCTTCAGCGATCAATGCAAAGAAATAGAAGAAAACAACAGAATGGGGAAGACTAGAGATCCCTTTAAGAAAATTAGAGATACCAAGGGAACATTTCATGTGAAGGTGGGCTTGATAAAGGACAGAAACGGTCTGGACCTAACAGAAGCAGAAGATATTAAGAAGAGGTGGCAAGAATACACAGAAGAACTGTATAAAAAAGATCTTCACGATCCAGATAATCATGATGATGTGATCACTCATCTAGAGCCAGACATCTTGGAATGTGAAGTCAAGTGGGCCTTAGAAAGCATCACTACAAACAAAGCTAGTGGAGGTGATGGCATTCCAGTTGAGCTGTTTCAAATCCTGAAAGACGATGCTGTCAAAGTGCTGCACTCGATATGCCAGCAAGTTTGGAAAACAGCAGTGGCCACAGGACTGGGAAAGGTCCGTTTTGATTCCAATTCCAAAGAAAGACAATGCCAAAGAATGCTCAAACTACCACACAATTGCACCCATCTCACATGCTAGTAAGTAATGCTCAAAATTCTCCAAGCGAGGCTTCAGCAATATGTGAAC
The DNA here is from genome assembly GCF_042477335.2 of Ovis canadensis. Lineage (NCBI taxonomy): Eukaryota > Metazoa > Chordata > Mammalia > Artiodactyla > Bovidae > Ovis > Ovis canadensis. The sequence continues at coordinate 32,698,941 of NC_091261.1, read as the reverse complement.
CGTGAACTCCCTGATGTTCAAGTTGGTTTTAGAAAAGGCAGAGGAACCAGAGATCAAATTGCCAACATCTGCTGGATCATGGAAAAAGTAAGAGAGTTCCAGAAAAACATCTATTTCTGCTATATTGACGATGCCAAAGCCTTTGACTGTGTGGATCACAATAAACTGTGGAAAATTCTTCAAGCGATGGGAATCCCAGACCACCTAACCTGCCTCTTGAGAAATCTGTATGCAGGTCACAAGGCAACAGTTAGAACTGGACATGGAACAACAGACTGTTTCCAAATAGGAAAAGAGTACGTTAAGGCTGTATATTATCACCCTGCTTATTTAACTTCTGTGTAGCATACATCATGAGAAACCCTGGACTGGAAGAAACACAACCTGGAATCAAGACTGCCAGGAGAAATATCAATCACCCCAGATATGCAGATGACACCACCCTTATGGCAGAAAGTGAAGAGGAGCTAAAAAGCCTCTTGATGAAAGTGAAAGAGGAGAGTGAAAAAGTTGGCTTAAAGCTCAACATTCAGAAAACGAAGATCATGGCATCCGGTCCCATCACTTCATGGGAAATAGATGGTGAAACAGTGGAAACAGTGTCAGATTTCATTTTAGGGGGCTTCAAAATCGCTGCAGATGGTGATTGCAGCCCTGAAATTAAAAGATGCTTACTCCTTGGAAGAAAAGTTATGACTAACCTAGATAGTATATTCAAAAGCAGAGACATTACTTTGCCGACTAAGGTCCAACTAGTCAAGGCTATGGTTTCCTGTGGTCATGTATGGTTGTGAGAGGTGGACTGTGAAGAAGGCTGAGTGCCGAAGAATTGATGCTTTTGAAGTGTGTTGTTGGAGAAGACTCTTGAGAGTCCCTTGGACTGCAAGGAGATCCAACCAGTCCATTCTGAAGGAGATCATCCCTGGATTTCTTTGGAAGGAATGATGCTAAAGCTGAAGCTCCAGTACTTTGGCCACCTCATGCAAAGAGTTGACTCATTGGAAAAGACTCTGATGCTGGGAGGGATTGAGGGCTGGAGGAAAAGGGGACAACAGAGGATGAGATGGCTGGATGGCATCACTGACTAGAAGCATGTGCGTCTGAGTGAACTCCGGGAGATTGTGATGGACAGGGAGGCCTAGTGTGCTGCCAATTCATGGTGTCACAAAGAGTCAGACACAACTGAGCGACTGAACTGATCTGAACTGAACTTAATCTAGACTTTTATACTTTTCCTAATCCCAACTTTACAATGTTAACAATGTGCAAAATCATTTTATTCATTTATGACAAATTTTTTCTCTGTTTTTACTTGAATATTTTACAAAATTAAACTTCTGTTAGCATATATAAAAATAATTTCTAGGAAGAAAATGATGGTGGAGGAGTAGATGGATGTGGAGTACATCTCTATCCACAGTTACAGCAAGAATGCACCTTCAGACACATACGTGCGTGCTGAACATCAGCTAAGAGCAGGCAGGAGTACCTGACCAGTGGAAAAGAATATACCAGTTCAGTTCAGCAGCTTCAGCAGCTTCAGCTCCTCTTCACTTTCTGCCATAAGGGTGGTGTCATCTGCATATCTGAGGTGATTGATATTTCTCCTGGCAGTCTTGATTCCAGGTTGTGTTTCTTCCTGACCAGGGTTTCTCATGATGTACTCTGCATAGAAGTTAAATAAGCAGGGTGACAATATACAGCCTTGACATACTCCTTTTCCTATTTGGAAACAGTCTGTTGTTCCATGTCCAGTTCTAGCTGTTGCTTCCTGACTTGCATACAGATTTCTCAAGAGGCAGGTTAGGTGGTCTGGGATTCCCATCGCTTGAAGAATTTTCCACAGTTTATTGTGATCCACACAGCCAAAGGCTTTGGCATCGTCAATATAGCAGAAATAGATGTTTTTCTGGAACTGTCTTGCTTTTTCCATGATCCAGCAGATGTTGGCAATTTGATCTCTGGTTCCTCTGCCTTTTCTAAAACCAACTTGAACATCAGAAAGTTCACGGTTCACATATTGCTGAAGCCTGACTTGGAGAATTTTGAGCATTACTTTACTAGCATGTGAGATGGGTGCAATTGTGCGGTAGTTTGAGCATTCTTTGGCATTGCCTTTCTTTGGAATTGGAATGAAAACTGACCGTTTCCAGTCCTGTGGCCACTGCTGAGTTTTCCAAATTTACTGGCATATTGAGTGCAGCACTTTGACAGCATCATCTTTCAGGATTTGAAATAGCTCCACTGGAATGCCATCACCTCCACTAGCTTTGTTTGTAGTGATGCTTTCTAAGGCCCACTTGACTTCACATTCCAAGATGTCTGGCTCTAGATGAGTGATCACACCATCGTGATTATCCATGTCGTGAACATCTTATTTCAATAGTTCTTCTGTGTATTCTTGCCACCTCTTCTTAATATCTTCTGCTTCTTTTAGGTCCATACCATTTCTGTCCTTGATCGAGCCCATCTTTGCATGAAATGTTCCCTTAATATCTCTAATTTTCTTGAAGAGATCTCTAGTCTTTCCCAAAAGAATATATATTACCACCCAAAACTCAGTAGGATGAGGGAACTAGGGGAAAAAACAAAAGTGTTGATAGGACTGGACCTGCCTTCAGTGGGTGGGGAACTGAAGTAGGGAATCAATCCCCACCGCAGGGCAAGTGCCTGAGTCAGAGGAGAAACATTTAAGGCTGAAAGTGAAACCGCTGATCTGTGGCAGCCTAAATAGATTAAGAATCAGACAGGCCTTGCCACAGCCATACATACACTGATAGGAATGCTGGTCTACCGCAAGGTACAGCAGCTGGCAGCTGGAGTTTAGGGAGTATGGAGCAATCCCAGGGTGAGGGCTGCTGTTGATGGCAGAGAGATGGATTGAGGGGATGTGAAGGAGGAGATTGTGGTGGGAAATGCCTGTGGAGGAAAGCCAAGCAACCATGGAAGCAAGGCGATACTACTGAGTCATCCATAGCAGGTGGAGCCATCACCATGGCCTCTCTCTCCCCACACGCCAGCATCAGCAGCTGAACAATGAAAAAGACTGGCCTGTCAAATGCCTGATGCACTGAACTACAGAATAGGACCCCATCCAGGATGCCCCTCTAGGTGCTTGACACACAGATCTACAGATTAGGACCGCAGCAGGGGAAACCCTTCTATGTGCCTGACACACCTAACAACAGAGAAGGACCCAGAGCAAGGGAGTCCTCTGCCTGAACAGGAGGATATATTGAGAAAAAATGGCCAAAGAGGCCTTCTGATTACAGGCTACAGGAGACTCCTGCAGGCTACAAGAGGCTCCTGCAAGCAACAAGAGGCTCGAAAATAGATGCATTCAGGGCCATAATTCCTGCCACAGAGGTAGTCTGTGCCCCTGCACACTTCCCACAGTCCCCACAAGCCAGGCAGTTATATCACCTTCATTTTCAACTCTCACTAGGGCAGAGCTGCCACAGGCAAAAAAAAATTCTTGCATCTATGCGTGCAGAGTTGCTTCGGTCGTGTCTGACTCTGCGATTCTGTAGACTGTGGCCTGCCAGGCTTCTCTGTCAGAGAGGGGGTTCTCCAGGCAAGAATACTGGAGCATACTGGCCAATACTGGTTGCCATACCCTTCTAGAGCACTATATTTCCTACTGTCCTAGTCACCAACCCCACTGAGTACCAGGTGCTGCCAGAACCCCTGCAACACAAGCAGCTGCACCACCTCCACATCTGGCCCTCATAGAGGCAAGCTCAAGCCCTCTAGGGCAGCCTCTGGAGCAAACCCCAGTGGATGACCCACATGTGGAGGTGGAAATAAAACCACAATTGAAAACCCAAAGGCAGTGTGGCTAAGGAAGAAGACTCAAAACCTTCCCACCATCTGTACATGCTGCAGATTAAATCAACATGATCAACTAAGCAGACTCTGCATCTATGGAATATATAAAAGGCCATTGTGAGCTCCCACGAAATAAAACACACTAGTTCTGATAGCTGTGGACATTGGAAGAAGGAACACATGGGAATAGGACCAGATTAGAATCTGAGCTGTCCCCACAGCAGGTCCAAAGTTCAGCATAGTGTTGGAGGGCATCCTAGGCAGGTACAGTGGACTGTGACTCCCACGGAGGGAAAGGACTCTGACAGCAGTGACTCAAGAAAAACATTTATTATTCTTACTTTTTTTGACTTGTTCTGTAGATCCTTTTGGATTTTTTCTTTTTTCATTTTTTTTTTCCTTTTCACCCCCACTCTGTTGTAGTTGTCAATTTTATTTGCACTAAGAAATCCGATTAAGATTTTGAGTTGTTTTAGTTTTTTTCCCCCCTCAGATACATTTTTTATTGTTGTCATAAACCTCTGCATCTATATTTGGCTTTTGCAGTTTTGTGCAGTTTTCCCTTTTCTCTCTCTCACTTTTTAATTTTAACTTTTTAGAACTATTATAATTTTTTCTACATTTATTCGTTTGCTTTTCCTACTGTTCTTTTCCCTTTGCAATTAATCTTTAACTTATATAAATCCTCTTACTTTGCATATATATTCTTTATTTTCTTTTTCTCTTTTCCTTTCAACATATTTGTTAGTTTTATTTTCATTGCTTTATTCCACAATTGGCACCTTGCTTTAGTTAGTTTTTTTTTTAAATTAGTTTTGTTCTGGTCGATGTAATTTTTTGTTTCCTTTTGTTTGTTTTTGGTTTCCTTTGTTTGCCAGGTCAATCTATTGTACTTTATTTTTGCTGGGCTGTTTTGATTTTGCTTATGGGTATATATGAATATGTGTATATCCAGTCACACTTCCTATTGTTATAAACCTCTGCCTCTATGTTGGGCTTTTGCAGTTCTGTGGGGTTTTCCTCCCCCCACCCCACCGCCACCTTTTTCTCTCTTCTGTTTTTTTCTTTTCTCTTTTTATAGTTTTAATTTTTAATTTTTTAAAACCCATTATATTTTTTTTACATTTATTTTTTTGTTTGCCTTTCCTACGTTCTTTTCCCCTGCAGTTAGTCTTTGATGTATATAAATCTTCTTCATCTACCTCTATTTAACACTGAATACCTATTCATTCTTTCTTTTCTTTCTTTCCTTTCCTGTCAACATATTTGTTAGTTTTGTTTTCATTGCTTTATTCACCACTTGGGACCTTGCTTTAGTTTTGTTTTCCAGTTTGTGCTTAAGTTAGTTTTGTTCCTTAATGATGAATATAATTTTTTTTTATTTCCTTTGTTCACCAGGTCAATCTACTGAACTTTATTTTTGTTGGATTGTTTTCACTTTGCTCATGGGTGTATATGTATATTCCATTATTTTAATTATTATTTGACTGATTTTGTAACTGCCATTTGTCTGGAGTTCATCTTTTGTTTCTTGTTTTTGGATATTTGTTTTAATCTCACTTAGTGCTGTAAGAAAAACACTTGTGGAATCTTCATTCCTGACAATAGATCAAGCCCTGAGCCTTTTGAGTGGGAGCACTGACTCCCACTAGACTACCTGAGAACTAACACTGCTGTTGTCACGTCAGTTGTGTCCAACTCTGTGCGACCCCACAGACTGCAGCCCACCAGGCTCCCGTCCCTGGGATTCTCCAGGCAACAATACTGGAGTGGGTTGCCATTTTCTTCTCTAGTGCATGAAAGTGAACAGTGAAAGTGAAGTCGCTCAGTCATGTCTGACTCTTTGCGACCCCATGGACTGTAGCCTACCAGGCTTCTCCATTCATGGGATTTCCCAGGCAAGAATACTGGAGTGGGTTGCCATTGCCTTCTCCAAAGTAACACTAGAAAGTATCAAATAGTGAGAACTCATAAAAAGGAAACCACTTGAATACAAGACCTGGCATCACACAACCACGAATAAGACCCTGTACAGGACACCTCAGCTAAACAACAAACAAAACAAAAATACAAACCAAATCATCAGCATACAGGATTACCACCTCATTTAATCTTGCCTATCAGAGGAAAAACAACAACAACAACAACAACAACAAAACTCAGCACAAATATCACCTTATAGGAAGCTCAGATAACCCACCGGACCAACCTTAGGAGCACAAAAACCAAAAGGAAGAAAGAATTCAACCTTCTTCAAGGAAAGAATTCAACTTTCCTTGAAGCCAGGGAAAAGGAGACCTCAAACACAATGTTAAAAAAAATAATGGAAAAGCAGAGAAATATTGTATGCAAGAACAAACTAGAAACACAGAAATCCAAATAAATGAAGAGGAAATGGGGCAAAGTATCTGAAAAAGAGGTCAAAATAATGATAGTAAAGATGATCAAAAACCTTGAAAACAAAATGGAGAAAATGCAAGAATCAATTAACAAAGACCTAGAAGAATTAAAGAATAAACATACAGAGACAAACAACACAATTACTGAAATTGAAAATACTCTAGAAGGAAGCAATTACAGAATATTTGAAGCAGAAGAACGAATCAGTGAGCATGAAGATAAATGATAGAAATAACTTCTGAGGAGAAGAATAAATAAAAAGAATGAAAAAATCTGAGGACAGGCTCAAAACCTCTGGGATCATATCAAACACACCAACATTTGAATCATAGGGGTCCCAGAGTTGGACTGTGAAGAAGGCTGAGTGCCAAAGAATTGATGCTTTCTAACTGTGGTGTTGGAGAAGACTCTTGAGAGTTCCTTGGACTGCAAGGAGATCCAACCAGTCCATTCTGAAGGAGATCATCCCTGGGATTTCTTTGGAAGGACTGATGCTAAAGCTGAAACTCCAATAATTTGCCCACCTCATGCAAAGAGTTGACTCATTGGAAAAGACTCTGATGCTAGGAGGGATTGGGGGCAGGAGGAGAAGGGGATAACAGAAGATGAGATGGCTGGATGGCATCACTGACTCGATGGACCTGAGTCTGAGTGAATTCCGGGAGTTGGTGATGGACAGGGAGGCCTGGCATGCTGCAATTCATGGGGTCACAAAGAGTCAGACACGACTGAGAGACTGAACTGAACTGAGAAGAAGAAAAGAAAAAGAAAGGGTAAGAGAAAATTTCTGATGAGATTATAGTTGAAAATTTCCCCAACATAGAAAAGGAAATAGTCACTCAAGTCTAAAAGCACAGAGAGTCTCTTTATACAGCACAAACCCGAGATGAAACATACAAAGATACATACTAATTAAACTAACAAAGACTAAACACAAAGAAAGAATATTAAAAGCAATAAGGAAGAAGCAACAAGTAACATACTAGGGAAACCCTATGTGCTTAACAGCTGATCTTTCAGTAGAAACTGCAGGCCAGAAGGAAATGGCAGGATAAATTTAAAGTACTGAAAGGAAAAAAATCTGCAACCAAGATTACTGTACCTGGCAAGGATCTCTTTCAAAATTCATGGAGAAATCAAAAGCTTTTCAGACAAGCAAAGTTAAAGAGAATTCAGTACCACAAGACCAGCTTTACAACAAATGTTAAAGGGACTTATATAGTCAAGAAATACAAGAGAAGATAAAAGATCTACAAAATCAACCCCAATTAGGAAAATGCTAATAGGAACATATATATTAATAGTTACCTTAAATGTAAATGGATTAAATGCTGAAAACAAAAGACACAGACTGGCTGAATGGATACAAAAACAAGACCCTTATATATGCTGTCTACAAGAAACCCACTTCAGACCTCAAGACACACATAGACTGAAAGTGAGAGAATGGAAAAATACGTTCCATGCAAATGGGAAGCAAAAGAAACCTCAAGTAGCAATTCTTATATTAGACAAAATAGACCTTAAAATAAAGAAGGTTACAAGAGATAAGGAAGGACACTATATAATGATCAAGGGATCAATCAAAGAGGAAGACATAACATCTACTGGCAATGCAGGAGACCCCAGTTCGATTGCTGGGTCAGGAAGATTTACTGGAGAAGGGATAGGCTACCCACTCCAGTATTCTTGGGCTTCCCTCATGGCTTACCTGGTAAAGAACCTGCTGCAGTGTGGAAGAACTGGGTTTGCTAAGTGGGTTGGGAAGATCCCCTGGAAAAGAGAAAGGCTACCCACTCCATTATTCTGGCCTGGAGAATCCTCCGGACTGTGTAGTCCATGGGGTGTAAAGAGTCAGACATGACTGAACAACTTGCACTTTCATGCACCCAACATAGGATCATCACAATACATAAGACAAATACTAACAGACATAAAAGGAGAAATTGACAGTAACACAATAATAGTAGGAGACTTTAACACCCCACTCACATCAATGGATGGATCATCAAAATGGAAAATTAGTAAGGAAACACAAGTCTTAAATGATACATTAGATGAGATAGGTCTCACTGATATTTTCAGGACATTCCATCCAAATGCAGAAGAATACACCTTCTCAAGTGCACGTCGAACATTCTCCAGGATAGACCATATATTGAGTCACAAATCAAACCTCAGCAAATTTAAGAAAATTGAAATTGTATCAAGTATCTTCTTCGACCACAATGCTATGAGACTAGATATCATTTCCAAGAGAAAAGGTGTAAGAAACACAAATAAATGGAGATTATACACCACTTTTCTAAATAATGAACAGGTTACTGAAGAAATCAAAAGAGAAATAAAAAAGTTTCTAGAAACAAAAATGAAAACACGACAACTCAAAACTTATGGAATGCAGCAAAAATAGTTCTAAGAGGGAAGTTTATAGCAATACAACCCTACCTCAAGAAAAAAGAAAAACATCGAATAGACAACTTAAATTTACACCCAAAACAACTGGAGAAAGAAGAACAACCCCCTCCCCCCCTCCACCAAATTAGTAGAAGGAAAAAAAATCATAAAGATCCGAGAAGAAATAAATGAAAAAGAAATGAAAGAAACAATAGTAAAGATTATTAAAACTAAAAGCTCGTTCTTTGAGAAGATAAAATTGACATACTTTTAGCCAGATTCATCAAGAGAAAAAGAGAGAAGAATCAAATCAACAAAATTAGAAATGATAAAGGAGAGGTTATAAGAAACAATGCAGAAATACAAAGGATTATAAGAGACTATTATAAACAACTATATGTCAATCAAATGGATAACCTGGAAGAAATGGACAGATTCTTAGAAAAGTTCAAATTTCCAAGATGGAACCAGCGAGAAATAGAAATGATGAACAACCCAATTACAAGCACTGAAATTGAAGCTGTGATCAAAAATCTCCCAAAAAACAAAAGCCCAGGGCCAGATAGCTTCACAGGAGAATTCTATCAAACATTTAGAGAAGAGCCAATGCCTATCCTTCTAAAACTCTTTCAAAAAATTGCAGAGGAAGGAATATTTCCAAACTCATTCTACAAGGCCACCATCACCCTGATACCAAAACCAGACAAAGACAACACAAAAAAAGAAAACTACAGGCCAGAATCACTGATAAACATAGATGCAAAAATCCTCAACAAAATTTTAGCAAACAGAATTCAGCATCACATCAAAAAGCTCATGTACAATGATCAAGTTGTGTTTATTCCAGGGATGCAAGGATTCTTCGATATATGCAAATCAGTCAATGTGATACACCATATTAACAAATTGAAATATAAAAATCATATGATCATCTAAATAGATGCTGAATAAGCCTTTGACAAAATTCAGCACCCATTTATGATTAAAACTCTTCAAAAAATGGGCATGAAAAGAACTTACCTCAAAATAGTAAAAGCCATACATGATAAGCTGACAACAAACACTATTCTCAATGGTGAAAACCTGAAAGTATTCCCCCTAAGATTAGGAAGAAGACAAGGGTGTCCACTTTCACTACTCTTATTCAACATAGTTCTGGAAGTCCTAGCTATAGCAATCAGAGGGAAAAAAAGGAAATAAAAGAAATCCAGATTGGAAAAGAAGAAGTAAACTTTCACTGTTTGCAGATGACATGATACTGTACATAGAAAACCCTAAAGATAGTAACAGAAAATTACTACAGCTAATCAGTGATTTTAGCAAAGTTGCAGGATACAAAACTTATACACAGAAATCTCTTGCATTTCTATATAATAACAATGAAAAATCAGAAAGAGAAATTAAGGAATCAATCCTATTTGCCATTGCAACAAAAAGAATTAAATATATAGGAATAAACTTACTTAAAGAGACAAAAGAACTATACACAGAAAACTATAAGACACTAATGAAAGAAGTCAAAGTTGACAAAAATAGATGGAGAGATATTCCATGTTCCTGGGTAGGAAGAATCAATATTGTGTAAATGACTATACTACCAAATACAATCTACAGATTCAGTGCAATCCCTATCAAATTACTAGTGGCATTTTTCACAGAACTAGAACAAAAAATTTCGCAATTCATACATGGAAACAAAAAAGACCCTGAATAGACAAAACATTTTTGAGAAAGAAGAATGGAGCTGGAGGAATAAACCTTCTTGACTTTAGATTATACTACAAAGGTACAGTCATCAAGACAGTATGGTACTGGCACAAAAAAAGAAGTATAAGCCAATGGAACAATATAGAAAGCCAAGAAATAAACCCAGGCACTTATAGGTACCTTATTTTTGACAAAGGAGAAAAGAATATACGTACAATGAGGCAAAGATAACCTCTTCAATAAATGGTGCTGGAAAAACTGGACAGTTACATGCAAAAAAGTGAAATTAGAACACTTCCTAACATCATACACAAAGATAAACTCAAAATAGATTAAAGACCTAAATGTAAGACCAGAAACTATAAAACTCTTAGAGTAAAACAACAAGTAGAACACTCGACGACATAAATCAAAGCAAGATCCTCTATGACCCACGTCCTAGAGTAACAGAAATAAAAACAAAAGTAATCGAGTGGAACCTGATTAAACTTAAATGTTTTTGCATAGCAAAGGAAACTATAAGCAAGGTGAAAAGACAACCCTTAGAATGAGAGAAAATAATAGCAAATGAAACAACTGACAAAGGATTAATTTCCAAAATATACAAGCAACTCATACAGCTCAATACCAGAAAAACAAACAACCCAATCAAAAAGTGGGAAAAAAAAAACTATACAGACATTTCTCCAAAGAAGACACACAGATAGCTAACAAACATGTGAAAAGATGCTCAACATCACTGATTATTAGAGAAATGCAAATCAAGACCACAATGTGATATCACCTTACACCAGTCAGAATGTGTAAGTCTGACTGGTAACCTTCATCAAAAATCTACAAACAATAAAATGCTGGAGAGGGTGTGGAGAAAAAATGCTCTCGCACTGTTGGTGGAAATGTAAATTGATGCATCCACTGTGGAAGATGGTATGGAAATTCCTTTTAAAAACTAGGAATAAAACCACCATATGACCCAGCAATCCTGCTCCTAGGCATATATCCTGAGGAACCCAAAATTGAAAGAGACACATGTATCTTGTTGCTCATTGCAGCACTATTTACAATAGCTAGAACATGGAAGCAACCTACATGTCCATGGACAGATAAATGGATAAAAATGTTGTGGTACATATACACAATGGAATATTACTCAGGCATAAAAAGGACCACATTTAAGTCAGTTCTAATGAAGTGGTTGAACCTAGAACCTATTATACGTAGTGAAATGAGTCAGGAAGAGAAAAAGAAATACCGTATTCTAGTACATTTATATGAAATCTAGAAAAATGGTACTTAAGAATTTATTTATAGGGCAACAATGGAGAAACAGAAGTAGAGAATAGATTTATGGACATGGGAAGAGGGGAGGAGAGGGTGAGAAGTATGGAAAGAGTAACATGGAAGCTTGCATAACCATATGTAAAATAGATAGCCAATGGGAATTTGTTGTATGGCTCAGGAAACTCAAACAGGGACTCTGTATCAACTTAGATAGGTGGGACGGAGCGGGGGGGGATGGGAGGGAGTTTCCAAAGGGAAAGTAAATATGTATACTTACGGGTGATTCATGTTGAGGCTTGACAGAAAACAGCAAAATTCTATAAAGCTGTAATTCTGTAAATTATCCCTGAATAAAAAATAAATTAATTTAAAAAAGAAATCATGTCTAATACCAGTAAGTAGGTTTCTTTACAGGAAAGAAATGATAGCCCCTGATAGTAGCTCATAAGATAATTATACTATTTTTCTTTGTTAATTATTGAATTATTTAAAAAGATGTTATGGGCACTATTATTTCCAAATATATTAGAAATTTTTGGATCTTTCTCTGTCACTTTTTTTTTTGTGTGTCTATTTCTCTGTCTCTGCATATATGAGGATTTATAGAGGTAATCATGGAACCATAAATGAAAGAATGTATCCTTCCTTCTATTATGATTTGGCAATGTTAACATTTGACTACAAGATTCATTTATACATTAAAAACATTGAACACTTTCTCCTTGAATCATTAAAATCACTGGCATTTTTACTGTTTTGAGGAGAAATTAGCCCATTGATTGTTTCTAATTTTCCTAGTTTTCTTTCTTGTTTCAGGTTTGTGATCTCTTAGAGAAACTTTAGTCTTTTAGAAACAGTTGTAGGATTTCTTTTATTTTACTAATTGACTATAGTCATACTACTACTAATATCTATTATCATCTATATTTTTGTTCTGATTACTGAAAGGTTGTTGCTGAACCATAAAAAGACGCCAGGATTCTTGGCCTCCAGAGGAGAGGAATTCAATCCGGAGCCAGAGAAGAGCCATGATCTCTCAGAGTTTTTGAGTAATAAAGTTTTATTAAAGTATGAAAGTGAAAGTGAAGTCGCTCAGTCGTGTCCAACTCTTTGTGACCCCATGGACTCTAGCCTACCAGGCTCCTCCCTCCATGGGATTTTCCAGGCAGGAATACTGGAGTGGGTTGCCATTTCCTTCTCCAGGGGATCTTCCCGACACAGAGATTGAACCCAGGTCTCCCACATTCCAGGCAGACACTTTAACCTCTGAGCGACCAGGGAAGCCCATTACTAAAGTATAAAGGAGATAAAGAAAGCTTCTGACGTAGGCATCAGAAGGGGGCAGAAAGAATACCCCCTTGCTAGTGTTCAGTTCAGTTCAGTTGCTCAGTCGTGTCTGACTTTTTGCGACCCCATGAATCGCAGCACACCAGGCCTCCCTGTCCATCACCATTTCCTGGAGTTCACTCAGACTCACGTCCATCGAGTCCTTGATGCCATCCAGCCATCTCATCCTCTGTCGTCCCCTTCTCCTCCTGCCCCCAATTCCTCCTAGCATCAGAGTCTTTTTCAATGAGTCAACTTTTCGCATAAGGTGGCCAAAGTACTGGAGTTTCAGCTTTAGTATCATTTCTTCCAAAGAAATCCCAGGGTTGATCTCCTTCAGAATGGATTGGTTGGATATCCTTGCAGTCCAAGGGACTCTCAAGAGTCTTCTCCAACACCACACTTCAAACGCATCAATTCTTTGGTGCTTAGCCTTCTTCACAGTCCAACTCTCACATCCATACATGACCACTAGAAAAACAATAGCCTTGACTAGATGGACCTTAGTCAGCAAAGTAATGTCTCTGCTTTTGAATATGCTATCTAGGTTGGTCATAACTTTTCTTCCAAGCAGTAAGTGTCTTTTAATTTCATGGCTGCAATAACCATCTGCAGTGATTTTGGAGCCCCCCAAAACAAAGTCTGACACTGTTTCCACTGTTTCCCCATCTATTTCCCATGAAGTGATGGGACCAGATGCCATGATATTCGTTTTCTGAATGTTGAGCTTAAGCCAACTTTTTCACTCTCCTCTTTCACTTTCATCAAGAGGCTTTTAGCTCCTCTTCACTTTCTGCCATAAGGGTGATGTCATCTGCATATCTGAGGTTACTGATATTTCTCCTGGCAATCTTGATCCCAGCTTGTGTTTCTTCCAGTCCAGCGTTTCTCATGATGCACTCTGCATAGAAGTTAAATAAGCAGGCTGACAATATACTGACATACTCCTTTTCCTATTTGGAACCAGTCTGTTGTTCCATGTCCAGTTCTAACTCTTGTTTCCTGACCTGCATACAGATTTCTCAAGAGGCAGGTCAGGTGGTCTGGTATTCCCATCTCTTTCAGAATTTTCCACAGTTTATTGTGATCCACACAGTCAAAGGCTTTGGCATAGTCCATAAAGGAGAAATAGATGTTTTTCTGGAACTCTCTTACTTTTTTCCATGATCCAGCAGATGTTGGCAATTTGATCTCTGGTTCCTCTGCCTTTTCTAAAACCAGCTTGAACATCAGGGAGTTCACAGTTCACTTATTGCTAAGTCTGGCTTGGAGAATTTTGAGCATTACTTTAGTAGGATGTGAGATGAGTGCAATTGGGCGGTATATTGAGCATTCTTTGGCATTGCCTTTCTTTGTGATTGGAATGAAAACCGACCTTTTCCAGTCCTGTGGCTACTGCTGAGTTTTCCAAACTTGCTGGAATATTGAGTGCAGCACTTTGACAGCATCATCTTTCAGGATTTGAAACAGCTCCACTGGAATGCCATCACCTCCACTAGCTTTGTTCGTAGTGATGCTTTCTAAGGCCCACTTGACTTCACATTCCAAGATGTCTGGCTCTAGATGAGTGATCACATCATCATGATTATCTGGGTCATGAAGATCTTTTTTGTACAGTTCTTCTGTGTATTCTTGCCACCTCTTCTTAATATCTTCTGCTTCTGTTAGGTCCAGACCATTTCTGTCGTTTATCAAGCCCATCTTTGCATGAAATGTTCCCTTGGTATCTCTAATTTTCTTGAAGAGATCTCTAGTCTTTCCCATTTTGTTGTTTTCTTCTATTTCTTTGCATTGATCGCTGAAGAAGGCTTTCTTATCTCTTCTTGCTATTCTTTGGAACTCTGCATTCAGATGCTTATATCTTTCCTTTTCTCCTTGGCTTTTTGCCTCTCTTCTTTTCACAGCTATTTGTAAGGCCTCCCCAGACAGCCATTTTGCTTTTTTGCATATCTTTTCCATGGGGATGGTCTTGATCCCTGTCTCCTGTACAATGTCAGGAACCTCATTCCATAGTTCAACAGGCACTCTATCTTTCAGATCTAGACCCCTAAATCTATTTCTCACTTCCACTGTATAATCATAAGGGATTTGATTTAGGTCATACCTGAATGGTCTAGCAGTTTTCCCTACTTTCTTCAATTTGAGTCTGAATTAGCAATAAGGAGTTCATGATCTGAGCCACAGTCAGCTCCCGGTCTTGTTTTTGTTGACTGTATAGAGCTTCTCCATCTTTGGCTGCAAAGAATGTAATCAATCTGATTTCGGTGTTGACCGTCTGGTGATGTCCATGTGTAGAGTCTTCTCTTGTGTTGTTGGAAGAGGGTGTTTGCTATGACCAGTGCATTTTCTTGGCAAAACTCTATTAGTCTTTGCCCTGCTTCATTCCACTTTCCAAGGCAAACTTTGCCTGTTACTCCAGGTGTTTCTTGACTTCCTACTTTTGCATTCCAGTCCCCTATAATGAAAATGACATCTTTTTTGGGTATTAGATCTAAAAGGTCTTGTAGGTCTTCACAGAACTGTTCAACTTCAGCTTCTTCAGCATTAATGGTTGGTGCATAGACTTGTGATCCACACAGTCAAAAGCTTTGGCATAGTCATTAAGGAAAAGTCGATGTTTTTCTGGAACTCTTACTGTTTTGATGATCCAACAGATGCTGGCAATTTGATCTCTGGTTCCTCTGCCTTTTCTAAATCCATCTTGAACATCTAGAAGTTCATGGTTTACATACTGTTGAAGCCTGAATTGGAGGATTTCGAGCATTAATTTGCTAGTGTATGAGGTGGCAACCCACTCCAATACTCTTGCCTGGAAAATCCCATAGACTGAGAAGCCTGGTAGGCTACAGTCCTTGGGGTCGCAAAGAGTAGGACACGACTGAGTGACTTTCCCTTCCCTTCCCTTGATATTTCTTTGTCATTGCCTTTATTTGGGATTGGAAAGAAAACTGACTTTTTCCAGTCTGTGGCCACTGCTGAGTTTTCCAAATTTGCTGGCATATTGAGTGCAACACTATAACAGCATCATTGTTTAGGATTTGAAATACCTCAACTGGGATTCCATCACCTCCACTAGCTTTGTTCATAGTGATGCTTCTTAAGGCCAACTTGACTTCATATTCCAGCATGTCTGGCTCTAGGTGAGTGATCACACCATCGTCGTTATCTGGGTCATTAAGATTTTTTTTTTTAATAGTTCTTCTGTGTATTTTTGCCACCTTTTCTTAATAGCTTCTGTTTCTGTTAGGTCCATACCATTTCTGTCCTTTATTGTTCCATCTTTGCATAAAATGTTCCTTTGGTATCTATAATTTTCATGAAGAGATCTTTAGTCTTTCCCATTCTATTGTTTTCCTCTATTTCTTTGCATTGATCACTGAGGAAGGCTTTGTTATCTCTCCTTGCTATTCTTTGGAACTCTGCATTCAGATGCTTATATCTTTCCTTTTCTCCTTTGCCTTTAGCTTATCTTCTTTTCTCAGCTATTTTTAACACTTCCTCAGACAACCATTTTGTCTTTTTGCATTTCTTTTTCTTGAGGATGATCTTGATCACTGCCTCCTGTACAGTGTCATGAATCTCCATCCATAGTTCTTCAGGCACTCTATCAGATCTCATCCCTTGAATATATTTGTCACTTCCACTGTATAATTGTAAGGGACTTGATATAGGTCCTACCTGAATGGTCTAGTGGTTTTCCCTTCTTTCTTCAGTTTAAGTCTGAATTCAGAAATAAGGAGTTCATTATCTGAGCCACAGTCAGCTTTTGGTCTTGTTTTTGATGACTGTATGAGCTTCTCCATCTTTGGCTGCAAAGAATATAATCAACCTGATTTCAGCATTGACCATCTGGTGATGTCCATGTGTAGTCCTCTCTTGTGTTATCAGAAGAGGGTGTTTGCTATGACCAGTGCATTCTCTTGGCAAAACTCTCTTAACCTTTGGCCTGGTTTATTTTGTACTCAAGGCCAAATTTGCCTGTTACTCCAGGTATCTTTTGACTGCCTACATTTGCATTCCATTCCCCTATAAAGAAAAGGACATCTTTTTTGGGTGTTAGTTCCAAAAGGTCTTGAACTGAACTGATTTACAAAAATTAATTTAAAATTGATCCAATTCTTAAATTTAAGAGGTAAAACTATAAAACCCTCAGAAGACAATAAAAGAGAAAATCTTCATGAAAATTCTTTAGTGTAAAAAGGTATGAAATTCTGATACATGCTATGTCATAAATGAACCTTGATGATATTATGCTAAGCAAAATAAGCTAGACACAAAAATACAAAATATTGTATGATTCCAGTTATATGAGATACCTGGAATAGGCCAAAATCACAGGCACCAAGAGTAAAATAGTTATTACCACAGGCTAAAGAGTGGAAAAATAGAGCATTATAGTTTAATTGACAGAGTTTCTATGATGATGAAAATGTTCTGATAAAAAATATTCTGGAGATGGATAGTGGTGATGGTTATACAAAATGTGAATGTATTTAATGCTACTGAACTGCACCCTTTGGCATGGGTCTAATGCTATGTTTTAAGTTCTCAAGTTCTTACATAAATTGTAACCTCAGATTTTTATTGCCAAACTTTGATCAAAATCCCCCTTAAGAGAAATTTATGTACAGTATATGAAGGGTATCATTAGTCATTCTTCTAATTTATTTATTGTGCAAGAACCAAACTGGAATTGTATAACTGTAATTTAGATCATATTGTTTTAAATGTCATTCCCTCATGCCTTACCATAAAATGTGGTTTTCCTGAGTTATACTTGGAAATTACATCTTGAACTACACTTATAAAACCTTAAATAGTTCTACAAACCCAACTATTGTATCATTTAGATACATTGTAAGATATCGACTAACGTATTCCTCCTTATAAAAAAGGAAAAGTGTTAGTCACTCAGTTGTGTCCGACTCTTTGTGACCCATAGACTATAGTCTGCCAGGCTTCTCTGTCTGTGGGATTTTCCAGGCAAGGAATCTGGAGTGGGTTGCCATCCCCTTCTCCAGAGGATCTTCCTGACCCAGTGATCAAACCCGGGTCTCCTACATTGCAGGCAGATTCTTTACCATCTGAGCCACCATGGAAGCCCCACTCCCCATTATGAAAGCCCTTTAATAAATTCCTCTGTGATGGAAAAAATAAACTATATTATTGTGTGAATTCCCAATATGTGTTAGATACTATGTTATATAACATATATGAAAGTGAAGACGCTCAGTCATGTTAGGTACTATGCTATATAACACATATTGGGAAGTCAATAAAGTTTTAGTTAATAAATGAAAGATTTAATAATTCACACAATAATATAGTTTATTTTTTCCATCACAGAGGAATTTATTAAAGGGCTTTCATAATGGGGAATGGGGCTTCCATGGTGGCTCAGATGGTAAAGAATCTGCCTGCAATGTAGGAGACCCGGGTTTGATCCCTGGGTCAGGAAGATCCCCTGGAAAAGGGGATGGCAACCCAATCCAGATTCCTTAGATACTGTGTTATATGGGCTTCCCTGGTGGCTCAGAGGTTAAAGTGTCTGCCTCCAATGCGGGAAACCAGGGTTTGATCCTTGGGTGAGGAAGATCCCCTGGAGAAGGAAATGGCAACCCACTCCAGTATTCTTGCCTGGAGAATCCCATGGACAGAGGAGCTTGGTAGGCTACAGTCCATGGGGTCACAAAGAGTCGGACACAACTGAGTCACTTCACTTCACTTCACTTCACTTCACTTCACTTCACTTCACTTCACTTCACTTCACTTCACTATGTTATATAGTAGTCCCTTCAGAGTAAACAAAAACAGCTCCTTAGCTTATAGGGCTTAATTCCACTGAGGAGACATAAAATCAGAAAATACACAACAATGGATAACATTAAATGCTGTATAGAAAAATTAAGTAGGGTAACTTTTTCAACAAAGGTCCTTCTATTTTTGGAATAGCAAGTGTCCAGTTCTTGATTTAAGAGCTATTGTGAGTGTTCTGGAATAGTAGAAAAGTTCAGTGTAACTATAATGGAGGAAAAAAAACGCTAAATGAGCCACAGTGACATCCAACAGCCAGATGACACATAGATGCACTAGATAGTTTAAGAAGTTCAAATTTTACTCTAAGCATTTGGAAGCCACTGGAGGTTTGCTGGGAAGAAATGACAATATATGCTCATTCTTAAAGAGTCAAACTTCTGTGTGGAGAATATACTAATGTGTATGAAAGGTGAAAGGAAAAGATAGACTTGGAAGCTATTTTAATAATCCAAATTCAAGATGTTGATGACTCGTGTTAGTGTGAAACAGAGAAAGATAACAAAACTGATTAAAGATTGGCTTTGAAGGCCCTTTTCTGGAATTGTCATGATTTTCATTTTATATAGCTTTAATCCTGTATTTTATTGGGATTCCTGTGTTGTTTTCAAAGCTTATAGGAAGAGAATAAAACATTGCCGCTCAAATTTTACATTGAGCAGGACTTAGAACTAAATTTACTTTTTGTTCTATATCTTCAATTTTGTGTCTACATTTCTCTTTCAGTTTGTTATGTATTATATATATATATAAAACATGTATATATATGTAACATATATAGATATACACTTATATATGTATTTTTATGGATTCAGTGAAGTCTAAATGAATACCCCAAAATAGCTCTTATTTTTAACTTTGATGTTTGAAAGAAAAATGATGAAATTTTGAGGAAAATTATGTCTTGGCAGACTTATGCTCCTATGCAAATGCTAAAGAAAATGTACTTAAATAAGCAGAATCTATTTGAGACAGATTATATGACATTGAGATATCATGTTTTTGTTACTATATTTCATACATGGTTTTATGAATGACTAAAACAGAAATGAATAAAATGATAATCTATATTAAAATAAATATTTAATTTCCAAACAAATGGCAACACTACTTTCAATTGAACTAACTGTTCTGATGCTTCAAATGATTTTTTTCTTCACTAAATAAGTAGAAATATCTAAAATTCCGACACTCATTAAAACGGCAAAAGCATACATTAGTGTAGATACACCACAGTTTTTTTTAGATTGCATTTTGTATCTTTATAGTCCTGGAATAAGAATGGTAGAAATGAGTTGTAACTTTAGGACTTCCATATTTGTAAAAGCATGAAATCGCCATAAGGATATGTTGATCTATCAGATATCATTAAGTAAACATTTTTTGGAGAAGGAAATGGCAACCTACTCCAGTATTCTTGCCTGGGCAATCCCATGGACATAGGAGCCTGGTGGGCTTTAGTCTGCTGCTGCTGCTGCTAAGTCGTTTCAGTCGTGTCCTACTCTGCGACTCCAGAGAACGGCAGCTCACCAGGCTCCCCCATCCATGGGATTCTCCAGGCAAGAACATTGGAGTGGGTTGCCATTTCCCTCTCCAATGCATGACAGTGAAAAGTGAAAGTGAAGTCGCTCAGTCGTGTCCGACTCCTAGTGACCCCATGGACTGCAGCCTACCAGGTTCCTCCGCCCATGGGATTTTCCAGGCAAGAGTACTGGAGTGGGGTGCTATTGCCTTCTCCAGGCTTTAGTCTATGGGGTCACAAAAACTGGACACAACTTAGTGACTAAACAACATCAACAAAGGCACAATTACAGTAACTCATCACTGCCATAGAAATGGTCATTGTTCATTTAGTTCATTTCACACATTTTGCTTTCTTTTTTTTGTATCACTGCTATATGAAAGATTATCACGTTATTTTTTACACTATTTAAAGGGAGCTAGTACAGGGGAAGGAGAGATGAAGAGGTAGGGCATAGATGGTTTTTGTTTTTGTTCAGTCACTAAGTCATGTCTGACTCTTTGCAATCCCATGAACTGCAGCACACCAGTCTTTCCTGTCCTTCATTATCTCCTGGAGTTTACTCAAACACCTGTCCATTGAATTGGTAATGCCTTCCAACCATCTTATCCTCTTTTTCCCCTTTCCTCCTTCCCTCAGTCTTTCCCAGTATCAGGGTCTTTTCCAATGAGTTTGCTCTTTGAATCAGGTGGTCAAAGTATTGGCGTTTCAGCTTCAACATCAGTCCTTCCAATGAACACCCAGGACTGATCTCCTTTATGATAGACTGCTTTGATATCCTTGCTGTCCAAGGGACTCTCAAGAGTATTCTCCAGCATAACAATTTGAAAGCATAAATTCTTTAGTGTTCTGCCTCCTTTATATCCAGCCCTCACATCTGTACATGACTACTGGAAAAATCATAGCTTTGACTATATGGACCTTTATCAGCCAAGTGATGTCTCTGATTTTTAACATGCTGTCTAAGTTTGCCATAGTTTCTCTTCCAAGGAGCAATTTTAAGTCAGTGAAAGTATTCTGTAACTTACTATAATGATGCATAATGATGTCATTGTACATTGGTCAAAGCTATGAAATGTACAAGATCAAAGTGTGCCCTGTGGAACATGTTCTGTGAGTGCTAATGATGTGTCAGTGCAGTTGCACGACTTGCTCCAGTCTGGTGGGGAATATGGATAGTGGGAGAGGGTATGCATGTAGAGGGTACATGGAAATCTCGGTACATTCAGCTCAGTTTTCTTGCGAACCTAAAACTCCTCTATAAAATAAAGTCTTTTTAAAAAAGAGCTGATGTGTGCAAGTAAGAGGGAACCATAACTATGACTTCCTACTTGTGTTGACAGACATCTATCAATTGATAATGTATTTCGTCTACAGAAATAAGCCTTGGGAAACTTATTGAATCATGCATTCATTTACAAATACCCCAAATAAAGCAGGCTACCAGTCACTGAATTCTACTGTTTGGAAGCTCGATGTCAAAGACACACCAAATAACAGAGCAACATTAAAGTACATTTTTTCTTCAACTGGTTTAATCTGATAGCAGATTAAAAATGCTTATCTCCGCATATAAATCTTTCTATGCAATCATCAATATACTGTTAAGATATCATTAAATACATAATGTTATCTCATTTGCCAGCAAAAACAGCTTGGCACTACTAATGTTAATATAAACTTCATGAAATAGTGTCAATAAAACAACAATCAGTGAAAGTTATTCCAACCTTTTTAAGATGATTGTGGTATCCTCATATTTACACTTTGCTAATGCAGATTTCTAGGAATTACTAATAAGCATACATACATTATGAAACATTAGGAAAACATTTTTGATAAACTTTTAAAGCATATCACTCTTTCATTGGCTTCTACTGTAACAAGTTATAATGATTCAAATTTTCATCCTTTCCATCCACCCATTATTCTTTTTATTTTTGTCCATGTTTTATTCCCCATCTCTACCAAAAAACCTATCAAAATATGTTTCTAAAGAGATTTTTATAGAATTATTGTTAATAATGTGCTGATTTTTCTCGTTTTCTAATGCCAATTTATGTAGGCAAATATATATACTATTGAGTTTTTCTCTACTTGTCCCATTGATCTCTCATTCTAGAACAGAGTCTGCCTGTGGTCTGCATCAGTTCCTGAGGTATCAGCCTCTGCTTCCTCACCTCCATTCTTTCCTTCTCTGTCTCATAGGAACTGACTATAGTTTAATACATTGACTTTCTCTTTCTCACTGTCTCATCTCTACAAATTCTACACTCATTCACACTGAACTACTTTTTATGGCTATGAACTGCATTTCCACAATCCAGTACCTTCACCTGAGTTATAGTATGTTAGCAATGTGAAATATCATATCTAGAAAACCAAGTGGACTGAGATTCTAGAGGGGACACAAGCAAATCTTCAATTTCAATGGAAAGTGATAAATAGTGCAAATACAATTCAACATTTATTGATACTTAATATGTGTCAGAATCTGTGTTAAGTGAATTGTATGCACCATTTAAAAAATTATCATGATGGAATGTCTATTACTAACCCACACATTATAGATGGAAAAATGAGTCTTAGACAGTTTTAAGATTTATTGAAGGCCATACATTTCACATCTAGGCTGTTTCACTCCAGAGCCTACAATCTAAGTATATAGACACAGGGTACTGTGACAACAGAGCAGAAGTATTGAGAGCAAAATGACAATGGAGGGAAGATTCCAGAATTTTGAAAAGAGGAAACACTGTGGATGCAAAGAAATGACATGGAAGAAAAATGAGTAGGGGCTTTAGAATGTGCTTTAGAATCAAAGGGAAAAGAAAATATGAGATGAATACATGGTGGTCAGTGGTATAAAATGGCGATATAAAATTAAGTAAGAGTAGATAATTGGAAAACTCTGGAGCAGTAGTTCTCAATAGCAAGATGTTTAAGAATTTCCTGAAAACAAAATGATAATGATACTAAATTAGAGGAAAAGCACCAAGCATCCCCAGAATGATAACACAACTTGCCAACAAAGGTATTTTTCATGAGCAATCTCCCCCGACTCCCAACCTTGTATAATCCCTAAGGTAGTGGCTTTCATCAAGGGCTGTCTTGTTTCCTGGAGGGCCTTTGGCAATGTCTGAAGACATTTTCAGTTGTAATAACTAGGCATGAAAGTGGGGTCCTGGGTGCTATTCTTATATAGACAGTGGGGGTCAGGGCGTTTCTGGAACATTCAAAATTTCCAGAACTACTCTTCACAGCAAAAAATTACCTAGCCCCAAATGTCAGTACTGCAAGAATTGACCCTGCTCCAAAGTAAGAAATTCAATGCTCAGAGAACTGAGAGTCTTTCACAAGGAAGTTAATCACAGGGCCACAAATGCACGGAGCATTTTTCCCCATTGTAGAGTAGCAGAAATCAACATGAAACACCAGACTAGAGGCAAGCCCCAGGTGGAGATCTTTATCAAGGGAGTTCCCGCAGATGCAGAGATGGTTGTTACAATAGAGATGTTGGACAGAGCCCAGTTTCAGACTTTGGTCCTATTCCCAGACTGGATGTATCTTTGACTGTCAGTCTAGTACTTTGGCATGCCCTGGAGGCAAAGTGCCTGTAATCAGATTCAGCATCGAGATATAATCATGCTGACAGAGATTCTGATTTGGACTGAGAAATCAGACTCAAGTTCCCAAATATGATCAAGCTAGGTCCTTTTAAAATGCTGGTGGACAATTATTTAAGGAAAATCAACTGTCTGAAAGCACTGAAGTCAAGAAAATTAATCATTGACAATTAGTCACTTTTTGATATTAACTACGATAGTTAATATACAGAATCAAGTTAAAATTCTAAACTAAAAATGATTAATATTAAGGAAAGGAATGAAAAGTATTATGCTCACTATAATAAAACACAGTGCTATATAAATCTGGTAGTTTAATCATAAGAGGTAAATTTTTTTAATTTATCACCACTAATAACTGGATTGAGTAACAGAAAAGACACAGGGTAAAGATTAAAGTTATTCACTGGAAAAGTGAAATCAAAGTTTTCTCCAAAACACAGAACAAAAGAGAAGAAAGAGAAAATGTATGAGTAAAATATCAAGTGACACTATTACATATCCAGGGAAATCAGTATCTTTCCATAGACATTCATAAAGGAGAGAAGAGAAATAACAAAGACTATTTATCATCAAGTATTTTTAAACAGTACTTCCCTGGTGGCTCACTGGTAAAGAAACCATCTGCCAATCTAGGAGACGTGGGTTTGATCCCTGGGTTGAGAAAATCCCCATGAAGAAGGAAATAGCAACCCAAAGCAGTATTCTTGCGTGGAAATTCCTAAGGACAGAGGAGCCTGGCAGACTTCAGTCCATGGGGTCCCAAAAGAGTAGGACACAACTTAGTGACTAAACAACACAACAACATAGTTAAATAGTCTAGTGATACAAATCACTGTCCAGAGAGATGTTTTGGGGAGGGAGGTGGGAGGGGGGTTCATGTTTGGGAATGCATGTAAGAATTAAAGATTTAAAAAAAAAAAAAAAAAAACAAATCACTGTCCATTTCATTTAAATTTCTTTGGTTCTATATGCGGCATTTTGCCATAATTATTATTATTAGGCATAATATCCTCACTAATCTATAGACATGATCTGTGCAGAGATTGTCAGTTATTCCAAAATATGCATTCATTCTCTCCCTCCTATTCAACAATAAAACCTTGAGGTTTAGCTGCTCACATATTTATAAAAGATAAAGTCTTATGTTTTCTAGAATCACTTGCCATAGCACTGTGCCCTGAGCAATGGAAACCAACAGACTTTGGCAGATCTTTACTTAAAAAGCATTAGTGCTTTTTACAACCTGTTTTTCCATCTTCCCACTATCTAGAAAATAAATATGATGGTGAACCAATTTGGAGCATGACAAGAATTCAAACTGAATATAGTTATCCTTTACCCAATCTATCAATTATCTATTTATCTATCTATATACATAGATCTGTCTAAAGATCTGACTATATAGATATACAGATCAGATGAGAACCTATGGTGACATATGCAAAACATTTGTAACCAACCAAATTCAATACAGTTGCTACAGATAAAAAGGAAAATACCTGTTTCCAGTACCTACATTTGCAAAAATGTTTTCAGTTAGAGAAAAGAATATATCATTTGGTACAAAGTTTACAACTCAGAATATGAGATTCAATGATTAAATATTTTATTCATAGTTTTATCCAAATTAGCATATTAAATTTAGTTTTGGGGAAAAATGTTTCTGCTCATGACAAACACAAAGTCAAGTAAGACTTAATAAGTATTTCTAAGTTTTAATCCTGGATCTCCAGCTTTATGATGCTATGTTAATTCCAAAATAATCAGGTCAAACTCCTCATGTCACATGGAGACAAAAAATCATATGGCAGGACGTTAGATGTTACCCATAAAGCTACTCAACTCAGCACTCTCACCACCCCAAAGCGACCTCAAATGCTCTATTTCCCCTTCTCATAATATCTGTATCATACCTTTTTTTGGGATAAATCTATAGACATTATAATCTAGACACATAATGCTGCTTAGCACTTTGCAGCTTTAAATTACACACATTTCTGAAAGGGAATGCAAGTTATATGGGTCACAACGATTCATTTCAAGACTCTGTAATAAAGTAAGTTCAGCTATGCTTGCTCCTTGTGGACAATAGCAATGTCTCTGAAGAAATAAATTCCACAATGGTTTTCAATGCTTTAGAAAGTACACCAGATTTTAAAGTTGTCTTCCAAATTTCATCATGGAAATTCAAGCCAAACCATAATGACAGCAATTTTTCATCTCAGTAAACTGCTCTTCTAAATCTGATCTAAAATGGGTCTAATTCATATCTTTTACTTTATGATTAACAATATTAGAATCAGCTTTCAACATTTATATTTTCAACATAGTATGCTTAAAAGTACATTTGATTTTAACTTAGCTTTTTCTCTAACACATTAAGCATTCAGTTTGAAACAAATGTGTGCTTAACTTTTACACTATAAAGAGATGTATAATTAATTTTAGTTAATGTAAACAAATGATTATGTATCTGCTGATTTAGAATTATCTCTAAATATTCTGTAGATAGTGGGAAGCCCTGGTGTAAACAAAGAATTATGTATCAGCTGATTTAGAATTATCTATAAGTATTCTAAATGACACCCCACTCCAGTACTCTTGCCTGGAAAATCCCATGGATGGAGGATCCTTGTAGGCTGCAGTCCATGGGGTCACAAAGAGTCGGACAAGACTGAGCGACTTCACTTTCACTTTTCACTTTCACGCATTGGAGAAGGAAATGGCAACCCACTCCACTGTTCTTGCCTGGAGAATCCCAGGGACTGGGGAGCCTGGTGGGCTGCCGTCTGTGGGGTCGCACAGAGTCGGACACGACTGAAGTGACTTAGTAGCAGCAGCAGCAGCATTCTATAGATACTAATAAGTATTTATAAATATATCTGTAACTATAAGTACCTATTTAATTACATATGTATATAATATAGACTGACTATTGTGGGCTACTTAGAATCATAATATTTTCAATAAACTACAGTAATAAACATATACTTCAATGGATATAACAACTTATATAAATGGATTTATTTTATTATAATTGGTCCTGTGCCAGGGAAGGCAAAAGAGATTGAAAAATTATTTGTGAAGCAAAATGATTAAGATCATGAATGATAATGTATAACATTTTAAAGGGTTCAAATTTTATATGGAAATGACCAAGTATATTCCTAAAGATTTTAAATAGAGTGGTAGTTTAGGATTCAGAAAAATCATTCTCTCTGTTGTTCAGAAGAATGAATGAATGACAGGAAGACAAAATAGATACTTGTTAAATAATAATCTACCCAAAAATTGTTGTTAATCTGCACTAAGTAACTGGGAATGTATATGTAGATAGCTCTCATTCATATTCAGTCAGAATAATTAGAGAAATGTTGAGAGTCAACTCAATACTCAGTCATGAAAATTATTCTTAACTTCAAGATACTGTTCTTGGGCTAATCCCTTTTAAAAGGAAAAAAAAAAATCTTCCTTGAGGCTTTCTGCTTAAATACAACAAAGTGCTTTGGAATTTTACATTGGTATTTCTTATAATTCAACCTAGAAATATAAAATTTAACATGTTACTATAAAAATAAAAGATTTATGTATATTTTCCTCTTATATCTTTTGTGCGAAAAGTTTAAACCCAAGTTGCAATGATTTTCTCCATAAATTTTTTACCAAAATATGACAACAGTATAGACCAGCACATTGCCTGGACAATTGTTGTGTTGCCCATTTGATCTCCCTGCTTCTGCCTTTTGCCTATATTATGTTTCCAACAGAGATCCAAAAGATCTTCCAAAAAGATCCTTTAAAAATGAAATCAGATCATATCACCATTTGATCAAAATCTTCCAATGATTTCCTATTTCATTTAGAATTAAATCTAAATTCTTTGTCATGGCATACAAGTCCCTGAGTAATCCTTTCTTACCCTCTTTATCCCTGGTCACACTTGTTGTAACCACAAGGGTCCTCCAAACTCTTTTCGGGTCCATTAGACATGCTTCCACTTTAGAGTCTTGGACTTCTTGTTCTCTAATTAGAAGCCTCTCCCTGACAAATCTTGACTATTCATTTGCTCATCACCTTTAAGTCTTCTCCCAATTATTCCTCTCTCAGAGAGGACTTGTCTGACACCAAATTCAGCAGAATAATCCTCCTCATCTCACCATGATAACATTTTCTCTTTTCTTCCTACTTTATTATCTTTTTTCTCCATATACTTATCTAACTTCATATTATACACACGGAATTTTTTATTTATTGTCTGCTTCTTCTTGAAGCACTGAGAAAAAATGGTATATTTTTGACCGAAGTTTTATATTCATGTACTAAAACAGTACCTGGTTCACAGGAGTCATTCATTATACATGCAAAGTGAACTGAGAGACAGAGAGACTTGCCTATAGCAAGTTGAGGGTTTACCCAACTAATGTATTCTTGTTTTTCTTTTTCTGGGAAGTGGAAAACAAAGTCACCTACAGATGGTGAAAGTTGTGAGAGGTTGTGGGGGAAAGGAATGTGTTTTCATTTTAAGTCTTACATCAGAAGTGATAGTCCATGTCAAAATGCAAGTAAAACTCCTAGTTGATCCAGAAGTAAAAAGACCAACGGAGATGAAACACAAGTAAAATAATTCTTTTGTGAAGAGATCACTGGGAAACCAATGAAACAGAACACAACTGTTCCCAGATTTTCCAAAAGTCCCACCAGAGAAATAATTGTTATGAAAAAATGCATATGTAAAAACATAAACAGTCATTAGACATTTGAATAAATGTTGTACACTCAAAAACGAAAAGTTAAAGCAAACAGATAACATTGTAAAGAGGGAATGATGTGGATCAAGAACAATGTAAGACCACAGAACAGTAGCAGATATTAGGGCATCCCTAGAATGAATAAATAAGTAAGATTGGACAGAAGCATAAATTCTGCTCTCAGAGGTCTAAATCACACCTCATAGTCTACAAAAATTGGTTTTCTTTAGCCCACAAAAATTGTCTTTGAGAATTATGGTAGGCAGAATTCTAAAATAGCATCCCTCCTCCAAAATTTTTCAACTTAATCCCTAAGACTGAAATATGATAGATATCACAGCCATGATTATATGTTACCTTAAATGGCAAATATTTTTCTC
Organism: Ovis canadensis; assembly: GCF_042477335.2. Taxonomy (NCBI): domain Eukaryota; kingdom Metazoa; phylum Chordata; class Mammalia; order Artiodactyla; family Bovidae; genus Ovis; species Ovis canadensis. The sequence continues at coordinate 32,669,909 of NC_091261.1, read as the reverse complement.
ATGTGAGGAGTTTTTCAGATGTAATTAATGTTACCAATCAGTTAACTTCTAGTTAATCAATAGGGAGATTATTTGGTTGGATACTACCTAGTCATATGAACTCTCTAAAAGGAATGTTAAATATTCCAGTTTTCTCTGGCTGGCAACAGAAGTCAGGAAGATTCCATTTTGCAAAGGATTTGACCTACTATTACTCACTTAGAGACAGAAGTGGTCTAATTGTGAAGACTGCATTTTCATGCCAAATACAATCCAGATCTGGCAGTCAGCAAAGAAATGGAAACCGGGTACTATAACCATAAAATCATAAGGAAAGGAATTCTATTAAAAACTTATATATTTGAAGCAGATTCTTCCTCAGACCTCTAGATAAGACCCTAGTCTGATCAGCATCTTGATTTTAGCCTTGTGAGATTATAAGCAGAGAACTTTTGATGAGCCAATTGATTTCTGACCTATAGAACTGAAAACTAATGAATAAGTACTGTTTAAAGCACTAGGTTGTGTGGTAATTTCTTATATGTCAATAGAAAACTAATGCATTTAGTTATTTAACCTTAAAATACGAATGTTGATACTTGTGGAACAAAAAAAGCTGGAAAATATGGACACATTTCTGTATGGCACAGTAGGAAGCCCCTTGTCAATGAAACACGATCATGGCAATTTTCACGGTTCCAACATGGACATTTCATTCATTTAGGTTAAATAGGTAAATACTTGGGTTTTAATGTATTCTCTAAACTGTACCGACCAGGGGTTCATACCTTTTCTTTCATATATTGTTGTTGTTATTCAGTTGCTCAATTGTGTCTGAATCTTTGTGACCCCATGAACTGCAGCACACTAGTCTTCCCTGTCCTTCACTATCTCCCAGAGCTTGCTCAAACACATGTCCATTGAATTGGTGATGCCATCCAACCATCACATCCTCTATGACTCTTTTCTGCTCCTGCCCTCAATATATCCAAGCATTAGGGTCTTTTCCAATGAGCTGGCTCTTTAACTCAGATGGCCAAAGTATTGGAGCTTCAGCTTCAGCATCAATCCTTCCAATGAATATTCAGCATTTATTTCCTTTAGGATGGACTGTTTTGATCTCCTTGTTATCCAAGGGACTCTCAAGAGTCTTCTCCAGCACCACAGTTCAAAACCATCAATGTTTTGGCACTCAGCCTTATATATGATCCAACTCTCATATCCGTATATTACTACTAGAAAACCCAGAGTTTTGACTATGTGGACTTTAGTCAGAAAAGTGATATGTCTGATTTTAGAGAGATGTCTAAGTTTGTCATCAAATCCTGCTGACATTCAAAGTCAGATTCCCTGGGGATTCTCAGTCCCTTTGCCAGATCTTCAGGTTGGGAAGTCTTTTGTGGGGTCTAGAACTTTTGCAACAGTGCAAGAACTTCTTTGATATAATTGTTCTCCAGTTTGTGTGTCTCCCACCTGGTGGCTCTGTAGCGGGCCTAATGGTGACCTCCTCCACAAGGACTTATGGGACACATCGTGCCTCCCAGACCTGCTGCTGTCAGAGCCCCTGTCCTCATGGTAGGCCACTGCAGATACATGCCTCTGCAGGAGACCCTCAAACAGTCACAGGCTGGTCTGCTTCAGTTTCTTATGGTGGTAACTGTTCCTTCCCTGGGTCCTGGTGTGCACAAGATTTTTTTTTTTTTTGTGCCCTCCAAGCATCTTGGGGCGGGGAAGGGGGTGTTGCGGCATGAGGTTTCATTTTAAACGTGGTTGCACTCCTCCTACTGTCTTGCTGTGGATTCCTCTTTGCCCTTGGATGTGGGGTATCTTTTATTGGTGGGTTCCAACATTCTCCTATCCGTGGCTGTTTAGCAATTAGTTGCAAATTTGGTATTTTTACAAGAGAAGATAAGCACATGTCCTTTCTTGAGCTCCAAAATCACAGCAGATGGTGACTTCAGCCATTAAATTAAAAGATGCTTGCTCCTTGGAAGAAAAGCTATGACCAACCTAGACAGCATATTAAAAAGCAGAGACATTATTTTACCAATAAAGGTCCATCTAGTCAAAGCTATGATTTTTCCAGTAGTCATGTATGGATGTGAGAGTTGGACCATAAAGAAGGCTGAGCACCAAAGAACTGATGCTTTTGGACTGTGGTTCTGGAGAAGACTCTTGAGAGTGTCTTGGACAGCAAGGAAATCAAACTCATCAATCATAAAAGAAATCAACCCTGAATGTTCATTGGAAAGACTGATGTTGAGGTTGAAACTCCAATTCTCTGGCCACCTGATGTGAAGAACTGACTCATTGAGAATGACTCTGATGCTGAGAAAGATTGAGGGCAGGTGGAGAAGTGGATGCCAGAGGATGAGATGGTTGGATGGCATCACCGACTCAATAGACATGAGTTTGAGCAAACTCAGGGAGACAGTTAAGGACAGGGAAGCCTGGCATGCTGCAGTCCATGATCAAGTGACTGAACAACAAGGTTTTTCATAGCTTTTCTTCCAGGAGCAGGCATCTTTTAATTTAATGCCTGCAGTCATCATCTTCAGTGATTTTGGAGCTCAAGAAAATATAGTTTGTAATTGTTTTCATTTTTTCCCCATCTATTTGCCATGAATGATGGGACCAGATGCCATGATATTCATTTTCTGAATGTTGAGTTTAAAGCCGGCATTTTCATTCTCCTCTTTCCCTTTGATCAAGAGGCTTTTTAGTACCTCTTAGCTAAGCCATTAGGGTAGTGGCATTTGCATATCTGAGGTTACTGATATTTCTCCTGGCAATCTTGATTCCAGCTTGTGATTCATCTGGCTTGGCATTCCTCATGATGTACTTTGCATATAATTTAAATATGCAGGGTGACAATATACAGCCTTGACGTACTCCATCCCAATTTGGAACCATTCCTTTGTTCTATGCCTGGTTCTAATTGTTGCTTCTTGAATTGCATATAGGTTTTGCAGGAGGCAGGTAAGATGGTCTGGTATTCCCATATCTTTAAGAATTTTCCACAGTTTGTTGTGACCCACACAGTCAAAGGCTTTAGCATAGTCAATGAAACAGAAGTAGATATTTTTCTGGATTCTCTTGCTTTTTGTATGATCCAGCGGATGTTGGCAATTTGATCTCTGGTTCCTCTGTCTTTTCTAAATCCAGCTTGAACATCTGGAAGTTCTTGGGTCATGTACTGTTGAAGCCTAGCTTGAAGGATTTTGAGCATCACCTTGCTATCATGTGAAATGAGTGAAATTGTGTGGTAGTTTCAACATTCTTTGGCATTGCTCTTCTTTGGGATTCGAATGAAACTGACTTTCCCAGTCCTGTGGCCTCTGCCGAGTTTTCCAAATTTGCTAGAATATTGAATGCAGTACTTTAGCAGGGTCATCTTTTAGGATACAAAATAGCTCAGCTGGAATTCCATTACCTCCACCAGCTTTCTTTGCAGTGATGGTTCCCAAGGCCCGTCTGATTTCACACTCCAGGATGTCTGGCTCTAGGTGAGGGACCAGTCCATCCTGTTTCTCTGGGTTATTTAGGTCTTTTTTTTGTACAGTTCTTCTGTGTATTCTTTCCATCTCTTCTTAATATCTTCTGCTTCTGTTAGGTCCATATCACTTCTGTCCTTTATTGTGCCCATGTTTGTATGAAATGTTCCTTTGGTATCTCTCATTTTCTTGAAGAGATCTCTAGTTTTTCCCATTCAATTTCGCTCTATTTCTTTGCATTGTTCACTTAAGAAGGCTTTCTCATCTCTCCTTGCTACTCTTTGGAACTCTGCATTAAGATGGGTGTATCTTTCCCTTTCTCCTTTGCCTTTTACTTCTTTACTTTTCTCAGCTATTTGTAAGGCCTCCTCAGACAACCATTTTGCCTTTTTGAATTTCTTTTTCTCGGGGAAGGTTTTGGTCACTGACTCCTTTACTCTGTTATGAACCTCCATCCATAGTTCTTCAGGCACTCTGTCTATTAGATCAAATCCCTTGAATCTATTTGTCACTTTCACTGTATAATCATAAGGGATTTGATTTAGGTCATAGCTGAATGACCTGGTGGTTTTTCCTACTTTCTTTAATTTATGTCTGACTTTAGCAATAAGGAGCTCATGATCTGAGTCACAGTCATCTTCCAGTCTTGGTTTTGCTCACTATATAGGATTCCCTGCCTTTGGCTGCAAATAATACAATCATTTTGATTTTGGTATTGACCAGCTGGTGATGTTCATATGTACAGTCATCTGTTGTGTTGTTGGAAGAGGGTGTTTGCTATGACCAGTGCATTCTCTTTCTTCCATATATTTAAAAAATTCATTGTAGTACTCTACTATATATCCTTTTAATGTTGATAGATGCACATATGTATGCTTAGTAATAAATATTTAAATCTCTGTGGTCTATAATTTTTTTTTTCCAGAGCATGAGGTACAGGTTTTCATGATACACTTAAGTAATCAAAAAGACTCAAGTTCTGTCATGCTTAAACTGATTGACTCCTCTTTTGTTATAAGTGAAAAAGTGTCTGTCTGCAAAACCAGGTAAATGATACTCTTTATAACAGCCTTTTCTATGTTAAGTTTTAAAACACTAGAAATTTGGGAAGATAACATTACCTGTACGATGAAAGGCTTAAGCTTTATAACAAACCAATTTGAATTCTTAAAGACTGATATTCTGGAACAATATTTTGTAATGCTGTATATATTTATAGGGGTGTATAAAAGATTAGCTTCAGATCAATGAAATCTTACTCCACAAGTTTACAGGGAAAGTGAAGATTCACGTGCAAGAGTTCAACAGTCTGCAAGCTTAAATTAAATGGTGTGCTTTGGTCAGTAGTAATGAGATTTTAGTAAACAGGGGAATGTCCGAGTTGTTCAAGTTACATGATAAGAAGGGTGCCAGGAACATTTAAAATTTGAGGAGGGTGCTTTAACCTATATAAAGTGTTCAACACTGAGCTATTCATCTTGGTAAGGAGAAAACTACCTATGAATTTTAAACAGGCTTGACCATACCATCTTCAGGGCAAAATGCTTGGCAATGTGTGATCTGAAAATAGTATAATCAAGCACATTGAAAATTCAGCAGTTTTTCTCATAGGAATGGGTGTCTTCCTAACAAGTGAACATTGGGTTTTATTTTGGCCTGGGGATTTGTTTTGATAGAAAACTTTATGTATTCTAAATGCATCTTATAAACTATTAAAATGAAGCAAAACTTCAAACAAGGTTAATTTCTATGCAAAATATACCAGCAGCCTGATTGTTTTTTATGATTTCTCTCTTTGAAAAAAAAAATGATCATTTATCAGTCAAATTGGTTTGAGACTCCTATGTGCCTAATTCCTTAGTTAGCACAAAGTTCATAACTACACATGATACCATGCTAGGACAGCAAAACACTACTGAGTGCCATATGAGTATTTACTAACAAGAAAATCCTTTTTCTTTTTCTTTTTTTTTCAACTCTCCATCTTTGCAAATTTTATTTTGTTTTTAACATTCTTACAAATTTTATTTATTTTTTTCACTATACTTTATATTTTATTTTTTTAATTTATCTATTTTAATTGGAGGCTAATTACTTTATAATATTGTAGTGGTTTTTGCCATACATTGACATGAATCAGCCATGAGTGTACATGTGTCCATCGTTTTATTTTTATTTTGTTAATATAGTGATCGAATCTTTAATATGTAAAATTTTGATCACTTTATGCAATCAAAGAAAATTTAGATAATTTTAGTGTTAGATATTAACTAATGACAAATACATATATTGAGAGAGTTTCACCTCAGATATAGAGGTAAACTGATATTAAGATGGTATTAAAATCCTTACAATCTGTGTATTGAAATGGCAGTACCATATGGAATTTGAAGATAGAGTACCAATGAACCTATCTGTAAAACAAAAATAGAGTTACAGATGTAGAAAACAAACTTATGGTTAAATGGGGAAGGGATAAATTGGAAGATAATATTGAAATATACACACTGCATGGGTTCATGATAAGTTGCTTCAGTCGTAACCGATTCTTTGAGACCCTATGGACTGTAGCCCGCCAAGTTCCTCTGTCCATGGGATTCTCCAGGCAAAAATACTGGAGTGGGTTACCATGCCTTTCTCCAGGGGATTTCCTGACCCAGGGATTGCACCCATGTCTCCTGTGTCTCCTGTATTGACAAGCAGGTTCTTTACCACTAGCGCCACCTGGAAAACCTCATTACACATTGCTGCTGCTAAGTTGCTTCAGTCGTGTCTGACTCTGTGAGACCCCATAGACGGCAGCCCACCAGGCTCCCCTGTCCCTGGGATTCTCCAGGCAAGAACACTGGAGTGGGTTGCCATTTCCTTCTCCAGTGCATGAAAGTGAAAAGTGAAAGTGAAGTCGTTCAGTCGTGTCGTGACTCCATGGACTGCAGACTGCCAGGCTCCTCCATCCATGGGATTTTCCAGGCAAGAATGCTGGAGTGGGGTGCCATTGCCTTCTCCATATACACATTACTATATACAAAATAGATAACTATTTAGGATATATTGTATAGCACAGGGAACTCTACTCAATACTCTGTAAAGATCTATATGGGAAAAGCAACTAAAAAAAGAGTAGATATATGTATATGTATAACTGATTCACTTTGCTGTACACCTGAAATTAATAAAACATTGTAAATCAACTATACTCCAATAAAAATATAAATGACAGTATCAAAATAGCATACTTTGGTTGCAAGTGATTAGAAGTGATATTAGTTCAAGTGATAAATATCAGTTTGTGAAACAAGACTAAATATCCCATAAAGTAAAAATAAGCACAAATAACAACTTAAAAAAATAATAAGAGGGTAAAACCAAAAATGGCTGTTCTACAGAATATTTTTCAGTGAACTGGGCTGTGCGGGTAGCATACATCTATATTGTAGTTCTAGATCTGACATGATGCAGAGAACAACTTCAGCTTCAGTGGTTACATGATGTTATTCTTTGCTCAAATACTCCACAATAAATGAATCTCATTCAGCATCATTACTAAAGCCCTACAATGTCCACAGGCCCTGCCTCCTGCACTTCTGATTTAATCTGCTACCTCTTTTTCCTTGCTTCCTCCAGTTGAGCCCATGGCCTCCCTGCAGTCCCACCAAACCCAGTGCCTCTCACCAGGGGTTCTTTGAACTGTAACTTCCTGGCTGGAATGCCTTCCTCCCAGAGCAGCAGGATCGACTAACTCATTGCCATTGGAGATGGATTCAAATGTCACCTCCTGAGAGAGAAATTTCCCTTGCACTCCTTTTAAAACAGCAATTCACCTGATCTCACCCACCACCATCTCATCATTACTATTACATACTTTCTTCTCCTCTGTTGCATTTATACACACACACACACAGAGGAGTGCTTGTTGAATAAAAGCCACCCGTTAAATATTAACTGAGTAAATCACTAACTCAGTGAATGGATATATATGGCTCTCCTTGAAGCAACTTTGTTACTCTAAGAAGTATAGAAGCTTCACTGTAAAGAACTAATTTAGGGCAAGACGCAGTATATGAACATGGTAGTCATGACAATTAAGGATTAAAACAAGACTCTACACCAGCATGTACTAAACTCAAATATATATATATTTATATATTTATATTTATATATATAAATGTTTCATTATGTCCAGATTGTCAGGAAGAGATAATAGGCTTAGACTATCAAAAGTCAGAACACATTCTTACTCATAGTTCACCAAGAAAATACCTCAGATTTGAAAGATAGAGCAAGTAGTAACTCACAGTTCTTGGTGCATGTCCTTCCAATTGGTGCCATGTGTCTTACACAGTCATGCAGAAATTCTCTCCCAGGTCTCCTTGCCTTTTCCCTTTCCAATCAGCTTTATCCAGTGTTTTAGTTTAATTACTCTGAAGTTACCTGTTTTCCAGTATATATTGTTTTCCAGCTCACCTCCCAAGTCCATGTACTAGCAAGTCTGTTTTAGATTTTCATATTCTTCAATCTGGGAAAATCACAAGACAAGCAATCTTTTATCCTGATAATGTTAATTGCTAAGTCACTTCAGTTGTGTCCGACTCTGTGCAACCCCCACCAGGCTCCCCCGTCCCTGGGATTCTCCAGGCAAGAACACTGGAGTGTTCCCACCTAAATTATTCCTTCTCTGTCTCAGTTTTAGCTGGGGTTTATTAGCTCTTATCTGTTAATTATTGACAATTACCAAAATGCTTAACTTCCTGACACTTTGAAATATATCCTTGAAATACTTCCATAGCAACAAATCCTCAAAATATCTCCCTTGTAGGAATGGACATGAGAACTGGGTTTCAAAATCTAAAATTTTACCCATAGATCCATGCCCTCTGTATAGTCTTTCTGATATATGATAAAATTTGCCTGTCAAAGTCAACAAAAGTCTCAGTCCATTAAATGTGTTACCTAGATTTTGATTATTGGTTTGTATACAATAAAAATAATACATACATTAACAGGGGAAAAATTGCTTGTAATCAGTCTAAGACTGTCTTAACTGATAGTCTTCTGCACCCTGAATGTATCAGATGGAGAAATCATATAGTTCTGCCATGGTCCTGTATCTATAATCTATATCAAGATGCAGCTGCTGTGACAAATTATCACAAACTGGGTGGCTTAAAAACAACAGAAACACCATATCTCACAGTTCTGAATGCAGAAGTCCAAAATCAGTGTCAATGGGCCAAAATCAAAGTGTTGGCAGGACTGTGCTCAAGTTGGAGGCTCTAGAGGAGAGACTGTTCTTGCCTCTTCCAACTTCTGCTGACAATTGTTGCCTTATGGCTGCATCGCTACAGCCACTGCCTCCATCTTCACATCAACTTCTTGTGTGTGTGTGTGTATCTATATCTATACTCTAGAACATTATGTTTTACATAATACTTAATAAATTGGGCATAGTGTCTGCTTTTTCTAGAGTAGGATTTTTCTCTGTTTGCAGAGTAAGGTAAACTGCATAATTTTTGCTACTGTGCTATTCCTTCTTCTATCAGTACCTCTAAAACAATCTCTTGAGTTGAAACATTTATTCATCTTCACAGATCAGCTAGTTTAGAGCTCTGGTAATCCTAAAATACTTGGGTGTGGCCTAAATAGTTGATTCTAGACTGTTGTCCATACCTTTCACTTTGAAGGAAGTGGCCTATTACCTGCAGTGCCATCCTGTAGTAAAGTTATACCTACAGGATGTAACGTTTATATCTCTTTTGCTTAACCAAGATTTGTATTTCATATACAAATGAATATATGGCCCAATGACATAGCAATTCCATGCTATCTTATAGTCTCCATCTTATGGTTTATTGAAGTATTACCTTCCATCTATCGAAGGATTTGCCATATCGTTAAAGATTTATTTATACTAGCTTACTTCGATGCCGAATCTGTGACCTTGATATTATTAAGGAAATAATAGAATTAGATAGAGTTATATTGACAAATGCTATAATACTTTTTCTATAGTAGTCTTCCTGATATATTTTTTAACCAGGGCCTGGTAAGCATAAAGGACTTCAAAGATACTTTTTATATTCTATTTCTTCAGCTGAGTGATGAGTAACTTAGTATTTATTTTATTTTTATTCTTCCGCTGTACATAGGCAATGTATCTCATTTCATATGCATAATATCTGTCATAATTTAGTAACGTAGATTTAATAAACAATTTTAAAAGGTACATTAACTAGTCTTATTGTCGTAGGAAAAAGCCCAACAATCTTGATGGACCCAACAGTATCACCTTTATTAAACATTCCTGAGGATACAGGACTCTGTGGGGATTCTCAACACTGTCAGCTCTGACAGCTTAGACACTTTTTAACAGTAGTTCCTGTCAGATTTTTCTCCATGGCTTTTTCATCTTTTCCTATGCTGATTCTTTCTTTAAACTGTTTCTTTTATGCTTATTCTCTCGGTTCTTTAAAAAAATTTCATGAAAAATCAAGCTGAAGGAAAAGAGTAAACAATCACTATTAGAAATGTGTAAAAAACTATGTGTATCTCAGGTAGGGTAGAGGAACAGCTTTCATGGGCTCTTTTTTTTTTATTTAACAATGTCTCAATAATGTGGATTTCTATTCATTTTAGTGGACAAGTAGCTATGAATAGAAAAAAATGTTGCTGAGGTCTAAATGTTCAATTTTGATGTTGATATTTCTAAACAAATATATAGGAAACTTTGAAAAGTGGATAAAATTTATTGAATTTAGTTTAAAAACTACCAAAGAGTTTAACTCATATCTCTCTTTTTCATAATGTTTTGGAACATTTATTTAGAATTTTATTCTTGATAACATTTTGAGGTTAAGAAACAGAGTAAATACTATTCAAGAAATAATGTCTCAATTAGCAAAGAGAGGTAAACTCTTTTGAGAAGGATGCATCAGTGGGAGAAAAAGGGCTAGAGAAAATTTTATCCAAAAGTTTCCCTTCTAAAGAAGAAAAGAAACTGAGATACTATATAGCATTTTAAATAATTTAAAAATAATTTGATATGAAAGCCAATAAAAAATTTGCTTCTCTTTCAGCTTCTTGCTATGTTTCTTACTCAATCTTTATAAAGATGAAATATATGATATATTAATAAAGTTACTTTTATGTTTATTAGAAGCTGTATCAGATTGAGATTTAGCATGGTTTGATGAATTTTAATTAAGAGATTATATTTGGGTGATCAGTTATTCTATTGAGGAATTATGGAATATGGACCAGCCTTTCTGGATTAGGTCCTACTATCTCTACGTGCCAACTTATGAGTGGTAAGGAAATAAGAAATATGAAAATCATTTGTCCTCATTTTCTTCATTTCTTAAATAATGATGATAATTGTTAATACTCTGTAACTGAAACAGGAGTTACAGAGTCAATGAGATAATATATTTTCTTTTTACCTTTATAGAAATTCCTCATGAAGTTTAAAAAAAAAATTTGTTACGTTAAGGATTAGAATTTACATAGAATTGAAAAGAAATTTCCTAAAGTGTTGATCATTAAGTTTTTAATCAGTAATTTTTATTACTGCAACACATGTGCTCTTAAGAGTTAATATCACCTACAAAGAAGTGAAAATTTGATCTCCAGGTGTAAAAAGTCTTCTTCTATTTATGTACAAAGCATATATATATATATATACACATATACATATAATGTAATACATAAACAGATGCACAGAACACTCTTGGCATTAAAATTTGATGAGATTATGTTAGTAAGAAATGTCTAAAGAGGCACCTTGTAGGAAGAGTGATATTGAAAAAAGGTTGAGAACCACTAGTGTAACACAAGGCAAAGTAAAGAAACAGTAAATTTTTAGAACTGGATATATGAAAGGTAAACCGTCTATTAATTATTCAACACAAACAATACACTAGTGAGTACGATGAGTCCTCAGAGTTCTGCACATTTTGCAAACAGAAGAGGACTGTTTTTTTATATCTGTTCAATAATGTATATATAGTGAACAGCCTTAGAATAGTGTCTCCCTTCCAAACAAAGGACCAATACCCTTGTTTCAAGACCCTCCCCTGTACCGCAGCCTACTGCATGTGCATGTGTCACCTGGTAATTTTGGTTTCATTCTGTGAGTATTCGGGCACAGAAAATCGGTACCATTTAAGAAATTGCTGATTCTATAGCTACTGCTGTTGCTCTGAGTAATAAAACCCTTTTTTTTCTTGACACAGATGTCTCATGTCTTCTGCCAGCATCCATAATTTTGGGACAAACTCATTAGCTTATATGTATAGTAAAATCTCAAACTTTTTAATTCTTAAAAAGTTTAAAACTTTAATTCTAGAAATTTGCTTTCAAATTGCCTGTAGTGTGAAACATTAAGTATATTTTCTTTCTTAAATGTATGTAATTTGGTTTGTTAATATAGATATTAGCATCATGTTGTTTTCCACTGTTTTAGGTACAAGAAGAATGAATAGTTTGAACATTGCAGTCTTTGTGTCACAGACCAATATTTTTAATACATTAATTGTCTCATATTTGAAGAAAAATTTTAAAGTAGTCCATAACTTCTATGCAGGTTATTTGTGACATTAGGATTGCTTAAAATTATTGTAAGGAATTGTTTTACTGTTTTACAATACATTATCCAGATATAACATCATACTTTTAAATATATTGGTGATTATTCTAGCTCATTGTGTATTATATCACATACATGATTATTCTAGCAAAATGAAATAAAGATTTTAATAATAATTTCTTATATACATATGATTCAGTTCAGTCACTCAGTTGTGTCCGACTCTTTCCGACCCCATGAACCACAGCACGCCAAGCCTCTTTGTCCAACACCAACTCCTGGAGTTCACCCAAACTCATGTCCATTGAGTCAGTAATGTCATCCAACCATCTCATCCTCTGTCGTCCCCTTCTCCTCCTGCCCTCAATCTTTCCCAGCATCAGGATCTTTTCAAAAGAGTCAGCTCTTCGCATCAGGTGGCCAAAGTATGGAGTTTCAGCTTCAACATCAGTCCTTCTAATGAACACCCCGGACTGATTTCCTTTAGGATGGACTGGTTGGATCTCCTCACAGTCCAAGGGACTCCCAAGAGTCTTCTCCAACACCACAGTTAAAAAACATCAAATCTTCGGCGTTCAGATTTCTTTCCAACTCTCACATCCATACATGACTACTGGAAAAACCATAGCCTTGACTAGGTGGACCTTTGTTTGCAAAGTAATGTCTCTGCTTTTTAATATGCTGTTTAGGTTGGTCATAATTTTCCTTCCAAGGAGTAAGCGTCTTTTAATTTCATGGCTGCAATCACCATCTGCAGTGATTTTGGAGCCCAGAAAAATAAAGTCAGCGCTGTTTCCACTGTTTCCCCATTTGCCATGAAGTGATGGGACCGGATGCCATGATCTTAGTTTTCTTAATGTTGAGCTTTATATATGGCTCAAATTGTTTAAAATATTTTCACATTTCCCTCACCCTAGGAAGAATTATACTTCAGGTTTACTGTCCCATCATTTTCTCTAGCTGTCTAATTGATAATCACCAAACAGATTTCGTCTGTCAAGAAAAATTTGGTTTATTGCTATAGGATTTTCTGCTGCAATGATCCTGCTTGTCTACACTTTTGTCAAATTCTGTAATAGTTATTCCCATGACAGGGTTCATAGGGGCTTTTCTATTAAGTTGAATTCAGAAGTCAAGTTTCCCCTAAGGATTACTGAATGCCAAGCTGACAAAATACCAGAGAGATTTTCGTTTTTTTTTTTGTCAGTCTTCTTTTCACTCTGCTTCTTGTTTGCCTTTTTTTAAAACTCAGCAGAAAAAATAAATGTGATTTGAAATTGATATACAACTTCTAGCTGCCTAAGCTTATTAAAAAAAAAAAGAACTAATAGGATTTAGATTAAATTGGGGACTCTCAAAAAGACAATGTGTAGAAGAGGTAATCATGGGTGAATAATACCTTTCTATTAGTTACTGTTTTTTTCTATTGCGTTATTCTGATGTAAAACATAACATTAAAATCCTTGCTTTCAAATAAGCATATAGTTACCATTAAAATTAATCATTTCAATTATTGATATCTGTCTATAGAATGTTTCAAGGGTTTGACTATCAGAGACAGAGAGAGATGCATCCAATTCAGCTCATATATGGTAAATTGCTGCATTTTCTTGGAAAAATGCCATTGAATTTTCATTGTGGTGAGGACTGCACTTTTCCACTTCAGTCTCTTGCTACAGTTTCACCTCATATTTCAGGCCCTACCAAACCCTTACCTTTCCCTGTTTTCTCTCACAACTGCTCCTTGAGGGGTATGGGGTGGAGTAGATGGAAAATTTTATACCGTAACTGTTTATTTGTCTAGAAACAATGGATGCATATAAAGTGTGAAAGGGGATGCTTTAAATAAAAGTTCCTAGTGTGCTTAATTGTGGGGATTTCTTAAGAAAATCAACACAGGGGATGTCTTCAAGTGATACTTCGAAAACATTGCTGAATGAGTGTAGTACATAATCCCTTCCATTTTCTCAAAAGAAAAAAAAAAGAAATGGCAAAGGAAGTGAGATCCAGAATAGAAAGTTAGACCTGTATTCTCTGATTCAGCAGTAGAAGGGATCAAGGCATATGTTTGTGTCTTTCTTTCCACCTTGGAAGCCTGGTCGCACTGTCTGAAAGAAAATAGAGAGCATTACAGTTTGAACCTAATCTTATAGTGACTGCTTCAGGAATTTTGCAGAGAAGATTAGAGTAGGTGAAAGAATGAGGGAATTTAACTGAAAATTGATCACAAATGTTTTAGAGAAGAAGAAAGGCAGGCAGAGTTTTCAGATTCAAGATTAGTGCTTTTCGAACATTTTATAAATTATATTAACAATAAGAAAGATTTTAGACTACAGCCCAAAATATAGACACACACACATAAAAATATCAAAGGAAACAAATTAAAATTGATAACTAATCTGAGTTGCATTCTTGAAGTTCTTTTCTATTCACTTTAAATTTATAAAGTAATGAACTAAAGCAATCTCACCTCCTGTGGATGGCAAATATGGAAAACCTTCTTCAGTGAAAAATGAGGGGCTCAGAGTTAAGATAAGATGCCTGAAGATGGTGTTATTTCAAAGATATTTTAGAAGATACTTTTTTACTGGTTAATAATCTTTATAAAATTTAATTTCTTTATTTATATACTAATCTGAATATTCTAAAACGGATATACTTGTAAAGTTATATTAAATATATTTAATATATCAAGTTCTATTTGCTTTCTACATATTATAAAACATCTTGAATTTCTTATAGCTAAATCATAATAATCATCTTGTTTTATATATCTAATTTTTACAGACAATATAAAGTCATTATTTCATGAAGAATATTTTAGCTCATATCAAGGAATAATTTAACATATTTTAATAAGTTTGTATTTTTGAAAAATTTCCTCATGATTGAGATACAATAAGAAACAAAAACCCTACACCTTTACATATGAATAATTTTATTATCTTTGAAAAATGATCGGCTTAAGTTACTTTTGCTATTATTTGATTTTTCTGTTTTGTTCTCCAAGAATACCAATTTAGATTTAATGTATGCTGTCAATTGAAATTAAACAAACAAAAAATATCCTGCGTACTCCCAGGATTTTATCCTCGAAAGAAACTTCTAATTTTTGATAAATATTTTCAAAAAGTAACCATCTGAATGCAACATTGACATTGTTTAATCTTTCTTTACAAAATCAAGTCATAAATACATTACTCTTATAGATCATAAAAAGACATTGCATAAGTTTATGAATGTCAATAAAGGAAATTGGAAATGAGAGTGAAATAGGGAAATGATCATGCTATTAAACAAATTTAGAGGTAAAAACTAAATTTTGCACATATTTAATAGACTTTGTCAGAGAAGGACCCACTTCTGTTTACTAATAGTGTCTACAATAATGCCTTAAATAAATAGCTATTTAATAAATATATCAATTAAATTGTGAGATAAATAATGTTTAGTTACTATTTTTCAAACCTCATCTTACTCACTAATGAAATTTCTATTTGAAATACACAATTAATTTGGGATAACAATTTGTGTTCTGAGCTATTGCAGTACTAGAAATACCAGCAGATACCAAAGAGATTAGCAGGAAAAGTGGGAAAGGATGGAAAGAAAAACTAAAAACCAATTTTACAACACACAGTATGAATGAAAAATATTTCTTCTCAGAATATGTACTTTATTGCATTTCCTAATATTAACATCTACATTTACATTATTTGTATCTTTTTAATATTTTATCATCTTACAATTTATGCTTCTTTAAGAAAATTTTGAACTTGTTCAGAATGGTTTCCTCCCACCTGACCATTAGATAGTATCACAATGTTAAATTTAATACCAACTAACACTTAGTAGCTGTGAGCCTTGGCCCTCAGTTTTCTCATTTGCACATAGGATTTTTGTGAGATAGAAATCACAAATGTCAGTGATTTATTGCACTGTCCAGGTTGTTATAAAGTGCATGTAAGAATTAAAGATTTTAAAATTTAAAAAATAAAAAACTAAAATAAATAAATAAATAAATAAATAAATAAATAAATAAAGTGGGAGCCGTCTAAACACTAGCTGCTTCTATAAAACTTAAAATCAAAGTAGTTTTTAAAGGACCATAGGATACTGCAATTCAAAAAGACACATGTACCCCAATGTTCATTGTAGCACTATTTACAATAGCCAGGGTATGGAAGCAACTGAAATGTCCACTGACAAATGAGTGAATGAAGAAGATGTGAAATATATACACAATACAATATTACTCAGTCATCAAAAGAACAAGTTGTGTCATTTGTAGAGATGTGGATGGACCTAGAGTCTGTCATATAGAGCAAAGTAAGTTAGAATGATAAAAACAAATATTGTATATTAATGCATATATGTGTAGTTTTTAAAAAATGGCAAAAATTAACCCTATTTGCATGGCAGGAAAGAGATGCAGACATAAAGAATGGACATGTGGACACAGTGGGGAGGAGAGGGTGAGATGAATTGAGA
Source organism: Ovis canadensis (assembly GCF_042477335.2). Taxonomy (NCBI): domain Eukaryota; kingdom Metazoa; phylum Chordata; class Mammalia; order Artiodactyla; family Bovidae; genus Ovis; species Ovis canadensis. The sequence goes on along the minus strand of NC_091261.1, from coordinate 32,653,364 downwards.
GATTAGGATTGACATATATACACTGACCTATGTAAAATAGGTAGCTAGTAGGGAAGAGCTATATAGCACAGGGAGCTCAACTTGGTGCTCTGTGATGACCTAGTTTGGGGGGATGGGGGGTGGGAAGAAGGTTCAATAGGGAGGGGATGAGTGAGTGAGTGAGTGAGTGAGTGAATTCGCTCAGTTGTGTCCAACTCTTTGCAACCCCATGGACTTGTAGTAGCCTATCAGGCTCCTCCATCCATGGGATTTTCCAGGCAAGAATACTGGAGTGGGTTGCCGTTTCCTTCTCCAAGGGAGGGGATATATATATACACACACACATACATATACATGTATATAGCTGATTCACTACATTGTATAGACTAACACAACATTGTAAAGCAATTTTATTCCAATTAAAAACAAATATCATAGGATAAACACTGGGTCTTAGCACTACATTTCTTGGTCCTGTGACTTTCACCAAGGTATTTAAATTTCTCTCTCTCTCTTGTTTTTCTTTTTACTTCATTCTCAGTAAAATAGGGCTCCTTGAACATGCTCGGCCAGTCTCTCATTCATCTGATGAAAATTCAAGTAAATCTTTGTAACAGTGTTAATTTTACCATATCCTCATAGAATGTAGAGAAACACGAAACCATGTTCTGAAATCTTGTGGAGGAAAGACAAAATTCAATTCTTTAAGGACATGATTGGGAGTACATATGGGACTGTGAAACAGTTAACTTTGTTTATTACCAGATTTTATTTAATTGCATCTTCCTGTAACTGATCTCAGTTTTTCCATCAGTTTTTTTTTTTTCTTTCTTCTGAGTGGAATTAAGTCTTTTCACCTCTTCGAATTTTGAATAGAAAGTTTATTCAATGTTAACAATGCTTTCATTCCCTTATGCAATCCATATTACAAAGAAAGGTAATAGAGTTTTTGGTATATTCAACAATATCATATTTCAGTGAAAAGGAATTGAAGTCCTATATTATAGATAGGCTTTCTTAAATTTTTCACATTATTTTTATTTCAAGGTGGAAACTATTCTATTCAAAGGCAAAAATTGTTATCTATTGACTCTGTGTTGGATATGTGTTCTTATTTACATAATTTAGTATTTATGAATAAAGACTATCAGTAAGTTTATGAAATCTGAATTTTCTTAGGCTGAATTTGTTAAACATATATGATTGCTTGTGGCAATATTCTTGAGATATTAACAAACTTGAAGAAATTTCAATTAAGATAGTTTTTTTACTAAAGTAAGTAGAAATCTCAATGAAAAGAGAAAAAGGTTATTTTTATTATCACCAAAACCATTGTTTTATTACATTTATCCATTTAAAAGTATTATATTTTATAGTTGTTTTAGGTTTGCAACAAAATTTAGAGGAAGGTACAGATATTCCTGTGGGCTTTCCAAGTGGCACTAGTGAAAAAGTACCCACATGCCAAAGCAGGAAACATAAGAGATGTAAGTTCATTCCCTGGATCAGGAAGATCACCTGGAAGCTTGTCTGGAGAATCCCATGGACTAAGGAGCCTGATGGGCTACCGTCCATGGAGTCGCAAAGAGTTGGGGATGACGGAAATGATTTAACATGAGTTCATTCACAGTTATTCCCATATACACACTATCCCAATACATGCATTCTTTATCCCATTATCAATGTCTGGAATAACATATTTATGACAATTGATGAACCTACAGTGACACATCATAATTATTCAAAGTCCACAGTTTACTATAGAGTTCACTCTTGAGGTTGTATATTGTTTACCAATTTTTGAAACCACTCTGCTTCAAAAATTTGATTGAGCTTTTGTTGTTGTATTTCATATACCTCATAGTTCTAATTCTGACATAATTTTTAATATATTTTTTTATTTATTAATATTGATTTGTTTATTTATTTCTGGCTGTGCTGGTTTTTCATTGGTGCACAGACTTTTCCCCAGTTGCAGTGAGCAGGGGCTGCTCTCTAGTTTTGGTGCACAGGATTCTCCTTGGAGTGCTTTCTCTTGTTGTGGAGCATGAGCTCTAGGGTATGCAGGCTTCAGTAGCTGCAGCATGTGGGCTCAGTAGTTATGATTCCTGAACTCTAGAGTGTAGGCTTAATATTGACACAAGGGCTTATTTGCTCCACGCAATGTGGAATCTTTCCATATCAGGGATCAAACTGGTGTCTCCTGTGTTGCCAAATGAATTCTTTACACTGAGATCCCAGGAAAGCCCTTGATTTATAATTTGAGAATGAAGAAGCAGAAATGCTCACAACACTCCTCAGTATTATTAAATTCTGTCGATGTCTATGACACAGACACATTGTAAGTAATTTTGATTTCCAGTGTAAGCTTTACTTGATTTTAGGTTCAGCTGTCAACTTGAAGTCTGCCAGAGAGATGACATACACTTGCAAGTTCTAAAACTGACTGAAAATAAATTCCTAAAAGCTAAGAATAAAAGGTGTAGAAATTGCTCATCTCTCACTACCTCCTATTGCAAAAGTCACTTACAACATAATTGGCTATGTTTGTTACACTTAATGTCTCAAACTATAAATTTAGGAAGCATCGGTGCTATAATATAAATGAGATTCCTTTTAAAATACATATATTTAAAACAATGGAGTACTACTCAGCCATTAAAAAGAATACATTTGAATCAGTTCTAATGAGGTGGGTGAAACTGGAGCCTATTATACAGAGTGGAGTAAGCCAGAAAGAAAATCACCAATACAGTATACTAACGCATATATATGGAATTTAGAAAGATGGTAACAATAACCCTGTCTGTGAGACAACAAAAGAGATAACAGATGTATCGAACAGTCTTTTGGACTCTGTGGGAGAGGGAGAGGGTGAGATGATATGGGAGAATGGCATTGAAGCATGTATAATATCATATAAGAAACGAATCGCCAGCCCAGGTTCAATGCATGATTCTGGATGCTTGGGGTTGGTGCACTAGGATGACCCAGAGGGATGGTATGCGGAGGCAGGGGGGAGGGGGTTCATGATGGGGAACACATATATACCTGTGGCAGATTCATGTTGATGTATGGCAAAACCAATACAATATTGTAAAGTAATTAACCTCCAATTAAAATAAATAAATTTATATTTAAAAAAGAAACCTAAATAAAAGAGTAAACGTAACAAAAATAAATAAAAAACAAAACATTTATGATGTTTAAAACATATTTTGTATTTTTTAGTTTCTTGGTTGTGGGAGGCAAGAAAGTGAGTGAGTGGTTGTGAAATATAAAATCAGTAAAATTATCTTAGCAAGTCAGGTACGTGAGTCTTTATAATTTCAGTAGTAGGAATTGGAATATGAGTGGCACCAATGTCATCCAAAGATAAGAACCACCTTAACTTTCATGTGTAAAGGTATGCAGTGGCCACAGGACTGGAAAAGGTCAGTTTTCATTCCAATCCCAAAGAAAGGCAATGCCAAAAAATATTCAACAACTGCACAATTGCACTCATCTCACAGGCTAGCAGAGCAATGCTCAAAATTCTCCAAGCTAGGCTTCAACAGTTCATGAACCATGAACTTCCAGATGTTTAAGCTGGACTTAGAAAAGGCAGAGGAACCAGAGGTCAAATTGCCAACATCCACTGGATTATCCAAAAAGCAAGAGTTCCAGAAAAAAATCTACTTTTGCCCTACTGACTACACCAAAGCCTTTGACGGTGTGTATCAAAATAAACTGTGGAAAATTCTAAAAGACATGGGAATACTAGACCACGTGACCTGCCTCTTAAGAAACCTGTATGGAGGTCAGGAAGCAACAGTTAGAACTGGGCATGGAACAACAGACTGGTTCCAAACAGGAAAAGGAGTATGTCAAGGCTGTATAGTGTCACCCTGCTTATTTAACTAATATGCAGAGTACATCATGCAAAATGCTGGGCTGGATGAAGCACAAGCTGTAGTCAAGATTTCCAGGAGAAATATAAATAACCTCAGATATGCAGATGACACCAATCTTATGGCAGAAAGAGAAGGGAAACTAAAGAGCCTCTTGAAAGTGAAAGAGAAGAATGAAAAAGCTGGATTTTAACTCAACATTCAGAACATGAAGATCATGACATCCAGTCCCATCACTACATGGAAAATAGATGAGGAAACAGTGGCACACTTCATTTTGGGGGGCTCCATAATCACTGCGGATGGCGACTGCAGCCATGAAATTAAAAGATGCTTGCTCCTTGGAAGAAAAGTTATGACCAACCTCAGTTCAGTTCAGTTCAGTTCAGTTGCTGAGTCATGTCCGACTCTTTATGACCCCACGAATTGCAGCACACCAGGCCTCTCTGTCATCACCAACTCCCGGAGTTCACTTAGACTCATGTCCATCGAATTAGTGATGGCATGCAGCCATCTCATCCTCTGCCATGCCCTTCTCCTCCTGCCCCCAATCCCTCCCAGTATCAGAGTCTTTTCCAATGAGTCAACTCTTCCCATGAGATGGCCAAAGTACTGGAGTTTCAGCTTTAGCATCAGTCCTTCCAAAGAACACCCAGGACTGATTTCCTTTAGAATGGACTGGTTGGACCTCCTTGTTTGCTGCTCAGCTTTCTTCACAGTCCAACTCTCACATCTATAATTGACTACTGGAAAAACCATAGCCTTGACTAGATGGACATTTGTTGGCAAAGTAATGTCTCTGCTTTTCAATATGCCATCTAGGTTGGTCATAACTTTCCTTCCAAGGAGTAAGGGTCTTTTAATTTCATGGCTGCAATCACCACCTGCAGTGATTTAGGACAGCATATTAAAAAGCAGAGATATTACTTTGTCAACAAACATAGTCAAAGCTATGGTTTTTCCAGTAGTCATATGTGGATGTGAGAGTTGGACTATAAAGAAACCTGAGAGCCTAAGAATTGATGCTTTTGAACTGTGGTGTTGGAGAAAACTCTTGAGAGTCCCTTGGACTGCAAGGAGATCCAACCGGTCAATCCTAAAGGAGATCAGTCCTGAATATTCATTGGAAGGACTGATGCTGAAGCTGAAACTCCAGTACTTTGGCCACCTGATGTGAAGAACTAACTCATTGGAAAAGACCCAGATTCTGGGAAAGATTGAAAGCAGGAGGAGAAGAGGATAACAGAGGATGAGATGGCTGGATGGAGTCACCAATGTGATGGACATGAGTTTGAGTAAACTCTGGGAGTTGGTGATGGACAGGGAAGCCTGTCGTTATGCAGTCCATGAGGTCACAAAGAGTCAAACGTGACTAAGTTACTGAACTGAGCTGATTTCATTTAATAATAATTATCTTATCAATAGTAAAAATAATAGTTCATTTTATGTTAATAAAAATTAATATAGTATTTATAACAGTTAGCTATATCTTCCCAAATATTTTCAGTGAGCAATGAGATATCATTGTGCTTTTAGGCAGATACCTGTAATGTCTCAGTTATTAGGAGACAACTACATCTTTACCTCTGGTTCTGCATTCAAACCATTGTGATATACATATCATAAACCAATCATTTTTCTCAGGATACATTTCTGGAATATGCTGGAAGTTATAATAATGATCTTCTTAAAATGTTATATAATATATAAAATAAATTCAAATTGCATTTAAAATTTTCAAAATAGTTATATAGTTTCTAGAAAGCTCTACTCACATTCATGATAAAACCTGAATGAAAAAAACATATATGTGTGCGTGTTTGTGTGTGTGTTTATCTTGCTGTTTTAATAGTTTTGATCTTGATGACCCCCTCAAAGGGCCTCAAGAACCCATAAGATGTCATCCAGGCAAGACTTTGATAACCAAAGCATAGTTATGATCATGTTTTAGAGTATTAATAATTTTACTAATCACAAGTATTAATGTTTTATCAATCACATAAATTGATCAAATTACAATTTTAAACTCTTGGAAAATTCAAAATAAGTGCTAATATTGAATTTTGAGAGAAATCATTTTGAGCTAACATGGAAAAGAATTAGTATGATTATGATGAGTATGTAGCTCAGCAAGAAAGAATGCCTGCAATGCAAAAGACACGAGTTTGATCCTTGGATCAGGAAGATCCCTTGGAGAAGGATATAGCAACCTACTCCAGTATTCTTGGCTGGAAAATTCCATGAACAGAGAAGCCTGGCCGGCTACAGTCTATGGAGTTCCAAAACAATTGGACATGACTGAACGACTAAGCAATAACTGCTTCTATAGAAATTGACCTACATTTTCTTCTCTATCAAAAATTCCGTTTCTATAATATGTAGAATCTGACCAAAGAATAGATCATTTCATTATGATATACTGACTTTAAAAATATTATTGGTGACTTCACTTCATAGCATTTTAAATTTGTATTGTTTAAATAGGAACTCTTCCATTAGTCAAATAAAACTGGAATGGCATGTATCACCTTTGAAATGGTATAGACTTCAGTGCTTATGCTGCGTGACATAGCAGACCTAAAAATACACTTTATATATATCTTATAATTATAATTTCTGTTGGCAAAGACATTTCATTCTTCCAACAATCTTTCTTTGCATAATAGTTATTTGAAAATAATGAAGAAAATATTGGGAAATATATATTAGGAGGAGTTTTTTTATTTCCTACTAAGCTATTATTTTATCCTTTTTTTATATTCATAACAGATTAAGGCATGATTCATGAATAAAATAATACCCTTAGTAGAACTTTGAACTTTTTTCAAATTCAAACTATTCCTTTGGAATTTATAAACAGGAGATATTACAATATCAAACATGAAAGATACATAACTCTACCCTAGACCATTCAGGTGTGACCTAAATCAAATCCCTTATGATTATACAGTAGAAGTGAGAAATAGATTTAAGGGCCTAGATCTGATAGAAACAGTGCCTGATGAACTGTGGACTGAGGTTCCTGACATTTTACAGTACACAAGGATCAAGACCATCCCCATGGAAAAGAAATGCAAGAAAGGAAAATGGCTGTATGGGGAGGCCTTACAAATAGCTGTGAAAAGAAGAGAAGTGAAAAGCAAAGGAGAAAAGGAAAGATATAAGCATCTGAATGCAGAGTTCCAAAGAATAGCAAGAAGAGATAAGAAAGCCTTCCTCAGTGATCAATGCAAAGATATAGAGGAAAACAACAGAATGGGAAAGACTAGAGATCTCTTCAAGAAAATGAGAGATACCAAGGGAATATTTCATGCAAAGATGGGCTCAATAAAGGACAGAAATGGTATGGACCTAACAGAAGCAGAAGATACTAAGAAGAGATGGCAAGAATACACGGAATAACTGTACAAAAAAGATCTTCAAGACCCAGATAATCACGATGGTATGATCACTCACCTAGAGCCAGACATCCTGGAATGTGAAGTCAAGTGGGCCTTAGAAAGCATCACTACGAACAAAGCTAGTGGAGGTCATAGAATTCCAGTTGAGCTGTTTCAAATCCTAAAAGACGATGCTGTGAAAATGCTGCACTCAATAAGCCAGCAAATTTGGAAAACTCAACAGTGGCCATAGGACTGAAAAATGTCAGTTTTCATTCCAATCCCAAAGAAAGGCAATGCCAAAGAATGCTCAAACTACCGCACAATTGATCTCATCTCACATGCTAGTAAAGTAATGCTCAAAATTCTCCAAGTCAGGCTTCAGCAATACGTAAACCATGAACTTCCTGATGTTCAAGCTGGTTTTAGAAAAGGCAGAGGAACCAGAGATGAAATAGCCAAAATCTGCTGGATCAAGGAAAAAGCAAGTGAGTCCCAGAAAAACATCTATTTCTGCTTTATGGACTATGCCAAAGTCTTTGACTGTGTGGATCACAATAAACTGTGGAAGATTCTGAAAGAGATGGGAATACCAGACTACCTAACCTGCCCCTTGAGAAATCTATATGCAGGTCAGGAAGCAACAGTTAGAACTGGACATGGAACAACAGACTGGTTCCAAATAGGAAAAGGGGTACGTCAAGGCTGTATATTGTCACCCTGCTTATTTAACTTCTATGCAGAGTACATCATGAGAAATGCTGGGCTAGAAGAAGCACAAGCTGGAATCAAGATTGCCGGGAGAAATATCAATAACCCCAGATATGCAGATGACACCATCATATGGCAAAAAATGAAGAGGAACTAAAAAGTAACTTGATGAAAGTGAAAGTAGACAGTAAAAAAGTTGGCTTAAAGCTCAACATTCAGAAAACGAAGATCAGGGCATCTGGTCCCATCACTTCATGGGAAATAGATGGGGAAACAGTGGAAACAGTGTCAGGCTTTATTTATTTATTTATTTATTTTTGCTCCAAAATCATTGCAAATGGTGATTGCAGCCATGAAATTAAAAGATGTTTGCTCCTTGGAAGGAAAATTATGACCTACCTAGAGAGCATATTCAAAAGCAGAGACATTACTTTCCAACAAAGGTCCATCTACTCAAGGCTATGTTTTTTCCAATAGTCATGTATGGATGTGAGAGTTGGATTGTGAAGAAAGCTGAGCATTGAAGAATTGATGCCTTTGAACTGTGGTGTTGGAGAAGGCTCTTGAGAGTCCCTTGGGCTGCAAGGAGATCCATCAGTCCATTCTGAAGAAGATCAGCCCTGGGATTTCTTTGGAAGGAATGATGCAAAAGCTGAAACTCCAGTACTTTGGCCACCTCATGCGAAGAGTTGACTCATTGGAAAAGACTCTGATACTGGGAGGGATTGGGGGCAGGAGGAGAAGGGGACGACAGAGGATGAGATGGTTGGATGGCATCACTGACTAAATGGACGTGAGTTTGGGTGAACCCCGGGAGTTGGTGATGGACAGGAGGCCCGGCATGCTGTGATTCATGGGGTTGCAAAGAGTTGGACATGACTGAGCGACTGAACTGAACTGAACTGAAGATACAGTATATTCATACTCATTGTTTATTCAGAAAAATAGCAAAATATTGCATGCAATTAAAATTTTAATTTACCCTTTAAAATTAAATGCCAGAGACACTTAACATGGCCAATGTCTTCAAATCCTTGTTTTTCATATAGTATTAATGTAAATTTTCCTGAGATTTCAGTTATTTTAAATTTCTCCTTTATCAATGAACTGTATCTTCTCTTTTTATAGTCTAGTACCAAACTGCCCTGCAATAGCTTTTTAAGAATTTCATGATACAATACAAGGAGCCAATGAAATGTTATCAGTGCTGAATCCCTGCTCATTGAGAGATATGACAGTTCATTGCGAACTGTTTGTGGTGCCTTAACTTGCCAATGTTAGCATTCTTTTGGAGTAGCAAAGATGTCATGAATGAGATCTGACATGATTTTTCACTGAAATATTATTAAGAAACCAGGCTGGTATCTTCTGATTTTGAAATTTTAAGAAAAAGAGATGTTTTAATATGCTGAAGACTGCTAAATACGACCATCACTGAATTCTAGTCTATGTACCACAGCTAGCAATGAAACTGAAGAAAAACAAAATGTTTTTACCTTTAGGAGACAACTTATTTTAGCTGTGCTCTGCTTAGTCACTCGGTTATGTCCCACTCTTTGCAACCCATGGATGGCAGCCCTCCAGGCTCCTCTGACCATGGGGATTCTCCAGGCAAGTATACTGGAGTGAGTTGCCATGCCCTTCTCCAGGGAATCTTTTCAACTTAGGGCTTGAACCCAGGTCTCCCACATTGCTGGCTGATTCTTTACCATCTGAGCTACCAAGTAAGCCCTTATTTTAGCTAATTTAAGGAAATAAGATTATTTTCTGGGGGTAAGAAACAATAGTAAAATGTTCCATAGCTTTAAATCAATCTAATTAATACATTTGAAGTAAATTTAAATATGTGTTTTATTGGGAAAGAATATTGAGATTGTTTCCCCTTCTAAATTTTAAGGTTTTAATTAAAATGCATAATTTTATTTTTGACATGATTTCCAATATGCCAAATACCATATTGAATTGCCAGGATTATAATAATAATATTGTATTATAACAAAGGATTTGGGAAATAATTTGTAATGGAATATTTCTTTACCTAAGGGAAATCAGTGGTTCTGTAATTAGAACCATAGACTAAGTCTACTTTCCCTTGTCTTTCATTACAGTTGCCTTTGATACTTATTTTCAGTTAATGAATATAAAGGAGAAAATTATTTCCATTTTGAATTACAGCAATTATATTTTTATGAAATCCAGTTCCTGCCTCTATACTTGAATTTACTCATATGTAAAATCAAGGTAAAATGTTTTCCAGTATATTGTCAGAGTTTACATTCAAAGTCAGTTTAATGAACATTGCCTAGTATGTTTTCAGTATATTATGAAAATATCAACATAATATTTTATTCAAATGAATTTAAATGACATAAACAATATAGCATATATATTTGTAAGCATATATATTTGCATTACTAAAGTTCATCCATTAAAAAATCAGTAAATAGAAACCACACTTACACAGTGTTGAGAGGCCAGAAAGGGAGTTCTCCTGCCCAAAAACAAGAGCAGAGCTCAACAGGAAGAAAAAAAGATTCCCCTTCTTTCCTGGTAAGAACTCAGTCAATGAAAGGTTGTAGACCTATTGTTTGCTGTACCTCCCAACTTCCTTTTCCTCTCTCAAGTGTTTCTCTCCCTGGCATGCTTGGGAGTTGCATGTGGTTTGCCATGGTCACAGACTTAAAATTGCAATTCTTTGCTCATCTAAAATAAAGCCATCTTTGTTGGGGAAATAAATAGCTGTCAGTATATTTGTTTCGAGTCTAGAATTCCTAAAGGAATTAATAAAATAACTTGGGTGTAGTTGAAAAAAGTTTTTGGTTTATCTTTGACTTTGGATATTTCCTGGACCTAATGCATTCAGTACTGTGTGAAAGTTTCTGAAATCTCTGTTCTTCGGCTTCTTCATTGACATGATGACAGTAGAATTGTCTTCATAACTTGCTTTGAGAATTAGAAAAGAAAACTGTCAGGCAAGTGTATGCTTCTCAGTTCTTGTCTCATCACAACAAAGATTTGGAGTGATGGACATTAAAGCCCTTGGCGAGTCACAGCTCTTGGGTCTTGAACAAACCGTGCCATAGCTCTTAGACAAATCAGTGTTACAGCTCTATTTTATTTAGAAGATAGAAGGAGAATCCATCTTCGAGGAACAGGAGTGGAGGAGTGTGCCAGCACACACGTGGGGACGGGGGCGGCGGTAGGGTGGGGGGTGCGGGGGGGAGAGCACTTGGCTCCACCTTTTACATGTTTTCTTCCCCCTGGGCTTGCCCTATGCAAATTGGGCTCAGCCAGGAGTGCTGTTCTGCCTGAAGGCCTCATTCTGGTCCTTGGGCCTCTCTCTGACCTTCCTTTGTTCTATTTTGGGGGCTTTTCCCTTCCTTGTCTTTTAGCCACTGCCATTTTGGACTCCTTTCCCTATTCTAACTACCTAACATTCCCCGCTCAAGAGATGGGAGGCCCAATTCTTTGGGAATAGGGGTGTCGAGGTCTTTCTGGCTACTTCCTGCTGAATTGGGATGACAAGGGGTATTGGGCCTCCCCCTCTTGCTAGTCTCAGGCCTCAGAGTCCTCATAGCAGTTTTCATCTAAGGGTGAGTGATATTTTCCATGATCGGCTGTAGTTTTGTATCTTTGTTGAACTGGGACCACACAGTGTAGTTTGTTGGCCTGAGCAGAGGCAAATAGATTCAGTTCAGTTCAGTTCAGTCGCTCGGTCGTGTCTGACTCACATGGTGTAGTTTGTTGACCTGAGCAGAGACAAACAGGTTAGACAATTGATAATGAGTGGAACAATCATAAGCAGTACCAATATGGCATAACAAGGACTAGTAGGGGCATTTGCCAATTCCAAATTCACATTGCCAGGATGGCTCAAGTCCTTCCTTGTTCAGGGATCAGAAGATTTTTCTCCTGCCTGTTTTGGAGTACAATCCCTGCCAAGCTGTGCTGGCTCTTTAGAGCTATCCTGAGAAATTTTATCCCCAGAAACCAGATTTTGGGGGTGTTCATTAGAATGGCACTCTTTTGTAGTTCTGAATAGGTATCTGAGATCTCCCAAGGGCTCACAGGTGTATTGAGTGTCCTCTTCTGTTTATTTCCATGTCTTGACTCATAAGTAGTGAATCCAGGAGTTCTGTCCTGGTACCTTGACTACTGTGGGGGTGGGGGTCGGGGGGGGGGCTAGAAAGTATTACAGGGTAGAGGCCCTTCCATGTTGGCTGAAGTTGAGCTTTTGGGGACCCATCTTTCCAGACTTATGACTTGAGTCCCTGAAGAATATAGTGGAAACTCTTTAGAATCTTTTGGGTCTGGGTTGACACACCACAAGCGTATATCCTGTTGGAATTGTCCAATGGCCATGGTAAAAGACCAGAGGGTCTGAGCCCTTGGATCTAGGAAGAGGTCATTGACATAAACAAAAGGTCTCCCATATAGCATCTCATAAGGACTAAGACCAACCTGTTCCTTAGGGGCAATTTGGGTGTGGAGGAAAGCTATTGGTAAAGCCTCCTTCCATCCCAGGGAGGTCTCCTGGGTTATCTTTTTTATTGCTGATTTTAAGAATTGGTTGGCTTCTACTTTTCCTGAAGATTGAGGCCTCCAGGCACAATGGAGATAATAAGTAATGCCCAATGCTTTAGAGACCCTTTGGGTGACCTTAGAAATAAATGGTGTCCCATTGTCACTTTGTAATGAACTTGGCAGACCAAATCTTAGAATGATTTCATGGAGCAGTTTCTTTACCACCTCCTCAGCCTTCTCAGTCTGAGTGGGAAAACCTTCAGTCCATCCTGTGAATGTATCTATCATGACTAATAGGTATTTATACCCTTGAGAAACTGGCATCGGGGTGAAGTCCATCTGCCAGTCCTCTCCTGGGTAGGTCCCACATCGTTGGATGGGCTGAACCAGCTGGGATCTTCGAGCTCCTTGGGGGTTATTTAATTAGCAAGTGGGACAAGAGGAGACCACTTGCCTTATAGTTGTTTGGAGGCCTGTTCCTCTGAAGGCCCTTTCTAGTAATCTTTGGAGGGCCTTTTCTTCTAAATGAGTTGTGGCATGTAAGGAGTCAACCAACTTCCATTGGAGGTTTCGAGGTAGAAAAAGAAGTTCCTTCTATTGGAACCACCCCATATGAGCTTCTTGAAGGCCCTCACTCTTAGCTTTTAGAATCTCACCTTCAGTGTATGAAGGAGTTTCTGGCAAATTCGTCTGTGGAACTAGGGTGGCAATGCCTATTAGGTCATTGTTTTGTAATGCTTCTCTCTTAGCTACCTGATCAGCTGCTTTGTTCCCTTGTGTCACTTCCGTGCTCCCTTTTTGGTGTCCTTTACAGTGGGAGCTCAGATCCCAACCTTTGAGTTAACATTCCCAAGGCTATTCCCTCTCTTCCATGGACATAAAGTTGGAATGCTTTCTCTGGGCCTGGAAACTTCAAGGCAGATGCCTGAGTTAAGGCTTGCTTTAATGTAGCCTCTGCCTTCTTTTAAGAAGTTCCCCACATCAGTGGAATTAAATCATCTCATCCCTTTAAGCTTTCATATAAGGGCTGGGCAATTATACCATAGTTGGGTAACCATATTCTACAATACTCAGCCCTAGGAAAGCATGGGGGAGGGCAACTAGAGGATTCCTTGTACCCGATCAAAGGACAGCCTCCTGGACCCTTGTGTAACCTGAACTCCCAGGTAAGTGACCTTTGTCTCAACCATCTTTGCCTTAGCACGGGAGACTTTATATTCCCTTTCTGCCAAAAACGTTTACAACCTGAATTGCATGTTGTTGGGCATTTTCCTCATCTGGAGAGCAGATTAGTAGGTCATCTACCTATTGTAATATTTTCCTATTAGGTCCCAGGTCCAGATCTAGGAGACCCCAGCTAAGGGCCTGTCCAGACAGGTGGGGGCTATCTCTGAACCCCTGAGGTAATACTGTTCAAGCCATCTGTTGGTGTTTTTCTCCTGGGGCCTCTCACTCAAAGGCCAAAAGATATTGGGATTCTTTAGCCAATGGTATGCAAAATAAATGCATCTTTGAGATACAAGACTGTAAACCACTTGGCACTGGATGGGATTTCTCCCAAGATTACACAGGGATTGGGTACTGTGGAATGGAGGGGGATTGCAGCTTCATTTATGATCCAGAGATCTTGAACCATTCACTAGGTTCTGTCTTTTTTCTTTACTGAGAGGATTGGGGTGTTACATGGCGAACTGGTGGGGACCAATAGCCCACAAGCAAGGAATTTATTTGTTAGAGGCTGTAGTCCCTCCTGAGCCTCTCTTTTGAGGAGATATTGTTTCCAGTGAGGAAACCGAATGGGATCTCAGAGGACAATGATGATCGGTTCTACTTGGTGGGCTTGTCTAAGAGTCCCCTGGTCCCAGACCTGGGGGTTAATTTTGTCCTCCCATAGATTTTGGTTCCTCTCTATTGGAGAAGGTGTAATGGGTTCTTCAGTAGTAACAAGGAGCTGTAGAGCTCTAGGGGATGAAAAGCTTCCCATCATAAGGGTGGTCCCCAATTTAGTGAGTATATCTCTTCCCAATAAGGGAGTAGGACACTCAGCGACCACCAGAAACTGGTGGGAAAATATTTGTCCATCCCAGCAACAAAGAAGTTCTTGGGTGAATCTTTTAATAGTTGCTTTTCCTTTAGCACCCAAAATGGTATAGGTTTGGGAGGAGAAGGCTCCAGAGTAGAAGATCAAGAGAGAGTAGGTAGCCCCTGTGTCAAGCAAGAAATTTTCAGACGTACCTGCCATATCCAGTTGCACTCTTGGCTCCAGCCCTGTGATGGTTATCTGTGACAGGTGGGCTGGCTGGAGCGGACCGCTTCAGTCCTCTTGAACCATCGTGAGGGAAGGCTTGGCGCTTGACCTTGAGGCTCTTTGGTCCCGAGGACAGAGTGCTGCCCAATGTCCCAGTTGATGGCATTTGTGGCAAGCTGTTCTAGAAGACTTGTCATGGTTTGGACACTGTTTGGCCCAATGCCCCGCCTGTCTACAGATTAGGCATTTGCCTCATGCCTTTTCCTTCAAGGACTTGGGGTTTGCCATAGGGCTTCTCTGGCGGGTGGCCAGCATCTGGGCATGCCTTGTTTCTTTCCTTCTCTCCCTCTCCTGGGCCTTGGCCTCCCTCTCCTGTTCTCTGTTATAAAAGGTATTGGTGACTGTCTGGATCATTTCATCTATAGAGGCAGCAGGGTCCTGCTGCTGTAGCTGTTGTAACTTAAGTCAGATATCTGATGCACATTGGGACAGGAATTTGTCCTTTAAAATCACCTGTCTCTCATAAGAGTCTAAATCCAGATTGGAAACTTTTGTAGGGCCTCTTTTAGCCTTTCCGGAAAGGCAATCGGGTTCTCATTGGGCTCCTGAGTTATTCCTGAGACCCAGGCATAGCTAATTACTTTTTGTTGGGCTGCTTTCAATCCTGCCTTCACACAGATTAGAAAATGATCTCTTTCCCAGACGTGCTCAGGGTCATTATAATTCTAATTAGGATCGGATGAGGGGACTGCAGTTTCCCCTACTAGGAATCTATCACTGGACATGTGAAGCCCCATTGCACACCTTCGGGCTTCCTTTAAGACCCTAGTACGTTCAGGGTCAGATAACGTTTGACTAAATATGACCATGATGTCCTTCCACATCAAGTCAAAGGCCAAGGTAATATGTTGGGATGTATCTACATATCTGCCCACCTTCCCAGGTCTTGTTTGATCTGTCTTAGTTCTAAGAGGGAGAAGGGCTTATGGACCTGGATTGGTCCGAATTCTCCTCCAGTTTCAACTAAGAGACATACTTGAGCTGGCTTTTGTGGAGGGGGTATTCCTGGATATAGGGACAAGGATATATTCAGATACAAGGAAGGAGCACCAGGCAACTCAAGAGCTGTGGAAGGCTCCAGTCTCTTTGAGGGTATGGGAGGTGAGCCTTTATAGGGGCGTTCCTTCTCTTGGTTGCCTTTGCCTAACACCATTTGCCTAGTAAGCTCAGGTTTAGGGCATACAACAATCCCATACTTAAGACAGAGTTCCTTCATATCTCTTAGTTGGAAGAAAATTTGGACATAGGGGATCTCTGTTCATTTCCCTTGTCTTTTGCAGAATAATTCTAGTTGCAGGATGGTATTGTAGTTTAAACTCCCATCCTCAGGCCAGTGTTCCTCGTCTCCCAGTGGATATTGTGGCCATGCAGTGGCACAAAAGAATTTTAAGCAACTCCTCCTCAGAGTTAGAGGATCAAACAGCTTCCAGTTATCAAGGATGCATCTCAAGGGGGTCTGCCAGGAAGTGGATTGGTTATTTCCCATCTGAAAGACAGTCATGACAGGGAGGAAAAGAAAAGAAGAAAACTAATAGGCCTCCTTCAATTTTCATGGGTGGACTTCCCTAGGGGTGAGTCTTTCTGAAGCTTATCTTACCCAGAACTGTTGCAACCTGAGATCCAGGCATCCCCTGGTCAGGGTGCAGATCCCTAGGCAAGCTGAGGCATGACAGCCTACTAGAGATCATATCCCCAGGCAGGTCGAGGCATGATGACATCCTGGGACCCCTGAACTGGAGCTGGGCATCCGCAAGATTTCCAGCGTGACCAGTGCTGGGTAGGATTAAGGGGTTGTAACTCATTGCTAGTTTGTTCACCACAGATGGGAATAGATATCATGATGTAAAGCAATCCAAGCCTGTGCCCTGAGACTGGGAAACTGAAACAGTCATAAGCCTTGTCCTCTTACTCTAAGGGATTGTAAGTCACTGATTTCTTCCCTTAGTCCTCCTTAAGAGCAGGTTAGGGTGTCTCCCCTGGTAAGCATTTCGTTGTCATAGACTCACTTTAGGTAATAACAGAAGTAGTAACAAAAGAGTGGGTTATCTGACCCTGTTAGGGGCATTAAAGTATTTTAATAATA
This sequence comes from Ovis canadensis, assembly GCF_042477335.2. Lineage (NCBI taxonomy): Eukaryota > Metazoa > Chordata > Mammalia > Artiodactyla > Bovidae > Ovis > Ovis canadensis. The sequence continues at coordinate 32,636,489 of NC_091261.1, read as the reverse complement.
GGCTGGGTGGAGCAGCGTTGCCTACAAGGGGGCAGGGTCCTGATTGTAGGAGTTAGTAATTGGCTTAAGAACTAATTTGTTTAGAGGCAACAGACCAAATGTTCCGTAAAAGAGGAGTGGAGATTTGATACAGGGGTTTGTTTGTAACTTTAGGAGAAGGGTGGTAGGGGTTTGGGCCCAAACGGCCTGCAGGGCTAATTCCCAGAGTGGCAAACATTATCCCTGGAAGCCCAATTGCCTTTGAAGGGATGCAAACTGATGGACTTCTAGCAGGCATTGTGTGCCTGTCACCCACCCTAGCAGGTTCACTGAGAGAGACTGATGTTGTATTTGTTGTAGGAAACATGGAAGATGAAGGGATGAATATCTAGAGGGGTTGCATTTATACAGTATTTCCCTCCCAAGGACCAGCTATTTTCTGGTTGTCCCTCCAGAAGTTTGTAGTTGACATTGTGGGCCTGGACCAGGCTCAGGAAAGGAGCATGAAACAGGAGGGAAGGAGGCAACCTTTGAAAGAATGACATAGCACAAGGGCATAACACAAACCAATTAAAATCAACTGGATCCAAGATGACAAGTCAAATTCAAGTAAACCTTCCTAATCTGTAGGCCAACAGACACACCCAGATGTGGCAGGACAGCTCTAAGGCAGTCAAAAGATGGAGGAGTAGGTGGTTTCCCAATGGCTGGGATGATCCTCCCACTCATTAGCATATGAATTCACTCCACTCGCAAAACCTAACCAGACCACATCCCATGACCCAAGCCTGTGCCCTCAGCAATGGCCCACATCCTGAAGCATGGCTTCTCTCTGAGTCCTAACAAATCCACCTCTTACTTTTTGGCTGGGCTCAAGTCCTAGGATAGAGCTGGACAAGAGGAATAAGCAGTGGGAAAAACGAGCCAAGGAATCCCCTTCATAGCCTGCCAGAAAACCTGCTAAATTCCTGACCTGTGCTCACAGTTTTCATTGTCTTGATCCTTGGCACAGAGAAGAGTAAGGACAGAAGAACCCCCACTGGCTTGGGTAACAGCTACTGGGGCCCAGCAGATACTGCCTTTGGGACATACCAAAAAGTAGCCTCTCCAGAGTCCCTCAGTTGTGCCCACTGCTGCCCGCCTGTTCATGGGGGGTTCAAGGAAACAAGAAACGAGAGATTGTAAAGGAATTAAGATTTTGTTAGGCATGTCCCTCTAGCCATAGGAGCAAGGATCTCCTATCTTAACTGAAGGTCTTCTGGAATCTGAGGCTGAGCAGCATAATGTTTCTGCTGAGTTCGTTTATCACTGTCTCAGTTTCCAGCACAACGGGCCTCTCATCACTTCCGTTGCTCTGGGTTTTCTTCACATTCCGCTTCAACCATGGGAGCTTTCACTGAGTTGGGCTCCTGCTGTGTTTGGCCTCTTCCAGGTGGAGGTTGTTTCAGCCAGGTTAAATCCGAGTCACAGCATCATAGATGTCAGGCAAGTGTATGCTTCTCGGTTCTTGTCTCGTCACAACAATGATTTGGAGTGACAGACATTAAAGCCCTCAGTTTGTCATAGCTGTCGGGTCTTGAACAAACCATGTCATAGCTCTTAGACAAATCAGTGTTATAGCTCTATTTTATTTAGAAGATAGCAGGAGAATCCATCCTCAAAGAACAGAAGAGAGCAGAGTGTGCCAGTGCACGTGCGGTGGCAGGGTAGGGGTGGGGGCATAGAGAGACAAAGAGCTTATGCATGCGGGAGAGAGAGGGAGAGAGAGAGAGAGAGACAGGGAGTGCTGGCTTCTCCTTTTATATGTTTTCTTCCCCTTGGGCCTGCCCTATGCATATTGGGCTCAGCCAGGAGTGCTGTTCTACCTGAAGTCCTCACTCCGGCCCTCAGATCTTTCTTTGACCTTCCTTTGTTCTATTTTCACAGGCTTTTCCCTTCCTTGTCTTTTGCTGCTGCTGCTAAGTCACTTCAGTCGTGTATGACTCTGTGGAACCCCATGGACGGCAGCCCACCAGGCTTCCCCGTCCCTGGGATTTTCCAGGCAAGAACGCTGGAGTGGATCGCCATTTCCTTCTCCAACGCATGAAAGTGAAAAGTCAAAGTGAAGTCGCTCAGTCATGTCCGACTCTTCGTGACCCCATGTACTGCAGCCTACCAGGCTCCTCCATCCATGGGATTTTCTAGGCAAGAGTACTGGAGTGGGTTGCCATTGCCTCCTCCCTCCTTGTCTTTTAGCCACTGCCATTTTGGACTCTTTTCCCTATTCTAACTACCTAACAAAACCATTGCACAGGGCAATGGGTGGTAGACATTAAACATTCAATGTCTTAATAATAATAACAATACTGGCTGTTAATGGTGCTGTTAGGCAGCTACCGTTACCTTTTTCAACAAATATATGCTCTGGGTTGGACATGACTGAATTCAATATTACTAGTGTTGTGATGTCACAATTTCTTTAGGTCCCTGTTTCTTTGTGATAGAACTGGCAAACATCTTCCTCAAAGGAATATTTCAAAAACTGCTTGATATTATAACTTGGAATGCCATGTCACACACCAAGAAACAAACATATATCAAATGTCTACTTTTTAAATGTGCTTTGGGAAACTAGTGTTACAACATTAGAAGCTAAAACTCCCATCATGAAAGTTTCATATTTCTTATGAATATTGTAGCATTCTAACAGGTGAATGCAATAGTTTATTACTTTCATTAGCAAAATCTTGAACAAATGCTAAGGAAGCACAGAATTTTGGATTAGGCCTGCTCTGGTGCATGAAGGACAATTCTGTAAAGGAAGTGCCATTGTATCTGGGAATCAGAGAATGAAAAAAAGTTTAGCAGAAGAGGAGTGGGCTACACAAACAAATGGGACTATGAACCATCACCTCACCATGAGAAATTCAGTATTTGAATGAAATTGAATGACTAACCTCCAAAGGCATGTTGGGGTCAGAAATTTTAAACACACGCACATACAGCACAAACACAAAGACACATATGTACATTCATACAAATGCAATGCAAAATAACTAATGCATATTGCCTTAATGCATGCTGTCGTGTATTTAGAAGTATTTTTCTTCTTTTGGCATGAGGAGTTTCCTAAGAGTCCACTGATTCTCATACTGCACTTGTCTTTGCATCCTGATTTCATGTGAGGGTGGGTATAGACTCAAACTGCAGTTAACTGATTGCCAAGCACAGCCTGCTCTGGTTAAGGAAATAATGAGTTTGACTTGATACATATCCATAAAAGCTTGAAATGAGGTAAGAATCTCCTAACTTTTTTCATTAGAAACACACTTTTGAGTCCTCATACTCTTCAGATTTATGGTAAACTTAACTTCAGTCTTTCTTGACATAACTTCCTCTCCACAAGTTACTGTGAGAAGGTGAAACAACGTAACCCTGCAGTTCAAGGGTATGTACATGTACACCCCATGTGAATGCAAGCATATATGAGGGCATGATGAAAGTCGGGTGGGGAGAGCCCCACAGCTCATGGGTGTTTGGTCCATGGGTGTTTGATAAGAGTTGGTTGGTTTAGTCACTAAGTCGTGTCTGACTCTTGTGACCCCATGGACTGTAGTCTGCCTGGCCTCTCTGTCGTTGGGATTCTCCAACAAATAATACTGGAGTGGGTTGTTCCTGACAACCTTCCTGACAAATCTTCCTGTTGTTCCTGACAAATCTTCCTGACTCAGGAATCACACTCACGTCTCCTACATCAGGTCTCAAAGAATTGCAAGCAGATTCGTTACCAACTGAACTACGAAGGAGGCTCTGGTTGGTAAGAGTGAGAGTATAGAAATAGTGATCTTGCCTCTAGAAGTTTCTGTTTATCACATTTAGGATACAGAAGTCTCTTTTGAATTTGCCAGCATTCAATTTGGTTTTGACCTTTTAGTTCCTGCTGCCTCCCCAGAAATGATTTAGAAATCCAGACCAGAACCAAGGTGAACAAATTTAAAACACAAACCAAAAAAAAAAAAAAGTGTATTTTTAAAAACATATTTATGTTGCCACAAAACTCAGTAAATTAAGCATAATGTAGAAAGTTCCCAAATACTTCATCCTTTCCGCTCTCCCGATTCTTCCGTTATTAACATCTTGCATTAACCAGTACATTTGTTATAACTGATGAGCCAGTATTGATATAATATTTATAACTAAAGTTCATACATTGAGGTTTGTTCTTATGCTGTATATTCTATAAGTTTTTTTTAAAACCTATAATGACCTGTGTCCACCATTACAGTATCATGCAAGATAGTTGCATGCCCTAAATGTTCTCTGTGTCTCATTTACTCACCCCTAACTTCTTTCCTTGAAATCCTGGCAACCACTGATGTTTTTACTGTCTCCATTGTTTTGCCCATCATACAGTTGGAAAATATAGTATGTAGCCTTTTCTAATTAGCTTCTTTCACTTACCAATAGGCATTAAACATTTTTTATGTTCTTTCAACATTTAATTACTCATTTTTTATCAGTAAATAAATCCCATAGTATGGATGAACATTTCTGTTTATCCACTTACCAACTTAAAGACATCTTGGCTGATTCCACGTCTTGGAAATTATGAATAAAGCTGATATAAATATCAGTATGCTGTGTTTCATGTGAACATGTTTTCAGTTCATTTGGGTAGCTATTAAGAAGCACGATTGGCCTGCCATTTACCAAATCTTCTAAATGCTTGAAATATTTTGATAGTGCATTGATAAGCATTCTTATTATTGGTCTGGGAAAATTAAGGGAGATTATTATGCCATGTAGCATACTTAGTATATATTCTTCCATAGCCTGATGTCCCATCCTTTTCTGGTATACCAAAACTTTGTGAATTATATATGCACAAAATAACATCACTAATATACAGCATTTTTACTAAGATTTATAATTTTAACTTCACACATGCACAATTATTGTATAGCAATCCAAAACTTGAATTTTTTCTGGTAAACCAGGAATTGGAGAATGTATCTTAATATTTCAGACTTTTTAATATAATCTTCATTTTCTGATTCCTACAACTTACTTTCAGAACATAATCTGCTTTCGTTATCTTCAATTCTCACATTGCTTTTTCTCTTTTTTTCAATTCGTATGCCCTTTGGTTTAAAATTAAAAGTCCTATGTTGTCCAAAGAACTCTTTTTTCCCTTTACCAATATTTGTATGAATCTCATAAACCAGCAAAGCTCTCTCAAGCTGCTGTCAAATAAATTCTTCAGTACCTTCTCTGATACAGTTAGAGACATGATTGCTTGTGTTCTAATTGGCACCGCTGGTGTCCCAAAGAGGAAAAGTATATTTCTCTCTCAATATGGAATTTCTTTCCATATGCTAGAAACAGTACTTCTTGAGCTTCTTCAAGATTTTGTATATTTTATTCATACCAGGTCCCCAACACAGTGAGCCTCTAGTAGGACTCTGGGAAGTGGGGTAAGTCTTGCAGTATGTCTAGCATTGTAGAGATAGAAGATCTCTGTAGAGTGATGGGGGAAGGGAGAATTGAACACTTTGGAACTTGTCATTCTCTGAAAGGCAACTTCTATATACTTTCCCAAACCAAAGAAACACTGAAAGTGTGGTAAAGTTCTTGTTAGAAAGATTGAGATTATTATTGTTCTCGAAGTTTAGTTAATTTCTCCCTTGCACCACCTAAATCAAATTTCAGTTCAAGGACACTGAAACTGTAGGCTATGAATACACACTAAAGATTGCTCCTCTTACAATCTCAGGGCTGAATTTTTATGCACAAAGAATAATTATCAAGGCTCAGTCTCAGATTGTGTAAAATTTTATGTTTCAATAGTCTTTTCAATCAAAAAGATCAGTTGTTCCCCAACTACCACCTATTTCGCTTTGCAGTAATATCTATTTTTTTCCTAAAAATATTCATACTTTCTGGGTCATTTGTGAGACATTTTCTTACAATCTTCACATGTCTTATTTTTTTTAATGCCTTGCAATCTTTATATATTTAAGAGTGTTTAAAAGACCTTTTAGAACTAACACTCAAAAAAAGATGTCCCTTTTATTATTGGGGACTGGAATGCAAAAGTAGGAAGTCAAGAAACACCTGGAGTAACAGGCAAATTTAGCCTTGGAGTACAAAATGAAGCATAGCAAAGGCTAATAGAGTTTTGCCAAGAGAACACACTGGTCATAGCTAACACTCTCTCCCAACAACACAAGAGAAGACTCTATACATGGAGATCATCAGATGGCCCACATTGAAATCAGAATGATTATATTCTTTGCAGCCAAAGATGGAGGAGCCTATACAGTCAGCAAAAAACAAGACTAGGAGCAGATTGTGGCTCAGATCATGAACTCCTTATTGCCAAATTCAGACTTAAGTTGAAGGAAGTGGGGAAAACCACTAAACCATTCAGGTATGACCTAAATCCAATCCCTTATGATTATACAGTGGAAGTGAGAAATAGATTTAAGGGATTAAATCTGATAGACAGAGTGCCTGATGAACTATGGACAGAGGTTTGTGACATTCTATAGGAGACAGGGATCAAGATCATCTCCAAGAAAAAGAAATGCAAAAAAAGCAAAATGGCTGTCTGAGGAGGCCATAAAAGTAGCTGAGAAAAGAAGAGAAGCAAAAAGCAAAGGAGTAAAGGAAAGATATACCCATTTGGATGCAGAGTTCCAAAGAAGAGCAAGGAGAGATAAGAAAACCTTCCTCAGCGATAAGTGCAAAGAAATAGAGGAAAACAATAGAATGGGAAAGACTAGAGATCTCTTCAAGAAAATTAGAGATACCAAGGGAACATTTCATGCAAAGATGGGCTCAATAAAGGACAGAAATGATATGGACCTGAGAGAAGCAGAAGCTATTAAGAAGAGGTGGCAAGAATACATGGAAGAACTGTACAAAAAAGATATTCATGACCCAGTTAATCACAATAGTGTGATCACTCACCCAGACCCAGACATCCTGGAATGTGAAGTCAAGTGGTTTTAAAAAGCATCACTATAAACAAAGCTAGTGGAGATGATGGAATCCCAGTTGAGCTATTTCAAATCCTAAAAGATGATGCTGTGAAAGTGCTGCACTCAAAATGTCAGCAAAATTGGAAAACTCAGCAGTGGCCACAGGACTGGAAAAGGTCAGTTTTCATTCCAGTCTCAAAGAAATGCAATACCAAAGAATACTCAAACTACGGCACAATTGCACTCATCTCACATGCTAGTGAAGTAATGCTCAAAATTCTTCAAGCCAGGCTTCAATAGTATGTGAATCATGAAATTCCATATGTTCACGCTGATTTTAGAAAAGGCAGAGGAACCAGTGATCAAATTGCCAACATCCACTGGATCATCAAAAAAGCAAGAGAGTTCCAGAAAAACATCTACTTTTGCCTTAGTGACTATGCCAAGGCCTTTGACTGTGTGGATCACAATAAACTGTGGACAATTCTGAAAGAGATGGGAATACCAGACCAGCTGACCTGCCTCTTGAGAAACCTGTATGCAGGTCAGGAAGAAACAGTTAGAACTGGACTTGTAACAATAGATTGGTTCCAAATAGCAACAGGAGTATGTCAAGGCTGTAAATTGTCACCCCGCTTATTTAACTAATATGCAGAGTACATCACACAAAATGCCAGGCTGGATGAACCACAGCTGGAATCAAGATTGCCAGGCAAAATATCAATAACCTCAAATATGCAGATGACACCACCCATATGGCAGAAAGCAAAGAACAACTAAAGAGCCTCTTGATGAAAGTGAAAGAGGAGAGTGAAAAAGTTGGCTTAAAGCTCAACATTCAGAAAACGAAGATCATGCCATCCAGTCCCATCACTACGTGGGAAATAGATGGAGAAACAGTGGAAACAGTGGCTGACTTTATTTTTCTGGTCTCCAAAATCACTGCAGATGGTGATTGCAGCCATAAAACTAAAAGACTCCTTGGAAGGAAAGTTATGACCAACCTAGAGAGCATGTTAAAATACAGAGACATTACTTTACCAATAAAGGTCCATCTAGTCAAGGCTATGGTTTCTCCAGTAGTCACGTATGGATGTCAGATTTGGACTATAAAGAAAGCTGAGCATTAAAGGTTTGATGCTTTTGAACTGTGATGTTGGAGAAGACTCTTGAGAGTCCCTTGAACTGCAAGGAGATCCAACTGGTCCATTCAAAAGGAGATCAGTCCTGGGTGTTCCCTGAAAGGACTGATGTTGAAGCTGAAACTCTAATATTTTGGCCACCTGATGCAAAGAACTGACTCATTTGAAAAGACCCTGATGCTGGGAAAGATTGAGGACAGGAGGAGAATGGGTCAACAGAAGATGAGATGGTTGGATGGCATCACAGGCTCAATCGACACGAGTTTGGTTGAACTCTGGGAGTTTATGACAGACAAGGAGGCCTATACCAGGTGCAGTTCATGGGGTCGCCAAGAGTTGGACATGACTGACTGACTGAACTGAACTGAGATATATTTATTGTCATAGTATTTTGGGTTTAATATAAATCATCTTGAATTGTTCTTATTATACATTAGTCTCTTTCATTTGATTTCTTTGTTTCATTAGGCCCATGATTAAGAATTTTGAAATTTATATTGTCATTTCTCTGACTGAAACAAAAATAATGCATAAGTTTTCAGATAACCTGTTTGTATACAATCATCCTTCCTTACAATTTTTTTCCTTTGAGTGACTAAATATCCCTTTAAAAAGAGACTCATTCTCTGTTTCAACGAAATGAATAATTGGATCACTGCTTTTGGTTCAGTATAATCAGCTCAACTTAGGACTTGGGGCAGAACACTGGTCTAGTTTCATTTGTCTCTTTCATCTTTGGGCCTTTCTGAATTTTTTTTTGAGTGTAACTTGACTTACATAGTCCACATGCTGAGTGAATGTTTTATAGTGGATTTACCTTCTTTACACTTCTGGTAGGGTTGTAAACATTTTAATAGAAACTTGGGAAGAGGAATGTCAGGAACATCAATTCTGGTAATCCCATAGTACAATGACCTGATCTACTCCTTCATTTTTATCTTCATTACACACATGTTAATATTTATTTAAAAATAAATAGCTATAAAAATCATTTTATCTCCCTAAAAATTTTGTTTTTACATTCTCATGAGAACAAAAACCTACTTTCCATTTTAATATCACTTTTGTATTGAAGACTTAATGAGATATTTTCTTTTCATAGATCAAAATCTTTCATAACATAAATCTGAGAGTGGTGCTTTTAGTCTCCATCTAGTCATATGATTCATACTTATTTCAAATGAAAAAAGAGAGCATAGAATGTAAGGGCTGGGTGAAAAGGAGAAAAATGAAGAAAACATAGATACTTTAAGAGAGAGACAATTTTGAATTCTACTAAAAGTCTATTTTGCAATTTTTAATCTCCAGTAAAATGATGTATGATTAATTGAATGATCTTAAAACATACTTCTTTGGAATCAATATGCAGTAAACTATTGCACACTTTTTCCAAAAATCCAAAAATGTATTACTGCTAAGTCACTTCAGTCGTGTCCGACTCTGTGTGACCCCATAGACGGCAGCCCACCAGTCTAACTCACCCCTGGGATTCTCCAGGCAAGAACACTGGAGTGGGTTGCCATTTCCTTCTCCAGTGCATGAGAGTGAAAAGTGAAAGCGGAGTCGCTCAGTCGTGTCTGATTCTTAACGACCCCATGGACTGTAGCCCACCAGGCTCCTCCATCCATGGGATTTTCCAGACAAGAGTATTGGAGTGGGGTGCCATTGCCTTCTCTGAAAGATATATTATTTATAAGTAATTTGAAAATTCAATATTTTTTGCATTGTTTATACATATATATTTTAATTTTTTAAATTTTAAAATCTTTAATTCTTACATGTGTTCCCAAACATGAACCCCCCTCCCACCTCCCTCCCCATAACATCTCTCTGGGTCATCCCCATGCACCAGCCCCAAGCATGCTGTATCCTGCGTCAGACATAGACTGGCGATTCGATTCTTACATGATAGTATACATGTTTCAATGCCATTCTCCCAAATCATCCCACCCTCTCCCTCTCCCTCTGAGTCCAAAAGTCCATTATACACATCTGTGTCTTTTTTGCTGTCTTGCATACGGGGTCGTCATTGCCATCTTTCTAAATTCCATATATATATGTTAGTATACTGTACTGGAGCCGATTATACAGAGTGAAGTAAGCCAGAAAGAAAACACCAATAATGTTTTAAACAGCTTGAGAAATGTAAACAATAATTTATATTCTTGCTTATTACCTGAATCTGATAAAAATTATGCATATTTTTAAGTAGCATGGATAAAAGAACACATGCAAAGTGAAACTTTAGAGCTATAAGTGGTGCAGTACAATGGAAAAGGACACAGCCATAGTATTGGGGTTTATAGTTATCTTCTGTCACTTACTACCTGTGAGACTTTGTTACTTCATGCTGTATTCCTCAGTTTCCTCATCTTCAGTATGATTAGCAGTACCTACCACGTAGGGGAAATTCTATGAAGATTCAGTGTATCAATCCATGTAAAACCCTTAAAACTATGTCTATCACAACATAAAAACTAGACCAATTTTCATTCTTTTCAATGAACACACATTTTTCAAATGGCCAACATGTGTCTGGACCAATTGCATTTTATATTTGTTCTATGTAATGTGAAATGGGTTTATGGCATATCTGTATAGCCAGTGCAGATTCATATTCAGACTGTGTAATGTACAGAATCAAATGGAGAAAAAAAAAAAAAAAACTCCACACATGTTTTTTCCAAAATCTTATTACCCGAGCTGCCATCCATATAAGATAAACTTAAATTTTACTTTGTATATTAATTTATCTTGTTTTAACTTTTGTTTAAAGGAAAAAAGGTACTTTATAATTCTGTAATAATTTGAGTACGGGGAGTAAAATGGGAGATAGATATATTAAAGGAAACTTGGATGTCTGAAGTATCTGGTTTCCAATGAGTCTCATTAGCTCATGTAGAGAAAAAAGGTGCCATTTGAACTAGTAGTTTGAAAAAGCAGTTGTAAGAACATTATCATAAAACAATTTTATTTATGCCTTTGAGTACCTTTTAAAATGTAATCAGTGGTTATCAGATTTCCCCTGATTTTGGATCAAATCTTGGGTGCACTTGCCTTTTTAATCTTATATATACATATATATATATATATACACACACACATAATATCAAAAGGAAAATATTAGTCACTCAACTGTATCCAACTCTTTACAATCCCATGGACTGTAGCCCACTAGGCTCCTCTGTACATGGAATTCTCCAGGCAACAATACTGGAGTGGGTTGCCATTCCCTTCTCCAGGGAATCTTCCCAACCCAGGGATTGAACCTGGGTGTCCTGCATTGCAGGCAGATTCTTTACCACTTGAGCCACCAGGAAAGCCCATATATATATATATGTGTGTGTGTATACATATATATAATCTCTCTCTATCTATCTGTCTCTATATATGTTATATATTAACATATATATGTTATATAACATATATAATATTTTGAGATGTGATGCAATACAGCAATCTTCATAGCTAGTTCTTTTTAGGCTTAAGAATTTTTAATGAAAATCAGGTTAACATTTTCCAGTATAATTTTCTAAGGACATTTTTTACTTATCACTTTTGAATATAAAATCATGTTAAAATGGATTAGAAGTCATTAGTCTTTTCCCACATATATACTCAAAGTCCATAGCCACATGCCCTGGTCCTTCAGGATTTCTTTCACCAGCTGTTCTTAGCAGTGAAAGTTAGTGGGGGGCAGCCCTGAGGATTTTGTAGTTCAGCAAATGTCCAGTAGGGGGATGAGATTCCACTATCTCTATTCCCTGTTTACTACGCTTTTTTTTTTTTTTTAAGAAAACACGTTTATCTACTTTTTGGCTGACAGGTCTTAGCTGTGGCATGCAGAATATTCTATCTTTGTTGTGGCAAACAGGATCCTAGTTCCATGACCAGGAATAAAACCTTGCATTGGGAGTGTGGAGTCTTAGCCACTGAACCACTAGGGAAGTCCCTGTCATTGCTTTTGTGGTGGGAATAATTAATATCTAACTCTCAGGAATCTTGACAGTTTTGATAAAGCATTGCTGTCTGTGTTCACTACACTGTGCATTAGCTCTCCAGAACTTCTTAGCTGCACGTTTGTGCCCTGAAACACCTCTTCCATTCCCCAACTCCCAGTACCATCCTGGCAACCAGCACTCCCCTTTCTAGTTTGGCTTCCTTAGACTCACATGAAAGCCACAATCATACAATGTCTTACTTTGGATTATCTTATCCAGGGAAAAGCATGCTGTCAGAAATGAAAGACACTCCTCCTTCTCATGACTGCATACTTGATTGTACATCTGTATTTGTAATCTTTATCCATTTGATCTGTTACAGGCAGGTAGGTTTCTGTACCTTGACATATTGTGAATAATGCTGCAACAAACCTGGGAGGGCAGATATCCCTTTGATATTTTCATTACTTTTGCATAAATACTCAGAAGTGGAATTGTATGATCATATGGCAACTCCATTTTTTTTTTTTGAGGCCCCCTTACCTGTGTGCTTGGGAGTCGCCTTTCCAAGTTCATCCCCTCAAAGGCTCACAATGATGACATAAGTGACTCCCAGTTCTGTCACTTTTTCTCCTTCCCCATGAAGTTTGGTGGTGAGACCTGGAAAGCTAGAGTTGTGGAGGAAGTAAAGGCTGTAGCAGAGATAAATTCTACTGTCTCTTGACTAGTTGCTAAGGATCTTTTTAGAGCTGGGATCACATCATCTCTTCCTGTCAGCTGTTGGTCTTAATTTCCATGTCAGAAGCTCTGCTCAATCTGCGGTTATTTGAGTGAAAATGCAGTTACATTAATAAAGAAGATTCTTTCTCTTTCCTATAAACTTATTTATCTTTTGAATACTAAATCTCAATATTATTGATGGGACATATTGAATTCTGAAATATTCTTTTACAATATTTCTATCAAAGAATGAAAAAGCAAAAATTATATTTGCAGAAATACAATGCATTGAAATTTTAAAGGAATGTGATCCAAACCATAAAATAAACTGACTTTATATTGAATAGAACTATTGACTAAATTGAAGAAATTGTAGTATAGGACTAATCTTCCAAGTGCGTGAACAAATTTTTAAGAAGAATAAGAAGGAATAGCTCTTACTAGTATAACTCTTATTAATGTTTCAGCCTTATACACCAATTCGAGAATTTGTTATTTATTATGTAGCATCTTCTATTCAAAATCATTCAGTGAATCTTTCAGTTATTAATTGCACATGGGATTTGTTTTTGTGTTATGATAGCCCTTCTAGAGATGAAGTTATAACACAGGCTATGTGAAAATTTACAAGGTGCTAATGAGCTTTCTTCAAACACCACAAATTATTTAAGTAACTTAATGCTGTTACTATTTTTACAGTGTCAGAGGAGTTTTCACATTAATGTGAGGCAGCCACATAATTTATTTCTCTGTTTTCAAACTTTAAAGTACAAATGAAAAACAGAAGCATAAAGTCAAAGAGAATGACAAAATTTATTTCTCTCCAATGTTTATGTTAAAAATGTTTTTAATCCAGAGAAATATAATACAAATATTACTGTTATAATCTTTAATCTGAAAACTTTTATTATACATTTGAGACGGGCATGTGTAAAGGGATATTAACACATTTAAATCTAATATTTAATTTCTACTGATTTTGGGTTTATACACTATATTGAGATTTGATCCATGTATATATTTATACAAAAAACCTCTCTGTGTGGGCTGTTCTCATTCATTCACACTTGAAGGTCAATTTTTGTCTTGGATGGAAATGTAAGCATTGGGTTACTATTAGTTTTCTATTTTCTTAAGGAACCCTGGGACTTGAGAGCTAAGTTTAATTTTCAGTCACAAGCAGAGCTAAAGGCCAGAAGAGAAAGGCAATTTCACAGGATAAGTGGAGGCTGAGCTCTTAGTCTAGCACCAACATCGGGCTCTTGAGATTATGGGATATTTACCCATACTGTTCTTAACCTAACCATTGGGAGAATGGGACGTGGAGGGGAAGACAACACTTCTGTTAATAATATCTATCTCATTGAGTGAAGAAGGTAACCAGTACAAAATTTCAAACCTACACACAATTAAATTCTCACAAAGGAAATAGCTGAAATCAGTTTAACACTGATCTTCCCATGACTGAGTTTCTAAAGACATATTCTACTTGCATGGCAGTTTAGTTAATACTTCTTGAGAACAAGCCCTGGGGCCTGCCAGGCTCAAGGCTTAATTCCAGCTTCAATGCTTACTAACTGTAGGTTCTTAAACAATTTCCTCATACTCTCTAAACCTCAGTTTCCTCATTTCTGAGATGTGAATGCTAGTAATGCATATTTCCTAAGATGGTTTCTAGGCTTCAATTAGTTAATAAAATTTAAGTGTTTAGCTGAGTGCCTGACACAGATTTTAAATTTCAGTAAGTTTATATACTTTATTGCTTTTGATAAATAATATGATGTATGGCCTAAATCAGGTGAGTATTGGACTGCAAGGAGATCCAACCAGTCCATTCTGAAGGAGATCAGCCCTGGGATTTCTTTGGAGGGAATGATGCTAAAGCTGAAACTCCAGTACTTTGGCCCCCTGATGAGAAGAGCTGACTCATTGGAAAAGATTCTGATGCTGGGAGGGATTGGGGGGAGGAGGAGAAGGGGACGACAAAGGATGAGATGGCTGGATGGCATCACTGACTCGATGGACGTGAGTCTGAGTGAACTCCAGGAGTTGGTGATGGACAGGGAGGCCTGGCATGCTGCGATTCATGGGGTTGCAAAGAGTCAGACACGACTTAGTGACTGAACTGAACTGAATAATATCAACACTACAAAATAATAGTGATCTTTTATTGTGTGAGAGTTGGAATATAAAGAAAGCTGAGCACTGAAGAATTGATCTGTGGTGTTGGAGAAGACTCTTGAGAGCCCCTTGGACAGCAAGAAAATCCAACCAGTCCATCCTAAAGGAGATCAGTCCTGGATGTTCACTGGAAGGACTGATGTTGAAGCTGAAACTCCAATACTTTGGCCACCTGATGCGAAGAGCTGACTCATTTGAAAAGACCCTGATGCTGGGAAAGATTAAGGGCAGGAGGAGAAGGGGACGACAGAGGATGAGATGGTTGAATGGCATCACTGACTCAATGGACATGAGTTTAGGTAAACTCGGGAAGTTGGTAATGGACAGGGAGGCCTGGTGTGCTACGGTTCATGGGGTTGCAAAGAGTTGGGCATGACTGAGCAACTGAACTGAACTGAATATGATTTGAGAAAATCTCAGTACTTTATATGTTAAATTCTTTTAACAACTCTAGATAGAGATGAATAAAGTGGTGCTTACAGAGCCTAAATAACTGAAGTCTTCAAACCAGCAAAAAAACCTAACTCATGGCTGAAGCTTAAGACACATCTGAGCCTTAATTGTAGATGGCAATTAATGTGCTTATATTAGCAAGAACAAGTGCTAGGTTCTACCTTAAATTATCATTTTTAAGTCTTTGAAATTGCAGCTGCTTTATTTGTAAGTAAAGCAAATCCAGATCAGGTTTGGAGACACCGAGCACACTAATTGTTTTTGATTTTAAAGCCACAATTGCAAACATATGTACCTTGTACATTTCTGTTAGGATTTTGGACATGTACCACAGGCTAGCATTTTGCCTTGACATTGCTCCTCTGCAAACAGATGGCAAATTCCTTGCTAACTTTCAATTAAGTCTTTTTTTTTTTCTAGAAGCATTTAAATTATTAAGCATCTGGAAATTTTGGATGCGTGCAATATTATGGAGACAGGAAAATAAATCTTTGATAGTCTGAAGTAACTGGATAATTCCTGGACTGACAACATATTTCCTCTAAGGTTTCACATTCACTTTCTCATTGTTTCTTTCACTTGGGCTGGATTCTCATAAAGACAGCTCTAATCTATAGTGTAGATTTTGTTTTCTAACCTAACTCTGGCTTCATAGCTGTAAATGGCTAATGAAAAACATTTAAATATTGTATTTCATATTTCAAAATGAACACTTGTGTTTCTTTCAACAGAATATTATTATACAAAATAAAAAGACAAGCACCGTTAACTTTGAAGATTGAGTTTGGAAGTTAACACTTTATTTGATTTTAACCAAAAATTCTCTCCTTGTATATAAGGTGCATGAATTTCAATTCAGTAACTATATAAGTAGGATAACAGGGAAAATTAAGGATGTTACCTCAATATCATATACTCAGAAAATCTTTATATCTTCTACCAGCTTATTATTTTTCTTTGCAGTTATTTTTACTGATAAGAACTGATCATAAAAATGTTCATATCATAAGCGGGTTTCAAGGTTATTGAGTTGAGTATCTTTGTATCACAGGTTCAAAAAATAAAGACCAAGAACATTAATAGAAGTTTCCAAAATGACACAGATAATGGAAGAACTTAAACCTTGATCAGTTTAAGGTTAAGTTCTATTTCCATCCCACATGAATTGTCCTTACTAATTGCCAATTATGTAAACAACATTATAGTGTATTGTAATATTAAGGCCACCTCATAATCTATCTTCAACATGACTTGTATGATCATTTATAGTGTGTTTTTTTTTTTAATTTCTAGGACCTTTGCATAAGAATCAAATGTTTTTCTCTCATAGGCATGATCCTGTATGAGTTTTAGAATTCAATCCAATCGTTGGGTTTACGGCCAATACCTGTGTGTAGCAGTTCTGGGTTACCTGGTGAATTTCTCCATTTCAAAGCTCTGATTTGTTGGCCCTGAGGATATTTACTTTGAAGGAAAAATTATAGTCATGTTCAGATCACTATTGATATTACTAGATGGATTCCTCTCACCTGACCAATTAACTCTGACTCTGGCCATAGATTTAAATTTTCTTTTAGGGTCACTCACACTCAGTCAAAAACTGTAACCTCATCTGTTGAAAGGAAAACTCCCACAGTTATAGGATGGCTCTCTACGGTTAACACTAGGCTATGGTCATTTAAGTTTAAAACCTCCGCTATGTTGAAAACAAATCATACTAAGCATAATCAGTCTAGTAACACTAGGAAACTAGGCTGTGTGCTTTATGGACAGTGCTAGTATATAATTTCCTTGAAAGACCAGGATTGGTGCAGAATAGACTAAGTCAGATGACCTGAGATATTACAGGGCTGCACCTAAGGGAAGTTTTTGGTTTAATTCTTACTTATGACTTTACTAATACTGCTAGCTATGTTATTTGTATTTCTCGTCTTTTATAAAAATTGTTTCTTACATTATTAAGTATGTGACTGAACCGCTGATGAAATAACATATAGTTCCATATGAGAACAATGGTTGTTAATAGTGTAACTCTAGATATGAGAAGAAGCAACAAGAGGGAATATTTTCCTGGACCATAAAAGGCTAATACAGACAGGTGGTCCAGAGACTTTTGGATGCTGTTTATGGCCTAGTCCAGTAACATCACATTGAATGGCCTCCCAGCAAAATCTTTGCCAGACCTGGGAATGAGCATTCTCAGCACCATGGGGTAAAATGGTCATGAAATGCACCCCCAAATCATGGTCAAACTTATTACTATTAAGGGGCCCTGCCAACTGGAAACGCACTTGCCATATGTCTCTACACATATTAAATCATGGCCACTGCAGTTGCTAATCTCCAACACCCCTGAAAGGAGTTCTGGGTGGAAAACAAGTATGAGGCACTCTGTGCTCTGGAAAAAACTGGAAGAACAGGCCTTCAGAAAGTTAGATATTTTCAGGTTTTATGAGTCCCAATTCCTGCATCTTCTCATACCTAGAGAAACACTAACATCATTAATGGTGACATCTGCTTTGGCTATTAAGGAGAATATTACAATTACAAGTTAAAATAGAGTAGCTATCTTTGAGTCCTTTTGCAGCACTGAGGCCCCACCCAGGTGGAGGATGGTAATTTCAGGCTGAGCACAAGATTCCCAGAGCACTGCCTTGCTGTCTCACCACCAGTCAGTAAGAAGAAAGTCACACACCTTGCAGCCCTCACCCCAAATTTTGCCTTCCTTTTCTGGGCCCATTGATGACCACCCTTTTGGCCCCTGTCTGTTTCATCTCTGACAGTCTCCAATAGTTTCAGGCTAAATTGCTGTTACTAGGATGGTCAAGGCTGGTTTCTATCCCTGGGTTGGGAAGATCTCCTAGAGGAGGCCATGGCAACTCACTTCAGTATTCTTGTCTGAAGAATCCCCATGGAAAGAGGAGCCTGGTGGGCTGTGTTCCATGTGATCACAGAGAGCTGGACACAACTGAAGGGGCTTAGCACACAGCACACATCATCTATTATCTTCTACAGAATGTAAAACATAGTAACATTCTATTTTGGGCCTCTGTTTACTAGAAATAATTGGGTAAAAAAGAAATGACAGCAGATAATTCAGGAGAAGATATAAATCAAACCTATACAGAACTGCATGAGGAAGTATGTATATTAACACACACCCACACACAGTCACTCAATAAACATTTACATATATATTTGTACAGGTCTGTACAAATACACAACTGCACCTGAAAAATTATGTGGACTGTGATAGAAGATTTGGTGTAAAATTACTAAGATATATACAATACGAATATTTATTTAAGATCCATTATTGTTGACCCTTCTCAGTAGAAGAACATTTCCTTGTGGAAAGAGATTTTTGCTGCTGACCAAGATGGACCCCCCAAAAAAAATACTCCACAGGGCAGAGTTGTAATGCACGCGTGCTTCAGGGCCCTCAGGTCTAATATCAGATCCTTTTCAAATTCTACTTTATGGTATTCCTATTTCATTTTTATCCTTAAGTAACTACAATATGTGAAAATGAAAGTGAAGTCGCTCAGTCGTATCCGACTCTTTGCGACCCCATGGACTGTAGCTTATCAGGCTCCTCCATCCATGGGATTTTCCAGGCAAGAATGTTGGAGTGGATTGCCATTTCCTTCTCCAGGGTATCTTCCTGACCCAGAAATTGAACCCAGGTCTCCCACATTGCAGGCAGACGCTTTACCATCTGAGCTACCAGGGAAGCCCAATATGTACTACATATGTACCATGACCATTAATCTATTAGCTGTGTTGTCAAACATTTTGGAGAGAGTTTTATTTTGAAATGTTTCAGATATATAAAATGTATAAAAAATATAAAAATACTTATCTCCACTATTAGCAAATAAAAGTGAAAGTGTTAGTTGCTCAATTGTGTCTGAGTCTTTGCAATGTCACAGAGCCCGCCAGGCTCCTCTGTCCATGGAATTCTCCAGGCAACAGTACTAAAGTGGGAGGCCATTCCCTTTACCAAGGGATCTTCCCAATCCAGGGATGGAACCTGTATCTCCTGCACTGCAGGTAGATTCTTTATCATCCAAGCCACCAGGAAAGTTCCTATTAGCAAATAAAACTTAAGAGTTAAATATTTACCAATTGTATTCCTCTTCCACACAGAGGTGCTTTAAATTCTGAATTCATGTTTATTGAATTTCTTGAATTTCCTCTTGAATTTCTGTATATTTTACTAAATGTATCTGCACCCTGAACCACTGTGAACAAACTAGAACTATTCATATCAACATAAATGAGTCCTAAAAGCATATTTTTATGTAAAAAAAAAAAAGAAGGTAGTGGTAAAAAAAAATACAGTATATAAATAGTAATCATATAAAACTTTGCCTAATTTTGCATATATGTATAAACATTTTATATCTCCCTATGTATTTCCTAGTTCAGATCTACTTCATGTGCCTGACTAAACAATGCATCATATTTTATGTAATAAAAACTCTCCTCCCTGCTTGCACTCACTTATAGAGTTATGTGAACTTGTTTCTATGACCTAGCAAGAGTGAGCAATGTACCCAATTACTGTCTTTATTATTTCAAATCCCTTAGATGGGACTATTATTGTTTCCTCATGTCTCCTGACATCGAATATTGTGCCATAGCATCTAAGAGCTTTATTTACGAAGATACACACTACTTCTTAGTGTTTGGATTTGTGTGTGTGTGTGTGTGTACAAATGTTTGCATGCTAATGTCATTCACACCAATGGGTTCACTCTCTCTTCTTGCTGCTGACACTTTATCACTACTTGGCAGGAATATGCATATGTCTTTTAAATATCAATCATCCCTCTGTTATACAATGCTATGTGTTGAATATCTGCTCACCAATAGCTTTTCTCTCTGAATATATTTTGCCTAAGAATCACAACTTCTGATATATGTGAAATAAATATATTTCTCTGTTCAATGAATCACTTAAAGCTTTAACACAAAGATCTTCATAAGATATGGGAGACTGTTTGAATATAATCTTATTAAGCTGGGTTGCTGCTGTTTCTCTTCCTCTGATTTTGTCACAAAAAGCAATTGTTTTGCATTCTTGTGTTATAAAAACAGAACTAGCACACAGAATAAAACTAACAATGGAATTAATTATTTTGTGCAAAAATAAGAAACAACAATAATCCAAAGAAAAAGAAAGAGTACCACTGAATAGTTATTTCTGAAAAGATTTCTAAGAAGATTTCCCACTAGAATTAAATAATATAATATCCAAAGTTACCTTTAACTCTTATCAAAAGTCCCATTCTCTTGTGAGAGCAAAAACAATCACATCAGACACATATATTGAAGAAATGTAATGAAGAGCTATGAAACTTAATTGAAGTGCTCTTGGCCATTAGGGTCAGGCCTTTTGTGGATTAGAGGTACAAGCTATTAGGCCTCACTCTTACTATTGCTATTTAATGTCAGTTTATTATCGGTGAGTGCATGTTCTCCTGCTCCATTTAAATTAGTCAAAATGATATTTTGAAATGTGTAAATACAGATTCAACCTTGGGGAAATTTGCTAACAATATTAAAGAATCAAATTTATAAGTAAGAAAATTGGCATTTTATTGGTACTGATGGATACAATCTTAACATTTTTCATTATTATCTACATTTACATTTAAATAAGAAATAAAAAGACTAAATTATTTTGAAAATGTATATTTTAATAAATGCTTTAGTTAGAAAATAGTTTCATTAAGTTAATAATCCATTATTTCACTAGAATAAATTCTATTTGCCTTCAGCCTGTCTATATTTAAAATATTTCAAAGCCTCATAGGGGTAGGGGTATGAGGAGTACAAACTATTATGTATAAAACAAGCTACAAGGATATGTTGTTCAATGAAGGAAATGTGGCCAGTATTTTATAATAACTATAAGTGGAGCATAGCTTTTAAAATTGTGATTCACTGTGCTATATATCTGTTAACTTATATAATGTTGTATATTAACTATATTTCAATAGAAAAAAATTCAAAGCCTCATCATTTATCTTAAAGTTACACACATACAAACACACAACAGACAGTACTTGTTTGGGCCTATATAATAGAATTTGTTCTTTTTGTTTCAGTTGAATCATTTTTTTTCTCTTCTTTGACCTGAAGTAATAGTTTTCCTTTTGATAATTCTTCCAGTCATTCTGGTTGCAGGAGTTTCACAGATGCCTCTATGAGGAAGTAGGTGGAGGTCAGAACTTCACACGAGCGGAGCAGGTGGACAATGCATCTTTCACTGCATCTCTCCACTGAGATAAGACCTTGACCTTGCTAAGCAGTACTCACTAGATATATATGAAGAAATGTAGAATAAAATAAAGTACATAAAAATTGAGTACAGGAGAACTGATAAAATGAATGAGGTACATAGTCATTTATGAATGTTACTATCTTTCAAACATAAAAGGACTAGATGAAATTAAAAGTTATGAACTATTGACATTTCTTGTAATATATAATTGTCCAAAAACAAAATGGGTGTTTAATAGTTCCAGTGGTTTTCAGGTAACAAGTCTGGATGTTTATTAACACTTTCCCCCATTCCACAAACACACACACACATATGCATTCACACTGACTTTTTCTTTGGAAAGCAATATTTTGGTATCAGCTCTGAATAGTTTTGATACAACTTATAAGAAAAACTTAGGTTATGTGTAATGTTAATGATATGATTGACCATACATAAAAAAATAAGATCAAGGAAACAATTTTATTCCACAGAAATCTTTACTATTGCCTTAGGCCTTTCCTTTGCTTTTATATAATTTTTATCAGTAACTTAAACATTTTAATCGATGTAAAGATAACAAATACTTAATATTCTGGATGAAAGAATCTTAATCCAAAATGATCCTGACAGATTTGAACACATAACTAATATGACGTTTATATTCAAAGGAAATAATTATATTGCCTTGTTAGTAAAGGCTAATAGATGAAGTCATAAAACAACTGAGAGAGCAATAATTTAAATAAAATATATAATTAATTAAATAAAATCTATAATAAGGTCACAAAATTCACCATTTCACAAGGACTATTAGATATAAAAAGACAAACTGAAGCTAAGAACAGAATCTCTTTCTAAATAAAAGTTATTTTTATTGTACTTGAAACTTTTATTACCAAAAAATGGATTAGTATATTGATGTATTTGTAGACAGTGAAAATAATTTAGCCAAGGAAAACAAAAAACTGTATGTGATATTACAAATAATCAAAGAAATAAACATAAGTAAAATAAATAAATGCAACATTTGTTCTCTGAAAAAAATAAAATAAGGCAAAAATCTTTAGCTAGACTGAGCAAGAAACAAAGAAAAAGAGACACACACAAAAGATATCAGTGATTAGACATCACAGGTAGCTGCATGTGTAAACAAAAGTTATATTAACTTTTGAGGATTCTAATAAAGTACTAACATTTCTATTAAAAGATAACTTGCATGCAAATCACAAAAAAACCTGGATTCCTCTATAAATTCTAAATAAATTAGAATATTCATAATGAAACTCACAAGGAAAACACAAGACCCAATTAAAAATTAAAATGAAGTGCTACAAGATATTCCTAAAACATATCATTTCAATTGCAATCAAAGTTTTCAAGATCACATATAAGAGAGGGTACTCTCCAGTTCATTCAGTAGTAGTAGATTACTTTTATACCAAAAAGAGATAGAAACTATATCAAGGAGTATAATAGTCCCTTTATTCCTTAACAAAGAGTGTAACTTCTTTAACAAACTACTAATGCTACATTCCAGCAGTATAAGTAATAATTAATTCAATATGAAAAGTTGATTTTATCCTTGGAATGGACAAGGATAAATAAACAAATGAAATATGTTGTTGCTATTCAGTCACTCAGTTGTGTCTGACTCTGTGAACCCATGGACTGCAGCACACCTGGTTTCCCTGTCCTTCACTGTCTCCTGGAGTTTGCTCAAACTCTTGTCCTTTGAATTGGTGATACCATCTAACCATCTCATCCTCTGTCATCCACTTCTCCTCCTGCCTTCAATCTTTCCCAGCAGCAGGGTCTTCTCCAATGATTCGGCTCATTGCATTAGGAGGCCAAGTTATTGGAGCTTCAGCATCAGTCATTCTGATGAATATTCAGGGATAATTTCCTTTAAGATTGACTGGTTTGATCTCCTCTCTGTCCAAGGGACTCTCAAGAGTCTTCCCCAACACCACAGTTTGAAAGCATCAATTCTCTGGCACTCAGCCTTCTTTATGGTCCAAATCTCATATTTATACATGACTACTCATAAAAACATATCTGACTATACAGACATTTATCAGTAAAGTGATGTCTCTACTTTTGAATATGCTGTGTGGGTTTGCCATAGCTTTTCTTCTAAGGAGCAAGAGTTTTAATTTCATGGCTGTAGTCACTATCCACAATGATTTTGAAGCCCAAGACAGTAAAATCTGTGACTGTTTCCATTGTTTTCCAACATATTTGCCATCAAGTGATGGGGCTGGATGTCATGGTTTTAGTTTTTTGAATGTTGAGTTTTAAGCCAGCTTTTTCACTCTCCTCTTTCACCTTATTCAGTTTGGTTCAGTTCAGTCGCTCAGTCGTGTCCAGCACTTTGTGACCCCATTGACCACAACACACCAGGCCTCCCTGTCCATCACCAACTTCCGGAGTTTACTCAAACTCATATCCATTGAGTCAGTGATGCCATTCAACCATCTCATCCTCTGTCGTCCCCTTCTCCTCCTGCCTTCAATCTTTCCCAGCATCAGGGTCTATGCAAATGAGTCAGCTCTTCGCATGAGGTGGCCAAAGTACTGGAGTTTCAGCTTCAGCATCAGTCCTTCCAATGAACATTCAAGACTGATCTCCTTTAGAATGGACTGGTTGGATCTTCTTGCAGTCCAAGGGACTCTCAAGAATCTTCTCCAACACCATAGTTCAAAAGCATTAATTCTTCCATGCTCAACTTTCTTTGTAGTCCAATTCATATCCATACATGACTACTGGAAAAATCATAGCCTTGACTAGACCTAGATAGAGTATTCAAAAGCAGGGACATTACTTTGTCAACAAAGGTCCATCTAGTCAAGGCTATGGTTTTTCCAGTAGTCATGTATGAATGCGAGACTTGGACTATGAAGAAAGCTGAGCAGCAAAGAATTGATGTTTTTGAACTGTGGTGTTGGAGAAGACTCTTGAGAGTCCCTTGGACTGCAAGGAGATACAACCAGTCCATTCTGAAGGAGATCAGCCCTGGTATTTCTTTGGAAGAATGATGCTAAAGCTGAAACTCCAGTACTTTGGCCACCTCATGCAAAGAGATGACTCATCAGAAAAGACTCTGATGCTGGGACGGATTGGGGGCAGGAGGAGAAGGGGATGACAGAGGATGAGATGGTTGGATGGCATCACGGACTTGATGGACGTGAGTTTGAGTGAATTCCAGGAGTTGGTGATGGGCAGAGCGGCCTGTCATGCTGCAATTCATGGGGTTGCAAAGAGTCGGACACGAATGAGTGACTGAACTGAATTGACTAGACAGACCTTTGTTGGCAAAGTAACATATCTGCTCTTTAATATGCTATCTAGGTTGGTCGTAACTTTTCTCCCAAGGAGTAAGCGTCTTTTTGTTTCATGCCTGCAGTCACCATCTGCAGTGATTTTGGAGCCCCCAAAAAATAAAGTCTGCCACTGTTTCCACTGTTTCTTCAACTATTTGCCATGAAGTGATGGGACCAGATGCCATGATCTTTGTTTTCTGAATGTCGAGCTTTAAGCCAACTTTTTCACTCTCCTCTTTCACTTTCATCAAGAGGCTCTTTTGTTCTGCTTCACTTTCTGCCATAAGGGTGGTGTCATCTGCATATCTGAGGTTATTGATATTTCTCCCGGCAATCTTGATTCCAGCTTGTGCTTCTTCCAGCCCAGCATTTCTCATGATGTACTCTGCATAGAAGTTAAATAAGCAGGGTGACAATATACAGCATTGACATACTCCTTTTCCTATTTGGAACCAGTCTGTTGTTCCATGTCCAGTTCTAACTGTTGCTTCCTGACCTGCATACAGGTGAGCTGCATGCAGTCCATGGGGTCGCTAAGAGTCAGACACAACTGAGCGACTTCACTTTCACTTTTCATTTTCATGCACTGGAGAAGGAAATGGCAAACCACTCCAGTGTTCTTGACTGGAGAATCCCAGGGATGGGAGAGCCTGGCTGGCTGCCATCTAAGGGGTTGCACAGAGTCGGACATGACTGCAGCAACTTAGCAGCAGCAGCAGCAGCAAGGAAGATAATGGCAACCTTCTTCAGTGCTCCCAAGTTTACAGCTGGCCACCACTGTACCAGGCCTCTACCGGAGCCTCTCAGACACTCATGAAGGGTCTGGGTAAGTCTCTTGTAGGGTCCCAGCTCCTTTCTTCTGGATCCTGGTGCACACAAGGTTTGTTTGACTCCTTTGTGTGTCTTTGGCAGGAATGGCATTTGATTCTAAACTTGATTTTGCCCCTCCTACCATCTTGATAGGGCTTCTCCTTTGCCCTGGGACAAGGGATACTTCCTAAGAGCTGCTCCAGCATGGCACAGCTGTTGCTCCAGAGCCGCACAGACTAAGAAAGCATCACTAACAAACAAAGCTAGTGCAGATGATGGAATCCCAGTTGAGCTATTTCAAATCCTAAATGATGATGCTGTGAAAGTGCTGCACTCACTATGCCAGCAAATTTGGAAAACAGCAGTGGCCACAGGACTGGAAAAGGTCCGTTTTCATTCCAATCCCAAAGAAAGGCAATGCCAAAGAATGCTCAAACTACTGCACAATTGCACTCATCTGACACACTAGGAAAGTAATGCTCAAAATTCCCCAAGCCAGGCTTCAGCAATACCTAAACTATGAACTTCCAGATGTTTGAAACAGCAGAGGAACCAGAGATCAAATTGCCAACATCTGTTGGATCATTGAAAAAGCAAGAGAGTTCCAGAAAAACATCTATTTCTCCATTATTGACTATGCCAAAGCCTTTGACTGTATGGATCACAACAAACTGTGGAAAATTCTTAAAGAGATGGAATACCAGACCACTTTACCTGCCTCCTGAGAAATCTGTGTGCAGGTCAGGAAGCAACAGTTAGAACTGGATATGGGACGGCAGACTGGTTCCAAAGAGTCAAAGGAGTACATCAAGGCTGTATATTGTCACCCTGCTTATTTAACTTCTATGCATAGTACATCAAGAGAAAAGCTGGGCTGGATGAAGCAGAAGCTGGAATCAAGATTGCCGGGAAAATCTTCCCTGCTGGCTCAGAGGGTAAAGTGCCTGCTCGCATGCGGGAGACCCAGGTTTGATCCCTGGGGCAGGAAGATCCACTGGAGAAGGAAATGGCAACCCACTCCAGTACCCTTGCCTGGAAAATTCCACAGACGGAGAAGGCTTCGATCCATGCGGTTGCAAAGAGTCAGATACGATTGAGCGACTTCACTTTCACTTTCAGATATGCAGATGACAACCCCCCCTTATGGCAGAAAGCAAAGAAGAACTAAAGAGCCTCTTGATGAAAGTGAAAGAGAGTGAAAAAGTTGGCCTAAAACTCAACATTCAGAAAACTAAGATCATGGCATCTGGTTCCATCACTTCATGGCAAACAGATGGGAAAACAATGGAAACAGTGAGAGACTTTAGTTTTGGGGGTTCTAAAATCACTGCAGATGGTGATTGCAGCCATGAAACTAAAAGACACTTGCTCCTTGGGAGAAAAGTTATGACCAACCTAGATAGCATGTTAAAAAGCAGAGAAATTACTCTGCCATCAAAAGTCCATCTAGTCAAAGCTATGGTTTTTCCAGTAGTCATGTATGGATGTGAGAGTTGAACTATAAAGAGAGCTAAGCACCAAAGAATTGATGCTTTTGAACTGTGGTGTTGGAGAAGACTCTTGGGAGTCACTTGGACAGCAAGGAGATCCAACCAGTCTATCCTAAAGGAAATCATTTCTAAATATTCTTTGGAAGGACTGATGCTGAAGCTGAAACTATAGTACTTTGACCATGTGATGTGAAGAACTGACTCATTGGACAAAACCCTGATGCTGGGAAAGATTGAAGGTGGGAGGAGAAAAGGGGTGACAGAGGATGAGATGGTTGGATGGCGTCACTGACTCAATGTATGTGAATCTGAGTAAACTCCATGAGTTGGTGATGGACACAGAGGCCTAGCATGTTATAGTTTATGGGGTCACAAAGTGTCGGACATGACTGAACCAAAATGACTGATCTACAAGCCCAGGAGTGCCAAGAATTTTGGGTAACTGTCAGAATTTAGGAGAGAAACTTGGAATATAATCTCTTTCTGAGTGCATCAAAAGGAATCTGTATTGCAGCACCTTGATTTCTAGATGCCAACTGTGAGAGTCAGTGTGGTTCATTTAAGCCACCTTGTTGTTGTTCAGTCGCTCACTTATGTTTAGCTCTTTGCAAACCCATGGTCTGCAGTACACCAGTCTTCCGTGTCCTAAACCATATCCATTGAGCTTACTCAAAGTCATGTCCAAGAGTCAGTGACACCTCCAAACATCTTATCCTCTGTCACCCCTTCTCCTCCTGCCTTCAATGTTTCCCAGCATCAGGGTCTTTTCCAATGAGTCATCTCTTTGCATTATGTGGCCAAAGTATTGGGGCTTCAGCATTGGTCCTTCTAGTGAATATTCAGGATTGATTTCTGGTTTGTGGTAATTTTTTAAGGCAGCCCTAGAAAACTAAATACGTGATTGATGTAATTTCCAGCTATATTCTTTCAGAGGTTCTTCATGAACAACCATCTAAACAATTCTTTCATTATCGGAAATACACATCATAATTAAACTAACTTTTTACTTTTGTCCATGTAATGTCACCTTTTACCGGTCTTTTTACTCTCAGGCAATCCATTCTTCTATATTATCTTTTTAATTTATTAAATATAACATTGATTGCTCCTTTTCCTAAACTATGTTACACATTTTTCCCTAAGAATTCTTCATATATATATATAATTTATCAAATGCATGTTTACATTTTTGTACTTTACACAATAATAGTACTGTGCTACTCATTAAAAATACTTAATTTAATATACACACACTTCTGTAAAATGACTATATGAACTCTTGATATATGAGGCTCCAGATAAAATATACTAGATGTTATCCAAATAAAGAATTGCCCATTTGTTAGAAATGCATAATAATAATAGTTCAAATTTAATTTTTAAACTGTGGATTTCATATTTCAGAAAGCAAAAACTGACTTCCTGATTTCAGTATTTCCAGCTGTTAAAAATAGGTTGTTATAAGCAGTGTTCATTGTTTCTTTTTTCTCAACTATTGTGTGTTCTCTGGCACTTTATCTTTAGCCCAATATTTCTTCTTAGATTTTGACCAAGATTGAGTTTTAAGTAGTAAAATATTGTTTGAATGATATGCAAGAAAAGTTGATCGCATTTTTGTAACTGATCCTATGGCTATTTATGTATTTAATTTTAAAGCTGGGTAAGATATGATTTTTAAAAAGCATCTAAAATGTTAGCTTTTTTTCATTATTGTTTAGCAATAAGTAAATTTTTTTATTTGACTGGAATGCTCTTGACTTTTAATCTTGTGGTATTATTTATTTAATAAAGTGGTTATTTAAGTTGTTCTTAAAAATATTTTAGGTGTAAGATTACATCTCTTGTTTTTGTTTTTAAGTTTTAAAATATATGTATGGGATTATTGACACCCTATAAAGCTATTTGTCTGTGATTACACAGAAAACCAGTGAGAAAATAAATAGTTAGTTTCAGTATACCAACTACTTAATATTTAGTTTTTTGGTCACCAACATATTTCATGAATAAATATATATTTGTATGAGTCTGAAGTATGCTTAGCACTCTTCTGAAAGCTAAATAGTGGTTTGAGTATTAATTATCCCCAGGTTGTGTTGTGCTTTGTATTTTTCAAAATTCTTAACTTGGTTTTTCACTTTCTTTCTCAGGGTCTTGTATCTAATGCACTTCTGGAAATCCCAAGGCAAAAGTTTCTGTACAGTGTTCTGTGAAGAATGAAAAATCCTTTTGTGGTGATTGTTGACCTTAGGCTTAGAGCAAGAGGGGATGCAATTTCTCCTTAGCTTTCTCTATTCCACTCCGTGTTTACCTTGCTGATTGATTACATACACTGAATGAACATCTGGCCAAAAATTTCAAGACAGTTCAACATTCAACATTTTATGCTTCTGACATTGCAATTCACCCTCCAAGTCTTATTTGTTTAGAAATTTTAAGAATATTTTTTTCAGATCATTAGATCTTAAAATACTGAACTAGTTCAAGCAAAAAGGACCAAGAGAATAAATAATAATATTTTGAAAAGATCCTCCACAAAAGATTTACATGATAGTCTAAATTGAATAGTCAATGAATGTTAACAAACTAAGGTTATTGACTCATATTTTACATCATGTTGCTTAATTTGATTGTATTATAAGATTTAACATATATCTTAAATCTATATAGATATATATAGATAATTTTATCAAACCAAGACAATAAGATATACACTACAAAATGAAGTAGGCCGACAGATTGATCATTTTGCCCCACCAAATTATTTCATATTGTATCTATCCCCATCTCAACAGAAACACACACACACACACACACACACACACCCCAACCACTTGATATGTTTCATAATAGCCTAAAATCAGAACATGCAAAACACATTGAAAACTCTGTTTTTTTCTTAAATTTGGGGACAGTTTAAAATTTATTAAACTCTATCCATGCTTGAAGATATTGTTTGTAGCAGATGCTTCAAGATTTGAAGGATAAGGTGACAAACATTTATTAAATCAGTTCACTGATCACTGAGCAATGGCTTAAGGGAAGTTTAGGTTGGCCTGAAAGACAATTTTAAAATCAAAACCAATTTATCTTCTGTCTCAGCCCTTTTCTGTACTATTATGTGATATGTCACTTCACAATGTGAGGCATTATTAAAATTAACATTAAGGAATTTTATATCTCCACCTATGATATAAGAAAAAAGTAGAACTTAGCATATATGTATATCTTTTATATTAAAAATCTACAGTTGCTATCTATATGTATGGCGTAACACAAAATCACTCATGTGTGTAGTGTGACTGAAACAGCCAATGTGTGAGACTCAGTCATCATCTGTCATCCTCTATATAAGCTTAATCTATCTAGTGGTTAGCCATTATGTTAAGACCCTGAAGTTACATCAGAGATGCTATCTTCTGCTAGAAAGGTAATGTCACTTGAATTTAAAATAAATATGACATCTCTGGATGTTTCAAGAATATTTTATCTGGCTGTTGCTGCTACAGAATTGTCCAATGACTGTCACTGATTTTGGTTCATAAGAAAAACATATAGTCTTCATATTTGTCCTTAGTTGTAGAGTCTCTTTAAATTTGTTATTTTTATAAATTTCATATTAAATCAAACTAACTTGTTTCATATACCATTTTATATTTAAAGAATGATTCTAGATATCTTCATAATAAACTCAAATTAGATAATATTATATCAAAACTGAGACTACTGAGAAGCCTAATGAGTATTTGAGGACATAGGCTATATTAAAAGGTGAAAACCTGGGATCAGAAAGAATTAGAGCAATCAATAGCTCTCACCTGCCAGAATTTCCCATTAGAGTATTTCATGTGTGTTACAAATCTGTATTGAGGGGCAGAGACTCTTGCTTAAAACAAATGTTACTTAATTGATGGAATTTACTTCTTCTAACAAACTAAAACAAATTGCCGGTAGAATCCTTATTTTATACTTCTCATATTTTATGATACACTCCCTCTGTTTGGCACCATTTCAACAAAACATGACGTACTGATTGTTTGACTCTCTTGCAGGGGTTATTTTCCTGAGTATGTAATTGTCACTATCTTATGATATTGATGTTACTCTTAAAATAACTGTTAAAGCTATGGTCACTTTTTGGTGGCTACAAAAATCAAGAAGAAATTATTTTAAAAAAAAGAGATTAGATGAGTGAATGATTAGTAATCCTTTCAGTTGATCACTGTGGTGACTGCAGCCACGAAATTAAAAGAAACGTGCTCCTTGAAAGAAAGACTATGACAAACCTTGACAGTGTATTAAGAAGCAGAGACATCCCTTTCCTGACAAAGGTTCATATAGTTAAAGCTATGCTTTTTTCCAGTAGTCACATAGGAATGTGAGAGTTGGACCTTAAAGTAGGCTGAGCACTGAAGAATTGATGCTTTTGAATTGTGGTGCTGGAGAATACTCTTGAGAGTTCTTTGGGTTACAAGCAGATCAAACCAATCAACCTTGAAGGAAATCAACTCTAAATATTCATTGGAAGGATTGATGCTGAAGCTGAAGGTCCAATACTTCGGCCACCAATGTGAAGAGACAACTTATTGGAAAAGACTCTGATGCTGGGAAAGGTTGAAGGCAAAAGGAGAAGGGAGTGGAAGAGGATGAGATGGTTAGATAACATGATTGACTCAATGGACATGAGTTTGAGCAAATTCTGAGAGATAGTGGAGAACAGAGGAGACTGGCATGCTGCAGGCCATGGGATCACAAAGAGTAAGGCATGGCTTAGTGACTGAACAACAACAAAAGTTTATCCAAAGCACAAAATTTCATCTATATCTTGCTAGAACAGTGGATACCCTAGCATTTCATGAAAAGTTGGTCTCTGTATATTTGAATATGAGGCATAAAGGAAAAATGGGCTTGCCTGTCCCTCCTATATTTGAGGTGTCTGCCTAACAATTGATATGATTAAAATGTTCTATAGTCAAAACTGTTTTAAAATTATCTGTGGAAAAATAAAAAAGAGTATCACTCATCAACCAGTTATACAAAGATTAAGTTGCAACCTACTGCAGTCGCCTGCAAACAGATTGCATCCTAAAATAAATCCTGGATGAAAAAAACAGGATAAGACACCTTGTGCTTTGGATAAGTGAGTCCCTAGATAGTTAGATATGTGTCTCAGGAAGAATTTCAGTGAATTCTTGTATCTTCCCATATAGAGAAAAATATTAAAGTCATTAATTTATCTGTTCTTTATTAGCAGTAATATTTCATCAAAATATATGCTTGACTACATGTATTTCCCAGCCACCCAAAATCAAATATATACTGGCTCCTTCCTACCTCTTCACAGTAGTTTACTCAGAGTTACTGAGTGGCTGTCTCCTTAGCTTTAGTCCTCAGTAAGATCCTGTATAAAATGTGAACTCACAACTCTCATGTTGTGTGTTTTTCTTTAAGTAGACATCTCATTTTAAATTAAGAACGCATGAAATGATATTCAGATGTCTTAATATATCTTCCATTTCTTTCACTGTATGCAGAGCAGATATCTACAATTTATGAGATAGTTCAGTTACATAATAAAACATTTGTTTCATATTGTCTTTGGACAAAAGGAGATAGGATTCTAAATCATAGCTAATTAAAAACCAGTTTTGGTTTTTTGTTTCATTCTGTTTTGTTGTTTAAAGGAGAGGAGCAAGCTTTAGAGTTAGAGTTACGGACCATGCACCCAAAACCACTTTAGTGGTTACCTGCAAAGTAGAAACGAGAATAGGAATCCACAAATTTCCAACTCATGGCACCAAAGAGTGTCTTTCTATGTATATTGATTCCTTAAGCCTTTACAACTACTGATGAGGAAAGTATTTTTATTTCAGACATGAGGAAGCTGAGACATAGAGCTTGACTTGTTCAAAGTCATGCAGCCAATAATTATTGTAGTCAAGACCCAAACTAAAGTAGTGTGCCTAAAAATCATCTGATTTTTATTGCAATGCTATATGTAATAAAAAATTAGAAATTTTTAAAAAGTTGTCAGCATCAGTAACTGATTCAAAGTTTGAGGACATATCAGTCATCATGAAAAGCAAAGCCTCAAATACATTGTCTTTTGTAAAGCAGTAAAATGCTACACTGAAATAACTGAGGGTATCACAAACACTATAATATATGTATAACACACATACACACATATGTACACATACATGAGCTTCACATACACAGGTATATATACAGACATTAATTTCAAAGAAACACATGAAGAATCTGAGACATCTTTAAAGTCTAACTAATATAGGTCTTCTTAAGCTATTATGTTACTCCCACAGGTTTTATTAAAATCTAAACATTTTGGTACATAGTGAATTTAACTTAGTTATGATATAGCCAATTTATACTACAGTACTTTTAATTTTTTAAACATATCAAAATTAGAAATTTAAAGTAAAAAAAGTATTCAATTTAAAAATAATGTGAATATCTATAATGTTTGTGCATAAACTTTAAGCTCAGTGAAAGTCTCCCTCCTCCTTTCTTGGAAATGAATGAAGAAGCATAGAATTTCTTTCATGATTGCTAAATGCATATGCATACATATGTAAACAAATTGCGAGGTGGCAAAGGATAATAGGGAAATCAGATCTTCTAGACAGCAAAATAGGCTAAAATATGATCTTTAAGAAAGAATCTCAGAGGAAAGCATATTATTTAGAAATAAAAGAGCAGATTCAGTACAATGCTTCCATTTGCCTGACAGATCAGTCATACTGTGGATGTCACCTCCTTTGCCCTACCCTCATCAGATTCTGAATAGTTATTAGTTACTAGTTGTTACTAATAGAAATAGTAATTAATAGTTAATATAAATTATGTATTTCCAAGAATAAGATGTAGCCTTTCAGAAAAGTGCCCTAAAAATGAGTTTTTTACCACATTGTATTATTTAGTAAGGAATGTGTTGAAAACTCAGTCTCTCTATATAGGTTCATAATCTACATGAGATATCAAGGCAAATACAAAAAAAAAAAATATTTTAAAAGGCTTAATTTTCCCTGTTGAAAATAAGGGAAGAGACTTTGCTCCCTTTCTCTCTCTCTCTCTCTCTCTTTTTTTTTTTTTTTTTTGGTCATGCCACAGCATGCTGGATCATCCCCAGTCAGGAATCAAACCATTGCTCCCTGCAATAGAAGCATGGAGTCAACTACTGGATTGCTAGGGAAGTTCCAGTTCTTTCTGTCTCTTTGAAGTATGTGAATATCTTTCTAAAAGCTAAATAAGCCTCTTGCCAAATTTAGTGCCCTGAAATGTCTTTCTCAATGGCCTAGAAATCATCTTTTTGAAATTACGATCATTAAAGAAGAAAGGACCTCTATCTCCCAGGTTTTTCTTGAAGAGTAGGAGCCTAACTTCAGCGTGTGCCTTGCTTCAAGATGCAAATTTTCCTCTTATTGAAAAGATGGTAGAAGTTCATTTCCCTTTGGATTAAAACAATTAATAAACACAGGTGGCCCACTGAAGACCAGAAGAACCTAGAATAAATTTCCTGTGGTAAATGGTTCCAACAAGGCCTCTTGCTTGAGGACTAGATATTTTTTATCTTGAGAATGCATATGTAATGAGTCATATCTTCTTGGCTATACAAAGGGTGAGACTTCTATCACTGCAGTTTCTTACTGGGTTGTATGTGATGCACAAAACATTCTGCTTGAATGCCTATTTAATAATAAAACTGTGTTCTTTCTCTTCTATCTTTGTGGAGAGGTTTTCTGATTTGGAAGTAGGTTTTGTTTTAATTAAATCTTCCCAACAGAGGTCAACTTGTCAAAAGGGAAAATTCACTCTTGCTCATTTAATATTGCTTAATATTTTCATTTCTTAAAAAAATGAATTAGACTTATAAAACAATATAACAGTAGCTTCCTTTCTCCCTCAACTTCTTAGTGATATAACTTGTATTGTTTGGTAGTTTAACTGTGATGATAAAATGCTGGTATATCTTTCCTGGGTCAAGACAAGGAGCACTGAAGCAGAGAAAAAGGGAGAGCTTTCCACAACCCAGCTATGCTCTACTGCTCATTGAATTTGACATGCTTCACGATGAGTTAGGTATACAGAGTATTATGTACAGTCTTACTGCAGCCAGATAGAATTATATAGTGAATATTTGAAATTATAGCTATTTCCAAATATGAAATCTATGAAGCTAGATAATGCAATTTTCAAGACCATGATCAAAGTTCACTTTATACTATAACTGTTACCAATATTGATATTTATAAAATTTAGTGAAAAAAATATAGAGAATTCTAAGAAAATTGCTTCTTTAATCTGATCTGAAATCAGCATGCCGCACAACTCTGACACTATTTATTAAAATTTTCAGAGTATGTCTGAATAGATTCAATCTTTCTTATGTGTTCTGGCATGGAGAAGTGGTAAAATAATTAACAAGTTACTTATGAAACAATGCACAGGTCTTGAATAAGGTGATCTATCTATTAACTCTAACCTAGAACAGCATTGTTAACTAACCATGAAACTCTGAGCAGTCATTTAACCTTTGAACTTCAAATTCTGCAATTGTGAAATCAGAGGATAACAGTACTTTTCTTTCTTCACTGCAATGTTTCTTTGCTTATTCCTTCATTTGTCTTTATTATTGTTTTCTTTTCTCTGCATATCAAATGAAATACTGTATGAGAAAGCAACTTGTAAAATGTCAAGTGCTATACAGATACTGTGACTCCTATTTGCCTCCTATTCAAGCTAATTGGTACTTAATGATAACACCCATCCACTGTTTCCTTAGCAGGTACTTGAGATTTCCATCGTTCATTAGTTTTAGACTGCTTTCAGAACTTTATTGCCTCTAAGAGTTTGACAGGAGACTGACCCAAGAAAGAGACTCTGATGCTGGGGGAAGGAGGAAAAGGGGATGATAGAGGATGAGATGGCTGGATGGCATCACTGACTCGATGGACGTGAGTCTGAGTGAACTCCGGGAGTTGATGATGGACATGGCGTGCTGCAATTCATGGGGTCACAAGGAGTCAGACACGACTGAGCAACTGAACTGAACTGAACACATGGGTATGCTTATGGATAAATTTATGCATGTAGATGTATATGGGCTTCCCTGAAAATACATACATATATATATGTGTGTGTGTGTGTGTGTGTGTGTGTATACACATATGTAAAACAATACTGAAATAAAGGGTGAAATAGAAATCAAAGTATCAGTAGAAAAATATATTTATATATAAATATATTTTAAAATATATATATATATATAATATACATTAAAATATATATATACATATGGGCTTCCCAGGTGGCACTAGTGGTAAAAAACCTGCCTGCTAATGCAGGAGACATGAGACCCAGGTTTGATCCCTGGGAATATCGCATGGGGGAGGAAATGGCAAACCACTCCAGTAATCTTGCCTGTAGAATTTCATGGACAAAGGAGCCTGGGAGGCTACAGTTTGTAGGGTCACAAAGAGTTGGACAGGACTGAAGCAATTGAGCACACACCCACAGATAGATAAATAGATAGAGACATGTATGTATGTACGGCTTTCCTAGTGGTTCACACAGTAAAGGATCTGCCTGCAAAGCAGGAGATCAGGGTTCAATCCCTGGGTCAGGAAGATCCCCTGGAAAAGGGAATGGCTACCCACTCGAGTATGCTTGCCTGGAGAATTCCATATACAGAGGAGTTTGGCAAACTACAGTCCATGGGGTACAAAGAGTTGGACATGACTGAGCAGCTAACATTTTCCCTTTTTATTTCATAGATATATCTACCTATACCCTAAGGAGAGAAGGAAAGTAAAACCACACTACTACTACTACTAAGTTGCTTCAGTCGTGTCCAACTTTGTGTGACCCCATAGACAGCAGCCCACCAGGCTCCCCTGTCCCTGGGATTCTCCAGGCAAGAACACTGGAGTGGGTTGCCATTTCCTTCTCCAATGCATGAAAGTGAAAAGTCAAAGTGAAGTCGCTCAGTCGTGTCCGACTCCTAGAGACCCCATGGACTGCAGCCCACCAGGCTCCTCTGTCCATGGGATTTTCCAGCCAAGAGTACTGGAGTGGGGTGCCATTGCCTTCTCCAAAACCACACTAATACTCCATAATTGAGTTTATGATTGTTTACTCATCTTTATAGTAGTCCAGTTGATAGGATGAAACATGATCACTTGTAGAGCTATCATCATATGAAAGGAAAAGAACATAATTTCTTTAGGAGAAGTTAATTATAACTTGCATACTTCTACCAAAAACAAAACAAGTTTCAAACTTCATCAGGGACTCTATCTAATGAGCCCAGAATGATAGCTTTTTCTGTAATTTTCATACAGATAATGCAGTCACAGATTTCAAATGGCTAGATAGTGCAATTTCTTTAGACAAGGGTCAAGGACTTAATATTAAAGCTCAGTAAACTTATGTCTGTGTGGTCTGGCTTTTAGGGATAAACAGAAAATACTTAGAGGAGTGTCTAGATTGGATATCATCCAAAACATTTGACCAAGATAATTTCTCTAATCCAGTATATCTATTGGGACTGAAGAACAATACAGAATAATGTATTCTCAAATGAGAGCCTAGGGCACTGACTTTCTGAAATGTTGATAGGAAGTTCATTCATATGCATTAAAATCAGACAATGAATAAATATAATCAAGAACTGCTGAAGAATTGATGGCTGGTTCAATTTATACTCATAGATGGTACAAAGTAGTTGCTGAAGATCATGTCAAGCTTTATTTTAAGTACATATTTCTTTTGTACGTGCAGATTTAATCAAGTTAGCATCAAAACTCCAGGGAAGTCATTTCAGTGTGAGCATTTCTTCTTGATAAATCAGATTTCAAGATAAATGTTTTTATAATTTCTGAACAAAAATAACCATGCCTTTCTACCAAGCTTGTATTTCTCTATTACCAAAAGTATAGTAGTTAAGTATTTATTAGATAAGAAATATTTAAAATAGTGCTTTAGAAAAAAAAAAGATTTTTATATTGGGGTAATAGCTAATTAACAATGTTGTGATATTTTCAGATGAATAGCAAAAAGACTCAGCTAGACATATGCATGTATTCTCGTTCAAACTCCCCTTCCATTCAGGCTGCCACATTTCACTGAGCAGAGTTCCATGTGCTTTGTGCTCAAGTCACTCGATTGTGTCTGACTCTTTGTGACCCCACAGACTATAGCCTGTCTAGCTCCTCTGTCCATGGAATTTTCCAGGCAAAACTACTGGAGTGGATTTCCATTTCTTTCTCCAGGGGATCTATGTCTATTTTGTCTCCTGCATTGGTGGGTGGATTCTTTCCCACTGTGCCAACTGGGAAGCCTTCCATGGCCTATACAGTAGCTATATAAACTATATAATTATATTAGCTATATAAAAAAGTTTAAAAGGCTATATAAACTACAAGTATCCACTAAAGAACATCTTATATCTAATTTTAAAGAGTATTCTATGTCCTGCCTACTCCCAAAATAATGATGAAGCCCATCAGGCTCCCCTGTTCCTGTAATTCTCCAGGCAAGAACACTGGAGTGGGTTGCCATTTCCTTCTCCAATGCATGAAAGTGAAAAGTGAAAGTGAAGTTGCTCAGTTGTGTCTGACTCTTAGTGACCCCATGGACTGCAGCCCACCAGGCTCCTCCATCCATGGGATTTTCCAGGCAAGAGTACCTGATTGGGGTGCCATTGCTTTCTCCGATTAGCTTCCTTACTTCCACCATAATTTTTCCCAGGTAAATAACAGGGAGGGAACACAGCTGCACCCATCAACAGAAAATTGGGTTAAAGATTTTCTGAGCATGGCCCAACCCATGAGAACAAGAACCAGTTTCCCCCTCAGTCAGTCTCTCCCATCAGGAAGCTTTAATAAGCCTCCTATTCTTCTCTATCAGGGGGCAGACAGACTGAAAACCACAATCACAGAATTAATAAATCTGCTCGCATGGATCACAGCCTTGTCTAACTCAATGAAACTTGAGCCAATACATGTAGGGCCATCAAAGATGGACGGATCATGGTGGAGAGTTCTAACAAAACACAGTCCACTGGAGAAGGGAATGACAAAGCACTTCAGTATTCTTGCCTTGAGAACACCATGAATAGTATGAAAAGGCAAAAAGATAGGACAGTGAAAGGTGAACTCCCCAGGGCAGTAGATGCCCATTATGCTACTGGAATCAGTGAATTAACTCCAGAAAGAATGAAGAGAGGGAGCCAAAGCGAAACAACACCCAGTTGTGGATGCAGCAGGTGATGGGAGTAAAGTCTCATGCTATAAAGAGCAATATTGCACAGGAACCTGGAATGTTAGGTCCATGAATCAAGGCAAATTGGACGTGATCAAACAGGAAATAGCAGGAAAGAATATTGACATTTTGGTATCAGCGAACTAAGATGGACTGGAATTGGTTAACTCAGATGACAATTATGTCTACTACTGTGGTCAAGAATCTCTTAGAAGAAATGGAGTAGCCATCATAGTCAACAAAAGAGTCCAAAATGCAGTACTCAGATGCAGTCTCAAAAATGACAGAATGATCTCTGTTCATTTCTAAGGCAAATCATTCAATATCACAGTAATCCAAGTCTATGCCCTGACCAATAAATCAGGAAGAAGCTGAATGGTTCTGTGAAGACCCACAAAGCCTTCTAGAGCTAACACCCCCAAAATTGAGCTTTTCATTATAGGGGACTGGAATGCAACAGTAGGAAGTCAAGAAATACCTGGAGTAACAGGCAAATTTGGCCCTGGAATATGGAATGAAGCAAGGAAAATGCTAATAGGGTTTTGCAAAGAGAACGCACTGGTCATAGCAAACACCCTGTTCCAATGACACAAGAAAAGACTCTACACATGGATATCACCAGATGGTCAATACCAAAATCAGTTTGATTATATATTCTTTGAAGCCAAAGATGGAGAAGCTCATACAGTCAGCAAAAACAAGACCAGGAGCTGACTGTGGCTCAGATCATGAACTCCTTATTGCCAAATTCAGACTTAAATTGAAGAAAGTAGGGAAAACCACTAGACCATTCAAGTATGATCTAAATCAAATCCATTATGATTATACAGTGGAAGTGACAAATAGATTCAGGGGATTAGATCTGATAGACAGAGTGCCAGAAGAACCATTGACAGAGGTTCATAACATTGTACAGGAGGTCATGATCAAAAACTTCCCCAGAAAAAAGAAATGTAAAAAGGCAAAATGGTTGTCTGAGTAGGCCTTAAAAATAGCTGAGAAATGAAGAGACATGAATGGCCAAGGAGAAAAGAAAGATATATCCATCTCAATACAGAGTTCCAGAGAATAGCAAGCATAGATAAGAAAGCCTCCCTCAGTGATCAATGTAAAGAGATAAAGGAAAACAATAGAATGGAAAAACTAGACATCTCTTTAAGAAAATTAGAGATACCAAGGAAACATTTCATGCAAAGATGGGCTCGATAAAGGACAGAAATGGTATGGACTTAACAGAAGCAGAAGATATTAAGAGATGGCAAGAATACACAGAAGAACTATACAAAAAGATCTTCATGACCCAGATAATCACAATGATGTGGTCACTCACCTAGGATATATCATTCCAATCTCTGCCTCCATAGTCATCCTGTAGTCTTCACCCTGTGTATATCCATGTCTCTTATAAAGATACCAGGCATATTAGTGGTAAGTTGATTCCAGTAAGATCTTCTCTTAATTAATAACGTCAAATTATACTTAACAAATTTTCCACAGTTTATTGTGATCCACACAGTCAAAGGCTTTGGCATAGTCAACAAAACAGAAATAGATGTTTTTCTGGAACTCACTTGCTCTTTCCTTGATCCAGCAGATTTTGGCAATTTGATCTCTGATTCCTCTGCCTTTTCTAAAACCAGCTTGAACATCAGGACGTTCACGGTTCACGTATTGCTGAAGCCTGGCTTGGAGAATTTTGAGCATTACTTTACTAGCATGTGAGATGAGTGCAATTGTGCAGTAGTTTGAGCATTCTTTGGCATTGCCTTTCTTTGGGATT
Organism: Ovis canadensis; assembly: GCF_042477335.2. Taxonomy (NCBI): domain Eukaryota; kingdom Metazoa; phylum Chordata; class Mammalia; order Artiodactyla; family Bovidae; genus Ovis; species Ovis canadensis. Next base: position 32,595,158 of record NC_091261.1, on the reverse strand, counting down.
GGAATGAAAACGGACCTTTTCCAGTCCTGTGGCCACTGCTGAGTTTTCCAAATTTGCTGTCATATTGAGTGCAGCACTTTCACAGCATCATCTTTCAGGATTTGAAATAGCTCAACTATTTCACCATCACCTCCACTAGTTTTATTCGTAGTGATGCTTTCTAAGGCCCACTTGACTTCACATTCCAGGATGTCTGGCTCTAGGTGAGTGATCACACCATCATGATTATCTGGGTAATGAATATCTTTTTTGTACAGTTCTTCTGTGTATTCTTGCCACCTCTTCTTAATATCTTCTGCTTCTGTTAGGTCCATACCATTTCTGTCCTTGATCGAGCCCATCTTTGCGTGAAATGTTCCCTTGGTATCTCTCATTTTCTTGAAGAGATCTCTAGTTTTTCCCATTCTGTTATTTTCCTCTATTTCTTTGCATTGATTGCTGAAGAAGGTTTTCTTATCTCTTCTTGCTATTCTTTGGAACTCTGCATTCAGATGCTTATATCTTTCCTTTTCTCCTGGCTTTTTACCTTTCTTCTTTTCACAGCTACTTATAAGGCCTCCCCAGACAGCCATTTTGCTTTTTTGCGTTTCTTTTCTATAGGGATGGTCTTGATCCCTGTCTTGTATACAATGTCACGAACCTCAGTCGATAGTTCATCAGGCACTCTACCCATCAGATCTAGGCCCTTAAACCTATTTCTCACTTCCACTGTATAATCATAAGAGAAATAGATGGGGAAACAGTGTAAATAGCATCAGACTTTATTTTGGGGGGCTCCAAAATCACTGCAGATGGTGACTGCAGCCATGAAATTAAAAGACGCTTACTCCTTGAAAGGAAAGTTATAACCAACCTATATAGCATATTGAAAAGCAGAGACATTACTTTGCCAACAAAGGTCCATCTAATCAAGGCTATGGTTTCTCCAGTGGTCACGTACGGATGTGAGAGTTTGACTGTGAAGAAAGCTGAGCGCTGAAGAATTCATGCTTTTGAACTGTTGTATTGGAGAAGACTCTTGAGGGTCCCTTGGACTGCAAGGAGATCCAACCAGTCCATTCTAAAGGAGATAAGCCCTGGGTGTTCTTTGGAAGGAATGATGCTAAAGCTGAAACTCCAATACTTTGGCCACCTGATGCGAAGAATTGAGTCATTGGAAAAGACCCTGATGCTGGGAGGGATTGGGGGCAGGAGGAAAAGGGGACGACAGAGGATGAGATGGCTGGATGGCGTCATCAACTCAATGGACGTGAGTTTGAATGAACTCCAGGAGCTGGTGATGGACAGGTCGGCCTGCCATGCTGCAATTCATGGGGTAGCAAAAAGTTGGACATGACTGAGCAACTGAACTGACTGATACTTAACAAATAGTGATAATGAAAAGGAAGACTGATCAACACTATTGTTAATAATGATAAGCTTATCTATATCAAATACATTTAAAATGTCAGGAAACCTTATAAGTATAAAAGCATCTCTTGAAATGGATAAATGTAAGGGAAAATAGATTCATAAAAATTTATTTAGAGACAAGAAACAAAGTGAAAGAATCCAGAGAGCCAAGCAGGGTCATTCACTAAATCCCTTTTGATGTGACCTTCAATTTATGCTAGCATGCCACAAAAGACAAAGTGTAGAAGTGTCTGATTTTGTGGGAAACATGATAGAAGCCTGAACAAATAACACTGAGTGACCTAATGGCTATTCTCTTAGAATTTGTGTAAACTAAATAACCCACCTTACAAAACAGGATGTCAAGATACATGCTTGTTTCAAACTTTACCTTTATGCCATAGTAAAACTTCTTCTTTAGGAATTCAGAATCATTCACATGATATTTAAATTCATACTTTATATGTGTTTATGAAGAACTCTAGGGAATATTTTTTATATAAAGTGGTCATAGGGATTTAATGTCACTAAGGAATAGGAGACACAAAAAATAAATTATCTGGGGGGGAATAGAGATATTACTTTGCCAACAAAGGTCCGTTTAGTCAAGGCTATGGTTTTTCCAATAGTCATGTATAGATGTGAGAGTTGGACTATAAGGAAAGTTGAGTGCCAAAGAATTGATGCTTTTGAAGTGTGGTGTTGGAAAAGACTCTTTAGAGGCCCTTGGACTGCAAGGAGATCCAATCAGTCCATTCTAAAGATCAGTCCTGGGTGTTCTTTGGAAGGAATGATGCTAAAGCTGAAACTCCAGTACTTTGGCCACCTCATGCAAAGAGTTGACTCATTGGAAAAGACCCTGGTGCTGGGAGGGATTGGGGGCCGGAGGAGAAGGGGACGACAGAGGATGAGATGGCTTGATGGCATCACCGACTCGATGGACGTGAGTTTGAGTGAACTCCGGGAGTTGGTGATGAACAGGGAGGCCTGGTGTGCTGTGATTCATGGGGTCGCAAAGAGTCGGACATGACTGAGAGACTGAACTGAACTGAACTGCACAGCCTTTAAGAGTTCACTTTCCTTGTGACTCAGACAGTTAAGCATTTGCCTATAATGAGAGAGACCAGGGTTCAATCCCTGGGTTGGGAAGATCTCCTGGAGAAGGAAATGGCAACACACTCCAGTATTCTTGCCTGGCAAACCCCATAGATAGAGGAGCCTGGTAGGCTACAGTTCATGAGGTCATAAAGAGTCAGACAAGACTGAGTGACTTCACTTCACTTCACTTCACTTCACAGCCTTTCAGGGGATTCCCTAGTGGATCACTGTTAAGGAATCTGCCTACCAATGCAGGAGACCCAGGTTTGATCCTTGGGTTGGGAGGATCCTCTGGAGTAGGAAATGGCAAGCCACTCCAGCATCCTTGCCTGGGGAATCCCAAAGACAGAGAAGACTGGTGGGCTACAATTCATGTGGTTGCAAAAGAGTCAGACATGACTTAGAGGCTAAATAGTAGCAATAGCTTTAAACCAGACCTCAAAAATTATTTTAAAGTCTGGTTAGACCTGTTTTTGTAACTCATATAAAGCAAAGTTGGGTAGCTGTGATAAAGATATGGCCTGCAATGCCTAAGTATCTGGACCTTTACAGAAGAAGTTGGCAACCTTACTTGAAATACTAAGCTCTTAACTTATGATGTCACTCCTGTATGTCTCCTGAGTTCTTTTTTTTTTTTTAATATCCTATGCTATTACGATTGGTATACAAATTAATTGATAAGGTAATCAGTGACTTACAAACTGTAAGTCAGTACATCAGTATCAGTATGTATACACATATAGCTTTATAGATAGATAGATAGATAGTTAGATAGATAGATAGATAGATAGATATAAATATAGATGAAATGCTGCTGCTGAACCATGAATGACGCCAGGATTCTTGGCCTCCAGAAGAGAAGAATTCAATCTGGGGCCAGAGACAAGGCTTGATTGCTCAGAGCTTTTGTGTAATAAAGTTTTATTAAAGTATAAAGAGACAGAGTAAGCTTCTGACATAGATATCAGAAGGGGGCAGAAAGAAGTGCCCCTCACTAGTGTTAGTAATGGAGTTATATACTTTTAATAAGTTATTACAGTCAATCAAAAGAATGTCTGGAGGTTGTAAAGACCTTACTAGGCCCACTCCCATAAATTGCATTTAAAGATAACAAGATTAGCCAGGTTTTTTTTCCAGAAACTGTTCTCAAGCAGGATATATTACTGTTATATAATCCCAAGGAATGCAGAGGAAAAAAACATTTGTCATTTCCTCCTCTCTCTCTCTCAATTTATATATATATAGACATACATATATATGCTTTGCTTAAATGAGACTTCCCTGGTGGCTCAGACAGTAAAGCATCTGCCTACAATGTGGGAGACTTTGGTTCTATCCCTGGGTTGGGAAGATCCCCTGGAGAAGGAAATGGCAACCCACTCCAGTATTCTTGCCTGGAAAATCCCATGGACGGAGGAGCCTGGTAGGCTACAGTCCAGGGGCTGCCAAGAGTTGGACATGACTGAGAGACTTCACTTCACTTTGCTTAATTGTGTCCGACTCTTTGTGACCCCATGGACTGTAGCCTGCCAGGCTCCTCTGTTCATAAGGATTCCTTGGTTGCTCAGCAGATAAAGAAAGTATAACTTTACAATTCAACAAATGAGAATAGCTTTTGTTCAACAGCTCTCACAGTTTACTTTTTAACTGAAATACATACCACACCTGTCATGTTGTGGCCCACACCTTCCACTTTTAGGTCACTGTGTAACCCCTAAAAAACAAGTTTCTATCTTATATGTGATGCCTAATCCCAGAGTAAACTAATCCATTTTTGCCCTACACCTGCTTTGCATCCCTATACCCTACTGGCTCAGATGGTAAAAACAAACAAACAAACAAACAAACAACTCTGCCTGCAATTCAGGAGACTCAGGTTCTATCCTTGGGTTGGGAAGATCCCCTGGAGGAGAGCATGGCAACCCATTCCAGTATTCCTTTCTGGAGAATTCCATGTACAGAGGAAACTGGCAGGCCACAGTGCATGGGCTCACAAAGAGTCACACACAACTGAGCACAGTTAACACTCTCACTATTTTTTCACCCTTTACACAGTTATAAAGTGTTCACCCTTCATTTATCCACCTATTCTATCACTCTCCCCACTACTTTGTTAAGCAACAGGATGTTTGTTTGTTTGTTTTTTTCTTTTATAAATACATTTAAAAAGCTTTATTTATTTTTGGCTGTGTTGGGCCTTTTTTGCTGAGTGGACTTTTCTCTAGTTGTGGAGAGTGGGAGCTACTCTCTAGTTGTGGCCTTTCACTGCTGCGGCTTCTCTAGGTGCAGAGCACATGCACTATGGTGCATGGGCTCAGAAGTTGTGGCTCCTGGGCTCTAGAGCACAGACTCAGTAGTTATGGTCCACAGGCTTAGGTGCTGCAAGGCATGTGAGATCTTCCCAGATCAGGAATGGAACCTGGGTCTCATGGCATTGGTAGTCAGATTCTTTACCACTGAACCTTCTGAGAGGCCATATATATATATATATATATATATATATTTTTTTTTTTTTTTTCATTATGGCCACCGCATAACCCAACATCTGTCATAGTTAGCACTCAGCAAATGTTTGTGTTGTGCATTCATTCATAAGAGAAAAAATAATAATTACAAATCTTTAGGGAAAATGTCTTCATTTATGGGGGGGGGATAGGAAATTTGCATCCATATTCTTACTCTTTATCTTATCTTCTCCATACCAACTTATCTTCTCAAGTTAAAAACAACCTTCTTGAATTAATTTATTCAGATTATATTCAATTCTATACTATCTATAACACCATCCTTATGGTAAAAAGTGAAGAACTAAAGAGCCTCTTGAAAGTGAAAAAGGAGAGTGAAAAAGTTGGCTTAAAGTTCAACATCCAGAAAACTAAGATCATGGCATCCAGTCCCATCACTTCATGGCAAATAGATGGGGAAACAGTAGAAACAGTGTCAGACTTTATTTTGGGGGGCTCCAAAATCACTGCAGATGGTGATTAAAGCCATGAAATTAAAAGAAACGTACTCCTTAGAAGGAAAGTTATGACCAACATAGACAGCATATTTAAAAGCAGAGACATTAGTTTGTCAACAAAGGTCCGTCTAGTCGAGGCTATGGTTTTTTCAGTAGTCATGTATGGATGTGAGAGTTGGACTATAAAGAAAACTGAGCACAGAAGAATTGATGATTTTGAACTGTGGTTTTGGAGAAGACTCTTGAGAGTCACTTGGACTGCAAGGAGATCCAAACAGTCCATCTTAAAGGAGATCAGTCCTGGGTGTTCATCAGAAGGACTGATGTTGAAGCTGAAACTCCAATACCTGGGCCACCTGATGCAAAGAGCTGACTCATTTGAAAAGATCCTGATGCTAGGAAAGATTAAGGGCAGGAGGAGGAGGGGGTGACAGAGAATGAGATGGTTGGATGGCATCACCGACTCTATGGACATGAGTTTGGGTAAACTCTAGGAGTTGGTGATGAACAGAGAGGCCTGGCATGGTGCAGTTCATGGTGTCGCAAAGAGTTGGACACGATTGAGTGACTGAACTGAACTGATACTGTTTACTTTTTGTTTTCTTTTTAGTAAGTGATTTGACTTCTTGGAATAAAAGTCTACTTCTCTAATTCTCCTTTATTGCATATTTTCTTCTTTTTTGAAGTTGATTTCTATTAGTTTGTCTTTGAACAACTCAGTCCAAAAATCTAATTTTATTCAGGTGTAATTATAGCACTGGCATTCTTGTGTCTCAGAGAACACTTTTTACTGGATTTGCTGCTGAAAACAAATAAACAACAAAGCTTCAGAAATTATGGAGTTGTATAACAATTCTTGAGTATCTCACAATTGATTTTGTTTCCACGGTACATGTCTCTGTAGGAATTATGGAAAGGTGCCGTATTACATTCTCAGTTAATAACTTTTTGTTCCCAGTGTTAGCTAGGTATTTTTTCCCACACGTTAAAATGAGAAAAGATAGCTTGAGGATGGAAGTAAAGATATTGTTAAAACAATGAAAATTTAATAATATTGTATAGGCAAAGGGACAAGGTTATATAACTGCTCTAGTTCTTGCCACTCCATTATGTATCTGAAACACTAGGATTTACTCTATCCCACACTAAAAGAAATCTTGGGTAAAAGCAAACTTGGTCCTATCTTTTTACATATTTTAATTAAGTTGCCAGTTTTGGAAAGAAGAAAGTAACATATTTATTATAGTCTTAAAGAACTATTTCATATTCCTATTATACATAGGTAGATAGACATGGATATTAGCTCTTCAAAATATTTTATATCCCATCTTATATTCAATACTATGTATAAAGAATCAAAAATCAAATTCAGGAAAATTAGTTCAATGAGCACTAATGCAATACATATGTGGTGAAATGCTGGTTAAGGAACCATCACAGATTAACCTCAGCTTTACAACTGAACACATATACATACACACATGTTTTCAACAAGGTGTTCAAGATAGGTGTTCATTTGACAATAATTCATTTTGATAAAACATCAGAAAATGTAAGGTTATTGTTGTTTAGTTGCTAAGTCACGTCCAGCGCTTTTGTGACCCCATGGGCTATAGCCCTCCAGGCTCCTCTGTCCATGGGATTTCCCAAGCAATGATTCTGGAATGGGTTGCCATTTCCTACCCCAGGAGATCTTCTAGACCCAGGGATCGAATTCATGTTTCCTAAACTGACAGGTGGATTCTTTACCACTGAGCTACTAAGGAAGCCCTATAAGGTTATTAATGAGGTTGATTGTTTTTCAGTCTGTTATGCTGAATATCCAATAATTTATGTAGAATACAGAATAAAATGTAAAGAGTAAATAGTATTGGTTAAATAGTACTGCATACAAAAAATCCTCATGTTAAAGTGAGTATAAATTTTGGCATAAGTAAATATACATAGTAAGACAGTAACTACAATGAAACAAAACATATAATAATGAAATTGCAGGCATACGTGTCACTAACACAAAATTTAAAAAAAATTCTTGCCCATACAATTACAGGCTTTAGTTATATCTAATTCTTTAGAATACTGAATTTCACTACACACATACATACACCTAAAGTTATAGCTTCAAATATATAACCAAATCTGGTTATAATTTTCTTTAGTGACTTGACACAAATAACAAACAGTGACCAAAGCTATACAATCACAGTTTCTATTTTCATAGGATATAATTATTTTCTAAAGTTAAATTCATATGATATTACTGGTATTAGGAATTATATTTTGTATACTGTTAAATCATATATTCATTTAACAACAAAAAAAGTTGTTGAAATACTAATGCCAGGGTCTCTTATAGAAATTGGTATACATGTGTTCCCAAACATGAACCCCTCATTAAAGATTTTAAAATTAAAAATAATAATAATAAAATAAAATGGATAACCAACAAGAAGCCACTGTATAGCATGTGGAACTCTGCTCAATGTTGTGTGGCAGCCTGGGGAGGAGGGGTGTTTAGGGGAGAATGGATGCATGAATATGTATGGCTGAGTGCCTTCGCTTTCACCTGAAATTATCACAACATTGTTGATCAGCTACACTTCAATAAAAAATAAAAAGCTTAAAAAAAAAAAAGAAATTGGTATAGCGAAGTGAACTAAAAAAGACATTATTCTCATTGAGTTTATTGTTTAATGGGTAGAGATGGGCACTAGACAAGAAAAGTAAGTAAAATATATAATATGTTAGATGGTGATCACTGTTATACAGAAAAAGTATATTATGAATGGAAGTCAGGAAATGCAAATATTGAGGAATCACTCTACAGGTCAGGGTACTGGGCAGGGTCTCATCAAAAAGGTCTGAAAAAAAGTGAGAAGTGAACTTCAAAGTATCTGGGGTAAGAATGTTCCCATAAGAAAGACAACAATATTAATTTTCCAATAAAAGAAGAGCTCCTGAAAATAGCAGAGAGACCAGCACAGCTCTTGTTGGGAGGAATGAATAGGGATGTCAAGGAGAGAAAGTAAGGAAAGTGGTTGGGTGCAGCGAGTGGAAACACAAGTCCAGGATAGCTGGTGCTCTTTTTGTAGATATTTCCTCTCTGTTGTAGATTTACCATCATGTGTATGCTTTGGTCCTGTCTTCTATTTCCATTTGTGCAGGTGTGTGTGATCCCTCGGTTTCTTTCCTACCAATATGGGAACTGACCTATATGTTTTCAGCTGCTGCAGGTTGTAAGAAATACTCTTTTGGGAGATTTGGAATCTGGAAGTAAAGCCACAGTCACTCCATAGTTCACATAGGTTGTTGTTTACCTGCTGTTTCACCTTGTTAGTTTTAGGCTGTGGTCAGCCCAACAACTCCCCTATTCTGCCTTAGATTCTCTTTCAAATCTGACTCCTGAGTCCAGTGAATGTACCTACGTGTCTTTGTGCATGAGCATGTGTTTGTGTGTGTGTGTGTGTGTGTGTGTGTGTGTGTATGTGCCTAGGCAGCTCGTGATGAAGAGCAAATTGCTTCTGCAGGACACTTTTCAAAATCATAAGAGGTGACAAGCTTAGGTTTCAGTCCATTTTCTGGGACACAAGCTTGCATTTGCAGGTTAAAGATTTTTCTTGCTCTACCCACTTTACATTCATTTTCTCTTCTTGACTGCCTGCCCTCTGGACTTCTAGCTCTATCATCAGACACAAATATGACGGCATCATCAACTCCCACAATTGCTTACAGTCCAAATCTAATTTTAAAAAACACTGGAGGGATAATCAATTTTTAACTTATCTAAATGCTTCTTCAGTAAATATGTATAAATAGGAGTTATTAATATAATGAATTATACATATATATACAGATACCATGTATTATATATATATAAGGTATATGAATATAATTACACTCATATGTATACTTTATCAATACATAAATATTTGCATATATGTGCTTGTCAAAGTAATCAATGAGCATTATAAAACTATAAAAATATACATGTAAAAACCAAAATTGTAATGAATATTTCTGCCCACAGAATAACAGTTAAATACTTAACAGGTATAGTCATCTAAAAATCTGCTTCTCTGTCTGTTTATATCCATCTGTTCACCCATCCATCATTATATCAATTTTTCTATCTTTATCTGTCACTCTATCCTTCTATACATTCTTCTACCAACTTAAATGCTTTTCTGCATTATACTGTAATTACTTACAAGTCACAATGGACAAGACATTTTCACTCACTGCCTTTTCCTCTTGTTATGTATAATTTGTATAGTATAAACTATTTCACAAACCAGAGAAAGATTTTTTAAAATGAGGCTAGACTAGGAAGCAAACATTTTACTGCTTTTAAAACATATTGGATGTATAGAACAGTCTTTTGGATTCTGTGGGAGAGGGAGAGGGTGGGATGATTTGGGAGAATGGCAGTGAAACATGTATAATATCATATAAGAAATGAATTGCCAGTCCAGGTTCAATGCAGGATACAAGATGCTTGGGGCTGGTGCACTGGGGTGACCCAGAGGGATGGTACGGGGAGGGAGGAGGGAGGGGGGTTCAGGACTGGGAACACGTGTAACCCATGGCTGATTCATGTTGATATATGGCAAAACCAATACAATATTGTAAAGTAATTAGCCTCCAATTAAAATAAATAAATTTAAATTAAAAAAAATTGTGACAAATAATGTATTCATAATAATTATTCAGTATCTAGAAAAAGTACCTAAAATATATTTATTTCTCATATTTATGGCTATTATTTAGCAAAATATTTTAATCAGAATAATTTAAGTAAATTTCTAAATGTATTCTAATTTTTGTCATACCCAAGGACTAAAAAGAAATGTTATTTTTCAGCTGACTAAGACTACAATAATTCTTATAAGTGATATACAATGTTTTTCTTGAACCAAATACAATAGAAGTTCCACACTGGCATTTGTCCTAATTTGCCATTGACATAAATTAAATTTTAGCCTTTCCATCACTCAATACTATGAATTTGTCTATAACAAAGCATATCTTATAATGTCACAAGTCTTTGAAACAATAGGCATTAAACATGTGCTTATGATTCATACATGTGATAATACAGGCAAGCACACTGTCTAGAATAGCGCTTAATGTAGACATGATGCCCACTCTGATAATAACCTATACAGTCATTGATAACTATCAGCTATTTGGTCAGTTACGAGTCTTGCTTTGAACCCAAAAAAAGGACAAATAGAGCAGGTAAAAGTGAATTAATCTAAGATGTGAATTTAATTCAGTGGTTAATATAAATCAAAAATATATCACATCTCTCTCTCAGACATAAATTTTGTATGTGATATTTTAACAAAATTTTACATTCTTATTAATAAAGAATGATACAATGCTTGTTCTTGAAATGCACTGTAAAACAAAATTATGTATAATCTTTATTATGTATACAAAATACCTTTGCCTTTTTTTGAAGAACTCTGAAAAATTAGTGAAAATGGTAAATAAACTTATTAGATCAATATAAATTAGCATACAATTTTCCATGAATTATATAAGGAAAATAATAATAACATTCCTCTAGTAGAAACAAAATAGAATATGAAAAGTACTTTTAAATTTAGGATTGGGACTTCCCTGGCTGTACATGGGTTAAGTATCTGTGTTTCCAATGCAGTGGGTGTAGGTTCAATTGCTGGTGGTAAACTAGGATCCCACGTGCCATGTGGTGTGGCAAAAACAAACAAACAAACAAACAAGGGTCAGAAGAGACCAGAGCTGAGCTGATCTCCTCTCAGGACAGGACTGCGGGGTAGGATGCTTTCAGCTCTTTCCAGATCCAGCATCTGATTCTTAGAGTTCCCATGTCTTCACAACAAACATTAAAAGTATACCCACTTCCTCATTAAATATAATCCTCTTTGCTTGAACTGTAAAAGGATTTTTAAAAAATAGGATCAACTGTGTTACAAAAGTGGTGTGAAAGTTCATAATTGATTAATGGACATCATGGCATATACTAAATCCATTAAGCTCTTATGAGTTACTATGCTTATATGCTGGAACATTTAAAAAAATTTATTTTCAAAGAAAATAGTATTTAGGTGACAATTACACATTTTATGCTGTGCATTATATTTTTGACTAGAGATGTCATCTTTGATAATATGTATTTGAGGTCCCTGTGTCAGGGTCCCTGTGGCATTTCCTGAATGCTCTTTTTTAGCCCAGTTAATTCATTAAATCAGTTGATTTCCTTTTTGTTTAACAATAGCAAAAAATGAATTTTAAAAAAGATAAATGTCATTGCCATCTTTCTAAAGATGGCAATGACGACCCTGTATGCAAGACAGCAAAAAAGACACAGATGTGTATAACGGACTTTTGGACTCAGAGGGAGAGGGAGAGGGTGGGATGATTTGGGAGAATGGCATTCTAACATGTATACTATCATGTAAGAATCGAATTGCCAGTCTATGTCTGACGCAGGATACAGCATGCTTAGGGCTGGTGCATGGGGATGACCCAGAGAGATGTTATGGGGAGGGAGGTGGGAGGGGCTTCATGTTTGGGAACGCATGTAAGAATTAAAGACTTTAAAATTTAAAAAATAAATTAATCAATTAATTAACAAAAAAATAAATAATTGAGCCCACTTAAAAAAATAAAAAATAAAAAGATAAATGTATAATATCATGGAAAGATATTTAGAAAACATATTTGAAATATCAATACTGCTTTTTAGAGATTAATGTTCTTGTCATTGCGACAGCCTACAATTTTTTGATTAATTTTTCAGTGCTCTTAAAAGATATTATGGAGATATTTTCTTTGTAGCTTGTCTGCTGTTTAGAACAGTTATTGGATTACTTTAGAACACTATTTGTTAGTGCTATGAGAAGGGAAGCATTTTGATTAGATATGCTGAAACTTGCTTTGAAAGACAAGTGATAAGGCAATACCTTCATTTTGTTTTCACTTTTATTCCTTTGAAATGTTGTAAATTTATTAAAGCATAACAAAATAACAGATTTTTTTTCGTGAAATCAACTGCCTTTACTCCAATCCCAGTGAGTTTGAGAAATAGCAGATTTATTCCGTTCTTTCTAAAAAATTATGAGCATATATTATGTCAGACAATGGTAGATTGACAGAATTTCATCAATAGATAAATAAAAGATAGATGAGTTAGTTTCTCCATATATTACCATATATGTCCAAAAATTAGAATTTGTGAAACACATCACACATTCAACCACCAAATAGATTATTTTGAGAAAGTTTACTTTTTTAACCTCATGCAATAACTATGATTAATATAGTTTGCATAGGTTTTCTCTGTTGTGTGCCTATGAATATATGTATATATATATCACATTTTAAAATTTGTAACTAAAATATGAAAATAAAAGAATGCTCCATGATTTCTGTGATTTACCATCAAGGAGCTTACATTCTATTCAGTTAAAAAGCAAACACAAAGAATTCTCATTAATCAAGGTAAGTTCAATTAAGCTCTATAAAGTCACTAGGAACACTGAAGTAGTGAATACTTAACTACTGCTCTTAGAGAAAATACAGAGTTATTTTCCTCTGAGCCTCCGTCACATTTCTAACAATTGATCTATACATAATCTCTTTTGTAACTGTTTCTGTTTAAAGACATCTTATTTACTATATATTATTCATTCATTTACATAAAACCTATGGCCAACAGCACCATCATGCTAGCCTGAAAACTAACATTATCTAACACAAATCTTCTCCATAAGGCACATCACCACATACGAACACTTAAGGACACTGAAAGGCACATCTTCATTATGTTTGAAGGCAATGTAAAGCAGGAAAATCATCAACAAAAAAGCACACAAAAATGTGGCACTAATAATAACATAGGAAGGACATTTGTTTACAGTTTGAAAGCCAAAATCAAGCAGTAGCCAAAGTGTGAAGCTAGGAGTATGCATTTAAAAATTTTCTGAAGAGCAAGGAAGGAATAACAGCTGGAGGATATTTGGGAGAGAGGGAGTGGAAGAGGAGGTCAGGAAAATAATGCAAAATCAGTCCTCCTTGGTCTTCAGGGTCCTTGAAAAGATTCTTGTTTTCACTCTGACATTAAATAAGTCATTGCCGAACTGACATTTCAAATCAAATTCTCTAATAGCTTATTTGTGAAGAGACAAAAGTAAGAGGGAAGGATGATGGTCAAAAAAACCAAACAAACAAAAAAAAAAAAGAAAGAAGGGTCCAGAAATGAAAAGATTCAGACTTTGATGATAGCAATGGAAATGAGAATTGGTAACTCTAGATATATTTCAAAGATATTGGATGTGGAGCATGAGAGAAGAAAAGGTAATCAGTTTAAATATTTTTAGTGAAAGCAACTAGAAGAATAATCAGGAGAACCCTACCTTTTATTACTAAGATGGGGGAAAAGGCAGGAGGAGCAGATATTTTTGAGGGGGTACATTATTTCTGACATGCTAGATTTGAGATGTCAGCCAGATATGGGGATGTTACAAAGGCAAATACATATATGGGCCTGGATTCAGAAGAAAAGATCTAAGCAGGGAATTAAAATGCGGCAGTTGTCAGCAAATACGTGGTATTCAAAACCAGTATAGAGGAAAGTGGACCAAGCACAGAGCTTTGGGTTGCAGTAATGTTAAGAGGGCAGGGCAAGAGTGGAAACTTCAAAGGTGACTGGTAAGGAGCTACTAGTGAGGGACAGAAAAAAATAGGAGAGAGAGGTGTCTTGACATCCAAGGGAAGTAGTGCATCAGGGTTGAGTATGTTCAGTTCAGTTCAGTTCAATCGCTCAGTCGTGTCCGACTCTTTGCAGACCCTATGAATCAAAGCACGCCTGGCCTCCCTGTTCATCACCACCTCCCGGAGTTCACTCAGACTCACATCCATCAGGTCAGTGATGCCATCCAGCCATCTCATCCTCGGTCACCCCCTTCTCCTCCTGCCTCCAAACCCTCCTAGCATCAGAGTCTTTTCCAATGAGTCAACTCTTCACATGAGGTGGCCAAAGTACTGGAGTTTAAGCTTCAGCATCATTCCTTCCAAAGAAATCCCAGGGCTGATCTCTTTCAGAATGGACTGGTTGGATCTCTTTGCAGTCCAAGGGACTCTCAAGAGTCTTCTCCAACACCACAGTTCAAAACCATCAATTCTTTGGTGCTCGGCCTTCTTCACAGTCCAACTCTCACATCCATACATGACTACTGGAAAAACCATAGCCTTGACTAGACAGACCTTATTCAGCAAAGTAATGTCTCTGCTTTTGAATATGCTATCTAGGTTGGTCATAACTTTTCTTCCAAGGAGTAAGCGCCTTTTAATTTCATGGCTGCAGTCACCATCTGCAGTGATTTTGGAGCCCCAAAAATAAAGTCAGCCACTGTTTGCACTGTTTCCCATCTATTTCCCATGAAGTGATGGGACCAGATGCCATGATCTTCTTTTTCTGAATGTTGAGCTTTAAGCCAACTTTTTCACTCTCCACTTTCACTTTCATCAAGGAGCTTTTTAGTTCCTCTTCACTTTCTGCCATAAAGGTGGTGTCATCTGCATATCTGAGGTTATTGATATTTCTCCCAGCAATCTTGATTCCAGCTTGTGTTTCTTCCAGTCCAGCGTTTCTCATGATGTACTCTGCATATATGTTAAATAAGCAGGGTGACAATATACAGCCTTGAAGTACTCTTCTTCCTATTTGGGACCAGTCTTGTTGTTCCATGTCCAGTTCTAACAGTTGCTTCCTGACCTGCATACAGATTTCTCAAGAGTCAAGTCAGGTGGTCTGGTATTCCCATCCCTCTCAGAATTTTCCACAGTTTATTGTGATCCACACAGTCAAAGGCTTTGGCATAGTCAATAAAGCAGAAATAGATGTTTTTATGGAACTCTCTTGCTTTTTCCATGATCCAGCGGATGTTGGCAATTTGATCTCTGGTTCCTCTGCCTTTTCTAAAATCAGCTTGAACATCTGGAAGTTCACAGTTCACGTATTGCTGAAGCCTGGCTTGGAGAATTTTGAGCACAAATACTAATAAGTCAATTAAATTAAGAAGGAAAACTGATATGAAATTTGACAGTGCAGAAATAATTGTGAATACTTTTGTGGAACTCTAAGAGCAAAACCTTAGTTGGATTGGATTTAAACGAGAAGAAAATGTGAGAATTTGGAGATGCTTAATGGCAACCCACTCGAGTACTCTTGCCTGGAAAAATCCCATGGATGGAGAAGCCTGGAAGGCTGCAGTCCATGGGATTGCTGAGGGTCAGACACGACTGAGCGGCTTCACTTTCACTTTTCATTTTCATGCATTGGAGAAGGAAATGGCAACCCACTCCAGTGTTCTTGCCTGGAGAATCCCAGGGACAGGGGAGCCTGGTGGGCTGCCATCTATGGGGTCGCACAGAGTTGGACACAACTGAAGTGACTTAGCAACAGCAGCAGCAGACAGTTTATGACTAAACTAGACAGCATATTAAAAAGCAGAGACATTACTTTTCCAGAAAAGGTCTGTCTAGTCAAGGCTATGATTTCTCCAGTGGTCATGTATAGATGTGAGAGTTGAACTATAAAGAAAACTGAGCACCAAAGAATTGATGCTTTTCAGCTGTGGTGTTGGAGAAGACTCTTGAGAGTCCTTTGGACTTCAAGGAGATCCAACCAGTCCATCCTAAAGGAGATAAGTCCTGGGTGTTCTTTGGTAGGGCTGATGTTGAAGCTGAAACTTCAATACTTTGGCCACCTGATGGGAAGAGCTGACTCATTAGAAAAGACCTGGATGCTGGGAGGGATTGAGGGCAGAAGGAGAAAGGGACAACAGGGGATGAGATGGTTGGATGGCCTCATCGACTTGATGGACACGGGTTTGGATGGACCCCGGGAATTGGAGGTGGACAGGGAGGCCTGGCATGCTGCAGTTTATGGGGTCGCAAAGAGTCGGACATGACTTAGCGACTGAACTGAACTGAGCAGACAGTTATGTTTTAGATTTTTACAATTAATGGAAACAGCTATGGCAGCTACCAGTTCAAAAACAATAATGTTTTAAAAAGATGTGACAGTAACTTTATGTTTTTATAATTATGGAAACTGCCCATAGACAGAAAATAGTTGTTGATGTAGAAGAAAGCCCAAAAGTATTCCTGGGGTTATATATTGAAATACAGAGGGAAAAGGGAAGGAAGTCTGTCCAAAACAGAAATTATTGAATTTAGGCAGAATCATCATGGATATTTTAAGTATTCTACTATGCAAGAATACAATATCATCAGATACCTGTAAATACGAATGTGTGGCTGTGGGAGGGTGTATATTCCTTTGTTATTGCTTTTATTTTGACACTGAAAGAAGTGTGTACACCTGACTTGAGTTGGTATGAATAAATATGAGATTTGATGATAAAGAAGCAGGTGATAAACGGATGATAAAGAAACAGATGATAAAGAAACACCCATAGTTGGTGGGGGCAGTGCTGGTGATTGAACAAGTAAAAACTGTATCTCTGTCTGACACTTTTATGGTTTTTTTTTTTTTGAACACTATTATTATGAATTAAATTGATACCAATCAACATATATATATATATATATATATATATCTTTTCAGTCACTTTTAATCACACATTTGCATGTGCAAAAGTCATGAATAAGTGTGTTTAATCAGGGTTTCATTTAGCTTGCTAATATGTAAGAAAAGTACAGAGGAAATGAGAGCCAGTATTGTGTATTTATTCACCATCAAAACTTCACAACTGTGTGATGATTTTCTCCAGGTATAATTTATTAAATCTGACATCCAAAAAGAGCCTTCCTACATAACCGGGAGCTTTTTTCATTTCATTGAAAGATCCAGAGAAACGTATCTTCCAAATGATGGTCTAGTTCTAGTATCTCACATTGCCCCTAGTTGATGCTAATTTATCCTAGCAAATTAATCCCTTTAATGCACAATTTTACAAATAACATTATTTACCAATTGAAAAATCATACATGTCTTTATGTGAAAGAGAAAATTATAAGAAGCTTTGCTTTAAATCCTATTAGCAGAGAGTTTTGAACCTTCTTTGTTCTTGTTACTTTCCACATAATTTTGTGAAAATATATAATTTCAATGACATAAATTAATACTGTTTATGTAGTGATAAATGCTTAAGAAAATCATTAAAATATTTATTAATTTGCATGCTTTAAAAACCTGCATGCTATAAAAACAAATTAATGATTTCTTAATAAATTATTAATTTATTGATAACAGTAAGTAATTCTGTTGAATAGTTCTCTGTTTTCTGAAATAACTATTTTTCCATTCAAAGTTCCTCACTAATTTCTACCCTTATCTTCACTTGTGTTCCACATGACATAGATAAGCTGATGATGACAAATGCATTTATTTCTCTAGTAATGACTCTCTTCTGTGTTTGAAATTCATATATTCTACTTGCTCTTACCTCTTTCTTGATTTTATTTGGATATTTAATAGGGCATTCGAATACAATGTCTCCAAATGTCTTGTTTCAATTCTACCATGTTTCAGTGTCAGCTTGCTCCTTCCTTTCTTTTGTATCATAGTAAAGTGCACCATTATTCATCCAAGGGCTCATTCCCAAACATGAGAATCTTTGATTTTCTTCCTTTTAAAGCTCCAATCCATCATCAAATACTGTCAGTTCTACCTTCAAAATACACCCTCAATCACACAATCTCTCATTTCAGGGAGTTCTGTACAGCTCTTTATCTGGACAACTCCTTATCCTTTTATAGTAAAAACTCTCCTATAGCTTTACATCAAAGTTAGAATAAGATCTAAAATCCTACAGTGCCCTGCATGTACCTTACATAGGAACTTTGCTCATGAGATTATTTTCGCCAGAGAAACTCTTCCCAAAGATATTCTCACTGTCTCACATAAGTGGTTTTCAAATGGTGTTTTCTCAGAGATGTCTTTCAAGACCTTCCCATGTAAAATAGTCACCAGCCTTATCTGTCTCTCTCACCTCAAACTTCTTTCATATTTTTTTCTTCTAGTTCCCATTTTACTCTCAGATCCTACTCCTACCCAAGTGCTAAGATTTGCTACTTTAACTTTGATTTAAGACACACACACAACCTTAGAGTTACTTGTATTCATTTCCAGCTTCCCCAGCCAAAAAAGCTTTATGACAAGGAGTTTGATTTACTTGTTCACTGTTCTATTACCAGGATAGTGTTTTACACCTATATCTAGTAAATGCATTATAAATATATATGGAAAGCAAGGGGCAAAACAACTAAAGGAGAGAAAAATAGGAAGAGAGGAAAAGAAGGAATGCATGACAAAATTGGAATTCTGTGGTATGATGATGTTTCCAAATTTTGGGCTTTATTTCAACATGGCTCTAACTAAGGAAATTCAAACAACAAAAAGAGTCCTCTTTGCTAAACTATCATGGTAGGAATTCACCAGAAAAGGACTAAATTAACCAAAAGAGCACACTTGTATCCAATGAGGCATTTGGAAATTTGTGGGATCTTTTTGGTGTCTTATGAGGATGAGGAATCACTGGTATTTAATGTATATGGGCTTGGCCCTCCTGCAGGTCAAAAACAGACGTTTGTCATGCATATAGTAAAATGATCTGGTATGCATACTAACGTGTTTATATAAGATGAAACATAAATATGTCAACCTATAACTAAACTTTTTGCATAAACAATGTTTTTGGAAGTACTTTTTATTGATGTAATTTTCCAATAATATGACAACTGTGCAAATAAATAAAAGTAATATCTTAGCATAATAAATAATCATTGTTAAATACTTCCCAAAACCTACATCACTGATGGCATTGTCACTCTTGTTATTGAACTACATGTATAAGTTTCAATTGCCTATTCAATATAATGCAAGGGTTTTGGGTTTTTCCATTCTGTCTTTTACCAAAGATATGGCCAAGAATCTGATTATTGATGTACACACAGATCATTATATTATTTTTATAGCTGTGAGGTTAGGTTATAATTTCTCTGGTTATCATTGCACAATAAGAGATTCACTGCATGTGGGAGTGGGTCTGATAGGATAAAAAATGGTCCATCATTGAACTTGTTAAAAAACAGATATTTCTATTTATTGTTTCTCCTCATGAGATATATTTCATCCCTTCACTATCTCGTAGAGTGAATGTGATAATAACAATGAATTGCCGTGTTTTTTAATGTGTTCTGCCAGTCATGTTCATCATTCCTAATCCTGCCAACATATGTAAAAGTACTTAGGGTACTGAAGATGAAGGGCATGCCTTATCCAAAGGCCACAAGGTGAATAATCATGACACAGGTTTCAGATTCTTGTTTGTATCCCTCTTTGCAGACATGAACCCTGTATTTGGATGCTCCATAGCACATTTCGAAGTGCTTTACATTTATTCCATAAAACATCACTTGAAGCTCTTCATGGGGAAAAAATGGGGGTGAAGATTATGTTAATACTCACTCAGGCTGAAATGACAACTTTGCCCTACGGCAAGTGGAAGCTGGTACATGCTCCATCTCTTAGGGAATTCTGGTCTGGATCACCTGTGTTCTCTTAATATGCACCCTCATTATGTGCCATAAGTACCTTCACTTCAGCATTTTCTTTCAGCAGATGCTGGGCACTGAGATAAATGCTTCATAAATCGGTGCCAACAACACCTGTAATATTTTTTATCATAATGAACCTTAGTCAAGAAAGAAAATTCAATTAAGTAAAATTGTCCAATCTGAGTATAAAATTGAAAAAGTTCAGTAAATTAGGTAATTTTTTGAATTAAGCAATCTATTAAGATATTTTACCAATTCTAATCAAAGTAATGTTATAATTTCAACTATGTATGTTATATATTGATAGGACTATATTTAATTTCTTTAAAGATAAAATGATTGATTCATTAACAGCTGAATTTGGAATTCAATTCTCAAATCTGATTCAAAAGTTAATTATTATTATCTGTTTTTTAGCTGGTACATTTTAAATTGTTTGGAATATTACTTTTAAAAATCAGATTTTTATGTGTAAATTGTGTGTGTTAATCCCTCAGTTCTGTCCAACTCTTTGTGACCCGTAAAATGTAGTCTGCCAGCCTCCTCTGTCCATGGAATTCTCAGGGCAAGAATACTGGAGTGGGTTGCCATTCCTTTCTCCAGGGGATCTTTCTGACCCAGGGATCGAATCTGGGGCTCCCATATTGTAGGCAGATTCTTTACCACCTGAGCCGCTAGGGAAGCCCCATATGTAAATTAGGAACTTAAAATTATTATTTTCAAATAAAGCAATGAAAAGAAATTATCTCTGTATTGATTAGACAAATGATAAAGTTTAAAGGTATACAGCTGTATTGTTGATGAAACAAGAGAATATAATCCTGTAAATTTTTTCAGTCTTTCAGTTTGAAAATGTGACAGTAATTGTAAATCTTGTTGACATGATTTCCCCATCCCCTGGCAAACTTATAAACTAGTATTTAAACAGCCAACACTCTGTTGGCTCTAGATTATTCTAGTTTCCTTTGTTCCTTAGAGAATACATCTATTTTTGTTTCAGTCACTCTAACTAATGAGTTCATATAACCAAGTATGAAGAAGATGACAGAGCTGATTATATTTATTAAAGGCATATACATATAGCTTATGTTTATACATATATGTTGTGAGTACATACATACACATATATACGCACACATATATAATATATAGTCTTTCAAAAGAGCAATTCTTCTTTTAAAGATAAGAATTCTTAAATGTTTTAGGTTCACTAGTAACGTGGATAGATTTTTCTGACATGGTTTAGGCTAAGTAAAGTTAGTTTTCTCTGGTCTTTGAAGAGATTAGTTTTGGGACTAGCAAGAGGGGACAGGCTATCTAACAGATCTTCACTACCTAAGAAGCTGCATGGACTCTAGCCTTAGAACATCAATGATTTCATGTTAAAGTGTATTAAGACCTTAGTGTACCAGATGTCTTCTGATATATGTTAGCTCAGATAATAATATTTGTCCTGAAATTCAGGGAACAAGTCTAAAAAATTAATTTTTGATAACTACTTATTTCTGTTGAATCTATTCACAATATTGCTTCCAAATGAAAGAAGAGAGTAGGACTGAGAGAACAAAAAAAGATGAAAGATTCTATATCTTCCTGACCAGGTTTGGCTGCCGATGACCTCTTGTTCTTTCTCTGATTTCCCATTGTTCCACAAGAGCTTGTACAGATTAGAATTCTCTAGTATCTGGTATCTGTCAAGTAGCATTAATATTACCTCTTATCTCTTATGACATTGACCTACAGATAAATGGCAGCTAAAAACTACACAGTTCAAGCTCGAACAGTATTTTGAATAATCACAGTGTGAACATCAGATACTTTAAAATATTGAATCCATACAAATCCTAGATCAGGGAACATTTTCTGGTATGGGATATTAATAGATACTCTAAATATGTGAGTGATAGTTGTTGATAAGACTCAATTGAAAAATAGCCTTGAGAGGTTTTCTTTTTAACCTAATATTAAATGTCACTCTTTATTTCTTGCAATACAGTTTGCCTTGAACTTTATTTTATTAATGTAGATATATTAGCTTTCTTTGTTTAATGTTTGCATAAAATTTATATCATTTTACTTTCAAACCATTTGTGTCTTTATATTTAAAGTACATACTTGTTAGTGAAATAAGTAACTATGTCTGGCTTAAATTATTATTATTACTTTAATATTTGAATTAACAAAACATACATTTTAATTAAATTGCTAATTCTACTTATGTCTGATGTAATTAAAATGTAGTTACACTTCTATTTACCATCGTCATACTGCCTATCTACATCATTTTTCTATCTATATGAATTCACTTATTTTTGTTTCTGTTTATCTCCTTTTCTTCTCTTAGATTGATCAACTACTTTTTTAAAATTTTCACTTAAATTCCTTTCTGCTATACCATTCTACGTATATTTTGTTACTGCTCTTATGATTATTCTAGTATCCTTAGTTTATCAGAGTATAGAGCTAATATTTTAATGCTTTATACAAAATATAAGAACCTTGTAACAATAGGACTCCATTTACTTCAAATTTGTTGTGCTACGGACATAACTTTTACATCTATATGTGCTATAAACCTAACCATAAAATGTTATATTTTGCATTAAACTATTAGCTGAATAATAAAGTAATAAGAGAAAAACACAAAGTTAGTCTTTCTCACTCATCTAACGTATTTACCTCTTTAGTGTCTTGATTCTGTCCTTTGAGCAGTTCAAGCTTAAGTCATATGCCTCTGAACACTTAGCACAGCAACTTTTGTGGTGCAGGTCTTCCGGTGACAAATTGTTGCATCTTTAATTTTCTAAAAATATTTTCAGTTTACATTTATTTTTGAAGGCACTTTGACTGGATATAGCATTTTTGGTTTGTTTACAAGTTTATTTCTCCTATAAATGACTTAAAGATATTGGTCATTCTGTGCCAGTACACGGAACTTCCCCAGTGGCTCAGTAGTAAAGAATCCGCTCTCAGTACCAGAGACACAGGAGACTAGGTTCGATCCCTGGATCAAGAGATCCCCCTGAAGAGGAAATGGCAACCCACTCCAGTATTCTTGCCTGGAGAATCCCAAGGAGAGAGTAGCTTGGCGGATTGCAGTCCATGGGGTCGCAAAGAGACACTACTGAAGCAACTTAGCATGCACACATATGCCAACATTTGTTTTTTTTCTGATTCTTGATTTCCGCTGTTATTTTTACCATTATTCTCCTATATTTAATATGTCACTTTTTCTTTGGCTGTTTTCAATATGTTTATTTCTCTCCTTCCTTTTAAGAAATTTAATTATAATATATCTACATGTGATTTTACTTTCATTTAGAATGCTTTAGATTTCTGAGCTACATAAATCTGTATTTTGTTTTCCTTCACGTTTTGGGCATCTTTGTCATTAATTCTTCAAATATATATATGTGTGTGTGTGTATATATATATATATATAAAAGATATATACACACATATTTTCCCTTTCCTCTTCTTGTGGAGAGGAAATACACACATATAATAGACCTATTGTTTCCTGACATCCTATTTATTCATTTTTTTCAATCTGTTTTTCTCTCTGTATTTTATATTGGATACTTTCTATTGATCTATCTCCAAGAGTACTGTAACTTTCTCCTGTCATCTTCAATATCTTATTAGTCATAGTATATAAATTTTAATTTCTTAAAGTTTTAATTTTATTGTTTTAAATATTTCTATTTTATTATTTAAGATATTCCTTTCTTTAGGTTTTTGAACATATAAAATCTTTAAAACCCTGCAGACTTTAAAATCCTACCTGTTAATTTCTATCTCTAGCTTATCTTGAGACTTGTATTTATTCATTTTCTTCTGTCTGTGACTCATATTTTCCTATTCCATTATATATATAGTCATTTTTTATGGCTTACTGGACATTTTGGATGATATATAGTTGACTCTTGATTCTCCTGTCTTTCACTGAAGAGAACTGATTTCTGTTCAAGTAGACAGCAAGATGTTTGGCTGCTTGCCTTTAACTTGAATTTTAGAGCTCTTGAGTTTAGAGCTTTTGAGGAGTGTGTTTCAGTTTTGCCCTACTTCTCCATTGAATCTATAGATTTATAATGCAGTCTTGTTAAGCAAAGTTCTTCTATGATTTCACTGGGAAGATTGATGTGTTTTCCAAGACCTTCCATGTCAAAGATAATTGACCCTCCATGTTTAAGATATTTGAACTACCCTTGCATTAAGTAGCTGTTAAATTTCTATTCAGCTTGTTCATGCTTTGAGATATGGCTTTCCACTGAGATCCATGACATCTCATTTAGGAATTAGCCAAAGATTTGGTAAGAGATTATAAATAGGTTTGGATCTTTCTTTAGTTTTTTGTGAACTATTCAAAACAAAGTTGACTATACTTAAAATTCTGATTTTTAAGAATTTTTCTCATAAGAATTTTAGGGAATGTTTCCCCCTTATATGCAGAAAAGTCTATATGAATATATAATATATTGTGTATATTTTTTCCCTATACATTTCTTTCATTGTCTGAAATATTCACCATATTTGAAGAAAATCCTGTGGAAGTTAAATTTCTTCTTTTTTATAAAAATGACCATTAATAAATACAGAAAATAATTTCAGAGGTATATGGATATTTTATATACATATATTTTCATAAATTCACTATATTTAAAATACCAGTAAATTCTTTAAAAACATGTAGTATCTATAAGAGTAATCTTTATTACTTTTCAAGTTCTTATTTTGATATTGTACAGTTTCAACCAGTAGTCTTGGACCATTTAGTAGGCAAAAAGAAAGTTGATACTGATTGATTCCCCAAATCCAAACTTAGGCTATACCCTAAACATCCTTTCTTAATTGGTCTTTGAATCTCAGATGTCTTTTCATATTAAAAAACACACAGAATGATTATTATTCTTATAGTCCCCTAGATAAAACCATAATTTGTTTTCCATCTGTAACTGAATATTAGTTTTAATAGTGCTATAAAAACAGGTAAGCTTCCTGTGAAAGTCCCATTTCATATTTAAACTCTAACACCTTGAATGATTTCTGCAACCCTGACATAGAAAAGAGATCCCCAGGTTCATGATGCTCATGAGCATCCCCATGATCTGGGTAGAACATCTTTAAGAAGGGAGAAAAAATGTTGCAGACTTTCATTGGTAATAAGAGCTGTTAATTTTCTGCATGAATCAGACTCCCTATTTTTTCAGATTCCATTAAATAATGTATCCCTTTTCCTTTCTGCTGTATCAATCTAAACTTTTATAAAAGTTAACCTACTTTCTCATAGATTTTTTTTTTTTTGCCTTTTTGTCTCTATAGTGTGAAACTTGAATTTGTTAAAGGTGATTATTTGTTATATTATACAATTAGGAAAAAGAAAAGGAAGGATGAAAGAAGAAAATGAACCATTTGCTATAGAAGTAATGGTATGCAAAATCTAAACTCCAGAAGTATTTATGAGAGAAATCTCTTTGACCACTTGCTCTGTGGCCACTATTGTGTAAGAAAGTCCTCCAGTCGTGCCCACAGGTATTCCTGAAAACAAAAGCAAAAACAGATCCACTTTTAAGTATTTAAATTATCTTACAACCTCCATTTTGGTTATGTTCTGGCTTAAGTTCCTACAATAAATACTGTTATACAAAATGCAAAAAGCTACTAATTTTTTGAAGCGTTCAGATAAGATATAGGTTATTTAAAAAAATGACTAAGCAAGATATGGTGGAAATAAGAAAATAAAGAGAGCTATGTAATAGTAACAAAGTGATATCAGGAAACATAAAAAATTAGTAATAATAGTAGAATAATTATAAAGATAATTAGCAGAGCCAATGTAAATAGGTACATTGTCAGAGAATCTTCCCTTCAAATTGTGCCAATAGATAATAAAAAGCTGAAAAGGTAGGCAAATCACCAATTTCTAAAGGAGATTTACCAGCTCATGAAATTACAACAAACTAACCAAGCAAAGCCAATTAATAAAGTCTATTAA
Organism: Ovis canadensis; assembly: GCF_042477335.2. Lineage (NCBI taxonomy): Eukaryota > Metazoa > Chordata > Mammalia > Artiodactyla > Bovidae > Ovis > Ovis canadensis. The sequence continues at coordinate 32,569,137 of NC_091261.1, read as the reverse complement.
GAATTGTTTCAGGCAAATGATTTTAATTATTTTTATAAACTGATGATACATATGTAATATTTTCTCAATCTCTAAATATGGAACAACTTCTAATGATCTGATTCTTACATTCAAACATCATTTCTACTTGTATGAACTTTTACAAACTGTTTATAAAACAGTTTATAACTGTTTAGTAATAAATATTTAGTTTATAAACTGTTCTCTGTTTAGTTATAAATATTTATTCATAAACATTTTTATTATTTGTCTTAAAAATTACTTAATATCTATGGCATCAGACTCTTTATATTCTATATAGACTTGAGCCAATGAGAAATTATATAGTGTTCAAATTATATTATAGTATGTATTTACTTGTCATCCTGGTTCTTTAAGGCACAAAGTAACAAAAAAAATTTATATATAATTTTCTAATGTATGCAACAATTTTTGTTTATTATTTCTCCTTGGATTTCTGAATAGTTACATCAATTAATCAATATTTATAAAAGGTTAACTCAAGTTAGAGAAAAAAAGATTACTTGAAGTATTAAATAACTATATTTTCAATATTCTCTATAAAGTTGCTACGAATTTTTCCACTTTGGCTGCAACTCATCTCCACATTCATTTCTGGAAATCCTTCACATATACTGCTTTTCCCTCTTGAGTGTTGATTAGAACACAAAGGAGAGAATACTTGAATTTCTTTGGAAGATGACTGATCAGTAACTGTCTCTTTCTAAAATATAATCTATTTAAAAACAGATACATGAGTTTGGTTTATGGTATGTACAATTCTTTATATTAAATAAATACCTAAACTTTAATTAAGTGCAGTGCTCCTCCCTGGTTAACCAAATGCTGAAAATAAGTACTTTGAATCAAAATTAGAATAAAATTCAAAATTATTATTCAAAATTAGAATAATGAAGGCAACAGTTACCATATAAAATGGAATTTTATGGCACAGAGGTAAAGAATCTGCCTGCCAATGCAGGAGACAGAAGAGCAGCAAGTTCGATCTCTAGGTCAGGAAGATACCCTGGTGTAGGAAATGGCAATTCATTACACTATTCTTGCCTGGAAAGTTCTATGGACAGTGGAGCCTGGTGGGGCACAGTCCATGGGGTCACAAAGAGTTGGACACAGCTGCACAGTGGAGCACACAAACATAATATAAAGTATGCACAGTAATAAATATAACTTCTGGATATTCAGTATATGCTTATTTTTCTCATGCCAGCATACCTCACTATTTCTTCAGTTCAATCGCTCAGTCATGTCTGACTCCTTGTGACCAGATGGACTGCAGCACGCTAGGCTTCCCTGTTCATCACCAACTCCCAGAGCTTGCACAAACTCATGTCCATCAAATCGGTGATGCCATCCAACCATCTCATCCTCTGCCTTCCCCTTCTCCTTCTGCCTTTAATCTTTCCCAGCATCAGGGTCTTTTCCAATGAGTCAGTTCTTCACATCAGGTGGCCAAATTATTGGAGCTTCAGCTTCAGCATTGGTCCTTCTAGTGAATATTTAGGACTGATTTCCTTTAGGATTGACTGGTTTAAACTTGTTGTTTAAGGGACTCTCAAGAGTCTTCTCCAACACCGCAGTTCAAAAGCATCAGCTCTTTGGTGCTCAGCTTTCTTCATGGTCAAACTCTCACATCCATACATGACTACTGGAAAAACCACAGCTTTGACTGTTCGGACTTTTGTCAGGAAAGTAATGTCTCTGCTTTTTAATATGGTGTCTAGGATTGTCATAGTTTTTCTTCCAAGGAGCAAGCTTCTTTTAATCTCATAGCTGCAGTCATCAACTGCAGTGAATTTGGAGCCTAAGAAAATAAAGTCTGTCACTGTGTCCATTGTTTCCCCATCTATTTCTTAGAGTATTTCACATTCATAATCTATAAAACATAATCACCTAGCTTCTCTACATGAGAGGTTTTGTGAATATCACAATTGTAGAATCCACACTAAGAGTTTTTTAGCCAACCTTTTCGTATTATATACAACAACTCTTTTTTGTTGTTGTTGTTGTTTTTTTACTGTATTTCTGCCTGAATTCTCTTATATTTTTAGACTGTGGGATTTTTAAAGTTTACATAATTGCATTACACTGACACTTTTTAATTAATTTTAAATCTAATTATAATGTCCTCTTTTAGAAACACAAGAAAATATTTTTTCTCAAAATTATTGATGTGAGAACAATTGTAATCAAATAATGGATATAATGACACCACACCAGTGACTTCAAAATAATCATTTGAAACATGCATTCAATGTTTAAAAACTGTGACTAGAAAGTTAAGTTGACTAGCACCTAAATGCTAATTTAACAATGAGCAAATTAAAAAAGCTTTTACACAGGGAATGAAACTCTCAGTAAACCAAAAAGTCAGCCTACTGAATGAGAGAAGATAGTTGCAGATGATATATCCAATAACAGTTAATGTCCAATATATATAAAGAACTCACAAAACAAACAGTTTTTTATTAAAAAAAAACTGATTAAAATGTGAGCAGAGAACCTGAATAAACATGTTTCTCAGGAAGACACACAGATGGCCAACAAACACATGTAAAGATGCTCAATATCACTGATCACCAGGGAAATACAAATTAACATCACAAAGAGACATTGCCTCACATCTGTTAGAATGGCTATTATCAAAAAGACAACAAATAACAAATATTGCCCAGGATGTGGAGAAAAGGGGACCCTTATGCACTGTTGGTGGGGGAGTAAATTGGTGCAGCTGTTATGGAAAAGTTTGGAGGTTTCTCAAAAAATTTAAAGTGGAACTACCATATGATCCAACAACTTTACTTCTGGGTGTTTTTCTGAAGAAAATAAAAGCACTAACTGAAAAATATATGTATACGCTTGTGCTTACTTTAGCATTATTTATAATAGCTAATATGTGGACACAACCTAAGTGTTCCTTAGATGAATGGATAAAGAAGATATGGTATAAATACACAATGGACTATTAGCCTTAAGAATAGAAATCTTGTCATCTGCAACAACAGGAGGGGCCCATAAGTCAGACAAAGAAAGACAAATATCATACAATTTCACTTATATGTGGGATCTAAAAAACAAAACAAGTTAACAACAAAACAAAATATAAATAGATACACAGACACAATGAATGAATTGGTGGTTGACAGAGAGGATGGGGATGGAGTGTTGGGTAAAATAGATGAAGGAGATGAGAGGTATAAATTTCCTACTGTAAAATAAATGTCATGAGGATGCAATGTACATTGTAGGGAATATAGTTGATAATATTGCAATAACATGTATGGTAACAGATGGTTACTAGACTTGTGATCAGTTAGTAATGGATATGAATATTGGATCACTACTGTACACCTGATACTAATATATTGCTATGTTCACTATTCTTCCATTTTAAAAGAGTCAAATGCTTTACAGTCATTTTCTTTCTTGGTTATACAAACTGAGGCATCTGTACCTAATATAGTATCAACCATAGAAAATATGAGAATATCTTTTGTGATTTTAAGTGGTAGTTTTGTGAGTTCTATAGTGTAGGTATAGGTAAGAATGACTATCTCTCTTAAATCAAACCAGTAATATCTATGGCTACACCTACAGGATAACAAATATAACCAGCGCTAACTGGAGCACATGCAATAATGACCTCCTATAGGAGGATTAATTACTGTGGTTCTCTGTAAGGCATTGTTCAGAATTCCTGTTTCTTGAGTACTGTGTGACAATCAGTGTAAATGCACACTATGTGTGATACACAGTGTAGATTATATATAGTATTTCTTACACACACACACTGTGTGTAGGTATGCAAATACACACAGTGTGTGTACCTAGGGAAATATATGAAACTTTCTGTGAAAGATTTCACATAGGCACCCACACTCCAACCCAGATAGTTGAAACTTGCATTTGTCCTAAATTAATTTGCCATTTAGGTATAACTATAGATTGACATTTTTTGTTTCCCAAAATTCATAAGTTGAAAACTGTCCCCATTGGGATGTTATTTGGAGATGGGTTCTTGGGGAGATGATTAGATCATGAGAGCAATGCCCTCATGAATGGGATCAGTGTCTTTATAAAAGAGCCTGCAGAGAGTTGTTGTGCTTTTTCTGCCACTAAAGACACAGACAAAAAAAACAGACATTAACTGAAATTAGGCTCTCATTTGACACCAAACCTGCTAGTGTCTTGATCTTGGACTTGCCAGGCTTCATAACTATGAGTGATAAATTTCTGCTCTTTATAAGCGACTAAATGTATAGTATTTATTTAAAGCAGTCCCAATGGTCTAAAATAGCTAACATTAAGACCTAAATGAAAACAGGCAGCTGAACTTTTTCTTCTGATGCTTTTCCTTATTTACATATGCTTTGCTTTTCAGTACAGTTCAGTTCAGTTCATTTCAGTTGCTCAGTCATGTCTGACTCTGTGACCCCATGAATTGCAGCACGCCACGCCTCCCTGTCCATCACCAACTCCCAGAGTTCACTCAGACTCACATCCATTGAGTCAATGATGCCATCCAGCCATCTCATCTTCTGTCGTCCCCTTCTCCTCCTGCCCCCAATCCCTCCCAGCATCAGAGTCTTTTCCAATGAGTCAACTCTTTGCATGAGGTGGCCAAAGTACTGGAGTTTCAGCTTCAGCATCTTTCCTTCCTTAGAAATCCCAGGGCTGATCTCCTTCAGAATGGACTGATTGTATCTCCCTGCAGTCCAATGGACTCTCAAGAGTCTTCTCCAACATCATAGTTCAAAAGCATCAATTCTTCGGCGCTCAGCTTTCTTTACAGTCCAACTCTCACATCCATACATGACTACTGGAAAAACCATAGCCTTGACTAGATGGACCTTTGTTGGCAATTTCAAACTCAGCTGCAATGAGAAAATTATTCTTACTTGGTCGTTTATCAATGTTTATTACAGCAAATGTATCGCTGACTGTATTCCTTGACTACAGATGACAAATCCTCCATGTCATTTTTTTTTTTTTTGCTGTATAATTCATAATCCCACCCTTCCTTCATTTTTCCATTCTGTCAGTGCTAGAGTCTGCACTGATACTTCAGTTCCACTACACCTCACTCATACTTTTCATACAGTGCCCAATATGCTACCAGAGAAGAGTGGAGAAATAGATGTTAAAGGAACAAAGAGGCTGAGCCAAAGCAAAAAGAACAAACAGCTGTGGATGTGACTGGTGACAGAAGTAAAAGCTGATGCAGTAAGGAACAATATTGCATAGAAACCTGAAATGTTAGGTCCAAGAATCAAGGTGAATTTGAAGTGGTCAAACAGGAAATGGCAAGAGTGAACATTGACATTTGAGGAATCAGTGAACTAAAATGGACTGGAATGGGCAAATTTAATTCAGATGACCATTACCGCTACTACAATGAGCAGGAAACCCTTAGAAGAAGTGGAGTACCCAGTCATAATCAAGAAAAGAATCCAAAATGCAGCATTTGGGTACAGTCTCAAAAATGACAGAATGATTTCTGTTCATTTCCAAGGCAAACCATTCAATATCACAGTAGTCCAAGTCTATGTCTCAACCACTAATGCCAAAGAAGCTGAAGTTGAATGGTTCCATGAAGACCTGCAAGTCTTTCTAGACTAAGACCAAAGAAAGGTGTCCTTTTCATCATAGAAGACTGTAATGCAAAAGTAAGAAGTCAAAAGATACCTGGAGTAACAGGTAAGTTTGGCCTTGGAGTACAAAATGAAGCAGGGCAAAGGTTAATAGAGTTTTGCCAAAAGAATGCACTGGTCATAACAAACACTCTCTTCCAACAGCATGAGAAACAACTCTACACAAGGACATCATCAGATGATCAATACCAAATCAGGCTGATTATAGTCTTTGCACCGAAGATGGAGAGGCTCTATATAGTCAGCAAAAACAAGACCAGGAGCTACTTGTGGCTCAGTACATGGACTCCTTATTGCCAAATTCAGACTTAAATTGAAGAAAGTAGGCAAAACCACTAGACCTAAATGGAAATGACAAATAAATTCAAGCAATTAGATTTGATAGACAGGTGCCTGAAGAAACATGGATGGAGCTTTGTAACATTGTACAGGAGGCTATAATCCAAACCATCCACCAGAAAAAGAAGTGCAAAAAGGAAAAATGGTTGTCTAAGGAGGCCATACAGATAGTTGAGAAAAGAAGAGAACGGAAAGGCCAACAAAAGGAAGATATACTCATCTGAATGCAGAGTTGCAATGAATAGCAAGGAAAGGTGCAATAGCTTTTCTAAGTGATCATTGCAAAGAAATAGAGGAAAACAATAGAATGGGAAAGACTAGAGATCTCTTCATAAAAATTAGAAATGCCAAGGGAACATTTCATATAAGATGGTGCAATAAAAGAGATGGGTGCAATAAAGGACAGAATGGTATGGACCTAACAGAAGCAGAAGATATTAAAAAGAGGTGGCAAAAATACACAGAAGAACCATACAAAAAAAGAACTTAATGACTGAGATAACCAGGATGGTGTGATCACTCACCTAGAGCCAGACATCCTGAGTCTGAAGTTAAGTGGGCCTTAGGAAGCATCACTATGAACAAGTTAGTGGAGGTGATGGAATTCCAGCAGAGCTATTTCAAATCCTAAAAGATGATGCTGTGAAAGTGCTGTACTCCATCTGCCAGCAAATCTGGAAAACTCAGCAGTGGCCACAAGACTGGTAAAGGTCAGTTTTCATTCCAATCCTAAAGAAAAGCAATGACAAAGAAATGTTCAAACAACAATTGCACTAATCTCACACACTAGTGAAGTAATGCACACAAGTCTCCAAGCCAAGTTTCCACAGTACATGAACTTAGAACTTCAAAATGTTTAAGTTGAATTTAGAAAAGGCAGAGGAATCAGAGATCAAATTGCCAACATCCTTTGGATCATCAAAAAACAAGAGAGTTCCAGAAAAGCATCTACTTCTGCTTTATTGACTATGCCAAAGCCTTTGACCGTGTGGATCACAACGAAGTGTAGAAAATTCTTCAAGAGATGGGAATACCAGAACATTTGACCTGCCTCCTGAGAAATCTGTGTGCAGGTCAAGAACCAACAGTTAGAACTGGACATGGAACAACAGTCTGTTTCCAAATTGGGAAAGGAGTATGTCAAGTCTGTATGTTGTCACCCTGCTTATTTAACTTCTATGCAGAGCACATGATGTGAAACACTGTACCGGAAGAAGCACAAGCTGGAATCAAGATTTCCAGAAGAAATGTCAATAACCTCAGATATGCAGATGACACCACATTTATGGCAGAAAGCAAAGAAGAACTAAACAGCCTCTTGATGAAAGTGAAAGAGGACAGTGAAAATATTGGCTTAAAACTCAACATTCAGAAAACTAAGATCATGGCATCTGGTCCCATCAGTTCATTGCAAATAGATGGGCAAAGAATGGAAACAGTGACAGACTGTATCATTTTGGGCTCCAAAATCACTGCAGATAGTAACTGCAGCCACGAAATTAAAAGACGCTTACTCCTTGGATTAAAATCTATGACCAATCTAAACAGCATATTAAAAAGCAAAGACATTACTTTTCCAACAAATTACTTTGTCCCTCTAGTCAAGGCTGAGGTTTTTCCAGTAGTCATGTATGGATGTGAGTTGGACTATAAAGAAAGCTGAAGATAGAAAAATTGATTCTTTTGAACTGTGGTGTTGAAGAAGACTCTTGAGAGTCCCTTGGACTACAAAGAGATCCAACTAGCCCATCCTAAAGGAAATCAGTCCTGAATATTCATTGGAAGGACTGAAGCTCAAGCTCTAATACTTTGGCCACCAAACGTGAACAACCTGCTCTTTGGAAAAGAGCCTGATGCTGGGAAAGATGGAACACAAGAGGAGAAGGGGACAACAGAGGATGATATGTTTAGATGGCATCACTGACTCAATGGACATGAGTCTGAGCAAGCCCCAGGAGTTGGTGATGGACAGGGAAGCCTGGCATTCCCTCGGGAATGCCTGCAGAAATCCTGCAGTCCACTGGGTCTCAAAGAGTTAGACACGACTGAGCAACTGAATGGAAGTGAACACCTCACTGATACCATTATAATGTATCTCTATATAAATATAACTTCTTCAGATTATCTTACTTTGCATATATCTTCTGTCTCTGGCTGTGGACTTGGCTGATACATTTTCAGAGTCTTATATCACATCTTTTGCATATAATGTCCTTGAAGGTATATAAATGCTTAAAATCTAAAATAGTTTCAATAGACATCTAACGATTTTTTCTGAGACATCATCTGATAATGTGTTAACATTTATGAAGAGACTGAATAATTCCAGTTCTCAGGAGAAGCCACAGGACAAAATATAGAATGCTGAAAAAATAATTTGGACTTATCACTTATAAACAAATAATTTTTCAAGATATAATTTCAAGAATAATTTGATTTATGCCATAGGAATATCTTATTGTATATTAGAAGATGGTCAAGTGTTCTAACTTCACATAAACACACCATCTATAGCTACATAATGATATTTAAAAGAAGTTTAAACAGTCAAAATACTTTTTTATTAATACTATGTTACTGTGATTCTTATATTCAGACAAGTAAGATGTTGCACTATTTCTAAATTTCTGTCTCATTGCTTTTTATATAATAAGATTAAATTTAGACGTTCTCAAAAATAGACTGTGGAGTAAAGAAAGCAGAAAAAACATGTTAAAATACATTTTGTTTCATTTTTATGATATGTCATAGTCATTAGGGTATTGAATGATTAAAACCTGGATGGAAAACTAAACTAATTAGAAAAGCATATTAGTGTTTTAGCTGAAACTTGAGTTATATTATTTATTTTATTTTCACTGGGTTACTTTTTCCCGACAGGGATCTATTGTATTAATTTATCAATTTCCCTTTCCCAGTTCCACACTGTTGATCACTCAGTTTGTGGAGTGTTGGCTGACTGGGTGGGTCTGGACATTTGACTCTATCAGTTGATACATTTCCCTAAAGAGGCCAAGGATCTGTGCCCAGTTCTAGTAGGAACCACTTAGTTTCACACAGAAATAATACCTACATAATTCAGCTTTAATTTTAATATCAACTGGAAAAAAATCAGCTTATACATATGTAAGCTTACTTTCTTCTTTGCTTGAAAAACAGTCTCCATTCCAATAACAATAATAATAATAAAATATTTTTAGTTTGCCGTTTTCCTGAATACAATACTTCATCTTAAGCTTTCTCAACTGGAGTCTGCTCATTTTCCATACTCCGCAAAACTAAAGGTCATGACTTCTTCACACCTATGTAAATGAATCTGAATTTGACGCTCGCTCATGCGTCATGTTCTTTTTTGATTTTTTTAACTTCTTTGTTTTAAATATCTTAAACTTATATTACTTTTGAAAAAATATTAAAAATAAAATCCTTGCAAATGTATTCCTATTCTACATATGAATTTTAAAAAAACTTGTGTGCATGTATACATACAGATACATACACATATACGTAAGAGTAAGATGTAAATGAGTTGCTTCTTTATATCCAAATCATTGTGTATATAATCGTGTGCTTTTTAAAAAGGGCATTCTCTTAAATAGTCACAGTTCTATCATATATGTTACAAAATTAACCTTGATAAAATATTATTTATGTAACATATAGATTTTATTTAACTTTTATCATTTGTCCCATTAATTTTCTTTGTATCCATTCAGAGTCACAATACCATTCTTTGTCATCTTTAAACTTGTTTAAAAAGATAAAAAGTCTATCAATCTTTTTTTCCCATGACTTTCATACTCTTACTGAGATCATCTTATGCTTTCTCATTCATTAAATCTGTGAGTACTGGGCTTGTATCTGCTTTTTCCATACTGGCATCAAACTGGGTGACTTGAATATGACTGGACATCATCTCTAGTGCTCTTCATTTTCCTTAATTCATTCTAATTATCATGGCTACAGCATGGATCTCCATTACCCAGAATGTTCCCATTTGTAAAATATTAATGCTGTTATTCCATTCCTGAACAGTATCATTTTTGCTGCTATGCTTATTGTCAAACTCCCAAAGAACTCAACTATCTCTTATATTTCTGCTTGTCAAATTCCTCCTGTTTTCAATTTTTTCCACATTTGATGAATATTTCACAGTATATCAATCAACCTAAATTTTGTCAGTACATTTAAGTTCCTTTGACCCATTCATTTCCGTGATTTCACTTAACAAAAACACTCATTTAATATTAATCAAATAATTTTCAGTGTTTTGCCTCTATTATAAAAGTAGTCAGAAAGTGACATTGTAAATTTATGATCTTCAGATAAATCAAGTGATTAAGGCTTTCAGCCAGCCTTTCTTTGTCTTTTTCCTTTGAAGAAATAGAAACTGGCACTATGAGCAGCCCAGCATGAACACTGACCTGGTACAGCCACAATCACCAAAAGACTCTCCCCTTCCAATGTATACCACCCTCATTTTCAGCTGATGCCTGATACTTTATCAACAGCAAACCTTGCCAGGCTTTAATATCTTGCATTTGGAAAAAGATTACTGAGATACCTAATCATCAAATTAACATTGCTTCAAATTCAGCAATGGTTCCCTCTTTTGAAATTCTCCTTAAGCCCTTCCCAGGGGTTCCCTGGTTGTTCAGAGGGTAAAGCATCTGCCAGCAATGCTGGAGACCCGGGTTCGATCCCTGGGTGGGGAAGATCCCCTGGAGAAATAAATGGCAACACACTCCAGTATTTTTGCCTGGAGAATCCCATGGATGGTAGGCTACAGTCCACGGGGTTGCAAAGAGTCAGACAGGACTGAGACACTTCACTTTCTTTCTTTCTTTAAGCCCCTCCCAACTTGTCTTTATTAAAAAAAATATCCTTTATTTTACCCTGGGGTATGATTCATCTTGCTATAAGGAACTGAGTAAACCTAGATTTGTTTCAATGCAAATGTGTTCTGGATGGGTTTCAGTTAGGGTGTGGTTGATATGTCCTCCAGTGTTTTCCTTCAACTTCCTGTGACCATTTTAAACCGTCTTGATCCTTTGCATTCTCTGCCCAGCCGCTTTCCCTTTCATTGTTGTGAATGACTTTGAGAAATGTCCCATGTAATCCTAGTTTTACAGATTTATTTTATTATTAAATAAAACCCTCTGTTTAGTATGTAATAATCTATGAATTCAGCCAATACACCAAATTTATTCAAAGAAACACAATAAAGTTTATTCCCCTGATGAGAAGACAACTACATCTTATGAATGCTTTTCAGCAAGTATTTAGGGTTAATCCCATCAAGTTAGGCTGAAAGGACTATATATACACAAAATAAAAATCAGCTTGTTTGCAGCATTAATCACAAACCCATTTGTCTTTTTTTTCACTTTAATTCACAATTGATCATTTCTTTCTTTCATAATTTCATTATAGTTCCAATTCTTCTCATCAGTAAAAGTTATCTGTCAATAAGTAAACTGTCTTCTATATTCCTATAATTTATTGAGAAATTTAACTCCTTTGACTATTTCTTTGTCAATCCTGAGAGTAATCCCAAAGATTGTTTTTCCTGGTAAATCTTTTACTTATTTAAAGTGCATAATTAAAAAAAATAAAAATAACTTAGCTTCAATGTATATTTTGTATAGAACTAAAAATATCTCTTAACAAACAGATAGAAAAATCAAATTTTTCAGCAATTTGTACATATCCTCTGTACCAATAAGGTACATATCCTCTCTTGAAAAATAACTAAAAGAAGGAAGGAAGGAAGAGGAGAAACAAGGGTTATATTTCTGGGTAAATGAAGACACAATTTGATGAAAAGTTAATTGGAAAATATTACTGCCCACAGACAGTATGTTTATATTAGAATTTTAAGATTTGTGGACTATATTAGAAAATAGAAACATGGACAAAGAGTTGCATACTTGAATTTGTTATCTACTATGTACTCACAAATTCAGTACTAAGAAATAAAGATGTAGGGAATGAGGAAAATCCAAAATACTTTTCAATCTCTAAAAAGTGTAGCAGAGGACATTTTTATTTATATAGCCCTCAGTGAATGAAAATGAGATGACACACAAAATCCCTAAAAAAAATATTTCCAACTCTATCTCCTTCCATTCTGCCAGTCTTTGGCAAATAACCAAATATATTCTATTATTTTGAAATAGTTCAATGTGTCCCTTAAGAAACATGCTTTTGTTATAGTTTTGTTTTGTTTTGTTTTTGCATTATTTGAAGCAGTTTTCTTTGCAATTTGGGGAGAAATCAAAGAAATTTGACATAGTACCTAAATGAATATTTGTTGAAAAAGATGGACAGCAAAGTTTTCAGAGAAGTTTGTCTAATTTGAATAATGAATAGTTAACTACATAGAGGAAGATTGAGGTAAAACATTCAAAGCAGAGAAAAATCATCCCCAGTTGAGCTAAAACTCTCTTCTTTGAATGATTTAGGCATGTCTTGTTTTGGAGATTTTGGACATGCTGTACCTACCAACTGGAGTGGTAAAAACTAGCATTTTCTCTTGGCTAACTTCATATATATATATATATATATATATATATATATATATGCTGCTACTAAGTCACTTCAGTCATGTCCAACTCTGTTTGAATCCATGGACAGCAGCCCACCAGGCTCCTCTGTTCATGGAATTCTCCAGGCAAGAAAATTGGAGTGGGTTGACATTGCCTTCTCTGTATATAAATATATATATATATATATATATATATATATATATATATATATATAAAATTAGAATATAATTGCTTTACAATCTTGTGTTACTTTCTCCTGACAATGAACTGAATCAGCTATATATATATAAATACACACACACACACACACACACATATATCCCCTCTTTCTTGGACTTCCCTCCCACTCACCCCCATCCCACCCTTCTAGGTCATCACAGAGCATCAAGCCGAGTTTCCTGTGCTTTATAGCAGGTTCCTACTAGCTATCTGTTTTACCAGTGGTAGTGTATATGTCAATTCTAATCTCCCAACTCATCCCACCCTCCCCTTCCCTCACTGTGCCCACATGTACATTCTCTATACCTGAGTCTCTGTTCCTGCCCTGAAAATAGGTCTATCTGTACCATTTTTCCTTTTTTTCTATGGACATGTGGGATCATCCCGTTAGGTAGGTAGAACAGGGAAAAGGAGTCCAAAATGGCGATGGCTAAAAGACAAGGGAAAAGCCGTGAAAATAGAACAAAAGAAGTTTCAAGGACCAGAGTGAAGACTTTAGATAGAACAAACAGCACTCCTGGCTAAGCCAAATTTGCATAGGGCAGGTCCAGGTGGAGGAGAAAAGCATATAAAAAGAGGAGCCAAAGCGCTTGCTCTCTCTCTTCTCTCCCGCGTGCATGCGCATGCACGCGCGCTTTCTCTCTCTCTCTCTCTCTCTCTCTCTTTTTCTCTCTCTCTCCCACCCGCTCCTCCACTTTCTTCTCTTCTAGTCTTTGGGTTGGCATGCCCTCACACTTCACGGATGTATTCTCCTACTATCTTCTAAATAAAATAGAGCTGTAACACTGATTTGCCTAAGAACTATAGCACGGTTTGTCCAAGACCTGAGAGCTGTGACGCACTGAGGGCTTTAATGTCCGTCGCTCCAAATCTTTGTTGTGACAAGACAAAGAACTGAGGAACATACGCTCGCGTGACATTCCCAGATCAGGAATTGAACTTATCTCTCCTGCATTGGCAGGCAGATTCTTTATCATTAGGCCACCAGGGAAGCCCTATGCTATTTTTATAGATTCCACATGTATGTGTAAAGTAATTCAGAAAAAGAAAAACAAATATCATGTATTAACTCATATATGTGGAGTCTCTTGGCTAATTTCAAATCTTTCTCATATTATTCTGTGAGGTCATCTAACACTGTAACATTCTATTGCAATATTCATCATTTTGCTTGCTTGCTTTACTTTTCCTCCTCTGCTTTTATCGCCATTTAAAATCATGTATAATTTCACTTTTTTTTTTCATTTGCTTTGATATTTGGCTTCCACCTCTGGAATGCAAATATTTCTGCTTCTGTCTGTGTCACTGTCTCTATCTCTTGCTGTCTTTTTTTTTTTTTTTTTAACTACTCCAAACACAATCCCCGAAAAGAGAACCTAAGCTGTGGATAAAAATTTGGCAGATGAATGAACACATTCATTTTAGTAAAATATAAAACAGAGAAAGGTATCAATGTAACTATTGCACTTATATCACTCAGGATGTACTACATTTTGCTTCAAAATACTATTTAATTATCATATTGAAGGTTTATCTTTTGTCTATATCAAATATTCAATACAGGTCTATTAGAAGTTCTGTCAGGGTCTTAGACTAAAACAGGAGTTATCTTAATACATGATCTTGAGCACATTGAGGTGTTTGTTCCAAAATTAAAAACCAATTGCTATACTGTGTACATTGTAATATAGGGGAAAAAGAGGTACAGTTGTTGATTGGTCCCTCTCAGTAGTAGAAGTGTGCTATTTCTTCTGAGATAGGTACGTGCTATTTCTTCTGCCTGGGATGTCCTTCCCCTGATTTAACTGATTTACCAAGTGAACTGTCAGGTTTTCAGTATTGAATGAGATGCAGGGGGAAAAAAGAGAGATTTGTATCAGTTTCAAAATGCACTGTGAGTCATTCTGCTTCTTTGGCCAAATAATCCAGTGTATCCAATCTTATTTCAAGTTTCTTGAGCATATAGGAAAGTTTAATGAAATCTCTGCCAGTTACTGAAAGGAGTATCATGGCACAGACCTTGAGGGCTTTAGAGACGATTCTTGTTCTTTTCTTGAGTAAAATATTCCCCTTTAAAAAAATGGAAATCACTTTATCACTGAGCTCATATGGCCACTGAATGCTGTACAAGACGCATGAACCTGAGCTACCTATCATAGTGTGAATATAATCCCAAGATTACACTAAATTTATGGCATGTAGCAGGACTATCTTTGATAGAAGATTGGCTTCTCAATGGTCCTAAAGAAACAAGCAGTTGCTTAGATGAGTGGTTAAGATTCCTATGAACCCTGTTTTAATGCTTCTTTCCCCCAATATTTCCTATGACCTCATAGAAAGTTCCCTGAAAGTAGCTTAACAAAAAAACAAATAAAACAAAAACAAGTATATATTTGCACATATGAACTGATTCCCTTTTCATCCTATCCTTTTATTTAAAATTTGTCTGTAATATTTAACTTAGTGTTTTAGTATCTCGACAAATTATCAAAGAGATATTGACACTGAGTTCAGTAACTGAGAGACTGAGTTCTCTATGGCCAGACATAGAGACTTATGAAACTATGTGCCCATAATTTTAAAGAGATAGAAAGCATATTGTCAAATGTATAAGGAATGAGCTGATAGTATTAGGAAAAGGAATGACAGGGTTGTTGATGTTTAATAGCATTGATATAGATAGACATTTGTATGGGTTGACAAAGGGTACAGTTATGCTACATAAATTTTTGGCATTTCAACATTATTTCTGTCACCTTTGCCTTCTTTCCTATATCATCTGAGAGAAGCCTGAAAATGCATTTTCCAAAATCCCTTTCCAGTACATTCCCCAAATAGCTGACTGAAAAATTTAGAAGATGGAAGAGAAGGAAATTCCATTCTCTGGCAATAGCCACACACAAGCATTTGAAATCTTATGCTGTGGCTTCCAGAAGTTTTGAAATTAATCAGTTTTGGTGCTGCAATCATATGGAGTCATTTTGGCAGTTTCTTTGAAATTCTTGTGAAATATCTTTTGCCCAAGAAGAAATGAAATGAGAGCTTATTTATATAGCATTAGTTGGAGAGTGATTATTGGAAATGAAGATATGAATAGTTAATTTCTACATTCAGATAAGTGAAAATAAATAATTTTTCATTGTTACTAAAACTAACTAAAAATGAGAAATATTTTACTCCTGCATACACATCTGTATAGTCAGATTAAAACCAGAACTTCATCTAATGTTTGTAAACATATAAATACCATTAACAATAGTGTTAATTAGGCTGAAATCTATAGTACTATCATTCAAGATAATTGTCTATAAGTAATTAAAATCCCATATATTCACCAGAACAGGCAAAAGCAGCCTAAGAGTAATTTGGCTCTGGGTATATCCAAGGTAGGGAATATATGAAGTGTGCTATACTGACATATTTATGAAGTTTATAAACATTGTCACTTGACAGAAAAAAAGATTCTGATAATTTTAAAAAAAATTCCAAGAACATTATGCAATAATTTACAATAGATAGTTAAAATAGAACATAAATAATGCAATTAAAAAGTTTATCCTACACATATGGACACCTTATCTTTGACAAAGGAGGCAAGAATATACAATGGAGTAAAGACAATCTCTTTAACAAGTGGTGCTGGGAAAACTGGTCAACCACTTGTAAAAGAATGAAACTAGATCACTTTCTAACACCGCACACAAAAATAAACTCAAAATGGATAAAAGATCTAAATGTAAGACCAGAAACTATAAAACTCCTAGAGGAGAACATAGGCAAAACACTCTCCAACATAAATAACAGCAGGATCCTCTATGATCCACCTCCCAGAATTCTGGAAATAAAAGCAAAAATAAACAAATGGGATCTAATTAAAATTAAAAGCTTCTGCACAACAAAGGAAAATATAAGTAAGGTGAAAAGACAGCCTTCTGAATGGCAGAAAATAATAGCAAATGAAACAACTGACAAACAACTAATCTCAAAAATATACAAGCAACTTATGCAACTCAATTCCAGAAAAATAAATGATCCAATCAAAAAATGGGCCAAAGAACTAAATAGACATTTCTCCAAAGAAGACATATGGATGGCTAACAAACACATGAAAAGATGCTCAACATCATTCATTATTAGAGAAATGCAAATCAAAACCACAATGAGGTACCACTTCACACCAATCAGAATGTCTGTGATCCAAAACTCTGCAAGCAATAAATGCTGGAGAGGGTGTGGAGAAAAGGGAACCCTCCTACACTGTTGGTGGGAATGCAAACTAGTACAGCCACTATGGAGAACAGTGTGGAGATTCCTTAAAAAATTGCAAATAGGACTGCCATATGACCCAGCAATCCCACCGCTGGGCATACACACCGAGGAAACCAGAATTGAAAGAGACACATGTAACCCAATGTTCATGGCAGCACTATTTATAAGAACCAGGACACGGAAACAACCTAGATGTCCATCAGCAGATGAATGGATAAGAAAGCAGTGGTACATATACACAATGGAGTATTACTCAGCTGTTAAAAAGAATACATTTGAATCAGTTCTGATGAGATGGATGAAACTGGAGCTGATTATACAGAGTGAAGTAAGCCAGAAAGAAAAACACCAATACAGTATACTAACACATATATATGGAATTTAGGAAGATGGCAATGACGACCCTGTATGCAAGACAGCAAAAAAGACACAGATGTGTATAGCGGACTTTTGGACTCAGAGGGAGCGGGAGAGGGTGGGATGATTTGGGAGAATGGCATTGAAACATGTATACTATCATGTAAGAATCAAATCACCAGTCTATGTCAAATGCAGGATACAGCATGCTTGGTGCTGGTGCACGGGGATGACCCAAAGGGATGTTGTGGGGAGGGAGGTGGGAGGGGGGTTCATGTTTGGGATCGCATGTACACCCGTGGTGGATTCCTGTCAATGTATGGCAAAACCAATATAGTATTATAAAGTAAAATAAAGTAAAATTAAAAAGTTAAAAAAAAGAAAAAAGAATTATGGAAGCTTGGTAAGCCCAAAATAAAAGAAATGGTTAATAAAATGAAAAAAAAGTGTATCCTTTTTATTGACTTATGACTTATCTACTGGCATTCTGTATAAAAATAATAACTTATATATCATTTCATATGCATGCATATACCTGGGTCTATATTTATATTCATTATGTACATTCATCAAGAAAAAGAATATCATTTATTTTGGAATATTTGGACTCTTTCTATTTTTTGCCTTAATTTAAAGCAAGACATTTAAAATTGTAATATATGAAATATTTAGAACACAAAAATATACAATATGCCAGATTATGAAATGTATTTACTTAGAAAAACAACTAAATAAAATTGGTGAAAATACATAAAAAGTTGCCATGTAAGCTTTAAATACATTTGTCCACTAGATGGATTGCCAAATATAGGAAGTCTCGGCTTACCAGGAGGAGACACTTTTGAACAGAAGCAACCATGAAGCCAGTGCCGGAGCAGGAAAAGCTGAAATATAATTGAAAATTGCTGGGGGCTCAGTGTGGATAGTATAAGAGATAAAAAATTCATGGAGGCCCAGTAATGGTTAAGGAGCCCACAATACTGTGAAATTTACCTCTGGCAGCTCAATCAGATTACCACAATAAACACTGGAGATGAATCTCCCAGGGATTTCAGCAAGGAAAAAGAAAGGGACCATTTTTAAATACTCCAGAGCACTGTGTTCTTAAACAAGGCCTGCCCTCATGTGAAACTAGTTACTCAAGAGCCCAACCTGCTCATTCTGTATTATCAGAATCTAAATGACCTAGGGAAGGGAGATACCCAACTCCAGCTCACTCAAGTCATATTGTCCCAGCTAAGGGGAAGAGAACAATCTGAGAAACCTGTGAGGTTCACAGTCCAGAGGCAGCTCACTAAAAGACTGAGGTCTAATAACAAGACAAAAGAATGCTTCTCTGTCCCACCACATCGCTTCACCACATACCTAAAGGCCTATTTATAGCTGTTCATTTTGCCTGGTATGTCAGCCTAAGTTATTAAGAAAAAAATTATAAAACATACCAAAAGGCAAAAACCATAATTTGGAAAGACAGAGCAAGCATCAGAACAAGACATGGCAGAATTGTTGGAATTATCAGGCTGAGAACTTAAAACATCTATGATTAGTATACTAACAGTTCTAATGGATAAAATGGAAAATATGCAAGAACAGATGGACAATGAAAGCAGAGTGATGGAAATCATAAGGAAAAAAAAAACAAAATAAAAAGAAATGCTAGAAATAAAAAACACTGGCAAAAATAAAAAGTGCCATTGATGGGTTTTATTACTAGACTGAACACTACTAAGGGAAGAATTTCTGAGCTAAAGAAAATGTATCAATAGAATACTTAAAAATCAAAAAGCAATGAGAAGAGATCAGAAATTAAATCCCTTTAATATGATACATAACTATTATAAAGTGGATATCCTCATGGAAATACTAGATTTGGCAAGAGTGTGGGGGATAGAAATAATTCTTATAAACTAACCATGAAAAGGAGAAACAGAAAGAATAGTCTTAGAAGAAATTATAAATAGCTTCAATATTTTCCTATAAAAGGGCAATGGTCCTTTCATAAATCAATTCTTTCAAAATATCTAAGGTATAAAAATTTCAGTGTCACTAAGTCACAAAGAATGCTCAAACTACCGCACAATTGCACTCATCTCACATGCTAGTAAAGTAATGCTCAAAATTCTTCAAGCCAGACTTCAGCAATACATGAACAGTGAACTTCCTGGTGTTCAAGCTGGTTTTAGAAAAGGCAGAGGAACCAGAGATCAAATTAGAAACATCCGCTGGATCATGGAAAAATCAGGAGAGTTCCAGAAACACATCTATTTCTGCTTTATTGACTATGCCAAAGCCTTTGACTGTGTGGATCACAATAAACTGTGGAAAATTCTGAAAGAGATGGGAATACCAGACCACTTAACTTGCCTCTTAAGAAATCTGTATGCGGGTCAGGAAGCAACAGTTAGGACTGGACATGGAACAACAGACTGGTTCCAAATAGGAAAAGGAGTACGTCAAGGCTGTATATAGTCACCCTGCTTATTTAATCTCTATGCAAAGTACATCATCAGAAATACTGGACTTGAGGAAACACAAGCTACAATCAAGATTGCCAGGAGAAATATGAATAACCTCAGATATGCAGATGACATCGCCCTTATGGCAGAAAGTGAAGAGGAGCTAAAAAGCCTCTTGATGAAAGTGAAAGAGGAGAGTGAAAAAGATGGCTTAAAGCTCAACATTCAGAAAACGAAGATCATGGCATCCGGTCCCATCACTTCATGGGAAATAGATGGGGAAACAGTGGAAACACTGTCAGACTTTATTTTCTGGGCTTCAAAATCACTGCAGATGGTGACTGCAGCCATGAAATTAAAAGACGCTTACTCCTTGGAAGAAAAGTTATGACCAATCTAGATAGCATATTCAAAAGCAGAGACATTACTTTGCCGACTAAGGTCCGTCTAGTCAAGGCTACGGTTTTTCCTGTGGGCATGTATGGATGTGAGAGTTGGACTATCAAGAAAGCTGAGTGCTGAAGAATTGATGCATTTGAACTGTGGTGTTGGAGAAGACTCTTGAGAGTCCCTTGGACTGCAAGGAGATCCAACCAGTCCATTCTGAAGGAGATCAACCCTGGGATTTTGTTTGGAAGGAGTGATGCTGAAGCTGAAACTCCAGTACTTTGGCCACCTCATGTGAAGAGTTGACTCATTGGAAAAGACTCTGATGCTGGGAGGGATTGGGGGCAGGAGGAGAAGGGGACGACCGAGGATGAGATGGCTGGATGGCATCACGGACTCGATGGACATGAGTCTGGGTGAACTTCGGGAGATGGTGATGGACAGGGAGGCCTGGCGTACTGCAATTCATGGGGTCACAAAGAGTCAGACACGACTGAGCGACTGAACTGACTGAACTAAAGTTATTTCAGAATTTTTTGACTTTCAATAGATTTTATGAAGCCAAAGTAGAATAAACAAGGACAAAGTTAATATGTGGTTACATTTATTCTCAATATAATTCAATAAATCAATGAATAAATACTAAATAAAATATTAAAACAAATACTAAGTAAAAATAGAAATTCCAAAAATAGAATCCAGTAGATTAAAAAATATATATTATTAATGAGAATTTATTCCAGCCATGCCAGGAATTTTCATTAGTAAAAATACAACGAATATCCTTGTCTATGTAAATATTTGAATGTGAAAAACTATGTATCAACAGACATTTATAATATATTTTGGCAATTTTTAGTACTAAATTCTAGTTTCTAAATTACGGTAACATACAGTGAATAAGAGTAATCTTTCATGGCATAATCTATGTATTCATCTACTATCTTTCTGTAAATTTTATAATGGCTTAGATATTGATTTCAACATGAAATAATTAGAGGCCTGAATATTAGGAACAAAAATTAAGTGCCTATTTTAAATTATTACTTAATATTTTTAGAGATCATTGAAATACCCTCTGGAAATTATTGGAATCAATAAGAAAGCTTAAGAAAGTTCTGATTAACATCTAATTATATAATTAATCACTGGTATAATTACTGGTTTAATATGTAACTGAAAAAAACATGTTCACTATATGTATCAAAATTATTTTAAAAATCTGTAAGTAATGTATCACATCCTTGAAGAGGAACAGAAAGAACTTTTCCTGAGGTGTATAAAAATGTTTTGAGGGTAAAGGCAGCATCTTGCCCTATCATGGGCTTCCCTGATAGATCAGCTGGTAGAGAATCTGCCGGCAATGCAAGAGAGCCCCTTTTGATTCCTGGGTGAGGAAGATCCACTGGAGAAGGGATAGGCTACCCACTCCAGTTTTCTTGGGCTTCCCTGGTGACTCAGCTGGTAAAGAATCCACCTGCAATAACGTAGACCTGAGTTTCATCCCTGGGTTGGGAAGATCTCTGGGAGAAGGGAAAGGCTACCCACTCCAGAATTTTACCTGGAAAATTCCATGGGCTGTATAGCACTTGGGGTCACACAGCATCAGATATGAGAGAGTGACTTGCACTTTCACTTTGCCCTATGAGCAAAGGAGCATACATGTGTGCCCAGTTGCTCAGTCAGTCTGACTTTTTGTGACCCCATGGACTGCAGCCCACCAGGCTCGTCTGTCCATGGAATTCTCCAGGCAAGAATACTGGAGTGGGTTGTTATTTCCTATTCCAAGGTATCTTCCTGACCCATGGGCTGAACCCACATCTCCTGAGTCTCCTGCACTGGCAGGCGGATTCTTTACCACTACACCACCAGGGATAGGAGCACTGGTGATTGAAGGACTTGCAAGAGGTAAAGTGTGCGTTCATTTTAAAATAAAAAAAATCTTGATCCCAGTTTCAGGATTGCCTCAACACTTTCTTTAATTTTACCTCCAAGAATTGCACCTGGTTCTCATGTTGAAGTTCTCCCCTCACATTTTCAGTAAGGGGAGGGCAAAAGTAATCATTTTGAAACACTCTCAGAACATTCTCCATAACAGATGCCAACAGTCCCAGGCAATTACTTCATCAGAACAATATCCAATATATTGAATATCTGAATATCTGAATTAGTAGGACAGTTAGCCAATTCTCATCCCTTCTAGCATTATTGTCTCGACTGAGAGGCGGGAAATCAGTTAAGAAAAACCTTTCTGGTGGTTTGCAGGCCACCATGCAAAGAACTGAAAGACCATCATTCCCATTCACACAGGAGAAAAGTTAAAAAACTGAAAATCAATATTTCTATGATTCATCAGGGAATAAAGGTCACAGAGCAATCCTTCCTCCACTCTCCCACCTGAATATGCAGATACAGGGAATGACAGTTTATAAGAGCAGAACCCCAGGAAGAGAAATCTCCATGAAAACCAGTTTGGGGCAGGAATACCTAATCTGTAATTGATAAATTTTTGGAGGTCCAGTGTGAATAAATTTGAGAGGTAAAATCCCCATGGGGCATTCAGTCTTAGAGACGTTCTTCAGACTTTTGTGAGTTGTACCTCCTGGAGCCCTACCATGTTCTTAGATTAAAGATTAGAGAAGAATTACCTCTGGCCTCCAGCCTTAAGGAGCAGGAAAGTAGCCATTTTGAAATAAGTCTAGAGCATTTTGCTCTTTTTCTTAAGACTTGCCCTCTAAAGAAACTATTTTATCAGAACCCAAGCAACTGGGTTTTTTCCAAAGTGTAAACAACCTGGAGGCCTACCTGGTGGCTCAGCAGTAATAAGACTGCCCACTAGTACAGGAGACAGGGGTTCTATCCCTGGGTTGGGAAGATCTCGAGATGGAAATACCAGTCCACTCTGGTATTCATGCCTGGGAAATCCCATGGACAGAGGAGCCTGGTGGACTACAGTCCATGGGGTCATAAAGAGTCAGAGAGTCAGATGCAACTTCATGACTAAGCAACAACAACAAAACAACCTGGAGGAAGAGCAGCACACAACTCCAGCCCCATCTCACTACTTGTCTCACATTAGGAGGGGCACAGTGGGGCTGAGAAGTGCTTCTGAAGGTCACAGCCGTAGGGCACAGGTTTGCTAAAAGGAGAGACCTAATCATAGGATTACAGTATGCTTTCCCTCCTCCACAGCTCATCACCACATCAACGGTGCTCCTCTATAACAATGGGAGGATACAACTGAAAGAGCCACACATTTCAGGCTTTATTAGAGAAGAACTCTCTAAGGAAACCTAAATACCTCAGGGAGACAAAAAAAAAAAAAAAAAAAGACGTGGAAATTTTAGCCTTTGAGTGCTACTCTATAGCAAATAACAAAAACAGCCAATTTCTAGCCAGATAAGCACAAATCTCATGCTAAAGTCCTCTGTACTTTCATTTCTTTTACCCAATATGTCACATTTAGTTATCAACAAAAATTTATAAGACACACTAAAAGACCAAAAAAGCACATTTTGAACAGACAGAGCAAGCATCAGAACCAGATACAGATATGCCAGAAATGTTAGAAATATCAGACCACAGATTTTAAATAACTTTGAGTAATAACTAAGTGTTCTAATGATAAAAGTGGACACCATGTAGGAAGAGCAAAAAAGAGACATTAAGAAAGAATACAAAGGAAATGTTCTGGGTCAAAGACACTACAACAGAAATTAAGAATTGTAATTATCACTTCAGTTACTTAACTAGTAGGCTTTGTTTACAGTTTTTGTATGGAAGTTTTTCTGATCTGAGAACTTAATGTTTATTCTACATATCACTTTTATTTTGGAATAAAATTAAAATTGAGTTGTAGGGAATTTAATTTTCTTTTACTTTGTTTACAAGTCTTAGGGTTACTAGGTAACATTCTAACATAAAATAACAAAACTAATAAAATTTAGAACTTTCTTCGTCCATATATACATTTTCTATGTCAAATGTTAACAGTTGCTTTGGCTCTAATTTTGAATTGGAGACTATCTGGCTCTGTAACTACAAGAAAAAAGTCTCCACGCCTAAGTTGTGATCAACTTGTAGAGGCAGGGGAATTATGGAAATGCATCATGCAAAATGCCTACTTGCCAAAATTATTCCATGACCTTGTGCTTAGGCTAAGTTTTAAATAATTCAGTGACGCATAGAATGAATAAATTTGTATTGCTTGTTACTCTAAACAGTCATGCATTCACTTTTCCTTGCCATTTTTAATAAAGCCTAGTTTTCTAATATCCATGAAATATTGCATTTCAATTAAATTACATAGGTTTTGAGAAAATAGTTTGCCCTAAGCTGTTTAGTGTTGACACCAACTGTCATTTGCTTTTTCTTTGGTGTAATGCCCAAGGAGGCTTTGAGTACAACTAATGCAAAACACTGTCATTCTTTAATGAGATACTTTTTGATCATGTATAACAACACTGTCTGAGGAATACAATAATAAACTGAAACAATACTTTGTTCATGAGAGATATGATATATCATAATATGAAGAGACATTGAAAATAAACTTTAGCTACTTTAGTGGAAATTATAAGTTTGTACTGTCATAACCATCCTCAATTCCATACATATGTATGAAAACATACAATAGTTTCTCAGACTGTTCCTTTGTCTCTTATATTACCTATCTCATAATATATAAATAAATGGACAAGGAGAACAAGTAGATTTCTGTATTATTAGATTAATTTAGGTTTTAAAATCTAAAGCTCTTGTTCAGCTTTTACCTTTTACCACCTGTTGAATCTGCTCTGTGTTTCATGACAGTAATGCCTCAAATAGTTCTAGAATTCTCTGGTCATTTTTTAATGAATCAGGACATTAGTTCTGAAAAAAGACATTCTATAACTAGAAATAGAAGATTTTGGTTATTCATTAATAATTATTCAATAATCATTTTGATTATTAGGGTTGATGTTTTAAACCTATTATCCTATTTTAATCATATTACACATTTTTAATAACTGGGCTTATTTTGATAGTGGCATTTTTAGTCAGTTTTTGTCATAATTAAACTGTAATTCCCTTCCCCTTAAAAACAGCAGTGCAAAATTGAAATATGTGATGCTTTACACTTGGAATAGCATGAATTAACAGTATCTACATATTAATAAGCTCTTTATAGTTGTCTTTTAAAATTTTTTCATATGTTCTATATGATATAATTGGGTTGATAGCTTTGGTAAAATTATTGGCATTTTCATAACAAAACATTCCTTTCAGGTATCCTCTTATTCACCTAAGCTCTCTTCTTCTAAAAGGCAGGTGGTTTCAGGCAGCTGGGATTTGATGCCACAAAAGAATTTAAAATCTGCTCCATTACAGAAGGCTTAGAAAAAGACACAGTCAGAATCTGCCACAGAAATGTTGGAAAGCATTTTCATTTTTACAAAAAGCAAGGAAAAATAACCCTATTCATCTCTTCTCTTGAATTCACTTGATCTGTGGTATAGAATCCATGAAAAATAGAGTAGCTTCAAGGAGCCCAAACTACCAACTGTCACTCATTTTCTTTGGTGTAGATGATTTATAGACTAATGTACAATAATACAGCCAAATACAGTACTAAATAATATGTGTAAAATGGCTTGAATTTTTTTCAGGGAGTTTATTTTTTTTTAAAGAGTATCTCAATAACTTAACCATTTTCCTCAGCTTTTATGCAAAAAGACATCTCCAGCTATACAAATACACAGACTTCTAAGGTAGCCTCTGGGATTCCTCTCCTCTGGAGCATATGCTCTGCATAATTTCCTCTTTTAGAGTATGAAGGTCACATATGACTATAATGGTATAGAAGATCCTTTGATTATTACCATTTATGGAAAAAATGATGGTATAGTCACCCCCATTATTATATCACAAAGACTTCTGTCCATTGTATAAGACAGGAGAGAGATTATTCTGTTTTTAAAGAAGCTGCCACATGTTGAGAAAGTCTAGTAGCTAAGATCTAGTTCTCAGCAGGCTGTTAGAAAAAAAATAATAATAATGTAGACGTCATTCCTACAACTGCAGAGAAATGATTTTGCCAAAAATTAAATGAGCTTGAGAAACACAAACATTACATGAGATCATGGCCCAAGCCAATACTTGGATGTATTTCTGGAAAGACTTTGAGCAAAGGACCCAACTAACCCATGCCCCATTTCCTTACCTTCAGAAGTAGTGATATAAACGTGTGTTGTTGTAAGTGCTGTGTTTATACTGACTTTTTACTCTGTAATAGAAAATTAATACAGCTTACAAAGATTTTGAATTTAAACAGATAAATATCATTACAAATATCTTTAACAGTTTTTTTTTTCAGTTTAGGCATGTAGATACACACATACATATACATTTATATCAATGTACATATGTATGGGCTTATCCTTACACACATGTACATGCACAATTCACAAATATATGTCTTTAAATGATATGGGTAAATACATGGCTCTAAATGAAATGAAAGTTTAAAACTGATCTATATTATGTATCTTGGTCAGAATTAGGTGGAATGCAAAAAAAAAAAAAGGAAGAATTATGTACATAAGGAGTTCATTACCAACTTTTCATGCAGAAAATCAATGCTGTTTATATGTCTTTAAATTTCCACTATAAAAGAAAAAAATAAAAAATAAAAATAAAAAAAATAAATTTCCACTATAACAAAGAGATGAGATACTTAAAATATAATTGTCTTAGAATAATGAAAATTTTAATTTTTTATTGAATATCTTTATTTTTATTTTTTTACTTAGCAATATTGTATTGGTTTTGCCATATATCAACATGAATCTGCCATGGGTATACACGTGTTCCCCATCCTGAATCCCCCTCCCACCTCCCTCCCCATACCATCCCTCTGGGTCATCCCAGTGCACCAGCCCCAAACATCCTGTATCCTGCATCGAACCTGGGAATGCAAACTAGTACAGCCACTATGGAGAACAGTGTGGAGATTTCTTAAAAAACTGGAAATAGAACTGCCCTATGACCCAGCAATCCCATTGCTGGGCATACACACCGAGGAAACCAGAACTGAAAGAGACATGTGTACCCCAATGTTCATCACAGCACTGTTTATAATAGCCAGGACATGGAAGCAACCTAGATGTCCATCAGCAGATGAATGGATAAGAAAGCTGTGGTGCATATACACAATGGAGTATTACTCAGCCATTAAAAAGAATATATTTGAATTAGTTCTGAGGTGGATGAAACTGGAGCTGATTATACAGAGTGAAGTAAGCCAGAAAGAAAAACACCAATAAAGTATACTAACACATATATATGGAATTTAGAAAGATGGTAACAATAACCCTGTATGCGAGACAGCAAAAGAGACACAGATGTATAGAACAGTCTTTTGGACTCTGTGGGAGAGGGAGAGGGTGGGATGATTTGGGAGAATGACACTGAAACATGTATAATATTATATAAGAAACGAATCTCCAATCCAGGATCAATGCAAGATACAGGATGTTGTAAAATATTTGTGCAAAGACAAATAATGAAATTCTAAAATGTAAAATAATACATTTAAATAAAAAATATCACTTTGGAATTTTAATGAATAGGAATAAACATTTTACTGCATCAAAATTAGCACCTAAAAATCTAACTTTATTGTCTCTATTATTTTATGCAGAGTTCTTTACTACCTTTTCATAGTAATTTTTTACATAATAAATGTAAGTGTGTATGCTAGTTACTCAGTCATGTCTGACTCTTTGTGACACCGTGTACTGTAGACTGCCATGCTCCTCTGTCCATGAGATTTTCCAGGCAAGAATACTAGAGTGGGTTGCCATTTCCTTCTTCAGGGGATCTTCCTGACCCAGGAATCCAACTCTGGTCTCTTGAATTGCAGGCAGATTCTCTACTGTATGAGCCACCAGGGAAGTTCATCATGTAATATATATGAATAAGCTCATCATGTAATATATATGAATAGAAACAAATCCATTAAAACATAATGGTCTATTTAAATTTATATATATTATCCCAAGTCCCCTAAATCATAAAATAAGATTTGGGAGAAGGAAAAAAATTAACTTTAACTAGAGTTTCTTTTGTGATAGGGGTAATATTTTAAGTGAACATGAAAATCGTTCAGCCATGTCCAACTCTTTGTGACCCCATGGACTATACAGTCCATGGAATTCCCTAGGCCAAAATACTGGATGGGAAGCCATTCCATTCTCCAGGGGATCTTCCCAACCCAGGTATCAAACACAGGTCTTCTTCATTGCAGAAGGATTCTTTACCAGCTGAGCCACATGGATTCTTCACCAGCTAGCTCAGCCACAAGAAGGAGAAGACAAATAATAATAATAATAATAATAATAATAATAATATTAATAAATAAATCATTGAAACAGAGACCAGAGGTGTCTAAAATAATACAAGTTATTATAACAGATAGCTGAAAAAAAAAAAGGTAGTTTAAATATGCAAAACTTCTAAACAGTCTTTTTTCTCCAAGAAAAGTTTTCTGTGAGATTACAGGGTAGAATTAGCCAAACAGTTCTTAGTATGATTTACCTTAGCTATTACGCTGTATCCTTCTCCGAGCCCTCAAAATTGTGGATGAAGACCAATAGAGATTGGTCATTCCACTATCATCAGAAAAATGTAAATATTCTGATGAAAATGTATTAAGTTCACCTAATAAAACCATGAGACCATACCTTCTTCATGGAATAACTTACTTTTTCACAATAATGCTGAATTCCAAAATGAATTTCCAATGAAATGCATTTTATATGTATTACCATTATCATTGATTCTTTTATAGTTGCTTAAAAATAATATTATTCTTTTCCATTAGTGTCAGGTTAAATTATATAGTTTTCTCTATTTAACAAAAATAAAAATAAGGTATAAAAATACTAAAATAATCTAATAAAAAATAATCTAAGGTATTGCTTACCATGCATTTGGAGAGAAAATGCAAACTTAGATTTAGTTTGTCAAAAGTGGGCCTTAGAAAGCCAGTGGAGGTGATGGAATTCCAGTTGCGCTATTTCAAATCCTGAAAGATGATGCTTTGAAAGTGCTGCACTCAGTATGCCAGCAAATTTGGAAAACTCAGCAGTGGCCACAGGACTGGAAAAGGTCCGTTTTCATTCCAATTCCAAAGAAAGGCAATGCCAAAGAATGCTTAAACTACTGCACAATTGCACTCATCTCACATGCTAGCAAAGTAATGTTCAAAATTCTCCAAGCCAGGCTTCAGCAATACATGAACTGTGAACTTCCAGATGTTCAAGCTGGTTTTAGAAAAGGCAGAGGAACCAGAGATCAAATTGACAACATCCGCTGGATCATGGAAAAAGCAAGAGAGTTCCAGAAAAACATCTATTTCTGCTTTATTGACTATGCCAAAGCCTTTGACTGTGTGGATCACAATAAACTGTGGAAAATTCTGAGACAGATGGGAATACCAGACCACCTGACCTGCCTCTTGAGAAATCTGTATGCAGGTCAGGAAGCAACTGTTAGAACTGGACATGGAACAACAGACTGGTTCCAAATAGGAAAAGGAGTACGTCAAGGCTGTATATTGTCACCCTGCTTATTTAACATATATGCAGAGTACATTATGAGAAACGCTGGACTGGAATAAGCACAAGCTTGAATCAAGATTGCCGGGAGAAATATCAATAACCTCAGATATGCAGATGACACCACCCTTATGGCAGAAAGTGAAGAGAAACTAAAGAGCCTCTTGATGAAAGTGAAAGTGGAGAGTGAAAAAGTTGGCTGAAAGCTCAACATTCAGAAAACGAAGATCATGGCATCTGGTCCCATTATTTCATGGGAAATAGATGGGGAAACAGTGGAAATAGTGTCAGGCTTTATTTTGGGGGCTCCAAAATCACTGCAGATGGTGACTGCAGCCAGGAAATGAAAAGATGCTTACTCCTTGGAAGGAAAGTTATGACCAACCTAGATAGCATATTCAAAAGCAGAGACATTACTTTGCCAACAAAGATCCGTCTAGTCAAGGCTACGGTTTTTCCTGTGGGCATGTATGGATGTGAGAGTTGGACTGTGAAGAAGGCTGAGCACCGAAGAATTGATGCGTCTGAACTGTGGTGTTGGAGAAGACTCTTGAGAGTCCCTTGGACTGCAAGGAGATCCAACCAGTCCATTCGGAAGGAGATCAGCACTGGGATTTCTTTGGAAGGACTGATGCTAAAGCTGAAACTCCAGTACTTTGGCCACCTCATGTGAAGAGTTGACTCATTGGAAAAGACTCTGATGCTGGGAGGGATTGGGGGCAGGAGGAGAAGGGGACGACAGAGGATGAGATGACTGGATGGCATCACTGACTCGATGGACGTGAGTCTGAGTGAACTCCGGGAGTTGGTGATGGTATAGGGCGGCCTGGCGTGCCTCATGGGGTCGCAAAATGTCAGACAGGACTGACAGACTAAACTGAGCTGAACTAATGATGAGTGAATTTGTTCAACTAAAGTATTGGGTGTAGTTCATCAATGGGCTAAAATGAAAATATCTGAAATGTTAATTCTAGGTGTAGTTGGATATTCTTAATGGATTAATTTATTAGGAGAGATTCTGGTATAAATTGTATCCTAAATAAAAAACTTATTTTCCCAATAGAAGAACAAAAAAGAAATTTTAAATAAATACAGGGAAATGAGCTGATTACATATCAGGTTTTATAGAAAAAGTAAAATTTTATTTAAAGGGAGTCAAATTTAAAAGCCCTACTTCTTAACCGAAATTTTGCTTTTGGAACTAACATGGGTACTAAACAGAAGCCAAAATTTAATAATAGGGCAATTCCAAACTAATTTGAAATTAAGCATTTTATCATTTAAAATCTGAATGTTCAAAGAGAATAGAATAATTCCTGCAGATAATCATATTTACTGTTAATTTCTTTTGATATACATGATGATTTTTTAATTTCTAATTTTACCTGTATTCCATCATTTGATAATATTTTAGAATTTGTTTACAAGAGTCTTGGTCTGTTATAAACTAGATATTATAAAATACTCCATGAAATACCTCTTTACCAACAAGCCTCAAAATCAAGCTATAGTGGGCTTATGGCTAAAATCCAATTAGTTCTTATTTATTAAACTTTTGCTTTTTCCATAGGAAAAAATATTAGATACCATTTTATTAACTTCTTTAAGAAAATATAAAATTTGCAATCTTTGAAAATATATGTCATTTTGTTATTATTACTAGCAATTTGCTTAGATGAATGCAATATTACTTAATTTAAATTTATATTTTATGGGTAGCTCCAAATTTATTTGTAGCATTTTTATGGAAAGCAAATTACTCTCCATTCTGTGGTAAGTTTGAAATGCAATGCTTAAAGATAACTCAGGAAATTCACTGATATCCTGATTGTCCAACTTTTATATGCAATTAATTAGTCATTAGGGACAACACAAAATTTTTCTATTCAAGGTACATGTTGATCCAATGGCTTACATTTTGTTATTGTCATTGTATTTCAGATGATAAAATGAATTCTAACAATCTACAACTTTGAACTTATGCAGACTTAAAGGATCTATCATCTTTCAACTGGAATTTCTAAAATCTTACATGTTCATGTTATAATTCATATTTATAGTTAACTTCCCAAGCAATTTTATTTCAAAATTTTTGTCAGAACCAATTCTTCATTTAACTGAATGTACACAACTCTTATTTCTTAATATTTTAAGTTTTACTGGGCTCAGTGTATGTCATTGAATCACAGTTATTATTACACACTCATTGGGCAAATCAATACATTTCCTTACACTTCACATTTTTTTATTCATTATCTGTAATAATAGAAAAGCCTTCCTATTATTTTATCTGAGAAATGTTGAAATGGAATTAGAAATGGAATTAGAGTCGTGTCGGACTCTTTGCGAAACCATGAATCGCAGCACGCCCCGCCTCCCGTCCATCACCATCTCCCGGATTTCACTCAGACTCAGGTCCATCGAGTCTATGATGCCATCCAGCCATCTCATCCGCTGTCGTCCCCTTCGCCTCCTGCTCTCAATCCCTCCCAGCATTAAAGAATTTTCCAATGAGACAACTCTTCCCATGAGGTGGCCAAAGTACTGGAGTTTCAGCTTTAGCATCAGTCCTTCCAAGAAATCCCAGGGCTGATCGCCTTCCGAATGGACTGGTTGGATCTCCCTGCAGTCCAGGGATTCTCAAGAGTCTTCTCCAACACCACAATTCAAAAGCATCAATTCTTCGGCGCTCAGCCTTCTTCACAGCCCAACTTTCACATCCATACATGACCACAGGAAAAACCATAGCCTTGAATAGACGGACTTTAGTTGGCAAAGTAATGTCTCTGCTTTTGAATACACTCTCTAGGTTGGTCATAACTTTCCTTCCAAGGAGTAAGCGTCTTTTAATTTCATGGCTGCAGGCACCATCTGCAGTGATTTTCGTGTCCCAAAAAATAAAGTCTGACACTGTTTCCACTGTTTCCCTATCTATTTGCCATGAAGTGATGGCACCGGATGCCATGATCTTCGTTTTCTGAATGTTGAGCTTTAAGCCAAATTTTTGGCTCCCCTCTTTAACTTTCATCAAGAGGCTTTTTAGCTCCCCTTCACTTTCTGCCATAAGGGTGGTGTCATCTGCATACCTGAGGTCATTGATATTTCTCCCGGCAATCTTGATTCCAGCTTGTGTTTCTTCCAGTCCAGCGTTTCTCATAATGTACTCTGCATATATGTTAAATAAGCAGGGTGACAATATACAGCCTTGACGTACTCCTTTTCCTATTTGGAACCAGTCTGTTGTTCCATGTCCAGTTCTAACTGTTGCTTCCTGACCTGCATACAGATTTCTCAAGAGGCAGGTTAGGTGGTCTGGTATTCCATCTCTTTCAGAATTTTCCACAGTTTATTGTGATCCACAGAGTCAAAGGCTTTGGCATAGTCAATAAAGCAGAAATAGATGTTTTTCTGGAACTCTCTTGCTTTTTCCTTGATCCAGCGGATGTTGTCAATTTGATCTCTGGTTCCTCTGCCTTTTCTAAAACCAGCTTGAACATCAGGGAGTTCATGGTTCACGTATTGCTGAAGCCTGGCTTGGAGAATTTTGAGCATTACTTTACTAGCATGTGAGATGAGTGCAATTGTGCAGTAGTTTAAGCATTCTTTGGCATTGCCTTTCTTTGGAATTGGAATGAAAACGGACCTTTTCCAGTTCTGTGGCCACTGCTGAGTTTTCCAAACTTGCTGGAATATTGAGTGCTGCACTTTGACAGCATCATCTTTCAGGATTTGAAACAGCTCACCTGGAATTCCATCACCTCCACTAGCTTTGTTCGTAGTGATGCTTTCTAAGGCCCACTTGACTTCACATTCCAAGATGTCTGGCTCTAGATTAGTGATCACATCATCATGATTATCTGGGTAATGACGATCTTTTTTGTACAGTTCTTCCGTGTATTCTTGCCACCTCTTCTTAATATCTTCTGCTTCTGTTAGGTCCAGACCATTTCTGTCCTTTATCGAGCCCATCTTTGCATGAAATGTTCCCTTGGTATCTCTAATTTTCTTGAAGAGATCTCAAGTCTTTCCCATTCTGTTGTTTTCCTCTATTTCTTTGCATTGATCGCTGAAGAAGGCTTTCTTTTCTCTTCTTGCTATTCTTTGGAACTCTGCATTCAGATGCTTATATCTTTCCTTTTCTCCTTTGCTTTTCACCTCTCTTCTTTTCACAGCTATTTGTAAGGCCTCCCCAGACAGCCATTTTGCTTTTTTGCATTTCTTTTCCATGGAGATGGTCTTGATCCCTGTCACCTGTACAATGAAATGAACCTCATTCCACAGTTCATCAGGCACTCTATCTATCAGATCTAGGTCCTTAAATCTATTTCTCACTTCCACTGTGTAATCATAAGGGATTTGATTTAGGTCATACCTGAATGGTCTAGTGGTTTTCCCTGTTTTCTTCAATTTCAGTCTGAATTTGGTAATAAGGAGTTTATGATCTGAGTTCTTGTTTTTGTTGACTGTATAGAGCTTCTCCATCTTTGGCTGCAAAGAATATAATCAATCTGATTTCGGTGTTGTCCATCTGGTGATGTCCATGTATAGAGTCTTCTCTTGTGTTGTTGGAAGAGGGTGTTTGCTATGACCAGTGCATTTTCTTGGCAAAACTCTATTAGTCTTTACTCTGTTTCATTCCACATACCAAGGATAAATTTGCCTGTTACTCCAGGTGTTTCTTGACTTCCTACTTTTGCATTCCAGTTCCCTATAATGAAAAGGACATCTTTTTAGGGTGTTAGTTCTAAAAGGTCTTTTAGGTCTTCATAGAACCATTAAAATTCAGCTTCTTCAGTGTTACTGGTTGGGGCATAGACTTGGATAACTGTGATATTGAATGGTTTGCCTTGGAGGCGAACAGAGATCATTCTGTCATTTTTGAGATTGTGTCCAAGTACTGCATTTCGGACTCTTTTGTTGACCATGATGGCTACTCCATTTCTTCTGAGGAATTCCTGCCCACAGTAGTAGATATAATGGTCATCTGAGTTAAATTCACCCATTCCAGTCCATTTTAGTTCGCTGATTCCTAGAATGTCGGCGTTCACTCTTGCCATCTCTTGTTTGACCACTTCCAATTTGCCTGGATTCATGGATCTGACATTCCAGGTTCCTATGCAATATTGCTCTTTACAGCATCAGATCTTG
Source organism: Ovis canadensis (assembly GCF_042477335.2). Lineage (NCBI taxonomy): Eukaryota > Metazoa > Chordata > Mammalia > Artiodactyla > Bovidae > Ovis > Ovis canadensis. The sequence continues at coordinate 32,534,146 of NC_091261.1, read as the reverse complement.
CTTCTGTCACCAGTCACATCCACAACTGCCGCTGCCTGCTGTGCCCTTTATTCAAAAGTATTTTCATAAATCTATGATGATTATATGTGAGCACACTTGACCTCGTACAGAATGTTGCTGTTCAGTTGCTCAGTTGTGTCCAACTCTATGCAATCCCATGGGCGGCAGCAGGGTAGGCTTCCCTGTTCATCATCAACTCCCAGGCTTTGCTCAAACTCATGTTCATTGTTTTTGCGGTATTGTTTTTGCCTTGGCTCCATCCCTTCATTCTTTCTGGAGTTATTTCTCCACTGATCTCCAGTAGCATATTGGGCACCTACTGACCTGGGGAGTACCTCTTTCAGTATCCTATCATTTTGCCTTTTCATACTGTTCATGGGGTTCTCAAGGCAAGAATACTTAAGAGCTTGCCATTCCCTTCTCCAGTGGACCACATTCTGTCAGACCTCTCCACCATGACCCGTGCGTCTTGGGTTGCCCCACAGGCATGGCTTGGTTTCACTGAGTTAGACAAGGCTGTGGTCTAGTGTAATTAGATTGACTAGTTTTCTGTGAGTATGGTTTCAGTGTGTCTGCCCTCTGATGACCTCTTGCAACACCTACCATCTTACTTGGGTTTCTCTTACCTTGGGCGTGGGGTATCTCTTCAGGGCTGTTCCAGCAAAGCACAGCCACTGCTCCTTACCTTGGACAAGGGGTATCTCCTTACAGCCGCTGTTCCTGACCTTCAACGTGGGATAGCTCCTCTAGGCCCTCCTGTGCCTGCTCAGCCACCACTCCTCGGGTTGCTCCTCCCGGCTGCTGGCCCTGGCCTTGGGCATGGGTGGCTCCTCCCAGCTGCTGCCCCTGGCCTCGGGCTCGGGGCGGCTCCTCGGGGTCACTGCCCCTGGCCTCAGGTGTGAGGTGGCTTCTCCCGGCTGCCCCTGACCTCGGATGTGGGGTGTCTCCTCCCGGCCGCCCCTGACCTTGGACGCAGGGTAGCTCCTCCCGACCGTTCCTGCACCATCACAGGCTGGCACTCTGGGCCGCTGTCCCTGACTTTGGACGTGGGGTAGCTCTCGGCGGCGCTTAGTGCGCCGGCCCACTGCCGCCGCCTGCTGTGCCCTTTATTGAAAAGTATTTTCATAAATCTATGATGATTATATGTGAGCACACCTGACCTCGTACAGAATGTTGCTGTTCAGTTGCTTAGTTGTGTCCAACTCTATGCAATCCCATGGGCGGCAGCAGGGTAGGCTTCCCTGTTCATCGTCAACTCCCAGACCTTGCTCAAACTCATGTCCATAGAGTTGGTGATGCCATCCAACCACCTCATCCTCTGTCATCCCCTTTTCCTTCTGCCTTCAATCTTTCCCAGCATCAGGGTCTCTTCTAATTTGTCAGCTCTTAGCATCAGCTGGCCAAAGTATTGGAGCTTCAGCTTCAGCATCAGTCCAATGAATATTCAGAACTGATTTCCTTTAGGATGGACTGGTTGGATCACCTTGCAGTCCAAGGGATTCTCAAGAGTCTTCTCCAACACCACAGTTCAGAAACATCAATTCTTCAGCGCTCAGCTTTCTTTATGGTCCAACTCTCACATTCACACAGGACTACTGGAAAACACAGAACTTTGACTAGACAGACCTTTTTGGCAAAGTAATGTCTCTGCTTTTTAATATTCTGTTTAGGTTTGTCATAGCTTTTCTTCCAAGGAGCAAGTGTCTTTTAATTTGATGGCTGCAGTCACCATCTGCAATGATTTTGGAGCCCAAGAAAGTAAAGTCTGTCACTGTTTCCATCGTTTCCCCATCTATTTCCCATGAAGTGATGGGACTGGCTGCTTTTTCACTGTCCTCTTTCATCTTCATCAAGACACTCTTTAGTTCCTCTTTGCTTTCTGCTATAAGGATGGTTTCATCTGTGTATCTGAGGTTTTTGATGTTTCTCCTGGCAATCTTGATCCAGCTTGTGCTTCATCCACCCTGGCATTTCATATGATGTACTCTGCGTATAGTTAAATAAGCAAGGTAACAATATACAGCCTTGACATACTCCTTTTCCAATTTGAATCCAGTCCATTGTTTCATGTCTAACTGTTGCTTCTTGACTTGCATACAGGTTTCACAGGAGGCAGATAAGGTGGTCTGATATTCTCATCTTTTTAAGAATTTTCCAGTTTGTTGTGACCCACACAAACAAAATGTAGACAACAATAATGATATTACAATAAGCTGCAAACCTCAGTAGTTGGGTAAATTAAAACAATATAATATTTTCCTTTTTAACAATGGAGACATTGTTTATTAACATATGCGAGGGATAAAGTCAGAACTTCAAAAATTACAGACAACTGTTTAATGTTAAAAAATAAAATTACCCCAGTTAAAAAATAATCTTTTCCATTAATGCAAAAAATAATCAAACATATAAATGCTACTTTTTTCCCTGTTGGATATAATAGTGGCATAGTATTAATAGTATTAGTTATTAATTGCAATAGAATTAGTTAATTATGTATTAATAAGAATAAAATTAATTATTAAGTAACAATTCTAGAAAGTGCACAAAGATGATGTTCCCCAAGTTAAAGATGAATAAATATTTTGGAATGCTATTTCTCCTGAACTAGCCTCACTAACATATACTCATATTTTCCAATTTTGCTTTGTGTTTACATTGTATTTAAACCTAGGCTATCACCCACAATGTCAAATCTACAATAATGACAGCAGCAGCTTCAGGGATATGTGCTCATCTTCTCCTGTAGGAACACCAAATCACAACTAGGTGCTGAACAACCATCAGCAGGAGAATGCTGGAGCCCACCAAAAAACATATCCCACAACCAAGGACAAAAGAGAAGCTACAAAGAGACAATAGGAGGGGCACAGTAACCATAAAATCAAATTTCATACCTGCTGGTGTGCAACCCACAAACTGGAAAATGATCATACCAAAGAAATTCTCCAACTGTTGCAAAGGTTCTAGGCCTGACATCAGACTTCTCAGTCTGGAGATCTGGCAAAGGGACTGGGAATCCACAGGGAATCTGACTTTGAAGGACAGTGAGATTTGATCACAGAACTTCCACAGGACTGGAAGAAACAGATTCTTGGAGGGCATAAACAAAATCTTGTGTGCACCAGGACCCAGGGGAAAGGAGCAGTGACCTCAGTGACTAAGTCAGAACTGCCTATGAGTCTTTGAAGGTCTCCTGCAGAGGCTTGGGTCAGCATTGGCCTACCACAGGGACCAGGGCACTGGCAGCAGCAGTCCTAGGAGGCATGTGTTGGAATAAGTCCTTTTGGAGGTCAATCATAACCCTACTATGTAGCCGAGGGACTCCAGGAGTGGGTGGCCTCAGGCCAAACAACTAACACAAGGAGCATAGCCCCACCCATTACAAAATAATCAGATTAAAGATTTATTGAGCATTGTCTTGCCCACCAGAGCAAGACCCAGTTTTCCCCACAACAAAATCTCCCATCAGGAAGCCTTCACAATGCTCTTATCATCCATCAGAAGGCAGACAGAAAACACAAGAACAATAATCACAGAAAGCTAACCAAAATGAACACATGGATCATGGCCTTATGTAACACAGTGAAGCTATAAGCTATCCTGTTCTGTTCAGTTCAGTTCAGTCACTCAGTCGTGTCTGAAACTTTGCGACCCCATGAATCGCAGCACGCCAGGCCTCCCTGTCCATCACCATCTCCCGGAGTTCACTCAGACTCACGTCCATCGAGTCCATGACGCCATCCAGCCATCTCATCCTCTGTCGTCCCCTTCTCCTCCTGCCCCCAATCCCTCCCAGCATCAGAGTCTTTTCCAATGAGTCAACTCTTCACATGAGGTGGCCAAAGTACTGGAGCTTCAGCTTTAGCATCAGTCCTTCCAAAGAAATACCAGGGCTGATCTCCTTCAGAATGGACTGGTTGGATCTCCTTGCAGTCCAAGGGACTCTCAAGAGTCTTCTCCAACACCACAGTTCAAATGCATCAATTCTTAGGCGCTCAGCCTTCTTCACAGTCCAACTCTCACATCCATACATGACCACAGGAAAAACCATAGCCTTGACTAGATGGACGTTATTTGGCAAAGTAATATCTCTGCTTTTGAATATACTCTCTAGGTTGGTCATTACTTTCCTTCCAAGGAGTAAGCGTCTTTTAATTTCATGGCTGCAGTCACCATCTGCAGTGATTTAGGAGCCCCAAAAAATAAAGTCTGACACTGTCTCTACTGTGTCCCCATCTATTTCCCATGAAGTGATGGGACCAGATGCCATGATCTTCGTTTTCTGAATGTTGAGCTTTCAGCCAACTTTTTCACTCTCCTCTTTCACTTTCATCAAGAGGCTTTTTAGCTCCTCTTCACTTTCTGCCATAAGGTTGGTGTCCTCTGCATATCTGAGGTTATTGATATTTCTCCCTGAAATCTTGATTCCAGCTTATGTTTCTTCCAGTCCAGCGTTTCTCATGATGTACTCTGCATAGGGTCACCCAAAACAAATGGGTCATGGTGGAAAGTTCTGACAAAACATGGTCCACTGGAGAAGAGAATAGCAAACCACTCCAGTATTCTTGCCTCAAGAACACCATTAATAGTATGAAAAGACAAAAAGATATGACACTGGAAGATAAGCCCCCAGGTAGATAGCTGTCCAATATGCTACTCAGGAAAAGTAGGGAAATATCTCAGAAAGAATGAAGAGGTTGGTCCAAATCAAAAATAATACCCAGTTGTGGATGCAGCTGATAGTGAAAGTAAAGTCTGATGGTGTAAAGGACAATATTACATAAAAACCTAGAATGTTAGGTTCTTGATGTGAAGTGAAATGTTAGTCACTCAGTTGTATAGAATTCTTTGCAAGCCTAGGGAATTAAACTTGCTCAAGAAGGAGATGATAAGTGTGAATACAGACATTTTAGAAATCAATGAACTAACATGGACAGAAATGGATGAATTGAATTCAGATGACCACTGTATCTACTACTGTGTTCAAGAATCCTTTGGAAGAAATGGAGTAGCCCTTATAGTCAATAAAAAAGTCCAAATTGCAGTACTTGGGTGCAAACTCAAAAACTTCAAAAATGATCTTGGTTCATTTCCAAGGCAAACCATTCAATTTTACAGTAATCCAAGTCTATGCCCCAAACACTGATGCCAAAGAAGGTGAAGTTGAATGGTTCTGTGGAAACCTATAAGACATCCTATAACTAACACCAAAACCAAGATGCCCTTTTCAATATAGGGGCTGCTGCTGCTGAGTCGCTTCAGTCGTGTCCGACTCTGTGCGACCCCATAGACGGCAGCCCACCAGGCTGCCCCATCCCTGGGATTCTCCAGGCAAGAATACTGGAGTGGGTTGCTATTTCCTTCTCCAATGCATGAAAGTGAAAAGTCAAAGTGAAGTCACTCAGTCATGTCTGGCTCTTAGCGGTCCCATGGACTGCAGCCTACCAGGCTCCTCCATCTATGGGATTTTCCAGGCAAGAGTACTGGAGTGGGGTGCCATTGCCTTAAATGCAAAAGTAGGAAGTCAAGAGATACCTGGAGTAACAGGGAAGATTGGCCTTGGAGTACAACATGAAGCATGGCAAAGGCTAAGACAGTTTTGCTAAGAGAATACACTAGTCATAGCAAGCACTCTTTTCCAACAACACAAAAGATGACTCTACCTATCAACGTCACCCAGATGGTCAATACAGAAATCAGGTTGATTATATTATTTATAGTCAAAGATGGAGAAGTTCTATACAGTCAGCAAAAATAAAACCTGGAGACGACTATGGTTCAGATCATCAACTCCTTATTGCAACATTCAGGCTTAAATTGAAAAGAAGCAAGGAAACCACTAGACCGTTCAGGTATGACCTAAACCAAATCCCTTATGATTATACAAAGAATAGATTCAAGGGTAGATCTGGTAGACAGAATGCCTGAAGAACTATGGGTGAAGGTTTGTGACATTGTACAGAAACTGTCTTCTGTACAATGACCAAGACCATTCCCCAGAAAAAGAAATCAAAGAAGGCAACATGGTTGTCTGAGGAGGACTTAAAAATAGCTGAGTAAAGAGGAGAAGTGAAAGGCAAAGTAGAAAGGGAAAGATATATGCAATTGAATGCAGAGTTTCAAAGAACAGCAAGGAAAGGTAAGAAAGCCTTCTTTTTTTTAATTTTTATTTTTACTTTATTTTACTTTACAATACTGTATTGGTTTTGCCATACATTGACATGAATCTGCCATGGGTGTACATGAGTTCCCAATCCTGAACCGCCCTCCCACCTCCCACCCCGTATCATCTCTCTGGATCATCTCCGTGCACCAGCCCCAAGCATCCTGTATCCTGTATCGAACATAGACTGGCGATTCGTTTCTTACATGATAGTATACATGTTTCAGTATGTTTCATAGTATACATGTTTCTCCCAAATCAGCCCATCCTCTCCCTCTCCCTCAGAGTCCAAAAGTCCATTCTATGCATCTGTGTTTCTTTTGCTGTAAGAAAGACTTCTTAGGTGAAGAATGCAAAGAAAGAGAGGAAAACAATAGAATGGGAAAGACTAGAGATTTCTTCAAGAAAACTGGAGATATCAAAGGACTATTTCATGCAAAGATGGGCACAAGACAGCATAGAAATAGCAAGAACCAAACAGAAGGAGAAGAGATTAAGAAGAGATGGCAAAAATACACAGAACTATACAGAAAAGATCTTAATGACCTATAACGACGATGGTGTGGTCACTCACTTAGAGCCAGACTTCCTAGAAAGTAAAGTCAAATCCAACTTAAGAAACCTTACTATGAACAAAGCTAGCAGAGCTGATGAAATTCCAGCTGAGTTATTTTAAATCCTAGAAGGTGACGTTGTTAAAGTGCTGCATTCAATATATCAGCAAATTTGGAAAACTCAGCAGTGGCCACAGAACTAGAAAAGGTCAGTTTTCATTCCAGTTTCCTCAAAAAGCAGTGCCAAAGAATGTTCAAACTACCACACAATTGGAATCATTTTACATGTTAGCAAAGTAATGCTGAAAATCCTTCAAGCTAGGCTTCAACAGTATATAAACTGAGGACTTCCAGATGTACAAGCTGGTTTTTGAAGAGACAAAGGAACGAGACAGCAAATTACCAACATCTGTTGGAGCATAGAATAAGCAAGGACATTCCAACAAAGCATATACTTCTGCTTCATTGGGCTTCTCTTGTTGCTCAGCTTGTAAAGAATCTGTTTGCCATGTGGGAAATCTGGGTTGGATCTCTGAGTTAGGAAGAACCCCTGGAGAAGGGAATGACTATCCATTTCAGTATTCTTGACCAGAGAATCCCATGGAAAGAGGAGTCTGGTGGTCTACAGTTCATGGCCTTGCAAAGAGTTGGACATGACTGCTTCATTGACTATGAGAAAGCCTTTGACTGTGTTTATTACAACAAATTGTGAAAAATTCCTAAAGATATAGGAATACAAGACCTTACCTGTCTCTTAAGCAACCTGTATGCAGGACAAGATACAAAAGTTAGAACTGGACATGGAACAACTGACTGGTTCAAATTTGGGATGGAGTACATCAAGGCTTTATATTGTCACCTTGGTTATCTAACTTCAAAGCAGAGTACACCATGCCAAATGCTAGACTGAATGAATCTCAAGCTGGAATCAATACTGCTTGGAGGTATATCAACAACCTAAGATAAGAAGTTGATTCCACTCTAATGGCAGAAAGTGAAGAAGAACTAAAGAGCTTCTTGATTAGGGTTAAAGAGGAGAGTGAAAGGCTTCTTGAAATTCAGTATTCAAAAAATTAAGGTTATGGCATCTCATTCCATCATTTCATGGCAAATAGAGAGGGGAAAATTGGAGGCAGTGACAGATTTTATTTTTTTGACCTTCAAAATCACAGCAGGTGGTGACTGCAGCCACAAAATTAAAAGATTCTTGCTCCTTGGAAGGAAAGCTAAGATAAACCTAAGCAGCCTATTAAAAAGCAGAGACAGCCAAAAAGATCCAGATGGTCAATGCTATGGTTTTTTTCAGGTAGTCAAGTATGGACATGAGAACTGAATCATAAAGAAGGCTGAGCAACAAAGAATTGGTGCTCTCAAAACGTGGCACTGGAGAGGCTCCTAAGAGTCCCTTGGAGAGCAAGAACATCAAACCAGTTGATCCTAAAGGAAATCAACCCTGAATATTCATTGGAAGGACTGATGCTGATGCTCCAATATTTTGACCACCTAACAGAGCCGACTCATTGGAGAAAACCCTGTTGCTGTGAAAGACTGAGGGCAAGAAGAGAAGGGGGCAACAGAGGATGAGATGGTTGGATGATATTGTTGAGAAAGCTCCAGGAGATAGTGAAGGACAAAGAAGCTTGGTGTGCTACAGTGCATGGGGTTGCAAAGAGTGGGACACGACTTAGTGACTAAACAACAAGCTTAGTGACAACAACAAGCTTGAAAACTAGAGGATATTACTCTAAAACCAGAGTAAGATACCAAGTAAAACGAGGGCTTTTCTGGTGGCTGAGTTTAAAAAAATCCATCTGTCAACGCATAAGACCCAGACTCTTGTCTCTAGGTCAGGAAGATCCCTTGGAAAAGTAAATAGCAACCCACTCCAGTATTCTTGCTTGAGAAATCCCAAGGACAGAGAACCTTGTTGGACTATTGTCCATGGCACAAATAAAGCTGTACACAACTTAGCAACTAAACCACAAAAAAAGCACAACAGAGAAACTAAATGGAAGTAATGATAAATCTTAAGTTCATATCTTTTCCCAAAAGATCATTGAATCTCTCTTTTGAGTCATTCTGCTTTAAATATACTTACTTGGAATCAGAAACAGAAAATATTATTACTTTTTGAGAATTGTGGAAAAAATGGAAAGTTATTCATTTAAATGTGATCAATTTATTTACCTCATTATATTTTGATTGGCTTATAATATTATTTTTTAACTTTAGGACTTCATTTTATTATTTATATTTCATTCATTACAATTGTTTCACTGACTATATAATACTTACAGTGATATATGTGAAACCATCCAAGAAATATATAGTTGAACTGGCTCTATAGTTGGCTTAAGTAAAATCTGGCTAAAAATAAGTATTTTAAAGGAAGTTTAAAGTTCTCTGTAAATTTAGTGAACCCTAGATGCTCTGGGAATTGGTGATGGACAGGGAAGGCTGGCATGCTGTAGTCCATGGAGTCATACACTTGGGTCCTCCAGGCTCCTCTGTCCTACACTATCTCCCAGAGTTTGTTCAAATTCATGTCCATTAAATCCATCATGCTATCTAACCATTTCATCCTCTGCTGCCCCCTTCTTTTATCTTCAATCTTTCCCAGCATCGGGGTCTTTTCCAAGTCAGCTATCTGCATCTCATGGCCAAAGTATTAGAGCTTCAGTTTCAGCATCAGTCCTTCCAATGAATATTCAGGATTTATTTCCTTTAGGACTGGTTTGATCTCCTTGCAGTCCAAGGGACTCTTAAGAGTCTTCTCCAATACCACAGTTCAAAAGCATCAATTCTTTGGTGCTCAGCCTTGCCTTCTTTATGGTCCAACTCTCACATCCATACATGACTACTAGGCTAACCATAGCTTTGACTAGATGGATCTTTGTTGGTAAAGTAATGTCTCTGCTTTTTAATACTCTGTCCAGGTTTGTTACAGCTTTCCATCCAAGGAGCAAGCATCTTTTAATTTCAAGGCTACAGTCACCATCCACAGTGATTTTGGAGTCCAAGAAAAGAAAATCTGTCACTGCTTCCACTTTTTCCCCTTCCACTTGTCATAAAGTGATGGGACCAGATGCCATGATCTTAGTTTTTTGAATGTTGAGTTTCAAGATTTCTCTTTCTCTCTAAAGAACAGGCTCTTTTGTTTCTCTTCATTTTCTTCCGTTAAAGTGATATCATCTGCATATTTGAGGTTGTTGGTATTTTTCCCACCAATCTTTTTTTTTTAATTTTAATTTTTTAATTTATTTATTTTAGTTGGAGGCTAATTACTTTACAATATTGTAATGGTTTTTGCCATACATTGATATGAATCAGCCATGGGTTTACATGTGTTCCCCATCCTGAAACTCCCTCCCACCTCCTTCCCCATCCCATCCATCTGGGTCGTCCCGGTGCACACCAATCTTGACCTCAGCTTGTGAGTCATCTAGCATAGCATTTCACATGATGCACTCTGCACTGAAGTTAAATAAGTAGGGTGATAATATACTTTTTGTACTCCTTTCCCAATTTTGAACCAGTCCATTGTTCCATGCCTAGTTCTAACTGTTGCTTCTTGACTTACATATAGGTTTCTCATGAAAAAAGTAAGTCATCTTGTTTTCCCTTCTCTGTAAGAATTTTCAATAGCTTGTTATGATCTATACAATCAATGGCTTTCTAAGTAGAAATTTTTCTAGAACTCCCTTGCTTTCTCCATCATCTACTGAATGTTGTCAATTTGATCTCTGGTTCTTCTGCCTTTTTTAAACCCAGCTGGTACATCTGAAATCTGGATTCATATACCTCTGAAGGCTAACTTGAAAAATTTTGAGGATAACCTTGCTAGCATGTGGAATCAGTGCAATAGCACCATAGTTAGAATCTTCTTTGTCATTGCCCTTTTTTGGAATTGGAATGAAAATTGACCTTTTTCAGTACTGTGACCACTGCTGCATAACTATTTACATTAGCATCCAACCAAATAAATATTTAGGTATAACAACAAAATAAGTACAGTGTATACATAAGATAAACTATAACACTTTGATAAAATAAATCAGAACTAAATAAAATGGAGAGACAGCTCATGTTTATTGATGGAAATACTCAATGCTGTTAAACTCTCATTTCTTCCAAACTCTATCAATTGTCCAATGAAATCCCAATCAAAATTCCAGCAAGTTGTTTTGTATCAACAAACTAATTTTAAAATATATGTTGAGAAGCAGAAGGCCCAGTGTTAAAGAGTTAATGAAATATTGAAGGAGAAGAAGAAATTGAAGACTGACACATCTAGGCTTTAAGATTTAGGCATAGGAAATAGATGGGGAAACAGTGGAAACAGTGTCAGATTTTATTTTGGGGGGCTCCAAAATCACTGCAGATGATTATTGCAGCCATGAAATTAAAAGACACTTACTCCTTGGAAGAAAAGTTATGATCAACCTAGATAGTATGTTCAAAAGCAGAGACATTACTTTGCTGACTAAGGTCCGTCTAGTCAAGGCTATGGTTTTTCCTGCGGTCATGTATGGATGTGAGAGTTGGACTATGAAGAAGGCTGGGCACCAAAGAATTGATGCATTTGAACTGTGGTGTTGGAGAAGACTCTTGAGAGTCCCTTGGACAGCAAGGAGACCCAACCAGTCCATTCTGAAGGAGATTAGCCCTAGGATTTCTTTGGAAGGACTGACGCTAAAGCTGAAGCTCCAGTACTTTGGCCACCTCATGCAAAGAGTTGACTCATTGGAAAAGACTGATGCTGAGAGGGATTGGGGGAAGGAGGAGAAGGGAACGGCCGAGGATGAGATGGCTGGATGGCATCACTGATTCGATGGACGTGGTTCTGAGTGAACTCTGGGAGTTGGTGATGGACAGGGAGGCCTGGCGTGCTGCGACTCATGGGGTCACAAAGAGTCGGACACGACTGAGCAACTGAACTGACTAACTGACTGATAAAGCTATAAACAATGGAAACAGTGAGAGATGATGTTTTCGAAATCCAAAGTCACTACAGATGGTGGCTGCAGCCATCAAATTAAAAGATGCTTGCTCCTTGGAAGAAAAGCTATGACAAACCTAGACAGCTTATTAAAAAGCAGAGATATTACTTTGCCAACAAAGGTTCATCTAGTCAAAGCTATGGTTTTTCTAGTAGCCATGTATGGATGTAAGAATTGGACTATAAAGAAAACTGAGTGCCGAAGAACTGATGCTTTTGAACTGTAGTGTCAGAGAAGACTCTTGAGAGTCCTTTGGACTGCAAGGAGATCCAACCTGCCCATCCTAAAGGAAATCAGTCCTGAATATTCATTGGAAGGACTGATGCTGAAGCTGAAACTCCAGTAAGGTGGCCACATGATGCAAAGGACCAACTCATTGAAAAAGACCTTGATGCTGGGAAAGATTGAAGACAGGAAGAGAGGGGAACAATAGAGGATGAGATAGTTGGATGGCATCACCAACTAAATGGGCTTGAGTTTGAGCAAGCTTGGGGAATTGGTAATGGACAGGGAAGACTAGTGTGTTGTAGTCCCTGTGGTCACAGAGAGCTAGACATGACTGAGCGACTGAAGTGAACTGATAAGGCTATAGCAATCCAAACTGTGGTATAGTTGAAAGAATTGACAAATAAAGCCATGGAATAGAATACAGAACCCTAATACAGAACCCTAATGCTGACTGACATAAATAGAATCAACAGAGGAAAAAAGCAGTACTATGGAATAAGGATAATCTTTTCCACAATGCAGTTGAAATAACTTTCATATTCAAAACAGTAAGTCTACACACAAACATTACACTAACATTAACTTGAAGTTGATCATAGACCTCATTGTAAACCACAAAACTATAAAACTTCCAGAAGAAAGCATAAATGACCTTGGGTTTGGCAATGACTTTTGAGATGAAACATCATGAAAGAAATAATTGATAAACTAGACTTCATTAAAATTAAAAATGTTTGCTATGAAAGATACTCTCAACAAAATTAGAAAGCAATCCATATCTGGGTGAAAATATCTGCAAAAAATACATCTGACAAAGGATCATTATCCAAAATGTACAAGAAATGCTTTAAACTCAATGGTAAGAAAGCAACCTAATTAAAAATGGGCCAAAGATCTTAATAGACCAATGAAGACATTAAGATGACAAAAAAGCATATGAAATATTGTATTTCATTAGAGAATTGCAAATTAAAGTCCCACTTGCATATCACTATAGAAAAGTAAAAACCTGTAATACTCATAACACCAAATGCTGGAGAGGATGTGAAGCAACAGGAACACTCATACCTTGCTGGTGGGAATGAAAAGTGTCATAACTACATTGGAACCCAGTTTAGCAGTTTCTCACAAGTCTAAACATACTCTACCATATGATCCAGTAACTGCACTTCTTAGGATTTACTCATATGAATCAAAACTTACAACCACCAAAAAAATTGGTCATGGATATTTATAGTAGCTTTATTCATGATGGCCTAAATTTGAAAGCAACCAAGATATTCTTCAGTAGGTGAATTAATAAATAGCATCCTAATGATGGATTATTATTTGATACTAAAGGGAAATAAGTTATGAATTTGTGAAAAGACACAGTGGACACTTAAATGTATATTTCCCAGTTAAATATATCAATTTGAAAAGGCTATATACACTATGATTCCAACTATGTGGCATACTAGAAAAATAAAAACTGTGAGAATAAAAGATTAGTGGTTGCCAGGGTTTGCAGTGGGGAAATGAATAAGTGGAGCTTAGAAAATTCTTAGGTCAGCAAAAATACTCTGCATCATACCACAATGATGAGAGCATGTCATTATACATTTTTCCAAATCTACTGAATATGCAACACCAAGAGTGAACCTCAGTATAAACTATGGACTTTGGGTGATTATAATGAGCCAATGTAGATGCATCAATTATAAGAAATGTGCCATTCTGGCGAGTAAATTTCAGTAATGGGGGAGACTATGCATGTGTGGAGGCATAAAGTATATGGGAAATCTGTGTAACTTCCACTTAACTTTGCTGTGAACCTAAAACTGCTCTAAAGTGTTAAATTTTTTAAAAATGATGTAATCACTATATTTAACTCTATTTGGCAGTAGATCATTTTTCTAGATAGAGCAGAGTATTTTCAAAATGAACATATGATTATTGTAGCATAGGTTGCAGTTTACATTCCCTAGAAAGGGCTATTGATGCTTATTTGATTTTGAGATAGTTATTAAATAGTATTTTTTACATTCAGAAACACACAAAGAAACACATGTGCACATACACACACACTCTGGACACATTTAAGTATATAATTACTCTTATCAGGTAAATTTATTAATCATACTCATAAACAGCAGATAATTAATATGTTAATAGTACTGTCTCTGAGTTAAACAGAAAAGAGAAATCATGGCAAATGAATTTGTGTTGCTTAAATATATTTAGTTAAATATATTTACTTCCTTGGAACATAGATTTCTTCACTTGTTATGCAGACCAGTAATATCCAAGAGAAATTAGATATATAAAATATTACAACTTTAGTACTCATTTCATTTCACAGAACTTACTATATTTTTGGCCATTACAAATTGAAAGGTGGTACTTTATAGAGATATAGATATTGAACACAGAATACCTTAAAATATTTTACTATTTTAAATTAGTAATGAGGGTAATTATGTTTTATATTTTTATTATTCTATGATTTGCACTGAATGTTGGAAGTATTAACAAAACTTTTATATATCATGTTAAATTTCACTTTACATAAATAACACCAAGCAATAATTAAGTGGTGTTGGGTGATGAAAAAATTTAAAATGACAGAAGAGTTTTCTTCTCCATGCATATTTTACTATCAATAGTGACTTATCCTTTGCACTTTCCTGCAATTTACACTGCACTTGACTTTAAAATTTTCAGGTCTAAAAGTAAAAGCTATTTACTTTTAAATATCTAGGGTATAATTGTATGAAATGTAAATTATGCCATAATTTTCTTTCTTTAAACATTATCAGATGACCTGGGGCTAAATTAGAATAGCAAAGTGGTGGACCATTTTGACATTTAATATACAAGGGAAAAGTTTAAACTAAAGTAAAAAATAAAAGATAGTCTAATAAAATTGTCCATAATGGGCTTTGGATTGCTAATCTGTCTAAAGAGTACTTTTTATTAAAGCAAAGATAGAATAATATAAACTGTGCTGCAAAGAATAAATGATGCTTCTGACTATATTAATTCTCTATCTTGCCTTTATTTGAAGTAGCCTAGTGTATTTTTCTTCATGTTAAAAATACCAAGCATTATTCAGACTTCTAGAGTTTTGAAAGTACCTAGCTAAGCTTATATTCTTTCTGAGGAAAGCTTATCTTACAGAATTGATGATGGAAAAGGAAATCAACACATTTTAGAAGTGCTAAGATTGAAAGCCAGGAGGCTTTGATTACAGCACTTCCACAGGACTGGGGAAACAGACTCTTGGAGGGCACAAACAAACCTTGTGCACATTAGGACCCAAGAGAATGGAGTAGTGTATCCACATTGAGTTAGACTTGCCTGTGAGTATTCAGGAGTCTCCAGAGGCATGGGTCGACAGTGGCCTGATGCAGGGTCAGGGGATCTGAATACAACAATCCTGGGAGTCATAGGGCATGCTGGCACAAGTCCTTATGAAGGAGGTCACAATTACGCCTACCATAGTTTGGCCTCAGGCCAAACTACAGGGAGCCAATATAGCCCCACCTATCAGCAGAAAATTTTGTATTAAAGATTTACTGTGAGCATGGCCCCACCCATTAGAACAAGACCTGGATTTCCCCCACAGCCAGTCCCTCCTATCAGGAAGCTACCACAGCCTCTTATTCTTATCCAACAGAGGGCAGGCAGGAACCAGAGGTCAAGTTGCCAACATCCATTGGATCAGAAAAAGGCAAGAGAGTTCCAGAAAAATATCAACTTCAGCTTCATTGACTATGCTAAGTCCTTTGACTGTATGGATCATAGCAAATTATGGAAAATTCTTTAAGAAATGGGGATACTAGACCACCTTACTTGCCTTCTGAGTAATCTGTATGCAGGTCAAGAAGCAAGTTAGAACTAGACATGGAACAAAGGACTGGTTCCAAATTGGGAAATGAGTACATCAAGGCTGTATATTGTCACCCTGCTTATTTAACTTACATGCAGAGTACATCATAGGAAATGCTGGGCTAGATGAAGCACAGGCTGGAATCAAAATTGCTGGGAAAAATATCAATAACCTCCGATATGCAGATGGCACTACCCTTAAGGCAGAAAGCAAAGAGGAACTAAAAAGCCTCTTGATGAAAGTGAAAGAGGAGTGAAAATGTTGGCTTAAAACTCAACATTCAAAAAACTAAGATCATGGCATCCAGTCCCATCACTTTATGGCAAATAGATGGGGAAACAGTGGCTGACTTTATTTTTGCGGGCTCCATAATCACTGTAGATGGTGACTGCAGCCATCAAATTAAAAGACACTTGGTCCTTGGGAAAAAAGTTATGACCAACCTAGACAGCATATTAAAGAGCTGAGACATTACTTTACTGACAAAGGTCCATCTAGTAAAAGATATAGTTTTTCCAGTAGTCACCTATGGATGTGATATTTGGAAAATTAGAATATGAGTGCCAAAGAATTGATGGTTTTGAGCTGTGGTGTTGGAGAAGACTCTTGAGAGTCCCTTGGACTGCCAGGAGATCAAACCAATCAATCCTAAAGGAAATCAATCCTGAATATCCATTGGAAGGACCAGTGCTGAATCTCCAATACTCTGACCACCTGATGAGAAGAACTGACTCATTGGAAAAGACCCTGATGCTGGATAAGATTGAAGGCAGGAGGAGAAGGGGACAATAGAGGATGAGACGGTTGGATGGCATCACTGATTTAATGCACATGAGTCTGAGCAATCTCTGGGATTTGGTGATGAACAGACAAGCTTGGTGAGCTGCGTTCCATGGGTTCAGAAAGAGTCACACAGGACTGAGTGACTGAATTCAACTGAAGATTTAATCTTTTGTGTAATAATTTCAGAAAAGATTAATTGCCAAAATTCAAATGCACAGACAGGACTCAGAAATTAAAAAAATACTCAAAACCCAATTTATCCCCAAAATACTTTATTTCAAGAAATTAAGTGTATAATTTGCATTTATGTTTTCTAAAACTACATATATTACAAACACCAGTTCTGCAGCATAAAAATGAATACAAATGACAAGGAAGAAAATCATAAAATCTTACTTTATTTTTACAATTAAATTCAACCTATAAAATAAACTGTATCCCCATTTTAAAATTGAAATTTTAATATCTAATAAAAAAATCAGTTTCAATATTTACTTATGACAAAAATCACTATGTGAAATCTGACTTTAAATACAAACTTTATTTTAATACATTCATAATTCAAAGTCAAATAGAATGCAGTTTATCTATGTAAAAATGGACTTCACTCTCAGTGCTAAAAAGGCATGGTTCAAAGTTCATTATCTAATCACAGTATTTGAGCTCTGGTAAGGGAATTTTAAGTACACTGGATACGGTAAGTAATATTTAGTAATTTAGGATGACTCTTGCACTCTTGAGTCTTATTGGGTAAATATTATTTCTAGCTGAGTTTTTGGATTTTCTTCTTAAAAAATAGACCCAATTACTTCATAAAATAGCCTTAGGCTTTTTTCTACCTGAAGACCTTCACAAAAATACCAGGCCATTATGGGACTCTATTATCCCACTTTTTCTTTATAAGTCAATATCAAGATTTGCCCAAGTATCTATTTGTACTGCCCCAGATTCAGCTAGGCTTCTATATTATACACTCTCCAAACAACATGTGGTTATCCTAGGTGGCACTTATAAAATTATTTTAATAATTTCTATTAAAATAGACTATTTCTGTAATTTTTCCAATGTAACTCTAAGCCCCACGATAGTAGAGACTTCTTTTTTCTAGCTCTGCATCTATCACTAATGCAAACATTTACTACCTACCACCAACTTTGGCCAGAACTATTTGACTTGTTTCAACATAGCTCTGATTTTAATCAGTTATGAATAACTTTATATATGACCATATACATCTACAACCATTTTCAACTATTTTTAGCTTAACTGAACGAGATTTTATTCCAAAACAATTCAAAAGTTGCTATAAATCTTGGTTTATAATTTGACTACATGATGAAGTTCTTATGCCATCAGAATTCAGTGTGAGTAAAAATATATAGAAACTGAGATTAGCATGCAGTACTGATGAAAACTACCAAATTATTTAAAATTCTAAAATGGCTTTTGACAGTCAAGTAGTATAGATTCCCAAATTCAGATTCTTTGCTGCTTCTAAGCAGTGTAGTCAATCTCCCTTGACTGTGCTTAGACTTATTCTACAAAACTTATCTTAAATGTCTCCTTTAAATAGCATTTTCTGCAAATATCACTGCCCAAGACCTGCCCCAGAGCTGATCACTCCCTCTTGTTCATCACCTTTTATCTAATTTATAGCCATGCTATCCTCTTATAAAAGTTATTGCAAAGAATTCTATCTTTTTGAGTATATCTGCTTCTTGTGTTACACATTGCTGTATTAAGAACTGGGATAGGGTTTTATTCAATTCTGTATCCTTGGTAAACCTCTCATCTTGCTAAGTAGAGACTTTACTATTCTGTGTTTTGAGGAAATAAAAAAGAGGTTATATAAATCAATTTATGGGGTAAACATGAATATTATTACCATTTATTTATCAGAATGCTTTTGGATTTCATGCTTTACTATTAATGGTGGTATCTTGTCCTACTCTAATTCAATTAGAGTGAAATGCAGTATGTTTTCAAAGATGTATTCATTCCCCTGTCTGACAATAATATGAACCTTATTCAAGCAATTTAATTTAATTTTAACTGCCATATCTCAGTAGTTCTAACAGTAAACAATTAAATGGATGAGGCTTTGTAGAGTAACATAATGAAGAACCCAATCTAGACTACCATAAACAGTTTTCTTGGCAGGGATTGGAGAGATGAGGTTTCATCTCCTACAATATCTCAGATAGGAAACTTACTTTCTATTTACCAAGTTCTTACTCATCCTGCAAACAATAGGGCTGTGTCAATTGGAAGTTATCGTATAATGAATGGCACTAAAACTGCTTTTATCATCAGGCTTCTCCCCATTACATGTTAAGTTGACAATTCCCCATTTTGTTATACATGACAACTTGCTCACCAGGTTTTATTACTCCTTTTTTGAGCTTATGAGCAGGTCTTTGGAATCTTCTCTGCTATCCTTTAAATCACAGTGCTCCATAGAAGCCTCTTTCTAGGTTAAAATTAAAAGAATATAGTGATTTATCTAATATTATATTTTAGTGCTTTTGATTTGTATAATAATTTTCTTTGAAAATCTTCACAATTTTATTTTCAGTTAATGACAAATATAGTTCAAGTATTTAAGTGAGACAATTTTATAACATTAACTTGCAATTTAAGTATATATTAACATCAATTGTTATTTTAAAAAGTGAATTTCACTATTTCTTTTTATTTTACACTACTAAATTTAATAAAATGTTATTGTCTTCATGTTTCATATTTCTATTAATGATACATATTTAGTAAGGTAAGAAAATATTTGAATTCATTTCAAATACTTCTTCACATTTAGTTGTGGTTTTAAGAAAAATTAAATAGCTTGCTTTAAATTTTTTTCTCAAAAACTATTTTTTAAACAATGCTAATGTGACTGCATATAGCTTATTTGAGAGACTTAGAAAACGAATAACAGAAAGTCTACATCAACTTTTTATTCAAGACATTATCCAATATGTTGACTGCCATTCACTGATAATGTCACAAATAATTCTGTTACCTACCACTGGCTTCCATTCAGGTCTGTTATTACTTACTCTCACATTCTGCAACCACTTATTATATAATTCAGTGGAGAGTAACCAACACATTTGAAAGCTTTCCCTTTCACCTCACCCTTTGATTGACAGAATTTCTGGTTTCTATTAGGAGTGGACTCATTTGTATGTAAAGTATTCTGTAACATCCAATTGCTTGCATAAAAATTTAAAACAAACAAGAATCAATGCAATTTTGTCCTAGTTTCAACTGACAAGTACTGGATGCTATACATATTGAGAAAATTCTCAGAGGACTTTGCAAGTGTGACTGTTTTTAAAGTATTTAGTAATACGTATCTGAACTAAAAACAAAAGAAATATTTTTTAAAAGGAAATATCAATAATAGTGGCATCTTGGATTATTTGATTTTGAGGCTTGAAGGTAAACATAATTCAAATGAGAGGCAGATGAATTTATGCCTCCAGCTGTACCTCTGCACATTAAACTGCATTTTTTTTTAACATGGCAGCAAAGGGTTAGATGCCTACTGGTTATATAGTTAAATAACACAATCTATATTCACAGCTTGCAGATAGCAGAGCTAGATCACAGAAACCATTCACTTTCTAGTATTTAATGTTTCCTTTTTGCAGTCTTTTTATATTGTTGAGGCTTAAGAAGTGTGCTGCACTTTTCATTCTAGCAAACAAGGGGCTCGTTGAAAATAACTGCAAACCATGCTGTATTACTAAAACAACAGAAGGAAAATCTTAAATATTAAAACAATGTGCACCTTGACAATTTTTGTCTGTTGTAGAAGTAACTAAAAATTGTTATAGTTCCTTTTGTCAAAATTATTTTAACTAAAAAAGGTTAGAATTGGACCCATAATAGCAGTAGATAATATGGTCTTTAAAGTTCTGAAATGTAATGACTATGAGAATAAGCTGAAACTTTCTTTGGTTTGGGAAGGACACATTCAACAAAATAGCATTAATATAATTGTTTGTGCTGTGCTTGAATATATAATTTATTACACATTTAGCCATTTGGACAGTCTTCAAAAATGTGGTGATACATTGTGGGAAGCAGCAGTGACTGACTTTAATAACTAATTAATTGAACTGCAGAAACTGAGCAAGGCTTAACCTCCAATATAGATTCTCAAATGGGGTATGAGGTAATACAAAGATCAATTGGATATATTGTAAAAATATTATTAAAGAAAATATACTCAGAGTGCTTTAAGTATTTCAGCTGGTGCCTTCTAAACAATAATTTGGGAAACTCCTTGGCAGTCCAGTGGTTAGGAATCTATGCTCACTGACAAGGGCCTGGGTTCAAACCCTGGTCAGGGAACTAAGATTCCATAAGCTGCACAGTGCAGCCAAAAATAAAAAAAAATAAGTAAACCATAATGAGCCTAATTTCAGATTATTGAAAAGGTTATTTTCATGTCAGTTAAACCACAGACCACTCTCTAGCCATGTGTTTGTGAGTATAAAACATTGAGGAGCAACTGTGATCAAGTTATCATGACTTTTGACTAGTAAACAATGCTCTGAAGAAGGAACTAAAACTGAATTTTTCCATCTATAAAAGTAGGAAGGTGGTTTCCCAGGTGGTTCAGTGGTCGAGGAGGAGACACAGGTTCAAACCTTTGGTCAGAAGGATGCCCTGGAGGAGGAAATGGCTATCCAGTCCAGTATTCTTGCTTGTTAAACTCCATGAACAGAGGAGCCTGGTGTGCTACAGTCCATGGAGTCTCAAAGAGGTGGACTCAACTGGTTACAAACACACACACACACACACACACACACACACACACATTGCCATCTAGGTATTTATGAGTTGCCTGAGTTCATTATGTTGTCCAGAAATAATTATGACATTCCTCTCACTGTGCTGTTTGTTTTGGAAGCTCTCTAATTATCATGGTCACCATGGAAAAATAGTTCAGGATTTATAATTGTATCAAATCCACTGATTAGGTGGAGCTAGGTTGTCAAGTGCCAAATCCTTCATGCTTAGGTATCAAATCATAATTTTTGAGCAGTTTATTTTCAAACCTTGAAACTTAATTAGTCAAAAGATCTAAATGTAAAATATGTGGAAAATAGAACTGAGAGCTCATAATTTTATTTTTTTTACCATTTTGGTAGGATATCCTCCTTACCAATTAGGTTTTCTCTGCCTGGCATTGAATAATTGGAGAATGCATGCATGCTAAGTCGCTTCAGTCATGTCTGACTCTTTGTGACCATATGGTCTGTAGCCTGACAGTCTCCTCCGTCCTGGGATTCTCCAAGAAAGAATACTGGAGTGGGTTGCTATGCCTTCCTCCAGGGGATCCTCTTACCCCAGGGATAGAACCTGCATCTCTTATATCTTGTTCAGTGACAAGTGGGTTCTTTACCACTAGCAGCACCTGGGAAGCCCTATTGGAGATCAACTTTTGCCATTTGTTTATTCATCCTGAATTTAAAAAAAAAAAATTCAAAATCACCTAAAATATGTTGATATTGTGCTCAAGTAATGTTCCAATTGTGAAGCAAGGTGATTATACAATAGATACAGTTGGAGGAAAGAAATAGTAGTGATATGTAACTTTTAATTTACACACAACTTATTTAAATATTTAAATTATTTAAAGTAAGACTGGATAAGCAAAGAGTCACTATCATAAAATATTTTAGTTAAAAATTTAAAAAAATCGCAATTAATTGTTTCTAAGTGCCCTTAAGAACTTACAGAAAGAAAATTATAAGCTCGGTGCTTCAAACTTCAAGATTAAAGGCTTGAGTAAAGAACAAGAAAGCATCTATGATTCTGCTAAATAACCATTATTTCCTGTGGCTCCAAGGCTGCTAGTTCTACAAACCCAGAATCTAATCCTGTGAGTGGCTGAATTACAACATAAATAAAATTCATAACTTCATAGAGTCTATTATTATAAAAATAGGACATTTATTGAGAAATAATGAGACCTTGAAAATCGGAATGGGGCATATGGGTAGAATCTCTTAAAGCTGGAGACACTGAACTTCCAAATTCTTTTTGATTCTTTGAGGAATGTAGGTCCTCTTTGTTTGAAAAAATATTTAATTGCCTTCCCTGAGGCAATTGTCTGTAGGAGACCTCTGATTATCTGTAGGATCCATTCCTATACTGCCTCCAGACAAAGAACAGAATCAAATACCACCATGTTCCAGAGGGAAAGGTAAAGTGTGACCCACGAAAGTGCTCAACACACTCCAAAAATGACGCGATTATGTTAAGTGACAGCAACAGAAATGTGGAACAAATGATTTGGGATGGATCCTAAGAGTGTTGTGTTGCTGCTGCTGCTAAGTCACTTCAGTCGTGCCCGACTCTGTGCGACCCCATAGATGGCAGTCCACCAGGCTCCCCCTTCCCTGGGATTTTCCAGGCAAGTGTACTGGAGTTGACTGCCATTGTCTTCTCCAGTGTTATGTTAGGATGAAAGAAATACAGTGTTCTATCAAGCTGCAGTTATTGACAGAGAGGCAAGGCATTTTAGGTTTACTGTGTTAGCTAGTTGAATAAGAATGACTTTAACACTCTGGAATTCTGAGTGAAATCTAGACTCAAAGGAAACCTGTATTAAAAGAAATTAAATTGTTGGAAATTCCTTGATTTTCAGAGGAGTAGAGACTTTGAATGTTAGATTTATCATACAACACCTCCAAACTATGTCTTGGAAAAATCCAGATTCTACTGCTTCATCAATACTTTGGTAAATATATTTGTCAGGTGAGTCCCTACATTCTTAAAACTCTTGATCAATTCTTGCCTGTTGGCCAGAAATCATAGTGAAAAACTCTGTCATTGAATTATCCTACTTCTTGAATTTAATTCAAGATCAGCACCAGGACGGCAAGGGCCTAGAAGCAGTACTTAATTGTTTAAGATTAAGTCGTTGTGATTTCTTTAATGGTATGTGCAAGCAGTAGCGATAAATAATTTGACCTACAGAAGTGGATATTAGCCAACAGATCATGATGTCCCTAGAACTGAAACAGATGGGCATCTTACTGAGCTTTTCCTGATTTATATAAGTGGAAAAGCTCTAGATCTGTTGAACAGAAGTATAACTAAATCAATGCAATGCAATTCACAGTCTCTCAAAATAGTCCCAGATTTAAGGCAATTCTCAGCACAGAGATTCTTGAATGAAGAGGAAGCCTAGTCCTCTTGAGGAAGTACCCTGCTAACTGACTTTGAATGTTAGATTTATCATACAACACCTCCAAACTATGTCTTGGAAAAATCCAGACTCTACTGCTTCATCAATACTTTGGTAAATATATTTGGTTAAAAAAAAATTATAAATCCTTTCTCAACCTTTCCCTGAGAGATCTAACATAATTTTCCAGGGGAGTTGTGTACTGGGAAAGGGAAAATAATCAGAATATTTGTGGATACCTGATGCTGGCTCTAAACTGAGAGCCCAAATGCCACTGTAGTCTACCAGTTAGAGACTTACAGAAGTCAGGCAGTCAAAAAGTTTGATTTGGGTCTAGCTTACCTGAGCCACTGAATGCAACCTGTGGTTATTTCTCAGTTTTGTAAGACATAGTTAAAATAAATATACCTAGAAACTGACAGAGTTCCCTGATCCACTGAGTGGAAATGATTTGCAGTAAGACCAGTTAGAAGCTATCATACCTGCCTCTGTTCATTAAAACAGACAATCAAACTGTTAGGTAGTTAGAATAGGAAAAATGAGTCCAGAATGGTGGTGTCTAAAGCACAAAAAAGGGAAAAGCCCGCGAAAATGGAACAAAGGAAGGTCCAAGGACCAGAGTGAGAACCTCAGGTAAAACAAACAGCCCTCCTGGCTGGCCCAATTTACATAGGGCAGGCTCAGGGGGAGGAGAAAAAAGAAAAAAAAAAACATAAAAAGAGGAGCCAAATTGAGCGGGAGTGCGGGCTTCGCTTCTTTTCTTTTGGGTTGGCCCACCCTCACACCTTGAGGATGTATTTTCCTTTGCTTGCCAAATAAAACTGGGTTGTAACACAGAGCTGTAACACCTGTCCATCTGTCACTTCAAATTTTTGCAGTGGTGAGACAGAATTGGGGAAGTTACACACTCCCCTGACAAAACGTAATATACTGTGCTACTGTGGGGATTACAAAGATTGTGTCACAATCAAGATGGAGAGGAAGTGAATCTTTTCATAAATTCATTTAACTCCTCTCCATGACCTGTGCAGACGTCAGAGAGATTTTGGAGAATGACAGTTTCAATACTGGACCAAATTATGCTTCATGAGTCAGGTTCTATACTCTTGCTTTCTAGCTCTGTGAAGCTGTTTGGTTTCTAACAAACTTCCAGGCTGAGTTTCATTTTTCCATAGATGGGAACTCACTATATGATTTTTCTGAAAATGACTGAGGTTTGAAATGTTGCTTGCAATTAAAATAACCCCATTTAGAGAACATTCTAACAGAAACTGTTTCTTTGCTCCCTTATGAACCTTGTTAGCATTCTCAAATGATAGAATCAAATTATAACACCTTTCCATAATTATGTGAATACCTTCTCTATTTGTGTGTTGGATGGTATTACCTTTGGGATTTAATTTCTATCCTCAAGAAATGTGTACATTTTATATAGACACACAGACACACATATGCGCAAAACCAAATGCAAGATTATGGTTGTGGGTTCTCTCAAGGAGAGACTAGGATGTGGTGGGAAGGACAAGGGAGCATACCTTATCTCAAACTGATAGAAAATTCTCCCAGGTGACAAGAAGCACTGTGTCACATGTTGGAGGGGACTACTGAAACTCAACTCTCTATGATCTCAAAGGTGACATTCTTATTTGTGTATTTAAATTGGCTAAAAACATTTGGTTCACAATTGTTAAGAGTTAAACAAAGGAAAATAGGTTAAAAAGCAATCTCTCCTGAGAGAGAAGGAAAGAGAGAGTAAAGAACATTTTGGCAAAGTGTAATGAGGAAGTAGGAGCCCAGAAGAAAAACTAGTTTCTCTAAACGAGACAGCAAGAAAACCTGCCAGAGACACACAGGGGAAATATGCCAAGATAACATATTTTCTCTGAGGGAAACAGAGTCTGTGAGGAAAAACAAATTGAAATTGGGGAAATAACTAAAAATAAAATCTGAAAAAGTAAGGATATAAAAGGTAATGAGCACAAGACAGAGGGGAGAAAAAAAAGTGAGATTTCATTTATATACAGATAGTTGCCTTTATTTGAACGTATGTGATAAGAAGTTTTCTTCTAAAATAATATTGGTAACAAAAAGATTTTAGCTATTTGTGTGTATGACTGTTAGTATTTTCTTGCTATATAATGAGTTATTGATGAGGAGGATAACAATATGCTTATTATGAATCACAAATTGGTATTAGATTTAAGATTCAGATAGTAGCAGTGTAAAGTCCCAATAGTGACTAGCCTGTAAACAATGCACTTTATTGTGTGGGGAATATGGTCTTAACATTATGAGATCAGCTTTTTCTGTTTATTTAACAAGATCACCTTGTTACTTTAAAGTAAAGTATATAAATGAATAATTTGACAAAAAAGAAACCTTCTGAATTATGACAGGATAAAATACAGTGTGAAAACTTTAATATCCAGCATTTTTTAAAAATGAAAAGTTGTATGAATAGTTGCACTTCCAAAATGACAAACCTAAATTCCCTCTAAAATATTGGAAATTTTTCTTACACCATATTAGAACAACTAAGACAGTAGAGATGACAGTTGTTTTCCCCAAAATAATTCTTATTCTTGTGGATTATTTATAATTGAGTACATAGTTTCATCAAAATATATTTTATTAATATGGGAAAATAGTAATTTTTCACTTCACTTTTATGAGAATTGGTGAAGTCATATAAGCTCCATTAAAATGTTTAGGGGATAGATTTTTATAAAGATAATCTTACTATGACTTTCCTACAGAATCTAATGATTAATGCAGCATTTAAAAATGATAACCTAATAAACATTTAGAAAGATACGGAGAAGTGATTTTACTGAAATTTAAGTTATAGGCTAATAAATATACGATACAATCTGCAATTATACATTTTTCTATTTAATAAAATTATACCGATTCTAAAATATTAAATGGTAACATCACATTTTCATATTTATCAGAAAATGTGCATCTATTTTTCAACTAAAATTCAAAAAATGTTTCTATATTTTATGTTTATTAATAACCACAAAACTGCGAGAAACATGAAGCATTCAAGTATGAACCTCATTTTAATAATGTTCAGGCTATTGATTAAAGAAATACAGGATTACTGCTGAAACATATCAAAAGCCGACCTTCCTTTAAAAATGATCCTTCTTTTCTAATATATTATCTGAAATGACAAAGTGCTTTTGAAATACTAACATCCTTATGCATTATGATCTGGGTTAGGTCAAGCAATGTAACAGGCAACAAATGTATCACAGCAATGACATATGAAAAATGTGTGAAAAGAAATATGATAAAAGTTATTCAGTGACTTCTTTTTTCCAGTTTCTGGGTCATTTATTTGTTCTCTGACAATATCAGGGGTAAGAAAAATATTCATCAGTTTCTTTCTATGTTTGTTTGAAAAAATACAATGTTGAAATGCTTTCTGGCTTAACAGTTTAATTTATATCACAAGTAGTGGTGGAAATTCCAAACCCCTTATCATTTTCTACAGCCTTTACATTTCTGCCACTGAGCTGAATATAATTAATGATACACCAGCATTTTCAAGTTAAAAGTTTTAGAAAATGGGTCAATGTTACAAGCTTTTTATATCTGGATTGTCTTTCTTGTTTCTATACATACCTGATGGTTTTTGCAAAATAACTTTAAAAAATAAAACATATTTAAAATGACCTGGCTAAATTAGATAACATTGTACCTTTTATTTTTACTATCCAAGATATATATTTTCTCATACACATAAAAAGTCTTACTGATTGCTATGAATTGAATTGTGTCCCCAAAATTCATGTGTTGAAACCCTAAGCTCCAGTAACTTAGAACATGTCTGTATATGAAGACAGGACTTTTAAAAAAGTAATTAAGCTAAAATGAGACCCTTAAGGTGGGTCTTATTCAATATGACTTCAGTCCCTATAAGAAGAGGAAACTAGGACACACAGAAATACATACCAGGGTATAAGGCCACATGAGGACACAGCAAGAGGGATGCCATCTACAAGCCAAGGAGAGGAAGTCTCAGGGAAAATCAAAGGTGCTGACACCTTGATATCAGCTTTTTAGAAGCCAGAACTGTGAGAAAATAAATGTCTATGTTTTAAGCCATTCAGACTGTGGTATTTTGTTACGGCAGCACTGTCAACCTAATATACCTGTGATTGCAATTTATTTTTATTTTTCCATTTTTATTTATTCTCAGACCTCAGAAGAAGTTTTCCTACAATGAATCAGTTTAAGGTAAACTTACTCATCGCATTTGACACACTGATACTTAGTTAGTTAGTTACTTTGAGCTTCCCTGGTAGCTCAGCTAGTAAAGAATCTGCCTGCAGTACAGGAGCCTCTAGTTCAGTTCCTGGGTTGGGAAGATATGCTGGAGAATGAATACTCCACTCCAGTATTCTTGGGCTTCCTCGGTGGCTCATATTGTAAAGAATCCACCTGCAATGTGGGAGAACTGGGTTCAATTTCTGGGTTGGGAAAATTCCCTGGAGAAGGGAATAAACTACCCACTTCAGTATTCTGGCCTGGATAATTCCATGGACAGAGGAACCTGGTGTTCTACAGTCCACAGGGTCGCAAAGGGTCAGACACGAATGAGCAACTTTCACTTTTTGCTAGTGGGTTAGTTAGTTGAAGCTCTAGGCTATAATACTGGATTACACTGGGAAAAATAATAGTCTTACTTAAGTTCAACATGGGAAAAGCAGATACAGTACAATACGGTTTATGTAATGAAAAGTACTCAGTTCCTTGCTAAATTATACTTAACCTTAGAACTTTCTCTTGGTAAAAGAGTGATAGAATGACACAGGAACAAATATAACACAACTAAAGTGCATTCAATCACACTGTATTTAATGGATACCCAGTATCGGCTTCCCTGATAGCTCAGCTGGTAAAGAATCCACCTGCAATGTGGGAGACCTGGGTTCGATCCTGGGTTGGGAAGATCCCCTGGAGAAGGGAAAGGCTACCCACTCCAGTATTCTGACCTGGAGAATTCCACGGGCTGTATAGTCCACGAGTCACAAAGAGTCAGACCCAACTGAGTGACTTTCACTTTCAGTATCGACTCTACTGTAATTTTTATACAGTGCAGCATAATTTGTTGCACAAATTCAGTTTATTTATGAGAAGTGAGAAATGTTTGGGTGCAATTCAGTTATACAAAATGAAATGAGAACAATGCATCACTTGGAGCTGCAAAAAAGACTTAATGTTAAAAGATTATTCATCAAAGAGCCAAGAGATGTGGGTCAAAGATTACCTTCTAATGAGTTATGTGACCTCGAGGAATTCACTTAATCTTATTGGCTTTGTATCTATACAAATGAGGCAATTAGAAATAATTATCCTAAAATCCATACTGCTTTAAGATTCTATGATTCTCAGATATGGAATATTAAAGTTAGATGAATTATTTTTATGTATAGATATAAATTCCAAGAGTTTTTTTCTAATTGGAATTTAAAATCCACATGTTTATGTTGTTTACATTGTTCAATTTTTAAATATATTCACTGGGTTCTTAGGACACATTTTAAAAAAGGAGGCTGTAAAGATTTTGTCTTCTAGTGCTAGAGGAGACCACTGGGAGAGCAATAGCAGCAACTGATGCTAAGCTCACTCCAGACTGTAGCTCAAGCAGAGAATGATGCTAATAACTATTAATGTCCTAGGGATGTGTGCTGAATAAGAGCATATTTTATGACAATATTGGCATATCTGCCAGTTTAATGCCATAACTTTTTAATGTGCTGGGCACCTACTATGTACCATGATTTGTATCACATTCTATATATGCAGAAATAAGTTTCTTTATGTTCAAAATGGTGATAATTTAGCAGTGTGTTTATACATATGATAAACGTATGCTTACATATGTTGCATATATATACAGTTGGCATATATGCTGTATGTGTGTGTACATGACCAGTCTCGTTCAACTCTGCAACCCCATGGACTGTAGCCTGTCAGGCTCCTTTGTCTGTGATTTCCAGCAAGAACACTGGAGTGGGTTGCCATTTCCTACTCCAAGGCATCTTCCCAACCCAGGGTTCGAACCTGCATCTCTTGTGTCCTACATTGGCAGGTGGATTCTTTACTACTTGTAGAGAGACTTTATTTTGTAGGGCAGTTTTATATTCACACCAAAATTGAGAGGAAGGTACAGAGAGTTTCCATGTACTCCTTCTCCCCTAAATATACACATTCTCCCCTACTGTCAACATCCTGTACCACAGTGAAACATTTTTATAATTGGTGAGACTACATTATCAGTTCACTTTAGTTCAGTCATTCAGTCATGTCCGACTCGTTGAGACCTCATGAATCACAGCACGCCAGGTCTCCCTGTCTATCATCAACTCCCAGAGTTCACTCATACTCATGTCCATCAAGTCGGTGATGCCATCCAGCCATCTCATTCTCTGTCGTCCCCTTCTCCTCCTGCCCCCAATCCCTCCCAGCATCAGGGTCTTTCCCAATGAGTCAACTCTTCACATGAGGTGGCCAAAGTACTGGAGTTTCAGCTTTAGCATCATTCCTTCCAAAGAACACCCAGGGCTGATCTCCTTCAGAATGGACTGGTTGGATCTCCTTGCAGTCCAAGGGACTCTCAAGAGTCTTATCAAACACCACACTTCAAAAGCATCAATTCTTCGGCACTCAGCTTTCTTCACAGTCCAACTCTCACATCCATACATGACCACTAGAAAAACCATAGCCTTGACTAGATGGACCTTAGTTGGCAAAGTAATGTCTCTGCTTTTCAATATGCTGTCTAGGTTGGTCATAACTTTCCTTCCAAGGAGTAAGGACCTTTTAATTTCATGGCTACATTAACACACCATTATCAATGAAGTCCATAGTTTGCATCGATGTAGGGCTTCACATGTGGCTCAGTGGTAAAGAATCTGCCTGCCAATGCAGGAGATCCAGGAGACATGGGTTCGATCCCTGTGTCAGGAAGATCCCATGGAGGAGGAAATGGCAACACACTCAAGTTTCTTTCTCATTTTGCTGATAGCATCTACACAGAACAAACATTTATAACTTTAATGAAGTCGAGCTTATCAATTATTTCTTTCATGAATTGTGCCTTTGGTGTTGTATCGAGAAAAGTCATCTAAGTTTTCATACCAAAAGTCATCTAAGTTTTCCCTTATGTTATTTTCTAAGAGCTGTACAGTTTTGTGTTTTACATTTAGATCTATTATCTACTTAAACTAATTATTTGTGAGGGTTTTAAGGTTTGTTTTTTTAGTGTGGTTGTGCAATTGTTCCAGCACTTTTCACTGAAGAAGTGATCTTGGCTCCATTGTATTGCCTTTTCTCTTTTGTCAAAGATCAATTCATTATAGTTATGAGGGTCTATTTTGGTCTCTCTATGCTCTTCAATATCTATCCATTCTTTGCCCTGGAGTAGGGAATGGCAATCCACTTCAATATTTTGCCTGGAAAACTCCATGGACATGGGGAGCCTGGGAGGCTATAGTCTATAGGGTTACAAAGAGTTGAACATGATTGAGCACACACACACTCATTATTTGTCAATACCATAGTGTTTTGATTACTGTGGCTCATATTAAGTCTTGAAATCAGTTAACTTTGGTCATTCTAATTTACTTTTCTCTTTCAAAATCACATTGGTTATCTTGGGTCTGTTGGTACTCTGCATAAAATTTAGAATTAGTTTGTTACTATCAATTAAATAACTGTGGAATTTTGATTAAGATTGCATTGAATAGATAGATCAAGTCGGAAAGAACTGATACTTTGACATATTGAGTCTTCTGATCTTTGAACATGGAATATCTCTTTTATTTAGTTCTTTGAGCCATTTAATCAGAGTTTTGTACTTTTCCTTATATACAGCTTGTACATATACTGTTATATTTACATTCAATTTTTTATGCTAATGTAAGTCATAATATGCTTTTAATTTCAAATTTCACTTGTTCACTGCTGTATATAGAAAAGCAATTAACACTCATAACCTTTTTATAATCTTTTACCATACAACCTTAATCACTTTTCAGTTCTAGGAAGATTTTTTTTTCTGATTTTCCATATAGATGATCACGTTATCTGTGAACAAAGAAAGCTTTATTTCTATTTTTCCATATCTGTGTACTTTCTTCTTTCTTTTCTTTGCTAGGTCTTCTACTTTGTTGTTGTTTTTGTTTAGCTGCTAAGTCATATTTGACTCTTTTTTTTTACCTCATTGACTATAGCCCATGAGGCTCCTGTCTATTTTTCCAGGCAAGAATACTGTACTGGGTTGCCATTTCCTTCTCCACGGGATCTTCCAGACCCAAGGATTGAACCCACATATTCTGCATTGCAGGTAATTTCTTTACCACTGAGCCACCAGGGAAGCACAGGTCTTCTACTACTTTGTTGAAAAGAGTGGTCAGAAGAAACAGCTTCACATTTTACTTATTTTTGTAGTCTTTTAATTTTGAAGAATGACATAAACATACTCCTGAAAAAAGTCTGATATCCATATCAAATCCCAGTTTTACACAGAACTTCACAATGTCTATGAATGTGCTATCCAGAGGAAGAGTTTTATGTAGAATTTATAATCAAAATACTTTTAAATATTGTAAGAGTGACTAATCTGTGGATTTTTGAAGAGCATTTTTACCTCCAAAAATGAATTAACTGAAACTTATGAATACCAGAATAAATGTAATTGATAATTACAACTGCTATATTAAAATATAGAAACATGTTCTGATATATTTTATGAATTTAGAACAACAATCAACTTTGAGAGTGTGTAATAATGCTCCAGAGCTACTGTGTGCATGATGTTATATTCCTAAAGGTGAGTTATTAGAACTAGTAGAACAGTATCTTTGTGTGTGTATGTGTGTGTGTGTGTGTGCACACATGCACGAGCACACTCAGTTGTTCAGTTGTGTCTGACTTGAGAACAAGCTTCATTATAATTATCCCATTTTGGTGGAATTTACTTGTATTCATATTTTAATTTGTATTATCATAGTTAACTTCATCATTATATTGCTCAGCTAAAGAAAATAAAGGGCTAATAATCTATGGAAAATTTTCACACTTAAAGTACAATTTTAAAAAGCTGAGATGGCAAAATCCTAGTTAATACAGATAAAAAAGTTCTTATCAGTTAGAGAATACCTGAGAAATACTCTACTGCCACTTGCTACTGCCTATCTCTACAGAGAGTATCTTATCAATTTAGACTTTCAGAATGTGAGTAATCTTTTAAAAATCTTAGTTAACAGTTAGGTGTGACCACTGTAAACATATTAGGTTGGCAATTATTACTATCATCATCATGATTATTGTATCTTATTTTAACCACTGTAAGTTCATAAACACATTCATAATCAAAAGGGAAATTAAAATCAATAACAATGGTACTTCTGAAAATACACTTTGAATATAATCTTCCAGACTTTGAATAAGTAATTTTGGGGAAACATTTTTATTTTCATGTTATTTTGTAATCGTTTATTCATTAGGTATAATGTTGGTATTTTATGTTAATAAATATTCTTATACAAAATGAATTAAGGCAATGTTAACCAAAGTCTACATTACATCATGTAGGTGTGCTAAAATTAACATACGATCATTTCCTACTGGATGTTGTATCTGTTTCCAAATATTACTTCTGTAAATGACACTATGAAGTATATTAGATCTGTACTTTTTATGCATATTCTTATTTACTTTGGGATTAGACTATGCTAGTTTCCATGACTTTTGACAAAGGTTTTGTAATTGCCCTCTGGGGTTTGTAATGTTTTAATTTACTAGCATAATCAGGTTCAACATATGGTTTTATGTTCACAGATGCACAATAAATGGCATTTTAAGAAGTCTTAAAGTATATGAAAGTTGTCATTCCAAAGTTAGTATTTCTATTCATTTTTCATATAACAATGATTCTCTATAAATAAACATTTTCTTTCCCTCACAAAAAGCTTTTTGTATAAAAAATTATAAATCAGTATTGTTATCTACATCTAATATTTTATTCAAGATTATGAAATTGCAATGTATTTTCATTGCAATGTATTTTCATTCAAACCTGAAAACATTCATTTCAGGTTTAAGAATGTAATCAGGAGTTTAGAAAGCCAGATGCTCTTTCTGTTCAGTAAGAACATAATTGACAGTTAGCTCAGAATCTGGTACTTCTATTAGATTGTTTTTCAAAATCTACAGTGATAATGAGGACAAGAGCAACAATGCCAATTAATTGCTGTTTGCAATATCACTAACAGGGAAAATGTAGCAAGAATTTGAAAACTTGAAAAAAAAAAAAAAACAGATATGAACTTACTGGAGGAAATCTTTGCTAAGTGGCCTTCACTTAAAAAAGATCAATGAGAATCATAAGTGAGAGTGTGTGAAGAAGATTCTTGAACCATATCTTTAGGTCAGAATTAACATTATTTCTCTCTGTGCTGACACAGATAATTGGAGAAAATATTTCAACCAACAGACCCCTGAAGTCATGTCATTTTCATTTTCTTTAGAAGATACTTATAAGACAGGTGCATTCACTGAAAACATCTACACATGCTAGAAGGGAGAAATGATTTACCAAAATGATAACTATCTGTCATATTGACAGAACCTTATTTTCAGGAAGGCATCAGGTGAACTTCCAAGAAATTTTAAAATCCTTATTTCAGAGGAGATGGAAATAATTTCTTAGGGACATCTTCAAAAGATATTATAATAATTATCTAGACTCTGTTTTCCCCCCATCTTTCTGACTTGTGTAATTATTCATTTGCACATACATGAATATTGTAATTACCTCAAAATATTATTTTATACCTTTTGCAAATGAAAAATAAAATAATACAGATAAATTTTATCAGATAAGTTATTCAAATTAGCAAGTGTCTGTTAGTAATTTTGAAGTTTAGTTACCAAGAAAACAACAAATAAAACAAAAATAAAATAAAACTCTTTGAAAATAAATTTACTTTACCAAGCAATACAAAACACATGCATTTCATACATAAACTAAATAGGAGTGCATTTCATACACTCCTTTAGGAGGGGCTGATAGACAAGTCAATCTGCACAAATCAATTAGACAATGCATCCTTAAGTCCTTTGACTGTTCATGAACCCAAACTAGTTTAAAGTAAATAGGAAAGTTGAGCTTATTAACAAATATTCAGAAAAAATAGGTTACGCATTGCTTTCACAATTGGCATGCTCTACTTCATTGAAAGGGCTTCATTGGTGGCTCAGATAGTAAAGAATCTGCCTGCTAATGCAGGAGAACCGGGTTTGATCCCTGGATCAGGAAAATTCCCCTGAAGGGCATGGCAATTCACTTCAATATTCTTGCTTGGGATATCCCATGGACAGAGGAGCCTGAAGGGTTATGGTCATGGAATTGCAAAGAGCTGGACTCAACTGAGTGACTAATACACACACATACACACACACACACACACACACACACACACTTCATTGAAAATATATGTATTACAAAGTTTTAATAGTCTTAACATATTGAAAAGGTCCATTCTCACTATTTTATATCATTGTCACAATGAATGAAAACACATACAAAATCAACTTATTCACAGAAAAGATTTTGTTTTATAATGTGGAAAGGATATTTTAAAGATAAAATCACTAAGGTTTTAAAAAAATTTACATGATTCCTGTCAATACTCTCAAACAAAAATGGTTTAAACGTTAAAACTGTTTAGGTGACCAAAATAACTGCCAGTTTAAAGTGTGAAATGACCATTATAAAAATAATGATGCAAAGAAAATATCAAAAGTTTTTTAGACTGTTAACATCAGTGATGAGAGACCAATTAGCATGTATCTGCATATTAAACATTTGAAAATATATAGATACTACAGGATGAGATATTACAAGTATTAAGATGACTCCTAAGTGATTGTGTCCAGACTATTCTGTACTCATACCTCACGGCATTTTTCATTTATGTGACAATATTTATGGTTATTCCACTTCTCCTTATTTTCCTATCTTTTGATATGCAATATGCCCTGCCTAAACTTCAACTTAATCCTCACAGACTCCATGAAATCTTACTTGACCATTTTAATTCTCATTACCTGTTTGCCAATCTTCATAACATGGGTAATCCACCAGCAATATTTTGACTTAGTGCTATACTTTCATTCTGCATAATGCATCATATGCATCTGTATCCTATAATGGATATGCTTACTGAATGTTACATTAAGGAAGTTCAAAGTATATGTAGAAATCGCACCATGTTGGGTTCTGCAGAAGCAAATACAAGACTAGTGTTTGGAGTACAAATTATTTATTAGGACTCAACACCATCCCAAAGCTGAGCAGCAGTTCTTTTCTTGACTGGCAGCTGCATCTACAGGTATAAGGTAAAAATGAATACAAATTATATGTGTACATCTGGCTGAACTGCCTCAAAATAAGCATGTCATTCCTGTATTTTTATCCAACTTTTCTAGTTGGTCATTGATTAAGCATTAGTCAGCTGCAAGGGGTTTCAAATCAGAGATTCCAATCATATATATATATATATATATATATATATATATATGTTGGACATGAGATAGCTGGACATAGATCCCACATTTCCCAAGAAAAATCTCCGTTTTGCGTAGGTTGCCAGCTTTAAGATTATGTAAGTTAATTGCTGTGGAATAAGAGGTGTTCTCATCTAGTTGGAAAAGTTAATTAAATCAACATGGGCAATACCAGTTGAGTTATATATATTCTACCCTATGTTTTCATCTTGTATCTACCAATTAAATCTAACTGCCAGGGCCAAAAAAGTCATATCAGATGCTGAGGTGGAATTAATTAGTTGATACTACTTTAAAATGCCTAAACAGCGTGGCTCAGATAGTAAAGCGTCTGCCTGCAATACGGGAGACCCGGGTTTGATCCCTGGGTTGGGAAGATCCCCTGGAGAAGGAAATGGTAATCCACTCCAACACTCTTTCCTGGAAAATTCCATGGACAGAGGAGCCTGATAGGTGACAGCCCATGGGGTCTCAAAGAGTCGGATATGACTGAGCGACTTCACTTTTCACTTTAAAATGCCTAAACAGCGCAACAAGATCTGCAGATAGCCCTCAAGGAAGCTAACAACTGTTTCATTACACACGGTAGGCAAGTCAGTAATGAGAGCTATAAAATCCAAAATAATATAAAGCAGACTAAGATTAAAGCACTGAAATAATTAAACAATCAGGACAAAAATGGTGCCTAGTTTTAAATCTATTTTCCTTTAGTAACAAATATATATATAATATTGGAAAATATATTGTTGCTTTCATAAATCTATAATAGGTGTAGAAAAGTGCATTAATGATGGGAGAAATCACTGAGAGGAGACGACGCCGGTAGACCCTCAAGTTAAATCAGGGAAATTGGATACATCTCTCCCCTCTCCCATCCTTGGAACTGTGTACTCCACTTTACCTTCCCTTCCCTAGAAGATGCTCAAGGACACAGCCTTAAGATAAAGGCTAAAGACATTGAGACCATCTGGATGGTGTGTGCCAGTGGCCTCTGTATAAACATTTCAGATTTTTAAGGGCAAATGTAAAGCTCTAGCTTTGTCTAGCAGCCACTCAAGACAAAGCTTGTCAATTCCCTTGTTTATGAAACCCGCCACCTACCAACCTGGAGTGTTTGTCTCTAGTTTCTCCCTCCCCTCTGCTCAGCTGGTGAAGAATCCGCCTGCCAATGCAGGAGACAGAAGAAACTCAAGTTAGATCCATGGTTCTGGAAGATCCCCTGGAGAAGGAAATAACCTACTTCAGTTTTCTTGCCTGGAAAACTCCATGGATAAAGGAGCCTGGTGGGTTATACAGTCCATGATGTTGCCAAAGAGTCGGATATGACTGAGCAC
The DNA here is from genome assembly GCF_042477335.2 of Ovis canadensis. Lineage (NCBI taxonomy): Eukaryota > Metazoa > Chordata > Mammalia > Artiodactyla > Bovidae > Ovis > Ovis canadensis. Next base: position 32,496,415 of record NC_091261.1, on the reverse strand, counting down.
ACACACACCCTCTGTGTACCCTGAGAGGGCTTCAGCTTATACCTGGGAAGCTCCTGAGGATGCACCTCAACAACTGTCAGCAGCAAAGTCCATTAACAATTATTGCGAAATAAAAATAGAACCTAGGTAATAAAATAAAATTGAAGCTTTCTTTTCCTTTGTGCTAGCCTAGTTTCACTTGCTAATAGGGTGCTGCGTGCAGTGGCCTCTCATGCCAGCACTTCAGAGAAGAGCTCCAAGTGCAAGATGGCTACACGGACACCTCAATTCAGTAGGCGGGTCAACTGCAGAGTTGCGAGAGCAGCTCAGCTGAGGTCTCACAAGAACTCCGCCCCTTCTCCCCACTGACGAGATTCCGAGATTCCGGTGGTGCCAGTCCCAGGGGCAAGAGCCTGTGCGCTAGAACGTGAGTTTACACCTCTTCTTTTTTTCATTAAAGAATAAAGCTGCGGGAATCCTGAAGAAACTTAGCTGAGGAATTTTTCCTTCGAGAGCACCTGTGCTTTTTTTTTTTTTCATTTTGCCGCAGAAGACTACCATCTCAGAGCCTCTCATATATTAACTTGTGAATTCCTGGATGGCCAAGAGCATGAAATTTCTGTCAGAATGTGAGTCTATGACAATGGTTATACGTTTTCAGAGAAGTTTTCCCCGTCTGATGTTGAGTTGAAGCAGAAAAGTGGTCTCCTTGTCTCCCTTGCTGGTAATTAAGTTGTTTGTTTTTTCCCCATAACTCAGGCTTCCTCTTAAGATATATCATTTTGGGAGTCTGGTTTTACTTAGGGTTCTCATTTCCAGTTGTCCATCCTTAATAGGTCAAGGCGTTGTCTGTTGTTTTCCTCTGGCTATGTGAGTCCCAGATTAAATCCTACACAGCATTCTTACCCTTATGTACTCTTTATACCTTGCTCATGTGGTTTTCCTCAACATTTTTTTTTTAGCTTTAACATATATTTAATATCATATATGTTTCAGTTTCTAAGAATCATAAATATTCTGTAGCAGGACATGTTTCACACCACACACAGCTTTTTTTTGCTCTTAGGCATTTCTTGTTAAAGGCAGTCTTATCTTAAAAAAAATAATTAATTAAAAGAGGAAGAAGAAAAAGGAAAAGAAAAAAGTCTAAGTCTACCTATTAGCTTAATGCTCCCTCTAAACCATTTGTTCAGAAAGTCACGGGCTGCTGTTCACTAAACATGTCCATGTCTCTACTTTTGTTTTTGAATTTCATAGTAACAGCACAAGATTTAAACTGAGCTACAGCAAGTCCTCTTATTATGAGAATTTCACCAGTTATTCAAATCTATTTAATGGACTTGAAACCTCCCTTTTTATAAAAGGAAGCATAACATCAAAATGAGACACATGTTTCTTCATCTTCTAAAATAAATATTTGCCACAGAGAACAAAAGTCATTTAGGTCACGGAAATGAAAATATAAGAATTTTCAAAGATAAATTATATTTCATTAACCAAGACACTAAGAAAGATATTGCAAAAATAATACACGAATATAAATTATTCTCTGTCTCACTAGCAAAAATGATGCCTGCAGGATATTCTCAATTAATTTCCATATTTGATATTCTATAAATGTAAGATGAATTGCTATAAAAACTTCAAGGCATGTGGGTGAGCATTTATATAAATGTATCAATGATGGATTAAGCAAATCTAGTATGAAAATAAGACAACCCCTCCAGGCTTAAGGTGTGCTGATTTGGATTATCCAGGGCACTGCTATAAATGTATATTAAAAATAAGAAGTATATATCAAAAACTAAATTGGAAGGTATTTTGTTTGAAAAGAATTACTACACAGAAGTGAAAGAGATTATCAATATACAGAACTTTTAAGAGTGAGCTTCCGAGAGAAATGACTCATTGGAAAAAAAGAAAACAACACTCAGGCTTCCTTCACTTTTCAATCATAATCAAAAATGCCAAGGATATATGTTCTTCTCCCACTAGTTTCCTTTATGTATAAATGGGCTTCCAAGGTGGGTGCATAGTAAAGAACCCGCCTGCCAATGCAGAAGACACGAGGTTGATCCCTGGGTGGGGAAGATCCTCTGGAGGTGGAAATGACAACCTACTCCGGTATTCTTGCCTGGGAAATCCCATGGACAGAGGAGCCTGGTGGGCTACAGTCCATGGGGTGGCAAAGAGTCAGACATGATTGAGTGACTAAGCACACATGTATAATACATGTTTTTATGACTATATATCTACAAATATATGTGTTTAAATACATATGCCTACACGTATACACCATATATATTTCTAAATTTAAAAATACTTCATAAATATGCTGATTTTAAGTACAGACATAATTGTAAACCATAAATGTAACGTCCTTGAGTGGTTATATTGATAGCTGTAAAAGCTGTTTTTAATGAAAAAGTTTAGTTTTAAGAGACCAACATAGAAGAAAAAAAGAATGGAGAGGTACAAGAGAAATATGCAGGAACAGTTTTATTTCTCTCAGTGAAGGAATCCCTCTTCTGAAATTCGTGTGTTTGTTATCTGTCTCTGACTCATATCCTTCAAAAGTTCTCACCACTGTTTGCAATATTCTCCCTCCAATGCTGGAACATTACCAGTAGTTTCTGAAGTTAGATTGTTATGACTCCTCGTCCTGCTTCCTGCAGCATCATCTCAGGTCTAAGGAGGTTAAACATACAGACAGCATCAGTGGAGAAAGTAGTGGAAGCTACCTCCCTAGCCTCTGCTTGGGTCATGAGTTTTTCGTGCTAGGTTTTGGGGTGCTGTGTTGCCTCATCCACTGCAGAGGTCAATAAGCCTTGCCTTGATCTATTGCTGTGAAATGCACATCTACTCTCTCCTCACTCCAACCCTAGGTATTTCTTAAAAACATAGTATATTCTTAACTGACTCATAGATTTTCTGTTGTAATTACTGTCCTTTTGTTTTATATTCTCTGTTCCCTTTATTCTACTTTCTAGTACAGGGTGTAAATTATCTGTAGGTGGAAACATTATTGCCCCTCTTGATTTCTGTCTTCCCTCAGCTTCCATTTGTTCATAATTTCTCATAAATTCTGCCTGAAATTCTGAAATCTGACCTCTAAATCTTAAACTGGATTTTTTGTATTATTGATACTCTTCTGTATCTATTTTCAATGATCAAACTTCTGCTTCATTGATATTTTTGCATTGATCTCTAGTTTGGACTTTGGCAACTTTGTATTTTACCATAGTATCTTCTTGTCCCAATATGAATGGGTGAGTTTTCTGTTTCTAAATAGATATATATTATAATGTGTATTATATATATATATGTGTGTGTGTTTTCATAATGCACAAATTTACATAATATATATTGCATTGCTTATTATATATATTCCTTTATATTTGCTCAGAATGTATAGCTTTAGATAAATATAGAAAAACAAACACATTAAAATAAGACACTTTTGATAGAATCGTCAATTTATTTTATTTATAAATGTGTAAGTAAATATTGAAAAGTTAAGTTCTTCAAATCTAGAGTCTAGAAAGCTTTATTTTGGAACAATTGTGGGATGTAATGCAGAAAAGATAAACTTGAAAAGATTTTGTTGATTTTTACTAAGTCTTTGAAAAAACTGAAACAAGTGGGACTTTGACTTTTTATAAGGTGTATGAAAAGCAGCATAACTCCAGGCTGGTGTATTTTGTTATAGCCTGAAGTGATTTTTCTATTTGTATTTTATTATCTACCTCTATTATTGGAATGCATGTCCCTCTGGTCTTTAAAATGCAATGTTAAATGAAGCTTCCTTCAAGAAAATTGTTTCTTTTGTTCTATGGGAGTTCTCCGAAATTCTCATTTGGTTGGAAAAAATAATTTGTCCAAGTTACTTTTATTTGTTCAAAAAAGATGTACTATAATTTCCATTTATAAGCCTCTAATAAGTCAGGTTGGCTATGGTCAGTGTATGGAAATACATTTGAAAATTACATTAGAAAAAGAAACAAAAGGATTTACAATCTCACAAAGATATTTTGATTTGGTCAGTAAAGTGTTTAAGTGAAGTATTTCAGTAATTTCATTTTCATAGAAGGATTAATACACTTTTAAAAACTTTAATCTTTTTAAAAATTTGTTTATTAACTCCTATTTTTTAACTGTGAAAGTATAATAATGCATTTACAAGAGACTTGGAAAATACAGAATAAGGTTACATATAGTTTCACTGTGTTTTGCAATTACTTTTTAAATAGATAAATTAAGACTTTAAGTTGGAGTTTCAATATCAAACTCTCAAAAATTAATAAAATGAATATACAGAGAAGTAGAAGGATATAGTAGACCTGAAAAGTACTGTGAACCAATTCAGCATAATTAGAATTTATACTATTTTCACATAACAGTATAATACAAATTCTATTTAAGTTCCCATAGACTGTAAACTCGGACTTAGTGTATATACACTAGCACTTACTATGAATAGAATGATAGATTTCTCACTTATAGTTACTCAAAACTTTGATACACTTTCATGTATTTTGGCAACTAGTATTACTGTTAAAAGATTGCTGCTGCTGCTGCTGCTCCTAAGTTGCTTCAGTAATGTCCGACTCTGTGCGACCCCATAAATGGCAGACCACCAGGATGTGCCATCCCTGGGATTCTCCAGGCAGGAACACTGGAGTGGGTTGCCATTTCCTTCTCCAATGGATGAAGGTGAAAAGTGAAAGTGAAGTCGCTCAGTCATATCTGACTCTTAGCGACCCCATGGACTGCAGCCTACCAGGCTTCTCTGTCCATGAAATTTTCCAGGCAAGAGTACTGGAGTGGGTTGCCATTGCCTTCTCCGTTAAAAGACTAGAAAATTTATTATCTTAGCGATTTAAAAAAAATTTGAATGAAGCTTGAAGAATTTGAGAATAATTATCAAACAGTAAAATTATAATTATAAACAGTACCAAAGAAGTTAATTATCAAATACCTTATCAAGCAATTTTCCAAAATCTTTGCTTTACCGATTATGTCTAAAACTTATTACATAACTGTTACTTAGTAAATGAAGGATACACTGAATATCAGTTCAGTTCAGTCGCTCAGTCATGTCCGACTCTTTGTAACCCTGTGGACTGCAGGAAGCCAGACTTTCCTGTGCAGCACAAACTCCCGGAGCTTACTTAAACTCATGTCCATAGAGTGGGTGATGCCACCTAATCATCTCAACCTTTGCCATCCTCTTCTCCTCCCGCCTTCAGTCTTTCCCAACATCAGGGTCTCTTCCAGCGAGTCAGTTCTTTGCATCAGTGGTCAAAGTATTGGAGCTTCAGCTTTAGCATCAGTCCTCCTAATTAATATTCAGGACTGATTTCCTTTAGGATGGACTGGTTTGGTACCTTTGTAGTCCAAGTGACTCTCAAGAGTCTTCTCTAAAACCACAGTTCAAAAGGATCAATTCTTTGGGACTCAGTTTTCTTTATAATCCAACTCTTACATCCATACATGACTATTGGAAAAATCATAGCTTTGACTAGACAGACTTTTTGTTGGCAAAGTAATGTCTCTGCTTTTTAATATGCTGTCTAGTTTGGTCATAGTTTTCCTTCCAAGGAGCAAGCGTCTTTTAATTTCATGGCTGCTGTCACCATCTGCAGTGATTCTGGAGCCCCCCAAAAATCAACTCTCACTGTTTCCATTGTTTCCCCATCTATTTGCCATGCAGTGATGGGACCAGATGCCAAGATCTTAGTTTTCTGAATGTTGAGCTTTAAGCCAACTTTTTCACTCTCCTCTTTCACTTTCATCAAGAGCCTCTTTAGTTCTTCTTCGCTTTCTGCCATAAGGGTGGTGTCATCTGCGTGTCTGAGGTTATTGATATTTTTCCCCACAATCTTGTTTCCAGTTTATGCTTCATCCAGCCTGGCTTTTCTCATGATGTACTCTGCATATAAGTTAAATAAGCAGGGTGACAATATACAGCCTTGACATAATCCTTTCTGGATTTGGAACCAGTCTGTTCCATATCCAGTTCTAACTGTTGCTTCTTGATCTGCATACAGATTTCTCAGGAGGCAGGTAATATACATATATTATTTATTCAGTGTTCACTAATTTTATTAAATTCTAACTCTCAAAAATATTTTTGCAAGAAGTACATTTTACTTGGTGACTTTTACACCAAAGGCAACTTAATTATTGAATATTATAATTATTTTCCATTACTGATCTAGAGAACTATTAATGATATGACTAAATATCTCATCTGGAGATATCTTGCAATAGTAGCTATACATTTTATCTTGTGGAATTATGAAATATATATATATATATAAAATTTAAGTATAATATTGAAACAATTTAAAATTTGTTTTTCATCTTCAAGAATTTGTTCAAGAATAATAAGAGGAACTGACAAAATTCTGGAGGAAGTAAGAATCTGCAAATGAATTAGCAAGAGCTTTTCTTAAGCCAGATTGACATGAACATTCTAATGACTCTGTTCTGACTAGGAGAGATTTCATTATAATTTACATCTTCAATTTGAGTGCTTGCAAGCCAAGAGAGCTATAACACTTTGGTTTAATAATGCAAGCTCTGTAAGCAGTCTTCCCAGGTTTGTATCCCACATCTGTCATGTATTAAATGTGCACATATGTACAAGTTACCTAAGTGTCCTGTGCCTCAATAGAATGGACCAATAAAATTGGTCTCAATGCATTCAATAATTTAAGATAAAAACAGATCAAATACATTTCATTTAAATAATGTTTTTCGTAATTTATTCTATAGTAGATTTTTTTGCAAATTATAAAGGATAATATGTTCTTAGTGATAAATGTTGACAGATTGGAAACAATAAAAGTAAAGAAAACTAATCTTTTTTAAGAAAACATGAGGTATTCTTGATAGGTATTAATAATAATTGAAATATTAAAATGATATATCTCAGTTACTGTTTACTGAACTCTAACTGTATTTAACTTTACCAAGTATTTATGTGTTAGTATAAGAAGTCCTTACAACACAACTCTTGGGTAGGTATTATTATTCACATTTTAAGGATAAAAACTGTATGACAGAAGGTTTGTTTTGTTTGTTGAAACTAGTTCAGCTCATAAGATTTCAAGACCTTTCTTTTTGGATCCAAAACACTCCACCCTAAACACTAAGTGCTTTTGAGGAAAATTGGGTTAATTGTCTTGTTCAAAAATGAACAGCTTGACAGTTACAGAGTTAGAGCTAATATTCTTGGCTATACATATGGTGATTAAGTAAGATTTCATAGGAAAAAGAAAACAACCAATTCTTGTATACAAACCAAAACTAGGTAATAAAATACTGAAAGGAAACATGTAAATACTGTTTAAATTTAACAAAATAATTTTTGTTTCAGCTCTTCTGTTTTGGATAATCTTATCAATCATCTCTGAATTTAAGACAAATAGTGTATTTTTTACATGTGTTTCCCCAGAGGATTTAGGACAGGAAGTCTCTTCCCTTACACGTGTTTCTCTGAGCTTTAGGTGGACAGATGATACTTCCTTGATTTTCATAATTAATAGGTATCCACCTCCCCTTTTCCATAGTTATGACTGTGGTTGCAAAATAAGTTACTTTCCACCATGAAAATGCAATTGGCAATGAAGTCCAATCTTTTGCTAAATCCCTGTGCTTAAAAGAGAGTAAGCTAATGCTCTTATCTTCTGATGTGTAGGGAGAGTATTATGTTGAGAAGGGTAGACTGAAAGGCCTTTTGAGATATTTTTCAACTCATTGTCAAGTGTTCTTAACTTTGAGTACTCAATGTTGGATGTGTTGTGAGATGTCCAAAAGGAAGAGGTAGTAACTCATTCAGTATTCTAATAGCACAACTTAGGTCAGTCATCAACCCTGAGTTCTCAGGCTCCGCTTACTCCATCTCTATAATAATCTCCACATAATCCACATATTCTGACAAAATGTCATCCACTGGAGAACAGAATGGCACACCATTTCAGTATTCTTGCCTTGAGAATCCCATGAATGGTATGAAAAGGCAAAAAGATAGGACACTGAAAGGAGAACTCCCCAGGTCAGTAGGAGCCGAAGATGCTACTGGAGAACAGTGGAGAAATAACTCCAGAGGGAATGAAGAGACAGAGTCAAAGCAAAAACAATGCCCAGTTGTGAATGTGACTGGTGATGGAAGTAAAGTCTGAAGCTGTAAAAAACAATGTTGTATGGGAACCTGGAATGTTAGGTCCATGAATCAATGTAAATTAGAAGTGGTCAAACAGGAGATGGCAAGAGTGAACGTCGACATTTTAGGATCCAGTGAACTAAAATGGACCGGAATGGGTGAATTTAACTCAAATGACCATTATATCTACTACTGTGGGCAAAAATCCCTTAGAAAAAATGAGGTGGCCTTCGTAACCAACAAAAGAGTCTGAAAAGCAGTACTTGGGTGTGATCTCAAAAATCAGATAGTGATGTCTGTTCATTTCCAAGGCAAAACATTCAATATCACAGTAATCCAAGTCTATACCCTGACCAGTAATGCTAAAATGCTGAAGTTGAACAGTTCCATGAAGACCTACAAGATCTTCTAGAACTAACACCCCCAAAAAGATGTCCTTTTCATTATAGGGGACTGGAATGCAAAAGTAGGAAGTCAAGAGATACCTGGAGTAACAGGCAAATCTGGCTTAGGAATACAAAATGAAGCAGGGCAAAAGCTAACAGAGCTTTACAAAGAGAACTCACTGGTCATAGCAAACACCCTGTTCCACCAACACAAGAGAAGACTCTACACATGGGCATTACCACATGGTCAATACTGAAATCAGTTTGATTATATTCTTCACAGCCAAAGATGGAGAAGCTCTATACAGTCAGCAAAAACAAGCCTGGGAGCTGACTGTGGCTCAGATTATGAACTCCTTATTGCCATATTCAGACTGAAATTGAAGAAAGTAAGGAAAACCACTAGACCATTCAAGTATGACCTAAATAAAATTCTTTATGATTATACAGTGGAAGTGACAAACAGATTCAAGGGATTACATATGATAGAGTGCCTGAAGAGCTATGGACAGACGTTCGTGACATTGTACAGGAGGAAGTGATCAGGATCATTCGCAAGAAAAGGAAATCCAAAAAAAAAAAAAAAAAAAAGACAAAATGGCTGTCTGAGGAGGCCTTACAAATAGCTGGGAAAAGAAGAGAACCTAGAGGCAAAGGAGAAAAGGAAACATATACACATTTGAATGCAGATTTCCAAAGAATAGCAAGGAGAGATAAGAAAGCCTCCCTCAGTGATCAATGCAAAGAAATATAGGAAAACAGTAGAATGGGAAAGACTAGAGATCTCTTCAAGAACATTAGAGATACCATGGGAACATTTCATGCAAAGATGGGCACAATAAAGGACAGAAATGGTATGGACTAACAGAAGCAGAAAATATTCAGAAGAGGTGGCAAGAATACACAGGAAAACCATACAAAAATATCTTCATGACCCAGATAATCACAATGGTGTGATCACTCACCTAGAGCCAGACATCCTGGTATACAAAGTCAAGTAGGCCTTAGGAAGCATCACTGCAAACAATGCTAGCGGGGGATATGGAATTTCAGTTGAGCTATTTCAAATCCTAATAGATTGAACTACTGTGAAAGTGCTGCACTCAATATGCCAGAAAATTTGGAAAACTCAGCAGCGGCCACAGGATTGGAAGGTCAGTTTTCATTTGAGTCCCAAAGATAGGCAATGCCAACGAATGCTCATACTACTGCACAATTGCACTCATTTCAAACGCTAGCATAGTAATGCTCAAAATTCTCCAAGTCAGGCTTCAACAGAATGTGAACCTTGAAGTTTCAAATGTTCAAGCTGGATTTCCAAAAGACAAAGGAACCAGAGATCAAATTGTCAACATCTGTTGGATCATGAAAATAGCAACAGTGTTCCAGCAAAACATCTACTTCTGCTTTATTGACTATGCTAAAGCCTTTGGTGGTGTAGATCACAGCAAACGGTGGAAAATTCTTCAAGAAATGGGAATACCAGAGCACCTTACCTACCTCCTGAGAAATCTATATGCAGATCAAGAAGCAACAATTAGAACTGGACATGGAACACCAGACTGGTTTCAAATTGGGAAAGGAGTACGTCAAGGCTGTGTATTGTCACCCCACTTATTTAACTTATATGCAGAGTGCATCATGCTGGGCTGGATGAAGCACAAGCTGGAATCAAGATGGCTGGGAAAAATATTAATTACCTTAGATATGCAGACAACACCACCTTTATGGCATAAAGTCAAGAAGAACTAAAGAACCTCTTGATAAAAGCAAAAGAGGAGTGAAAATGTTAGCTTAAAACTCAATATTCAGAAAACTAAGATCATGAAATCCAGTCCTATCACCTCATGGGAAATAGTTGGGGAATCAATGGAAAGAGTGACAAACTTTATTTTCTTGGGCTCCAAAATCATTGCAGATGATGACTGCAGCCATGAAATTAAAAAACTCTTGCTCCTTGGAAGAAAAACTAAGACCAGATTAGACAGCCTATTAAAAAGCAGAGACATTATTTTGCCAGCAAGGATCCATCTGCTCAAAGGTATGGTTTTTCCAGTAGTCATGTGTGGATGTGAGAGTTGGACCATAAAGAAAGCTGATCATCGAAGAATTGATGCTTTTGAACTGTGGTTTTGGAGAAGACTCTTGAGAGTCCCTCTGACTTCAAGGAAATCCAACCAGTCCATCCTAAAGGAAATCAGTTCTGAATATTCATTGGAAGGACTGATGCTGAAGCTGAAACTCCAATACATTGGCCACCTGATGCAAAGAACTGACTCATTGGAAAAAGAAAAAAAAAACAAAAAAACAAAAAAAAAACAAACCCAAAACCTGAATCTGGGAGAGATTGAAGGAGGGAGGAGAAGGTTGAGATGGTTGGATGGCATCACCGACTTGATGGACGTGAGTTTGAGTAAGTTCTGGGCATTGGTGATGGACAGATAAGCCTGGCGTGATATGGTCCATGGGGGCTTAAAGAGTTGGACATGACTGAGTGACTGAATTGAACCCATGTGTTCAATACCAAAAGGACTGAAGACAAATTTTTTTTTAGTCTCTTTCTCTCTCACTCTTTTACTTTTGAAATAACTTTAGTAGATAAAAGACTTTTATGAAAACTTTGCTGAATTTATTACAATATTAAAATAAGTGGTTTGATTTCTCCATAATCACAATGTCTTGTTTTCCTGAGGGTACTTGGGCACAGCCTGTACTTAAGACAAAAATGATCAGACAGTTCATGAGCGATTATACCAAGGAACTTTGGAAAATCTTGTGATAGAAATCTAGGAAAACTTTTGGCCACATTTCATGTTACAGTGCTTCCTAAATCTATTAATATATGGCCTTGCTGAACTCTCAGTAACAGAGCAGGACAAAATAAAGCTAATATTGTTCCATTCTCACGGGATCACTTATATAAGTTATAACAAGGAAAGTGAACAACCAATGAAATCTGTGGTCTTAAATCTCACATTTTGTCATGAGAAACTCCTCAGGTTTTCTAAAAATAAGAAAAGGAGAGCCTTTTTATCTTATAAAAATAAGAAAAGGAGAGCCTTCCATTTCCAATATTATGAGAGTCGGGGGATTTGAAATAACTTTCCTCTTGACAACTAGACGTTTTAAATGAAATGTATTTTAAATGATAGCATGGCAAAATATTAAGTAATTTTCAGGAAAAAAAAACAGTGAATAAAATTAGGCAAAACAGTGAAGTCAAGAACTAAGACAATAAACAGCTGACTTTGTTCTCAGGGCATTTGAAAAATGAGTGAAATTGAAATTTGGTGGTTAAGTCTCACAGGACATAAAGAGATACAACTCTGAGCCTAGATAATAAGTCTAATAAGAGTACTACCACTGGTAAATCTATGATTCTAAACAACCTTTCTGTCAATGTATGATAAAACATAACTGCTCTGTGCTTAAAATGGAGGGCAAGAAAGATGATCTTAAACTTAGTAATGAGTAGAGTACTTTGCTGAAATTTGGGGATTACAAAAATGCTAAAATCACAAAATTAAAGTTGTCTAACAAGCTTGAAGCTGATAATTTTATTTTAGTTAGCAAATTAAAATACAAGGTTCCTTTGAAGCAAATCCTTTTTGTATTTGAAGCAAACTCAAAACCTCTTTGAAGGGTGCACCTCAAAAACATCTATAAACCAGGCAAATACTAAATTTACAGATAGAACTATATTGACCATGTTGAGTGAGGCAGTCTGCCATGGGGTTAAGCATCCGTATACATAATTTTGAGTGTGGCAGATTACGTGATATAACGTCTCCTTCTACTGAGCAATTTCTGTAGGTACATAGGCAGCAAGGTAGGTGATGGCAACCACAGTAGAACTTCCCCGTAGTTTTTTTCTTCCTGGAGGTAGGGATGGAGAAAAGGAACTGGGCTAGGTTGTCTCTTTGCAGGATGTTTGCTATTTGCTCAAAAACTGCTAGCCTTGGGTACTAGATCCATAATACAAGCCACAGCACATGCAAACAGTCTTATCCTAAGTCATGTGACCCTAAAGAAGTTAAGGCTTAATTAATTTTTTTTAATTATGATACCCTGAGTTTCTGCAGTTTGATATGAGTATTAAATGATCCTTTGTTTCTTCAATTAGGTTCCGTTCAGTCACTCAGTCATGTCCAACTCTTTGTGGCCCCATGAATCGCAGCATGCCAGGCCTCCCTCTCCATCACCAACTCCTGGAGTTCACTCAAACTCATGTGCATTGAGTCAGTAATGCCATCCAGCCATCTCATCCTCTGTCATCCCCTTCTCATCCTGCCTTCAACCCTTCCTAGCATTAGGGTCTTTTCCAATGAGTCAACTCTTTGCATGAGGTGGCCAAAGTATTGGAGTTTCAGCTTCAGCATCAGTCCTTCCAATGAACACCCAGGACTGATCTCCTTTAGGATAGACTGGTTGGATCTCCTTGCAGTCCAAGGGACTCGGAAGAATCTTCTCAAGCACCACAGTTCAAAAGCATCAATTTTTCAGCACTCAGCTTTCTTCACAGTCCAACTCTCACAGGAGTCTTTTTCCAGCACCTGTGAGATTGTGACAGAAAAAGAAAAAAAAAATATATATATATATATATATGCTGCTGCTAAGTCGCTTCAGTCATGTCCGACTCTGTGCGTCCCCATAGATGGCAGCCCACCAGGCTCCCCTGTCCCTGGGATTCTCCAGGCAAGAACACTGGAGTGGGTTGCCATTTCCTTCAATGCATGAAAGTGAAAAGTGAAAGTCGTGTCCGACTCTTCGCAACCCCATGGACTGCAGCCTACCAGGCTCCTCCATCTATGGGATTTTCTAGGCAAGAACACTGGAGTGGGTTGCCATTTCCTTCAATGCATGAAAGTGAAAAGTGAAAGTCGTGTCCGACTCTTCGCAACCCCATGGACTGCAGCCTACCAGGCTCCTCCATCTATGGGATTTTCTAGGCAAGAACACTGGAGTGGGTTGCCATTTCCTTCAATGCATGAAAGTGAAAAGTGAAAGTCGTGTCCGACTCTTCGCAACCCCATGGACTGCAGCCTACCAGGCTCCTCCATCTATGGAATTTTCTAGGCAAGAGTACTGGAGTGGGGTGCCATTGCCTTCTCCAGTATATATATATATATATATATATATATATATATATATATATATAGTGACAGCCTAATTTGTTAGATTGCAAGTAAGGTAAAGTCTCAGACCTCTTCATAGTTCTTGGCAGTCATCTTCATGATGCTGACAAGAGGTGGAATGGATTTTTAAATAAACTCAATTGTTATTGTACCAAGGGCACAGTGTAACAATAACAGGTCTTTTCAGTATAGTTCAGTATAGCCTTTTCCTGCATCTTCTCACTCTACCAATCAAGAACTTGAATTTTAATTTAGGTTGTGTCAGTGATTGCCTCAAGGGCTGGAAACATAAATTTAGTTTAGTGACTTCAAGGAGGGTATTCAGAAGGTCAGTCAGTTTTCAAAGTCTTCCAGTAGAGAACTAGCCACCAAGGTCTGAGGAGCCCCAAGTGCCATAGGAATAGACTAACATGGAAGAGAATTGAGACATGCAGCCTCAACTGAGCTCCCAGAAAATTCAGAGCCAGCACCAGCTTCCAGCATGGGAATCATGAACTGGCTTCTGCTGAGTTTTACTGATCCTGGTTGGACTGTTCCCATTGATAGGACTAAGAGCAGAGAAACCACTAATCCATCCATTCCCCAAAAGTGAAGATGCATCCATTCCAATGACATTGTACTATAAGATAGCACAATATTACTATAATTGGTGTATTGATATTTAATAAACCATTTTAAAGCAGTTTTAAACCCAGACCACCTGAGCTGCCTCCTGAGAAATGTGTACTCAGGTCAAGAAACAACAGTTAGAACTGGACATGGAACAACAGACTGGTACCAAATTGGGAAAGGAGTAGGTCACGGCTGTATATACAATATACATGCTGTTTATTTAACTTATATGTAGAGTACATCATGTGAAATGCCGGGCTGAATGAAACACAAGCTGGAATTAAGATTGCTGGGAGAAATACCAATAACCTCAGATAGGCAGATAACAACACCCTTATGGCAGAAAACAAAGAAGAACTAAAGAAGCTCTTCATGAAAGTAAAAGAGAGTGAAAAAGTTGGCTTAAAACTCAACATTCAGAAAACTAAGATCATGGCATCCGGTCCCATCACTTCATAGAAAATCAATGGGGAAACAATGAGAGATGTTATTTTCTTGGGCTGCAAATCAATGCAGATGATGACTGCAACCATGCAGTTAAAAGACGCTTGCTCCTCGGAAGAAAAGCTATGACAAACCTAGACAGCATATTGAAAAGCAGAGACATTACTTTGCCAGTAAAGGTCCATTTAGTCAAAGCTATGGTTTTTCTAGTAGTCATGTATGGATGTGAGAGTTGGATTATAAAGAAAGCTGAGTGCCGACGAATTGATACTTTTGAACTGTGGCATTGGAGAAGACTTTTGAGAGTCTCTTGGACTGTGAGGAGATCCAACCAGTCCATCCTAAAGTAAATCAGTCCTGAATATTCATTGGAAGGACTGATGCTGAAGCTGAAACTCCAATACTTTGGCCACCTGATGCAAAGAACTGACTCATTGTAAAAGACCCTAATGCTGGGAAAGACTGAAGGCGGGAGGAGAAGGGGACAACAGAGGATGAGTTGGTTGGATGGCATCACCGACTCAGACATGAGTTTGAGTTAGCTCTGTGAGTTGGTGCTAGACAGGTAAGCCTGACGTGCTGCAGTCCCTGGAGTTGCAAAGTCGGACACGACTGAGCGACTGAAGAGAACTGGAAGCAGTTTTAGGATGGTAGGAAAAAAAAAAAAAAACTGTTTAGAAAGTACAGAAAGTTCCCATATGCACCCGCTTCCCTTCACAGAGTTCCTCCTAGTGTTAACATCTTGCATTAGTGTGGCACGTTTGTAACAACTGATGAACTAATACTAATGTGTTCTTATTAACTAGAGATCATAGTTTTCATTAGGATTCCTGTATATAATGTTGTATAATTCATGTAAATAATGTTGATAAATGTATAATGTCATATATCTACCATTATGCTACCATTTATCATAGTTTCAGTGCCCTAAAAAACTTCGTGCCTACCTCTCCTCCCACTGAAGCATTGGCAACTGCTTTTTTTGTTTTAGCTGTCTTTAGTTTGGCCTTTCTGGACTATCATATAATTGAAATCAAGAGTATATACCTTTTTTAGACTGGCTTCTCTCACGTTGTAATATCCCTGTAATTTTTCATCATATCTTCCCATGTTTTGACAGTTAATTTCCATTTATTAGTAAACAATACTCCATTGTATGAATATTTACCTATTCAGCCATTAAAAGGCATTTAGTTTTCTTCCACATTCTGGAAATTATGAATAAGACTATTTTGAACATTTGCATGAAGGTCACTACATATACATTTCAAAACTCATTTGAATAAATACCTGGTTGGAACAGCGGCTGTGCGGTGCTGGAGCAGTGGCTGCACAGCACTAGAACAACTGTGAAGAGGTACCCTATGTCCAAGGGAAAAGTAGAAGCCCCAGAAACATGGTAGGAGGGACAAAATTACATTTAGAATCAAACCCCACACCCACCAGAGACTCTCAGAGGGCTCAAACAAACCTTGTGCACACCAGGACCCAGAGACCCCACAGAGACTGAAACAAAACTGTGTTTGAGTGTCTCCTGTGGAGGTATGGGTCAGCAGTGGACTGCTGCAGGGGCAGGGGCTCTGGGTGCAGCAGACCTGGGTATGACATAAGTCTTCTTGGAAGAGTTCTTCATTAACCCCACCATAGAGCTGCCAGAACTTACACAGAAGTGGGAAATAGATTCTTAAGGCACACAAGCAGAACCTTGTGCACTAGGACCCAGGAGAAGGAAGCAGTGACCCCACAAGAGGCTGACTCAGACTTGCCTGTGAGTGTCCAGGAGTGTCTGGCAGAGGTGTGGGTCAGAGGTGGCCTGCTGCAGGGTTGGGGGCACTGAGTTTAGCAGTGCATGCATGGGACCTTATGACGGAGGTCTCCATTATCTTCATTACCTCCACTATAGTAGATAATAGGGAGGGAACACAGCCTCAATCATCAACAGAAAATTGGATTAAAGATTTACTGATTATGGCCCCACCCAACAGAACAAGACCCTTTCCCCCTCAGTCTCTCCCATTAGGAAGCTTCCATAAGCCTCTTAGCCATATCCATCAGAGGGCAGACAGACTGAAAACCACAATCACAGAAACTAACCAACTTGATCGTATGGACCACAGCTTTGTCTACTCAATGAAACTATGAGCCATACCAGCTAGGGCCACCCAAGACAGACGGGTCATGGTGGAGAGTTCTGACAAAACGTGGTCCACTGGAGAGCAGAATGGCAAACCACTTCACTATTCTTGCCTTGAGAACCTCATGAAAAATATGGAAAGGCAAAAAGATAGGACACTGAAAGGTGAACTCATCAGGTCGGTAGGTGCCCAACATGCTACTGGAGATCAGTGGAGAAATAACTCCACAAAGTATGAAGAGACAGAGCCAAAGCAAAAACAACACCTAGGTGTGGATGTGACTGGTGATGGAAGTAAAGTCCAATGCTGTAAAATACAGTGTTGCATAGGAACCTTGAATGTTAGGTCCAAGAATCAAGGTAAATTGGACGTGGTCAAACAGGAGACAGCAAGAGTGAACATTGACATTTTAGGAATCAGTGAACTAAAATGGATTGGAATGGGTGAATTTAACTCAGATGACTATTATATCTACTACTGCAAGCAAGAATCCTTGAGAAGAAATGGAGTAGCCATCACAGTCAACAAGAGTTCAAATGCAGTACTTGGAGGCAGTCTCAAAAAAAGGCAGAATGATCTCTGTTCATTTCCAAGGCAAACCATTCAATATCACAATAATCCAAGTCTATGCCCTGACCAGTAATGCTGAAGAAGTTGAAGTTGAATGGTTCTATGAAGACCTACATGATCTTCTAGAACTAACACCCCCCAAAAGATGTCCTTTTCATTATAGGGTACTGGAATGCAAAAGTAGGAAGTCAAGAAATACCTGGAGAAACAGGCAAATTTGGCTTTGGAATATGGAATGAAGCAAGGCAAAGTCTAATAGTTTTGCCAAGAGAATGCAGTGGTCATAGCAAACACCCTGTTCTACCAACACAAGAGAAGACTCTACACATGGACATCACCAGATGGTCAATACTGAAATCCTATTGATCATATTCTTTACAGCCAAAGATGGAGAAGCTCTGTACAGTCAGCAAAAATGAGACTGGGAGCTGACTGTGGCTCAGATTATGAATGAAGAAGTGAGGTCGCTCAGTCATGTCTGACTCTTTGCGACCCCATGGACTCTAGCCTACCAGGCTCCTTCATCCATGGGATTTTCCAGGCAAGACTACTGGAGTGGGTTGCCATACCTTATGCCAAACTCAGGCTTACATTGAAGAAACTAGGGGAAACCACTAGACCCTTCAGGTATGACCTAAATCAAATCCCTTTTGATGATAGTGTGGAAGTGAGAAATAGATTTAAGGGGATCTATCAAATAGATCTGATAGACATAGTTCCTGAAAAACGACAGACAGATTTTGTGACATTATACAATAGGCAGGGATCAAGACCATCCCCAAAGAAAAGACATGCAAAAAGGCAAAATGGTTGTCTGAGGAGGCCTTACAAATAGCTGAGAAAAGAAGAGAAGCAAAAGGCCAAGGAGAAAAGGAGAGATGTACCCATTTGAATGCAGATTTCCTAAAAATAGCAAGGAGAGATAAGAAAGCCTCCCTCAGTGATCAATGGAAAGAAATACAGGAAAACAGTAGAACTGAGATCTCTTCAAGAACATTAGAGATACCAAGGGAACATTTATCCAAAGATGGGCACAATAAAGGACAAATATGGCATGGACCTAATGGAAGAAGAAGATATTAAGAAGAGGTGTCAAGAATACACAGAAGAACTATACAGAAAAGATCTTCACGACCCAGATAATCACGATGGTGTGATCACTCACCTAGAGCCAGTCATCCTGGTATGTGAAGTCAAGTGGGCCTTAGGAAGCATCACTACGAACAAAGCTAGTGGAGGTGATGGAATTCCAGTTGAGCTCTTTCAAATCCTAAAAGATGATGCTGTGAAAGTGCAGCTCTCAATATGCCAGCAAATTTGGAAAACAGCAGTGGCCACAGGACTGGTAATGGCCAGTTTTTATTCCAATCCCAAAGAACAACAATGCCAAAGAATGCTCAAACTACTGCACAATTGCACTCATCTCACATTCTAGTAAAGTAACAATCAAAACCTGCAGGCCAGTCTTCAACAGAATGTTAACCATGAAGTTTCACATGTTCAAGCTGGATTTCAAAAAGGCAGAGGAACCAAAGATATAATTGCTAATATCTGTTCAATCATCAAAAAAGCAGGAAAGTTCCAGAAAAAAACATCTGCTTTATTGAATATGCCAAAGCCTTTGACTGTGTGGATCACCACAAACTGTGGAAAATTCGGAAAGAGATGGGAATACCAGACCACCTGACCTGCCTCTTGAGAAATGTGTATGCAGGCCAAGAAGCAACAGTTAGAACTGGACAGGGAATAACATACTGGTTCCTAATCAGGAAAGGAGTACTCCAAGGCTGTATATTGTCTCCCTGCTTATTTAACTTATATACAGAGTACATCATGGAAAATGCTGGACTGGATGAAGCACAAGCTGAAATCAAGATTGCTGGGGAAAATATCAATAACCTCAGATACACAGAAGCCACCACCCTTATGGCCTAAAGCAAAGAACTAAAGAACCTCTTGATGAAAGCAAAAGAGGAGAGTGAAAAGTTGGCTTAAAACTTAACATTCAGAAAACTGAAATCATGGCATCTGGTCCTGTCACTTCATGGCAAGTAGATGGGGAAATAATGACAGACTTCATTGAAAACACTAACAGAGTTCATCTTTTGGACTCCAAAATCACAGCAGGTGGTGACTGCAGCCATGAAATTAAAAGATGCTTGCTCTTTGGAAGAAAAATTATTACAAACCTAAACAGCACATTAAAAAGCAGAGATAACTTTGCCAACCAAGTTCTGTCTAAGCAAAGGTATGGCTTTTCCAGCAGTCATGTATGGATGTGAGAGTTGGACTGTAAAGAAAACTGAGCACTGAAGAACTGATGCTTTTGAACTGTGTTGTTGGAGAGGACTCTTGAGAGTCCCTTGGAATGTGAGGAGATCCAACCAGTCCATCTTAAAGCAAATCAGTCCTGAATTTTCATTGGAAGGACTGATGCTGAAGCTGAAACTCTAATACTTTAGCTACCCAGTGCGAAGAACTGACTCACTGGAAGAGACTCTGATGCTAGGAAAAATTGAAGACAGGAGAGAAGGGGAAGACAGAGAATGAGATAGTTGGATGGCTTCACCGACTCAATGGACATGAGTTTGTGTAAACTCCAAGAGTTGGTAATGTACAGGAACTCCTGGTGTGCTGCCATCCATAGGGGTCACAAAAAGTTGGACAGGACTGAATAACTGAATTAAACTGAACTGATTAATCCTGGATTGTATGGTAAGTGTATGCCTAGGTTTGTAAAAAATATCCAAGCAGTTTTCCAAAGTCACTGTACCATTTTTCATTCCCACCAGCATTGAGTGAGAGTTCCTGTTGCTTCTCAACCAAATCTGAAAACAGTCATCTTGGACAAATATAATAGAGGAGAGACTCTACGTCCAGGCCCACACTTACAGAGAATAGGAATGAGGGAGGTCAAAACAACACACACCACCAGACCAAGCCCTGCATTAGGGCAGTGGCTTTCATTAGAAAGAGGAGCCTTGTGTTTGGAGAATCTGTAATGCCAATTTTAGCAGTGATGTTACAGAAATAAGATACATTAAATAAATCTTGTTATATCAGTGTTATGGTAAAGAAACGTGAAGTCATATTGCAATCATTCTTTGACATTACTGAGATTCAAGTACTCAAATCTTAACAAAAATTATTAAAGTTTCTATAGTTCAGATAACTTTTTCCTGGGACTAGGAATTTATCATCAATACATGGAGTGAATTAACTGATTTATATTTACCATTAGATTATTGAAAAAAAACACATACTTTCTAGTAAGCAATTCATGTATTATATAATATCTGTAATAGTTTTTAATAGAAGTTGTTCATGCTTGAGCAACTAATATAATGAATACTAATGGCTACCCACAGAAAATATTCCATTGGTAGAATGAAACTATTAATTAGTTTATTATTAAATGATGACCTTTTAAAATAAAAACATAGTTTACCTCCAAAAATATGAAAGTAGTTTTGTTTAGAAGGAAAATTCATTCCTTAAGATAATATCTATGAATTTTTTCTTTATTACTTGTCCCTACTTTCAATATATTTTGAACCAATAAGTCTAGGATTTATAATTTCAATATAAAAGCAAGTATAGTAAATAGCCTTTTTTCATTCGTACTCATTAAGGCAATTGTAAAAGTATATTGATGCTGCTAGATAGCAATTTAATGTTACTAATAATGAAATGCCAAAGTTAAGTAGCAGGTAGAAAATTAAGGAAGAAGAATTTTAATTCATGATTGGAAGGTAAATGAGCAAAAGTTTGCAAATCTTCAAAGTTTTTAATTTCTTTTTAAATTTGTCTCAGTTTTAGTCTTTTATATTTCACTGTTTCAATTTAATATGATATCTATTGAAATAATGAGATTTATAGAGGAGATGTATTGTCACTTTTAATAGTTACACTGAAATATATTCCAGTATGAGACTGAATCCAGCTAAGCATTAAAACTGTGAACCAAATGAACTATTTGCTTCTCAGAATAAATGACAGTTCATAGATCATTCATTACAATTTCAGAGTGGCAAATAGAAATTAAAATTATTTCAAACTAAGCAATGATTTTAAAGACTTGGGAAAGTTATTAGCACTATATATTGGAAGAGGAGCAGAAAAAAGAATGGTGAATTCAATATAGTTCTACAAGTATAATTTCCATAAACTAGTACAGTAAAGTTTTATGAAAAAGAAGCATTTACTGATTTTCCTATTATTATTCAATATAATATTTAACGGACTTCCCTGGTGGCTCAGACGGTAAAGACTCTGTCTACAATGTGAGAGACCTGGCTTCAATCCCTGGGTTGGGAAGATTCCCTGGAGAAGGAAATGGCAACCCACTCCAGTACTCTTGCCTTGAAAATCCCATGGACTGAGGAGCTTGGTACAGGCTACTGTCCATAGGGTCGCAAAGAGTCGGGCACAACTGAGTGACTTCATTGTGAATTTGGATGAGACCAACAGAAATATGGCAAATGGCAATTTCCTCCCATTTCAAAATATACCTGTATTTTTTCCTTTATTAAAAACTTGAAACCAGTAAAAATAATAGCTTGCCCATGAATCATCCAGTGAGTACTCTGCAAAATTTAGTTTCCTTTTTAAATTCCTAGGAGAATATTCCTTTTTCCTCTGTTCCCTATCTACATTTCATGGGCTTCCCATGTGGCTCAGCTGATAAAGAATTCACCTGCAATGCAGAAGACCTGGGTTCAATCCATGGGCTGGGAAGATTCCCTGGAGAAGTTAAAGGTTACCCACTCCAGTATTCTGGCCTGGAGAATTCCATGGACTTTATAATCCATGGGGTCACAAACAGTCGGACATGACTGAGTGACTTTCACTTTCACCTACATTTCATGAGTCATTCTGTCATTTATGTTCAACATTTGGTAGACAGCAATTGCTACTTTACAAAAACAGTGTTAAATATATGAATGAATTTATGCTGTAAGCTCTGTCTTAGATAATTAATGGGGAAAATAAATGCAAACTACACTATATAAATATGTGGATTTAGAACTTAAGTTTAAGAACTTTGAGTCTTGTGATCTCCAGACATCCCTCCTACCCATTTCTCATTTCCCCTGAGCCATTAGGCAACTGGTAAAGTTTTTATACTGGAAAACTGTAATACTTCTGAGGCCTGGATTATTGCAAGTGACTTCTTTCTGGCCTGCCTACAACATTTTATTTTTGATGTGCAGACTGTATCATATATTTTCAAGGCCAAATATGTTGAATAATAAATATTTATACTTCCCGATAAAATATGCCAGTATTTTCAAAAAAAAAGTCATCTATTATTTCTCTTGAGTATAGATGGTTCATTATGAATTCTCCACAATTTCAGTCCTTACAAATGCTCAGTTTAATCTTGACTGAAGTGTAGGTTCCTTCTGTTTTGTATAGAAAATATTTCATTCTTCCATGTTTCCTTTTCCTTGAATTTTAATAACCTAGTTTATGCAAGCTCTATACTACTTTTACTTTGGTTCCAAAGTAACTAACTAAGGAAAAAGTCCTTTGGTAGTTAATTTCTATGGAATACCAAAACATTTTCTTTCACTAGCCTGTTTTACAGTAACATATACATTTTTAGTCCAATTTAACTTTATGCAAGATTAAAAAAACTTCTTTCCTACAATATAATCATTGTATAAATTCTGACTTAAATTGAAGAAAGTAGGGAAAACAGCTAGACCATTCACGTATGACCTAAATCAAATCCCTTATGATTATACAGTGGAAGTGAGAAATAGATTTAAGGGCATAGAGCTGATAGATAGAGTGCCTGATGAAATATGGAATGAGATTCGTGACATTGTACAGAAGACAGGGATCAAGACCATCTCCATGGAAAAGAAATGCAAAAAAAGCAAAACGGCTGTCTGGGGGAGGCCTTACAAATAGCTGTGAAAAGAAGAGAAGTGAAAAACAAAGGAGAAAAGGAAAGATATAAGCATCTCAATGCAGAGTTCCAAAGAATAGCAAGAAGAGATAAGAAAGCCTTCTTCAGCGATCAATGCAAAGAAATAGAGGAAAAAACAGAATGGGAAAGACTAGAGATCTCTTCAAGAAAATTAGAGATACCAAGGGAATATTTCATGCAAGATGGGCTTGATAAAGGACAGAAATGGTATGGACCTAACAGAAGCAGAAGATATTAAGAAGAGGTGGCAAAAATACACAGAAGAACTTTACAAAAAAGATCTTCGCGACCTGGATAATCAGGATGGTGTGATCACTCATCTAGAGCCAGACATCCTGGAATGTGAAGTCAAGTGGGCCTTAGAAAGCATCACTACGAACAAAGCTAGTGGAGGTGATGGAGAAATAGTTGAGCTATTTCAGTCCTGAAAGATGATGCTGTCAAAGTGCTGCACTCAATATGCCAACAAATTTGGAACACTCAGCAGTGGCCACAGGACTGGAAAAGGTCAGTTTTCATTCCAATCCCAAAGAAAAGCAATACCAAAGAATGCTCAAACTACTGCACAATTGCACTCATCTCACATTCTAGTAAAGTAATGCTCAAAATTCTCCAAGCCAGGCTTCAGCAATATGTGAACCATGAAATTCCAGATGTTCAAGCTGGTTTTAGAAAAGGCAGAGGAACCAGAGATCAAATTGGCAACATCTGCTGGATCATGGAAAAAGCAAGAGAGTTCCAGAAAAACATCTATTTCTGCTTTATTGACTATGCCAAAGCCTTTGACTCTGTGGATCACAATAAACTGTGGAAAATTCTGAGAGAGATGGGAATACTAGACCACCTGACCTGCCTCTTGAGAAATCTGTATGCAGGTCAGGAAGCAACAGTTAGAAGTGGACATGGAACAGCAGACTGGTTCCAAATAGGAACAGGAGTACATCAAGGCTGTATATGTCACCCTACTTATTTAACTTCTATACAGAGTACATCATGAGAAACCCTGGACTGGAAGAAACACAAGTTG
This sequence comes from Ovis canadensis, assembly GCF_042477335.2. Taxonomy (NCBI): domain Eukaryota; kingdom Metazoa; phylum Chordata; class Mammalia; order Artiodactyla; family Bovidae; genus Ovis; species Ovis canadensis. Next base: position 32,472,019 of record NC_091261.1, on the reverse strand, counting down.
GAATCAAGATTGCCGGGAGAAATATCAATCACCTCAGATATGCAGATGACACCACCTTTATGGCAGAAAGTGAAGAGGAACTAAAAAGCGTCTTGATAAAAGTGAAAGAGGAGAGTGAAAAAGTTGGCTTAAAGCTCAACATTCAGAAAACGAAGATCATGGCATCCAGTCCCATAACTTCATGGGAAATAGATGGGGAAACAGTGGAAACAATGTCAGACTTTATTTTGGGGGCTCCAAAATCACTGCAGATGGTGACTGCAGCCATGAAATTAAAAGACACTTACTCCTTGGAAGAAAAGTTATGACCAACCTGGATAGCATATTCAAAAGCAGAGACATTACTTTGCTGACTAAGGTTCGTCTAGTCAAGGCTATGGTTTTTCCGGTAGTCATGTATGGATGTGAGAGTTGAACTGTGAAGAAGTCTGAGCACCGAAGAATTGATGCTTTTGAAGTGTGGTGTTGGAGAAGACTCTTGAGAGTCCCTTGGCCTGCAAGGAGATCCAACTAGTCCATTCTGAAGGAGATCAGTCCTGGGATTTCTTTGGAAGGAATGATGATGCTAAAGCTGAAATTCCAATACTTTGGCCACCTCATGTGAAGAGTTGACTCATTGGAAAATTCTTTAATGCTGGGAGGGATTGGGGGCAGGAGGAGAAGGGGACGACAGCGGATGAGATGGCTGGATCTCAACACTGACTCGATGGTCGTGAATCTGAGTGAAGTCCAGGAGTTGGTGATGGACAGGGAGGCCTGGCGTGCTGCGATTCATGGGGTTCGCAAACAGTCAGACACGACTGAGTGACTGAAGTGAACTGATAATTTGTTTCTTCAGGAATTGTCAGCAATTATATGAAAAGACATTATAACCTTAATTTATTAGGAAAAAGTTTATTTCCATATTTCTATTATATATTGATTAACTTAGGATTTCAGTTCACTTCCCAGGTAGTGGTAAAGAACCTGCCTGCCAATGCAGAAGACATAAGAGACTGGGGTTCGATCCCTGGGTTCAGAAGATTTCCTGAAGGAGGGCACAACAGCAGCGGCCCACTTCAGTATTCTTTCCTGGAGAATCCCATGGACAGTGGACCCTGCTGGGCTATAGTCCACAGGGTCACAGAGTCAGACCAAACTGAAGCGACTTAGTATGCACACACTCTATTTAAATTTCTAAGTCCACATGTTGGAATTTTCAGTATCTATTAATATGTGGATTAATAAATCTTTGCTTAATTCCATTTGCTTGTTCCAAGTTTACATCAGTTTTCAGGACCAATAAATTAGTAATTTTGTGGTAATATTAATCAATTTCCTTAACCCAAAGTTTTTAGTACAATGTATGTATAAATAATATTTCTAAAGCATCTCTTTCTTTAAATCATTCTGTCAATTAAATAAATCTATGTTTCAAACTAGTCAATACTATTGTGTACATGCTTTATACATACTCACCCCTTTGTAATGCTCCTCAACCTAAGTAAATTTATCTTAAAAGTTCAAATTACATCCATCTCATCTATTAATTATATATTTCATGACATGATGGTAAATCGTTCCTAGAATAAGAATATTGAAAGGTAATCATATTTGCATATCAGTATTTCAATTTCTTTTTTACTTTATAGGCATTTTTATCTTGCCTTTGTGTATTTTACTTGGCATATTCTTTGCCCATTCCTTCACAAGCCTAAAACTTGCTCATCTTTCCAGACAGAGCTTATGTGTTACCTTCCGTTCTGATTAGATTGGATAGCTTCAGTTTACACTTCCAAACCATTCTGTGATATTTCCCTCTTTGTTTTTGTAGTGTTTCATAAAGATCTATTTCTGCGTTATCTTTCCTGCTAGAATGAATTTCCTAACTACTGAGTACATGGTTTTGTTTGTTGTTGTATTGAGCCTGCTACTCCATATGCATGAAACAAATATGTATTGAATAAAGTAACCTCTGAAAATTTCTTAGTGCTTCCATTTTAAGATCTCAAAAGGAAAAAAAAAAATCTGATGAACTAAGATAGTATAAATATGCAAGCTCTGTAGTAAACAGCTTGTGGTAGAAACTTGGCTCTGTACTTCCAAAGTATGTTACCTTTGGCAAGTAGTAGCATAATTTGTTACCTTCAGTATCCTCAGATTCAAAATGACAATTATTATATTCACCCTAATTGCTATAAATATGAGAAATAATACAAGTAAAATGTGTAATACAGTGAACAAGTTTTATACTAATACTAGCTACAATGGCTGTGATAACAATAATTATACATTTTTGTTCCCTACATATTGCTTTAGAAAGTAAAAAAATAGTGTAAGAATTAGTAAATAGCTAGAAGTTTGAAGTTAAATGAATAAAGTTTGGGCTAAAGTTTTAAAGTTTGGGCTAAATGAATAAACAAATTCTACACATTAAGATCAATCCAACATGAAATAATATAGATAGGACAGAGGCTCATAAGAGAAGTATGTAGAATTTTTCAACATAGAGATGGATAAAACTTAAGACCATTCATGAAGTGAAAATTAAAGTGAAAGTGTTAGTTGCTCAGCTCTATCTGGAGAATTTGATGAACAGAGGAGCCTGTCGGACTACAGTCTATAGGGTCACAAAGAGTCAGACACCACTGAGCAACTAATGCTTTCACTTTACTCTCCTGCATTTCAAGCGGATTTTTTTTTTTTTTTTTACCATCTGAGCCAACAGAGAAGTCCTTACATGGGAAAGGTGATAACTTATGGTGAATGGTGTAGGATTCATGATCTCCGAAGAAGAAGATTTAGCTTCAGGACCAGGGACCAGACTTGATCACTCAAGGGCTATTGTGTAGCAGAGTTTTAAAAAGGGACAGAGAAAGCTTCTAACACAAACATCAGAAGGGGGAGAGAGAGTGCCCCCTTGCTAGTAAAAGAAAGGGAATTATATACTTTTTAAATTAGTTATTATGATAAATCAAAAGAGTGTCTCAAGGTTGTAAAATTTTTACCAGACCCACTCCCACAATTTACATTTTAAGATAACAGGATTAGAATTTAACAATAGAAAGATTTTACCAGACCCATTCCCATAATATACATACTAAGATATCAAGACTAGTCAGAAGGTTTTCAGGAGGGAGAAACTGTTCTCAAGCAGGATACATTGTTGTTATAAAATCCCTAGTACAGAGTTTAATCTGAGTTGTTTGCTGTCTAATCATTGTTCCTGATTTAAAGAAAAAAAAAATTATGAGACCAAGACTAAGGAATGTAGAGGGGGCGGGGAAGGCATTTGTCTTTTTCTCCTCCTTGAAAAGTCCAGACCCCTACCTCCTCCTTGAGAGCCTCAGACCCATTTCTTCTCCATGGGGACCCAGATTTCTTATTAACATGCCTAGGAACTGACTCTAGCAAAGGGTCCAATAAAAAATATTTTATTGGTCTGAGAAAATTCTAGGGATAGACCTGTGTGGTGGTCTGGAGGCAGGAGGTAGTTTAGTGTACTGGAGGAGCTTGCAAAAAGGCAAGATTGTTGTTTGAGGAGGCCTTACAAACAGCTATGAAAAAAAGAGAAGGAAAAGGCAAAGGGAAGAAACAAAAGATATACCCATTTGAATGCAGAGTTCCAATGAATGGCAAGGAGAGACAAGGAAGCCATCCTCATTGATCAATGCAAAGAAATACAGGGAAACAGTAGAATGGGAAAAACTAGAGATCTCTTCAAGAACATTAGAGATACCAAGGGAACATTTATGCAAAGATGGGCACAATAAAGGACAGACATGGCATGGACCTAATGGAAGAAGAAGATATTCAGAAGAGGTGGCAAAAATACACAGAAGAGCTATACAGAAAAGATCTTCACGACCCAGGTAATCAGTATGGTGTGATCACTCACCTAGAGCCAGACATCCTGATATATGAAGTCAAGTGGGCCTTAGGAAGCATCACTACAAACAAAGCTAGTGGAGGTGATGGAATTCCAGTTGAGCTCTTTCAAATCCTAACAGATGATGCTGTGAAAGTGCAACTCTCAATATGCCTGAAAATTTGGAAAACTCAGCAGTGAACACAGGACTGGAAAAGGCAATTTTCATCACAAGCCCAAAGAAAGGAAATGCCAAAGAAAGTTCAAACTAGCATACAGCTCCACTCATTTAAAATGCTGGCAAAGTAATGCTCAAAATTCTCCAAGCCAGGCTTCAACAGTACATGAACCATGAACTTCCAGATATTCAAGCTGGATTTTGAAAAAGCAGAGGAACCAGGGATCAAACTGCCAACATCTGCTGGATCATCAAAAAAGCAAAAAAAAAAAAAAAAATCTAATCTACAGAAAAAAATCTAATTTTGCTTTATTGACGCCCCCAAAGTCTTTGACTGTGTGGATCATAACAAACTTAGAAAATTCTGAAAGTGATGGTAATACCAGACCACCTGCCTTCTGAGAAATCTGTATGCAGGTAAAAAAACAACAGTTAGAACTGGACATGGAACAACAGACTGGTTCCAAATCAGGAAAGGAGTATGTCAAGGTATATTGTCATCCTGCTTATTTAACTTATATGCAGAGTACATCATGTGAAATGCTGGACTGAATGAAGCACAAACTGGAATCAAGATTGCCGGGAGAAATATCAATAACCTCAGATATGCAGATGACACCACCCTTATGGCAGAAAGTGAAGAAGAACTAAAGAACCTCTTAATGAAAGTGAAAGAGGAGAGTGAAAAAGTTGGCTTAAAACTTATCATTCAATAAACTAAGATCATGACATCTGGTCCCATCACTTCATGGCAAATAGATGGAGAAACAGTGGAAACAGTGAGAGACTTTATCTTTTTGGGCTCCAAAGTCACTGCAGATGGTGACTGCAGCAGTGAAATTAAAAGACTCTCGCTCCTTGGAAGAAAAGCTATGGCAAACTTAGACAGCTTATTAAAAAGCAGAGACATTACTTTACCAACAAAGGTCTGTCTAGTCAGAGCTATGGCTTTTCCAGTAGTCATGTATGGATGGGAAAGTTGGACTATATAGAAAGCTGAGTGCTGAAGAATTGATCCTTTTGAACTGTGGTGCTGAAGAAGACTCTTGAGAGTCCCTTGGACAGCAAGGAAATTCAAGCAGTCCATCCTAAAAGAAATTCGTCTTGAATATTTATTGGAAGGACTGATGTTGAAGCTGAAACTCCAATACTTTGGCCACCTCATGTGAAGAACTGAGTCATTGGAAAACACCCTGATCATGGGAAAGATTGAAGGCAGAAAGAGAAGAGGAGGACAGACAGAGGATGAAACAGTGGGATGGCATCACTGACTCAATGAACATGAGTTTGAGTAAACTCCGGGAGTTGGTGATGGACATTGAGGCCTGGTGTGCTGCAGTCCATGAGGTTGGCAAAGAGCCAGACACAACTGAGTGACTGATCTGAACTGAAAGTCAGTGTAGCTGGAACATGGTATTAAAAAAAAGTCAATAATGCATAAGTGAATTTGGGTTTGAAAAGTGTTTAAACTTATTTTTTTGTTTTATTTTTATTTATTTGGTGGAATAGTAAGTTAGACTAAGTGCCCTTTTATTGGTTCAGGGCTTATAGGATTCTCACTAGTTTCCCTGGTAGCTCAGATGGTACAGAGTCTGCCTGCAGTGTGGGAGATCTGAGTTCGATTCTTGGGTTGGGAATATCCCCTGAAGAAGGAAATGGCAAACCACTCCAGTATTCTTGCCTGGAAAATCCCATGGATGGAGAAGCCTGGCAGTCTACAGCCCACATGTCCCAAAGAGTCAGACATGATTGAGCAACTTCACTTTCATTTCAAGTGCCTTTTAATTGGTTCAGGGCTTATAGGCATCTCACAAAAAGTTAAACATGAAAGTTTACATCTATAGATTGTAAACTAGATGCTGAAATGCCCATATTATTTTTTCACAGATCAATATACATGTATATATATACACATATATATGTATATGTAAAAAATTTTGTTAATAGCTGTCTTTATAAAAAATATACTTAACTAATTTTAATTAAATGAAAAGATGTTTGTTGAAAAAATTTGTTTAAAAGAGTTTGAAATGACCAAGAAGACCTTAACGTTACCCTGAGCTTGTCTACATCTTAGTTAAGCTTCTTCCTTACTCTAAGTCTCTGATAGCCCTTTTCTTAGACAATTAACACAAATTGTAAATTGCCCCAAATTCCTACTCTCCGTAGAAGGCTAGAGACCTAACATTAGCAACATACCTTACTTCAAGTCATAAAAATACCGCCTATCACAAAGATAGAGAACGTTGTTTTCTATTGTGTAAAGCCAATTAGAAAATATCAATAGCCTATGATTTTTCCTCTCACTCCAGCCTCACTATAGAATGATCCTCAAAATTTTTCAATTAGAGGTACCAGATGATACAGCAATTCTTACCAGCTGTTGTTTCAGCAGGGTTGATCCTGAGTTCTAGCCTTTTTTTATTTTGAATAAAATCTTCCTTACCACTTTAATATTTCTGGTACAACTTGTCCATTGACAAGAAGAATGGTTATTTTCTGAAATTTTATTCAAGAGTTTTCTGTTATTCAAAGATCAAACTGAATAATTTCCATCTCCAATGACTATGTGTTTGTACTTAGTTCAGTTCAGTTACAACTTTTCTAAGAAATTTGATTACCAATTAAAAAAAATAATTCAAAGATAACATTTTAATTTTATATTCTATTTATCTTGTATAGTTTCTAAAATAGAGATAAAAAAAGAGGTAGAGAAATAGAAAGAGAGGGATGGAAAGAGAGAGGGAGAGAAATAGAGAAGCAATCAATGTATTCTGTCATTTCTATAAATGTGCAAAATCAGTGTCCTTGACATAGAGTCCTTTACAGCATTAACTTAAAAGTGACATCTTTCCCAATTAAAAAATGTGAACGTGTTTGCAATAAATATAAGCCATTTTCCATCTTTTAAATGGTAACAATTTAGCCTTCCAACCATGCTACCCTTTTATAAATTCATGATGTGTTATTTACTACTTCTAATTTTAAATTTTGACAGAAATTGTTGTAAGTTGAGCATGCATATATTTGAAATCAGGATGTGAACAGTCAGTTGCCAGTTATAAGTTAACCACATTTAGGAGGTACACTATTTTTTTTTTTTTTTAATTTTTTTTTTTTTTTAATTTTTTTTTTTTTTAAATTTTTAGTTTTTTATTTTTTAAATTTTAAAATCTTTAATTCTTACATGCGTTCCCAAACGTGAACCCCCCTCCCACCTCCCTCCCCATAACATCTCTCTGGGTCATCCCCATGCACCAGCCCCAAGCATGCTGTATCCTGCATCAGACATAGACTGGCGATTCAATTCTTACATGATAGTATACATGTTAGAATGCCATTCTCCCAAATCATCCCACCCTCTCCCTCTCCCTCTGAGTCCAAAAGTCCGTTATACACAGCTGTGTCTTTTTTCCTGTCTTGCATACAGGGTCGTCATTGCCATCTTTCTAAATTCCATATATATGTGTTAGTATACTGTATTGGTGTTTTTCTTTCTGGCTTACTTCACTCTGTATAATCGGCTCCAGTTTCATCCATCTCATCAGAACTGATTCAAATGAATTCTTTTCAATGGCTGAGTAATACTCCATTGTGTATATGTACCACTGCTTTCTTATCCATTCATCTGTTGATGGACATCTAGGTTGCTTCCATGTCCTGGCTATTATAAACAGTGCTGCGATGAACATTGGGGTACATGTGTCTCTTTCAATTCTGGTTTCCTCGGTGTGTATGCCCAGCAGTGGGATTGCTGGGTCATATGGCAGTTCTATTTGCAATTTTTTTAGGAATCTCCACACTGTTCTCCATAGTGGCTGTACTAGTTTGCATTCCCACCAACAGTGTAGGAGGGTTCCCTTTTCTCCACACCCTCTCCAGCATTTATTGCTTGCAGATTTTTGGATCGCAGCCATTCTGACTGGTGTGAAGTGGTACCTCATTGTGGTTTTGATTTGCATTTCTCTAATAATGAGTGATGTTGAGCATCTTTTCATGTGTTTGCTAGCCATTCGTATGTCTTCTTTGGAGAAATGTCTATTTAGTTCTTTGGCCCATTTTTTGATTGGGTCGTTTATTTTTCTGGAATTGAGCTGCATAAGTTGCTTGTATATTTTTGAGATTAGTTGTTTGTCAGTTGTTTCATTTGCTATTATTTTCTCCCATTCAGAAGGCTGTCTTTTCACCTTGCTTATATTTTCCTTTGTTGTGCAGAAGCTTTTAATTTTAATTAGATCCCATTTGTTTATTTTTGCTTTTATTTCCAGAATTCTGGGAGGTGGATCATAGAGGATCCTGCTGTGATTTATGTCGGAGAGTGTTTTGCCTATGTTCTCCTCTAGGAGTTTTATAGTTTCTGATCTTACATTTAGATCTTTAATCCATTTTGAGTTTATTTTCGTGTGCAGTGTTAGAAAGTGATCTAGTTTCATTCTTTTACAAGTGGTTGACCAGTTTTCCCAGCACCACTTGTTAAAGAGATTGTCTTTACTCCATTGTATATTCTTGCCTCCAACAACATTTAAAAGGCACAATACATACTTGAGTTTAACTGGATATGTTTTCATTTGAATATTAAAAATTTGACTCTATCAGGTTTCTTATTATATTGAATTAAATTTGGATATAATGACCACTCATATGAATTCATATATGCCTGGGTAAATGCTGCCAGGATTCATGCTGCTCTAGTCAGGATTGCACTGCTGCGGCCAGCTGTTCTCACAACTTTAAAGAAAAATTCATTGAAAGAACCCTGCCATACATTTCAAAGAAAGCAGTAAAAATATTTTCATTTGGCTCTAGAGTAAACTTTATCGCCCATCACTAAAGCAAGGGAAGATTATTACAATGTCTCTGGCTTCAGGTAGTAGGTTCTCTGGTGATTCCTTATTGCTAGCTTCCATTGCTTTACACCAAGTCATTCTGTTTTCTTCAGAGTATTTCCAACTTGGAAAGCCAAAGTATAAGAGAAAACACCTGTGAACTGTCACTTTCAAAAGTAAAGGAAAATACCTCTATGATCCACCTCCCAGAATGCTGGAAATAAAAGCAAAAATAAACAAATGGGATCTAATTAAAATTAAAAGCTTCTGCACAACAAAGGAAAATATAAGCAAGGTGAAAAGACAGCCTTCTGAATGGGAGAAAATAATAGCAAATGAAGCAACTGACAAACAACTAATCTCAAAAATATACAAGCAACTTATGCAGCTCAACTCCAGAAAAATAAACGACCCAATCAAAAAATGGGCCAAAGAACTAAATAGACATTTCTCCAAAGAAGACATACGAATGGCTAGCAAACACATGAAAAGATGCTCAACATCACTCATTATTAGAGAAATGCAAATCAAAACCACAATGAGGTACCACTTCACACCAGTCAGAATGGCTGCGATCCAAAAATCTGCAAGCAATAAATGCTGGAGAGGGTGTGGAGAAAAGGGAACCCTCCTACACTGTTGGTGGGAATGCAAACTAGTACAGCCACTATGGAGAACAGTGTGGAGATTCCTTAAAAAATTGCAAATAGAACTACCTTATGACCCAGCAATCCCACTTCTGGGCATACACACCGAGGAAACCAGAATTGAAAGAGACACATGTACCCCAATGTTCATCGCAGCACTGTTTATAATAGCCAGGACATGGAAACAACCTAGATGTCCATCAGCAGATGAATGGATAAGAAAGCTGTGGTACATATACACAATGGAGTATTACTCAGCTGTTAAAAAGAATTCATTTGAATCAGTTCTGATGAGATGGATGAAACTGGAGCCGATTATACAGAGTGAAGTAAGCCAGAAAGAAAAACACCAATACAGTATACTAACACATATATATGGAATTTAGGAAGATGGCAATGACGACCCTGTATGCAAGACAGGGAAAGAGACACAGATGTGTATAACGGACTTTTGGACTCAGAGGGAGAGGGAGAGGGTGGGATGATTTGGGAGAATGACATTCTAACATGTATACTATCATGTGAATTGAATCGCCAGTCTATGTCTGACGCAGGATGCAGCATGCTTGGGGCTGGTGCATGGGGATGACCCAGAAAGATGTTCTGGGGAGGGAGGTGGGAGGGGGGTTCATGTTTGGGAATGCATGTAAGAATTAAAGATTTTAAAATTTAAAAAATAAAAATAAATAAAAATAAAAAAATAAAAAAAATAAAAAAATAAAAATAAAAAAAAAGTAAAGGAAAATAATTAACATAATTTTAGTATTTAAGAGTATAAAACATAGAACTATGAGAACTGACTTAAAAATAACTTGAAAATGTTAAGAATATGCACATGGCGTTAAGTAAGTACATTACATTCCCTTGCACTCTGATCATATTTCATTCAGTCTCTGTGAATGTGTCATCATTTTGAATATAATTATATGGGTTATTTTCCATCTTTGCAAAAATTGACAGATTTTCTTGACTATTTTAACCTAATAACTTATACAAGCTGTTACACAAAAAATTACAGATATAGTCATCTTACCTTCTCAAGTAAAGGTACATTCACGCTATTAGTCATGCAGTATCATCAGCAGAAGGACGAATAATCCACCACATTGATAAAACCCATAATGATACAATAATAAGGGATGTAAGAAAAAGGAGTGGAAAACTTGTTAAACTAGAGGAATTTGGCAGCTGTGGTTGCTGTGACATGTGCTTGCTTTCTCTGCCACTCAGGACACAATTTGTTTTGACTTATAACCAAATTAAAGGTCTAATGTTATCTGAGAGGATTTTAATTTCATTGCTCAGGATAGTAAAGCATTTTTTTAAAGGTTGTTTAATTTGAAATGTTTCAGATGGCAAATCTTTAGATTATATGTTTCTATAACTTTTGTTCAAATCTGTTAGAGGACTGACTTTATATTTTTACCTATTCTATCAACTCACATACTCAGAAAAAAAAATGCACAGTATTTCAGTTTTCTGTTGAATTTTTGAAGTGAATTTTATTGATATTTTAGAAATTAAAGACTAGAATTATACATATTTTAAAGTCTTTTAAAAATGTGACAAGCTTACCTTTAAAAGAGAAACATACTTAAATTTCCCATTATATTGATCTTGACTCTTGCATTCACTTTACTTTTCTTGAAAATCAGAGCCACACATTTACATAAAGCCAATCAGCAAGTGAAATTTAACCACTGGAAAGCACCATAGTATGTTTTATAAAATTCTATAGCAGTTGTTTCAATGTTTACTTTGTACATTTTTAAAATAAGTTATGAACTAATGGACTTCCCTTGTAGCTAAGAAGGTAAAGAATCTGCCTGTAATGCAAGAGACCTGGGTTCAGTCTCTGGGTTGGGAATATCCATCCCCTGTTGAAGGGAATGGCAACCCATTCTGGTATTCTTGCCTGGAGAATCCCATGGACAGAGGAACCATGGGGTCACATAGAGTTGGACATGACTGAATGACTAAGACTTTCACTTTCATAGTTTCGAGTAGTGTCATTGGTATTACATGCTACTGAACATTGAAACATATGTAATACATAATAAATAGCTTATTGGTATATATGTTTTAAGAGTTCAAAGTGATCCAAAGACTAAAAGAATTGAGTACCTTTATTCAAAGTAAATCATACAGCAGTTCATTAGCAAACATAAGAGAAACATTTTGACTAAATGATCATCTATTCTTTTATCAGATAATACATACTAGGCCAGGGTATCTAACAGAAAGCAAAACAGACAAAAGTTCATGTGCTACTATCATTTCATTCCAGTTGGAGGAGATTGGTAATAAGTTTACAACATAAGTAAGTGAAGAGTGTGTAAGGAATAGAGGTAAGGAATGCCAAAGGAAATCTTAGGTAACTGATGGTGCTTTGGAAAAAAATGCATTCTAAGAAGAAGGGAGTGTGAGCTATATGGCTGTCTGAAGGAGGTGACCTGTCAGAAGGAGAAACAACCACAACAGTGGTTCTGGGGGTAAGAAGGTGCTGCCGTGTACGTTCTAGGAAACTCAGAGGCCAGTGTGATTTGGCAGAGGGGAGAGTGATAAAAGTAGTAGACGACATGAAAGGGATAACAAATAGCATAACAAATAGCAATCCATTAATCCTTTAAAGGCTTGGATTTTACTCTAATTGAAGTAAGAAATTAATGAATAATATTGAACATAGACATGACATGATACTACTTGTATTTTAACAAAATTACTCTAGTTATTAATATGATAGTAGATGATACAGGTTTGAAATTTGAGGCAGGATGACTAAGTAAAGAGATATTCAACAAACTTGTCAAGAAAGTTTGCCAGTTGAAATCAGACATAGTAGTGATTGTAATGTGACAAGAACATGGATAGGGTCTGGCTATATTAAAAAAAAAAAAAAGTCAAGACTAGGTCCATGTTTTTTTTCAGCTGACTTACAGGGTTGTATGAGTTGAAGTGGTGAAGGGTCCAGAAGAAGATGTGAGTTATAGGGCACAAGGAGTCCAGTTTGGCATATACTAAGTGTGAAAAGTGAAAGTGAAAGTGAAGTTGGTCAGTCCTATCTGACTCTTTGCAACCCCATGGACTGTAGCCTACCAGCCTCCTCTCTCCATGGGATTCTCCAGGCAAGAGTACTAGAGTGGGTTGCCATTTCCTTCTCCAGGGGATCTTCTTGATGCAGGGATCGATCCCAGGTCTCCCGCGTTTCAGGCAGACGCTTTAGCCTCTGAGCCACCAGGGAAGCCCATACTAAGTGTGAGACACCTGTTAAATAATCGATGGATATAACACATGCACAGGTGTATTTCATGGAAAAGCTTAGCAGAGATAAATATTTTGGAGTGGTCAACAAACAGTTGATATTTGAAGCCATAGATTTCAATTTGATCACCTACCAAGAGTGAATAAAAAGAAAAGAAGAATTCCATATACTGAACTGTTAGGAACTGGCAATATTAGGAAACTAGGGGAATGAAGAAGCACCAGGCCATAAGATATACGGAGTGGCCAGTGATAGCCAAGAGAAAGTGGTAACTGAAAGCTAAGTCGTGACAGTTTTCTGAACAAGAAGTAGTGAACAACATTCTTTGTTGCTTTCAGTACAGTTCAGTCGCTCAGTGGTGTCCAACTATTTGCGACCCCGTGAATTGCAGCACGCCAGGCCTCCCTGTCCATCACCAACTCCCGGAGTTCACTCAAACTCATGTCCATCGAGTTGGTGATGCCATCCAGCCATCTCATCCTCTGTCGTCCCCTTCACCTCCTGCCCCCAATCCCTCCCAGCATCAGAGTCTTTTCCAATGAGTCAACTCTTCACATGAGGTAGCCAAAGTACTGGAGTTTCAGCTTAAGCATCATTCCTTCCAAAGAACACCCAGGGCTGACCTCCTTCAGAATGGACTGGTTGGATCTCCTTGCAGTCCAAGGGACTCTCAAGAGTGTTCTCCAACATGACAGTTCAAAAACATCAATTCTTTGGCACTCAGCTTTCTTCACAGTCCAACTCTCACATCCATACATGACTACTGGAAAAACCATAGAAAGCAACAAATCACACCACCTAAGAAAAGCTGATGAATTCTGTTCAGGGCCTTATTTTAAAGCAGTAGAAGTTTCAAGAATTTTTTAGGTTCTCCAAGCCACTGTGTTATCCTTCAAGACATAAATAATAAAGCAGAAAAGCTTTATTTATTTATAATAATGCCTTTATAATAATTTTAAGACATGGAAATGTTATTCTCTTGTTTAATATCTCATTATAAGTCCATGGGTATTTTAAAACAAAATTAACTGTCCATATGGATAGTTATGAAAAAGTCATCGCAGTTGTGAAAAATACACAGGACAAAACACAAAATACAATATAGAACACAAAATACAATATTAAAACTAAAAAATAAAGGACAATAAAAATATTGTGCTTTTCTAAACTAGTTTAAATGTCTACCAAAATTACTGTTTTAAGAACAAATTTTTAAAAATAACCTCTCAGTATCATGCATCGTGGTTGGTGCACTGGGACGACCCAGAGGGATGGTACGGGGAGGGAGGAGGGCGGGGGTTCAGGATGGGGAACACGTGTATACCTTTGGCGGATTCATGTTGATGTATGGCAAAACCAATACAATATTGTAAATTAACCTCCAATTAAAATAAATAAATTTATATTTTAAAAATAAAATAAAAATAACCTCTCAGGCCTGGAGAATTCCATGGACTGCATAGTCCATGGGGTCACAAAGAGTTGGATATGACTGAGTGACTTTTACTTTCTTAGGCTATTACTATTATTACTACCTATTTCTTACCCCCTTTGATTCATTAGCTTATGTAAACATTAGTATATTAATTTAATAAAATACTCTTAACGTATGATTTTGCCTCTGAGTAAATGTTTCATATTAAAATATCTATTTTAGAGAGCAACTTGTTAATACAAATTAAAGTAAATATACAAATTCTGTCATTTGGAATGTACTCTGGGTAGGTACACTTATATAAACATAGAAGTGTGTACACTGATGTTCACTTAATTCCATTCACACTATCAAAAAGATGGAACTACTATAAATGTCTAAAGACTGAAAATGAACATTGCAAATTGTGGTTGAAAATGAAAGTGTTAGTCACTCAGTCATCTCCGACTCTTTCCAGTTCCATGAACTGTAGCCCACTAGGTCCTCTGTCCCTGGGGTTCTCCAGGCAAGAATACTGGAGTGGGTAGCCATTACCTTCTCCAGGGGATCTTAATCCAGGGATCAAATCCAGGTCTCCTACACTGCACACAGATTCTTTACCATCTGAGCCACCAGGGAAGCCCGTACCTGTATATGGGGTCACAAAGAGTTGGGCATGACTAACACTCTATGCTGCTGCTGCTGATGCTAAGTTGCTTCAATCATGTCCAACTCTGTGCGACCCCATAGATGCCAGCCCACCAGGCTCCTCTGTCCCTGGGATTCTCCAGGCAAGAATACTGGAGTGGGTTGCCATTTCCTTCTCCAATGCAGGCATGCATGCTAAGTCGCTTCAGTCATGTCCGACTCTGTGCAACCCTATGGACAGCAGCCCTCCAGGTTCCTCTGTCCACAGAATTCTCCAGGCCATAATACTGGAGTGGGTTGCCATTTCCTTCTCCAACACACTATAGAGTAGTGAATAATAAAAGAATAAGCTAGGTAGATAAATTAGTAGATCACTAAGATACCAATTAGTGGAGAAAATGTCTTATAAAATTATCAGTACATTATGTTACAATTTATGTTAAATATTTTTTCTTCAGGTTCATATAACTTTGTGTATTTTTATAAATATAGGCAGATTATTGATAAATTCATTGACCTTTGAAAAGAAGACTGGGATGTTAGTAGTCCATTTTGAGTGAGATTTTGAATGATTTTTACTGAATATATGTTCATGAGTTGCTAGTATGGTCAAACATTTAAAATAATAATGTGCACTGTCATATTCTGTATATTAAGGAATGAACAAAACAGTATAATTCCTATATAAGTATATTGATAGGTTTAGCTCTAAAATTGAACAATTCACTTATGATTTGGTCTTTATGAACATGTTACATACAGGAGTTTATTATTTCTCTACCAGCTGATCACTTAATCAGATCTTACTTCCTTACCATTATTAAAGATTCTATTGATTGTTTACTGTAAATAAAATTATATATATAATAGTTTGGTTAATCTATTAAACTCAGTTATTGTCTTTCTTTTACAGTCTAGAAAAAGTTAATTTTATTTACTCAATAGCCAGAAATCTACTAAGGGTACTTAAGTATTAGAAAATTTGTATTAAAAATAATACTTGCAATATATATATGAAATCTTTACTGATAACTATGGAGGTAAAAGTTTAAAGCTTAACTACTTCTTTTTAATAAGTAGTTATTTATTTACTTTTAAAATATGTAGAATGAGGTGGAATTGATGAATTAATGATAAATCAAAGTCAGATTTTTTACATCTTCACATTTCCTTTATTATGACTAAAGAAAGACTATGACATAGTGACACAATATTGTGTTCTATGGAGAGAGTAAAGAAAGAAAAAGTGAAAAGACAGTAGACTTTTAAACAAAAATAGCCTATCACAGTGATTCCAAATACAAAATTCAAATACCGAATCCACTGAGTTTATTATACAAACTAGCCATTCACCATTGAGTTTGCTATATAAACTAACTATATCTGTTATGTGTAGTTTTGTGATCATGAATTACACTGTAAAATCAAATTATTAAATTTGAACTAGTGCAAAGAGACAATTAATAATGTTAACTTTTAAAAATAACAATTATTTTTAAAAATACGTTGAAATAAATGTTATTGAAATAGCTATAAAATTTGAAGGTATGTAGAAGGGGACGACAGAGGATGAGATGGCTGGATAGCATTACTGACTTGATGGACGTGAGTCTGAGTGAAGTCCGGGAGTTGGCGATGGACAGGGAGGCCTGGCGTGCTGCAATTCATGGGGTCGCAAAGAGTCAGACACGACTGAGCCACTGAAATGAACTGAACTGAACTGATAGCCTTATATATAAGCACAAATTTGCAATACAATATGTAGAATATGTTCACTTTAGGCAAGAGTATTTGACTTTGGGCTAAGGGAGAAACATGCAGCTTCTCAACATAAAGTATTTTCACATAAAGATATTTTTATTTAATTTTATATTTCCATGATGAATGTTGGTGAAGTTCATAAACATATATTCTCAATTATTTTTTTCTAGAATACCAGTTTTCACAGAATGCTTCTTCAAGAACTAATCTATATCCTGAGCAATATACTGCTGAAAATGTATGCAAAAAGTAAAGTAGAAGCAGAGGACAAAGCATGGCTAATGATGCACACACAAAAGTAAAGATTCTTATTGTCTACATGACAAATATGTTTTATATCTAACAGTATCTAAAAAAAGACAACAAAAAATGCCATTTTCTCATTTCCTAAGTAGCAGGGAAAATAAGGAAAATTATATAGAATATGCAAATTTAAACTGACCTTCCAAATATATATTGATGTACATAAACAAGCCAAAATTGATAATGTATTTCATTTTTGACAGTCATGAATATAAGTATTCTGCATATATTCTGAATAATATGAAAATGTGTCATATTTATTGAAAGTAATCTTGGCAATGTTTGCCAGACTTTATTTCAATATCAAGGTAGGCTTCAGAACTCAGGGTTCCAAAGTCTATTGTTTCTGAGGATGATAGGGAGCTAGGTCAAAATCTTCTAAAGGGAAAAAATCTTCTGACTCCTAATGTTTTTAAGAAACAGTAACTGTTAGGGTGTGAATCTGCTTTCAGCAAACTGCTGGACATCCTCTTAAGGTACTTGCAAAAATTTTAACTTGAATTTCGTAGAAGGTGACAGAATTGGGCAGAATGTTTTTAGAGCAAAACTGGATGTTACCCATTGTTTCAGAACTTCCTGGAGAATAAGAAACACAGCGGAGATAACCTGATTCTACTAAAATGTCAGGCAAATCGTAACATAGTCTAGCTCAATTCTCAATAGAATTAAAGTAAATAGCCCTTTATGGGAAAAGAGACAATAGTCTGTAGCTTCTATTATTGTTATATACACAATTTTCAATTAAAGAAATTTTAAAAATATTAGACATTCAAATATGGGTTTCACTGGTGGCGCAGATGGTAAGGAATCTGCCTTTATTGCAGGAGACCTGAATTTGATCCCTGGGTTGGGAAGACCCCTGGAAAAGTGAACAGCAACCCAACCGAATATTCTTGCCTTGGAAATCCCATGGGCAGAGGAGCCTGGTGGGCTACAGTCCATGGAGTCACAAAGAATCAGACACAACTTAGTGACTAACACACTGAGACATTCAAATAAGCAAAAAATATGTCTTATAGCTAGCAGAAAAACAAAACAAAACATAAACAGTCTTACGAATGATCCAGAAGGCCATGAGAACCAAGTAATGGACACAGAATTTGTATAACTCTTAGTATTAAATGATGCTATTTGGAGTTTCACAAAAGAATTTGGATATGTTAAAAGGCATTTAAAATATATTGATTTTTAAGAACTAAATGGATACGGTTAATAAAATATTGGGAATAGAACATAAAATCAAGAAACATGAACATAAGAAATCAGAAAATAAAAGTACAGAGAGAAATAAATGAGGAAAAAGAGAAAGAGGTGTGGGGCATGCTCATGCTCACTTGTTCTCATATTAGTGGAATTATAGAAGAAAAGATAATTAGAAAGAAGCAATATTCAACAAAATAGTGATCAAGAATTTTCTAAACCTGATGCATGTCACACCACATATTCAGAATGCTAAGCAAACTCTATAAAACCACACCTAGTCATATTATAGTGAAACTGATCAAAACCAAAGAGAATATTAAAAAAATATCCAAAGGGGGAAAAATTGCACATTGCCTTTAAAAAACAGCAACAACAATAAGACTTAACAGCTGGTTTTCATAAAAACATAAAAGCCAGATGTCTATGGGCTGATGTTTTTAAAGTTTTAAAAGAAGTTTATACTCAGGAAAAATGTATCTACAAACTGAAAGCAAAATAAAGAAAATTTGGATAACCAAAAAAGAAGACTCATGGTCAGTAGATTTTCATTAAAAGAAATAATAAAGGAAATAAATTGAGCATAATAAACACAATCTCCAAGCGAAACAAGAAACTGTAAAACAAAATGAAAAACTATAGAAAGAATAACTATTGTCTTTCTGGTGAATTGTCTTTTCTAGAAAACAGAACAAGAGGGTTTATCTTTTGTGCCACTTTTTCTTTATAATGTTTAATTTGCATCCTTTCCTAAAGGAGAAAAGCTGAATATCAAGAATATTTCTCTCAAGAATAGGACTTGACTAGGTACCATAAACAGAGTAACTGGATCTTTCTGGAAATAGACATCTGTACTAAATAGGGTTTTACCTTTATGCCAGACTATGTATTCCTAAATTTTAAAAGCCAGTCTTTTAGCAGATATACGAAACTTAAAATACTGTGGATTTGAAGTTTGTACTTACCTTGTTGGTAGTAAAAATATATTTCAGTTCGGTTCAGTTCAGTTACTCATTTGTGTCCAACTCTTTGTAACCCCATGGACTGCAGCACACCAGGCCTCCCTGTCCATCACCAAATCCCAGAGTTTACTCAAACTCATGTCCATTGAGTTGGTGATGCCATCCGACCATCTCATCATCTGTTGTCCCCTTCTTTTATGAAGATTGTAATCCAAGACTAGGTGGAACATGTCATTTTAAAACACAGAGGTGGAAACCACAGGTCAAAAATAACAAGAATGTGCAGGCATAAGCCTGGTAAGGTAAGAAATGTGTCCATTAATGGCTTGAAAGTCAAGTTTCATGGAAGGAAAGAGCTAAAGACAAGCCTGAAGGGGGTTTGAATGGAGAGATAGGAATGTCACCTCCCTCCCTCTAGCTTTGGAAGCACTAATGAATTCAGGTTTTTCGCAAAATCACTGGGAGGACTAGAAAATGGATTTGGGGAATTCTATTTAGAAATGAAGATAACAGTGGTGATGAAAGACCCAGTATGTGTAAGTTTCACTCCAATGATAAATATTCAGACTCTATCATTTTTAATAAATATAATTTTCTGAGACCCAAGTCTAAATATTCTGATTTCATCAGGTTTCAGGCACTACTGAGAATATTCTATGCTTGTTTAGCAATGACTGCTTTATTTATCCTAGACTGGCAATATCCTTAGAAATTGTTTAAGAGAATAACAATGTCGTAAGAAAATGTCATCAAATTGGCATTTTTCATTCAGCTAAGATTTGAGTACTATTTCCTGCTGCATTCTCATCTGGGTTTTAAGTATAAAAAAGTGAACAAGAGGAGAAAAATAAATTTCCCTGAGGTGGTTCACATTTTGTTATGGACTGAATCTTTCTGTCCCCTCCTAAATTCCCATGTTTAAACTCTACTCAATATAATGGTATTAGATGAAGTGTTTGGTAGGTAATTAAGGTTAAATGAGATCATGAGTTTGAGTGAACTCCGGGAGTTGGTCATGGACAGGGAGGCCTGGCTTGCTGCAATTCATGGGGTCACAAAGAGTTGGACATGACTGAGAGACTGAACTGAACTGAGGTCATGAAATTGAAGTCATCGTATATATGGTGTTAGTATCCTTATAAGAACTGAGATAGAGCTGTTTCCTATTTCAACTGTCTACCACTTGAGGATACAAGGAGTAGTAAGCCATCTGTAACACGGAAGAGGTTTGTCACCGGAACCTGATGGTGCTGACAACCTCATTTCAGACTTTCAGCCTCCAAAATTGTGAAAAATACATTTTACAGAGAAAATTATAATACACATCTGAGACCATTTAAATATAGACTAGGATAATGTTGAAGCCATGACAATGCAGGGCAGGACTGGATAGAAGTAGATGGAATAGAGGAGGCACAAAAAGATCTTTGATGAGAGTCTGGGAGAGGCATTCACTGCACTTGTTGCTTGTCATATCTACTTATCATCTAGCTTTTATTACTTAAAACCTGTGTTGGAACCGTCAGGATTTATTTTCAGGAAACTGAAAACTACTCCAGCTATTTGAAACACAAATGAATTTAGGTTTATAGAAAATCATTGGAAGGGATGGGGAATGGTTCTTGGCAGGTCTCAACAACTGCTCACATGATAGCACTACAAATCTGGCCTTTGGTAGGAGCTGGCCTAATATAGAAGGTGGGAGTCAAGAGTGACTCCTGGCACTGCAGCCTTAAGATGCACAGTCCAGTAGATGTGATCCAAAGATCTGGAGGCTGCTGTCTCCCGAACTCCTCTCAGTGGTCATAAAACTAATAATAATTGGACACCAAAAACTGCTGCAGAAAACCCCAGTCACTCCAGAACCTTCCTTGCCAGTAGGAAACAAGCAAAATCAAAGGAGAATAACTCTGTCTCACTTCCACTTTCCAAATCTTTAGCAAATGCATCTAATTGGCAAAACCCAATTTGTATCCAGAACCTACAAATACCGTGTCTGCAATAAAGAAATGCTCAGTATCCCAAATTTGAAATGGAGGCTTAGTGCCAATTTATAGTGTCCTTAATAATATGAGTGTAGAAGCAAACTTGGAGAAAGTCTCTGTTGATTGGAAATTGTTTAATAAAAATGGTAAAGGGAATATTTCTGGGGATTATTCTACCTCTTAATGATTAACAGACCACACTGGGTAGAACTTTTGCTGCTAGCAGATAAGCATTTTAAAATTTTTAATTAGATGCATTCACATTACCATTTGAATAATTGATAGTATCCCTTCCAATTTCATTTAGTTGTTTTAAAATGTCTTTCTTAGCATAAATTAATCTTCAATTAGCAAACTGATGTGAGGAAAAATATATATATATGGGTCTTAATTTCTACAAGCCTTGCTTGTCAGAATTAGACTAAAAGCTTGGCAACTTACTTCAAGTATATGACAGCTGCTTTATAAAAACCACAGAAGCTCCAAGTCGTGTTCCATGAATAATAAATTTCCTGAATGAAACAAATTAAAATGGCATTCTAAAATACAATTTATCCAAGACTTACTATCTTCTTTAGCAGGGTTATGTTAGTGGGTACACACTCAGTTCAGTTCAGTTGTTCAGTCGTGTCCTACTCTTTGTGATCCCATGAATTGCAGCACACCAGGCCTCCCTGTCCATCACCAACTGCCGGAGTTCACTCAGACTCATGTCCATCGAGTCCGTGATGCTATCCAGCCATCTCATCCTCTGTCGTCCCCTTCACCTCCTGCCCCCAATCCCTCCCAGCATTAAAGAATTTTCCAATGATTCAACTCTTTGCCTGAGGTGGCCAAATTACTGGAGTTTGAGCTTCAGCATCATTCTCTCCAAAGAAATCCCAGGGCTGATCTCCTTCAGAATGGACTAGTTGGATCTCCTTGCAGTCCAAGGGACTCTCAAGAGTCTTCTCCAACACCACATTTCAAAAGCATCAATTGTTTGGTGCTCAGCCTTCTTCACTGTCCAACTCTCACATCCATATATGACCACAGGAAAAACCATAACCTTGACTAGATGGACCTTGGTTGGCAAAGAGTAATGTCTTTGCTTTTCAATATGCTATCTAGATTGGTCATAACTTTTCTTCCAAGGAGTAAGCGTCTTTTGATTTCATGGCTGCAGTCACCATCTGCAGTGATTTTGGAGCCCCCAAAATAAAGTCTGACATTGTTTCCACTGTTTCTCCATCTATTTCCCATGAAGTGATGGGACCGGATGCCATGATCTTCATTTTCTGAATGCTGAGCTTTAAGCCAACTTTTTCACTCTCCACTTTCACTTTCATCAAGAGGCTTTTTAGTTCCTCTTCACTTTCTGCCATAAGGGTGGTGTCATCTGCATATCTGAGGTGATTGATATTTCTCCCAGCAATCTTGATTCCAGCTTGTGCTTCTTCTAGCCCAGTGTTTCTTATGATGTACTCTGCATAGAAGTTAAATAAGCAGGGTGACAATATACAGCCATGACACACTCTTTTTCCTATTTGGAACCAGTCTGTTGTTCCATGTCCAGTTCTAACTGTTGCTTCCTGACCTGCATATAGGTTTCTCAAGAGGAAGGTCAGGTGGTCTGGTATTCCCATCTCTTTCAGAATTTTCCACAGTTTCTTGTGATCCACACAGTCAAAGGCTTTGGCATAGTCAATAAAGCAGAAAGATGTTTTTCTGGAACTCTCTTGCTTTTTCCATGATCCAGCAAATGTTGGCAATTTGATCTCTGGTTCCTCTGCCTTTTCTAAAACCAGCTTGAACATCTGGAAGTTCACAGTTCACGTATTGCTGAAGCCTGGCTTGGAGAATTTTGAGCATTACTTTACTAGTGTGTGAGATGAGTGCCATTTTGCAGTAATGTGAGCATTCTTTGTCATTGCCTTTCTTTGGGATTGGAATGAAAACTGACCTTTTCCAGTCCTGTGGCCACTGCTGAGTTTTCCAAATTTGCTGGCATATTGAGTGCAGCACTTTGACAGCATCATCTTTCAGGATTTGAAACAGCTCAACTGGAATTCCATCACCTCCATTAGTTTGTTTGTAGTGATGCTTTCTAAGGCCCACTCGACTTCACATTCCAGGATGTCTGGGTCTAGGTTAGTGATCACACCATCGTGATTATCTTGGTCATGAAGATCTTTTTTGTATAGTTCTGTGTATTCTTGCCACCTCTTCTTAATATCTTCTGCTTGTTAGGTCCATACGATTTCTGTCCTTTATCGAGCCCATCTTTGCATGAAATGTTCCCTTGGTGTCTCTAATTTTCTTGAAAAGATCTCTAGTCTTTCTAGTCTTGAAAAGATCTCTAGTCTAGTCATTCTGTTGTTTTCCTCTATTTCTTTGCATTGATCACTGAGGGAGTCTTTCTTATTTCTTCTTGCTATTCTTTGGAACTCTGCATTCAGATGCTTATACCTTTCCTTTTCTATATAGTGACATGAAGAAATAGATAATTAAGTATTATATAGAAAGATTAAAAGGCTCTCCTGATTTGTGTGTAGATGGAGGAGGAGTTCCTTGTGAGTATAAGAGAGGTTTGCTACACATATATAAACCCAATATGTGTGTGTGTGTGTGTGTGTGTGTGCTCACTGGCTCAGTTGATTCCAAATCTTTGCAGCCCTGTGGATTGTAGCTTGTGAGGCTCCACTCCCCATGTGATTTTTCAAGAAAGAATACTGGAGTTGATTGCCATTTCATCCTGCAGGGAATCTTCCCAACACAGGGATTGAACCAGTCTCCTGCATTGTCGGGCAGATTCTTTACCACTTAGCCACCTGGGAAACCCATATATACTCAGTAGGATTTACTTTTTATAAATTAGGAGACTATGATCAGATAGATGCAAAATTTTTTTTTACTATATGGTTTTATTGAAAGCACATCATTTATGACAAGTGAGCATCTTTTCTGTTTAGATTTTGGATGTTTGAAATCTGTATTTAGTTGACACTCAGAGGTTTAAGTTCACATTGTGCTCATCCTGAATCTTATTATTTGTTCTAAACTCATTCCTAGTATCTTAAAACATATTATACTTCTCCCTGTTTTGACAAACATGCATTTTTTTTTCTACGTGTGAAATACTGCCTAAGTGATAGGGATAATGAAAGGAGAAAAGGTTATCCTTTCCATCAGGGAGTTTGAAGTGAGAGGAAGAGTCATGTTTTAACAACAGGTTCAGAACCTGGAATAGAGAGGCTGAGTGTAAAGACAGGAAAAACCTCGATTGCCTTCTCTATGTATCTCAAGGACTTACTTTCACAAAAGCTTGCTCTACTTTTTAAGTATTGTACTAACAAACATCATGCCATAATATTTCCATGTTTGCAGATATACTCAGAAGCAAACAACATTCACACATTGTTAAAATACATGCATTTCCTGTGTCTATTTTCCCAGGGTTAGCAAGTACTCATTGAAAAGGTGGTATTGGAGGACGGACGGTTTTCAATTTACTTCCCCCAACTTTTATATAGCTCTGATTTTTGCCACAGGAGATAATTACATTCTATAGTTCCTGGTCCTGAGGAAATATTTTTGTAGCTAAAATTTTATACTTATAGAAAGTTCTATCCTAACTCACAAGAAGCATTTTTATTACTAGAACTCTCTGGGAGGATTGGCCCCAAACAAGGTAGGCACTGGGAACAACAGAGATTGCTGATTACTTCTTTCTTTGTTTTCCTAAGACCACCTGGTTTCCTAATTTTTTATTTATAAATTTTACATCTTTTCCTTCATTGTGTCCATGGATAAGTTTTGTTTTTAATCTTCATTAAAAACAATATATAAAATTTATTTGTTGTTCTGAATCTGTTAATGTCTTTATGTTTATTATAATTTTATAAAGTCAACAGTGATTGCCAAGGTGTAATTCTTTTATAACATCATTTTGAAAAATGGGGTAAGAAGTACAATATTGCAACATATTGATCTATATTTATTATAATAGAATTAGACTTGTTAAAACAATTATTGGTGCCATGAATATCTTTTTTTTTTTTTTTTAAGGAAGCACCAGAGTCCTCTGAGGCATTTTATTTGTATGTATTACATCCCTAGAAAAAGAATCCAAGGATTTTCCTTCCTGTATGTTTTCGTCTTGCTTCTTCATGGTCCATGATGCCAGCTGAGGTTGTCAGTACAATGAAACCAAACTGACGGGATGGGAGCAGGTTATTCTGCCATTTTTCTAGATCTTTGAGTTGTACATCAAATCTGGGGCTGATCACTCCACACTTATTTAGCCTGCCTGTGAGGTTCACAACAATTTTCCCAGCCCTGTGATCATCAATGATTTCAAATTTGCCAATGTAACCATGCTTCATCATCACTGTTAGAAACCTGACGATGACTTTGGAGCATGGCCTAATAAGGACCTGGCGTTTGCCTCTCTTCTCGGCATTGTTGATACTCTTGAGCGCATCAGCCAGGACATTCATGCGCACCATTATGACGGCACGGAAAGATGGCGGAAAAAGTGCCATGAATATCTAAATAGAGAAAAGTGGTTGAAGTTTAGATATTTTAAATGTCCCTATTGTCTCTACTATTTTTGTGGCTAATCATTTAATTCCAAAATAAATTTAATGTGGTAATATAATTTTAGATTTTACAGAATCTACAGTGGGAGCTGAGATAATTTGAGTTTAATGTATGTTTGAGATTTAATGATGTGAATAATGTCAAAAATTTTGATGTTGTTACCTACTCTTGAGTTAGATATAAAGTAATGGTCAAGAATATGTGTTTTCTAAAGAATGTATGTTATCCTATCCTTGCAACCCTCCCTGTCCTTCTAAACTCAGGCATTTATTTCAACTCTTCTACATTCATAGTCAAGCCGTTTTGTATTTATATTTTGCTCAAGCTAATCACCTAAGAACCACCGTACACAATCAATCAGACACCAAACTATTGTGATTATACCTTCTAAAAATCTCTGATACATAGTTAGTATGATGGTCTGCATTCTTATTCACATATTCTGTGCAGCTTGTCTCCAAGGCATTTGATGTTAAAACTGTATTTTTCTAAGTACATCTCAGGTTTTATATTATGAGAAACATACTTTAATCACTGCTGCTCTGAACTTTACAATTAGCTTCATGTACACAGTATGTAGTTTTCCTACTGTTAGCTCTGCAGTACTTCTTGAGTCTATGTTTATTATAAAGATATTTTAAAATATATTCATGTAATTACATTAACAGAAAAAGCATGCTGTTTATGTGTGTGTATGTATATTGCAGCAATTAAATTTTCAAGATATGATGAGATTTTATCTTAAAAATAAAATATAAATTGACTATGAATACCTTAAAACATGCTTTTGTAATTCACCTAAATACTCTTGCCTATGTCATGAAATACAAAAAGCTGATATTTGCTACAAATTAATATAATTTAGTTAATCTATATTGCATAATTAACTCATATACATAAACATACATATATAATGCATCTATACAGTTCTGGTTGGAAAAGCTTTTATAAAATTTTGTGCCACATATTGCACATAAGTAAATCTCAATTTCGTTATTGTCCTTGCTATTTTTTATAACAATTAGATTGACAGATTAAACTAGAATTCATCCTGCAAAATAATTATTAATGGTGTAATTAACATTCCACTAGTTTCTTAAAGTTATTATTTAATTGTATTATATTCCTTCCTATCATGTTTTTTAAAATTGTATTGTGGTTTGGGAAAAGTAACATATTTTGTTTATAGAATACTGAATTAAATATTATACATTCTCATTACACACAAACTATGGCATATACCTTATGATAAGTAGATTGAAAAATTGTGGAACCATTAAAAGAAGACAACATTAAAAACGTATCTATACACCATAAATGTTAGCAAAGGCAAACCTTTACTGGATCATACAGCAATTAAACAATTTTATAGCCTCAAAGAGAAGTAAGAAACTTGTATTTTTGCTTTATCCTTAAGTCTTATAATGTAGAATATTATTGATAATCTAGTGGTCCCTTTGTAGAGGCATCACTTTAAGCTGTCAAATCAACAACATTCATCCTTCACTTTTGCATAAAGCATTGCTTTAGATTTTCAGAATATATTTCATAGACAGGGGAAATAAGGAAGACTCAATGAAAATGAATAATTTTCTTAGAAGCAGTAATTTTCTGTGTCTTTAGATGAACACAGAGTGGGAAAAAAAAATCAACAGACACACAAGTGTTTATATAAAAACCAACTTCAGAGAATATATACTGCTAATGTTACACTTTCATTTTTGATAAATACTTCTTGAATAATTTTGAATTACTTAGAGTGAAAGTGAAAGTGAGGTAGCTCAGTCATGTCCGACTCTTTGCAACCCCATGGACTATAGCCTACCAGGCTCCTCCATCCATGGGATTCTCCAGGCAAGAATACTGGAGTGGGCTGCCATTTCCTTCTCCAGAGGATCTTCCCGACCCAGGGATCGAACCTGGGTCTCCCACATTGCAGGCAGACACTTTAACCTCTGAACCTTACTTAGAGAGACTGGTACTTTAATTAATAAAAATATGTCTCCACAGAATTGCTGCCCTCATATCAAAGAAAAGGATCATGAGTCTGTAGAGTAATTAATATTCTATGTATATACATTGTAGGGCTTCCCTTGTGGCTAAGATGGTAAAGCATCTGCCTACAATTGGGGAGACCTGGGTTCAACCCCTGGGTCAGGAAGTTCCCCTGGAGAAGGAAATGGCAATCCACTCCAGTATTCCTGCCTGGAAAATCCCATGGACGGAGGAGCCCAGTAGGCTACAGTCCACGGGGTCGCAAAGAGTCGGACACGACTGGGGCACTTCACTTCACTTCACTTCATATACACTGTATTTTTGAAAAATGTAAGGAGCCATAAAATGTCTCATTCCACACTTTCAAAAATATTTTTAAAAAATTTTCAAAAAATTGATCAATATTTGCATAAACATATTTTATAAATATTGTTTTATAATAGTACAATACTCTTTCCACTCCAAAATTACCTATTATAACTTTCGCTGTACTAAACTTTCCAATAGTGCTGAAGATCTTTGAAAAATATAGAAGGAATATCTTTAAAGATATTTGTAAATTTATTAATTAAATGTCACTATAGATATATCGGAGAAGGCAATGGCACGCCACTCCAGTACTCTTGCCTGGAAAATCCCATGGATGGAGGACTCTGGTAGGCTGCAGTCTATGGGGTCGCTCAGGGTCAGACTCGACTGAACGACTTCGCTTTCACTTTACACTTTCATGCATTGGAGAAGGAAATGGCAACCCACTCCAGTGTTCTTGCCTGGAGAATCCCAGGGACAGGGGAGCCTGGTGGGCTGCCCTTTATGGGGTCACACAGAGTCAGACACCACTGAAGTGACTTAGCATAGCATAGCATAGATACATAGATTTTGAAAGCTGCATATTTTTCTCTTTAAAAGAAAAACAATTTTTTTCATTGTATGTTTTAAAATACTATTTTTCAGTTGTAACAGTAATATACATACATACAGTAGACAATATTTTTAAATGCTGCTATATACATAAAGTATTAAAGTTATGTATTTCTAACACAAGATATAAATATGATAAATACTGTATATACTTATTCAGGAGGTAATATAAATGGCATACACATTTTCAATTACGTGAAATCATTTACCATTGTTCAGGTGGCTCTTCCACACTATCATTTATTATAGAAAGTTTCTGTCACTAATCTTGTATGTTATTATTTTAAATGACTGCTTATTATCTCATCATAAAAATGTACTATGACATATTTAGAAAGTTCACTTTTATTCTACAATAAAACTGCTTCTATTTTAGGAAAGCTGTGCTGACATACAAGCTTTGCCAACATACATCTTTGTTTATAATTCTGATTGTATTTTTTCATAGATACAGTGAAGTGAAATTATAGATACACGGAGTTTGAAAGGATGAAAATGCATCATTTACTATATACTACAAAATAAGCACAGAGATAGCCATATACATACATAATATATAATAGTATTTGCATAAAATAAAAAAATACATGATGCTACTATTAAAATGAATTAAGTAATTAGGTTCTTTAAATATTTTATATGAAAGAAGCAATGTCTATCTTTCACATTATTAAATCTTTAGTGCATGTAAAAACCCCTGGAGTATACTAAGGAATTTTTATATATTAAGTTTAATCTTCTATAGTTAGAGAGTACTTCATAATATTTTGTTTGCAAGCATATTGCTAGAAGATAGTCATGTAGTCTTGATAAAAAGTAATATTCAGTAATGATTGTTATCCTATTTATAGTATAGTAAGCATTAATTTTGACCTAACTCTTAATCTTGTCCCAAAATAAAGGAATATTTTCTCAATTTAGGAGGAACTACAATCTCAAAATTTTAGGGTCCAATTTTTTTATTGTTTACATAGTTTGAATAAAAGACAGGATACTAAATACACCATACGGCTTTAACAATAGCAATGGTACAGTCAACACCAACAGCAATGGGTACTGTTCCTGGGCAGGGAACCAGAGACCAAATTGCCAATATACACTGGATCATAGAAAAAGCAAGCGAATTCCAAAACAACATCTACGTCTGCTTCATTGTCTTCACTAATGCCTTTGATTGTGTGGATCACAACAAACTGTGGAAAGTACTTAAAGAGATGTGAATACCAGACCACATTACCTGCCTCCTGAGAAATCTGTATGCAGGTCAAGAAGCAACAGTTAGAACTAGACATGGACCAATGAACTGGTTTAAAATTGAGAAAGGAGTATGTTGTCACCGTGCTTATTTTACATAATGCAGAGTACATTATGTGAAATGACAGGTTGGATGACTCACAAGCTGGGATCAGGATTGCTGGGAAAAATATTAACAACCTCACATATGCACATAATACCATTGTAATGACAGAAAGGGAAGAGGAAGTAAACAGCCTTTTGATGAATGTAAAAGAAGGGAGTGAAAGCTAGCTTAAAATTCAACATTCGGAAAATGAAAATCATGGCATCTGGTCCCATCACTTCATAGCAAATAGATGGGGAAAAAGTGGAAATAGTGACAGTTTATTTTCTGGGCTCCAAAATCACTGCGGATGGTGAGTGCAGCCATGAAATTAAAAGATGCTTGCTCCTTGGAAGAAAAGCTATGACAAAGCTAGACAGTGTATTAAAGAGCAGAGACATCATGTTGCCAATAAAGGTCCACATAGTCAAAGTATGGTATTTCCAGTAATCATGTACAATGTGAGAGTTGGACCATAAAGAAGGCTGAGCATGGAAGAATTGATGCTTTCAAATTTTGGTGCTTGAGAAGACTCTTAAGAGTCCTTTGGAGAGCAAGGAGATCAAGCAAGTCAATCCTAAAGGAAATCAACCCTGAATACTCATTGGAAGGACTGATTCTGATGTGAAGCTCCAGTCTTCTGGCTACCTGATGTGAAGAGTGGACTCACTGGAAAAGACCTTGATGCTGGGAAAGACTGAAGACAAAGGGAGAAGGTGGTGGCAGAGGATGAGATGGTTAGATGGTATCACTGACTCAATGGACATGAATTTTAGCAAACTCCAGGAGATAGTAAAGGACAGGGAAGCCTGGTTTCCTGGAGTCCATGGGGTTGCAAAGAGTCGGACACAACAACAATTGCAAGTAGACTTCCTACCACTTTCAACTATTCTTCTGCTTGGAAAGACACACTTGAGGAATCGGTTCTATGAAGTAGTCTTATTTAGCAAAATTCACTACCTCAAACCACAGTTTGCTTGTTAGTTTAGTTTTTTTTTTTTAATGCCAATGTCTTTGTCTTTAAATCAAGAAAATATTTTCCAATTCACATCTGTCTTCATTGAAAGCCTGTGATACTACATTCCATTTTTTAATGCATGAAAAACTCAACAGATTCTTTGAATTCTCTGGACACTTAAAGTTCTTCTAAATCTTATCTTAATATATTCCATCTGTATGTTGATAACAGAAATATTACTGCTTCCAGAGAAACTGTTCTTTTGAGCTCTAGACCTATAGACCTTGGACATTTCTGTTTGAGTTTCAGACAGAAAAAATAAGCTTAACATTTTCAAAAATTGAATTGATAAGTGGTGTGTGTGCCTGTGTGTGCATGTGTGTGTGTGTGCATATGTGCACATGCTCAGTCACTCAGTTTGCACCGGACTCTTTGGAACCCCATGGACTGTAACCCACCAGGTTCCTCTGTCCATGGAATTTTCCAGGAAAGAATACTTGAGTGAGTTGCCATTTCCTCTTTGGGGGATCATCCTAACCCAGGGACTGAACCCACATCTCTTGCGTCTTCTCCACTGACTTGCAGATTCTTTACTGACTGTACCACCTTAGAAATTCCTTATAAATCTGCTCTTATATTTCCCATGTAAGTAAAATACACCATCCATAAGCAAATGCATTTAGAATATTTCCATATTCTACCTTTTCCTCTGTTCCTTGATTTCAATAGGTAGAGACAGTCCCCATTTTGCATAATTTTAATACATATGAATTTTACTTACCATAGTATAATCAAATAACATCAGTTCTACAAAAACACAGTTCAAATACTAAATATCACATTATGTTAATCATCAAAGTTACATAAATCACTATATAGACAAGCATATCATGGTTAGTGACCAATCATGTCATTTCTTTCAAGTTTGTTCATGCCCAGTCACTGCATATGTTATCTGTTCACACTCAGACAACAAGACAGGACTGGTATTGCTTCTTTGACTCCCAACAATAATTCTGCATGCTATTTTATAAAAATTGACAATCAAAAGGGAGAACTGGTCAACAAAGATGAATATTCAATAGGACTGTTCT
The DNA here is from genome assembly GCF_042477335.2 of Ovis canadensis. Taxonomy (NCBI): domain Eukaryota; kingdom Metazoa; phylum Chordata; class Mammalia; order Artiodactyla; family Bovidae; genus Ovis; species Ovis canadensis. The sequence continues at coordinate 32,440,098 of NC_091261.1, read as the reverse complement.
TAAATGATAATTCCAGAAGTGACATTCAACTTGAATGCAAATGAAATTATTCAAAGAAATAGTTAACAGTGGGAATATTGACACTATCCCTGTCAGACTCTATCTATGTAGCCACAAGATCTTAGGAAAGGTGAACTAATACACGTAAATGAGAAAGCCACTTTAGACTGAAAGGATGAAGATATCCCAGAGATAGCAATGCCTATGAAACAGAGGCATTTCAAGACATTGAGTGTACAAAAGACAAAATGGTGACTTTTTGTCACATTTTGACTCAAATTTAGAATAGAGGATGAGAATTCTGCAAGAGACAGTCAGAATGTGTATTAGATAATGTAAATTATAAATTAAGAAGAAAGCAAGAACTGCTCAAACCACTCTTAGAAGTTTTCATAAAAATATGATGTACTTAACCAACACAACATTGTGAAGTAATTGTCCTCCAATTAAAAAATGAAAGAGGAAAAAAGATATAATGCACTTCAACTCTCAATGTTTCTAATGTTACATTACTATGTAACGTACTATGTAAATAGTACCAACGCAATGAACATGAACTTGGGCAAACTCTGGGAATGGTAAGGGATAGGGAGGCCCAGCGTGCTGCAGTTCATGGAGTCGCAAAGAGTCAGACACGACTGGACGACTGACCGAAAGCAAGTGTAAATAGTAGTTTTATTATTTTTGCATTTCCTATAAATTTTAACTAATAGAAGAGACTTTTTAATATTTTAAGAAATGTTATTTTAACAAGTATATCAAGAATTACTATCAATTTTTCCGTTGAATATTGGACTGCTACACATGGTTTCAGCTTTCACAAGCATTTTTACAATGCTGCACTTCTACATGAATTGACAATTGTCTATATACTGGATCTTTCTTTCTCAGTATTCTTCCAGTCTAGCCTCTATAATCCATCCCATTTCTGCTGTCATTGTCAGGACATAATCATCTATTATCTGAAATATTATTAATATAATAAGTTATTAAGTTGTTTTTTCCCCTACTATTTAGATTGAGATTTCTAGAAAGCTGTTCTTTCTAGCAAGTTCTTACATTTAAATTTTCTCTGTCATTTTCTACTGCTATCAGGACGAAATCCACATTTCCTAACATGACTAAAAGGATTATTATTTTCTAGTGCCTAGAGTACTCCAGTGACATCTCTAAATGTCTGAAAATATGCACTCTAGTCCTATTTCAATACTTTCAGTTTTCCAACTACTTTAGAATTATTTTGCCTCAAAATGTGGATTTATTCATTTATTTCAGTAATTTTAGAGGATCTAGTCGGAGAAGGCAATGGCACCCCACTCCAGTAATCTTGTCTGGAAAATCCCGTGGACGGAGGAGCCTGGTAGGCTGCAGTCCATGGGGTTGCTAAGAGTCGGACACGACTGAGCGACTTCACTTTCACTTTTCACTTTCACGCATTGGAGAGGAAATGGCATCCTACTCCACTGTTCTTTCCTGGAGAATCCCAGGGATGCGGGAGCCTGGTGGGCTGCGGGAGCCTGGTGGGCTGCCGTCTATGGGGTCGCACAGAGTCGGACACGACTGAAGCGACGCAGCAGCAGCAGCAGCAGCAGCAGCAGCAGCAGCAGAGGATCTGGTAGGTTTATTTAATTATGTAAAATTAAATAAAGTAAGTATATATGTGTGTAAGTATAATTTTGGGTAAAATTTAGAGAATGACTCCTAATCCTTCTGGAGTCATTTGAAAGGGATTATTAAGTAAATAAGTAATAAGTAATATGCAATTTTATACTTAGATAAAAATACATGCAGCTTTAAGAGTATAATTGTTAGCCATCTGTATGTCTTCTTTGGAGAAATGTCTATTTAGTTCTTTGACCCATTTTTTTGATTGGGTCATTTATTTTTCTGGAACTGAGCTGCAGGAGTTGCTTGTATATTTTTGAGATTAGTTGTTTGTCAGTTGCTTCATTTGCTATTATTTTATCCCATTCTGAGGGCTGTCTTTTCACCTTGCTTATAGTTTCCTTTGCTGTGCAGAAGCTTTTAAGTTTAATTAGGTCCCATTTGTTTATTTTTGCTTTTATTTCTAATATTCTGGGAGGTGGGTCATAGAGGATTCTGCTGTGATGTATGTTGGAGAGTGTTTTGCCTACGTTCTCTTCTAGGAGTTTTATAGTTTCTGGTCTTACATTTAGATCTTTAATCCATGAAACTGGAACCTATTATACAGAGTGAAGTAAGCCAGAAAGAAAAACACCAATACAGTATACTAACACATATGTATGGAATTTAGAAAGATGGTAATGATAACCCTGTTTGCGAGACAGGAAAAGAGACACAGATGTATAGAACAGTCTTTTGGACTCTGTGGGAGAGGGCGAGGGTGGGATGATTTGGGAGAATGGCATTGAAACGAGTTGCCAGTCCAGGTTCAATGCATGATACTGGATGCTTGGGGCTGGTAAACTGAGACGACCCAGAGGGATGGTATGGGGAGGGAGGAGAGAGCGGGGTTCAGGATGGGGAACACGTGTATACCTGTGGTGGATACATGTTGATGTATGGCAAAACCAGTACAATATTGTAAAGTAATTAACCTCCAATTAAAATAAATAAATTTATGTTAAAAAAAAAAAAAAGATTTTCACAAATGCTGGTCAGAGTCCTTGGCTAAGAGGAGACTCTGCCTTGGGCCCGCCGGTGTAACAAACTGCACTCCACTATCTGCATTGTCAAAAAAAAAAAAAAAGTGTATAATTGGAAAAGTTTTAGTGTGAGGTCAGATAAAACATCTCTTAACTCGTGTCAGTATTGAATTTGTAAAGATTTTTACAATGGCAATGGGTGCCGGGAAAAAAAAAGTGGAAGTTAGCATTCCATGCAGATAAATAGTACAAGCAAGATCTTACATATGGTGTCTTACTCAGGATTATTTATTCTTAGAAAATGGAGAGATTGAGAAGCAGGTTAGGGAAAAAGGGAAGAAAATGCAAATTTTAAAGTGGTAGATCACATACGGCTAAAGATCATTCTAGATGCACAACATGTATGTAAACATGACAACATATAGTTCAGTGATAGAGAAAAGTGGAAAAGAGCCGATGTTGGCTGGGGAGAGAGTGATAAAGAAGAGATTTATGAAAAATTGAGTGATTAGAAGACAGGTTTATACAAAACTCAGACACTAAGTCTAGACTAGAGATTAAAAAATATATATTTTTATTATATTAGCAATTTGAAATAAGTAAGTAGTGAAGTTCTAGTATGTTTTATATTTTCTTTAGGGAGCATATGGGAAAGTAGAGAAAAGTGTTTTTTTATGTGTTTGTTGTTTTTTATTTTTGTTGTTAGCTCACTAAGTTGTGCCCAACTCTTTGTGGCCCTGTGAGTTGTAGCCTGCCAGGTTCCTCTGTCCATGGAATTTTTTTTTTTTTTTTTTCCCTAGGCAAGCATACTGGAGTAGATTGCCATTTCCTTCTCCAGGGGATCTCCTGGATCAGGGATTGAATCTGTGTCTCCTTCATTGGCAGGCAGATTCTTTACCTCTGAGCCACCAGGGAAGCCCCAAAGAAAAGTACCTAGACCCAGTCAAGGAAATATTCCAATATTTAATGGCCGGGGAAGGAAAGGAGAGAACACAAAGTAAATTGGGAAGGTAGGAGGTAAAACAGTAGAGTAAGCTAACACAAAATTCAAGAGCAGATGGTCTTAAAAAAAAAATAGTGCTAAATGCACTTGTGAGCTAAAACGAACAAAAACATTAGGAATGGTAAACGTATCTTGGCTTTAGTGATGTTGAGGCTATTGGCCAAAGAATGGCTTAGTTTGCATGATCTGTGTAGAAGAGTAAATGTGGATAGAGTTAGGTGTGTTATATATGGAGAGAAAAAGTTAAGAGTATATTTGTGTGTGTGCATGTGTGTGTGTGTGTTTGACTTTGATTGTAGAGCAGGTATAGTACATAAGCAAATTGTGTTTTGTCTTAGGACAGCAGCCATTCCTCTTTTTCTAACTGAAGGGAAGTAGAACATGATGGGTGTATATGGCATAGATCTCATTATTTAGTTTTTGAAATTTGGAGAGCATTCTATGTAATGGTTTCTGTTTTCTCTTTTATACAAATAGTACAGTTAACTTACTGAGAATAGGAAGTTGTTTTAGGAATTTAACCACAGGAGCAGATGGATAAGGGGACATGGAGAAGAGGAATTCAACAAAGGGGCCATAGTTTGCCATGTTATATATACATCACACACATTGCTGCCACATTGTGAAATGGACAGGAAGACTTTAGACCAACTATCGAAGTATTTGATTCTATTCAGGATGATAAAGAGACGTTCAACAGGTGACAGCATTAGAATGAGGAGATGATGACGTACATATCCAAATGGCACGAATCATAAAAGAGAAGGCTTAGTATCGTGAAGATGGAAGGGTGAAGTAATAGAAGTGGCAATGGTGACAGTTTCTGTGTTTGGGAGACTCTTAACCTGATTTTAAACATCCCTTAGAGGTGTTGTTTCCTAGAGTATTCCTCAAAAATCCTACATGCAAATATCATAGCCTTGGAGTTTGTTAACTAGGGAATACAATATATGGCATCTATGAAAAGATTAAATGCCCTAGTAAAATTGAGGCAGTCAGTAAATCTTTTCAATTGAAAATAGACTTAGGCAAAGTGGTAAGTTATGTGACTCTTCCATGCAATCTTACATGCTTAAGTTGAGAGAGTGCCAAGTTGCAATTAAAAAATATATAAGCAAAAGCAAGAATTAAGTCTATAAAGAATATATAAATATGACATATAGAATATTGAGATAATTTTAATAAAGTTTAATAAGAAACTGACTACATTTTTGTGACAATTGCATTGCCAAAATATCTACAGGTTGGAGAAAAAAGACTATGAATATTTTAGACTTAAAATTACCCTTGTGCTGAATCAGCAATAGGCAAGAAGTCAGCTGGAAAAACCACTCGGCTACCAAGATGGTCATATTCCCTAGTATCTTCATTACAGTTTTCAAAGATCAGGTTAAAAAAATATATATATATATATATATATTCCTCTATCTATCTATCTAATCAAAATATATATGTATGTCTCTAAGAGGCAGGAGACATGGAGAATAAATAAGAGAACCACATTTCTGGTGGCTGAATTGAGCAGATTTTAAAAAGTTTAATTGGCAAGGATTTGTCTTGTATATCAAACATACACTAAGTTGTTCTTTACCTGCAGTCTTTCTACAAATGAGAGACCTGATTAAAGGGAATATAAAAACACCTTCCAAAAAAAAAAAAATCAAGAAAATGGGGGGATTGAATGCAGAAGTGAGAGTTTGGCGGTGTTGTCCTGAACTCAGTCTCTCTGTGGTTAGAAGATAGCCTACATTGAGTATCTGATTACCTTCCTTAGGCTCTAATTACCACCACCTGGTGGATTCCTTTCCTGCTCCTACCTGATGCTTCTCTGAATTAGTTAGAGCAGGTGCTGTTTCCCTTAATAGCAGAGTCAGAGCAATCACCCTGATGTGCCCATATCTATAGTAATGATTCTCATAATTTAACTAAAGTTACACTTTGATTATAGTTGAATCTAGACAGAATTAAATCAGATTGCATATATATGTATATGCATATACATATATAGACACACATGATTTTTCAAAAATGATGCAACTAAAATACTCTTTATTTCACTATGTCTGGCTATATTAAAAATTTTGAATTGACAGGAATAAAGCATTTGTCATAGTAGGGATGTTAATAATAGGCTAATTTACTTCAAAATTCTTTAAAAGTATAATCTAGGTCTTGGGTGTACATGTGCATGTGTGCATGCTAAGTTGCTTCAGTCATGTCCCACTGTTTGCAACCCCATGGACTTAGCCCTCCAGGTTCCTCTGCCATGGAATTTTCCAGATGAGAATCCTGATGTGTGTCACCCTGGCCTCCTCCAGGGGATCTTCCCAACCCAAGGATCAAACCAGTGTCTCTTACTTCTCATGCATTGTCAGGCTAGTTCTTTACCACTAGCGCCATCTGGGAAGCCCCTGAGTATACACAGATGATAGGAAACAGTCCTTGTCCTCAAGGAGACTCTAGTTTGAATGGACATTTAGGCAAAGAGATACCATGTCTGGGTTTTCCAGGTGGTGCAAGTAGTAAACAACCTGCTTGCCCATGCAGGAGACAAAAGAGACAAGGGTTTGATTGTACACATCCCATGTCCAGCAGCTTGAGGCCACCCTGGGATGTTTCTTCCATCCAGTTAGGTGTTTATTTGCCTGAGGAAATAACTTCCTCCTGGAAAGTGTATATAGATTATCCTGTTGATAAAAAGACAATGTAAAAATGTAGTCAAAGAACAATCCCCTAATTAATAAGATATGGGAGAATTCTGAGTTTAATGTGATACTTATCTTTGGGGTTTGACTTCTGACTTCATTCAAACATTTATCTTTTAAGAGAAACATTTTAAATTTGAAAGTGTTTTTTTATCTTTTTGTGTTTATCTGTGTGTGTGTGTGTGTGTGTGTGTGCGCACACCCTTGATTATGGTAAGTTCTTCTCAGCACACATTCAAGATTGCCTCAGCATATGTTCTAGGTCGATGGTTTTACCTATTTTCTCTGACTACTTTAAGAATATATTTATATTATAGTCCAAAACTCACTAAACCATACTTACTTTGTTGATGCTGTTCAATATTTCATTTTGCATTTTAGTCTATTTTTATTTTAGTTAAAAAATCATTCTGCTACATAGGTTCCACAATCATTAGTAAATTGCAATGTGCACTTTAGAACTCTGCAAAGAAGGACCTTGGTAACTCATTAACCTGACTGAAAACAGTTATTTGTCCTATACTGTGTGACGGAGAAAGTGATGGCACCCCACTCCGGTACTCTTGCCTGGAGAATCCCATGGACGGAGGAGTCTGGTGGGCTGCAGCCCATGGTGTTGCTAAGAGTCGGATACGACAGAGCGACTTCATTTTCATTTTTCATTTTCATGCATTGGAGAAGGAAATGGCAACCCACTCCAGTGTTCTTGCCTGGAGAATCCCAGGGACAGGGGAGCCTGGTGGGCTGCCGTCTATGGGGCTGCACAGAGTCGGACACGACTGAAGCGACTTAAGAGCAGCAGCAGCAGCATACCCTGTGAAGATACAAGATGCTGCATAATAAGCAAGTGTCTCCTTAAACCTATATTCCTTTGTGTAAAATCTCAGACAGTAACTGACACACAAAGAGAGGTAATGGAACCTGAAATTCATAGATCAGCATTAGGATTATGACTATTTTCAAACTCTTCTTTTAGTATCTTAAGATTCCTAAGACATTTGTTTTTTTTTTTATTTTATTTTATTTTATTTATTTATTTTTTTTTTAGTTTTTTATTTTTTAAATTTTAAAATCTTTAATTCTTACATGCATTCCCAAACATGAACCCCCCTCCCACCTCCCTCCCCATAACATCTTTCTGGGTCATCCCCATGCACCAGCCCCAAGCATGCTGTATCCTGCGTCAGACATAGACTGGCGATTCAATTCACATGATAGTATACATGTTAGAATGTCATTCTCCCAAATCATCCCACCCTCTCCCTCTCCCTCTGAGTCCAAAAACGGACTTTTGGACTCCTAAGACATTTGTGATTCAAAAAAACTTGATTGGACTTCCTTGGTGGTACAGTGGATGGGACTCTGCCTGCCAATGCATGGGCTCAGTCCCTGGTTCACAAAAACTCCACATGGTGCAGAGCAAATAAAGCCTATGTGCCACAAATACTGATCCTGTGTTCTAGAGCCCACGAGTTGCAATTACTGAGCCTGAGTGGTACACTCCTGAAGCCTGCATGCCTCCAGCCTGTGCTCTGCAACAAGAGAAGTCACCACAATGAGAAGCCCATGCACCACAGCTAGAGAAAGGCCACATGCAGCAACAAAGACCCAGTGCAACCAAAGAGAAATAAATAATTTGAAAAGCTCGATCAGGATCTTGAGCAACAGTAGATAATGCATTCAAAAAGATGAAAGAGCCAGTGTATTATTGGAGTGTGACATACATCTTTCCTAAGCAATCTGCTGTTAGGAATTGTTCATTATAGACTATTCACATAATTCACTCTCTTCTTAGAGATAGTAAAATAAGACTCTTTTTGAAATGTGTATGATACTGCAGGCATCCTTGAGGCAAACTCTAGAATTTATTTTTAACATTTGATTGTCATACAATTGAAAATGTGAAGTAAATTTTTAATCACCTGAAGGATACTGGTTTTATATTTAACACTAAATACATGATCTATATAACCTTGGCCCCAAAGGAAGCAGGCAGTGAAATTTCATGCTTAACAAACTAACCGTGCTCAAACATAACCTGAAAATTGGACACTGATTTTACCAAGAATCTGCTCTCTTTCATCTTCTGTATGAATCCTTTGTGACTCTGACCTCAGCTATTGGCTTGAGTAAAAAGTGTATACTGATAATTTCAATGTTTATCTGACACTAGTTTTTAAATTAAGATCTTAGCAAAATTTTAAATTAAAATACATATGTGAAGCCTTTGGAAATAACATCTGTTTAAAGACAATAGCCTCTGGACAAAGAAAAATAACTCTTTGCCTGCTTGGCAAATCATATTACTGTCAAAACTTGAATGGAGTAAGAGGCTCAATTACTCACTTCCGTCTGCTGACAGATGCATGAAGAAACTTACTTACTTTTTGCCTTAATTCATTACATTTGAAGATAAAGAAGCCTTACTCCTATTGTCTAACTGCTATGTGAACCTGCTTTTAAACATCAGGATAATTTACTTCACTAGTTAATGAGGTTTCACTCCATTATTCATTGTTAAAATTTGTACTCTTAGTTGTTAAACTATATAGTATCCTTAGACTTTTAATAATAGTCACCCCATTTTAATACTAAGAACACGGTTCACATATAAGAAAGGAAAATATTCAGAAAGTTCTATTTTAAGAGAAAATGTATAACGTGTTTTTCAAGTTACAAAATCAAGGCACCAATTATTTCCTCATCATACAGTGTCTTATAAAATCTATCTTTAGTGAGCAAAGTAAAATAATGTTAAAATACTAACCATAATGATAAGAGTGATTTAAAATTTCATCTTTTCACCCTGGCTATTCCTCTGATGATGTCCCTTTTAGTAGAGCAGGTGGTCTCACCCAAAATTTCTGAGCAGGTCCCTTTTTTTGCCTAATAGAAACACCTCACAAAGAAATAGCTACAGATACGTGGAGCGTATTGTGCTATTTATTTCTGTATTGTTTTCTAATTATGAAGATACAATTTTATACTATAAATTTACTTTTAATGGGTACATTTCAACTTTACTTTTAGCTAAAGTATTTTAGGAAGGATTAATAATGTGATTAATATATGGTTTATGAATTTGCATGAATCACATATTGCTGCAGAATCAGTCCTTGGTTTGTAAACCTTTCCTGCCCACCTTCCACCCTGAAACTGATTGATTCAGTTCAAATTCTATCAAAAAATATTTGGTATTTTTCTGAATCTGTTATGAGTATTGTAGAGGAAAAGGATAGTTTTATTTTCTTTATATTAATTTTAAAATATGGCTGTTCCCACACATTGGAATATTTATCTTTCTTTTATTTTGAGTTTCCTTAAATGATTTTCTTATTCCACTCACCTTCCGGGTTATCTCTCCTACTTCTACTGTAACTGCTTCCCTATTTCATCAGTACTGTATTTTTAAGCACATTTTTGAGGATAACCAGGTTATTGTTTTATAAAATATATAGTTATAAGAGCAACAAAATGCCAGCTACTCCCTCTTTTAAGGTTATTATTCTATAATTTGAACTTAATTGTAATGGCATTAATAATAATTCAAAGTCTAAAACTGGGTACAGTAGGGCACATTAGTTCAGTTCAGTTGCACAGTCGTGTCTGACTCTTTGTGACCCCAGGGACTGCAGCGTGCCAGGCTTCCCTTTCCATCACCAACTCCTGGAGCTTGCCCAAATTCATGTCCGCCGAGTTGATGATGCCATCCAAACATCTCATCCTCTGTAATCCCACAGACTTCTTATTTGAGGATATCATTACAGAAGGAAAAAGGCAGTGGAACTCTCAATCATTAATAGAGGAAAATCTCAAAATATATGATGGCCTTTACTTTAAATATGGCTGTTATGTCAAAGGGAGGGTAGTTTCTTACATGGAAACAGGTAGGCCTTTGAAGTTATGGCAGTGGAAACTTAGATTCAGTTAAAGGTGAATACAAAAAGAAATACAGATATTTTAAATTTTAGTCTGTTGATACTAAAGCTAGCAACTCTCTCTGAGTACAGTGGCCACACACCTTTGACAACTGTGTGGCATATTTTCTCTTTGGGAGAGATAAGAAAGAGAAAATAGAAGGCCATCTCTAAATCTCAGATTTTGTAATTAAGGATTCTTGGTGAAAATTTTTTAATTGACACACTTTAATATGAAAGTGAAAGTGTTAGTTGCTCAATCCTGTCTGACTCTGCGAGTCCATGAACTTTAGCCCATTCTGCTTCTCTGTCCATGGAATTCTCCAAGCAAGAATGCTGCAGTTGGTTGCCATTTCCCTCTCCAGGGGATCTTCCTGACTCAGGGATTGAACCCAAGTCTCTCACATTGCAGGCAGATTCTTTACCATCTGAGCCACCAGGGAAGTCCCTTTAAAGGAAAAGAAAGAGCCAAAATATAAGATGCAACTTGTGGTAGGAGAATATACAAAGCAAATGATCTTTTTAAGGATTTGCATTCATGTTTACAGAATTTAGGACCACGGTACTGGTTTATTCTTTTTTATAATATATCACATACTTACTGTATATTTGGAAACAAATAAACTAAAGAAAGCTATTACCAGGTGTTATATTTTAAGTGGGAACTTAAATACTTTGAGAAATCTCCTATGTTCCATGTTGCAACTCATAGGCATACCGTGGTATGTGAGGATGCACAAAGTAACACAAATCATCTTGGAATAAATGGATAATTCTGCAGTGGTCAATAATCTGTTCATATTTGCAATATCTGTATTTCACATTCTTTTAAGTCTCTACATTTAAAAATCATCTTCAATGATATTACTTTTTTTTACAATATTTCATACTTGAATAACTTTTGACATACTTTACCTTACATACAGCACATGTAAATATAACAGTAATATTTTCCTTTCTCTTCCCTCACTTTGAAATACTTTGCTACCAAATAAACCAAAGGAGTTAATGCATCATATCCTGAGAGGTCTTCCATATCTGTAGCAAGGCTGTTGTCCCTTGAGTGCCACATCAGATTGGAGACCCACAAGTGTACTGTAGAAGATAGCTTATCACTTCTGCAAGAGTTATTGAAACATGTAACTAAATCCTTGTTTGTACAATTGACTTTGATGTGTCCCTGAATTCTAACAGACTGAAAATACAGTCTACTGTAAAGAGTGTTATAAACTGAGTATTAGGTCTGAAAAACAGAAAATGGAAAGAAAACAGTGAATTATATTCCTGGAAGAAGCACATGGTTTCATATTTATAGAATAGTATTTCTTTGACCTACAAAACCCAGGAAAATACATATTAATAATGTATGTTAAAGGAGAAGTTTAAGGTTAAAGGGGCTTTCCAGGTGACTCAGTGGTAAAGAACCCACTTGCCAATGCAGCCATCTGAGGCTGGAGATGCAGGAGATGCAAGACATGAGTTCAATCCATGGGTCAGGAAGATCCCCTGGAGGAGGAAATTGAGACTCACTCCAGTATTCTTGCCTGGAGAATCCCATGGACAGAGGAGGCTGGCAGGTTACAGTCCATGGGATCATAAAGAGTCAGACATGACTGAGTGACTAAGCACACACACACACTGCACAAATTTAGTTCTCTCAGTATATGATGCAAAGCTGACATTGCTTAATTGGTAGAAATTGAAGGGTGAACAAGATGTGACATGTCTCACGATTTTTATGAATTTCAGTTGATAAAATCCAAGTGTTTAATGAAACATAGAGTAGTATATTATTTCTTTTTAATAATGACTGTTTATTTTAATGGCTTCTTTAATGGGATTATGGTCTTTAATGTGTTTTCCTAAAACATCAAGTGTATGTATGACTTCCATGAAAAGGGTTCAGTATCCCTTAGGTACCCTTGTACCTCTTAGCTGTGTACTTCTCCAAAGTCAAAGCAGACAATTGCAAATATAGCTAGTAAATTAAAATTAAAGTAATGTTTCTAGTAGAGAACACATATTTTACATGCAAGAGAGAAATTTTCCATGCAAAACTGCCAAAACTTTAAAAATGAACTGGCCCCTATATACCCAGCTCTTGAAAATATCATAGCACATCTCAACACGAGCATATGTTGGCTAAATTACAATTATGACTTTACTAAAACTTTCTTCCCCTTATAGAATAAAATATAAGAAAAACATGAAATTATTAATTTATCCATTCATTCATCTCTGTATCTGTATTTATTTACTTACTTGTGTATTCATACCGCAATTTTTTTCACAACATTAAAGTAAATGTTGATCTAGAATCCAAACAGTAAGAAGAATCCACACAGACACTGAAATTTGAGTATTACTCGACTTGGTTTAAATAAAAGAATTCTGAGTCCTCATCCTGTTTATTACAAGATGTTTTTTACCCCTAATTGAAGGTTTTCCTCCCACTATACCTCCAGGAACACAGGGAACATACAGAGACCAGGAAGCCACCTTAATAATATTTAGTGTTTTTGCTTTCAGTTCTCAAAGCAACCACACTTCTTGCTCTCCTGGAAACCCCACAGAGCACAGTTGTCATTTTTTTTTTTTTCTTTTCCTGGAATCCTGCAAGAGGAAACTGATTTTAATGTTACATTGTCAATATTCTCTCAATACAGGAGAATTGGAATGAAGAAATCCACTCTATGTGAGGACAGATATTCAAAAAGCTTCTTTGAAAGTACTGCTCTAATTTGATTGTACCCACTGGCTGGCCATCTGTAGTCACCATATGCAGTAAGGGTGGATGTTCTTTAAAATAGTTTTCTGTCTTGTTAGTTATCTAAATTCATTACTAAAAGAAGAACAAACAAAACTGCTTCTATTATAATAATTCTCACTTTTAATATACATAAAATTTGAGTGTCTAACTCCTTCTAGAAAAAAAATAGCATTCTCTTAATGCACACATATTATGTAGCACCATTTGTAATGGTAAAATAACCTGTAGAGTAGACAATTGCTACCAAATGTATTACCTTATTGTTCAAAATGTTGCTATATTGTATCAAATTTTTAACCAAATCAATCAGGAAGGGGTTGTAATACTGTTTAGGAACCAAAACAATCTGTTTTCTGACAGGTTCTTCAGGCAGGAGGAATATGATACTAAATGGAAATTTGGATCTACATTAAAGGCATTAAAAGTTCTCAGAAATGGTCAAAATTTAGTAAATATAACATTAATTGCTCTCACTCAATCCATTTTTCCAAAAAAATTTTCTTAAGTAAAATTTATAATGAATGACATATTGATTACAACACTAAAAATACATATTGGGCATATAGCAGACATGGAAGTAAATGTGTGATATTTTTATTCAGGTGATTTATTTGCAGAAACATAATAGTCTACATCAGTGGTTCTCAACTTCCCTCCTAGTACATTTGGCAAAACTGGAGACATTGTCAGTTGAGTTTTGTTATCACAATAGGTGGGTGTTTACTGATATCTAGTAAGTACAGGCCAATGGTGCTGCTGAACATCCTGTAATACATAGGACAGTTCCTCCCAACAAAGACTCATCCCACTCAAAATGTCAGTACTGCCACTAGGAGAAGTTTGTGTCTGGATAGAAAGTCCTTAGGAATTAACAAAAAGCCATTAAAGCTATTAAGCAATTTTTGCAAGTTTCAGGTCAGGATATAAGTAGGTTTATTTCTATTACTTTTTAATATTTTAAATTTATTGGAGTATAGTTGATTTACAATATCCTAGTTTCAAGAGCACAGAAAAATGATTCAGTTATACATATATATATATAATATATACTCATTTATTTACTCTTTTTTAGATTCTTTTCTCATATATGTTATCATAGAATATTGAGTAGTGTTCCTTGCACTATACGTAGATCCTTGTTGGTTATCTATCTTATATATAGTAGTGTGCATGTGTTCATCCCATGCTCCTAATTTATGCCCCCCACAATATTATTACCATTTTGGTAAACATAAACTTGTTTTCTATATTTGTAAGGCTGTTTCTGTTTTGTATTTTTCTCAAATTGGATTTCACATAGAGTGATATTATAAGATCTTTATCTGACTTACTTAGTATGATAATCTCTAGGTCCATCCATGTCCACTGCAAATGGCATTATTTCATTTTTTTGTACAAAATCTTCTTTACCCATTTCATTGTCAGGTTGCTTCCAGTTCTTGGCTATTATAAATAGTGCTATAATTAACAGTGCAGTGCATATAGCCTTCTGGATTATGGTTTTCTCCGGATATATGCCCTGGAGTGGGATTGCTAGATGATATGATAGTTTTATTTTAAGTTTTTAAGGAACCACAATACTGTTCTCCACAGTGGTTGTACCAATTTACATTCTCGCCAAGAATGTAGGAGGGTTCCCATTCCTCCACACCCTCTCCAACCTTTACTGTTTGTAGACTTTTTTATGATGACCATTCTGACCTCATTGTAGGTTTTGACTTGAATTTCTCTGATAATTAATGATGTTGAGCATCTTTTTACATGCACTTTAGCCATCTGTATGTCTTCTCTGGAGAAAAGTCTACTTAGATCATCTGCCCATTTTTTGATTGGGTTGTCTTTTTTTTAACATAGAGCTGCATAAACTGTATATTTTGGAGCTGAATTCCTTCTCAGTCACATCTTTTGCAAATATGTTTTCTCCCATCCTTTGGTTTTAAGTAGGTTTAATATACAAAAGCAAATATATATCTGCACACAGTGAACAAACAGCTGGTAACATAAAATGAATAAGGACCATTAAAATAGTATCAAAACATAAAATGGCTAGAAATAAATTGATCAAAATGTCTCAAGTTCAGTTCAGTCATTCAGTCATGTCTGACTCTTTGACACCCCATAGACTGCAGCATGCCAACCTTCCCTGTCCATCACCAACTCCTGGAGCTTGCTCAAACTTATGTCCATAAAGTCAGTGATGCCATCCAACCATCTCATCCTGTTTTCCCCTTCTGCTTCTGCCCTCAATCTTTCCCAGCATTAGGGTCTTTTTCAGTGAGTCAGTTCTTCACATCAGATGGCCAAAGTATTGGAGTTTCAGCTTTAGCATCAGTCCTTCCAATGAATATTCAGGACTGATTTATTTTATGATGGACTGGTTGGATTTCCTTGCAGTCCAAGGGACTCTCAAGAGTCTTCCTCAATCCCACAGTTCAAAAGCATCACTTTTTTGGTGCTCAGCTTTCTTTATAGTCCAATTCTCACATCCATACATAACTACTAGAAAAACCATAGCTTTGACAGAATGGACCTTTGTTGGCAACGTAATGTCTCTGCTTTTGAATATGCTATCTAGGTTGGTCATAACTTTTCTTCCAAGGAGTAAGTGTCTTTTAATTTGATGGCTGCAGTAACCATCTGCAGTGATTTTGGAGCCCCTCAAAATAAAGTCGCACATTGTTTCCATTGTTTCCCCATCTATTTGTCATAAAGTGATGTGACCAGATGCCATGTTCTTAGTTTTCTGAATGTTGAGTTTTAAGGCAACATTTTCACTCTCCTCTTTCACTTTCATCAAGAGACTCTTTAGTTCTTTGCTTTCTGCCATAAGGGTGGTGTCATCTGTGTATCTGAGGTTATTGTTATTTCTCCCAGCAATCTTGATTCCAGCTTGTGCTTCATCCAGCCTGGCATTTTGCATGATATGCTCTGCATGTAAGTTAACCAAGCAGAGTGACAATATAAAACCTTGATGTACTCCTTTCAGGACCTGTGCCATCAAAACTACTAATCATTCCTCTTTAAAAGGAAGGAATATCTAAATCATGATTTTTAAAATTTATTTAATTATAATTGAATAATGATTGCTTTAGAGAATTTTGTTGTTTTCTGTCAAACCTCAACATGAGTCAGTGATAGGTATACATATGTCCCTTCCCTCTTGAAACTCCCTCCCATGTCCTTCCCCATCCCACCCCTCTATGTTGATACAGATCCCCTGTTTGTGTTCCCTGAGACATAGAGCAGATTCCTATTGGCTATCTATTTTACATATGGTAATGTAAGTTTCCATGTTATTCTCTCCATACATCTCACTATCTCCTCCCCTCTTTGTCTATAGGTCTATTTTCTATGTTTCTCCATTGCTGCCCTGCAAATAAATTCTTTAGTACCATCCTTCTAGATTCCATATATATGTTTTAGTATATGATATTTATCTTTCTCTTTCTGGCTTGTTTCACTCTGTATAATAGACTCTAAGTTCATCTACCTCATTAAAACTGACTCAAATGCATTCCTTTTTATGGCTGAGTAATATTTCATTGTACAATGTACCAGATCTTCTTTATGCATTCATCTGTTGATGGACATCTAGGTTGCTTCCATATTCTAGCTATTGTAAATAGTGCTGCAGTGAACATTGGGGTACATGTGTCATTTTCAATTTTTGTTTCCTCAGGGTATATGCCTATGAGCGGTATTGCTGGGTCATATGGTGGTTTCATTCCTAGTTTTTTTTAGGAATCTCCATACCATCTTCAATAGTGGCTGTATCAATTTACATTCCCACCAAAAGTGCAAACGGGTTCCTGTTTCTCCATACCCTCTCCGGTTTTTATTGTTTGTAAACTTTTTGATGATGGCCATTCTGACTGGTGTGAGGTGATATCTCATTGTAGTTTTGATTTGCATTTATTTAATAAATGAGCTATATTGAGCATCCTTTCATGCATTTGTTAGCCATCTATATGTCTTCTTTGGAGAAATGTCTGTTTATGTCTTTTTGATTGTGTTGCTTGTTTTTCTGATACTGAGTTGTATGAGCTGCTTACATAATTTGGCTATTAATCCTTTGTCAGTTGTTTTCTTTACTGTTATTTTCTCCCATTCGGAGGGCTGTCTTTTCACCTTGCTTGTAGTTCCCTTTGCTGTGCAAAAGCTTTTAAGTTTAATAAGGTACCACTTGTTTACTTTTGTTTTTATTCCTGATACTCTAGGAGGTGGGTCATAGAGGATCTTGCTTTGATTTATGTCATCGAGTGTTCTGCCTATGTTTTCCTCTAAGATTTTTATAGTTTCTGGTCTTACAGTTAGGTCTTTAATCAATTTTGAGTTTATGTATGGTGTTAGGAAGTTATCTAATTTTATTCTTTTATGTGTAGCTGCCCAGTTTTCCCAGGACCACTAATTGAAGAGGCTGTCTTTGCTCCATTTTATATTCTTGCCTCTTTTGTCAAAAATAAGGTACACATAGGTGTATAGGTTTATTTCTGGGCTTTCTACCTTGTTCTATTGATCTATATTTCTGTTTTTCTGCCAGTATCATACTCTCTTGATGACTGTAGCTTTGTAGTATAATCTGAAGTCAGGAAGGTTGATCCCTCCAGCTCCATTCTTCTTTCCCAAGACTGCTTTGGTTATTTGGGGTCTTTTGTATTTCCATATGAATTTTTATTTGTTTTCTGGTTTCATGAAAAAATGCCATTGCTAATTTGATAGGGATTACACTGAATCTGTAGATTGCATTTGGTAGTATATTCATTTTCACAATATTGATTCTTCCTCCCCAGAAACATGGAATGTCTCTCTGTCTCTTTCTGTCATCTTTGATTTCTTTCATCAATGTCTTATAATTTTCTGTATACAGTTATTTTGTATCTTTAGGTAGGTTTATTCCTATATTATATATATTTTTGTTATTGTTGTAATGGTGAATGATATTGATTCCTTATTTTCTCTTTCTGATTTTTCATTGTTAGTATATAGGAATGCAAGTGTTTTCTGTGTATTGATTTTATATCATGCAGCTTTGCTAAATTCATTGATTAGCCCTAGTAATTTTCTGATAGTATCTTTAAGGTTTTCTTTGTAAAGTATCATGTCAAGTGCAAACAATGGGAGTTTTACTTCTTCCTTTCTGATCTGGATTCCTTTTATTTCTTTTTCTTCTCTGATTATTGTAGCTAGAACTTCAAAAACTCTGTTGAATAATACTGGTGACAGTGGATACCCTTGTCTTGTTCCTGATCTTAGGGGGGATTCTTTCAGTTTTTCGCCATTGAAAATAATGTTTGCTGTGGGCTTATCATAAATGGCCTTAACTATGTTGAAGTAGGTTCTTTCTATGCCCATTTTTATGAAGAGTTTTAATGATAAATGGATGTTGAATTTTGTCAAAGGCTCTTTCAGCATCTATTCAGATTATCATATGGTTTTTATATTTCAGTTTGTTAATATTGTGTATCACATTGATTTATTTGTGTATATTGAAGAATCCTTGTGTTGCTGGAATAAATTCAACTTGATCATGGTGTATTAGCTTTTTAATATGTTGTTGAATTCTGTTTGCTAGAATTTTGTTGAGGATTTTTGCATGTATGTTCATCAGTGATATTGGCCTGTGGTTTTCATTTTTAGCAATGTCTGTCTGGTTTTGGCATCAGGGTGATGGTGGCCTCATAATGAGTTTGGAAGTGCTCCTTGCTCTTCAATTTATTGAAAGAGGTTTTGAAGGATCGGCATCAGCTCTTCTCTAAATGTTTGATAGAATTCACCTGTGAATCCATGTGGCCCTGGGCTTTTGTTTCTGGGGAGATTTTTGATCACAGTTTTTATTTCAGTACTTGTAATTAAGTTGTTCAGAATTTCTATTTCTTCCTGATTCAGTCTTGGAAGGTTGAACTTTTCTAAGAGTCTCTGTGTTTCTTCCAGGTTATCCATTTTATTGCCATATAGTTGTTCATAATAGTCTGTTATAATCCTTTGTATTTCTATATTGTCTGTTGTAAACTCTCCTTTTTAATTTCTAATTTTGTTGATTAGATTCTTCTTTCTCCTTTTTTTTGTTTTTGTTTCTTTCTTTGTTTCTTTCTTTCTTTTTTTTTTTTTTTTTTGATGAATCTGGATACAAAAACAAGACCCCTGTATATGCTGTCTACAAGAAACCCACTTCAGACCTAAAGGCACATATAGACTGAAAGTGAGAGGATGGAAAAATACTGCATGCAAATGAAAAGCAAAAGAAAGTGGGAGTAGCAATCCTCATATCAGACAAAATAGACCTTAAAATAAAGAATATTACAAGAGATAAGGAAGAACACTGCATAATGATCAAGGGATCAATCCAAGACATAACAATTGTAAATATCTATACTGTGTGTGGAAAACTTCTTGGGTACCAAGACTTGTGTCAAGAACTTTAGAAGTCTTTTTCTCTCTTGAGCCCCTTCATGGCCCAGTGAAGTTGATGCCATTAAGCCCCATTTAGTAGAGAAGGAAATGGCAACCCACTCCAGTATTCTTGCCTGGAGAATCCCATGGACAGAGGAGCCTGGCAGGCTATAGTCCATGGGGTCACAAGAGTTGGACACGACTTAGTGACTAAACCACTACCAACTATGCACACAACATAGGAACACCTCAATACTTAAGAAAAACACTAAAAGACATAAAAGCTGAAATTGACAGTAATACAATAATAGCAAGAGACTTGAACACCCCACTTACACCAATGGATAAATCATCAAAATAGAAAATAAGGAAACACAAGTCTTAAATGATACATTAGATGAGATGGATCTCATTGATATCTTCAGGACATTCCATCCAAATGTAGAAGAATACACCTTGTTCTCAAGTGTGCATGGAATATTTTCCAGGATAGAACACATCTTGGGTCACAAATCAAACCTCAGTAAATTTAAGAAAGTCAAAATCATAGCAAGCATCTTTTCTGACTGCAACACTATTAGTTCAGTTCAGTTGCTCAGTCATGTCCGACTCTTTGTGATCCCATGAAGTGAAGCACGTCAGGCCTCCTTGTCCATCACCAACTCCTGGAGTCCACCCAAACCCATGTCCATCGAGTCCATGATGCCATCCAACCATCTCATCCTCTGTCATCCCCTTCTCCTCCTGCCTTCAATCTTTCCCAGCATCAGGGTCTTTTCCAATGAGTCAGCGCTTCGCATCAGGTGGCCAAAGTATTGGAGTTTCAGCTTCAACATCAGTCTTTCCAATGAACACTCAGGACTGATCTCCTTTAGGATGGACTGGTTGGATCTCCTTGCAGTCCAAGGGACTCTCAAGAGTCTTCTCCAACACCACACTTCAAAAGCATCAATTATTTGGCACTCAGCTTTCTTTATAGTCCAACTCTCACATCCATACATGACCACTGGAAAAACCATAGCCTTGACTAGACTGGCCTTTGTTGGCAAAGTAATGTCTCTGCTTTTGAATATGCTATCTAGGTTGGTCATAACTTTCCTTCCAAGGAGTAAGTGTCTTTGAAGTTCATTGCTGCAATCACCATCTGCAGTGACTTTGGAGCCCTGAAAAATAAAGTCAGCCACTGTTTCCCCTGTTTCCCCATCTGAGACAAGATATCAATTACAAGAAAGAAACTGTAAGAAACACAAACACATGGAGATTAAACAACACATTTCTAAATAACCAGCAGTTTACTGAATAAATCAAAAGGAAAATAAAAATATTTTTAGAAACAAATGACAGTGGAAACACAACTCAAAACCTATGGGATGCAGCAAAAGTAGTCTTAAAAAGAAACTTTTTAGCAATAGAATCCTACCTCAAGAAACAAGAAAAACATTGAATAGACAACCTAACTTTATACCAAAACAACTGGAAAATGAAAACCTAAAAAACCCCAAAATTAACAGAAAGAAGGAAATCATAAAGATCAGGACAGAAATAAACAAAAAAGAAATGAAAGAAGAAACAGTAAAGATTAATCAAACTAAAAGTTTGTTCTTTGAGAAGATAAAAGTAACAAACTTTAAATCATGATTTTTAATACTGTTAAAATATTAGGGATATTGTTTAAATGTTAATTCTTGCCAAACTTTTGGGTAAATTCAATGTAACAGCAATCAAAATTTTAATTGGACTTTTGTAGAAAATTAAAAGCTAATTCTAAAATGCATATATATTACGAAGAACTTGAATAGCCAAATAATGTTGACTAAGAAGGACAAGGTTGAAAGTTACAGTACCTGACTTCAAATTAATTAATTCCACAGAAAACAGAAAATCATGACTTTGGTGTAAAATTGTTCATATATGTCAATAGGATAGAAGTGAGATTCAAGAAATAATATCTATTAACTTCTAAATGAGTATGATATTTTTACATATAAGCTTAAGTTACTTTGATTATTTGTCTGATCTATGATGCTGGTAGTGATAGACAGACTAAGTGATTCAGTTAAAGCCAACTTGTCCAGGGAGAGGTTATAGATTATCAGCATAAAAGGTACTGACAGCAAATTTTTTATAAATAGATAGCTATGTATTAGGGACAAAGAAAACTGTGACAGATTAAGTATTTGCTAATAAATGCCTCCAATTTTTATGAACTTAGAGGAAAATAAAAATGCAAACATTCAGATAAAAGTTAAAGAAAACACAAAATGTCTCTATTTTAATAAATACAAATCAGAATGTACACTTTTGAGCCCAATGGAAGACATCCATTACTTCACTCCTGCTTAATATAACATCAGTAAAATCTGAAATTCCTCCAGTCATTTGTTTAATCTCTAAAAAATATATAACTATAAAATTATTGAAATAAAAGTAGGATTTTTACAATAAAACAGAAAATTATATAATTGATTTTGGGGCCAAATATACAATTCTTCATAACAAAGCAGTAACTTACAGGGTTTTATATATTCTTTTTCCCCACAGCCAATATTACTTTTTGATTTGGGGAAGTTTCCATGCCATAGTGAAAATTCTGTGGGTAAATAAGAAAGATTCAGTGATTTGGTTAGGTGTCATCAAATATACAAAATGATAAATAGTTTTTGAAATAATATTGGAAATTTCTACCTACTATGAACCCTCTCTCCTTGTCTCCTGGTCACTTTCTCCCATCTCCTAAACAGAACTGATACAAATAAAAGCATTCAGTCAACTTCATAGGATCCCACCATTCTAAGTAGATTAACTATTACATACAAATGTAGTTCATAGTATTTTTTAAATAATCCAAAATATTAAAAATGTGAAAGAGAAATCTAAACTGAACTGAGCAAATGGTAATTGCTAAATCATAAGAAAAATTTGCCACTGTGGCCATTTTGTTCACAGAAGAATATAACTCTTAAAATATGCTAAATATATTTGAAAAATTCATTAACTTCTTGAAGATACTAGGCACTAAGAAAATAACTCTACTTGTTTAAAGAATAACTATAATCACTATAAGAGCTATTATAACTTTAAAAGGTATTTAATTATTGTAAGAATGAGTTCACAAACTGCTGGAAGCCACATCAAAAAGCCATTGTATGTCTTAAGATGAGCTTTCACTGTCATCAAACAAATGATTATAATATACAATTTTCATTAAACCCCAGAGGCAATGCAATATTTATTGAATAAGACATACGAAACTGATCTTTTTTTTTCTCTTAAATACTTTACAAAATTAATTTTTAAGCTACCTAGTTTAGGAACTTCAGAAAAATCATAGATTATTAAAACTAACCCATTTGAATTCTTCATATTTTAAAACATTTCCTATGTTTTCTAAGACCTTATAATAGAGAACTTATTTTGTCACATTGTGCTTATTTGGATAGGTACTAATCTTTGTGAAATACTTTGAAACGAGGCAAATGCTGTAATTATTTTTAAAATGCAAACTAATTCCTGAAATGAGGGGGAAATGCTAGAGAAAGAATTTGTGCTAGCTGAACGCCTACTATGTTTATGTCAGTGTACTGAGTGGAGAAGATACTAACACATCTATGTTAGATATTTTATCACCACAATACAGAAATATTAAGATATGATTTGTCCAATAATACTGAAAGGGTATACTTTGTACAAGACTGGGCTTTTTTCAATTCTTGGTGCTACATTTAAAGAACAAAACTCACCATTTTAGATAGAACTCTGGAAATATGACCAAGATATTAAGTAGTCTGACAGTGAAAATGAATGGAATATGTTTTCCCAGGGAATAGTAGGATTAATATTATTTGCTGTGTAAAAAGTTAAATGACTGGAAAGACTGGCATAAAAAGCCTGTGTATTTGTTCTCTAATATCTGTGCAGGCTAGCCTATAAATCAGTAAAGTTTGCAAGTATCAGAGGTGACTCAAAACATGTAAGTTTATTCCAAATAATAGTGTCCATCCATATAATATGCTGCTCCAAGAGGAACTCTAATTCTTTTCAATAGGATTATTTAAGCAATGTCTAAATAAGCATCTGCAGAAATGGAATAAAGGACATTTTTTCATTGAATGGGAGTTGAATTAAATGTCCTATATAGTCTTTCCAACCATAACAGTTTGTGATTTTATGATAATAATGAAAAGCCAAAGCAATTACTCTGACTACAATGTATTTCAAGCACTTTTGGGGAAAGCTGAAATTGAGCACAATTATTTATATAATATTTTTTTAGTTAGATCAGTAGTTGACAAACTTTTTTTCTGCAAAGGACTATTAGTAACTATTTTAGGATTTCCAGGTGATAAAGCCCTTGTCACAAAGACTCAAACTGTCACTGGAAAGAAACTTAGAGGGATGATTTGAGAGAATAGCACTGAAACATAGATATTATCATAAGTAAAATAGATAGTCAATGGGAGTTTGATGCATGACACAGGGAACCCAGACCTGGTGTTCTGTGACAACCTGGAGGGATGGTTTTGGAAGTGAGGGGGTTTCAGAAAGAAGGGGACACATGTATCCCTATGACTGACTCATGCTGATGTATGACAGAGGTCATCACAATATTATAATTATCCTTCAATTAAAAAATATTTTTAAAATGGATATAAATAGGCATGATTGTGTACTAATAAAATTGTATATACAAATACAGTCAGATGAGTTGGTTTGGTCCACAGGCCATAGTTTTTTAACTCCTGAGGCACCCTATATTGTGGGATGGTGCAAATTCCCCCAGACTGCCACTTAAGCAACCTTAGTTTAATCTTGTCTCAACTATCTAACAATTTGGCTAATCTGGCAGGAGCTACTTCTCTATGTTTAAATAAGAAGACTTCCACTAGAGTGTCTCTAAATTTTCTCCAGCATGAACATCTTATGATTGTGGACTAATAAATATTTCCTACAATTTATTCACATACTCTGTCCCTCTCATCTCCTCAGGCTACCTTTTATTCACGAATAAAGCTTGGAAACTATTTAAAACAATGAATTAAGTGTCTGAAATTCAAATAAACTAATAACTTACAGTTATTAGTATAAAATGACCCAGAGTTTTGAGACCCACACTGTGCATGATGGACACAGCAGCAAAATGGAACATCTGGAGCAGCAATAAAATGTCTGCCAGAAACAGCAGGCTATGAGAGCAGTGACACATCTGGTTAAACCTACTAGGAGCTTGAAGCCAGGGAAATTCGGTCATCTGAAATAGAGCATGAAGATACACAACTTTTATTGGTCTTATTTTGTCAGTGCTGAGTAAGTCAGATTTCTCTTACACTCATGCAGTTTCCTCTTTGAAACTACAAAATAAAATGGCTACCCTCCAGGCATTCACTGGCACCATCACTTTTGATGGATTTGTGTTGCCTTGGAGATTTGTAGGAGATATAAGTGTTGAAAGGATTGATTTATACTTGACATAAAGCTAAGGTTTCAAATATTCTTCTAACAGCATTTATGAGCACTATTTTCTTTAATAATGTCTTCATTTATTTGGAACGAGATTGGTATAGTTGTCTGAAATGGTTTCCAACAATTGAAAGTTGTGAGAATTATAATTATACAGTCTCAATGAGATAACAAATAGACTAGCTCTCTTCCCAACTCCCAAATCTGTGGCTGAGATCTATTCATTCTGTAATTTTCAGCTTAAAAACTACTTCCAAGTGTCTTTTCTTGAGTTCCAAAGTGTATTCCATCTAAATTCATTTGTATATACATATCTAAGTGTATTTATATATGTGTTGCATATTTTGTTTAATATGCATGCTCTTTCTCTGTGTATCTACATAAGTATGTGTTTCTCCATTAGATTATAAAAAAAAAAGTCTATTTTCTGTCATTCAAGCACAGCACTTAGCACACACTTCTTGGCACACGTTTATGTGTGTGTGTTAGTCCCTCAGTCACGTCTGACTCTTTGTGACCCCATGGACTGTAGCCTGACAGTTTCCTCTGTCCATGGAATTCTTCAGGCAGGAATACTAGAGTGGCATTCCATTTCCTTCTCCATCTTGGTACATAGTAGGCTCTCAATCTATGAATGTTTAACATGCAAATTTATGATTGAATAAATGATAACTGAGTAAACAAAATGTGTGAGCAGAAATAACTTCATTTTAATATCATTTATTAATCACTAGAGAAATTACTTCTATAGTTTTTCAGTGATTCTGAAATAATTACCAAGAGGGTAACTTCTATGAATAGCAAAACAGACTTTTAAGATATATTGTTTTATGTTCATAAAATCAAGATGTAATTTTGTTTATCTGTATCATTACATGTTTTAAAATAGACAGAAATTTGAATTAATACCTTGCTTTCAATACTGGTTTTCTATTTTAAATTCTAATGGAAATTCTTCCTGACCATGTCCTTATCCACAACAGTTCTAAACTTGCCAGGTGTGTGTTTTGTGTGTGTGTGTGTGTGCATTTCTATATACTAACAGATTCAGTTCAGTTCAGTCGCTCAGTTGTGTCTGGCTCTTTGCAACCCCGTGAATAACAGCACACCAGGCCTCCCTGTCCATCACCAACTCCCGAAGTTCACTCAGGCTCACGTCCATGGAGTCAGTGATGCCATCCAGCCATCTCATCCTCGTCCCCTTCTCCTCCCGCCCGCAATCCCTCCCAGCATCAGAGTCTTTTCCAATGAGTCAACTCTTCGCATGAGGTGGCCAAAGTACTGGAGTTTCAGCTTTAGCATCATTCCTTCCAATGAAAACCCAGGAATGATCTCCTTTAGAATGCACTGGTTGGGTCTCCTTGCAGTCCAAGGGACTCTCAAGAGTCTTCTCCAACACCACACTTCAAAAGCATCAATTCTTTGGCGCTCAGCTTTCTTCATAGTCCAACTCTCACATCCATACATGACCACAGGAAAAACCATAGCCTTGACTAGACGAACCTTTGTTGGCAAAGTAATGTCTCTGCTTTTCAATATGCTATCTAGATTGGTTATAACTTTCCTTCCAAGGAGTAAGCATCTTTTAATTTCATGGCTGCAATCACAGTCTGCAGTGATTTTGGAGCCGCAAAAAATAAAGTCTGACACTGTTTCCACTGTTTCCCCATCTATTTCCCATGAAGTGATGGGACCAGATGCCATGATCTTAGTTTTCTGAATGTTGAGCTTTAGGCCAACTTTTTCACTCTCCTCTTTCACTTTCATCAAGAGGCTTTTTAAGTTCCTCTTCACTTTCTGCCATTAGGGTGGTGTCATCTGCATATCTGAGGTTATTGATATTTCTCCCCGCTATCTTGATTCCAGCTTGTGTTTCTTCCAGTCCAGCGTTTCTCATGATGTACTCTGCATATAAGTTAAATAAGCAGGGTGACAATATACAGCCTTGACATACTCCTTTTCCTATTTGGAACCAGTCTGTTCCATGTCCAGTTCTAACTGCTGCTTCCTGACCTGCATACAGATTTCTCAAGAGACAGGTCAGGTGGTCTGGTATTCCCATCTCTTTCAGAATTTTCCAAAGTTTATTGTGATCCACACAGTCAAAGGCTTTGGCATAGTCAATAAAGCAGAAAGAGATGTTTTTCTGGAACTCTCTTGCTTTTTCCATGATCCAGCGGATGTTGGTAATTTGATCTCTGGTTCCTCTGCCTTTTCTAAAACCAGTTTGAACATCAGGAAGTTCATGGTTCATGTATTGCTGAAGCCTGTCTTGGAGAATTTTGAGCATTATTTTACTAGCATGTGAGATGAATGCAATTGTGCCGTTGTTTGAGCACTCTTTGGCATTGCTGTTCTTTGGGATTGGAATGAAAACCGACCTTTTCCAGTCCTGTGGCCACTGCTGGGTTTTCCAGATTTGTTGGCACATTGAATGCAGTACTTTCACTGCATCATCTTTCAGGACTTGAAATAGCTTAAGTGGAGTTCCATCCCCTCCACTAGCTTTTTTGTAGTGATGCTTTCTAAGGCCCATTTGACTTCACATTCCAGGATGTCTGGCTCTAGGTGAGTGATCACACCATCGTAATTATCTGGATTATGAAGATCTTTTTTGTACAGTTCTTCTGTGTATTCTTGCCACCTCTTCTTAATATCTTCTGCTTTTGTTAGGTGCTTACGACTTCTGTCCTTTATTGTGCTCATCTTTCCATGAATTGTTCCCTTGGTATCTCTAATTTTGTTGAAGAGATCTCTAGTCTTTACCATTCTATTGTTTTCCTTTGTTTCTTTGCACTGATCACTGAGGAGTCTTTCTTATCTCTCCTTGCTATTCTTTGGAACTCTACATACATCTTTCCTTTTCTCCTTTGCCTTTCACTTCTCTTTTTTTCTCAGCTATTTGTAAGCCCTTGTCAGACAACCAGTTTGCCTTTTGCATTTCTTTTTCTGGGGGTGGTCTTGATCATTTCCTCCAGTACAATGTCATGAACCTCCATCCATAGTTCTTCAGGCACTCTGTCTATCAGATCCAATCCCTTGTATCTATTTGTCACTTCCACTGTATAATCATACCTGAATGTTCTAGTAGTTTTCCCCACTTTCTTTAAGTCTGAATTTGACAATAAGGAGTTCATGATCTGAGCCACAGTCTTGTTCATGATCTGAGTTCCCAGTCTTGTTTTTGCTGACTGTATAGAGCTTCTCCATCTTTGGCTGCAAAGGATATAATCAATCTGATTTCGGTATTGACCATCTGGTGATGTCCATGTGTAGAGTCTTCTCTTGTATTGTTGAAATTGTGTTTTTGCTATATCCAGTGCATTCTGTTGACAAAACTCTATCAGTTTTTGCCCTGCTTCACTCTATACTCCAAAGCCAAATTTGCCTGTTACTCCAGGTATGTCTTGACTTCTTACTTTTACATTCCAGTGCCGTATAATGAAAAAGACATCTATTTAGGGTATTAATTCTAGAAGGTTTGTAGCTCTTCATAGAACCATTCACTTCATCTTCTTCAGCATTGCTGGTCGGGGCATAGAGTTGGATTACTCTGTTATTGAATGGTTTGCCTTGGAAATGTACAAAGATCAATGTGTCAGCTTTGAGATTGCATCCAAGTACTGGATTTCAGACTCTTGTTGTCTATGATGGCTATTCCATTTCTTCTAAGGGATTCTTGCCCACAGTAATTTCCAATATGGTTGTATTAAAAGTACTCTTGTTAAATTTATATTTCAAAAGTATAAAATGAATAAAAGAAGGGTTCCATTAATAATTATTTAATTATTTCAATCAATGATGTTTGAAAAATTAAGAATAGTATAAGTAGGAAGAATTGTTTTATATACTTTGTAATAATTTTAAAAGTTGATGATACTTATGCTTGGTAATAATTATTTCCATTAGGACAATAAGAAAGAGAATGGCACTTTGTTTTAAAGTGTTGATTTTAATTATCCTGTGGTGTTGAGGAGCATTTTTGGTTGGAGTCTGCAGGTTTTAGATTTATCCTTTTCCTTGCTCTCCTGATGAATGCAATTTCAATTCTCTACATTAAATAAATCAGTAATGTAGTTATTTGAACACAGTTAATCATAAACTTAAAGTGCAACCTGAGACAAATATAGAAATAAAAGTCATCTTAAGCATCAAAGATAGCAGGTATTTTATTATTTGCATGAGCTCTGGAACATTAAAAAGAATCAAGTAAAATGCTGTAATCATTTAAGATATATATTACAACTAGGAGGCAGTAAGGAGATAATATCTCTTGTCACATTTACACTATCTCTGAAATTTTTTAAATAATTTTTACTATTGGGAAAGTCTTTTTATAGTGGAAGCAAAAATATGGATCATCTAAGCACATTAAAAGATATAAACAAAGAAACTACAGAAATTTTTGTATTATCCTTATTGCTTTTTACAATAGTCTCCAAATTTTAAAATATTTTACACATCTATCAACTTGTCACTATATAAGTAAATAGCTGGAATCAAGATTTCTGGGGGGAAATAACAATAACCTCATATATGAAGATGACACCACCCTTATGACAGAAAGTGAAGAAGAACTGATGTAAGTGAAAGAGGAGAGTGAAAAAGTTGGCTTAAAACTCAGCATTCAGAAAACTAAAATCATGGCAGCCGGTCCCATCACTTCATGGCAAGTAGAAGAGGAAACGATGGAAGCAGTGAGAGACTTTTTATTTTCTTGGGCTCCAAAATCACTACTGATGGTGACTGCAGCTATAAAATTAAAACACGGTTGCTTCTTGGAAGAAAAGCTCTGACAAACCTAGACAGCATATTAAAAAGCAGAGACATTACTTTGCCAACAAAGGTCTGTCTAGCCAAAGCTATGGTTTTTCCAATAGTCATATATGGATGTGGGAGTTGGACAGTAAAGAAAACTGAGCACCAAAGAATTGATGCTTTTCAACTATGGTGTTGGAGAAGACTCTTGAGAGTCTCTTGGACTAAACCAGTCAATCCTAAAGGATATCAGTCGTGAATATTCATTGGAAGGACTGATGCTGAAGCTGAAACTGTAATACTTTGGCCACCTCATGCAGAGAGCTGACTCCTTTGAAAAGACCCTGATGCTGGGAAAGATCGAAGGTAGGAGAATGGGACAACAGAGAGTGAGATGGTTGGATGGCATCACCGTTGCAATGGAGATGAGTTTGAGTATGCTGCAGGAGTTGGTGGTGGACAAGGAAGCCTGGCATGCTGCAGTCCATGGGGTCACAGAGTTGGACATAACTGAGCAACTGAACTGAACTGAAGTAAATCAAGTGTTTATTAAATATCTCAGTAAGAGAGTTTTATACAAACTACGTAAAGATGTAAGCATATACTTATTAATATATTTTAAATACTAATTTCTTCTTTGTGGTACAATATGTTCTGAATAGAAGACGTTGCAAATGTGTCATTTTTTTTAAACCTGATATTCATTACCTTCAAGTTTTCCACTTTTTAAAACTTTCTTATTGTGATTTGAGATCACTGGTCTTCAAATCACTTGTCTTCTCATTTTTTTATACAAGAATATATATGCCAATTGTTGTGACCTGTTTCAAATTTTATTAGTTGTATCAACATGTATTGAGTTCATAATTTAAGCTATATATTGTGCTAGACTGTGAAAACTAACATAAAAATAAGACATATTTCTTGATCTTGAGGAGTTCATAGCCTCTGGGAGAAAACACAGGTATTTTTCTTTTTTTAAATGTTATTTATTTATTTTTGGCTATGCTGGATCTTTGTTGTCTGCATGGGATTTTTTCTCTAGTTTTGGCAGGCAAGGGCTACTCTCTAGTTGTGGTGCGCAGGCTTCTCATTGCAGTGATTTCTTATTTTTGCACAACACAGGCTCTAGGGTGCATGGGCTTCAGTAGTTGTGGCTCCCAGGCTCTAGAGCACAGGCTCAAGGGTGTGGCACATGGACCTAGTTGCTCTGCAGCTTGTGGAATCTTCCTGGATCATGGCTCTAACTTGTGTCTCTTGCATTGGCAGGCAGATTGTTTACCACTGAACCACCAGGGAAATCCATGTATTTTTCAACAAGAAATATATATACATATATATATGTAAATAAATACATATGCATAACATTTATATATTTTGTATGTTATCATATATGTTTTATAAATATGTATTTATATATTTTGTTTATATACATATATCATATTTTATGATGCATATTTATGTCCTATATATTATATATAATGATAACATGCATATTTATAATTAACATAAATAGCACATTTATATTTACATATTTGACAGCAATATGATAGACATACAATTTAAGCATGTATATATACTTTGAGTATTATGTACATAAACTGTAATTTATTCCAGATTTTAAGTAAATATAACATAAAACTTGGACTGTATAGACAAACTTATGAATAATTATGAACTACATTTTCTAACATACTGATTATATAACTTTGAAAGTAAAGTCAAGTCACTGTCAAAAATGAATACTTTCTAAAAGGTTAGGTAAATTGTAATGCCACTAAATTAAAACTGTTGAAAGCACTTAAAGGTCATCTTTTCATATGATTTTACTTGTTTACTAACCATATAGCTTAACCAAGAACTATAAGGTATGTTTTACAGGTTGGTAAAAACATTAAGATCTATAAGGAAAAGATAATATATTTTACTTAACTAAGATTATTATTTAACATGACTTTTAATTTGTATATCAATAAATTATCAAGTGAACTACCATTAATAAAATTTAAATTTACAAGATATATATTTTATGTTAGAGTTGAGTAGATTTCTCACCCTACACAAACACATACAAAGAAGCACACATGATAGCCTTGAAAAAGGAAGGGCTGCTCACAGACCAAATGGCAAATTGATCCAAGTAACCTGTGGTACCAACAGCCTCCCTTTTAATTCTATTAATCTGTTGATAATATTTTTGCCTTTAGTCTTACATGAATAGTGCATTACATGACTTAATGTGACTTTGTATTTTATCTTTACTTAAGTAACCACTCCTAAAAACTGGACTTATGGTGGCTTAGTCACTAATGTCATCTGACTTTTGTGACCTCATGGACTATAGCCCACCAAGTTCCTCTGTCCATGGGATTTCCCAGACAAGAATACCAGAATGGGTGCCTGTTTCCTTCTCCAGGGGATCTTCCAACCCAGGAGTTGAGCCGAGATCTCCTGCATTGCAGGCAGATTCAAAGGATTAAAACTTAATGTAATGCAGGAGATCTAAGTAAAACTCTGGGTACTAGGAAAATTTGCATGGCCCCTTACCAACCATACCATTTTTGAAATTCATTCTTTTACTGCTCATTATTCAGAAGAATTATTCATTATTCAGTAGAGCAGTTCTAAAAATTTATTAAAGTAGTTAATGAATGAAAATGGTACCTATTATCATCCCACATATCACTGGGATGACATTTTGAAAAGCTAAACAAAACACTTAAGACCTCAAATAGCCTTTAATTTGTAAATTAAATGAATTTTATAAACCTTGGGCTAAAATCTAAGTTAAAGCATGAAAAAAGAATGACCTGTGAAATCATATTGCTAAAAGAAATATATATCAGAATAGATATATTGGCAGCATGATTTATTTCATCCTGACTATATTTCTATCCTAAAAATGCTTTATGAAAAGTGTTTAAGTGACCACATTGCGTGTTTCTTTTTTCTTTTCTTTTCTTTTTTTTTGAGTTAGAAAAATATGGAGACACTCATATACAAAAGTAGAGCTTCTTGTTGACTTAAAAAAATATATACTCCATATGGGCTCTCTCAATTCTTCTCTTTCCCTCCTCTTAAAATATGTATATATACTCATAAAAATACTCAGTGGTGACTGCTAGTTTGTAGGAGGGAAATTAAAAATATCATAAGTAAGGTGGCAAAGCAACTCACTTTTAGTCCTCTAAAATGATATATGATGACAACAAAATATACTTAAAATTCAATATAGATCATTTAGGTGTTCATAATCTGGATTTCTGAGAAATAGTTTGATTAACTTGACTGATATCCAGTTCCACTGCTAGCATTTCTCAAAATAAAGCTATTTAAAATTATTGAGTAAATCTCCAGAGTCAAGTAATTCTACTACTGACTTTTAAAATATCAATAATTTCAATTGATTTTTATCATTTTATTTCCTTCTTTGTGACTAAATTTGTTTTCTGTCATAAACTGTTCATATAGCTTGGTAATCTCAATACTCATTTCATCTCTTCGAAGATACTACAAATTCATATTATATTGAGTGAACGTTATAAAAGAGAGAAACTACTAAAGATGGAAAATGAATGTTAAATTGTTCTATTTATGACTAAATATGACTAAATATATGAAGACTTTGAATCCATAATGGCCTACATTTTCTTAAGAATTACACAAAAAACTAATTCATACTCACTCATAACATAAAAAGTAAGGCTGCTGCTGCTGCTAAGTTGCTTCAGTCGTGTCCGACTCTGTGCGACCCCACAGACGGCAGCCCACCAGGCTCCCCCATCCCTGGGATTCTCCAGGCAAGAACACTGAGTGGGTTGCCATTTCCTTCTCCAATGCATGAAACTGAAAAGTGAAAGTGAAGTTGCTCAGTTGTGTCCCACTCTTAGCGACCCCATGGACTGCAGCCTACCAGGCTCCTTCTTCCATGGGATTTTCCAGGCAAGAGTACTGGAGTGGGGTGCCATCGCCTTCTCTGAAAGTAAGGCTATGTTCATGAAATATGGTATAACTGAAAATGAGACAACTAATTAATTAATTTAGACACTGTATTCACAATGAATGCTGATATAAAATGGACCACTTTAAATGACTATATTTCATGTTATTCATAATGTTCATAAGGAAACCTAGTGATAGACTATTTAATTATATAGAGAATTTTTACCATCCACACACATGCCATTTTCAATTGAACCCAATAAATATTTATCAGTCTCCTATTACTTTATCAAATATTTTAATTTTTATTAGAGCCTTGGGTTGAGTTTCCTCTAAAACAGACTCTGAGACAAGGATTTGTATAAAAGGAACTTAGTAGGATATTTCTCAGAAACAATCTGTAGAAAAATGGGAAAGTAAGTCAGGAACAAGGAAACAACCAAGGAAATATGCATGATCAAACATCACAAAGAGGATAGTTTCACCTCAATTGCACAGGGAATCTTTGAAGGTAATGTGGATAATATCTGGAATTATCTCAGTCAGTTGTAAAGAAGTTAGAATGTTAATAGCTGCTTCCCCATCAACCCCCACCCCAACCTATCAGTCATTGTTGAATTTCTACCTATGGAAGAGAGATATATTCCTGGGAACTGTTGAACATACTTGGAAAGAGCTCCAAGAGTATATGCTTGGACCATTGACATGGTTTGATATACAGGTTAAGATGAGAGTATTATCATTTTAGCATTCAAGGGGGTTAATGGACACTGGAAAAAGTACATAAAACTTCAGATACTTGTAACAAATATTTCTCCATAACATTAAATGAAACCTGCCTTGAGATCCATCACATCTAGTTAAAATGAAAGTCAATTTCAGGAAGTAGTGTTAATCACTTCCTATCCCATTGCCTTGTGTTGGTTCTAAGGAATTAAAACATTACTAAATTTATAAGAATGGAATGGAATGCAAAAGTAGGAAGTCAAGAAACACCTGGAGTAACAGGCAAATTTGGTCTTGGAATGTGGAATGAAGCAGGGCAAAGACTAACAGAGTTTTGTCAAGAAAATGCACCGGTCATAACAAACACCCTCTTCCAACAACACAAGAGAAGACTCTACACATGGACATCACCAGATGGTCAACACCGAAATCAGATTGATTATATTCTTGCAGCCAAAGATGGAGAAACTCTATACAGTCAACAAAAACAAGACCAGGAGCTGACTGTGGCTCAGATCATGAACTCTTTATTACCAAATTCAGACTGAAATTGAAGAAAATAGGGAAAACCGCTAGACGATTCCGGTATGACCTAAATCAAATCCCTTATGATTATACAGTGGAAGTGAAAAATAGATTTACAGGCCTAGATCTGATAGATAGAGTGCCTGATGAACTATGGACTGAGGTTCAGGACACTGTACAGGAGACAGGGATCAAGAACATCCTCATGGAAAAGAAATGCAAAAAAGCAAAATGGCTGTCTGGGAAGGCCTTAAAATAGCTGTGAAAAGAAGATAAATGAAAAGCAAAGGAGAAAAGGAAAGATTTAAGTATCTGAATGCAGAGTTCCAAAGAATAGCAAGAAGAGATAAGAAAGCCTTCTTCAGTGATCAATGCAAAGAAATAGAGGAAAACTACAGAGTGGGAAAGACTAGAGATCTCTTCAAGAAAATTAGAGATACCAAGGGAACATTTCATGCAAAGATGGGCTCGATAAAGGACAGAAATTGTATGGACCTAACAGAAGCAGAAGATATTAAGAAGAGGTGGCAAGAATACACAGAAGAACTGTACAAAAAAGATCTTCATGACCCAGATGATCACGATGGTGTGATCACTAATCTAGAGCCAGACATCTTGGAATGTGAAGTCAAGTGGGCCTTAGAAAGCATCACTACGAACAAAGCTAGTGGAGGTCATAGAATTCCAGTTGAGCTATTTCAAATCCTGAAAGATGATGCTGTGAAAGTGTTGCACTCAATATGCCAGCAAATTTGGAAAACTCAGCAGTGGCCACAGGACTGGAAAAGGTCCGTTTTCATTCCAATCCCAAAGAAAGGCAGTGCCAAAGAATGCTCAAACTACCGCACAGTTGCACTCATTTCACACGCTAGTAAAATAATGTTCAAAATTCTCCAAGCCAGGCTTCAGCAATACATGAACGCTGAACTCCCTGATGTTCAAGCCGGTTTTAGAAAAGGTCGAGGAACCAGAGATCAAATTGCCAACATCCGCTGGATCATGGAAAAGGTAAGAGAGTTCCAGAAAAACATCTCTTTCTGCTTTATTGACTATGCCAAAGCCTTTGACTGTGTGGATCACAATAAACTGTGGAAAATTCTGAAAGAGATGGGAATACAAGACCACCTGATCTACCTCTTGAGAAATCTGTATGCAGGTCAGGAAGCAACAGTTAGAACTGGACATGGAACAACAGAATGGTTCCAAATAGGAAAAGGAGTACATCAAGGCTGTATATTGTCACCCTGCTTATTTAACATATATGCAGAGTACATCATGAGAAACGCTGGACTGGAAGAAACACAAGCTGGAATCAAGATAGCGGGGAGAAATATCAATAACCTCAGATATGCAGATGACACCACCCTTATGGCAGAAAGTGAAGAGGAACTAAAAAGCCTCTTGATGAAAGTGAAAGAGGTGAGTGAAAACGTTGGCTTAAAGCTCAACATTCAGTAAACTAAGATCATGGCATCTGGTCCCATGACTTCATGGGAAATAGATGGGGAAATAGTGGAAACAGTGTCAGACTTTCTTATTGGGGCTTCCAAAATCACTGCAGATGGCGACTGCAGACATGAAATTAAAAGACGCTTGCTCCTTAGAAGAAAAATTATGACCAATCTAGATAGCGTATTCAAAAGCAGAGCCATTACTTTGCCGACTAAGGTCCGTCTAGTCAAGGCTATGGTTTTTCCTGTGGTCATGTATGGATGTGAGAGTTGGACTGTGAAGAAGGTGAGCACCAAAGAATTGATGCTTTTGAAGTGTGGTGTTGGAGAAGATTCTTGAGACTCTCTTGGACTGCAAGGAGATCCAACCAGTCCATTCTGAAGGAGATCAGCCCTGGGATTTCTTTGGAAGGAATGATGCTAAAGCTGAAACTCCAGTACTTTGGCTATCTCATGCGAAGAGTTGACTCATTGGAAAAGACTTTGATGCTGGGAGGGATTGGGGGCAGGAGGAGAAGGGGACGACAGAGGATGAGATGGCTGGATGGCATCACTGACTCGATGGAGGTGAATCTGAGTGAACCCTGGGAGATGGTGATGGGCAGGGAGGCCTGGCATGCTGTGATTCATGGGGTTGCAAAGAGTCGGACATGAGTGAGTGACTGAACTGAAATGAAATTTGTAAGAATGGGCTTGATGTTTAGTCTACAGTGATTATTAGTACATGTTTATTGTGCAGAACGGCTACTTACAAAATTTGTTATATCCAGAGAAAATTCAAGTTTTAAAGTGCCAAAATATAAAGTTTTTTTTTTTTTTTCCATCATCTCTCTCTTGACTTGTCATGGTGGCTTTTTCCTATTTAATGTTTTAAGAAAATAAAATTTTTGTTTTAAATTTTCATCATAACTTTTTTCATCTTTACACAGTGAAATGCATATATAAGAGCATTTAAGTCGTATATGGAATCACTGAAATTACACAATTTTATTTTGTAGCTAGGGCATGCATGTCTGTGGCTTTCCTGGTTGGTCAGATGGTAAAGAATCTTCTTGCAACATGGGAGACCTGGTTTTGATCCCTGGGTTGGGAAGTTCCTCTGGAGAAGGGAATGGCTACCCACTCCAGTATCCTTGCCTGGAGAATTCCATGAACTGAGGAGCCTGGTGGGCTACAGTCCATGGGGTCACAAAGAATCAGACACAACTGAGTGACTAACACTTTCAACACATGCATATTTCTTTTGTTCCTAGCAGAAGAGTAGAAACACTGCAAAATAAACTGAGATGTTTACATTTCACTTCTTGATCCATGCATATTCTACCTATACTCTACATGCTGCTACTTAAGAAAAAGGAATGATTGAAAGAAAAAAAAATTATGAGTAAACCTATCTTTTTAGTTCACTTCATTTTCACCTTTAGAAGTTAGTTAATAGAGGAAGTTACACAGCTAAAAAAATAATATAAAATTTCTCAGGTGTTTCATAGAACACCATTGACTTCTTTCTGTGTTCAGAGACATTTCTAGTTCAGATGAAAAGTGTGTTCTCTAGGGGCTGCCAATGCCCCATTTACTCAGTCATGGACATAACTTGTTTACCTTAAACTTGCTCTGAGACTTGCTTGAACTCCCTCACACTGTGGGTTCATTGGAGTCTGTGCTCATGAGGCATTGCTAAGGCTATTTGTGAATAGAATGCAAGGAACATGCTCCGTTGTCCCATCGAATTTCAGTTACACATAAGCTCAAAAATAAATTAAGCACTCAAGATGGTTCTCATTCCTTTGTTACTCTGCCAGTCCCTGACACTGAAGCCCCAAGCTTTGTGCCATTCCCCAACCAGGCCCCACACTCTGTACCTTTTCTCCTTTGCTCATCCTATTCCTGATACCTAGAATATTCTGACTCTTCAAAAGAAAAAGAAAAGCAAACAAACAAAAAAGCAACTTTTACTTTATATTGCAGTATAGCTGATTAACAATGTTGTGATAGTTTCAGGTGTTGTAATCAAAGTGACCCAGAAATATATGTATATATACACACACATATATCCATTTTCCCTCAAAGTCCCCTCCCATCCAGTCTGCCACATAACATTGAGCAGAGTTCTCTGTGCTATACAGCAGGTCTTTGTTGGTTTTTATCCATTTTAAATGTAGCAGTGTGCTTACAAGAGACCCACCTCAAAACAAGGGACACATACAGACTGAAAGTGAAGGGCTGGAAAAAGATATACCAAGCAAATAGAGACCAAAAGAAAGCAGGAGTGGCAATACTCATATCCGATAAAATAGACTTTAAAACAAAGGCTGTGAAAAGAGACAAAGAAGGCCACTACATAATAATCAAAGGAACAATCCAAGAAGAAGATATAACAATTATAAATATATATGCACCCAATATAGGAGCACCACAATATGTAAGACAAATGCTAACAAGTATGAAAGGGGAAATCAACAATAACACAATAATAGTGGGAGACTTTAATACCCCACTCACACCTATGGACAGATCAACTAAACAGAAAATTAACAAAGAAACGCAAACTTTAAACGATACATTAGATCAGTTAGATCTAATTGATATCTACAGGACATTTCACCCCAAAACAATGAATTTCACCTTTTTTTCAAGTGCTCATGGAACCTTCTCCAGGATAGATCACATCCTGGGCCATAAATCTAAACTTGATAAATTCAAAAAAATCGAAATCATTCCAAGCATCTTTTCTGACCATAATGCATTAAGATTAGATCTCAATTACAGGAGAAAAACTATTAAAAATTCCAACATATGGAGGTTGAACAACACACTTCTGAATAACCAACAAATCACAGAAGAAATCAAAAAAGAAATCAAAATATGCATAGAAACTAATGAAAATGAAAACACAACAACCCAAAACCTGTGGGACACTATAAAAGCAGTGCTAAGAGGAAAGTTCATAGCAATACAGGCTTACCTCAAGAAACAAGAAAAAAGTCAAATAAACAACCTAACTCTACGGCTAAAGCAACTAGAAAAGGAAGAGTTGGAGAACCCCAGAGTGAGTAGAAGGAAAGAAATCTTAAAAATTAGGGCAGAAATAAATGCAAAAGAAACAAAAGAGACCATAGCAAAAATCAACAAAGCCAAAACCTGGTTCTTTGAAAGGATAAAAAAATTGACAAACCATTAGCCAGACTCATCAAGAAGCAAAGAGAGAAAACTCAAATCAATAAAATTAGAAATGAAAATGGAGAGATCACAACAGACAACACAGAAATACAAAGGATCATAAGAGACTACTATAGCAGTTGTATGCCAATAAAATGGACAATGTGGAAGAAATGGACAAATTCTTAGAAAAGTACAATTTTCCAAAACTGAACCAGGAAGAAATAGAAAACCTTAACAGACCCATCACAAGCACGGAAATTGAAACTGTAATCAGAAATCTTCCAGCAAACAAAAGCCCAGGTCCAGACGGCTTCACAGCTGAATTCTACCAAAAATTTCGAGAAGAGCTAACACCTATCCTCCTCAAACTCTTCCAGAAAATTGCAGAGGAAGGTAAACTTCCAAACTCATTCTATGAGGCCACCATCACCCTAATACCAAAACCTGACAAAGATGTCACAAAAAAAGAAAACTACAGGCCAATATCACTGATGAACATAGATGCAAAAATCCTCAACAAAATTCTAGCAATCAGAATCCAACAACACATTAAAAAGATCATACACCATGACCAAGTGGGCTTTATCCCAGGGATGCAAGGATTCTTCAATATCCGCAAATCAATCAATGCAATTCACCACATTAACAAATTGAAAAGTAAAAACCATATGATTATCTCAATAGATGCAGAGAAGGCCTTTGATAAAATTCAACATCCATTTATGATAAAAACTCTACAGAAAGCAGGAATAGAAGGAACATACCTCAACATAATAAAAGCTACATATGACAAACCCACAGCAAACATTATCCTCAATGGTGAAAAATTGAAAGCATTTCCCCTAAAGTCAGGAACAAGACAAGGGTGTCCACTTTCACCGCTACTATTCAACATAGTTCTGGAAGTTTTGGCCACAGCAATCAGAGCAGAAAAAGAAATAAAAGGCATCCAAATTGGAAAAGAAGAAGTAAAACTATCACTGTTTGCAGATGACATGATCCTCTACATGGAAAACCCTAAAGACTCCACCAGAAAATTACTAGAGATCATCAATGAATATAGTAAAGTTGCAGGATATAAAATCAACACACAGAAATCCCTTGCATTCCTATACACGAATAATGAGAAAGTAGAAAAAGAAATTAAGGAAACAATTCCATTTACCATTGCAACGAAAAGAATAAAATACTTAGGAATATATCTACCTAAAGAAACTAAAGACCTATATATAGAAAACTATAAAACACTGATGAAAGAAATCAAAGAGGACACTAATAGATGGAGAAATATACCATGTTCATGGATCGGAAGAATCAATATAGTGAAAATGAGTATACTACCCAAAGCAATTTACAAATTCAATGCAATCCCTGTCAAGCTACCAGCCACATTTTTCACAGAACTAGAACAAATAATTTCAAGATTTGTATGGAAATACAAAAAACCTCAAATAGCCAAAGCAATCTTGAGAAAGAAGAATAGAACGGGAGGAATCAACTTGCCTGACTTCAGGCTCTACTACAAAGCCACAGTCATCAAGACAGTATGGTACTGGCACAAAGACAGACATATAGATCAATGGAACAAAATAGAAAGCCCAGAGATAAATCCACACACATATGGACACCTTATGTTTGACAAAGGAGGCAAGAATATACAATGGAGTAAAGACAATCTCTTTAACAAGTGGTTCTGGGAAAACTGGTCAACCACTTGTAAAAGAATGAAACTAGATCACTTTCTAACACCATACACAAAAATAAACTCAAAATGGATTAAAGATCTAAATGTAAGATCAGAAACTATAAAACTCCAAGAGGAGAATATAGGCAAAACACTCTCAGACATAAATCACAGCAGGATCCTCTATGATCCACCTCCCAGAATTCTGGAAATAAAAGCAAAAATAAACAAATGGGATCTAATTAAAATTAAAAGCTTCTGCACAACAAAGGAAACTATAAGCAAGGTGAAAAGACAGCCTTCTGAATGGGAGAAAATAATAGCAAATGAAACAACTGACAAACAACTAATCTCAAAAATATACAAGCAACTTATGCAGCTCAACTCCAGAAAAATAAACGACCCAATCAAAAAATGGGCCAAAGAACTAAATAGACATTTCTCCAAAGAAGACATACGGATGGCTAACAAACACATGAAAAGATGCTCAACATCACTCATTATTAGAGAAATGCAAATCAAAACCACAATGAGGTACCACTTCACACCAGTCAGAATGGCTGCGATCCAAAAATCTGCAAGCAATAAATGCTGGAGAGGGTGTGGAGAAAAGGGAACCCTCCTACACTGTTGGTGGGAATGCAAACTAGTACAGCCGTTATGGAGAACAGTGTGGAGATTCCTTAAAAAATTGCAAATAGAACTCCCTTATGACCCAGCAATCCCACTGCTGGGCATACACACCGAGGAAACCAGAATTGAAAGAGACACATGTACCCCAATGTTCATCGCAGCACTGTTTATAATAGCCAGGACATGGAAACAACCTAGATGTCCATCAGCAGATGAATGGATAAGAAAGCAGTGGTACATATACACAATGGAGTATTACTCAGCCGTTAAAAAGAATTCATTTGAATCAGTTCTGATGAGATGGATGAAACTGGAGCCAATTATACAGAGTGAAGTAAGTAAGAAAGAAAAACACCAATACAGTATACTAACACATATATATGGAATTTAGGAAGATGGCAATGACGACCCTGTATGCAAGTCAGGAAAAAAGACACAGATGTGTATAATGGACTTTTGGACTCAGAGGGAGAGGGAGAGGGTGGGATGATTTGGGAGAATGGAAATTCTAACATGTATACTATCATGTAAGATTGAATCGCCAGTCCATGTCTGACGTAGGGTGCAGCATGCTTGGGGCTGGTGCATGGGGATGACCCAGAGAGATGTTGTGGGGAGGGAGGTGGGAGGGGGGTTCATGTTTGGGAACGCATGTAAGAATTAAAGATTTTAAAATTAAAAAAAAATAAATAAATAAAAAATTTAAAAAAAAATAAATGTAGCAGTGTGTACATGTTAATCCCATACCCCCTATCCCTTCTCTCCATCCTTCCCTCCCTGGTAACCAAAAGTTCATCCTCTAAGTCTGTTAGTTAGTTTCTGTTTTATAAACAAATTTATTTCTATCATTTCTTTTTTAGATTCTATGTATAAGCAATATATATTTTTCTTTCTCTGGCTGACTCACTTCACTCAGTATTGGAATATCTAGGTCCATCCATGTTGCTACAAATGGCATTATTTCATACTTTTTAATGGTTGTTATATTCCATTGCACATAAGTACCATATCTTCTTTATCCATTCCTTTGTTGATGGACATTTAGGTTTCTTCCATGTCATGGTTATTGTAAACAATGCTACAATGTTACATTGAGGGGCATGTATCCTTTTGGACCATGTTTTTCTCAATACATAGCAGGAATGGGACTGCAGGATCATATGGCAGCTCTATTTTTAGTTTTGTAAGGAACTTTCATACTGTTCTCCATAGTGGTTTTACCAATTAACATTCCCACCAACACTGGAGGAGGGTTCTCTTCTTTCCACACTGTCTCCAGCATTTGTTTGTAGGCTTGTTGATGATGGCTGTTCTGATTGGTGTCAGGTGATAGTTTTGATTTGTATTTCCCTAATATTTAGCAGTGTTGAACATCTTTTCAGATGCCTCTTGGCCATCTGTTTGTCTTCCTTGGAGAAGTGTCTAATATTCTGCCTCTTACTGTTTACCCACTGACTCCTATCTAGCTTTACAAATTACTTGAATGAACCCTTTCTTGACCTTGCCCAAACCTAGAACAGAATCCTTCTCCCAAACTTTCATAAAGCTTTGCTTATTCCCTTTTATATGAACTTTTCCCTTACATGATCTGCAAAATCTTATTCACTCTGCAGTCATATAAGAAGTTCTCTAAACTTTTTACCCTTCAGATTAATTATCCTCCTCACATCTAAACAGCATCATAAATCTGCTACCATCTCCACATCCTACTCCATCATACATCTTATATCACATCAGCTTTCCCCTAGCAAAAATAAGACTTGATTGGAGAACTGGCATCATATTTCTAGGAAATTCATTCTCTTGCTCTACAAACAAGTGTTCCTATGGAAAAGGAAACAAAATATCAGTTATATTGTTGGGCTCAAGAGTATGAAACACAGTTATGTTAGAGAAAATAGCATAACATTTAATTTCTTAGTGAATGATCTAAACATGCATCACCAGATAAATAAAACATTATAAGAACTTGTAGACAAGGGAAGAAGAAACAGTGATTAGATGACTGTTATGTAAGATTATAAAATAGCTCTAGGTTTCAAAGAGTAAAGTGATTGAGAAGAGTTCATTTTAGTATTAGACACTTTCAGAAACCTACTCTTGGTAGGGAGGGAGGTGGGACAGGGTTCAGGCTGAGTGGACACCTGTACACCCGTGACTGATTCATGTCAATATATGGTGAAAACCACAATATTTTAAAGTAATTAGCCTCCAATTAAAATAAATTAATTAATTTAAAAAATTATAGAGAAGAAATTTAACTATATGAGCTTTCATTTTTATGCTGAAGAACAGCAGGTTTCCTTGGGTAACTAATTATCATATTGATGATGGTAAATCATTTCCTTGTAATATAACTTACATCTAAATAAATACAATACATAAATTATCATTATTTCCTACAGTAGTCAAATCTTATAACCTTTCACATTTATCCAAAGACATGCTATATAAATCTTTAATTTTTTTGGAAATAAAAGT
The DNA here is from genome assembly GCF_042477335.2 of Ovis canadensis. Taxonomy (NCBI): domain Eukaryota; kingdom Metazoa; phylum Chordata; class Mammalia; order Artiodactyla; family Bovidae; genus Ovis; species Ovis canadensis. Next base: position 32,395,867 of record NC_091261.1, on the reverse strand, counting down.
GCATTTCATAAAGGCATGCATAAGAATGCATGAAAAGAATTTGATAATATATAACTCATTATCTCTTTACATTTAATAGAAGAATTACACTATTTTTTCTCATTTTTGATAAAAAACTGAATATTGTTATAGCTAAATTATTTGTGACCATCTCTAAAACCTGATTAACTGTATAATCCAAGTTGTTTTTTATAAATTACTTTTGTTAAAGAAGTACCAGAGTCACTGCAGAATAACATATTTACACTGGTTTTGGGATTCATGTGATTTTTTTCTTTCCTTATAAGTTTCCTGAAAAGAAATCTTACTCTCTATTAAAAGCAAACTCTAATTTTTAATCTCATATTTCATTCAGTTAAAAGGGGATCCCATTATTCTATTTCTACAAGAGAATCTATATATTCTCAACATAATAATATTTACTTATGGGAGATGTCTGGAAATGCAAAGAGTGAAATACATTTGCAAAAGTTGTCCAAACAAACTGAGAATAAGAAAGCATTTGACTTTGGAGATCAAAAATAAGAGTGAAAGCCAGAAGTGAATAACAACTTTAGATATCTTTCAAAAACAGATAATGCTATATTGTATATATCTATTAAAAATATATTTGAAAATAATGTAAAAACATACAGAAAAATTATCTCATAATTTATCAGTGTATTAGACTTAAAAATCCCTGTCAAATTATTATTTATAATAGGAGGGAAATAAAGTATATGTACCATACCTCTGTATAAGTAAGGCACCATGCATATTGTTTTATATTTTATGTAATCATCACAGATATTTAACAGGACAGGCCTTGATATCCTTCTTTTAAAGTGAAGAATTTAGCATCATAAAGTTTAAGTGTTTTCTCCAGAGCACACTTCTAAGAAGTTGTGAATTTGAAATTTGGAAACAAGTTTATGTACAAAATACGTTCTCTGAAGTCCAAATTAACCCAAAAGATTTAGTTTTACCACCTTCATATTAGTAGACCATAGTGTTTATATTTCATTATACAACTTTTTCTGATTTAAGGGTACCTTTTATAAAGTTAAAAATAAAATCTACTTTGATTAAAAGGAATATGAATCTTTCAATTATGAAAAAACATAACCATACCTTCTTTCAAAGATTATTTAAATTCTATATAAAGTAATAGTTACATATTTTAGGAAGAGTATTGTTTAGAGTTGGGAAGTATCATGAGGTGTTTGGCCCAGACAATCTAAGATAACTCTTGTCACCACAGCTGAACTAATAATGCTGTCCTTTTTTCCTCCTCCAATGTACTGGTTTGAATGGTAAATTATAAAGTGTGTGAAACAAAAAAATTTTTCTAAAATTAAGTGCTTGCAAGAGTATAAATTGTAAAATATCCAGCTGCAATGACAATTATAATTCAAATAAAATGAGTAATAGATATGAAAAATGACATTAATAAAACTGTAACAATAAAAAAGCTTAAATTTAGTTTGTATTTGACCTCAAAGGATGAAAGAAAGAAAAAAAAAGAATGCAACTTTCAGAATAATTCAGTTCTACTGTTACACTGATGCCAAAGCAACAAAACACAAAGCAAACTTTGGAAATGCTTTGCTAAACAAAACAAGGAACGTAATACTCTGGCACATTAATGGTGGAAATCAAAAGAGAAAAAATCTATAAGCCATCAATAAGGGTTAAGAGAAAATCTGTAGATAATTAATAACTTACTTGTATAATCAGTGTGCTTTCTAATTTTAGACAAAGCTGCTATTAGTTTGTCTTCAGGAAAAATGTTCTTTATAAAGGTTTTCTAAAAGCTATTGCTTCTCAAATCTTCAGCAGCCTTCACCTGACTACTTATTCTTGAGTGTTTAACTGAGCTGCTGTTCCAAATTTCCTACCCATAGCCTTTTTGTTTTTTCTTATAACTTCCCTCTTCACAGTTTTCATCTCATTCCCATAAAACTGACGATTTATTTATTTTTCTGCCTTTACTAAACTACAAGCCCCTCAACAGAGGAGACTATGCTTAGCATGGAGGAAACATGAGATTAATGGATAATAAATGGACACACAGAGAGACATAATTTAAATTACCTGATAACAAAGAATGAGCTTTTTTCCATTAACTCACATTTTTACTACATAATATTATTCATTTATAGAATATGATATATCCTACAGTATATCTGAATAGATATAAAACTTAGCTAACCAGGTATAAGTTAATAGCATTTTGCTTCCTTTTAATTGTCAGAGATGCATAAAAACAAAAACTTGGATTAAATGATAGTGTAATTAATCATAAGTCCAGATCAATTCATATTTATCATATTTTAAAGACTGGGGGCATTTTTTTTCTTTCTTATCTAATTATAAGGTAAGCTTAGTACAGTTCAGTCACTCAGTCTGTCCGACTCTGTGATGCCATGGAATACAGCACGCCAGGCTTCTCTGTCCATCATCAATTCCTAAAGCATATTCAAATTCATGTCCATCAAGTCAGTGATGCCATCCAACCATCTCATCCTCTGTCAACCACTTCTCCTCCCATTTTCAATCATACCCAGCACCAGGGTCTTTTCCAATGAGTCACTTCTTTGCATCAGGTGGCCAAGGTATTGGAGTTTCAGTTTCAGCATCAGTCTTTGGATGAACATTTAGCACTTAATTCCTTTTGGATTGACAAGCTGGATCTCCTTGTACTCCAAGGGACTCTCAAAAGTCTTCTCCAACACCGCAGTTCAAAAGCATCAATTCTTTGGCGCTCAGCTTTCTTTATTGTCCAACTCTCACATCCATAAGTGACTACTGGTAAAACCATACCTTTGATTAGACAGACCTTTGTTGATGAAGTAATGTCTCTGCTTTAAAATATGCTGTCTGGGTTAGTCATAGCTTTTCTTCAAGGAGCAAATGTCTTTTAATTTCATGGCTGCAGTCACCATGTGCAGTGATTTTGGAGCCCTCCCAAAATAAAGTCTCTCATTTTTTCCATTGTTTCCCAGTCTCTTTGTCATGAAGTGATGGGACCAGATGCCATGATCTTAGCTTTCTGAATGTTGAGTTTTAAGCCAACTTTTTCACTCTCCTCTTTCACTTTCATCAAAAGGCTCTTTTAGTTCTTCTTCACTTTCTGCCATAAGGGTGGTGTCATCTGTGTATCTGAGTTATTGATGTTTCTCCTGGCAATCTTGATTCCAGCTTGTGCTTCATCCAGCCCAGCATTTCTCACAATGAACTCTGCATATAAGTTAAATAAGAAGAGTGACAATATACAGCCTTGATGTACTCCTTTCCCAATTAGGAACCAGTCTGTTGTTCCATGTCCAGTTCTAACTGTTGCTTCTTGACCTGCATACAGATTTCTCAAAGTAGGTCAGATGGTCTGGTATTCCAGTCTCTTTCTGAATTTTCCAGTTTGTTGTGATCCACATGTTCAAAGGCTTTGGGGGGTAGTCAGTAAAGCAAAAGTAGATGTTTTTTCTGGAACTCTTGCTTTTTTGATGATCCAGCAGATTTTGGTAATTTGATCTCTGTTTCCTGTGCCTTTTCTAAATCCAGCTGGAACAGCTGGAAGTTGTTCATGGTTCATGTACTGCTGAAGCCTGGCTTGGAGAATTTTGAGCATTACTCTACTAGCGTGTGAGATGAGTGCAACTGTGCGGTAGTTTGAACATTCTTTGCATTGCCTTTCTTTGGGATTGGAATGAAAACTGACCTTTTCCAGTCCTGTGGCCACTGCTGAGTTTTCCAAATTTGCTGGCATATTGAGTACAGCACTTTCACAGCATCATCTTTCAGGATTTGAAAGAGCTCTACTGGAATGCCATCACCTCCACTAGCTTTGTTCATAGTGATGCTTTCTAAGGCCCACTTGACTTCACATTCCAAGATGTCTGGCTCTAGGTAATTGATCACACCATCATGATTATCTGAGTCATGAAACTCTTTTTTGTACAGTTCTTCTGTGTATTCTTGCCACCTCTTCCTAATATCTTCTGCTTCTGTTAGGTCCATACCAGTTCTGTCCTATATTGTGCTCATTGTTTAATTAAATGTTCCCTTGGTATCTCTAATTTACTTGAAGAAATCTCTAGTCTTTGCCATTCTATTGTTTTTCTTTATTTCTTTGCACTGATCACTGACAAAGGCTTTCTTATCTCCCTTACTATTCTTTCAGTTCAGTTCAGTTGCTCAGTAGTGTCTGACTTTTGGTGACCCCATGGATTGCAGCATGCTAGGTCACCCTGTCCATTGCGAACTCTTGGAATTTACTCAAACTCGTGTCCATTGAGTCAGTGATGGCATCTAGCATCTCATTCTCTGTCGTCCCCTTTTACTCCTGCCTTCAATCTTTCCCAGCCCCAAGGTCTTTTCCAATGAATCCATTCTTCTCATAAGATGGCCAAAGTATTGGGGTTTCAGCTTCAGCATCAATCTTTCCAATGAACACCCAGGACTGATTTCCTTCAGGATGGACTGGTTGAATCTCCCTGAAGTCCAAGGGACTCTCAAGAGTCTTCTCCAACACCACAGTTCAAAAACAAAAGATCTTCATGACCCTGATAATCACAATGGTGTGATCACTCACCTAGAGCCAGACATCCTGGAATGTGAAGTGAAAAGGGCCTTAGGAAGCATCACTATGAACAAAGCTAATGGAGGTGATGGAATTCCAATTAAGCTCTTTCAAATCCGAAACGATGATATGGAGTAAGTGCTGCATTCAATATGCCAGCAAATCTGGAAAATTCATCAGTGGTCACAGGACTGAAAAAAGTCAGTTTTCATTCCAATCCCAAAAAAAGGCAATGCCAAAGAATGTTAAACTACCACACAGTTGCAATCATCTAACATGCTAGTAAAGTAATCCTAAAAATTCTTCAAGTCGGGCTTCAACAGTACGTGAACAGTGAACTTCCAGATGTTCAAGCTAGATTTAGAAAAGGAAGAGGAAGCAGAGATCAGTTTGACAAAATCTGTTGGATCAGCAAAAAAGCAAGAGAGTTCCAGAAAAACATCTACTACTGCTTTATGGACTACGCTAAAGCCTTTGACTCTGTGGATCACAACAAACTGTTGGAAATTCTGAAAGAGATGGGAATACCAGACCACCAGACCTGCCTTTTGTGACATCAGTATGCAGGTCAGGAAACAACAGTTAGATCTGGACATGGAACAACAGATTGGTTTCAAATAGGAAAAGGAATATGTCAAGGCTGTATATTGTCACCCTGCTTGTTTAACTTATATTCAGAGCACATCATGAGAAATGCTGGGCTGGATGAAGCACAAGCTGGAATCAAGACTGCTGGGAAAAATATCAATAACCTCAGATATAATTCTCCACTGATATCCAGTAGCATATTGGGCACCTACCAACCTGGGGAGTTCATCTTTCAGTGTCATACCCTTATGCCTTTTCATAGTGTTCATGGTAAGATACCAATCCAATAAACAAGGATGGGTGGGAAAAAAATCCACTACCTTTTTTTCCTTTAAGATTCCTGAGAAATATCTAGCTCCATTTGGAAAATTCAAAACAAATAGATAAAGTGCCAGTAACTTTTTTTAAACAAAATATTAGTTTAACCATGTTTAGAATTCCCAGAAACTTTTAGCTAAAATTTGAATTAACTCCCTGCATGGCACCTTTCATTGAAGTTTATAATAAAACAAGAGTTATCCGTGGCCAAAGGACCCACAAGACTCTAGTTTTCTCCAGAATAAACTCTCATGTATTTTTATATGTGTCATAAGATTGGGTCATATGTTACACATTACCTAAGCTTGTCTGAAGGTAGACAACATAAGCATATAAATTAAAAGGGAAATCAAAATATCTGCATCTGTAACTGAACATGGAACAACAGACTGGTTCCAAATAGGAAAAGGAGTACGTCAAAGCTGAATATTGTCACCCTGCTTATTTAACTTCTATGCAGAGTACATCATGAGAAACGCTGGGCTGGATGAAGCACAAGCTGGAATCAAGATTGCCAGGAAAAATATCAATAACCTCAGATATGCAGAAGACACCTCCCTCATGGCAGAAAGTGAAGATGAACTAAAGAGCCTCTTGATGAAAGTGAAAGAGGAGAGTGAAAAAGTTGGCCTAAAGCTCAACATCCAGAAAACGAAGACCATGGCAGCTGGTCCCACCACTTTATGACAAATAGATGGGAAACAGTGGAAACAGTGTCAGACTTTATTTTTCTGGACTTCAAAATCACTGCAGATGGTGATTGCAGCCATGAAATTAAAAGACGCTTACTTCCTGGAAGGAAAGTTATGACCAACCTAGATAGCATATTCAAAAGCAGAGACATTACTTTGCCGACTAAGGTCCATTTAGTCAAGGCTATGGTTTTTCCAGTAGTCATGTATGGATGTGAGATTTGGACTGTGAAGAAAACTGAGCACCGAAGAATTGATGCTTTTGAAGTGTGGTGTTGGAGAAGACTCTTGAGAGTCCCTTGGACTGCAAGGAGACCCAACTAGTCCATTCTGAAGGAGATCAACCATGGAATTTCTTTGGAAGGACTGATGCTAAAGCTGAAGCTCCAATACTTTGGCCACCTCACGCAGAGTTGACTCATTGGAAAAGACTCTGATGTTGGGACGGATTGGGGGCAGAAGGAGAAGGGGACGACAGAGGATGAGATGGCTGAATGGCATCACCGACTCAATGGACATGAGTTGGGTGAACTCCGGGAGTTGGTGATGGACAGGGAGGGCTGGTGTGCTGCAATTCTTGGGGTCGCAAAGAGTCGGACATGACTGGGCGACTGAACTGAACTGAACTGAAGACATACTGAGAAAATAACTGGTACAATTGTCAAAAGTTAGTTATTAGTTATCCCCAAAATAGGTCCTTATGATTTCTGTTGAAATATAAGGCTTAACAGATAAATAAGAAAATGTTGGATAATATGAATGTAGTACTTATACAAAATGTTTCTTTTTTGTAAAGCTTTCACAAAATGTTTCAAATTTAATTTTAAATATTGTTTCATTATAATTTAGATTTGAATGGATTCTTCAAATATTTACAAAACCTTTTTATAAATGCTTTCTCATAGAAAGGTGGATATCAAAATGTTCAGTAGCATGCAAAAATATTCAGGTACAATAATATATCATATTCACCTTGTTTGTAACTTCCCTATACTTTTCATTTTCTCTTGTCTCCTTCAAAAGTTATTAATATCTGCTTTATATGTGAATATTTTCACATTGCTTTAATTTCTAACAACATTCCAGCTATCTACACCTTATCTGTGCATAAATCCCAAAACACTGAGATGAGACCTCACTCTCAGCTTCATTGCATAATAATATGTAGCTTTGAGCAATGTGGAAATGTTCTTTTCCCTGTCCTGGCAAAAGGTCACTCCTTCTAAATTAATATTCAACAGGTACTTTTTCTTTTTTATTTCATTCCAAACTGTACTATTGGCTGTTGGTTTCTGGGTCTTTGGATTGTTTCTCTACAATGTGTTGAATTTATATCTCTACTTTAACATCTTCTTCCAAATCTCTATCACAAATTACAGTAAAACATCTTAGAAAACAAGTTCACTGATTGAGTCAAATTCAGAGACATTCAGTAACACATTCACATTTGTTTAATAACCTCATCCTCATTCCTAATCCATGATTTTAATTAAACTCTGTGCTTTTATTTCTAGGCTTACATCTTCAATGTAATCTTCCTGAATTCAGACTGAGTGTCTGCCCAAGTCAAATGATACTTATAAGAATTTTTAGGCAAAAGTAATGAATCAGTGCAACCATGGAGTACAGTGTTCAGATCCTCATATGAGATATTATTCCACAAAGAGAAATTTATGGAATATGTTCTCATTTATGTCATTTAATTGAAAGTATTATGAAAAAGAAATTGGTGTGAGGTCTCTGACAAGAATATTTGATTCAAGTATCATATATTTAACATTTGATAAGAAGATAGATCTTATGTTAAATGTTGTTACACTAATAATAATAATAATAATAATAGGAGCAGGAGGAGCCTTAGGAGGTGATGGATATGTTTATGGACTTAATGGTGGTAATGTTTCCATTGATGCATGTTTATCTCCACACTCATCACGTTGTGCACATTAAATATATACAGCTTTGAAACAGATGTAAATTTAGCCATCTCTGTGCATATTTACATTTTTCTTCCACATACCACATTTGCCTATGTGTTTTAGTGTTAATTGAATAAAGGAAAAGTAAAACAAAATGTCCTACATATTTAACACATTGCTTTCAAATACTAAAAAGAAACTTAAACTGGATAATATATGTATATATATAAACAAAACCAAAAGTATAACAAAATAATACAAAATTCCTTTAAGTATCCCTATTACTTTAGTGGCTTCCCAGGTGGCCCAGTGGTAAAGCATCCACCTGCAAATGCTGGAAGCACAGGAGGCTGGGGTTCAATCCCTGGTCTGGGAAGGCCCCTGGTGGAAGAAATGGCAACCCACTCCAGTATTCTTGCCTGGAGAATCCCATGGACAGAGAAGCCTGCCAGGCTACAGTCAATAGGGTCACAAAGAGTCAGACCCAACTGAGCACACACACACACATTTCTTTAGTGACAGCTTTGAAAGTTCACTATGGACAGTTCTCAAGAAGATTCAGGGCTCCTCGGCCCTTAAGTTTCTCAACAAACATCAATGTGCTTCAGCTTCCAATAAGACCATTCATTATCTCTGATCAATTTGTGAGCATTTACTCATTCTCTAAACACCAAACTAACTACTAACTTATTTTTATGGGTGTTTATCACAAATTTTGATATCTATTATGGTTGTAATGGATTATTTTAGCAAATTTGGTCTTCTGAGATCTGGAATTTGATCTCTGCTCCTAGTTACTAAAGGACCCAGGAAATTGATATTATGTCAAAATTGATATTTTGGTCTAATTCAGGTAGGAATAAAACATTGAAAAAACCAATAGACAATGGAGTATTACTCAGCTATTAACAAGGATACATTTGAATCAGTTCTAATGAGATGGATGAAACTGGAGCCGATTATACAGAGTGAAATAAACCAGAAAGAAAAACACCAATACAGTATACTAACACATATATATGGAATTTAGAAAGATGGTAATGATGACCTTGTATGCAAGACAGCAAAAGAGACACAGATGTGTAGAGCAGACTTTTGGACTCTGAGGGAGAGGGAAAGGGTGGGATGATTTGGGAGAATGGCATTGAAACATGTATACTATCATGTAAGAAATGAATCGCCAGTCTGTGTTTGATGCAGGATGCAGGATGCTTGGAGCTGGTGCACGGGGATGATCCAGAGGGATGATGTGGGGTGCAAGGTGGGAGGGGGTGTTCATGTTTGGGAGCTCATGTATACCCGTGGTGGATTCATGTCAATGTATGCCAAAACCAATACAGTATTGCAAAGTAAAATAAAGTAAAAATAAAAATTTAAATAAAAAAATAAAATTTAAAAAAGACATTGTAAATTAAAAAAAAATAAATGTCAGAAAAAAAAATAGAGGTAAGATAACAAAAATTATGTAGATTTTTACATATATGTCCAATCTATGTGCACTTCAAATATAGTCTTTAATTGATGTCCTCTTACCTTGCTTTTTCATATTCCCTGAAGTTCTTTTCCAGTTCTATAAGGTCATTGGCTCCCCATTCATGGATTTCCTTTTCCCCTTCTGCTATAATGTGTGTTTGTATAATCAGTCATGTCTGATATTTGAGACTGCATGGACTGTAGAGTTTTCAATTTCACAGGGAGGGTGGGGCCTTAGCCCTTCAGAATTTTCAGTGAACTGGTGGATTGAAAGTTATTCTGAAATTTTCTGCCCTACATTTCAAATTTTTATTTCTTTACCCCTTGTGCCTACCAGTACCAACAAGCTATCCCTTTCTTTCCCAGGAGAATATTTTCTCAATTTTTTTTTTTTTTTTTACTTTTTAGTAACAGCTGCTTTTGAATTAAAGTTGCAATTTAAGTTTTAATCCATCTGCAGTATATGAATGAACCAAATATAATAGAATTTTAAAGACACATAGATGCAAAATAAATAAAAATAAACCTACTAGACTTGGAAACTAGTTGCTGGAAAGCTCATGTACTCATATGGTATCTATTTTCTTCATATTTCTTAAGAGATATGAAATTTGGGGAATGCCAATCAGGATTCAGTACAGCAAATACAAACCTAGAATGATTTTAAGCAGAGAGTAAATTAATGTTTATCAAACCACTACAGGAGCTAGAGAAACTGCCTGAGCTGGGCATTCACAAGTTACTAACTAGCCATTGCAGAACTCACTCAGTGAAGAATCACAGGCTGCTAATGGAATACAAGTATCAGTACACAACCTTAGTTTAGATATAGTACTCCAGAAGTCAGGAAAACACCACCATTGTAACTGCCTAGAATCAAGGTGTCTTTGCTGTTGCAACTACCTCTCCCTCAAATGGAAAAAAAAAAAACAAACAAACAAAAAAAAAAACCAGAAACAAGACATGGATGTCAACTTCAGAAAAAACAAAAACACAAAAAGGCCAAAGCAACGTCTCTACAGATAATTATGGTGCATACAGTTATTTGAGCCTGACCTTTATCCATAGTGGGCTTCCCTGGTGGCTCAGAGGTTAAAGTGTCTGCCTGGAATACAGGAGACTTGGGTTCGATCCCTGAGTTGGGAAGATCCCCTGGAGAAGGAAATGGCAACCCACTCCAGTACTCTTGCCTGGAGAATTCCATGGAGGGAGGAGCCTGGTAGGCTACAGTCCATGGGGTCGCAAAGAGTCAGTACAGTACTGAGCGACTTCACTTTCACTTTCACTTTATCCATAGTACCAGTTATAAGGGCTTCCCTGGTGACTAAGATGGTAAAGTATCCACCTGCAGTGCAGGAGACCCTGGTTCAATCCCTGGGTCAGGAAGATCCCCTGGAGAAAGGAATGGCGACCCACTCCAGTATTTTTGCCTGGGAAATCTCACGGACAGAGGAGCCTGGTGGACTACCGACCATGGGGTCATAAAGAGTCAGAGGCGACTAACACTTTCACTTTTCAGCTATAAAGGACTTTCAAAACTGTTGATCTTTTTGATTTTTGCATTGTAGACTCATAACAAGGGGATATGACAGAATGTCAAATGCTTAATTACCCTGTTGTAGACAATATATAAGACAAAGATTACTAAAATGATTGGGCAGACAGAAATCATAATGACTGTCTTAATTAATGTGGGAGAAGATCCATTAGAAATATGGAATTCCTGAATAAAAGTTAACGGGACATCTAAGAGAAGGGAAAATAAATCTACATAATGTACTACTTTTTAATATATTGACTTCATAACAGCATTTATAAACTAATGTGTCCATAACCTAGGTGGTTCTGGAAACTACAAAAGAATCTTAGGTATAGGGTCAAGATGGGATTTCAGTTTTCAGGGAAAACTCATTGCACATAAATTTTTAAAAATAGTGGTTTCGTTTATGCTAAGATTGAGGAGCAACTATGGAGAACCTTGAAGGAATCTAAAGGAAAAGTTCTTCATAAGAGGGCCACTTACAAGAGAAAGCAAAACTACTGTAGCTACCTATGATCCCAGTGACTTTTAGCAGGTAATTAATGTTTCAGATCCATCCTTTTAGTCCCAGTCCTTTGCAGATTTTGAATTAGTGGGAATTTAATAAATGATTGATGAATAAAAATGAATATTAAAATGATTTATTGAATCAACAAGAAACAACTGAATTATATTCACTCTACTATAAAATGAGTCAGAAAAGTGTGTCATAAGTTATTGAAAGATTTCTAACAGAACAGTTATAATGAAAGCTTCTGTTAGTTAGTAACCGGGAGAATTTCATTTGGATAATTCATGTTTGTGAAATAGCGTATTCACCATGATGCCAGGTAAATGAAGCAGAATTATTGTATTAATTTCAGATAAACATTCTGAACTTAATAAAAGAAAGTTTATAGTTGTTCTGTTTCTTCTGTTTCAGTATCAAAGCTTTATGTTTTGTTCACACTTTCTCATAAACAAAAGGTGAATTGAGGTAATAATATGGAACTTGTTACCTTAAATTATTTATGATTAAATGAGTAAAATAAACATCAAACCTCACATTATTTAAAATACTTTATCCCAGAGATGGTAAATTCAAATATTTATTTATTATTTTTATAGTCCTAAAATGTACTGCACCCTGAACATTGTATGTTACTGCTAAGACTTAAGCTAGGAATGATAATGGCAAGCTTAGTTTTCTTCTCACACAGTAGAACTCTAAATAGATCTGTGAAATCATTAAAAAATTTTAAGCTACTATCCTCTAGAAGTGAAATAAAATTTACAGTAATTATAATCTATATGATTTGCAATTTTCAGTATATTTCTGAGAAAGGGTAATTGATTTTTATATACTCTTTTGATATTCATAAGGATATAGTCTAGATGAAACCTAAAAGCTAGGTTTGGCCATTATGTGTGTGTGTGTGTGTGTGTGTGTGTGTGTGTGTGTGTTAGTCATTCATTCATGTCCAATTCTTTGCAACCCCATGGACTGTAGCTCCAGGGGAGAATACTGGAGTGAGTTGCCTTTCCCTTTTCTAGAGGATCTTCCCAGCCCAGGGATCAAACCTGGGGCTTCTGCACTGCAGGCAGATTCTTTACCATCTGAGCCAACAGGGATGCCGTTGGCCATTAAATCTGTTTTATATTATACACATGATATATGATATTCAACTTAACCAAATCCTTTCTTATTAGTTAGTTGATTGAATACTTAACTAATATATATTATATATGTACTATGTGCTTAGTTGCTCAGTCATGTCTGATTTCTTGTGACCCTGTGTACTGTAGCCTGCCAGGCTCCTCTGTCCATGGGGATTCTCCAGGCAAGAATACTGGAGTGGGTTGCCATGTCCTCCTCCAGGGGATCTTCCCAACTCAGGGATCAAACCCAGGTCTCCTACATTGCAAGTGGATCTGTTACTGTCTGAGCCACCAGGGAAGCTCATATTATGTATCTGTGTGTGTGTGTGTGTGTGTATATATATATATGCTTATATGATATGAAGCATATGTTATAACCTGAAGGAAACTAAGAATATATTAGAGAACAAGAAACAAACAAACAAACAAAAAAAGCCTACACAACCCAATGTGTTCTCATAGATATGATAGTGAAATGTGTGGTATCAAATTGAGAAAAAAATAATGCTAGATCACAGGGTTTACAGCTCTGAAACTCAAAGTGTTGAACATCATATTTATGGTTAGATATTATCAGAAATTTCAGTAAACATTAAAATTTATTTGAAATAAACATACAGATATAGTTATTTAACAGAGAAGACATAGTTTTCACATTCCTCATAGCTATTCATTTTAAAGATGATTTTCTTGTCACCAAATGCACAATGCATAAGAAATGCTTAATAGTAGACTAGCTGTGCTACCTTTAAGTAGGAAAAATATTTTGAAAAAAATTACATTTAGATGAGTAGATATATTGACTAACTAATATGTGCTTTACATATACTAACCTTTCCTTTCATGATTTTCATTTGGCAAAAGAGCCTTTCCTTATGATACACAGTGTTTATGAAACTTTTTAATCAATAAGTAGTCCTACTCTCTTTCCCACTGAGGAGCATCAGTTCTATCAGAGGCACTCAAAGTAGGAATTTGCTATGCTCTTAACACTTAGGTGAATACTGCTTATGCTGCTAAGTCACTTCAGTCGTGTCCAGCAACCCTCTAGGCTCCCTGGTCCCTGGGATTCTCCACACAAGAACACTGGAATGGGTTGCCATTTCCTTCTCCAATGCATGAAAGTGAAAAGTGAAAGTGAAGTCACTCAGTCGTGTCTGACTCTTTGTTGCCCCATGGACTGCAGCCTACCAGGCTCCTTCATCCATGGGATTTTCTAGGCAAGAGTACTGGAATGGGTTGCCATTGACTTCTCTGACTTAGGTGAATGGTCCTCTATTAAAACCTGTTAATTTCTTAAGATACATTTGATATGTTTCCAACCAATCTCTTTTGGCTTCAGTTGGACAAAACTGGTTTCTGTGGCTTGCAAGCATATTAACTGATGCAATTAAAGATCTAGAAAAATGATCGAGTACAATAGTCTACATAAATTTTACATGGTCGCTTACTTCTGTAGTTTATTGTTGATATAGTTTATTGTTGATAGGTGGACTTGGAACTTAAGAAAGTACATTAAAAAGTGTTCAAGTTCTGTGCTGATACTATGATTATCCTAATACAATATTTCAAATTGAATTAGGTTATTCCTACTATTACACTTTAAAGCATAATTCTGGCATATTGTTTTAGTGAATATTGTATATATAAGAGTTCATTTCAGACAACACAAATAATCACATTCTTACTTTGGGGAGTTATTATCAACATTACTCTCAAACTGTATAAACAGAAGTTGGTTATATACATAATATTTAACTGACCCTCTTAAATATATATTTATATATTTTTGAACATTACATTTATTTATCTGCTTATCCTTTAATTGCATGATATTTAAAAAGTTAACTATTTCAAGTAGAAATAAACTTACCCAAAGAAGTACAGTGAATCTTATTTTTTCTTTTTGGTAACTTTTCTATTTCTTTACTACTCTCTTTTCTGTTGGACTTTTCACTTTAAGTTTACATTCATATCAATATAATACTGTTTGTTAAAGATTTCATATCTTTTCCTACCACATAGTTGTCATGTCATTTTTGACAAGTTACTTCACCTCAGTAAGTCTCAGTTGTTTTATATATAAAATCAAATTATTTATAATATGTATTTCTAATTCTTGATGAATAATTAGAAAATTTACCTGAAGAATTTGTTTCAGCTGACTGATGCAAATTAAGAATTAAATTAGCTTTAGTTATTCCTCCTATGTGGATTTTTTAATTATAATAATAATATGATAAGTGATGTTTTTAAGTGAATAAAAATGTAGATATATGAGAATGCATTGAAATAATTCTCTGGTTGCCTGGTGTCCAAATAAAATATATTTTGAGTGCCCCAAACTTTTGAATCTTCCTGTAAGATGATTGAAAAGATAGTAAAGATTATACACTATATTGGAAAAACTGCCTAAGAAAATAATTTTTTTCTGACCACATATGTGACTTATTTACAGAAAATTGTATGTGAATGATGTTAAAGAGAAATGAGAGCTGGATTTAATTTAATGGCATATATTTCAATAGAATATATAGTCATGATGGTACACATCTGCATAATCTCTTTCCCAATTCCTTAAATAATGGGCTACTTTGTAGATAAACTTTAGGAATATAATAGCATCTTCCACTATCAGGGCATTATAGAATGGAATATACCTAATTCTTATACCTATGTGCCAAATGTTTACAAGACCCACAAATAGAAAACATTAGGATTGGTTAGATTTATACTTTAAAACACAGCTTTATTAATTCTTTGACATGAACTAAACTTAGATAAAATTTTAGTTTCACATAGTTCCTATTGTCACCTTTGAATAAAAGCAAGCAAACAAAATTAGATTCAATAGCCCCTCAAAAAAAAAAAAATCCATGAGTAAGAGAAGTACATTTTGTCACCTTTGAATAAAAACAAGCAAACAAAATTAGATTCAATAGCCCCTCAAAAAAAAAAAAAAATCCATGAGTAAGAGAAGTACATTTCTGTTTTTCTTTTTTAGTTACCATTGTCATGCACTAGACTAACTGCCCAATTTGGAGAAAAGAAAAATATATATGGCCTTCAATTGTTTACTGCTAAATCAGTTCATACAGACGTTTCTAGTTCAGTTTAGTCATTTCAACTTAGAGTTCATCACACACAAAATACACTAAACTAGATTCAAATCATAAAGTGATCATACAGTTTTATGTCTGTTTTCTCATAATACTTCACTTGGACAATGTGACCTTTCCTATTTTCACTTCATTCCTTCAATTATCCAAAATACATGTGTGACTGAACCAGGAGAAAATCTCTTTTTGAGTAATAGTTCCAAAATAAAAGTGGAATTAGTGTTTGGGTACTTAAGAATGCTGAAGTGCACTTTAAGAGTTAATCATTCATTTAAACATATTAATTGTGTTATCTGTAAGAAGAAATGCTAATACATCCAGTGTACAAAGAGCTGTACATAATAAAAAGCTAACAACCTTCAGGGTATCCATCCACCATAAAACTAATTTCACACCTAGTCTATTATGTAATGTGCTATGAAAATAGTCTTTGCTTCAAGATATTACAACTAGCTTGCATGTACAAATTTGGTTCTTTTCTTTGAAGTAAAAGTTGCACACACAGTAATAATCAAATTCTTAAATCGATCCATAAATTCATTCTTAGTTTATGCATCTAGAAAATCTGTTTCTTGAATAATTCAATCATAAGTAAGTAAATAAAGGCAGGAAGTTAAACATTTGTCATAATTAATGTGGCAATGTTACTGTACCAACATTTTATCCTTTTAGCAATATTTCCTTCTAGCAATTTCTAGCTGGAATGCCTTACAAAATTATTTGCAGTAGAAATGTTATCTTATATTGACCGTATGCAGAGTGACACTGAAGGATACTCAAGTAACCTAGAACATCATTTTTCAAAATACATATTTTAATTTTTAATTTATTTTTATTTTACTTTTAAATTGAAATACAGCTTAGTTACCATGTTTCAGGTATACAACAACATGATTCAGTTATGTATTTCTGATGCTTTTTCATGATAGGTTATTGCAAGGTACTGAATATAGTTCCCTGTGCTATATAGTAGGTCCTGTTGTTTACTTTTTATACAGTAGTGTGCATCTGTTAATCCTAAACTTCTAATTTATCTCCCCCTTTCCCCTTTGGTAGCCATAAGTTTGCTTTCAATATCTGTGAGTCTATTTCTGTTTGTAAATAAGTTCTTTTGTATCATTATTATTATTATTATTTTTGGATTCCACATATCCAAAGTGATATTGTATATTTACCTTCACTGTGTGACTTACTTCACTTAGTATAATAATCTCTTGGTCTATCCATGTTGCTGCAAATGGCATCATTTCATTCCATTTTATGGCTGAGTAATAATCCATTTTATGTATATGTCATATCTTCTTTATTCATTCTTCTTTCAATGGATTCAGGTTGCTTCCATGTCTTGGTTATTGCAAATAATGCTGCTATGAACATTGTGGTGCATATATCTTTTTGAATTAGAATTTTCATATTTTCCAGAGATAAGAACCTTCATACTGTTTCCATAGTTGCTGTATCAATTTACATCCCACCCATTATGTGGGATTTTTTCCTTTTCACCATACCTTCTGTAGTAGTTAATGTTTGTAGACTTTTTGATGATGGCCATTCTGACCAGTGTGAAGCAACCCAAGGTAATCTACAGATTCAATGCAACCTCTATCAAATTGCCACAGACATTTTTCTCAGAAGTGGAGCAAAAAGAAACAAAAAATTAAATTTTTACAGAAACACAAAAGACACTGAATAGCTGAAACAATTATGAGAAAGCAGAACAGAGCTGGAGAAAAAAGCTTCCTGACTCCAAACTTTACTACAAAGCTACAATAATCAAAAGAGTATGGTACTGCACCAAAAAAAGACACATAAATCAATAGAACAAGATAGAAAGCCTAGAAATAAACTTATGTGTTTATGGTCAGTTAGCCTATGACAGGGCTTCCCTGGTGGCTCAAATGGTAAAGAATCTACCTGCAGTGTGGGAGACCTGGGCGTGATGCCTATGTCGGGAAGATTCCCTGGAGGGCAGCATGGCAACCCACTCCAATATTCTTGCCTGGAGAATCCTCATGGACAGAGGAGCCTGGTGGACTACATGCAGTCCATGAGGTCACAAAGAGTTGGACATGACTGAGTGACTTAGCACAACACAACAATCTATGACAAAGGAGGCAAAAATATACACAGATAAAAAACAGATTCTTCAACAAGTGGTGCTGCGAAAACTGGACAGCTACACGTAAAATAAAATTTGAACATTCTCTAACACCATATATGAAAATAAATTAAAAATAGATTAAATACCTAAATGTAAGCCTGGTTACTATAAAACTCCCAGAGGAAAACATAGGCAGAACACTCTTTGACATAAATTGCAGAAATACTTTTTTGGAACTGTTTGCTAGAGTAATGGAAATAAAAACAATAATAAGCAAATGGGACCTAATTAAACTTAAAAGATATTGCATAGTGAATGAAACCATAAATAAAATGAAATGACAACTTATGGACTGGGAGGAAATACTTGCAAACAATGCTACCAAAAAGGGATTAATTTCTAAAATATGCAAACAACTAGTAAAGCTAAATGTAAAAAAGAAAAACAGAACAAAAACAAACCACCACCATCACCAAATGAACAGAAGACCTATATAGACATTTCTCCAAAGAAGACATACAGATGGCCAATAGGCATGTGAAAAGATGCTCGACATCACTAATTGTTGTTCAGTCTCTCAATCATGCCAAATCTTTGAGACCCCATGGACTGCGGCATGCCAGGCTTCCAAGCCATTCACTATCTCCTGGAGTTTTCAAATTCATTTCCATTGAGTTGATGATGCCATTCAACCATCTCATCCTCTGTCACTCCCTTCTCCTGCCTTCAATCTTTCCAAGAATCAGAGTATGTTCCAATGATCTGGCTCTTTGCACCAGGTGGCCAAAGGAATGGAGCTTCAGCATCAGTCTTTTCAATGAATATTCACGGTTGATTTCCTTTAGGATTGCCTGGTCTGAAATCCTTGTTGTCTAAGGGACTCTCAAGAGTCTTCACCAGTAGCACAGCTTGAAATCCTCAATTTCCTGTGCTCAGCCTTCTTTATGGTACAACTCACATCTATCTGTACAAGACTATTGGGAGAACCATAGCTCTAACTATATGAACCTTGTAGGCAAAGTAATGTCTCTGGCTTTTAATACACTGTCTAGTTTTGTCATAGCTTTTCTTCCAAGTAGCAAGAATTTATTTAATCTTATGGCTGCAGTGATTTTGGAGCCCAAGAAAATAAAGTCTGTCTCTGTTTCCATTTTCTCCCCATCTACTTACTTACCATGAAGTGATCGGATCAGATGCCATGATCTTCGTTTTTTGAATGTTGAATTTTAAGTCAGGTTTTTCACTCTCGTCTTTCACCTTCATCAAGAGGCTCTTTAGTTCCTGTTCACTTTCTGCCATTAGTATGGTGGCATATGTATATCTGAGGTTATTGATATTTCTCCCGTCAATCTTAAATCCAGTTTGTGAGTTAACCAACCAGACATTTTACCTGATGTATTCTGTATAGAAATTAAATAAGCAGGGTGACAATATACAACCTTGATGTACACCTTTCTTTTCCCAATTTTTGAAACAGATGTACACCTTTCCTTTGCCAATTTTTGAAACAGATAGTTCCATGTTCAGTTGTAACTGTTGCTTCTTGACTTGAATACAGGTTTCTCAGGAGGCAGTTAAGGTGGTCTGGTATTCCCATCTCTAAAATTTTCCACAGTTTGTTGTGATCCACACAATCAAAGGCTTTTGCATACTCAATGAAACAGAAGTAGATGCTTTTCTGGAATTCTCTTGCTTTGTCTATAATCTAACAGATGCTGGCTATTTGACATATGATTCCTCTGCCTTTTCTAAATCCAGTTTGTATGTTTAGAAGTTCTTGATTCATGTACTGTTGAAGCCTAGCTTGAAGGATTCTGAGCATTACATTGCTAATGTGAGAAATGAGCAAAATTGTGTGATTGTTTCTACATTCTTTGACTTTGCCCTTATTTGTATTTGTATGAAAATTAACCTTTTCCAGTCTTGTGGCCACTGCTGAGCTTTCCAAATTTGTTGACATACTGAGGGAAACACTATAACAGCATCATCTTTTAGGATTTGAAATAGCTCAGCTGGAATTCCATCACATCCACTAGCTTTGTTCATAGTAATGATTCCTAAGGCCCACTTGACTTCACACTCCAGGATGTCTGACTCTAGGTGAGGGACCATACCATCATGGATATCTGGGTCATTAAGATCTTTTTTGTACAGTTCTTCTGTGTATTCTTGCCACCTCTTTTTAATTTCTTCTGCTTCTGTTAGGTCCTTATCATTTCTGTCTTTTTTGTGCCCATCTTTTCATGAAATTTTCCCTTGGTATCTCTGATTTTCTTGAAGATATCTCCAGTCAACATTCAAAATAAACTAAGAGCATGACTTCTGGTCCAATCACTTCATGGCAAATAGATATGGAAACAATGTAAACAATGAAAGACTTTATTTTCTTGGGCTCCAAAATCACTGCAGATATGGCTACAGCCATGAAATTAAAAGACCACTTGCTCCTTGGAAGAAAAGCTATGACAAACCCAGAAGTGCATGTTGCTCGCTCAGTCATGTCTGACTCTTTGTGACCCCATGGACCATAGCCCACCAGGCCCTTCTGTCCATGGAATTCTCCAGGCAAGAATACTGAAATGGGTTGCCATTTCCTTCTCAGGGGATATTCCCAAACCTAGACAGCATACAAAAAGTGGAGACATTATTCTACCAACAAAGGTCCATCTAGTCAAAGCTATGGTTTTTCCAGTAGTCATGTATGGATGTGACCATAAAGAAAGCTGAGCTGTGAAGAATTGATGCTTTTGAATTATGGTGTTGGAGACGACTCTTGAGAGTCCCTTGGACTGTAAGGAGATGAAACCAGTCAACTCTAAAGGAAATCAAGCTTGAAAATTCATTGAAAGGACTGATGCTGAAGTTGAAGCTCCAATACTTTGGCCACTAATTCGAAGAACTGACTCATTAGAAAAGACCCTGACAATGGGGAAAGATTGAAGGCAAGAGGAGAAGGGGATGACAGAGGATGAGATGGTTGGATGGCATCACCAACTCAATTGACATGAGTTTAAACAAGCACTGAGAGTTGGTCATGGACAGGGAAGCCTGGCATGCTGCAGTCCAAGGGGTCTCAAATAGTTGGACATGACTGAGTGACTGAACTGAACTGAATTGAGGCTTTCCTATTCTATTTTTTTTTTCCTCTCTTTCTTTGCATTGTCTGCTTTAGAAGGCTTTCTTATCTCTCCTTGCTCTTCCTTGAAACTTGACATTCAGTTGGATATATGTTTCTCTTTCTCCTCTGCGTTTTGTTTCTTTTTTGTCAGATATTTGTAAGGCCTCCTCAGACAACCATTTTGCCTGCTTGCATCTCTTTTTCAATTGTTTTTATGACCACTTCCTGTAGAAAATTATGAACCTCCATCTATAGTTCTTCTGACACTCTATATCAGATCTAATCCTTTGAATCTATTTTTTTTTAAATTTCCAATGTGTAATCATAAGGAAAAATCATGTTCAAAAAAGGTCTTCATGACCCAGATAATCATGATGGTGTGATCACTCACCTAGAGCCAGACATCCTGGAATGTGAAGTTAAGTTGGCCTTAAGATGCATCACTATGAACAAAGCTAGTGGAGGTGATGGAATTGCAGTTGAGCTCTTTCAAATCCTAATAGATGATGTTGTGAAAGTGCTGCACTCAATATGCCAGCAAATTTGGAAAACCCAGCAGTGACCATGAAACTGGAAAAGGTCAGTTTTCATTCTAATTCCAAAGAAAGACAATGCCAAAGAATGTTCAAACTACCGCACAATTGCACTCAATTCACACACTAGCAAAGTAATGCTCAAAATTCTCCAAGCCAGGCTTCAGCAATACAGGAACCGTGAAGTTTCAGATGTTCAAGCTGGATTTAGAAAAGTCAGAGGAAGCAGAGATCAAATTGCCAACATTCACTGGGTCACTGAGAAAGAAAGAGAGTTCCAGAAAAACATCTGCTTTATGTACTATGCCAAAGCCTTTGACTGTGTGGATCAGCATAAACTGTGGAAAATTCTGAAAGAGATGAGACTATCAGACCACCTCACCTGCCTCTTGAGAAACCTGTATGCAGGCCAAGAAGTAACAGTTATAACTGGACATGGAACAACAGACTGGTTGCAAATAGGAAAAGGAGTAAGTCAAGGCTGTATATTGTCTCCCTACTTATTTAACTTATATGCAGAGTACATTATGAGAAACGCTGGGCTGGATGAAGCACAAGCTGGAATTAAGATTGTGTGGAGAAATATTAATCACCCCAGATATGCAGATAATACCACCCTCATGGCAGAAAGTAAAGAAGAACTAAAGAGCCTCTTGATGAAAGTGAAAGAGGAGAGTGAAAAAGTTGGCTTAATGCTCAGCATTCAGAAAACAAAGATCATGGCATCTGGTCCCATCACTTCATGGGAAATAGATGGGGAAACAGTGGAAACAGTACCTGACTTTATTTTTGGGGGCTCCAAAGTCACTGCAGATGGTGACTACAGCCACGAAATTAAAAGATGCTTACTCCTAGGAAGGAAAGTTATGACCAACCTAGACCACATATTTTAAAGCAGAAACATTACTTTGCCAACAAAGGTCATCTAGTCAAGGCTATGGTTTTTCCAGTAGTCATGTATGGATGTGAGAATTGGACTTTAAAGAAAACTGAGCACTGAAGAATTGATGCTTTTGAACTGTGGTTTGGAGAAGACTTTTGAGAGTCCCTTGGACTACAAGAAGATCCCTTGGACTACAAGAAGATCCAACCAGTCCATCCTAAAGGAGATCAGTCCTGGGTGTTCACTGAAAGGACTGATGTTGAAGCTGAAACTCCAATACTTCGGCCACCTGATGAGAAGAACTGACTCATTTGAAAAAACCCTGGTGCTGGGAAAGATTGAGTGCAGGAGAAGAAGGCGGCAACAGAGGATAAAATTGTTGGATGTCATCACCAACTCAATGGATATGAGTTTGAGTAAATTTCAGGAGTTAGTCATGGACAGGGAGGCGTGACATGCTGCAGTCCATCGGATCACAAAGAGTCAGACATGACTGAGAGACTGACCTGAACTTAACTGAATCATAAGGGATTTGATTTAGATCATACCTAAATGGCCGGAGAAGGCAATGACACCCCACTCCAGTACCCTTGCCTGGAAAATCCCATGGAAGGAGGAGCCTGGTAGGCTGCAGCCTATGGGGTCGTGAAGAGTTGGACATGACTGAGCGACTTCACTTTCACTTTTCACTTTCATGCATTGGAGAAGGAAATGGCAACCCACTCCAGTGTTCTTGCCTGGAGAGTCCCATTGACAGCGGAGCCTGGTGGGCTGCTGTCTATGGGGTCGCACAGAGTTGGACACGACTGAAGCAACTTAGCAGCATACCTAAATGGCCTAGTGGTTTTTCCTATTTTCTTCTATTTAAGTTTGAATGTTGCTGTAAGGAGCCTATGATCTGAGCCACAGTCAGCTCCAGGTCTTGTTTTTGCTATCTGTGTACAGTTTCTCCATCTTCAGCTGCAAAGAATATAATCAATCTGATTTCAGTATCGACCATCTTGTGATTGTTATGTGTTGAGTCATCACTATGTTGTTGGAACAAGGTGTTTACCTTGACCAGTCTGTTCTCCTGGCAAATTTCACTAATTGTTAGAGAAATGCAAATCAAAATATATTTTTTATTTTTATTTATTTATTTGTTTTAATGTTCAATTCCTTTTTATTTTTTTAGTAGCTAATATTTGAGCATTTATTGTATTCTAGTTTTTTTTAATTAATTAGTTAATTAATTTTTTTTTAATTTTAATTTTTACTTTATTTTACTTTACAATACTGTATTGGTTTTGCCATACAATGACATGAATCTGCCCTGGGTGTACATGAGTTCCCAATCATGAACCCCCCTCTCCCACCTCCCACCCCATCTCTCTGGATCGTCCCCGGGAAGAGATGAAAGTTAAATACAAATAGCAGAAACATCATATCACTTAAGATTTTTTCCTTGCATATCATTATTCATTATTAGAATTTTATCCATCCTCATGGCCGAGTGATAAAGAATTTGCCTCCCAATGAAGGAGACAGAGGTTCGATCCCTGGGTGGGAAGATCCCCTGGAGAAGGAACTAGCAACCCACTCCAGTATTCTTGCCTGAAAAAGAGAAGCCTGACAGGTTATAGTACATCAGGTCACAAAGAGTCAGACACAAGTTAGCAACTTGTGAATTAGTATTACATTTGCATTGGATTTGGTTAGTTAGCAATAATAAAGATTTTGTGTGTAATGTCACTAACATAGTTAGGTAACAAGTTTTATTTTTACATATCTACAGTTTACTGTGACAACAGAAAAAATAGGAAAAAATATAATGTCCTGTGAAATGGTATTGATAACTAAATATACTTCAGTAAGTACATGAATTTATGAACACAATATTTTTCTTGTATAAATGTTTTATGATTCTTTCATAATTAGATTTGCAGCCACAATCTATGAAAGAATATTTAGTATTAAGTAACATATAGGTTTTTTATCCATCAGTAAGACATTATATTAATTTTTTGTTGATTGATAATTGAATTTGGAAAAGGGGTAAATTTTATACTAATTAATAACAGGTTCATAATATTATGAAGAATATGTTTTAAACTTGATGATTTTATAGTGTATTAGCATAAAATGTTTCATCATTTTATGCTAATATATTATTGCAAATTGTTGATGATACTCAGATATTTGTGGTCTCCTTTAAAAGTTATTCAAATAAATAATTGGGTTAAATCATAATGTATTTTTGCTTTAAAAATAAAACCTGAATCTGAACGTCCAGAATCTAATCCTTTCCAATTTATATTTCTAATTAGATTTTTAAAATCAGGGAAAAAATCATTTAATTTGACAATACTTAACATATATATTAAATAGGAAGAGGTAAGCACATTTATTTAAAAGAAAATGTGTTGTTAATTTCAAACAATTTCTATGAACCATCTAATTATTTCTTTAGTAAAATCAGGTAGAATAATATTGAGGTAGGTAATTCTGACGACCACCTGCTAAGGCCAAGGAAAAGCTGAAATAAATAAATAAATAAATATATTTACACCTACATACTATCTAATACTCAATAAATTAGCAAAAACAAAAACAAATACAAGGCAAAATCTCACAAGAAGATGAAAAACTATAGATCAGGCAAGCATTTTGAAACCTATCCTCTCAATAAGCCTGTCAGTTCTCGAACAGATGTCTATTAGGATAATAATTGGTAAGGTGCTTTTGAGACAATCACAGACCCAAAACTTTTTTTAAAATTCTGAGAGAATATGTCAAAGAAGTAGGCTATCTTAATTTCTCTTATTTTAGGCTTGAACCCTGTGGTCTACACTTAAGAGATCAGCTATTGCTGGAAGTAGACAACCTGTGAAGGTAATTAATCTTCTTGATTTCTGTTATTCAAATAAAGATACCAAGGAACAAATATAAATGCTTTCTTGAGAAAAATTATATCATCCTATGTCTCTCATTATTTCTACACTTTCTTGTGTAGAGTTTTAGTCACTCAACCATTTTGAACTAGCCAAATGAACAATGGTTCAAATCGGGAGATAAAAGAGGCAATAGATACAAATAGACACTCACAACAGTTTCTGAAAATGTACTCTTCAGGCCCAGACTTCAAAGGAAGATCCACCACAAAGTAATAGAAATGCCATTACAAGGCACAGCAGAATAAAACTGCTGAAAAATGAAAACCCTGAAAAATCTCATGAATAACCAGGAAAAAAAGAAAAAATTATTTTCTTAGGAGCAATAATTAGACTTCCAGCTGCCACACAAATAATAGAAATTTTAAAAAAATGGAAGTCAGAACATAATGGAATGATTCACTCAAAATTTTAAAAAAAAATGAAATAGCCAAAATTTAAATATAAACTCAGTACAAAATATTTTATGATAATGTAAGTGGAAAAACTTTTAGAGAAGAGAAGTTTAGAGAATTTCCCACAAACAGGCGCAGACAAATAAACATTAACTGGTATAACATGTGAAAAAGAGTAATCTCCAGATGGTAGCACAGAGATGCAGAGAGAAATGATATATTTGAAGAAAGTAAGTATACTAATCTAAGACAATGTTAACTGGATAAAATAAGAAATGTGTATGTTAGAATTAAAACACTAAAATAATTGCATGCAATTTAAAAAGTGTAGTAAATGTAATTAAAAAAAATCTTTTAAAGACTTTGTGTTATTTAGGAAAAGGATAAAAGAACAAAATACAATTACAAATTGCTTAGCCAAGGAAGCATAATTTTTTGTTGTTTGTTGTTTGTTTTTTTGTTTTGACCATGCTGCATGGCATGTGTAATCTTAGTTCCCTGACCAGGAACTGAACCTGCAGCCTCTGAATTGGAAGTGCAGAGTCTTAACCATGGGACCACTAGGGAAGCCCCAGCATGATGTTATTTTTTCAGTAACATTAAAGAAAAGAAAAATTGAACACACACACCATAAAATTGTCAAGCTAATACAGGAGTAATTTAGAATAATAAAACATATCAAACCAAAAGAAAGACAGAGAAAAAGTATTTTTAAAGTAAGACAAATAAATCACCCCTAGTAAGTTGGTAGAATTTTGTTAATGTAATATGTGTGTGTGTGTATATATATATGTGTGTATATATATATATATATATATATGTATATATATATATATATATAATTTCAGTTCAGTTCAGTCGCTCAGTCGTGTCCGACTCTTTGTGACCCCATGAATCATAGCACGCCAGGCCTCCCTGTCCATCACCATCTCCCCAAGTTCACTCAGCCTCACGTCCATAGAGTCAGTGATTCCATCCAGCCATCTCATCCTCTGTCATCCCCTTCTCCTCCTGCCCCCAATCCCTCCCAGCATCAGAGTCTTTTCCAATGAGTCAACGCTTTGCATGAGGTGGTCAAAGTACTGGAGTTTCAGCTTTAGCATCAGTCCTTCCAAAGAAATCCCAGGGCTGATCTTCAGAATGGACTGGTTGGATCTCCTTGCAGTCCAAGGGACTCTCAAGAGTTCTCCAAGATAACAGTTCAAAAGGATCACTTCTTTGGGGCTCAGCTTTCTTCACAATTTCAACTCTCACATTCATACATGACCACAGGAAAAACCATAGCCTTGACAAGACAGACCTTAGTTGGCAAAGTAATGTCTCTGCTTTTGAATATGCTATCTAGGTTGGTCATAACTTTTCTTCCAAGGAGTAAGCGTCTTTTAATTTCATGGCTGCAATCACCATCTTCAGTGATTCTGGAGCCCCCAAAAATAAAGTCTGACACTGTTTCCCCATCTATTTCCCATGAAGTGATGGGACCAGATGCCATGATCTTCATTTTCTGAATGTTGAACTTTAAGCCAACTTTTTTACTCTCCTCTTTCACTTTCATCAAGAGGCTTTTTCATTCCTCTTCACTTTCTGCCATAAGGGTGGTGTCATCTGCATATCTGAGGTTACTGATATTTCTTCCGGCAATCTTGATTCCAACTTGTGTTTCTTCCAGTCCAGAGTTTCTCATGATGTACTCTGCATAGAAGTTACATAAGCAGAGTGACAATATACAGCCTTGATATGCTCCTTTTCCTATTTGAAACCAGTCTGTTGTTCCATGTCATATATATATATATATATATATATATATATATATATATACATATATATATATGACATATATATAATTGGCTAATTTATGCTGACATTTAACAAAATAATTGACTGTTAGAGTAAAAATTATTTGGTACTTAAAAGAAACTTCTATAAAATCTACAGACATATAAAGTTTGAAAGGGCATCCCAGATGGCTCAGTTGTAAAGGTTCTGCTTGCCAATGCAAGAGATGCAGGAGATGTGAGTTTGATCCCTGGTTCAGCAAGATCCCCTGGAGGAGGAAATGACAACCTGCACCAGTATTCTTGGCTGGAAAATTCATGGACAGAAGAGTCTGGTGAACTTCAGTTCATGGGGCCACAAAGAGTCAGACACGACTGAGTAAGCACCAAAATTTAGAAGTACAGTACTGGAACAAGATAGACCATGTGTAGCAGATAACTTGTGTGACTCCCCTAATAGTTCTCATCTCCTCTTATTCTCAAAATTGTGTTCTGTTTTACCATACTGAATAGAGCTGCTCTGTATATCTGTAGAATTCTGAGGCATTGTCAGTGTGTCAGAGACTAGATTATGAAATACACTGAGATTTTTATATTGCTCTTTCTGGAGGAAGGCAGCCTTAATGCCATGAGCATATTTAATCAACCTGAAGAAAAACAAACTTGAGCATAAATGAGCCCCCCCCCCGCCCCCAACAACAATCAAGTCAGCATTCCAACTACATTAAAGAATTACTTTTGAAAAAGAATCTCCAGTAACAGTTAAAACTTCAGATAATTGTAGTCTCAGCTGCCATCTCAATTATACCTTTTTGAGAGACACTCAAGTAAGAAATAACCAGTTAAAGTTCTCCCTTGCAGAAACTGTAAGAAATAGTAACTGATTATTATTGTTTATAAGCCAACTTCTGGGATAAATTGCTGTACAGAAAAAAAAAAAAGAAAGAAAAACTGGCATATCAACTAAACCCAGAACAACATAAGAACTACAACAGAAAAAATTAGTATGGCTATATTAGTAACTCACAAGAAAGCCTTTTAGCCAAAGAGCATTACTGGAGATAAACAGGGAAATGCCATCATGATAATAAAATCTATTTACCAAAAATAGCCTAGATGGGAAGGGGGCTTTGGGAGAGAATGGATACATGTATATGTATGGCAAAGTCCCTTTGCTGTTCACCTGAAACTACCACAGTATTGTTGATTGGCTATACGCCAATACAAAATAAAAAGTTTAAAGTTTGAGAAAAAAATATGTAAAAATACTCAATACTTATACTTTTGGTAATACAGTTCTGAAGTGAAAGTGAAAGTCTCTCAGTCGTGTTCAATTCTTTGTGACCCCATGGACTATATAGTCCATGGAATTCTCCAGGCCAGAATACTGGAGTGGGTAGCCTATCCCTTCTCCAGCAGATCTTCCTGACCCAGGAATCAAACCAGGTTCTCCTGCATTGCAGGTGGATTCTTTACAAGTTGGGTAACCAGTTCTGGGATAAAGCAAAAACAAGTGACACAATAAGATAAAGATAGATATCCATACCTAAAACATATCTATTAAGCTCCCATATGTTTATAAACTAATACAGAATACATATTTTAATGTATAATACAAATAATACTTAATATAAATCATCATAGGCCAGTGAAGAAAAACTGGAAATTAGAACATAGCTTCAAGCAAGAAGAAATAAGAAAGCCTTCTTCAGCGATCAATGCAAAGAAACAGAGGAAAACAACAGAATGGGAAAGACTAGTGATCTCTTCAAGAAAATTAGAGATACCAAGGGAACATTTCATGCAAAGATGGGCTTGGTAAAGGGCAGAAATGGTATGGACCTAACAGAAGCAGAAGATAGTAAGAAGAGATGGCAAGAATACACAGAAGAACAGTAGAAAAAGGATCTTCACGACCTGGATAATCACAATGGTGTGATCACTCACCTAGACCCAGACATCCTGGAATGTGAAGTCAAGTGGGCCTTAGAAAGCATCACTATGAACAAAGCTAGTGGAAGTGATGAAATTTCAGTAGAGTTATTTCAAATCCTGAAGGATGATGCTGTGAAAGTGATGCACTCAATATGCCAGCAAATTTGGAAAACCCAGCAGTGACCATGAAACTGGAAAAGGTCAGTTTTCATTCCAATCCCAAAGAAAGGCAATGCCAAAGAATGCTCAAACTACCGCACAATTGCACTCATCTCACACACTAATAAAGTAGTGCTCAAAATTCTCCAAGCCAGGCTTCAGCAATACATGAACCATGAACTTCCTGATGTTCAAGCTGGTTTTAGAAAAGGCAGAGGAACCAGAGATCAAATTGCCAACATTTGCTGGATCATGGAAAAAGCAAGAGAGTTCCAGAAAAACATCTCTTTCTGCTTTATTGACTATGCCAAAGCCTTTGACTGTGTGGACCACAAGGTACTGTGGAAAATTCTGAAAGAGATGAGAATACCAGACCACCTGACCTGCCTCTTGAGAAATCTGTGAGCAGGTCAGGAAGCAACAGTTAGAACTGGACATGGAACAACAGACTGGTTGCAAATAGGAAAAGGAGTACGTCAAGGCTGTATATTGTCACCCTGTTTATTTAACTTATATGCAGAGTACATCATGAGAAACGCTGGACTGGAAGAAACACAAGCTGGAATCAAGATTGCTGGGAATAATATCAATCACCTCAGATATGCAGATGACACCACCCTTATGGCAGAAAGTGAAGAGGAGCTAAAAAGCCTCTTGATGAAAGTGAAAGAGGAGAGCAAAACAGTTGGCCTAAAGCTCAACATTCAGAAAACAAAGATCATGGCATCTGGTCCCATCACTTCATGGCAAATAGATGGTGAAACCAAGGAAACAGTGTCAGACTTTTTTTGGGGGGGGCTCCAAAATTACTGCAGATGGTGATTGCAGCCATGAAATTAAAAGATGCTTACTCCTTGGAAGAAAAGTTATGACCAACCTAGATAGTATATTCAAAAGCAGAGACATTACTTTGCCGACTAAGGTCCCTCTAGTCAAGGCTATGGTTTTCCCTGTGGTCATGTATGGATGTCAGAGTTGGTCTGTGAAGAAGGCTGAGCGCCGAAGAATTGATGCTTTTGAACTGTGGTGTTGGAGAAGACTCTTGAGAGTCCCTTGTACTGCAAAGAGATCCAACCAGTCCATTCTGAAGGAGATCAACCCTGGGATTTCTTTGGAAAGACTGATGCTAAAGCTGAAGCTCTAGTACTTTGGCCACCTCATGCAAAGAATTGACTCATTGGAAAAGACTCTGATGCCAGGAGGGATTGGGGGCAGGAGGAGAAGGGGACGACAGAGGATAAGATGGCTGGATGGCATCACAGACTCGATGGACATGAGTCTGAGTGAACTCTGGGAGATGGTGATGGACTGGGAGGCCTGGTGTGCTGTGATTCATGGGGTTGCAAAGAGTCGGACACAACTGTGCGTCTGAACCGAACCAAATATTAATAAAAATGTTTAAAATGAATAGGCAATAAGCATTGTCAGGAAAATAGGACATCATTATAATCTTGTATGCAATAAAGTGGCAATAAATTAATATTATGAATAGAATACCATCAAAAATGAACCTTTGAATTTCATTGCCAAGTCACTAGAGAAATACAATTTAAAAAAACTGAAACAGAATCCAGAAGACTATTCTATTCATGTGTCTTTTGCTGTCTCACATACAGGGTTATCATTACCATCTTTCTAAACTCTATATATATGTGTTAGTATACTGTATTGGTATTTTTCTTTCTGGCTTACTTCACTCTGTACAATAGGCTCCCGTTGATGTATGGCAAAACCAATACAATATTGTAAAGCAATTAACCTCTAATTAAAATAAATAAATTTATATTTTTTAAAAACTGAAATAATAGAAAATCTGTATACTCATTTACTCTCTTAATAATTTGTATACTTCAAGAAAACCCTTTGCACAATGAAAACTAAAGGCACTTATTGCTTCTACAGAGAATTCTGACAAAAATTTACAAAATAATTTCAAAATCACAAAAGTTCTTCCAGAACATGGAAAATAGTGACAACATCATTAATCCACTTAGTTGTCAGCCAAATCATACCAAAAGCTGAAATGGATACTGGAAGAAAGAAAACTGCAAGCCAACATAAAATAACTAAAAAAGATCTTAATAAACTAAAATTTTTCATAAAATGGGCAATGAATTTTGTTGAACAATTTTATTTATGCAAATAACTGATACTTTCACATGGCCATTCTTTATTCAATTTTTAAGATAAATTTTGAAAGTTAAAACACTCATCCCAGTCAACTCCACATCCAGAAAATAACCAAAGTCCTTTTCAAGATATGCCTCTATCTTTCTTTAGTTATGGCCACTATGATGGTAAAATTTTATGTGTACTTGATTAGATGATAATGAGTGTTTGGTCTAATCATTCAGTTAAACATTAGACTGGTGGTGCTGCTGCTGCTAAGTCGCTTCAGTCGTGTCTGACTCTGCACGACCCCACAGATGGCAGCCCACCAGTCTCCCCCATCCATAGGATTCTCGAGGCAAGAAGACTGGGGTGGGTTGCCATTGCCTTTTCCAAAACATTAGACTAGATTTTTCTATAAAGAACTTTAGTAAATATGATTTATATTTATAGTCCATTGCTTTGAAGTAAGAGATTACCCTGATTACCCTCCATAATGTACGTCGGTCTCATCAATCAGCTGAAGAACTTATGAGTAAAAACATGTTTTTAGGTGGAAAAAGTTCTGCCTCATGTTTGTACCAAAGAAACTCCCCTCAGTTTGCCATCTGTTATATTATCATTAATTGACATAAAGCATTTATCCTATGAGATCTTCCTTTCTAACTCTTTTAAATCCAAAGCACTACATAGTCCTAAAATCTGTATAAGTCACTGCTTGTCACAGTACTACTGTTTAAAAAGTCTCCTCAAATCTCAGTGACTTACACCATTAAAACTTAGCCCATGCAAGTTCTGCAGGGTGGGTAATGGCAATTCAGCCAATTTAGTGGGTACATGGCTATGCTTCAGACAACAGCTTGGTTTTGCTTTCTTTAAAACTGGATACTGAGTTCACATCTGTCCCATTTTGTATGCCAGGCTTAAAGGGAGATGAGCTCCTGGGGCATGCTAGTCTCATGGCAGATCACCCAAGTTCCAGAAACAAACACAACTGTGCAAACAACTTTAAGATTTCTACTTAAATTACACCCAGTTTTGACTAATGAGATCACTTTGCCAAGCAGAATATCAGAGAAATACACCCTGCCCACCATGTGAGGGAAAAGAAAGCAGGCCAGGCAGAACCCAAGACTTCAAAAAAATTTTTATTAGAATTTTGCTATCCATCTGGAGTAAGACCAGCTATTCGTTATATCTAATGTCTCCATAGATTCAAACAAACTCTACTCTCCCAACTCAGCACTCTATACTTCACTCTCTTAGTGATGTCTGACAAGGTGTGAAGTATAGACCAATCCAAAATGGAAAAGCATTAAGTTTCCACAGTAAATATGCCAAAATTTTTCATAATTTTGTAGTTTTAATCCTTACCTTTTAAAAAATTCAGCTTGCCTTATCACTTGCTATCAATGAAATTTTGATGTAAATATTTAGGTTGATAATGAACTGTTAATACAATGACATGATGTGGATCACTCTTTAAACTTTTCTCATTTCATTCTACTTGATTTGATGAATACAAAATTTTATATTTACCATTGCATATCTCACATATATATTTAAGGCCAATATCACCATAAAACTTCATTTAGAATGCAGATTTATTTTAATTTTTTATTTCCATTTTCTTTTAATTGAAGTATAGTTGATTTACAGTGTTTCAGGTCTACAGCACAATGATCCAGTTACATGCATATATTTTTTAAATTATAGATTATTACAAGATATTGAATGTAGTCCCCTGTGCTGTACAATAGGTCCTTGGTTTTTGTTGTTGTTGTTGTTATTGTTGTTGTTTTAATCTGTTTTATATGGAGTAATATTTATCTGTTAATCCCACATCCTAGGGCTTCCCCTCTCTTTCCTCTTTTGCAACAGTATGTTTGTTCTCTGTGTCTATGAGTCTATCTCTGTTTTGTAAATTAGTTCATTTGTATTTCTGTAGATTCCACATGTAAGTGTTATCAATATGATGTTTGAATCTTTGTCTGGAGAAGGGCATGGCAACCCACTCCAGCATTCTTCCCTGGAGAATCCCATGGAAAAATGAGCCTGCTGGGCTATAGTCCATAGGGTTGCAAAGAGTCAGACACAACTGAAGTGACTTAGAATGCACACACTAACATACTTCACTTAGTATTGTTGTTGTCCAGTCACTGAGTCATATCCAACACTTTGCAACCCCACGGACTGCAACATGACAGGCTTCCCTGTCCTTCATTATCTCCTGGAGTTTGCTCAGACTCATGTCAATTGAGTCAGTGATGCCATCCAACGATCTCATCCTCTATAGTCCCCTTCTCCTCCTGCCTTCAATCTTTCCCAGCATCAGAGTCTTTTCCAATGGGTTGGTTCTTTGCATGAATGGCCAAAGTATTGGGGTTTCAGCATCAGCCCTTCCGATGAATATTCAGGGTTGATTTCCTTTAGGATTGATTGATTTGATCTCCTTGTTTTCCAAGAGACTCTCAAGAGACTTCACCAGCAATACAGTTCAAAGGCATCAATTCTTTGGCATTCAGCCTTTTTATTGTTCACCTCTCATATCTGTACATGACTATTGGAAAAATCATAGCTTTGACTACATGCACCTTGGCAGGAAAAGTAATGTCTCTGCTTTTGAATATGCTGTCTAGGTTTGTCATTGCTTTTCTTCCAAGGAGCAAGCATATTTTAATTTCATTGCTGCAGCCACCATCCACAGTGATTTTGGAGCCCAAGAAAATGAATCTGTCACTGTTTCCATTTTTCCTTCATCTATTTGCCATGAATGATGGTACTGGATGCCTTGACCTTCATTTTCTGAATGATGAGTTTTATTTATTTATTTATTTTGGAATTATTTATTATCTTGTTAGTGTTGTGATGCAGTCTAACAGATTTTTAAATTTTTGGTTCAGTTTTTCAGCCCTGAAAAACTGGTTCAGTGGAAGGGTTGGCCCAAATTACATACCCATCATTATTGGAAGTAGAAGCTCTTCTATTCCTGATTAAAAAAAAAAAAAGAAGAACCCCCCAAAAATAAACTCTTGGGAATGACAGAAAACTTTCTTAACTTGGTAAAGAATGTCTTTCAGAAATCTAAAGCAAATATCACATATAAAAGTGAAATATTAGGCTGATTCCTTTTATTTTATTTATTTATTTTTTATTATCTATTTTTAAAATTTATTATTATTATTATTTTACTTTACAACATTGTATTGGTTTTGCCACATATCAACATGAATCTGCCACGGGTGTACACATGTTCCCAATCCTGAACCCCCCTCCCACCTCCCCCACCCACCATCCCTCCAGGTCACCCCAGTGCACCAGCCCCAAGCATTCTGCACCCTGCATCGAACCTAGACTGGTGATTCGTTCCTTATATGATATACATGTTTCAATCCCATTCTCTCAAATCATCCCCAAATGATGAGTTTTAAGTCAGTTATTTCACTTTCCCTTTCACCTTCATCTAGAGGCTCTTTAGTTCCTCTTTACTTTCTGCCATAGGATGGTGTCATCTACATATCTGACGTTGTTGATATTTCTCCTGGTAGTCTTTGTTCCACCTTGTGATTCATCCAGCCTTGCATTTTGCATGATGTACTCTGCGTATAAGTTAAATAAGCAGAGTGGCAATATACAGCCTTAAGGTACTCCTTTCCCAATTTTGAACCAGTCCATTGTTCCATGTCCAGTTCTAACTAATGCTTCTTGACCTGTATACAGGTTTCTCAAGAGGCAGGTAAGGTGGTCTGATATTCCCATCTCTAAGAATTTTCCAGTTTGTTGAGATCTGCACAGTCAAAGGCTTTAGTGTAATCAATGAAACAGAAATACATGCTTTTCTGGAATTCCTAACTTTTTCTATGATCCAGTGGATGTTGGCAATTTGATCCCTGATTCCTCTGCCTTTTCTAAATCCAACTTGTACATTTGGAAGTTCTTGGTTCACATACAGTTGAAGCCTAGCTGGAAGGAGTTTAGCCTTATTTTACTAGCATATGAAATGAGTGCAATTGTGCAGTAGTTTGAACATTCTTTCTCATTTTCCTTCTTTGAGATTGGAATGAAAACTGACCTTTTCCAGTCTTGTGGCCACTGCTGAGTTTCACAAATTTGTTGGCATATTGAATGCCACACTTAAATAACATTATATTTTAGGATTTGAAGTAGCTAAGCTGAAATTCCATCACCTTCACTAGCTTTATTCATAGTGATGCTTCCTAAGACCCTCTTGACTTCATGCTTCAGGATGTCTGCTCATAGATGAGTGATCACACCATCGTGTGTGATCCATGGTCTTAATGACCATCCGGGTCATTAAGATCTTTTTCCTACAATTCTGTGTATTCTTGCCAACTTTTTAAAATATCTTCTGCTTCTGTTAGATCCATAACATTTCTGTCCTTTATTGTGCCTATCATTGCCTGAAATGTTCCCTTTATACCTCTAATTTTCTTGAAGAGATCTCTAGTCTTTCTCATTCTTTTGTTTTCCTCTATTTCTTTGCATTGTTCACTTAAAAAGTCTTTCTTATCTCTCCTTGTTACTTTCTGGAACTCTGCAACTGGATTGGTTTATCTGATAAGTATATCGCTTAGCATGACAATCTGCAGGTCCACCATGTTGCTACAAATTGCATTATTTCATTTTTATGGTTAAGTAATATTCCTTTGTATATATATAAAACCACATTTTCTTTTTCCATCCATCAATGGAAGTTTAGATTGTTTCCATGCCTTGTCTGCTGTAAGTAGTGTTTCTTTGAACATTGGGGTGCATGTATCTTTTCAAATTAGAATTTTCCAGCTATGTGACCAGAAGTGGGATTGATGGATCATATGGTAACTCTATTTTTAGTTAAGACACTACCATGCTGTTTTCCATAGTGGCTGCACCAGTTTACATTCCCACTAACAGTGTAGGAGGGAGGGTTCTGTTTCAGAATGAAGGTTTAGAACTCATTCACCTTCAGATATGATATATGGAAAACTAAGAATTTCTATCTGAAGCAAAATATTAGGTTCTGGAAAATGTTTAATGGCTCAAGATAGCAAGAATATTACTTTTTAACCATTATTGGTGGCCCTATTTTATATCTGTTTTTAAAATATATTTTAACTCTGAATGATTAATTTATGAGATTTAGTTCTGATTATGTTTATAGGAGTTAATATAAACAGTATTTCTATGAATTTTCAACTAATTTCTTCTGTGGTTTTTATAAGAAAATTCACTTCAGATCCTCTGTTAAATAA
The DNA here is from genome assembly GCF_042477335.2 of Ovis canadensis. Taxonomy (NCBI): domain Eukaryota; kingdom Metazoa; phylum Chordata; class Mammalia; order Artiodactyla; family Bovidae; genus Ovis; species Ovis canadensis. Next base: position 32,358,832 of record NC_091261.1, on the reverse strand, counting down.
GGAAAGAAATTATGAAATATGGATAATGTGTTGAATTTGTTTTATTATTTAAATTATAACAGACTTTTATAAAGAAAGGAGAAATGGTTTACTATACTGATTTGTCCATGTATTTAACATATACTCTGAACATTCTTAATTGAGATTTTAATGTTTTCCGGCATATACTTTTCACTATAAAGAATTTTTTTTAAGTAAAGAACTTCAGTTTTACAAGATGAAAAGAGTTATGGGGATGAAAGGAGTAAAAAGTTTCATAAAAATGTGAACTTCACTGTACCCTTAAAAATGGTTAAGTTGGTAAATTCCTTGTTATATGTATTTTACCACAACAAAATAAGAAAATAGAATCTCTAGTTCTCTTTCATTAGTCGCTCAGTCATGTCTGATTCTTTGAGACCTCATGGACTTAGGACCCACCAGGCTCCTCTGTCCATGGAATTCTCCAGACAAGAATACCTGAAGGATGACATTAGAAAACTTTCCTTTTTAATCTCCCCAAACAGTGGAAACAGTGTCAGACTTTATTTTTGGGGGCTCCAAAATCACAGCAGATGGTGATTGCAGCCATGAAATTAAAAGACGCTTACTCCTTGGAAGAAAAGTTATGACCAACTTAGATAGCATATTCAAAAGCAGGAACATTACTTTGCCAACTAAGGTCCATCTCGTCAAGGCTATGGTTTTTCCTGTGGTCATGTATGGATGTGAGAGTTGGACTGTGAAGAAGGCTGAGTGCCGAAGAATTGATGCTTTTGAACTGTGGTGTTAGAGAAGACTCTTGAGAGTCCCTTGGACTGCAAGGAGATCCAACCAGTCTATTCTGAAGGAGATCAACCCTGGGATTTCTTTGGAAGGACTGATGCTAAAGCTGAAGCTCCAGTATTTTGGCCACCTCATGCGAAGAATTGTCTCATTGGAAAAGACTTTGATGCTGGGAGGGATTGAGGGCAGGAGAAGGGGACGACCGAGGATGAGATGGCTGCATGGCATCACTGACTCGATGGACGCGAGTCTGAACTCCCAGAGTTGATGATGGACAGGGAGGCCTGGCGTGCTGCGATTCATGGGGTCGCAAAGAGTCGGACACGACTGAGCGACTGAACTGAACTGAACTGAGCTGAAAGTTCAGCCCTGTTTTCCTTTAAAGCTGTTTCATGTTGAAACAAGTCTTCTTTACATTTTAACCATGAGCTCCAGCTTAGCTGTGTCGGGTAAATAAGAATATACCTTCTTTCTCCAAATAAGGCCTGTCATAGCCTTGGGTATGGCTCTGTTTGGGGTTTCCCAGGTAGTGTTAGTGATAAAGAACCCACCTGCCAATGCAGGAGACATGGGTGTGATGCGTTTGATCCCTGGGTAGGGATCTGTACGGTAGGCTACAGTTCAAAGGGTCACATAGAGAAGGACCCAGCTGAAGTGACTTAGCACACACATGCATGGCTCTGTTTAGCAGTTTTATAACATGTTCAGCTATGAACAATCACTGCAACTAAGGATATATTGTCTAACTGGCCTGACTAAAATTCGTACCTAATAGTGGAGCACAGAGTCACACCATCCCACATCCATGTACTGGATTATGGAAGAAGATGCTGTTCCTCAAAGGAAACTGAGAAGCCTTAAGAAGAGGAAGTGCTGACTGGGCAAGAGAAAACAGGATTACCTTTGATGCATTAACATTTGTGTCACCTAAGGGCAAGTTTCTACAATAAATGTTTTGTACACACATTTAATACACCTAGAACATCTAATTATATCCCAGTGGTTTCAGGTTTCAAAATGTGTTCTAAATTGCAAATAAAAAATGAACACAGAAATTATTTTTTTGTTAGTTTTAGCAAAATATTCTCAAACCTACCATAAACACTCCATGTGTTGTATTGAAATTCTTTTCTTAATTACATCAGCAAGCAAACATAAGAAATATCAAAATATAATATGAAAGAAAGCAAAAGAAAGAAATTACATCAACCCATAAAATTCAATGTTTTAAGAATGAGCTATTATAAATGAATTGAGTTGTATAAGCCCACAGTAGTTGCTGCTTCCTTGAGAGAGGACTGCTCAATACTATGTGACTCTGAAAAAACAAACCATTTCCTGCATTTATATATCTGAGTACTTTAAAAATTTTTCTCTTTGGAACTCAAAATAATTTAATTTCTTAATGGCTGCAAAATTCCATAATATTGATTCACATTTGATTTGATATCTACTACATTTTGTTCTTACTATTGCCATTCAGATTTCTGAGCTTAAGTTCTTCAAAACTTACAGTCATCCCAAGGCTAAATATTAGGTCAGTGATAGGTTTTAGAAAGGGTTCAAATGAGAATCTTTATTTAAAATCGTGTACTTGAGGCAAAATAGAATTGCACAAAATTGTGTTCTTTATTGACTTAACTTTGCTTTGACAAATAAATATTCTTTTAAAGTGTTTATATATTGCCATATTTACTATTTTATTAATTTGACTAGTTATTTCTTCAATTAATTTTGAATAGCATTCATTAGATTAAATGTTTTAAAAGATTTGAATATGTGCTAAATATTTTTGAATAATTTCCCTGAAGTAAAGCTCTGCATAATTAATACTGAGTAGATACAGGGAAATCATGATTTGTGGATCCAAAAACACTAATAATTTTGATCAGCTTTTCACTGCTCAATCTGAATCTAATATATATTAGACACTTATTATTAATAAATATCTTTAACCTATGCATATATGACCATTACAAAGAGACTATTTAGATAATTAGAATGTAGATAAAGCATTCCAGAAGTTGTATTGACTAAAAAAGCAAACGAATCTTAATACTTTCACTAGACCTAATATGTATAAGGCATTTAGCATTTGCCAGGCTCAGTTCTATGTACTTCACATATCATCAAGTACTCAATACTCACAACAACTCTGTGAATTATATACTATTTTATCCAATTTAACACTTGAAAACTGAGACAGTGGGAGTTTGAGTCTCTAATTCAAGGGCACCAGCTGGTAAGAACTGACTCATTCCAAGGCAGCCTAGGTCCACCCATTTACCATTAAGCTGTAAGAAGTGAGTTAAATATAAGAATTTTTTTTTTTACTTCAAACACTAAAATTAAATATATTAACTAAATACAACAGAGTATCAAGTATTTATATCTACAAAAGGTAAGTTTACTAGATCAATGAACAAATTGCATATCTCTAAGTCTTATTACATTTTGTTTCTAGTGCCTGTAGTTTTCCTATCAACATTCTAAACTTTTAAAATCGTACTCTATGTTTATAGTGGCATCTCTATTACTATCACTCATGTATTGTAATTGCTTGTATTTTAAAATATTTCTGTATTTCTAAGGGTCATAGTAAAATAGAATTAATCCTCATATAGGAGCTTGATACTGGATATATCCATCTCTGCAGAAACTAATTCGACCAACTGACATATATGTGTGTCTGTTACAGAAATGTTAATAATCATGCATAGGCCATTTTGATTCTAGATTTCACAGACCTTGAGGCACCCTTCAGCATTCATTTGATTTTTTTTAAAAAGCAAAAAAAGAAAAGGTAGCTTAGAAACATGTCTTTGGAAGTCCCACAGGCTGAACCAACTGTGCCATCTGTGTGCAATAATCATCTTCATTCAGTTCCAATAACATCCCTGGTTACATTATTAATGTAATGACATCCAAATATTAATGACATCAAACTGTGACATGTCCCTTGTTGGATCTGATTTTACAGCATTTCCTATTTCAACACATATCATGATAAGAGAATGTTCTAACCATCTTTTTGTAGTTCATGGCACATTTAACAGTGCAGTGAAGTATAACTATTTTCCTATTCTGCTCATATGGAAAACACTAAACTTTTATAATAAGCAAGATACATGTCACCTAAAAATTAGGTAGAAGGAACATATCAGATTTCTAGTGACATTATGTGAAGCATAGCAATTTTATTTAAAAAGACATTAAAACAATGGCTATTGTCCCTTCTACCCCAGTACCTTTAAGCTCACACATCAGTGCTACATATTTTTCAAGTTTTATTTTAAAATTTTTAAGTAACAGCTTATTTCACGAAGTTTTCTCTAGTTATTTAATCTGTGGGTATATTAGCATACATTTATAAAGATCATTCACTTTCTTTCCCCTAATATATCTTTGATAAAATAAAATTATAAAAAAGTGTCTTTCTCATTTTAATTATCTTACAGATCTTTATTATAACATGAAAATATCAAGTATCATTATTTTTTCTTATGACTATTATGTTCCTGAATTATTATGAATCACCATGCATTACAGTATACAAAAATTCCTGTTATACAAATGATTATTTTTATAGAAATAATTACCAGAGGAGAAAATATGCTTGAAGGTGCCTAAATACATTACTGAATATATGTAGAATTTGAAGACTTGAGGCCTGTAGGTTCAGTGTAAAAAATGTATTTTTGTCTCATAATGCCTTAAATAACCCTTAACATATAGATAATTGCTTTGTCATGTTACTAATGTCCAAGTGCTTGCTATTGAAAATATGAAAAATTCCTTAGGAATTATGAAAAAGTGAAAGAAAATGAAGTCACTCAGTCAAGACCGACTCCTTGGGACCCCATGGACTGTAGCCTACCAGGCTCCTCTGTCCATGGGATTTTCCAGGCAAGAGTCCCGGAGTGGGTTGCCATTTCCTTCTCCAGACTAGGAATTATTCTTTATGCATTTCTATTTTCAAAGGTAAATAATTATATCAGGTAAAGTACTTTTCCTTTATCAAAGTCACTAACAGCTGAGAGAAAAAAAATGTGTTATGCATTGATTACAATATTTGAATTTCTGCAAGATACATTTCAGGTCAGCCTGGCCACAGGGCAATACATTATTTTTGATATAATTAATTGTAAATAGTTGCAAACAAAGATTTAAAAATTAATTCATCATGATAGACATTTAAATAAATTTGAGTTCCTATAAGTGTGTAAAAGGCAAATTTATATAAGTAATACACTTTTCCATAAGGAAGATAAATAGAAGGAAGATAAATATGTTCTTAAATGTTCTCAGAGTCTTATAGTTAAATGAATAATCAATGACAATATTAGATCTAATAAAAAATAAGATAAAAGTGAAAATATTGGAATCACTTCACTTTTCCTCAGTCACTCCTCAATTAAACCTTTAAAGAGATTTTAAAAATTTCCGAGTATCTTGTGTTTAAAAAAACACATGGACACACCTAAAACAAATCATCTCTCTCCAATTCACATTCCCTGTTAGCACTCTCCTTAGATTCGACCTTTTTTTCCATAGTGAAATTTCTCAACAAATTAACTTCATGTCTACCGTTAACTCCTCTTTCACTCCTGCCTCAAGCAACTTCAACCTACTTTGCAACCCCATTATCTGTTAGATCAGCTAAATTTATGAATGATATTTACATAACTAAATGAGGATTTTTCAACCTCAATCTTTACTTTCTTAATAATTTGCAAAACTATTAAGCATGTTTCTTTAAATATGTTTTGGCTTTCGTGATGCTACAAGTGTTCGTTCCGTTTTTTTTTTTTTTAAGTTATTTTTTCCCACTGAATGAAAGATTCTTTAAATTCTGTAATGTTTAACAATTTTCAAAAGTTTCACACACATGATTTTATGTAACTTCATAATAACCTTTTTTAAAAAATCCCTACCACTAGTTTGGGCTTCCCTTGGGGCTCAGCAGTAAGGAACCCACCTGATAATGTAGGAGACATGGGTTTGATCTCTGGGTCAGAAAAATGCCCTGGAACAGAAAATGGCAACCCACTCCAGTACTCTTGCCTGGAAAATCCTATGGACAGAGGAGCCTAGTGGGCTACAGTATATGGAGTCCCAAAGAGTCAGATGTGACTTAGCGACTAAACAACAGTGACCACTGTATTGGTCTTCCCCACTTCTCGCTCTACACTGTTTTGTTCCCTATATTTGTGAGTCTGTTTCTTTTTTGTTATATTCACTAGTTGTGATTTTTAGATTCCAGATATAAGTGATATGTAGAGAAAAGTCATTAGTAGATGCATATCGTGTGGAGATAGATATCACAAGTGTTGAAGACAAGTTATTTCTGGAATGGCTTTCCAAAGTTGACTGTATCCCAATCTCTATGAAAAACAAAGGAGATCTTGTATATGAGATTAATTTAAGGCCCTTGAGTAGGGAGGTTACATTGATTATATGGATGGCCTTCTATAATCAGAAGAATCTTTCCTAAAAAAGGAAGGAGAGTCAGAGTTAGAGAAGGAGGTGTAAAAATGGAAGTAGAGATGAGAAAAAGAGAGAGTGAAGGTGCTATGCATCTAACCTTGAAGATAAGGGGAGGGGCCAAACACCAAGGCATGCAGGTAACCTCTAGGAGCTGAAAAAGGCAAGTAAAACAGGTACACTTCTGAGCCTCCAGAGGTGCTGACATCTTGATTTTAGGAATTCTGACTCCTTACTGTTGTTCAGTTGCTCAGTCATGTTCAACTCTTTGCAACACCATGGACTGCAGCATGCCAGGCTTCCCTGTCCTTCATTATCTACCACAGTTTGCTCAAACTCATGTCCATGGAGTCAGTAATGCCATCCAACCATCTCATCCTCTGTCACTCTCTTCTCCTGCCCTCAATCTTTCCCAGTATTAGGGTCTTTTCCAATGAGTCAGTTCTTCGCATCAGGTGGCACCATCCACATTAATTTTGGAACCCAAGAAAAGAGTCAGTCACTCTTTCCCTATCTATTTGCTATGAAGTGATGAGATTGATGCCAAAATCTTAGTTTTCTGAATGTTGAGTTTTAAACCAGCTTTTTCACTCTCCTTTTTTTCACCTTCATCAAGAGGCTCTTTGGTTTCTCTTCACTTTCTGCTATTAAAGTAATATCATCTGCATATATGAGGTTGTTGATATTTCTCCTGGCAATCTGGATTCCAGCTTGTGATTTATCCATCCTGGCATTTCTCATAGACTTCTTGAGTTACATTGTTTCAAGCCACTAAATTATGGTGATTTGTTACATAGTAATAGGAGACTCAGGAAGATTTGGGAACCTGGATTTGGGTTGCCAGTGTAACAAATACTGATTCAACATAAGTTAAAATAAACAAAAGGAAAATTAATAAAATTATGCTGGCACATTAAATAACTTAGATTGGGATGCCTTTCTAACAAAGGTATGAATTACCAAATTGAGTAAAGAAAAGACTAGCCACACATATATATGTGTGTGCTAAGTTGTTTCAGTCCTATAATCATACCTATAATACTAAATTGAACAAGAGAATTTATTTAGTATTTATCCCATTATTTAATACCTGTCCCATGCTGGAAACATTTTTTAGAATATTAAATGCAAAACTGATTTACCAAGCAATATAAATTCAATAGGAAAACCATTCTAAATAATGTCTTTTATCAAAAATTACCTTAGTTATTCTGTTATATATCCCTTTCAAAATCCTTAAGGAGATCTTTACCAGATTCCACCAACTTTTATTGACTTAGTTATTAAGCCTCAACTGAGTTTACACATAAAATCTCACACTCAATGATTTGCATCTTATTTTGTCCCCTCTCCAAGACAAGATTTAAGTTCTAGACTTGTATACCTGAAGTGGGAATAGTGATTGGACTCCTCTGTCACTGTTCACTGCTAACAATTTGAGACAAAGTAAAAGGAGGCAATTTGATCTCTGGTTCCTCTTCCTTTTCTAAAACAAGCTTGAACATCAGGAAGGTCATGGTTCACGTATTGTTGAAGCCTGGCTTGGAGAAGTTTGAGCATTACTTTACCAGCATGTGAGATGAGAGCAATTGTGCAGTAGTTTGAGTATTTTTGGCATTGCCTTTCTTTGGGATTGGAATGAAAACTGACCTTTTCCAGTCCTGTGGCCACTGCTGAGTTTTCCAAATTTGCTGGCATATTGAGTGTAGCACTTTCACAGCATCGTCTTTCAGGATTTGAAATAGCTCAGCTGGAATGCCATCACCTCCACTAGCTTTGTTCATAGTGATGCTTTCTAAGGCCCACTTGACTTCACTTTCCAGGATGTCTGGCATAGGTGAGTGACCAAACCATCGTGATTATCAGGGTCGTGAAGAGCTTTTTTGTACAGTTCTTCTGTATATTCTTACCACTCTTCTTAATATCTTCTGCTTCTGTTATGTCCATACCATTTCTGTCCTTGATCGAGCCCATCTTTGCATGAAATATTCACTTGGTGTCTCTAATTTTCTTGAAGACATCTCTAGTTTTTCCCATTCTGTTCTTTTCCTCATTTTTTGCATTGATCACTGAAGAAGGCTTTCTTATCTCTTCTTGCTCTTCTTTGGAACTCTGCATTCAGATGCTTGTATCTTTCCTTTTCTCCTTTGCTTTTCGCCTCTCTTCTTTCACAGCTATTTGTAAGGCCTCCTCAGACAGCCATTTGGCTTTTTTGCATTTCTTTTCCATGGGGATGGTCTTGATCTCTGTCTCCGGTACAATGTCACAAACTTCATTCCATAGTTCATCAGGCACTCTATCTATCAGATCTAGGCCCTTAAATCTATTTCTCACTTCCACTGTATAATCATAAGGGATTTGATTTAGGTCCTACCTGAATGGTCTAGTGGTTTTCCCTACTTTCTTCAATTTGAGTCTGAATTTGGCAATAAGGAGTTCATGATCTGAGCCACAGTCAGCACCTGGTCTTGTCTTTGTTGACCGTGTAGAGCTTCTCCATCTTTGGCTACAAAGAATATAATCAATCTGATTTCAATATTTAACATCTGGTGATATACATGTGTAGAGTCTTCTCTTGTGTTGTTGGAAGAGGATGTTTGCTATGACCAGTGCATTTTCTTGGCAAAATTATATTAGTCTTTGCCCAGCTTCATTCCATATTCCAAGGCCAAATTTGCCTGTTACTCCAGGTGTTTCTTGACTTCCTACTTTTGCATTCGAGTCTTCTACAATGAAAAGGTGTAACCTAAATCAAATCCCTTATGATTATACAGTGGAAGTGAGAAATAGATTTAAGGGCCTAGGTCTGATAGATAGAGTGCCTGATGAACTATGGAATGAGGTTCGTGACATTGTACAGGAGACAGGGATCAAGACCATCCCCATGGAAAAGAAATGCAAAAAAGCCAAATGGCTGTCTGAGGAGGCCTTACAAATAGCTGTGAAAAGAAGAGAGGTGAAAAGCAAAGGAGAAAAGGAAAGATATAAGCATCTGAATGCAGAGTTCCAAAGAATAGCAAGAAGAGATAAGAAAGCCTTCTTCTTCTTCGGCGATCAATGCAAAGAAATAGAGGAAAACAACAGAATGGGAAAAACTAGAGATCTCTTCAAGAAAATTAGACTTACCAAAAAAACATTTCATGCAAAGATGGGCTTGATAAAGGACAGAAATGGTATGGACCTAACAGAAGAAGATATTAAGAAGAAGTGGCAAGAATACACAGAAGAACTCTACAAAAAAGATTTTCACAACCCAGATAATCACGATGGTGTGATCACTAATCTAGAGCCAGACATCTTGGAATGTGAAGTCAAGTGGGCCTTAGAAAGCATCACTACGAACAAAGCTAGTGGAGGTGATGGAATTCCAGTTGAGCTGTTTCAAATCCTGAAAGACGATGCTGTGAAAGTGCTACACTCAATATGCCAGCAAATTTGGAAAACTCAGCAGTGGCCACAGGACTGGAAAAGGTCAGTTTTCATTCCAATCCCAAAAAAGGTAATGCCAAAGAATTCTCACACTACTGCACAATTGCACTCATCTCACATGCTAGTAAAGTAATGCTCAAAATTCTCCAAGCCAGACTTCAGCTATACGTGAACCGTGACCTTCATGATGTTCAAGCTGGTTTTAGAAAAGGCAGAGGAACCAGAGATCAAATTGCCAACATTCGCTGAATCATGGAAAAAGCAAGAGAGTTCCAGAAAAACATCTCTTTCTGCTTTATTGACTATGGCAAAGCCTTTGACTGTGTGGATCACAAGGTACTGAGGAAAATTCTGAAAGAGATGGGAACACTAGACCACCTGACCTGCCCCTTGAAAAATCTGTATGCAGGTCAAGAAGCAACAGTTAGAACTGGACATGGAACAACTGACTGGTTCCAAATAGGAAAAGGAGTACGTCAAGGCTGTATATTGTCACCCTGCTTATTTAACTTCTATGCAGAGTACATCATGAGAAACGCTGGACTGGAAGAAACACAAGCTGGAAACAAGATTGCCAGGAGAAATATCAATAACCTCAGATATGCAGATGACACCACCCTTATGGCAGAAAGTGAAGGGGAGCTAAAAAGCCTCTTGATGAAAGTTAAAGAGGAGAGTGAAAAAGTTGGCTTAACGCTCAACATTCAGAAAACAAAGATCATGGCATCCGGTCCCATCACTTCTTGGGAAATAGATGGGGAAACAGTGGAAACAGTGTCAGACTTTCTTTTTGGGGGTTCCAAAATCACTGCAAATGGCAATTGCAGCCATAAAATTAAAAGACGCTTACTCCTGGGAAGAAAAGTTATGACCCACCTAGAAAGCATATTCAAAAGCAGAGACATTACTTTGCCCACTAAGGTCCATCTAGTCAAGGCTATGGTTTTTCCTGTAGTCATGCATGGATGTGAGAGTTGGACTGTGAAGAAGGCTGAGCACCAAAGAATTGATGCTTTTGAAGTGTGGTGTTGGAGAAGACTCTTGAGAGTCCCTTGGACTGCGAGAAGATCCAACCAGTCCATTCTGAAGGAGATCAACTCTGGTATTTCTTTGGAAGAAATGATGCTCAAGCTGAAACTCCAGTACTTTAGCCACTTCATGAGAAGAGTTGACTCGCTGGAGAAGACTCTGATGCTGGGAGGGATTGGGGGCAGGAGGAGAAGGGGACGACAGCGGATGAGATTGCTGGATGGCATCACTGACTCTATCAACGTGAGTCTGAGTGAACTCCGGGAGATGGTGATGGACAGGGAGGCCTGGCGTGCTGCAATTCATGGGGTCGCAAAGAATCGGACAAGACTGAGTGACTGAACTGAACAAACTGATTAGGAAATCTTTTTGGGTGTTAGTTCTAAAAGGTCTTGTAGGTCTTCATAGAACTTTTCAACTTCAGCTTCTTCAGAGTTACTGGTTGTGGCATAGACTTGGATTACCGTAATATTGAATGGTTTGCCTTGGAAATGAACAGAGATCATTCTGTTGTTTTTGAGATTGCATCCAAGTTTTGCATTGCAGAGTCTTTTGTTGACCATGATGGCCACTCCATTTGTTCTAAGGGATTCCTTCCCACAGTAGTAGATATAATGGTCATCTGAGTTAAATTCACCCATTCCAGTCCATTTTAGAAAAGGCAGAGGAACTAAAGATCAAATTGCCAACATCTGCTGGATCATGGAAAAGGCAAGAGAGTTCCAGAAAAACATCTCTTTCTGCTTTATTGACTATGCCAAAGCCTTTGACTGTGTGGATCGCAATAACCTGTGGATAATTATGAAAGAGATGGGAATACCAGACCACCTGACCTGCCTCTTGAGAAACCTATATTCAGGTCAGGAAGCAACAGTTAGAACTGGACATGGAACAACAGACTGGTTCCAAATAGGAAAAGGAGTACATCAAGGCTATAATTGTCACCCTGCTTATTTAGCGTCTATGCAGAGCACATCATGAGAAACGCTGGACTGGAAGAAACACAAGTTGGAATCAAGATTGCCAGGAGAAATATCAGTAACCTCAGATATGCAGATGACACCATCCTTCTGGCAGAAAGTGAAAAGGAATTAAAAAGCCTCTTGATGGAAGTGAAAGTGGAGAGTGAAAATGTTGGCTTAAGGCTAATATTCAGAAAATGAAGATCATGGCAAGGGAAATAGATGGGGAAACAGTGGAAACAGTGTCAGACCTTATTTTTTCTCAGCTCCAAAATCACTGCAGATGGTGACTGCAGCCATGAAATTAAAAGATGCTTACTCCTTGGAAGAAAAGTTACCACCAATCTAGATAGCATATTCAAAAGCAGAGACATTACTTTGCCAACAAAGGTCCGTCTAATCAAGGCTATTGTTTTTCCGTTGGTCATGTATGGATGTGAGAGTTATACTGCAAAGAAAGCTGAGTGCCGAAGAATTGACCCTTTTGAACTGTGGTGTTGGAGAAGACCCTTGAGAGTCCCTTGGGCTGCAAGGAGATCCAACCAGTCCATTCTGAAGGACATCAGCCCTGGGATTTCTTTGCAGGGAATGATGCTAAAGCTGAAAGTCCAGTACTTTGGCCATCTCATGCGAAGAGTTGACTAACTGGAAAAAACTCTGATGCTGGGAGGGATTGGGGTTGGAGGAGAAGAGAATGACAGAAGAAGAGATGGCTGGATGGCATCACTGACTCGATGGACATGCGTCTGAGCAAACTCTGGGAGTTGGTGATGGACAGGTAGGCCTGGCGTGCTTTCATTCATGGGGTAGCAAAGAGTCAGACACCACTGAGAATCTTAACTGAACTGAACTGAACAAGAGGCAGTATGATTCAGAATATCTCCTTGCGTCTCCATCTCTACATCTAACTCTTCCGGTGACAAGAAGCTAAGAAGGAGAGTTGGTTTTGTCCAAATAACTCTGTAACTTCAATATTACAAATCATTTTCCCTCATGTTCCTTTTATATAGATGAGATTTAAGTAAGTTATCTAAGCTGACATAATTACTAAGTAGCTGCATAAAGCCTACATATATTTGGCTTCATACTCAGACTTTAAATAATTACAGTAAGTTGAAAAATGTACAAAAGGATAAGAAAATGGTCTACACATATTTGTAATACAACTAGCTTACTGAGAGCAATAAAATAACTGTGCCTATTAAATATTTGGAGCATTAGAAATTAAACTTCTTTGAAAATAATATAGCAATGTATATTAGAATTCTTTGATAGGCTTTCACCTTTTAATCCAGTAATTATCTTCATTGTGATCATGTTAATAACATTTTTGGAAGACATAGCATCATACAGGCATTCACTGTAGCATTATAACAATCAAAAAATAAGTTTTAAAAACTAACAATCATTAAACATACATTGTGAAGTATACTATTACAATAATATTCTATAGTGATTAAAATGAATATAACATTTACTTACATAAAATGATATATATATTATTTCAATTATGTAAAATTTAAAAAAATAATGGACAGAAATTTAATATAGTGTAACATGTTTTTGAAAGATTGTATTAGAATCTTTTCTTTATAAAATTGTGTGCATTTTCCTGCATATGCTCCAAGAATGGATATATGGCTTTTATTTTTGCAAGGATTTAGAAAACAGATTTGATAGCACAGATTGGGAAATAATGTTTACCATCTACACTACAGAAGTTAAAAGCAAGACTATTAAACTGACATAGAAATTCTGCAGAAGCTAGAACTTCATTAGAAAAGATAACTAGCTATCCAGCCATGTTACAATGACAATCTTGGAAAAGTTACATTTTTGTCTTCTCCTGTTTTATTCCTTCCCCCTCCTTGTCTTAATAACAAATTCAAAATCAGTGAATTGACTCATTTAAATTAAAACAATGTTTAAAAAAAAGGATGTAAATTTTCTATAAAGACTAGACTGAGCAGCTTCTGTGCTAAACAAACCAAACACAACGTTTAGTTAAATGTTAGTGCCTGAGATACATGTTAGACAAGGCAATTAGTGTTTTCATTTCAGTTCAGTTCAGTCGCTCAGTCATGTCTGACTTTTTGTGACCACATGAATCGGAGCACACCAGGCATCCCTGTCTATCACCATCTCCTGGAGTTCACTCAAACTCACGTCCATTGAGTCGGTGATGCCATCCAGCCATCTCATCCTCTGTCGTCCTCTTCTCCTCCTGCCCCCAATTCCTCCCAACATCGGAGTCGTCTTTTCCAATGAGTCAACTATCTGCAAGAGGTGGCCAAAGTATTGGAGTTTCAGCTTTAGCATCATTCCCTCTAAAGAACACACAGGGCTGATCTCCTTTAGAATAGACTGGTTGGATCTCCTTGCAGTCCAAGGGACTCTCAGGAGTTTTCTCCAACACCGCAGTTCAAAGGCATCAATTCTTCGGCGCTCAGCTTTCTTCACAGTCCAACTCTCACATCCATACATGACCACTGGAAAAAGCATAGCCTTGACTAGACGGACCTTTGTTGGCAAAGTAATGTCTCTGCTTTTCAATATGTTATCCAGGTTGGCAATAGCTTTCCTTATTAAGATCTGGTAAGGAGAGTCTTCACTCTTATTATTTGAAATGAGTTACACATTGTTTTTTGTTATTGTTTTATTTTAATGAATCTTGCTTATCTCCAAGTCTCTTTAAAGACACATTTTCTTCTTCAATTCTTTAAAGGCCTTTTTATTATTTATCTTTCATTTTTCCCAATCTGATTTTTTTTTTCAGTATAAAACTTATATTGTGGAGAACCCTAGGACATTAATCAGTTGGGGGTACTCTTTTTTTTTTTTTTGCATTTTATTTCATATTTCTTCAGTCTGACATTTGTCACTGGATTCTTAAACTTTCTTAGCTTGACCACCTTCCTAAATAATTGAATTTTTAATTGTTTAAATTCATATGCTCAGCCAATTACATGTTAATTTATTTGCATCATGATTCTATTTCCCAATATGCTAATCTTTGATGTAATTATCAATATATTAGATAACAATCTACTTATTTTGTGAACATAATATCCTGTCACTTTTTTTAAATTTAAATTTATCCTGTGAAATTTTTGAGAAATTCTTTTCTTTAAAGATCGTCTTCTCTTTGTGCTGTTAGTGCTCTCATACCAGATTTGTTGTTTGGTTTCTTGTTTTGGTGCCCCTTTCTCATTGCCTTCATTTACTTCAAAATTTTAATGCAAGAGTACATCATGAGAAATGCTGAGCTAGAAGAAGCACAAGCTGGAATCAAGATTGCTAGGAGAAATATCAATAACCTCGGATATGCAGATGACACCACCATTAGGGCAGAAAGTGAAGAGGAACTAAAAAGCCTCTTGATGAAAGTGAAAGAAGAGAGTGGAAAAAGTTGGCTTAAAGCTTAACATTCAGAAAATGAAGATCATGGCATCTGGTCCCATCACTTCATGGGAAATAGATGGGGAAACAGTGGAAACAGTGTCAGATTTTATTTTGGGGGCTCTAAAATCACTGCAGATGGTGACTGCAGCCATGAAATTAAAAGACACTTACCCCTTGGAAGGAAAATTATGACCAACCTAGAAAGCATATTCAACAGCAAAGACATTACTTTGCCAACAAAGGTCCGTCTAGTCAAGGCTATGGTTTTTCCAGTGGTCATGTATGGATGTGAGAGTTGGACCATAAAGAAAGCTGAGCGCTGAAAAATTGATGCTTTTGAACTGTGGTGTTGGAGAAGACTCTTGAGAGTCCCTTGGACTGCAAGGAGATCCACCCAGTCCATCTTAAAGGAGATCAGTCCTGAGTGTTCATTGGAAGGACTGATGCTGAAGCTGAAACTCCACTACTTTGGCCACCTCATGTGAAACATTGTCTCATTGGAAAAGACTCTGATGCTGGGAGGGATTGGGGGCAGGAGGAGAAGGGGATGACAGAGGATGAGATGGGTGGATGTCAGAAGGGGATGACAGAGGATGAGATGGGTGGATGTCATCACCAACTTGAATGACGTGAGTTTGGGTAAACTCCAGGAGTTGGTGATGGACATGGAGGCCTGGAGTGCTGCAATTCATGGGGTTGCAAAGAGTTGGACACGACTGAATGGCTGAACTGAACTGAACTGAATATTACTTTTAACAATGTCATGTTGCTATCTATTTGTATTGGTATTTATCAAACATTTTTTCAATAATAAATAGTGACTACTTTATGTTTCAATTAGATACAACTAGTGATGAGCATGAATAAGTTTGTCCTTTGGGCATATATTATAAGATGAGGGAAGAGTAGAAGAAAAACAAGGTGAAAACAGTTATCCAAATTAATTAAGATAAATTTTACTTTTTTCAATGTGCATTTAATAAAAAAAAAGCTTGATGCATTATAAAGTTACTGGCAATGATCCTATTTTTGATAGAATAGTTGTCTGGTCATCTTGTTATTGTAGACTTCAAGTTTGCTTGGACTTGCTTTCTCTTCTCACAGTTTTTCTACATTTTAATGACCTCCAGGTAGAATATCCTGATCTTCTTAACTTTGGGAGTCTTCCCATTCAAGGACTTGCACGGTGGAGGCATTACTCTACCATTCTATTAATAAGTCCCACATTCATTGCTTCTGCCTAAACAAAGGGTCATGGTTGACTACTTCCTGGAACAACTAAATTTCTCCCACGTTAAATCACCACTTTTTGAAAGCAGTGTTAGTTCAGTCTATGGGTTTTTTTGTTTGTTTATTTGTTTGTTAATCAAATTGTTTCTGCCTTCCTTCTTTCCGGAATGTCTAGTAATTTCTGATTCAATAATAGACCTTTTTCAGCAAAATTGTGAATTTTTTAAAGTACACATGACCTTCATTTCTATGCATTGGAGGTCAGAAAGGAACACTAAAGAGTATGCAATCATTATGCTTATACTTCTATCATGACATAATGCCCTTTCATGGCATACTTTATTTTACATGACTTTGCTCATATAAGTTTCAGCAAGTTTATAATACACTAGTCAAAAACAGTATGAGTAACTACTGTGTCAAAACTCACATTCTCCTTCCTGGCAGCCACTACATTATAGAAAGTAAGCTGAGCTAGGATATCCTATGGGAAAATTAATCCTCTGCACATTCAAATATGTCCTAAAATATTAGATACTGATCTTATCTCCTTATTAAAATCTGAATATCAATGTTCTGATTATCTTGTTATTGGAAACCCCATTTTTTTCCTCTTAACATTGAGCTGAATTTATGTGGAATACAGAGTAGACTACTAGATATGCCACATTCCTCAGGCTGCTATGCAGAGGTGTCTTTCCTGTGTGATTCATCAAACATATACACTTTTTTTTTAATAGGATGATAAACTTATTGATATCAGGGCTATGCATTTCTGGTCCAAATTATGTATTCCTAGTGCCTAGCACCGAACTGTGAAGAATCTGAGATTGTATCTTGATTGCATACTTGTATGTTAGCCTTCCATATTTCAGAGAGGCAGGCAGAAAATATAAGACAGAATTCTGAATCAGACCAAGAAGCTTCATACTTGTGGCACTGCCAACTGAATGAGCTTCATGTTTGCCCTGGTTCCTCAAGGAACTCCCCTGAGGATGATACAGGTGAATGTAGAAGGATGCTATTCAAGCTGTCATTTTATTTCCCAGCTGAGGAACTTTAACCTTAGAAAACCAGTTTTTCCTAATGGATCACAACCACACCTTCACAATATTTGACTAAAAGAGAGATGTTTTCTTCATTATACAGCACACAAACAAGACTGTACTCTGTTCTTTATGGAAACACTATCTTTATCTTCCAAGGATGTTTGCTATACAAATAATCTTTTTTTGTTTGTTTTTTGATTGTTTCTTTGTTTTTGTTTTGTTTTGTTTTACTTTATTTTATTTTACAATATGGTATTGGTTTTGGCATACATTGACATGAATCCACCACAGGGGTACATGTGTTCCCAAACATGAACCCCCCTCCTAACTCCCTCCCCATAACATCTCTCTGGGTCATCCCCATGCACCAGCCCCAAGCATCCTGCATACTGCATCGGTCATAGACTGGAGATTCATCTCTTACATGATAGTATACATGTTTCAATGCCATTGTCCCAAATCATCCTACCCTCTCCCTCTCCCTCTGAGTCCAAAAGTCCGCTCTACACATCTGTGTCTCTTTTGCTGTCTCGCATACAGGGTCATCATTGCCATCTTTCTAAATTCCATATATATGTGTTAGTATACTGTACTGGTGTTTTTCTTTCTGGCTTACTTCACTCTGTATAATCGGCTCCAGTTTCGTCCATCTCATTAGAACTGATTCAAATGTATTCCTTTTAATGGCTGAGTAATACTCCATTGTGTATATGTACCACAGCTTTCTTATCCATTCATCTGCTGATGGACATCTAGGTTGTTTCCATGTCCTGGCTATTATAAACAGTGCTGCGATGAACATTGGGGTACATGTGTCTCTTTCAATTCTGGTTTCCTCGGTGTGTATGCCCAGCGGTGGGATTGCTGGGTCATAAGGCAGTTCTATTTGCAATTTTTAAAGGAATCTCCACACTGTTCTCCATAGTGGCTGTACTAGTTTGCATTCCCACCAACAGTGTAGGAGGGTTCCCTTTTCTCCACACCCTCTCCAGCATTTATTGCTTGCAGACTTTTGGATTGCAGACATTCTGACTGGTGTGAAGTGGTACCTCACTGTGGTTTTGATTTGCATTTCTCTAATAATGAGTGATGTTGAGCATCTTTTCATGTGTTTGTTAGCCATCCGTATGTCTTCTTTGGAGAAATGTCTATTTAGTTCTTTGGCCCATTTTTTGATTGGGTCACTTATTTTTCTGGAATTGAGCTACATAAGTTGCTTGTATATTTTTGAGATTAGTTGTTTGTCAGTTGTTTCATTTGCTATTATTTTCCCAAGGAAAATACATGTTTTTTCCCAAGAAAAAACATTCCAAAGGCTGTCTTTTCACCTTGCTTATATTTTCCTTTGTTGTGAAGAAGCTTTTAATTTTTATTAGATCCCATTTGTTTATTTTTGCTTTTATTTCCAGAATTCTGGAGGTTGGATCATAGAGGATCCTGCTGTGATTTATGTCGGAGAGTGTTTTGCCTTAGTTCTCCTCTAGGAGTTTTATAGTTTCTGGTCTTACATTTATATCTTTAATCCATTTTGAGTTTATTTTTGTGTGTGGTCTTAGAAAGTGATCTAGTTTCATTCTTTTACAAGTGGTCGACCAGTTTTCCCAGCACCACTTGTTAAAGAGATTATCTTTACTCCATTGTATATTCTTGCCTCCTTTGTCAAAAATAAGGTGTCCATAGATGTGTGGATTTATCTCTGGGTTTTCTATTTTATTCCACTTATCTATATTTCTGTCTTTATGCCAGTACCATACTGTCTTGATGACTGTGGCTTTGTAGTAGAGCCTGAAGTCAGGCAGGTTGATTCCTCCAGTTCCATTCTTCTTTCTCAAGATTGCTTTGGCTATTTGAGGTTTTTTTGTATTTCCTTACAAATCTTGAAATTTTTTTTTCTAGTTTGTGAAAAATATCACTGGTAGCTTGATAGGGATTGCATTGAATTTGTAGATTGCTTTGGGTAGTATACTAATTTTCACTATACTGATTCTCTCAATCCATGAACATGGTATATTTCTCCATCTATTGTGTCCTCTTTGATTTCTTTCATCAGTGTTTTATAGTTTTCTATATATAAGTCTTTAGTTTCTTTAGGTAGATATATTCCTAGTATTTTATTCTTTTCGTTGCAATGGTGAATGGAATTGTTTCCTTAATTTCTTTTTCTACTTTCTCATTATTCGTGTATAGGAATGCAAGGGATTTCTGAGTGTTGACTTTATATCCTGCAACTTTACTATATTCATTGATTAGCTCTAGTAATTTTCTGGTGGAATTTTTAGGGTTTTCTATGTAGAGGATCATGCCATCTGCAAACAGTGAGAGCTTTACTTCTTCTTTTCCAATTTGGATTCCTTTTATTTCTTTTTCTGCTCTGATTGCTGTGGCCAAAACTTCCAGAACTATGTTGAATAGTAGCGG
Source organism: Ovis canadensis (assembly GCF_042477335.2). Classification (NCBI taxonomy): domain Eukaryota; kingdom Metazoa; phylum Chordata; class Mammalia; order Artiodactyla; family Bovidae; genus Ovis; species Ovis canadensis. The sequence goes on along the minus strand of NC_091261.1, from coordinate 32,339,064 downwards.
TGAAAGTGGACACCCTTGTCTTGTTCCTGACTTTAGGGGAAATGCTTTCAATTTTTCACCATTGAGGATAATGTTTGCTGTGGGTTTTTCATATATAGCTTTTATTATGTTGAGGTATGTTCCTTCTATTCCTGCTTTCTGGAGAGTTTTTATCATAAAAGGATGTTGAATTTTATCAAAAGCCTTCTCTGCATCTATTGACATAATCATATGGCTTTTATTTTCCAATTCGTTAATGTGGTGAATTACATTGACCGATTTGTGGATATTGAAGAATCCTTGCATCCCTGGGATAAAGCCCACTTGGTCATGGTGTATGATCTTTTTAATGTGTTGTTGGATTCTGATTGTTAGAATTTTGTTGAGGATTTTTGCCTCTATGTTCATCAGTGATATTGGCCTGTAGTTTTCTTTTTTTGTGGCATCTTTGTCAGGTTTTAGTATTAGGGTGATGGTGGCCTCATAGAATGAGTTTGGAAGTTTACCTTCCCCTGATAGGTGTTAGCTCTTCTCGAAATTTTTGGTAGAATTCAGCTGTGATGCTGTCTGGACCTGGGCTTTTGTTTGCTGGAAGATTTCTGATTACAGATTCAATTTCTGTGCTTGTGATGGGTCTGTTAAGATTTTCTATTTCTTCCTGGTTCAGTTTTGGAAAGTTGTACTTCTCTAATAATTTGTCCATTTCTTCCACATTGTCCATTTTATTGGCATATAATTACTGATAGTAGTCTCTTATGATCCTTTGTATTTCTGTGTTGTCTGTTATGATCTCTCCACTTTCATTTCTAATTTTATTGATATGATTTTTCTCCCTTTGTTCTTGATGAGTCTGGCTAATGGTTTGTCAATTTCATTTATCCTTTCAAAGAACCAGCTTTTGGCTTTGTTGATTTTTGCTATGGTCTCTTTTGTTTCTTTTGCATTTATTTCTGCCCTAATTTTTAAGATTTCTTTCCTTCTACTAACTCTGGTGTTCTCCATTTCTTCCTTTTCTAGTTGTTTTTGGTGTAGAGTTAGGTTATTTCTTTGACTTTTTTCTTGTTTCTTGAGGTATGCCTGTATTGCTATGAACTTTCCTCTTAGCACTGCTTTTATAGTGTCCCACATGTTTTGGATTGTTGTGTTTTCTTTTTCATTAGTTTCTATGCATATTTTGATTTCTTTTTTGATCTGTGATTTGTTGGTTATTCAGAAGCGTGTTGTTCAGCCTCCATATGTTGGAATTTTTAATAGTTTTTCTCCTATAATTGAGATCTAATCTTAATGCATTATGGTCAGAAAAGATCCTTGGAATGATTTCGATTTTTTTAAATTTATCAAGGTTAGATTTATGGCCCAGGATGTGATCTATCCTGGAGAAGGTTCCATGAGCACTTGAGAAAAAGGTGAAATTCATTGTTTTGGAGTGAAATGTCCTATAGATATCAATTAGGTCTAACTGGTCTATTCTATCATTTAATGTTTGTGTTTCTTTGTTAATTTTCTGTTTAGTTGATCTGTCCACAGGTGTGAGTGGGGTATTAAAGTCTCCCGCTATTATTGTGTTATTGTTAATTTCCCCTTTCACACTTGTTAGCATTTGTCTTACATATTGTGGTACTCCTATGTTGGGTGCATATATATTTATAATTGTTATATCTTCTTCTTGGATTGATCCTTTGATCATTATGTAGTGGCCTTCTTTGTCTCTTTTCACAGCCTTTGTTTTAAAGTCTATTTTATCAGATATGAGTATTGCCACTCCTGCTTTCTTTTGGTCTCTATTTGCGTGGAATATCTTTTTCCAGCCCTTCACTTTCAGTCTGTATGTGTCCCTTGTTTTGAGGTGGGTCTCTTGTAAGCAGCATATAGAGGGGTCTTGTTTTTGTATCCATTCAGCCAGTCTTTGCCTTTTGGTCGGGGCATTCAACCCATTTGCATTTAAGGTAATTATTGATAAGTATGATCCCATTGCCATTTACTTTATTGTTTGGGGTTTGGGTTTATACACCCTTTTCGTGTTTCCTGTCTAGAGAATATCCTTTAGCATTTGTTGGAGAGCTGGTTTGGTGGTGCTGAATTCTCTCAGCTTTTGCTTGTCTGTAGAGCTTTTGATTTCTCCTTCATATTTGAATGAGATCCTTGCTGGGTACAGTAATCTGGCCTGTAAGTTTTTTTCTTTCATCACTTTAAGTATGTCTTGCCATTCCCTCCTGGCCTGAAGAGTTTCTATTGAAAGATCAGCTGTTAACCTTATGGGTATCCCCTTGTGTGTTATTTGTTGTTTTTCCCTTGCTGCTTTTAATGTTTGTTCTTTGTGTTTGATCTTTGTTAATTTGAGTCATATGTGTCTTGGGGTGTTTCGCCTTGGTTTTATCCTGTTTGGAACTCTCTGGGTTTCTTGGACTTGGGTGATTATTTCCTTCCCCATTTTAGGGAAATTTTCAACTATTATATCCTCAAGGATTTTCTCATGGTCTTTCTTTTTGTCTTCTTCTTCTGGGCCTCCTATAATTTGAATGTTGGAGCGTTTCATATTGTCCTGGAGGTCTCTGAGATTGTCCTCATTTCTTTTAATTCGTTTTTCTTGTTTCCTCTCTGATTCATTTATTTCTACCATTCTATCTTCTATTTCACTAATCCTATCTTCTGCCTCCGTTATTCTACTATTTGTTGACTCCAGAGTGTTTCTGATCTCATTTATTGCATTATTCATTATATATTGACTCTTTTTTATTTCTTCTAGGTCCTTGTTAAACCTTTCTTGCATCTTCTGAATCCTTGTCTCTAGGCTATTTATCTGTGATTCCATTTTGATTTTAAGATTTTGGATCATTTTCACTATCATTATTTGGAATTCTTTCTCAGGTAGATTCCCTATCTCTTCCTCTTTTGTTTGGTTTGGTGGGCATTTCTCCTGTTCCTTTACCTGCTGAGTATTCCTCTGTATCTTCATCTTGGTTATATTGCTGGGTTTGGGGTGGCCTTTCTATATTCTGGTAATTTGTGGAGTTCTCTTTATTATGGAGCTTCCTCACTGTGGGTGGGGTTGTATCAGTGGCTTGTCAAGATTTCCTGGTTAGGGAGGCTTGTGTTGGAGTTCTGGTGGGTGGAGCTGGGTTTCTTCTTTCTGGAGTGCAATGGAGTGACCAGTAATGGGTTATGAGACGTCAATGGTTTTGGAGTAACTTTGAGCTGCCTGTATATTGAAGCTCAGGGGTGTGTTCCTGTGTTGCTGGAGAATTTGCCTGGTATGTCTTGCTCTGGGTCTTGTTGGCCCTTGGGTGGAGCTTGGTTTCACTGTAGGTATGGAGGCATTTGATGAGCTCCTATTGCTTAATGTTCCCTGAATTCAGGAGTTCTCTGATCTTCTCAGGCTTTGGATTTAAGCCTCCTGCTTCTGGTTTTCAGTTTTATTTTTTCAGTAGCCTCTAGACTTCTCCATCTATACAGCACTGATGATAAAACATCTAGGTTAAAGAGGAAAAGTTTCTCCACATTGAGGGACACTCAGAGAGGTTCACTGAGTTACATGGAGAAGAAAAGAGGGAGGGGGTAGTTAGAGGTGACTGGAATGAGATACAGTGGGATCAAAAGAGGAGAGAGCAAGCCAGCCAGTAATCCCTTCCTTATGTGCACTCCACAGTCTGGAATGCTCAGAGGTATTCACGGAGTTATACAGGGAAGAGGAGAGGGAGGAAGTAGACAGAGGTGGCCAGGAGGATAAAAGAGGGAAATGAAAAGGAGAGAGACAAATCCAGCCAGTAACCAGTTCCTTAGGTGTTCTCCATCATCTGGAACACACAGAGATTCACAGAATTGGATAGAGAAGAGAAGGGGGAGGGAAGAGACAGAGGCCACCTGGTGGAGAAAAAGGAGAGTCCAAAGGGGGAGAGAGTGGTCAAGCCAGTAATCTCGCTCTCAGGTAAAATTGGGTAGTGAAGTTTGTGTTTTTAAATGTACAAAATTGACAACAAAAACCAAAAAGCAAAGATTAAAAATCTAGAGTAGAGGTTGGATTTTCAAAAATACAATATTAAAGAAAAGAAGAAGGAAAAAAGAAAAAAAAAGAAATCAAACAAAACAACAACAACAACAAAAAAAAAAGCCACAAGATTTATTAAAAAACACCAACAACAACCACACAAAGACTATACATGGTGTTTGCTTTAAAAACTAGTCTTCTTTTTTTTTGAAAAGTAATAGTAGGTTATAGAAATAAAAATTAGAGGAGAAATAGAGGACTTAACAATTTTAAAAAGTTAGGAAAAAAAAGAAGAAGAAAAAGAAAAGAAGAAAAAACAACCCCACAACAGCATCAACAAAAAAGAAAAAAGAAAAAAAAAAAGGAATGATTTTACAAAATAGTAAAGATATATCTGGCCCTTTCTCTGGTGTTGTGGGCCGTGTGGCGTCACTTCCAAGGCCGTTCCCTCTGTTTAACTTCTTCTGTTTGCTGTTCTCTTCAGTGTCTGATTTCCATCCTGACACAGGGGGTCGGTGGTGGACAGTTTTTTTTTTTTTTTGGCTCGCTTATTCAGTCGCGCTGTGGGGAGGGAGGGATGCTACAAACAAATAACACTGTCACGTGCACGCAGTGTCTCAGCCCTGCTGGGCCTGTCCCTTCTCGCGGCATACAATCCGCTCCGGCTTTAGGATGCTCAGCCGGGAACCGTCTGAGGCCGGACCTAGGCTGCATGCACCTCCCTGGTCTAAGCTGCTCAGGTTTGGCGCTCAGGTAGCCCTCAGTGGCGCAGATTCGGTTGGGACTGCGTTTTGTGCCCTTCCCAGGTCTGAGTATCTCAGGTGTTTGGCGAGCGCGGTCACTGCGACTTGTCGCCTTTCCTGTCTCTGCTGCTCAGTTTTCTGGGTGTACCGCTGGCGCCCCTTGTGAGGCAGATGGTGACTGTCCAGCACCCCCAGAAGTCTTAGCAAAGAAGCCTGCTTGCAGTTTGGTAGGTAAAGTCTCTCCAGGGCTGCGATTGCCCCTTTCCAGCCCTTACAGCTCTGGCTGCCTGTCCCCAGTGGGGGATGGTCTGCAGCTGGCTATTTCCGTTCTGTCCTTTGTTCTGTGCATGGTCCCGGCGGCGTCTTATGTTCGAGCTTTTCGCGTGGTAGCTATCCCACAGTCTGGTTTGCTAGCCCAAGTTAGTTCATTCTGGTTAGGCATGGGGTGTTCCTGCCCGATTTTTACAAAGCACTGCAGCCCACACCTCCCACACCTCCCTGCCCTGCCCCCACTTGTTAGTGGCAGATTCAGGCTTCTGTGCTGCTTTTCTGGTGGGAGAGTTACTGTTGAGCTTGTAATCTGTTGGTTTTAATTATTTATTTATTTTTCCTTCCTGTTATGTTGCCCTCTGTGCTTCCAAGGCTCACCACAGACTTGGCAGGGAGAGTGTTTCTTGATGTTTGGAAACCTCTCTTCTTAAAATTCCCTTCTTGGGACGGGCTTCCCTTCCCACCCTTCCCCACCTCCTTTGTCTCTTTTTTCATTTTTTATATTTTTTCCTACCTGTTTTTTTTTGTTGTTGTTGTTTTGTTTTCATACATTTTATTTTTTCTCTTTCTCTTTTTATTTTTATTTTTTTTAATTTTAAAATCTTTAATTCTTACATGCATTCCCAAACATGACCCCCCCCCCACCTCCCTCCCCACAACAACTCTCTGGGTCATCCCCATGCACCAGCCCCAAGCATGCTGCACCCTATGTCAGACATGGACTGGCGATTCAATTCTTACATGATAGTTTACATGTTAGAATTCCCATTCTCCAAAATCATCCCACCCTCTCCCTCTCCCTCTGAGTCCAAAAGTCCGGTATACACATCTGTGTCTTTTTTCCTGTCTTGCATACAGGGTTGTCATTGCCATCTTCCTAAATTCCATATATATGTGTTAGTATACTGTATTGGTGTTTTTCTTTCTGGCTTACTTCACTCTGTATAATTGGCTCCAGTTTCATCCATCTCATCAGAACTGATTCAAATGAATTCTTTTTAACAGCTGAGTAATACTCCATTGTGTATATGTACCACAGCTTTCTTATCCATTCATCTGCTGATGGACATCTAGGTTGTTTCCATGTCCTGGCTATTATAAACAGTGCTGCGATGAACATTGGGGTACATGTGTCTCTTTCAATTCTGGTTTCCTCGGTGTGTATGCCCAGCAGGGGGATTGCTGGGTCATAAAGTAGTTCTATTTGCAATTTTTTAAGGAATCTCCACACTGTTCTCCATAGTGGCTGTACTAGTTTGCATTCCCACCAACAGTGTAGGAGGGTTCCCTTTTCTCCACACCCTCTCCAGCATTTATTGCTTGCAGATTTTTGGATTGCAGCCATTCTGACTGGTGTGAGGTGGTACCTCATTGTGGTTTTGATTTGCATTTCTCTGATAATGAGTGATGCAAAACACTCTCAGAAATAAATCACAGCAGGATCCTCTATGATCCACCTCCCAGAATTCTGGAAATAAAAGCAAAAATAAACAAATGGGATCTAATTAAAATTAAAAGCTTCTGCACAACAAAGGAAACTATAAGCAAGGTGAAAAGACAGCCTTCTGAATGGGAGAAAATAATAGCAAATGAAGCAACTGACAAACAACTAATCTCAAAAATATACAAGCAACTTATGCAGCTCAATTCCAGAAAAATAAATGACCCAATCAAAAAATGGGCCAAAGAACTAAATAGACATTTCTCCAAAGAAGACATACGGATGGCTAACAAACACATGAAAAGATGCTCCTACCTGTTTTTGAAGACAATGATCTGCTTTTCTGGGTGCCTGATGTCCTCTGCCAGCGTTCAAAAGATGTTTTGTGGAGTTTGCTCAGCGTTAAATGTTCTTTTGAGGAATTTGTGAGGGAGAAAGTGGTCTTCCCGTCCTATTCCTCTGCCATCTTAGTACTGCCCCCCACAAATACTCTTGAAATGATAATCCAGAACAAAAAGTTGTCAGTATTTTATTGTAAGATGTTTATAAATGAGAGAAATGATAGAGAATTGCCTCCCAACATTAAAACCCATGTATGAAGGAGTAAATAATTTCATTAATGGTTATATTTAATGATATTCATAAAAATTCATTTAAATGTGCAGTTTAGCTTCTTTGAAGAATTCTCATAAATAAGCTATTTAAATTCAAAAAAGAATTTGGCATTTTGTATATCTCAATGATTAGTATATCTACAGTCATTTTTGGACATGTTGCAAAAGGGATTTCTTTTAGCAAAATGTCTAACATGATTTTTTATCTATTAATGATATAAATATGATACATCATTTTTTATGCAATTAGACACAAGCTGCAAGATCAATGCTCCATCCATATGTGAAAATTATATATGAAGTGTATTTTTCAATAAGCAATTAAATAATTGCTGTTTACTGACAGTATACATGAGTAAACTCTAATGATGACATGCATGAAATGTAAAAGCTGAATGAATAATGATGAAAAGGATCAATGCATTTGGGTGATCTGTGCTTTCGTGGATGTTTGTTTGTTTGTTTACCTAACATTATTTTCCTATTGAGTCTAACTCATTTTGCTGATTGGGCAGCAACCTCTTCCCTCACTGACTTGTTACTAAAAGTCTGAGGCTAGTGTCACACATGTTCAGTTGTTTTAGCACTACCAAGCCCTGGTGATCTCTTCAATCTGATATGACCTAACAGAGTATTCTCCTGAAGTTAGTAGAATCACTGACTCACTCTCTCAATTTCAGTCACATCCTCCATGTATCCCAGGTATAGATTATGTCTCATAACCTGTGCTGTGTGATTATCCTCTTATTACCACAGAAACCCCATGGCAGGTTCATCGGTGTTTACATCTCAGTGATATTCTGTATCTATTACTGGAGAAAAAGTGGGAAATCCTGGAATCTTTTGTATTTTACTGCAGTTGATCTACTTGAGAAATGAGGTGTTTTGATTAATCAAAATACCAGTTTTACTCTGCTTCTGCTAGATAAAGTTGGTCAATCAAATACTGTAAGCTATGTCCCAAAGTCTTAAAAGGTGGTAACAGAGCATGATTTTTATTTTTCTTTGACTTTCATTGATTTCATCTAGGATTTTCTCTCTCCCTTTCCTACTATGATTCAATCCACTAAACACAGAGAATGATAAGATTTATAGCTCCACCATCTAGAGTCCACTCTCTTAACTCTTCTAGCAGAAAGGTTGTAAGTTTCCTTTCAGTATGATAGAGGTAATAAGTAAAGTGAAAGCGTTAGTCACTCAGTCATGTCTGACTCTTTGTGACCCCATGGATTGTAGCCTGACAGGCTCTTCTGTCCTTGGAATTCTCCAGGCAATTCTCCAAAGAATGGGTAGCCATTCTTTTCTCCAAGGGATCTTTCCCACCCAAGGATCCAACTTGGGTCTCCAGTATTGCAGGCAGATACTTTATGGTCAGAACCAACAGGGAAGCCCCACGACAGAAGAGGTGCATAGGGAAAAATTCCTTGCTGACTCATTTAAAAAGACCCAGATGATGGGAAAAATTGAAGGTAGAGGAAAAAGGGGATGATAGAGGAGGAGATGGTTGGATGGTATCACCAACTCGATGGACATGAGTTTGGGTAAACTCCGGGAGTTGGTGTTGGACATGGAGGCCTGGCATGCCGTGATCCATGGTGTCACAAAGAGTTGGACACAGCTGAGGGACTGAACTGAACTGAAAGCTATTTACTCAAACCTTCATACTTTGTTCTTAATAGGTAATCAAATCTAGTTTTTGAGGTCCTTGACTCTCTAGATACTCAGACAAATCAACTTTGAGACTCAAATGTGTTTAAGTAGTTGCATCACTGACTCATTGGACATGAGTTGGGTGAACTCCAGGAGTTGGTGATGGAGAGGAAGGCCTGGTGTGCTGCAAGTCATGAGGTCGCAAAGAGTCAGACAAGACTGAGTGACTGAACTGAACTGAACTGAACTGAAGTAGTTACTTTCCACTTGATGGGATTAATACCATTTCTCCAACAGTACTGAACAAAGAGATTGCCAAGCATTTAAAAAGCATTTAAAATTTTCCCAGTTATATTAATATAACATTTAAAGTTTTAAGTACTTCATTATATCATTTCAGACAGCAATGGTGATTTGTGAGTCATATATTTGCATTTCACTATAAATTGACATTACCTAACAGAATAACACAACAAGATGATTTGTTTTAACTTGTTGAAGTTTAAATTCAAAGTTATTACCCACTCACTTGCTGCTGCTGCTAATTCGCTTCAGTTGTGTCCAACTCTGTGCGACCCCACAGACGGCAGCCCACTAGGCTCATCCCTGAGATTCTCCAAGCAAGAACACTGGAGTGGATTGCCATTTCCTTCTCCAATGCATGAAAGTGAAAAGTGAAAGTGAAGTTGCTCAGTCATGTCTGACTCTCAGTGACCCCATGGACTGCAGTCCACCAGGCTCCTCCATCCATGGGCTTTTCCAGGCAAGAGTGCTGGAGTGTGTTGCCATTGCCTTCTCCTATCCACTCACTTAAACTTATAAATTCTATGTGAAATAGAGGTTATTAAAACTTTATAAAATATCTATGTTGTGTAATTATTTAATTAATATGGTTATAGAGAATTAAAGTAATATATTTTTCTAATTGAAAAAGGATGCTACTAAATTTTTGCAATTACCCTCACTTCATTAAGAAGGCTAATATGCTGAATTAGTACAATGTGTTTTAATCTATACTTATCTCAATGTGCTGGACCAGGTGATTAAGTGAAAATGGTAAATACCAAGAGCATTATTCCATTATTTGAAAGGTTTCCAGTTTTTCCATTACAACTCAAATAATTTTGCTCATTTATTATAATCAACATGATCATCTTTAGTTAATATTTATTGGAAATATGAAAAAATAGTTATATAATGAGAATGAATGAAAACAATTCATATTTCAATATAAACTCAGCTTCGTTCTTCTAAAATTTGGGGCAAAGAAATTTAAAAAGGGAAATTCTTACAAATAGTAATTTTGAAAACTGTTGTACTGGAATTTAGACAGTTATGAAAGCTTAAAAACTCATTTGGTCATGAGTTGAAATGTCTTGCTGCTTGTACTTCACTCTGAAAGAAAAAAATGTTTTAAGAAATTACATTCGTTTTTTTTTTTTTTTTCAGTGTATATGTACTTCATCCTCTTGTGTTCTTTCTAAGGCATCAAATGCAATTTAAGTAGTAAACGCCTGCTACAATAAATTGTTTCTCACCATGTCAGAAATCCACCTATAATGACTGATACCTGATATCAACTAAACTGAAAAATAACTTTGGTTAATTAACAAATTCCACTGGTATTTGTAATTTTTCATGTATTCCACACATTCAAAAAGAGAATTGCAACTGAGCAATTAAATAAATTATATAAAGGTGAACACCCATATAACTTATGGACACATTAAAAAAGATGGGGAGCATTGCCAATATGGCAGAAGTTCCCTTCTTGCCAATGCTGTTGGGATTAGGTGGGCAAAGTTAGTATCTTTGCCTTCAACAGAAGGGAATCTTGGCGAATTTTATTACATTGGTGGATTAGGCACTAAGTTGTATCCGACTCTTGTGACTTCGTGGATAATGGCCTACCAGCTTCTCTGCCCATGGAATTTCCCAGGCGTGAATACTGGAGTGGGTTGCCATCTTCTTCTCTAGAGGATCTTTCCAACCCAGGAATGAAACCCAGGTCTCTTGCATTGCAGGCAGATTTTTACTGACTGAGCTATGAGGGGATCCCCAAATTTTATATACTGGGAGTCCAAAAATCCTCACCAAAGACTCAAGGGTACGCTGGAAGTATACTAGGGGTTAAAACCTAGTTTCCAGTTACTTCAATCACTAAAATGGAATAAAGGTATATAAATTCTATTAAAAAATAATTTCTAGTTATTTAAAATACATGCTTTTCCAATTCACTTGTCTAGTGATTTAAATCCAGATAAATCTTTTCAAAATAAATACTATTTTACAATTAAAACTGATATTTCATCCTTGTCTGTGTCTGTAATAGCAAAACAACAAAAAAGTCACAAATGCCCATCAATGGAAAAATGTTAAATAAATCATGCTTAAATCTTTTAATACTAAGCAAATAATTTCATGTTTGGGAATGCATGTAAGAATTAAAGATTTTAAAATTTAAAAAATAAAAAACTAAAAAAAAAAAAAAATTCTGAAATCTACATTTAACAGGATAGAGGACTTGCCATAATGTGTTACGTAAGATAAACCATTTGGAGAGTAGTACAGTCATCCCTTGGTATCTTCCAGGGGATTAGTTTCAGAAAACCACCTCTAGTTCCTCCACTCTTCCAAACTCCAAAATCCAATGACACTTAAGTCCCTCATGTAAAGTGGGGTAATATTTGCACAAAACCTAACACATCCTTCCACATATTTCAAACATTTCTAGTTTATTTATAATACCTAATACAATGTAAAATAGTTACTATGCAAATAGTTGTACATGCAGCAGTGCTATATAAATATTTGACTATGCAAATTCAAACTTTGCCTTTGGAACTTTCAAATTATTTTTTGCCTGAAAATATTTCATCACAGTTGGTTGAATCCACAGATGCAGAACCTACATATATAAAGAGCTGACTATATATCTGTAGGTTCACAGTGTCTTTCTTGCATTTCAGGACCTCTCCCCTAAATGTTCTGAAAATTGAATTTTTCCAACCATATAATTTGTTGTTAACTCATTTGGTGATGAAACATAACTTGAACTGACATGTTTCTTCCCAATATTGTTTTACTTGGTGTGGATTTCCATATGTTTTACTGTAGACATGTTGATATATTTAAGGAATGCAGCACAAATCCTGATCAGTTATGCATTATACCATCTTTCTAAATCTGAAAAAAATATCTTAATCCTGAAACTCATCTAGTCCCAAGGTTTCCCGATATACAATTTTAGACCTGAAATATGATACCTTGTATTTTACAAAATAACCAATAGTGAAAAAATATGTATTTTCAAATATGTTGTGCATATATGTAGAAAAATGGAAAATTATGTAAATAGACGTATTCTGTGTTAACATTACTTACTGTTAACATTACTTTCTTTAGAAATGTTGAAAAGGAGATTGGTAGGGTTAGACTTTTACATTCCAGTTTATAAATATTGTGTTATTTCATTAGTTACAATATTTATTATATAAATTGTATAACATAAGTGTTTCAAGTAATAACATGTGACAAGTATTTTCTTGACTATATATTTGACTGAACAATATTTGCTTCCACAAGCCATAAAAAATTTGATAAAAAGTCTTATTCTTGTGCCTTCCTTGAAAATTTATTGGACTTTTTCCTTTGTCAGTGAAATCTCCCTCACTTCCTTTCTTTCTAGCCTCCCTTGATCATATTTTGAGGTTAATTCCTTTCCAACCAGAAATCTATTCTCTTATTTCATCTTCTAGAACAGTCAGTTGTTTGTTTCAAAATCCCAATTTCTTATATAAAGCAATTTTAAGTTTTCTTATTTGAATCCCCACCCATCCATATATACCTGAGGAGTCATACTTTTTATATTGAAACTGAAGCTTAGATATGTTCTCTTCATCTACTTCTACTGGGATATTTTTATAACTGTATCAAGCTGACAGAAAAAATTCAGCATGCGTATGTATTGATATATAAGTTGGGTAAGAAATAAGGAATGTAATAGACCGTGAGAAATACTTCTCAACATCATCACACCATGGCAAGAATTATAATAAACCTTAGTAATAGAAGAAGCATAGTAAGTAACAGAGTGCAATTGAAGTTTGCAGGACACTGCTCATACTATTTAAATATATTTTAAATATGTGTAATTTTTATACTTATTCATATACTTATTTATTCACATACATCATTTAAATGTATGTAGGTCTCATAAATCACATACATATATATAACTGAAAGATTCAAATAGTACTTGTTTAGTTTTATCATATTTATTCTTTATTAAACTAGGAAATAAGAAAAGTCAGGTTTACCATGCATATTTACGATTCTAAATAATAAGATTGAAAAGCGAAAGTGTTAGTCACTTAGTCATGTCCACCTCTTTGTGACCCCATGGAAAGTGGACTGTAGCTTGCCGGGCTCCTCCATGGGAGGGGAATCTCCAGGCAAGAATACTGGAGTGGCTTACCTTTCCTTTCTCCAGGGGATCTTCCCAACCTGGGGAATGCAGGTCTCCTGCATTGCAGGCAGATTCTTTACTGTCTGAGCCACAGGGAAATAATATTAGTCATATTTGTATATTAACTCATGATTATTTTATATATGTTTTATTACATAAACAATTATTTCTCTTTTTTAAGAATAACTGATAATTTTTACTTATATTCAAGTAGGGGATTTTTTTAATTAAATAAATTTATTTATTTTAATTGGAGGTTAATTAATTACAATATTGTATTGGTTTTGCCATATATCAAAATGAATCCACCACAGGTATACACGTGTTCCCCATCCTGAACTCTCCTCCCTCCTCCCTCCCCGTACCATCCCGCTGGGTTGTCCCAGTGCACCAGCCCCAAGCATCCAGTATCATGCATTGAACCTGGACTGCCGACTCATTACATATATGATATTATACATGTTTCAATGCCATTCTCCCAAATCATCCTACCCTCTCCCTCTCCTACAGAGTCCAAAAGACTGTTCTATACATCAATGTCTCTTTTGCTGCCTCGTATACAGGGTTATCATTACCATATTTCTAAATTCCATATATATGCATTAGTATACTGTATTGGTGTTTTTCTTCTGGCTTACTTCACTCTGTATAATCAGCTCCAGTTTCATCCACCTCATTAGAACTGATTCAAATGTATTCTTTTTAATGGCTGAGTAATACTCCATTGTGTATATGTACCACTGCTTTCTTATCCATTCATCTGCTGATGGACATCTAGGTTGCTTCCATGTCCTGGCTATTATAAACAGTTCTGCAATGAACATTGGGGTACATGTGTGAAGGGTTAATAGGGTAGCAGAGACGTGCCTGCAAATGGGTCTCTCTGCTCGGGCTGAGCGTCCTTGCATACGAGGCGTTCTGCCAAAGAGTCTGGACACAGCCTTGAGTATAATGGTCCCTTGCAAACGAGGGAGCATTCCCTTCTTGAGATAAGAAGGAGATGAGGGCTTTGGGCAGACTCTGCAGTAGACAGGGATTTCACTCCCCTCTGCTATACGATAACATGTATGCACCTGCACTGTACTGAAAAGGCTTATTCATACAGTCTGGAATTCTGCCTAAGGGGGGCTTTATAATAATAAATTAGTTTGCCCAGTTGTTCCTCTGGCCAGAGTGGTGTCCTGTCTGTCTCTCGTGTGTCTCATATGTCTCATGTGTTTTGTGTCATTTCACTCGTAATCACCAGTAATCTACACATGTGCCTCTTTCAATTCTGGTTTCCTCGGTGTGTATGCCCAGCAGTGGGATTGCTGGGTCATAAGGCAGTTCTATTTCCAGTTTTTTAAAGAATCTCCACACTGTTCTCCATAGTGGCTGTACTAGTTTGCATTCCCACCAACAGTGTAAGAGTGTTCCCTTTTCTCCACACCCTCTCCAGCATTTATTGCTTATCCACTTTTGGATTGCAGCCATTCTGACTGGCGTGAAATGGTACCTCATTGTAAAACTCCCACTATTTGCAGATGACATGATCCTCTTCGTAGAAAACCCCAAAGACCCCATCAGAAAATTATTAGAGCTAATCAATGAATATAGTAAAGCTGCAGGATATAAAATCAACATACAGAAACCCCTTGCATTCCTATACACTAATAATGAGAAAATAGAAAGAGAAATTAAAGAAACAATTCCATTCACCATTGCAACGTAAAGAACAAAATACTTAGGAATATATCTAGCTAAGAAAACTAAAGACCTATTTATAGAAAACTATAAAGCACTGGTGAAAGAAATCAAAGGGGACACTAATAGATGGAGAAATATACCATGTTCATGGATCAGAAGAATCAATACAGTGAAAATGAGTATACTACCCAAAGCAATTTATAGATTCAATACAATCCCTATCAAGCTACCAACGGTATTCTTCACAGAGCTAGAACAAATAATTTCACAATTTGTATGGAAATACAAAAAACCTCAAGTAGACAAAGCAATCTTGAGAAAGAATAGAACTGAAGGAATCAACCTGCCTGACTTCAAGCTCCACTACAAAGCCACAGTCATCAAGACAGTATGGTACTGGCACAAAGACAGAAATATAGATCAATGGAACAAAATAGAAAGCCCAGAGATAAATCCATGCATCTATAGACACCTTATCTTTGACAAAGGAGGCAAAAATATACAATGGATTACAGACAATCTCTTTAACAAGTGGTGCTGGGAAAACTGGTCAACCACTTGTAAAAGAATGAAACTAGAACACTTTCTAACACCATACACAAAAATAAACTCAAAATGGATTAAAGATCTAAACATAAGACTAGAAACTATTTCTTATTTCTTAATATTCAGATTACTGAAACCTATTGGATGTGTCCATTTAATCCCCAGCATTTGTGAGAGAAGATTTTGAAAGCCAGATCAAGCCGCTGGACTGTCTATGTTTGTGATAATAGCTATAATGTGCTTATTGGGAGAGAAAAACGCAGCTGATCAATTGATACAGGGGCATTTACTTCATCAGCTTTGACTTCAATCTATGATAATGTACTCAATTATTAGAATTGAAGTGATATTTATTTAAATTAAGTGACTAAGTCAAATTGTAATGCCAAACACATTTTTTGGATTACTTAAGTTTCTGGTTTTCAGTTCAGTTCAGTCGCTCAGTCAGTCGCTCTTTGCAACCCCATGAATTGCAGCTCGCCAGGCCTCCCTGTCCATCATCAACTCCCAGAGTTCACCCAAACTCATGTCCATAGAGTCAGTGATGCCATCCAGCCATCTTATCCTCTGTCTTCCTCTTCTTCTCCTGCCCCCAATACCTCCCTGCATCAGAGTCTTTTCCAATGAGTCACCTGTTTGCATCAGGTGGCCAAAGTACTGGATTTTCAGCTTTGGCATCAGTCCTTTCAAAGAAATCCCAGGGCTGATCTCCTTCAGAATGGATTGGTTGGATCTCCTTGCAGTCCAAGGGACTCTCAAGAGTCTTCTCCAACACCACACTTCAAAAGCATCAATTCTTCAGCGCTCAGCTTTCTTCACAGTCCAACTCTCACATCCATATATGACCACTGGAAAAACCATAGCCTTGACTAGACGGATCTTTGTTGGCAAAGTAATGTCTGTGCTTTTCAATATGTTATCTAGGTTGATCATAACTTTCCTTCCAAGGAGTAAATGTCTTTTAATTTCATGACTGCAATCACCATTTGCAGTGATTTGGGAGCCTAAAAAATTTCAGTTGTTATTCCCTTTTATTAAAGTAGAAATCATATTATTCTATGATTTCTTATTTGAATATTGAATATGGTATCAAATAGACACATAAAATCTTTGCAATGCATTTTGGAAAATCTTTTCCTTTTGAAAGCAGGTTAACCATAATTTGAATCTATTATAAAAGTGCCATTAGGGAAGCTGTGTATTGTTATAAAAGTATACCGACATTTAATTTTTAGCTTTTGTATTAAACACCTAAACAAACTTTAGGCTTGATCCACAAAGATATCTCATGGAATAGTTAGTATATTATAAACGGAAATAAAATGAAACAATTTACTTTAGGCCATGACACTCAGATTAAAATTACTGTTGGCAGCTTTGCACAAGCCATAGTAGATTCATGCTCTCTGGTGGTTAGACAATCCTATCAATAGCAGCAAAACGTGTATCACCTGTTGCCTAAAAAATAGAATCCACCAGGAGGCATGCTCAACTGGAGCTTTCCAGAATACCTTAATACAAAAATGTATTAAATAGTGTTTTAATTCCTGCAACTATGGGCATGCATTTATTTTAATTGAATAACTGGCTGGACCAGAATTATTCATATATTTTTCTGATTTGTGATAACCTCTTAAAGAAGCATTAATATACAGCTTTTATGACTTGAGTTTAGAAACGTTATGATTCTGAAGTAAATGACAGTATCAATTGTCACACACAGTGGCCATATATCAAGGAATTGCACTAGCATTAGGTAGAACAGCAGGTCCATTTGTTCAAATGTTCACTGAACATATGAGTGATTTTCTCTAACAAGATCCCCAGGGAACCAACTTGCATCCATCACTGCCTGCATTCTAACTGGAAGATAACTATTTTAAATTCCTGCTAAAACATGTGATGTTTTAGGATTGAAATCAAGTACATGTCAGGAGCCAGAGAGAAATATACTGTTGGAATGAATACCAGATAAAATCTGATCCAGTAACTGCTGATCTAATCAGATCTTCATTTTTATTCTTATGTTTTATATATTATAAACACAGAGTGATTACAAAATAAGAAACAAAACTCTATAGCATTATTTCAGAAAATCAGGCACTTTTATTTTCCTCAAACATGTATATGCAATTACAACTTTTTAAAGTTCAAATGGGTATGAAATACACATAAGATACCATATGTAAGACTGTTAGAATTTTGCTGAATTATTTTATTTCTTCAACAAAGTTATTTCTTCCATGGGGCTTATACTGTAGGTAAGAGGAAAATTTCAACTGATCAATATCATGGGGCTTCCCAGGTGGTGCTAGTGGTAAACAACCTGCCTCTCAATACAGGTGACAAAAAGGACTCGTGTTCAATTCCTGAGTCATGAAGGTCCCTGGGGAGGATCATGGCAACCCTCTCCAATAGTCTTGCCTGGAGAATCCCACGGACAGAGAAACCTGGTGAGCTACAAGTCCATAGGGTTGCATAGAGTCAGACATGACTGAAGTGACAGCATGATCATTATTATGGCAGCCTCACCCCATAGTGACCCCTAGTGATTCAGTTTATAAAATCCTCTTCTTTGAATATGGGAGGCAATTGTGACTTGTGTCTAAATGAAATATAACAAAGATACCAAGAGATCACCTTTGATTGTGTGTGTGTGTGTGTGTGTGTGTGTGTGTGTGTTAGTTGCTCAGTTGTTTCTGACTCTCTGCAACCCCATGGACTGTAGTCTGCCAGGCTCCTCTGTCCATGGAATTCTCCAGGCAAGAATACTGGAGTGGCTTGCCATTTTTCTCTCCAGGGAATATTCCCCACCCAGGGATCAAACCCAGGTCACATGCATCCAGTCAAATTATTTACTGTCTGAGCCAACAGAGAAGCCCCAAGTTTCTGTTATATGAAAATTCATGTTAACATCCTGAAACATGAGATTTTTCTTGCTAGTTTTAGAGAAGAAGACTGTCATATTAGGAAGTAACCATGGAGAAGCTGGATGGGACTTGTATGACTGCTGTTTGCCTCTAGAATCTTAGCAGCCTCTAGTCATAACCTGTAAGAACCTGGGAACCAGAGGATCCATGGAAAACTTGAAATAGCAAATACATGATCTTTAAGCCACTGATGTTGTAGTAGTTTGTTTTCTGCAAAAAAAAAAAAACTAGTACAATATATATATTTTTAGAATTAATATTAGTATATTGGCTAATATTAATTAATATTAGTATATTAATTAGTGTATTAATATTAATATAATTAACATACTAATTAATATTCATATATTGCCACCTTGTAGTGGCAATAATATTCTGCCAGTTTGGCTATAAAACTTGGACTAAATATTCGACATTATTCAATGAGAATGAATTGTCAGGGCTTTTCTGAAAAATTAAAGGAAGGAGTCCAAAGTTTTAGGGAGCTGGGCCTATAGTATGTTCAAATTACTTAGCCACTTCTTCACCATAAAATCTGAGAGGGACAGCAGGACACTTTTTTCATCAGGGTATTGATAGATGTATAGTTGAGCATCCTCAGAAAGCTCTACGATGGCTGCCTGCAGAGGATGTTGACAGGGAAATCAGGAATTCTTGCCTCAATGAGATTACTGGGATTCAGGTAGTGCAGAGATTGAACCTGTTTCTCAGGCTCCTGAGTCTCCTGCATTAGCCAGTGGATTCTTTACCACACTGAGCCATCTGGGAAGCCCCAAGAGGTTGGTCATAATAGTTAACTCACTTGCCTTGAGAATCCCATGAACAGTATGAAAAGACAAAATGCTAGGATACTGAAAGAGGTACTCCCCAGGTCAGTAGGTGCCCAATATGCTACTGGAGGTCAGTGGAGAAATAACTCCAGAAAGAATGAAGGGATAGAGCCAAAGCAAAAACAATACCCAACTGTGGATGTGACTGGTGAAAGAAGCAAGGTCTGATGCTCTAAAGAGCAACATTGCATAGGAACCTGGAATGTCAGGTCCATGAAGCAAGGCATATTGGAAGTGGTCAAACAAGAGACGGCAGAGTGAACGTTGACATTCTAGGAATCAGTGAACTAAAATGGACTGGAATGGGTGAATTTAACTCAGATGACCATTATATCTAGTAATGTGGGCAAGAATCCCTTGGAAGAAATGGAGTAGCCATCATGGTCAACAAAAGAGTCCGAAATGCAGTACTTGGATGCAATCTCAAAAACGACAGAATGATCTCTGTTCGTTTCCAAGACAAACCATTGAATATCACAGTAATACAAATCTATGCCTCAACCAGTAACGCTGAAGAAGCTGAAGTTGAACGGTTCTATGAAGACCTACAAGACCTTTTAGAACTAACACCCCCAAAAAATGTTCTTTTCATTATAGGGGACTGGAATGCAAAAGTAGGAAGTCAAGAAACACCTGGAGTAAAAGGCAAATTTGGCCTTGGAATGCGAAATGAAGCTGGGCAAAGACTAATAGCGTTTTGCCAAGAAAATGCACTGGTCATAGCAAACACCCTCTTCCAACAACACAGGAGAAGACTCTACACATGGACATCACCAGATGGTCAACACCGAAATCAGATTGATTATATTCTCTGCAGCCAAAGATGGAGAAGCTCTATACAGTCAACAAAAACAAGACCATGAGCTGACTGTGGCTCAGATCATGAACTCCTTATTACCAAATTCAGACTGAAATTGAAGAAAACAGGGAAAACGGCTAGACCATTCAGGTATGACCTAAATCAAATCCCTTATGATTATAGAGTGGAAGTGAGAAATAGATTTAAGGGCCTAGATCTGATGGATAGAGTGCCTGATGAAATATGGAATGAAGTTCGTGACATTGTACAGGAGACAGGGATCAAGACCAACTCCATGGAAAAGAAATGCAAGAAAGGAAAATGGCTGTCCGGGGAGGCCTTACAAATAGCTGTGAAAAGAAGAGAAGTGAAAAACCAAGGAGAAAAGGAAAGATATAAGCATCTGAATGCAGAGTTCCGAAGAAAAGCAAGAAGAGATAAGAAAGCCTTCTTCAACAATCAATGCAAAGAAATAGAGGAAAACAACAGCATGGGAAAAACTAGAGATCTCTTCAAGAAATTAGAGATACCAAGGGAATATTTCCTGCAAAGATGGGCTCGATATGGGACAGAAATGTTATGGACTTAACAGAAGCAGAAGATATTAAGAAAAGATGGCAAGAATACACTGAAGAACTGTACAAAAAGGATTTTCATGACCCAGATAATCACGATGGTGTGATCACTCATATAGACCCAGACATCCTGGAATGTGAAGTCAAGTGGGCCTTAGAAAGCACCACTATGAACAAAGCTAGTGGAGGTGATGGAATTCCAGTGGAGCTATTTCAAATCCTGAAGGATGATGCTGTGAAAGTGCTGCACTCAATATGCCAGCAAATTTGGAAAACTCAGCAGTGGCCACAAGACTGGAAAAGGTCCGTTTTCATTCCAATCCCAAAGAAAGGCAATGCCAAAGAATGCTCACACTAGTGCACAATTGCACTCATCTCACATGCTAGTAAAGTAATGCTCAAAATTCTCCAAGCCAGGCTTCAGCTATACATGAACCGTGAACTTCCAGATGTTCAAGCTAGTTTTACAAAAGGCAGAGGAACCAAAGATCAAATTGCTAATATCTGCTGGATCATGGAAAAAGCAAGAGAGTTCCAGAAAAACATGTAGTTCTGCTTTATTGACTATGCCAAAGCCTTTGACTGTGTGGCTCACAATAAACTGTGGAAAATTCTGAAAGAGATGGGAATACTAGACCACCTGACCTGCCCCTTGAAAAATCTGTATGCAGGTCAGGAAGCAACAGTTAGAACTGGACATGGAACAACAGACTGGTTCCAAATAGGAAAAGGAGTACGTCAAGGCTGTATATTGTCACCCTGCTTATTTAACTTCTATGCAGAGTATATCATGAGAAACGCTGGACTGGAAGAAACACAAGCTGGAATCAAGATTGCCAGGAGAAATATCAATAACCTCAGATATGCAGATGACACCACCCTTATGGCAGAAAGTGAAGAGGAGCTAAAAAGCCTCTTGATGAAAGTGAAAGAGGAGAGTGAAAAAGTTGGCTTAAAGCTCAACATTCAGAAAACGAAGATCATGGCATCCGGTCCCATCACTTAATGGGAAATAGATGGGGAAACAGTGGAAAAAGTTTCAGACTTTCTTTTTTTGGGGTTCCAAAATCACTGCAGATGGTGATTGCAGCCATGAAATTAAAAGACGCTTACTCCTTGGAAGAAAAGTGATGAACAACCTAGATAGCATATTCAAAAGCAGAGACATTACTTTGCCGACTAAGGTCTGTCTAGTCAAGGCTATGGTTTTTCCTGTGGTCATGTATGGATGTCAGAGTTGGACTGTGAAGAAGGCTGAGCACCAGAGAATTGATACTTTTGAAGTGTGGTATTGGAGAAGACTCTTGAGAGTCCCTTGGACTCCAAGGAGATCCAATCAGTCCATTCTGAAGGAGATCATCCCTGGGATTTCTTTGGAAGGAATGATGCTAAAGCTGAAACTCCAGTACTTTAGCCACCTCATGCGAAGAATTGACTCATTGGAGAAGACTCTGATGCTGGGAGGGATTGGGGCCAGGAGGAGAAGGGGACGACAGCGGATGAGATTGCTGGATGGCATCACAGACTCGATGAACGTGAGTCTGAGTGAACTCCTGAAGATGGTGATGAACAGGGAGGGCTGGCGTGCTGTGATTCATGGGGTCGCAAAGAGTCGGACACGACTAAGCGACTGAACTGAACTGAATGTGGAGTCACTACCACAATAAATCAAGGAGAAATGAGTAAATAAAGTATTCTGATGGATGGGCAATTTATTAAGAAATCTCTTGGCATATATTGATGGATCAATTCCAGTTGTGATTAGTAGATATGTAATTTAACTTGACATAGAAGGGATTTATGGCTTCTTAATTGTTTCAGATACAAGTCTATTTACGTTCTCAGAATCCCTCAATACAAGGGAAAACTTAGTATCTCCTGCAGTGAATCCAATATTCTGTACTCTGACTCCTTTGTTAAATTTCCTTAAGTGTATTTATATCCATTTTACATTAGCAAAAATGGAATCGGATTCTTTATTGGAATTATTAGATACTCGCTTTGAAGTGATGCTAATCTCTGGTGACTAGCATGTCACCACAATTCAGCAGTAAAACCAGTGGGTTATGATATGATAAAGATGTTTTGGGGGACAAAAAGAGTTTGATGATCCATTGTCATATAACTCCAAAATGTAGTGGCTTGCAACAACAACAATCATTAATTTACTTTGTTCACAAATCTTCAATTTGGCCTGATCTGGCATTATGTCTTGTTTCAGCTTCGTGTAGCATCAGTGTGATAAGTTATGTAGCTCTACTGGAGCTAGGACATCCTCTTCCCAGAGTAGTCACTCATAAGACTGGTAAATTATTGCTGTCTGTCAACTAGGAGTTTAGGTTGGGCAATCTTCCGTGGGTCTCCACCCTTCTCTGTGTGAGTTTCTTGAGCTTCCTCACAATATGATGGCTGGGTGCAGTGACAGAGTATTATAAAATTACCCAAGAGAAGAAGGCAGAGATCAACAAATCAACAGTAGATACTGAGAGATTGCAGATGCACCCTTAACTGCTTTCCCAAGTGCCAGAATTATATAAGAATAATGAGTAACAACTGATTGTTCTTCTTTAGTCATTAAGTTTTGTTCAACTCTTGTGACCCCATGGACTGTAGCCCACCAGGCTCCTCTGTCGATGGGATTTCCCACACAAGAATAGTGGAGTGAGTTGTCATTTCCTTCTCCAAGTGATCTGCCCAATCCATGGATCAAATCAAGGTCTCCTGCATTGGCAGGCAGATTCTTTACTGAGCTACCAGGGAAGCTCAACAACAGATAGAATCCCTAAGTCACTCTTTTGAACAGTTGATTTAGAATGATGAATTCAGTGGAAACAATCTCAATTTCTGCTTTTTCTACCTCCAAGCAAAAATGATATGCAAGAAAGAAGTATACCATCAAAAGAAAAATTATAGAAATTATTCCCTGATTGTTCAAGCAATTAAGAATCTGCCTGCAATGCAGGAGACACAGCAGATGCAGGTTTGAACCCTGGGTCAGGAAAAAACCCTGGAGGAGGAAATGGCAATCCATCCCAGTATTCTGGCAATCCACTCCAGTAGTCTTGCCTGGAAAATTGAATGGACAGGGGAGCCTGGCAGGCTACAGTCCATAGAGTCACCGGGAGTGGGACATGAATGAGCACACATACACTTTTGTCATAATGTAAGACTCTTTGCAGAAACTATTATTTATATCCTCATTTTAAAATGCACTGCTTTAGATAGTGAAAAAGAAAAATGTGCTATAGAAAATAATATGTGTACTATTTATAGTTATAACCAACTGAATGCAGACTTCCAGAGAATAACAAGGAGAGATAAGAAGGCCTTCTTCAATGAACAATGCAAAGAAATAGAGAAAAAAATAGAATGGGAAAAAGACTAGACATCTTTTCAAGAAAATTCAACATATCAAGGGAATATTTCATGAAAGTAGACATGATAAAGGAGAAAAATGGAAAGGATCTAACAGAAGCAGAACAGATTGGAAGAGGTGGCAAAAATACAGAGAAGAACTAGAGAAAAAAAGATCTTAATGACCAGGATAACCATGATGGTGAGATCACTCAACTAGAGCCAGATCCTGGAGTATGTAAAGTCAAGCGGGCTTTAGGAAGCATCACTACAAACAAAGCTAGTGGAGGTCATAGAATTTGAGCTGAGATATTTAAAATTCTAGAAGATGATGTTGTTAATGTGCTACATATATGTCAACAAATTCAGAAAACTCAGTAATGACCATAAGACTGCAAAAGATTGGTTTTCATTTCAGTCCCAAAGAAAGGGCAATGCCAAAGAGTGTTCTAAGTACTGTATGATTGTTTTCATTTCACATGTCAGTAAGGTTATGCTCAAAATCCTTCAAACTAGGCTGCAGCCTTATGTGAACCGAGAACTTCTGGACGTACAAGCTGGGTTTAGAAAAGGCAGAGAGGCCAGAGATCAAATTGCCAGTATTTGTTGTATCATGGAGAAAGCAAGGGAGTTCCAGGAAAAAAAACATCCAATTCTTCTTTATTGACTACACAAAAGCCTTTGACTCTGTGGGTCACAACAAACTGGAAAATTCTTAAAAAGAGATGGGAGTACCAGACCACCTTAACTGTCTCCTGAGAAACTTCTAGGCAGGACAAGAAGCAACAGTTAGAATTGGACATGGAACAACTGACTGGTTCAAATTTGGAAAAGGACTACAATAAGATAGTATGTTGTCATGCTATTCATTTAACTTATGTGCACAGTACATTATGTGAAATGCCAGATGGTATGAATCACAAGCTAGAATCAAGATTACAAGGAGAAATATCAACAATCTCAGATATACAGATGATAATACTCTAATGGCAGAAAGTGAAGAGGAACTGAAGAGCCTCTTGATGAAGGTGACAGATGAGAGTGAAAAAGGTAGCTTAAAATTCAACTAAGATCATGGCACCTGGTTCCATCACTTCATGGCAAATAGAAGGGAAAAGTGGAATCTGTGACTGATTTTCTTTTCTTGGCCTCCAAAATCACTGCCAACAGTTGCATGTATCCATAAAATTAAAAGATGTTTAGTCCTTGGAAGAAAAGCTACAACAAATTTACACAGCATATTAAAAAACAGAGACATCACTTTGCTGACGGTCTATATAGTCAAAGCTATCATTTTTCCAGTAATCATGTATAGATGTTGGAATTTCAACTATAAAATAGGCTCAGCACTGAAGAATTGATTCTTTTGAATTGTGTTGCTGGAGAAGATTCTTATAAATCCCTTCGACAGCAAGGAGATCAGACCAGTCAATTCTAAAGAAAATCAACCCTGAATATTCACTGAAAGGGCTGATACTGAGCTGAAGTTCCATAACTTTGGCCACTTGATACAAAGAGCCAATTTATTGGAAAAGACCCTGATGCTGGGACAGATGGAAGGCAAAAGAAGAAGGAGATGCCAGAGGGTGAGATGATTAGACAGCATCAGTGACTCAATGGACATGAATTTGAACAAACTCTAGGAGATAGTGGAGGACAGCAGAGCTTGGAATGCTGCCATCCATGGGGATGCAAAGAGCTGGACATAACTTAGCAAATCAACAACAATGACATGTAGT
This sequence comes from Ovis canadensis, assembly GCF_042477335.2. Taxonomy (NCBI): domain Eukaryota; kingdom Metazoa; phylum Chordata; class Mammalia; order Artiodactyla; family Bovidae; genus Ovis; species Ovis canadensis. The sequence goes on along the minus strand of NC_091261.1, from coordinate 32,313,455 downwards.
ACTTGTATCATAAATAAATACTGGAAATTTAAAAATAGTTTGCATTCACATATGGTAATATACATGTTTCAATGCTATTCTCTCAAATTATCCCACCCTCACCTTCATATGTGAAATAGATCACCAGTCCAAGTTTGATGGATGAAACAAGGCACTCAAAGCTGGTGCACTGGAACAACCCTGAGGGATGGGATTGGGAGGGAGTTGGGAGGGGGTTCAAGATGGGGGACACATGTATACCCATGGCTGATTCATGTCAATATATGACAAAAAACCACCACAATATTGTAAAGTAATTAGCCTCCAGTTAAAATAAATAAATTAATTTTTTAAAAAGTTTGTTTGCAATTTTTTAAGGAATCTCCACACTGTTCTCCATAGTGGCTGTACTAGTTTGCATTCCCACCAACAGTGTAGGAGGGTTCCCTTTTCTCCATATCCTCTCCAGCATTTATTGCTTACCGGCTTTTGGATTGCAGACATTCTGACTGGTGTGAAGTGGTACCTCATTGTGGTTTTGATTTGCATTTCTCTAATAATGAGTGATGTTGAGCATCTTTTCATGTGTTTGTTAGCCATCTGTATGTCTTCTTTGGAGAAATGTCTGTTTAGTTCTTTGGCCCATTTTTTGGTTGGGTCGTTTATTTTTCTGGAATTGAGCTGCAGAAGTTGCTTGTATATTTTTGAGATTAGTTGTTTGTCAGTTGCTATTATTTTCTCCCATTCAGAAGGCTGTCTTTTCACCTTGCTTATATTTTCCTTTGTTGTGCAGAAGCTTTTAATTTTAATTAGATCCCATTTGTTTATTTTACTTTTATTTCCAGAATTCTGGAGGGTGGATCATAGAGGATCCTGCTGTGATTTATGTCGGAGAGTGTTTTGCCTATGTTCTCCTTTAGGAGTTTTATAGTTTCTAGTCTTACATTTAGATCTTTAATCCATTTTGAGTTGAACCAGCAATCCTACTCCTTGGCATACACACCGAGGAAACCAGAATTGAAAGAGACACATGTACCCCAATGTTCATCGCAGCACTGTTTATAATAGCCAGGACATGGAAACAACCTAGATGTCCATCAGAAGATGAATGGATAAAAAAGCTGTGGTACATATACACAATGGAGTATTACTCGGCCATTAAAAATAATACATTTGAATCAGTTCTAATGAGATGGGTTAAACTGTAGCCGATTATACAGAGTGAAGTAAGCCAGAAAGAAAAACATCAATACAGTATACTAACACATATATATGGAATTTAGAAAGATGGCAATGATGACCCTGTATGTGAGACAACATAAGAGATACAGATGCGTAGAGCAGACTTTTGGACTCTGAGGGAGAGGGAGAGGGAGAGGGAGAGGGTGGGATAATTTGGGAGAATGGCATTGAAACATGTATACTATCATGTAAGAAAAGAATTGCCAGTCTATGTCTGATGCAGGATGCAGGATGCTTGGGGCTGGTGCATGGGGATGACCCAGAGAGATGTTATGGGGAAGGAGGTGGGAGGCGGTTCATATTTGGGAACACATGTACAACCGTGGTGGATCCATGTCAATGTATGGCAAAACCAATACAGTATTGTAAAGTAAAATAAAGTAAAAATAAAAATTAAAAAAAAAAATAGTTTGCGTTCAGTAGTTGGGATCTAGAAAGTATACAAATGGAAAATACTTTGTCTTAGTTCCTTCAACTGCTATAACAAAATATCACAGACTAGATGGCTTAATAAACAGCACAAATTTATTTAACACAGTTCTCTAGGTTAAAAAGTCCAAGATTAAGGTGACGACAAGGCCACACCTTATCTCTGTGTCCTCACATATGGATGAGACTAGGATCTCTTAGAGGCACTAAACCCATTTATGAGGGCTCAACCATCATGACCCAAAGGCTACCAAAATGGCCCACCTTCTAATGCCACCACATTGGATATTAGGATTAATATATCAGTTTGCAGGGGATACAAATACTCAGACCGTAGCACTTGCTAAAAAAATCTAAGGTTTATAGAAAAAGGGTTTATATAAATCTGTCATATATATACATATAAGAAGCACATATTAGCAAGTAATTATTTAATTCAGAAATAATTATTGTTTGCATACATTGTGTTAGAAATACTGTGGAGAGCAAGACAGAAAATATTTTTGCCCTCAGGACTTTTTATTGTAATTCAGAAGGAGAAATATTAACTACTAAACGTTGTATTTCTACCTGGCGTCATATTTTAAAAATAAAACCTTTCAATTAAGGAGCTTATATTCTTTTAGGTCTTTCAAAATGGGAGGTAATGAAATCACATAAGAATGTTCCTCAAACTATTTTAACACAAATTAAATGCCTGTTCTACATGTAATTGGGCCAGAAATAACATTTCAAGGCTTACTGATATTCAGTATTTTTATTAAAACACAGGATCATGCATTATATACAGTTTTTCTTGACGATATGTATTTTATTTTACTTGAATAGTAGGTACAGTGCAATGGGCCAGAGGGCACCAGGCTTGTATTTCAGAGGGCTAGAGATAGAAAAAAAAAATGAAGAAACTGATCAAAGATAACCCTTAGCTATATCGCAGCTGACTCCACTGATTCAAAGCATGCAAAGAAAAAAAAAAATCTGAGCATATGAATACAATTTAATGATGCAGAATAGCACTATTCTGTTCAGAGTTCTTCTGAGTAGAGGTTTTCAGATTGGTCAGTACTGTGATTACTAGATTACTAGATTACTAAATTGCTGTGGTTTCAAATTCAGATTCCCAAAGACTTCCGTCTTGAAAAATGTATTAAAAAAATGCTTGTTGTTCAGTAGCCCAGTCGTGTCTGACTGTTTGCAACCCCATGGACTGCAGCATGCCAGGCCTACCTGTCCCTTGCCATCTCCAAAGTCTGCCCAAATTCATGTCCATTGCATTGGTGATGTCATCCAGCCATCTCATCCTCTCATGACCTCTTCTCCTTCTGCGCTAAATCCTTCCCAGCATCAGGCACTTCTCCAATGTGTTCGCTATTCGCATCAGATGACTAAAATACTGGAGTTTCAACTTCAGCATCACTCCTTTCAACAAATACTCAGGGTTGATTTCCCTTAAGATTGACTGGTTTGATCTCCTTGCTGTCCAAGGGAATTTCAGGAATCTTCTCCAACATCACAGTTCAAAGGCATCAATTCTTCAGCCCTCTGTCCTGAAGGCAGAGGGCCTTTCAGGTAGTTTATAAATAATGAACAGTACACTTATTAAAATAATGTTTTAAATAGGTCTAATTATTATTGTTTTAGTTTATATCAACTAATATACAACTAAAAGAGCTTCCCATTTGGTGCAGTGGTAAAGAAGCTGCCTGTCAATGCAGGAAACAGAAGACAAACGGAAGCTAATGGAGGTGATGGAATTCTAGTTGAGCTCTTTCAAATCCTAAAAGACGATGCTGTGAAAGTGCTGCCCTCAATATGCCGGCAAATTTGGAAAACTCTGCAGTGGCTGCAGGAATGGAAAAGGGCAGGTTTCACTTCAATCTAAGAGAAAGGCAATGCCAAAGAAAGCACAGACTACCACACAATTGCACTCATCTCACATGCTAGCAAAATAATGCTCAAAATTCTCCAAGCCAGGCTTCAACAGTAGGTAAACTGTGAACTTCCAGATGTTCAAGCTGGATTTAGAAAAGGCAAAGGAACCAGAGATCAAATTGTTAACATCTGTTGGATTATTAAAAAAGCAAGAGAGTTCCAGAAAAAGATCTATTTCTGATTTAGTGACTATGCCAAGGCCTTTGACTGTGTGGATCACCACACAGTCAGAACTGTGGAAAATTCTGAAAGAGATGGGAATACCAGACCACCTGATCTACCTTTTGAGAAATTTGTATGCAGGTCAAGAAGCAATAGTTAGAACTGGACATGAAGCAACAGATTCCAAATAGGGAAAGGAGTCCATCAAGGCTGTATATTGTCACTCTGCTTATTTAACTTCTAGGCAGAGTACATCATGAGAAATGCTGTATTGGATGAAGCACACGCTGGAATCAAGATTGCCGGGAGAAATATCAATAACCTCAGATATGCAGATGACACCACCCTTATGGCAGAAAGTGAAGAAGAACTAGAGTCTCTTGATGAAAGTGAAATAGGAGAGTGAAAAATTTGGCTTAAAACTCAATATTCAGAAAACTAAGGTCATGGCATCCGTTTCCATCACTTCATGGCAAATAAATGGGAAAATAATGGAAACAGTGGCTGACTTTATTTTGGGGGGCTCCAAAATCACTGCAGATGGTGACTGCAGCCATGAAATTAAAGGATGCTCACTCCTTGGAAGAAAAGTTATGACCAACCTAGACAGCTTATTAAAAAGCAGAGATATTACTTTGCCAACAAGGGTCCACTAGTCAAAACTTTATCCAGTAGTCATGTATGGATATGAGTTGGACTATAAAGAAAGCTGAATGCCAAAGAATTGATGTTTTTGAACTGTGGTGTTGGAGAAGACTCTTGAGAGTCTCTTGGACTGCAAGGAGATCCAACTAGTCCATCCTAAAGGAAATCAGTCCTGAATATTCATCGGAAGGACTGATGTTGAAGGTGAAACTCCAATACTTTGGTCACCTAATGCAAAGAGCTGACTCATGGGAAAAGACCCTGATGCTGGGCAAGATTGAGGGCAGGAGGAGAAGGGGATGACAGAGGATGAGATGGTTGGAGGGCATCACCAACTCAATGGGCATGAGTTTGAGTAAACCCTGATAATTGGTGATGGACAGGGAGGCCTGGCATGCTGCAGTCCATGGTGTCACAAAGAGTCGGACACGATAAGTGACTGAACTGAACTGATTCTTGCCCAGAGAATTCCATGGACAGAGGAGAATGGCGGGCTACAGTCCATGGTGTCACAAAGAGTCAGACACGACTGAATGACTGAACTGAACTGAACCTCGTTTTTTTTGTTTGAACACTTAAATATATATAAAAGGTTTTTTACAATATAAGTGGATAATTTTGAAACAATTTTGGTATGTAGGGAAGCAAAATATATAACGACACATATACTACTTAGTCGTTCAGTGGATTGTTTTGCCATATATATTTAAATTAACATGTAGTTTTCAATATCTGTTCTTTAAACATTCATGACAACCATATAAATGTTATTGAATGAGCAAAACCATAAATTTGAACAGTTTTTATCCATACAGGAAAAATTTAAAGTATATTAATACTTATCACTGAATGAATACAAATCTTCCAACACATTTTGCATCCTTCCTTGCTTTGAGAAAAAGAAAAGTGAATTACAATTATTATAGTAACTACTTTGTTTAAACTTAAATGCAGAATTCTGAATCAGTAACAAGGCCTCAGCTAGGTTAGTTTACATAATGTGCAGAAGTATAGAATGAAAAATCTGCAGCATAATTACTGGCAGTTGAATAATGAATAATTTGTGCATGTTCAAACAAGTCCATTAATGTGACACATAAATTCATGAACATTTATGAGCAATTAATATTCTGAAAGTTAGTGGAACTGGATATATATTCTTGCCTAAGGTAGCGCTATTTACATAATCTGACCAAGTTAACTACTCCTGTCTTCATGCCTTTTATTTTTCTAATAAATATAACTTTCTCTTTTAAATCACAAAGGAACTTAGTGTCTATAAACAATTCAGATATTATATTTTTGTTTGAAACCATAGGCAGTTCATCTATATTTAGTGTATCTCTATTATTCATTAGATCAAACTAAACTGTAAATTTCCCTATCAATGATCCTAACTATCTCCAAGGAAAAATAATCAGATTCTCTATAATAATATATTTTTTTAAATAATAAAATAATATTTTTGTTTAAAAAGAAATTTATACACTGAGTTTGAGCAATATCAAAGTAAAATATTAAAAACTTTTCATTACTTCAATTCACTGTGTTATTTCTTTGAGACAGATTTAAACAAAAATATTATTATTAAGCTTCAGAATCCAATAACACCTTATTTGACAATCCTTAATTTTCATGGTTGTTTCTCTAAAACATCATAATCATTTTTTAAATAGAGATTTGGAATCAGGGAAAACATTCTTGGAATTGCTCTAATTCAATTTCAAATAGTGTTCAACAACATTTTGTACAATGTCCTCATATGTTAATTTAGGTGAATAGCCTTCCAGAGTACAATTTTATTGATTTTTATTATTTCAAATAAACTTCATAAAACTCTTCTACATTGTAGACTTTAAAACCATGGTTAATCTCACTTCAAATGATGAGTTTTACTGCCAAAACTACAAATTTGTTGGAAAAGCTTTTGTTTATTTATATTTAATTGAAGGATAATTACTTTACAGAATTCTGTTGATTTCTGTCAAACGTCAACATGAATAAGCCGTATGTATGTATATGTCCCCTCTCTCTTGAGACTTTCTCCCATCTCCCTCCCCAGCCCATCTCTCTAGGTTGTTACAGAGCCCTTGTTTGAGTTCCCTAAGACATAGAGAACATTGCCATTGGCTGTCTATTTTACACATGCTAACATAAGTTTCCATGTTACTCTCTACATATATCTCACCCTCTTTCCTCCCCACCATGCTGTGTTCATAAGTCTGTTCTCTATGTCTGTGTCTCCATTTCTACCCTGCAAATAATTTCATCAATATCATCTTTCTAGTTTCTATTATGTATGTGTTAGTATATGATATTTATCTTTCTCTTTCTGACTTACTTCTTTCAGTATAATCAGCTCTAGGATCATTCACCTCATCAGAACTGACTCAAATGTGGTCCTTTTATATGGCCAAGTAATATTCTATTGTATATACATATATATACGTATATATATACACACACACACACACACACCCCAAGTCTTCTTTATCCGTTACTTTGTCGATGGACTTCTAGGTTGCTTCCATGTTTTAACTATTGTAAATAGTGCTGCAATGAACATTGGGGTACATGTGTCATTTTTAATTGTGGTTTCTTCAGGATGTATGCCTAATATTAGGATTGCTAGCTATATGGTGCTTTTATTCCTAGTTTTTAAGGGAATCTCCATACTGTCTTCCATGGTGGCTGGATCAGTTTATATTCCCATGAACAGTGCAAGAGTGTTCCCTTTTCTCCATACACTCTCCAAAAGTTATTGTTTGTAGACTTTTTGATGATGGCCATTCTGACTGGTATAAGGTGATATATCATTGTTGTTTTGACTTGCATTTCTCTAATAATGAGCAATGTTAAGCATTTTTTCATGTGTTTGTTAGCCATCTGTATGTCTTCTTTGGAGAAATGTCTGTTTAGATCTTTTTGATTGGGTTGTTTGCTTCCCTGTTGTATGAGCTGCTTGTATATTTTGAAAATTAATCCTTTGTCAGTTGTTTCATTTGCTGTTATTGTCTCCCTTTCTGAGGGTTGTCTTTTCACCTTGTCTGTGGTTTCTTTTTTTGTGCAAAAGCTTTAAGTTTAATTAAGTCTCACTTGTTTATTTTTGTTTTTATTTCCATTACTCTAGGAGGTGGGTCGTAGAGGATCTTTGATTTATATAATCAAGTGTTCTGCCTATGTTTTCCTCTAAAAGTTTTATAGTTTCTGGTGTTACATTTAGGTCTTTAATCCATTTTGAGTTTATCTTTGTGTATGGTGTTAGAAAGTGCTCTAATTTCATTCTTCTACATGTAGCTGTCTGGTTTTCCCAGCACTATTTATTGAACAGGCTATCTTTGTCCCATTGTATATTCTTGCCTTTTTTTTTTTTATCAAAAATAAGGTACCCATAGGGGAAATATTTTTTTATTATAAATTTTTTCCATTATCACCTAGCTGTAACACAGTTTCTTCTGCTATGGAATAAGATGCATGAGACACATGATGAGATTTTTCTCTAAACTTCATATTAAAAATTCAGAAACATCTCAATTGAAAAAATTAGATTCAATTCTTACATGATAGTATACATGTTAGAATTCCCATTCTCCCAAATCATCCCACCCTCTCCCTCTCCCTCTGAGTCCAAAAGTCCATTATACACATCTGTGTCTTTTTTCCTGTCTTGCATACAGGGTCGTCATTGCCATCTTCCTAAATTCCATATATATGTGTTAGTATACTAGATGTTGTGGGGAGGGAGGTGGGAGGGGGGGTCATGTTTGGGAACGCATGTAAGAATTAAAGATTTTAAAATTAAAAAAATAAATAAATAAAATAAATAAATAAATAAATAAAGAATACAACAAAAAAAAAAAAAGAAAAAATTAGAAAGACCAGATATCATGAATAAAGTCAGGCTTTATATAGGAGAAGATAGATTTACTATTTATTTCAGAATATATGATATTCCCTTGCTTTGTTCTGGTATAAAAGGCAGACAAACACACTCAACATAGATGGTTTTCATGAGTTCACATTTGCTGATGATGGTTGTCATGAGCTCACATTTGTTGATAAAGTAGAGGGAAGGGGGTAGTAAGATGGGATAAGATCTGTAACATGAAATAACTGTATAATATGTCAAGGCCACAAATGTTTTAGGCAGCAAAACATAATATGTCATAAATTGATTTTGGAAATCAATAAGATAGGAAACATTTGAGTGCAAAAATTAATGCAGAACAATTCCAAAAGATATGTAATATTATTTATAATGCTTATTTCTGCTGACTCCCTGCTGGGTGTACTGGTAAAGTTTATTGAACAAAAGGACAAAGAGCCTCAAGATGAAGAGCCAGTAATAGTAGGAACCAAGGCATCAGCAAAGAAATTTGATTGATATAAGAGGTGGCTACAGTGGACTGACCAGAAGAAAATATTGTTCTTCAAGAATTATAAAATTAAAGATTTTAAAATTTAAAAAATTAAAAAAAATAAAAATAAATAAAAGATAAAAAAATAAAAAAATAAAAATTAAAAAAAAAGAATTATAAAAAAAGAAATGAGGGCAAATAATTGATAGATAACTCTGAATGTTTAATGATGATGATGATGATGATAAGAGCAGGCTCCTTCTCTGTATTGATGCCATACAAAGCAAAGATTTTGAACCAATATTCAAGACATAGATGATGAACAATACAAACAGCATTTGAGAACTTGGAAAATATGAGATAATCTGCTTCACTGCAACTGACTACACAAAAGCCTTTGACTGTATAGGTCACAACATACTTTGGAAAATTCTTAAAGAGATGGGAATACCAGACAACTGTAGGACAAGAAGCAACAATTAGAACCAGACATGGAAGAAAGGACTGGTTCCAAATTGGAAAAGGAGTACGTCAGGGCTGTATATTGTCATTCTGCTAATTTAACTTCTATACAGGGTAAATCATAGAAATTCTGGGCTGGATGAAGCACAAGCTGGAATCAAGATTACCGAGAGAAATAGCAATAACTTCAGATATTCAGATGACATCACCTTTATGGGCAAAAGGGACAAAAGAGCCTCCTGATGAAAGTGAAACAGGAGATTGAAAAAGATAGCTTAAAGCTTAACATTCAAAACACTAAGATCATGGCATCCAGTCCCACCACTTCATGGCAAATAGATTGGGAAACAGTGGAAACAGTGAGAGACTTCATTTGCTTGGGCTCCAAAATCACTGTGGACAGTGACTACAGCCAATAAAATAAGAGATGCTTGCTTCTTGGAAGAAAAGCTATGACAAACCTAGACAGCATACTCAAAACCAGTCATTACTTTGCCTACAAAGGTCCATATAGACCAAGCTATGGGGTTTTTCCAATAGTCATGTACAGATGTGAGATTTGAATCATAAATAGGTCTGAGTGCCAAAGAACTGATGCTTTAAAACTGGTGGTCGTGAAGACTTTGAGAGTCCCTTGGACTGCAAGGAGATCAAAACAATCCATCCTGAAGAAAATCAATCCTGAATATTCATTGGAAGGACTGATGCTGAAGCTGAAGCTCCAATACTGTGGCCACCTGATGGGAAGGGTCAACTCACTGGAAAAGACTGATGCTGGGAAAGGTAGAAGGCAGGAAGAGAAGTGGATGACAAAAGATGAGATGGTTTGATGACATTAAGCCATGAAATTAAAAGATGCTTACTCCTTGGAAGAAAAGTTATGATGAACCTAGATAGCATATTCAAAAGCAGAGACATTACTTTGCCAACTAAGGTCCGTCTAGTCAAGGCTATGGTTTTTCAAGTAGTCTTGTATGGATGTGAGAGTTGGACTGTGAAGAAGGCTGAGCACCGAAGAATTGATGCTTTTGAACTGAGGTGTTGGAGAAGACTCTTGAGAGTCCCTTGGACTACAAGGAGATCCAACCAGTCCATTCTGAAGGAGATCAGCACTGGGATTTCTTTGGAAGGAATGATGCTAAAGCTGAAACTCCAGTACTTTGGCCACCTCATGTGAAGAGTTGACTCACTGGAGAAGACTCTGATGCTGGGAGGGATTGGGGGCAGGAGGAGAAGGGGACAACAGAGGTTGAGATGGCTGAATGGCATCACAGACTCGATGGACATGAGTTTGAGTGAACTCCAGGAGTTGGTGATGGACAGGGAGGTCTGGCATGCTGCAATTCATGGGGTCGCAAAGAGTCGGACATGACTGAGTGACTGAACTGAACTGATGACATCACTGACTCAATGGACATGAGTTTGAGCAAACTCTGTGATATGGTAAAGGACAGAGAAGCCTGGCGTGCTGCAGTCCATGGCATTCCAAAGAGTCAGACACAATTAAGCAACTGAACAACAAATCAGGATATAAACTAAATTTGTTTCATTGTTAGGACATTGAGCAAAGAAAGGAGGAGGAAAGGGTAAGATCTAACTTAGAAAATTAGATAACAGAAAAGAGTAAAGAAACCTAAATAAATGAGAACATGAAGTTTTTTTTAACACTATACATGGCAGTCTAATATTTCAGACTATTTCAGGAAATTTCATGTCCACTGCCACCACTTCAATATCAAGGTAAAGGTTTTGGGGGTGAAAGAGTAATATGATTATAATTGTCATAAACTATAATACATATATATGGGAAATATTAATTGAAATAATTATTAATAATTTCATAATAAATAGGATTCACAAAATGAATCAAAGCATTTATATTTAGGTTGTTCTTAAACATACTAAGTAAAAGAAAAGGGGGGAAAGTTATTAAAAGTCCACCTCAGTGCTTGAAATCTGAAATCCAAAAATCATAAGAAATTCTCTGCAGCTTGTCAAATCAGCCTTCATAAAAGAACATGGCCTCTTGGAGAGGATGATGAATTTTATAGTTATTAAAACATGTACTGAGTCAATAGACTGGGTGGACTTGTCCCTCTGATCTAGCATATAACCTAAAAGCTTCCAACACATCCTGAATAATAATAATAACATCAATCTTGTGGGTAGTATGAGCCACTGAATGCCAATATATATCATATCAACAGAAAGACAGCACAATAGGTAGCTGTCAGGCTAGCAGTAGTTAGTGAGGGACAGGAATAAATTCTCAACAGGAAATTATAGACAGAAGAGTTGAGAAAGTTAATTAAAGGCATATTTTTTTTCATTTAATTTATATACATACATGGGCTTCCCTGATGGCTTAGCAGTAAATAATCTGCCAGCAATGCAGGGGCCACAGGAGATGCGGGTTTGATCCCTGAGTCAGAAAGATCCCCTGGAGGAAGACATGGCAACCCAATCCAGTATTCTTTCCTGGAGAATCCTGTGGACAGAGGAGCCTGGTGGGCTACCTTCCATGAGGTCACAAAGACCTGGAGACAACTGAAGTGACAGAGCATACTTTCATACATATATATATACGCACACACATATTTATACTCACATGCTGGAAAAGAAAGTGGCAACCCATCCCAATTCTTGCCTGGGAAATCACATGTACAGAGGAGCCTATCAGGGCTACAGTCCATGGGGTCCCAGAATCAAACACGACTGAATAACTAAACAACAAATAGTCACATAAACAGATATATCCTTTTATGAGTTTATCTTATATGGCATATAATACTAAATATTTTAAATTTAATTAAAATTTTCATCAAGATTATTCTTTAAGTGCACATAGGAGAATCCCAGGGACAGTGGAGCCTGGTGGGCTGCCATCTATGGGGTTGCAGAGTTGAACACAACTGAAGCAACTTAGCAACAGCAGCAGCAGTCTAAATTGTATGTAAAAGTGCCACATTTGTTAAAAAAAAAATTTGTCATTATCTCTTTCATAATAGCTTATACAGATATAATCATCAGTTATTTTTGTTTTGTAGATTTTTTACTGGATCTTCTTGGAGTACAGATTAAGCATCATAAACATTTATGAGCTATAATATTGTAACTGTATGCTATAAATGACAGAATGTTCTACACAGGTAACAAGTTGTAATCAAGTGTTACAAAAATGTAACAATCAAGTGTCTTCAAAATCTCTTATTTTTCACAAGATAATAATGAATTTGTTTACTTATTTATTTTTCCTCCAATATAAGGTACCACAGCATTTTTCTAACACAATTATTGGAATAAAATTTATTTTTGAATATAATAATGCATTTATTTTTTCTATGGATTGAGAGTGCTGGAGATTTCCACAGTATACCCAGCTTTCCTGTTTTTTTTTTTTTAATATATATAATATGCTTGTTCTTAATAAAAATATTAACTTATGGCTTTGGGGACTTCTAAAAACATTGTTCTTATTGTGATTTAGTCACTAAGTTGTGCCTATTTTGCGAAATTTGTAATTATGTTGCCCTCCCATATACACTCCCAATTTTAGATCCTCAGCATGTTCAGACAGTTCATCTTTGCCTTTGTTACTCCACTGAGAACTCCCCAGTTGGGCATCTACTGATGCAATTGATTTTTATAAGCACAGAACATAATTGACGTTTGAAACAAAATCAGTGACAAAAATTTTAGAAAATCCGTAATAGTTTAGAAAAGATAAAACACAGAAAACTGACACTTTTAAGAGTTAGGGAGAATTTACTAGCCTATTTATTATATATTCTAATTATAATAATCAAATCTGAAGAGTACATATTTAGAATAGAGCATATATTTTAAAGATTTATAATATTTTAAATAGAATATTTTCACAATCACAAAAAGCCTTTTGAGACTGACTATATTATTCTAATCTTTTTTATTTACATTAAGAATAATTTCTTTAATCAATATCACATGTTTAAAAGAAATTTAACTAAATTGTGCCTCATTAAAAAAATGATTTAGTATGACAATTTTGAAGTAAATTATTTCCTAAAAACTACTAGACATCCTCCATTTACAAATATGATCTATAATTATTGACCCTGTATTATTACTTCATTCTTCCATCCTAGATATAGCCCTTAAATAATTTGAAATCTGTCCTGAAACAAAGTTTTAAACATGTGATAATTTTATTTATTTTTTATGAATCAAAGCTAGAAAAGTGGTTATCTTGCTCTTCAAAACTGTACCTTAGTGAAAAGCAACATGAACATGGCAGAATACCAGAATCATCAGGACACTGAACAGAGCAGATAAATGATATTAAGAAATAGTGAATAATAATTTAAAAGGAAAAGAAAGTTATCTTTCTTCTCATAAGGATAGCCTGGGGAAGTGAAATCCTCCTATTATTTTCAACAGAATATTGCAAGGACCAGCCATTCAAAATCTGAAAGAAATCAACACATTGCAAAATAATTTAAATTCAAAAGCAAGTTTTCAGTGTCTATTTTATTCAGACCTCTATACCCATTGTGTTCTTGCCTGGAGAATCCCAGGGATGGGGAAGCCTGGTGGGCTGCCATCTATGGGGTCGCACAGAGTCAGACACGACTGAAGCAACTTAGGAGCAGCAGCATACCCATTACTCTGATATTCAAGGAACTGTTTTCATTCACAGCTTCACACATACACCCAGAGGAATAACATTTCCCTAAAGATTCTCATTGCCCCCACTGGAGCATCTGTTAATGCATAAGAATTACAATGTGCTCTATTCAGTAAACACCTTGCTTTATAATTATTTGACTTTAAATGAACATGAAGTACCCTAGTTAGTAGGGTTTATACTTATATTTGTTTTAATGAAGTATAAAAATAAAAGTAAGCACAGCATATGATATATGATCTTCCTTACTTAATCTTGACAAATAAGTCTATAGTATTTGCAGCTGTGAATCCGTTTTATAAGCGCAGTATATCTTGAGTACCAGGCATCTTGTTTTCAAGGAAATTTAGACTAGATACTATAAGATTGTCTTCTACCAATTTTTAAAGGTCTTGATTAATAAAAGTGGTGACAAAGTATTTTGTATCTGATGGTAACAAAATCATCATACACAAAAGTGTGTTTTTGTGGTGGAGTTAGAATATGTATGAATGTGTAATGGGTATGTGTCATAATTAAGTCCATTTTAAATTTTTAACTCATAACTAAAAAATTTCAACTGATAAAATGTTAATAAAGGAATACTATTTACCCTTTTCAGGAAACTGTTATAAGCAAATGACACATCTTTTTATCAGAGAGTCTATTAACTCTCCTACATTCTCAGGAAATTTTTTTAGAATGCTGTTTTCAGTACACAGAAGTAAAATAGGCTATCTGAATATTTAAACTGTGATCTTTATTAATGGGAAGTGAGTACTACAAGCTTACTATCACCATGTAAATTTGCATAACTACCACTGAGAGATATTTGCCCTGGGTTTGTGGATAATAGAACCCATATTTTACTATGTGAAGTGATTGCATAGCAAAACACATAATTGCTGCCCACATGAAATTTAAATACTAAAACAGACAAAACACCATTACTTTCATATTCCTGGTCAATAACAGGAACTACTTTACAGATAAGATTCAGTCAAAAAGTTGCTCTCTCATACACTGGAAATGCTCATAATTCTACTGTGTAATTCAGCATGAAGAAAGCCCAGAAGCAGAAAGAAGACATATAGCCAAGCTGATCCTCCAAAAAATAATAAAATCTGAAACTCAAATAACGAGAGCTTAAATCATGTACTATCAGAAGAAAGAACTTCTGGTGAAGTCATTAAGAATTGTTCTACTTCTAGAAATTACTTTCTTTTTTAAGCAAGTAAAACAATTTTTCTTTCTTAAGGAAACAAAGATTCAAAATAAGCTGATATAAATGAAAGTAGTAGGGGTTACCTAGGAAGAAAACTGCCAAGTGTGGGCAAGGAAAGACAAATTCTGCCTGCACCAGAGCAGAACCAACCTAACAATCTCTTTCTCTCAAGGCATTGGAAATCAATATCAGAAATACATTGTATATTATTTATAGTCACTTTGTATAACTATGCTTAATTAACTGCTTGATGGAATATATATATATACAATTTTACCTCTGTCTTGTGCCCCAGAAGCCTACATTAAAAAGTCAAATTAACATCTCTGCCTCTCACACACAACAATTTCAAACAGAACTTGTGTTCATTTTCTTATTTATAAAGCACCACTTGCACTATCTAAAGTAGCAATGTCATAATGCATGTCTATGATAGCAAGCACCTCCCCAATCTCTTCTTACTCCTACTTTTACTTGTGGTTGATTTTGATGCCAAGCAACTTGCTAAAATTTGTCCGGGTTCCATCATTGCCTGAAAATATTTTATTTCTGTAAATATGGGTTGTATAATATTCTTCCCTTCTGAACTGTATGTTCTGTATTATATCCTGCTTCCTTTGCTGCAGCTTCTTTTTCAGTGTTCTGGTGAAGTTTCAACTCAAAATGATGACAGAAGTTATTATGTGAAAGTGCTGACAATGAAATAATAGATAAAGCAAAATTCTACTGCTGTATGATAAAATGCAATGTGTCCTGAGGCTTTCCATGCTTTCAAGGATATGTTAAAGAAATAGGATAAAAATTAGGTTATTCAAGGATTGATAAATTTGTTTGTAAACATGAAAATCACAGTAAAAACCTGGTCAACAAGTATAAGAAGGGCACAGGAGAACTGGCTAGAGAATTCGAGAGATTTGAAGAGAAAGGAGAGATATTTATCAATACGGGATTCTAGAAACACAGCTGTATAAATCATATAGGAATAAGAAATCACACCAATTATTTGAATAAAGAAAATAGATGAAAGCAGTGTATTGTTAACTAGGAAGGAAGTGATGACTGTAAGACAAAAATGCAAACACTAAAGTATCATGGAGGTCACACGATGGCAGAAGGAGCCATCCCAGGGTTCAGGAAAGAAGAGGATAGGCTGAAAATATTGAAACTTAGAGAGTTAGAGGAAGGGCCTATGGAGGTTGGCTTCACATCTCAGACCACGAAGGAAACGGAGAAGGTCCGCTCACCTGAAGTTGATGTCTCTGAGCAGGGAGGAGGGACTCAGTAGGGCCAAGACCTCCTCTCTGAAGATAGGTAGAGTGAAGCTGTCTCTGTAAGTGCTGGAAAAATTTAAAACCATATTCTCTTGCTGCTTTGGAGAGGAACTGCATCTTCTGGAGTGAAGACATGTGTTTGTGGCAATAATAGGAATTGCAAGCAGAAATGAACTGATAGGAATCCACTGGGAAGGAGCAGGTCTACTGTTACTTCTCCATCCTTGTAGTCTCCCTCTAGCACTCCCTATTGGCAAAGTCTAACATAGAACTGTGGGCAGAAGAGAAAAGCAGATTGCAGGGCATCAACCCCAGCATCAGGAAGCTGAGTACAGAAGGATGGGTTTAAATGCTAAGGTCAATAACTTAATACCAGTACAGCTGTGTTGATGGAACTCATAATATGCTAATTCAGTTCAGGCTCTCATTTTCAGAATCTCATATGTGTATGTACCATGCAAATAACTTCCTGGTTGTTTTCTATGTCCTGGATAATATTCATATTACATGAATTTATTTACTCTGTGGAGACTGGAAAGAATCAAAAATAAATTCTGTGACTTGTAGCCTTGGAAAATAGAATGGAATGTGAAGGATTGAAGAAACATTTAAAGATTCTTTGTTTTTTTTCCCTTCCTTATAAATCAAACTATTTTTTCAAGGCTTTCTTTCTTTTTCTCCAGATGATACAGCTGGCATTTTTTTTCTTGTGTGTTATGCATTTTCCAGATTTTCTACACTAAAAATTACATATTACTTTTACATCCTGGAAAAAAAAACACAAGTGGGAAAAAAAGTACAAGTGGAAAAAAATGCTGAAAGATAAAATGACAGTGGAAAATATTTGTGATTTACATACATGAGGCAAACAGTATTTATATTGATATTTTGATTCCACATAAATAAGAAATAAAATGAGCAGGACTTCCCTGGTGGTTCTGTGGTTAAGAATCTGCCTGTCAATGCAGGGGACACTGGCTGAGTCCTGATCAGGGAAGACCCCATGTGTCACAGGCAACTAAGCCCAGGCAGCACAACTACCACGCTTGCACTCTAGAGCCTGTGAGACACAAACTGCTGAAGCCCGTGAGCCCTAGAGCCTGTGGTCTGCAGCAAAAGGAGCCACCACGATGAAAGCCCAAGCACTGCAACCAGAGAGCAGCCCCCACTCTCCACAACCAGAGAAAGCCTGCACACAGCAGTGAAGATCCAGCACAGTCAAAAATAAGTAAATGAATAAAAAAAAATTTTAAAAATTAAATGGTAAAATGGGCCAAAGATATGAATATGCAAACTACAGAACATAAATAGTTAATCAAACATTAAAAAAAAACCCTGATTTAGTTTCGTGAATAATCAAGGAAATGAAAACTTAAATAAGAAGATACTAATTTTCATCCTTTGTTTCATTTATTACTGGGTCCAAAGTTTATGAAATTATATGAATAGTACTGGGTGTCCTACTAATGTGTGTCTGTGTATGTGTGTCTGTGTAATCAAACAGATATGTGTGCAGCCTTAATGTTAGAGACAATATGTTAGAATGAGTTTCTTCAATTTTCTCTAAAGGTTATTGTGTCCCTAGCTACTCAGTTTTACAGCTCAGGATAACTATTGACATGTGAAGTACATACCACAGTTTTTCACAAGTCAGTGCTGAACAAACAGATCAGTTTTACCTTTAAATGTTTTAGTCCCATAGAGAAGAGAGTACCTATGTATATGTGCAGGCAGTCATCAATATAAAATGAGTATGAAATAATAGAGTAATTATACATCTTCCAGGTTTCTAAGACCATGGGAATGAGGCACACAAATAATAAGAGAGGGCCATAAGAAGAAACCAGTGAATTATACTTTGATTAAAATGATACAAATATGATTATCACAATTAGACTACCATATTACATAGTGTTGTATACTAATACTATATTATAATGTTGTACTATAGCATTCTTAGTCCAATTTTGCTCCAAAGTTGAAAGTAACAAAAATTATCAGATAATTCTCTTGGCCAAGGAAAAATAATCTTGAGGATGAATGTTAAATGAACTGTTAAATAAATTAAATGGCAATAAAGGACATGTTATTTAGCATAAAGATGCCCAAGAGATTTCATACCTTTAGCCATTGACTTTCTTAGATTTTAACTAGATTTTGAAGGGCAATTATGTCCATAATAAAATAAGTACAATAGAATCTTGCTTGTCCATCTTTTTATATAAAATAAATAACCCAACATTATTTTAAATCCTATAGGAAAGTATTGCTATTATCTTTTGAGAAAAAGACACTGATTCATGCTAACATATTTCATGAAATTATTTTAAATATAATGATGTGTTAGTCTAAATAATTAGAAAATTGCAACATATTATGCATTTATATGTGTCTTAAACCAGAGGTATATACATCACATCGATAATGTAGAATCTTGAGACTTTTTAATGAATAAGTAAAAGAATCAATATAAATATATGGATTCAAATTGCCATCTTTTTAAGTTTCATAAAATTGGAATCGAAAGTCCCAGATAATTAATAATCTAGGAGTAATTATTCCGCACACCCACAATACAGATAGTCTGAACTCCAGGTTTCCCTTCCTAATGGTGCTTCTTTGACAGCCACCTGCTATGCTCTTCCTCCAAATGTGATGATCTGCCATCTACAGTAATCTACACATATACAATTTGATGATTTTGTTTCATAGTTCGCAATTCTGCATTCAGCTTCTCTCCTACATTTTCATGATATATTTTGAAATAAGATCTTATCTTCACACTATTCCTCTTTTCACGGGTAAACTGACAAGATGTGAAGGACAGAATGAATCAATAGGAATGAGGCCTTCTCTTCGGAAATTTATTTGGTGTTGGCAAGTATTTTTGTCCCTGTGTCCATTGAGTGTTTCCTTTTTCAGAAACCTCAAATCTAAATCTGAAAACCATTATTTTGAAATGTGTTTATCATAGTTCTAAAGTATCATATTTTAATCTAACATCAAATTTTTTTCATTTTCTTAATTGGTCTGTCTATAACCAGTGTGACGAAAGTAGGTTTTGGCAGTTCTAATGAGATTAGAGCAGTCTATATTTTCTTTAAGTGTCTGGTTATAATAGTTTTGATATAACTTCAAGTCTTTATTTTACTTTCAATTAAGGTATCTTACTCTAATCCTGTGCTCTGTTTCTATCACAACATTGTTGATTTAATTCATTTTGTATTCTGTAAGCACATTGACCTTGAAGAATCAATGATTTAAAAAATATTCAGATTAAAATAAATATATACATCCAATCCAGATGTAGTTAAATTCAAAAGTACAATTCCAGTATTATAAAATTATTTTAAGTTAGACAATAAATGATTTCTTCATAAGATAATGTCTAAGCATACAGAGTAAATTTAGTAAAGCTTACATTTGAAATACAGTCCATTAGAAGACACACAAGAGGGCTGATCAAAACTGTATTTTAATATATACAGTCTTCTGTTTGTTTTCTCATACCCTTTACATCATGTTTTAAATCCTTTGCTCTCAGAATGTTCAACTGTCTCAACTATGGAATAGCCCATATTCTGAATTTTTCTATGCTACTTCACCTGAAATTTATCCATTCTTATTCCCAACATTGGGCTTCCCTGGTGGCTCAGCATTGCCTAGGCAGTTCTATGGAGAGAGGCACCTGGAGGGCAACACTCCATGGGGTTGCAAAAGAGTCAGACTACACTTAAGGAATAAACAACAACAATAACAACGTTGCCAACGTTTCACCAACTAACCTTGGTAAACATGAGTTATAGTTGCTCAGTTTCCTAAGAGTTGTGTTTAAGATTCAAACATAGCAAACAAACTCTTAAATTCATAGATGTGTTAACAAGCACTAACACTTTTTGTCATGATAATGCCTTTATGCCACAGAAACTGTTTGAATGATTAAAAGTGGGATAATTGACTTTATTGTTATTTACCCTTTTCTTGATCTTGATATTGTTCTAGTGATTTTAACTCCATGCCTGTTTTAAGCCTGAAATATCATATTTTAACATGGTCAAAACTGCTTTAAATGTACCCATATATTTAGCCTTTCCATGGCTGTTCCTTTCTTTCTATCTCCAATGTGCCAAATAGGAATTATTTTTTCTTTTGCCTGAAGAACATCTTTCAGTGTTTTCTTTAGCCTACTTTGTTGGTGATGCATTCAATCACTTTTGAATAAAAACATTTTTGTTTCTGAAGGTAAATTTTATTAGCTAAAGAGTTGTAGATTGACATCAGTTTTTTTATTGGAGTATGGTTGATTTACAATGTGTTACTTCTGTTGTACAGCAAAATGAGTCAGTTGTACATATACATACTCTTTTTTGTATTACTTCCCAGTATGGGTCATTGCTGGAAATATTGGATAGAGCTTTTGAATAGAGCTTTCTGTGCTATGTAGGTCCTTATTAGTTATCTGCTTTATACATAGTACTGTGCATATGTCAATCCAAATCTTCCAATTTATCCCTCTTCTCCCTTTCTCCCTTGGCAACCACAAGTTTGTTTTCTATACCATGACTCTGTTTCTGTTTTGTAAATAAGTTCATTTGTACCAATTTTTTAGATTCCACAACCACATAAATGATATCAAGAGTTATTTATCTTTCTCTGTCTGACTTACCTCACCCAGTGTGGCAATATATAGGCTCATCCAGGTTGCTGCAAATGGCATTATTTCATTATTTTATGGATAAGTAACTTCTAGGCAGAGTACATCATGAGAAACGCTGGACTGGAAGAAACACAAGCTGGAATCAAGATTGCCAGGAGAAATATCAATCACCTCAGATATGCAGATGACACCACCCTTATGGCAGAAAGGAAGAGGAGCTAAAAAGCCTCTTGATGAAAGTGAAAGAGGAGAGTGAAAAAGTTGGCTTAAAGCTCAACATTCAGGAAATGAAGATCATGGCATCCGGTCCCATCACTTCATGGCAAATAGATGGGGAAACAGTGGAAACAGTGTCAGACTTTATTTTTTTGGGCTCCAAAATCACGGCAGATGGTGACTGCAGCCATGAAGTTAAGACGCTTACTCCTTGGAAGAAAAGTTATGACCAACCTAGAGAGTATATTCAAAATCAGAGACATTACTTTGACGATTAAGGTCCGTCTAGTCAAGGCTATGGTTTTCCCTGTCATCATGTATGGATGTGAGAGTTGGAATGTGAAGAAGGCTGAGTGCCGAAGAATTGATGCTTTTGAAGTGTGGTGTTGGAGAAGACTCTTGAGAGTCCCTTGGACTGCAAGGAGATCCAACCAGTCCATTCTGAAGGAGTTCAGCCCTGGAATTTCTTTGGAAGGAATGATGCTGAAGCTGAAGCTCCAGTACTTTGGCCACCTCATGCGAAGAGTTGACTCATTGGAAAAGACTCTGATGCTAGGAGGGATTAGGGGCAGGAGGAGAAGGGGACGACAGCGGATGAGATGGCTGGATGGCATCACCAACTCAATGGACGTGAGTCTGGGTGAACTCCGGGAGATGGTGCTGGACAGGGAGGCCTGGTGTGCTGCAATTCATGCGGTCGCAAAGAGTCGGACACGACTGAGCGACTGAACTGAACTGAACTGAATATTCCGTTGCATATGGGTGCCACATATTCTTTATACATTCCTCTGTTGATGGACATTTAGATGCTTCCATGTCCTGGCAATTGTGAATAGTGCTGCTATGGATATTGGAGTTCAGGTATCTTTTTGAATTATAGTTCAAAAAGATATTCAAAAGAAACATAGTATTACATTAATTTATTTCATTGTTTAGCTAAAAAGTGATATTTCACTTTAATTTTTTATTATTTTGAATGTAATGCTTTTTTATCTGAATGTTTTAGAAATCTTTTTTTTTAAATTGAATTTGACTGTTTCTCTCTGAGCACATAGGTATGAATTTCTGCTATAATTTTATTTAAGGATTGTAAGGTTTCTTGAAACTGTTACTTATTGTCTATTTCCCCCATGCATATCTATCAGACACTATTAAATGCTGCTTATTTTCCACTCTCCTCTCATCTATTTTAGGGACTACAGATCATCTAATTACATATTTTATTGATTATTTGTTATATTTCTCTTTCCTTTCTGTGATTCATTCTGTATATTTTCTCTGAGATACATTTCAAATCACTAACCTGTTCAACTAGCTTACTAAGCCATCCTTTAAAATCTTAGTTTCTTTCTTACATTTGAATTTTAAAATATCCATTTATTTTTACCATTTATAGTTTTGTATAGAAGTTTTAATCCTGAATTTCATATTAAGCATAGTAAGGTTAGTTATTTTGCAATCTGTGCTTGATATGCCATGACCTGGGTATCCTGTGGGCCTGTCTATATAGTCTGTTGTTTCTTGTTTTGTAATTATGTAATTTTATATTTATGTGAGACTATTAGTTTTTTGAATTCTGGATTTAGTATGACAAATGGAGTGTAAAACTAGAGGCCTAAAATTATGTTGCTTCACTCCAAGACAGTATATATTTGCTTCTGTTCCTTAGTGTGTCCCCTTGGTCATTCTACTATTCATTTTGCCCCCCACTTTCCTTTTTTTATTATTTTATTTGGAGGTTAATTACTTTACAATATTGTATTGGTTTTGCCATACATCAACAGGGAATTTAGAAAGATGGTAACGATAACCCCCCCTTTCCTTTTTAACATGTATAATTCTTGGCAATCCAATTTCTTCCAGCAGATAATTTTCACATTTTTGTCCAATTTTTGCAATTTCTATTCACTAGGATATTTTATCCATATATATTTTAATATTAATGATGACTTGATTCATAAATATATATATTCATGCATTTCATGGCATTTTCAAAATTAGCATATGTAATATGACCACAGAATTAAATTATCAACTAATTTACTGTGTTTACATTATAACTAGAGTTTTGTTCATAATAGTTCCAGAGTTATAATGGAAAGAGCAAGAATCAATATTAAAAAAAGAAGTTGTATGTATAGTTTAGGCCATTTGAAGTTAAAAAACTACAAATGATGTTAACTTCTTACTCTTGTGTTCTATTCTGCTTGATTAAGGATAATAGTGAACTTATATATTTGTGAAAATATGTCAGAGGTATATTATGAGTAATACTGCTAAATCGAAGATCAAAACTGTGTCTAATGAAATAGTGTATTGTTTCTTGAGAGACTTAATGAAGAGAAGAGAAATAAATACCTTACTGGAAATGAAAAAATCTCTAAAATATAAATGCATAGATTAACTTAAATTCCTTGTTGATCCTAACAATTAGAAACATCTACATAATTAATATTATTTATTTCACATGTTATAAATTTAGAGAATACAAAGATGAGATTTTGACAATAAAAGGAAATGTATTGCTGATAAACTAACTGAACTATGAAATAAGTAAAATAAAGTATGCTGAGGCTGTTATTGTTATTATTGCTTATTATTATTAGATAAACTAAATATAAAACCTTATTTCCTTCAATGTAATATAAATGACAGTCAAATTAATATTCATTCCTGGAATGAAAAGGCTATTTTGTCTTTAGAGTGTTTATACCTAAAAAAGTGTGGCTTTGATTGTGAGATTTTTGCCAGTGTAGATTTATAGCACTGCCAACTTGTGGGCATAAATAAATTGGAATCAGTCATGAAAAAATATGATAATGAATTCTGACATAAAGACTGAGATGAGACTTACTAATCATATCACATATCAAACCCGGGTCTCCCGCATTGTAGGCAGAGTCTTTACCGTCTGAGCCACCAGGGAAGTCAATCATGTCACTTAGCAACGGCTAATGAGGAGGCCATCATGCCAATTTATCTCTGAAATTATAGAATTCTGCTGAAGTATCATAGGCAAATTAAAAGCTTTCATGATTATTCAAAGAATATCACAGCAATGTAAAACTTCCCGGTTCATCTTAGAACTGTGGTTTGGTAAAGAAAAGTGACCCTAAAATCGTACATGATGGTCACAAAATAACATGAAAAACCAGTTTAAGACCTTAGAATCAGGAGTAATGTGAATTTAATTTCTTTTTTTGCTGGTTCCTTAAAGGTGACCATTTTATTTCTGATATATATTTTAAAAATTATCTGTTATCTGTAATATTATCCTTGTTAAAATTTGACTATACAATGCAATTTAGTAGTTTCTGCTAAAATCCTGTCAAACAGTAGTTTTTGAGGGATTCTTAAACATTTTAAGTGGAAAGATTACGTTTTCTCCCTTCTCACCTGTTACAGAAAGGTAAAAGGCATGCTAGCATATGTGTGTCTTTAAAGATACTAAAACTCAGACAGTAATCCAAAGACATATTTAAAGAAAAAATTTTCATACATATAACTGACTGAAATAAAGTTTATATCTAGCTATTAAGTGCTAATGATGAAGAAACTGGCACTGCAACACACACTTGGAATTAAAGTAAGCATAGAAGTAATTTTTAAAAAGAGCCAAGGGAGTAAATTTACATTTTCTTTTAATTATGTCCATGAAATTCATATTTACACTTCTGTGAAATAAATAAGAAATGGCAGTAAACAAATTAAGCTTATTTGCCTTTAGAATATTAAATGCAAATACTGTGCCTCTATTTTAGAAATAATGATCTGCACAAATTGTAAGTAAATTTACATGTATTGATTTACTTAAAATAAGATTAAGATGCCGAGTAATACCTAATTGATATTAAATTATATTTTAATGTAAATATTTGTATGGAATCAACATTTGAACCTATGTGTATTGATAGAATAGATGAATTTTGAATTTCTAAGATAAAAATGGAGGGCCACCTAAAGCTTATTCATTGAACAATAATACCAGGTAGTTTTAAAATGTATTTAATGATATTAAGTTTACATTGGAAAATGATTATTTTTAAAAGTCATATAGAAGTTTTAAGCATAAGATTCTCATCAAATTTATGCTATGCAATATTTTGGTTCATAATAAAATATTGGGAATTCTGCAGTAGTTTTATAGAAAATAAATATATCATATTTATATTTAGTCACATATTCTGTATTTACACTTTGGTACATTTCAGTCATATTTTAAGAAAAAATAAGGGGCATATGTGCATTTTAAATTTTATTTTTCCATTAAAATTCATTATAGAAATATAGTTACAAATCAAAAGAAAAGGATAAATAGAATAAATCAATACTGATAGTATACTGAACTTTGAAAAAATGCATTAGCATGAAAATAGGAATATGAGAGAGAGAAGCAGATGGCGTATAATACAGCTAAGGATATTTAAATACAGTCAAATTGGGCAATTAGAAATAGACAAGTCAGAATTAATCAGCATTTTATAATTGAAATTTTTGTTCAAAATAACTGATGTGTTTGAAGATACACTTTTCTTTGAACACTACAACATGTTGAACTAAAAAGTGTCAATATGATAAATTATATATGTGTCATATACATGTGTATATGTTTACATACATATATGTGTGTCTATGTGTTATATACGAATGAGTAGGCATAGAGACTACATATTCTTTATGCAGAATGTGCATATCATATGAAGGAATATGTGAGCAAGTGAGGGAGTTAATAACTCTTATCTCAATATACTAAACTAGAGAGAAGAGAAAGCTAATGTTTAAAATCCACTTCATAAAAGTACTTTCCCTATTTACATGAGTTCTTCTGCAAATTTCACTAGCAAGTTCTTCTCTGAAACACTATACTAAAAAGGGCCACTATAGAATTCTGAGTAAAGTTCAGTTTTTTTTTTTTCCCTGATTCAGAATCCATTAATTTCCTTTTCACTCTGTGGGTTCTGCTGACCTTTATAATAATGTGAAAAGTATACCAATAACGAAGGGTAAAGATAAAATGAGGTTTTAACCTAGGAAAAAAATGTGATCATTATTTTTCTCAAATGAAATCAAAGCACAGTGATTTAGATGCCAACTAAAAGGGTTTTCAAGTGTAATTCATGTGAATGAGAAATTTTTGCAACAAGCATTTTTATCATTTTGCCATTGCTTTCATTAACTTCAAATAAAATAGACATTTATATATTATTTATGTATTTATTTTCCTATTCTATTCACATTAATGTATATTAGCATGGTAATCAAAGGCTATGGTTTTTCCAGTAGTCATGTATGGATGTGAGAGTTGGACTGTGAAGAAGGCTGAGCGCTGAAGAATTGATGCTTTTGAACTGTGGTGTTGGAGAAGACTCTTGAGAGTCCCTTGGACTGCAAGGAGATCCAACCAGTCCATTCTAATGGAGATCAGCCCTGGGATTTCTTTGGAAGGACTGATGCTAAAGCTGAAACTCCAGTACTTTGGCCACCTCATGCGAAGAGTTGACTCATTGGAAAAGACTCTGATGCCGGGAGGGATTGGGGGCAGGAGGAGAAGGGGACAACAGAGGATGGGATGGCTGGATGGCATCACTGACTCGATGGATGTGAGTCTGAGTGAACTCCGGGAGATGGTGGTGGACAGGGAGGCCTGGCATGCTGCAATTCATGGGGTCGCAAAGAGTTGGACACAACTGAGCGACTGAACTGATCTGAACTGAATCATATGAAAATTATTAGGAACATTAGATAAATGAGGAAATTAAAAATGAAAAATTTTAATTATGTGAATTCTAAGATTTCAACACAATATGACAACCAGTCCTTTAATCAATATCATTTGACCCTACCTAATCATTTTTCCCAAGGACACTGATTCTTAAGCTCTCCATATTATTACTATACTTTGTGTTTCATTGTGATTTATTGCAGTCTGAATATGTCTCATTGATCTGAAGATAACTTACATGAAAATTGAGCAGATTGAATTGGGTGAATTCAAAGATCCTAATCAAAGGGAAACTTACTATTGTAGGCTAACATTTGAGGATGTACTTCTATGTATTAGGCCTGAGTATATCCTAAGTCACCTCAGCCGTGTCTGACTCTTTGTGACCATATGGATTGTAGCCCTCCAGGCTCCTTCATTCATGGGATTCCCTAGGCAAGAATAAGGGACGGGGTTGCCATTCTCTCTTCCAGGGGATCTTCCCAACGCGGGGATTGAACCCATGTCTCCTGTGGCTCCTCTGTTGCAAATGGATTCTTTACCACTAGCTACCAGTGAAGCCCATGTATTAGGAGTATTTATACCTTATTTGTCTTTTAATAATACAAATTATAAAATTAAGTATTTTATTCTTTTCCAAAAGATGAGCTGGAGATTATGAAAGCAGAAGTAATTTGCCTAAATTCACATGAAGAATAAGTTGTGGAAAGAGTTAGAGGAATATGTGATCAACCTCTAAATCCTTATATTTTCAACTAAGCCACAATAGTGACTTAAAAATCATAGCCCAGCATCCCCTCAGACTTCTAGGAAAACTTCTATTTATTCAAAAGAAGTTAAATGGAAAATTTTAACATATAATATTCACTTTCAATCTTGAATCTAAATAATGAAAATCACTTGTGCTTATTTGTGCTTAAACCACTCGGAAACAATTGCCTGCAAATAAATGCTTCCTAGATGGAAATACTATTTAAAAAAAGTTTAAAGAACATCTCTCTGTGTGTATGTGTGTGTGTGTACTTGGTCTCTCAGTTTGACTTTTTGTTGCCCTGTAGGCTGTAGCCCATCAGACTCCTCTGTCGTTGGGGTTCTCCTTGGCAAGAATACTGGAGTGGATTACCATTTCCTCCTCCAGGGGATCGTCCAAACCCTGGGATCAAACCCAGGTCTCCTGCATTACTGACAGATTCTTTACCTTCTGAGCCTACATTTAACTAATAATACAAGTACAAATAACTATTTTCTCAAAAATAAGAATTTTGGGGGATGATTTGGGAGAATGGCATTGAAACATGTATAATATCATGTAAGAAACGAATCACCAGTCTAGGTTTGATGCAGGATACAGGATGCTGGGGGCTGGTGCACTGGGATGACCCAGAGAGATGGTATGGGGAGGGAGGTGGGAGGGGGGTTCAGGATTGGGAACTCATGTACACCCGTGGCAGATTCATGTTGATGTATGGCAAAATCAATACAGTATTGTAAAGTAAAATAAAGTAAAAAAATATATAAAAAATAAACATAAATAAAATAAATAATTTTTTCAATGCAAAAAAAAAAAGATTAAATGAATTTTTTTGTCAACCCAATAAATACCTTGGAATAAAGGGAAACTTTGACCTAAAAAAAAAAGATAATAAGTTTAAATTATATACAGTGTGTAAAGCAAAAAGTGAGTTTCTGTCTTGTCCCTTTGTTCTCTGAGAGTCTAAGGAGCCATAGAAAATGCTGCTCAGAGCTTTACCCTGGGACAGGAAACTTAGGTGTACCTAATGTGGACTGAAATGAGGTCTGGTCACCTTGTGTCTGTGCAAGGCTGATCAAAGACTATGTAGAAGCAGTAGTGGCTGTGGGAAAAGGCTGGAAGAGCTGGGGGAAAAAAAAAGAATTTCCTTAAATTTTTCTAACCTTAAAAACAAGTGTAATTTGTCATTCGTGGTCTGCTAAATTCAGTATTACAATTGAGTTAGTATTCCAACTTTATCCTTCAATATGCTATTCATTGGTTTTAATAAATAAATCTTACTATACAAGTATCAGCTAATCACTGATGAAAATTAGTGATAGTGAAAGTCGCTCAGCCTCGTCCTACTCTTTGCGACCCCATGGACTATATAGTCTAAGGAATTCTCCAGGCCAGAATACTGGAGTGGGTAAGCTGTTCCTTTTTCCAGGGGAAATTCCCAACCTCTCACACATTAACATTTAAAAATTAATTTCAAATTCTACTCTATGATTTAGCTGATTTTAGAATAATTTGAATTATTTTAGTAAGGAATGTGAGTTTGGCTATAACTAGATTTGACTTATTACAAAAATAAGAGTCTCTTCAAATGCGTTGCTTCGTGGGAGTCTGCTTTGTTGTCCTTTTGGATGCACTTACAGGACTTACTGCTGAGAATCAAAGTAGATAACATGTGGACTTGTAAGTTGTACCTGAAACATTGTGCTACTTACCTTGAAGTTATTTTAATCAGGGAAATGAATTTATATTGTATACTGAGCCTTTGAAATTGAAAGTGTTAGTTGCTCAGTTGTGTCCAACTCTTTGGGACCCCATGGACTGTAGTCCACCAGGTTCTTCTGTTTATGTAATTCTCCAGGCAAGAACACTGGACTGGGTTGCCATTCCTTTCTCAGGGGATCTTTCTGAAACACGGATCAAAGCCAGGTCTCTTGTGTTTTCTATCCTCATTCTTTTATCTAAGAGGTAATTGCATGTTTTACTATAGAAGTTCTTGAAGACACATTTGGCAAATATAATCTGGTTCATCTCAAAATTTATTAATATTTTAGTAAGCCAATGAAACAAACCTCTATAGATTGTTATGCATTGCTACAAACAATCTTAAGCTATATCTTGAGTTAAGAATTTCAGATCTACTAATTAATAAGAAACTCAGATGTCATACAGAGACTGAGGCTGGCAGAGGATGAGGAAATGTGAAGCTTTAGTTATTAATAATATTTAGTTCTTTTCTTATTTTACAAATAAATAGAATGTATCGGGGACATTAGGCAATTTCACTAAAGCGATATATCTGGTTAATGGCTAAGACAGCATGATTCCAAACAACTGTTCTAATGCTAACTTTGATGATGAATGGCCTAATTTATCTGAATTTTCAACACAATATAAATATAATACAGCTTCTGAATTGTAGAGGATGAACTGGAGGCTCAGAATTCTCCCAGGATCTTGGGGTGGGGAGTAAGAAAAATCTGAGTTTTATTCTCTATGGTATTCAATGAGATCAATTGAAAAATACCTTTGTCAACTTGCATCCTGGAATTAAAACAAGTTTTCTTGGATTTTTAATGGGACTTGTCAAGGAGGATTCTTCACCCCTTACAAAGGGTTCTTAAAGAGGGGCTGACCTTTCTATAGGTGGGTGAACTTTGGAGAGCTTCTTGATTCTGATGAACCCAGAAGACTGGAGAGGGACTAAACTTAAGCACTGAATTGTTCCTAGTTTGTATGTTTGAAATAGTACTGTTTCTCTTTGGCTTGTGTCCAGTGAGGTCTACAGAAATACAGGTGGCTAAAAGGTCAGAGTTTGCAAAGTTAATCTATGCAGAATCACAAGAGTAAAAATGATATATTATCTAGAATCTGCTTGTTAACCACTGCCTCAGAAAGTCCAACAGCCTGATTTGTTTAAGTAAGCTGCAACAGTAATTTTTTTTTAATATTTGCAGTTACAATGAAAAATAGTGACACTGCAGAATTCAAAGACAATACACTAACGCAGAAAAAAATATGAGGTTTCTATTAACCGTGGGGAAACTTTAATGATCAACTGAGTAATGTTGCCTTGGTTCTTTAGTAACTATAAGAAGGAATATTGAATAAAGTTATTTTCTTTTATAAGGATACAATTATACAGACAGCATCAAACCTCTCCTTCTCTCAGGTCTACAGAATCATTCCCATCTTCATCCCATTCACTCTGAAACATCCAGCCTGAACAGAGGACCATCTTTTGATTCAGAGTGAAGTGTTTGTTGCTATAGTTTACTAGTTGAAAAAGATAGATTTTTTTTCTTTTGATAAAATATCAGATTTTTCAAAGGACTGACAAAGAAAATCTGATGATAGGGCTTAAAATATGTTGCTGCATAGAAACTGGTGGAAAATCATGTTCTGAGTTCCAGAGAAGAGAGAGTTTCCCTGTGGCATTTTGTTCTAAAAGTTCAAGTTCTTTTTCTTCTGTACATATTAAAGAATGAGAATTTTTTTCATTTTATATCCATATATTCTTATATCCATACAAGTTTAATAGCTTTCATTCCAAATTATAGAAAAGGAAGTTAAGAAAATACATAATTTTTTAAAGTGAGGATGTTAATAATGACCAATGAAAGGCCCACCAGCATCCATGTTTGAAAGATTGATCTTTGCGAACAGTTCAAAAGTGGGGAAGAAGAGCAGGTTAAATATTAAGAGAAGTGAACATGTGAATGTCTCAATGCCTTATGTGCCAATTTCACAGTGCTTTACCACTCTCAGGAGGGAACCCAAATGTTCTGATGTTAGTATCTGGTACTTAATGCTCCACAGCCATGGCTGATCTTTACTTCTGTACAGTTGTGAAGGCAGATCATACAGCACAGATCATGCAGTATCTGTCTAGGAAGGATGATTCCTTTGTGGAGGCAACTGACAATAGGTTTGGGAGTGAATTTAACCATATAATTGGACACAGACCAATGCATTAGCATTAAAGAGTCAGGAAGAAGATAAGATGCCCATGATCTTCAGGTTTTTATCAGCATGGTAACCCATGTGCAATCTATTGGACATATGGAAGGTTTTCCATATCTATGGATGAATATTGTTTTTCTTGTTATTCTCCTTTCATATAAGGCAGGCATGAGAGCCATCCCAGGAGGAGAAAAAAAAATTTAGGCTTCTTGGGTACAAGACATTTGGAGTTTAAGTGCCAGTTGTATACAAAAGGTATCTGAAAACCAGGTTCCCATCTTCTGGATAATTGTGATTCCTCTAGCCAAGGGCATGATGTCTTCAGTCTTTTAAATATATAGGTGCACTCTCTTCCTAAGGAGAAGGAATAGACCTCTCACTCCTTGGCAAACCAGAATATGCTCAAAATAATTTTCAGAAAACCCTGTCTTTGGCTGCTGTACTCTTTAAATTACCATCAGTGTACCTCATGGAATTTTTCTGAAAAATGCAATACTAAATTCAACACGTTTGAAAATATGTTATAGGGCAGGAAAATGGCAGGTATTTTAAGTTTACATGGCTAGCTCTTAGAAGCCCACATCTGTCTTCCCTCTACAATTTTTATTTTTATTTTTTACAAATTTTATATTGGCTTATAGAAGCTGATGTCAACAGGTAGCAACAGGGAAAAGAGGAAGATGACCAAATTCTGAAATATCACCTGAACACCCTGAGGATTTTTGTCTGTGTTAATGTTGCACAATTGGATGGTGCTCTTGCCCTAGATGGATATCAATAATATTTATTACAAAACTAATTTCATAAAATCTCTCTTACAATACTGAAGAATCTGTCTAACTTGTGACAATTTAATGTATTCCTTTGATATGCACTACAATCAAATACAGAGAGGAAATTCTACAGTTTTTAGCCTTGGCTTGGAGGCAAAAATCAGTCACCTCGATATTATTCCTTTTTTGATCATTAATTTTCTCATCTCTAAAACTACAGACAAAACTAGATCAATTGTTTTGCATGTGACTGACCAAAATTCATCAAGAGAGCTTTTTGAAAAATTATAGTTTTCTAGCTTCAAATTCAGACTTACTAAGCCATGATGTCTAGGAAGAGGACCTAGAATAACTGTCTTTTTATGAAGATTTTTCACTGAGTTCAATGACTGATTATGAGTGGCAATGAGTGAATGAGATCACTAAAAATTCTTCCATATCTAAACCTGTATGAAATAGTCTATTTTATTTTTTTCTGCAAACCATAGCACCACATAGCTGGTTTTTTCCTGCAAACATTAAAGACCTTTCTTCAAAAGAAATAACAAGAATCTCATGTTATTAAAAATGCATGAGAATATTTTTCTAGTTTAAAGGAGACAGAAAGCAGAGGCCTTGCTCCACTATAAATTTGTGTTTCTCATGCACATAGAGAAAATGGCATACTGTTAGAATATCCAGGGCAAAGCCTAATTTTAAATTTGTTTTCTAAGATCTATCCTGATTTTATAGATATGTAAACAAAGGTGGTTAGTGGTGGTATCAGAATTGTGTGATTTCTGTTTCTAAACTCTTTCTGCTGAACCAAATAAAAGGACTAGTATCCTAGCATATTAAGGTTAATCATTAATATTAACCCTATTTGGGCATCTCTGGTGGCTCAGATGATAAGGCATCTGCCTGCAAGGTGGGAGACTTGGGTTTGAGTCCTGGGTTGGGAAGATCCCCTGAAGAAGGAAATGGAAACTCACTTCAGTATTCTTGTGTAGAAAATTCCATGGATGGAGTTCAGAAAATGAAAAAAACAATAACAAAAACAAAAAAAAAAACAAACACTGAATATATTATGCATTCTTCTTCAAAACTAAGAGACACAGGCAGATTAGACTAATGAGAAAATAATTTTTTTCCAAGGCAAAGTACAGAATGTCCACTCACTCTTTATTCTTGCAACTAAATTTTATTATTTTTACGTCCATATATCCCTTTAATTGGGACTTTAAGTATCTAAGCTTCTTAATAAGTTATAGTGTATTGTATTAGATTTATTTTTTAATAAAGTAACTTGTACTTTGGTGTCTTATATTACAATTCTGCATTAATTACAAATAAAATTTACAGCACATGCTAGTCCACTCTTCTTTCTCATTTTCAACATTTATTTTCTTAATCTTACAGAACCTCTCAACAAGATGTGCAAAGTACTAAGAGGAGGCATAATATGATTATACATTTATATTACCATTACATGTAAAGATATAATTCTTTTAGACGTAGTACAATGTGTTAGTACAGAAATCCTCCATATTTCCTGGATATAGGATGAAAAATAATTTTTTCTTACCAGAGTATATTCTAGTAGTAGTAGAAGCAGCAAAAACAGGATTCCTACATTTTAAAAAATTCTTCTTTATTTGGAACTGCATGAAATACTCAAAGAATAGAAAGATAAGCCCCACATTATCTAGGAAATATTAAATTACTAAGTGAAAAGTTATTAGTATTGAAAAGCTACATATTAAAAGAATGTTTCATTTAGTTAAAGGTTCCAAATTTGTTACTGGAAAGTTTCCAAAGACCAGAAAGTAACTGATGATCTTCAATATGGTGATAAAGTTTATCCCCATTCATGTAAAACCTGAAGTCTAATAACTTTTAATATGAAAATGTAATGAAATGTCCCTTTACATTAAATTAGAATATAAGCAGTGGAATATTTTTATTATAAGGAAGAAGTCTTTATTTTTCTTTCAAGTATTTTATGTTTGATTCAGGTAGTATTCTGATTTAGCCATTTAATCAAAAGCTCTCCAACTGAATAAGGTCACATATTGTGTGAAAACAAAAGGTAAATGAGTATTTCCCCCCTTATCTGTGGCAGTGTCATATTGAAAGGAACCCACATAACCTTGAATTACAGGAGATATATCTCGAAATTATTCTTGAATCAACTTTAGTAAAATCATTTTGAATTCTCTGTTAGGATGTCTTTTCTTGATTAATAATAAATACCTAGGTCAATGCTTATTATAATACTCTTTAAAAACATACCGTGTTTGTTCTGGTAATCATTTTTATGACAAAAATAGTGAAAATTTGAAGACCATTAGGATTGCACGTTTTCGTTTTTTGCCTATTTAGCCTGGAAAAACTTAAGATAGAACCCCTTGGTCTTTCTACTTCTTGACTAATGCTGCTCTTCTATTTGGGATGATGACCAACCTCATCAAACAGATTCTTTCCTGTGCCATAACCACAAATTAGCAGAAAACACTATAGTATTACCTTCAGTTTGACTTGCTCAAGAAGTATATACATAACTGTTCAGGTGTCTCTCTAATGAAATAACTGCCAATTCCAGTAAAGCTTATACTGGAACTTTTAATCTTGTGAATCATTCAGTGTATTTGGCTCCTTTTGTCTCTCACAGTGCCTTGCCATTCATAGGAGGTCTTGTTCTAGTTCCCAGAGGCTGAGTTGTGAAGTTCTTCTCTGCTACTGGTCTGTGCCTCATGCTGTCCCTTATGGAATACTTGGCCAAAAGCCTCCTTTCCTTTCCTAACCATTATCTTCCTAGGTAACTCTGTGATAAGTTGCCCAACTCCTCCTTCAAGGACATACATGCTTCAAGTGTGTGTGTGGTGTTATGTCCGATTCTTTGCAACCCCATGGACTGTAGCTCACCAAGCTCTTCTGTTCATGGGATTTCCCAGGCAAGAATAGTGAAGTGGGTTGCCATATTCTTCTCAGGGGATCTTCTTGACCCAGGGTTCCAACCTGCTCTTCCTCCAATTAACAAACATTGGCAGGCAGATTCTGTAGACGAACTACTTGTTTTCACGTCCTGGATTCTCACAGAGTAATTACATGTACATGAAAAAAAGCCACTCAGTTGTTCCAGACTTTACGTTTCTAATTTATAAAATAATTATAATAGAACCTACCACATAAGTTATTGTGAGGATTAAATAAAAATACATTGTCAAAATTCTTAGGTGAATTCTAGCCTAGATCAAACTTTGTGGTATTACTATATTTAAAAAATATTTATTCCTATAGAAAATTACCCTTATCTTCCTACTGATTTCCCTAAAAGAGTTTGTGAGGAATAACCAGGTAAATGGAGCAGCGTTCTTTTCAGAAACATTTATGCATCTAGTTGAAAACCCAGTACCTGTTCTCCTGCCTTCTCTACTTTTGACAAAGAGTTCTTATTATGTTTGAAGTTTCTTTGACCAATTTCTAATTTAAATTAGTCAAGATCCCTTTGAGAATGATAGGGAGTGGTTCAGATATTTTTAATTCTTAATATATTTTCCCCATTAGGCAAACTAAAAAAATGTTCCCTTAATAGAATTAGATCCCAGAAGACAATCTATAAAAAGACTATAGTATTCCCCACATCATCTTTCCTACAA
Source organism: Ovis canadensis (assembly GCF_042477335.2). Taxonomy (NCBI): domain Eukaryota; kingdom Metazoa; phylum Chordata; class Mammalia; order Artiodactyla; family Bovidae; genus Ovis; species Ovis canadensis. The sequence continues at coordinate 32,277,391 of NC_091261.1, read as the reverse complement.
GGGAGGTTTCAGATTCAATTGGCACGTGCCTGGGTTCAGTGAGATAAATAGTTTAAATCATAAGTAGGTTTCAAAGGTTCTGTTATTCTAAACCTAGAGGCTGTGAATAAATAATTAAATTCAAGCTAGGTAGGTATTAGTTTTTATGGATGTAAATATTTTCTATTGTACAGTTTCATGAGCAGTGTTTGCTACTATAGACTTGAGACTCAAATGTCAGGTTTGTTTGCTTTTATCTATTGTGCATTAATATCTTTAGCCAGAAGAATCACCTCCTAGTTGGTCTTAATATTTGTTTCTCCTACTATGTCCATACTTATCATACAGTTTATATGGAAATATGAGTTGGTGTTTCTAAAGCATTACTGTCTATTGTACAAGCTGTTCATGGGGCAGTGTACCCAAATCAATACTCTAATAATAACTGGTGATTTTTGTCATTCTTGGAGGGGTAATGATAACATTAGCTAACTTAATCAGTGCATGCATGTGACTCACCTCAGTCGTGTTTGAACCCCATGAACTATACCCTGCCAGTCTCCTCTATCCATGGGGATTCTCCAGGCAAGAATACTGGAGTGGGTTGCCATGTCCTCCTCCCAGGGATCTTCCTGACCCAGGGAATGGACACAGGTATCTTTTGTCCCCTGAATTGGCAGGTGGGTTCTTCAAAACTAGCACCACCTAGGAAGTCCCACTTTAGCCATAAATATAGTCATAATGTTATCTCCATTTCACATTCTTTTTCATTTTTAATGTGACTTTCTATATCAAATGTTGAAATACAGTTCCCTCCCCTTGGCAGGGCTTGTGACTTCTTTGATCAGCAGAGTATGACCGAAGTGATGGTATGAGACTATGGAGGGTCAGAGAAGGCCACTGCTCTTCCATCTGGTTCTCTAAGGCTTTTGACTCTAGGGGAAGGTAGCTGCCCTGTAAAAAATCTGACTCTTCTGAGACTAACATAATGAATATGCTGCATTTTGCAGAGAGTAGCCATGATCAGTGTTTAGCCCTGAGAGTGAGTCAAGTGGGATAACCACTTCATCTTGAGCCTGCGGATGACTAGAGGCCCTTCTGAGACCTTTCCAAATTCCTGTACCTGCGTGTTAAGTTGCTGCAGTCATGTCTGGGTCTGTGTGATCCTGTGAACTGCAGCTTGCCAGGCTCCTCTCTCCACTGGATTCTCCAGGCAAAAATACTGGAGTGGGTTGCCATGCCCTCCTCCAGTGGATCTTCCTGACCCTGGGATCGAACACACGTCTATTACATCTACCTGCACTTGCAGGTGGGTTCTTTACCACTAACACTACTTGAGAAGTGCATTCCAAATTCCTGGCCCCCCAAATCATCAGCAGTATAAAAAGATTGTTTGCTAGTTTGGGGGACAGTTACTTATTTAGCAATAGTAACCAGAGCAGTCTCACAATCAAATAGCCTTGTAATAGTGAATTATATGGTTTATTTTCTTGGACATTTCCTAAATATAACAATATCTAATATAATAATTTCACTACCTTGCAAAGTCTGCTGTATGTGAATTTGAAATATTAACATTGTCAGATCACCAATATTCTTAAAGTATACATACAGGCTTGACACCACTATTCCTGAGCAAATGAACAAGCCAGGGTCCTTGAACCACAGCTGGCACTATAAGCTGTGATCATGAGTTTGGCAGTGAGAGTTTTAGAACTGCCTTTGAGTAGGAATGCAGAGAGGCTTGAAAATACTAGGCTGGTCATTGACAAATTACCTGCAATATGCCCTAGAACACCAGATATATTTAGTTCCCTAAATTTTGTAGGATAAATACAAGTGAAGGAAGGCAGGAATCCAGACTGAGCTCAATCTCTGCTATGAAATCACTGCCGCATCTAATTTACTGAAGTGCCGCAAAACTGACATCTCTCAAGTGACAATTTCAACCTCAGTACCTTAGGGCACTCTGGCAACTTAAAGGAATAACCTGTCATACTTTCAATATCTACCCTCAACAGAGTTTGACTGCTTAAATAAACCAGATTTCCAAATAGCTCATAGTCTTAGTTACTGTCTTCTTTAGCTAAGATATATACTCTATAATGTATAGCTATAGTATTTTTTAGGAATATTTTTGTACTGTCATAACCATGGAATACAGTAATTCTAGGTTTTAAGGTGATTAATTAATAAATTTTGTTTAATATTTGATTCGAAACATGACAATTTTGATACAATTTCACTTGAATGTATGATTAGGAACTTTTCTCAGTGAGTTTTCCTTTTAAAAAACCCAACTGGAGAACAATAATCCAATACTATTAGTGCATAGATTTCCTTTTAAAGGTATTTTATTTGATTCATAATAGAAGAAAAATTCATAAAATAGCTTAATAAAGAGGGTGGCCCACAGCTGTTTCTCAGACTTAATCATTTTTAAAAGCCCTTTAAAAATTATTAATTTATTTTAATTGGAGGCTAATTGCTTTACAATATTGAGGTGGTTTTTGCCATACATTGACATGAATCAGCCATGGATGTAAATGTGTCCACCCATCCCAAAACCGCCTCCCACCTCCCTCCCCATACCATCCCTCTGGGTTGTCCCAGTGCTCAAATAATGATTACTGCTTCATCTTTAGCTTGGGTCAAGAATTTTATTTTTTTGTTTGTTTGTTTTTTAACTTTTTGAAGTATATAAGGTTTATTGTTACATTTTATTTTATTTTTTAATATAAATTTATTTATTTTAATTGGAGGTTAATACTTTATAATATTCTATTGGTTTTCCATACATCAACATGAATCTCCCACAGGTATACACGTGTTCCCATACTGAACCGCCCTCTCTCCTCCCTCCCCATACCATCCCTCTGTGTCATCCCAAGGTACCAGCCCCAAGCATCCAGTATCATGCATTGAACCTAGACTGGCTATGCATTTCATATATTATAGTATACATGTTTCAATGCCATTCAAGTTTTAATGCCCAACAGTAAAAGAAAAACTATATAATTTGATTTATAATTGTGCTCCATTTAATATTTTAAACTACAGAAATAAATGAATTAAAATCAACAAGAATTAATTACAGCTATAACTTAGAGGATATTCATAATATATTTTGTATGTGGAAACTATAATACAGAAGGCAAATTCCATTAGTTCATTTCAGTTCAGTTGCTCAGTCGTGTCCGACTCTTTGCAACCCCATGAATCACAGCATGCCAGGCCTCCCTGTCCATCACCAACTCCTGGAGTTCACTCAGACTCATGTCCATCAAGTCAGTGATGCCATCCAGCCATCACATCCTCTGTCTTCCCCTTCTTCTCCTGCCCCCAATCCCTCTCAGCATCAGACTCCTTTCCAATGAGTCAACCCTTCGCATGAGGTAGACAAAGTACTGGAGTTTCAGCTTTAGCATCATTCCTTCCAAAGAAATCCCAGGGCTGATCTCCTTCAGAACGGACTGGTTGGATCTCCTTGCAGTCCAAGGGACTCTCAAGAGGCTTCTCCAACACCACACTTCAAAAGCATCAATTCTTCAGCACTCAGCCTTCTTCACAGTCCAACTCTCACATCCATACATGACCACAGGAAAAACCATAGCCTTGACTAGACGGACCTTAGTCAGCAAAGTAATGTTTCTGCTTTTGAATATGCTATCTAGGTTGGTCATAACTTTTCTTCCAAGGAGTAAGCCTCTTTTAATTTCATGGCTGCATTCACCATCTGCAGTGATTTTGGAGCCCAAAAAAATAAAGTCTGACACGGTTTCCACTGTTTCCCCATCTATTTCCCATGAAGTGATGGGACTGGATGCCATGATCTTAGTTTCCTGAATGTTGAGCTTTAAGCCAAATTTTTCACCCTCCTCTTTCACTTTCATCAAGAGGCTTTTTAGCTCCTCTTCACTTTCTGCCATAAGGGTGGTGTCATCTGCATATCTCAGGTGATTGATATTTCTCCCAGCAATCTTGATTTCAGCTTATGCTCCTTCCAGTGCAGCATTTCTCATGATGTACTCTGCATAGAAGTTAAATAAGCAGGGTGACATATACAGCCTTGACATACTCCTTTTCCTATTTGGAACCAGTCTGTTGTTCCATGTCGTTGTAACTGTTGCTTCCTAACCTGCTCACAGATTTCTCAAGAAGCAGGTTAGGTGGTCTGGTATTCCCATCTCTTTCAGAATTTTCCACAGTTTATTGTGATCCACACAGTCAAAGGCTTTGGCATAGTCAATAAAGCAGAAATAGATGTTTTTCTGGAACTCTCTTGCTTTTTCCATGATCCAGCGGATGTTGGCAATTTGATCTCTGGTTCCTCTACCTTTCTAAAACCAGCTTGAACATCTGCAAGTTCATGGTTCACATATTGCTTAAGCCTTACTTGGGGAATTTTGAGCATGTATTTACTAGCGTGTGAGATGAGTGCAATTGTTTGGTAGCTTGAGCATTCTTTGGCATTGCTTTTCTTTGGGATTGGAATGAAAACTGACCTTTTCCAGTCCCGTGGCCACTGCTGAGTTTTCCAAATTTGCTGGCATATTGAGTGCAGCACTTTCACAGCATCATCTTTCAGGATATGAAATAGCTCCACTGGAATTCCATCACCTCCACTAGCTTTGTTCATAGTGATGCTTTCTAAGGCCCACTTGACTTCACACTCCAGAATATCTGGCTCTAGATTAGTGATCACACCATCATGATTATCTGGGTCATGAAGATCTTTTTTGTACAGCTCTGTGTATTCTTGCCACCTCTTCTTAATATCTTCTGCTGCTGTTAGGTCCATACCATTTCTGTCCTTTATCAAGCCCATCTTTGCATGAAATGTCCCCTTGGTATCTCTAATTTTCTTGAAGTGGTATCTAGTCTTTTCCCTTCTGTTCTTTTCCTCTATTTCTTTGCATTGATTGTTGAAGAAGGCTTTCTATCTCTTCTTGCTATTTTTTGGAACTCTGCATTCAGATGCTTATATCTTTCCTTTTCTCCTTTGCTTTTCTCCTCTCTTCTTTTCACAGCTATTTGTAAGGCCTCCCCAGACAGCCATTTTGCTTTTGTGCATTTCTTTTCCATGGGGATGGTCTTGATCCCTGTCTCCTGTACAATGTCATGAACCTCCATCCATAGTTCAATAGGCACTCTATCTATCAGATCTAGCCCTTTAAATCAATTCCATTAGTGTAAATCAAAAACTAACAAAAACTTCATTTGTTTTCTAAGTTTGTGCTACTGAATTTTCTGTTTATATTTGCATAATCTAGAATAACATTACTTATGCAATCACAATAAGGTTGTTTTGTTATCTAAATCACTGAGACTTTTGCTTATAGTGGAAATAGAGTAAGAGATACCAGGTTTACTTTTCTGTCTGAAAAAAAAAAAATTCCCTACAACTCTTTAAGAAAAAAAGCAAAATTCATTAAAGAATCATTTTCAACACATTGGTCATCAGGTAATGGAAGATAATGCTTTCTAAGAGATGGGAAAAATAGATGAGATCTACAATTGCCCCACTTCCTGATTTGACAGTCCCTAGGATGAAGTGAGCTAATGCTAGAATCTGCCTGTCAACACAGGAGATGCTGGAGACACAGGTTTGTTCTCCGGGTAAGGAAGATCCCCTGGAGAAGGAAATGGCAAGCCACTTCAGCATTCTTGTCTGAAAAATTCCATAGACAGAAGATCCTGGCAGACTACCATCCATGGGGTCGCAAACAGTCGGACACAACTGAGAGACAGAGTAGGCAGGATGCGACACAGACAGTGTCCCCAGCAGAGTCCAGTGGATATAATGAAGCTTAAAGTCTAGGAAGACTAAGATAGTGAAGGTCCTCAGGAAGGAATTCTGTAGAGGAGGAAGCTGAAGACACAGAAGCTGAGATTTCAAGATGGGCCTCCTTGAATTTTCAGTGCAGTACTGGTCAGCCTATACCTCTGAAGAAACTACAAGGGACTGGGGAAATAATCATGCAAGAGGATTAGAGGTAGCAATAACCAGTGCTCACACATAATTGAGAGCATTATCTATTCTTACAAGCAAGGCAAGAAAATGTACCTCTTTGGGATGAATATATGTGTTTCCCAAAAATTCATATACTGATGCCATAACTCCCTTTTGTGATAGTAGTTGGAAGTGAGGCCTTTGGGAATTAATTATAGTTAGATGAGTTCATGAGGGTAGGACTCTGGTCTGATTGAATTAGTGCCTCATAATAAGAAACACCAGAGAGCTTCCCCTCTTTCTTTCTCTGCCAGGTAAGGACACAATAAGAAGGTGACCAACTGCAAGCTAGAAAGAGGGCCCTCACCATCTCCTGATCATACTAGATCACGGTCCTTTGGCCTCCAAGATTATAAGAAAGTAAATTTCTGTTTTTTAAATATCTAGTCAATGGTATTTGGTTATGGTAACATGAACAGACTAAGGTATTTTCTAATGACTAAAGTATTAGCAAGGATACTCAGAAAGACCTTTCCTCAGAAGTCAGAAATAACACTAGAATGAGTAATGCTTTTTTTCTATGTAAAAAAAATCTTAAAAATAAGGTATAGAAAGACCAAACAAAACTGAATAGTTTAATTGCATACCAGAACGAAGTTAATAATATCTGTAGGAATACAAAAAAATATCCAGTAGCCCACAGGGTAAAATTTACAGTGCCTGGAACCACACCAACAATTATCAAGCTTGAAAAGAAGCAAGGATATATAATCCAAAATAAAGACAAAAATTCAATAAATAAAAACCAACTCTAATATTTATCACGATAAACCACACTCTGGCACATAAAAATGTCTCAAAATTTGGAAAGATTTAAGTGATACAAAATACATTTTCTGACAACAATGAAATTAAATTAGAAGTCTTTAATAGAAATATCAACTTTTTGAAAACTGACACACTTGAAAAATAACCCGGGGAGCAAAGAAAAATTCAAATGAGAACTGATGTTCAACACAAATTTGTAGGATGCCTCTGAAGCAGTAGTTAGTGGGAGATATCTATCTCTACGTGTGTGTTTGAAGAGAGGAAAGATCTCAAATCAAGAAATCAAATAAAGAAGAGCATGTTAAATACAAAGTAGTCAGAAGAAAGGAACTGACAAAGTCCAGAAATCAATGCAAAACAAAACAGAAAATAGTGAATGTCAATGAAATCAATACTTCTTTGAGAAATGTAGTATTGATAAACCTTTAACAATACGTATAAGAAAAGAATAGAGGAAGACTCAAATGACCAATATTTAAGAATGAGAGATGTGCCAACACCTCAAGTTATGTAGATAATAAAGCAATATAATAAGTAAATATTATGAAAAACTTTGTCAATAAATTCAAGAACATAGATAAAAATCTATGAATTCCTTAAGAGATGCAAATTACCAAAATTCAGTCAAGAAAAAAAGAGATAATCTGAATATCATAGTGAGTATGAAAAAAGAAAACATGGATTTATAGGTAAAACCATTTTTGTGAAAAGTCCCAAGGGATGGATGGATTCATTGGTGAAGTCTAACACAAATTTAAAGTAGTACCAATTGTACAAAAAAAAATCTGGAAAATCAAAGAGAATGAAATATTTCCCAATTCACTCTAAGAAACCATAATTGTCACAAAGGCCAAAGCAAACAAAGACATTACCAGAAAAGAAAACAATAGGCACATGGTCCTTATGATTGCAGATTTTAAAATAGTAATAATATAATATATATAATCATTACACTGTATATATTGTATAATTTATATACTGATTATTTCACTATTAATAATATGTTCTTAATATTTTCAGCATTTTGCATCAATTGAAATGTGAACTATCTATATAATATAGATTAAAGGCAAAGAAGTAGGGTGAGGAATAGGAAAGATACTGTTCAGTTCAGTTCAGTCGCTCAGTCGTGTCCGACTCTCTACGACCCCATGAATCGCAGCACGCCAGGACTCCCTGTCCATCACCATCTCCCGGTGTTGACTCAGACTCACGTCCATCGAGTCCGTGATGCCATCCAGCCATCTCATCCTCTGTCGTCCCCTTCTCCTACCCCTAATCCCTCCCAGCATCAGAGTCTTTTCCAATGAGTCAACTCTTCACATGAGGTGGCCAAAGTACCGGAGTTTCAGCTTTAGCATCATTCCTTCCAAAGAAATCCCAGGGTTGATCTCCTTCAGAATGGACTGGTTGGATCTCCTTGCAGTCCAAGGGACTCTCAAGGGTCTTCTCCAACACCACAGTTCAAAAGCATCAATTCTTCGACGCTCAGCCTTCTTCACAGTCCAACTCTCACATCCATACATGACCACAGGAAAAACCACAGCCTTGACTAGACGGACCTTAGTCAGCAAAGTAATGTCTCTGCTTTTGAATATACTCTCTAGGTTGGTCATAACTTTCCTTCCAAGGAGTAAGCGTCTTTTAATTTCATGGCTGCAGCCACCATATGTCACCATCATTATTTTCAGAGCCCCAAAAAATAAAGTCTGACACTGTTTCTACTGTTTCCCCATCGATTTCCCATGAAGTGATGGGACCGGATGCCATCATGATCTTCGTTTCCTGAATGTTGAGCTTTAAGTCAACTTTTTCGCTCTCCTCTTTCACTTTCATCAAGAGGCTTTTTAGCTCCTCTTCACTTTCTGCCATAAGGGTGGTGACATCTGCATATCTGAGGTGATTGATATTTCTCCCGGCAATCTTGATTCCAGCTTGTGTTTCTTCCAGCCCAGCGTTTCTCATGATGTACTCTGCATAGAAGTTAAATAAGCAGGGTGACAATATACAGCCTTGACATACTCCTTTTCCTATTTGGAACCTGTGATGGTTATTTTAAGTATTTACCTGGCTAGGCTTTGGTACCCATTGTTTGGTCAAACTCTAATTTGTATGTTGCTATTAAATTATTGTAGAGGTATGATTAACATTTACAATCAGTAGATTTTAAGGATTTTTACCTTTCATAATGTGGATGAACATCTTCCAATGAGTTGAAGGTCCTAAGAGAAACATCAGCTCTTACCTGGTTTTCTAGCTGGCAGACCTGCTCTACAGAATTTAGACTTGACAGCTCCCATAACTGTGAGATACTACCCTTTAATAATCTCGCTATATCTATCTGTCTACATACTTATTTCTGTTTCTCTGGAGAATCCTAACACAGTTTTTTTTATTTATCTGCAACTAAAATGAATTAGATTCTAGAATTTTTTTCATCTTTTATATTACTTCATTCAAACAATCCCTATAATCCATTGCATATATTAGGAAAGGTGAAGATAGATTATTCTTACCTCTGTAGACAAAGGAAAGAGATGATGTTACTGACCATGGCAATAGATTATATGAACCAGCATCTCAACAGTTTGCAGTTTATCAAGAGCAGTTCCCATTTAGGGATGAAGGATTGGCCATTCTGTTACTACAGAAGACACAGCAACACTATTCCTTTGGTATCTACGTGAGGGAAGGTATGTGTGTATATATATATATTTGAAAATTATATTCCATATAAGTAACAAATAAATGTATATATATATATATATATATATATACATATATATATCTGTTCAGTTTAGTTTAGTTGTTCAGTCATGACCGACTCTTTGCAACCTCATGGACTGAAGCATGCCAGGCCTCCTTGTATGTCACCAACTCCTGGAGTCCACCCAAACCCGTGTCCATCGAGTCGATGGTGCCATCTAACCACCTCATCCTCTGTTGTCCCCTTCTCCTGCCCTCAATCTTCCCTAGCATCAGGGTCTTTTCAATGAGTAAGTCTTCTCATCAGGTAGCCAAAGTATTGGAGTTTCAGCTTCAGTATCAGTCCTTCCAGTGAATATTCAGGACTGATTTCCTTTAGAATGGACTGGTTGGCGCTCCTTGCAGTCCAAGGGACTCTCAAGAGTCTTCAACACCACAGTTCAAAAGCATCAATTCTTTGGTGCTCAGATTTCTTTATAGTCCAACTCTCACATGCATACATGACCAATATCTTTGACTAGTCTGACCTTTGTCAGCAAAGCAATGTCTCTGATTTTTAATATGCTGTCTAGATAAGTCACAGCTTTTCTTCCAAGAAGCAAGCATCTTTTGATTTCATGGCTGCAGTCATCATCTGCATTGATTTTGGACCCCCCCCCCAAATAAAGTCTGTAACTGTTTCCATTGTTTACCCATTTATTTGCCATGAAGTGATGAGACCAGATGCCATGATCTTCGTTTTTTGAATGTTTACTTTTAAGCCAGCTTTTTCACTCTCCTTTTTCACTTTCATCAAGAGGCTCTTCAGTTCTTCTTCGCTTTCTGCCATAAGAGCGGTGTCATCTGTGTATCTGAGGTTATTGATATTTCTCCTGGCAATCTTGATTCCAGCTTGTGCTTCATCCAACCAGGATTTCACATGATGTACTCTGCATAGAAATTAAATAAGCAGGGCAACAATATACAGCCTTGATGCATCTTTCCCAATTTGGAACCAGTCCATTGTTCCATGTCCAGTTCTAACTGTTGCTTCTTGACCTGCATACAGTTTTCTCAGGAGGCAGATAAGGTGGTCTGGTATTCCCATCTCTTTGAGAATTTTCCGCAATTTGCTGTGATCCACTCAAAGGCTTTAGCATAGTCGATAAAGCAGAAGTAGATGTTTCTCTCAAATTCTCTTGCTTTTTCTATGATCCAATGGATGCTGGCAGTTTGATCTCTGGTTCCTCTGCCTTTTCTAAATCCAGATTGAACATCTCAAAGTTCTCCCTTCACATACTGTTGAAATCTGGCTCAGATAATTTTAAGCATAAGTACATCATTAGATGCTATAATAAGCAAACATGTTATATATCTTGATATCACCCTAAATAAATTATATTGGGTTTGTGTATGTTATAACTGAATTAATTGCTTATATCATATAATATCTCTTAAACTTGTTTTGGTTTAAATATAAAAGACATATACAATGTAGGAATTGCCATTTTCTACTAGTACAAATAATAAATGATAGAAATTACCACTCTTTATCTCTAAAAAAACAAACCATTACATTAGATTCACTAATTTCTTACAGTTATAGAACTCATCTTTTCACTAAACATAAAGTAGGAAATAATAATTTTGTCATCCTACACTACATTTATGTGGAAAAAATGTGTTATTCTTTAGTATGCTATTTTCTCTGGATAAATTTCATGTCAAGGAATTTCCAGGGCAAGGATAATGATTTTCTGACACCTTGCTCAATAGGAGTACAGCTTCTAATAATAAACAAATACCACCTACACAGAAGAAAAACACCTTGTTTAATGGAAAATACAATAAGGTCTGATAACATCATTTCTTTCCATGTGCACATTTTGTACTTAAAAATGTATATTGCCTAATTATTCCTAAGTAATTGCTCCTAATTGAAAACTTTTAGTGTAAGTTTAATAGTGCACATAGTACTTCTTTTGTCCTTGTGCCAAACCAAAATTGATGCTGTTGAACCAAGTTTGAGTACCTGGTTCTTGTCCAATTAAAAACCATGAGTGTGCCTTGGAAGAAATGCTATAATATGTGCCCTTATGAAGAGACTCTCATAGAGAGTATATATAAATTTAAGATGGAAAAAGGCAACTGAGTATGAGCTTGCAAAGTGTTATGATTGCTGTTAATTTAAATCCTACCATTGAGTAAACTTGATCACCTCTTCAATGAAGCATTTTCTAACTTTCTGAGGAAGAGGTAATTACTCTCCCTCTGTGCTTTATTAAAATATTTGCTCTATATTGTAATTAAGCCACCCATACACACACACACACACACACACACACACACACCATCAGCCTGTCCTCAAGGGTTGAGACTATATGCTTTACACATTGTCTGGAAAAGCATATGAGGAGGAGAGGAAAGGTGAGAAAAGAGGAAAGATATCCAGTCTTAGAAGTCACTTTTTATTTCCTGTTGGCAGAGTCCACAATTCCATAAAGGAGCTTCCTGATGGTATGTGGACTCCACAAAATTTTACACTGACTTTGTCAACATTCAGTCCATTAATTACACTTTAGCTGTTCTTCCTTTCCCAGAGACACATGTGCATCTTTAATCCACACCCATGATTTACCTTGTTCTATTTTCAAGCTTTTTCCCATTTTGATATCACAGTATTTTCCTATTTTATAAAATTATTTATTTATAAATGCCACTTCTATTAAGAATGTTCAATAACACATCACCAAAGAAATATTAGCTCACAAAACAAGAAAAATTAATCCTTCTATCCACAGGTAGTTCTAACTTCAAAGGGTTTTTATTTATATTTGACCAATATTTGCATTGCTGTTATCCCCAAATAAATCACTTCAATATTTATTGATGAATAGATTAAAATGAAAGTTCTAAATATATTAATTTAAAAGAAACTAATAAAGTATTAATAATATAAATTGTTTGATTGGATTCCCATACAAATTCTTACAATTTTTTTTCTCAAATCTCACTTTTCTCAAACTTGAAACTCACTGATTTCACCAAAAATGTGTTTCATATTCAATCAGTTCTCCTGTGTGTGTTAATTCTGGGGATGGTGTTAAGACACAATTTTTAATGTAGATCCAAAACTTAAGATCACTTTTATTTCTTTTCTCCAGACTCCAGTGGATTTCAAAAGATGTATATGTGAAAGGGAATGGGATGGAGTATAAAAAGCATTTGAGACTCATTTTAATAGATTTGTTCCAAATGTTCCCCTTCTCAAAGTAATAAGCTTCATTTTCCATATGTGTATGTAAGTGATCCAGAATCTCAAATTAGAATGTATCAGTTGTCTGCTGAGATTATTTTGATATATTCACTCCATCTTAATTCCCTTTGCCCACCAAATATCAGTGGACCAGTTGGTAAATTTTATTTTCTATAGGGCTTCATTCATCCCAAGTGAGTGGGAGATATGTAAGCTCATTTGTTGAAAGTGAATGGGGGATATGTAAGTGTAATGGCATGTGCTGCTTTCTAAATCAGTCATAAATTTATAGTATAAAATTATCTAGATGCAGAATGGATGCAAAAGTAAGGATGTTGAACCTAAACTAGGAAGGGATAAAGACATCATTCAGCATAATTTTCAACCCTCAAATATCTATTAATTCTTAAACTGGATCATTTCTGTAATATTCAAAATTTGACATTTAATCTGGTCTTAGAATAATATTAGAGCTAGTAGATATTTACAAGTTATTTATTCTATACCTTTAATTTCTTTGAATAACACAGTGTTTTCTGCCTTCTAATCCACAAGCAGAGATTTTACCTTTCAAAACCTTCTATAAAATTTATATTTATATTTATAAATTTATATTTATATTATCATTAAAATGGTTGGATCTCTTAATAGTTGTCTAAAAGTAACAAGTTTTACTAAAAGGAATAAAGGGCTTAGAAACGGATTATGTTTGAATTCTGGATTCTGGCTCTGTCACTTACTAATTCTGGGACACAATCAAAGTGATTGAAAACTCTCGGTATCACTTTCCTTCTTATATTATGGCAGTAATGCTTAATTACATAATTCAAAATGGATAAAAATAGATAAAATAGATAAAAATATTAATACTAACATTTTGGGGCTTCCCTGGTGGCTCAGACAGTAAACAATCTGCCTGCAATGCAGGAGACCCAGGTTTGATCCCTGGAACAGGAAGATCCCCTGGAGAAAATAATGGCAAACCACTCCAGTATTCTTGCCTGGGAAATTCCATGGACAGAGGTGCCTGGTGGGGTACAGTCCATGGAGTCACAGAGAGTCATACATGACTGAGTGACTAACACATACACTAACATTTTTAAAGTAAGTAAACACTGTATATAGGTTAGTGACAATCATCTGGCATATTATGAACTGAATGTGGTTGAAGAATTATATTCTCAGTGTTTTTTTAATCTCACTGGTCTGTTTGGGCTTAACATATCCAAGCCAGTTGAAAGAAAGTGAAAGTGTTAGTCATTCAGTCATGTCCAACTCTTTGCGACCTCATGGACTGTAACCCACCAGGTTCCTCTGTCCATGGAAATCTCTAAGCCAGCTATTATATTGCTATCTATCAACTATATTCTCAATGTTAATTTTCTAAATGTCTTGCCTATAAAATAGTGGTTTTGTGCCAAAAGTCAAAACATGAGATCTGAGACAAGTTCCCTCTCACTTAGCACCCTACTCCTTAGAAGGAAGTTCTACTCAGAGTAAATCACGTCATTGTACCCCTGCCTCTAGCTCCAGAGCTGTGGCTCAGTTTCCCTGGGGAAAGCAGCAGGGCTTCAAACAAAAAGCGTTTACATTTTTCCTAAAGGAAATGACTTAATTTATCTTAGAATGTGTTGTAGTTCAAAATGAAGGCTGTGGAGATTGTGGTTAAAGGAAATTGAGGTGAAATTGATAGATGTATTGATGATATAAGCTAAACCATAGGTCAGCTGATTTGCAGTAGAGACCCTGCCAAGAGTGAACTAAGAGGAGATTCACTAGGATTGAGAACGAATCTCAAGCACTGACTTTAGGAACTAGCTTTTCACAAAAGTCTGAGTTTGATTGGATTTGTTTGTAGAGTAATCTGTGCCCCTCAGTTATTGTTGAAAGCAGAAAACAATAGGCCACAAGTCTAAATTAAACTGTGGAATGTAAGTGTTATTGGTGGTCAGGAAAGAAATAGTAAGGCCTGCAAAGGCCACTATCCTTCCAGAATGACTGTAGAGATGCCCAAGGCTGCAGATTTTGAGAAGCAAGATCAGAGGTTTCATGCTCCAGGGGATGGTGGAATAGATAGATTCCATTAATAATTCAACTAGTAACTAAAAAACAAATTAACAAATAACAATAACAAGTCCCAGAGGATGGCATTGCCAAGAGTTGTTAACAATGTATTATCTAAAATATCCAACAAAAATTCTGAAACATTTAACAAGCAAGAGAGAATGACCCATACACAAGGAGGAAAGCAGGCAATAGACACTGCTCGTGACAGTGACCAGATATCAGAGTTAACATATAAAGGCTTCAAAGAAGCTATTATAAATATGTTCAAATAGCTAAAGTGAAGTGAAGTCGCTCAGTCGTGTCCAACTCTTTGAGATCCCATGGACAGTGGTCCACCAGGTTCCTCCATTCATGGAATTTTCCAGGCAAGAGAACTGGGGTGGGTTGCCATGTCCTTCTCTAGGGGATCTTCCCAACCCAGGGATTGAACTTGAGTCTCCCACATTTCAGGCAGACACTTTACCATCTGACCCACCAGGGAAGCCTGGATAATAAGCATATTATTCAAGATAATAAGCATATTATTTTCAGTTTTTCTTGGATGCTATTAAGATTTTCTAATATTAAATATTAATACAGTATTATGTAAGATGATCAGCTTTCTTCTATCTCCTTCTGTAAATAGAAGCATCTGACACTGCTGTATTCAACTACTCCATATTACTCTTGCACTTTTTCTTTGCTTCCACAATATTTCATTTTTCTCTAGTGTATTTCTCAGGGAGTCACAATTTTTAGTATTAATTTACTTGTGACTATGAGTTTAACTGAAATGTCATACTTCTCAGATGAGAATTGTGTTATTTCAAATCCTGAAAGGTGGTGCTGTGAAAGTGCTGGTCTCAATATGTCAGCAAACTTGGAAAACTCAGCAGCGGCCACAGGACTGGAAAAGGTCAGTTTTCATTCCCATCCCAAAGAAAGGCAATGCCAAAGAATGCTCAAACTACCACACAATTGCACTTATCTCACGTGCTAGCAAAGTAATGCTCAAAATTCTCCAAGCCAGGCTTCAGCAATACATGAACCATGAAATTCCTGATGTTCAAGCTGGTTTTAGAAAAGGCAGAGGAACCAGAGATCAAATTACCAACATCCGCTGGATCATCAAAAAAGCAAGAGAGTTCCAGAAAAACATCTATTTCTGCTTCATTGACTATGCCAAAGACTTTGACTGTGTGGATCACAATAAACTGGAAAATTCTGAAAGAGATGGGAATACCAGACCACCTGACCTGCCTATTGAGAAATCTGTGAGCAGGTTAGGAAGCAACAGTTAGAACTGGACATGGAACAACAGACGGGTTCCAAATAGGAAAAGGAGTGTGTCGAGGCTGTATATTGTCACCCTGCTTATTTAACTTCTATGCAGAGTACATCATGAGAAACGCTGGGCTGGAAGAAACACAAGCTGGAATCAAGATTGCCGGGAGAAATATCAATCACCTCAGATATGCAGATGACACCACCCTTATGGCAGAAAGTGAAGAGGAGCTAAAAAGCCTCTTGATGAAAGTGAAAGAGGAGAGTGGAAAAGTTGGCTTAAAGCTCAACATTCAGAAAACGAAGATCATGGCATCTGGTCCCATCACTTCATGGGAAATAGATGGGGAAACAGTGGAAACAGTGTCAGAATTTATTTATTTGGGCTCCAAAATCACTGCAGATGGTGACTGCAGCCATGAAATTAAAAGAGGCTTACTCCTTGGAAGAAAAGTTATAACCAACCTAGATAGCATATTCAAAAGCAGAGACGTTACTTTGCTGACTAAGGTCCGTCTAGTCAAGGCTATGGTTTTTCCAGTAGTCATGTATGGATGTGAGAGTTGGACTGTGAAGAAGGCTGAGCACCGAAGAATTGATGCTTTTGAAGTGTGGTGTTGGAGAAGACTCTTGAGAGTCCCTTGGACTGCAAGGAGATCCAACCAGTCTATTCTGAAGGAGATCAGCCCTGGGATTTCTTTGGAAGGAATGATGCTAAAGCTGAAACTCCAGTACTTTGGCCACCTCATGTGAAGAGTTGACTCATTGGAAAAGACTCTGATGCTGGGAGGGATTGGGGGCAGGAGGAGAAGGGGGCGACAGAGGATGAGATGGCTGGATGGCATCACTGACTCGATGGACGTGAATCTGAGTGAACTCTGGGAGTTGGTGATGGACAGGGAGGCCTGGCGTGCTGTGATTCATGGGGTTGCAAAGAGTCGGACACAACTGAGTGACTGAAATGAACTGAACTGAGGAATGGTAATCATTTGTTAAAAACTGTGAAGTTTGAAATGTAAAGTTTAAGCAATCAAAAATGTGGATAATAATAGGTAAATCTCAAAATAATTTGAAATCAGTCCATGTTCTGAAATTTTCTCACTATAAAACTGACAACAAATAATGATAACAATAGCAAAAGAATAATAATAATAGGGTAACCCCAAACAGAACTTAAACTGATCATAATCTATTTAAAATGCATAGGATAAATTTATATGCATGCAATTTTAAAAAATGCATTCTATGTATATGTCAAATAGAGAGCTTACAATTGTAAAGATACAAATAAGTCTAAATCTGACTTTTTTTTTTCAATTTTTCTGGGGAAAAAATATCTGAGGATTAGTTGCATGAAAAAAAGTTTCCCTCAATGATACTTCTTAATAAATAAAGTAGGCCAATTTTTGAAGAGAAAACATTAGGACCTTTTTCTCCTGTTTTTTTTTTTTTTTTCTGGAGAAGGAAATGGCAACCCACTCCAGAATTCTTGCCTGGAGGATCCCCATGGACAGAAGAGTCTGTCGGGCTACAGTCCATGGGGTTATGAAGAGACACGACTGAGTGGCTTCACGTTTAGTTTTTGCATTTTTTTCAATTTAAGAGAAAAGTTGGGAATATGGGAGACCCAGGTTCGATCCCTGGGTTGGGAAGATCTAGAGAAGGAAATGGCAGCCCACTCCAGTATTCTTGCCTGAGAAATTCCATGGAAGGCAGAGCCTGGCAGGCTGCCATCCCTGGGGTCACAAAGAGTTGGACACAACTGAGTGACTTCACTTTCTTTCACTTTCAATTGTTTTCAAGTGAAAGTGAAATCATTTTACCATCTGTGCCACCATGGAAGCCTCAAATAGCTAAAGGAAACTACGCCTAAAAAGATAAAGAAGGGGTAAAGGCAGTGCCTCATTGATTAAAAAAATGTGAATAAATAAATAGGAGTTATAAAAACACAAGTGAAAATTCTGAAATTTAAAAGTACAATAACTGAAAAAGAAAATTCATTAGAAGTTTCCCAACAGTAGATTTGGACTGGTAAAAGAAAGACGTAGCAAGCTTGAAATTTGATTAATAGACCTTGTATAATATGAAGACCAGTGAGGCAAAAGTATTGAAAAAAAAAAATGAACAGTCTCAGAGAAACAGGGGATAGCATTAAATGCACAAACATTCATGAGAGTACCATAAAGAGGAGAGGAAAAGTTAAAGAAAACTTTTAAAATTTCATGATGACCATTAATTTGCAATGGTCTCCAAGTAGGATAAAGACCAAGAGGTGCATGAGGAGACACATCATAGTAAAAATGCTGAAAGCGAAAGACAAGGAAAAATCTTCATAGCCAAAAAAAAACAACAAAAAAAATCAAAACAAGAAAATATGATTATTACAAAGAAATCTCAAAAATATTATACTTATAGCAATATATGGAGAAGGCCATGGCACCCCACTCCAGGACTCTTGCCTGGAAAATCCCATGGACAGAGGAGCCTGGTAGGCTGTAGTCCATGGGGCTGCTACTAGTCAGACACGACTGAGCGACTTCACTTTCACTTTTCACTCTCATGCATTTGAGAAGGAACTGGCAACCCACTCCAGTGTTCTTGCCTGGAGAATCCCAGGGACAGGGGAGCCTGGTGGGCTGCTGTCCATGGGGTCGCACAGAGTCGGACACGACTGAAGCGACTTAGCAGCAGCATAGCAATATATATTACTATATTATACGTATTATATATATATTATACTGTATTATATACTATACATGTTATATAAGATCATGGCATCTGGTCCCATCACTTCATGGCAAATAGATGGGGAAACAGTGGAAACAGTGATGGACTTTATCTTTTGGGATCCAAAATCACTGTAGATGGTGGCTACAGCCATGAAATTGAAAGACTCTTAATTCTTGAACCTAATTGATGGATTCATGGGGATTTATTATACTCCTCCTTCTACTTTTGTGTATGTTTGAAATTTTCCATAATAAAAAAGTTTTAAAAAATTAAAAAAAAAAAAAGAAAGACTCTTGCTCCTTGGAAGAAAAGTTATAACCAACCTAAACAGCATATTAAAAGGCAGAGACATTAATTTGCTGATAAATGTCCATGTCAAAGCTATGTTTTTTCCAGTAGTCATGCATGCATGTGAGAGTTGTACTATAAAGAAAGCTAAATGCTGAAGAACTGATGCTTTTGAACTGTGGCATTGGAGAAGGCTCTTGAGAGTCCCTTGGAATGCAAGGAGATCCAATCAGTCCATCCTAAAGGAAATCAGTCCTGAATATTCACTGGAAAGAGTGATGCTGAAGCTGAAATCCCAATACTTTGGCCACCTGAAGTGAAGAACTGACTCGTTTGAAAAGACCCTGATGCTGGGAAAGATTGAAGGCAGGAGGAGAAGGGGACAACAGAGGATGAGGTGGTTGGATCACATCACTGACTCAATGGACATGAGTTTGAGTGAACTCTGGGAGTTGGTGATGGACAGGGAGGCCTGGTGTGCTGTAGTCCAGGGGGTCACAAAGAGTAGGACACAACTGAGTGACTGAACTGAACTGATAACTGTTATATTTAACTTCTCATCAGAAACAATGGAGGAGAGAACAGTGGGTAAATACATATGAAGTAAAAAACAAAACAAAGTAAAACTATCAATCTAGAATCCAAATCCAGCTTGACTATCTTTCAAAAAATTAAGACAAACTAATATCCCCGATAAATAAAAATTAAGTGAATTTTTTGCTAGCACACTAACTACCAGAAATACGAAATTTAGTCAGATTAGTAGTAGCTCCAAACAGCAATTTGAATCCACATACAAAGCAAACAGCATCAGAATGGTGATTAGGTAATTTGTTGTTGCTTTGTTTTCAGTTGCTAAGTTGTGTCCTACTCTTTGTGACCCCATGGACTACAGCAGGCCAGGCTTCCCTGTCTTTCACTATCTCCCAGAGTTTGTTCAATTTCATGTTCTTTGAGTTGATGATGCTATCTAACCATCTCATCCCCTCCATCTCCTTTTGCCTTCAGCCTTTTCTAGCATCAGAGTCTTTTCCCTTGAGTTGGCACTTCATATCAGGTGGCCAAATGATTAGAGCTTCAGCTTCAGCATCAGTCCTTCCAGTGAATATTCAGGGTTTGTTTCTTTTAGATTAATTTGTTTGATCCCCTTACAGTGCAAGGGACTTTTAAGAGTCTTCTCCAGCTCCACAATTCAAAAGCATCAGTTCTTTGGGGTTCAGCCTTTATTTCCAACTCTCACATCCATACATGACTACTGGAAAAACCATAGCTTTGACTCTATGGACCTTTGTCAGCAAAGTGATGTCTTTGCTTTTTAATATGCTCTCTAGGTTTGTTATAGTTTTCCTTCAAGAAGCAAGCATCTTTTAATTTTACGACTGCTGTCACCATCCACAGTGATTTTGGAGGGAGCCCAAGAAAATAAAAGCTGTTGCTGCTTCCACTTTTTCCCCTTCTATTTGCTATGAAGTGATGGGACTGGATGTCATGATCTTAGTTTTTATAATGTTGATCTTTAAATCAGCTTTTTCACTCTCTTTCACCCTTATCAAGAGGCTCTTTAGTTTCTCTTCACTTTCTGCATATCTGAGGTTGTTGACATTTCTCCAAGCAGTCTTCATTCCACCTTGTCATTCATCCAGCGTGACATTTCAAATGTTGTACTCTATGTATAAGTTCAATAAGCAAGACAATATACAATACACAGCCTTTTCTTGTATACAAGACAATATACAGCCTTGACATATTACTTTCCCAATTTGGAACCAGCATGTTGCTCCTTGTCTGGTTCTAACTGTTGTTTCTTGACCTGCATACAGGTTTCTCAGAAAGCATGTAAGGTGATATTCTGATATTCTCATCTCTTTAAGAATTTTCCAGTTTGTTGTGACCCACACAGTCAAAGGTTTTAGGGTAGTCAATGAAGCAGAATTAGATGTTTTCCTATAATTCCCTTGCTTTCTGTATGATCCAACGAATGTTGGCACTTTGATCCCTGGTTCCTCAGCCTCTTCAAAACCCAGCTTGTACATCTGGAAGGTCTCAGTTCACGTACCACTGAAGCCCAGCTTGAAGGACTTTGAGAATAACCCTGCTAACATGTGAAATGTGCACTATGTAAGGTAGTTTGACATTCTTTGTTTGGCATTGCCCTTCTTTGGAATTGGAATGAAAACTTACCTTTTCCAATCTTGTGGTCACTGCTGAATTTTCCAAATTTACTGGCATACTGAGTGTAGCACTTTAACAGCATCATCTTCTAGAATTTGAAATAGCTCAGCTGGAATTCCATCACTTCCACTAGTTTTGTTCATAATTATGTAATTACACTGGCAAGTAAATATATGGTTCCTCTTTCAACTAATTTAGAAATAAATCACATAAAACAATATGTATATAATATATTTGGGGATCTATAACATACAGAATATTTGCCAATAACAACACAAGGAGATGAGGGGGAGCAAGGCTATATTGCTCTAAAGAAATTAGTAGAGATGGTGACTTGAGTTCTCAGAAACAAATTAAAGAAAACCAGAAATGATAAATAGAATGGTTACTACGACAAAAGTTATCAATATTATTTGCTCTCCTTTGCTTCCTCATCTTCTTTAAACATCATTAAATTATGTAAGTAAATAATAATTGTAACAATGTATCATTGGTTTATAACATAGAATATACTATATATGTAAATAATGCAAAAAGAAAGAGGAAGAAGAAATGGGAATAGAGGCATAAAAGAGGAGTGCTTTTATATCTTATTGGAATTAAGTTATTGTAAACCTGAAGCTGATTCTGATATGTTAAGATATATACAACAATCTCTACAGTAATGACTAAAATAAAAATTAAAAATACAGTATAAGTCAAAATTCTGCATTAGAAAATATGCATTTAATGCAAAAATAGCAGTAAAGAATGAATAAAAAATACATGACTATACAGAAAACAAAAATAAAATAGCAAATATTTTATCTTCAACTGTATAAATAATAACATTATACTTGAATGTATTTAACAACATAATCAAAAGGCAGAGATTATCAGACTGAATACAATACATGACTCAACTATGTATTGTGTATAGGATTGAAAGTGTGAGCATGGAAAATGATATATAGTGCAAACAGCAAGCACAAGAAAGCTGGAGTGGCTATGATAATATTTAACAAGATAGTCTTAGATAAATATGTATAGAAATAAAGAATGGCATTTTAATGCTTTCTTTTTTAATTTTTATTATTTTAATTAAATTTTAAATTGAAGTGTAGTTGATTTACAATGTCATGTTAGTTTCTACTGTACAGCCAAATGAGTCAGTTATACATATTTTAAAATAGTTTGTGTCCGTCCCTCTGGGAGAGAAAACAATTAGAAAAATATATACATTTGACAAGACTATCAAAATCCAGAGAGCAAAACTAACAAATTAAGGGAGAAATAGAAAACTCAACAATAATATTTGGAGAATTCAATACCCTACTTTCAATAGTGGATAGAACAACTAGGCAGAAGTTCAACAGGGGGTTTAAAGATTTGAACATTATAACCCAGTTGGACCTAATAGATATCTATAAAACACTCTTCCCAATGACAGTGGATATACAATCTTCTCAAATCCACGTGGAGCATTGCCTAGGGTAAGCAATATGCTATGACATAAATAGACCTTCAGTTCAGTTCAATTCAGTTCAGTCGCTCAGTCGTGTCCGACTCTTTGCGACCCCATGAATCGCAGCATGCCAGGCCTCCCTGTTCATCACCATCTCCCCGAGTTCACTCACACTCAATTCCATCGAGTCCGTGATGCCATCCAGCCATCTCATCCTTGGTCGTCCCCTTCTCCTCCTGCCCCCAATCCCTCCCAGCATCAGAGTTTTTCCCAATGAGTCAACTCTTCTCATGAGGTGGCCAAAGTACTGGAGTTTCAGCTTTAGCATCATTCCTTCCAAAGAAATCCCAGGGCTGATCTCCTTCAGAATGGACTGGTTGGATCTCCTTGCAATCAAAGAGACTCTCAAGAGTCTTCTCCAACACCACACTTCAAAAGCATCAATTCTTTGGCACTCAACCTTCTTCACAGTCCAACTCTCACATCCATACATGACTACAGGAAAAACCGTAGCCTTGACTAGACGGACCTTTGTTGAAAAGTAATGTCTCTGCTTTTGAATATTCTATCTAGGTTGGTCATAACTTGTCTTCCAAGGAGTAAGCGTCTTTTAATTTCATGGCTGCAGTCACCACCTGCAGTGATTCTGGAGCCCAAAAAAATAAAGTCTGACACTGTTTCCAATGTTTCGCCATCTATTTGCCATGACCTGATGGGACCAGATGCCATGATCTTAGTTTTCTGAATGTTGAGCTTTAGGCCAACTGTTTCGCTCTCCTCTTTCACTTTCATCAAGAGGCTTTTTAGCTCCTCTTCACTTTTTGCCATAAGGGTGGTGTCATCTGCATATATGAGGTTATTGATGATTCTCCCAGCAATCTTAATACATTTAAAAGGACAGAAATAATAAAAAAGAATGTTCTCTACCATGCAGAATGAAATTAGAAATTAATAATAGAAATACATATGGAAAACTCAAAAATAAGTGTAAATTATGTAACAACATATTTCTAAATAAATGTTAGGTCAGAGAAGAAATAAAAAGAGCAATGATAAAAATGCTTTGAGAGTAAGGAAAATGATGAGACAACATACCCAGTTATATGAGATGAAGGTAAATGATCCATAAACTGTTCCAAAAGTAAGAGAGAAGGACTTACAAATTCATTCTATAAGTACAGGGTTATCCCTGATGCAAAACAAAGCCAAGGCATCAAATAAAAAAAAAAAAAAAAAAAAACCTCCAGAATCTGGCAATATATAATGAATTATGCACTGATTAACTGAGATTTATTCCAAGAATGCAAAGTTGCTTTTACATCTGAAAACCAATTAATTCAGTACACTATACACTGTTTCTATACATAGAAAACAATCAATATATTTTCAGTAGGTTCAGAAAAATCAATTGACAAAACCCAATATTTTTTATATTTTTCATTACAAAAATACACATAAGATTAAGAATAGAAGAGCATTTCCTCAACCTGTTATGACACATTTAATAAAAAACTACATTTGATATCATACTTAGTGGTGAAAGACTGGAAGCTTTGCCCATAACCTCAGAAACAAGACAAGTACGCCCACTCCTGCCACTTTTATTCAACATTACACTGAAAATTAGAAAATTACCCAAAAAATTCAAATAGGAGAAGTAAAACAATCTGTATTCACAGATAACATATTTTGTACATAGAAAATTCTAAAGAATCCACTAAAAAAATTAGAATTAATAAATTGGGCACATCAGCATGATACAAAGTTATTTCAGATTTTCTGCATAGATGATAAATTCCTCTGTGAATAAGCAGAGTTGATTGTCTTTCTTCCTAATAGGTATACATATTATCTCTTGTCCATGTCTTATTTGATTAACAAGAACTTCTGGTACATGTACGGTGTTGAAAATGAGTGGTCAAATGGGTAACTTTGCTTTTTACCTGATCTTAGTGAGAAAGCTTCGAGTTTCTCATCATTAAGTATGATGTTACCAGTAGATATTTTATAAATGATCTTTATCAAATTGAGAATGTTCCCTTGTCTCCCTAATATACTTAGAACTTTTATTGTGTTGGATTCTGTCAAATGCTTTTTCTGAAACTATTGATATGATCGTGACTTTTCTATTTTATTCTGATGTTGTGATGTATTATATTAATAGAATTTGTAATGTTCTACTAGCTTTGCACATCTGTGTAAAGCCCATTTGCCTGTGGTGTATAATTCTTTTCATACGTTTTTAAGTTCAATTTTCTAGTATTTCATTGAATATTATTGTGTTTATGTTCATGTGCATGCATGCTAAGTCACTTCAGTTGTGTGTGACTCTTTTGTGACCCTATGGACTGTAGTCTGCCAGGCTCCTCTGTCTGTGGGATTTTCCAGGCAAGAATACTGGAGTCAGTTGTCAGGACCTCTTCCAAGGGATCTTCCTGACCCAGGGATCAAACCTACATCTCTTACATCTCCTTCATTCACAGGTGGGTTCTTTACCACTAGCACCACCTGAGAAGCCCATTTATGTTCTTAGGATATATTAATCTGTAGTTTTCTTGGAATATCTCTGTCTGGCTTTGTTATTAGGGTAATTCTGGCCTCCTATAATGAGTCAGTAAGTATTTCCCCTGCTTCTATCATTTGAAAGAGATTATAGAGCATTGGTACAATTTTTTTTTTTTCCTTAAACGTTTGGTAGAATTCACCAATGAGTCCGTCTGAGCCTGGTGCTTTCTGTTTTGGAAGCTTATGGATTGTTAATTTAATTTTTAAACAGACACAGGCCTATTTGGATCATCTATTTCTTTATGAATTATGGCTAATTGTATCTTTTGAGCAAGGTACAATTATGGCTAATTGTATCTTTTGGTTCATTTCATCTATATTATCAAATTAGTGGATGTAGGGTAGTTTATAGGGCTTCCCTGGTGGCTCAGCAGTAAAGAATCTGCCTGCAATGCAGGAGAGCCAGGTTAGTTCCCTGGGTTGGAAAGATTCTCTGGAGAAGGGAATGGCTGCTCACTCCAATATTCTTGCCTGTAGAATTCCATGGACAGAAGAGCCTAGTGAGCTATAGTCCATGGAGTCTCAAAGACTCAAACACAACCAACACTAACACTAAGGTAGTTTATAGTATTTATCATCTAACTTCCACAAGATCTATAGTAATGTTCCCCCCCTTTCATTTATGATATTTGTAATTTGTGTCCTCTCTTTTTATCTTAGCTTGGCTAGACACTTATCTTACCAAATTTTTTCAAAGAATCAGCTTTTCGTTTTGTTGAATTTCTCTATTGAGCTCTTACTTTCAATTTCATTGATTTTTGAAATTATTTCTTTTATTCAGTTCACTTCAGAATTAACTTGTGCCTGCATTTTTAAAATGATAGAGGTCAGAAATAACACGAGTCAAGAACTAGCAGAAGAGACAAAACTATTTTTAGATTGCTTATTCAAGATGTCAACCACACTTTGAAAAATTAAAAACATGAGAATCATATTAAACTAGAATAGTAAAATTGACTT
Source organism: Ovis canadensis (assembly GCF_042477335.2). Classification (NCBI taxonomy): domain Eukaryota; kingdom Metazoa; phylum Chordata; class Mammalia; order Artiodactyla; family Bovidae; genus Ovis; species Ovis canadensis. Next base: position 32,251,201 of record NC_091261.1, on the reverse strand, counting down.
GGCATTGAAAACTAGTTTGAGAACAAAGTAAGAAAATAATTGCTAGGATAAATGTTTTGAATTCCCTTTAATACTTTGGGTACCTCGCCATTCAAGTAACATATGAATTGGTTTTTATTACAAAGGTTTTCAGTATGGTTTCTGTCTTGAAAACCTTTGCATCAGGATCCTTCATCATAGACATTTTTTGCACTCTTGTTGCCCCAAAACACACCTATGATCTTTCTCTAAAAAAATCACTGATCTCAGGGATTTGTATTTGGTTGTATTATACTTCCGAGCTCATCTAGGTATAAGGGATCAGATTTAAGAAATACATATATGCATAAAATATGACAAAAGATATGATACAAGTGAATGGGATCATTTTAAAATCAGTTTTTCTTATGAATTTTAGTAATATATTATTATGCAGTATCATATACATTCTATTTTTCATGTGTTTATTGTCACAGATTATAATTTCTCCCTTCTTGCTCTATTATAAACCATTATTTTATCTCATATATTATATGTGGTCTTTGAATCCTAGCTACTATATAAGATTTACTTTGTTTTCATTTAAAAAAATAAAAAAATTTAGTTAATATCCAACTAATGTTTTTGTCTTATAAATAGGCAATCATTTATTGCTTTCTAATATCATCTGCATTATTCTGACAAGTAAATTTTTAATGTTCTTATCTTTCTTACAAGAGTTTAAGTATACAAACAGAAAAATACCTCCATATTCCAGAGGACATTTATTTATTTATAATGGGTCCTGAATGTACACTTGAAGTTATTTTTTAAATGCTCAAGAATATGTATCTTATTACTTTTTTTCCTATAATGAAATTCTCAAAGGTAAAACTTGGTACTGTTTAGAATTTTTACTCTTTAAATAAATTTACTAGTAAAATCCTGATATATGTGAACATCACTCTAACTTAGAAATAAATTGATGTGGTTGGATTCTTAGCCCAGTGTAAGCTGAAAATAAGAATTCTGGTTTATATTTAGCTTAGTTTATCAGGCTCAGAAATTGGTGAACCTTTTTATTTTGACTCACTTTGTACTTTTTAAATTATTTTAATTATCTCAAAGCATCCAGGTGCAATATGGTAGTCATTTATAAATAAATAAATAAAATTAAATAAAATACAAGATCATTATCATTATGTTTAATGCACTAATTACACAAAGCTCTATTCAGGCCAAATTTGATTACTGTGATTCTTCATTGCTATTTTCCTAGATTTAAAAGCCAAGCATTATTACAACCAATTTTTTCTAATTTTATGACGGACTCCTTTTATTTATCTCTTTCTCTCTGTTGCATGGGAAAAAGCAAAATTGTACTATGAATAAAACTACATTTTTTCTCCTATTTTTAGATAATTACGAGATGTTCTTGTTTTCCTTTAAATTCAGAATGTGTATATCAAGGTGCTTATATGAAAACGAATGCCTGGTATTACGGTATCGAATATCACATACTAAAAAGCAACTTGTGTGGGAAAATTATTACTTTACATATGTAGCCCTTTTAACTGTAAAATATAGAATGATGAGAACATTAAAATTTTTAAAGGAGAAAAAATGTTAGAGGTTTAAAGATGGAGGTAACTAAGATGGAGTATCAGAGCCCAGAGTGAACAATCCACAGAGATTTAAAATGGCTTTGCATGGGTCTGTTTTGAAAGATCCAACATGGATTAATTGTGGAAACTTAGTTCAGGGCAGATTTAAAAAGCATCAATTCTTCTACGTTCAGCCCTCTTTATAGTCCGACTCTCACATCCATACCTGACCACTGGAAAAACCATAGTTTTACGTTAGTTATCCCTGCTAGAGAAGAGGAAGCAGTAATACATATAGTTTAAAGCAGTTTTCGAAGGTAACACTGAACATGCCAAAGCTTGGGCTTGAGCTACAACTATCTGACCACAAAGCCTATTTTCTCTCTATGAAGTTCCATAGATAGAGGGAAAGAAAGACTGTGGACTAAAAGGTAGGATACAGATGAGTTCTGTTTTACAGCTGTCTGGCAGGAATCAGTTCGAAAAGAATAGGAACAGAGGATAGAATTTTAGAGCATAAGATTAATAACTTATAACCACTTTAAGAAACACATAGCTAAGTCCTGTAATATAAAGAGTATAATATGATACCAGACACAAAATAGATCTCACTCTCTAATAATAAACAAAAAATAACATCATGTTCCAATATGTTTAGAACCTTTTTAAGGACACACAATAATATCCAAACAACTATCAAATTGATTTCTCCTGAAGCTAAATAGAGGGATAGTTTTTATCCATAGAAAATAATTTAATACTGTTGTTGAAAAGCACTGATAATTTAAAAAGGCAATTGTTCCAATACTTTTTTTTCTTGTTTTTAGAAATTTCATTCAGGTATTTTGTCAGCAGTCCAATTCTACCTACTCTTTATATTACTACTTTAACTAGCTTTAAAAATATGTCCTTTTAAAAAGATTTTTATTTTTAATCTTATAGAAAAGGATGATTTGCATTTAAAGTTAAAATCTTTAAAATCTTTCCTTTTACATAAATGGTTAGGTGATCTTACTTGATGAATGAAATGTGAGAAGTGAATTAATCACTCTTATTTTTTAAGTATAATTGATTTACAGCGTGTTAATGTCTGGTGCTCAGTAAAATGATACAGTTATATTTATTCTTTTTCATGTCTTTTCCACTATGGTCACTGTGGTTTATTAAAATATATTCTCTATAGTTCCCTATCTTATACAGTAGGAGCTTGCTGTTTATCTATCTTATATATGGTATTTTGTATCTGCTAACCCCCTGCTTTCATTCCCCTTTGTTTGTTTTGTACGTTTGTTTACATGTCTGTGAATTAACCACTATTATGTATTTATTTATTTTTTCTTTTTTTTTCTTTTATTTTTTTAACTTTTTATTTTTACTTTATAATACTGTATTGGTTTTGCCATACATTGACATGAATCCACCACGGGTAATTCGAGGATAATTGCTTTACAATGTTGTGTTGGTTTCTGCCATACATCAACATGAATCAGCAATAGATATACACATGTCCCCTCCCTCTTGAACTTCCCTTCCATCTCCTACTCCTTCCCACCACTCTAGACTGTCAAAGGGCACCAGGCTGTGTTCCCTGCACTATACAGCAAATTCCCATTAGCTGTCTATTTTACACATGGTAATGTATATATTTTAATATCACTCTCACAATTTGTCCCACCTTCTCCTTCCCCTGCTGTGACCATGAGTGTCTTCTCTAAGTCTGGGTCTTTATTAAAATAAGTTCATCAGTACCATTTTTCTAGATTCCATATATATGTGTGTTAGTATACAATATTTGTTTTTCTCTTTCTGACTTCATTCATTCTGTATAACAGGCTCTAGGTTTATTCATGTCACTAGAACTGACACATTCGTTCCTTTCTATGGTAAGTAATGTTCCGTTGAATATATGCACCATACTTCTTTGTCCATTCATCTTTTGATGGACATTTACATAGGTTCCATGTCCTAGCTATTGTAAATAGTGCAGCAATGGACATTGGGGTACATGATTCTTTTCAATCACAGTTTTCTCAGGGTTTATGTCCAGTAGTGGGGCTGTGATGTTGAGCATGTTTTCATGTGTTTATTAGCAATCTGGATGTCTTCTTAGAGAAATGTCTGTTTAGGTCTTCTGCCCATTTTTTGATTGGGTTGTTTCTTTTTCTGATGTTGAGCCACATGAGCTGCTTCTATATTCTGGAGATTAATCCTTTGTCAGTTGCTTCATTTGTAATTGTTTTCTCCCTTTCTGGAGGTTGTCTTTTCATCTTGTTTATGGTTTCTTTTGCTGTGTAAAAGCTTTTAAGTTTAATTAGGTCCTATTTGTTTACTTTTGTTTTTATTTCTGTTAATCTAAGAGGTGGATCATAGAAGATCTTGTGATTTGTGTCACAAAGTGTTCTCCCTGTTTTCCTCTATGAGTTTTATGGTTTCTGGTCTTATGTTTAGGTCTTTAATCCATTTTGAGTTTATTTTTATTTACGGTATTAGGAAGTATTTTAATTTCATGTTGTTTTTTTTTACACATAGCTGTTCAGTTTTCACTTATTGAAGAGACAATCTTTTCTCCATTGTATATTCTTAACTCCTTGTCAAATATAAGGTGTCCATAGGTGTGTTAATCACTGTTCTTAAGTACAGATGTTGTCCTCTGTCAAAGGCAAGAAAAATTAGAGTTCATTAAAAACTGTTAATTGCAAATACGTGTGTGTGTGTGTGTGTGTGTGTGTGTGTGTTAGTTGCTCGGCAATGTCCAACTCTTTGTGACCCCATGAACTATAGCCTGCCAGGTTCCTCTGTCCACGGAATTCTCCAGGCAAGAATACTGGAGTGGGTTGCAATTCCCTTCTCCAGGGCATGTGCCCAACCCAGGAAATATGTATATTTATCCCTATGTTGCCATAGATCATTTTGGTGAAGGTGTCAAAATTAGATATGACAATGAGAAATAGCTTTCAACTTTTGACAACAGACATAAAATTCTTGATATGAACTGGTTCTGAACAAGCTTGTGCCAAAACTTTAACTGGATTAGCTTTGAACCAGGAACACAAGGTGGTCAGACTGCATGTCACAGTGAGGCCTGTCAGAGTCATGAGTTTTAATTGCTTAGAATTATGATTGAAAATAATTTCTCTGGGACTGGTTTCAGTGAGAGTGAAAGTGAGAGTGGAATGGGAAATTTTAGCATCAATTGGTTCTTAAAAATAGATTTATATTCTTTAACCAAATTTGTAGAGAACTTTCATTTTGCTAGAGTTTTGCAGGCAACAGAGATTAGGAAGTGTTTATTCACTAAAGCCATTCGAGCACCTTCTTAATGTGTTGATTTCTTGGTATATAGATGTCAAAAAGATAGACAAGTGCACTCCCTTGGTATAGTTTACAGTATAGTTGTGGAGATATGCAAAGAAGTTACATGGGAGGACTGCACATTCTGAAATGGATATGTAGAAACTATGTGAAGAAAATGGACAATATGAGATAGAACAGCAAGAAATGTTTGTTTTTCATTTGTTATATAATTTTTAAAGGTTAAACACCATTTATATGTTATGGACCTAACAGAAGCAGAAGATATTAAGAAGAGGTGGCAAGAATACACAGAAGAACTGTAAAAAAAAAAAAAAAAATGTTCATGACTCAGATAACCAAGAGGGTGTGATCACTCACCTAGAGCCAGACATCTTGGACTGCAAAGTCAAGTGGGGCTTAGGAAGCATCACTATGAACAAAGCTAGTGGAGGTGATGGAATTCCAGTTGAGCTTTTTTTGCATCCTAATAGATGATGCTGTGAAAGTGTTGGTCTCAATATGCCAGCAAACCTGGGAAATTCAGAAGTGCCACAGGACTGGAAAAGGTAAGTTTTCATTCCAATCCCTAAGAAAGGCAATGCCAAAGAATGTTCTAACTACCTCACGATTGCACTCATCTCACACACTAGCAAAGTAATGCTCAAAATTCTCCAAGCCAGGCTTCAACAGTACGTGAACCGTGAACTTCCAGATATTCAAGTTGGATTTAGAACAGGCAGAGGAACCAGAGATCAAACTGCCAACATCTGTTGGATCATCAAAAAAGCAAGAGAATTCCAGAAAAACATCTGCTTCTGCTTTTTTGACTATGCCAAAGCCTTTGACTGTGTGAATCACAATAAATTGTGTAAAATTCTGAAAGAGATGGGAATACAAGACCATCTGGCCTGCCTCTTGAGAAACATGTATGCAGGTCAAGAAGCAACAGTTACAACTAGATATGGAACAACAGACTGGTTCCAAATTGGGAAAGAAGGATGTCAAGGCTGTATATTGTCACACTGCTTATTTAATTTATATGCAGAGTACATCTTGAGAAATGCTGGGCTGGATGAAGCACAAGCTGGGATCAAGATTGCCAGGAGCAATATAAATAACTTCAGATATGCAAGTGACACCACCCTTATGGCAGAAAGCAAAGAAGAACTAAAGAGGCTCTTGAAAGTGAAAGAGGAGAGTGAAAAATTTGGCTTAAAACTCAACATTCAGAAAACTAAGATTATGGCATCTTGTCCCATCCCATCAATTCATGGCAAATAGATGGGGAAACAATGAAAACAGTGGCAGACTTTATTTTTTGGTGCTCCAAAATCACTGCAGATCATGAGTGCAGCCATGAAATTAAAAGATGCTTGTTCCTTGGAAGAAAAGCTATGATCAAACTAGACAGCATATTAAAAAGTAGAGACATTATTTTGCCAACAAAGGTCCATCTAGTCAAAGCTATGAGTTTTTCCAGTAGTCATGTATGGATGTGAGAGTTGGACTATAAAGAAAGCTGAGCGCCAAAGAATTCATGCTTTTGAACTGTGGTGTTGGAGAAGACTCTTGAGAGTCTGTTGGACAACAAGGAAATGCAACCAATCCATCCTAAAGGAATCAGTCCTGAGTATTCATTGGAAGGACTGATGCTGAAGCTGAAACTCCAATACTTGGGCCATCTGATGTGAAGAACTGACTCATTGGAAAAGACCCTGTTGCTGGGAAAGACTGAAGGCAGGAGGTGAAGGAGACAATAGAGGATGAGATTGTTGGATGGCATCACTGACTCTATGGACATGAGTTTGAGTAAGCGTGCTGCAGTCCAGTGGGTCACAAATAGTGGTACATGACTGACTGAACTGAACTGAACTGAAACAAAATTACAAACAAATTACAAAATATTGGTTATATTCCTCATTTTGTACACTACATCCTCATGATCTATCTTACTTCAACTCTTTGTAGTTCCCTCTTCCCTACCCTTAAGTTTGGAGAAAGAAATGGCAACCCACTCCAGTAGTCTTGCCTAGAGAATCCCATGGTCAGAGAAGCCTGGCAGGCTACAGTCCATGGGGTCACAAGATTTGGATGACTTAGCAACTACATCACCACCACCACCCTTAAGTTGCCCCTCCCCTCTCCCTACTGGTTAACCATGAGTTTTTTCTCGATATCTGTAAGTCTGCTCCTCTTTGCTCACTATTTTATTGTATTTTTTGCATTACAAGTGTAAATGATACTGTACAGTATGTGACTTTCTTTGCCTGACTTATTCCAGCAAACATAATGCCCTCCAAGTCTATCCACATTGCTGCAAATGGCAACATTTCATTTGTTTTTTTGGCTAAGTAACATTCCATTGTATGTTTATACCACATCTTCTCTATCAACTTATCTTTCTCCTAAGTGCTAATAGAAATTTATGTTGTTTCAGTACCTTGGCAATTGTAACTAATGCTGCTATAGCACTGAGGTGCATGAAACTTTTCCAAGTAATGTTTTGGGTTTTTTTTTTTGGATATATGCCCAGGAGTTGAATTGCTAGGTCATATGGTTGTTTTATTTTTAGCTTTTTGAGAACACTTCATACTGTTTTCCACAGTGGCTTCACCAACTTACATTCCCATCAACAGTGTACAAGGATTTCCTTTTCTCCATATTCTCTCCAACGTTTGTTATTCATGTTCTTTTCACTGACAGTCATTCTGACAGGTGTGAGGTGATACTTCATTGTGGTTTTGATTTGGATTTCCTTAATGATTAGTATGTTGAGTATCTTTGCATCTGCCTGTTGGCCATCTGCATTTCCTCATGTCTATTCAGTTCTTCTGCCCATGTTTTAAATTGAGTTGCTTGTTTTTCCCATATTTATGTAGGTTGCATATTAACCTTTATTGGTCATATCATTTGCAAATATTTCCTCCTGTGCTGTAGGTTGTCTTTCCACTTTGTTGGTGGTTTCCTTTGCTATGCAAAATCTTTTAAGGTCAACTAGGTCCAGTTTATTTATTTTTGCTTTTATTTATTTTAGGAGACAGCAGGAATGATTTTTAAGCAGGGATCTGTAATAAGACCAGATTTACATTTCTGTAAGACTGTTATGGTTGCTGACTATATGGGATTGCAGAGGGGCAGGAGTAACAATGAGGGACCAACAGTAAAGCTAATGTGGGAATGTAGGTAACAGGTGGAAATCACTGGAATTAAGTATGAGGACAGGAAATGGAAATAGAAGTGGATGAAGAAGCTAACACCAATGTTGTAAAAAGGAGGCCAGCATATGAATTTAGCCACAGGGAATGAATATTAGTATATGGGAAAAAGTGAAATATAACACTATAGCGAGTCCAGATTGAACAATAGTAAGTGATCACTAAGGACCTTGTGCTCCTAGAGTCACTTAGAATTCTGTGAGTGCTCTGTGTGATTACAGAGACCTAGTAGTATTCTATCTTGGACACTTATTAAAATGTTTTGTTTAAATTAAAGATATGTCTTCAGAGTTATTTATAAATTATTACTAATATATTTCTGATGTATCACTCATGACTATCCACAATGAGTATATTTTAAAATCTACTCTTTCCATTTAATAATATTCAACAAGTATTTATTAAGCACCAACAATTTTTCAGGTACTATGCTCAATGATGAAAAAATTAAAATACACATTACTCTCATATTTCTCTCTGTCTCTCTGTTTTAATGGTGAAACCAGATAAACACGCAATAACAAAAAAAAAGTATTGCTTATTTTTATTACTTATTCAGTAATGATACTTGGTGGAGTAAAATCTATTAAGATGATACAGAAAGAACTGAGATAATAAGCATGGTAGACATGGAAAGTATGTAAACTTGACAGGAAGTATGAAAACAAAAAGATGCGATAAGTTTCCATGCAGAAATAACACAATTTACAAAGATTCTAAGTTGATGGCTAAATAAGAAATGTTGGAACCACTGAAAGAGATTCAGTAATGTCTGCAGCATCTTATGGTTATGAGGTGGTAGATAGCTAGGAGTGGGAAGATTTTTAAGTAGTGAAAGGTGTTATTTTGGTAGATTTCAGTTTATTAAAAGTCACAGAAGCCACAATGAAGACTTTGAACTTGACTCAGAATGAAAAAAAAAAATACTACTGAAATATTTCAGGGAGAAATATCAGTCCTTGCATTTTAGGAGACTAACTGAGGCTCTAATGATGATAATGAGCGTTAGAGAATCAAAGAAGGAAACAGTGAAACTAGTTAAGAAGCTATTGAAAAGTCATAGCAAAAAGGAGTTCACATTACCTGTTAGGATGAACAGAAATGGATAATATTTAAAAATATTTAATTTTTTAAATATAAATTTATTTATTTTAATTGGAGGTTAATTACTTTACAATATTGTATTGGTTTTGCCATACATCAACATGAATCCGCCATAGGTATACACGTGTTCCCCATCCTGAATCCCCCTCCCTCCTCCCTCCCCATACCATCTCTCTGGGTCATCTCAGTGCACCAGCCCCAAGCATCCAGTATCATGCATCGAATCTGGACTGGAGATTCGTTTCATATATGATATTATACATGTTTCAAATAAAATCAACAAGCCTTGGTGAGAGTTGATGGCTTGGGTTGCTTGGGGTACTAGTAAAGAAGAAAGTAGTTAGTTAGCTGGTGGTAGTCCCTTTGCAACCCCAGGGACTGTAACCCACCAGGCTCCTCTGTTCATGAAATTCTCCAGGCAAGAATACTGGAGTGAGTACCCATTCTCTTCTCCATGGGATTCCTGATCCAGGGATTTAATGTGGGTCTCCTGCTTTGCAGTCATATTCTTTACCTTCTGAACCACCAGGAAAACCCAGAGAAGAAAGTAACCTCCAGTCAAGTGTCCTCCAGGATTCTGCTGTTAACCTTGTAATGAACACATGGGCATGGTAAATGGACTTGATTTGCTGGGGAGAAATAACATGAAGAAAATCAACAAGTATTAAACACTTGAAGTGTATCTATCTTACCACTAGCGGATGAAGAATGCAATTTATGCAGAATCAGACCTAATGAACTAAAAAACATTACTCTTTTCAGCATACCAAACACTGGCCAACACTCACACATACTATCTGGTTCTTTCCTAATGTTCCTGTCAGAAATGGTTTTCCATCATGCTGAAGAAGTTGATTAGCAAAATATATGTTATTTATAAGAAGTTCACAAAAGGAAGGAAAAAACTATCAAGGAATTGAGAGTCAAATTGACTACTGATAAAAACTGAAAATGAATGCTGAAAACATAGTTCTTAGTACTCTGGCAATTATGCAAATCATAAGCACTTTTCAAAAGCTGATTACATTTAACTGCAAAATAAATTAAAGAGTGCTAAATAGGTCAGCATTATTAATCTATCATCTTTTCCAGTTCATGAAGTAAAGAAGGTGAAAAGTCAAGGCTAAATTATTAAATTCTAAATCTTCAAAGAGGAATTAATTAACAATGTTAAGATTATTGTTTCCGAGTACAATGAAAGCATTAAAAGGCCATTTTTCTCTTTTACCCATTAATTCTCTAAAACATACTACAAGATAAGCATACAGAATCTGTAAAATATAGAATGAGAAACGAGTAAAACTAAATTTAGTTTATAATTTCTTCTCTTGGATGTTTGTGTGATTAGTCCTCTGAGGTAAGAAGAAGCCAAGAGAATATAGAAACCAGAACTTACCAAGTGGTGACACAAAAATCAAAGGAAAGAAATTATGCAGGAAACAGATAAAAATTTTTAGAAAGAAAAAAATAATCTTGAGGGCAAGCAGAAGAATTTGCCTAAAATTTATACTTTTAAGTGGAGCCAACAAAATCAAACCTTACTCCAGAGAGGTGACATGTTTTAACTTCAAGATGCAGCAAACAGGCTATCAAACCAACTTTTTAAAACCTTTTCTCAGCCCAAGTAGGTGCTTGAACAACAACAAAAAAGATGGTACAATATATTCATTGTCCTTAGAAAGCTTTGGGACAAGATACATGTTTAGAGGAAGGTATTTAGATGTGTTTTTCATAAAAGAGTGAGTAGCATCAATGGATGGGGTGTGGAAAGTTTTAGTCTCATCTTTAGTCCTCCTAAGAGCTCACAACTATTCTGGAGGGTTTACTTATCACCCTTTGTCTAAACTTTACTGTTCTCTACACACATGTCACTTAGGCTATTTTTTTCCCTATAAGGGAAAAGAATCTGTAAAAGAATACACACACACACACACACACACACACACACACACACACACCTTGCTACACCTGAAACTAAGACAGCATTGCAAATCAATTCTATGTCAACAAAAATTTTAAAAGTATGGCCAAATTTTTTTAAAGTTATGTTTGTGAATTTGAAGCCACTGATAACCTATATGATATGTGTGGTATCAGCAACAATGCCGGAGGAAGGAAAAGAAAAGCAAATGTTCATAATGCTTATACTTACAGCAGAGCACAAAATTTGAACTTGCTTTGGGTCAATCTAAGTATGGAATCTATTACAACTAAATGTGGCATCTTTTGTATTAGAACATTTCATAGGAGGATGGCCAAGGTAAAGGACAGAAATGGTAATGACCTAAGAAAAGCAGAAGAGATTAAAAAGAAGTGGCAAGAATAAACAGAAGAACTTTACAAGAAATGTCTTAATGACTCAGATAACCATGATGGTGTTGTCCCTCACGTAGAGCCAGATAGCCTGGAGAATAAAATCAAGTGAGCTTTATGAAGCATTAACAAAGCTTTTGGAGGTGATGGAATTCCCATTGGGCTACTTAAAATCCCAAGAGATGATGTCATAAAAGTGCTACACTCAATATATCAGCAAATTTGGAAAACTCAGCAGTGGCTACAAGACTGGAAAAGGTCATTTTTCATTCCAATCCCAAAGAAGGGCAGTGCCAAAGAATGTTCAGACTGTCATACATTTGCACTCACTTCACATATGAGTAACATTATGCTCAAAATCCTTCGAGTTAGGTTTCAGTTAGAAGTTCCATACATATAAGTTGGGTTTTAAAAAGGCAGAAGAACCAAAGATCAACTTATCAACATTCATTGGATCACAGAAAAAGTAAGGGAACTCCAGAAAAATATCTGCTTTTGTGTCATTGACTATGCTAAAGCCTTTGACTTGTGGATCACAACAAACTGGAACATTCTTAAAGAGACGGGAATACCAGACCACCCATACCCGTCTCCTGAGAAACCTGTATGGGACTCAAGAAGCAACAGTTAGAACTTTACATGGGACAATTGACTGGTTCAAAATTTGGAAAGGAGTATGTCAAGGCTGTATATTGTCACCTTGTTTATTTAACTCATATGCAGAATACATCATGAGAAATGTCTTACTGGATAAGCTAGAAGAGGGAATCTAGTTTGCCAGGAGAAATGTCATCAACCTCAGATATGCAGATGATACCACTCTAATGACAGAAAGCAGAGAGAAACTAAAGAGCCTCTTTATGAGGGTGAAAGAAGAGGGTGAAAAAGCTGGCTTAAAACTCAACGCTGAAAAAACTAAGATTACGGCATCTGGTCCCATCACTTTAAGGCAAATAGAAGGGGAAAAAGTGGAAGAAGTGATAGATTTTATTTTCTTGGGCTCCAAAATCACTGCTGATAGTAACTGCAGCCATGAAATTCAATGATGCTTACTCCTTAGAATGAAGGACATGACAAACCTAGACATTTTATTAAAAAGCAGACATTACTTTGCTAAAAGGTTCATATAGTTAAAGCTATGGTTTTTCCAGTAGTCATGTACAGTTGGGAGAGTAGGACCCTAAGGAAGACTGAGCATTGAAGAATTGTTGCTTTTAAATTGTGGTTTTGAGAAGACTCTTGAGAGTCTCTTGAACAGCAAGGAGATTAAATCAATCTAAAGGAAATAAACCTGGAATAGTCACTGGAAAAATTGATGCTGAAGCTGAAGCTCCAATACTTTGGTCACCTGATGTGAAGAGCCAACTCATTGGAAAAGACCGTGATGCCGAGAAAGTTTGAAGGCAAACAGAGAAGAGAGCGGCAGAGGATGAAATGGTTAGATAGCATTATCAACTCAACGGACATGAATTTGAGCAAACTCAGGAGATAGTGAAGGACAAGAGAAGACTGGCATGCTGCAGTCCATGGGGTCACAAAGAGTTGAACATGACTTAGCAACTGAAAATCAACTATTAGGACTTCACTTTCAAGTCAGTGCAAGAGGACAATGATGTAATATCATCTACTTGGAGTTTTGGAGCACTCTATACACACAAACATTAACAAACTTAGACTCCCTTTCATATAATATTCTTACCTCTCACAAGGAAATATTGGGGAAAAAATTCAAATTATTAGGAGAGTTATAATAAAAAGGAAGGGAAGATAAAGTTCAGATAAAAGCAAGGGAAAGAAATATAGAAGGGAATTAGAATGTATGATTTTTTTTCCAGTTACATTCTGAACCCAAAAGTAGAGAAAGCTCTCAAAGCCTGATTTCTATAAACACCTGTCTTGGCCCAGACTCTTTTCTAAAATTATAGGGTAACTCACACTTATGAAAAATTTAGCAACTTTAAAAGATTACAGTCATATCCCCAACAAACTCTTTAGAGGATTAAAGATAATACCTAAATTTTAACTCTTCTAACAATGAGAGTATTCAAGAAGACATGCCTAAAGAATACACAAAAAATACAATCTCATATTTTAAAAATAAAGATATTAAGAAATTTAGCACAGTTTTGAAAGAACAAAGTAAGTTAAATTTTTTAAACTTAAAAATGAGGAGATTGGAGAAAAGGAAGATTGAAAATAAATGTTGTAAAATTTAAGAAATGAGTAGAAATGAAACAAAATTACTTAAGAGATTAAGACTAAATTTTTATAGGATCCAAGAACAAATAAACACAGTGGCAAAGTTCATAAAACACATAACAAAAATCATGGATACAATATGATTAAATTAAAGGCACAAAAGTGTAGCAACAGGTGAGTTCAATAAGGTTACAGTCACCCAGGTCATTTTAAACTCATGACAATTATTTACTGTCATGAGTTTCCTGTGTATCAAACCATAATGCATTTCATTAGCCAACCCCAAATGGAATGTCTAAAAATTACAATATAAAACTATACATAGTAATAAAATGACTTAAACGATAAGAAAAATAGTTTTTATGATTCTCTGTATTCACTGCTCTCAAGTTAGCATATATTCAATATTCAAGTTAAGATTTTGAATATGCAGCTATATATTCCATATTTCAGGAGAATGCTTCATGTTGGAAACATAATCTTGGGACCCACCAACATAGATGCTTTTCTAAACTGTGAGCCAGATAAGGATTATGTAAAGAGAACAAATATATAGAAAATAGGAGAGATTAAAGAGGGCTTTCCCAGTGACTCAGTGGTAAGGAATCCTCTTGCAATAGAGTAGACACAGGAGGTTCGATCCCTGGATGAGAAAGAACCCCTGGAGGAGGAAATGACAACCCACTCCAGTATTCTTGCCAGGGAAATCTCATGGACAGAAGAGCCTGGTGGACTACGGTCCATCGGGTCAAAAAGAGTCAGACATGACTGAACAGGCTGAGCACAAAGAGGGCTGTTCCCTGGCACTACCATCCCTAGTCATTTTGGAGTTTAAGACAAAAATAAATGTTAGTAATGTTGATTCTGTTTTTATTTATAATTACATGTTTTGTTTGCCACTGGACAATTGCATTCATCTCCCATGCTAGTAAGGTCAAGCTTAAAACCTCACATGCTAGGTTTCAGCATAATGTGAACCAAGAACTTCCATATGTCCAAGCTGTATTTAGAAAAGGAATAGGAACCAGAGATCAAATTGCCAACATTCACTGGATCACAGAGAAACCTAGGGAATTCCAAAAAAAAAAATCTACCCCTTCTTCATTGATTATGCCAAAGCCTTTGACTGTGTGGATCACAATAAACTGTGGAAAATTCTGAAAGAGATGGGAATACCAGACCATCTTATCTGTCTCATGAGAAACCTGTATGTGGGCCAAGAAGCAACAGTTAGAGCTCTGCATGGAACAACTGATTGGTTCAAGGTTGAGAAAGGAATTTGACAGGGCTTTCTGTTGTCGCCTTGTTTGTTTAATTTATATGCTGAGCACATCATGAGAAATGCTAAGCTGGATGAGTTGCAAGCTGGAATCAAGGTAGTGGGAGAAACATCAACAACCTCAGATATGCAGATAATATCACTTTAATGGTAGAAAGCAAAGGGAAACTAAAGAGCCTCTTGATGAGGGTGAAGGAGGAGAGTGACAACTAAATATTAAAACTAAATGTTAAAAAAAAACTAAGATCATGGCATCTGGCCCCCTTACTTCATGGCAAATAGAGGGGGGAAAGGTGGAAGTAGTGACATATTTCCTCTTCTTGGGTTCTAAAGTCACTGCAAATGGTGACTGCAGCCATGAAATCAGAACATGTTTGCTTCTTGGAAGGAAAGTTATGACTAACCTAGACAGTGCGTTGAAAAGCCAAGACATTACTCTGCCAACCAAGGTTTATCTAGTCAAAGCTATGGCTTTCCCAGTGGTCATATAGGGTTTTGAGAGCTGGACTGTGAAAAAGACAGAGTGCCAAAGAATTGATACCTTCAAACTGTGGCGCTGGAGGAGACTCCTGAGAGTCCCTTGGACAACAAGGAGATCAAACAAGTCAATCTTAAGGGAAATCAACCCTGAATACTCATTGGAAGGACTGATGCTGAAGTTGGAATTCCAGTATCTTGCTCACCTTATGCAAACAGCTGACTCGTTGGAGAAGTCCCTGATGCTGGGAAAGATTGAGGGCAGAAGAAGAGGGCATGAGAGGATGAGATGGTGCATAGGGGTAGCTATAGAGCTAGGGTCCAAGGAATGTCCCATTAAAAATCAAACTTCAGTATTTCAGAGAGTAGGTTGTATTCCTCCATGACATTACTGTTAAATGGGAATGAAACAAGATTATACATTTATTGCTACTTTTGGAAAATCTCCCTTTTCCCAGTAAGTGATAACCTCTGCCAAGATTCAGCTAACATATTTATGAAACTTTCTCCAATTTCCAGGTAGAATTAAGCTTCCTTAAGTTTCTTTCCAAAGGAGTTTCACGTTGTAATATTTCAAAATTGGCATTTATCAGATTAGATAAAAATATTTTAAAATTACTTATCAACCCTACCATTTTCTCTGACTCAATGGACAAAAGAAACTTGCAATAGGGATGCATTTTTTTTGTTGTTAATGCTGTTGAATAAACTAATGAAGAATGCAACATGTTCATTTCTGTTTAGAATATGTGAAAGCTGGAGTGTTAGATGACCTTCGGAAGTTCCTGGCAGCCATATGATTTTGCATTTATATTTTGTAGAAAAGTATTCAGAGTAGATTTCAAACTGTTTTTGAAATAGGTTGATAGCTCATTTTGTGGACAGTGTTGAATGTTGCTCCAGCAGGCAGAATACATTAGCATTCAGCTTAGAAAGGAAGTGGCAGCATACCTATTTCTGTAATTCCAAGCAAGTTATCAGTTCATTGGGGGAATAACAGGCTAAGACTTCAAACAAAGTTAACTCGAACTCTCTAGCCTCACTCTTAGTTGAAAAATTCCCTAACAATGGTGTGTTGCTTCCTGCTGAGAGATTTTGCTCTGAAAAATAAATGTTTTCCTAATTCTTGCATTGAGTGCTGTTGCATAACCCCTCTCAAGGCCAAATTTAGAGGCAAGTCTGCTTTATAGAAAGAAAAAGGAGGAACATTTTATTTCCTTTATACAACTAGAGTCTTCTCCATTTGTGAAAGAAAGCTACCTGACTGCCAGTCTCTGTTGTTTATACATTTTGGATGACCCCCAGTAGGATCCAAAATTTTTCACCCACATACATTTTATTCATTTTTTTCCAGAAATCACTATAACTTTTTTTCTCCAGACACCTAGACCACAATCAGTTTCCTTAAAAGCCTATTTATATTGCTGTCTTGCTCAGATAGGTATAAAACACTATATCTTTTTTTGCCCTAAGAGCAAAGAATTTTCAGCATGTGTAGTTTAATACCACATTCAGAATGAGGAATCTATTGAATAGAATATCACATAATCAGATCTCTCTTACTTAAATTTTCAGTAAACATTTCCATATTATTTTCAGTATGATTCTGAAAACTTTGATGTTTTTCATGCTCAAAGGGCCATGTTCCTAATTAGGAAATGTGTAAATCCCTTTCTGATTATTGCTAAGGTCAATGCAGATAGTATAAACAGGAGACTTACCAAAAAAATCTGATATAATTATTCTATGAAAGACAATATATTAAATTATTTTAATATTTGTTCATGGGCATAAATTCAATTTAAATGTATTATTGCCAAAACTTAATTACTTTTGTAATAAAAGTACAGCACAAGGGGAAAATGTATGCTTATTCATAGATATGTTTATTTATTTTCTTAGTCACTATAATAATTATAGGAAGTGAATATCCACTCAGCCTTTTTATCTCCCAAATATTAATAGAGGTAAGATTTGCTATAGCTAATTTTTATGAGGTTATCATTAGTTCCTTTTAATTTTCAAATGAAATATAAATATATAGAATTTTTAAATTTGTTGAAAATAATAAAAAAATACTAGAATAACAATAAAAGCATTTTAGTCTTTGGGAAGAGCAAATAATTGATGGAAAGTGTGTCAGGGGAGCATGGGCTACAAAACTCTTAATTTTTAAATTTTGAATCTCATTTTAACAATAATGTTTAAATACTGATTATACTGGGCATGCATTTTTGCAAAGAAATAATACATCTGATTTTTGAGAAATATGAAAAAGATATCAGTAATAATTCATCCTCCACATCCTCCAAAGACATTCAGTATACACCAATAACTGTTCCACTCTTATTGAAATTCTCAGCTACAGGCATATGCTATTTCAGTTTATCCTACACTGAGATAAAACTAAAAAAATCAGTAAAATGATAAACAGACAAATGAAAAAAACACAGGCAGAAGAAAGCACAAAGGAACTGTAAAATCTACAGCCTGGAGAATCAACTCCTGAGTAATCAAGATTTGTTTGTACCATACTGTTAGGAATGCATCTTAGTCCTTTTCAAAGTTAAATAAGAACTTTTACTTTTTGTCTTATTATTTTGAAGATTCAAGCATCAATTTCTTGATATTGCTACTGATATGTATAACATCTAACTTTTTAACTCACAAAACTATTTATAATATAATAGAGAGGGGGAAGTCAGTACAATGATACTAAATAAATGAAAAAAAGGTTACAAAGAAATGCATTCCTAGTGTCTTTTCAATGTTATAAGTAATTTACTTTAAACCTGAGATAGTAAGTTGAGTAAAAATTGTGTGTTTGTGAACTTTCCAATAATGGATCTCATCATTAGACATTCATATGCCTTTTGCTCAAACTGTTCATTTATATTAACAATGCTAAAGACACTTCATGAATGAAATGCACTTATACTACTCAAAGTTTGGTTTGTTTGTAAATACAGTTCACTCTTGACCTTCCCACACTCAAAAATCGTTATATAGTTTATATTCAGTCGTGCATATCCTCGGTTCCTCTGCATCTGCAGTTCCTCAACTGAGGATAACAGCCAACTCTGGATCATGTAGTGCTACAGTATTTACTACTGAAAATATAAGTGGACCTGGGCAGTTGAAACCAATGTTGTTCACTCATTGAATTTCCCATTGAACCCTCAACTCCCTGATAAAAGAAAAAGCCTCAATGTATTTTTATCAACATGTATGTACTACATTCACATACATACATACATTCACCTACGTACATAATTGTATCCATCTAATCTAAAATAGATCTAACTTACTGATTTCTCTATCAAATTGCTTAATGTGTTATTGCTAGCATATAAACTTTTTATTTTGTATTATTTTATTTTATAATCTATTAGTAATTTTTCATTGTAGTTATGTCCTATGCTGTATTTAGATCAAAGCCTAAATGACCAACTAATTATTTTAGTCTGTGACTTCCTGTTGCTGAAAAAATACACCTCTAAATAATGTAAGATGAATTTTATCAGTGGACTCCATATTTACTATTTTTCTGACTTGGAGAGCAAACTTATTCTAAAGTCTTTGAATATTATGTAATTAAATTTCAACTAAAGTAGTTAATATAATATTAGATAGTACTAAGGGTAATTATGTACTTAAACTTATAAAGCATTTCATTTATTAAAAACCATTTGCATGGAGAATGTTGAGTTTATAAATATTGTGATTTTTTTATGTTGGGGAGGATGTTGAGTTTATAAATATTTTGAATTTTTTATGATGGGAGTATAACATTCCAGGTCAATTTTAGAGACACAAGTCATTTTAAGCATACCCCATGCTTTGTCAGGTGGACAAAAATACATGTCTGATTGTTAAGTCATATAACTTTCCAATTTTGGCAAACAACTAAAGGGAAAGTGATGTAAAAATCATCTAACCCATGGAATGTAGCCCACCAGGTTCCTATGTCCATGGAATTCTCCAGGCAAGAATACTGGAATAGGTAGCCATTTCCTTCTCTGGGGCATTTTCCTAACCCAGGGATCAAATTCAGGGTTCCTGCATTTCAAGGAGATTCTTTACCGTCTGACCCATCAGGGAAGCCCCAAAACCATCTAAAGTAAATATTTATCTGACTAGATAAACTATAGAAAAGAAGAAAGAGGGCTTCATTTTATAGAAGCTTTCACAAATCTGAAACAGAATTCCCAAAGGCCTATCCTCCATTGTCCATCATTTAAATTTTAGAAACGTGTATAATTTGAAATAAAATGTTCAGATAAGAATACACACCCCTTTGGATAATCTCTTCACCAACTAAATCACAAGCATCTCTAGCATCTCAAAATTTATGCCTAAATCCCAAAATATAAATATATACATGTGAATGTATATGTATATATGTATATCTATACATGTATGCAATATATATATATTTAATATGGATGCAAATATAAAACCTCAAATTAACTTTCATGTATGTATTAAATGCTCTTGGTTAGAAACTTGATATGCCACTCAGCAACTGTCTCTTTATCCACAATCAGAATATTAAAAAATTTAACCAATTAATACACATCTTATAGTTTTATAGCTCAGATGGTAGAGAATCTGCCTTGAATGCAGGAGACCCGGGTTCAGTCCCTGGGTCGGGAAGATCCTCTGGAGAAGGGAATGGCAATCTACTCCAGTATTCTTGCCTGGACAATCCCATGGACAGAGGAGCCTGGTGGGCTACCGTTCATGGGGTTGCAAAGAGTCAGACATGACTGAGTGACTAACACTACACTATTATAGTTTTAAGAGCTGGAAATACATCCACTTTTCATCTTAACATCAACTGGTAAGATACTAACAGATTTAGAATATTTATTCCCATTAAGAATAGAACATAAAACTTTCAAAGCAATGCAAAATTAATTAACAAAGAAAGGATTTGTTCCGTCACTTAGTCATGTCCAAACCTTTGCGACCCAATGGACTGCAGCATGCCATGCTTCCCTGTCCTTCATCATCTCCCAGAGCTTGCTCAAACTCATGTCTGTTGAGTTGGTGCTGCCATCCAAATATCTCATCCTCTATTGTCCCCTTCTCCTTCTGCCTTCAATCTTTCCCAGCATCAGTGTCTTTTCCATTGAGTCAGTTCTTTGCGTCAGGTGGTCAAAGAATTGTAGCTTCAGCTTCAGTATCAGTCTTTCCAATTAATATTCAGGATTGATTTCCATTAGAATTGACCAGTTTGGTCTCCTTGCAGTCCAAGGGACTCTCAAATCTTCTCCAACACTGCAGTTCAAAAGCATCAATTCTTCGGTGCTCAGCCTTCTTTATGGTTCAACTCTCACATTCATACATGACTTCTGGAAAAACCATAGCTTTGACTAGACGGACCTTGGTTGGCAAAGTGATGTCTGTGCTTTTTAAATATAGATTTGTCATAGCTTTTCTTCCAAGGAGCAAGTGTCTTTTAATCTCAATTAATTTCAAAGAAGGCTTTAAGAGGAAGTAATGGAATTAGAAATATTCATCTCTCTTCTTTCCATTTATAGTTACTTTAGTAGTCATTCAGTCATGTCTGACTCTTTGTGAACCCATGGCCTATATCCCGCCAGGCTCCTCTGTCTGTGGAATTCTCCAGGCAAGATACTGGAGTGGATTGCCCTTCCCTTCTCCAGAGAATCGTCCCAACCCAGGGATCGAATCCAGGTCTCCTGCATGCAGGCAGATTCTTTACCATCTGAGCTATAAGGTGGTCCCATAGTTACCTTTAGTTCAGTTCAGTCACTCAGTCATGTCCGACTCTTTGCGACCCCGTGAATCACAACACGCCAGGCCTCCCTGTCCATCACCAACTCCCAGAGTTCACTCAGATTCACGTCCATCGAGTCAGTGATGCCATCCAGCCATCTCATCCTCTCTCATCCCCTCTCCTCCTTCCCCCAATCCCTCCTAGCATCAGAGTCTTTTCCAATGAGTCAACTCTTTGCATGAGGTGGCCAAAGTACTGGAGTTTCAGCTTTAGCATCATTCCTTCCAAAGAAATCCCAGGGTTGATCTCCTTCAGAATGGACTGGTTGGATCTCCTTGCAGTCCAAGGGACCCTCAAGAGTCTTCTCCAACACCACAGTTCAAAAGCATCTATTCCTCGGTGCTCAGCCTTCTTCACAGTCCAACTCTCACATCCATACATGACTACTGGAAAAACCATAGCCTTGACTAGACGGACTTTAGTCAGCAAAGTAATGTCTCTGCTTTTGAATATGCTATCTAGGTTGGTCATAACTTTTCTTCCAAGGAGTAAGCGTCTTTTAATTTCATGGCTGCAGTCACTATCTGCAGTGATTTTGGAGTCCCCCCAAAAATAAAGTCTGACACTGTTTCCACTGTTTCCCCATCTATTTCCCATGAAGACCCAGATTCGATCCCTGGGTTGGGACAATCCTCTGGAGAAGGGAAGGGCAATCCTCTCCAGTATCTTGCCTGGAGAATTCCACAGACAGAGAAGCCTGGTGGGATATAGGCCATGGGGTCACAAAGAGTCAGACATGACTGAATGACTACTAAAGTAACTATAAATGGAAAGAAGAGAGGATGATAGTTACCTTAACTAATACCAACTCTAACTTTCCTGCTCCCAAGACATAGCACATGGATATCTATTTGTCTATCTGTTTATCTACCTGTCTATTTATCTAACTCTTTCACTTGAGATTGTATTTATACATTACTCCATCTTCAGTAGAATACTATGAAATGTACCAAAATTGGACAATTAGTCGAATACTAAAATTGTTATGTTCCTCAAGCTGTTCAGAAAGAGGTGTATACTGGTAATATGAAACTTTCACCTTCTCTATAAAGATAAATTATTAAAATACTCCCAGGCAGTGAGAGTTAGCATGAGTTAAGAGCAAAGAAAAATCTGTTTAAAGAGACACATTTTAACATCTGGAATAAAGGACTAAATATATAAGATAACATTCATAATTCAGTTTGTATTTTGCTTCTATCCATATTGGGTTTTATATTTGAATATAATTTATCTCAAACAATGATTTGAAAATAGAATGTTGAGAAATATTAGTTACTTCTCCATTACATAATTTATCTAAATACCTGCTCTTTATTGCCAAATTAAAGAAAAATAAAGAGCTCCTATGTCAGTAAGTTACCTTCCATTTTCTTGCTTGATTTAAGACATACACAACGCTAGCCTGAGGATCTCCTGATTTTTAGTGACACCAAAAGTTCTTGAAGGAATAAAGAAGTGTACTCTATTCTTAGTGTGCTCAGGGTTATTATTCACAGTTCTGTTTATAGAATATATTCTTGCTTTTATGGTTTTCTTTATATTAGCTCCTTCTGTGCTTTGGAGCTCTTTTCACATGTATTTCACTATTTGTTTTCTGTCCCAGAACAGCCTGTAGTTGTTCTGTATGAACGAAGAAAGGAATATTTTTAAACCTCCTTTGACTATTAGGGAAAGCAGAAAGAAAGCAATTTTAAAGGAAAAATATCTGTATATACTTGTTGCTTTAAATACATATAAAAGACAGTTTAAGAGACTGTACCCTCAAGAAGATTAGATGATTATTTATTTAGTATCGCTCATCAGGATACTAAGTGTTCAATTATTTGTCCAGTCTTTCTGAGAACCAAGTGGGTATCTACAAAAGCAACCAACGAGGGATTATTTTAAGCTAAGAATTTAGAAATATTTCAAGTTACTTGAGGTGAAGAAATGGGCATAAATAATAAAAAATAATATGTACCTATTATTAACCATAATGTACCTTGAACTAGACTTTGTGGGTCTTGTGTAAACTATGATTTTTTAAAGTTTCAGCTAATACTGAAATATTCAAAAGCTTGATTCTGCATAACTTAATGTGCTTAACTACACTCTAGATGTTGCTTATACTACCTTGGAAGCCAGAATTGAATTTTGACTATCTATAACAAGTTAGCACTATGTCTAATCTTCACCAAGGCATACCATAATTCCACCACATTCCAGCCTAAAAGCTAATCTAAATTATAAATTTTTGGTTGAGAATAATGTTTCCTGTTTGGGAATGGGTAAGGGATGGTGAATAATATTACCAAAAAATACATATGATATGGGATACCAAAAGATCCATAAACTCAGAAAATCTCCCTGAGGTATTTTTCTCTGTCCTTCTATCAACCAATTGCAATTGCCATTATAAGCTACTACAAACTGGGTGGTTGGGCATGGGATTGGACTGTAGTCCATTTTCTGTTCTCCAAAATTCAAGTTTAGTTTACATCCAAAACACATTCATTTCATCCCAACATTCTGAAGTCTTAAATCATTTCAGCAAAAATTCTCTAAAAGCAAAATCTCGTCTAAATATTCTTAGCTAAAAATGTTCCAAATCACTTCATCTAAATCAAGCATAAGTGACTCTGAGTATTATCTGTTTACAATGTTTCTACTGACTGGACATTCTGAAGAACCTTGTCCATTGCCTATGGATGTCAAGGGGAATCCATGCCTCTAAATAAAAGTGTTCTCCATACATCCTTCCTGGGCAACTTTGCCTCTATTTCTGGCTTCTGCTAATAATTTATTGGATCCATAAGTCACATACCTAATATCACTAGCAATAAGATCTTCCTCCTCATTCTTGGCATTCTCTCCAGAGCATGATTGAGCATTTTTGACAAAAGGATAGGCTGATAATTTTCCAAAATATTAAATTCTGGTTTTGTTTTGCTTAAGAGTTTCTTATTTGAGTTATCTCTTTTTTTCTGTTTTATGATAATAGCAAAGAGAAGCCAGACTACACCTTCAACACTTTGCTTGCAAATATTCTCAGATAAATATGCAAGTTTATTGCTAACAATAAACAATTTCTACTTTCTGCCCAACAATAATACACAATTCAACCAATATATATTTTTTGCTCCTTTATAACACAAATTTCTATCATGAGCTTTAGTATTTGTAGTCTCCACCCATTACACAATTTCAAAGAAACTTCTACATTTGAAAACATTTGATAAAGAAGCACTCCACTTCCTGGTGGCTCAGATGGTAAAGAATCTCCCTCCAATGTGGGAGACCTGAGTTCAGTCCAGGGATCAGGAAGATCCCCTGGAGAAGGGAATGGCAACCTACTTCAGTATTCTTGCCTGGAGAATTCATTGGACAGAGGAGCCTGGTGGGCTACAGTCATGGGATCATAAAGAGTCAGATACAACTGAACAACTAACACTTTGTCTTCTAAGTGCCAAAATCTGTACTAGTCTTCTTAGCCTTCCATACTGCATATCACAAGCTGGGTGGTCTAAAACAGCAAAACTTTATTCTCTCATAGCCCTGTAAGATAAAGTCTGAAATCCAGGAGTCAGAAACACAGTGGTCCTTTAGAAGATTCTAGGGAACAATCTTTCCTTGCCTCTTCACATTCTGGTGGCCCCAAGTGTTATTTGGCTTCTAGTAGCATAATTCCCATCTCTGCCTACCTCCACATTAAAATATTCTTCTTCTCTGCATGTTTGTGTCCTCTTCTATTTTGTAAAGACACCACTCATTTGATTTAGGGTTCACCCTAAATTTAGTATGATATCATCTCAAGAACCTTAACTAATTATATCTGAAAAATTCTTCTTCCAAATAAAGTTACATTTCAAAGTCACAGCTGAGGTTCCAGCTGGATGAGGAGGAAGGGAGAGAGAAAATAGTCAAAACACTATGCTTTCTTTCCATAAGGTAAGCAATAGCAACTAAAGTCAAAAGCTGTTGAATTTGCCATAAAAATGCAATCTTCTTACGCTTTTTTTTTTTTTTCTATTTTGATTCCATGCATAGTACTGCTTTCAACACACCTGTATGGACAGATAACCATCAAGTATATCTAGTGGGGAAGACTAGAAAATCTCTAGAAATTCTGGCTTCTTTGGATTGATCTTTTCCCAGAGGAGTTATTTTGAAGTATTACGAGGTTCATAAATATAAGACACACTCATGTTTAAGTATATATCTTCACCTCAATTCAACCTCCTTTTTCTTATTCAATTCAGTTCAATTTAGTTCAGTTCAGTTGCTCAGTCCTGTCTGACTCTTTGAGACACCATGGACTGCAGCATGCCAGGCTCCCCTGTCCATCACCAACTTCCGGAGTTTACTCAAACTCATGACCATTGCATCAGTGATGCCATCCAACCATCTCATCCTCTGCCGTCCCCTTCTCCTCCTGCTTTCAATCTTTCCCAGCATTAGGATATTTTCCAGTGAGTCGTTTCTTTGCATCAGGTGGCCAAAATATTTGAGTTTCAGCTTCAGCATCATTAAAGCTAGTGAATATTTAGGACTGATTACCTTTAGGATGGACTGGTTGCATCTCCTTGCAGTCCAAGGGACTCTCAAGAGTCTTCTCCAACACCACAGTTCAAAAGTATCAATGCTTCAGTGCTCGCCTTTCTTTATAGTCCAACTCTCACAACTATACATGACTACTGGAAAAACCATAGTTTTGACTAGATGTACCTTTGTTGGTAAAGTGATGTCTCTACTTTTTAACATGCTGTCTAGGTTGGTCATAGCTTTTCTTCCAAAGAGCAAGTGTCTTTTAATTTTATTAATTAGTTAATATTTTTCTTGTTAGATATACACTTTTGTCTCTTGCTCTAAAGATTTTACTTAAAATTATTGGTAAAAAAAATTGAGAATATGTTCATTCAGTCTGGGAAAGCTGAGGTTTATTTCAAGCCAGAAAAAAGACTTAAAATTTTCAACTTATAACATAAGCCTTCATCAGTTATTTCATAACACTGGAAAGGATGCTAGATAAGTTTGATTCCAGCCATGTAGTTTACTGTTGAAGACAATGAGGGCAAAGATATTGAATTTCCCAAAATCATATAGCTAATTAGTGACAAGGCTGGAGTTGTAAGTTCTTGGTTTTACAGACTAAGTCTGCCGATTTCTCTCACTTGCAGACAAAACCCTTTGCTTTTTATTGATCAGTTCAGTTCAATCACTCAGTTGTGTCCGACTCTTTTAAACCCCATGAACCGCAGCATGCCAGGCCTTCCTGTCCATCACCAGCTCCTGGAGTTTACTCAAACTCATATCCATAGAGTCGGTGATGTCATCCAACCATCTCATCCCCTATCATCCCCTTCTCCTCCTGCCTTCAGTCTTTCCCAGCATCAGGGTCTTTGCAAATGAGTTGGTTCTTTGCATCAGGTGGCCCAAGTATTGGAGTTTCAGCTTCAGCATCAGTCCTTCCAATGAATATTCAGGACTGATTTCCTTTAGGATGGACTGGTTGGATCTCCTTGCAGGCCAAGGGACTCTTAAGAGTCTTCTCCAACACCTCAGTTCAAAAGCATTCTTTGGGGCTCAGCTTTCTTTATAGTCCAACTCTCACATCCATACATGACTACTGGAAAAACCATAGCCTTGAGTAGATGGACCTTTGTTGGCAAAGTAATGTCTCTGCTTTTGAATATGCTGTCTATGTTGGTCATAACTCTTTTTCCAAGGAGTAAGTATCTCTTGATTTCATGGCTGCAGTCACCATCTGCATGGATTTTGGAGCCCAAAAAAATAAAGTTTGTCACTGTTTCCACTGTTTCCCCATCTATTTGCCATGAAGTGATGGGACTGGATGCCATGATCTTCATTTTCTGAATGTTGAGCTTTAAGCCAACATTTTCACTCTTCTCTTTCACTTTCATCAAGAGCTTTTTTAGTTCCTCTTCACTTTCTTCCATAAGGGTGGGGTCATCTGCACATCTGAGGTTATTGATATTTCTCCTAGCAATCTTGATTCCAGCTTGTGCTTCATCCAGCCCAGTGTTTCTCTGTATATAAGTTAAATAAGCAGGATGGCAATATACAGTCTCATTGTACTCCTTTTCCTATTTGGAACCAGTCTGTTGTTCCATGTCCAGTTCTAACTGTTGCTTCCTGACCTGCATACAGACTTCTCAAGAGGCAGGTCAGGTGGTCTGGTATTCCCACCTCTTTAAGAATTTTCCACAGTTTGTGATGATCCACACAGTCAAAGGCTTTGGCATAGTCAATAAAGCAGAAATAAGTGTTTTTCTGGAACTCTCTTGCTTTTTGATGATCCAATGGATGTTGGCAATTTGATCTCTTATTCCTCTGCCTTTTCTAAATCCAGCTTGAATATCTGGAATTTCGCAGTTCATGTTATTTTTACTGATGGTGTATCATAAAAATGACAAGGATTTTAGTTTTCTCTGTTTCTCTGAAATGTTCCTGCCGAGTCCTGTGACTCATATGCTGATCTGCCTTTCTCCCTGAAAATTTCACCAGCAAGTGGTGGCCCTGCATAGTGTGAGTTGATGCTCAAACTGTTTAATTGGACTCATCTATTAAAAGATATGTAGATAAAAATAATCAACTCATTTCTTTTTGAAGGAAAATCAAACCATTATATCTAAGTCCAATATTATGGGACTATCTAATTATATACAAGATGGGTAGTGGTGTTAATAATGCCTATTTTTTTAAAACTTTTCATTTCTTATTGAAATGTAATTGATTAATGATGCTATATTAGTTTGGGGCATACAACAAAATGATCCAATTATACATGTACATGTGGCTATTCTTTTTTACATTCTTTTCCCAATTCAGTTGTTATATTATATTGAGCAGATTTCCCTGTGCTATACAGTAGGTCCTTGTTGGTTGTGTTCAGATAGTCATGTCCAACTCTTCATGACCCCATGAAATATAGTCCCCTAGTTTCTTCTGCCCACAGGATTCTCCCAGAAATAATACAGGAGTGGAGTGCCATTTCCTCCTTCAGGAGATCTTCCTGATCCAGGGATCAAATCCATCTTTTATGTTTCCTGCATTGGCAGATGGATTCTTTGACACTAGCACCACCAGGAAGCCCTATTTTAAATACAGTAGTGTGTACATGCCAATCCCAAACTCCCTAACTATCCCTCCATTCCCTACTCTTACAATTCTGGTAACCATAAGTTTGTTCTTTATGTCTGTGTGTCTATTTCTGTTTTATAAATAAGTTCATTTGCATTTTTTTCATGGAAGCAGCATAAATAATGTCTGTTTTAATACACTGTTTTAAGGATCAAATGAGTCAGCATAGTGAAACATGCCTGACATATAGGAGGACATCAGTGAATCTTCATGTCCTTTTTACTATTTAACAGATGATATCTTCTTCTACTTCTAAGTCACTTTGGTCATGTCCAACTCTGTGCTACCCCATTGACGGCAGCTCCGCCATCCCTGGGATTCTCCAGGCAAGAACACTGGAGTGGGTTGCCATTTCCTTCTCCAATGCATGAAAGGGAAAATAGACCCTCCCCCCCCCCCAAATCGAAACAACACAAACATTGAGTCAAAGGGATATCACGGTAGACATAAACAAGAGGCCAGAACTTTTGACAGTATTTAAACAAAAGAGAAATTCAAGACTTTTAACACTGACACTTTCTCAAATGTGTCCTGTTTGCTGCGTCAGGTGCTTTAGTTGTTTGAGAGTCATTTAATTTTAGAGCTGGAATGACCTTACATACATGCATGCTAAATCACTTCAGTCGTGTCTGACTCTTTGCAACATTATGGACTGTAGCTTGCTAGATTCCTCTGTTCATGGGATTCTCCAGGCTAGATTACTGGAGTGGGTTGCTGTGCCCTCCTCCAGGGGATCCTCCCAACCCAGGGATCAAACCACCATCTCTTTTGTCTTCTGCATTGGCAAGGTCTTCTTTACCACTGAACCAACTGAGAAGCCTGGAATGAATCTTCAGTTCAGTCGCTCAGTCATGTCTGATGCTTTGCGACCCCATGAATCGCAGCATGTCAAGCCTCCCTGTCCATCACCAACTCCTGGAGTTCACTCAAACTCGTGTCCATTGAGTTGGTGATATCATCCAACCATCTCATCCTCTGTCGTCCCCTTCTCCCCTCCCCCAATATCTCCCAGCATCAGGGTCTTTTCCAATGAGACAACTCTTTGCATGAGGTGGCCAAAGTACTGGAGTTTCAGCTTTAGCATCAGTCTTTCCCATGAACACCAAGGACTGATCTCCTTTAGGATGGACTGGCTGGATCTCCTTGCAGTTCAAGGGACTCTCAAGGGTCTTCTCCAACACCACACTTCAAAAGCATCAATTCTTCAGCGCTCAGCCTTCTTCACAGTCCTACTCTCACATCCATACATAACCACTGGAAAAACCATAGCCTTAACTAGACGGACCTTTGTTGGCAAAGTAATGTCTCTGCTTTTGAGTATGCTATCTAGGTTGGTCATAACTTTCCTTCCAAGGAGTAAGCATCTTTTAATTTCATGGCTGCAGTAACCATCTGCAGTGATTTTGGAGCCCAAAAAATCAAGTCTGACACTGTTTCCGCTGTTTCCCCATCTATTTCCCATGAAGTGATGGGACCAGATGCCATGATCTTCGTTTTCTGAATGTTGAGCTTTAAGCCAACTTTTTCACTCTCCTCTTTCACTTTCATCAAGAGGCTTTTTAGTTTCTCTTCACTTTCTGCCATAAGGATGGTGTCATCTGCATATCTGAGGTTATTGATATTTCTCCCAGCAATCTTGATTCCAACTTGTGCTTCTTCCAGCCCAGAGTTTCTCATGATGTACTCTGCATATAGAGTGTACTTAATTTGAACCAGCTCTTCTCAAAATTGTCACCACTTATATTTTGGTTCAGATCTTTTTTGTTCCTGGGAGTGGTTATGGGGGGTGTAACCCACGCACTGTAGGTTTTTAGCAACATTCCTGATCTATACTCATTGATTTCAGTAGCACTCCCTAGCCCAAAGTTGTGATAACCAAAGTACAAGGTCAAATATGTGCCCCTGGGGACAAAACTACCCCTAATTGAGAACCACCTGTCTAAACTATCATTTTATTTATGGGAATCAGGACTATCAAGATTTTGACTAGTGTCCCCTAAATAGACTATTAACTTCAGTGAAGTGCAGAAGAAACTACAATGACCCTAAGAATCATGAAGATTAATTTAGGTTCTCCTCTGCCTCTTACTTACTTATCTTCTACTTGGAATTGTCACCTTTCTGCAAAAATCACCTGAATTTATCATTGGATTCTGGGCAGATTAATTAGGATAGTCTATTTAATGTTTGGAAGTAATGCAACTTCACACACACAAATGCCTATGCACAGATGCAATTGTGTATTTTTATCATCAATAATCTCAGTTAAGAGCCAGATTTCAAATCCAGTTCCCTTTTTCCTTTATACATAATGTGATCCACTGAAGCAACACTGAGAGCTGCCTATAACACCATGGTTCAGCCACCAACTAGATAAGAGTAACCTGACAATGCTTGTTAAAATTCAGATACTCAGTCTTATTTTCAGTTAATTTTAAAATTCTGGACTAGACTTCTGAGTTGGTATGGTTAAAGGATAACCTTAAATGATGCTGCTGTTCCCTGTTGTTTTTAATCATTGACATCTTAATCATTTTCAGATATTTCTAAAATAACTTCTGTGATTTTCAAGTGTTATACTTCCTCAGCTCATTATTTTCCCAAGCATCTTTTATTTGCCAAAAAATCTTATTGATATACAATCTTGACTGTCACTCCACTGCTAAATTTCTTTAATGTGCCTTCTCCTCTGCAGTATAAAGTGCAAACACTCTGTCATGTAACAATATTCTTATATGTGAACATTCCTTTTTCTACCTATAAACCCCATGACCTGTATCTTTTTCCTTCTTCATGTCTCTCTCCCTTCCTGATGTCATTCTGCCTGTCATTAATCACCCTTCCTGAAATGCATACCCCAGAACTCAAACTTGAGGCTTTAAAGTAATAAACTTTCTGGAACTCCCAAACGTAGGTGATTCTCACAAATTGTGGACTTTACAAATGATTCCTCTACTGTCCACAACATAAAATCCAATCCATCATTCAAATCTCATATGAAGATCTCTATAACTAGATACCCTTATCTGACTTCCGGAATGACCTCTGCACACATTCCCCCAACACTTTTGCTCTTTTTCAGTCCACTAAGTATTGTTAGTATTGTTGTATAGTGAGTGCATGTGTGTGTGTGTCCATGGGATGTAAGATCAGAGTGTTCAGTGGTGTTAGAAATGGTGCATCTCCATTTGATTATTTTGTGTAGAGTCCCATAATTGAAACAATGAAAATTTAATAAGTATTTGTTGAAAGAATGAACGGTGCGATTAGTACAAGTAAAACTGAAATAAGATCAGAGCTCAGAAAACTTGCAAAGTAGTGAATGAGATGATTATACTCATAGATAAATATGAAATAGAATGTAATGAGCTTCACCATCTTAGTGGTAGGTACAAAATATTATGGGAGCATGGAAACAGGTCAGATAACCTCTGTTCATCTCTGTTTTCAACTGGATCCAAAGAATTCTTTTGTAAAGTGATTAATTGTAATATCTCATTATTCCATGGATAGCTTCTTTCTGAGAAGAACATGGTACAAATCAACTGTCACTAAAATGTATTTTTAAAATACTGACATCAGAGTTATCTCAGTCACAGAATTGGCTATTTCCAAAAGAATTATCTTTTCCTTCTTCTCTCACCGCTAATATTTACTTTATATTATAATAATATTATGTTTCCTTGATTTAATGGTCTGCATTACTCTTATTCCAAATGTTAGCCTCTCCTACCTGACTACCACATAATCACACCAGAGCTAATCTCACATTTCCCCTACAGGAGAAGCACTGTATAAATCTGATTTTCTTCTGAGGCCCATGTAGCTTTTAATTAACAGGATTTACTTATTACCTACTCTCTGTTGAACAAGAAGTGGATATAAAAGTAATTAAAGAGACAACTTTTGAACAGTTTGAGTATATACCCATACATGCATTTCAAAAGGAATCAAAGGATCTCCAGACTGATGTGGTTGAATTACTGATTCTTTCTAATTTGGATATGTCTTCAATTCATATAGAAATTTCCTTTTTCTTTACTCAACCAAATCACCAGATTCCAGTGCAATCCTTATGTCATCTCTTAATCTCATATCAAATAAATGTCATGTTCTAACATCAGGTTGAATGCTTACAGAAATAACTGTGTGTTCATATTTACTCAGCATAAATAAATGGGAAACATTCATTTATTTAAATAAGCTATATTATAATTTCATTTTGTTTATTAACCTAGCAGACTTTTATTTTCCTTAATTGGGTGATATGCTTTGTTAAAGATGAATCATTCAAAGAATAAATCATTCATTTATTAGAAAGTTACACATGACTCTTTTCAAGTATTCCCAAGCAAGATAAATATATAAAAAAATCTAAAGTAGGAACATAGTAGACATTTTCTTTTTGGTTGATATATAAAAAGAAGAAAAATCATCATATTAAATTTAATGTACTTATTGAGAAGCAACAAGAAACATTTGATTTTACAGAAAGTATCTTCAAGTATTTGCTTAGAACTTTCTCTTTTTTTTAATCAAAGATACTGGTCAATACTTTATAGCTTTCTGAGCTTATGCATTCTGATCAAATTTTGGAATATAAAAGATTAAACTTCTCAGCTAATTACATGCCTGAAGGCACATTAACAATGCAAGTGTCAATGTTCTGTTAAAAATTCATTTTGCATTTTTAACACAGGCCTGATAGCAAAACTTTGAAGGCAACAAAGTGGAAAGAGTTACATTCTTATTTTAAAAGATAGTCTAGGAACCTTGAAAAATTGGAACTTCATTATTTCATATTATAGAGGTAGTATGAAATCAAAATGAATTTTTACATACTTAAAAATTTCACGGATCATTGAACTTTAGTGAGTGGACCATAAGAATCTTTTGGACCCACCTTTTCATTTTTCTGTTTAGATTATTAAAGAATAGAAAGATTTTGCCTTGTAGAGGAGTAGACAGAAAGATAGGTCTAGTCCTCAGAAATATTAACTCTTAAACCAGCATACATTCTGTAGTATTTTTGCCTCTTAACACAGAAGAACCTATTTTGTAAGATGTTTAAAATATGCGCTATTATGGACTGAATTGGGTCCCCTCCAAAAGTATATTGAAGCCCTAACCCCGTATACCACAAAATGTGACTGGATTTGGAGCCAAAGCATTTAAATGGGTGATTACATTAAAAGGAGGCCTTTAGGATGGGTATGTGCATGCCAAGTCGCTTCAGTAGTTTCTGACTCTTGGCAATCCTACTCCAGGCAAGAATACTGGAATGGGTTGCCTTGACCTCCAAGGAAGCTTCCCAATCCAGGGATAGGACCCACTTCACTAATGTCTCGTGCATTGGCAGATGGATTGTTTACCACTAGTGCTACCTGGGAAGCCCGTTAGGAAGGGACCTAATCCAAACTCACTGGCGTTCTTATTAAAAAAAAAAAAAAAGAAAAGAAAAAGAAATTTGGACACACAGATACTTGAGGTGCACACACACAGAGCAAAGACCCTGTGAAGGTACAGGAGAAGGTGGCCATCTGCAAGTTGAGGAAAGCAGCCTCAGAAGAAGCCACACCTGCTGACCCCTTGACCTTGGACTTCCAGCCTCTAGAACTGTGAGGAAATACATTTGCTGTTTAAGCCACTGAGCCTGTAGTACTTTTCTGGGGCAGCCTTAACAAACTAATTCACTGCTTAACTTGTATAAAATATAATGTACATTTTGTGACAGAGTTCTAGATGCTAACTGTTTTTTTTTTTTTAAGTTTAATCTCTCAACAGAACCCTGAATATGCATCAGAACATTCAATCAGATGTAAAAAGACTTTAATGTCTTAGGTAAGGAGAAGTAATTTCCAGTTTACACTGAATAATGCTTTACATGAAACCAGCAAATTAAAACCAAGTTGGGTATGTGGGGCAGATCAGATGAAACTTGAAAATTACAAAGAGAATTGAATATACATCATAATTGACTGCATAACAAAAGGGCACATTATTATAGAGATTAAAATAATAAACTGAATTCTACCTTTTTTATAGATTTGAGAATATCAAAAATATGTTGTTTATCCAACTTTTAAAATTAGAAACAGTAATGTAGATTTCTAATTTTCATATTGACATGATATAGACATAATATTAAGTAATCTTCAATTTTTTTCAAATAAAAATTATTAATGTGGAATTTTTGTTTTTATAAAATTATGTCTTAAAATCAGAAACCTAGAATTATATTAGCTCTTAATTAGTAGTGTGATCATAAGTACACAGCTTTTTTCTGAGACTCAACTGCCATACATATAAAAAAAAATTATTCTAAATGACCTCAATATTTTTTTTGTCTTAAAGTTCATTCTGTGCTGAATGAATTATTTCTTTATTAGAAAAGCTGGTATTTCTGACTAGTTGAATATAAATATATCCATTAGTCTACCTTAGGGGGGAAAAAAAAGAGTCTTAAGAGAAAAAAAGAAACTCTTTAAATTCTATAATCTTCTTATGACTCAGAAAGAGAAAAAGTAAAAAATTGGCAGATGATTAATTCTTTAAGACCTTTGCACCAATAATTCTCCTAAGGCATTTTCCTGGTTTTGCTGCGACAGCCAAAGTGCACCTCAGTGCTGTCTAATCAGACTGCAGTGCACTAAACTGGGAAACGGATTTTGCACCTTTTCCCCCTGGAGTTTCCTACAGATGGGACAGAGCAAGTGAGGGCAGACTTATGAACAGTTGCAGTAGAAAGATCACTAAGAGATAAACAAAAAGCAAATGTTTTCTTAAACAGTTGTTCTTCATGCACTTAACTTCTCTCAGCTGAAGTCTTGGGTCAAAATACTCCTAGTCATAAAGAGCTGTTGGTACAGCACAGAGAGGGTGAAGGAGAACATAACTGATTCTGAATGGACAGAATTTGAAATGACAAGAAATTTGACCTAAAATACAGGAGCTATGTCTTGACTTTGCAAGTAATTTAATAACATTGAGCCCTCAAATCAATAGGAGCACCAATTTAATATGTGTAAGATAAGTAGTTCATTCAATTATTCAATAAACATTTGTTGAGGACACAGAGGTGCCACACACTTGTGTATTTCTCTGAGATTAGAAAAGTGAAAGAAAGCTGCAACTGAATAATGGAGACTGAGAAGTAAAATTATAATTGCAACCCTGGGAAGGACTGTTATGACAGAGGTATGCATGCTATTCTGTGAGTAAGTGTGGAGCATCTAATCCACCCTGGAGGAAAATTATATTAGGAGCTTCCAGTGCCATTGGCTTTTGTGCTGAGTTAAAAGTATCTGCATGGCCTATCTATGCAGAAGTATTATGAGAAAGCAGATTAGTGTGCACAAAAGGATTGCAATAATAACTGCCAGGAAAGACTGAATGTGATGCTGCTGTTAATATCTGTGTCCTCTAAGTTTCCATTTAAATCTTAAAACAAAGAAACAAAAAATGCAGAAATGTATAGTCCAAACACACCTGGGCAAAAGAAAGGAGTGAAGGTATTATAGAAAGGTCTTCCTCACCCACTTGTCTAGAAAAAATTCATTTTCTCGCACTGGGCACTTATGAGGGAAAGTACCTAGACTGTGCCAAATCTTATTTTCTGTTCTCTGTTTCCTCCAAACACCATACACTCTATTTTAAATGTTGTGGTGAGATAAACTATAAATAAATAAATCGGTATACAATTCTCCCAGTTTTCACTGACATTCTAGCAACCCTCCACCTGCCCCGTGCAATAGATGCCATGATGTTCTCAAATTTGTTGCTTCAATTTTCCCATTTTAATACCAGATGTGACCAGTCCACCCTCTGCGTAAGAGCACAAAGACCATACAGTTCTCTAGGCTGCAGAGGGTAATATTTTGGCTGTGAAGTGAGTGAAGCATTCAATTTAAGTTCACTGTATTTACTTTAAGAAATAAATAGCAACAGCTCAAGGAAGACACTTTCTCAAAAACAATGGAAATTCCAGCAGAGTACATGTAGGAAGGGCTTCTGTAGTGGCTCAGGTGATAAAGAATCTTCCTGCAATGCAGGAGACCTGGGCTCAATTCGAGGGTCAGAAAGATCATCTGGAGAAGGGAATGGCTACCCTCTCCAATATTCTTGCCTGGAGAATTCCATGGACAAAGGAGCCTGGTGGACCACAGTCCATACATGGGGTCTCATAGAGTCAGACACAACTGAACTAACACATTCACATGTGGAAAATGAAACTAGTGCTGAGTCAACCCTGTTAGTTTTGGCCATCACTTATGACTTTAGAAGATTCTGGACTTGGAGAATATACCTACCCTGACAAGTAGAGAGTAAACATTGTTTGAAAATGAAAAAAAGCATTACTGGACAGTTTTCCAGCTGAGGCAACATATTTTAACAAGGAATCTAAATTGGGATAACTAGAGAGCAGTTGTTTTGTTCAGATTCTCAGCAGGGGGACTGAACAGATAGATGAGGGAGATTTTTCTTGCCTATGTTTGTGCATTAGGTCATCTAAACAAATGCTTATTTCACATGAAAGAGAAAAATCAATGGCAAATCTAATAGATATGGGAAAAGAATACCCTCTCTTTCCGTGTGTGTGTGTGTGTGTGTGTGTGTGTGTGTAGGAAGGAGGAACAGTTGGACAAATTATTAGCCAACTGTCTTCCTCCACAATGTGTTATATATCCAAGTAATGTTATAAAAGATTTCTCTGATCTAATAGAGTCGACTCATTGGAAAAGACTCTGATGCTGGGAGGGATTGGGGGCAGGAGGAGAAGGGGACGACAGAGGATGAGATGGCTGGATGGCATCATGGACTTGAGGGACATGAAT
The DNA here is from genome assembly GCF_042477335.2 of Ovis canadensis. Taxonomy (NCBI): domain Eukaryota; kingdom Metazoa; phylum Chordata; class Mammalia; order Artiodactyla; family Bovidae; genus Ovis; species Ovis canadensis. The sequence continues at coordinate 32,213,975 of NC_091261.1, read as the reverse complement.
CTGAGTGAACTCCGTGAGTTGGTGATGGACAGGGAGGTCTGGCGTGCTGCAATTCATGGGGTCACAAAGAGTCGGACACAACTGAGTGACTGAACTGAACTGAAGCCCTAAGTTAGAGTTCAATTCAAATACCTCTAAAAGTATTCATGCTTAATTTTATAATAAGCATTTTAAACAGCTTCCATGTAATGCTATTATTTTTTCCTTCGTATAGTATAAAATACTAAAATTATCTTTTATCTTTAATTTCATTCACTTATTTGACCACATTGATTATTATATGGTGATCATCTAGTATCTAATTTTGATGTCACAAGTAAGCTAATACTATTTTTCCTTAGAAATCAAAATTTTACAGACTTAATATTTACACATGCAATAAGAAATAAGGGTTATTTTAAGCAAGGAAAAATATATTTGATGGGTTTGAATATATATATTGGACCCATTCAGACTATAGCAAGTTCGTTTTCTTAAGCTCAGAATTATATTCCTCTTCTGAGGTTAATTTTGTCTCCTTAAACAGAAAAATAATGTATCATGGTAAGCTTTTGATGTCCTTGGAACAAGCCTGTTTTCTCAAATACTAACTCCCTTGCTTTACAAGAAATTACTCAGTATGTACATTTGAGAGTAACATTGATCTTTTTCACAGCAGCACTATACTGCCACATCTTATTTAAATCATTACAACCCTTTGCCTTTCTCTGATTCTTATATCTTAAAAGAACTCCATCCTCTAATTTGAAGCTATGTCTTTTTGTTTAAGAAATTGTTTGAAGCAGTCATCCACATGAAATTTTCAGTGGGTTTGTGACTTTCAATCTTTAAACTGTGTGTTTCTGCTACTTGGAAATAAAAAACACAGAGTAATAAATTTGACTGGAAATATTTTCCAATGTAAGCATAATTTCCTGAATTTTCAAGAGATCAGAATGAATTGTTTCACAGTTCAGTTCAGTTCAGTTCAGTCACTCAGTCGTGTCTGACTCTTTGCGACCCCATGAATCGCAGCACGCCAGGCCTCCCTGTCCATCACCAATTCCCAGAGTTCACTCAGACTCACGTCCATCGAGTCAGTGATGCCATCCAGCCATCTCATCCTCGGTTGTCCTCTTCTTCTCCTGCCCCCAGTCCCTCCCAGCATCAAAGTCTTTTCCAATGAGTCAACTCTTCACATGAGGTGGCCAAAGTACTGGAGTTTCAGCTTTAGCATCATTCCTTCCAAAGAAATCCCAGGGTTGATCTCCTTCAGAATGGACTGGTTGGATCGTATCCAGAAATGTAATTTAATATTTATATGGTTCATTATTTAATGAGATACCATTTTGTGGTCACAAAAATATCATATAAGAAGTGGCATAAATGCAGCAGAATTTTATTGGTCTCTTATGGAAAACACCGTGGTGACATTTGGTAACATGGTAGATGCTTCTATACCACCGGTCACACAGGAACCCTGTTTTCCTTCCAAATTGCTCTCCTATCCCTGGAGATACTGTCCCCAGGCGCTCAGGTGATCCTGCTGCTACTATCATGTCATATCCGAAGCGATAGGAAAGGGAGGAAGCAGAAGGCAAACAATATCCTTATAAAAATACACTCAAGGAGTATATATATCACGTCATTTTAATTCTGTTTGCAATTAGTAGCATGCTCACACCTAACTACAGAGACTCAGAAATATAGTCTCTAATGTCATATTTGTGACCTCATGTTAACTCAATAACATACAAGATCCTATTTTCAAACAAGATCACATTCATAGGCACTAAAGTTTAGAGCTTGGTATTATCTTTTCAGGAGACACTATTCAATCCACGACACAGAAGAAATTTATTTACAATGAAATTCCTCAATTTTTTCCTCCGTTTTTTTCTCCCATCCTTGTAAACCTATCTGCAGCACATCTATTCTTAATATTTTTATTAATTTAATAAAAGTATAAATTTCAACTACCAAGTTTCATTAAATAACCTAGATCTAGGTTTACATCCATCTAAAACCAGATTTAACCATCCTCACCCTCTCCCTTCCCTCACTGACCATCTCCTTCCCCTTAGGCTTTGCCTTTAATTCTATCTCATCTTGAACATAAACAAATAAATGAAAACCCTGGTCTCAAAATACACTTTAGCTAAGAATTGTTTTTCTTTCTCCTTTCATTCTTTTCCTTCCAAGGATTTCACATGTAACTTTCACTTTCCCAAATTCACATTTATCACTTGGTGAGGACTTTTACCTTGCCATTTCACTGAAGTCAAATGAGCAAGGTCCTTCAATTGCCTGATCCATGTATTACTTTAAGTTCTAATTTTACTTGACATACCTGTGGTATTATATTCTTCTTGTGACTTCTTTAATCTTGTTTTTGGCTTCTAAGATGCTACTCTTACTTCTTCATTCCTTCCTTCTCAGTCTTTTCATAGGTTTCTCTCTCTTTTTCCTTCTGGAATGTTAGTATATACTAAAAGTTTTTGCTTTCACCTTTTCTCAAGCTCCATTTATATTGTTGGCTACCGCTACCTCTAATATGCTGTTCACTTCCAAATCTTTAGCTCCAGCTATTCCCTGGTGACTGAGATGTTAAATAATCTGCCTGCAATGCAGGAGACTGAGTTCTCTCCCTGAGTTAGACAGATGCTCTGGAGAAAGAATGGTTAACCACTCTAGTATTCTTGCCTGGAAAATTCCATGGACAGAGGAGACTGGGGAGATACAGTCCATGGAGTCACAAAGAGTTAGATGTGACTGAGTGACTAACACTTTCACTTTCAGTTTTCAATCTTATATTGTAAGAGTCAAATCTTCTGTTGATGTTGATGAAGGTAAATTTCAGGCAACTGAAAATAACATAAGAAAAATGGCATTCAATTCCCTTCTACCAGCCAACCCTCCACTTACATTTGCTATCTAGTTAATAATCATATCAAGATATCAGTAAGGCAATACAGTCGGGATGCATAAAATTAAGCATTTAATTTTTATATGTATGTGTGCATGTTAGTTACACATGTCTGACTCTTTGTGACCCCATGGACTGTAGCCCGCCTGATTCTTGTATCCATGGGATTGTCTAGACAAGAATACTGGAGTAGTAGCCAATTCTTTATACATACATACATACATATTATATATATATATATATATATATATATATATATATATATATATATATATATATAAATTATCCTGGTCTGTATTTATACTTGTCTACATAAGTTTTATCTGTAATATATTATAAGAATTTTTCCTTACATAATAGTGGAAACATACAATGTATATGAGACTGTTGTTTTTGTATCTGATGCCAGAGGCTGAGGTGTGAAAGACAAGCAATAAGAAGAGGGGAGGAAATGAAGAAAACAAAGAGGAGGAGCTATCACCCTTCATCATGTGACTAAATGCACACCTAACATAGAGAAGGTAACATAGGAGGTTCAGCAGGAGCTGGAATTACTTTGTTTCCACCTACTAACCCAAGCCCGCCAGGTGAGCCAACAGATATCAACATGCATGATCTGCCACAACAACCCACTCACAGCAAAGTTTTTGAGCACAAGAAGCAGCTCAGGGCTGATGCACAGGATGACCCTGAGGGATGGGATGGAGAGGGAAGTGGGAGGGGGGTTCAGGATGGGGAACACATACACACCCATGGCTGATTCATGTCAATGTAGGGCAAAAACCACTACAATATTGTAAAGCAATTAGCCTCCAATTAAAATAAATAAATTAATTTTTAAAGAGTTTAAACAGCAGGAAAAAAAAAAAAAAGAAGGTGGCTACTGCTTCATGTATTCCTTCAAAACTTTATGCAAAATACCTCTTATGCCAACCAAGAAGGAACCAGGGAAGGAAGCTCTGAGAAATACGATTCCATCTTAGCTCAGTTGACTTACTACAAATCCATCACAAATTCATCAGTGTATTAATAACATAGAAAACTGGAAGCTTTTCAACTTAACTTACACTCTTCTTTCACATTCAAGCTCTCAATAAATCCTACCCTTTCATCTTACAAAATATATATCATTCAGCACTGTGAATGGATTCTTAACTATTCTTTTACCTCAGTCCATATACTAATTACATGTTATTGTTATAAAAGAAAAACTTTCCTTAATCTTTTTAAAAAAGATTTTATTATCTTACAAATGCATCCTCCACAGATTTATCTTTCATAAAAAATTCTATAGTATTTAAATAAGCTGCCAACTGTCCATAATATACAGTGTCACCAAGGATAAATTCTAAAGCAAATGATACTGGTTCTCCCATATTATAATCTTTGTCCATCCACCCAATACTCTGCCTTCCAGCCATACCAAACATCATGAGATTTAAATATGGTCTCATGATGTTTGGTATGGCTGGAGGGCAGAGTAGGATTCATGTCAATGTATGGCAAAACCAATACAGTATTGTGAAGTAAAAAATAAATGAATAAATAAAATAAAAGTTTAAAAATAATAAATAAATATGGTCATTATTTTATGGTCATTATATTTTTACTGTATTTGTCATTTGAGATATGGATTGAGTAGTTAGTTGTTAACACTGAAAATCAGTGTCAAAGGCTGATCACACATTAAAAGGATGGGATAAAATGTAAAGAAGTTCTTTAAATCTGATCACTCATTTTGATTATGCTTGAAGTCAAACTACTGAAGTCGTACTTCTTAAAAAGTTATGTAAAATTGACAGTTAAAGAGAAGATCTTCAATATTGCTTGGGAGATGACTCTGAAGTCTTTGAAAATGATTATTGACTGAAATATTTAGTCTCAACAAGATCAAGGGAAGTACTATGCTACAAAGGAGAGAAGATGGTTTGAAAGAGAGCAAATAAGGAGAAATATGGAGTTAGCATTCCCTCTAGAATCCAGACTTAACAAATAACATTCATACCTTAGTCTACTGTGTATTGCCTATTTTATATGTCCATTAATGTTTGTTTGCTTTAATTATTATTTTCAATTTGTATAATTTACTTAATATATGTTAATTACACATACATTTAATAGACCTAGTAAATGTATATGTAATTTATATAATATTAAATGTATATAATTATTAAATATATGTTATGTCTATATAAAATAAATTTAACTTGCAAGAGAAAATGGCCTGGGATTAATTTTTTCTGTCTTATCTATAACCCAATTGTTATAGCCAGACTATCAGGTCCTTTATTTTCCAGGACTCTTTGACAGCTGTGATTTGTAATCAAAATCCTAGAAAAAAAAAAAAAAGGTAAATACAGTCACTGTGGGAAATAGTTTGTATTAATGACTTCTACCAATCCTGGTAGCTATGAACTCCAGTAGTTTCTCCCACAATGACTGAGCTTGACTTTAGCCAGTGGGATCAGCCCATAAGATATTTACAAAGAATTTTAAAATATTTATATATTGAGGTTTCTCTTCTTGGAGACTAAGAGAAACTAAGGAAGCCCAAGATAGCCTACAGGAAGGCCTTGTGTAGGAAAATTGAGGGAATGTGACTGACAGATTCCAGAAACTGACCGTCAGGTGACTAGTCATCCAGAACCAACTAGTCCCCAACCAAAGTGTCAACAGACAGCAAAAGCATGAGGCAGAATGGCTGACACCACATAAAGCAGAACAGTTTCAGTGCCTAAGCTGGTAACTTATATAGAGTAACAAGCATATAAATGGTTGCTTTTTCAAGCCACAGAATTCTTTTGGGTAGCAGTATATGATAAATATAGAAATTAGCTCTGGACTTGGGGGTCTTACTGAAACAAAAATATAAAACATGAGATAATGTCTTTAAGATTAGGGGCAGGCACTAACCAAAAATGTTTTAGAAGGCAGTTTGTAATTCTAGGTAAAACCAGAAAGAAAGTATGAAACTAATTTTAGAGGTTGATATAAGGAAGACTCATATATTAGCAAAAAATAAAAAAAAAAACCCATGGTAAGCAGTATCACCTGAGAGCAACCAGGAACATTGAAATAATAATAATAACCCAAATATTGTGGATCTGGCTAAGTAAATTTCTAGGCAAAATGTTGAATATTTTAGTTATGAATTTCTGGCTGCACACAATACAGTAATTGATTTAAGAATTCTTTTTTAAAAGTAAGTATTCACAGCATAAAGAAAATTTAAAGGAAATCTAACTCAGTATATAGTGGGTTAGAGTATAAAATTGTGTGAATCCCTTCCCCAGCTTCTCCATTAGGCAGGGTATTCCTTAATAAGAAATGACCTGAGGAACACGCACAGGACTGTGAAATAGACTCTTGGAGGGCACAAACAGAACCTTGTGCACCAGGACCCAGGAGAAAGGAGCAGTGCCCCCACAAGAGACTGACCCAGACTTGCCTGTGAGTGTCCAGGAGTTCTCCAGTGGAAGTGTGGGTTGGTGGTGGCCTGCTGCAGGGTGGGGGGCACTGAGTGGAGCAGTACATGCATGGGATGTTTTGAAGGAGGTCACCATTATGTTCATTACCTCCACCATAGTTAGGCCCCAGGTAAATAACAAGGAGGTTACACAGATCCACCCATCAACAAAAACCTGGATTAAAGATTTTCTAAGCATGGCTCCACTCATCAGAACAAGAGCCAGTTTTCCCCTCAGTCAGTTTCTCCCATCAGGAAGTTTCCATAAACCTCTTATGCTTCTCCATCAGAGGGCAGACAGACTGAAAACCACAATCACAGAAAACTAACCAATCTAATCATATGGACCCCAGTCTTATCTAACTCAATGCAACTCTGAGCCATGCTGTGTAGGGCCACCCAAGACAAACGGGTCATGCTGGAGAGTTCTGAAAAAATGTGGTCCACTGGAGAAGGGACTAGCAAACCACTTCAGTATTCTTGCCTTGAGAACACCATGAACAGTATGAAAAGACAAAATGATAGGACACTGAAAGATGAACTCCCCAGGGCTGGAGGTGCTGAATATGCTACTGGAGAACAGTGGAAAGAATGAAGAAAAAATGAAGAGACGGAGCCAAAGCAAAAACAACACCCAGCTGTGGATTTGACTGGTAAAGAAGCAAGATCTGACTCCGTAAACATCATTACTGCATAGGAACCTGGAATGTTAGGTCCATGAATTAACATAAATTGGAAGTGGTCAAACAGGAGATGGCAACAGTGAACATCGACATTTTAGAAATCAGCAAACAAATGGACTGGAATGGGTGAATTTAACTCAGATGACCATTATATCTACAACTGTGGGCAAGAATCCCATGGAAGAAATGGAGAAGCCATCATAGTGAACAAAAGGGTCCAAAATGCAGTACTTGGATGCAATCTCAAAAATGACAGAATGATATCCGTTCCTTTTCAAGGAAAACCATTCACTGTCATAATAATCCAAATCTATGTCTCAACCAGTAATGCTGAAGAAGGTGAAGTTGAATGGTTATATGAAGGCCTACAAGACTTTCTAGAACTAATACCCATAAAAGATGTCCTTTTCATTCATTATAGGGGACTGGAATGCAAAAGAAGGACGTCAAGAAATATCTGGAGTCACAAGCAAACTTGGCTTCGGAGTATAGAATGAAGCAGGAAAAGGGATAATAGAGTTTTGCAAAGAGAATGCACTGGTCATAGCAAACACTGTCTTCCAACAACACAAGAGAAGACTCTGCACATGGACATTAGCAGATGGTCAACACTGAAATCAGATTGATTATATTCTTTGCAGCCAGAGATGGATAAGCTCTATACAGTCAGCAAAAACAAGACTTGGAGCTGACTGTATCAGATCATGAACTTCTTATTGCCAAATTCAGACTTAAAATGAAGAAAGTAAGGAAAACCATTAGACCATTCAGATATGACCTAAAACAAATCCTTTATGATTATACAGTGGAAGTGATAAAAAGATTTAAGGGACTAGATCTGATAGACAAAAAGAGTGTCTGAAGAACTGTGGATGGAGGTTTGTGACATTGTACAGGAGAAGGAATCAAGACCATCCCCAAGAAAAAGAAATGAAAACAGGCAAAATGGCTGTCTGAAGAGGCCTTACAAATAGCTATGAAAAGAAGAGAAGCAAAAAGCAAAGGAGAAAAGGAAAGATATACTCATTTGTATGCAAAGTTCCAACATATAGCAAGGAAAGATTTAAAAAAAGCCTTTCTTGGTGATCAGTGCAAAGAAACGGAGGAAAACAATAGAATGAGAAAGACCAGAGATATCTTCAAGAAAATTAGAGATACCAGGGGAACATTTCATGCAAAGATGGACATAATAATGGAGAAAAATAGTATGGATCTAACAGAAGCAGAAGATATTAAGAAGAGATGCCAAGAATACACAGAACTGTACAAAACGATCTTCATGACCCAGATAATCACGATGGTGTGTTCACTCACCTAGAGCCAGACATCCTGGAATGTGAATTTAAGTGGACCTTAAGTAGCATCACTATGAACAAAGCTAGTGGAGGTGATGAAATTCCAGTTGAGCTATTTCGAATCCTAAAAGATGATTATGTGAAAGTGCTGCTAATCAATATGCCAGCAAATTTGGAAAACTTAGCAATGGACACAGAGCTGGAAAATGTCAGTTTTCAATCCAATCCAAAAGAGAGGCAATGCCAAGGAATGCTCAAACTACCGCAAAATTGCACTCATCTCCATGGTGTCGCTAAGGGTTGGACACGACTGAGTGATTTCACTTTCACTTTTCGCTTTCATGCATTGGAGAAGGAAATGGCACTCCACTCCAGTGTTCTTGCCTGGGGAATCCCTGGGATGGGGGAGCCTGGTGGGCTGCTGTCTATGGGGTCACACAGAGTCGGACACAACTGAAGCAACTTAGCAGCAGCAGCAGATGCTAATAAATTAATGCTCAAAATTCTCCAAGCCAGGCTTCAAAAATACGTCAACCATGAACTTCCACATGTTCAAGCTGGTTTTAGAAAAGGCAGAGGAACCAGAGATCAAATTGCCAACATTCGCTGGATCATCGAAAAAGAGAGTTCCAGAAAACATATCTATTTCTGCTTTATTGACTATGCCAAAGACTTTGACTGTGTGGATCACAATAAACTGTGGAAAATTCTGAAAGAGATGGGAATACCAGACCACCTGACCTGCCTCTTGAGAAATCTGTATGCAGGTCAGGAAGCAACAGTTAGAACTGGACATGGAACAACAGACTGGTTCCAAATAGGAAAAGGAGTATGTTGAGGATGTGTATTGTCACCTGCTTATTTAACTTTTATGCAGAGTACATCATGAGAAATGCTGGGCTGGATGAAACACAAGCTGGAATCAAGATTTCCAGGAGAAATATCAATAACCTCAAATATGCAGATGACACCACCCTTATGGCAGAAATAGAAGAAGAACTAAAGTGCCTCTTGATGAAAGTGAAAGAGGAGAGTGAAAAAGTTGGCTTATAGCTGAACATTCAGAAAACTAAGATAATGGCATCCGGTCCCATCACTTCCTGGCAAATAGATCAGGAAACAGTGGAAACAGTGGCAGACTTTATCTTTGGGGGCTCCAATATCACCTCAGACCGTGACTGCAGCCATAAAATTAAAAGGTGCTTGCTCCTTGGAAAAAGAGTTATGACCAAACTAGACAGCATATTCAAAAGCAGAGACATTACTTCGCTAAAAAAAGTCCATCTATTCAAGGCTATGGTTTTTCTGGTAGCCTTGAATATGAATGTGAGAGTTGGACTTTAAAGAAATCTGAGCAGCAAAGAAATTGATGCTTTTGAACTGGGATGTTGGAGAAGACTCTTGAGAATCCCTTGGACTGAAAGGAGATCCAACCAGTCCATTCTAGTGGAAATCCATTGGAAGAACTCATGTTGAAGCAGAAACTCCAATACTTTGGCCACCTGATATGAAGAGCTGACTCATTGGAAAAGACCCTGATGCTGGGAAAGATTGAAGGCAGGAGGAGAGGGGGCAACAGAGGATGAGATAGTTGGATGGCATCACTGACTCAATGGACATGAATTTGAGTAAACTCTGGGAGTTGGTTATGGACAGGGAGGATTGGCATGCTGTAGTCCATGGGGCCACAAAGAGGGACACGAGTGAGTAACTGAACTGAACTGAACTTGTCACTGTAAATACTTTCATAGAAACAGGCAAATTTTTGAGTTAGTGCTTGAAGATCCTCTTTTTTATACAAAAGTGTTTATATAAGAATCTATATATCAGTCCCTCAGCAGCCTGACAAACCCAAACTAGATAAAGGATTGCCTTAAAAATAAGCATGACCTTGACTTTGAATCATGGTGTGTACACTGATGAAATCCATAGGTAACAGCACAAAATTTAACATAACTGTACTTTAAAAGAGTACCTAAAACTGAGCTGTAAAAATCTGTGTTGATGCAAAGTGAAAAAGTCCTCTGCCTTTACAGCTTTCTATGACTAGGAAACATTATGAATGTTTTTCATCTGCAAACACAGGTCATTATTTATGGAAAAAGGAATAATCTCTCAAAAAGCAGGACCAACAGCTCAGATGACAGATCCAAGCACCATGGAGAATAAATGAATAGGGAGTTTCACCAAAGAACTGGAATTGGGCCCTAATCAAAAAATTTTTTCTGTTCCTAGAGTTGTTATTCGGTTGCTGAGTTGTGTCTGACTCTTTGCAACCTCAGGAACTGCAGCATGCCAAGCTTCCCTGTCCTTCCCTATCTCCCAGAGTTTGCTCAGACACATGTCCATTGAATCAGTGATGCTATTCAGCCACCGTACCCTCTGTTGCTCCCTTCTCCTCTTACCTCAATCTTTTCCAGCATCAGAGTCTTTTCCAATGAGTCAACTCTTCTCATCAGGTAGCCAAAGACTGGAGCTTCAGTTTCAGCATCAGTCCTTCTATTGAATATTCAGTGTTGATTTCCTTTAGGATTGATTAGTTTGATCCCCAACTCTTAAGACTCTTCTTCAACATCACAATTCAAAAGCATCATGTCTGGCATTCAGCCTTCTTAGAATGGGGGAGCTAAAATATGTGTCCAACAGAATTTTTTTCTTTTAAATTTATTACTTTATTGAAGAATAATTGCTTTACAGAATTCTGTTATTTTTTGTCAAATCTCAACATAAATCAGCCATAGTTTATATATATATATATATATATATATATATATATATATCTCCCTTTTTGAACCTCCCTCCTTGTTCCCTCTCCATCCCACCCCTCTAGGTTGATACAGAGCCCCTGTTTGAGTTCCCTGAGCCATACAGCAAATTCCCCTTGGCTATCTATTTTACATATGATAATGTACGTTTCCATGTTGATCTTTTCATATACATCTCACCCTCTCCTCCTCTCTCCCCATGTCCACAAGTCTATTCTCTAAGTCTGTTTTTCCATTGCTTCCCTGTAAATAAATTCTTCATCACCATTTTTCTAGATTCTGTATATGTGCATTAGAATATGATATTTATCTTTCTCTTTCCACTCCCTTTACTCTGTATAATAGAACTGACTCAAATGTGTTCCTTTTTATGCCTGAGTAATATTCCATTGTGTATGTGCATCACAACTTCTTTATCCATTCATCTGTCAATGGACATCTAGATTACTTCCCTGTTCTAGCTATTGTAATAGTACTGCAGTGAAAAATGGGATACATGTGCCTCTTTCAATTTTGAATTCCTCAGGGCATATGCCTAAGAGTGGGATTGCTGGGTTATACGGTGGTTTTACTCCTAGATTTTTTTAGGAATGTCCATACCTTCTTCCATAATGGCTATATCAATTTACATTCCCACCAACAGTGCAAGAGTGTTCCCTTTTCTCTACACCCTCTCCAGCATTTATTTGTAGACTTTCTGATGGCCATTCTGACTGGTGTGAGGTGATATCTCATTGTGGTTTTGATTTGCCTTTCTCTAATAATGAGTGATGTTAAACATCTTTTCATGTGTTTGTTAGCCATCTGTATGTCTTCTTTGAAGAAATGTCTGTTTACTTCTTTTACCCATTTTTTGATTGGGTTGTTTGTTTTTGTGGTATTATGTTGTATGAGCTGCTTGTATATTTTGGAAATTAATCCTTTGTCAGTTGTTTCATTTGCCATTATTTTCTGCCATTCTGAGGGCTCTCATTTCACCTTGCTTGTAGTTTCCTTTGCTCTACAAAAGCTTTTAAGTTTATTCAGGTCCCACTTGTTTATTTTTGTTTTTATTTCCATTACTCTAGGAGGTGGATCATAGGACATCTTGCTTTGATTTAAGTCATTGAGTGGTCTGCCTATGTTTTCCTGTATGAGTTTTATAGTTTCTGGTCTTACATTTAGGTCTTTAATGTATTTTGAGTTTATCTTTGTGTATGGTGTTAGGAAATGTTCTAATTTCATTCTTTTACACGGAGCTGTTCAGTTTTCCCAGCACCATCTATTGAAGAAGCTGTCTTTGTCCCATGGTATATTCTTGCCTCCTTTGTCAAAAAGATAACCATAGGTGCATGGGTTTATTTCTAGGCTTTCTATCTTGTTCCATTGATCTATATTTCTGGTTTTATTGACAGTATGATACTGTCTTGATGACTGTAGCTTTGTAGTAAAATCTGAAGTCAAGAATGTTGATTCCTCCAGCTTCATTCTTCTCTCTCAAGACTGCTTTAACCATTCAGGGTCTTTTGTATTTCCATATGAATTATAAAATTTTTTGTTCCAGTTCTGTGAAAAATGCCATTGGTAATTTGATAGGGATTGCATTGAATCTGTAGATTTGCATTTGGGAGTATAGTCATTTTCACAATATTTAGTCTTCTTACCGAGGAACACAGAATCCATCTGTTCATGTCGTCTTTAATTTCTTTCATCAGTGTCTTATAATTTTCTGTGTACAGTTCTTTTGTCTCCTTAGGTAAGTTTATTCCTAGATATTTAATTCTATTGTCGCAATAGTGAATGGTAATTTCTCTTTTTGAGTTTTCATTGTTAGTATATAGAAATGCAAGTGATTTCTGTGTATTGATTTTGTTCCCTGCGACTTTGCTAAATTCACTGATTAACTCTAGTAACTTTCTGATACCATCTTTAGGGTCTTCTATGTACAGTGTCATCATCTGCAAACAGTGAGAGCTTTAATCCTTCTTTTCCAATCTTGATTCCTTTTCTTTTTCTTCTCTGATTGCTGAAGCTAAGACTTTCAGAACTATGTTGAATAATAGTGGTGAAAGTGGACACCCTTGTCTTGTTCCTGATCTCAGGAAGAATGCTTTCAGTTTTTCACCATTCAGAATAAAGTTTGCTGTAGGCTTATTATATATGTCTTTTACTATGTTGAGGTAGGTTCCTTCTATGCCCATTTTTTGAAGAATTTTAATCATAAATGGGTGCTGAATTTTTTCAAAGTCTTTTTCAACATCTATTGAGGCTTTTTCAGCATCTATTGAGATTATCATATTGTTTTTCTTTCAATTTGTTAATATTGCATTGATTGATTTGCATATATTGAAGAATCCTTGCATTCCTGGAATAAACCTAACTTGATCATGGTGTATGAGCTTTTTGATGTGTTGCTGAATTCTGTTTGCTAAAATTGTGTTGAGGATTTTTGCATCTATGTTCATCAGTGATATTGGCCTGTATTTTTCTTTCTTTGTGTTGTCTTTGTCTGGTTTTGGTATCAGGGTGATGGTGGCCTTGTAGAATGAGTTTGGAAGTGTTCCTTCCTCTGCAATTTTTTGAAAGAGTTTTAGAAGGATAGGCATTAGCTCTTCTCTAAATCTTTGATAGAATTCTCCTGTGAAGCCATCTGGTCTTGGGCTTTTGTTTTGGGGGAGATTTTTTATCGCAGCTTCAATTTCAGTGCTTGTAAATTGGTTGTTCATAATTTCTATTCCTTCCTGGTTCAGTCTTGGAGATTCAACTTTCTTAAGAATCTATGCATTTCTTCCAGGTTATCCATTTTATTGCCGTATAATTGCTCATAATAGTCTCACAATCCTTTGTATTTCTGCAATGTCTGTTGTAACCTCTCCTTTGTCATTTGTAATTTTGTTGATATGATTCTTCTCTCTTTTTTTCTTGATGAATCTGGCTAAATTTTTCTCAATTTTGTTTATCTTCTCAAAGAACCAGGTTTTAGTTTTATTAATCTTTGCTATTGTTTCTTTCACTTCTTTTTCATTGTTGCCGCTCAGATCTTTATGATTTCTTTCCTTCTACTAATTATGGGGTTTTTTTGTTCTGCTTTTACCAGCTGTTTTAGGTGTAAAGTTAGTTTCTCTGTTTGATGTTTTTCTTGTTTCTTGAAGTAGGATTGTATTGCTATAAATTTCCCTCTTAGAACTTCTTTAGCTGCATCCCATAGGTTTTGAGTTGTCATGTTTTCATTGTCATTTGTTTCTAGAAATTTTTTTAAATTTTTCTTTTGATTTCTTCAGTAACCTGTTGGTTATTTAGAAACGTGTTGCTTAATCTACATGTGACCATGCTTCTTACAGTTTTTTTCTTGTAATTGATATTTAGTCTCTAGCACTGTGGTCAGAGAAGATGCTTGTACAATTTCAATTTTTTTAATTGTTTTCAAGATTTTTGATCATCTTTACTACCATTATTCTGAATTTTTTTTCAAGTAGATTGCCTATTTCCTCTTCTTTCATGTAGACTTCTGTGTTTCTAGTTTGTTCTTTCATTTATGCAGGATTTTTCTGCCTTTTCATTATTTTTTTTAAAGTTATTGTGTTTGAGGTCTCTTTTTCCCAGGCTTCAAGCAAAGTTGAATTCTTTCTTCCCTTTGGTTTCTGCCCTCCTAAGGTTGGTCCAGTGGTTTGGGTGAGCTTCATATAGGATGAGATTTGTGCTGAGTTTTTGTTTGTTTGTTTTTCCTCTGATGGGCAAGACTGAGTGAGGTGGTAATCCTGTCTACTGATAATTGGATCTGTATTTTTGTTTTGTTTGTTGTTTAGATGAGGTGTCCTGCACAGGGTGCTACTGGTGGTTGGGTGATGCCAGATCTTGTATTCAAGTGGTTTCCTTGTGTGAGTTCTCACTATTTCATACTCCCTAGGGTTAGTTCTCTGGTAGCCTAGGCTCTTAGAGTCAGTTCTCCAACACCAGGGCCTCAGGGCTTGATCTTGAGTTTTGCATGGGTCTATATATTCTTTTGAGAGTCCCTTGGACTGCAAGGAGATCCAACCAGTCCATTCTGAAGGAGATCAACCCTGGGTGTTCTTTGGAAGGAATGATGATAAAGCTGAAACTCCGGTACTTTGGCCACCTCACGCGAAGAGTTGACTCATTGGAAAATACTCTGATGCTGGGAGGGATTGGGGGCAGGAGGAGACGGGGTTGACAGAGGATGAGATGGCTGGATGGCATCACCTACTCCATGGACATGAGTTTGAGTGAACTCTGGGAGATGGTGATGGACAGGGAGGCCTGGCATGCTGCGATTCATGGGGTCACAAAGAGTTGGACACGACTGAGTGATGTATTCTTTTTCACTGGTCATGTACACGTGTCCACTCTCAGCCGGTGTTCTGCATGCACTTCTGTGTCTGAAGGTGTATTCCTGATGTATCCATGGAGAGAGATGTACTCCACATCCACCTGCTCCTTTGCCATATTGTTCTCTCCTGGCTGAATTTTTAAATTGCTATGATCATGTTCCTATGTGCTTTCCATAACTTTCAGTTTTAAAATAGAAAAGTAAAACTCCATTATCTTGTCCTCATCTTAACTTTGCCTGAAACAGACATCTTTTTGTTTTAATTCTAAAGACTGTGTATAAAGAGGAGAAATACTCAAGGAGTTATATTCAGAAATTTCATCTGCATCCTGATATAGTCCAAATCCCAAGATCATGGAATTTAGACTATATGCCTTACTATTTGAGGTTTAGGATATCTTAGAAGGGGGTAAATAAAGTAAGGATATGAATCATTAGAGTTACATTGTATTGTAGGTTATTACACTAATATCCAGCCATGAAAATGGCTTCTCTCATAGCTCAGTGGGGAAAGAATATGCCTGAAATACAGGAGACCCAGGTTCAATTCCTGGGTTGGGAAGATCCCCTGGAGAAGGAAATGGCAACCCACTCCAATATTCTTGCCTGGAGAATACCATGGACAGAGGAGCTTGGCAGGCTGCAGTCCATGGGGTATTAAGAGCCAGACATGACTTAGTGACTAAACCACCACCATGAAAATTATATCTCATGGTTATCCTGACCATTATGCAGACTCTTCTCATAGTAAAGCTAAGCTTGGTCATTTAGCTTGTTTTGAATTACGTGAGAACAATTCATTTCCATAATGTATGTCTAGTATATTTGACTTATTCTAATGTGTTATACCATCATTGTACCAAAGGGACATTGGAAAATGTGACGGAGGTAGAGGCTTGATTACCTCATGCACTGACACGTGTCTTTTGTAACTCAGTGACCATATAAGGAATCCTAAGTTAGTTGCTGGAGAAGCCATGTGCAGAATATTGTGAACAATTTATTTCCATAATATGTATCTAGTATGTTTGTTATAATGATGATCAATATATTAGAATAAGTGCATATTTCTCATCCTAAGAAATTTAAGTGCTTTCATAAGGAAAAATTAGACTATCTATCATCTATCTCCAAAATGTACAGTGTTGGTATGTATTATTAGTGAAAAAAGACACAAATAGCTTTTAAGTAAATTTTTAAAAGCTAAGCAAAATTCAGATCTATTTTGTCTTATCACAGTGCCTATAACATTCAGTATGCTTTCAATATTTTAGTTATCATTATTATTAAGAATATTTTTATACTAGCAAAATCTCCACAAGCACTATGAACTATATGTCAGTTTTGTCTGTATTTAACTGCAATTCTATTTGAAAGGTAATTGACTCTACTATCTGTTTTACTTATTCTTTGGCAATCAGAATATGTTTGGTGATGATACTTAAAAACATAAAAATTTCTGTAAAAACCACTCTGCAAAGCATATAAAATTCATTGAAAATAACAACTTCATATGGGTGCTTTCATTATAATTAATTTGCAACTCAGAAATGCTTTAAAGACAGCTTTCTAGAGATAAATCTTGAAGCATGGCAAGCTTACAATACAGTTTTCTATGCTCATCAAATATGAATTGAGCAGATTATTATGATGGTAGTTTTGAAATATAGCACACCTGTGTGAAGCACTATTATACTTGTCTAGATCTAATTTGCATAATGTCAATCATTTAGTATTCAATGGAATGCCTTTATTTTAAATTAAAATAATGTTTTTTAACTTCAAAATAGGTAAGATTGTGATTAAACTTGTATTTCCTGATCTGTAAAGCATTTTTTATTCTTTATAAAAGTCACTTATGTGCATAATTATTTCACACATTTAAGGTTAGGGATGTGATTATAAAAGGAGACTTTTTAATTGAAATGTAGGTAACACAATGCTGTGTTTTGTATAAAGAGGTTAAATTTTGACAGGGTAAAAATTAATATAATAGCATTTCCTCTTCCCAATTTAATATGTACAAACTTTAAAATATCAAGCTTATGCTGTTATGCAATCATTGTCTCTTAGTGGAGAGCCTCCATGTCCCTTTATATTGATTTTGTTTCTATTCAAATTATGTTAAACTTCTGCCATATTGTCCATGAGTCATGCCAATTGTGGGCACAGGATAGCAAGATAAGTTAATAGTCACAGAAGATAATATGAGTGAAATATAGCTCATATCATAAAAGCATTGTTGCTAAATTCAAAGAAAGGCTTGGATATTCGTACAATGTATGTCCTATTTGAAGATACTGGTCACAAAGCAAATTCATGAAGTAGGCCCTAATTAAAAAAAAAAAAACTGATAACCAAAACTACTAAGAAGCATTTGCATTATTAGCAAATTTTAGAAAAGCCAAGAAAAATACATGGTCACTGTTTATAGAATCTCCTCTCTTGGTGATGCCTAACAAACTGTTCCCATTGATTCATTCCTTCAGTCCTCAATTGTGTTTTCATCTACCCAATGGTTTGCTTCATGCTGAGAATGGATGAATAAGACATAGTGCCAATCTGCAAAGCTATTACAGGCAACTCTATTATAATAACAGTCCAAAATAAGTAGAGCTCATGAATGAGTGCTATGGATACACAGAGGAAAGGATTCTCTCTCTGATTTTGAGATCAAGTGAGCTTTCCAGAGAAGGCAGTGCCTGGACTTAGGTTTTGAATAATTAGTAAAACATATGTGAATGGAAATAAAGTAGCCTAGGCAGGCGTTGGAGTAATGTGTGTGTATTCATGGAGTTATCCAGTTGACCCTGATCAGGGCTTCCTCTATGTGAAGCTAAAGGTGTTTACAGAGATGAAACAAGTTTTTAATAGTGATGTTATTTTTGCATACATTTTGCAGTTTTGATTTGATATAGAAAAAAATCATATTACTTTGTTAACTGATCACATAAAATGAATAAGCAATGTTGGCAAAAGAAACAAATTATGCAAATTGATATGAGATAAAGCAAACAATTTGATATTGGGATGTATGGATAAATCTAAAGGTTAAGTGGGAAATGAAGATATTATGGGGGTTACACTTTGTCTGAAAGTGTGATTCTACTCTTGTTCCAGTGTATTACCACAGAGATTTTAATGGCTTTAATACTCTGTCTTTCTTGATCAAACCAAAATTGAGATAAAAGCATTCATACTGCCTATTATTTTATTTTTAACAGTCTTTCACTTTTCACTCAAGGGGTCTTTTGCCATTTAGTTGGTATTCATGATTATTTCCCATTAGCAGTAGTATCTTTTCATAAAGTAGGCTGCCATACCTAAAGAGAGACATTTGTTTTCCTTGGTATAAAAACATATTCTGTCTCAGTCTTCTCTTTCTGACACATTCAGGCACTTTACTGACATTCAGGGAGTGACAAATTCAGCTAAGGGATATCAGTTACAGAGAGCTTTTTTAATAAGCTTTTTTCTTTATATATTTCATGTTCTATATAATAGGGGTAACATATCTGGTCTCATGTAAATACTTGGAGTAGTTTGATAAATTTTTTAAGGTTCAAAGCATGCAAAACTAAACAGCAAGTAGATGAATCATTTATACATGATAAATGCTTTTTAAGACAGAGAGTTTGGAAAATTCAGAATAATGATGACCTTTTTCATGAAAGGAGGTGATAAATTTCTATATTATTGAACATATTCTTTTTCTAAAATTTGGTGATGAGTTATTGGTATTCATTTTTATTTTAATTATGATGATTCAAAAACTACATTTATGTTATATACTTTCTCCTGATTCTTTCCATTTAAAATCATTTTAAAGCTTTGGCTTGGGGATAAAGAGTACTAACTCTAGTCTCAATTGGACCATTGACAAATTCTGTGATATTTGACATGGAGCTGAATAGTCTCCGGCTATAGCATCATGTATAAACTAGGCATCTAAGCTGCATACATTCAATTATCTTTTCCACATACTATGACTTTGAACATATAATAGAAAAGTCACTGTATTAATAAAGAGAAATACAAAAGAAAAAGGCACAATATTTAACAATGAGGATTCCGAAGTCAGAGAGACAAAATTTAAGCCATATTATCTTTTATCTTTGTGACAATAAACAAGTAACATAATTATGCAAGACCTGGCTTCCTATCTGACACTAATGAATAATGAACATTTATTATTATGCATATCTGGTATGTGCTGAGGTCTCAATAAATATATATTATGCTCTATGTATATATTCTTTTTCTGTTTAAATATCATCACAAGGCAATGAAATATGTGCTGCTACAGTCTCCCTATGAAAATAAAAGCTTAGACTGTTAAGCTTCCATCAGAAGGAGCATTCAAACACAAGTCTTTCTTTCTGTAGAGATCTTAATTACTATAAAAACTTCTCCCCAATAATAATAAAGTGTATAGAAACATGTGTGGAATATAGCTCTCAATAAATAGTAGATATTATATTTGCCAGTTATCTTGATTATAATTGACATCAGAGAAGCATTGTCAGCAGTGCAGCCCCAGTACTGGTTTTCATCAAATGAGTAATCATAAGAGTATGATACCATCCTGTTTGTTTCACCCTCTCACATAATACTGTGATTTTGGCCAAATAGACAATAATACTCTGAGATAAATTTAAGAAATTAGAAAGAAAGTGAGCAGAAAAGAAAACTACACAGTAAAGTTGCTTTAGATGTACTTGTTTTGTATTCCCAGATGAACTTTCTCCATTTTTGGAGTTAAGATTGTTCCTATGTTTTGATGGAGTTTTCCCTACTGACCCCTGGTTTTGGCTCTGTGTGCTTCTGACTGAGGTGGGGCTTTTCAGACAGGATAGCAGGTTGTTTTTTTTTTTTTTTTTTGAAAGTGAACAGGTGCATTTCTTTATTAAAAAAAATGTTACACAGGACATCTTCAAAACAGAGTAGATTAGCAGGGCTTTAGTATGTGTGCTGCTTTTTTTTTTTTAATTTTTAGTTTTTTATTTTTTAAATTTTAAAATCTTTAATTCTTACATGCATTCCCAAACATGAACCCCCCTCCCACCTCCCTCCCCAGAACATCTTTCTGGGTCATCCCCATGCACCAGCCCCAAGCATGCTGCATCCTGCGTCAGACATAGACTGGCGATTCAATTCACATGATAGTATACATGTTAGAATGTCATTCTCCCAAATCATCCCACCCTCTCCCTCTCCCTCTGAGTCCAAAAGTCCGTTATACACATCTGTGTCTCTTTCCCTGTCTTGCATACAGGGTCGTCATTGCCATCTTCCTAAATTCCATATATATGTGTTAGTATACTGTATTGGTGTTTTTCTTTCTGGCTTACTTCACTCTGTATAATCGGCTCCAGTTTCATCCATCTCATCAGAACTGATTCAAATGAATTCTTTTTAACGGCTGAGTAATACTCCATTGTGTATATGTACCACTGCTTTCTTATCCATTCATCTGCTGATGGACATCTAGGTTGTTTCCATGTCCTGGCTATTATAAACAGTGCTGCAATGAACATTGGGGTACATGTGTCTCTTTCAATTCTGGTTTCCTCGGTGTGTATGCCCAGAAGTGGGATTGCTGGGTCATAAGGTAGTTCTATTTGCAATTTTTTAAGGAATCTCCACACTGTTCTCCATAGTGGCTGTACTAGTTTGCATTCCCACCAACAGTGTAGGAGGGTTCCCTTTTCTCCACACCCTCTCCAGCATTTATTGCTTGCAGATTTTTGGATCGCAGCCATTCTGACTGGTGTGAAGTGGTACCTCATTGTGGTTTTGATTTGCATTTCTCTAATAATGAGTGATGTTGAGCATCTTTTCATGTGTTTGTTAGCCATCCGTATGTCTTCTTTGGAGAAATGTCTATTTAGTTCTTTGGCCCATTTTTTGATTGGGTCGTTTATTTTTCTGGAGTTGAGCTGCATAAGTTGCTTGTATATTTTTGAGATTAGTTGTTTGTCAGTTGCTTCATTTGCTATTATTTTCTCCCATTCAGATGGCTGTCTTTTCACCTTGCTTATATTTTCCTTTGTTGTGCAGAAGCTTTTAATTTTAATTAGATCCCATTTGTTTATTTTTGCTTTTATTTCCAGCATTCTGGGAGGTGGATCATAGAGGATCCTGCTGTGATTTATGTCTGAGAGTGTTTTGCCTATGTTCTCCTCTAGGAGTTTTATAGTTTCTGATCTTACATTTAGATCTTTAATCCATTTTGAGTTTATTTTTGTGTGCGGTGTTAGAAAGTGATCTAGTTTCATTCTTTTACAAGTGGTTGACCAGTTTTCCCAGCACCACTTGTTAAAGAGATTGTCTTAAAGAAATAAAAGGAATCCAAATTGGAAAAGAAGAAGTAAAACTCTCACTGTTTGCAGATGACATGATCCTCTACATGGAAAACCCTAAAGACTCCACCAGAAAATTACTAGAGCTAATCAATGAATATAGTAAAGTTGCAGGATATAAAATCAACACACAGAAATCCCTTGCATTCCTATACACGAATAATGAGAAAGTAGAAAAAGAAATTAAGGAAACAATTCCATTCACCATTGCAACGAAAAGAATAAAATACTTAGGAATATATCTACCTAAAGAAACTAAAGACCTATATATAGAAAACTATAAAACACTGATGAAAGAAATCAAAGAGGACACTAATAGATGGAGAAATATACCATGTTCATGGATTGGAAGAATCAATATAGTGAAAATGAGTATACTACCCAAAGCAATTTACAAATTCAATGCAATCCCTATCAAGCTACCAGCCACATTTTTCACAGAACTAGAACAAATAATTTCAAGCTTTGTATGGAAATATAAAAAACCTCGAATAGCCAAAGCAATCTTGAGAAAGAAGAATGGAACGGGAGGAATCAACTTGCCTGACTTCAGGCTCTACTACAAAGCCACAGTCATCAAGACAGTATGGTACTGGCACAAAGACAGACATATAGATCAATGGAACAAAATAGAAAGCCCAGAGATAAATCCACACACATATGGACACCTTATCTTTGACAAAGGAGGCAAGAGGATAGCAGGTTTTCAGAGTCCCTGGACAGTTGAATTAATCTGTATCATCATCAGAGTACTCATAAGTTTCACTTTGGAAGATAAGTTGGTCAGTCAGTTCAGTCGCTCAGTCATATCCGACTCTTTGCAACCCCATAAAACGCAGCACGCCAGGCCTCCCTGTCCATCACCAACTCCCAGAGTTCACCCAAATCCATGTCCATTGCATTGGTGATGCCATCCAACCATCTCATCCTCTGTCGTCCTGTTCTCCTCCTGCCCTCAATCTTTCCCAGGATCAGGGTCTTTTCAACTGAGTCAGCTCTTTGCATCAGGTAGCCAAAGTATTGGGGTTTCAGCTTCAACATCAGTCCTTCAAATGAACACACAGGACTGGTCTCGTTTAGGATGGACTGGTTGGATCTCCTTGCTGTCCGAGGAACTCTCAAGAGTCTTCTGAAACACCACAGTTCAAAAGCATCAATTCTTCTGCCCTCAGCTTTCTTCACAGTCCAACTCTCACATCCATACATGACCACTGGAAAAACCATAGCCTTGACTAGACAGACCTTTGTTGGCAAAGTAATGTCTCTGCTTTTGAATATGCTATTTAGGTTGGTCATAACTTTCCTTCCAAGGAGTAAGTGTCTTTTAATTTCATGGCTGCAATCACCATCTGCAGTGATTTTGGAGCCCAGAAAAACAAAGTCAGCCACTGTTTTCACTGTTTCCCCATCTATTTTGCATGAAGTGATGGGACCAGATGCCATGATCTTAGTTTTCTGAATGTGAGCTTTAAGCCAACTTTTTCACTCTATCATTTTATTGTGCTTCATTTTATTGCATTTTGCAGATATTCTGTTTTTCAAAAATTGAAGATTTGCGGCATCTCTATGGAAAGCAAGTCTATTGGGTATTTTTACAACAGCATTTGCTTGTTTTGTGTCTCTTTATCATAGTTTGGTAATTCCCCCAATATTTCAGAAACTTTTATTATTAATATATATTATGTATATATTTGTTATGGTGATCTGTGATCAGTGATATCTGACATTACTATTGAAATTGGTTTGGGACAAGCCACACCCATACAAGATGGTGAACTTTATAAATATTGTGCATATTCTGAGTGTTCCACTGACTAGCTGTTCCCCAGTTTCTCTCCCTCTCCTCAGGCCTCCCTATTTCCTGAGCCACAACAATATTGAAATTAAGTCAATTAATAACCCTGCGATGGAGTCTAAGTGTTTAAGTAAGAATAGTTTTGTGTCTATCACTTTAAATGAAATGCTAGAAATGATTAAGCATAGGAAGTCTTGTTGAAAGCTGAGGTAAGCTGAAAGCTTGGCCTTTTGTGCCAGTTAGCCAAGCTGTGAATCCAGAGGAAAAATTCTTGAAGGAAACTTGCTATTCCTGTAAACATACAAATGGTAAGAAAGCTAAATTGTGGACTTGAAGAAAGTTTTAGTGACCTGGATAGGAGATCAGACCAGTTTTAACATTCCCTTAAATCAAAACTTAATCCAGAGCAAGACCCTAACTCTCTTCAATTCTGTGAAGGCTGAGAGAGATGAAGAACCTACAAAAGAAAAGTTTAAAGCTAGCAGAGGTTGATTTATAATATTTAAGGACAGAAGACATCTTTATAAAAGTGCAAGGGGAAGCAGCAAGTGGGTATGTTGAAGCTTCAGCAAGTAAAAGATTTAACTGAGATAATTAACTTCATTAAACAACAGATTTTTCAGTGTACACAAAACAACCTTCCATTGGAAGAAGACACCACTAGAACATTTCATAGGTAGAAAGGAGAAGTCAATGACTGGCTTCAAAGCTTCAAAGGACAGGCTGACTCTCTTATTAGAGGCTAATGCAGCTGATGAAGCCAGCGTTCACTTGCCAATTCAAAATTCTAGGACACTTAAGAATTATGCTAAATCTTTGCTGCTGCCCTATCACTTGAACAACAAAGCCTGGATGACAGCACATTTGTTTATAATATGGTTTACTGAATATTTCAAGCCCAGTGTTTAGGCCTGCTGCTCAGGAAAAAAATTTATTCCTTTCAAAATATAACTGCTGGTTGACAGTGCACCTGGTCACCGAAGAATCCTGATGGAGACGTTCAAAGGGATTAATGCTGTTTTTGTCACTGCTACTAACACAACATCCATTTTGCAGCCCATGAATCAAGGAGTCATTTCAATTTTCAACTCTTAGTACTTAACAAATATATTTCATAAAGCTATACCTGCCATAGACAGTGGTTCCTCTCATGGATCTGGGCAGTCAATTAAAAATCTTCCAAAAAGGATTAACCATTCTATATGCCATTAAAGACATTTGTGATTCATGGAAAGAGGTCAAAATATCAACATTAACAAGAGTTTGGAAGAAGATGATTCCAGTCCTTCTGGATAACGTTTAGGGCTTCAATATTCAGTGGAGGAAGTAACTGCAGATATGGTGGAAATAGCAAGAGAATTTAAATTTTAACTGGAGCCTGAAGATGTGACTGAATTGCTTCACTCTCATGATTAAACTTTAAAGGATAAGGAGTTGCTGCTTACTGATGAGCAAAGAAAATAATTTCTTGAGATGGAATCTAATGAAGATGCTGTAGATTGTTGAAATGACACAAAAAGATTTAATATATTACATAAAGTTAGTAGGTAAAGTAGCAGGAGAGTTTGAGAATCTTGTAAAACAGTCTACCATGGGTAAAATACTACCAAACAACATTGCATGATAAAGAGGAATCATTTGTGAAAGGAAAAGTCAATCAATGTGGCAGATTTCATTATTATCTTTTATTTTTTAAAGGAACTTCCAAAGCCACCCCTACTTTCAACAACAAGCACCCTGATCAGTCAGCAGCTATACATGAGGCAAGATCCTCCACTAAAAAAAAAATGCAAATGACAGTTAGCATTTTGGAACAATAAAGTATTTTTAAAATTAAGGTATGTATAATCGGCTCCGAGTGAAGTAAGCCAGAAAGAAAAACACCAATACAGTATACTAACACATATATATGGAATTTAGAAACATGGCAATGACGACCCTGTATGCAAGACAGGAAAAAAGACACAGATGTGTATAACGGACTTTTGGACTCAGAGGGAGAGGGAGAGGGTGGGATGATTTGGGAGAATGGCATTCTAACATGTATACTATCATGTAAGAATTGAATCGCCAGTCTATGTCTGACGCAGGATACAGCATGCTTGGGGCTGGTGCATGGGGATGACCCAGAGAGATGTTATGGGGAGGGAGGTGGAAGGGGGGTTCACGTTTGGGAACGCATGTAAGAATTAAAGATTTTAAAATTAAAAAAATTAAAAACTAAAAAATAAAAAAAAAGATATAAATAAATAGCTTAAAAAATTAAGGTATGTATATTGTTTTTTAGACATAAAGCTATTGTACACCTAACAGATTTCAGTGTAGTATAAACATAAATTTTACATGCGTTGGGAAAGCAAAATATCTGTGTGACACACTTTATTGCAATATTTGCTTTATTCTGTTCCAGGTTCTGGAACAGAACTTGCACTATCTCTGAGATATGCCTGTATAGACAATTGAGAGATGAGAGATGGATAGATTATAGATAGATAGTACTTAGGAATTGCTGATTCTTTTGATTTATGTTAGTGTCTCTAAGATTGTCTATACAGGCAGAAGACCTAAATAAACATTTCTCCAAAGAAGGCATACAGATGGCCAACATGAAAACATACTCATCATCACTAATTATCCAAGAAATTCAAATCAAAGCTACAATGAGGTATCACCTCACACCAGTCAGAATGGCCTTCATCAAAAAATTCACAAACCATGAATCCTGGAGAGGTTGTGGAGAAAAGAGAATCTTTCTACACTGTTGGTGGGAATGTACATTGATATAGCCAGTTCTTAGGAGAGGGGAATGGCTACCCACTCCAGTATTCTGGCCTGGACAATCCCATGGACTGTATAGTGCATGGGGTTGCAAACAGTCGGACACAACTGAGCAACTTTCACACACACGTAGCCGATTCTATGGAGAACAGTATGGAGGTTCCTTAAAAAAAATAAAATAAAACTACCATATGATCCAGCAACATTATTCCTGGGCATATACACAGAGAAAACCATAAGTCCAAAAGATACATGTACACCAGTGTTTATTGCAGCATTATTTACAATTGCCAGGATATGGAAGCAACCTAAATGCCCATCAGTATAAGATTGGACAAAGACGATCTGGAATATATGATGTAATATTAGTCATAAAAAGGAATGAAATTGGATCATTTGCAGAGACATTAATAGACCTAGAGACTGTCATACAAGTGAAGAAAGTCAAAAAGAGAAATACAGTTATCCTATAATATTGCTTATATGTGGAATCTAGAAAGACACTGCGCTTGCAAAGCAGAAATAAAGACACAGAGGTGGAGAACAGATGTATGGATATTGGTGGGTAATGGGGGCGAGATGAATTGGGAGAATAGGATTGATGTATATACAGTACTGTGTATGAAATAGATAACTAATGAGAGCCTACAATATAGCACAAGGAACTCTACTCAATGCTCTGTAGTGACCTAAATGGGAAGGAAATTGAAAAAAAAAAGGGGGGGGGGATGGAGATATACATGCTTTAAGAATTATATATATATATATATATTATATGTATTGAATAGGCCTCCCTGGTGGCTCAGCAGTAAAGATCCACCTGCAACACAGGAAACGTGGGTTCAGTCCCTGGGTCGGGAAGACCCCATGGAGGAGGGCATGACAACCCACTCCAGTATCCTTGCCTGGAGAATCCCATGGACCAAGGAGCTTGGTGGGCTGTATTCCATGGCGTCACAAAGAGTCGGACATGACTGAAGTGACTGAGGACACACACATAACACACACACACACACACACACACACACACACAGATCTATGCATCTATATAGCTGGTTGACTTTGCTATACAGCAGAAACTAAAACAACATTGTAAGACAACTATATTTCAATAAAAAATTTAAAAAATAAAAGTCCATACAATTAAAAGACTGAATCAAAGAACTGGGCTTTAAGAATAATTAGATTTAACTACAAATTATGATAATAAGGATAAATAGCCATCAAACAAACCATACCTCTCAGGAATACTACAGAACTTAACTCCTACCACCAAGACTGATCAATTTTATTTAATAATCAGAGTTTAGGGTATACAATACCAGCTTTAGAAATGTTAACTCACAAAGTTGCTCATATTTATGAAGAATGAAAATTGTAATTAGAAATAATATATACTATCTCATATGTGAAACATAATAAATTTTTTTGTTTTGCCAACCTTAAATGATCTTGTGGAAATCACCTATCTTCACTTGCTTTCTTTTATCCATATATACATTCAAAAATAAAAGGTAGCTTTAAAATAAACCTACAATACATAAGCTGGATAAAACTACTTTTTATACAGTTATTTGGGGGCCAATCTCTATATTTTCTTTAATTCAGTAGTGATATATGGATATTTGAGAAATGAAATATTAATATTTTCACTAATTGATTCTGTTCAGGAGAGATTTCTCAGAGATATAAAATATCAAACTCTGTTACTTGAATACAAAGGTACAATAAAAATAAACAGTAAGTGTCAAGTTTTGCCTGAGAGGTAGAGATGGTGCGCTGAGCAGTGTGGGCACAGGCTTGTATTTACTTTTTAATTGTATGAACCTTTGCTATAAGTGCCCACACTGAAGGGCACCCTTGACTCCTGCTAACTTTCCTTCATTCATGGTTGGCTTATTATATTTCTTTTATACATGGCTATTGGCAGCAGCAGACATAACATTTTAACATGCATTGAGCCTGCTTCAAGCATTTTAATTGGTTTAAAACTGTTGGTAGCATCTTTTACTGTATTAATTTATTGCTTTAGCTTCAGTCAACTGAAACCTTTGCCAGATGGTAGTGCAACCACTGCATACAGAACAGGAGACTGAAGGTATTTATAGGATGCAAATTCCTCTTTTTCATTAAGTATTCATGAACTTTCTCTTAATGATTACATTGAAAAAGTACCATGAAGGTTGAGATTCATCCCTTGTGAAAATTAATAATCTAATTTTGCAAAATGACAGTTTTGTTTGAATATGATGGAAGACATAGCTTTTGAGCAGATACTAACAATTGTGAAGAAAGAGTATCTGTTCAGTGGTTTTGTTTTGTTAAGATTCAATGAAATTCAAAAATAGCAGACTTAAGAGTAAATGCCCCTCATGGCATGAAATAAGAGAGCCTAGTGTTTGTTTATGCCATAAGTTTAAAGCATTACATATTTATTCATTTAGTTACAGAAAACACACTTTACAGGAGTTATGTCCTAGCCACTGTTTCTCACAATAGCATTAACTTCAAATTGTTTCAATAAAAATAGTGTTATTCTCAGGTAAAATAGGACATTCTAAAGTGTCACACACACAAACACATAGCACCAAAATAATGTTAAAAATTATTTTTAATTTCAATCAATCAAAATGTTGCAGCTTTTAGAATCTGTTGCTCAGGACTGCATGTAAGTAACTTGAATGCAAATTATATTGGTAGCGCTTAAGGGAAACAGGTTGTGTGCATTTGAATACCTTTCCTCTGAAAGCAAATCTAGCTATCAAAAAGGCAAAATAAGTTTACAAAAGTGGTCTATATACATATTTCTAAGTTGTACCCAGATGGCCAGAATCCAAACACTCATGGCTGAAATTCTACATAAATACCACAAAGGTTTGTGGATCCATCAGTTTTTACTGTCTAGCAATATGGGTCTTTATGATATGGTCCACTTATTGTATACAGAGCAGTGCTGCTGAGATCTCTGCCCAGAGGCAGAAACTTATCTCAAGATACTTGCTTTTAGGTCCTTGCACCTATGGGACCTGCCATATCAGGGGGAAAATTAAGACAAAATCTTTACAACAAAATTAATTTCCAAGGGCCATTCTTTGCAGCCTAAGATGGAGAAGCTCCATACAATCCACAGAAACAAGACCAGAAGCTGATTGTGGCTCCAATCATGAACTCTGTGTTGCCAAATTCAGACTTAATTTGAAGAAAGTAGGGAAAACCACTAGATCATTCAGGTATGACATAAATCAAATCCCTTATGATTACACAGTGGAGGGGACAAAGAGATTCAAGGGATTAGATCAGATAGAGTGCCTGAAGAACTATGGATGGAAGTTTGTAACATTGTATAGGAAGCGATATTCAAAATCATCCCCAAGAAAAAGAAATGCAAAAAGGCAAAATGGTTGTTTATGGAGGCCTTACAAATAGCTAGGAAAAGAAAAGAAACAAAAGGCAAAGAAAAGAATGAAAGATATATCCATTTAAATGAAGTTCCAAGGAGCACAGAGAGATAAGAAAGCCTCCCTAAGCGAACAATGCAAAGAAATAGAAGAAAACAAAAGAATGGGAAAGACTAGATATCTCATCAAGATAACTGGAGATACCAAGGGAACATTTCATGCAAAGATGGTCACAATAAAGGACAGAAATAGTATGGATTTAACACAAGCAGAAGATATTAAAGAGGTGTCAAGGATACGCAGAAGCATACAAAAAAGATTTTAACAACCCATATAACCACAATGGTGAGATCACTCACCTAGAGCCAGACATCAGGGAGTGCAAGATCAAATAGACTTTAGGAAATATTACTACTAACAAAGCTAGTAGAGGTGATGGAATTCCGGCTGAATTCCAATTCTATTTCCAATTCTAAAAGATGATGCTGTTAAAGTGCGGCACTCAATGTACTAACAAATTTGGAAAACATAGCAGTGGCCACAGGAATGGAAAAGGTCAGTTTTCATTCCAGTCTCAAAGTAGAGCAATATAAAAGAATGTTCAAAGTACCATGCAATTGCACTCATTTCACATACCAGCAATGTAATGCACAACATTCTCCAAGCTAGACTGCAGCTCTGCGTGAACTGAGAACTTCCAGATGTTCAAGCTGGATTTAGAAAAGGCAGAGGAACCAGAGGTCACATTTCCAACACTCATTGGATTTTAGTAAAAGCAAGAGAATTCCAGAAAAATATCTACTTCTGCTTCATTGACTGCCCTAAAGTCTTTGACTGTGGGGATCACAAACAACTGTGGAAAATTCTTCAAGAGATGGTAATATCAGACCACCATACCTGCCTCCTGAGGGACCTATTTGCAGGCCAAGAAGCAACAGTTAGAACTGGACATGGAACAATGGACTGGTTCCAAATAGGGAAAGGAGTATGTCAAGGCTATATATTGTCACCCTGTTCATTTAACTTAGGCAAAGTATATCATGCAAAATGCCAGGGTGGATGAAAAACAAGCTAGAATCAAGATTGCTGGAAGAAACATCAATACCTTCAGATAGGCAGATGACACCATTTTTATGGCAGAGATCAAAGAGGAACTAAAGAGCCTCTCGATGAAAGTGAAAGAGGAGAGTGAAGAAGCTGACTTAACACTCGACATTCAAAAAACGAAGATCACAGCATCCGGTCCCATCACTTCATGGCAAATAGATGGGAAAACAAGGGAACAGTGAGAGACTTTATTTTCTTGGGCTCCAATATCACTGCATATGGTAACTGCAACCATGAAATTAAAAGAGGCTTGCTCCTTGGAAGAAACTCTATGGCAAATCTACACAGCATATTAAAAAGCAGAGACGTTAATTTGCCTACAAAAGTCTGTCTAGTCAAAGCTATGGTTTTTCCATTACTCATGTATGGTGTGAGTGTTGGACCATAATGAAGGCTGAGCACTGAAGAATTGATGCTTTGAATTGTGGTGTTGGAGAAGCCTCTTCAGAGTCCCTTGGACTGCAAGGAGATCAAACTAGTCGATTCCAAAGAAAATCAATCCTCACTGTTCATTGGAAGGACTGATGCTGAAGCTGAAGCTCCAATACTTTGTCCACCTGCTGTGAAGAGCTGACTCATGAGAAAAGACCCTGATGTTGAGAAAGAATGAAGTAAGGAGAAGGGGACAACAGAGGATGAGATGGTGGATGGCATCACTGACTCAATGGACATGAGTTGAGCAAGCTCTGGGAGATGGTAAAGTACAGGGAAGCCTGGCATGCTGCACTCCATGGGGTCACAAAGAGGTGGACATGATTGAGTGACTGAACAACAACAGAATCAACAAGAAAATGTATACTCTAAAACCATGGATGATATTTCACTTAAAAAATAATAGCAAGCATTATACATAAATTGTATTAAAACTGGAACACAGATTTATGGATTAGAATTCATGTTATTGAAAGAAGAGGAAGAGGGAAAGAGAGAGAGTAGAAGACGGAGAAAGAAGGATCTATCTGACAGATGTTTTATAGAATTTTTAATTGTTATAGGGCTATAATTTCAAGGTAAACTTGATCTTTTACCCAGAGAATTCACTTATCATTGGTCAAGCATGACATGTTTTATAGAAAAAAATTTGTCTGGGTTTGACTTAATACTCAAAAGACTTAGTCATTCTTATCAGTATCACTTGTATATCTTCAAATCCCAAATTATTTATAAAGCAAAAAAAAAAAATACAGCTATTTATTCATGCATTTTCCTTTTATCTTCTGCTTCTACTTACCTGCCAACAATGACATCTGATAAGCCTCTGAAACTCTTTCATTAAATAAAACATTTGAAATATTTTTAAAGTGCTTATAAACTATAAAGTATGTAAAATCTTTTGCTTTCCTTCTAACTCTCATTTTTTTAAAGTTTCCCAATTTGTTTCAGTTTTGTAAGATCCAGTTGGGCTACTATAGAATTGCAGTCCTATAATTCACAAAGTCTAAGCTTCACAAAATCATTTTGTCTTGTAATCAATTCATTGAGTTATGGTTTTCATAAAATAAAGTCCATAGATTTTAAGTGTACAGATCCATGTGTATTGACAAATATATGCCTTTATTTAACTACCACCTCAATCCAGATACAGAAACTTTCTGTTACCCTCAACATTTCTTATTGAAGTCTCTCTCTCTATGCCTCAGCCCAACATGACCACTGATTTGATATTTTTCTTCAAATCTTATCTTTATCTGCTCAGAACTTAGTGTTACCTGGAAAACCTGAAGGGCACATTTTATTGTGTCTCAGGCTTCTTTCACTCAACCAAATCATGTTCTTTGATAAATGAATGTTTTTAGAAAAGCAGTATTTTGCTCCTTTGAGTTGCTTGGTGGTATTCATTGTATAAATACACCTGTTTGCCTGAAGATAATCTTTTGTCAATTTTTAATGATTATGCTTAAAGTTGCTATGAACATTTTTGAACATATATTTTCATTCCTTTGGGGTAAATGGTTAGGAATGGAATTACTGGGTGAGTTTTTTAGGTATATACTTAACATTATGAGAAAATGTCAAACTCTTTTTCCAAATATTAATAATTTTATGCTCTTACCCCATTTACTGCAGCATGCCATGCTCCTCTGTCCATTGCTTTTTCAGCCAGGAATACTGGAGTGAGTCGCCATTTTGTCCTCCAAGGGATCTTCCCAGCTCAGAGATTGAACTCACATCTTCTGCAACTCCTCATTAGCAGACAGGTTCTTTACCACTGAGCCACCTGAGAAACCCTCTATACTCTTACACCTTCCAAAATCCTTGGCGTTGTTTTAGACTTTCTTGTAATCTGAAGTTGTAGCTCTTTGTGGTCTTAATTTTCATTTTCATTTCCCTAGAAACTAATCAAGTGTCTTTTCATTGACCATTTATACATTTTATTTTCTTTAATCTTTTTTTTTCCCAAGCAATTCTGTATTTTTACTGGATCATCATTTTATTAGTGATCTTCAAGATACATATCTTTGTGTATCTTAATATATTATTCTGGGTATAGGTTTTTTATCGGATATTTATATGGCAAATATTATACTATATTACCATAGTGCATGGCTTTTCTTTACTTTTTATTAACAGTATCTTTTGAAAAACAGAGTTGCTAGTTCTGATGAGACCCAGTACATCATACCTGTTTATTTTAATGTTAATGTTTCTTGTATCCTAAGATTGGTGAGTGCGCATTCAGTCGTGTCTGACTCTTTTTGCAGCCCCATGGACCATAGCCTGCTGGTCTCTGTCCATGGAATTTCCCATTCAAGAATATTGGAGTTGTCTCCACTTCCTCCTCCAGGGATCTTCCTGACCCAGGAATCAAATCCAAGTCTCTTGAGTCTCCTACATTGGCAGGTGAATTCTGTACCACTGGCACCACCTGGGAAGAACTGTGTCCTAATATATTGCCTAATTTTTTTTCTGAAATTTCCATAGTATATATTTAGCAATATATTAAATTTGAAATTATTTTTTAAGTCATATGAGATACTGATACATCTTTCCTCTTTTTTTGTTGTTGTTTTTTTTGTTTTTAACTTATGTTGGATATTCAGGTTGCCTATTACCACTTGATGGAATGTTTAATCTCTCCCTGTTAAATTAGCTTAGCACATTTGTTTTTAAAAATTAACAACATATGTGAGTTTATTCTGGATCCCCTTCTATTCCATTAGTTGATTTGTCAATCCTTTCAACACTGCTGCTGCTGCTAAGTCGCTTCAGTCATGTCCAACTCTGTGTGACCCCATAGACAGCAGCTCCAGGCAAGAACACTGGAGTGGGTGGCCATTTCCTTCTCCAATGCATGAAAGTGAAAATTGAAAGTGAAGTCACTCAGTCGTGTCCGACTGAGCAACTCCATGGACTGCAGCCTACCAGGCTCCTCCGTCCATGGATTTTCACCACTAGTGTGTGCTAAGTCCCTTTAATCATGTCTGACTCTTTGCAAACCTGTGGACTATAGCCCTCTAGGCTCTCTTTCCATGGGAATCTCCAGGCAAGAATAGTACACTGTACCTTTATAGAAAGTCTCAAAACCCAGTAGAAAAATTCAACTATTTTTTTTTTCAAAAATTTTCAGCTATCCTGTTCATACATGTTTTAGAACCAGTTTGTCAATTACTAGTAAAGAAAAGCCTTGCTGAGAACTTTGGGACATGGAAGGAAACAAATCTGTTCCTTGAGCAGTCTAACTAAAAAATTTAAAGAGGTTCAATTGCACAGGTTCAGTTCATTAAAAAGAATATATATATATGTATGTATATATATATACACACACACACACATATATACACACACACACATATATACACACACATACACACACACATACATATATATGTAATCAAACAGATGTCACTACTCTCATTGTGCCTTTTCAATGAAACCTGTCAAAAATAAATTGTGTCTCTGAAATTTCTCTAAGTCAAATGTCTCTTTAACCTTTCGGTTGCTCTGATCTCTTTTGCGCCTTCTGAATTTTCTCCCTCTTTGGATCCCACACATTCATTCTTGTTACATCTTTATTCCAAAACATAAATACCTTATTTTTGGGTTTACCACTTAAGCCTCATTTTACATTATGACCCCTGTTCTAGCTCCATGATATTTTCTAATATGATTGATTATTTACATATTTTATAATAAGCATTACAAAGCCATTTTTGTTTCTGTATCTATTCCAAAATCTATACCTTTATTTTTTTATTGCAAACTGTTTTTACCTAAATATCTTAGTGAATGAATATTTGGAGTCAGGAAAGAATATGATATCTTATTGAAATTCGTGTGCTTATTTTTGAAGCCCCAATGAGCTGAACATTTCTTTTTCACTTTATGCCACGTTCACTCTTCATCTATTATAAGAGTCTCAGTGTACTATTTCATATGAAATATCAAATATTCATAAACAAAAGTAACATGTTCTTCACAAAATCCTGACAGCACCAGCAACTGATATGTACAGTATTTTCAATCATATCATTTCCTTTTCTCTTTTTCACCTGTATCTTCCCAGCGCTCAGAGAGAAAACCCCGTTATCCAAGCAGATGGTCAAGAATTAGTGATATAACACTGCAAACAAATTACACCAATAATCAGTCACGACTTTATGCCTCACTTTGTCTCTCTGTTTGAGAAACAGATACAAAATATTCAGCAAAGTCCATTATAGTTCACTCCAAAACTCTTTCCTTATAAAAACAACATGCAGTTAGTTAGGCATAACTAATTACACATCCATTTTTAAGAATGATGTGGAGTTCTGATTACTCGGCATTCAAAACATTCAGATTTTTAAAGCAACCAGAACCAATCTAATTGCTACATATCATTTCACACATAACAGCACTGAATGGATAGTGTCTCAATGAGCACAAGCTTTGGAATTTGCTCCATTGTAGTAAGAGTAAATGCTCTCTTCAGATATCTTCAGGAATGAGGATCCAAACTGAACATGAAGCCAATATCCACATGGGGGCAGGTAAATGAGAATGAGATTCCAGATCAAACCGTGTCTGTCTTCTGAACTACATCTAATGCTTTCGATTGAACAACTGAGTAAGTTATTTCATTCAAGATTATCTACTTCTGTTTTCTGCTCAGTTCAGTTCAGTTCAGTTCAGTCGCTAAGTCGTGTCCAACTCTTTGCAACCCAATGAATCGCAACAGCCAGGCCTCCCTGTCCATCACCAACTCCTGGAGTTCACTCAAACTCACGTCCACCGAGTCAGTGATGCCATCCAGCCATCTCATCCTCTGTCGTCCCCTTCTCCTCCTGCCCCCAATTCTTCCCAGCATCAGAGTCTTTTCCAATGAGTCAACTCTTCGCATGAGGTGGCCAAAGTACTGGAGTTTCAGCTTTAGCATCATTCCTTCCAAAGAAATCCCAGGGCTGATCTCCTTCAGAATGGACTGGTTGGATCTCCTTGCAGTCCAAGGGACTCTCAAGAGTCTTCTCCAACACCAGACTTCAAAAGCATCAATTCTTCAGCACTCAGCCTTCTTCACAGTCCAACTTTCACATCCATATATGACTACTGGAAAAACCATAGCCTTGACTAGACAGACCTTAGTCAGCAAAGTAATGTCTCTGCTTTTCAGTATGCTATCTAGGTTGGTCATAACTTTTCTTCCAAGGGGTAGGCGTATTTTAATTTCATGGCTGCAATGACCATCTGCAGTGATTTTGGAGCCCCCCAAAATAAAGTCTGACACTGTTTCCACTGTTTCCCATCTATTTCCCATGAAGTGATGGGACCGGATGCCATGATCTTCGTTTTCTGAATGTTGAGCTTTACGCCAACTTTTTCACTCTCCACTTTCACTTTCATCAAGAGGCTTTTTAACTCCAATTCACTTTCTAACATAAGGGTGATGTCATCTGCATATCTGAGGTTACTGATATTTCTCCCAGCAATCTTGATTTCAGCTTGTGCTTCTTCCAGCCCAGCATTTCTCATGATGTACTCTGCATAGAAGTTAAATAAGCAGGGTGACGATATACAGCCTTGACATACTCCTTTTCCTATTTGGAACCAGTCTGTAGTTCCATGTCCAGTTCTAACTGTTGCTTCCTGACCTGCCTACAGATTTCTCAAGAGGCAGGTCAGGTGGTCTGGTATTCCCATTTCTTTCAGAATTTTCCACTGTTTATTGTGATCCACACAGTCAAAGGCTTTGGCATAGTCAATAAAGCAGAACTACATGTTTTTCTGGAATCGTCTTGCTTTTTCCATGATCCAGCGGATGTTGGCAATTTGATCTCTGGTTCCTCTGCCTTTTCTAAAACCAGCTTGAACATCAGGGAGTTCACGGTTCATGTATTGCTGAAGCCTGGCCTGGAGAATTTTGAGCATTACTTTACTAGCATGTGATGAGTGCAACTGTGCGGTAGTTTGAGCATTCTTTGGCATTGCCTTTCTTTGGGATTGGAATGAAAACTGACCTTTTCCAGTCCCGTGGCCACTGCTGAGTTTTCCAAATTTGCTGGCATATTGAGTGCAGCACTTTCACAGCATCATCTTTCAGGATTTGAAAGAGCTCCGCTGGAATTCCATCACCTCCACTAGCTTTGTTCATAGTGATGCTTTCTAAGGCCCACTTGTCTTCACATTCCAGGATGTCTGGCTCTAGATTAGTGATCACACCATCATGATTATCTGGGTCGTGAAGATCTTTTTTGTACAGTTCTTCTGTGTATTCTTGCCACCTCTTCTTCATATCTTCTGCTTTTCCATGGGGATGGTCTTGATCCCTGTCTTCTGTAATGTCATGAACCTCATTCCATAGTTCATCAGGCACTCTATCTATCAGATCTAGGCCCTTAAATCTATTTCTCACTTCAACTGTATAATCATAAGGGATTTGATTTAAGTCATACCTGAATGGTCTAGTGGTTTTCCCTACTTTCTTCAATTTGCGTCTGAATTTGTATTAAGGAGTTCATGATCTGAGCCACAGTCAGCTCCTGGTCTTGTTTTTGTTGACTGTATAGAGCCTCTCCATCTTTGGCTGCATAGAATATAATCAATCTGATTTCGGTGTTGA
Organism: Ovis canadensis; assembly: GCF_042477335.2. Classification (NCBI taxonomy): domain Eukaryota; kingdom Metazoa; phylum Chordata; class Mammalia; order Artiodactyla; family Bovidae; genus Ovis; species Ovis canadensis. Next base: position 32,176,058 of record NC_091261.1, on the reverse strand, counting down.
CCATCTGGTGATGTCCATGTGTAGAGTTTTCTCTTGTGTATTTGGAAGAGGGTGTTTGCTATGACCCATGCATTTTCTTGGCAAAACTCTATTAGTCGTTGCCCTGCTTCATTCTGCATTCCAAGGCCAAATTTGCCTGTTACTCCAGGTGTTTCTTGACTTCCTACTTTTGCATTCCAGCCCCCTATAATGAAGAGGACATCTTTTTTGGGTGTTAGTTTTAAAAGCTCTTGTGGGTCTTCATTAAACCGTTCAATTGCAGCTTCTTCAGCATTACTGTTTGGGGCATAGACTTGGATAACTGATATTGAATGGTGTTTCTGTTAGTTGTAACTAAAAGCAATCTAATTGACAATAAGTGGTAAGTTAAAACACACATCGTATTGCTTAATCATCTCTATCTCCTGTAGGACAAAACGGAACCAGCTTATAAGTGAGACTAAATTTAGCCTCAAGTAAAAGGAACATTTCATGTATGGGAAGACATACATGCATGGGAGAATATTTCATACGTTCCATGCATATATTTCATGCAAGGAATAGGTGAAAACACATTCAATACATTGGAGAAAGTTTTTGGAAAGACAGTAGAAGATCTCAAATGTCCAATAATGATGAACCTAAGTATGTACATCTGCTTGTTCATTCGTCAATAAATACTAATAGTGTGCCAAGCACATGCAGAATTTGTAGTAGGGCCTGAATATTGGGTTGCAAAGAGGCCCTACCTTTCAGAATTCAACATCTAATATCATTTATTTTAAGAAGCAACATCTTGAAATCTCCCTGGTAGTTCAGTTGTTAAGACTTCATGCTCCCAATGCAGGGAGTCTGGGTTCAAACCCTGGTCAAGGAACTAGATCCCACATACTGCAACTAAAGTAACCATGTGCAGCAACTAAAATCCAGCACAACCAAAAGTAAATAAATATTTTTTTTTAAAAAAGGAAGCAGAATCTTTGGGTAGAGTGACAAATGGAAGGTATAATTTAATTGCAAATTGACATTTTTAAAAGCTAATTATGGGCATTTCCTTGATAATTCAAAAGTTTTAATGATCACATTGTAATGTCCATTTCCATGTTGAAATTCATATTAATTAAAATTCTTAATATTATTAGCAATATTATATTAATTTAGAATATGTTTTCAATTTTTTAAAGTTCCCAAGTTTGTTGTTTTAATGGTTTCTTTTGAAAAAGGAAATGATGTTGCAAACAGAACAATGTTGCTATGCATAGGAACCTAATATTTTGATGCTTTATGTGATTTCCATATTGCTATGTTAAACTGTATCATTTAACATTGTGCAATGGAAATGATATCATGGTGTAATTATATAAACTAGTGGGAAACATTCTAGAGTATGTTTAGAATTCAAAAGAACAGTTGGAAAAATATGTGTCTTAGAATGAAAATATTTTTTAAAATTTTTAATTGGAGGTGAAATGCTTTACAATATCGGGATGGTTTTTGCTATACATCAACATGAATCAGCCATAGGTATACATAGGTGCCTCCCTTTTAAACATCCCTCCCACCTCCGTCACCGTCCTACCCTACTAGGTTTTCACAGAGAACTGGCTTTGGGTTCCCTGTGTCGTACAGCAAATTCCCACTGGCTATCTACTATACATATAGTAATGTATATGTTTCCATGCTACTTTCTCAAATCATCCCACCATCTCTCTCCTCAACTGTGTCCAAATGTCTGCTCTCTGTGTCTGCATGCCGGTTGCGGCCCTGTAGATAGGTTCATCAGTACCATCTTTCTAGATTCCATATATATGCGTTAATACACAATACTTGTCTTTCTCCTTTTGACTTATTTACTTTGTATAATAGGCTCTGCTACTGCTGCTAAGTCACTTCAGTCGTGTCCGACTATGTGTGACCCCATAGACGGCAGCCCAACAGGCTCCCCTGTCCCTGGGATTCTCCAGGAAGAACACTGGAGTGGGTTGCCATTTCCTTCTCCAATGCATGAAAGTGAAAAGTAAAAGGGAAGTCACTCAGTCGTGTCCGACTCTTAGCGACCCCATGGACTGCAGCCTACCACGCTCCTCCGTCCATGGGATTTTCCAAGCAAGAATACTGGAGTGGGGTGCCATCGCCTTCTCCAATAATAGGCTCTAGGTTTGTCCAACTCATTAGAATGGACTCAAATTCATTCCTTTTCACAGCTGAGTAATATTCCACTGTGGTGGACATCTAGGTTACTCCCATGCCCTAGCTATTATAAATGATTCTGCAATGAACATTGGGGTACATATGTCTTTTGCAACTATGGCTTCCTCAGGGTATATGCCCAGTAGTGGAATTTTTATCTAACATTATCACTAACCTATTGGAAAAATAGCTTTTTTAATAAACATTTTTGTTAACATTAAAACTGAAAGGAAATTATATTAAAAACATTTTTTAAACATTTGAAAAGACCAGACACATATACATATATGATAATATATGTAATAGGTACTCTGATTTTTACTTCTATAATTTTAATTTCGATTTATTTTTAATTCCTTTTGCATGGAGTTGACATTAGATTCAAATGCAGTTGTAGGAAAGTGTTGCTCAGTCGTTAAGTCACGTCCAGTTCTTTGTGACCCTATGGACTGTAGTCCGCCAGTCTTCTCTGTCCTTCAATATCTCCTTCAGTTTGCTGAAATTCATGTCCATTGGGTTGGTGATGCTATCTAACCATCTCATCCTCTGACTCCACTTTCTCCTCCTGCCCTCAATCTTTCCCAGCATCAGGGTCTTTTCCAGTGAGAAGCTGGCTCTTTGCACTAGGTGGCCAAAGTATTGAGCTTCAGCATCAGTCCTTCCAGTGAACATTCAGGGTTCATTTCCTTTAGGGCTGACAGGTTTGATTTCCTTGCAGTCCAAGGGACTCTAAAGAGTCTTCTCCAATGCTATAATTTGAAAGCATCAATTCTTTGGCACTCAGCCTTCTTTATGGACCAACTCTCACATTCGTACATGATTACTGGTAAAACCACAGCTTTGACTCTACAGACCTTTGTCAGCAAAGTGATGTCTCTGTTTTGTGATATGCTATCTAGGTTTCTCAGAGCTTTCCTTCCAAGGAGTAAGCATCTTTTAATTTCGTGGCTGAAGTCACCATCCACAGTGATTTACAGGCCCCCAAAATAAAATCTGTCACTGCTGCCATGATGTTAGTTTTTTTTTTGATATTGAGTTTCAAGTCAACTTTTTCACTCTCCTCTTTCTCCCTCATCAAGAGGCACTTTAGTTCCTCTTCACTTTCTGCCAGTAGAGTGGTATCATCTGCATATCTGCATATAGGAAATAACAGAGATCAAATATTCCTTCCACTCAGTTTCCCCTAGTGATGGCCTCTTACATAATTACAATTTTACAACTAATAAACTGACATAATTCATAGACCTCATTTTGATTTCACTAATTTAAGCTGCACTCCCTCGTGTGTGTGTGTGAGGGTGTTTACATGTGTGTGTTTAGTTTCATGTAGCCTCATCATATATGTCCATTCTCATGATTACCACCAAAGTCAGGATGCAGAAGTGTTCCAACACAAGAATTATTTGTGCTATATTATAGTCAGAGCCAAAACCCCCCTGCCCTCCACCAGTCACCTTACTCTGTTCTCCATCTTATACTTTTGTCATTTCAAGAATGTTGTTAAATGGAATCATTTAGTATGTAATATTTTGAAACTTCTTCCCTTCTAAATATTCCCTGGTGGCTCAGATGGTAAAGAATCCACCTGCATTGTGGGAGGCCTAGGTTCAGTCCCTGGCTTGGGAAGATCCCCTGGACAATTAAATGGCATCCTACTCCAGTATTCTTGCCTGGAGAATCCCATGGATAGAGGAGCCTGGTGGGCTATAATCCATGAGATCACAAAGAATCATACACAACTGAGTGACTACCACCTTCACTTATGCTTTTTCATTTTGAAACTGGCTTTTCTCCACTTAAATTAATTCTGAGTCATCCAAACTCTTGCATGTATAAAGTGTTCTTTTTTACAAATTATTACTGAGTAGCATTTCGTGATTTGAATATGTAGTTCAACATTCACTAATTAAAGGACATTTAAGTTGTTTCCAGGTATGGAGTGGATATATTTTTTTATTTCTCTCAGATAAAATGTACAAGGGTACAATTTCGCATTGTTTTGGAGGCACATGACCACTTTTCTAAGAATCTGTCATACATGTTTCCATAGTGGCTGCGCATCATTTAACACCCCCCAACTACAATGCGTGACTTAATCCAGTTTTTCTGCATCCTTACCAACATTTTGTACTATCTTTTTTTTCTTTGCATTTGTGAAAGGTGTGTAATCATGCCTTTCACTGAAGTTCTAATTGGCATCTTTCAAGTGATTAATGATGCGGAACCTCTTTTCCTTTCTATCTGCATATTTTCTACATTAAAATATATGTTCATGTCTTTTGCCATTTTTAACTGTATCATTTTTACTGTTGAATTTTTAGAGCTCTTTATATATTCTAGATATAAGATCATTGTCAGTTATGTGGCTTATGAATATTTTCTCCCAGTCTCTAGTTTTTTCCAATCTCTTCAAATGGTCTTCCGTAGGGTAAAAATGTTTATTTTGATAGGTCCAATTTATCTTTTTTTATTATTTATAATTTTCTTGACATGCTAAATTCTAATGTGGTTGTTCTTGATGTTTCCTATTTGTTTTATTTTTTTCTTGTATGTGTCATGTTTTGATGCCAATTCTAAGAAATAGTCACTTAGCCCCAGATAGACGTTTTTCTTTATTTTTTCCAAAAGATTTAGTGTTATCCTTTACCTTTAAGTCAATGATTCATTTTGAGTCAAAATTTGTTTAAAGTGTGATATTTAGGTTAAATGTTTTGATTGGTTTCATGTTGCTTTATCTGTGGACATCTAATTTACTATAGCCCTAATTACAGAGATAACTATTTTCCTCTTTCACTGAATTGTGCTTTAGAACCTTTGTTAGATGGTAGGATGAATTGAGAGAGTAGCATTGACATATATATACTGCCATGTGTAAAATAAATAGCTAGTGGGAAGCTTCTATGTAACACAGAGAGCTCAGTTCAGTGCTCTGTGATGACCTGGAGGGTGGAATGGAGTGGGTGGGAGGGAGGCTCGGGAGGGAGGGCATATGTGCATATTTATGGCTGACTCATGTTGTTGTATAGCATAAATCAGCACCACATTGTAAAGCAATTATCCTCCAATTAAAAGTAAATTTAAAACATATTTAGGCTGAAAATTTAGTTGGGCTTATTTGCGAGGTTTTAATTGTTGGCTCTCTTCTCTTCCACTGATTTGTAAATAAAAGGGCATTATTAACAGTATAGAATATTTATTCAAATATTTGTAAAATCTGTTATACAAAGTTTATTCCATTCCCAAATGTTTAGTATTTCATGACCACTGGCTTCAATATAATATTTGTTTGGTTTTACTGAGAACTGAGATATATCGTATTGCCGTTACTATGCAGGCAGTTCACTGTTCCTCAGAAGAATCAAAGAAGTTGGCAAATATATTTGCAGAGTACTATAATTTTAACAACATTGTCATATAAATAGTTGTTACCAAACCATGTAAGTTATATAATTACCAATTTCCATACCTATGTGCTGAACATTCTCAAAGTGCAGAAAATTCTATCATAGTCCCATCACTAACATGGGTCTTCAGAGAATGGAAGCTGAAAATCAAGGGAGATAGCCAGAGAAGAAAACAAACTAATTTTATTTCTTACTATTATTTTTGTATTCACACACAAATTTTTGTCAAATTAATTTACTCATAGCTTGTATTTTGTGAAATTAAATTCAAAAGAAGTTGAAAATCTATCTTAATTTTCTTTTTGGAAGTGCATTATAGCTCTAATACATTGAATTCTTTTGGAATTTTAGTGAATACACTCTCTTGGATAAAATTCAAGATTTATATATATATGATACTAAATTTCATTTTATACTGAGCAATATTACAATGGTGTTCTGGGGCGCATATGGCAACATTGCCCACATTTCTTTAAATATGACTCATAAGAGGAAAGTTTATATGGGTTTAGAGCTCCTTAACTTTTTTTCTGCATTAAATTTTTCTTGTATATTTGATTATTAGAAATAGTTTTAAATTTTGGTGCATATGTTTATTGTCATAATTTTATTATCAACTTTGTTTGCACTTTACTATTGGGATATGTGAATGTGTCATTTAACTTCATCACAGAACTTGTAATGAGATGTTTTGGACAATTTTGCTAGATGAAATCAGAGACAGAAAATAGAAAAGAAAGCAAACTTGAAGTTTTTGGTATAGATTATTGCTTGGGTAGATATAATAAATCTTGAATATTTTAAGGTTTTCTGATCCCAGAATTAAAAGTTCTACATATAATTGAAGACCTATCACTACCTGATCTCAAGATACACTATAAATCTACAATAATCAAGACAATGTAGTATTAGTGAGAGGATCTACCCATAGACTAATGGAATAGAATACATCAAAAATAGACTTAAATATAATGTGGTAACATTTTTTTCCACTGATACTTTTTGTCTTGATTATACAGTGAAATAATATATTGGACTTTAGGTTAAATAAAATACTAAAATTAATTACTCAAAAATTTTTTAACTTTTTATTTTAAAATAATTATAACTACATAGGAAGTTTCAGAGACCCCCATGTATTCTTCACTTAGTTTCCTCCAATATTCCTATCTTACAGTAGGGTGATATCAAGACCAGGAAATTGACTTTGGTACAGTGTAAAAATAGTTCCAAGTTATTGTATAATTTGTGTAGATTTATGTTGCCACCACTGCAATCAAGATGCAGAATTATTTCATCATCACAAGGCTCTCTCTCAGACTATACTTCATAGTCACATCTGTCCTCTTACTGCACCATCCCTAAATTCTGTAATGACTGATTTGTTCTCCATCTCTATAAATTGTCTTTTAGAAAATGTTACAAGAATGGAATCTCACAGTACTTAAACTTTTGAGTTTGGCTGCTTATACTCAGCATGTTTCTCTTGAGATCCATTCAAGCGATTATGTGTATCAATACTTCAGTTTTCAAAGACTCTGATGCTGGGAGGGATTGGGGCAGGAGGAGAAGGGGATGACAGAGGAGGAGATGGCTGGATGGCATCACTGACTCGATGGACGTGAGTCTGAATGAACTCCGGGAGTTGGTGATGGACAGGGAGGCCTGCGTGCTGCGATTCATGGGGTTGCAAAGAGTTGGACAGGACTGAGCGACTGAACTGAACTGAAGTAGTATTTCATGAAAGTGAAAGTCACTCAGCTTATTTAACAGTTTGCCTAGAGTAGGACATTTTGATTGTTTTCAGTTTTGGGCAGTTACAAATAAAATTATATGAATAATAATTTATAAGTTTTTGTGTGGATATAACTTCATTTTTCTAGGATAAATGTCCCAAAGAGATGGCCAGGGCATTGGTATATGTATGTGTTTTGCTTGTTTGTTTGTTAAGAAACAACAAAGTTTTTTTAGAATTTCTATACATTACTTTACATTCCCAAAACCAATGTATGAGAGATTCAATTTCTCCATTTTTGCCAGAATTTGGTATTGCCACTGTTTTCTGTCTGTCTGTTGAAATAGGTATGTATGATGTCTCCCCCTGGTTTTGCTTTACATTTCCAAAATGGATAGTGATGTCAAGCATGTTTTCATGTGCTTATTTGCTATCCTCCTCAATAAAATGTCTCTTTGTGTCCTTTGTTCATTTTCCGACTTAGATTTTTTGTCTGTTTAATTTTGACTTTTGACTTCTGAGAGTTCTTTGTGTATTCGAGATACGAGTCCCTTATCAGATATGTGATTTATAAATAATTTCACCAAATCTATAGCCTCTCTTATCAAGATATTTTGCAGAACAAAGTTTTGTTTGATTTCTAATAAGGCTCAATGTATTGAATTATTTAAAGGATCTTCCTTTTGGTACCAAGTCTAAAAACTTCTCCAAGCCCCACGGGAGACAGCACCCCTCCATGCCTGGGGCCTTTAAGGGACAGTACAACCATTGATTCAATATGCCTTTTTAAATATGATGACCCTAATTAAGTGAATCATTGTTTTAAATTGTGTCTGGAAACTTAAGAAAGCATACTGATTTAATGGGAGTCAGGAAACCCAAGGTGTTTGGTTAGTTTAATGAACATCAGAGGTTTAAGAAGGACAATTGATTTAAACAGGTTAAGGATATTTAAGGAAGCTGATTTAATCAAAGGGCATCATGTAATTTATGGGACTGATTTCTTTTTAAGGAACCAATAAACTGTTCTTTATTGTAGCTGTATTAATTTACATTCCAACTGTTACTGTAGGAGGTTTCTCTTTCTCCACATTTTTCTCTGCATTCCTTTTTCTCAAACATTTATTATTTGTAGACTTCTCATCAAGGTCATTCTGACCTATGTGAGGTGATGTTTTATTGTAGTTTTATTTGTAACTGGATAATAAAAGTACTCTAGTGATGATTTCTATAGCAATTATGGCACACTTCATTACAGCTGCTTTACTAGACTATGATCTCCCCAATAACATTATCCATATTTTATTTGTCATTTTATATCTAGTGTTTGCATGCATGCATGCTAAGTTGCTTCTGTAGTGTCCAACTCTGCGACCCTTTGGACTGCAGCCCTCTAGGCTCCTCCATTCATGGAATTCTCCAGGAAAGAATACTGGAGTGAGTTGCCATTTCCTCCTTCAGGGGATCTTCCCAGCCCTTATGTCTCCTGCACTGTCAGGTGGGTTCTTTTTGTTTGTTTGTTTCTTAGTTTATTTTTAATTGAAGGATAATTACAATATTGTGTTGATTTCTGCCATAAATTAACATGAATCAGCCATACGTGTACATATGTCCCCTCCCTCTTGAGCTTCCTTCCCCCTCCTGCCATGGACTTACTTTTTTTAATTCATTAATTTGTTTTAATTGGAGGATAAATACTGTATAATATGATGATGGCTTTTGCCACATATTGACGTGAAACAGCCACGGGTGCACATGTGTCCCCCATCCACTAGCACCACCTGGGAAGCTCCTAGTGCCTGTCTCTGGACAAATATATGATAATAGTTAATTAAATGAAAGAAGAAAGAGAAAAAAAAGAATGATCTGATCTATTAAGTACATTATTGACTCTTAAGGTCACTTCTTCTTTGGATTTGTTAATTTTGTTAGTTTTTCCCAGAGCCTTCAGTTCAGTTCAGTTCAGTTCAGTCGCTCAGTCATGTCTGACTCTTTGTGATCCCATGAATCGCAGCATGCCAGGCCTCCCTGTCCATCACCAACTCCCACAGTTCACTCAGACTCACGTCCATCCAGTCAGGGATGCCATCCAGCCATCTCATCCTCGGTCATCCCCTTCACCTCCTGCCCCCAATCCCTCCTAGCATCAGAGTCTTTTCCAATGAGTCAACTCTTTGCATGAGGTGGCCAAAGTACTGGAGTTTCAGCTTTAGCATCAGTTCCTCTAAAGAACACCCAGGGCTGATCTCCTTTAGAATGGGCTGGTTGGATCTCCTTGCAGTCCAGGGGACTCTCAAGAGTCTTCTCCAACACCACAGTTCAAAAGCATCAATGCTTCGGTGCTCAGCTTTCTTCACAGTCCAACTCTCACATCCATACATGACCGCTGGAAAAACCATAGCCTTGACTAGATGGACCTTTGTTGGCAAAGTAATGTCTCTGCTTTTCAATATGCTATCTAGGTTGGTTATAACTTTTCTTCCCAGGAGTAAGCGTCTTTTAATTTCATGGCTGCAGTCACTATCTGCAGTGATTTTGGAGCCCAAAAAATAAAATCTCACACTGTTTCCACTGTTTCCCCATCTATTTTCCATGAAGTGATGGGACCGGATGCCATGATCTTCATTTTCTGAATGTTGAGCTTTAAGCCAACTTTTTCACTCTCCACTTTCACTTTCATCAAGAGGCTTTTTAGTTCCTCTTCACTTTCTGCCATAAGGGTGGTGTCATCTGCATATCTGAGGTTATTGATATTTCTCCTGGCAATCCTGATTCCAGCTTGTGCTTCTTCCAGCCCAACGTTTCTCATGATGTACTCTGCATATAAGTTAAATAAGCAGGGTGACAATATACAGCCTTGACGTACTTTTCCTATTTGGAATCAGTCTGTTGTTCCATGTCCAGTTCTAACTGTTGCTTCCTGATCTGTATATAGGCCTCTCAATAGTAAATTAATATTTATTAATTTGCATACTATATACGTGCATAAGTTAACATCATAAGAAATGCTTCAAATAATGTTTTAAAGGTTCTAATTTCTGTGGAACTTATGAATAAGTTGCTCAATTTGGTCCTCCCAAGTCTAAACCATAATATATACTAGTCCTTGACTGACCTCTTTGGAGTTCATGAATAATTGTTTTGGTTCTTATGTGTAATTACATGATGCTTTTCCAATTCTACTAAGCATATGGATGTACAAGGCATAATGGCTTTTGAAGGTGCCTTAATCATTACCAGCTGCTAACACTGTGAATACTAAGAGAATATTGTTACTAGTCCTAGGCCATTGGTCAATTATGCTACAATCTCTGGTCTTATCAATGCCCTGAAATATGATGGATTGCCTTTCTCACATGGGTCATACTTAGGTACCTGGGCACTGACAAATCACAGTACATCATTTTGATAACAAGTACATTTTCATACATCCCACTTTTAGTTCCATTTAGAAGAAAAAATAAGAATAAACATATAGTTTGGGGCCATATAAATACACTCTGAAACAAGTTTGCCACACACCTTTGCCTCTTTTCTGTTTTTTGTTTTTAATAAGCATTGTTGCCTTGGTGTATTTGGCATAAAGTCTGTTTATGCCAAGGAAACTGGGTTACACTGCAGAAATAATGTGATACTGCTATACTTTATCTTAGGATTTTTGTCAGAGATGGACTAGGAACATCTAGCAGAAGGATTCACGATTTAATATCAAGATGATTTGAGAAGTTAACTAAAACTTCATTATTAGTAAATACTGCAGGCTTTCCTGTTTGTACTCTGTATTCTGATTCCAGCACCAATACTTAAAATGGGATTTTATAACTAAAACCAAGAGTGTGCCTTAAATCATCCTTTTATTGCGATACCTAATAATAATGCTCATTTTCTTGTTATAGCAAAAAGCTTTTCTAGGTTGAAGTAAAATGCATATGTTTTATTATATTCATAATATGTGTGTGTGTGTGTTTTTTTAAGGATACCAGTGAGAAGCCAAACATTTTCAGGTGCTTTTACCAAGAATAAAATGGTAAAACAAAACAAAACAAAACACGAGATATTTCAAACCTATTTTTAAAATGACTGCAGTTGTAAAAAGGTGAGAAGCCTCTTCTATACAGACACATCCCCCAAATCACTGTTATGAATTATAACCATTATAGGTCTCTGAAAGAAGAAGGGGAATTGAAATCAATAATTTTTAAACATTGTTAAACATTGTTAAACATTGTTAAAACATTATTCATTGTTTTAACATTGAACATTGTTAAAACAATATTCAGAAGACCACTAGCCACCTACAGAAATGAAGTATATTTGTTTATTTGGGCTCATTCATGATATTTAACTTTGACAATTAATGCCTCAAAATATGAAAGGAATTTAGGTTTTTGAAGTGGTTTAATTTCACCTGAAGTTAAAATTTTTCCAGTGTAATGACGCTATGAGCTGCATTTTGCTTGGTGTTCTTTCTCTTGTGCAAATGCCCTTCCTTTTAAAGTTCTTTTTTTTTTTTTTTCATATAGTGGAGCGAGCACTTCCCACAGCAGAAATCACACATAACTGGCTCAGAGCAAACGATGTGGTTATATTTATTGAAGGAGACAAGCTCAATAGGGCTGAAGGCATGTTTCAATTTACTCAGAATGAAAGAAAAAAGAAAAATAATTCCCTCATCTTGTTTTCTGAACACATTTCTTATTCGTCACTTTTTGTTAACTGGAAGAAATAATTAGATTGTCATATTAGCAGTTCTTTGTTAAGAAAACTATTTACTAATATATATACAAAGGATATTATATTTTATATCACTTTAGAAAACCAATTCCATATTTAATCTGTATTTAGTTTAATTTTTGCAATATTATAATGATGTCACTCTGACTTTCTAGATGATTGAAAATAATAAATGTAAACGATATAATGAATTTCTTGTATTCATGCAACTTAAATTGCCATTGCTCATGTTCATTCAAAATATCAAGTGAATGAATTTTCTGATCACAATATATGATTGTTAAATTTTACTTGTTTATACTTCATGAGGTTATTAAATGGAAAGAGACAGAGACAGTTTCAAGTGGTCTTAAAGACTTAAAAACTGAGCATACTTGAAGACTTAGCAAAGGAACTCTCCAAAATAAACATGGAGAAAAAAGACACCTCCTCAAAAAAAGAATTTTAACAGAGCTTCAGTGAACTGTAAATACTCAAGCAGCCATATATGTACATACACATGTATATATGTGTGTGTGTGTATATATATATATATATAAATATATATCCATGTGTGTATATATATATATATATCCATGTATATATATATATATATATATATATATCTCCATGCATGTGTTAGTCACTCATTTATGCTCAACTCTTTGTGACCCATGGACTATATAGCCCACCAGGATCCTCTGTCTTGAGATTCTCCAGGAAAGAATATTAGAGTGGGTTATCATTTCTTTCTACAAGGTATATTCCCCACCCAGGAGCAGATCCTTTACCATCTGAGCCACCATGGAATCTCATATATGTTCCAAATTCAGGGATCGAACCCATGTCTCCTGCATTGCAGGTGGATTCTTTACTGCTAGTGCCACCTGGGAAGCCCCAAATCAAGCCATATCATGTCATAATCAAATCTCCCCAGATTAGGGATAAATGGAAAGTCCTAAGAGCAGGTAGAGAATAAAAGAAGTCCTGTACTCAGGAAAAACACACAAAATAGCAGTGTATTTCTAATCAGAAACAACGAAAGTGAGAAAACAAGTACAATATCTATAAAATACTGAAAGAAAAATAATCAGACTTGAATTCTACACCCAGCAAAAAAAGTTTTCAAAAATGACAAAATTTTAAAAAATCCATTCATCAATCTATTTCTAACAAACAAACATTAAGCAAACATGAAAAATATTAAATATTTTACTGTGGCACAATGCTATATGTATTGACTTATCTAAAGAGGCTGTGATTTTCCAAGGTTATGTTCCAAAGAAGTTCAGTTTTGATTGACTTTATAAAAGTATATCTTATTTATAGTAAAATCCACAAATCTTTAGTGTGTCAATTGTTGAACTTTTATATGCATATAGATTAATGTGACAGATCAAGTTATAGAATAATCTTACCCTACACCTGGAGGGCTCCTTGACATATGTTAGTATTAGCTATAAATTAACCACTCTTCTGACTATTAACCCCATAGATTAATGATTGCCAATGCCTATTTTTAGTTCTGCATGGATAGAATCATACAGAATACTTTCTTATGTTGGATTTCTCCAAAGAAAATACTATGAATGCTATTTTCTTATTTACTTTTATGTGTGTTGAGTATTTACTTTTATGTTATGAGTATTGCTCTGTAGTATTCCTCTGTGAAAAAATAAAAGTACCTACTCTAATGTTGAGGCATATTGGTAGTTTCTAGGTTTTGTCCATTAAACTAATCATCTATGAACATTCTCTACATTTTTTGTTAGACATTAAAGTTTCCTTATTTAAGTCACATCTTTTTATGTTATATATATATAAGCAGATTAGTTAGCTAGTTCATTTAAAGTATCTTTAATTTTTGAAAGTATATATTTCCAAAGGGTTGTTCCAAAGCTGTTATTTCAAATTATGATATCACAAACAATGTAACAAAGTCCCTGTTGTTCCACATCTTTAAAGTTATTTTAAACTTTTCCAGAGGGAAACATTGAAAGACAAAGAGAAAAAGATGAAGAGAGGGAGAGAGAGGAAAAGAACATGAAAGAGACAGGAAAATTATAACACCAAATTACAATGAAAAACACAAGACTCAGATTTCTGTGAAACGTGGACTGATATAAGAAAACATGGTTTGCAGCTTACACATACTGTTTAAGGTATGCTGAAGAATGCATATTTTCTATGAAGCAAAGCAAAAGAATTCTGCAAACCAACCGGCATAAATCGTGCATTTGTCTTTTTCTCACTCTTTTAACTTGTCCCAAGTACAACTGGATGGGAAATTAACTTTAATACACTCCCCACCTTTTTTATTCCCTATGCAAATGCTTTCCTTAGAGTCAGTGACAAATAATTTTAGAAATGAAAGACAGTTTTAAACTATCAAAAACATCACATACCTTTGGCAGCATAACACTTTGCAAACCATAGAAAACAGAAGTCAGTGTGATGAAAGGAAATATACATAAGAAAAAACTTTTTAAGAAAAGTAACTTCTAAAATAATACTTTGAAGAAAATGGGGCTGGAAAGGTGCATACATTGGTACCGATTATAGCTGAGGGTTGAGGAATCTGTATTAAAAAAATTAAAGACTGAATAAATCAGGTTATTGTCCTAAATCCTTTTAATGAAAAGTTTCAAGATAGTGTTGTTAAATTTCACTTAACCTACTCACTCTATGCTTAAACTACATAGCAAAAATAAATAACCAACTACCACTAGTACTACAGGCAAAAAATTGAAACTAAAGTTAGAACAACCTCATCAATTCTTTTTCTTATCTAAAGATCAATTCTTATCTAAACAGATGAATAATAATCATATTCTATTTTTACTTCTGTATTTGTACTGCTGCTGCTGCTGCTGCTAAGCCGCTTCAGTCGTGTCCGACTCTGTGCGATCCCATAGATGGCAGCTCACCAGGCTCCTCTGTCCCTGGGATTCTCCAGGCAAGAACACTGGAGTGGGTTGCCATTTCCTTCTCCAATGCAGGAAAGTGAAAAGTGAAAGTGAAGACTCTCAGTCGTGTCCGACTCTTAGCGACTCCATGGACTGCAGCCCACCAGGCTCCTCCGTCCATGGGATTTTCCAGGCAAGAATACTGGAGTGGGTTGCCACTGCACTACTAAAATATTAAAAAGTATTTTATTATTTGTCATTTCAAAGCAAATATATTTTCTTAATTACCAGGGATAATCAAGATGCAGTTCTCTCAGCTTCTAATAATTTTAAGGTTTGTAGATAATAAAATGTAATAATAAGATTATTATAATTATCTTATAGAATTATTATCTCATATAATATTATCTTATATAATTATTATAATTATCTTATATAATTATCTTATATTAAATAATAATTTAAAATAAGATAAATTTAATTTTAAATAAATATTTTTAATATGTAGCTTAATAACAAGGGATATTTAAGAAAGATAAATTCATGGCTAAAATATGCCACATTCAGGGGTTTACTTTCTAAGGAAATAAATTATATATTTACATCATTCATAGCTTATAATATAATGTCTCTATTTGCTATCTTTCCATTAAAATATGTACAATTTATTACCTAATAAAAATCCTAAATTATAAACCATATTACCATAATTATGTGCACACTATTAATTTAAAAATCAACAACAACAAAAACCCACTTCTTGCTTTTTACCATCAAAATAAAGACAAAGCTTCTCTTCCTAGTCGAAAATGGAATAATGGGCAATGAATGAAAATATTAGTCATATATTGAGATTTATAATTTTTAGTATGTATTGAATTAACAATTACTGCCTATTGATACCATACAGTGTGCAAAACTTTGTATTATATATAACTGTAGTGATGGCTAGTACAATAATAATTTGTTTTTTATCAAATTATTTTAAGGTTTAAATGATCAATATTCTCTTTTATTTTTAAAACTATAAGATTTGCTTTGATTTACTACCCATCTAGTAAATACTAACATGATATTAAAAATCCTACTCAGAAACCTCATAAATGAAAAATTATTCCTAATACATAAGTCAGCTATGAATCTTCCAGTTTATTATCACAGTATTATTTTATTATCACAAAAAGCTACAACAAATATGAGATTGGTTACCAGAAAGGATAAATTTCAAATAAAGTAAAATAAAATTATGTGGATTTCTCTTCAGTATTTCTTGTTAAAGTGACAATTTATTAATTTTAATATTAAGCACAATGAGATACTCTAAGATAATATTTCACAATATTTGTATATAAATTCATCTTCCTGCCATTATACATGTGTCCCATGAGGGCAGGGATTAAACCAGAAAAATACTTTTTTTTTCTTAATATATATTTTTAAAACAATATGACTTCCCTGCCTTTTTTCTTTTCATTCCCTTTCTTTCTTTCTCCCTCCCTTTCTCTTTTCATCCCTTCTCACTTCTTGCTCTTCCTTTCTTTTTTTTTCTCTTCCTTTTCTTTTGTAACTGTTTTGTGTACACTTGTTTTTCTTTTTTTTTCCTTTGTATTTCTTTTTTTTTAATTTTTATTTTTACTTTATAAAACTGTATTGGTTTTGCCATACATTGACATGAATCCGCCATGGGTGTACATAAGTTCCCAATCCTGAACCCCCCTCCCACCCCATATCATCTCTCTGGATCATCCCCGTGCACCAGACCCAAGCATCCTGTATTCTGTATCGAACATAGACTGGCAATTTGTTTCTTACATGATAGTATACATGTTTCAATGCCATTCTCCCAAATCATCCCACCCTCTCCCTCTCCCTCAGAGTCAAAAGTCCATTCTAAACATCTGTGTCTCTTTTGCTGTCTCACATACAGGGTTATCATTACCATCTTTCTAAATTCCATATATATGTGTTAGTATACTGTATTGGTGTTTTTCTCTCTGGCTTACCTCACTCTGTATAATCGGCTCCAGTTTCATCCATCTCATTAGAACTGATTCAAATGGATTATTTTTAATGGCTGAGTAATACTCCATTGTGTATATGTACCACAGCTTTCTTATCCATTCATCTGCTGATGGACATCTAGGTTGTTTCCATGTCCTGGCTATTATAAACAGTGCTGCAATGAACGTTGGGGTACATGTGTCTCTTTCAATTCTGGTTTCCTTGGTGTGTATGCCCAGCAGTGGGATTGCTGGGTCATAAGGCAGTTCTATTTGCAATTTTTTAAGGAATCTCCACACTGTTCTCCATAGTGGCTGTACTAGTTTGCATTCCCACCAACAGTACTTTTTTAAAAATTTATTCAAGCATTTTAATTTATGAATGTATTAATAAGTCTCTAATTATTGCACTTTGAAAATTATACAGTTTTCCATTCATTTTTAAAATGTGTTTCCAACATTATCTGTTAATATTGACTGCTCTATCATTTCACTGGATTTTCAGGATTCCATGCTTTAAGAACACCTAAGTAAGTTCAGTCTGCGGCCGTCTATTGATATTTCTTTATAATAAGGCCTTTAGAGAGTCTGTGCACTCTGGCTACATATCTATCAAGAGACAGTTCCAAAAGCTGCCTCTAGCCCAGCTATCATCCTGTCACAATTTTATATTCAGTTCTGTGACTTATCGAAAACTAAACTGGTTATTTTCACTCCAAAATATTTTTTTCTTTCTCTTTTGTCATCTACCACATTAATACTTCAAATATGACAAGCACTTTTGTCCTCTATAATTTCTTCTGGATTTACTTTCCACTTCTTAGGTGTTATCCTTCACAACCAGTAATCTTCTCATGCTTGGACAATAACATTAGCTTAGATTTTAGTATGTCTGCTGCTCATGTTTCTAATATAGTCCATACCAATCAGAATGCCTTAAATATGATTTATACAACTAAATGTTTTATTTTACAACACATAAAACATACAATTTAGATTATACATTTACGCTCTTCTTTAATTATCTTTTATTGTCTGGATTCTCCTCACATAGTTTTTTCCACATTCATATTTTGGTTTTGTTTAATAGACCAGTCATTTCATGCAACTAGCTATATTTGATATTCTTTCAAGAAATCATGTTTATTAAGTTTTCCCATATAGAAATGTCTCCCAAATTTTACACTTTTGCCTATAGTTTCCTTTACAACCTGCGCTGTTATTTGCCCTTTAGATTCATTCTGTGACCATCTCTTCTAATAATACCACTCCCTCTGGTAGCACATAGAGCTGGGGAAATGATTCTCACTATTACTATTTCCTGGGACCTTCCTTATTTGTTGCTATTTCCTGAGGAATCGTGATCTAAATCAAAAGTTACCTTCCTGTTATATCTCTTTATTCCTTTTTATAATAATCATTTCCTTTTTCCCAGTCTGTTCATGTATTTTGTAACAGCTAAGAGTTTTATCATTTAAAATTGACCCAATCTCACACAACACACTGAAATCAATGTCAGGGGAACAATAGAACTAAATGAAGTTAACATAGGAGAATGTGATATTCCCAATGGTTTACAAATGTCTGTTATGTACTTTCCTACTTTTTTTAATGTTTCAATTGAAGGAGAGTTTAAATATATATATATATATATATATATATATATATAATAATTACTGACAGGACCGAGGAGATAATCAAACCAGGTCTCTGAGAATGTGAAGCGGTATGCAATCAGAGCAAGGATAAGAGAGGAAAGAAAAAGCAACATTGTCCATGAAGGCAGGTAGGGGGAATTTTGGAGCTGGAAGGAGCAAGATCTTCAAAGAGTTCCCATGTTATAACTTCATTTTTCTCTAAATCAGGCATTAAGTTGAAAGTTGGTAAAGGGTAGTGACATTTGAAAAAATGAAAACATTCTGGTCACTATGAGGAATAGAAAACCAAGCAGATAGTGGCAAGCAGTAGCAGTAGATGTGACAAGGAGTCTGGTCTAGCAGTAACATTAAGCTACCGACAGCTTTTAAACCGCAACCCTCCATCTTGCTCTTCTGCCCTCTTCTGCCCAGTTCATAGGGAATCCTGCGTACCACCTCCTTTGACTTTGTGAGGAAGTTTAATCACATAAGCACCATCCAAAGTACATGCTGAATCATCACCCTGTACCCACCCTCTAGCCACTATAAAACTTCAAGTCAGTTTTCTTTTCTTTTTTTTTTTTTTTGGTGATGTTTCATAGCTTGTGGGATCTTAGTTCCTTGACTAGACATTGAGCTTGTGCCCCCAGCAGTGGAAACAGGGAGTCCTAACCTCTGCACCACCGACGAAGTCCCTCAAAGCAGTTTTCTTTCCTGACTTGTTGAGCAGTTTTTGGACCAGCTTCAGAGGCCTGCTCTGCTGTCTCCCAGAAAGGGCCATTTTTTTGAGTAATAAACCCTTTTGGTGCTCATGTAGTGTTATTAGCCTCAATATCCAAACCAAATTTTAGATGAGGTAATGGAAAATTAATCCCTTCCCTATGGAGTGATTGTTACAGTATGATTGATGGTTAGCACTGAAGTCCTACATGAAAATGGTGAACACAAAATGCCCATACAATTGCAGTGGTCTCAATGGTTCCAATCTACTGTAGGGAATAAAGGTCATCTGTCTAGGTAGGCAGTAAGACTGTTGAATTCACCAGAAGCTAAGATTTTACAAGACAGATATGCAAAAAGGACAAAGCAGTGAGAGGGTGGAAGGTAACCCAAACTTCCATTTAATAACATTTAAACTCTTGAGAGTCCCTTGGACTGCAAGGAGATCCAGCCAGTCCATTCTGAAGGAGATCAGCCCTGGGATTTCTTTGGAAGGAATGATGCTAAAGCTGAAACTCCAGTACTTTGGCCACCTCATGTGAGGAGTTGACTCATTGGAAAAGACTCGGATGCTAGGAGGGATTGGGGGCAGGAGGAAAAGGGGATGACAGAGGATGAGATGACTGGATGGCATCACAGACTCGATGGACATGAGTCTGAGTGAACTCCGGCAGTTGGTGATGGACAGGGAGGCCTGGCATGCTGCAATTCATGGGGTCGCAAAGAGTCGGACACGACTGAGCGACTGAACTGAACTGAACTGAACTGAAACATTAAGTATAGGAATTGAAATTGACTGATGAATACAGAGAAAGTAAAGTATAATCGGCTGGAGAAGGAACTGGCAATCCACTCCAGTATTCTTACCTGGGAAATCCCAAGGACAGAGGATCCTGGTGGGCTACTGTCCATGGGATCACAAAGAATCAGACACAACTTAGGGACTAAACAACAACAACAAAATGGTCATTGGAGTGAAAGCCTCATGAGGGAGAAGGTAGAGCATTGGAGTGTGTGTTAGAGCAAACAGCTGCAAAGGATGCCATCATCCTGAAATATTTGGCCTCTAAAATATTAAATGTAGATGTTTGAAGGTATTCTAGGAAGACAGGATGATTAATATTTTACAGATGGAATATTTCTAGATAGTGGGAACTAAGGTGAAATAGATGTGGTCACAGGTGATAAGAAACCTAGAGTGACCAAATTTAAAAAGAAAAATAAACTGAAAGGTGAGAATCTTGGTGGATCATTTCTTCGTCCTTTGACTCAGGTGGTATTATAATATATCTAGGCTAGAAAGCTGATCTGCAAGTCTTTCATTTTTGAGATGAGTGTCAAAGGTTTGGTACATGAGAGTGGCCCGGGTGAAAAACAAAGGTCTCAAAGCTGTAGGTTACATTAAAATGGTGAAGAGAAAGGTGTTAAGGTGGGGACGAGGGAGGAAGGGACTCTAAACTAAACTGATACATGTGATTCATTGGGAATGAAAGTTTCCATTCTTTGTGCACATAGAAAAATGTACACATGCAGCGGAAATTTGGCCAACTAACCCTTGATTAACATAGGATGAGTTCAATTGGAACAAATGGGACCATTCTGTTAATTCCACATATTTTCACTTTTTAAAAAAATTTTCACATTTTTAAAGGTAGTTCGTATGTGTTACCATGGAAAAGAGCATGAGTGAAAAGGGCAAATCCGAGCACAGAAGTATCAATACCTTTTAAGTCTTGTTTATGTAAACTTTTGCTAGTGTTCTGTCATGTATCAGTCGTGTCCCCATGGTCTGTAGCCCACCAGGCTCCTCTGTCCATAGAATTATCCAGGTAAGAATACTGGAGTGGGTAGCTGTTCCCTTCTCCAGGGGATCTTCCCAACCCAGGGATTGAATCCAGGTCTCATGCATTGCAGGCAGATTCTTTACCATCTGAGCCACCAGAGAATCCCAGTATCCTACTAACCAGAGGAAATTTCCTTTGTAATGTAAACATTACAAAATTACACTGTAGAGGATGTGAATAAGGTGAACTATTGGAGCCATTTCTGAACTCCATCACACCATCTATGTTATATAGATGTATATTCTCAGTTATCTGTATTTTAAACTAACTGCATATGTATTTGGGCTTCACTATGTTCATTCACTCAATGAGCATTCATTAAGCTACTAGCATGTACTAACATCTTCCTGCTGCTGCTGCTGCTGCTAAGTCACTTCAGTCGTGTCCGTCTCTATGGGACCCCATGGACTGTGGCCCACCAGGCTCCTCCATCCATGGGATTTTCCAGGCAAGAGTGCTGGAGTGGGGTGCCATTGCCTTCATATATATATAGCAACAAAAAAGTATTAACAAGTATCATCATAGTACCTAAATTTTATTAGCATTATCACAGACAATAAACAGGTAGAGTGTTAGCATATATGAAGTTAGCAAATGTGCTATGAGAAAAAAAAAAATAGAATGAGAAGTTTGTGGAGGAGAATTGCAATTTAAATAATGCCAGTATTTTCTCTTTCCAGTTTTATTGAGATAGAGATATAATTGATATTCAGCACTGCATAAGTCTAAGGTGTACAGCATGATTTGAGTTACAAACCTCATGAAATCATTATTACAACAAATTTAGTGAACATCCATCATCTCATACTGATACAAAATTTAGGAAAAAAAATTTCCCTTGTAATGAAAACTCACAATTTACTCTAATAACTTTCATATATAATTTACAGCCATGTTAATTATATCCTTTAAATTATATCCCTAGTACTTATTTATCTTTTAAGTGGTAGATTATAACTGTCAGCTACCTTCATCCAAGTCCCTCTCCTTTCATGCTTTCACCTTCAGTAATCACAAATCTAATATTTTTTATTGAAGTCTGTTTGTTTGTTTGGTTGGTTGATTTTGAAATGTAATTGACCTACAACATTGTATTCTTTCCTGTTACAAAACATAGTAATCCCATGTTTCTAAACATATCAAAATTATCACCACAATAAGTCTAGTTACAATGTTGTTGTTTGCTCACCAAACCACCCCCGACCACGGCCGACTCTTTGCAACCCCATGAACTGCAGGACTCCAGGCTTCCCTGTCCTTCAGTTCAGTACAGTTCAGTCGCTCAGTCATGTCTGACTCTTTGTGACCCCATGAATCAGAGCACGCCAGGCCTCCCTGTCCATCACCAATTCCCAGAGTTCACTCAGATGCATGTCCATCGAGTCAGTGATGCCATCCAGGCATCTCATTCTCTGTCATCCCCTTCTCCTTCTGCCCCCAATCCCTCCTAGCATCCAAGTCTTCTCCGATGAGTCAACTCTTCACATGAGGTGGCCAGAGTACTGGAGTTTCAGCTTTAGCATCATTCCTTCCAAAGAAATCTCAGGGCTGATCTCCTTCAGAATGGACTGTTTGGATCTCCTTGCAGTCCAAGGGACTCTCAAGAGTCTTCTCCAACATCAGAGTTCAAAAGCATCAATTCTTTGGCACTCAGCCTTAACAGTCTGACTCTCACATCCATACATGACTACTGGAAAAACCATAGCCTTGACTAGACGGACCTTAGTCGGCAAAGTAATGTCTCTGATTTTGAATATGCTATCTAGGTTGGTCATAACTTTTCTTCCAAGGAGTAAGCATTTTGTAATTTCATGGTTGCAGTCACCATCTGCATTGATTTTGGAACCCAAAAAATAAAGTTTGACACTGTTTCCACTGTTTCCCCATCTATTCCCTATCCTTCACTATCTCCCAAAGTTTGCTCAAACTCATGTCCATTGAGTGATGGCATCCAAACATCTCATCCTCTGTTACCCCCTTCTCCTCTTGCCCTCAATCCCAGCATCTGGGTCTTTTCAATGAGTCAGCTCACATTAGGTGGCCACCCTTTTTTCTGTTTTCTGCTTATTTGCTATGTTTTTTTTAGACTCCACGTACAAGTGAAGTTATATAGTATTTGTCTTTCTCTTTTTGACTTATTTCACTCAGTATAATACTCTCTAGGCCCAACCATGTTGGTGCAAATGGCAAGATTTCATTCATTCTATGACTTGTATTGGTATATGTTCGTATGTATGCCTGGGGGAATTGAGTGTAACTGTACATGCATGGCGTCATTTGAAGGAGGTCACTGTTATCTTCATTAACTCCACCACAGTTTGAGTTCAGTCAGTTTAGTCATTCAGTCGTGTCCAACTGTTTGCAACCCCATGAATCGCAGCACACCAGGCCTCCCTGTCCATCATCAACTCCCGGAGTTCACTCAGACTCACGTCCATCAAGTCAGTGGCGCTGTCCAGCTATCTCATGCTCTGTCATCCCCTTCTCCTCCGGCTCCCAATCCCTCCCAGCATCAGAGTCTTTTCCAATGAGTCAACTCTTCGCATGAGGTAGCAAAACTACTGGAGTTTCAGCTTTAGCATCATTCCTTCCAAAGAAATCCTAGGGCTGATCTCCTTCAGAATGGACTGGTTGGATCTCCTTGTAGTCCAAGAGAGTCTCAAGAGTCTTCTCCAACACCACAGTTCAAAAGCATCAATTCTTTGGCACTCAGCCTTCTTCACAGTCCAACTCTCACATCCATACATGACCACTTGGAAAACCATACCGTTGACTAGACGGACCTTAGTGGGCAAAGTAATATCTCTGCTTTTGAATATGCTATCTAGGTTGGTCATAACTTTTCTTCCAAGGAGTAAGCCCCCACAGTTTGGCCCTAGGTAAATAGCAGGGTGGGAACACAGCTCCACCCATCAACACAAAATTGGATTAAGATTTACTGAACATGGCCCTGCCCATTAGAACAAGACCCAATTTCCCCCTAAGTCAGTCTTTCCCATCAGGAAGCTTCCATAAGCCTCTTATTCTTCTACATCAGAGAGCAGACAGACTGCAAACCAAAATCACAGAAAACTAACCAATCTAATCACATGGACCAC
The DNA here is from genome assembly GCF_042477335.2 of Ovis canadensis. Classification (NCBI taxonomy): domain Eukaryota; kingdom Metazoa; phylum Chordata; class Mammalia; order Artiodactyla; family Bovidae; genus Ovis; species Ovis canadensis. Next base: position 32,151,832 of record NC_091261.1, on the reverse strand, counting down.
AGCCTTGTCTAACTCAATGAAACTATGAGCCATGCTGTGTAGAGCCACCTGAGATGGATGGTTCATGTGGGAGTGTTCTGAAAAAATGTGGTCCACTGAAGAAAGGGCTGGCAAACCACTTCAGTATTCTTGCCTTGAGAATGCCATGAACAATATGAAAAGGCAAAAAGATAGGACAATGAAAGATGAACTCTTCAGGTTGGTAGGTGCCCAGTATGCTACTGGAGATCATTGGAGATATAACTCCAGAAAGAATGAAGAGATGGAGCCAAAGCAAAAACAACACCCAGCTGTAGATGTGACTGGTGATGGAATCAATGTCCAATGCTGTTCGGAGCAATATTGCATATGAACCTGGAATGTTAGGTCCATGAATCAAGGCAAATTTAAAGTGGTCAAACAGGAGATGGTAAGAGTGAAAGTCGACATGTTAGAAATCAGCAAACTAAAATGGACTGGAATGGGTGATTTTAACTCAGATGACCATTATATCTACTACTGTGGGCAAGAATCCCTTAAAAGAAATGGAGTAGCCATCATAGCCAAAAAAAAAAAAAAAAAAAGTGTCCAAAATGCAGTACTTGGATGCAATCTCGAAAATGACAGAACGATCTCTGTTCATTTCCAAGCAAATCATTAAACATCAAAGTAATCCAAGTCTATGCCCCAACCAGTAATGATGAAGAAGCTGAAGTTGAATGGTTCAGTGAAGACCTACAAGACCTTTTAGAAAAAGCAACCATAAAAGATCTCCTTTTCATTGGAGGGGACTGGAAGGCAAAAGCAGGAAGTCAAGAAACATCTGGAATAACAGGAAAATTGGTCTTGGAGTACAGAGTGAAGCAGGGCAAAAGCTAATAGTGTTTTACCAAGAGAACGTACTGGTCATAGAAAACACCCTCTTCCAACAACGCAAGAGAAGACTACACATGGACCTCACCAGATGGTCAACACCAAAATCAGATTGATTATATTATTTTCAGCCAAAGATGGAGAAGCTCTATACAGTGAGCAAAAACAATACCAGGGGCTGAGTTTGTCTCAGTTCATGAAGTCCTTATTGCCAAGTTCAAACTTAAATTGAAAAAAGTAGGGAAAACCACTAGACGATTCAGGTATGACCCAAATCAAATCCCTTATGATTATACAGTGGAAGTGAGAAATAGATTTAAGGGACTAGATATGATAGACGGCATGCCTGATGAACTCTGGTCGGAGGTTCATGACATTGTACAGGAGACAGGGATCAAGATCATCACCAAGAGAAGAAATACAAAATAGCAAAATGGCTGCCTGAGGAGGCCTTACCAATAGCTGTGAAAAGAAGACAAGTGAAAAGCAAAGGAGAAAAGGAAAGATATACCCATTTGAATGCAAAGTTCCAAAGAATAGCAAGGAGAGGTAAGAAAGACTTCCTCAGTGATCAGTGCAAAGAAATAGAGGAAAACAATATAATGGGAAAGACTAGAGATCTCGTCAAGAAAATTAGAGATACCACAGGAACATTTCATGCAAAGATGGGCTCAATAAAGGACAGAAACAGTACGGACCTAACAGAAGCAGAAGATTTTAAGAAGAGGTGGCAAGAATACACAGAGGCACTATACAAAAAAGATTTTCACTGCCCAGATAATCACAATGATGTGATCACTCACCTAGAGCCACACATCTTGCATTGTGAAGTCAAATGGGCCTTAGGAAGCATCACTATGAACAAAGCTAGTGGAGGTGATGGAATTCCAGTTGAGATATTTCAAATCCTAAAAGATGATGCTGTGAAAGTGCTGCACTCAATATGCCAGCAAATTTGGAAAACTAAACAGAGGCCACAGGGCTGGAAAGGGTCAGTTTTCATTTCAATATCTAAGAAAGGCAATGCCAAAAATACTCAAACTACTGCACAATTGTACTCATCTCACACGCTTGTGAAATAATGCTCAAAATTCTCCAAGCCAGGCTTCAACAGTACATGAACCATGAAATTCCAGATGTTTAAGCTGTTTTAGAAAAGGCAGAGGAACCAGAAATCAAGTCGCCAACATCCACTGGATCATTGATAAAGCAAGAGATTTCCAGAAAAAAAACATCTATTTCTGCTTTATTGACTATGCCAAAGCGTTTGACTGTGTGGATCACAATAAACTGTGGAGAATTCTGGAAGAGATGGGAATACCAGACCACCTGACCTGCCTCTGGAGAAATCTGTATGCAAGTCAGGAAGCAACAATTAAAACTAGACATGGAACAACAGACTGGTTCCAAATAGGAAAAGGAGTATGTTAAGGATGCATATTGTCACCCTGCTTATTTACCTTACATGCAGAGTACATCATGAAAAACGTTGGGCTGGAAGAAGCACAAGCTGGAATCAGGATTGCCAGGAGAAATATCAATAACCTCAGATATGCAGATGACACCACCCTTACGGCAGAAAGTGAAGAAGAACTAAAGAACCTCTTGATGAAAGTGAAAGGGGAGAGTCAACAAGTTGGCTTAAAGCTCAACATTCAGAAAACAAAGATCATGGCATCCACTCCCATCACTTCATGGCAATAGATCAGGAAACAGTAGAAACAGTGACAGACTTTATTTTTGGGGGGCTCCAAAACCCCTGAAGATGGTGATTGCAGCCACAAAATTAAAAAATGCTTACTCCTTGGAAAAAGAGTTATGACCAATCTAGATAGCATATTGAAAAGCAGAGACATTACTTTGCCAACAAAGACTGTCTAGTCAAGGCTAAGGTTTTTGCAGTGGTCATATATGGATGTGAGAGTTGGAGTATGAAGAAAGCTGAGCACTAAATAATTGATGCTTTTGAACTGTGGTGTTTGAGAAGACTCTTGAGAGTCCCTTGGACTGCAAGGAGATCCAACCAGTACATCCTAAAGGAAAATAGTCCTGAGTGTTCATTGGAAGGATTGATGTTGAAGCTGAAACTCCAATATTTCAGCCACCTGATGTGAAGACCTGACTCATTTGAAAAGACTCTGATGCTGGGAAAGATTGAAGACAGGAGCTGAAGGGGATGACAGAGGATGAAATGGTTGGATGGTATCACCAACTCAGTGGACATGAGTTTGGGTAAACTCTGGGAGTTGGTGATGGACAGAGAGGCTTGGCATGCTGCAGTCTATGGGGTCGCAAAGAGTCAGATACAACTAAGCAACTGAACTGAACTGATTCATATGTATACTAATAGACATACATACACCACTAATATATATACCACATACCACATCTTTACCTATTTATCTATCAGTGGGCAGTTAATTTGCCTCCCCATCTTGGCCATTGTAAATAATGCTGCAATGAACATATATGTGGTGCATATATATTTTTCATTGTTGCTTTTGTTTTCCTTTGATAAATACTCAAGTGGCAAATTGCTTTGTCATATGGTAATTCCATTTTTTTTAAAGGAAACTCCACTTTGTTTTCCATAGTGTTGAATTTATTTAAGTGAGGGAAACACTATTGGAAATGATGCAGCAAAGATTTTAACTGGAAAAGTAAAAATATAATTTGCAGAAATTATATTTCTTTCAAGATAGACCTGAAAAGAAAGTCTTTCTTTCAAGAAAGACCTGAAAAGAAACAGATTGACCATTCTTCTAGTTGGCCAATATATTTTTTTTTTAACTTTGAAGATATTTACATTTATTTTTACTTCCAACATCACCAATCATGGATATGAGTAACTTGCATCACCATCAGGAAAACATAGCAGTACCAAGTGACTATTATATCCAATGGAGGCCTCAGTCTTTGGTCACAGTGTTAAGAGTTCCCAGATTTGGTCCTATCAGAAGGCTTTCTTATTTCAGTTCTGATAGCACAAAGGGTTAGCACAGAAAATCTTATACGTTTCATTGGTTGTCGTTGTTTAGTCAGTAAATCATGTTCAATTCTTTGCAACCTCTTCAACTGTAACCCACCAGACTCCTCTGTCCATGAGATTCTGTAGGCATATCACTGGCATCACCTGGGAAGTCCCATATACTGCATATAGGCATGTATAATTTTATTATTACTTCGAAAATATTTTAGCATTATCTAAGTCAGAGTTGCTCAATCACCTCAATTCATTTCTAGATTAATCCAATGAAATGTTTTGTATATCTGTCCCAGTAACAGGGCCAGCATCATGGGTGTACAACCTGTGCAGACACATTGCGCTCTGTGCTTATAGGGGCTCAACATTTTGTTTTATTGTCAAAACAATCTGTCATCATTGTGTAATTCTTAATGTATTTTGGACAAGGGGCTCTGCACTTTTATTTTGCACTGGGCCCCCTAAATTTGGCAGATAGTCCTAGGAGATGTACACAAAATGCAAAAAATATTGTATATTGTAGTAAAATTCTCTAAACAACCAAGATGTCTATCACTGTAAAGTGAATTTTTGCACTCTGTGTCTGTCGTTTTTGCATATGAGAGAAAGACAGAAATTGAGACAAAGACACAACACACCACACATGTGCATAACTGTATACACACACACACACACACACACACACACACACACGCAACTTGATTTTAGCCAGTAGATTGTGATATCACTTAGTGATGTGATACTAGGCACTCATAATTGCTTGAAAGGTGTTTGTGTGATAGAGTTTTCTTTCTTGAATTTCAGACTTCTCCATGGAAGCACATATATTTAAAAGCTCACTAGTATTAGAAAAAAGAATCAGAGTTGCCTCAGCCAAAATTCAGTCCAGCTGACTGTGACATGGATATCCAGATGACTTGTAGAGAAAAGGAAATAAATGAAAAAAGGGGATCTTCAGCCAAACCAGAAAAGTGGAGCATCTCATAGAACCAACTTCTATGCACCTTTTATCCAATTTGCCTGTCTGCCTCATTCTTGTCTACTGGCTCCCACCTTACCTGTTGGGGCAAGCTCCATCACCGCTTAACTATATCCTAACATTTTATACTGATATACTGGTATTCCAACAGTAAAATCAATAAAACACTTTCTCTCTTAAGTAATTTATAACATGATTTTGAAGGGCAAACTTTTGTGTCCAAAGGTTTTCTGAGTAAGAGTGAATAATGGAGACTCCAATATTGCTAGTTGATTTAGAAATCAGAGCTCTGCTATTTAACATGAACATTGATTCTGCAATTTTCATCTTCTGTAAAATACAGTTTCCGTATCTCTGAACTGAGTACAGTAAAACTCTCTTCATAACTTTGTTCAAGATGAGAGCTTATTTCATTAAACTTTAAAGAAATACATATACAAATACAGTGAGGATCTGCATGGATTTTCTGGCTATGGACATACATGTAGATTGTATATGAGTAATTCAAGCATATGGAATACAAGAGTATGATGTGGGATGAGGATTTCACCACAGATTTACTGACTTAGATATTATAGGTTTGGGGTTGTATGAATAAAGACTTTGTCTTAAAAAAATATCTCATGGAGAATCAGATCCTCTACTTTTTAACCAGCTGTCAATTCTAAAATCAATGAGTAGAATTTTTGCCATACCCACATACACCTTAGCATAACAACTGCTTTTTAGTCCTTGTCTTTACTTTTCTTATAAACTAGTACTTCAAGTACCTGAGGAAGAGTTCTGTTTTAGAGAATTCAGTCACCTTAAAAATGAGTGTTATTTTGAGGGAAAAATCAGTAATGCAGCAGCCATTCAACACTAAAAATGTAACTAATACTCTTAAAGAAAAGGCCAAAGCCAAAACAAAGAAACAAGAACAAAGAAGCAAGTAAAAAGTACTCCAACTTTTTGTGCTAAGTACCAATATTATTAATTTGTACATAATATTGTTATTTTTCCAACTTAATTATGTGATTATTCCCACTTAAACATCTAGTCTATTTTACTGATATTGACCTTCAGCAGAAAAATTTTGCCAATACATTCCCATCTGCAGGTACATATGCTATAAGATTTCTCTCTTTCTGGTGACAGAAAGTTAATATATGCTACTTTAAAAAATGCCTTTCATTTCATTTTTACTGAAGAGAGGCAGGTAAACACCTATAGGCAAATCTCTACTTGCAGTCATGAGTATGCTTTAAGAGAAATTCTCTTAAGCTATGCAAGATGCTTTTAGGAGGAATTCTTTAGAGTGTTAGCTAATTACAAACCTGCTCTGAAAAAAATGTTTACTTTGAATATTCTTGGAGCTTTTCCAGTATTGCAGTCTGTATTGCAGTCTGTTTGCTCACACTTTCAGGAGATAAAAGAAATAAATACAACATTAAAAAAAAACAACCTTATTTTAAGATTTTTATTAAAACAGTATCCTTACTCTTGGTTTAAAATCTCAATTGATGGTTTGTGTAAATATAAAGCATTAATTCTCAACACAATCTGTTCAAACTAATAATTGAATTAAAAGTAACTACATGCCATTTATTTCAGAAACTAAAAAAAATTGCTATTGCAATTGTAAGTATTTATACTAAAAATAGAATAGCCTATTATGATTCTTCTATGGAAAATCACAGAAATCACAAGAAGATACTCTCTCATCATTAGATCAATATAATTGTTTTTATTAAAACTCTAATTATTAAATAATTCAAACTGATATAAAATAGTAGAAAATCTGAAGGTAGGCCAAGACATGTATTTACATTTAAGATTGTAATTGTATTTGATTCCTCAATTAGTTTAGAGAGAAATCTAAGAAATTTAGTTTATAAGTATTTCATTGTCAATAAATATGATTCCATTCAGCATTAGAACATAACTCTGATCCACATTCTCTGAATCCTACTCTCAGTCTGATTTACAGTGGATAAAAATGTATGGATTTATTTATGATGGATTAAAATATACAAATATTTTACTTATTTTTTCACTCAACCATCATTCCCAATTTTTGACAATTTCATTTGGCTCAATTTATCATTTGTAATGCAACATTCTTGGTACAAAAAAGCTATTTGCATCAAGAGTCAGAACATTCTAATTCTCTCTAAATGTATTATTTCTCACTTAGAATGTTATTGCAATCTTCAAAAGTAATGCTTTCAAATATTTTATAACTAATTAACATATTTAGTAGTGTTGTCAGCCTCAGTCAGGAAACTTAGCTAGCTCAGAAAGTACATCCCATCACTAGTGTATGCTCTTGGGAAAATTGTTTCCTCTTATTGAAGCAAACGATTAATAGATGTTGAATTTTTATTCATCTATAATACCCCAATAACATTAGAAGCATTTAACTATGGCTGGGAAACACAAAGTGTGATGTCTTATTACATTTGGGCTACTATAGCAAAATACTGTAGCTGGGTCCTTTGCAAACTAAAAATACTTTATTGCTCACAGTTCTGAAAGCTGGAAATCTAAGATCAGGACACTAGCATTGTTGAGTGCAGGTCACAGACTTCTGAGTCACAGACTTCTCATTGTATGTTCACATGGCAGAAGAGGTTAAGAATCTCTCTGGAGCATATTTTATAAGGCACTAATGACATTCATCCACTCCACTCCAGTACTCTTGCCTGGAAAATCCCATGGACAGAGGAGCCTGGTAGGCTGCAGTCCATGGGGTTGCTAAGAGTCGGACACAACTGAGCGACTTCACTTTCACGCACTGGAGAAGGACATGGCAACCTACTCCAGTAATCTTGTCTGGAGAATCCCAAGGATGCGGGAGCCTGGTGGGCTGGCGTCTATGGGGTCGCACAGAGTCGGACATGACTGATGTGACTTAGCAGCAGAAGCAGCAGCAATGCCATTCATCAGTGACTTAAGTGTCTCCTGAAAGCCCCATATTCTAACAACCCCACCTTAGAAGGTTAAGATTTCAACATATGACTTTTGGGGAGACCCAAACATTCAGACCATAGCAATGATATAAACTGCAGGTGTAAGAGGTTACAAAAGCCTAATGGTTGAAAGAAACCCTAAAATCTCTAACCAATTTGTACTAAGTGACTTTGAAGTTGGAGAAGGCAATGGCAACCCACTCCAGTACTCTTGCCTGGAAAATCCCATGGACAGAGGAGCCCAGCGGGCTGCAGTCCATGGGGTCACAAAGAGTCGGACACGACTGAGAGACTTCACTTTCACTTTCATGCATTGGAGAAGGAAATGGCAACCCACTTCAGTGTTCTTGCCTGGAGAAACCCAGGGATGGTGGAGCTTGGTGGGCTGCCGTCTGTGGGGTCGCACAGAGTCAGACATGACTGAAGTGGCTTAGCAGCAGCAGCAACAGCAGACCTTAAAGTAAAATACCCCTCAGTAAGTCTCAGAATACTAATGCTAAATTCTAAGCATTTTTTAAGGGGAGATTAGGTGAGATGTGCTGGGTAGTATCATAAGTATTCAGCCATTTATGAGTGGTAATATGAGACCCCAGATAAGGACACCCTGACCATCTGCTACCTGGATAGAGAAATGAGGATGTCCCCATCACCCCAGTGATGGAGATATTTGAAAGGGAGAAAATGACAATAGTTTGAGATTTGTCCATTATCAATTCCACTTACATCCTCTGGTCAGAAAATTGTTTGATCTGATTTCCATTATGCTAGTATTTCTGGATAAACATTCTTTCTTGTTCTACCTCAGGACAACTTCCACATTCACTGAACTCCCAAATATCAAGTTCCTAGATGTTTTATTAGACAAGACAGCAAAGGCTACTAATTACCCTTCATGTTAATTTATAAATATGCTTAGAATTGATGGGCAGAAAAATATAAAAATCTATGTGCTGAAGAAAGAGAGGTAACATTTTTAATATTTCCAGGGAACATACCATATATTAGGTAGGATGGGGAAAATAAACACGCAAATAATGTTTTCAACACAGATGGTACAAGAAAAACTATACTCACTGGAAAGTTCCATTTAAATTATAGATACTATATAACACACAAAGTTCAAGAGGTTTGGGACCACATAAACCCCCGCCTCCTTTTTCGTTTTTTGCTTTTATTTATTTATTTTTTAATTTTTATTTTTACTTTATTTTACTTTACAATACTGTATTGGTTTTGCCATACATTGACATGAATCTGCCACGGGTGTACCTGAGTTCCCAATCCTGAACCCCCCTCCCACCTCCCACCCCATATCATCTCTCTGGATCATCCCCGTGCACCAGCCCCAAGCATCCTGTATCCTGTATTGAACATAGACTGGCAATTCGTTTCTTACATGATAGTATACATGTTTCAATGCCATTCTCCCAAATCATCCTACCCTCTCCCTCTCCCTCTCCCTCAAGAGTCCAAAAGTCCGTTCTACACATCTGTGTCTCTTTTGCTGTCTCGCATACAGGGTTATCATTACCTCCCGCCTCCTTTTTTAAGAAATTCCCCAGATGATTCTTTTCCAGTTAGCATCATCATAAATTTCCAAAGAAGATTTAGGAATTAATGTCCTACATAGTTTGCAAAGTGATTTTCATAACAAGGGCATTTGAATTATTTTACTACACTCCTAAAGACTCTTCAGTGGTTCCCTATGGCTTTCAGAATAATATAAAATCTATATAGTGTGACTTTTTTGTGTTTAAATGAAGGTCCCATACATGCACTTACTTTCCTGAGTTAACACACCATATTCTGACCACAGCTCCAGACATCTGGGACAGTTTGTATTGCCTTACCTCCATCTCCATAAATTTATGAACAGTTTCTGCTCAAAGAATTATCAAAATAGTGTTAAAGATTTCCAGTTTCCAGTCAAACATGTAAAGAGCTTGGAAGGCATCACTCCAGTCCTCACACAAAGAAAAAAGTTGAGCAAATTGGAAAATAAATCTCCTAGATCCATTGGAGAACTTGGTCACAGGGCAAATGCACTGCTTCCCAAACCAGAGACAGACAGGTAGTTACAGGAAAAACACAGCTTAAATGGAACAGAAGGCCAGAAGTGGAAGCCCACATTTGAAATCATACAGAATGAAGTATTCAAGGAAATCAGTATTAAAGGAAGGCTTTGAATGGTATTAATTTCTCTGAGTTCAGATGGACTAATTTTATAGTTTACAACTCCAAGGAGAAACGTTCTCTGGGGAGCTTGCAGACGTCCATCAGTTCATTCTCCAGACTATCTATCTGGTTCTCCTTGTGAAGTTTGGAAAAAGTCCCTTCACACTTCCAGCAGAAGCAGGGAAAAAAGAAACATTTTAAAATACACCCAGAGTTCTCTGTTCCCTTTCACAACACTTTCCCTCAAAGGAACTAACAAACTGGGATTTTAACAAAACCTAACTTACATGGAGAGACATCAGAGATCAAATTGCCAACATCCAAGGATCATCAAAAGAGCAAGAGTTCTATAAAAACATCTATTTCTGCTTTATTGACTAGGCCAAAGTCTTTGACTGTGTGGATCACAATAAACTGTGGAAAATTCTGAAAGAGATGGGAATACCAGACCACCTGACCTGCCTCTTGAGAAACGTATATGCAGGTCAGGAAGCAACAGTTAGAACTGGACATGGAACAGACTGGTTCCAAATTGGAAAAAGAGTATGTCAGGGCTATATATTGTCACCCTGCTTATTTAACTTATATGCAGAGTACACACGGCTGAAGTGACTTAGCAGTAGCAGTAGTAGCAGAGTACATCATGAGAAACACTGGGCTGGAAGAAGCACAGCTGGAATCAAGATTGCTGGGAGAAATATCAATAACCTCAGATATGCAGATGACACCACCCTTATGGCAGAAACTGAAAAGGAACTAAAAAGCCTCTTGATGAAAGTGAAAGAGGAGAGTGAAAAAGTTGGCTTAAAGCTCAACATTCAGAAAACGAAGATCATGGCATCTGGTCCCATCACTTCATGGCAAATAGATGGAGAAACAGTGGAAACAGTGTGAGATTTTATGTTTTGGGGCTCCAAAATCACTGGAAATGGTGGTAATTGCAGCCATGAAATTAAAAGATGCTTGCTCCTTGGAAGGAAAGTTATGACCAACCTAGACAGCATATTCAAAAGCAGAGATATTACTTTGCCAACAAGATCCGTCTAGTCAAGGCTATGGTTTTCCCAGTGGTCATGAATGGATGTAAGAGTTAGACTATAAAAAAAGCTGAGTGCCAAATAATTGATGCTTTCAAACTGTGGTGTTGGAGAAGACTCTTGAGAGTCCCTTGGACTGCAAGGAGATCCAACCAGTCCATCCTAAGGAGATCAGTCCTGGATGTTCATTGGAAGGACTGATGCTGAAGCTGAAACTCCAATACTTTGGCCACCTCATGTGAAGAATTGACTCACTGGAAAAGATCTTGATGCTGGGAGGGATTGGAGGCAGGAGGAGAAGGGGATGACAGAGGATGAGATGGCTGGATGGCATCACCTACTCGATAGACGTGAGACTGAGTGAATTCCGGAAGTTTGTGATGGACAGGGAGGCCTGATGTGATTCATGGGGTCAAAAAGAGTCAGACACGACTGAGCGATTGAACTGAACTGATCTTACATGGAAATACCCAACTCAAATGTACTGAAGATTCAGTTCTGGGCTTTCCTGGAGGCTCAGTGACAAAGAATTCACCTGCCAATGTGGTTGGAAGACAAAGGTTGGATCCCTGGTCCAGCAAGATCCCATAAGCAACAGAGCAACTAAGCCCATGTGCCACAACTATTAAGCCTGTGCTCTGGAGCCTGGGGGCCACAACTACTGAGCCCATGTGCAGCAACTACTGAAGCCTGAGAGCCCTAAATCCTGTGCTCCACAACAACAGAAGACACTGCAATGAGAAGCCCACACACAGCAATAAGAATAGCCCAGGCTCATGACATCTAGAGGAAAGGTGCAATGAAGCCCCAACACAGCCAAAACAAAACAAATAAATAAAATTATAAAATAAAAAAACTAAGCCTTATTCACACGATTAGAGAGAACCTTGCCTATCTGCTCCCCCCTCACATTTAACTACCACAAGTTTTCTGTATGATAAAAGGCACAAAACCTAAAAGAAATTCTAGCCTAAAATCTTATTTAAAGCATATTTAAGGAAAATGGAGAACACTAGAGAAATTTTTAGCATTTGAGACCAGAGCTATAGCAAACAGTTCAGTTTAGTTGCTCAGTCATGTCCGACTATTTGTGAACCCATGAACTGCACCATGTCAGGCCTCCCTGTCCATCACCAACTCCTGGAGTTTACGCAAACTCATGTCCATCGAGTTGGTGATGCCATCCAGCCATCTCATCCTCTGTCATCCCCTTCTCCTCCTGCCCCCAATCCCTCCCATCATCAGGGTCTTTCCCAAGGAGTCAACTCTTCGCATGAGGTGGCCAAAGTATTGGAGTTTCAGCTTTAGGATCAGTCCTTCCCATGAACACCCAGGACTGATCTCCTTTAGAAGGGACTGGTTGGATCTCCTTGCAGTCCAAGGGACTTTCACAATCCAACTCTCACATCCATACATGACCACTGGAAAAACCATAGCCTTGACTAGATGGACCTTTGTTGGCAAAGTAATATCTCTGCTTTTGAATATGCTATCTAGGCTGGTCATAACTTTCCTTCCAAGGAGTAAGTGTCTTTTAATTTCATGGCTGCAATCACCATCTGCAGTGATTTTGGAACTGCAAAAAATAAAGTCTAACATTGTTTCCACTGTTTCCCCATCTATTTGCCATGAAGTGATGGGACCAGATGCCATGATCTTCATTTTCTGAATGTTGAGCATTAAGCCAACTTCTTCACTCTCCTCTTTCACTTTCATCAAGAGGCTTTTTAGCTCCTCTTCACTTTCTGCCGTAAGGGTGGTGTCATCTGCATATATGAGGTTATGATATTTCTCCTGGCAATCTTGATTCCAGCTGTGCTTCTTCCAGCCCACTGTTTCTTTTTTTTTTTTAATTTTAAAATCTTTAATTTTTACATGCGTTCCCAAACATGAACCCCCCTCCCACCTCCCTCCCCACAACATCTCTCTGGGTTATCCCCATACACCAGCCCCAAGCATGCTGCACCCTGCGTCAGACATAGACTAGTGATTCAATTCTTACATGATAGTATACATGTTAGAATGCCATTCTCCCAAATCATCCCACCCTCTCCCTCTCCCTCTGTGTCCAAAAGCCCATTATACACATTTGTGTCTTTTTTCCTGTCTTGCATACAGGGTCGTCATTGCCATTTTCCTAAATTCCATATATATGTGTTAGTATACTGTATTGGTGTTTTTCTTTCTGGCTTACTTCACTCTGTATAATTGGCTCCAGTTTCATCCATCTCATCAGAACTGATTCAAATGAATTCTTTTTAATGGCTGAGTAATACTCCATTGTGTATATGTACCACAGCTTTCTTATCCATTCATCTGCTGATGGACATCTAGGTTGTTTCCATGTCCTGGCTATTATAAACAGTGCTGCGATGAACATTGGGGTACATGTGTCTCTTTCCATTCTGGTTTCCTCGGTGTGTATGCCCAGCAGTGGAATTGCTGGGTCATCAAGACAGTATGGTACTGGCACAAAGACAGACATATAGATCAATGGAACAAAACAGAAAGCCCAGAGATAAATCCACACACATATGGACACCTTATCTTTGACAAAGGAGGCAAGAATATACAATGGAGTAAAGACAATCTCTTTAACAAGTGGTGCTGGGAAAACTGGTCAACCACTTGTAAAAGAATGAAACTAGATCACTTTCTAACACTGCACACAAAAATAAACTCAAAATGGATTAAAGATCTAAATGTAAGATCAGAAACTATAAAACTCCTAGAGGAGAACATAGGCAAAACACTCTCAGACATAAATCACAGTAGGATCCTCTATGATCCACCTCCCAGAATTCTGGAAATAAAAGCAAAAATAAACAAATGGGATCTAATTAAAATTAAAAGCTTCTGCACAACAAAGGAAAATATAAGCAAGGTGAAAAGACAGCCTTCTGAATGGGAGAAAATAATAGCAAATGAAGCAACTGACAAACAACTAATCTCAAAAATATACAAGCAACTTATGTAGCTCAATTCCAGAAAAATAAACGACCCAATCAAAAAATGGGCCAAAGAACTAAATAGACATTTCTCCAAAGAAGACATACGGATGGCTAACAAAACACATGAAAAGATGCTCAACATCACTCATTATCAGAGAAATGCAAATCAAAACCACAATGAGGTACCACTTCACACCAGTCAGAATGGCTGCGATCCAAAAATCTGCAAGCAATAAATGCTGGAGAGGGTGTGGAGAAAAGGGAACCCTCCTACACTGTTGGTGGGAATGCAAACTAGTACAGCCACTATGGAGAACAGTGTGGAGATTCCCACTGTTTCTTATGATGTACTCTGCTACTACTGCTACTGCTAAGTCACTTCAGTCATGTGTACTCTGCATATAAGTTAAATAAGCAGGGTGACAATATATAGCCCTGACATACTCCTTTTCCAATTTGGAACCAGTCTGTTGTTCCATGTCCAGTTCTAACTGTTGCTTCCTGACCTGCATATAGGTTTCTCAAGAGGCAGGTCAGGTGGCCTTGTATTCCCATCTCTTTCAGAATTTTCCACAGTTTATTGTGATCCACACAGTCAAAGTATTCGGCATAGTCAATAAACCAGAAATAGATGTCTTCCTGGAACTCTCTTGCTTTTTCCGTCATCCAGTGGATGTTGGCAATTTGATCTCTGCTTCCTGTGCCTTTTCTAAAACCAGCTTGAACATCAGGAAGTTCACGGTTCACATACTGCTGAAGCCTGGCTTGGAGAATTTTGAGCATTACTTTACTATCGTGTGAGATGAGTGCAATTGTGCAATAGTTTGAGCATTGTTTGGCATTGCCTTTCTTTGGGATTGGAATGAAAACTGACCTTTTCCAGTCCTGTGGCCACTGATGAGTTTTCCAAATGTGCTGGCATATTGACCGTAGCACTTTCACAGCATCATCTTTCAGGATTTGTAATAGCTCAACTGGAATTCCATCACCTCCACTAGCTTTGTTTGTAGTGATGCTTTCTAAGGCCCACTTGACTTCACATTTGAAGATGTCTAGCTCTAGATGAGTGATCACATGAGATCTTTTTTGTACAACAAACAGTAACCACAGCCTAATTTCTAGCCAGGTAAACATACAACCTCACAGTAGAGGCTTATCTACCTTGATTTTTTTTTTTACCTGATATGTGTCTGGTTTTCAACAAAAAATTATGTCATGATAAAAGACAGTAATCAAAGTCTAAAGAGACAAACTAAGCATCCAAACCCAGACTCAGATACCAAAGTAATTTGGAATTATCAGATGGAGAATTTAAAATAACTATTGATTCATAGTCTAATAGTGCTAATGGATTAAGTCGATAATATGCAAGAATAGAAGGATGGGCTAAGCAAAGGGATGGGAATATAAAAAGAAAAGTAGATACTAGAAATAAAAAATACTGCAATGGAAATGACGAACGCTCTGTTGAGTAAATAGTAACACTGAACATGGCAGAAGAATCACTGAGCTTTAAGATACATTACTTGACACTTCCAAAACTGAAATGCAAAGAGCCAAAAATGAATGATGTATAATTTAATATTGAAGAACTGTGAGAAAATTACATAAAGGGTACAATATGGAATATGAGAATACCTGAAAAAGGGGAGAGACAGGGATGTAATAGACATCAAACCACAGAATTAGGAATCTCAGCACTAAGAAGCATAGCTACCATAATAGCTATATGCCAAAGAATTGATGCTTTTGAACTGTTCAAAAGCATCAATTCTTTGGCACTGAAGCTACATAGCTAGGCAAAAAATCAAAGACAAAGAGAATTTTTTTTGTTGTTATAGTAGCCAAAGTCTTTAACAGAAGTGCACTAGGGAAACGCCTGTCCACCCTCCACTCCAGAAATAGACTAGGTGATGAAGGTCTGTCATCAGCAGAAGAGTCCTGGATCCCTGCTTCTGTCAGCCTTGGTTCTTGGTAAGGAGGCAAAGAAGACTCTGAGGTCTTACCCACTGCAGGAGAATTAATTGAAGATAAGAAGAGAACAGAGAGGATAACTCAAGAGAGAAGTAAGCCAGGCCAAGGAAGGCAAGGACCCCAGAGGTCTGGGGTGTAGAGTTTTTAAGGCAAAGTTTTTGAGTAATTCAGAAGATCACTGATTGACAGTCTTACTTGACAGCAGCAGGTTCTATAAGGAAGTTCTACTGTGCATGTCCCTTCCATAATTCCTTCTGTGATAATTAGATATACGCGTTCATAGACTATTTATGAATATATAATAAGCCCAGTGGATACCACAGGTTATAAGAGTGCATAAGGTGTGCCTGGAGTGTGCACAGAATGTGCCCATGGGCTGTGTGTACGGTGTGCACATGTGCTAGAGTAAGGTAAAACCTGCTAGTGGGCCGGTGTGGGATTTTTCCTCACCTGACTCTTTTGGAGTACAGATGGCAACTGTTTGGGGTATGGTTAGCAAATAGCTTAGGGGGATGAGGTGGTTATTGGACTTTCAGTCTTTGGGTACCTTTCTGTAGCTCAAGGCTAACAGATCAGAAGTCATTAGCTACAGGTATACCTCAGGCCGCTACTGTTGGCTCCTAGCGAGGGAAGCTCTTGAGGTACAGCTGGAAGAACTTGGTTTCTTACATGACAGGCTCCAAGCATTACTTTACAAGGTGCTCAGGGTTAAAAATCCCGTCTTGGAGTCATTTTCACCTCAGGTGCCCCCGCCATTCCCAGAAAGAGCTGCTTGACCAGCTCGTAAGCGTCTGTGTCCTCAAAGGTGCAGTAGTTCTGAAGGACTTGAGCTTGAAGCGGGCCAGCTCGGGTACCACCAGCTCTGGAACCATTTACTAGACCTGCACTGAACTTGCAATCACAACCATGGAAGCCGGTTCCCTTGGCACCGGGGCCTTGTAGATGGTGCGCTGACTCCATTTCCTGGTTTGCCCCACTCAGGAGGCCCAAGCCAGGGCCTGCTCTTCAGGCACAGCCATG
The DNA here is from genome assembly GCF_042477335.2 of Ovis canadensis. Classification (NCBI taxonomy): domain Eukaryota; kingdom Metazoa; phylum Chordata; class Mammalia; order Artiodactyla; family Bovidae; genus Ovis; species Ovis canadensis. The sequence goes on along the minus strand of NC_091261.1, from coordinate 32,134,910 downwards.
CAACCCCAGCCCAAAGTGAAAATCTTAAGAGGATAAGATACCTCAACCTAGATAGCATATTGAAAAGCAGAGATATTACTTTGCCAACTAAGGTCCGTCTAGTCAAGGCTATGGTTTTTCAAGTGGTCAGGTATGGATGTGAGAGTTGGACTGTGAAGAAGGCTGAGCGCTGAAGAATTGATGCTTTTGAACTGTGGTGTTGGAGAAGACTCTTGAGAGTCCCTTGGACTGCAAGGAGATCCAACCAGTCCATTCTGAAGAAGATCAACTCTGGGATTTCTTTGGAAGGACTGATGCTAAAGCTGAAACTCCAGTCCTTTGGCCACCTCATGCGAAGAGTTGACTCATTGGAAAAGACTTTGATGCTGGGAAGGGTTAGGGGCAGGAGGAGAAGGGGACAACAGAGGATGAGATGGCTGGATGGCATCACTGACTCTGTGGACGTGAGTCTGAGTGAACTCTGGGAGCTGGTGACAGACAGGGAGGCCTGGCATGCTGGGATTCATGGGGTTGCAAAGAGTTGGACATGACTGAGCGACTGAACTGATAGAAGAAAATGATAAGAATTTCATCAGACTTCAGAAAACATGCAAGCAACAAATGAACACAATGAAATATTTATGTAATTTTTTAAAAAAGAAAACTCTAGCAATTAGGACTCTTTATCCAGCAACATTATCATTCAAAACTGAAGAAGTATAGTCGAACAAAAATGGAGGGAATTTGTTACCAGGAGACCTGCTTTGCAAGAAATCTTCAAAGTTCTACAGAGAGAAGGAAAACGATAAAGGTCTGAAAATCAGGTCTGCATTAAGAAAGGAAAGGCTTTAGACTGTAATAAATAAAGGTAAAATGATGTATCTTATTTTTCTGATAATTAATATGAGATAAAACTAATCAAAAATAATAATAACAATTATGTTTGTAGTGAATATAACTTATTATGGATAAGTGAAATAAATGAAAAGTTTGTTAGGAGTGGAAAGAATAAATTTGAAATATTCTTATAAAGCACTTGACCTACTTGTGAAGTAGTACAATGTTATTTGAAAAGTGGACTTGGATTAATCAAAATGTTTATTGTAGATGTTAGAACAATCATGAATTTTAAAAAAAAAGTAGAAAAGATAAGAGGAAAACATGGAAACATATGAAATAGTTAAAACCAAAGAGGAAAAAAAAATAGAATGGACGAAATAATAATAATAATGAAAGTGAAAGTGAAGTCGCTCAGTCATGTCTGACTCTTTGCGTACCTGTGGACTGTAGCCTACCAGGCTTCTCTGTCCATGGGATTCTCCAGGCAAAAATACTGGAGTGGGTTACCATTTCCTTCTCCAGGGGATCCTCCTGACCAGGGATCAAACCAAAGTCTCCCACACTGGAGGCAGACGCTTTAACCTCTGAGCCACCAGGGAAGCCCTAATGATAATAGAGGCAATGAATAGAAAAAACAAAAAAAGTGTTCTTTTTTTCTTGTCTTTTCTGTGAGAGTAAAATTCTCAGGAGTTTTTGGGGAGGAAAGAAGTCCATTAGAGTAGCACTCCATTCTGTTTATTAAATATATGGTCATGACTATTTTGTAACTATTATAAGGAAGATTTCTGATTCAATTGCAAGTTACCCTATCTAACGTATAAGAGAGTATTTTGTGGATAATATGTAAGTTTAGGTAACACTCATGAATTTTTGGCTGGCAGCTCTGAGAAACTGGGTAATAGGCAAATACATTTCCAAGTTAGGAAGAAAATTTACATCTAAATTTTACAACAGAGATTGCACATGTAAAAGTATACAGAATAAGGATATATCTTTAGAACTTTCTTTTTAATCTCTCAATTCCTCTTGCTAAAAGAAAATTCATAAACTATCACAAACTCTTACTTTTATTATCTTGAAATTTTTCTATTTTAGATCAGTTTGCATGAAAGAAAAAGTTGTTCTTCACCATGGTTCTGTTTAACTGCATAAAAGTTATTATGTTATTTTGAAATATAATTACTGGCATATTTATCTATGAGCTTATTTCTCTATATATAATTGATATAAACAAGCAAATAATGCAAAATAAGCCACCAGATCCAATAATTTAAATCAGATTAGTCAAATGTACATATTCATCATGATTTAAAATTTTTTTCTCAAGTAACTATGGTTTAATTCTACTTATATCTTCAAAATAGACAAAACTGGTTCTTAGTTACTCCCTTATCTTTAATAGCTTTAACTAAAATTGTAATAATTAACCATAAAAGTAAAATAAATGTCATTTTTCATGCTTTAGTGATAAATTTTCAAATCAAATCCTATCCTTTGGCAATTGTATAATTTTACTTCTCACTATTTTGGAGGCTGGAAAACCCAAGATCAAGGCATTGGCAGATTGAGTGTCTAGTAAGCGCCTCCTTCCTGGTTCAGAGATGGCCATTTTTCACTCTGTCCTCAACGATGCAAGGGGTAAGAGAGCTCCACAGGGTATCTTTTATTGTTGTTCAGTCACTAAGTCATGTCCAGCTCTTTCCAAACTCATGGACTGAAGCACACCCGACTTCTCTGTTCTTCACTATTTCCCAGAGTATGCTCAAATTCAAGTCCATTCAGTTGGTAATGCTCCCTAATCATTTCATCCTTTGCTGCTCCCTTTTCCCTTTGCCTTTAATCTTTCCTTTTTCCAGTGTGTCAGCTCTTTGCATCGGGTGGCCAAAGTATTGGAGTTTCAGCTGCAGTCTTTCCAATGAATATTCAGGGTTGATTTTCCTTTAGAATTGACTGGATTGATCTTGCTGTCCAAGGGGCTCTCAAGAGTCTTCTCCAGAGCCACAATTCAAAAGCATCAATTCTTTGGTGCTTATAATTCTTTGTGGTCCAATTCTCACATCCATACATGAATACTAAGAAAACCATAGCTTTGAGTATGCAGACCCTTGTTGGCAAAGTGATGTCTATACTTTTCTATACACTATCTAGGTTTGTCATAGCTTTTCTTCCAAGGAGCTAGCATCTTTTAAATTCATGGCTGAAGTCACCATCCACAGTGATTTTGGATCCCAAGTAAAGAAAATCTGTCACTGCTTTCACTTTTCCCCTTCTATTTGCCATGAAGTAATGTAGGAGACCTGGGTTTGATCCCTGTGTCAGGAAGATCACCTGGAGAAGGAAATGGCAACCACTCCAATACTCTTGCCTGGAAAATTCCATGGACAGAAGAGCATGGTAGGCTACAGTCCGTGGGGTTGCAAAGAGTTGGACATGACTGAGCGCCTTCACTTGGCTTGACCGATGAGATCAGATACCATGATCTTAGTTGTTATTATGCTGAGTTTCAAGCCAGCTTTTTCACTCTCCTCTTTCACCCCCATCAAGAGACTTCCTAAGGCCCGTTTGACTTCATGCTCCAAGATGTCTAGCTCTAGGTGAGTGACCACACTATCATGGTTATCTAAGTCATTAAGACCTTTTTTTGTATAGAATTTTGGTGTATTTTTGTCACCTCTTCTTAATCTCTTCTGTTTCTATTAGGTCCTTACTGTTTCTGTTCTTTATTGTGCCCATCCTTGCTTGAAATGTTTCCTTGGGATCTCCAATTTCCTTGAAGAGATCCCTAGCCTTTCCCATTCTATTGTTTTTTATTTTCTCTATTTCTTTGTGTTGTTCATTTAAGAAGGCCTTCTCATCTTTTCTTGCTAGTCTCTGGAACTCTGCATTTAGTTAGGTATATGTTTCCCCTTCTCCCTTGCTTTTTGCTTCTTTTCTTTCCTCAGAAAGCCTCCTCTTTGCCTTCTTGCATTTCATTTTCTTTGGGATGGTTTTGGTCACTGCCTCCTGTACAGTGTTATGGACATCCATCCATAGGTCTTCAGGCACTCTGTCTACTAGATCTAGTCCCTTGAATCTATTCATCACCTCCACTGTATACTCATAAGGGATTTGATTTAAGTCATACCTGAATGGCATAGTGGTTTCCCCTACCTTCTTCAATTTAAGCCTGAGTGTTGAAATAAGAAGCTCATGACCTGAGCCACGGTCAGCTGCAGGTCTTGTTTTTACTGAATGTATAGAGCTTCTCCATCTTTGGTTGCAAAGAATATAATCAATCTCATTTTGGGGATTGATCATCCGGTGATGTCCATATGTGTACAGTTGTCTCTTGTGTTGTTGGAAAAGGGTATTTGCTATGATCAGTATGTTCTCTTCACAAAACTCTGTTAGCATTTGCCCTGCTTCATTTTGTACTCCAAGGCCTAGCTTGCGTGTTATTCTGCATATCACTTGATTTTGTGCTTTTACATTCCAATTGCCTATGATGAAAAGGCATCTTTTTTTTTTTAATTTTGGTGTTCTAGAAGTTGTTTTAAGTCTTATAGAACTGATCAACTTCAGCTTGTTTGGCATCAGCGGTTGGGGCATAGACTTGAATTACTGTAAGGTTGGATGGTTGCCTTGGCAATGAACCAAGATCATCCTGTCGTTTTTGAGATTGCACCCAAGTATTGCATTTCAGACTCTTTTGTTGACTATGAGAACTATTCCATTTCATATAAGAGTTTCTTGCCCACAGTAGTAGATATGATGGTCACTCTGAGTTATATTCTGCTCCTGTCCATTTTAGTTCACTGATTTCTAAGATGCCAATGTTTGATCTTGTCATCTCCTACTTGACCACATCCAATTTACCTTGATTCATGGACCTAACATTCCAGGTTCCTATACATTATTGTTCGTTACATCATTGGACTTTACTTTTACCACCAGCCACATCCACAACCAAGTATTATTTCTACTTTGGTCCAGCTGCTTCATTCTTTCTATTAGTCATTACCCTCCAGTCTTCCTCAATAGCATATTGAATACCTTCTGACCTGGGGGACTCATCATCTGATGTCATATATTCTTGCCTTTTCATACTGTCCATGGTATTCTCAAGGGAACAATACTGGAGTGGTTTGCCTTTTCTCCTCCAGTTTTGTCTGAACTCTTCACTATGACCCATCTGTCTTGCATGTCCCTGCACAGCATGGCTCATAGCTTCATTGAGTTATACAAGCCTTTTCACCACAAGACTGTGATCCATGAAGGGAGGTTGTCTTTAATAAGGGCAGTAATCCCATTCCTGAGGGCTAGCAACTCAATTTAGTGACTTCACATCTTTTAATACCATGACATTAGAGGTTAGAAATCAACCTATGAATTTGGGGGGCACACAAACATTCAGTTCATAACAGTGTCATAAATGTTTGTGAAATGAGTTTACAACTTTATGAATGAAAAGAGGAATATCCCATTTTTTTTTCCTGGACTTATTATATCTTCCCTAGTCTGAGAAATACCTACAGACTCATAAGACATGTTCCACCTAAGGATGGGTTATTATTTACACTTACCTTCTGATACATTTGCCAGAAGCTTTTCCAGTATCTCTAAACTCCCTCTCAAAAGAAATGAGAAATTGGAGATACTAAAGATGGACAGGGAGGCCTGGTATGCTGTAGTCCATGGGGTCACAAAAAGTCAGAGATGACTAGGTGACTGAACTGAACTGAAAGAATTTGGAAGAAATGTCACATAAACATCTAAAGACTGTAACAAGGGTGCAGTCAGCAGGGACAAATTATCTAGAAGTAATATAGTTGTATAGAATTAGAAATGGCTAATATTAACTATGTTTAAACATAGTTAATATTGATTAAGAAGACAGGCTCATAACTGACAAGGTATATTATACTTATTCTACATATTCTATTGTGTGTCAGTCTTTACTCTTTACCCCATCTTTTCAACACTACTTTTTCTCAATTGTTTTCTTAAACTATGTATAATAACATCCTGTGACACTCCCATGGTGAAGCCCTGGTTTTTAGTATCACTCATATGAGCAAAGAGTTATTTTCTAAAATTTAACTTTTAATAATTTTCTTTAATAAGCAAACATTCATATACACAGAGATGCTTACATTATTTTTCCTGTTTGAGAATCAGAACTTTATTAATGTTGCAGCAATATTATACTTAAAAGGTATTCAATGGGGCATGTATAATAGAATGAGTTTTTTTAAATCTCATAAATAAATTATTCCACAATTATATTCATTCATTATTTAACCTGTAGTCCATTCTTTAGTGTCAAGCTCTGTTCTGGTCCTGGTGATACACCGTTGAACAAAACAGACAAAATACTCCTTGCCCTGTGAATCTCACATTCTAGTGTAGAATGTCAAACAGTGAAACATAAACAAAATAAATTAACAAATTATGTGCTAAAGTGATCATGCCAGGAAAACTAGATTTATGGGTGTGGTAAGTTCTAGAGAGACTGCAACTGGAAAAGAGTTAGACAGAAAAGGCCTCATGGAGAAGTTGACATTTAGGAAAAGGTTTGAAGGAACAGTGGGAGCAATCAATCAGAGTGTCTGATGGAAGAGCACTTCAGGAAGAGGAAAAAGCCAGGGAAAAGCCACAGAGTGAGGAGCTTGCCTGCCATGTCACAACAACAACAAAAAGGAGATGACTGTGGCTGGAGGAGAGTGAGCTGGATAAATAGAAAAAGGAAATAATATCCAAGAGAAAATGTGGGTCCGGTGACCTTGGACTATGTGTGTCACAGTAAGAAGTTTATTCTTTGTTTGAAGAAAAATAAGGAATCATGGATGGGTTTTATGACAAGACAGCTTTTGTTGTAACAGGGTTGCTCTGACTGCACTTTTTTTTCCTGGTTTTTATTGAATTATAGTCAATTTACAATGCCATGTTAGTTTCAAGTGTACAGCAAAGTGACTCATACATATGCAGTGTTCAGTTACTCAGTAGTGTCCAACTCTTTTGCAACCCCAAGGACTGTAGTCCACCAGGATCCTCTGTCCATGGAATTCTCCAGGCAAGATTACTAGAGTAGCTTGCCATTTCCTCCTCCAGGAGATCTTCCCAACCCAGGGATTGAACTCTTGTCTTCTTCAGATGTTTTCCATTATAGCTTACTACGAGATATTGAGTATTATTTCCCTATACAGTAAGTCTTTGTTGGTTATCTATTTATACATAATAGTGTATATATTTTAATCCCAAACTTCTAATTTATCCCCTCCTCTTCCCTTTCCTCTTTGGTAACCGTAAGTTTGTTTTCTATGAGTCTGTTTCTATTTTGTAAATAAGTTCATTTGTATCATTCTTTAGATTCCACATGTGAATGATATCATATGATATTTGTCTTTGTCTGACTTACTTCACTTAATCTAATAATCTCTAGGTCCATCCATGTAAATGGCATTATTTCCTTCTTTTTAGCAGCTGAGTAGTATTCCATTGTGTACATGTACCCCATCTGCACTTCTAAGAGAAGACTGGGTGAAGGCATGTGTTTTGGATACAAGTTATAAGTATAGTTATAACTATACTAGTTATAGTAGTCATGTATACTGCTGTACCAAACAATCCCATCACCATAGTAAATTACCATGGCAAATTCTGCGTCTCATACCTCCATGTTCAACCCAGGTTTACAAGGGTTCTCTGCTCATCATGGTCATTAAGGAGCTCAAACAGCCAGAAGCTCCGTCTTGTTACCATCAACAATGTATAAAGGAGGACAGGGGTATGAAAAAACATATATCAGCTCTTAAAACTTCTAGTGCCACAGCCATTTACAGTTTATTAGCCAAAGCATTTCACACAGTCATGTCTAATCTCAAAGAAAAGAGAAAGAAGCAAATCTATCATGAGCCTAGAAGGAGAGAAAAATATTATAGGAAATCTTACAAAAACACAAGAGGTGATGGTGTCTTAGACATGGAGGAGACTGGTGGAGGTGGTAAGAAGTCACTGGATTTGTATATTTTTGTAATATGTAGCCAGCAATATTTCCTGACAAATGGGTATTAGGTATGAAAGAAAGAGAAGAGATGACTGGTGGCTTTGGGGGATAGACAACTAGAAAGAAGGAATTTCCGTATTTGAGATCAAGGAGATTGAAAATTGAGCAGAATTTGGAGGAGACTTAGAATTACATTTACTAAGTTTTAGACATTCAGGTGGAGAGCTCAAATAAACCACTGAACATATAAGCTAGGGACTGCAGGGAAGATGCCTGCAGTGGAGATGCAAATATTAAAATCAGCAGCAGATAGGTGACATTTAAAGCCATGAGATTAGATGAGATGACTGAGGGAGTTGATAGAGGTCTAAGGACAGAAATATTTCACCAGATGCTGCAGAATTGCAGGCTTTAGTATCTGAATTCAGAGGTTAATAGTTTTTCTCTAGAACCATATGATACAGATAAGTCTAGGCCTATTTACCTGCACCATGTTTATCATACCTAGTGTATGTGGAAATATTTATACATTTCCTATAATGAGGCAACATATTTGACATATGCAACCACTAGAACCGCACAGATACTGATCAAGCACAAAGGATATTTGCTACTATGTGGTCACTCCATCTGTAACACTAACTCCTAACTACCTTCAAGACTCCCATTATCTAATAGGTGAAACTCATCTTCACTTCCATAGGCAGCATTTAATTATTAGTTGCCTTCTTATGTTATATAACATTGACCAAAATATATTATAGAATATGGTACTTTATGCAAATATTATAAATTTATTTTTTCGTCATAAAACATGAATTCAGTGCAACTTTCTAATATTTTGGTAACACCATGAAGCAGAGGTCTTGAGACAGAGAAGAACCTTGAATAAGAACATTGAAAAAAGATTAAAAATAATCGTAATTATACTAACCAAATAAGTTGCAAATTTGGGCAATTATTCTAATCCTATTTGACCTTATAATTCACTATGTACCAAGTAACGCTTTAAAAGTTTTAAAGTAAAAATCAACACAACTTAACAATGCTTTGCTAACCTAAAATTTTAAGTACAATAAAAAGAGAAAACTGTACGATTAATTGTTTCAACACCAGGATACCCTGCTGTGTGTTAACTCCTCAGGCACCATATTTCATTCACTTATAGCATAAACGTATAGCATAATGCTATATGACCCAGGAAGCATTTGACTCAGCAAATATTTTGAGAATCTATTTAGTGACAGGTGTTATCCAGAAATAGAAGAAGAGAGATAAAAGGTCAGATTAGTATCCTCCTGTTTACAGTTTACATTCTAGTGAAAGATACAGGAAATGAATACACACCTAAGTCCAAGTTATAGTTTTAGGAAATGACATAAAAAATCAAAGCAGGATGTAGAAATAAAAAGTGAGAGGAAGAAGGAGGTTAATAGCTGGGGAGAAGATGTCACCTTTCTGAGATGATAACAAAGTATAGATGACAAAAGAATAACAAAGAAAACAGCCAAATAGAGATTTGGGGAAAGATATTTCTGATGGAAAAGATAATAAAAGAAGGCCTGTGGACAGAAATGACCTAGTGTGTTCAAGGGTAGCAAGGCCAGGGAGGCTGAAGAGAAGAGTAGGGGAACAAAAGGTAGGAGACAGAGCCAGAGACCTGGGCAGGGGTCATAGTAAGTAGAGCCTTGTAAACCAGAAAATTTGAAGTTTACTCAGTGATAGAAAGCCACGAGAAAGTTAGAGATATGATCTGATTTATGTTTCCAAAAGATTACTTTGGATTCTGTGTAGAATGTAGGTAGTAAATCAGGTGAAATCCTAGAGACTACTTTGTTAATAGATCTTTTAAATAATTTGGAAAAGAGATGATGATGGTTTGGACTTCTAGCAGTGTAAGTAATTAGAAGTCAAATTTGAAAGCTTATGCTTAAGCTTACAGACAGTGAGCAACCAGCTTACCAATGGCTTAACAGCCAGCCTGCATGTACACTCTGCAGGAATAAGAAAGCAAGGATAAATGCTGTGGTTTTGGTATCACCCACTGATAAAAGGAATATTGAAGGAGCAGGATTTTGAGCTAGGAAATCCATTTTGACTATGTTAAGTTTTATACACCAAATTAATATTTAAATGAAGATGTTTAGAAGCAGAAACACCAAGTTATGAACTCAGGGTACACATTTTAGGATTAGCAGTGTGTAAAATGAAAGCAAATCCACAGGAATGTGTGTAATCAACTCAACAGAAAGAAGAAAAGATCTTTGAATGAACAAATAGACTTTAGGAATTGGTGGAATGGTTATTAATTAGACTAAATAGGATACATTAAGAAGAAAGAAATTTGGTAGAGATTTTTGTTTGAGAATCTACAAAGAAAAGTTTTCCTGAAAGAAGGAATGGATTTTGTATAAAGTGGTCCTTAATTTCCAGTATGATTGTGGTTAAAATTGATCATTGGGGTTGACCAGGGAAGGTTTTGGTTAACATCAGCAATAGTAATTTCTTAGTATTATTAAAACACTTAGTCAAAATTAGTATTTTACTGTGGTGACAAAGGACAGATAGATATGAATGTGGTAACAACTAGATATGCTCAGGAAATCAAAGAGGTTTTGGTTTGTTTTAAAATTGGAAACATTTTTCCTATTTGAGTTTGAAACACATTTTGAAACACAAGGACTTCCCTGGTGGCTCAGTGGTAAAGAACCTGCCTGCCAATGCAGGAGACACTGGTTAAATTCCTGGATCAGGAAGAATCCTTTGAGAAGGGAATGCTATCCCACTCCAGAATTCTTGCCTGGGAAATCTCATGGATAGAGGAGCTTGAGGGGCTACAGTTCATGAGGTCACAAAAGAGTTGGACATGACAGCGATTAAACAGCAATACATGGGAAATCAGGATATTGAATACAGATAGATTGATAGATTTGTCAATGGACATAATAGGTCGATTTTTATTTCTCCTGTTTTCTCAGTGAAAGAAGAAATCAGTCATCAGCATTGCGAGAGTACAGAGAGGTGTGATGCGAAGTATATAGTATAGTTTTTTGAAAAATAATGAGTAGTGTGACTATAGAAATGTGAATTTCTACAGAAATCAATCTGGATGGTTAAGGAGTAGAATCTGTAAAATAGTGACAGTGACAATTGTATCAGATTTGAGAAGTATCCAAACAAACATGATAATAATCCTTAAAAAAACTAATTTTTAAAGAACTGATTTTCTTCCAAATAAATCCAAGAGAGTCAACGAACATGCTCAGTCATGTCCGACTCTTTGTGACCCCATGGACCATATAACCCACCAGGCTCCTCTGTCATGGGATTTTTCAGGCAAGAATACTGGAATGGATTGCCATTTCTTCCTCCAGGGGATCTTCCTGGCCCAGAGATCAAACCCACATCTCCTGCATCTTCTGCATTGCAGGCAGATTCTTTACCCATTGAGTCATCAGGGAATCCCAATAAATCCGGAGTGTGAAGTAAATAATCTAGCGCAGTCCCTCCCATCCCAAATGTTCAGAATACTATTTTTTATTTGATGAAGTAGGTTTTCATTAAAAAAGATGTTACATAAGTTTGAGTTTCTCTGACTTAACAAAACTGAAACAGAGTTTCACTGATGGTTAGTTTTATTTTATATTTTTATATTGCAGGACATATCAGAGCCTTTAATAAGCCACTGGACACTGTGAATCTCCAAGAGGGTGAATGTGAATGTTCCTTTTTTTGTGAAAGGAGAGGATCCCCAAAGAATCTGATTATTTTTCTTTCTCCAGTGCACAATCACCCTGGTAAATGTCTATTGGTCCATTTGGGGGAACGCTATGAAAAAGAGTCAAGTATAAATTTTAGTGTAATTTTGAGAATACAGTTTGGGGAGATCTGATACTTCTGAATTTCAAATATTTTAACCCACTCACTTTTCATTTTATTTCTACTCCATGACTGCTTTACATAATAACTTCCACCCTCCTTTGTTTTGCTTAGATAAATAAAGTAACTGTTATGAGATTTATTTTGTGAGATATGACAGTCAACATATCCCTTTTCCTATGGTAATCTGGCAATAACCTGTTGTTTTATTGATTGTAACATTATATGTAACTGTGGAAGAAGTAGAAACAGCTTGTCTATTTGAATATGATCTTAGATTTCAAAGAATACTTTCCTCTGAAGATTACCTTTTAAGTAAACACAATAAAAAAGCAAAACAACCAAAATTTCAAGTTGTTTCAAGGTGATGCTAATGACAAGGAACTTGAGTAAAATGTGCCACATTGTTCATGGCAGCTGAAAAGATACTGTGTGAAACTGGGAATGCTATTTTCATAAGTCAGAGGCAGGAAGTGATAGAAAAAATCTAATTTCATCATTTTGTGAGAAACAAAAATGCTCCTGTGCTTTCATAAGATTTTTCTCCTATTTTAGTCCATACATTGAGGTTTCTGAAAATTTCATTTGTTAATAACTTAATCAGCAATTCAGCATAGTTGGGTCTGCAACCTAATGCTATTGTTGAAATCAGCTTCAGGAATGAAGGCAGCCCAATTTGCTGAGTGATCCCATCTCTACCAAGTGGCTTGTGAAATCGAGAAGCATCACCTGGGCTTCCCCTTGTTAACTGGAAGTATATCACAAGGCTCAGATTGATGTCTAGGGCCCTTGAGTTCTCTGCTTACTGCCCACACAATGGCTGTAATCACATTCTGAGCATAGGGAGTTTAGTTTTATCTAAGTGCTCCAAATCCACAGTCTCAAAAAGGGACAGGACAGGACAGAAGTGCCTTTTATTGAAAGATGCTGAAAGCATTTACATCCATGAGAAAAGCTGTGGTTTCCCAAGGATACTCAGAAATGACTAATTGTGTCCGGTGCCAGGTGCATAAAGGAAATCATTTGGTTTGGCTTTCACAGTTCTTAAGGAAAAAAAGGTACATTGTATACAAAGAATCAGCACACTGCTTTTCAAGATGTATTTATTGTTTCTGGGGATGATACCTGCTTTCTTTCTATTTATTATTCCAGTTCAATTTCCGTATATTCTTTTTTCTCTTTTATTTCCATATTGAATTGTGATCAGAAGAGCAAATGGAATTGCATTTTTGCAGAATCCTCTGTTGATTCATATATAAATTTCAGAAAATGTAGAAACCGTCAGGAGATTAGCATTTCTTTCTCGAGATGTTCTTGGTTTGATATCCTTCACACTGAGTGAGATTAATGGCATCAATAGATGGGGCACGTGAGCATGCATATTTTAGCCCAGCAGTTCTTTTGTGAATGTAACTATCATAGATATTCACAACGTTGTTTGTGTTATTCTTTTCGGTTCTAATTTTTATTCTCTGGCTATATCCTTTTTTTTTTTTTTTAACCTCAGAAGTGGTGTTATGCAATTATCACTTTTACTGTTGTGTGTGCCAGATTTAAGAGGTTCTTTTTGTTCAACTACTGAAGATTGACCATCACTTCACTTATGGATCTTTTCCAAATATTCCTCAATTGCCATAATTTGATAACATGAGACACCTTCCTCGCGGAGAAGGCAATGGCACCCACTCCAGTACTCTTGCCTGTACAATCCCATGGATAGAGGAGCCTGGTAGGCTGCGGTCCATGGGGTCGCTAAGAGTTGGACACAGCTGAGTGTCTTCACTTTCACTTTTCACTTTCATGCATTGGAGAAGGAAATGGCAATCCACTCCAGTGTTCTTGCCTGGAGAATCCCAAGAACAGGGGCGCCTGGTGGGCTGCCGTCTATGGGGTTGCACAGAGTCAGTCACAACTGAAGTGACTTAAAAGCAGCAGCAGCAGACACCTTCCTAGAAAGCTTTTTTTTTTTTTTAAGCAACTTCATTTTGTCAGGTTTATTTCATTTTGCTTTGATCTATGGGTTGGTGTTTTATTTTCTAGTATAAAATAGTTGCAAAATGAGCTTAAATGAGCAGACCTACAGAAAATCTGCTTCCCAGGTGGTCCAAGTGGTAGAGAATCCACCTGCAATGCAGGAGATGCAGGCAGGAGAGTAGGTTTGATCGCTGGGTCAGGAAGATCCCCCTGGAGGAGGAAATGGCAATCCACTCCAGTATTCCTGCCTGGGAAATCCCATGGACAGAGGAGCCTGGTGGGCTACAGTACATGGGGTCACAAAGAGTGGGCCATGACTAAGCGACTTAAGCACACACACAGAAAATCTGTCCATAAACTCAGTCTGATATTTAGTTTATGAAACATTATTTGGGTTAATTTCTCTGTTATTAATTTTTAATAGACTTTTTATAACTTTATGTATTTCATGTTGGACTGCGTTGGGTCTTTGTTACTGCTCGGGCTTTTCTCTAGTTGTGGTAAGCGGACTTCTCATTGTGGTGGTTTCTCTTGCGGAGCACAGGCTTTAGGGCAAGCGGGCTTCAGGAGTTGCAGCATGTGGGCTCAGCAGTTGTGGCTCTCAGGCTCTACAACACATGCTCGATAGTTGTGGCCCATGGGCTTAGCTGCTCCGCTATGTGTGGGATCTTCCCAGATCAGGGACTGAACTGGTATCCCCTGCATTGGCAGGTGGATTCTTTACCACTGACCCACCAAGGAAGGAAGCCCTGTTATTATTTTAGTCCTGGATGTACCACCAAATATTTAAGAAACTTTTTAGCTAAGATTCAATCAGAGAAACAGAATCTGTAATTAATATAAATGAAAAGGTTTAATTTACCTGGTTGTGAGGAATTAGTTTACATGTTTGTGAGGGCTGCCTAGGCAAGTCCAGAATCTTTAGGGTAGGCTATCAGGAAGGGGTGAGCGGAACTCTCAGGCAGAGTTACAAATACAGTGCCTGTTTGTGTGCTAAGTTGCTTCAGTCAGGTAGCCCTGCAGCGTCCTCTGTTCATGAAATTCTCCAGGCAAGAATAAGGGAGTGGGTTGCCATGACCTCCTCCAGGGACAAACACAAGACTCAAAATCTCTTCTAGAAAACCTCAGTTCTGTTCTAAGGGTTTTCAACTGATTAATTCAGGTCCACCCATATTATCTAAAATAATCTCCTTTGCTTAAAATCAACTGATTATAAATGTTAACCACACCTACAAATATCTTCACAGCAACATCTTGACTAGTTACAATAGCTTAGGCAAATTAAAACATAAAACTGACGACTAAATTCTCTTTAAAGTATATTTACGCTCCAAATAAAAACAATAACAATGTTCTATTTTTCCAGGTAACATGATACAGCTCTCTTCAAAAATGCACTAACCATTTCCCTGGAGGAGGATGCACAGTCAAAGTATAATGTTTATTCCCCTCTTTGATATCCTGTATCTTAAATACTATGATGTAAAGTTAACTATTACTAATACATCTTATGTTAGATGATAAAAAGAATGGGAAGAAAAAGAAAAAAAAATTCTTAATGTATCTATCAATTTATCTACAAGCATATCCATAACAAAATAAGGAATAATTGATTAAAGATATTACAGTCCTCATTTATGCACCTCGTCATAGGTTTAATAATATTTAAAACCACATTTCTATTATCATTCCAGCACCTCAGCTTGCCATGCTTCTTTGCCTGTTGAAGTGACCTAAATATTAATTTCTAAAGTATCTGGGCCATGAGCAGTCCTACCTTAATTGGCTTATTGTAATTCTCTATTAATTTAATCAATGGCAGGCAATACTAGGAAATAAGTTAGTGATCTCCTATATTCCAGCCATATTCTTTCTTATCTCCATTGTATGAAAGTGAAAAAAAGTGAAAGTATCAGTCCCTTAGTAGTGTCTCTTTGCAGCCCCATGAACTGTAATCCTCCAGGCTCCTCTGTCCACGGGATTTTCTAGGCAAGAATACTGGAGTGGGTAGCCATTCTCTTCTCTGGGAGATCTTCCCAGCCCAGGGATTTAATTCTGGTCTCTTGCACTGCAGGCAGATTATTTACTGTTTGAGCCACCAGGAAAGCCCCACCTCTGTTGAATAGTGAAAATTAAAAATTGTGCAAAACAATTTCACCTTGATGTTCAGGATCATTCACCATATTCAGCATAAAACTTCTTTCTTTGCCTTTTGATTCAGAGATATGAGGAGACCAAGATGGACAGTAACATTTAATTTCTAGTTCAATGGTGTCATTCTTGTGCCTCCTGGTGGAAGCATTTCTCTCTTTGGTTTAAGACAGCTAAACCAGCAGTGCATGAAGTCACAGGGGCAGAAAGTAAAAATTTTGCTAGTAGCAGTAGTGAGTGGTGCTACTCATTTCCACACCTTGAGTCTTAGACATGAATACTGGCTGCAGAAAAAAAAAGCAGCATTATATATTGATCATTAATTTAGAGCATATACAGCCTCATAGAGGAGATTGCCATGACCTTATAAGGTATTACCACCTGTCTGACACTGTAACTGAGTCTTCAAAAGGCCGTAGTTCCGTTTTGTCAAGTCAGTTGATACTGGGTGATGGGGAACATGGTACAGCTGGCACATTCAATGAATATGAACCCATTGCTAAACTTAATTTGCTGTTTAAGAAGTGATAATTACATCACTGATCAGTAACAATGCTATTTGGAATACTACTGTGGTGAATAAGCATTTGATGTCAGTCCACAAATATTTTCAATAGAAGCATTGTGTGCAAGACAGGTAAATCCATCTTCAGAATAAGTGTCACAAACACAGTGCTGCCCCCTCCATGAGAGAAATGGTTCAATGTAATCAGTCAGCCAAAAGGTAACTGAGAACTTTGGGAAATGGGACCATGTTAGGGAACTACTATTGGTCCATACTTCTGGCACTGGGCACCCAGAGGTAGCTACAGCCAGTTCTTTTTGGTGAATTGAAGTCTGTGTTGCTGAACCCATGAATTACTGCCATCCCTGCCACCATCGCCACTTTGTTCATGAATTCACTGAGTAATAGCAGGAGTTGCTGAAGAGGCTAACTGGTATCCATTGATATGTCATCCTATCCACTTGATTATTAAAATCATCCTCTACAGAGATCACATTTTTATGAGCAATCACATGAACAAAAATACGTTCACAGTCTTTGCTCTTTCAGCAAGTCCATCCAAATATCTCTTCCCAGCCCCTTACTGTCACCAATTCTCCCGTTACATTCCTTTGTAGTCTTTGACCATTTAGCAAGATCTTTGGCCACTGCCCATAAGTCAGTATATACTTGTACCTCTGGCACTTGTTCCTTCCAAGCAAAATGCACAACAAGTGCACTACTGGAAGTTCTGCCAACTGGGAAGACTTCCCTTCACCACTGTCCTTCAGCAATGTCTCAGGAAGGGCCTGAAGTCCTGTAGCTGCCCACCTTCAGATGGTGCCAGCATGCCATGCAGGAGCCTCTGTAAAACATTCCTGAGTTTTCTCTTGCTCAATCAACTAATTATAGGAAACTACCCAGGCCATAGGTTTGGGCTAAGAAAGAGAGGTAATGAAGCAGGAGTGGGATACATGGATTGTACTCCCTCTTGTAACTTGCTTGTGTCTTTAGAGTTTGTCCAGTATTATGGATGTCACTTTTACTTGAAACTAAAGTGCTGCTAAGAATGCCCAGCTTCCTAGCTTGATGGCTTAGATGTTCGTGATGGGCAGCTCAGGTTGCATTGTAACTTGGTGACTAAACCATAAGCACAGTCTCTAAGGCCCAACAGCAGGCCAAGAACTGTTTCTCAAAAGGAGAGTAGTGACCTGTAGAGAGTGACAGCAGTATTCTTCAAAACCCTAAGATATTCTTTGTGATCCATCTGTAGGTACCTGTCAAAGGCTCATTCAGCATCTCCATCTGCCACTCACACCCTTGCCATCTGCTGGATCATACGACCCAAGTGGCAGGTCCATGGAAGCTTGCCAGTCATAGAGTCTTCCTTTCTTCTGAACTCTGAAGTAGAAGTGATTCAGGCCACTTGGTCATGGCGGGCATAATGTACTTAAAGGAGGAATATGTTGCCTCCTAAATCCAAAGAAGCACACTAAGCACTGACTCTTTCTTGGTTGGGCCACATGCAGCAATGTATCTTTTGCCTTAGAAAGGATATCTAACATGCTCACAACACCCAACTTATAAAAATTTAACAAAGGTTGAAGGGTCCTGTGTTTATTTCCTACCGATTACATACAAAGTGATTTATTGGGGGGAATTGATTTCTGTGGTTGTGAAAGCAAGCCCAGAATCCACAGAGTAGGCCATCAGGAAAGGCAAGATGAAATTCTCAGAATGAGTGGAGGCCACTGTTCTGTTCTTTCAATTGATTGGATAAGAGCCAGTCATATTATCTAGGATAATCTCCTTTACTTAAAGTCAACTGATTATGAACTTTAATAAAATCTAGAAAAATATCTTCACAACCGCATGTAGATTAGTGTTTAACTGAATACTGGAAAACTCTGGCTTATTCAAGTTGACACACACAGCTGATAGTCAGTGTAAACTTTGCACAATAACTTAGGTATCTCTGTAAATTTTTTCCCTAATTTATAAGATAAGGCACTGTGTGTGTGATCTTTAAACCTTACCTAGCTCTGTATCACTTCAGAACTTACACACGACATGTAATAGCATAAAGAGCAAGTGTAATCACCAACCATCTGAGGTCACTTTTATAAGTCCGGTTTATCCTACATTTTCATCTCTTTTTTTCAGGCTAAATTTAATTCCCATCCTGGTCTCACCATATTTACAGTTTATTATTTATAAAATGTTTATTTTGATATACCAATGAATATGTATTACATAAAAACACTAGGAGGAGAAAGAATTTAAGCTTGTCAAGAATAGTGACATAAAATTCTAGACAGTTTTCCAGTAGAAAAAAACATACTGGAAAACTGGGTTATTGGAAGTAAGAGGAAAAAAAGCAGAGTGGCAGTTATAAGTATAGTCAAAAAATAAAAGAAAATTATAAAAGGAGACAAAACACATGTTTTAGTTGTTTTACATTTCTTATATTGATAGGAGATTCTTTTTAAGCTTGTGGGAATGTTGCTATAATTGCAAATTGGATCTTTTGCACATAATTGGACATAAAATAGCACAGAAGTGAAGGGCATTGCTGTTAACCCAGAGGTTAGCTATATCCTATGCTAGTAGTGTGAGATTCGGTATGTCAAATTAATATGGAGTCATAAAACAAGAGACTTTTCTCCAAATTATGTTTCTTAGTCACCTGTGGTATAAATATAAATGATTTCTTCTTAACACTGTTTTTTGACGCAAGAAGAAATGGGACTCTCAGTGAAAGTCAGTGTACCTTAATCTAACCCAAATTACCCCCAAAGGGCTAAACATTTCCACTTGTCAATAGTAAATCTTTTTGATGTCACCTAAAATAGCTGTATTCTTGGAAAATAAGAAGAGAAAAGAGTTTCCTTTGAGTTTTGTGTTGAAGGCAGATTTGCTCTGTTAAGCCTAGCAAATGCTATTCCTATCTTTCGTAATAATTTTCTCCCCATGAGATGATACAACGTGCAGTTCTCTACATTTTGTAAAAAGAACTGACTCTCAGAAATACCAATCTAGATTTTAGCTGAAAGTATACCAGAAAGGGTGTTTATAAGACAGAGTAGTGAAAAAATTAAAATTAGGTCATTACTACTCAATATCAAAGCATGAATATGGCTTTAAAAATGTAGAAAAATATTTCTTTAAATGTTTATAGAAATCACATGATCTATATGGGACTTAAATATGACATAAAATTTTGCTGTTTAATTTTTGATAGGTTAAATTTATTCTTCTTTTTAAGTGATGAAAAGTACTAAGGAATGTCCTATATCATTTTATTCCCATAATAGTTATTACCTAAGCAAATAGACTTCCCTGTTGGCTCAGACAGTGAAGAATCTGCCTGCAATGTAGGAGACCTGGGTTCAATCCCTGGGTTGGGAAAATCCCCTGGAGTAGGAAATGCCAACCCACTCCAGTATTTTGGCCTGGAGAATTCCATGGGCAGAAGAGCCTGGTGGGCTACAGTCCATGTAGTTGCAAAGCATCAGACATGACTGAACGACTAACACTTTCATTTAGCTTTTCAAGCAAATGAAACAAAATAATCCTCTTCATGTATCTTACTCCTGAAGATTTTTTAAAACAGTAGTTTTAAAGCATGGTCATTTTATTTTTTTTTTTCCCTCCAAAGAACATTGGCAGTCTCAAGAGACATGTTTGGTTGTCACAACTGTGGTGAAATTGGGCAAAAATTACTGTTGACATTTAGTGGGTAGAGGCTATGGAAGGCATATACACAGGGCACAAGAAAGTCCCTACCAACAAAGAATTATCCACCCAAAATATCAGTATTTCTGGGATAATTTCTTTAAATGGCTGAAACAAAGATGCTGCTGCTGCTAAGTCGCATCCATCATGTCCAACTCTGTGTGACCCCATAGATGGCAGGCCACTAGGTTCCTCTGTCTCTTGGATTCTCCAGGCAAGAATACTGAAGTGGGTTGCCATTTCCTTCTCCAATGTATGCATGCATGCTAAGTCGCTTCCGACTCTGTGCAACCCTATTGACAGAAGCCCACCAGCCTCTTCTGCCCACGGGATTCTCCAGGCAAGAATACTGTAGTGGGTTGCCATTTCCTTCTCCTGATAATTGATATAAATTCCAATATCTGAGAATTACTAACTAACTATTAATGACAGAATGCTGTATTTAGTTTTGCCTTGTAAGGTCTAAATGGCAGTCACATGCATTATAAAAATTTCCTCCAAAAATATTCTGCTGTTATTTTTAATTTATTTTTATTTTACCATTTAATTTATTTTCCTTTCTGATCTACTAAAAAGTATTTCACAAGCCATTGCTTCCTAAGCAGATATTGCTGTGAAACTAAAGCATCTCTACACATCCTCCCTTTGCTTACATATTAGGATCAGGAATGTTAGCTTGGATGAATAAATATTTTTTGCAAAAGCATATGGAAAGATAAGTTTACTAATGATGGCCACATTAACAAAGGTCTTGATTGTCAATCTAAGGAGCCTGAGTTTTGTTTTTATTTTTGTTTTTCAAACAAACAAAATATTTAGAAAATTTTTGATGTAGAGAGGTACCATGAGCAAAGAAATTTTCTAAAATAACTAACCTGTTTGTAGTATGTCAAATGGAGTTTGCATGGGGGAGGGGGTCAGGATCAAACTTAGCATTAGAGAATGAATTTTAAAAGTCGTAGCAACTCTGGAGATAAATATGGAAAATCAAGACATTAAATTTTAACACCCTGGAGAAAATATAGATCAACCTAGGAAAAAACTCTAATGATAGAATACTGATATATACTATACTTGAGAAGTAGGAGGAAAGACAGAATAGAATTGACCCAAGTGGCTAAGAAAGGTACAGAAAAAAGAAAATGCAGTGTTGAATCAGTAACTAAATCTAAAATCTTACTATATTAAATATTGCATGTCCTCAGTTCAGTTCAGTCACTCAGTCATGTTCGATTCTTTGTGACCCCATGGACTGCAGCACACCAGGCTTCTCTGTCCAACACCAACTCCTGGAGCTTGCTCAGACTCATGTCCATCAAGTAGGTGATGCCATTCAACCATCTCATCCTCTGTCATCCCCTTCTCCTTTTGCCTTCAATCTTTCCCAGCATCAGGTGATTCGTATTTATTTTGTTTAGAATTATTGTTTCCATACTGATAAGCAAGATTGGTTCAAGATTTGCATTGCGTATAAACTATCTCTTTATATAATACTAAGATAAAATGGACTTGGAAGTTTTATAACTTTACTTCTGCTTTGGAAATTCTTGGAAGCAAAAAAATAATTTTGTGCTTAATTTTACTTCAGTTTTTATACAAAATCTTTGTTCAGATACCTTTGTGGGTTAAAAGACTTTGTGGGAGGGCTTGGGCATTTTAGCTTTCTTTTTTTTTTTTTCTATTTTACATGTATTGGTAAATTTAGCCTTTCTATGATAATTTTATGTATATTTGCACAATTCATTTATTTCTTCAAAACTCTATTCCATCTAGATTTCAAAATTAATAAGTATGTAATTGAACATAATATCCTTCA
The DNA here is from genome assembly GCF_042477335.2 of Ovis canadensis. NCBI lineage: Eukaryota > Metazoa > Chordata > Mammalia > Artiodactyla > Bovidae > Ovis > Ovis canadensis. Next base: position 32,113,067 of record NC_091261.1, on the reverse strand, counting down.
AACTAAGTCAGACTAATGAGAATTAACATATTGGAGTTCATTGGCATGCATATTACACTCTGTCAATTCCTTTGTTAACACAAGTACTATAAATATAAAACATAAGAGTTCCATTAATATAGCTATTTTCTTTGTAATTCTTGTTATGGTCCTATTGTCAAAAGAACATATTTGGTGATCTTATTTTTATGTATCTGTCTCTTTTTTTTCCCCTTTTGCTTTAATATTCTTGCTTGACACTAAGTAGAGCATTTTGACCCAAGTAAAATTCTCTTCAGCTCAGAGAAATTGCCCTTGTTTCTTTGATGGCCCTTTTTTCTTGTTTACATGTTAAATTTTTCTAAAATTTCTATTAAATACTTTCTCAATTTATCTTATGACTTAGATCTTTTATGTTTGTTCAGTGGAACAAAGAACAGCAAGAACCTGCCTGAGATTGCCAGTGCATCCCAGAGAGGGCTCCTTTCTGTCTGCAGGATTTGCCTAACTATAGTCTTTTAACCTCAAACTGACTAGGGTCAGTAGGGCATAGATTGATAGAGTGAGAATAGCATTCAGTTGAGAAATTAAAACATTAATGTAATCCTGATAGAAGAATTTAGGAAATTTTCTACTCTACCCAGCATATCTAGAATCTATTTTTCTACCTCTGTCTCCTGTGAAGAGATGGAGCTGCCTGAGATCTTTCCTGATATTTTTTATCACCAAAATATCTTGTTAGGCACTTATATGGCAGATACCAATGTGCAGAGGCAATGGCACCTAACAGTTTGGAGTAAAATCATATGTGTCTTCTGAGTACAAGTAAACCCTGGGTAGTTCTTTACCCACTTTACTCACTCCAGTAAGTACTCTGTAACTTGCTGGGAGTTTATGTTGTTTTAGGTCTGCTTTTCATTTATTTTTGGTGTTCTTAAGGGAAAATCAATCAATAACCACCTCAAATAGCTTACCTCTCTCCTCTTTTATATATTTGCTCTATTTTTTCAATCTGTTCTGCTTTAAAACTTGTAAATTTGCTTAACATTTTTATTATTTTGACATGATTATTTATTTCTAGTGATTGTATGGGTTAATCTATATTTTCATTTTTTTTTTCAAGTGTCTCTGATTATATTGGTGGGGAGGATAATATACAAATTCAAAACTCACTTTTTGACATGAAGTCTTTTTTTTTTAATTTTTACTTTATTTTACTTTACAATACTGTATTGGTTTTGCCATACATTGACATGAATCCACCATGGGTATATACAAGCTCCCAATCCTGAATCCCCCTCCCACCTCGCACCCCATATCATCTCTCTGGATCATCCCCATGCACCAGCCCCAAGCATCCTGTATCCTATATCAAACATAGACTGGCACTTCGTTTCTTACATGATAGTATACATGTTTCAATGTCATTCTCCCAAATCATCCTACCCTCTCCCTCTCCCTCAGAGTCCAAAAGTCCGTTCTATACATCTGTGTCTCTTTTGCTGTCTCGCATACAGGGTCATCATTACCATCTTTCTAAATTCTGTATACTGTATTGGTGTTTTTCTTTCTGGCTTATTTCACTCTGTATAATTGGCTCCAGTTTCATCCATCTCATTAGAACTGATTCAAATGTATTCTTTTTAATGGCTGAGTAATACTCCATTGTGTATATGTACCACAGCTTTCTTATCCATTCATCTGCTGATGGACATCTAGGTTGTCTTAATCATTTATCTCCAATAACCTTTTAATGTACATTAAAATGTTATACATTCAGATACTTTTTAAACTATCTAGACTGTTAATTAAGATCCCTAATAAACTGAATATTTTAACAGTTATCTGATGGTATATATAAATGACCTAATATTCTAATGCCTATAAAGCCTTGTTTTCTAATATTTGGCATTAAATCAACTGGCTCATAGTGCTGTGCCTTTAACTTGATTATTGACTGGGAAAATATTCTCACAATTAAGTCAGAGACTCAATGTTGGTCTTTCAAGATTCAGGATACAACTCACAAGAAGGAATATATTCTCTTAGACCAGCAGATTTTCCATGAGGACATCATCCAGAAATCTTCACAGCAGTCTGAAATTTTATTTTAGTACCTAAAAATATCACTTTTGAAAATTAGTAAAACTTTGGGGTTTTATTTTTTGCTTTTGTAAAACATCTGCTAGTAAATGAAATTAACAGAAGTCACATACCAGTTAATTCATCCTGAGTTGTAGCTACAGCTTTGCTAGTTAATAAATGATGGCTTTGGGGAGGTAACTCAATCTGTCAAAGCTTCAGCTTCTTATACAATGTAGTGAAATGTAGTGATGTACTTCTTGCATAAGATAACTAAGAAGCTCAAAGGAAAAAAAATTACATAAACCAGGTTTAAATATGTCAAAACATTGTGCAAAAGTTTATACGACTATATAAAATGACTATATAGTTTAAAGTTTATATGACTATAAAATTAATATATTTTTAGCTGACTAAATATCTGATCCTGATCTACTCTTGCATTGCAGTGTGCCTAACAACAAGAGGGTCTGAAGCAATAACAATGTAGATACTTAAAAGAATGAGACATATTACCTGGTGCCTGAGAGGTGGAATCAGACATAGGTTCCCACATTAATAATTCCAAGCCCATGAACATGGACAAACACTTTCATTTCCACTGTCAATAAGCACATTCTGATATGTGCATGCCCAGACAGTAACTGTGCTATGTACAAGCTCCTCACATTTCTTTATGTTATAGGAGAGCAAAGAGAATGACATCAAGGTACTTGTATCTTGGAACTTACCTTTCTGTCAATACTAGCAGATGCCAGTTGGGAGAGTATGGACAAAATATTGAGAGGTGCTTGTCTGCTTAGCTCTAAAAAGACTAATTCTTCTCCCAAAACCATCTGCCATGTAATCAAATTCTCTGGTCATCACACACAGACAAACTCAGTCAAATCAAAGTACAGATGGTCGTTTATTACAAAACAACACAGGAGGCTCAGAATAGATGATACATTTGGTCATTTTTGCACATAAAGTCTCTGATTAAGTATGAAAAATGTGAACATTTGTTTATCTTGGAAAAACTGCTATTACTTGTCAGGCATGACCAATTAGTTATTTCTAAACTGTTATTCATATAATTAAGAAAAACAGCCATCTGTAAAGTCAGAAGTTTGTATCTCTTTTTTGATCCACATGTAAATGTAATTTCCATAATCTGATTTACTTAAAAGAGAATTACCAGGCACAATACCAGACAGATGATAGAAACGGATGTATTTTATAATTTCTTTCTCTGTTTGTTCTTTCACTTATGGGAGAATATATAGCTACTGTGGCTGGAATAAGGAAAACCAAAAGAGCCTTACAAGAAAGCTTATCAGTATACTTATTTTTTCAAATATAAGACATGAGTGCTAGAAAGAAAAGTGAAATATTGATAATTACATAAGAGAGTTTATGTCATTTTTATCACATTTAAGTATCATAGTTAAGACAGGAAAAAAATGCAACATGATCAAGTCTTTAAAGATAACGACACTGGAATTCAATTTTAATGTGCATCTATATATAGATGCACATTAAAAAGTAGGTACATGTATGTGCTTTATCTTAATAAATATTACTTTGTGATATGTTTAACATAACCTTTTTACTTAGCTAGTTACTAAATATTTACAAAACACTTATTTATATTTCACTTGTATCAGTCAGCATTCTTTATCTCAAGCAAAACTCCTACATTATAGGATTCAATATCAAACTGTGAGCAAATGAACTGGCCACATAAAATGAAATTGTTGTTGCTTTTTCAAAAATTTTCCAGTAGTATTCAACATTTCTCTGAATTCCCAGAGTGGCAACGGAGGATGTCACAAAAAAGAATTATCCATCACTTACTAATTCCAGTTGTCCCCTATACCTACTCTTCTCACTATTTAATCATATTCCTAGCTGTCTTTTCTTTGTTCACATAGGATTTTTTTAATGCTAAATATTTTAAAAGACCATAAACTCTATTTTAATTGAAATTATTAATGTATAAAGCAAAAATATACTATATCTCTCATAAGCAATTACTCTTAAATTACTTACTATTAGAATCTGAAGGTGCCAGTAAAAGATAAAATTTCAGAGGAGGTTGTCAGCAGAATAAATTGCTTATTTAATGACTTTATAATACTTTTAATTAGAAAAAAGGAAAATTCAAGAACCAGGGAATATGCCATTTATATTATATGTGTAAGTAACAAATATTTGTGCTATGTATGAATAATCAATAGGGAATATTTCACATTTTAAACTTGTAAAATATAATCCAGAATATTTAATCAAGTTCCTGTCTGCATTTAATGCCATATAGTATATTGGAAGTCTGGCTATTAAACAGAAGCACTTATTAAAATTTAAAGTGGTCTCTTTTTTTTTTTTTAAGAGCTCTTGTTTTTTTATTCTTAATACTATTTAAATTTCTGAGGTGATGACACATGGCCTTCTGAGTCCTTAAATACACAGTTGTTTAGTCACTAAGTGGTATCTGACTCTTTTTGGACCCCATGGACTGTAGTTCACTAGGCTCCTCTGTCCATGGGGATTTCCTAGGCAAGAATACCATTTCCTTTTCATGTTTCTTACCCTTGAAAAAGAAAGTATTTAATAATGGGAATATTGGTGTTCCAGAAAAGACTGAATTCTCATGTTCAGGATAGAAACAGATGCTATGGAAACTAGACTTACTTTTTGCAACACTTGTCAAATGCCTTCCAGAGCAGAATTCAAGGCCATGAGGCCACAATCCATGTTCTTCCTATCTGAGTCAGTGTTGAAATAAGGAAGAAAAAAAAAAAAACAAAAACCTGTTAACTGCAATTAAATCATATGCAAAAGTTGCAAAATGAGTATTTCTCACGATAGTTATTGTAAAAGAAAATTTTAATGAGATGAAAGAAATAAGTGTTTGAATAAATTAAACATAAAGAGCTGGTGTTTTTTATGGTTAGTATTAGCACTAGTAGGGCTTCCCTGGTGGCTCAGTGATAAAGAATCTGCCTGCCAAAGCAGGAGACACAGGTTTGATCCTTGGGTCTGAAAGATCTGCTGGAGAAGGATATGGCAACCCACTCCAATATTCTTGCCTCAGAAATCCCATGGACAGAAGAACCTGGAGGGCTGCAGTTCATGGGGTTTCAAAGAGTCAGACGCAACCGATATTCATGCACATTAGTTTTATAATAGTATTTTAGGTATTGAAAGAAAATTGAAACATTAAAAAATCAGTTTCCATGGTTGTCTTCTAGATCCACTTTCAATCTTAAAAGGCCTTTTCTCTATTAGAATCTATTGAGGGTACCAAGGAGCTTTTCCTTATGTGGTTAATATTTACTAAACTAGAAATTAAAACCAATAAATTTAAAACCATTTATTTATTAATCCATTGAAAGCTACAAGAATAAACCTCTTGGAAACTGATGAAAAAAATAACTATAAAGCCCTAGAGAATTAAAAGGATGAGAAAAGTTATATGGTTGCATATTTTTGCTAATCTTCTTTGATGTCTGACCTAAGAGAAATCAGCTGAATTCTCATCTCTACTTTTACATTCAAATCATTGTCATATCACATATAATGTGGCATCTGGAAATGGATAGTTGTAAGAGAACGAGAGTGAAAAAAGGCAAATAATATTATATTATAAAGAAATGAATAGTTTAGACCTCACTAAGACACAAAAGTGTTTCAAAATCCAATAGAACGAGGAGAGAGGGAAAGATGGCAGAGGAGTAGGACGGGAAGACCACTTTCTCCCTCACAAATTCCTCAAAAGAACATTTCAACGCCAAGCAAACTCCACAAAACAACTTCTGTAGGCTGGCAGAGGACATCAGGCAACCAGAAAAGCAGACCATTGTCTTCAAAAACAGGTAGGAAAAAATATAAAAGACGAGAAAGGAGACAAAGGAGGTGGGGAGGGAGCTCCGTCCCTGGAAGGGAAGCCCGTCCCGGGAAGGGAATTTGAAGAAGAGAGGTTTCCAAACACCAGGAAACACTCTCCCTGCCGAGTCTGTGGCGAGCCTTGGAAACACAGAGGGCAACATAACAGGAAGGAAAAATAGATAAATAATTAAAACCAACAGATTACAAGCCCACCAGTAACTCCCCCAGCGGAAAAGCAGCACAGACGCCTGCATCCGCCATTGGGAAGTGGGGGCAGGGCAGGGACGCGCGGGAGGCGCGGGCTGCAGAGCTTTGTAAGAATCGGGCAGGAACGCCCCACGCGCAACCAGAACGATCTAACTTGGGCTAGCAAACCAGACTGTGGGATAGCTACCACGCGAAAAGCTCGAACATAAGACACCGCCAGGACCGAGCACAGAACAAAGGACGGAACGGAATAAGCCGGCTGCAGACTATCCCCAGCTGGGGACAGGCAGCCAGAGCCATAAGGACTGGAAAGGGGCAATTGCAGACCCGGAGAGACTTTACTTACCTAACTGCAAGCAGGCTCCTTTGCTAAGACTTCTGGGGGTGCTGGACAGTCACGGTCTGCCTCACGGGGTGCGCCAGCGGTCCACCCGGAGAGCTGAGCAGCAGCGGCAGAAAAGGTGACAAGCCGCGGCGATCGAGCTCGCCAAACTCCTGAGCTATTCGGACCTGGGAAGGGCACAAAGCGCAGTCCCAGCCGAATCTGTGCCTCTGAGGGCTGCCTGAGCACCGAACCTGAGCGGCTTGGACCGGGGAAGTGCACGCAGCCTAGGGCCGGCCCCAGACGGTTCCCGGCTGAACATCGTAGAGCTGGAGCGGTTTGTGCGCTGCGAGAAAGGACAGGTTAAGCGGGGCTGAGATACTGTGTGCACACGACAGTGCTATTTGTTTGCAGCATCCCCCCTCCCCCCAGCGCGACTGAACTAGTGAGCCTAAAAAACCAGCAAACAGAAGAAGTTAAACAGAGGGAACCACCTTGGAAGTGAGCCCACATGGCTCATAACATCAGAGAAGGGCTAGATGTATTTTTGACTATTTTTAAAATCATTCCTTTTTTTTTTTGGTTTTTGGTTTTTTGGGTTTTTTTTTTCTTTTTTTTTATAACTTTTTTTTGATTGTTAAGTCTTCTATTTCTCCTCTAATTTTTATTTCTATAACCTATTATTACTATTTTTAAAAAAAAAGACCTTTTTTTTTTTTAAGGCAAACACCATATATAGTCTTTGGATGGCTGTTGGTGGTTTGTTTTTGTTTGTTTGCTTGTTTGTTTGTTTTTTAATTCTTTTTTTTCTTTCTTCCTTTTTCCTTCTGCTTTTCTTAAATATTGTATCTTTGAAAATCCAACCTCTACTCTAGATTTTTAACCTTTGCTCTTAGGTTTTTGTTGTCAATTTTGTACATTTAAAAACCCAAACTTCACTACCCTAGTTTACCTGAGAGCGAGATTACTGGCTTGACCACTCTCTCCTCCTCTGGACTCTCCTTTTTCTCCACCAGGTGGCCTCTGTCTCTTTTCTCTCCCATCTCTTCTCTGTCCAACTCTGTGAATCTCTGTGTGTTCCAGACGGTGGAGAACACCTAAGGAACTGGTTACTGGCAGGATTTGTCTCTCTCCTACTCATTCCTCTCTCTTATCCTCCTGGTCACCTCTGTCTACTTCCTCCCTTTCCTCTTCCCCGTATAACTCTGTAAATACCTCTGAGCGGTCCAGACTATAGAGCGCACATAAGGAAGTGACTACTGGCTAGCTTGCTCTCACCGCATCTCATTCCAGTTACCTCTAACTACCCCCTCCATCTTCTCTTCTCCTTGTAACTCAGTGAACCTCTCTGAGTGTCCCTCAATGTGGAGAAACTTTTCATCTTTAACCTAGATGTTTTATCATCGGTGCTGTATAGATGGAGAAGTCTAGAGGCTACTGTAAAAATAAAACTGAAAACCAGAAGCAGGAGGCTTAAATCCAAAGCCTGAAAACATTAGAGAACTCTTGAATTCAGGGAACATTAAGCAATAGGAGCTCATCAAATGCCTTCATACCTACACCGAAACCAAGCTCCACCCAAGGGCCAACAAGTTCCAAAACAAGACATACCACGCAAATTCTCCAGCAACACAGGAACACTCCCCTGAGCTTCAATATACAGGCAGCTCAAAATTATGCCAAAACCTTTCATGTCTCATAACCCATTACGGGTCACTTCACTGCACTCCAGAGAGAAGAAACCCAGCTCCACCCACCAAAACCCCAACACAAGCCTCCCTAACCAGGAAACCTTGACAAGCCACTAATAGAACCCCACCCAAAGTGAGGAAGCTCCATAATAAAGAGAACTCCACAAATTACCAGAATATAAAAAGGCCACCCCAAACGCAGCAATATAACCAAGATGAAGAGACAGAGGAATACTCAGCAGGTAAAGGAACAGGAGAGTTGCCCACCAAACCAAACAAAAGAGGAAGAAGTAGGGAATCTACCGGAGAAGGAATTCCGAATATTGATAGTGAAAATGATCCAAAATCTTGAAATCAAAATGGAATCACAGATAAATAGCCTAGAGACAAGGATTGAGAAGATGCAAGAAAGGTTTAACAAGGACCTAGAAGAAATAAAAAAGAGTCAAAATACAATGAATAATGCAATAAATGAGATCAGAAACACTCTGGAGGCAACAAATAGTAGAATAACGGAGGCAGAAGATAGGATTAGTGAAATGGAAGATAGAATGGTAGAAATAAATGAATCAGAGAGGAAACAAGAAAAACGAATTAAAAGAAATGAGGACAATCTCAGAGACCTCCAGGACAATATGAAACGCTCCAACATTCGAATTATAGGAGTCCCAGAAGAAGAAGACAGAAAGAAAGATCATGAGAAAATCCTTGAGGAGATAATAGTTGAAAACTTCCCTAAAATGGGGAAGGAAATAATCACCCAAGTCCAAGAAACACAGAGAGTTCCAAATAGGATAAACCCAAGGCGAAACACCCCAAGACATATATTAATCAAATTAACAAAGATCAAACACAAAGAACAAATATTAAAAGCAGCAAGGGAAAAACAACAAATAACACACAAGGGGATTCCCATAAGGATAACAGCTGATCTTTCAATAGAAACTCTTCAGGCCAGGAGGGAATGGCAAGACATACTTAAAGTGATGAAAGACAATAACCTACAGCCCAGATTACTGTACCCAGCAAGGATCTCATTCAAATACGAAGGAGAAATCAAAAGCTTTACAGACAAGCAAAAGCTGAGAGAATTCAGCATCACCAGACCAGCTCTCCAACAAATTCTAAAGGATATTCTCTAGACAGGAAACATGAAAAGGGTGTATAAACCCGAACCCAAAACAATAAAGTAAATTGTAACAGGATCATACTTACCAATAATTACCTTAAACGTAAATGGGTTGAACGCCCCAACCAAAAGACACAGACTGGCTGAATGGATACAAAAACAAGACCCCTCTATATGCTGCTTACAAGAGACCCACCTCAAAACAAGCGACACATACAGACTGAAAGTGAAGGGCTGGAAAAAGATATACCATGCAAATAGAGACCAAAATAAAGCAGGAGTGGCAATACTCATATCCGATAAAATAGACTTTAAAACAAAGGCTGTGAAAAGAGACAAAGAAGGCCAGTACATAATGATCAAAGGAACAATCCAAGAAGAAGATATAACAATTATAAATATATATGCACCCAATATAGGAGCACCATAATATGTAAGACAAATGCTAACAAGTATGAAAGGGGAAATCAACAATAACACAATAATAGTGGGAGACTTTAATACCCCACTCACACCTATGGACAGATCAACTAAACAGAAAATTAACAAAGAAACGCAAACTTTAAATGAAACATTAGATCAGTTAGACCTAATTGATATCTATAGGACATTTCACCCCAAAACAATGAATTTCACCTTTTTTTCAAGTGCTCATGGAACCTTCTCCAGGATAGATCACATCCTGGGCCATAAATCTAAACTTGATAAATTCAAAAAAATCAAAATCATTCCAAGCATCTTTTCTGACCATAATGCATTAAGATTAGATCTCAATTACAGGAGAAAAACTATTAAAAATTCCAACATATGGAGGTTGAACAACACACTTCTGAATAACCAACAAATCACAGAAGAAATCAAAAAAGAAATTAAAATATGCATAGAAACGAATGAAAATGAAAACACAACAACCCAAAACCTGTGGGACACTATAAAAGCAGTGCTAAGAGGAAAGTTCATAGCAATACAGGCATTCCTCAAGAAACAAGAAAAAAGTCAAATAAATAACCTAACTCTACAACTAAAGCAACTAGAAAAGGAAGAGTTGGAGAACCCCAGAGTTAGTAGAAGGAAAGAAATCTTAAAAATTAGGGCAGAAATAAATGCAAAAGAAACAAAAGAGACCATAGCAAAAATCAACAAAGCCAAAAGCTGGTTCTTTGAAAGGATAAATAAAATTGACAAACCATTAGCCAGACTCATCAAGAAGCAAAGAGAGAAAACTCAAATCAATAAAATTAGAAATGAAAATGGAGAGATCACAACAGACAACACAGAAATACAAAGGATCATAAGAGACTACTATCAGCAGTTGTATGCCAATAAAATGGACAACGTGGAAGAAATGGACAAATTCTTAGAAAAGTACAATTTTCCAAAACTGAACCAGGAAGAAATAGAAAATCTTAACAGACCCATCACAAGCACGGAAATTGAAACTGTAATCAGAAATCTTCCAGCAAACAAAAGCCCAGGTCCAGACGGCTTCACAGCTGAATTCTACCAAAAATTTAGAGAAGAGCTAACACCTATCCTACTCAAACTCTTCCAGAAAATTGCAGAGGAAGGTAAACTTCCAAACTCATTCTATGAGGCCACCATCACCCTAATACCAAAACCTGACAAAGATGTCACAAAAAAAGAAAACGACAGGCCAATATCACTGATGAACATAGATGCAAAAATCCTTAACAAAATTCTAGCAATCAGAATCCAACAACACATTAAAAAGATCATACACCATGACCAAGTGGGCTTTATCCCAGGGATGCAAGGATTCTTCAATATCCGCAAATCAATCAATGTAATTCACCACATTAACAAATTGAAAAATAAAAACCATATGATTATCTCAATAGATGCAGAGAAGGCCTTTGACAAAATTCAACATCCATTTATGATAAAAACTCTCCAGAAAGCAGGAATAGAAGGAACATACCTCAACATAATAAAAGCTACATATGACAAACCCACAGCAAACATTATCCTCAATGGTGAAAAATTGAAAGCATTTCCCCTAAAGTCAGGAACAAGACAAGGGTGTCCACTTTCACCACTACTATTCAACATAGTTCTGGAAGTTTTGGCCACAGCAATCAGAGCAGAAAAAGAAATAAAAGGAATCCAAATTGGAAAAGAAGAAGTAAAACTCTCACTGTTTGCAGATGACATGATCCTCTACATGGAAAACCCTAAAGACTCCACCAGAAAATTACTAGAGCTAATCAATGAATATAGTAAAGTTGCAGGATATAAAATCAACACACAGAAATCCCTTGCATTCCTATACACAAATAATGAGAAAGTAGAAAAAGAAATTAAGGAAACAATTCCATTCACCATTGCAACGAAAAGAATAAAATACTTAGGAATATATCTACCTAAAGAAACTAAAGACCTATATATAGAAAACTATAAAACACTGATGAAAGAAATCAAAGAGGACACTAATAGATGGAGAAATATACCATGTTCATGGATTGGAAGAATCAATATAGTGAAAATGAGTATACTACCCAAAGCAATCTACAAATTCAATGCAATCCCTATCAAGCTACCAGCCACATTTTTCACAGAACTAGAACAAATAATTTCAAGATTTGTATGGAAATACAAAAAACCTCGAATAGCCAAAGCAATCTTGAGAAAGAAGAATGGAACTGGAGGAATCAACTTGCCTGACTTCAGGCTCTACTACAAAGCCACAGTCATCAAGACAGTATGGTACTGGCACAAAGACAGACATATAGATCAATGGAACAAAATAGAAAGCACAGAGATAAATCCACACACATATGGACACCTTATCTTTGACAAAGGAGGCAAGAATATACAATGGAGTAAAGACAATCTCTTTAACAAGTGGTGCTGGGAAAACTGGTCAACCACTTGTAAAAGAATGAAACGATCACTTTCTAACACCCCACACAAAAATAAACTCAAAATGGATTAAAGATCTAAATGTAAGATCAGAAACTATAAAACTCCTAGAGGAGAACATAGGCAAAACACTCTCAGACATAAATCACAGCAGGATCCTCTATGATCCACCTCCTAGAATTCTGGAAATAAAAGCAAAAATAAACAAATGGGATCTAATTAAAATTAAAAGCTTCTGCACAACAAAGGAAACTATAAGCAAGGTGAAAAGACAGCCTTCTGAATGGGAGAAAATAATAGCAAATGAAGCAACTGACAGACAGCTAATCTCAAAAATATACAAGCAACTTATGTAGCTCAATTCCAGAAAAATAAATGACCCAATCAAAAAATGGGCCAAAGAACTAAATAGACACTTCTCCAAAGAAGACATACGGATGGCTAACAAACACATGAAAAGATGCTCAACATCACTCATTATCAGAGAAATGCAAATCAAACCACAATGAGGTACCACTTCACACCAGTCAGAATGGCTGCGATCCAAAAATCTGTAAGCAATAAATGCTGGAGAGGGTGTGGAGAAAAGGGAACCCTCCTACACTGTTGGTGGGAATGCAAACTAGTACAGCCACTATGGAGAACAGTGTGGAGATTCCTTAAAAAATTGCAAATAGAACTACCGTATGACTCAGCAATCCCACTTCTGGGCATACACACCGAGGAAACCAGAATTGAAAGAGACACATGTACCCCAATGTTCATCGCAGCACTGTTTATAATAGCCAGGACATGGAAACAACCTAGATGTCCATCAGCAGATGAATGGACAAGAAAGCTGTGGTACATATACACAATGGAGTATTACTCAGCCGTTAAAAAGAATTCATTTGAATCAGTTCTGATGAGATGGATGAAACTGGAGCCAATTATACAGAGTGAAGTAAGCCAGAAAGAAAAACACCAATACAGTATACTAACACATATATATGGAATTTAGGAAGATGGCAATGACGACCCTGTATGCAAGACAGGAAAAAGACACAGATGTGTATAACGGACTTTTGGACTCAGAGGGAGAGGGAGAAGATGGGATGATTTGGGAGAATGGCACTCTAACATGTATACTATCATGTAAGAATTGAATCGCCAGTCTATGTCTGACGCAGGATACAGCATGCTTGGGGCTGGTGCATGGGGATGACCCAGAGAGATGTTATGGGGAGGGAGGTGGGAGGGGGGTTCATGTTTGGGAACACATGTAAGAATTAAAGATTTTAAAATTTAAAAAATAAAAAACTATTCAAAATCCAATAGAACATCAGAAAACACTGTGAGAACTACTATTATAAAGCATGAAAGTGAAAGTGAAGTCGCTCAGTCGTCTCCGACTCTTTGCAACCCATGGACTCTAGCCCACCAGGCTCCTCCGTCCATGGGATTCTCCAGGCAAGAATATTGGAGTGGGTTGCCATTTCCTTCTCCAGGGGATCTTCCCAACCCAGGGACTGAACCCAGGTCTCTCACATTGCAGGCAGATGCTTTAACCTCTGCACCACCAGGGAAGCCCCCATTAGAAAGCATGAGTAACACACAAATGGCTTCAAACCTATGGAAAGCACTTGAAAACCCAGTTCAATCTGCATATTACATGTGGTATGTTTGTACCTAATGTTCAAGTATGAGATGAAAAGTATAGTCATGAGTGGACTATATCTGTTATATCCATTAGATATATAACCATGTATAACTGCTTACACAAAGATTTAACACTGAAATATTCTAAGGTGAACAATGATGAAAAATACAGTGAATGTTTTAATTAATGGTATGACTTTTATTTCAACTAGGATGATATTTAACTGAATATAAGATTTACCTAAATTATAAAACAAAGCATTGTTTTTTGGCTTTGCAAATTAATACAGTAGTTTAAATGACATCATCTAGATTATAAAACAAACTCTCTAGTTAACTGCCTTACCATAACACATGAATCCCTGTCTTTGTAATGCCATGCAATATTGGTGCACTTTATAGTTATTCCTTGGCAAAACATTAAAGATGAGTTTGTAAAACTGTCAGATGTAATAAGCTATGATAAAGCAGCAACACAGAGCATTTAGAGACGTACACCTCATGGTGTTAAATTTCAGTGAATCAGAGGCGCTACATATAATGCTGACTCACATTATTTTCACTGCCTGCTAGCCTGCCAAAAAACAAAAGAAATTTGTCATCAGGCTTTAAAAGCGATGGATTAAATTTTCAGCGAGGAATGCAACTGGAAAATAGCATGCATTATTAAATGATTTGCATGGAAATCCCATAGGATAATCCTTATATTAAAATTGCATGATAATGCCACACTCATCAGGTCAGAGCAATGGTGTTTCATAGAGTAAATTATTAGTGAATAAAGTTGTGAACAGATGAAAAACAGATGAAAGACAAACATGGATTTGCTGACTAGATCTAGAACAGGTTGATTAGAAAGTGAGAAATGGAAAATAGTGTCAAGGAAAAATATGAAGCAGCACCAGATTTGTGATAGCATCTGGAAGAGAGTAAATGTACTAAACTAAGGAAGACTGAGAGCTAGTCTAGCCAGCCAAGGCAAGCAAAAGCTTCCCAGATGGAAGGTCCGCTTAATAAATGAGAGCTTGTTCTCTATCTAATCAAAACTCACAGTTGGCACCAGTTAATTTTTAGATACTAAATTTCTTTTTCATGTTATCCACTCTTGGAACATCACAGGTCAATATTGCAAAATATCAAAATAATAAGTGAATTTTTCCTATGTAAAAACAGATTTGACTGATCAATGCACTCATTCCATTTATATTTCAAAAGTTTTAGAATAGACAATTAAAGTGACTGAATTGATTATCTTTAAAAGATGCAGTTTCAATCTCTGGGTCTGGAAGATTCTCTGGAGAAAGGAATGGCAACCCACTCCATTATTCTTGCCTGAAGAATCTCATGGACAGAAGAGCTTGGCGGGCTACAGTCCATAGGGTGGCAAAGAGTCAGACATGTCTTAGCAACTGAACAAGTATCTGACTGCATCTATTTCTACATTTAATCACAGTATGAGTCAGACTTGGATGTTCCAAAAAATATGTGATTATAAAGGGACCTAATTTCAGATAAGCTTACTGACAATAGAATTTCCTTATGACTTCTTACCAAAATTCCAGTCAACACTTTTCCTTTGTTACATTTGCATTGAGGAAGGGAGAAATTAGGTTATCTGCTGCACTCTGTTAGGAATGAGGGCAAAAGAACAATTAAAAGCTGCAGAACTCTGTGTACATAACAACTCTGCCCAAACTTTTCCCCTGAGACACTTGACCAAACTCTAGCACAGCTTCTGGCAGCAGAAGGCTAGGTCTTTAGAATGACACTGCAGCCCAACCCCTCACCCCACTCTCAACCCCACATCCCACTTCCCATCATTAAAATGCCTGCCTGAGAAAGCCCAACGTTGCCAGGAAAATATTTTACTATTTGTTCTAGCCAACTCTTATGACCTCCCTTTCTTAGACTGTTTACCAAGAAGGACTTGAAAATTTGAATATGTGCCTCTTGTAACAGAAGCATCTCTCTCCAGGGTCTGGGAACTATTACTCTGACATGAAATCATTAAGAAGAAAGTCTCAGCCTCCCAGTCTCTGTGGGAAGATAAAATTCTGACTTGGATACCTGCCAGCCTGCAAACCTAAGTGGCCTATCACATTTACACTGACCACCCTTTGAACATTTTCACCTCTCTAATTCCACTGAGCCCCAAGCTTCCCCTCCCTCCTTCTTCCTTAAAGTTCCCAGTCACCTTTGCAGAATTGAAATGGAGCTCAGCTCTTTCTCTTACTGTCAGGACTTACTGGATAAAATCTGTTTTTCACCCTTTAAACAAATACCCCACTGTGTTTATCCTTGACAGTATCACGGGCCATGTGTCAGCATAGGTAGAAACAGATAGATAGATAGATGATAGATAGATAGATAGATAGATAGATAGATAGATAGAAAGGAGGAAGGAGAAAGCATCTCTGAATCACTTAGGAAAGAAATGAAACCTAGTGTCCATTTCCTCTCTATCACATGAAGACAGACTTTGGTGTTGAAAGTGAAAGTGAAAGTCGCTCATGCATGTCCTACTCTTTGCAACCCCATGGATTGTAGCCTGCCAGGCTCCTCTGTCCATGGAATTCTCTAGGCCAGAATACTGGAGTGGGTAGCTTTTCCCTTCTCCTGGGGATCTTCCCAACCTATGGATCAAACCCAGGTGTCCTGCATTACAGGTGAATTCTTCACCGTCTGAACCACCAGGGAAGCCTAAACTCAGCATTAAAATCAGTCAAATATCCAGGAGGTGTCTGTGTCATTTGCTGTCTCTCAGATCTTCTCATCACCTAACTAACCTGGGACCTGCACCAACCCTCTTTCTTTTAATTTCAAAATCACAATGAAGTATGATGTGGGAGCATTCCATTATCTTGACGTAAGCCTTGCAGCAGCGCACAGTTGCCATTCCTGCTGACTTCCTGTTATGAGGTTGCAGAACTCCCTGTGTCAGAACAATAAGACCTCTTACTGATATGGATTTGCAAGTTGGAAACATTGATTTGTGGTCATATCTGAGATGTGAAAATTCATAATTGTCAGAGAAAAAGAGCATGATTGCTTGCTCTAAAATTACATTTGTTAAAAGATTTATGCCCTTGGGTGAAGTCTTACAGAGACATTTAAGTCCTGAAGGAAGACTGAAATCATCAAATTTCCCAAAATAATAGTGAAATAATAGAAGTAACTAGGCTGAAATATCCTCAAATTTTTATTTTGCACTACTCCATATAAGTGAGAAAGCATAAAGTGGTCACACAGAATAGGTTTTTACTTAATAAATATTCATATTAGCTAACAAGTTAACTAAAAGAAGTGAAAAATGAATTAAATAAAAATATTTCTCAATTTTCATGAGATAAACTAATTTACCCCTTATGGTAGTAACTGATAACATTAGCAAGATAATTTTTGTTACATTGCTTCATACACTTATTGGTTATTAGGCTAGTTATGCAACTGGATGCTACAAATATCAATATCTATAGAAAGCATAAATTTATTAACATTTAAGAATTTATTTTTTGATTATTACATATGACAAAATATCATGAGAAAATTCATTTGTGCAAAAAGGAAATACAAACATTAGAAATATGGTTACCTGGAGAATATCATATAGTGACATAAAAGACAAATATTAACATGGAGTGCATTTCTCAATGCCAGTTCCATTAGGAGAGCAACTGTTCCATTTCCGCTGCTGCTGCTAAATCGCTTCAGTCGTGTCCAACTCTGTGCGACCCCATAGACAGCAGCCCACCAGGCTTCCCCGTCCCTGGGATTCTCCAGGCAAGAACACTGGAGTGGGTTGCTGTTTCCTTCTCCAATGCAGGAAAGCATAGACACTGTCACTATTATGAATAGATACCTACGTACATAATGTTATTTCAGAAGCCCCCAAAAGACTCCTATCTACAATCTACAAAAAAACACCATAAATCTATTCACCCTGTTCATCAAAGCCTCATGTTCTAAAAATAATTTTTGGATAGAATTTTGGGCTCACTGAATGTAGTTATTTTGGTTAATAGTAAAAATTTAGACTGATCAGTCATTCATATCTTAATGTAAGTGAATTTATAAACTCCTTGTGAAGAGCAGATTTGCATTTAGATACTGTGAAGACTGAAAGTAATAATAGCCTTTATTGGTTTCAGGGTTCTTTGTTCTCCAATTTATGTGCTTTCCTTGGGTGAAACCTCTGGAAATTGTAAATGCTAATCTCCTAAATCATGAGTGGATATGACCTTCAAAGGAGATTGAGTTTTCCCTTCACAAAGTAATCTTGTCTGTCACATTCATAATATTCTGTTGAAGTTGTAAATTATGTTGATTAATATTTTAAGGACACCTGCAAAGAAGAAAGGCGTATATGTGAGAGGGGGAAAACTGTGGGAGATATATTTATATTAACATTTATAGATATGTGTTTTCCCATAATGAAAAACTATAAAACAAAACAAAACAAAAACAAACAAACAAAAAAAAATGCAGGAGACAGGGAGAGAGAAAGGAAAACTAGAATACTTCATACCATGAAATATTGACTTAAGCAATTGTTTTCCATGAAACTGATGGGGGAGTAGCATGAATAATCATTTTCCATGCCTGTCTTATGTCCTTATCTCAACCCTTTTCAAATGGCATATTGGGAATGCAGTCTACTGCATGGAGGCCAATTGAGGGCATGTCAGGATGATGCTAAAGTTCTTATGCCTAGAGAAGATTGGTAATAGTGAAGGTCTCTCATCCTTCCAGTTTAAAATGCTCAAGTCCTTCCCTAAAAAGCACACCATGTCTCAATATTTAAAATAAATATTAGTTTACCATTTCAGTAAACTATGATGTAGTAAACTATGAAAATGATGTTCTTTCACTGATTTATATTTGGGGCATTGCAAAATGCACAATTTTTTTTGCATATGATTTTGAAAAATATGGCCACCAGCACAGAATCCAAATAGCTTTAATTAGAAATAGAGCAATCATATTTCTTGCACCTATCATAATGATAGATTTTTAAATATTTCTGAATCATAAACCTAGTAATTTGAGATACCTACTTTTTTCAAATGCATCACTTCTTACGAAAGGAGAATATACTACTTATTATGTTATATATACATCTAATAAGGTATACTAAAGGTAATTTGCTATTTTAGAATTAATTGATTTATAACTGTTTTGTCTTTGGCTCTGGCAAGCATCAATAACGTATATGATCTGTTATTTATTGTGTTGTTTGCCTCCATGTTTTTTCCACAGTATCAAACATTTAATAGTATATTTACTTACATGTTGATTATTTATATCCTACAACAAGGACATGAGCTATATGAGAGCAATGTATGTTTCATTATACGTTCCCATCATTTGAGACAAAGGCTATCTGTAACATTGACAGAGATCACAAATAAGGTAGTTACCATAGACTTTTAGGAATCAGCACACTTGATAGGAGCAAAAGTGTAACATTAGTATGATGATGGTACCTAGCTCAGTTTTCATGAAAATTAAGTGATATTCACATATGACTCATATATTAGCTTTTCTAAGCCAACTGTTTCCACTGATGGCTATAGGTCTGAGCATATCATATAACTTAGTAGACAACAAATCTGGGTATACTTTTCTGCAATGCCTGTAGTTCTAGAGACTAGAAGTCCAAGACTGGGGTACCAGCATGACTGAGTTCTGCTGAGAGCTGCTCCCTGGCTTTTAGACAGCTACCTTCTAGCTGTGGCACACAGCTGTACCCTCACATGGAGGAGAGAGCAAAAGGAATCAAGCTGTTCTATGTCTCTTCTTTGATAGGATACTATCTATAGTATACTATTAGATAAGGATACTAACATTTAAGTCCTGAAGGAAGATTGGGATTCTCCAGGCAAGATACCCTTCTCCAGGGGATCTTCCTGACCCAGGGATTGAACCAAGGTCTCCGGCATTGCAAGCAGGTTCTTGACCATTTGAACTACTTGAGAAGCCCTGCGGAAGTGCGTGTGTGCACATTTAGTCGTATCCAGCTCTTTACAACCAGTTGTAGCCCACCAGCCTCCTCTGTCCATGGGATTTCTCAGGCAAGACTATTGGAGTGGGTTGCCTTTTCCTACTCCAGGGGACCTTCCAGACGCAGGGATAGAACCCTGGTCTCCTGTATCGTCTCCTGCATTGACAAGTGGATTCTTCACCACTGTGCCACCTGGGAAGTCCAAGATGGGGGAGGAGGGATGGAGAAACTGTTGGGTATAAGATAGGCTCAAGGATGTATTATACAACATGGAGAATATTTGTACTAATTGTGAAAGGAAAGTAAGCTTTTGTAAAAATTAAAAAAAAATTATTTTAAATAAACAAATTAAACTGTGCATAAACAACCACTTCTAACAAGGATGTGTGGGTCACAGATTCATGGTAACCTAAGTTTCTCTCCTCCTATCTGATACGCTGAGAGAAAATTTCCAGTTGAACTGGTTGTATTCATTACACATATAGCCTACTCACTGCAGAGACTACATCTTCATACTGTCACACTCAAGAAGCTTGAAGTAATTAAAAATAAATTCCATTTTTTAATTTGAATACCTCACAAACACTGGGTCAGTTTAGCTGCTCAGCTGTGCCTGACTCACTGACCCCATGGACTGCAGCAAGTCAGGCTTCCCTGCCCATCATCAACTCCTGGGTCTTGCTCAAATTCATGTCCATCCAGCCAGTGATTCCATCCAACCATCTTATCCTGTGTTCCCCTTCTCCTGCCTTCAATCTTTCCCAGCATCAGGGTATTTTCCAATGAGTCAGTTCTTCGCATCAGGTGGCCAAAGTATGGGAGCTTCAGCTTCAGCATCAGTCCTTCCAACGAATATTCAAGACTGATTTCCTTTAGGATTGACTGGTTTAATCTCCTTGCAGTCCAAGGGGCTTTCAAGTGTCTTCTTCAACACCACAGTTCAAAAGCATCAATTCTTTGGCGCTTAGCTTTCTTTCTAGTCCAGCTCTCACATCCATACATGACTACTGGAAAAACCATAGCTTTGACGAGATGGACCTTTGTTGGCCAAGTAATGTCTCTGCTTTTTAATATGCTGTCTAGGTTGGTCCTAGCTTTTCTTCCAAAGAGCAAGCATTTGTTTTTTTTAATTTCACAAACACTAACCAGGACCTAAATGCACGTCCACAGCAACCACTTTCCTCTTCCGTTCACTTCTTCTTCAGTTTGCGTCAGTTCACGGGATTTCTAATTACAGTCCAAGAAATAGAAATATAGGTTCCACATGGTTGGTTTTATTCTTTATCTTTTTTCCCTGATATCAGAACACTTTCTTAAGTCAGTTTACTTAGATATTTCTCCCCAAAGAAAAAAAAAAAATCATTCCGGGAGAAACAGAGCTGCTCTTGTTACACACAGATTTCTAAGATGGTCTGAAACACAGTTTTTCCCAGAGCCCTCTTGGGCACACATCTCCCAATTATCAATTAAACAGTACTCTAGCTATCTTCCAGGAGGAATTCTGCAGTTACCAAATCAGTGGACCTAACAGGAGCAAGATTAGTGGGCCTGACCAATCACAAAAAGTCTTTAAATCCAATTCGAGGGCCAAGGCACCCTTTTTGGCTGGAGGTGAAGGCGACTTTGTCGCAAGTGATGAGGGCAGAATATGGCACCTGGGAGCGACTTCAGAAGACGGTCACTCAGAAAGGAAACGGTGACCTCAGGTCTACAACTGCAAGAAAACCCTGAGCTTTTCTTGGAACTTACATGCTTTAGAATTTAACTTGGAAGCGGACTTTGGAGCCTCCAGGTAAGAACTCAGCCCGACCCCATGCCTTGGCATCAGCTTTGTGTTTTCCTGAGCAGGTATCCCAACCATATGGTGCCAGACTTTTAGGACCTAAGAAAATGGTGAGATAAGAATTTTTGTTATTTTAAGCTGTTAAATTTTCTACTACTGTTACCAAGCAGTAGAAAAATTATACACCTCTAAATGTTCCATCTAATGCCCTTTTCCATATGAACAATATGTTTTCAAGTAACAGTCACATAAATTTTAAAGAATGTGTGCTGGTTTAGCAAAAATTTTTGTACCCTTGAACACTACTTTAGTTACATATTTACACTATATATTTGTCAGAACTACCAATCTCTTCATGTGCACTTTTAAAGGTTATTATAAATATTGCATTGCTTTTAGCCATTTTCCGTTGTAACTCTTGGAAGAGAAACCAAAATAGTTCTAAGTTTTCACATTTTTCAATGTAATTAAAATTACTTGATGGCTGGTAAGAATGCCAGTTATGATCTTCTTTGATAAATTTTCAGGAGTATTTTTCAGGTGACTCTTTTTGGTCAGAAACTAAAATGTATTTATGTCTGTGTCTTTTAATTCTTTTACTTTGTAAATTCTGAACAGAAAAAATATTTAGTAAAAAACTTCACACTTACTATGAAGTCTGTATTTCTTGCGTTTAGCTGCTAATGTCATCAAAAATTCTGCATGTGTTGTAGATAGAATTTTATTTGGTGGTATTCAGTTTTATGACTATTTAGCTATTTATTTTTTCCAGATATAATCTTAGATATTATTTCATCATGAATGCCACATAGAAAGTTGCAGACTTTTATTATGGAAGGCACACAAAAGATAGTTTCCAAATTTCATTGGAAAAAACCTCCAAAGACAGTTATGATTTGAGAGATGCTATCATATTTTGTATCTATGTATTCAGAGTATTTTTGAGCTCCCATTTGAAATTGGAATGTTCAAATTGATGTTTGAAAGTAATAGTCTGGGTGGTTAATAGTTCTGATAATAACACAAGATTTTGAAAGGTAATCCTAGATATTTTAGATTCAGTAGATGGATCTTAATATTCTTTAAAAAAGAATAAAAGCTTCCTAATACCAAAACATAGGCTGACATCAAACTTTTCAACATTTTACAAACTATGAAATTTTTAAAAAGGGTTCTGTGCAGTTTCAAAGGTGTAAAGTGTCCAGTTACCTGTGAAAATTGAGATTATATTTGCTGTTTTCTATCATTGTGTATCATCTTTATTAACTGATGATATAATGTGGGTAACCATGAATAGATAGAAATGAGTATGTTACAGTTTCCTTTATAACTAAAACATGCAGCTAAATAAACATGATAAATAGAAGAGCAGAAAATACTGGAAAATACATAAAAGATTGTAAATATGAATGCCAATCACATATACTTAGCATGCAGCTTTTTAAATAAACTGGTATTTAACTCTGTGCAAGGTTGGTGTTAAAGCTTGGCTTCACCTTACTGTAATAAATGTAGGGGAGCCACTGAAAGGTCAAAGTTGAATCACTAAGCCCCAGCCCAACATTTTATCAGGATTATAGTTTGCTGCTGCTAAGTCGCTTTAGTAGTGTCCGACTCTGTGCGACCCCAGAGATGGCAGCCTACCAGGCTCCTCCAGATTATGGTTTACTGCTTATTAAAAGCAGTTCATTCAACAATTTCAAGTGATGGTTTGGAGTTTTGTTAGTGCTATTAATATTACTGTGAAGCAGCTGCTTGATTTAATTCGAAAACACTTGTTCTTTTCATTTACAAGCACGATTAGCACCTACTCTCTTGCCAATAAGTTAGTCACTGTACCTATTCTTAAATGAAAACAGCTAGCTACTGATTGTAATTAGAGCAGATAACCTATCACACCTGTCTAGGACCTCTCATTCCAGTGTTTCCCCCAACCTTAGAAATACAAGGAACTGATGCATCTTTGATATCAAAGTTCCTGTGTAAATATTATGCATTTTCAGTAAACCTCTGAAGTAATGTACCAAATAACTTAGTTGTATATATTGAAGGGAGTTCCACTGTGTGCCAGAGTGTAGAGAGGTGATATAATTTATTGGACATTTGCTACAGAATTGGTTTTGTAAATACATGAGGCACAATGTTATTCGTATGGCTGCCTTAAAACCCATGAGAACACAACTTTTATTTAATAGTGTACTTAAATATTCTTAAGAATCAAAGCAAAATAGCTATTTTCATTTTTTTTAGTATCAAGTTAGTAGATTTAAGTTTGTGAAATTTCTCACTAGTTGTCTTGCTAACCCTCTCTCCTCTGCTCACAACTCTCCACTCACACACATCTGACAAAAATTTAACCTGAGGTGTGTACCAAGAATATGATCACATTTAGAAGAAATTTTCTAAGTTCACTGTAGTATATTACCAGATTGTTCTCAGTCTGTCTAGAATCTACTAGCTAGGCTGGCCAATATGATTTAGATTAGATATCTACATATAGGAATCCCTGGAGTGATTCTTTAAAGATAATAATAAATGAAGATGACAAAGGTTTTGCTGAGAATCCCGGCTCTGTAATAAGTGCAAAGAGACATAATTCAAATAGATATTCAGCTGTCTAAACTACTTCTACAACTGAAATATAAATAATTACAGTGAATTTTTGATTATAGTATATTTATCAATATTCAGTTTCTTCTCATCAAATACAGCCTATACCCAGGACCTGGCTTTAACCTGTCAGACCATGAAGTGAGAAGCAAATGGATTTGAGTCAATCTAAGTGGATACTGAGCTGGATTTGGTTTTTAGTATTACCTAGGTCACCTACAGTACGCTTGCCCTGATGGCTTAGTGGGTAAAGAGTCTGCCTGCATTGCAGGAGAACGGTGTTCAATCCCTGCCATGGGAAGAGTCCCTAGAGCAGGTGATGGCAACGCACTCCAGTACTCTTGCCTGGAGAATTGCATGGACAGAGGAGTCTGGTGGGCTATAGTCCATGGGGTCACAAAGAAACGGATACGACTGAGTGACTAATCCTTTCACTTTCAGGTCACCTTCAGGAGGCTTGTAATATTGTCCCAGGATCCTGGGTCTAGGACTGTTTCCTGCCCCAGCTGCAAAGATGGAGTTGTTTGGTTTCTTCCCTCGTCCTGTGAAGAGGTATCCAGGCTGGGCTAAGGCCATGTGCCTTTCTTGATACTGCAGCCAGTCACCCCCGTATGCGTGCCCTGCTGAGGCAGGCTCTCTGATTACCTGCTCTTCCCTCTGACTTCCTCCTGAATACCACAAAGCATCTGTAAAGACAGTCCTTTTGTGTGGGGTTCTCTGAGGTCCCATCATGTCACCCTGTTCCTCAGTTGGTCTTTAGCATTTTGTTTAAACTGATTTCTCTTCGCCCGCCTAGACAGTGGCTTTCAGCACTGTCTACCACGTTCTGTATAGGTCAACTGTCTCTACTTGCAAGGTTCTTCCTTCTTGGAATTCGGGAAGCTGTTTGTCCTGGCACCTGCAGAATTCTGATGATTTCAAGAAAAGTACTAATTTTATGTTACCCTGCTCTTTTTTGTTTCAAAATGGGGAGTTGTATTCTTTCCAATTTTCTGTATCCTAGACAGAAACTGCCTTATGTATTTTAATCTCCTGCCCCATCCTCTTGAAAGGCTTTTGAGCTAAATTACGATTTCATTTGGAATTCCTGCTAAAGTGACTCTAGGTCTGTTTATAAATCAATAAATTACTAAATAATCCATGTCAATTTTAATACTTATAACAATTTGACACTAGTTTTATTATCTAACAGAGAATTTTTTTAATATATGAGTTAATGTAATTAACTTTTATAGCATGTTATTTTGCATGGAAACATAAATCAGAAGAGTCACAAACATCAAATTCCATTCAGTTGAAGAACTAAAGGAGAAAATATTCTTACAGTCAACGTTGCAATTTTTACTTCGTAAGATTTTTACAAAACGTTTTCATTTGAAATGATATGGCTTAGCTGAAATACTGGATTTCTCTTCTGATGTGTTATAAAATGACCAAGTTTTTACAATGAAGGCTAGTATTTTGCACATTTGATGTAAAGAACCCACCATAGCGCTTCTGATATAGTATTTTCATTAAGCCTATTGCTGTTCTTTTTAGCAATAATTATGATTTATCATTTTTGTTTTCCATACTTGAGACTAATTCTTCTTTTTTGTTTTTTTTAAATTTTATTTTTAATTGGAGGATAATTACAATATTGTGATGGTTTCTGCTATTCATCACTATGAATCATCCATTGTTGTGTGTGTGTATATATATATGTTCCTCCCTCTAGAACCTCCCTTCCCATCCCACCTCTCTACATTGTCACACAGCACTGGCTTTGGGTTTCCTGAGTCATACAGCCAATTCCCACTGGCTATCTATTTTACATATGTTAATGTATATGTTGCAATACTACTCTCTCAAATCATCCCACCCTCTACTTCTCCCACTGTGTCCAAAAGTTTCTTCTCTAAGTCTGTGTCTCCGTTGCTGCTCTGCAAATAGGATCATCTGTACAATTTTTCTAGATTCCATATGTGTATATATATATACATTGATATATGATATTTGTCTTTCTCTTTCTTACTTCACTCTGTAAAATAAAGCCTTTTGCTCTTATCAACGACTTTACTTGCTGAATCAATTTAAAACTATTAGATGACCTCATGCTACCTAATGGTCCTTGTTTCTCACAGTTGTTCTCTCCATATTCATTCAGTTCAGTTCAGTCTCTCAGTCGTGTCCGACTCTTTGCGACCCCATGAACTGCAGCACGCCAGGCCTCCCTGTCCATCACCAACTCCCGGAGTTCACTCAAACTCATGTCCATTGAGTCGGTGATGCCATCCAGCCATCTCACCCTCTGTCATCCCCTTCTCCTCCTGCCCCCAATCCCTCCCAGCATCAGAGTTTTTTTCCAATGAGTCAACTCTTCACGTGAGGTGGCCAAAATATTGGAGTTTCAGCTTTAGCATCAGTCCTTTCTATCTATATTCATTATTTTACTCAAAATATGTTTTTCCTAATACAAATACATTCTTATTATTTCTATTTTCTACCTTTGTTACATATACTACATTCTCTTGCCTCTCATTATTCTTTCCCTCTTATTTTTATAATATTTTCTTTCATGATTTTTCTAAACTATTAGCTGTTCTGTGAATCTTTCCCCAGTTATCCTATTCGACATATGTCCTTGCTCCCTTGCTAGAGTACCACCTCATTCTGTAGTTCATAGTTTTTAATGAGTGATCTAATTTAGCATATTCTCCAGTCATTGAGATGTTAGTCTCTTCTCCTGCAGAAGAATGTGACTTCTAGAGAGCAAGAAATGCGTAGTTTTCATTAAATATCATACTCTTCTAAAATATAACTGGTATAGTGCTCAGCACCATTTATTAGCAAATAATTAATTGATAATCATTGGTTAATTATGTAGTGAAATTATATAAATATTTAATTGTTTCATGAAAAAAATCTGTACCTGTATACATCATTCAGTTTCACTATAAAAATCAAAGTCAGTTCAGCAAAAAAGAAATCTAATTTTGAAGAGTATGCTTGTAAGATTCATATCATGTTCTAAATCATTACATGTTTATTATTTTCAATCACTTATTTAGAGACATCCATAGAACCATCATTTGTGAATAGGAAAAAAGTCATGATTACTGTCACTAGATATTTCCATTCTTTCAGCTCACTGAACTTTGTACATTAGAACTAAAATTTAAATATCAAATGCTCTAGAGACCAGTGGAAAGTTACAACAAAGCATTAAAATAATCTAAGGAAATTCAGTTTCTTTCAGTGAGTGATTATTTTTTGAATTGATTTAAGAAATTGCATTTAAGGCACACTTTGATATGTACTTGAATACTAAGTCAGAAATTTTCTACCAAATTTTGTTATAATTTTATTATACCCTATTGTATAAGTACTTGCATATTTATTTTTTTATCTTTTAATAAACTTTTTAAAATTTAGTACAGTTTTAGACTTCAGATGGTTTTGAAAAGAGTTCCCATATATTCCCAAACCCATTTTCCCTTATTTTAACCTCCTCACATAGTATAATTGAGATGGCAGCCAGCCCACTCTAGTATTCTTGCCTGGAAAATTCCAGGGAGGGGGAGCTTGGTGGCTATAGTCCAGGGGGTCACAAAGAGTTAGACACTACTGAAGTGACTTAGCAGGCACATAGTATTAACTTTTTACCCCCAAATAACATTTATTATACCACAAAACTAGATCCTAAGTATCTGTGAAAGGAAATGTTTGAGATCTTTAAGCTCTGAATTTGTCTTTATATGAATATGGTACTTGTGCAAACATATACAAAATTGAGACCAACAGCTAATTAATATGAGACTTAAAGTTCATTTAATGATAGAGTTAAATACATTTATCAAAAGTATCAACCATGTAGGCCTTAACATTTTCTCTAAGATTTAATTTGTTGTCTTAGCTTATATTTGATGAAGTTAAATTGTAATTGCTTTGTGTCTATGTGTGGTCAATCGCCTCAGTCGAGTCCAACTCTTTGTGACGCTATGGACTGTAGCTCGCCAGGCTCCTCTGTCCATGGGATTCTTCAGGCAAGAATACTGGAATGGGTTGCCATTCCCTTCTCTAGGTGATCTTCCTGGCCCAGGGATCAAACCAGGTCTCCTGCCGGTGGATTCTTTACCACTGAGCCATCAGGGAAGCCGTAATTGCATTGTAGTAATCTCAGAAGTGGAAATTTGCACACTGGTGTGTGTGTGTGTGTGTGTGTGTGTGTGTGTGTGTGTATGTTGAGGGAGGGAGGTGAGCTGTGGAAGAAGGGTCAAGGAGGTAATATTGCTGGTTTGGAAGATGGAAGAGAGGTCATGAGCCAAGGAATGCAGTAGAACCCTAGAGGCTAGAACATGAGGAGAAACAAATTCTCCCAGAAAGAAACATGATCCTTACAGAAAGAAATACATTGCTGACAACACTTTAATTTTAGCTCAGTGAGATACAAATCAGCCTTCTGACCTGCAAACAATAAGATAGTAAGTTTGTGTCACTTTAAGCCTCTAAATTTGTAGTAACTTGTTGCAGCAGCATCAGAAAACTAATGTACTACCTCATGTAATAGATCATCTAAAATTGATGTGGGAAAGAGTGAAATAAAGTTCAGGAAAGACCCTATTGGATTGCTGTGGTCAGCTTTACTTGGCATTGGAGTGCTGTTGGGATTCATTTCATGGATTTGTGAGAAAATAACCTGCCTATCCCAGGAGAACTCACTCACTGTCCCATGCATATTATACTTGAATGCTTTTCACTTGCTTGGTCATTGAGTTTCTTAGGTATGCAGCATTGCTCTCACATCTTTTATCTCCTGAATTTTTTTAAAATTAATTTATTTGTGTTAGTTGGAGGCTGATTACTTTACAGTATTGTAGTGGTTTCTGCCATACATTGATATGAATCAGCCATGGATTTATATCTGTTCCTCATCCTGAACCCCCCTCCCACCTCCCTCCCCATCCCATCCCTCTGGGTCATCCCAATGCACCAGCCCTGAACACCCTGTCTCATGCATTGGACCTGGACTGGTGATCTGTTTCATATATGATAATAAACATGTTTCAATGCTATTCTCTCAGATCATCCCACCCTTGCCTTCTCCCACAGAGTCCAAAAGACTATTCTATACATCTGTGTCTCTTTTGCTGTCTCGCATATAGGGTTATCGTTACCATCTTTATAAATTCCATATATATGTGTTAGTATACTGTATGAGTTTTCATCCTTGCTTTAGGAAACCTTGAACCTGATGAGAGGTAACTGTAGGCCACCTCTTAATCACATAGCACACAGCTAATCAGTAGGAGCAGTTCCTATACTCTTGCTTATGAGATAATGTGGAACTCACAGAAACTTGACAGCTTGCTCAAAAATTGTTTGGCCTCCTATTTGACCATTGTGTATCCTCCACATATACTGCAGTGCTAGTCCTGCAGAAGGACCCATTTGGATTATGGATAAAATTTTTATCTATTGTTGAGAAGTCAGATATTGGAATATACCAGTTAGGAATTATTTGGGTTACAAATTGGCAGAGTACTTATCATTGTAGTTAGTACATGCATTTAATTGTTTTAGATAATTAGAGATCAGAGGTAGGAAATCTTAATACTTGGCACAATGCCACAGTAATGATAAAAGCCTAATTTTCGTGATTTCACTCACCTGTCTATATTGCCTTTATCTTTTGTGTTGCCCATCTGAAGAAAAAGCAACATATTTTCAGAAAATAATAAGGAAGAATAGGTGAAAAGGCTTGGAAATAGAATATTTTTATGTATCTGGCTCTGTTACCAGGAAACTGAATATACCTCAGAAACCACTTAATTTCCATAAAACTTCCTCTTGGGGACTTGCTGACAATAACTGAGCTACATAACCACTTTGTCAGAAAAATGAATGAATATTTAAAATTTTAGGGAAGGAGCTAAAGTTTTTGCCTTTATAGTGGTAATTTTATAGTGAATATAAAGAATAAACTAAAGGAAGAATTTTGAATGATTAACTCATCAATAAATTATTTAAAAAGTATAATATTTTAAAGCATGTGATATATGCAGTAGGTAAAACATATACTCCATAAGGGAAAGTCCCCAAATAAGATCAGGAGAAAGAAATTAAACGTTTCTATTTTTAGGAGACTATAAAAAACTAAGACCCAATTCATTATTCATAGATTTTTACGTATTCAAAACACTGTCATTGTTATTTTGTGATGAATAGACTAAATGGTTATACCATCAAGGACACACAGAAAATGCCTTTTTTTCCAAATTAGCTTTTATTAAGTTGACTATAGCTCCAAGACATACATTAGTTTAGGAGAAGATGATTTATATAGATTCCAATAATAGTCTGGCTGTCCTGGATACCAATCAATAGAGACTTTTTCTTATACTATTCACTTGACTTTGTCATTTATGCTGACTGACAGACAAAGATCATTGTACAAATTTATAAAGAGATAGTTTTGATATGTTAAAATAATGCTTTAAAAAAGAACTTTCAACTTGAGTAAAGTATATTTTAATGACCTGATAGAACCAACTAACAATGTTTTAAATGACAGCAAGATATCTCCTTTACCTCCTTATTTAAATATTCTTCTTCAAAGAAATTTCTTCATTAATTCTTTGCCACTTTGAAGTGCTACCTACTGAATTCAATTGAGTGCAGATTTCTCCTAGATTTTAGTAATGGTAATAAAAATATGCACTGTATATTTAACATCAACATAATAAGAGCATGCTTTAAATTAGTCCGGGATATTTTAAATTGAATTGAGTAGTACAGTGGGGGATAAAGAAGGGGACAAATTGAATAGATTGGGAAATTAAACTCCTAGTTACTAAAATAGATCATATTTTCTTGTACTCCTGTGTTCAAACTCTTAACAAGTAATGTTTATTGAAACAAATCTCTTAAGAGATTTTTGGTTCCTGTTGATTTCTTAAAATACATTCTTAATATAAAAATTAAATATTAGAAATCAATATAAGCTTATTCTGTATGGAGGTAAAATAAGAAAGGGTATGAAGAAGAATATAACTATATACATATATAATATATAGTGATTTGTTACTGCCATTATATAAAATGTTTTAGTATTTTTCACCTGAGATCCAAAATATTGCTGGGTCCTTTATATAACTTTAGGTTTACTTATGAAAAAAAAAATCTCTAATGGCTATTTCAAAGATACTATTTATAAGGTAATAAATGTATGTAAACTAACAAATGTTATTAACATAAAGGAATACAAAAATAATTCTCAGGAAAAGCAATACAGTGGATATAAAATGAATGAAAGGAGAAACAAAATATCTAATATTCTTTGTGTGTGGAAGTATGGAATATTGGAAAACTATTTCATAAAGTAACTTCCACAGTACACGTTAGAAAAAAATTTATATACGCCCTCAGTGTCACCATAAAATCATGCCTTAAGCTAAAAACAGCTACCAAAAGATAGCATAAGGAGATTTTCAAGTCTCAAGTTGTTCAAGTTTCAAGATGAACAAGTGACTGAGCACTGTTACTATAGTAGATTTGACTTCATTCCATTGCTGTTAAAAAATCTTAAAATAATTTGACAGAAGTTGCTTGTATATTTTTGAGATTAGTTGTTTGTCAGTTGCTTCATTTGCTATTATTTTCTCCCATTCAGAAGGCTGTCTTTTCACCTTGCTTATATTTTCCTTTGTTGTGCAGAAGCTTTTAATTTTAATTAGATCCCATTTGTTTATTTTTGCTTTTATTTCCAGCATTCTGGGAGGTGGATCATAGAGGATCCTGCTGTGATTTATGTCTGAGAGTGTTTTGCCTATGTTCTCCTCTAGGAGTTTTATAGTTTCTGATCTTACATTTAGATCTTTAATCCATTTTGAGTTTGTTTTTGTGTACGGTGTTAGAAAGTGATCTAGTTTCATTCTTTTACAAGTGGTTGACCAGTTTTCCCAGCACCAATACAGTATACTAACACATATATATGGAATTTAGGAAGATGGCAATGACGACCCTGTATGCAAGACAGGGAAAGAGACACAGATGTGTATAACGGACTTTTGGACTCAGAGGGAGAGGGAGAGGGTGGGATGATTTGGGAGAATGACATTCTAACATGTATACTATCATGTGAATTGAATCGCCAGTCTATGTCTGACGCAGGATGCAGCATGCTTGGGGCTGGTGCATGGGGATGACCCAGAACGATGTTATGGGGAGGGAGGTGGGAGGGGGGTTCATGTTTGGGAATGCATGTAAGAATTAAAGATTTTAAAATGTAAAAAATAAAAAACTAAAAAAAAAAAATAATAATAATTTGACAGCACGATTTGTATTTCAGGAAGGGAAATGGGTATGATTTCATTTTGCTGCTACAGAAGAATACACAGAAACATTGAGAAATCTCTCTCTCTCCCTCTGTCTCTCACCCATTTTTATTATAAAGTGCTTCTTATTTTCAAATATTGAAGGAATCCAGAAGTAGATAAAGAGGAAAGTAGTGCTTACTTCTAAATTCCACCACTCAAGGGTATCTTATATTTCAAAATGCCCCAAGATTATTATCTGTACTTTCTCTCTCCCTTCCTCTTTCACACATAACCAACATTTTCATGATTTCATGAATTGCTTATAAATATTTTTGATGCATCTCCAGAAACTGGTTTGTTTTTGAAGTTGATGGCACTGATAGATCTCATTTTAAAACATGGAATGTGATATCCATTCACTAATCTAAAATATATTCTTGGCAAAACTAATTAACTTCCTAGTGTATTCACTTCCCACTTTCCCACTGTCCCAAGTGACTGTTATATACCTCTGTCTTCAATACTCCAACACAACCTTGAACTCTGCTTACTCTTACTTGATGCTTTTGTCTCATAATTTACTGAGACTATATAAGCAAGCATTTAATAATGATCTATCTTTCCACCAAATCTGCCTGTAATGCAGGAGACCCAGGTTGGGAAGATCCCCTGGAGAAGGGAATGGCAAACCACTCCAGTATACTTGTCGGGTGAATCCCATGGACAGAAGAACCTGGCAGACTACAGTCCTTGGGGTCACAAAGAATTGGACATGATGCTTACTCCTTGGAAGAAAATTTGTGACCAACCTAGATAGCATATTGAAAAGCAGAGACATTACTTTGCCAGCAGTAAGTTCCATCTAGTCAAGGCTATGGTTTTTCCAGTGGTCATGTATGGATGTAAGAGTTGGACTGTGAAGAAGGCTGAGCACCAAGAATTGATGCTTTTG
The DNA here is from genome assembly GCF_042477335.2 of Ovis canadensis. Classification (NCBI taxonomy): domain Eukaryota; kingdom Metazoa; phylum Chordata; class Mammalia; order Artiodactyla; family Bovidae; genus Ovis; species Ovis canadensis. The sequence goes on along the minus strand of NC_091261.1, from coordinate 32,079,626 downwards.
AACTGTGGTGTTGGAAAAGACTCTTGAGAGTCCCTTGGACTGCAGGGAGATCCAACCAGTCCATTCTAAAGGAGATCAGCCCTGGGATTTCTTTGGAGGGAATGATGCTGAAGCTGAAACTCCAGTACTTTGGCAACCTCATGCAAAAGTTTGACTCATTGGAAAAGACTCTGATGCTGGGAGGGATTGGGGGCAGGAGGAGAAGGGGACGACAGAGGATGAGATGGCTGGATGGCATCACTGACTCGATGGATGTGAGTCTGAGTGAACTCCGGGAGTTGGTGATGGACAGGGAGTCCTGGTGCGCTGCAATTCATAGGGTTGCAAAGAGTCGGACACGACTGAGCAACTGAACTGAACTGAGAGACCAACATTTTCACTCCCTCGTGGCTCAGATGCCTTCAATGCCAGAGGATCCCTGGGTCCTGAAGATCCCCTGGAGAGGGAAAAGGCAATCCACCCCAGTATTCTTGCCTGGAAAATCCCATGGACTGAGGAGCTTGGCGGCTATATGCAGTGGGTAGGATCACAAAGAGTCAGACACGACTGAGCGACTACACTTTCACACTTTCCACCACCAAATCTGTCAACAAATCATCATCCACATGTGGGGGCCAACTGTGTATGGGAAACTTTGTACTTTCCTCTTAATATATTTTCCTGTGTATGAACCTAAAACTGTTCCTAGTGTTCCCCACAAAAAGTGTGCATAAAGATAATATTTTGGCTAAGTATTAAGTGACTATAGTTTTTTCATCTTTCCCCCCTGTTTTGTACACTTTTAAGAACTCAGCAATAACATTTGCAATCTCTGTAATCTTAGAGAAAAGGCATGTAGAATGTGTGTGCTCAGAATTTTATAAATACAAAGGCAAACCTCACCTTCTGTTTTACTTTGGCCACTAGACACAACCAATAAGATGCTCTCAATATAAACATTTAGTCAATAATATGAACTTTTGCATTCATTCTCTTTTAGCAGTATTCTCATTATATTTCTTTATCAGGCCTATCTTTCCCAAATTCCTAATATGCTCATATTAATCCAAATCTTATTGAAGCTACCACTTTTTAATTTCACCCCACACCATGTTCTGAATATGGTCTCACCTCTACACTATATTATAATTTCCTTCCCTATAAATCCTTCAAATGAAGGATTTATATAATTTATATATATTTTATATAATTTTATATTTACATATTTTATATAATTATATAATTTATATAATGAAGAGCTGGCTTAAAACTAAATATTTAACTAACTAAAATCATGGCATCTGGCCTGTCATTTCATGGCAAATAGAAGGGAAATGTGGAAGTGGTAACAGATTTCCTCTTAGGTTCTAAAATCAATGTGGGTAGTAACTGAAGCCATGAAATCAGAAGATAATTGCTTCTTGGCAGGAAAGCTATGACAAACCTAGACAGTGTGTTGAAAAGCAGAAATATTATTCTGCCAACAAAGATCTATATAGTCAAGGCTATAGTCTTCCCAGTGGTCATGTACAGTTGTGAGAACTGGACCGTAAAGAAGGTGAAGCACCAAAGAATTGATGCCTTCGAACTGTGATGCTGAAGAAGATGCCTGAGAGTCCCTTTGACAGCAAAGAGATCAAACTAGTCAATCTTCAGGGAAATCAGCCCTGAACACTCACTGGAAGGACTGCAGCTGAAGCTGAAATTCCAGTATTTTGGTTATCTGATGCGAACAGCTGACTCATTGGAAAAGTCCCTGATGCTAATCTGGGAAAGACTGAGGGCAGAAGGAGAAGAGGACGTCAGAGGATGAGATGGCTGGACAGCATCACCAATGCAATGGACATGAACTTGGGCAAACTTTGGGAGATGGTGAGGGACAGACAGGCCTGGCGTGCTGCAGTCCAAGGGTTGCAAAGAGTCAAACACGACTGGGTGACTGAGCAACAGTAACAATGAAGAGCTTGTGAGCAAGCCCTCACACCCGTGTCTAGATGTCTGTTTGCTATCCCTTTTTTCTGGGCATATAAACTCCAGCCTCCAAGGTTTGAAAACTGAAAACCAGGACCAATACCAGAGAGAAGGAGACTGCGTCCTATTTCAGGCTCTGCAACTTTATAAACTAATCAGATGTTGCCATTTCGAGCTCAGTTTTCCTCATCCACAAAATAGAAATGAAATTATTATCTTAAGAAAAGCAGGGGACTCTTAAAAAGTGAATAAGTCTTTCATTAATCAGATTGAAACAAGAGCTGGTTGTCAGAGAGGCAGTGAGAACTCCTACAATGATGTAGAATTTTCTGCAGTGGATTCAAATGAACCACATATTGAAAGGGAAGCCCTGACTTCTACAGAAACTCTAAAACCTGAATGGCATGAAAGTAATATTTAAGGACTGTGTCTATCTGACTAATCTAAGTTAGAACTCAAATAGATAATTACATGCTCAAGTTAGCAAATTCTCTTACACAGCATGCTTTGAAAACAGGGGGGCTTATATGGCAGATATGTTTGTTTCCAACAACTACAGAGCAGTCTGTGTTGAAATCAGGCACAAAATGTCAAGAGAGTGGCAGAGTTGCAAATTAAACTGGATTCTCCAAGAGTTGGACACTTAGAATGTGAGATTATCTGCGTGTTGAAACATAAATACTAATATCAATATTTAAATTTGTAGATTAACACTAGATGAAAGTACAGTTGGGTAGGGACCTATTTGTAATATTATGGCATTTGATTATGATGACTGATGGAGAAAGGCTAACTTTTACTGAGAAACTGATGTGCCAGAATTGTTTCAGTCTTTATGTGATAGCAGCATGCTAATACCTATTTCATGTGGAAGGTTGAAGAGCTATTAAATCCTTTGCCCAAACCAAAAATTTAGAAATGTTGGAGCCAAAATTTCAACCTAGGTACACTGGCTCCACTTCACCATGTAAGAAAAAAAAAAAATGCTTTGTGTAATGTAAATGGGTTTGGCCTTTGCCTTAAGAATTGTTGAAGCTGTCAAATATTTGTATGAGCTTTGATTTAGGAGTTTGGAATTTATTTTAGTGTTCATAGAGAGGGTATTGTCCTGCTTTAGAATATTTACATGAATCTTCATGTGAAGATGGAGAGAAATTGATATATTGTAAGAAGCCTTAAGAGGTGGAAAATATAAATCTTGGAGACTGATTAGATGTGGTGTGAAGTGTAATCAGGTATAATATTCATAGTATTTAAAGAATGAATATTACATAAGTAACAATCAGATTGAATGTCAAATCAATAAGAATAGATAGGAGCAACTTTACAATACTACTGGCCCTGGCTCATTACCAGCTGATTCATTATCATTATGAATAAGTGGGAGAAGCTGAAAATGTGTAGTCCATTTTTTTTTTTTACTTAAGTGAATTGGTAGATAGTAATGCTGATCTTTCTGACTGTACTGAAAGATAACATGCTTATTCCCTTCACAAAACAGTTTTGTATTAGCTCTTTATAGATGTATTGCGAAGATTAAAATAAAACATTTTTGTTGTCAGTTGCCTCAAAATTGAAAAAAATTGCATCAGAAATATTATTTAATTAGATAGGACTTTGTGGAGGAACTATATGTTTAAAATACTAATGTTTATTACAATTTTGGAGGTATTGACATTCAATATTAAGTTAGTTTCATATAGACAACATAATGATCAGAATAAGTCTAGTTGACATCCATCACCATACCTAATTACAGAACTTTTTGTAGTAAGAACTTTGAAGATTTACTCGCTTAGAAACTTTCAAATATGTAATACAGTGTTAACTATAGTGGCCATGCTGTGCATCACATCCCCACGACTTATTTATACTAAGTGAAAGTTCGTGCCTTGACTCCCTTCCCCCATTTCACCTACCATTTAACCCCCACCTCCTCCATCAGCCATCAGTCTGTCATCTGTGTCTATGAGCTTGTGCGTAGTTTTTTGGTTTGAGGGGTGTTGCTTTGTTTTAGTTTTAGATTTCACATTAACTGAGATCAATCATATGGTATTTGTCTATCTGATTTATTTCACTTAGCATACTACCCTCAAAGTCCACTCATGTTATCACAAATGACAAGATTTCATTCTATTTTTATGCTGAATATTATTCTTGAAGTGTTCTAAAATGCACCACAGCATAGACACATAATGACACCTTTGTTCCTAACATATTTCTCTTAATATTGATATATACGGAATTAGATATAACTTCAATACCCAGATTTTGTAGGATATTTTAACAGTTTATGGTAAACTAATGTAATGCTATACACAGACACTTACTGGTGGAATTATAAACTGTATGCACCCACAACAAAAAAAGGTACACATTTATTTTGTAGATTTTAATGGGTATGTTATATTACAGGTGGTCTTGCTCTAATCACCTTTCCTCAGTAAATGACCCAAGGTAGCTTTTGACAGAGGACCATGGAAGGGTAATAAAAGTAGAAGGAAAATTAATATTGGTGCAACTTTCCAAGTCTTTGTTAGGATAACAAGTTGATATAACTTATCTCAATGTAATTTAGATGTCAATAAAAATTTAAATGTTCATACATATATATTCATATATGTTCGAGTGAACACATCAACAGATGCTCATATTTTGATTTTTAAAGTACAATATGCATGTGTGCCTGCTAAATAGCTTCAGTCATGTCAACTCTTTGTGACCCTTTGTACCATAGGTCACCAGGCTCTTCTATCCATGACATTATCTAGGCAAGAAAACTGGAGTGGATTGACTCCACTTCCAGTGGGTTCCCCTTCCAGGAAAAGTACTGTATATAACATTAAAATCAACTTATGTATATACAGGCAGACAACAGAAAGTATATTTTGTATACCCTGTGCCAATACACAGTTAAATCCAAAGAAGATTTTGAAATGAACAAGTTGAATTTAATTGCTGACCCTCAGAGACAATGCATTGTTAAGTGACAAAAGTGATTTCCTAGTTTTATATAGTATGAATGATACCTTTGGTAAAATCATCATTTGGTAAAATGAATTCTATTCTTAGGACTCCAAAGCTTCTCTGTGTTCCTCTATGCTCTGATGCCTTCCAGCCATATTAACAAAAATTAGCATAAATATAGCCCTTGTGCCTTAGATTCCCCCGATAAAAGAACCTCTGATTAATTTTAGATTGGGGCATGGGTGCCTGGCAATATAGATCATTCTTAATTTGATTTAAGTCTCTGCTCGATTCACAGGAGTGTAAAATAAACCCATGAACTTATTTGTTTACACTGGAAAATGCATTCATAATCACTTATAAGGAAATACTTATAAGGCAATTAAGAAAGAACTCTAATTACAGGAAAACAGCATCATTAAATGTTATACTTATTGTGGAATAATGTGGTAATCTTTTAAATAGTCAGATATGTGGAAAATAAGAGTAGGAAGGAGAGGAGGGGAAATGAATGGAGAAAGGAGATAAGGAGTGGAGTTTTATTTTGCAAAGTATTCAACATATGATTCTCATATACTTTTACTAATCTATGCCTCACACACATTCTTAAATTTGTCATGAATGGAGTAACTGAATGGCTCTATTTTTCTCTGTATATGCTCTGAAGTTTCTGTTTCCATGATTTTGCTCCTGCTATACCCTCCACCTAAATGTCCTTTCTCAAATCTGGGTATGTCTAAATCTTACTTGATGTTAAAGAGCATTCAGTGACCATCCTCTTCACAAAGCCTTTTTTGGTTAGTCAACATGCCAGCCAAACCCGCAATGAAATAAATCTAAATATATACAACCACATTTTATCTGGAACTTTTAACAACATGTAACCTTTCCTACAAGTGCTGGTATAAATGTTAGTATTTTGGTTTTCTAGTCCGCCTCTAAATATTACTCATTTTTCACCATGGAGATATTGATGTTCTTTTTTTGTGTTACACTTTTTGCCTTTTTTTTTTTTTTTTGAAAAAACCTTTGTTTATTTTGAAGTATGCTTGCCTTTTTGGAGTTTTAATGAATCATCTGCAATTTTGTTTTCCTCTAAAGTTTTTACAAAGCTATAACCAAGTTTGACAGTGAAAGTGAAAGTGAAGTTGCTCAGTGGACTATAGCCTACCAGGCTCCTCAGTCCATGGAATTTTCCAGGCAAGAGTACTGGAGTGGGTTGCCATTTCCTTCTCCAGGGGATCTTCCCAACCGAGGAATGGAACCCAGGTCTCCCGCATTGCAGGCAGATGCTTTACCATCTGAGCCACCAAGGAAGCCCATAACTTTGTTGCTTATTGAAACAAGGACATATAGATTATTAATAGTAGTATCATATACATATTGATTAAAATAAATCCTATTTTGTCATCAGTACTGCTTACAAGATGTTTCCACACAATATCATAACTTGATTTCATTTGTTATTTAAGTATCAATCTGTGCAAGCTGCTCACTGAATGAATCTGTTTTAAGGAATCCTAAAGGCTTAAAGTAGGCGCAAATCAAAGTTACATCATTACAGGAAATGGGTTCTAAAGCTGCTTTTGGATATTAAAGAATTTGGCCTAATAAATATTTTATATAATATTAGTATACTGTATTATAAAACAGTATCATAAATGTATATTATACATCAAATGTATATAGTAATGGAAAATATATTGATATATTAATGTATATATGATTACTTAGAAAATACCAAGCTGGGGTTAGTAATATTCTCATTTCATGTACAGCTGACCCTTGAACAATGCGGGGGCTGGTTAATCCACATATAACTTAAGTTGGCCCTCAATATGCCCAGTTCCTCTACATCTGTGGATTCAACCAGCCATGGACTGTGTAGTTCCGTAGCATTCACTCTTGAAAAATACTTACAGAAGCTTTAAGTAGAACACTCAGACGAGTCTACCTGATGCAGTGGAGTTTTCCCAATATTAAGGCTTTCACCTGTTTTCCACCAGATAGTAATATGCCCAGGCTTTGAATTTAAATATTCATAAATGTATTATAGATTGTATTTGGTATTGATAGAGAAGATTTGCTCTTTTTTTAAATCCTGAATTACTTTATTATAAAAACAGCAAAAAATAGCTTTAGATTGTTATACATAGAAACACTTAGATCAAGGCCAAACAGTATGATCATTTCAATAAAGAATGATATGTGGAATCGGAAAAAACCATACAAATGAACTTGTTTACAAACAGAAACTGACTAACAAACGTAAAGAATGAATTTATGGTTACGGGTGGGGAGAGTTGTCAGGGGATAGATTGAGAATTTGGGGTTGACATACACACTGCTAGAGTTAAAATAGATAAGCAACAAGGACCTACTATTATAGCACAAAGAACTCTGCTCATATTCTCAAAGACCTAAAAGAAAAAATTTTTTGAAAAAGGATAAAAGTATATATATAACTGAATTACTTTGCTCACACCTGAAACTAACACAACATTGTTAATCAGTTATATTTTAATATAAAATAAAAAATATTGACTACAAAAAGAAAAAAATGTTGCTACATTCTCTGTGCATTGAGAATTGGCCACTGTAGATTGCACAGTTTTGCATGCATGATAGAGTGAAGGGCACCAATCCCACAGACAAAAAGAAGCAGTTCCTGCTCTGTAATGATGGAGCAGCTGCTGTGGAAGACCAATTGTTGCTAGTTATTTCAGCTTTTCCAACTTGAATAGACTTGGAAAGAGAGGGAGAGAGCAGGAAAGAAAAAAGATGAATTACTTGTAATAAATTCTAAGCCCCAAATATATTTCCTAATAGGAATGGGGGGTGGGTGGACCATGGGGAGATAAAACACAGACATTATGTAGAAACAGATGAATATTTACTAGGGGTGGGGAATATGTGTGTTTGTGTATTCTTTACCAGAGGTGTGAAATTCAACTCAAAAAAGAAATTTAACTCAAAAATCACGTCTCCTTTTCATCATAGCACAAAGAGCAGAGGAGGGAAAGATAGCTCCTGCGATGAAAATTAAGTGCTATTACTACCAGCTGTCTTGGATGGTTTGCCCAGTTTTTGAGTGATTAAAAGAAAAGTTACAAACCACAACACTTCACCTGCTTATTCATATTGAACTTTGATGTTAGAACACAGTACTTGTTTTGGCATGGATGAATACATGAGTTTATCTCATTAAGACCATCAGGGAAGTTAAGCTACTAAAGATGGTATTTTGATTTTAATTACATGATTTAAAAAAAATAAAGCATGCAAAATATATTGATAAATATACTTAACTTATAATAAAAATTTCTTTACAGAAACCACTCCTGAACATCTGTAATTGCAGTATGGATTGTTGTTCACTTGTAAAATTATGTCTGACTTCGTGACTCCACAGGCTACAGCATACCAGGCTTCCCTGTCCATCACTATCTCCCAGAGTTTGCCCAAACTCATGTCCATTAAGTCAGTGATACCATCCAACTGTCTTATCCTCTTGCCCCATTATCTTTCTGCTCTCAGTCTTTCCCAGAATCAAGACCTTGGCCAATGAGTTGGCTCTTCACATCAGGTGGCCAAAATATTGAAGCTTCAGCATCAGTCCTTCCAGTGAATATTCAGGGTTGATTTCCTTTAGGGTTGACTGGTTTGATCTCCTTGCAGTCCAAGGGACTCGAGTCTCCTCCAGCACCACAGTTCAAAAGCAACAATTCTTTGGTGCTCAGCCTTCTTTATGGTCTAACTCTCACATCCATCCATACATGACTACTGGAAAAACCATAGCTTAGACTATATGGACCTTTGTGGGCAAAGTGATGTCTCTGGTATTTAATACACTAAGTTTGTCATAGCTTTTCTTCCAAGGAGCAAGCATTTTTTTAATTTCATGACTGTAGTCACTGTCTGCAGTGATTTTGGAGCCCAAGAAAATAAAATCTTTTACTGTTTCCACTTTTTCCTCAGTCTATTTACCATGAAGTGATGGGACCAAATGCTATGATCTGAGTTTTATTTTATTTTTTTATGTGATGTTTTAAGTCAACTTTTTCACTTTACTTTTTCACCCTCATCAAGAGGTTCTTTAGTTCTCTTCACTTTCTGCCCTTTGAGTGGTAACATCTGCATATCTGAGGTTGTTGATATTTCTCCTGGTAGTATGGACACCAAAAGATAAAAATATTGATCTATGTATTCATTAAGATAACCTACCAAGATATAACTAGATGGGACATTTTGTTAATCACTGCAACTCTGTGGCTAGATATATATAATATCAATTTAAATAAGATTATTTTGAGTGTTTTTATGAACTTTTGATTCCTTTTCACAGTATTGTGGACAGAGTGTTTGTTCATGTGCTACTCTAATAAGTCCCTTTATTAGTTGGACACATCTAGGAAACTAAAAACACTAATCAAGACTGGTCCGTTTCTCCTTAGCAAATATTAACTAGAATTATTAAAACTGTACATTATCAGCAAATTTCAACTATCAAAGTCCAACATTTATAAGAAAATGCTTATATTTCTCTTCAATTTTGAGGTATTTTCTTTCACAATGACTGAAATTCTTCTAAACGGACCATTGTATTCCAGGCTTCTAGACTTAAAATTGCATTTGTTCTAAAGGGGAATGCTGCACTTCTGTGTAGCATCAAAGTTAATGTTGTCAGTGTGTTAGACTAGTTCAAGAGGGAAGTAGTAGCTATTAAGTTAGTTTTAAAAATGTCAATTCAAAGGGTTTTCTCTGAATTTTGTCAATCTCACCCAAACGTTTATACACATTAAAAAACAAGAGATAATCTTAAAAGCTATTTTATTCATCTACTTCATGCAATCAATTAGATCTTCCTGTAGATTATATGTCAGATATACCAAATGCTTTGGCATTCCTCTTTTTGCTACTGTAGGTCTTATGAAAGCTTACATTAGCTTCCTAATATGTGTTTCTCCTTTCACCTGTTTCCCAAGAATATTGACCTTATAAAAATAAAAACTATCCTAGGAAGTATTTTCCCACAAGTTTGAATTTACCTGTTTCTTTCTAATTTGGTAGAAAATCCTGTAAAACATTTGTGCATTCGACGTTTTATTGGTTGTTTCCATTTTTTAAAGTTTATTTAGATGACGTTCACATGGCATAAAATTAACAAGTGGCATTAATACATTCACATTGTTGGGCAGCCACTAACTACATAGATCAAAGCTGTTTCAGGCACTGCAAAGTAAAATTTCTTACCTATGGAAAACTTTCTTTCCATTTTTCCTTCCTCCTAACATAAGCAACCACCAATCTGTTCTGTCTCTATGGATTTAATCTATTCAGTGTACTTCATATAAATGGAATCGTAGAATGTATGACCTCTTGTGTCTGACTTATTTCACTTGGCATAATATTTTGGAGGTTTATGCATGTGGTAGCATGTATCATACCATTTCTGCTCTTAGTATGGCTGAATGTTCTATTGAATGTATATATCACAGTTTGTTTATCCATTCATTCAGTGATGCACAGTTGGACTCTTTCCATGTCTTAGATATTATGATAATGCTGGAATAATGAATTTGTATGTACATATATTTACTTGAGTGCATATTTTCAATTATTTTTGATATATTTCTTTGCCTGCAATATACATACTTAATACATACATACTTAATACATACATACTTAATTAGAGTATTATTTGTATAATATCGATATAATGGTTCTTAAAGATTTTCTTGATGTAAAATTTCCACCATTTTTTATACTGATTTTTTTTTATTTTTTGCTCATGCTGTGTGGCATGCAGAACTTCTCCAATCAGGGATTGAACATATGCCCCCTGCATTGGAAGCATGGAGACCACCGGACCATGATGGAAGTCCAGTCTTACTCATTTTTAAGGGTGCAGTTCAGTAGTGTTAAGTATATTCACATTGTTGTTAAAAAAAAAAAAAACTCTAGAACTTTTTCATCTTAAAAATACAAAAAACTATGTATATTATGTGATTACTCTCTTTTCCCCTTTCCCGACAGTTCCTGGTTACCGTAATTCTATTTTCTGTTTATATGAACTTGGCTACTTTAGATACCTTTTCAAAGTAGAATATAGTACTGGCACAAAGACAGAAAAGTAGATCAATGGAACAAAACAGAAAGCCCAGAGATAAATCCATGCACCTATGGACACCTTATCTTTGACAAAGGAGGAAAGAATATACAATGGAGAAAAGACAATCTCTTTAACAAGTAATGCTGGGAAAACTGGCCAACCACTTGTAAAACAATGAAACTAGAAGTCTTTCTAACACCATACACAAAAATAACTCAAAATGGATTAAAGATCTAAATGTAAGACCAGAAACTGTAAAACTCCTAGAGGAGAACATAGGCAATACATTCTCCGACATAAATCACAGCAGAATCCTCTATGACCCACCTGCCAGAATATTGGAAATAAAAGCAAAAATAAACAAATGGGACCTAATTAAACTTAAAAGCTTCTGCACAACAAAGGAAACTAAGGAAGGTGAAAAGACAGACTTCAGAATGGGAGAAAATAATAGCAAATGAAGCAACTGACAAATAATCTCAAAAATATACAAGCAACTTATGCAGCTCAATTCCAGAAAAATAAATGACCCAATCAAAAAATGGGCCAAAGAACTAAACAGACATTTCTCCAAAGAAGACATACAGATGGCTAACAAACACATGAAAAGATGCTCAACATCACTCATTATCAGAGAAATGCAAATCAAAACCACAATGAGGTACCATTTCATGCCAGTCAGAATGGCTGCAGTCCAAAAGTCTACAAGCAATAAGTGCTGGAGAGGGTGTGGAGAAAAGGGATCCCTCTTACACTGTTGGTGGGAATGCAAACTAGTACAGCCACTATGGAGAACAGTGTGGAGATTCCTTAAAAAAACTGGAAATAGAACTGCCTTATGACCCAGCAATCCCAGTTCTGGGCATACACACCGAGGAAACCAGAATTGAAAGAGACACGTGTACCCCAATGTTCATCGCAGCACTGTTTATAATAGCCAGGACATGGAAACAACCTAGATGTCCATCAGCAAATGAATGGATAAGAAAGCTGTGGTACATATACACAATGGAGTATTACTCAGCCATTAAAAATAATCCATTTGAATCAGTTCTAATGAGGTGGATGAAACTGGGGCCTATTAGAGTGAAGCAAGCCAGAAAGAAAAACACCAATACAGTATACTAATGCATATATATGGAATTTAGAAAGATGGTAACGATAGCCTGTATGCGAGACAGCAAAGGAGACACAGATGTATAGAACAGTCTTTTGGACCCTGTGAGAGGGTGAGGGTGGGATGATTTGGGAGAATGGCATTGAAACATGTGTAATATCATATATGAAATGAATCACAAGTCCAGATTCGATGCATGATACTGGATGCTTGGGGCTGGTGCACTGCAATGACCCAGAGGTATGGTATGGGGAGGGAGGAGGGAGGGGGTTCAGGGTGGGGAACACGTGTATACCTGTGGCTGATTCATGTTGATGTATGGCAAAACCAATACAATATTGTATTGCAATTAACCTCCAATTAAAATAAATTTATATTTAAAAAAGTAGAATATAGTACTTTTATGATTGGCTTATTTCAGTTATCATACTGTCCTTGAGGCTTATCCAAGTTGTAGCATATGAACAAGAATATTATTCTGCTGCTTGTATATACCACATTTTAGTCATTCTTCCATCAATGGACATTTTGGTTCCATCTCTTAGCTATTGTGAATAGCGCTGCTCTGAACATGAATGCACAGATATGTCTCCCAAACTCTGCTTTCAAATCTTTTTTAAAATTTTATTGCAGTGTATTTGCTTTACAGTGTTGCGTTAGTTTCAGGTGTACAGCAAGGTCATCCAGTTATAAATATATTCATTCTTTTTAAGGTTCTTTTCCTATGCTAAGTCTCTTCAGTCGTGTCCGACTCTGTGCGACCCCATAGACGGCAGCCCACCAGGCTCCCCCATCCCTGGGATTCTCCAGGCAAGAACACTGGAGTGGGTTGCCATTTCCTTCTCCAATGCAGGAAAGTGAAAAGTGAAAGTGAAGTCGCTCAGTCGTGTCCAACTCTTCATGATCCCATGGACTGCAGCCCACCAGGCTCCTCCATCCATGAGATTTTCCAGGCAAGAGTACTGGAGTAGGGTGCCTACAGGCTATTATAGAATATTGTGTAGAGTTCCCTGTGCTATACAGTACTATTTTATATATAGTAGTGTGTATATTTTTAGTATATGTGCTGCCGAAACAAGCACTATGACACACAAATTCGTGAAGTGTTCCATATTTTTTAGGGAGAAGGAAATGGCAACCCACTCCAGTATTATTGTCTAGAGAATCCTGTGGACAGAGGAGCCTGGTGGGCTGCTGTCCATGGGGTCGCACAGAATCAGACACAACTGAAGCAACTTAGCATGCATGCATGCATGCATTGGAGAAGGAAATGGCAACCCACTCCAGTATTCTTGCCTGGAGAATCCCAGGGATGGAGGAACCTGGTAGGCTGCCGTCTATGGGGTCGCACAGAGTCGAACATGACTGAAGCAACTTAGCAGCAGCAGCAGCAGCAGCAGCAGTGTGTGTATGTTGGGGATTTCCAAGGTGGCGGTAGTGGTAAAGAACCTGATTGCCAGTGCAGGAAATGTCAGAGATGCAGGTTCAATCTCTGGGTTGAGAAGATCCCCTGGAGGAGGGCATGATAACTCACTCCAGTATTCTTGCCTGGAGAATCCCATGGACAGAGGAGCCTGGAGGGCTACAGTCCATAGAGTCGCAAGGAGTTGAACATGACCGAGGTGACTTAGTATGCATGCAGGCGGTGTGTGTATGTTCATCTCAACCTCCTAAATTATCCCCTCAATGTTTCCCATTTGGTAACCATGAGCTTGTTTTCTGAGTGTGTTTCTGTTTTGGAAACGTTTGTTTATATCATTTTTTAAAAATTAGATTCCACGTATGAGTTATATCATGGAATTTGTTTTCCTGTGGTTTATTTCACTTAGTAACTGTAAAATAATCTCTAGGTCCATCCATGTTGCTGCAAATGCTATTATTGCATTCTTTTTATAGGTGAGTAATATTCCATTGTGTATGTGCACCACATCCTTTTCCATTACTCTGTCAATGAACATTTAGGTTGCTTTCATGTCTTGGCTATTGAAAAAACTGCTGAAATGAACATTTGGGTACGTGTATAGTTTTGAATTATGGTTTTCTCCATGTATATGCCCAGGTGTATGCTGGATAATATGGTAATGCTATTTTTAGATTTTTGAGAGAACCCTTATTTTTCATAGTGGTTATGTAATTTTACATTATTACCAAAGATGCATAAGGGTTCCAATTTCTCCATATCCTGACCAACACTTTTTTTTTTTTAAATAGTAGTCATCCTAATGGGTATCTAGTAATATCTCTTGTGGTTTGAATATGCATTTTTCAGATAATAAGTGATGTTGGGCATCTTTCCATATGCTTCATTGGCAATTTTTATATCATCTTTAGAGGAATATCCAAGTCTTGCTCATTTTTACATAGGTCTATTTAATTTCCTGCTGAGTTTCAAGAGTTCTTTATGGGTTCTAGATATTAGTCCTTTACCAGATATACTTTGCAGATATTTTCTCACATTCTCTAAGTAGCCATTCAATCTGATTGTATCATTTGAACAAAACTTTTTTTTTTAAGTTTGATATAGTTCCATCCTCTATATCTACTTTAGTTGCACGTGCTTTTGGTGTTGGATATATCCAAGAAATTATTGCCAAAACCATTGTTATGAAATTTCCCTCAATATCCTTCTAGGAATTTCATAGTTTCTGGTCATACAGTTATGTCTTTATATCGAGTTCAGTTTTAGATATAGTGTACTATAAGAGTCTAACTTCATTTTTTGTATGTGAATATCCAGCTTTCCCAGCACCATTTGTTGAAGAAACTGTGCTTTCCCCATTAGATGGTGCTGGCATCCTTGTTGAATATCATTTGCCAATACACACAAAAGATTATTTCTGGACTCTATTTCATTGCACTGTTTCAATCTGTCTTCGTGGCAACACCACATTGTTTTGATTTCTGTAGCTTTGTAATGTTTTGAAATCATCAAATGAGTCCCCCCAATTTGTTCTTTTTCAGTTGTTTAACTGTAAAAGGCCTTTCAAAGTTCTACATAAATTCCAAGATGAATTTTTCTATTGTGAAAAATGATATTGAAGTTTTGATTGGGAGTCTGTTAAATCTGTAGGTTGTTTTGGATAGCACAGATATCTTAATGTTAAATCTTTAACTGTACACTGAATATCTTCCATTTACTTGTACCTACTTAAATTTCTTTCAACAGTGATTTATAGTTTTCGGTGTACAAGTCTTTCACTTTCTTGGTTACATTTATAATTTTATAAATGGAATTGTTTTAGTTTCCTTTTTTGATTGTGAATTGTTATTTTATAAATGTCTATAATTTTTATACATTAATTTGGCATCCTGCAATTTAATTGGTTTACTAGTTCTAGCAAGTGTTTCGTTTGTGTGCATGCGCATGTTGTAAGCACAATTTTCCTTCTTCCTTTTCTGCTTGGCTAGCTGGGTGCCTTTTATTTTTTTCCTGATTGCTCTGGCTAGGACTTCCAATAATATGTTGAATAGAAATTGTGAAAGCAGGCATCCTTGCTTTGTTACTGATATTAGAGGAAAAGATAGGAAAGTGCAGGGGAGGAGCTAGAGATAGAGGGAGATGTGACATTGCTTGTATTTAACGGGAACTAGATACATTGAATTTATTGTGATTATTTATAGATTGAGTTTTACTTCTGTTGTGTTTTTGCATTTTTTTCTTATGCTCTTTGGCCTTCACTTTTTCTCAACAACTTTTAGGTTTATTGAGAGTTTCTGTTTACATCCCTTCTGTTTTTCACATTTCTCCTTGTGTTTTTGAAAACCTGATCTTTATTTATCTTGCTTTAATCATTACTTGTAATTTTATCATGTGTATTTAGTTTTAGTATATTTATCTCTTTGAAAGGCATATAATACAGAATTGAGGCAAACACTGACAAGCTTACAATGAAGAACCTGAGGTTGCAATCCTTATAGTACATAAAATCAAATTCAGGACCACAGCAATAAATTAGACAAAGAGGGATAACTTATAATGCTAAAAATTACATTTCGAGATGAAGATACATCATTTGTGAATGACTGTGAACCAAATGACATAGAATCCTCCAATATAAAATAGAATCTACTGAAAATTAAAGCTTTAATAGGAGATTGAAGTTAATTCACCTATTAAAATATATTGAATTACAACATAATGCAAAATGAATTTTATGCTCTACACAAAGAACACTTATTTAAAAAGTTAATAAAATGACTAAGAATTAAAATGTAGACCACACAAAGCAGAAAGATGGACAGAAAAAAATTAGTCACTTGGTGAGGTTTGGAGAAACAATCTCATATTTTGGTAATGTAAAATGAATATACCTAACAGATTTGGGACAATATTTTACAAAAATATGAATCTACCCTTCAAGCAACCAATCTCACTACTAAGAAGATGTCCTAAATATATACCTCCAATAATACAAAAATACATATGTACAAACTGATTAATTGCAACCATGAGAATTACTTGTATGTCAAACATAAGAAATAATAAACCATGATACATAAACATACTAGAGTGTTTATACAGCTGTAAGAAAGAATGAGAAAGATAGCAGTGAACTGAAACAGAACAATTTCTCAGTTATTTTTATATGAAGAAGCAATTGAAAAAGAGAATATATATTATGCCACATTGCTATAAGAAAGGAGAAACAGTAAATAATAACTATAAATTTGCTTGTCTCTGAAAAGAAATGCAAAAAGAATAAAGCACACAAAATGATGTCACCATCAAGAGCTGGGGTTGAGAAAGTGGATAAGAGCAAATGATATTTCTATAAATAATATTTGTAAAATGCTGGTTTCTGCAAACATGTGAATACTATTTATATTTTTTATGGTTGCAGTAAAATGGGAAGAAGTATAAACTAAAAATGAAAACAGAAGCAAATTAACCCAACTGTATTCAAATGAATAAGATACCCAAATTGAAATAATTAATTGAATATGAATATAGTATTTTTATTTAGAAAATGAATGACTATTTTGATACTTTGGAAGCCAGAAACCTCACTTTGGAAGAAAAAATAGCAAATATTCAAAGGGATAAAGAAAGAAAATTTTGGCCAGGTTGAATTGAAGGTGTTCATATGGACAGATCATTTCTAAAATAAGGTATGTGCATGTCCTTGGAGAAATAGCTAATTGTATTGTTGGTTCAGGGAAGTACAAGATGAGACTAGAACATGTTGCCATGCCAGAAAGTAAAAAGAAGCCTTTAAAAAAAAGAGTTCATGTGATAAGGACACAGATATCCCTCTCCCACCTTGCTCCCCATCCCATCCCTCTGAGCCATGGCAGATTCATGTCAATGTATGGCAAAACCAATACAATATTGTAAAGTAAAATAAATGAAACTTAAAAAAAATAAAAATAAATAAAAGGTTCACATGTTGAAAATAATTTACTGAAAATAAAAACTTTTGAATTAAAGTTAAAAAAAAAAAAAGGACACAGATACCATTTGAATGGGCTTCCCTGGTGGCACAATGGTTAAGAATCCACCTGACAATGCAGGAGACACAAGAGATTTGGGTTCGATTTCTGGATTGGGAAGATCCCCTGGATAAGAAAATGGCAACCCACTCCAGTTTTGTTGCCTGGAAAATTCCATGGACAAAGGAGCCTGACAGGCAGGCTGTGGTTCCATGGAGTCACAAAGATTCAGACATGACTGAACATGGACGTTTATAGGCTAGCTCATCACCTGAATAGGCTTCCACTGGCAAAATCTGGGACAATTTTATCTACAAAATAATTAAGGAGGGTGATTAATTATAAATTTTGAAATAAGATGTAATTCATGAGACTACACCTATAACAAATGCTGGTTAGTTGGATGGTTAAGAAGGAAAAAGCAGACTCATTCAGTAAAAAGGCCAAATGTGGACCACTAATTTTGGAGGAAATGACAGAGATAGAAATAATCATGTTGTAATCATCACTGGTAAATGTCGGTGAGGGTCTTGAAGTGTTTCATCATAGATTAAATATCGAAGATAAAATGAGTATCTTAGTGTCTCAGCATAATTTGCCTTTTAATTAACAATGGAAAATAATAGTAACTATACAGCAGAATCTTACAACCCTTAGTACAATACCTGAGTAATTTTTAAAATAATTCTACTTATCCAAAATAAATACCAAACAGCTCTATTTAATAAGGAAATTCAAGCAATTTAATAATAGTTATATATGAAGGCTTAATAACTATTTAAAATATGCAAAATGTGGAAAGAAACAAAACCATTTCCTTTCTTTCCTATAAATTCCTGATGGGATATGTGGACATTTTGGACATGGGAAAAGTTATCAGATTTGAAGTCATATTAGACACAGAGCATTTACATGCTTTTCTGTGTTCTTTTCATCACAGTGAACATTGAATACCTAGGTTTGCAATATTATGACATCTTGGGAAGAACACAGGATGATCTAATTGTGAACTGACCTCAAGCTAATAGTTTAACTAATAGTTTATGCAGTCACTGGCATATAACAAATGTTACTGTGGTTCCTTCAAAAATTAAAATGACCCTTGGTCACCCTATGTGTTCATCATGGGACACTAGAGTGAGAACCCTGTTTATAATGAGCATATTGGATAACACTTTGACATTATGATAAAAATTAACATTACTAACAAGGGGCAGGAAGACATTGTGTGCCTCAGACATGATACCTATACACTGAAAGGGAGAAAATACAGAATATTCAAGCTAGAAATATAAAACTTGAATCTAATCATAAGAAAACAAGACAAACTCAAAAAGTTTTGTTTTTAAATAAAAAGTTAAAGCAGCATCCAGAGAGATGATAATTTTCAGTAATGCCAATTTATAAAATGCTAAATAAAAGCTGACAATTTTTTCTAGATCCAAGGAGACCGAAAAGAAATGACAACTCAATATAATACCTGATCCTAGACTGAATTTCTCTTTTAATTTTTTTCTATAAAATTTTGGGTTTTTTTTTAAAGTATAATTGATAGCATATTAGCTTCAGGTGCACATGATGATTATTTGATATATATATATATTGTAAAATCATCACAATGACTATAGATAACATCTGGCACCATACATAGTTACAAACTGTTTTTTTAAATTGAAGTATAATTGATTTATGATATCATTAGTTTCCAGTACACAGCACGGTGGTTCAGGTACATATTTTTTCAGATTCTTTTCCCTTATAGCTTATTAAAAATTACTGAATATAGTTCTTGTGCCATATAGTGGGTCCTTTCTCTTTTGGAAATAAGTTCATTTGTAACTTTTTTTTTAATTCCACACTTAAGCAATATATAATATTTATATCTGTTTGGCTTAAGTAGTATGATAATTTCTATATACACCATGTTGCTGCAAATGGCATTTCATTCTTTTTATGGCTGAGTAATATTCCATTTTATAGATATACCACTTCTTTATTCATTCCTTTGTCCATGGACATTTAGGTTGCTTCCATGTCTTGGCTATTGTAAATAGTGCTACAGTGAACACTGGAGTGTGTGTGTATTTTTGAAATATGGTTTTCTCTGGGCACAGGCCAGGAGTAGGACTGCAGTATTATATGGTATCTCTGATCATATATTTTTAAGGAAACACCATGCTATTCTCCATAACGACCATAGCAAGTTACATTCCCACCAACAATGTAGGAAGGTTCCTTTTTTTCCTACACTCTTTCCAGTATTTATTATTTGTAGACGTTTTGATGATGGCCATTTTGACTGGCATGAGGTGATACCTCATTGTAGTGATGATCTGCATTTGTCTAACAATTAGATCAAATCCCTTATAATTATACAGTGGAAGTGAGAAATAGATTTAAGGTCCTAGATCTGATTGATAGAGTGCCTGATGAACTATGGAATGAGGTTCATGACATTGTACAGGAGAGAGGGATCAAGACCATCCCCATGGAAAAGAAATGCAAAAAAGCAAAATGGCTGTTTTGGGAGGCCTTACAAATAGCTGTGAAAAGGAGAGAGGCAAAAAGCAAAGGAGAAAAGGAAAGATATAAGCATCTGAATGCAGAGTTCCAAAGAATAGCAAGAAGAGATAAGAAAGCCTTCCTCAGCGAACAATGCAAAGAAATAGAGGAAAGCAACAGAATGGGAAAGATTAGAGATCTCTTCAAGAAAATTAGAGATACCAAGGGAACATTTCATGCAAAGATGGGCTCGATAAAGGACAGAAATGGTATGGACGTAACAGAAGCAGAAGATATTAAGAAGAGGTGGCAAGAATACATGGAAGAACTGTACAAAAAAGATCTTCACGACCCAGATAATCATGATGATATGATCACTGATCTAGAGCCAGACATCTTGGAATGTGAAGTCAAGTGGGCCTTAGAAAGCATCACTATGAACAAAGCTAGTGGAGGTGATGGAATTCCAGTTGAGCTCTTTCAAATCCTGAAAGATGATGCTGTGAAAGTGCTGCACTCAATATGCAAGCAAATTTGGGAAACTCAGCAGTGGCCACAGGACTGGGAAAGGTCCGTTTTCACTCCAATCCCAAAGAAAGGCAATGCCAAAGAATGCTCAAACTACTGCACAATTGCACTCATCTCACATGCTAGTAAAATAATGCTCAAAATTCTCCAAGCCAGGCTTCAGCAATACGTGAACCATGAACTCCCTGATGTCCAAGGTGGTTTTAGAAAAGGCAGAGGAACCAGAGATCAAATTGCCAACATCCACTGGATCATGGAAAAAGCAAGAGAGTTCCAGAAAGACATCTAGTTCTGCTTTATTGACTATGCCATAGCCTTTGACTGTGTGGATCACAAGAAACTGTGGAAAATTCTGAAAGAAATGGGAATACCAGACCACCTGACCTGCCTCTTGAGAAATTGTATGCAGGTCAGGAAGCAGCAGTTAGAAGTGGACGTGGAACAACAGACTGGTTCCAAATAGGAAAAGGAGTATTTCAAGGCTGTATATTGTCACCCTGCTTATTTAACTTCTATGCAGAGTACATCATGAGAAATGCTGGACTGGAAGAAACACAAGCTGGAATCAAGATTGCCAGGAGAAATATCAATCACCTCAGATATGCAGATGACAGCACCCTTATGGCAGAAAGTGAAGAGGAGCTAAAAAGCCTCTTGATGAAAGTGAAAGAAGAGAGTGAAAAAGTTGTCTTAAAGCTCAACATTCAGAAAACGAAGATCATGGCATCTGGTCCCATCACTTCATGGGAAATAGATGGGGAAACAGTGTCAGACTTTATTTTTGGGGGCTCCAAAATCACTGCAGATGGTGACTGCAGCCATGAAATTAAAAGAGGCTTACTCCTTGGAAGAAAAGTTATGACCAACCTAGATAGCATGTTCAAAACCAGGGACATTACTTTGCCAACTAAGGTCCGTCTAGTCAAGGCTATGGTTTTTCCTGTGGTCATGTATAGATGTGAGAGTTGGACTGTGAAGAAGGCTGAGGGCCGAAGAATTGATGCTTTTGAACTGTGGTGTTAGAGAAGACTCTTGAGAGTCCCTTGGACTGCAAGGAGATCCAACCTGTCCATTCTGAAGGAGATCAACCCTGGGATTTCTTTGGAGGGAATGATGCTGAAGCTGAAACTCCAGTACTTTGTCCACCTGATGTGAAGAGTTGACTCATTGGAAAAGACTCTGATGCTGGGAGGGATTGGGAGCAGTAGGAGAAGGGGACGACCGAGGATGAGATGGCTGGATGGCATCACGGACTCAATGGACATGAATCTTAGTGAACTCTGGGAGATGGTGATGAACAAGGAGGCCTGGCATGCTCCGATTCATGGGGTCACAAAGAGTCGGACATGACTGAGCGACTGAACTGAACTGAACAATTAGTGGGTGTTGAACATCTTTTCGTGTGCCTTTTGGCCATATCTTCTTTGGAGAAATGTCTTTATAGAGCTTCTGCCTGTTTTTTTTATTGGATTGTCTTTTTATTATTATTATTATTATTAAGGTGTGAACTGTTTGTATATTTCAGAGGTTAATCTTGTCACTTGCTTCATTTGCAAATATTTTCTTCCATGCTGTAGATTGTCTTTTCATTTTATTTAGGTTTCTTTTGCTATGCAAAAGTTTTTATTTTCAGGTCCAATTTGTTTATTTTAGTTTTCATTTCCATTACCTAGGGAGATGGATCCAAAAGGATTTTGTTATAATTTATATCAAAGAGCATTCTCCCTCTGTTTTCCTGTAAAAGTTTTACAGTATAGTCTTACATTTAGGTCTTTAATCCATTTTGAATTTATTTTTGTGTATGGTATTAGAGTATGTTCTAATTTCATTGTTTCAAATAAAGCTGTCCAGTTTTTCCAGGAGTGTTTATTGAAGAGACTGTCTTTACTGTATATTCTTGCCTCCTTTGTCATAGATTAATAAACCATAAATGCATTGTCAAGCTTTTCTTGAGCTTTGTCTCCTGTTCCACTGATCGATATTTCTGTTTTTGTGCTCGTACCCTACTGTTTGAATTGGGCTTCCCTGGTGGTTCAGTGGTAAAAAAAAAAAAAAAAAAAATCTGCCTACCAATGCAGGACGCATGAATTTGATCTCTAGGTTGGGAAGATCCCCTGGAAGAGGGCATGGCAATCCACTCCAGTATTCTTGCCTGGAGAATTCCATGGACAGAGGAGCCTGGCCGGCTACAATCCATGGGGTCTCAAAGAGCTGGACATGACATAGTGATTAAACAACAGTACCACGATACTGTTTGGATTCCTGTAGCTTTAGCCTGAGGTTAGGGAGCCTGATTCTTCCAGCTCCATTTTTTTTTTTTTTTCAGGATTGTGTTGGCTATTTGGGCTCTTTAATGTTTCTATACAAATTTTAAAAATTAATTTTTAACTTTGTGAAAAATGCCGTTAGTAGTTTAATAGGGATTGCATTGAATTTGTAGATTTCCCTGAGTACTGTGGTCATTTTGACAATATCAACCCAAGAACGTGGTACGATTCTCCATCTCTTTGTGTCACCTTTAAATTCTTTCATAAGCTAGACTGGTTTCTTTACTAGAGGAAAAAAAAAGTGCTATACAATACAGTGGATTATTGTAGAAATCAACAAACAGGAATATGGAGAGCAATTTATATAAAAGTCACTATTACATGTTCATAAATTCACTGTGGTTATATAAAAGAATATCCTTATTTTTAGAAAATGCATACTGAAATGTTAAGGATAAAGGGAGATAACATATACAGCTTACTCTGTTCAGAGTGAAAAAAAAAGATAGGAAGAGAAAGAACATGTGTAAAAGATAAATGAAGTAAGGTTATATAAAAAGTGTTACTTATCTACTTTGTAAGTGTTTGCAGCAAAAGGTGTCTTTTTAGGAATTCTGGAGAAAGTAAAATATTTTCATGTTTCACTCTGTATTTATTCACCCAATATAGGATACTTTTCAAAAAACAAGAATATGGAAGAATTATTTTAAAGATGTCACGAAATTCCTCTTACTTTGAATACAAATTTTTTTTCAGATACGTTTTTCTGTTATTAATTCCATAATCTCCCTTTCAAGTTTGTCATAGTCAAACGAGATTAATTATGCATTTATATTACTCATCCAATTTTGAGCTAATTAGATTGTAAATAGTTTGATCTCTTTCATATTTTAATCCCTATTTTAAAAACCTGTGCATTTTAATTAATGTAGAAACACTCACAGATAAATTAAAATTACAACCTCATACAGATTTTTCAGATACATAAGATACTGTTTTATGTCTTCTGAAATTAACATAAATTGAAGGATCATAATGTTAAAACAGATGCATTTATTGTACTTACTTCACCTTCTAACGCAATGTTAATGCTTTCATGATGAACAGTATTTCTGCAAATACCAAATGTTTTGAACTGATGTGTTTGAAAATACAATGATGGGCAGCCTCCAGTAATGAGAAATGATCATGAATATGCACAAATCATTCCATCTGTGTTTTAATTTGCTCCAGTCTTACAGTACCCAAGCATAGTATCTGATATATTCATAAAACAATCAACAATTTTTGAAATAATGAAAGAGGAATTATATTTGCACACAGTGGACACAGATTGCTACCATGTTGATCAATTATCCTCACCTCTGTTAGCTTAAGAAAGAAAAACCAAAAATAAAGAAAAAATAATAATAAAACCCTGATCATTATAGTTGATATTTTGTCAAAGTTAAGGAAGTAGGTAGGAGTTAAGGCAGTAGTAGGGACAATGAGCCTATTGTCCCTATATGATTTTGAACCACAGAATGGAATGTAAAAAGATATTAACCTCTTACTTAAATTTTATGCACACTACCAAAAGAGTCTGCACTGAAAATCATAGTGTCCTGTTGTCCTCATTCAAAATCCCATACCCTCCTCATATTTTACCCTTATAATCTATCATCTGCTGCAACTTCCTTCTTCTCAGTAAGACTTAGTGACCCACTCCAGTATTCTTCTTTGGAGAATCCCATGGACAGAGGAGCCTGGTGGACTACAGTCCATGGGGTCACACATATGTTATATGCTGTCCATTCTACCTTTTAGAACTACACGTGTTAAGCAATATCTAAGTGTTTCATGCCTTAACTGAAGCATATCTCTTTCCTTGAGAGTTACTGTATCTGTAACCCTACCGGTGGTGACTATTCACTCACCCCTTATGCACTTTGTTTGCTGTGCTTGATGTTGTTTGTACCTTGTTATAAGGTCCAGGTCTATACTCACTAATCTGGTAGATATTCTACACTTTGAAGCATGTGTCTTTACCCTATATTACCCAACATTTCCTCTTCTTGTTATGATCTATAACATGTTCAGTTCAGTTCAGTCACTCAGTCGTGTCCGACTCTTTGCGACCCCATGAATCGCAGCACGCCAGGCCTCCCTGTCCATCACCAACTCCCAGAGTTCACTCAGACTTACGTCCATCGAGTCAGTGATGCCATCCAGCCATCCCATCCTCTGTTGTCCCCTTCTCCTCCTGTCCCCAATCCCTCCCAGCATCAGAGTCTTTTCCAATGAGTCAACTCTTCGCATAAGGTGGCCAAAATACTGGAGTTTCAGCTTTAGCATCATTCCTTCCAAAGAAATGTCAGGGCTGAATTTAAGTATTCCTCTCCACCCTATTTATTGCCAATATTCTGGGTGACCACACTTTCCATATAGATGACTATCTCAACACTCAGTCTCTCTGTTCTTTAATATCTTTATCTCCAATGATTTTTTTCCTTGTCCTTCCTCAGCCACATAATCCTACATCATAAGTTAGATCTTATTTCACCATTGGAGAGGGAAATGGCAACCCACTCCAGTATTCTTGCCTGGAGAATCCCATGGACGGAGGAGCTTGGTGGGCTACAGTCCATGGGTTGCAGAGTTGGACACGACTGAGCGACTTCACTTTCACTTTTCACTCTCATGCATTGGAGATGGAAATGGCAACCCACTCCAGTGTTTTTGCCTGGAGAATCCCAGGGACGGGGGAGCCTGGTGGGCTGCCATCTTTGGGGTTGCACAGCTTCGGACACAACTGAAGCGACTTAGCAGCAGCAGCAGCAGCAGCATACATTCTTTTGATCCCAGGTGAATCTCCACTTTCCTGTATTTCCATTTCTTGCCCTCATCATTTACCCCTCCATATACAGTCTTTGCTATTTCATTATTTTAATAACTCTCATGCCAACACCCTAATCCTCATTCATTTTTTAAAAAAATCTTATTGCACACACAGGGAAAATTCTAAATCATAATCATCTTTTTTATTCTACATTCCAAACAAGGTCATATGTACTACTGGAGAAACAGCACTCAACATATTTGTGCATTAGCACTATACGTACTTTTCAGAACCTGAACAATGTCATCTCCACCCTCCTTTTTAAGAATCCTACATAACCTATTTCGTCAACTACTAACTTATAATAAAACCTTTCAATGGTCAATGAAGCATGCTTATCAAATTATTTTTAAA
Organism: Ovis canadensis; assembly: GCF_042477335.2. Taxonomy (NCBI): domain Eukaryota; kingdom Metazoa; phylum Chordata; class Mammalia; order Artiodactyla; family Bovidae; genus Ovis; species Ovis canadensis. Next base: position 32,053,521 of record NC_091261.1, on the reverse strand, counting down.
ATTGTCTAATAGACCATAGTGTGCTTAGTCGCTGAGTCGTGTCCGACTCTGCAACCACATGGACTGTAGCCCACCAGGATCCTATGTCCATGAGGATTCTCTGGGCAAGAATACTGGAATAGGTTGCCCTGCCTTCATCCAGGGCATCTTTCCAACTCAGGGATTGAACCCAGGTCTTCCACACTGCAAGCAGATCTTTACCATTTGAGCCACCAGTGAGGCCCCTTCACAATGATGTTTCTTTAGAGTGGTTGACATGTGCTGCATCTACTTCCTCGCTTCTTTTTTTCCTCCTCAGACCCATTCAACTGTCTTGTGCACCAATCATTCCATCAAAACAACAGTTACTGTAATTACTCAGGACCTTCTGGAGGTTAATTTGGAAGTATATTTTTAGGTTTCTTAATTGACTGGCAATTACTTCCCTTTAAAAACATTTCCCTTGGCTTTTGCCAATCAAGCTTTATTTATCTCATTCTGCTATACCTGGCCCTTGTTTCTCAGTCTTTTTTTCTAGGTCGCCACATCTCTCCCTTATAACACTAGAGTTCCCTCAAGACTTAGTGGTATATCTTTTGTCTTCTTCAGTTCAGTTGCTCAGTCGTGACTGACTCTTTGCGACCCCATGAATCGCAGTACGCCAGGCCTCCCTGTTGATCACCATCTCCCAGAGTTCACTCAGACTCACGTCCATCGAGTCCGTGATGCCATCCAGCCATCTCATCCTCGGTCGTCCCCTTCTCCTCCTGCCCCCAATCCCTCCCAGCATCAGAGTCTTTTCCAATGAGTCAACTCTTTGCATGAGGTGGCCAAAATACTGGAGTTTCAGCTTTAGCATCATTCCTTCCAAAGAAATCCCAGGGTTGATCTCCTTCAGAATGGACTAGTTGGATCTCCTTGCAGTCCAAGGGACTCTCAAGAGTCTTCTCCAACACCACAGTTCAAAAGCATCATTCTTTGGCACTCAGCCTTCTTCACAGTCCAACTCTCACATCCATACATGACCACAGAAACAACCATA